>NC_044406.1:55083583-57806083 GCF_006542625.1 Nomascus leucogenys
TGTCTTTTATACTCAAGGCTGCTGCGAAGCCCTCATCACAGTTTATCATAGCTTTGATATATCAAGGATTTTCTCTACTTTTATGATAGCTCCTTTGATACAAGCTACTCTCTCTTCTATACTCCCTCTAAGGATTTCCTACCCAAAGTGAGCTAAGTGAATCAGCAGCACCTACATCAAATGGAAGCTTGTTGAAAATGCAGAATTTCTGGCCTCACCCAACAGCTAGCAAAATATAAAAACATGTTAACAAAATCTCCAAGTATTCACATTCTCATCTGAGACGCATTGGTCAATGGTTGTTTTTTTTTGGAGAGAGAACCAGCAGTCTAATGTAGCTGTCATTTCAGAAACCAGAAAATTCAAGTGATGCTCCGCACATTTTTAAAATTTTTAATTTGAAAGTTATGTTTTTATCCAGTTTTACATTACATCACTCCTGATATTCAGGTATATTTAAGTAGTAATAAAAATACTGGTCTTTATAGTATTATGAATTAGAGATGTGTTTGTTAAACACAAAATTTAATCAGAAATTTTAGAAAAAATTAGTCAATTTACTTATTATGAATATAATAATTGTCACATGAATTTTATGTTAGATGACTATAACAGTACATTTTTATAAAAGTTATATTGAGATATAATTCACATAACACAAATTTCATGCAATTCAATTGTTCAATTCATTGTTGTTTAGTATACTCATATAGCCGTGCAATCATCACTACTATCTGCTTATCTCCTTAAGTTGATAAGCAACTTCAGCAAAGTCTCAGGATACAAAATCAATGTACAAAAATCACAAGCATTCTGGTACACCAATAACAGACAAACGGAGAGCCAAATCATGAGTGAACTCCCATTCACAACTGCTTCAAAGAGAATAAAATACCTAGGAATCCAACTTACAAGGGACGTGAAGGACCTCTTCAAGGAGAACTACAAACCACTGCTCAATGAAATAAAAGAGGATACAAACAAATGGAAGAACATTCCATGCTCATGGGTTGGAAGAATCAATATCGTGAAAATGGCCATACTGCCCAAGGTAATTTATAGATTCAATGCCATCCCCATCAAGCTACCAATGACTTTCTTCACAGAATTGGAAAAAACTACTTTAAAGTTCATATGGAACCAAAAAAGAGCCCGCATTGCCAAGTCAATCCTAAGCCAAAAGAACAAAGCTGGAGGCATCATGCTACCTGACTTCAAACTATACTACAAGGCTACAGTAACCAAAACAGCATGGTACTGGTACCACAACAGAGATACAGATCAATGGAACAGAACAGAGCCCTCAGAAATAATGCCACATATCTACAACCATCTGATCTTTGACAAACCTGACAAAAACAAGCAATGGGAAAGGATTCCCTATTTAATAAATGGTGCTGGGAAAACTGGCTAGCCATATGTAGAAAGCTGAAACTGGATCCCTTCCTTACACCTTATACAAAAATTAATTCAAGATGGATTAAAGACTTACATGTTAGACCTAAAACCATTAAAACCCTAAAGAAAACCTAGGCCATACCATTCAGGACATAGGCATGGGCAAGGACTTCATGTCTAAAACACCAAAAGCAATGGCAACAAAAGCCAAAATCGACAAGTGGGATCTAATTCAACTAAAGAGCTTCTGCACAGCAAAAGAAACTACCATCAGAGTGAACAGGCAACCTACAAAATGGGAGAAAATTTTCGCAACCTACTCATCTGACAAAGGGCTAATATCCAGAATCTACAATGAACTCAAACAAATTTACAAGAAAAAAACAAACAACCCCATCAAAAAGTGGGTGAAGGACATGAACAGACACTTCTCAAAAGAAGACATTTATGCAGCCAAAAAACACATGAAAAAATGCTCATCATCACTGGCCATCAGAGAAATGCAAATCAAAACCACAATGAGATACCATCTCACACCAGTTAGAATGGCCATCATTAAAAAGTCAGGAAACAACAGGTGCTGGAGAGGATGTGGAGAAATAGGAACACTTTTACACTGTTGGTGGGACTGGAAACTAGTTCAACCATTGTGGAAGTCAGTGTGGCGATTCCTCAGGGATCTAGAACTAGAAATACCATTTGACCCAGCCATCCCATTACTGGGTATATACCCAAAGGATTATAAATCATGCTGCTATAAAGACACATGCACACGTATGTTTATTGTGGCACTATTCACAATAGCAAAGACTTGGAACCAACCCAAATGTCTAACAATGCTAGACTGGATTAAGAAAATGTGGCACATATACACCATGGAATACTATGCAACCGTAAATAATGATGAGTTCATGTCCTTTGTTGGGACATGGATGAAACTAGAAACCATCATTCTCAATAAACTATCGCAAGGACAAAAAACCAAACACCGCATGTTCTCACTCATCAGTGGGAATTGAACAATGAGAACACATGGACACAGGAAGGGGAATATCACACGCCAGGGCCTGTTGTGGGGTGGCGGGAGGGGGGAGGATAGCATTAGGAGATATACCTAATGCTAAATGACGAGTTAATGCGTGCAGCACACCAACATGGCACATGTATACATATGTAACAAACCTGCACATTGTGCACATGTACCCTAAAACTTAAAGTATAATAATAATAAAATAAAAATAAAATAAAATGAAATAAAATATTTTTATCAACACATAAATAAACTTGATACTCATTAACTGTCACTTCTCATTTCTCTCCTCCCTCATACCATGGACATAAATGAATCTACATTCCGTCACTATGGATTTGTCTATTACGGACATGTCATAGAAATAAAATTTAAAATATGTGCCCTTTTGTGTTCTGTTGTCTTTTATTTAGCATAATATTTTCAAGGTTCATTCATGTTGCAGTATGTATAATTATTTCATTTCTTTTTATTGCTGAATAACATTCCACTTTGGGAATATACTACATTTTCTTTATGGATATTTGTGTTTCTAATTTTTGGCTATTATGAATAATGCTGCTATGAACATTTATGTAAAAGTTTTTTGTAATCATATATTTTCAATTATCTTGAGTATAAACTTATGAGTGGAATTGTTGAATCATATTGCTAATCTATTTCTCAAGAGACTTTTTTATAGCAGTTTTACATTCACAGCAAAATTGTGCAAAAAGTGCAGAGATTTCCCATATACTCCCTGCCCCCATGCATGCATAACCTCTCTCGTTAGTTAATCTAATTTTAACATTTTGAGAAACTACCAGTTTTGCAGTGGTTGCACCATTTTACAATCCCTCTAGCAACCTATGAGGTTTCTGATTTCTATGAATCCTTGCCAACACTTGTTATAGTCTTTATTTTTTAAATTCAAAAAATTTAATTTCTGTGGCTACATAGTAGGTGCATATATTTATGGGGTACATGAGATGTTTTGATATAGGCGTTCAATGTGAAATAAACACATCATGAAGAATGGGGCATCCATCTCCTCAAGCATTTATCCACTGAGTCGCAAACAATCTGATAACACCATTTTAACAAGTACAGTTGTTATTGACTATAATCACTCTGCTGTGCTATCAAATAGTAGGTCTTATTCTTTCTAACTATTCTTTTTTGTACCCATTAACTCTCCCCACCTACCCCAGCCTCCCACTACCCTTCCCAGTCCATAGTAACCATTCTTCTACTCTCTGTCCATGACTTCAGTTGTTCTGATATTTAGATTCCACAAATAAGTGAGAACATGCAATGTTTGTTAATCTGTGCATGGCTTATTTCATTTAACATAATTATTACCAGTTCCAATCATCTTGTTATAAATGACAGGATATTGTTCTTTTTATGGCTGAATAGTACCTCATTGTGTGTATGTACCATATTTTTTTTTATCTGTTCATCTGCTGATGGACACTTAGCTTGTTTCCAAATCTTAGCTATGGTGAACAGTGCTGCAACAAACTGTTTAGTGCAGATATCTGTTCAATATACTGGTTTCCTCTCTTTTGAATATATACCCAGTAGTGGGATTCCTGGATTATACTGTAGCTCAATTTTTAGTTTTTTGGGGAACCTCCAAACTGTTCTCCATAGTGATTGTACTAATTTACATTCCCTCCAACAGTGTACAAGGACTCCCTTTTCTCCACATCCTCACCAGCATTTTTTATTGCCTGTCTTTTGGATATAAGCCATTCTAACTGTGGTTAAATGATATCTCACTGTAGTTTTGATTTGCATTTCTCTGATGATCAATGATGCTGAGCACCTGTTCATGTGCCTATTTACCATTTGTATGTCTTCTTTTGAGAAATATCTATTCAATTTTTTTGCCCATTTTTTGATCAGATTATTAAATTTTTTGTTCCTATAGAGGTGTTTGAGCTCCTTATATATCCTGGTTATTAATCCCTTATCAGATGAATATTTTGCAAATGTTTTCTCCCATTTCTGTGGGTTGTCTCTTGACTTTGTTGATTGTATTCACTACTGTGCAGAAGCTTTTACATTTGACTTTTTAAAAATTTTAGTTACAGAAGTTGGTGCCAAATGCTAACTTACTGTGATTTTGCTTTGCATTTCCCAAATTACTAATTATGCTGAACATCTTTTAATGTGCTTGTGGGTCATTTACTTATTTTCCTTTTAGAAATGTCTATTCAAATATTTTGCGCATTTTTAAATTGGGCTATCTATCACTGACTTGTAAGTGTTTTTTTATATATTCTTCATACAAGTCTCTTGCTAGATACATAATTTTGCTGTTACTGTGTCCATTGAAATATTCCTTTTTCTTCATTTTTATTTCATTAATATGATGTACTACATGGACTGGCATTTATGTTAAAACAACTTTGTACTCCTAAGATAGATTTCATCTCCTGATTATATTTTATTCTTTTTCTATATTGCTGGATTCTGTTTGCTAGTAATTTCAGATTTCCATGTCTATCTTCATAAAATATAACATAGGGCATTTTCAAATTTTGCTTTGAAACACTTCTGAAATGCAAGGAGGTATACTCTTTAATGCAGACATAGATAATCTTGCTTGTAAAGGTAGTTGAGTTAGGAAGATATGTGAATTCTATATCATTATAAGATCAGTCACATATAATAGTTACGAGTCACATGAAATGTGATATAAAGTAATGCATACAATACTTGATAGAACTTCTATATAAGTGACTAATAAACTGGAAATTAAGTAAAATATTTTCAGTATCAAGATAAAAATTGCTATGGAGAAAGATTGAATTAAAACAGAAGATGCTATAAGAAAAAATATTGAAAATAAAAAGAAAACAATTACAGAAGTTGCATATAATAGACTAGATACAATAATTTATGAATAATTTTGTGCTAGTATTTTAAAAATCTTAGATAAAGCTCATTAATTTCACAAAAATATGTTACAAAATCTCAATCAAGGAAAAACAGAAAATAAGAATAATCCTATAACAATTGAACAATTAACTTGTTATTTAAAATCATCCCACAAAGAAAAAAATCTAGATGGTCTTATCAGTGAATACTATAAAATTCAAGAAACAAGAAATATGACTAACAGAGAAACTCTTCCAATGTCTCCAAAAAAAGAATGTCCTCCAGGTAATTGTTTAAGGTTTGCATTAACTGTATCAAAAAAAATAAAATGGTAGAAAAAAATTACAGACTAATTATCACTCAAGTAAGTTAAAGCAATCAACTAAAATAACAGTAAATATTCTTTCTGGTAAGTTAAATAAAAATAATTTAACTATCATGGAAAATTTGAGTTTGTGCCAGGATGCAAGGTTAATTCACATTTTTAAATAAGTTTAATTTGACAAATTAATATATATATATTCAATATTATTCATCATAAAATTCCTAGAAAAACTAAAGAGAGGAGATAACTTTCAGGATGTAATGAAAATAATCTGCAAAATAATCATATAGTAAATACCATAGTTAATAATTAAATGTTAAATATGCTCTGTTTAAGATTCTACAAAAATATCAGGTATAATACAAGAGTATTTATGTTAATAGAATATTCTATAAAGCATCTTTATATCTCAGTTTCAAGCAATATTGTAGAATTTAAATGAGCACCAAAAATATCTTATATGCCAAATTTACAAAGAAACGTGTATTTTAGAATAGATTTTAAATCCTTCAAAACCTCACTCATTCTGAGAATATAAAAAAGTGCAGAACAAAGCAAAGCAATTCACTTACAGTGTAGGAGTTATCAGGCTGATCTCAGTTTTTCACAGCTACTTTATAGGCATAACATAGTGAGGGCACTGTGTACAGTGTTCAGAGAAAAATAATAACCCCCAAATTTTATACTTAGTAAGATACCATCCACATATAAATCACACTAAGATAGTTACAAAGAGAACTAAGAGAATAGAGATTCTTGAAGTGGTTAGAAAATTAAAATTATTATGCCCTCTCTCACCACTCCTATTCAACATAGTATTGGAAGTTCTGGCCATGGCCATCAGGCAAGAGAAAGAAATAAAGCATACTCAAATAGGAAGAGAGGAAGGCAAATTGTGTCTGTTTGCAGATGACATGATTCTACATTTAGAAAACCCCATCGTCTCAACCCAAAATATTCTTAAGCTGATAAGCAAATTCAGCAAAGTCTCAGGATACAAAATCAATGTGCAAAAATCACAAGTATTCCTATACACCAATAACAGACAGACAGCCAAATCATGAGTGAACTGCCATTCACAATTGCTACTAAGAGAATAAAATACCTAGGAATCCAACTTACAAGGGATGTGAAGGACCTCTTCAAGGAGAACTAAAAACCACTGCTCAATGAAATAAGAGAGGACACAAACAAATGGAAATACATTCCATGCTTATGGATAGGAAGAATCAGTATCATGAAAACAGCCATACTGCCCAAAGTAATTTATAGATTCAATGCTATCCCCATCAAGATACCAATGACTTTCTTCACAGAATTGGAAAAAAAACTACTTTAAACTTCATATGGAACCAAAAAAGAGCCCACATAGCAAAGGCAATCCTGGGCAAGAAGAACAAAGCTGGAGGCATCACGTTACCTGACTTCAAACTATACTACAAGGCCACAGTAACCAAAACAGCATGGTACTGGGGTACCAAAACAGATATATAGACCAATGGAACAGAACAGAGGCTTCAGAAATAATACCACACATCCACAACCATCTGATCTTCAACAAACCTGACACAAAAAAGCAATGGGGAAAAGATTCCCTATTTAATAAATGTTGTTGGGAAAACTGGCTAGCCACATGCAGAAAACTGAAACAGGACCCCCTCCTTATACCTTATACAAAAATTAACTGAAGCTGGATTAAAGACTTAAACATAAAACCTAAAACCATAAAAACCCTCAAAGAAAACCTGGGCAATATCATTCAGGACATAGGCATGGGCAAAGACTTCATATCTAAAACACCAAAAGCAATGGCAACAAAAACCAAAACTGACAAATGGGATCTAATTCAACTAAAAAACTTCTGCACAGCAAAAGAAACTACCATCAGAGGGAACAGGCAACCTACAGAATGGGAGAAAATATTTGCAATCTATCCATCTGACAAAGGTCTAAAATCCAGAATCTACAAAGAACTTAAACAAATTTACAAGAAAAAAACAACCCCATCAAAAAGTGGGCGAAGGATATGAACAGACACTTCTCAAAAGAAGACATTTATGCAGCCAACAGTCATATGAAAAAATGTTCATCATCACTGGTCATTAGAGAAATGAAAGTCAAAACCACAATGAGATACCATCTCACACCAGTTAGAATGGCGATCATTAAAAAGTCAGGAAACAACAGATGCTGGAGAGGATGTGGAGAAATAGGAACGCTTATACACTGTTGGTGGGAGTGTAAATTAGTTCAACCATTGTGAAAGACAGTGTGGCAATTCCTCAAGGATCTAGAACTAGAAATACCATTTGACCCAACATTCCCATTACTGGGTATATACCCAAAGGATTATAAATCATTCTACTATAAAGACACATACACATGTATGTTTATTGCAGCACTATTCACAATAGCAAAGACTTGGAACCAACCCAAATGTCCATCAATAATAGACAGGATAAAGAAAATGTGGCACATATACACCATGGAATACTATGCAGCCGTAAAAAAGGATGAGTTCATGTCCTTTGCAGGGACATGGATGAAGCTGGAAACCATCATTCTCAGCAAACTATCACATGAACAGAAAACCAAACACTGCATGTTCTCACACATAAGTGGGACTTGAACAGTGAGAACACATGGGCATAGGGAGGGAAACATCACACACTGGGGCCTGTCAGTGGGTGGGAGCCCAGCAGAGGGATAACATTAGGAGAAATACCTAATGTTAGGTATTGGGTGATGGGTAGCTGGGTGCAGCAAACCACCATGGCACGTGTATACCTATGTAACAAAACTGCACGTTCTGCACATGTACCCCAGTACTTAAAGTATAATAAAATAATAATAATAATAATAATAATTTTGAAGGGAAAAATAAAAGCAAAAAAAGAAAAAGAAAATTATTATGGTATTTATCCATCTAATAGTGAAATGCAGTAAAAATGGAAGTTCCAGGTAACATTACACATGGTTGAATAGTAGTAACACAATATAAGTGTTACACATATTTATAACATAGGCACAGTAAATGTAGCAAAAATGATGACACTGAGGGAGGAAAATGAGAGGAAATGAGAGTACTTTATAGACAATACATTAAAAGGTAAGATTTCTTCAAAAATGAATTATCTACACAATAACTCTGAACATTATGGAATATGATAGTTGCTTGTCTCTCACATTTCTTAACTTTCTGTTTACAATGATACCACAAACACTGTTGTTTCTCTGACCATTACAAAGGGTGACAGTTTGTCCTGATAATGGGATTAAGGACAGAAGACAGCTAAATTGGAAATCACTGGAGTCAGGCATGGAAACATTGATAAAACAGTTGGTGAATAAACATATATTTACTTATGTATTTTTCTATATTTAAAAAATGCTAAATTATATGTGGATGTGTGTATATATATTTATATAATATTTATAATTCTTTTGATTTTTTGTAGTTCAATAAGCAACCAAGAGTTCCAATTATAAATATAATAAAAATTTTATTTAATCAGCTTGTGAATGTATTGTGAGTGATAAAAATTTCCACCTGCTACTCAAGAGACTAGACTAATTTCCACGGCCAATGCAGCTGACTCGCTTCTTTTTACTAGAATTTATCTGACATGATAGAAGGGATTTGGGCTCTTTTGTTCATTACTACATCTCTAATCCCTAGAACAGTGCTAAACATATAAATTGGTGATTAATAGATATCTGTTAACCAAATGATAGTTTTAGTGGCTTCTGTCCTTGTGAGGATTATTTTAAATAAATTATCACACGAAAATCAGATAATGATTCACTTATTTTTCCTTCAGGTTATTTACAATCTTGGCATTTATTTATTCATTTTTGGTATATGGTATGTAATACAGAGATAATTTTACCTGTATTCCAAAGTATCAGCCAACTGATCTAGCTCTATTTACTGACTGAACTAACATTTATTATGGATTTTGAAATGTCACACTCATTATACTAAATTCTATTATATACATTCATTGTTCTGAGTTCCCTATTGTGTTCAATGCAATTGTGAATATTCCTAAAATTTTAAAATATATATTTTTTATGAATCGAGGGTGGAACAAGATAGCAGATTAATGGCTCTACTGATCATCCCCCAGCAAAGACACAAATCTAACAACTATCTACACAAAAGAAACACCTTCATAAGAAGCAAAAATGAGGTGCACACTCACAGTACCTGCTTTAAATTCATATCACTAAAAGAGGCAATAAAGAGGTAGGAAAAACAGTCTTAAATTGTGGACGCCAACCCTCCCCAAAGCCTTGGCAGTTGCAGTGTGGGCCAGAGAGCATTTCTGTGCACTGGGGAGAGGGATATTGCAGCAATTGTGAAGCAGTGAACTCAGTGCTGCCCTATTATAATAGAAAACAAAACTGGACTGAACTCAGTTGATGACCAGTCACAGAGGGAACATATAAACCAGGCATAGCCAGAAGGGAATCACAAATCACAGTGGTCAAAACTTGAGTTTGCACAAAGCTCACCATCACAGACTAAAGTCCTCTTGGACCCTAGATGAACTTGAAAGGCAATACAGGCCACAAGGACGGCAACTCCTAGGCAAGTCCTAGTGCTGAACTGGACTCAGAGCCAGAAGACTTGGGGGCTGCAACCTATTGAGACACCAGTGTAGGCAGATAAAGGAGTGTTGGCATCACCTCTTCCCTACCCCCATGCTGCACAGCTTTTGCGGCTCCAAAGGAGATTCTTTCCCTCTACCTGAGAGGAGAGGGAAGAGTTGGGAGAACCCTGTCTTGCATCTTCAATACCAGTTCAGGCACAGCAGGATAAGGAACTTTTCAGAGTTGTGAGGTCCTCTTTCTAGAACTTAGCTCCTGGACACCACTTCTAGACACATCCAGAGCCAGAAGGGAACCCACTGCCATGAAAGAAAGGTCCTAGTCTTGGCAGGATTCATCAACCAGTAACCAAAGAGGCCTTGGGCCCTGAATAACCAGCAGTGATACCCAGGTACAATGTTGAGGAACTTAGATGAGACTCTGAGATTTGCTGGATTCAGGTGAGACTCAGCACACCCCCAGGTGTGGTGGCTATGGGGTAAGACTACTTTCACCTGAGAAAAGCAGAGGAAACAGTAAAGAGAACTTTGTTTTGCACCTTAGACAGTAGCATGACCACAGTGGGTAGAGCACCAAGTGGGCTCCTGGAGTCCCTGATTCCAGAACTTGACTCTTGGATGGCATTTCTCAACCTGCTCTGGGACAAAAGGGCACCCACAGTTCTGAAGGGGAAATCCCAGTCCATGCAGAAGTTACTACAAGCTTACTGAAGAGCCCTTGGGCCTAAAAAAAACATCAGTGGTCTGGCAGTACTCACTGTGGGCCTGTGGTGGTTGTGTCCACAGGGTAAGGCTCCTCTGCCTTCAGAAAGGGGAGGGAAGAGTGGGAAGGACTGTGTCTCATAGTTTTAGTGCCAGCTTAGCTGCAATACAATAGGACACCAGGTAGACTATAAAGGTTTCTGACTGTAGTCCCTGGCTGTTGAACAGTACCCCTGGACACACTTGGGACCTGGGGGAACTCACCACCCTGAAAAGAAGGAATAAGCCTAGATGGCTTTGCCAGCTGATGATTGTAGAGACCCAGGACCTTGAGCAAACATAAGCAGTAGCTAGGGAGTGGTTACAGCAGGCCTTGGGTAAGACCCAGTGCTGTGCTCACCACAGTCCTAAGACTGGTAACTACAGAGGTGTCTGTGTCACTACACCCTTCACTTCAGGTATCTCAGAACAGAGAAAAAGACTTCATTTGCTTGGGAGAAAGTAAAGAAAGAGAACAAGAGTCTCTGCCTGATAATCCAGAAAATTCCTCTGGATTTTGTCCAAGACCATCAAGGCAATACCTCTATGAGTCTGCATGAACCACAACGTTGCTGGGCTTGGGGTGCCCCCTAAAGCAGATACAGCTTAGAATATGACATCGAAGTCTTTTTGAGTATCAGGAAAGCTAATCCAAGAAGTATGGGTACAAACAAGCCCAGAATGAGAATAGTACAATAAATGTTAAGAGTTCTTCAACACCCAGTCACCGAAGAACATATACAAGCATCAACACTATTCAGAAAAACATGACTTCACCAAATGAACTAAATGAATCACCAAGTACCAATCACAGAGAAACACAGATAGGTGACTATTTAGACAGAGAAGTCAAAATAGATGCTTTGAGAAAACTCAAAGAAATTCAAGATAATATGGAAAAGGAATTCAGAATTGTATCAGGTAAGTTTAACAAATATTAAAATAATTAAGAATCAAGCAGAATTCTGGAGCTGAAACATGCAATTGGCATACTAAAAAATACATCAAAGTCATTTAATAGCAGAATTGATCAGCAAAAGAAAGAATTACTGAGCTTGAAGATAGGCTATTTGAATATAAACAGTAAGCAGCGACAAAAGAAAAATGAAAAATAAGTAGCATGTCTACAAAACCTAGAGAATAACCTCAAAAGGGCAAATCTAAGAGTTGTTGACGTTAGAGAGGAGGTAGAGAAAGAGATATGAGTATAAAGATTATTCAAAGGGATAATAACAGAGAACTTCCCAAACCTAGAGATAGATATCAATATCCAAGTACAAGAAGGCTATAGAACAGCAAACAAATTTAACCCAAAGAAGACTACCCCCAGCAATTTAAAAATCAAACTTCGAAAGATCAAGGATATAGACAGAATCCTAAAAGCAGTTAAGAGAAAAGAAACAAATAACATACAATTGTTCTCCAATAAATCAGGCAGTGGACTTTTCAGTGGAAACCTTACAGGCCAGGACAGATTGGCATGACATATTTAAAGTAATAAAGGGAAAAAGGAAGAAAAACAAAAAAAACCTTTTGCTCTAGAATAGCATATTCAGCAGAAATGTCCATCAAACATGTAGGAGAAATAGAGTTTATCAGACAAACAAAAGCTTAGGAATTTTATTAACACCATACCTGTTCTACAAGAAATGCTAAAAGGAGTAATTCAATCAGAAAGAAGTGGATGTTAATGAGCAATAAAAAATCATCTGATGGTACTAAACAAATTAGTAATAATAAGTACACAGAAAAATGCAGAGTATAATAACATTGTAAGTGGTGTGTAAACTCCACTTTCAATGTATCAAGACTGAACGATGAGCCAATTAAAACTAATAACTACAAAAACATTACAAGACATAGACAGTACTATACAATATAAAAAGAAACAATAAAAAGTTCAGAAGATGGGGAGGGATGAAGTTAAGACATAGAGTTCTTAAGGGCTTTCTTTTGGCTTGTTTGTTTGTTTAGGCAAGCAGTGTTAAGTTGTTATCAAGTTAAATAATGGGTTATAAGACAATATTTGCAAGCCTAATGGTAACTTCAAACCAAAAAACATGCAATGGATACACAAAAAATATAAAGCAAAACACTAAATCATATAATCAGAGAAAATCACCCTCACTAAAAGAAGACCAAAAGGAAAGAAAGAAGAAAGAGAAGCCCAAAAACCAACCAGAAAACAAGCAACAAAATGGCAGGAGTAAGTACTTACTTATCAATAATAATATTGAATGTAAATGAATTAAACTCTCCAATCAATACATACAGTGTGGCTGAATAGATAATAAAAAACAATACTCAATGATTTGATGATTAAAAAAACACACTTCACCTATAAAGGTACACATAGACTAAAATTATAAAGGGGTGGAAAAAAATATTCCATGCCAATGGAAACCAAAAATGAGCAAGAGTCCCTATACTTACACCAGACAAAATAGATTTCAAGACAAAAACTATCAGAAGAGACAAAGAAGGTCACTATATAATGATAAATTGGTCAATTCAGCAAGAGGCAAAAAAATTGTAAGTATATATGCACCAAACACTAGAGCACCCAGATATGTAAAGCTGATGTTATTAGAGCTTAAGAGAGAGATATAACCCAATACAATAATAGCTGGAGACAACACCCCACTTTCAACCTTTGACAGCTCTTCCAGACAGAAAATCAACAAAGAAACATCAGACTTCATCTGCACTATAGACAAAATGGACCTAATAGACAGTTACAGAACATTTACTCTGAAGGCTACAGAATACACATTGTTTTCCTCAGCACATGGATCATTCTCAAAAACAGATTATATGTTAGGGCACAAAAAGTCTTCAAACTTTAAAAAAAAAATGAATCATATCAGGTATCTTCCCTGAACACAATGGAATAAAATGAGAAAGGAATAATGAGATAAATTTTGGAAACTTATACAAATACATAGAAATTAAACAATATGTTTTCAATGACCAGTGGATTAATGGAGAAATTACAAAGGAAATTGAAAAATTTCTTGAAACAAATTATAATGGAAACAACATACCAAACCTAGGGGATACATCAAAAACAGTAATAAGGGAGAATTTTATAGCTATAAGTGCCTGCCTTAGAAACAGGAAAACTTAAAATAAACAACCTAATGATGAATACTAAAAAACTAGAAAAGCAAGAGCAAAACAAGCCTAAAATTAGTAGAAAAAAAGAAATAATCAAGATCATAGCAGAAATAAATTCATTCAAAATGAAGAAAATAAAACAAAAGATCAACAAAATAAAAAGCCGATGTGGGCCAGGAGCGGTGGCTCACGCCTGTAATCCCAGCACTTTGGGAGGGATCATGAGGTCGGGAGATTGAGACCATCCTGGCTAACATGATGAAACCCCGTCTCTACTGAAAATACAACAACAACAAAAAATTACCTGGGTGTGGTGGCAGGCACCTGTAGTCCCAGATACTCGGGAGGCTGAGGCAGGAGAATGGCATGAACCTGGGAGGCGGAGCTTGCAGTGAGCTGAGATCATGCCACTGCACTCCAGCCTGGACAACAGAGCAAGATTCCATATCAAAAAAAAAAAAAAAGCTGATGTGTTGAAAAGGTAAACAAAATTGACAAACCTTTAGACAGACCATCTAAGAAAAAAAGAGAGAAGAAAGAAGAGATGAAAAAGTAGACATTACAACTGATACCACAACAACTCAAAAGATCATTAGAAGACACTATGAGCAACTATGTGCCAATAAATTGGAAAATCTAGAAGAAATGGACAAATTCCTAGACACATATAACCTACCAACTTTGAACCGTGAAGATATCCAAAACTTAAATAGACCAATAACAAGTAACATGAATGAAGCTGTAATAAAAAGTCTCCCAGTAATGAAAAGCCCAGAACCTGATGGATTCACTGCTGTATTCTACCAAACACTTAAAGAACTAATATCAATCCTATTTAAATTATTCTGAAAAACTGAGGAGGATGGAATAATTCCAAACTCATCCTACAAGGCCAGTATTACCCTGATATCAAAACCAGAGAAAGACACATCAAGAAAAGGAAACTACAGGCCAATAAATCTCATGAATATTGATGCAAAAATCTTCAACAAAATGCTAGCAAACTGAATTCAAGAATACATTAAAAACAGCATTAATCATGACCAAGGAGGATTTATCCCTGGGATGTAAGGATGGTTCAACATATGCAAATCAACAAATGTGATACATCATATCAACAGAATAAAGAATAAAAAAATACCATTTCAATTGATGCTGAAAAAGCATTTGATAAAATTCAACATCCCTTATAAAAACCCTCAAAAAGCTGAGTATAGAAGGAACATAACATAATAACAGCTACATAAGACAGAACCAAAGCTAGTATCATACCAAAAGGGGAATAACTGAAAGCCTTTCCTCTGATATATGGAACACAACAAGGATACTCACTTTTAGCACTGTCATTCAACAAAGTACTGTAAATCCTAGCTAGGATAATCAGACAAGAAAATAAAGTAATAAGCATCCAAATTGGTAAAGAAAAAGTCAAATTATCCTAGTTTGAAGATGATATGATCTTACATTTGGAGAAAACTAAAGATTCCTCAAAAAAACTATTAGAATGAAAAACAAATTCAGTAAACTTGCAGACTACAAAATCAACATGTACAAATCAGTAGCATTTCTACATGCCAATAGCAAACAATCTGAAGGAAAAATAAAAACAGTAATATCATTTACAATAGCCACAAATAAAATTAAATACCTAGGAATTTCCTTAACTAAAGATGTAAAATGTCTCTAGGATGGGCGCGGTGGCTCACGCCTGTAATCCCAGCACTTTGGGAGGCCGAGGCAGGTGGATCACAAGGTCAGGAGATCGAGACCATCCTGGCTAACATGGTGAAATCTTGTCTCTACTAAAAATACAAAAAAGTAGCCGGGTGTGGTGGCAGGCACCTGTAGTCCCAGCTACTCAGGAGGGAGGCTGAGGCAGGAGAATGGCGTAAACCAGGGAGGCAGAGCTTGCAGTGAGCTGAGATCGCGCCACTGCACTCCAGCCTGGGTGACAGAGTAAGACTCCATCTCAAAATAAATAAATAAATAAATAAATAAATAAATAAATAAATAAATAAATGTAAAATGTCTCTATAATGAAAATGATACAGCATTTTTGAAAGAAATTGAAGATGACATCAAAAAATGGAAAGATATTCCATGTTTATGGGTTGGGGAAATAAATATCTTTTAAATGTCCATACTACCCAAAGCCAACAACAGATTCCATGCAACCACTATCAAAATACCAAGGGCATTCTCCAAATAAAAAGAAAAAGCAATTCTAAAATTTCTATGAAACCAGAAAAGACCCAGAATAGCCAAAGTTATACTAAACAAAATGAACAAAACTGGAAGAATCACATTATCTGACTTCAAATTATACTACAGAGCTATAGTAACCAAAACAGCATGGTATTGGCATAAAAACTGACACATAGTCCAAGGGAACAGAAAAGAGAACCCAGAAACAAATCCACACATCTACAGTGAGCTCATTTTTGAGAAAGGTGCTAAGAACATACACTGGGGAAAAGAGAGTCTCTTCAATAAATGGTTCTGAGAAAAGTGGATATCTATATGCAGAAGAATGAAACTTGGAACAATCTCTTTTCATATATAAATATCAAATCTAAATGGATTAAAGACTTAAATCTAAGACCTCAAACTATAAAATTACTACGAAAAAACTTAAGGAAAACTCTGCAGAATGCTGATCTGTGTCAAAATTTCTTTATTAATACCCCACAATCACAGGCAACCGAAGCATAATGGACAAACAGAATCATATTAAGTAAAAAAGCTTCTGCACAGCAAAGAAAATAATTCACAAAGTGAAGAGAGAAAATGTTTGAGAAGTACCCATCTGTTAAGGGATTAATAACCAGAATATATAAGAAGCTCAAACAACTCTATAAGAAAAATGGAATAATCCAATCAAAAAATGGGCAAAAGGTTTGAATAGGCATTTCTCAAAAGAAAGCATACAAATGGCAAACAGGCATATGAAAATGTGTTCAATACCACTGATCATCAGAGAAATGCAAATCAAAACTATGAGATATCATCTCACCCCAGTTAAAATGGCTTTTATCCAAAAGTCAGACTGTAACAAATGCTGGCGAGGACGTGGAGTAAAGGAAATCCACCTATGCTGTTGGTGGGAACGTAAATTAGTACAATCACTATGGAGAACAGTTTGGAAGTTCATTAAAACCCTAAATATTGAGCTACCATATGATCCAGCAATCCCACTGCTGGACATATACCCAAAAGAAAGAAAACCAACATATCAAAGAGATATCCGCACTCCCATGTGTGTTTTAGCTCTGTTCGCAATAGCCAAGATTTGGAAGCAAATTAAGTGCTCATCAAGAGATGAATGAAGAAAATGTGATACATATACACAATGGAGAACCATTCAGTCATAAAAAGAACAAAGTCTTGTGATTTACTAAAACATGGATGGAACTGGAGGTCATTATGTTAAGTGAAATAAGCCAGGCACAGAAAGACAGACTTTGCATGTTCTCAGTTATGTGTGGGTGTTGCAAATGAACTCATGGAACTATAGAGTATAAGGATGGTTACCAGAGGCTAGGGAGAGTAGTGGAGGAGTGGGAGGGAAGTGGGGAGTGTTAATGGGTACAAAAATAGTTAGAAAAAATTAATAAGGCCTAGTATTTACTAGCACAACAGGGTGACTATAGTAAAAAATAATTTAGTTGTACATTTAGAAATAACTCTTAAGAATATAATTGGATTGTTTGTAACACAATGGATAAATGCTTGAGGTGATGGATACCCCATTATGTAATTAACACACATTGCATGCCTATATCAAAATATCTTATGTAACTGATAAATATATACACCTACTGTGCACTCACGAAAACTAAAAATAAGAAAAAGGCTAATTCAATGCTATTCCACTGTGCTTTAAAATGTCCACTAAACAAAAAATTCTGAACTAGCTAATCAGTTTATTCTCTGACTTATTCTTGGTATGCCCAACTGGCATCTCACCAAAACACCTAAGCTCGTTAACTATTATATATTTAAATGTATTGTAAGGAAATGTATATTGAAATTTGAACCACACCCAGCAATAAAAAGAATGAAATCATGTCCTTTGCAGGAATGTGGATGGAGCTGGAGGCCATTATGCTAAGTGAACTAACTTAGAAACAGAAACAGAAAACCAAATACCACGTGTTCTCACTTGTAGTGGGAGCTAAACAATGGGTACACAGGGATATAAAGACAGAGATAACAGACACTGGGCACTCAAAAAGGGTTGAGAGTGGGAGGAGGTCAAGGATTGAAAAATTACCTATTGGATACAATGTTCACTATTTGGGTAATGAGCACACCAGAAGCCCAATCCCCACTGGTAGGCAATATATCCATGTCACAAAAATGCACGTGTCCCCTCTGAATCTAAAATAAAATTAAATTTAATTCAAAAAAGAAATTGCAACAGTTACAGTGTGAAAAAATGTCTAACGTACTACTTGGTCTATTTCAAAACAAATAACTTGATAAGAGAGAGAAAGGGAGAGAGAAAGAGATGGGTTGATTTATTCAAACTATAAAGAAAAGTTGAGAGTTCAGAGAGTTATTTGCTCTTTATCTCCAGATGAAAAACTACAGATTTATGTCATATTAGATGCAGTTATTCTTCTGAAATACCTGTGATGAATCAATTTCTGTGAGGAGAGATATATTTTCAGTGCACAGGGATGCTATGGAAATGGCTCTAGTAAAGATAATAAACATTTCAATTTTATATCTGTTAGCTATTTTCATATATAAATCCATAGTTTAAATATCAGCTTTTAAAAAAATCTAATTTTGTCCATAATTGTATCCTGTTCCTCCGTCCATACACAGGAAACTTCAAAATAAATAAATGATAAAGTTCATAATGGTCAGGCCACCCTCCAGTTTCACCTGTCTGAATCTCTGGAAGGTCCTAGTGCTTGATTAGCATAGTACATATTATGTCAAATTTTAATACAATAACTTCTCATCACAGACACTATGGTGGTGCGGTACCTTGCCAAACAATATTGACTTGTTTGATTTTTATTATCCTCATAAATATTTTTAACATTAGAAATAAAAACTCTCTACAGATGTTTATTTGACAATAATGTTCCAAGTGTTGTGATAAATAATATGAGTAAAGAGCTTACCACAGAACCACTTAGTAAATATTCAATATTTTTGTGATTACGATTGTTTATTTTTGCTAATAATAAACTAGAAAAACCTCTGCAATAAAGGACTTAAATTCTTATGGGAGAGGGAAACAAGTAGAAACAAATGTGAAAACCATATGACAAACACTTTAATAAGCTTACATAAAGTATGTTACAAGACAAGGAAGATGTATTCCATCTAGTCTTGGGGAGACTGTGGGAAGGTCTCCTAGAAGAGCTGACATCTATAATGAGACTTGAATTGTGAGGATAAAGAGATTCCAGACAAAGCAAAAAGTACTATGAAATTTAAATGCAGAAAGAAGCAGACAGAGTCACCAGTAGGGGCCTCCTTGCACTCCAAAGCCAAGTTGCCTCCACCACTGGAGTGAACACCTGCATGGAGGCAGGAATCCCAGCACCCCCTAGCACCCTAATGCAGCTGATGTGCATGCACCCCATCGTGCTGCTGCTGGCATGTATAAATTAGGAAGGATCCTGTTGCCACTGCACTATGAAAGGCTTTGGCCGACACTACTCACCAGAGTGTAGTGACCAGCAGTCTGGGAGCACCTCACCCTCCACTCCCACCCAGTGCAGTCCATTCCTAAACTCGAGGAGCCAGAGAACAAAGTCAGGGCCTGACACAAATTCCCCAGAGTTAGAACACGCAGTCTAGGAGTAGAGAGCTGAGCGATGGCCTTCTAAAATCTTCCAGAAATGAAGCCAGTCAGCTGAATCCACCTTATACCACAATCAAACCCTCAAGGTCATAAAATAAGATAAAAGAGAAAAGAAAAAACACCCAAAGGTGAGCAACTCTAAAGGCTGAAGAAACATCAGCCCACAAATATTTGAAAGAACCAGTTCACGAACTCTGACAACTCAAAAAGCCAGAGTGCCTTCTTTCCCCAAACTACTGCATCACTTCTCAAGGATTATGAACCAGGCTGAGTTGGCTGAAATGACAGAAATAGAATTCAGAGATGGATAGGAATAAGGATCATGGAGATGCAGGAGTATGTTGAAACACAATCCAAGGAAACTAGGACTCATAATAAAATAATACAGGAGTTGACTGACAAAATAGCCAGTATAGAAAAGAATGTAATCGACGTCATAGAGCTTAAAAACATACTACAAAAATTTCATAATGCAGTCACAAGTATTAATAGCAGAATAGACAATGCTGTAAAGAAAATCTCAGAGCTTGAAGACTGGCTTTCTGAACTAAGACAGTCAGACTTGGGAGGCCAAGGCGGGCAGATCATGAGGTCAGGAGATTGAGACCATCCTGGCTAATGCGGTGAAACCCCATCTCTACTAAAAATACAAAAAAATTAGCTGGGCGTGGTGGTGGGCGCCTGTAGTCCC
Organism: Nomascus leucogenys; assembly: GCF_006542625.1. Lineage (NCBI taxonomy): Eukaryota > Metazoa > Chordata > Mammalia > Primates > Hylobatidae > Nomascus > Nomascus leucogenys. Next base: position 55,104,194 of record NC_044406.1, read on the forward strand.
AACTACTCAGGAGTCTGAGGCAGGAGAATGGTGTGAACCCAGGAGGTCGAGCTTGCAGTGAGCCAAGATCATGCCACTGCATTCCAGCCTGGGTGACAGAGTGAGACTCCAAAAAAAAAAAAAAGACAGACAAGAATAGAGAAAAACATATTTAAAGGAAGGAACAAAACATCCAAGAAATATGGGATTATATAAAAAGACCAAATCTATGATTCACTGGTGTCCCTGAAAGAGACAGGGAGAATGTAAACAACTTGGAAAACATATTTCAGGGTATCATCTACGAGAACTTCTCCAACCTAGCTAGAGAGGCCAACATTCAAATTTAGGAAATGCAGAGAACTTCAGTAAGGTACTTCACAAGAAGATAATCCACAAGACACATAATTATCAGATTCTCCAAGGTCAAAATGAAAGAAAAATTGTTAAAGGCAGCCAGTGAGAAAGGTCAGGTCAGCTACAAAGGGAAGCCCATTACACTAACAACAGACATCTCAGCAGAAACCCTACAAACCAGAAAACATTGGGGGCCAATATTCAATATTCATAAAGAGAAGAAATTCTAACCCAGGATTTCATATCTGGCCAAATTAACTTTATAAGCAAAGGAGAAATAAGATCCTATTCAGACAAGCAAATGTTGGAATTTGTTACCACCAGACCTGCCTTACAAGAGCTCCTGAAAGAAGCACTAAATATAGAAAGAAAAGACCTTTACCAGCCATTACAAAAGCACATGTAAGTACACAGACCAGTGACACTATAAAGCAACCACACAAACAAGTCTGCATAACAACCAGCTAACATCATGATGACAAGATCAAAGCCACACATATCAATACTAGCCTTGAATGTAAGAGGGCTATACGCCCCAATTAAAAGGCACAGAGTGGCAAGCTGGATAAAGAACCAAGACCCATTGGTATACTGTCATCAAGAGACTCATCTCATATGCAATGACACCCATAGTCTCAAAATACATGGATGGAGAAAAATCTACCAAGCAAATGGAAAACAAAAATAAAAGTAGGGGTTGCAATCTACATCTCAGACAAAACCAAAGCAGATCAAAAGAGACAAGGAAGGGCATTACATAATGGTAAAGGGTTCAATTCAACAAGAATGCCTAAGTATCCTAAATTACTATACACCCAACACAGGAGCACCTAGATTAATAAAGCAAGTTCTTAGAGACCTTCAAAAAGACAAACTCCCACACAATAATAGTGGGGAGATGTTAACAACTTACTAATAGTATTAAACAGATCATCAAGACAGAAGATTAACAAAGATATTCAGGACCTGAACTCAGCACTGGATCAAATGAACCTGACAGACATCTACAGAACTATCCACCCAAAAGCAACAGGGTATACATTCTTCTAATTGCCATATGACACATACTCTAAAATCGACCACATAATTGGACACAAAACACGCTTCAGCAAGTGCAAAATAGCTGAAATCATAACAACCACTTCTTGGACCACAGAGTAATAAAATTAGAAATCAAGACTAAAAAATTCACTCAAAACCATATAATTACATAGAAATTGAATAACCTCGGCCAGGCGCAGTGGCTCACGCTTGTAATCCCAGCACTTTGGGAGGCCGAGGTGGGTGGATCACGAGGTCAGGAGATCGAGACCGCGGTGAAACCCTGTCTCTACTAAAAATACAAAAAATTAGCCGGGCGCGGTGGCGGGCGCCTGTAGTCCTAGCTACTCGGAGAGGCTGAGGCAGGAGAATGGCGTGAACCCGGGAGGCGGAGCTTGCAGTGAGCCGAGATTGCACCACTGCACTCCAGCCTCGGCGACAGAGCGAGACTCCGTCTCAAAAAAAAAAATAAATAAAAAATAAAAAAATAAATTGAATAACCTGATCCTGAATAACTTTTGGGTGAATAATGAAATTAAGGCAGAAATCAAGAAGTCCTTTGAAACTGATGAGAAAAAAGATGCAACATACCAGAATCTCTGGGAAACATTTAAGGCAATGTTAAAAAGAAAATTTACAGCACTAAATGCCCACATGAAAAGTTAGAAACATCTTGATTTAACCACCTAACATGACAATTAAAAGTACTAGAGAGTCAAGAGCAAACAAACCCCAAAACTATCAGAAGACAAGAAATAACCATAATCAGAACTGAACTGAAGGAAGGAGATTGAGGCATGAAAAACCATTCAAAAGATGAACAAATCCAGGAGTTGAGCTTGTGAAAAAAAATGAAATAGACCATTAGCTAGAATAATAAAGAAGACAAGAGAGAAGATCTGAATAAACACAATTAGAAATTACGAAGGGTACCAGTCACCCCATAGAAATACAAATAATTATCAGAGAATATTATGAACATCTCTAAGCACATAAACTAGAAAATCTAGAATACATGGATAAATTCCTGGACACAGACACCCTCCAAAGACTGAGCTAGGAAGAAATTGAATCCCTGAGCAAACCAATAATGAGCTCCAAAACTGAACCAGAAATAAATAGCCTACCAGCCACAAAAAGTCCAGGACCAAATGGATTCACAGCCAAATTCTACCAGATGTACGAATAAGAGCTGGTATCATTTCTACTGAACTTATTCCCCAAAACTGAGAAGGAAGCTCTCCTCCCTAACTCATTCTATGAGTCCAGCATCATCCTGATACCAAGCCTGGCAGAGACACAACAACAACAAAAAAATGAAATCTTCAGGCCAATATCCTTGATGAACATCGATGCAAGAATCCTCAACAAAATACTGGCAAACTGAATTCAGCAGCATGTCAAAAAGCTAATCTACCATGATCAAGAAGTCTTTATCCCTGCAACATAAGGTTAATTCAATGTATGCAAATAAAAATATGTGATTCATCACATAAACAGAACTAAATAGAAAAAGTGCATGATTATCTTAATAGATGCAGAAATGGCTTTCAATAAAACTCAACATGACTTCATGTCAAAAACTCTCAATAAACTGGGTATTGAAGGAACATACCTCAAAATAGTAAGAGCTCTCTACATTAAAGCCACAGCCAATATCATACTGAATGAGCAAAGGTGGAAACATTCCTTTTGAAAACCAGCACAAAACAAGTGTGCCCTCTCACTAGTCCTATTCAACATAGTATTGGAAGTCTTGGCCAGAGCAACTGGGTAAGAGAAAGAAATAAAGGATATCCAAATAGGAGGAAAGGAAGTCAAATCTTTCCTGTTTCCAGACAACACGATTCTATATGTAAAAAACTCCTTAGTCTCAACCCAAAAACTCCTTATGCTGATAAACAACTTCAGCAAAGTCTCAAGACACAAAAGGAACATACAGAAAAATCACTAACATTTCTAAACACCAACAACAGTCAAGCAAGAGCCAAATCAGGAATGTAATCACATTCACAATTGTCACAAAAAGTATAAAACACTTAGGAATAACAAGGAAGGTGAAAGATCTCTACAAGGAGAAATACAAAACACTGCTCAAAGAAATCAGAGATGACACCAACAAATGGAAGAATCATTCCATGCTCATGGATAGGTAGAATCAATATTGTTAAAATGGCCATATGGCCCAAAGCAATTTATACATTCAATACTATTTCTATAAAACTACCAATGACATTCTTCACAGAACTAGAAATAACTATTTTAAAATTCACGTGGAACCAAAAAAGAGCCCAAATTGCCAAGGCAATCCTAAACAAAAAGAACAAAGCTGGAGGCTTCACTGTATCCAACTTCAAACCATACAAAGGGGCTACAGTAACAAAAAGAGGATGACTGGTACAAAAACAGACACATAAACCAATAGAACAGAATAGAGCTCAGACATAAGGTCGCACACGTACAACTCTGATCTTTGACAAAATTGACAAAAACAAGCAATGGGGAAAGGACTCCCCATTCAATAAATACTGACAGAATAACTGGCTAACCATATGCAGAAGATTGAAACTGGACCCCTTCCTTACACTATATACAAAAATTAATCCAAATTGTATTAAAAAGTTAAACGTAAAACCCAAAAGTATAAAAACGCTGGAGGACAACTTTGGCACTACCATTCCTCATGTAGAAATGAGAAAAAATTTCATGACAAAGACACCAAAAGCAATTGCAACCAAAGAAAAAAATTGGCAAATGGGATCTGTTTAAGCTAATAAGCTTTTGCACAGCAAAAGAAACTACCAACAGAGTAAACAGACAACCTACAGAATGGGAGAAAAGTTTTGCAATCTATGCACCTGACAAAGGTCGAATATAAGGAATATAAGGTCATCTATAAGGAACTTAAACAAATTTACAAGCCAAAAAGAAATAACCCATTAAAAAGTAGGCAAAGGACATGAACAGACACTTTTCAAAAGACATATATGCAGCCTAGAAGCATATGAATAAAAGCTTAACATCACTGATCATTAGAGAAATGCAAATAAAGACCACAGTGCAATACCATCTCACACCAGTCAGAATGGCTCTTATTAAAAAGTCAAAAAGTAGGCCGGGGGCGGTGGCTCAGGCCTGCAATCCCAGCACTTCGGGAGGCCGATGTGGGTGGATCACGAGGTCAGGAGATCGAGACCATCCTGGCCAACATGGTAAAACCCCGTCTCTACTAAAAATACAAAAATTAGCTGGGCATGGCAGCGCGTGCCTGTAATCCCAGCTACTCAGGAGGTTGAGGCAGGAGAATCGTTTGAACCCGGGAAGTGGAGGTTGCAGTGAGCCAAGATTGCGCCACTGCACTCCAGCCTGGCGACAGAGCTAGACTCCATCTCAAAAAAAATAAAAAATAAAAAAATAAAGTCGAAAAGTAACAGGGGCTGGAGAGGTTGCAGAGAAAAAGGCACACTTATAAACTGTCACTGGGAATGTAAATCAGTTCAACCATTGTGGAAGACAGTGTGGCGATTCCCCAAAGACCTAAAAATGGAACTATCATTCAACCCAGCAATCTCATTATTGGGTATATGCCCAAGGAATATAATTTGTTCTATCATAAAGACACATGCAGGCATATATTCATTGCTGCACTGTTCACAATAGCAACGACATGCAATCAACCTACATGCCCATCAATGGTAGACTGCATAAACAAAACATGGCACATACACACCATGGAATAATATGCAGCCAGAAGAAAGAATGAGATCATGTCCTTTGCAGGAACATGGATGGAACTGGAGGCCATTAACCTTAGCAAACTAATGAAGGAACAAATATGGCATGTTCTCACTTTAAAGTGGGAGCTAAACGATGAGAACACATGGACACACAGAGGGGAACAGCAGACACTGGAGCCTACAGCAGGGTGGAGGATGGGAGGAGGGAGAGCATTAGAAGAAATAACTAATAGATACTAGGCTTAATACCTGGATGGTGAAATAATCTATACAACAAACCCCCATGACATGAGTTTACCTATATAACAAACCTGAACACGTACCCATGAACTTAAAAGTAAAAAAAAGAAAAAAAAAAAAAAAAGGAAGCAGCAGCCAATCAATAGTTTACAGCGCTGAAGTATAATGTGCAAAAGTGAATGTAAAGAGTTATGGTTATAAGGTATGGTAGATATTGAAGTGAATAAAATACCATTAAAGGATTTTAGGCAGGAGTCTGATGCTAAAATTTGTGTTTTATGAAGAACCAAGTATGGCTGTGTGAGCAACAGATTGGCAAATGGCAGGACTGGATGAGGTAAATATGAGAGGGTGACGTCGATGGAAATGCTAAATTACAAGAGTAACAGGGGAGCTAGAAAAAAGTAGGTAGATTCAGAAGATAATTTGTGGATAGCATCAAAATAAATTATTGGTTGGTGATTAATTAGATGTAAGAAGGAGGGATGCCTAGATTTTTGACCAGTGAAATTTGAGGTGCTTATGGGACATTTTAATGAAGGTTTTCATAAGGAGTAAGATATACAGCACTGGAGGTGAGGAGGTAGGTCTGAGGTATATTTGGATCTGGGAGGCATTGGAAGAGTAACTTAAAACCACAAGAGGATATAGATGGCCAAAATGTGGAGGTTTGGAGCAAAGACAGAAGAAGGAAAATATCAATGTGATGAAGGAAAGAGACCTTGAACAGAGAATGCTAAGGAGGGTCTTGAGAGCCACAAAGAAAGCCAAAATGCTTTAGCTAGCATACAAGGGTGAGACAGGAAATCTGAGGAAAAATGGTGTCTGTATATCAGAGGGTAGAGGAAATGCCTCCCTTTGAATCTGAGCAATTCTAATGCTCAAAAACTTGTAATTTTTAAGCAGAAGCCACAGTGAGTGGTATCTTCTGGAAACACTCATAGTTAAAATTCAAGTGTTTATTCCCTGAATGGTCAAGGGAAAAATAAATAGAGATTGAAGGAGAGGTGTAAGGCACGTAAAGGAAGATATTGAAAAGAAAAGAGACATAAGAAAAAGGTAATATAGAAATAAGAATCTTAGGTAAATAGCAAGATTGAGGAAAGTAATTTGGGAAAAAGAAAGAATGTTATATATGGTAATAAATGAAGGAAAATATTAACAGAGGAGAAGAGAGAATGTATAAGATGAGAAGAACAAAGCCAAGACAAGAGTGCACATCAGCACATCAACACAAAATAAGTCTGTATAGAATACTGTTTATAGGTTAATTATATCCTCAAGGGAAAAAGTATAATATTTGATACAATAATAAGCTGTTGGCTTGTCTCTGTTCCTGTCAGATGTTCAGCTTTTCAACTAGTTTTAAATACTTGAACATCTTTTCAACTTCTTTTGGCTTTATCTATATAACCATCCATTTAGCCATTGATTTATTTAAGAGATATTTATTCAGCACCTTCTACGTGCTCACACAGTATTTAAAGCTTGGTGCGGAGCTTACAGATATTTGATATATTAATATTTTAGAAAACATGAGTTGTATCTAACATTATTAAAGACTTGAAATTTAGATCAATGATTACCTAAAACACACAAATAATTTTACATAAATTGCAATGTACTGAAGTTTATGAATTTTCTGAAGGACTTTTATACTGTACAGGTCATCAGAGCAATGGATTCATATTTATTAGACATATTGCTTAATGAGTCTAACAATGGAATTGTTATTTTTTGCTTTAAAAATGTATTACTAAATTATTTTTAAATAGACAGTTTTTTAAAGCATTTTTAGGTTTGCAGCAAAATGAATCAGAAGTTACAGAGAGTTACCACACACGCACACACACTCCTCCTCCACTATCAACCTTTTTCACTGTAGTGGTGCATTTATTACAACTGGTGAACCTACATTAACAAATCATTATCACCCAAAGTTCACAGTTTACATCAGGGCCCACTCTTAATATTATACATTCTATGAGTTTTAACAAATGTATAATGACATGTATTCACAATTATAGTATCAAATAGAGTAGTTTCACTACCTTAAACGTCCTGTGTACTCTACCTATTCATCTCCTTCCCCACTAACCCCCAGTATCCACTGATCTTTTTCCTGTCTCTGTGGTTTTACATTTTCCAGAAGGTCATATAGTTGAAATCGCACAGTATGTAGCCTTTTCAAATTGGCTCCTTTTACCTAGTAATACATCTATAAGTTTACTCCATGTCTTTTCATGCCTTGATAGCTCACTTCATTTTACTGCTGAATAATACATTGTTCTTTGATGGAGAGAGTTTACCTGTTTTGTGCCTTCTGCCACGTGAGGACACAGTGTTCCTCTTGTTTGGAGTGTGCACCGTCTAGGCACCATCTTGGAAACAGACAGCAGCCTTTATTACACACAGAACCTGCCAGTACCTTAATCTTGGACTTCTCAGCCTTTAGATCTGTGAAAGATAAATTTCTGATCTTTATCAATTACCTAGTCTGTGGTATTCTGTTATACCAGGACAAAGCTATGACAGTATGTGTCTGTTATTTTGTTAGGCACAGTTCTAGGCTCTGGGAATAAATGAGACAAGATTGTTCCTTGGCTAATTAAGAAGGTCACATTCCTAATTAGCCAAAGAACAATCTTGTCTAATTTATTCAGAAGGTCACATTCTACTGGAAGAGACAGACGATAAACAAATACATTTATGTTTACAATTACATTTATATTTAAAAAGTGCTGTTGAGAATAAAAATAGAGCAGGAAAGAGTAGGACTAAAGGATATCCTGTTTTAGAGAAGATATTGATAAACCTCAGATAAGGTGACATTTAATCAATGACTTGAATGAAATGAGAAAGGGAACCACGAAGATATCTGGTAAAATAATAGTCTAGTCAAAGGGAACAGGAAGCACAAAGGCTTTGTAAAGGCATTGGACTCAGTGTGCTAAAAAACAGCAAAGAGGTAAATGTCTATATTATTTGGAAAAAATGCAGCAAAATCTTTGAAATTAACTGGCATAGGCCACTGTGTTGGTAAAATTAGAACCATAATACTTTTATAACAAATTAACATATTAATTTTTAATACATGCACATATTTTATGACACCCTGGTCAAAGTGTTACTCTACAATAATCAAACTAATTTTTATGTGTTTTTGTGTAGTTCACCTTAGCATTATTTATTTGTACTTTGTTTTGTATTTTAATGGGGCAAATACATTTTTATAAGATATAAATTTTGATATTTTCAGCATGTCAATTAGAAGGTAATAAAGTATTCTATGTTTGCTGTTCTCAAATACCAACATATCAATATATCTCTTTCAATCTTGGTGTTTTCTTGAATGTTTTCTAAAATAACACCTTCAATTTAAGGGCAATCATAATTTAAAGTCTCATTTTTAAACTGAACTCTTAATCTTCCCCTTACTTGTAAAGTTTGAATTAAATTCTGCATATGGGATATTAAAAAGTTATTTCATGTTAAAAAACAGTCTACTCTGAACACAACAGGTTTGTATGTACTTGGAAGAAAGGAGTTGAATTGAAGCTAAAGGAACAATGACTGTGTGCACTGTCCTTAATACTATCTGTGAACACCAACATGTCTCAGCACCACACTGTGTGATTTACAAGAGGCTTATGACTCAGTTAAAAAAAACTGCATTTTAAGGACAGTTCTGTTAGAATGTAAATTCATCTAAAACACAAGGATGTGAAATGACTTTATTTCATTGTGAAATACCTAATATGACCTACCCTCCAAAGAATTCATGAAGCATTATTACTCTTAGTGATTTCCAACATGATCTTCATATGACATGTGAGATGTTTTCTAGGAGATTTTACTTGATCTCAACTAGTTACATACTAAGTTTGAGTAGTGTCACCTATATATTTATACTCTATACAGTTGAAAATGTCAGCAATGATTAATGCTTTCATTTCTAGAGTTCCTCCATATGCTTTTAAAATCAGTTATTCTTCAAAATAAGTCAAAGAAGCACCTTTTATTATTTCCATTTTATATGTGAGGAAACATATCTTGAAGATGTTAAGGAGGCATCATTTTTGTAGAACAGAAAGTAAATGTCGGAGAGGGGTCTAGAATCCATGGATTCTGAGTGGATTGTGTACCCATGGCTCCTTCTCCATCACCACATTACAATTTGCAATAATTTGTTTAAAGAAAAAAATCACTTCTCACCTTTGTGACAGTTTTTCCATATCACATGTCGAGTATTCTCATAATTTATGTTCATCCAACTAAGCGAAATTCTTTCGGAATCAGAATATATGTTGCTGGATGCAAAACAAGGATTGACTTTTGGTGTATTTTGCACACATATTGGGGGCATATTATTGCTGCAGTATGGTACTACACGGGATAGAACCAAAACCTGAAATTGGGAGAGATAACTTTTATTAGATGCAAATGGAAAAATAGCAAATTATTTAAAGAGAAAATTTTAAAAAACATGACAGGAGATAAAAGAGGGCACTAGTATTTTCTGGTTAAATGGATTCAATCAGAATTAAAAGAGTAGAACAGATGTGCCCCAATAATGCTCATTTTAAATTGACAACTTTTTGCTCCTGTGGTATTTAGTCTTTAAGGAACTACGCTGTATAATTTACAAGAGGCTTATTGTACATTTAAAACATAACTGCATTTAAGAACATTTCTGTTAGGATGTAAATTCATTTAAAACACAAGGATGTAAGATGCCTTTCTTATTTCCTTACCAGCTCATGCAGTTTAGAAAAATAAGCCAAAGTAAAAGTAAATAAGTTATCAAGTCAAAAATTATTTTCTTACATTTATTTAAGAGGTCTGTTTTAAGATGATAAAAGTGTACAAAATTTGTAATTTGACATATTGTTACCCTATAACTTAAAGTGTGGTATATTCACATCATATCACCATTCACTACATGTACACCACATGTTTTATTAGGTAGCAATGCAACTGGATTTAAAAATAATTTTAGCAATATTAAGATGAAATAAAGAACTCTGTGTCTGTCAGTAAAGCACTATAGTACAGAGCTATGCAAAGTAACACTGTACTAACCATTGTCTACAAGTTCTAGATGAGATGAACAGCTTGTGATCTGCTACCTCACTATACACATCTCAAGAGTTTCTGAATGGAGCATTGGTTCACATTAGAGTACACGGTGTAAGCTCAGCTCCTTGATTTATCCCAAACCTTTAATAGACAGTTTTCCAATGGTATGGGTACGAATACAACAATTTGAGTCATATGTGCTATAAAGATACTCTTGATACCCTGCTCATATCTCCTTAGTTCCGCCTTTACATTCTGAAGCTTGCTTATTGTGAAAACCTGTAAGTCTCTGCTTGAGGGATTTTTTTTTTCTCCACATGAGAGCACACTCAGCTCACAGAGGGCAAGGTAGGAACGCCAGAAGATAATGACCCCAGCAACAGCCCCTTACCAAAGATGGTCAGGGAATCGGTAGTTAATTACTCCAGATTCCTCACCAGTCAGTTGAGATAAGTCTGAGACATGCTCTAAAATGTATTCTATTGGTCCCCAGTGGCACTGAGCTTCAGTTGCCCACAGTGAAACCTGATTGAAACTACAACTGTTACTGACTTCATTATATTATCTGCTTTAATTCCCTAGTCTACTACTGATGCTTCTTGGGAGCACTTCTGAAATAAACGATTTGCACTCAGATACTTGTCTCAGCGTCTGCTTTTAGGAGAATCTAACCTAAGACAAGTGCTCTTACAGTCAAGTACATGTTAATAGTAACTGAAAAAAGTGCTCTTTTTCTAAGTAGTGCATATTTACGCCATGCAGTGTTTCAAATAACTACAGTATACAAATTGTTAAAATACCTATGAGCATCCAAAACTGTTCTTTTGTTTGCCACTATAAGAAGTACTTTAAAATGTGATAAAAAAAAATCCATTTCTGAATGTTAGCTATTTATCTAGCATGTGTGAATTGCATCATTTTAGCATTTTGTATAGAAGTTTAATGGAACTGCCTTCTTTCATTCTGTCAGTTTTGTGGTCTAGAAGTCCTACATTTCAAATCTCACATACTATAAAAATGCAATTTAAAACCTTTGAAAAGGACCCCCATCAATTTCTGTTTATTTCTGGGAAATACCAAATGATAAATTACTTGAGTACAGCTGATGAGATATATGTTTGGGACTAATGACCTGAACTGGCTCAGGACTCATCTGTCATCTGTCACTTCTACTCTGCAAATAAGACAAGATCTGCAAGTGACCCCTGACTAGGAATGCAGATTTAATGATGGACCCATATGGAGCATGGTTGTAACCTTTAGTATTGGAAGAGCCATTACACTGAGTGCTTAATTCTACAGCAGTGTTTCTGAAATTATCGGTGGTAAAAAAAACTTATTAATTTTCTCTTTACCACAGAATGATAGTTTCGTAAAATACTCTGAAAATAAATTGCTAGAAAAATAAAATGAAGAATTAAAATGTATGCAAAGTCCAAGACTCCATCACTTGCAAATCCAAATACACCTGGGGCAATAAGTGTTACTATTTATCCGTTAACATGCAAACCACACCAAGCAGGAGTTGAAGGAATGGAGTAAGAATTACAAAGGCAAGAATGTGCTGTGAGCCGTGCCAGCTAAGATGAAATTTGGGTAAATCATATTTCGTGATCCATGCTCAGGAAATTCTTTCATGCCCTCAGAAAACATTGTTTCGAATTATCTTTCATTTTTGTTTAAGATTTGATTCAAGAAATGTAATAGCACCCTTTAAACTCAATACATTGGCCACAAAATAGAACATAGTCCTGGGCTATCCCACTATGTCACTATGGGACATTTAAAAGACTTCAAAACAACAATGACAAAACTACTACTAATAGTATATATTTACATATATTGAGCGCTATCCCACCCCTATCATATGTACTTTTCAGGTTCACACGAACTTTGCCATTATATTTGGCTTATTGTTTATTAATGACAACTTTTTAAATTATGTGTTCTTTTAAACCATTGGCTTAGAAAACATAATTTTCATTTTTACTTGTCCATAAAAATCTCTGGATTTTTGAGACTAATGAGATATTTGGATTTGTTCTGAAGAATCATCTTGACTAGGTTTATGTTGACCCAAAGAAAAGAATCAATTGTCAGTTTATGTACGATCTTTCCTTTAGATTTAGAGATGCCTGACGGTTTAACACTTATTTGGAGTCTCTTTAAACCCCCTTAACTAAAGAAATGTATAGCAATACATTTATAGGACATCCAAGTTACTTGAGAATCCAGATGAGGATACTATACCAGATCAAGCACTCATACCTCATTGTCAGTGTTTTGTATTGAGTAATGAGAAATTGCTCATTACTCTGAGGGAGCTGCATGACTAGAAAACTGAAAAGATTTCTCAGACTTGAAGGCTTTCCTGTATTGAAATGATCCTTGCCCACCATATTCCACTTCTTGTAACCATTTCTGACGTGAGTGTGAAGTGAGTGGGACACTGGAAGCTATGCTTTGAGTCACAGCTCTTGGCTTCGCTGTTGGTGTGCATTCTGTGTTATAACTATCTTTTGTGCTTCCTTAAAACTAAGTTAACATGTTGCTGTGTAAAATCTACTGTATTTCACAGTTTTGATTATCAAACCAAACCCAAGACCATGCTTCTAGTGAAGCAGAGTAGGCCCTATATGACTAACAGTGCAAAGGATCATATTTCCAGCATTAACAACCAGTCACCAATGAAATGAATTTTCGCACAAGAATTCTCTTCTTACATTCAGCAAGAAAGATAGTTCAGGTTGATGGTGAAAAAGAGGAGGACAGGAGGAGCAAGGGAGGAATCATGCAGAAGAAGGAACTCTCCAAAGGGTGATCTGGGTGGCTGACTCCAAAGGAGACTTCAGACTGCCAGGGGGCAGCATGAGGGCCCTGGACTCCTGGGCCCCAGCAGGGAACAACAAGGAAGAAATAAGCATTACCTGCATCAAATTGTTGCATATGGTCAAATTCATGTGATCTTGAAATAAAGAATGTGTGCCTGGGAGACTCAGTTTCTTCAATGCTAAATTGAGGATTTCAGTTGTGAGGATTTAATATTAAAAAATTTATTGACAGAGTCTTACACATACTACTCACTATTCAGCTCTTAATTTTGCCCTTTCCTTTGAGTTGCTAATTCCTGATTCTATTCAATTCCTCCCTTGTTCTAACTCTCAGTCCTCCAGCTCACCCGTCTGGGGTTGCAAAGTGTGAAGACAGAACAAAAGCCTCCATTGGTCCTAGTGGACAAGACCTATAGTGCTATATATGAAAACCTAGGGAATTGGTCGGGTGCGGTGGCTCACGCCTGTAATCCCAGCACTTTGGGAGGCCGAGGCGGGCGGATCACGAAGTCAGGAGATCGAGACCATCCCGGTTAACACGGTGAAACCCCGTCTCTACTAAAAATACAAAAAATTAGCTGGGCACAGTGGCAGGCGCCTGTAGTCCCAGCTACTTGGGGGGCTGAGGCAGGAGAATGGCGTGAACCCGGGAGGCGGAGCTTGCAGTGAGCCGAGATTGCGCCACTGCACTCCGGGCTGGGGCAAAGAGCGAGACCCCATCTCAAAAAAAAGAGAACCTAGGGAATTATTCAAGGGCTGAAACCAGGACTTGTTTATGCAATAAGGGTATAGAGTATAGGGGTATAATTTATGTTATGCTATGTTAATCTACCCACAAATGCAATTTGGCAGGAAGTAAATTCGAGAATCTCATAAAAACCTTTTGCCTATAATTGTATGAATCTTAGTGAATATAGTTTTATAGCAAGAGACTACTGTGTATTAGATGTGGAGACAATAGTTTTCACCAGTACTCATTCTTTAATTCTCCTTTTTAGTACTAGAATATTCCTGTAGCTACTTATTCTAGAGAGTGTATTTCTCAACTTTTTTTTGCAGTTAGATGTGACTGTATGACTGAATTCTGCCTAATGAAATCTGAAATGAAAAAGACATATTTTTCAGGTCACATCCTTAAAAGGTAACTCCTTGCCTCCAGTACTCCTTTACCTGCTCTTCCTTCTTCAGAGAAATCAGACCCATACATGAAAGCCTAGTACTGAGGAGGAAAGAGATACTCCAGAAGCTTTGACCCTCTCACATCTCAGCAGTTCCATGAGAAAGCAATAAAAAAAAAACTCTCATTTAAGGCACTGTGTTTTTGAATCTTTCATAGCAGCATTGTCTATACTTTAATTAATATATGATTTATACTAATCAACAGAGAAGCAGCGAACAATAATGGAAATGTTACCTTGTATATCTGTAGAAATACATCTGTCCATGCCCGTTTACTCCAGGCTTCAAATTTAGACATTTCTATAACAATAGAAGATTTTTCTTAGGTGTACAGGAACCCACAGGCATCGTATTAGTGGAAGACTTTACGAAATAAAATAGTACAACATTAATTAAAATTTAAGGCAAATTTAGCATATGAGTTTTTTTTTTTTTCAAAACATGTGGATGCCTTTTCTATACTTTAATCAAGAGCTCTAATTTGCAATGTGCCAATAATAGAAGATATCAACACAGGTAACTTTATGGAGCACACAGTCTCTTATTTAGATCGTACATTTATTCATTCAATGCACCTATTAGATCACTCTGTAGAATAAGTGGCTGAACAAGTTACAAAGTTCTTCTGATTGCTGAGCCAAGAAAGAATCACACCCTTTGGATAAGGCAATAGGACCTCAGCATAGTGCCAAAGAACAGGCAGGCACCTGGTTCTCTGCTCATGTCACATGGCAAGCATAGTGAGAGTCCTACAACCATAGTTGCCTCAAAGCCTGCAGACTCCTCAAAGACCACTCCCCTCTCAATAGGTTACCACAAAGTAAACTACATATTATGACAAAACTATACATTTCTTGCTTCGTTTCTATTTTCCCTTGAAAATGAAGAAGAAAAGTGGCACATGGTGGTGAAATAAAACCAGTATTTTATTTGGAAAATATTCTAAAAGTTTAAGAATAAAATTTACATAACCCTACCTTAGTCTTCATTTATAAATTCTCCAAAGTAGTAATTATTTATATCTTTAAGAAAGCCATGTAATCATTTTTGCATAGGAACTCCATAGAGATTTTTAGACAAATGTACAAAAACATATGGGTTATCCAAAAATTATGATCCTAATAATATTTTGTATATAAAACTTGAGGACTCTGAAATAGAATATTCTAACATAGGCAAAATACCAGTACATACAATAGTAACTGTGTGGTTTGTTCCAAGAAATTGTATTTTCTTACCGTAATTTCAATCCACCTCTTACAATCTTCTGGTTCAAGCAAAAATTCTGGCAGGACACGTGAAACACATCCTCCTTGAGCACTAAAATTAAAAAAGAAAAACTCAAATTATAATATAATATACATGTTCTATATATGATTTGCATTGACCATCAATTAAATATTTCAAGTCACATTTGTATATATGCTAGATTTTATTTTTCAAATTTAAAAGTTATATAATTAGCCAGAGGTGGCAGTGGCCATTGGGTGAAGCTTCTCTGCCTTTGGAAAGGGGAGGGAAGAGTGAAAAGAAAGTGTCCTATGGTTTGAGTGCCAGCTCAGCCACAGTACAATATAACACCAGGTGGAATTCTAGTTTTTTTTTTAACTCTAGTCCCTTGCTTTTAACAGCACCTCTGGACCCACCTGGGGTCTGGGGGAACTCTAAGCCATAAAGGAAAGATATAGGCCTGGCTGACTTTGCCACCTGCTAATTGTAACTCTTCAATGCCCAAATACAGATACACATTTCCAAAAATCAAGATGATACAGGAAAACTTGAGCTCACCAAATAAACTAAATAAGGCACCAAGGACAATTCCTGGAAAAACAGAGATAGGTGACCTTTCAGAGAGAGAATTCAAAATAGCTGTGTTGAGGAAACTCAAAGAAATTCAACATAACGTGGAGAAGGAATTCAGAATTCTATCTGATAAGTTTAACAAAGAGATTAAAATAATTAAAAAAAATCAAGTAGGAATTCTGGAGTTGGAAAATGCAATTGGCATACTAAAGAATGGATCAGTCTTTTAGTAGCAGAATTGATTAAGCAGAAGAAAAAGTGAGCTTGAAGACAGGCTATTTAAAAATAGATAGAGGACACAAAAAAAGAAAGAATAAAAACAATGAAGCACACCTACATGATCTAGAGGATGGCCCCAAAAGGGCAAACCTAAGAGTAACTGGCCTTGGAGAGGAGGTAGAGAAAGAGCCGGGGGAAAAGAGTTTATTCAAAAGATAATAGCAGAGAACTTCCCAAACCTAGAGAAATATATCAATATCCCAAATCAATATCCAAATATCCAATATCCAAATATCCAATATTCGAATAAATTTTAGAACACCAAGCGGAATTAACCCACAGAAGACTACCTCAAGGCATTTAATAATAAAATTCCCAAAGCAGGCTACCTCAACACATTAAATAACCAATCTCCCAAAGATCAAAAATTTTAAGAAATGATCCTAAAGGCAGCAAGGGAAAAGAAATAAATAACATATAATGGACCTCCAATATGTCTGGCAGTAGACTTTTTAGTGGAAACATTACAGGCCAGGAGAGAGTGGTATTACATATTTAAAGTGCTGAAGAAAAAAACAAAACAAAAAACATTTTTACACTAAAATAGAATATCTAGTAAAATTATCCTTTAAATATGTAAAAGTAATAAAGACTTTACTAGACCCCTAACAGTAGTTGAGAGATTTCATCAGCACAAGACATGCCAACAGGAATACTTCAAACAGAAGGAAAAGGACAATAATAAACCATAAGTAATTATCTGAAGGTACAAAACTCAAAGGCAATAGTAAGTACACAAAAAAAACCCACAGATTATTACAACACTGTAACTGTGGTGTGTAAACTACTCTTATCTTAAATAGAAAGACTAAGTAATCAACCAATCAAAAATAATAACTACAAAGCCATAGAGTACAATATGATATAAATAGAAACAACAGAAGTTAAAAAGCGAGGGGTTGAAGTTAAGGTGTAGAGTCTTTATTAGTTTTCTTTT
Organism: Nomascus leucogenys; assembly: GCF_006542625.1. Lineage (NCBI taxonomy): Eukaryota > Metazoa > Chordata > Mammalia > Primates > Hylobatidae > Nomascus > Nomascus leucogenys. Next base: position 55,121,656 of record NC_044406.1, read on the forward strand.
CGCTTGTTTCTTTTTTGTTTGCTTGTTTATGCAAACTGTGTTAAGTTGTTATCAGCTTAAAATAATGGGTTATAAGATACTATTTGCAAGCCTCATGGTAACCACAAACCACAAAACATATGACAGATACACAAAAAATAAAAAGCAAGAAGCAAAATCACATCACCAGAGAAAATCATCTCTTTAAAGTTAAACAGGAAAAAAAGAAAGAAGAAAGAGAAGACAATGAGAAAAGAAATTTTAAAAAGGCAGAAGTAAATCCTTACTTATCAATAATAGCATTGAATGTAAATGGACTAAAGTATTAAATCAAAATATATAGAGTGGTTGAATGGATGAAAAAAGATCCCATGATCTGTTGCCACAAGAAACACACTTCACCTATAAAGATGCACATAGACTGAACATACACGGATGGAAAAAGATATCCCATACTAATGGAAATTAAAAAAAAAAGCAGGAGTAGCTATACTTGCATCAAAAAAAGTAGATTTCAATACAAAAACTATAAGAAGAGACAAAGAAGGTCATTATATAATGATAAAAGGGTCAATTAAGCAAGAGGATATAACAATTGTAAATATATTTGCACTAAACACTGTAATACCCAGATATATAAAGCAAATATTAGAAGTAAAGAGTGAGATAGGCCAATAGATAACAATAGCTGGAGAGTTCAACTCCACTTTCAGCATTTGACAGATATTCCAGACAGAAAATGAAAAAATATCAGACTTCATCTGCACTATAGACCTAATGGATCTAATAGATATTTCCAAAAGTTTTCATCGAATGGCTACGGAATACCTATTGTTTTCCTCAGCACATGGATCATTCTGAAGGACAGACCACATGTTAGGTCACAAAACAAGTCTTAAAACATTCTTAAAATTACATCAAGCATCTTCTGACTACAATGGAATAAAACAAGAAATTAATAAGAAGAGGTATTTGGAAACTATACAAATATGTGAAAACTTAAAAATGTGCTCCTGAATGACCAGTGGTTCAATGAATAAATTAAGGAAATTGAAAAAATTCTTGAGATAAATGATATTGGAAACACAACATATCAAAACCTATCAAATATACCAAAAGCAGTACTAAGAGGGAAGTTTATAGCTGTAAGTACATACTTCAAAAAGAAGAAAATCTTCACACTAACAACCTAATGTTCCATCTTAAGGAAAGAGAAAAGCAAGAGCAAGCGAAATCCCAAAGTAATAGAAGAAAAGAAATGATCAACATCAGAGCAGAAAAATATGAAATTGAAATAAATAAATCAATAAAACAAAGGTTGCTTTTTTGACAAGATAAACAAGGTTGACAAACCTTTAGCCAGACTAAGATAAAAAGAAAGAAGATACAATAAATAAAATCAGAGATGATAAAGAAGGCATTACAATTGATACTGCAGAAATTCAAATGATCACAAGTAGCTACGATGACCAATAAATTGGAAAATCTAGAAGAAATGGACAAAGTCCTAGACACATACAACTGACCAAGACTGTAACAGGAAGAAATCCAAAACCTGAACACACCAATAACAAATAACAAGATCACAACCATAAGAAAGAGCCACCCAATAAAGAAAAGCCCAGGACCAAATGGCTTTACTGCTGAATTCTACCAAATATTTAAAGAAGAACCAATACCAACCTTACTCAAACCATTTTATAAAATAGAGGAGGGAATGCTTCCAAAATCATTATATGAGGCCACCATTACCCTAATGCCAAAAGCAAAGAAATATAAAAAAGGAATGCTACAGTCCAATATCCCTGATGAATATTGATGCAGAAATCCTCAACAAAATATTAGCAAACCAAATTCAGCAATACAGTAAAAAGATCATTAATCATGACCAGGTGAGATTTATCCCTGTGAGGCAAGAATGGTTTAATGTATGCAATGTATGTAATACAATCAATCAAGTAGAACACATCATCAACAGAATAAAGGACAAAAATCATATGATAATTTCAACCAATGGTGAAAAAGTATTTGATAAAATTTAACACCACTTTAAGATAAAATACTCTCAAAAAACTGGATATGGAAGGAATATACCTCAAAAGAGTAAAATCCATATATGACAGACCCATAGCTAGTATCATACTGAATGGGGAGAATGTAAAAGCCTTTCCTGTAAAATCTGCAACACAACAAGGATGCCCACTTTCATCACTGTCATTGAACATAGTACAGGAAGTCCCAGCTAGAGCAGTTAGACAAGATAAAAAATAATGAGCATACAAATTAGAATAAAAAAGTCAAATTATCCTTGTTTGCAAATGATATGATCTTATATTTAGAAAAACCTAAAGACTCCACAAAAAAAACCTATTAGAAATAATAAACAAATTCAGTAAAGTTGCAGGGTACAAAATCAACATACAAAATTCAACAGCATTTCTATATGCCAACAGTGAAAAAACTGAAACAAGAAATTTTAAAATAGGAGCCCCATTTACAATAGCCACAAATAAAATTAAGTACCAAGGAATTAACTTAACTAAAGAAGTAAAAGATCTCTATAAAGAAAACCATAAATCACTGACGAAATATGTTGAAGAGGACACCACAAAATGGAGAGCTATTCCATGTTCACGAATTGGAATTATCATTATTATTAAGATGTCTCTGCTACCCAAAGCAATTTACAGATTCAATGCAATTTCTGTCAAAATACAAATGACATTCCACACAGAAAGAGAAACAAAATCCTTACATTTATATGGAAGCACAAAAGACCCAGAATAGCCAAAGCTATCTTAAGCAAAAAGAACAAAACTGGAGGAATCACTTTACCTGATTTCAAATTATACTAAAGAGCCATAGTAACCAAAACAGCATGTTACTGGTCTAAAAACATACACATCAACCAATGGAACAGAATACAGAAACCAAAATCAAATGCACAGGCCTACAATGAACTCATTTTTGACAAAGGTGCCAGGAACATACACTGGGGAAAAGACAGTATTGTCAATAAATGGTACAGGGAAAACTGCATATCCATATGCAGAAGAATGAAACTAGACATCTGTCTCCCACCATATACAAAAATAAAATCAAAATATAATAAAGGCTTAAAGCTATATCCTCAAACTATGAAACTACTACAAGAAAACTTCAAAGAAACTCTGAACGATACAGGTCTGGGCAAAGATTTCTTGAATAATATCCCACAAGAACAGGCAATTAAAGCATAAATGAATACATGGCTTCTGCACAGCAAAGGAAACAATCAACAAAGAAAATAGACAAATCCTATAATGGGACAAAATATTTGCATATTACCCATCTGTCAAGGGTTAATAAACAGAATATATAAGGCGCTCAAACAACTCTGTAGAAAAATATCTAAAAATCCAATTTAAAAATGGGCATATTTGTTTCTTTTTAAAATTTTTATATTTATTTTGTTTCTTTTTTTTTTTTTACCTTCAATCAACTCACACCATTTTTTGTTTCATTTTTTCATTCTTGTATTTTTCTATTTATCTCATTTCATTTTTTAATGGGCAAAATATTTGAAAAGGCATTTATCAAAAGAAAACATACAAATGGCAAATGGCCACATGAAAATGTACTTAACATCACTGATCATCAGATAAATGCAAATCAAAAGTATAAAGAGATATCATCTCATCCCAGTTAAAATGACATTTATCCAAAAGACAGGCAGTAACAAACGCTGCTGAGGATATAGAGAAAAGGAAGCCTTTGTACACTGTGGTGGTAATGTAAATTAGTACAACCATTCCAGAGAAAAATTTGGAGTTTCCTCAGAAAACTAAAAACAGAGCAACCTCAAAATCCAGCAATACCCTTGCTGGGTATGTAGCCAAAAGAAAGGAAATCAATATTTTGAAGAGATATCTTCACTCCCACATTTGTGCAGGTTTGTTCACAATAGCCAAGATTTGGAAGCCACCGTAGGTCCATCAACAGATGAATAGACAAAGAAAATGTCATACAAATACACAATGGAGTACTATTCAGCCATCAAAAAGAAAAAGATTCAGTCATTTGCAAGAACATGTATTAACCTGGAGGTAATTATATTAAGTGAAATAAGCCAAGCAAACAAAGACCAAAGTCAGATGTTCTCAATTATTTGGGGGATCTAAAAATCAAAACAATTGAAGACATGGAGATAGAGAATAGAAGGATAGTTACCAGAGGCTGGGAAAGGTAGTCAGGGGGTGAGGGGGAAATGGGGATAATTAATGGATATGAAAAATCATTATAATTAATGAATAAAGTGTAGTATTGGATAGCACAACAGAGTGACTCTAGTCAATAATAATTTTGCATTTTAAAATAATGATAGTACAGATTATTTGTAACACAAAGGATAAGGGGATTAATACCCTATCTTCTGTGATGAGATTATTATGCATTGCATGCCTGTATCAAAATATCTCATGCACACACTATGTACCCCCAAAATTTAAAATAAAAAGTAAAAAAAAAATAAGTTATATAGTTAACTTTTAAAACTTCCCTTAATTCTAAAATGTGCCTATGATGTTTTCTTTAGAGAACTTGAAAAATGAGAAAGAACTTACTTAGACCTATAATCAGCTACATCAATCCCTACATGGTAACAAAACATAAAGAGTTTTATGAATTGGATTTGTAGTCAATGCAGTAATCATTTTATTCCTGTTATAATATTATAAAATTGAATAAAATATCTGGAAATGTTTGAATACAATAAAACATCTAACAGAGAGATCACTAGTCATCCAATGTTTACTGAATACCTTAAACCACAAAGGCCAAAATATAGAAAGCTTGTGTAAGGTAATTCATTATCTATTTATTCTAAAGAGAATATCCAAAAATTGTAGACTCTGATTATGTATTCTTGCGGTAGCATATTTGAAGCAGTAAATATTTATTTATATCATTTAATACATTTTAAAGCCTATGTAGGTACATATTTATATGCATATAATTTACCACATTTATGTTTTTATATATACTTTTTTCATTGTCAAATTCATTAAAATAATTTTATCCAAACTCTTCATATGAATGTCTATCACCATCAGAGTCACTGTGTAGAAATCTAGTATTTTGTGGCAAATATTTCCTAATGGAGATTCAGCTATTCTGGTCTAACTCAGTGAACTTAGAACACCACTCACCAGGCCGGGCGTGGTGGCTCACGCTTGTAATCCCAGCACTTTGGGAGGATGAGGCAGTCGGATCACGAGGTCAGGAGATCGAAACTACGGTGAAACCCCATCTCTACTAAAAATACAAAAAAAAATTAGCCGGGCGTGCTGGCAGGCGCCTGTACTCCCAGCTACTCGGAGAGGCTGAGGCAGGAGAATGGAGTGAACCCGGGAGGCGGAGCTTGCAGTGAGCCGAGATTGCGCCACTGCACTCCAGCCTGGGCGACAAAGCCAGACTCCATCTCAAAAATAAATAAATAAATAAAAGAACACCACTCACCAATAAACATTTAATGGAAAGAATCAGGAGCCAAGATGGCCGAATAGTAACAGCTCCGGTCTACAGCTCCCAGCGTGAGCGACGCAGAAGACGGGTGATTTCTGCATTTCCATCTGAGGTACCGGGTTCATCTCACTAGGGAGTGCCAGACAGTGGGTGCAGGACAGTTGGTTTAGCGCACCCTGAGCGAGCCTAGCCAAAGCAGGGTGAGGCATTGTCTCACTCGGGAAGTGCAAGGGGTCAGGGAGTTCCCTTTCCTAGTCAAAGAATGGGGTGACAGATGGCACCTGGAAAATTGGGTCACTCCCACCCTAATTCTGCACTTTTCCAACGGGCTTGGAAAACGGCACACCAGGAGATTGTGTCCTGCACCTGGCTCGGAGGGTCCTACACCCACGGAGTCTCACTGATTGCTAGCACAGCAGTATGAGATCAAACTGCAAGGCGGCAGCGAGGCTGGGGGAGGGGTGCCCGCCATTGCCCAGGCTTGCTTAGGTAAACAAAGCAACCATGAAGCTCGAACTGGGTGGAGCCCACCACAGCTCAAGGAGGCCTGCCTGACTCTGTAGGCTCCACCTCTGGGGGCAGGGCACAGACAAACAAAAAGTCAGCAGTAACCTCTGCAGACTTAAATGTCTCTGTCTGACAGCTTTGAAGAGAGTAGTGGTTCTCCCAGCACGCAGCTGGAGATCTGAGAATAGGCAGACTGCCTGCTAAAGTGGGTCCCTGACCCCCTGAGCAGCCTAACTGGATGCACCCCCCAGTAGGGACAGACTGACACCTCACTCAGCCGGGTACTCCTCTGAGACAAAACTTCCAGAGGAATAACCAGACAGCTGAATTTGCGGTTCACAAAAATCCACTGTTCTGCAGCCACCACCGCTGACACCCAGGCAAAAAGAGTCTGGAGTGGACCTCTAGCAAACCCCAACAGACCTGTAGCTGAGGGTCCTGTCTGGTAGAAGGAAAACTAACAAACAGAAAGGACACCCACACCAAAAACCCGTCTGTACATCACCATCATCAAAGACCAAAAGTAGAAAAATCTACAAAAATGGGGAGAAAACACAGCAGAAAAACTGGAAACTCTAAAAAGCAGAGTGCCTCTCCTCCTCCAAAGGAACACAGCTCCTCACCAGCAATGGAACAAAGCTGGACAGAGAATGACTTTGACGAGTTGAGAGGAGAAGGCTTCAATGATCAAACTACTCCGAGCTATAGGAGGAAATTCAAACCAATGGTAAAGAAGTTAAAAACTTTGAAAAAAATTAGATGAATGTATAACTAAAATGACCAATGCAGAGAAGTGCTTAAAGGAGCTGATGGATCTGAAAGCCAAGTTTCGAGAACTACGTGAAGAATGCAGAAGCCTCAGTAGCCGATGCGATCAACTGGAAGAAAGGGTATCAGTGATGGAACTTGAAATGAATGAAATGAAGAGAGAAGGGAAGTTTAGAGAAAAAAAGAATAAAAAGAAATGAACAAAGCCTCCAAGAAATATGGGACTATGTGAAAAGACCAAACCTACGTCTGATTGGTGTACCTGAAAGTGACGGGGAGAATGGAAGCAAGCTGGAAAACACTCTGCAAGATATTATCCAGGAGAACTTCCCCAATCTAGCAAGGCAGGCCAATATGCAGATTCCGGAAATACAGAGAATGACACAAAGATACTCCTCAAGAAGAGCAATCCCAAGAAACATAATTGTCAGATTCACCAAAGTTGAAATGAAGGAAAAAAATGTTAAGGGCAGCCAGAGAGAAAGGTCAGGTTACCCACAAAGGGAAGCCCATCAGACTAACAGCTGATCTCTTGGCAGAAACTCTACAAGCCAGAAGAGAGTGGGGGCCAATAATCAACATCCTTAAAGAAAAGAATTTTCAACACAGAATTTCATATCCAGCCAAACTAAGCTTCAGAAGTGAAGGAGAAATAAAACACATTACAGACAAGCAACTGCTGAGAGATTTTGTCACCACCAGGCCTGCCCTAAAAGAGCTCCTGAAGGAAGCACTAAACATGGAAAGGAACAACCGGTACCAGCCACTGCAAAAACATGCCAAAATGTAAAGACCATCAAGGCTAGGAAGAAACTGCATCAACTAACGAGCAAAATAACCAGCTAACATCATAATGACAGGATCAAATTCACACATAACAATATTAACTTTAAATGTAAATGGGCTAAATGCTCCAATTAAAAGACACAGACTGGCAAATTGGATAAAGAATCAAGACCCATCAGTGTGCTGTATTCAGGAAACCCATCTCACGTGCAGAGACACACATAGACTCAAAATAAAGGGATGGAGGAAGATTTACCAAGCAAAAAGAAAACAAAAAAAGGCAGGGGTTGCAATCCTAGTCTCTGATAAAATAGACTTTAAACCAACAAAGATCAAAAGAGACAAGGCCATTACATAATGGTAAAGGGATCAATTCAACAAGAAGAGCTAACTATCCTAAATATATATACACCCAACACAGGAGTACCCAGATTCATAAAGCAAGTCCTGAGTGACCTACAAAGAGACTTACACTCCCACACAATAATAATGGGAGATTTTAACACCCCACTGTCAACATTAGACAGATCAACAAGACAGAAAGTTAACAAGGATATCCAGGAATTGAACTCAGCTCTGCACAAGGTGGACCTAATAGACATCTACAGAACTCTCCACCCCAAATCAACAGAATATACATTTTTTTAGCACCACACCACACCTATTCCAAAATTGACCACATAGTTGGAAGTAAAGCACTCCTCAGCAAATATAAAAGAACAGAAATTATAACAAACTGTCTCTCAGACCACAGTGCAATCAAACTAGAACTCAGGATTAAGAAACTCACTCAAAACCACTCAACTACATGGAAACTGAACAACCTGCTCCTGAATGACTACTGGGTACATAATGAAATGAAGGCAGAAATAAAGATGTTCTTTGAAACCAATGAGAACAAAGACACAACATACCAGAATCTCTGGGACACATTCAAAGCAGTGTGTAGAGGGAAATTTATAGCACTAAATGCCCACAAGAGAAAGCAGGAAAGATCCAAAATTGACACCCTAACATCACAATTAAAAGAACTAGAAAAGCAAGAGCAAACACATTCAAAAGCTAGCGGAAGGCAAGAAATAACTAAAATCAGAGCAGAACTGAAGGAAATAGAGTCACAAAAAACCCTTCAAAAAATTAATGAATCCAGGAGCTGGTTTTTTGAAAAGATCAACAAAATTGATAGACCGCTAGCAAGACTAATAAAGAAGAAAAGAGAGAAGAATCAAATAGACGCAATAAAAAATGATAAAGGGGATATCACCACCAATCCCACAGAAATACAATCTGCCATCAGAGAATACTACAAACACCTCTACGCAAATAAACTAGAAAATCTAGAAGAAATGGATAAATTTCTCGACAAATACACCCTCCCAAGACTAAACCAGGAAGAAGTTGAATCTCTGAATAGACCAATAACAGGCTCTGAAATTGTGGCAATAATCAATAGCTTACCAACCAAAAAGAGTCCAGGACCTGATGGATTCACAGCCAAATTCTACCAGAGGTACAAGGAGGAACTGGTACCATTCCTTCTGAAACTACTCCAATCGATAGAAAAAGAGGGAATCCTCCCTAACTCATTTTATGAGGCCAGCATCATCCTGATACCAAAGCCTGGCAGAGACACAACCAAAAAAGAGAATTTCAGAGCAATATCCTTGATGAACATTGATGCAAAAATCCTCAATAAAATACTGGCAAACCAAATCCAGCAGCACATCAAAAAGCTTATCCACCATGATCAAGTGGGCTTCATCCCTGGGATGCAAGGCTGGTTCAACATACACAAATCAATAAATGTAATCCAGCATATAAACAGAACCAAACACAAAAACCACATGATTATCTCAATAGATGCAGAAAAGGCCTTTGACAAAATTCAACAACCCTTCATGCTAAAAACTCTCAATAAATTAGGTATTGATGGGATATATCTCAAAATCATAAGAGCTTTCTATGACAAACCCACAGCCAATATCATACTGAATGGACAAAAACTGGAAGCATTCCCTTTGAAAACTGGCACAAGACAGGGATGCCCTCTCTCACCACTCCTATTCAAGATAGTGTGGAAGTCCTGGCCAGGGCAATCAGGCAGGAGAAGGAAATAAAGGGTATTCAATTAGGAAAAGAGGAAGTCAAATTGTCCCTGTTTGCAGATGACATGATTGTATATTTAGAAAACCCCATTGTCTCAGCCCAGAATCTCCTTAAGCTGATAAGTAGCTTCAGCAAAGTCTCAGGATACAAAATCAATGTCCAAAAATCACAAGCATTCTTATACACCAATCAAAGACAAACAAAGAGCCAAATCATGAGTGAACTCCCATTCACAATTGCTTCAAAGAGAATAAAATACCTAGGAATCCAACTTACAAGGGACGTGAAGGACCTCTTCAAGGAGAACTACAAACCACTGCTCAATGAAATAAAAGAGGATACAAACAAATGGAAGAACATTCCATGCTCATGGGTAGGAAGAATCAATATCGTGAAAATGGCCATACTGCCCAAGGTAATTTATAGATTCAATGCCATCCCCATCAAGCTACCAATGACTTTCTTCACGGAATTGGAAAAAACTACTTTAAAGTTCATATGGAACCAAAAAAGAGCCCGCATCGCCAAGTCAATCCTAAGCCAAAAGAACAAAGCTGGAGGCATCATGCTACCTACTTCAAACTATACTACAAGGCTACAGTAACCAAAACAGCATGGTACTGGTACCAAAACAGAGACATAGATCAATGGAACAGAACAGAGCCCTCAGAAATAATGCCACACATCTACAACTATCTGATCTTTGACAAACCTGACAAAAACAAGAAATGGGATAAGGATTCCCTATTTAATAAATGGTGCTGGGAAAACTGGCTAGCCATATGTAGAAAGCTGAAACTGGATCCCTTCCCTACAGCTTATACAAAAATTAATTCATGATGGATTAAAGACTTACATTTTAGACCTAAAACCAGAAAAACCCTAGAAGAAAACCTAGGCAATACCATTCAGGACATAGGCATGGGCAAGGACTTCATGGCTAAAACACCAAAAGCAATGGCAACAAAAGCCAAAACTGACAACTGGGATCTAATTAAACTAAAGAGCTTCTGCACAGCAAAAGAAACTACCATCAGAGTGAACAGGCAACCTACAGAATGGGAGAAAATTTTCGCAACCTACTTATCTGACAAAGGGCTAATATCCAGAATCTACAATGAACTCAAACAAATTTACAAGAAAAAAACAAAGAACCCCATCAAAAAGTGGGCAAAGGACATGAACAGACACTTCTCAAAAGAAGACATTTATGCAGCCAAAAAACACATGAAAAAATGCTCATCATCACTGGCCATCAGAGAAATGCAAATCAAAACCACAATGAGATACCATCTCACACCAGTTAGAATGGCCATCATTAAAAGTCAGGAAACAACAGGTGCTGGAGAGGATGTGGAGAAATAGGAACACTTTTACACTGTTGGTGGGACTGGAAACTAGTTCAACCATTGTGGAAGTCAGTGTGGCAATTCCCCAGGGATCTAGAACTAGAAATATCATTTGACCCAGCCATCCCATTACTGGGTATATACCCAAAGGACTACAAATCCTGCTGCTATAAAGACACATGCACACGTATGTTTATTGTGGCACTATTCACAATAGCAAAGAGTTGGAACCAACACAAATGTCCAACAATGATAGACTGGATTAAGAAAATGTGGCACATATACACCATGGAATACTATGCAGCCATAAAAAATGATGAGTTCATGTCCTTTGTAGGGACATGGATGAAACTGGAAACCATCATTCTCAGCAAACTATCCCAAGGACAAAAAACCAAACACCACAAGTTCTCATTCACAGGTGGGAATTGAACAATGAGAACACATGGACACAGGAAGGGGAACATCACACTCCGGGGACTGTTGTGTGGTGGGGGGAGGGGGGAGGGACAGCATTAGGAGATATACCTAATGCTAAATGATGAGTTAATGGGTGCAGCACACCAAAATGGCACATGTATACATATGTAACAAACCTGCACATTGTGCACATGTACCCTAAAACTTAAAGTATAATAATAATAATAATAATAAAAGAATACTACATCTAGTTCTCAATTCTGGAAATAACCTCAGAATTTGCCGTCTTGTGATTACAGAGAAGTTGGAAAAAGAAAAAGGAAAATGGAGGCTTAAGATGATTCTGAAAACTCAAACCTTGAAGATGGTGCAGATGACTGAGAAAATAGAAGTGAGGAAGGGAACTCTTCTTGGGTGGAGGCAGTGTCCACTGTTCTAGAGTTAAGTTTGACATGGCCCTGGGTCAGTCTAAGTTAGTAGTAGAAATCATACTGCCTACATAAAGTTCCTTTGTTGGGAAATAACACATAAACCTTTCTTTTTGATTTTCACACCATTCCTGTCCTCATGCACACTACTTCTGTGAATCTTCATTACAGTCAAATTGGTATAGATTTAAATAAGATCTAATTTTACATAACACCACTCCTCAGCAAGATTAGCCAACCTGCAGCCTATGTAGAAATGCAATGAGATGATGTCTCCATTAAGTTGAAATCCTCTAGAGTAAAACAAAACATACAACTCAGAGACATATGAAGAAACTGGAATACTTTCTTGTGCCCAAAGCCAAGACAGAATTTCAGTATATAAGTGGTCACTTCTATCAAATGTTACTGAGAACTGGAGGAAAATATCAGGGAACCATTAAAATGGGAGCTTCTTGAGGAGGGAGCCTACGTGTTATTTATTTGAGTATTCCAAGGTGTCCACCAGAGAGTAAACCCTAGGTAAAATTGAGGCCAAGAAAAATGCGTTTTTTTTCATTTTAAAGGCTGAGATTGTTATGAAGACTTGTTTTATTCTTTTCATTTTGAATCTACCTCAAGGACTAACTTCATCAGTGCATAAGACAATATTTACATTTATGTCTTATCAGTAGATTTGACGTCTTGTCAGGAGTTTTATAGAGTTGGCTTTCCTAATTGATTTGATTAAACTTTTACATACTAAGTTTTTTATTTGAATATTTTTTCCAAGTTTGCATTGGGTGGATCAAAACATAATTAGGTGCAATTAGTTACTAAATGCTAAACTTAATCTCCAAAAATTTGTTTCTTAAAAAATTCTAGCTTAATCCCTAAACATAAGTTGCTCATTTATTGCAGAGTAGATATTTCACGTGTACAAAAGTTCTTACCTACTGTTATTATAAAATTTAAATGGAGAAGCTGATAACATTTATGATTATTTTGCATTTGAATACATATATTTCCATGATGAAACATATGCACATATCTTGAATTAATGACCCAATTTTATTAACCATACTGTCACTTTCTAAATGTTAAGTCATTTTATCACAGTCAACATATCCTGATAGGCATGTATTTGCAGATAAAGAGCAAATAAATCTGAATGGCGTGGCTTTAATGTCAAAATTATACTTCCATACCTGCATCCTCACATCATAAAATGTCATAACACAAATGGCCCATGTTAATGTCAACACTACTGGGAGCTGTGCCAAAAACAATTCTACAAGAATAACACAACGATTGCAAGTTCCATAGAGTTTAATGATGCTGTCACAAAGTTGTTTGATTTCCATTATATACATACAATCAGGATTGACTTAAGTATGTAAGCCTCCTTCTTTTGCTCACAGTTAATATTTATTACATTTTCAGAGTAAAACTAACTTTCTGAAAAAAATGCATTCAGGTTTCGCACTTATTGAATTAGAGCACTTACCTTATTGAATCAATTATTGAGGACCAAAAGTAGGAAGTGGTAAAATTAAAAGCTATGTGCTTTCTATTATAAACTTATTAAAATTTAAATGAAGTTTCCATTCAATCTAATAAATGTGAGGATATAATTGATAAATACTGGCTTTCTGACATTTTTATGTCAACAAGACATTTATTACTCATAAAATGGATTTTTAAAATAAATATTCCATTTCAGTGATAGTGATATCACAAGAATCAGTTTCACTAGTGGTTACTATATTGGAATAGTTTAAGGAAATATCTAAGCATGTGAAAGCCTTAGGCCATAATTCATTTCATTTAACAACAATAACAGTAACAATCTACTATATGTCATATGATTCACATTATATTATTTCTAATTTTTTTTTAAATTTTAAGTTCAATAGTACATATGCAGGTTTGTTACATAGGCAAACTTGTATCATGGCGGTTTGTTGTACAGATTATTCTGCCACTCCAATTTTAAGCCTAGCATCCGTTAGTTATTTCCCTGATGTAATTCTTCTAACAACCAAGTTAGTTATGGAATTATCACCCTTAATTGTACATATTGAACTTAGAGCTAAAACAGGTAAGTAACTTGTGCAAGGTCACAGGAGTACAGAAGAGTTCGAATATAAGCCTATATCTGCATGATTCAAAAGCCATGTTCCTTCAACCCAGTTCAGTGCACCCTTCCAGGATTACTTCTTGGATTGTTTCTTTGAAATATTTTCATTCTTAGATGCAATTCCATTAAATAAGATACTATAATGGTCATGCATAAGTGAGAAGGATATAACACTTTAATTTTTTATTTTCTTTTTTCCTTTTTTTTATTTTTTGAGATGGAGTTTCGCTCTTGTTGCCCAGGCTGGAGTACAGCGGTGCAATCTTGGCTCACTGCAACCTCTGCCTCCCAGGTTCAAGTGATTCTCCTGCCTCAGCCTCCCGAGTAGTTGGGATTACTGGCACCCACCACAGGGCTCAGCTAATTTTTTGTGTTTTTAGTAGAGATGGGGTTTCACCATGTTGGCCAGGCTGGTTTCAAACTCCTGACCATGTGTGATCCACTCGCCTCAGCCTCCCAAAGTGCTGGGATTACATGCGTGAGCCACCGCACCCAGCCCAGGATATAAAATTTTTAAGGATAAAAGTGAAAATCACAAGTGGAACTAAATTTACATATAAGGGGATGTGAGTTGCTTTTTCTAAGTGTATTTATTCTGGTGAATTAACTATTTATTTTAAAACTCAATGGAATTTAAAAATAAGAGTTATAATAGCTTTATATTCTTCTGATGGTCTACTTTTTAGTTACACTGTACGGCAGAAGATGTTGATATTCTGCATCTGTTTTAGTTTTATACTACACAAATTATAAATTTTTAAAAATTTTATTATTTTCAATGAAAATTAATTATATCACAAAATGATAATAACTATAAACAACTGAAATTGTATCAAAGGATGTTAGATATGATATTGGTAAGCTCAAGCTGCCATAAGAAAATAGCAAAGGATAAGTGGCTCAAACAAGACATTTATTCTTTCACCATTCTGGATTCTGTAAGTTCAAGATCAAGGTGCCAAAAATTTGGTTTTAGGTGAGGCCTCTTTTCCTGGCTTGTAGATGGCCATCTGCCCACTGTGTACTCACATAACATTTTCTCTACAATGAGAAACAGAGAGAGAGAGAGAGAGAGAGAGGAGAGAGAGAGAAAGAGATCTGGCATCTCTTCCTCTTCTTTAAAGGACATCCATCCTATTGGATTAGGGCCCTACATTTAACCTTAATAACATCCTTAAAGGCCTTATCTCCAAATAAAATCACATTGGAGGTTAGGATTTCAAAATATGAATTTGGGATGGGGCACAATTCAGTCCATACCAGACACAAATGCCAAGAAATATATTACTGCAAATATATCCATACAAAATTTATTATAAAATATAACATCCAATTACAGAATATTGTTTCATAATGTAACACATATGGTATTGCTATGGTCTAAATTATACCCCTCCACAAAGTTCATATGTTGAAACTCTAAATTTCAGTGCTTCAGAATGTGACTGTATTTGGAGTCAGGGTCTTTAAAAAGATAACTAACGTAAAATGATGTAATTAGAGCGGTACCAAATCCAGTTTGGCTTGTGTCTTTATAAGAAGATGAAATTTGAATACACAGCAAGACAACAGGGAAATAGTACACAGAAGAAAAACCACGTGAGGACACAGCAAGAAGAGTTTATCTGCCAGCAAACAGAGAAGCCTCGGAAGAAACCAACCTTGACAATACCTTGATCTTCGACTTCTAGCATCCAGAACTCTGAGAAAAAAATTTACGTTGTTTGCTCCAACTTGACCCTCTCATTTGTTACATTCTCCTTCCTGAAATGCAAATTTTTTACCCTTTCTTTTGCCACTTTTTATATTTCACAGCATTTTCTTCATTCTTATATAAATGTCCTGCAATGCAATTTCCATGTTTTATTCATTATACCACACAAATTCAAAAGGTAAATCTCTGTGAAAGAAAATGTTAAAAAATAAATATGTAATGAACATCGGCCCCATTCCATGCTCCCAGTGATCCTGGATGTTAGAAATTCCAGATGAATGAGATGTGGTTTCTGCCCTTAAGATGCTCACAGATTTGTGGGATTCACTGACTCAGGGATAAGTCAGTGGAGTTGAAAGTGATTTACAAAATTCCACATAGCTGTGTTATTTCCTTAACTAATATATGTTCTCATTCTCCTATTGAGATTGAGTGCAGAAGGATACAGAGAAAATGCAAAATTGCATCTCCATGTATCTTTAGGTCTTCTACCCAAAGAATCTCTTTACAGAAATTCTGTTATTTGTGATTAACAGTCAAAATTTCACCCCCACCTATCCATGGCAGGTGGCACCTGAGAAATGGTGGACTCATTGTCAAATAAATACCGTTTTAACTTCAGGTTTTTTACTTTCATGATTACCTTCTAAAGCCATGTACCTAATATTTATATTTTTCATTTGCGATTTTATATAGAAGGGTTCCTCAAACTGTATAAGAACTCTCAGAATTAGGATCATCCATGCTGGATTTGGGCTTACACGAGATAGGCAGAGGGACTCCTATATTTGTACATGAAGGTCGGTGGCTGCATTTCTGGATACTTGTTCTTTTTTTGCTGTGCCTCTTCTCGGCCTGAAATGTCTGTGTCATGTGGGCATATGCTGCTGATGTCTGAGATGGGGATCTTCTGTGTCTGCCCATAGGCCCGTCAAGGACCAAGAAGTCTCCTATAACTGACTCAGCCACTCCCTAGTCCTCATATATTTGTCATTCCTATTGTGGCATCAGGGCCAGACAACTGCCACTCTTCTGCCTCTCCAGTGGGGCCCCTCTAACATCCCAACACAGAAACCGATATGACAAGCTGCCTGGATCTTGATTCAGTCACCTTAAGTGATTTAGAAACTTCTAGCTACCTTGTAATCCACAAGGAAGCAAGCCAATCTTGCCTTATTACCACGATATTGAGAGCCTAAGAAATGAAAGAAAATATTTTAAGTAACATGTCAAAGTTTTAATACATAGTATCACTAGGGACTCAAAAATCCTGATTTGGAAATAAAAAACTGAATGTCAAATCTTTAATTTGTATTCCTGCTATAAGAGTATTCTTCTTGCCCTCCATCTCTATTCCTGCTAGGATAGATGAACATCTCTGAGCAACTATGGAGCAGATTCCATAAACAAGCAAAAGAGAAAATCACAATAATATATCTAAAAATATATTAACCATATTACATAAATAATTACAAGTAACAAATGCCATTTTAATTGTATAGGAGCATGGAAGAGGGAGTAATAACATGTTCAACTCAATGCTAAATAAATTACTGCCTATGGATGTGGGATGTTTCAGTGTACATGGATGTTGCAAGCGCAGGCTAAAGAAGCAATGTAAATTCACCAGTACTCTTCTCAGAATGTAAATGTACATTGTTTTTCCATTTCTTGGCGACTTGCCATTTAATCTTTGCAGAGGAACACAGATATTATGACAATTATTTTTCCTATCTTTTGCATCAACCATTTAAAATTCCTTTCGCCTGCCTATTATTTTAATACTAAAAGACTTTACATATGCAGACTAAAAGTCCACAGTACCCATAAATTGAGATGATACTAATAATAGTCTGAGAAATAAAGCTTGTTGGTTTCATCCCTTTTTAACTAAATGGATTTATATATTTGCTGTAGACCAGGATTTTCTAAATGAGGTAATGGATCCGAATTATCAGCATCACCTTGAAACTTGTTATAAATGAAAATTAACTTTGAAAAACTCAATGGGTAAGGGTCAGTAAACTGTTGTTTTAACAGACCCTCTCAGTGATTTTGATGCATGATAAAGTATGATTGCCTTAGATTAAAAATCCAATACATCATAAAATGCTTATTGGCTATTAAGCATTATATATTTTTCAAAATGTGTGAGATATATATACTTTACCAGACATATATATGTGTGTGTGTGTGTGTGTGTGTGTGTGTGTGTATTTGGTTAAAAGGAAAAATAATATCAAAGTCTATCTATCTGCTCATTTATCTAACTATCCAAGCCAGAGTTACATGCTTATATGAGCACATCCAGGCACTTACTTGAGAAAGTCCAGAAGTGAGGAATGTTGTAAATGGAGTTGAATTACCCTTTTTTCATGGTTATCTACAGGTAAAGATTGACTTGAATTAATTCCAGGTGGCATTTTTCCACTCAAATGGAGCAGCACATCACAAATGGTCTTACTATATTTGGAAAAGTCATTCTGTCTGGAAAACTTTTGGGGTGGCGAGGTTGATGAGTAGAATTGCATTTTATATACATCCCTATGAGAAAAAGACTTTAAATTAAAAACAGTCTCAAAATGTTATAGTATGGGGAAAAAAAAACATGTTCAATTCAATGACTAAATTAAACTCTATTAAAATCAACTAAGTAAGAAACTCCATAATACACTTCACTAGGCTACCATTTGTTAGTCAAAAAAGATTTGTTAAATATTATCATAGATTTCCAGCATCTCTTTTAAACACACATAATTAGCTAATGTTGCAACCGTCAAATCTGAAGTATTAGATTATGAATAGATAGGATCTTGAGAAACAGAATAGAGATTGAATTTAATTAAACCCATCACCTACTAGCTGAGTGAGTATGGCAAGCTATCTAAACTCACTGAGCTCAATTTTGCATGATATAAATTGGAGATAATAAGGTCTATAATAGTTTCCAAGATAGATTTCAAATGTTTATCACACATGTATATACAAAAATAATGTACACACATTTTCTCAGTATTTGTATTTTAATGCTTAGAAGGGCAAATCCTGCACATTGGCTTAATAAGCAGGGATTTTCATTTTAAAGATAAAGCCCATAGTTCTTTAAATAAGATACTGCAATCTCTAATTCCTAGTAATATTGCACAAGGTTGTGATGCATACTGACTTTTAATGAAGTTAAAAATTACCACTATTCTTGCTGTCTATAATTTATTAAATATCTTATACCACATTGTCTAATTGTTAGCAATGAGAGTCACAGATGTATCACTTGCTTAGATTGACAAATAAGTACCCGAGGCCATTTTGAATCGCAGTTACCCACTTTGGTAGATAGGAAGTTCACACAGAAGAAAATACATTCCACTGGGCAAGAAATAGACTACCACTGCTCAAAATATGGCTCTTCCACTTATTGCATGACATTATAAAAGTTACTTGACTTTTCTGTTCCTTAGTTTCCTCATAAGTAATGGGTATGATAGAGCTAGTGTATCCTGAAGTTACCAGCAAAGAAACAAATATTTTATGGAGAAAATTAACACCACTATTGGTCAAGATTAATGCAAATGAAAAGCAACAATAAGCAATAAAAATAGACACTCAGGGATCCCAGGTATTATAGTTGTAAGACACAGGTTTTAAACTAACCATATGTACTATGTTCAAAATTTATAATTTTGCCATGGAACAATAAATTATATAAAATTTGACTAATGGAGCATTCACAAATAAAAATCTGAATAAATAAAATTAAGAAATCAATGGATGAGCCTAACAGTAGATTAAATCAAATAAAAACAAAATTACTGCAATGAAATATAGGTCATAGAATAGGATTCATACTGCAACATTTGAGAAAGTAAAAATCATCCTACCTGCAAGACTAATGATGCAAAAAAAAGAACAATGATGCTGATAAATATATAGGCAAATATGAACTGATTAAAAACCATAATTAAACAAAAATAATAGTATTAAACATTATTAAATCATTATTGTTTAATAACTCCATAGTTGCCTATATATAGTTTAACTATATTCATTTTGCTCTTACATATATATTAATATGTTAAAGGATTTTGTTTATCAATTATGAGAATCCCCTATTTGGAGATTGAAAATATTCAAAAGGCTCACCCATCACTATCACCAGCAAACATGCAGTAAAATGATTAACAAATAAAACTCTTTTAAAAATAAGAATTGTAGAATATCTCACTATTGTTATACTAGTGTGCAAAAGTAAGAATTCAAGGAACACAACTAGAATGAGTTATTATAGTCATTTTCATTTTAATACTTAGCTTGAATCTAAAGTCAAGTTTCTATGACTTTGTTGGACACTGTTTACAGTATGAATGGGCAGGATGCCCAGAAATGGAGGTGACACTTCATTTTAATACTATTAAATTTATCAGTGAGCTTGCCAGCAGCTCAAAGCTGCAAAGAGAAAAGCATGTTATGCTATATATATGTGTGTATATATATACATACATATATAAGTATATATATAATATATAAGTACATATACACATATGTGCATACATACATACATGTATACATGCACATATGTATACATCTATATGTATGTATGCACATATGTGTGTATATCTATATATAAATAAAAGTCAAATGTTCCTGAATCAAGCTGGGGAAACATCCTGCAAAGAAAGGTGAAATATTACTAATAAAACATAATTTGGAAAAGTGCGCTCTTGAAAGTGATGAGTTTTAAACTGACTCTCTACTGCCAAATACAAGAAGAGTTGGTGAATATGATTAATGAAATTAGAAATACATAACTATATTAACATAATCCTAATTAAATTTAT
Organism: Nomascus leucogenys; assembly: GCF_006542625.1. Lineage (NCBI taxonomy): Eukaryota > Metazoa > Chordata > Mammalia > Primates > Hylobatidae > Nomascus > Nomascus leucogenys. Next base: position 55,142,169 of record NC_044406.1, read on the forward strand.
TAATAATAGCTAAGATTTACTGAAGACTTACGAGGTCCTAAGGTCTGCTCTGACATGCATTAAATATATTATCTCATAAATGTTACAACAACTGTATTGGTTAGGTATTATCATTATCTCCTTTTTTACAGATGGGAAAATGGAGGCATAGAGGAAATATTTTCCTCATTTCAGATCTTCTTGTTATGAAAGATAAAACATTCTACTGGATGGATTTGATTTTCTATAAGATTCTATGTATTATACTAAATGAGATGCTCTGGGATGGAATAGTTAGCTTAGGAATAAGCTTTCCTTAAGCTTCCCCTTAAGCTTCCTGACTGGCATTCTAGGATGTGTTATTTGTATGTGGCAGCTGCAGGAAGCTTCATGCTAGAGAGGAATCCTGGCATAGCACCTATATGTACTGCAATTACTTCTCTCAGAATAAGTGGGACTTCCAGTACGATTCAAATGACTCTATGATTAGTTGCTTAGAGATCTTCCCAGTGGTGTTTATAGAAAATGTTATTTCTACAATTCACCCAGCTCGAAAAGAATAGACTATAATATTTACTACATTTTCTGTGATTATCTCTGAAACATAAATTGTGTTTTCTTGTCTATTTCAAGGGCCACTTCTATCTTCTGGTGATTTGGGGAAGAGCAAAAAAGAAATAATACCTAAGGGCTTCTAGGAACTGAAAACAGACTGATGCCCAAAGTCATTAATTATAAAGGAAGTGCAAATTAAAATCCCAATGAGATATTATCTCACGCCTGTTAGATTGACTTATAAGAAATATGAACAACAACAAGTTTTGGAGAAGATGTGGAAAAAAGTGAACCCTTGCACACTTCTGGTAGGAAGGTAAATTAGTACAGTGATATAGGAAACATTATGGAGGTTCCTCAAAAAAATAAAAATAAAACTAGGGTTTTCTAAGCATAAAATCATAACATCAGTGAAGACAGAAGTAAGACTTCTTTTATTTGGATGCCTTTTGTTTCTTTCTCTTGTCTGCTTGCTCTGAAAAGGACTTCTCATACTATTTTGAATAGCAGTGGTCAGAGTGGGCATCCATGTTTTGTTCTAGTACTCAAGGGAAATGGTTCCAGCTTATGCCCATTCAGTATGATGTTGGCTGTCATAGATGGCTCTTGTTATTTTGAAGTACGTTCTTTTGCTGGTGACTCTGTTGAGACTTTTTATCATGAAGGGATATTGGATATTATTGAAGGCTTTTATCACATCTATTGAGATGATCACACAGTTTTTGTTTTTAATTCCTTATATGTGGTGAATCACATTGATTAATTAGTATGTGTTCAATCAACCTTGCATCCCAGGAATGAAGCCTACTTGATCATGGTGAATTAGCATTTTGATGTGCTACTAGATTCAGTTTTCTAATATTTTATTAAGGCTTTTTAAATCTATGTTCATCAGGAAAATTGGCCTATAGATTTCTTTTAACAATGTGTCTCTGCCAGGTTTTGGTATCACAGTGATGCTGGCTTCCAAGAGTGTGTTAGGGAGGAGTCTTTCCTCCTTGATTTTTTGGAATAGAATCAGTATAATTGTTAACAGCTCTTCTTTGTATATCTCGTAGAATTTGGCTGTGAATTCTTTTGGCCCATGGCTTTTGTTTGTTAGTAGGTTTTTTATTACTTATTTAATTTTTGAAATCAATATTGATCTGTTCAGGGATTCAATTTCTTCCTGATTCAATCTTGAGAGGTTGTGTGCTTCCAGGAATTTATCCACATTCTCTAAATTTTCTAGTTCTTGTACACAGAAATGTTCATAAACATCTCTTAGGATCCTTTGTATTTCTGTGGGATCAGCTGTAATGCCACATTTAGTGATTTTGATTGTGCTTATTTGTATATTCTCCCTTTTTTTCTTTCTTAGTCTAGCTAGTAGTCTATCAATCTTGTTTATCTTTTCAAAAAACCAAGTTTTGGTTTTGTTGATTCTTTGCATATATTTTTGACTTTCAAGTTCACTCAGTTCTGCTCTTATTTTAGTAATTTATTTTCTTCTGCTAGCTTTTGGGTTAGTTTTCCTAGTTTTTCTTTTTTTTTAATTATACTTTTAAGTACTAGGGTGCATGTGCACAACGTGCAGGTTTGTTACATATGTATATATGTACTGTGTTGGTTTGCTGCACCCATTAATTCATCATTTACATTAGGTATTTCTCCTAATGCTATCCTTCCCCCATCCCCCAACCCCACAACAGGCCCCGGAGTGTGATGTTCCCCACCCTGTGTCCGTGTGTTCTCATTGTTCAGTTCCCACCTACGAGTGACAACGTGCAGTGTTTGGTTTTCTGCCCTTGCGATAGTTTGCTCAGAATGATGGTTTCCAGCTTCATCCATGTCACTACAAAGGACATGAACTCATCCTTTTTTGTGGCAGCATAGTATTCCATGGTGTATATGTGCCACATTTTCTTAATCCAGTCTATCATCTTGTTGGACATTTGGGTTGGTTCCAAGTCTTTGCTATTGTGAATAGTGCCATAATAAACATACATGTGCATGTGTCTTTATAGTAGCATGATTTATAATCCTTTGGGTATATACCCAGTAATGGAATCACTGTGTCAAATGGTATTTCTAGTTCTAGATCTTTGAGGAATTGCCACACTGTCTTCCACAATGGTTGAACTAGTTTACAGTCCCACCAACAGTATAAAAGTGTTCCTATTTCTCCACATCCTCTCCAGTACCTGTTGTTTCCTGACTTTTTAATGATGGCCATTCTAACAGGTGTGAGATGGTATCTCACTGTGGTTTTGATTTGCATTTCTCTGATGACCAGTGATGATGAGCATTTTTTCATGTGTCTGTTGGCTGCATAAATGTCTTCTTTTGAAAAGTGTCTGCTCATATCCTTTGCCCACTCTTTGATGGGGTTGTTTGATCTTTTTCTTGTAAATTTGTTTAAGTTCTTTGTAGATTCTGGATATTAGCCCTTTATCAGATGGGTATACTGCAAAAATTTTCTCCCATTCTGTAGGTTGCCTGTACACTCTGATGGTAGTTTCTTTTGCCATGCAGAAGCTCCTTAGTATAATTAGATCCCATTTGTCTATTTTGGCTTTTGTTGCCATTGCTTTTGGTGTTTTAGACATGAAGTCTTTGCCCATGCCTATGTCCTGAGTGGTACTGCCTAGGTTTTCTTCTAGGGTTTTTATGGTTTTAGGTCTAACATTTAAGTCTTTAATCCATCTTGAATTAATTTTTGTATAAGGTGTAAGGAAGGGATCCAGTTTCAGCTTTCTACATATGGCTAGCCAGTTTTCCCAGCACCACTGTTGCTTTGACAATTTGACAGAAGTAGGCTTCAGAAAGTCAGTAATAACAAACTTCGCCGAGCTAAAGGAGGATGTTCGAACCCATCTCAAGGAAGCTAAAAATCTTGAACAGAAGATTAGATGATTGGCTAACTAGAATAAACAGTGTAGAGAAGACCTTAAATAACCAGAAGGAGCTGAAAACCATGGCACTAGAACTACGTGATGCATGCACAAGCTTCAGCAGCCGATTCGATCAAGTGGAAGAAAAGGTATCAGTGATTGAAGATCAAATTAATGAAATGAAACGAGAAGTTTAGAGAAAAAAGAATAAAAAGAAACGAACAAAGCCTCCAAGAAATATGGAATTATGTGAAAAGACCAAATCTACGTTTGACTGCTGTACCTGAAAGTGATGGGGAGAATGGAACCAAGTTGGAAAACACTCTGCAGGATATTAACCAGGAGAACGTTCCCAACCTAGCAAGACAGGCCAACATTAAAATTCAGGAAATACAGAGAACACCACAAAGTTACTCCTCAAGAAGAGCAACCCCAAGACACATAATTGTCAGATTCACCAAGTTGGAAATGAAGGAAAAAATGCTAAGGGCAGACAGAGAGAAAGGTCAGGTTACCCGCAAAGGGAAGCCCATCAGACTAACAGCGGATCTCTTGGCAGAAACCCTACAAGCCAGAAGAGAGTGGGGGCCAATATTCAATATTCTTAAAGAAAAGAATTTTCAACCCAGAATTTCATATCCAGCTAAACTAAGCTTCATAAGTGAAGGAGAAATAAAATCCTTTACAGACAAGCAACTGCTGAGAGATTTTATCACCACCAGGCCTGCCCTAAAAGAGCTCCTGAAGGAAGCACTAAACATGGAAAGGAACAACCGGTACCAGCCACTGCAAAAACATGCCAAATTGTAAAGACCATCAATGCAAAATAACCAGCTAACATCATAATGACAGGATCAAATTCACACATAACAATACTAACCTTAAATGTAAATAGGCTAAATGCCCCAATTAAAAGACACAGACTGGCAGATTGGATAAAGAGTCAAGACCCATCAGTGTGCTGTATTCAGGAGACCCATCTCATGTGCAGAGACACACATAGGCTCAAAATAAAGCGATGGAGGAAGATTTACCAAGCAAATGGAAAACAAAAAAAAAAGTAGGGGGTTGCAATCCTAGTCTCTGATAAAACAGACTTTAAACCAACAAAGATCAAAAGAGACAGAGAAGGCCATTACATAATGGTAAAGGGATCAATTCAACAAGAAGAGCTAACTATCCTAAATATATATGCATCTAATACAGGAGCACCCAGATTCATAAAACAAATCCTTAGAGACCTACAAAGAGACTTAGACTCCCACACAATAATAATGGGAGACTTTAACACCCCACTGTCAATATTAGACAGATCTACAAGACAGAAGATTAACAAGGATATCCAGGACTTGAACTCAGCTCTGCACCAAGCAGACCTAATAGACATCTACAGAACTCTCCACCCCAAATCAACAGAATATACATTCTTCTCAGCACCCCATTGCACTTATTCCAAAATTGATCACATAGTTGGAAGTAAAGCACTCCTCAGCAAATGTAGTTTTTCTACTGCCCCAATGTGTGAAGTTTAATTTGAGATTTTTCTTTTTTTTTTTTTTTTTTCATTTTTTTGAGACAGAGTCTTGCTCTGTCATTCAGGCTGGAGTGCAGTGGCACAATCTCAGCTCACTGCAACCTCCGCCTCATGGATTCAATAAATTCTCCTGTCTCAGCCTCCCTAGTAGCTGAGACTATAGGAGTGTGCCACCATGCTTGACTAATTTTTTTGTATTTTTGTAGAGATGGGGTTTCACCATGTTGGCCAGGCTTGTCTCGAACTCATGACCTCCAGCAATCTGCCCACCTCAGCCTCCCAAAGTGCTGGAATTACAGGTATGAGCCATTGCACCCAGCAATTTGGAATCTTTCTAATTTTTGAGCTAGGTGTTTAGCATTATAAACTTTCCTCTTAACAATGCTTTTGCTGCATCCCAGAGATTTGCTGTAACTGATAAATGACTTCAGTAAAGTTTCAAGATACAAAATCAATGTATGAAAATTGGTAGCATTTCTATACACCAATAATGTTCATACTGAGAGCCAAATCAAGAAGGCAGTCCTATTTACAATAGCCACAGAAAAATAAAATACCTAATAATACATCTGACCAAGGGGGTAAAAGATCTATACAAGGAGATCTATAAAACACTGCTGAAAGAAATCACAGATGACACAAACAAATGGAAAAACATTTGATGCTCATTGATTGGAAGAATCAATATAGTTAAAATGGACTTACTGCCCAAAGCAATCTACAGACTCAGTGCTATTTCTACCACATTATCAATGCTATTTTTCAAAGAATTATAAAACAAAAAACTTTTCTAAAATTCATATGTAACCAAAAATAAGCCCAAATAACTGAATGACTCCTGAGCAAAAAAGAAAAAGCTGGAGGCGCTGTATTACCTGACTTCAAACTGTACTATAAGGCTACAGGAACCAAAATTGGATGGTACTGGCACAAAAACAGACACAAAGACCAACAGAACAGAATAGAGAATCCAGAAATAAAGCTGTATAACTACAGCCATCTAATCTTCAACACAGTCAACAAAAAAAAGCAATGGAGCAAGGATTCCGTATTCAATAAATGACACTATGATACTTGGCTAGTCATTTGCAGACGATTAAAACTAGACCCCTAACTTTCACCATATACAAATATTAACTGAAGATGGATTAAAGATTTAAATATAAAGTCCCAATCTGTAAGAATTCTAGAGGAAAACCTAGGAATCACCATTCTGGACACTGGCCTTGGGAAAGAATTTATGTCTAAGTCCTCAAAATCAATTGCAACAAAAAGAAAAAAGTGACAAGTGGGACCAGTTAAACTAAAGGGCTTCTGCACAGCAAAGGAAACTATTAACAGAGTAAACAGACAACCTATAGAATGGGAGCAAATATTTGCAAACTATGCATCTGACAAAGGTCTAATATCCATAATCTACAAGGAACTGAAACAGTTCAAAAGCAAAAAACAAATAACCCCATTAAAAAGTGGGCAAATAACATAAACAGACACTTTTCAAAAGGAGATATATAACTGGCCAACAAACGTATGGAAAAAGTGCTCAACATTACTAAACATCAGAGAAATGCAAATCAACATCACAGTGAGATACTATCTCACACCAGTCAGAATGCCTATTACTAAAAAGGCAAAAGCAAGAGATGTTTGTGAGGCTGCAGAGAAAAGTGAATGTTTATCACACACCGGGGCCTGTTGTGGGGTGGGGGGAGGTGGGAAGGGATAGCATTAGGAGATATACCTAATGTTAAATGATGAGTTAATGGGTGCAGCACACCAACATGGCACATGTATAGATATGTAACAAACCTGCACGTTGTGCACATGTACCCTAAAACTTAAAGTATAATAAAAAAAAAAAGAAAAGTGAATGTTTAAATACTATTGGTAGGAATGCAAGTAAGATCAGCTACTGTGGAAAGCAGTTTGGAGATTTCTCAAAGAACTTAAAACAGAAATACCATTCAACGCAGCAATCCCATTGTGGGGTATATATCCAAAAGAAAATAAATCACTCTACCAAAAAGCCATATGCACTTGTATATTCATCACAGCACTATTCACAATAGCAAAGACATAGAATCAACCTAGTTCCCCATCAATGGTGGACTGGATAAAGAAAATGTGGTATATATACACAATGGAATACTATGAAACCATAAAAAAGAATGAAATCATGTCATTTGCAGCAACATGGATGCAGCTGAGCCATTATCTTAAGTGAATAAACACAGGAACAATAAAACCAAATACCTCCTGGCTAACACGGTGAAACCCTGTCTCTACTAATAAAAAAATACAAAAAATTAGCCGGGCGAGGTGGCAGGCGCCTGTAGTCCCAGCTACGTGGTAGGCTGAGGCAGGAGAATGGCGTGAACCCAGCGGGGCAGAGCCTGCATTGAGCCGAGATTGCGCCACTGCACTCCAGCCTGGGTGAAAGAGTGAGACTCCGTCTCCAAAAAAAAAAAAAAAAAAAACAAATACCACGTGCCCTCTCTTGTGGGACCTAAATATTGGGTACTCATGAACAAAAAAATGGCCACAAAAGGCACTCAGGAGTAATAGAAGGAAACATGAGGGAAGGAAACAAGTGTCGAAAAACGAACTGTTGTGTACCGTGCTCTTTATTTGGGTGATAGGATTATTTGTATTCCAAACCTCAGCATCACACAATATATGCAAGTATATTGCACATGTACCCCTGAATCTAAAATAAAAGTTGAAATTATTAAAAAATAACAACAGGCCGGGCGCGGTGGCTCATGCCTGTAATCCCAGCACTTCGGGAGGCCGAGGCAGGTGGATCACGAAGTCAGGAGTTCTAGACCAGCCTGGCCAACATAGTGAAACCCTGTCTCTATGAAAAATACAAAAATTAGCCAGGCATGGTGGCAAGCACCTGTAGTCTCAGCTACTTCGGAGGCTGAGGCAGAAGAATTTCTTGAGCCCGGGAAGCAGAGGTTGCAGTGAGCCGAGATCGCGTGACTACACTCCAGTCTGGGTGACAGAGAGAGACTCCATCTCAAATAAATAAATAAATAAATAAATAAATAAATATAACAACAAAATAATAAATATAAAATTAAAATTAAAACATTAAAATAAAGCTACCACATGATCCACCTATCCCAATACTCGGTATGTATTTAAAGTAAATGAAATCAGTACATTGAAAAGATATAATCACTCCCAGGTTTATTACAGCATTATTCACAATAGCCAAGATATGGAGTCGACCTAAGTGTCAATCAACAGATGAATGGATAAAGAAAATGAAACACTCCTCAGCCTTAGAAAAAGAGTGAAATCCAGTAGTTTTTGACAACATGGATGAACCTGAAGGACATTATGCTAAGTGAAATAAGCCAGGCATAGAAAGATGAATATTACATGATCTCACTCATACATTTTATCTAAAAAAGTTGAATTCATTGAAGCTGAGAGTGAAATGGTGGTTATCGGAGGCTGAAGGTTGAGAGACCCGAGAGATGTTGGTCAAATGATACAAGGTTGCAATTATACAAGAGAAATAAATGATAAATACTTAAGATGATGAATATGTTCATTATCTTCATTTAATTATTCCACACTGTACATATATATGCCATATTAACACTGTGTACCCTATAATTATATATGATTGCAATTTGTTCAAAAATTTGAAAAAATCCCATAAGTCATCTAATTCATTAACTAGATCCCAAAATATGTTTATGAAGAAAAGTTATTGTAAAAGACAAAATATAACAACAAAATTTTCATAGCCTTATAAAAAAGAAAACAGACTAAGAATTATCAATAAATAGGAAATCCCCACAAATAATTTCTTTGTCTTCTGCTATTCTACTTGTATATATCTCAGCAATCAACAAATGAACTGGGCCTTATTTTCCTTATTGCTGTGAAGTGGTGTTTCTAAAGAGTGAAATTACCCAAGGTACACATCAACAAAGAGTATTTCTGACAATCTCTATCTTCAAGAAAGAAGATGCACAAACATTCCAAAAAATGTTTCAATAACAAATGATTTTATGATGAAAACTACAAATTTTCAGGGTATCTATTGCATTAATTTTCTCACAGCAGGGACAAAGATGAAATATTAGCCAATTCATTCCATGAAGCTAGGTTTGTCCTATTAAAAAACCTGAAAAAGGTAACATATAGGAAAACTGTAGCCTTAGTTTTACCTAGGTCACTCAAATATAGAGCAGAAATTCTATAAATAGCCCATAGTCCCCTATAGGTATGAGTACTGTACTCCCCGCCGTGGTTGCAGCAAGTTACCTCATTGCTGAGAAAGCAGGTAGAAAAGCTCTGAGAACATATCACACCAACAACATTATAACCAGTAACAGGCCTAAACTCCTGTTTAAATTAACAACAGAATTAAGTCACTCGATATAACTAAAACAGTTGAACTATTTTAGACATACTGAGTAATAAAACAACACATGAAAGAAGGGAAGTAAATGCACTGTAAAAGAGGAAATCAAGTCAAAGAAAAGTGAGCCCTCCTTGTTCATTAATACCATTACCTGTCTGCCTGGCTATAATCTCGATCTAGGGCTAATATTAAAAGGGCTTTCCTACTCATAGTATAACCTTCCTCATATCACAGATGAGGAAGGTGAGGTTCAGAGATTTTCAGTGCTTGCCTAAAATTATCAGATATTTAAAAGAAATTAAAGATGATATTATACTAAAAAAATTGTGTTTGCATCATTTTACTATTCTTGCAATAACAACAATAAATTATGAGATGCTTCATAATATATCAGTTTAGAATAAATTATTTCATATTGTATTTCACTTGAAATAATCTCAATCAATAGATCATATTTTATGATGTGATACGAAGCAAGGAATTTAGAGAAACATGGGACTCTCACCTTCTTATAGTCTCTGGAATAGAAAAAGAATGGGGTCCTTCAGGCCAGCCAAAGAGACTGAACCAGGTCTGTGCTGCATTTACAACCTTCTCAAAAAAGTAGTGTGCCTTTGTTCCTTCTTCAAGAGAAAGGAATTGTTCATATTTTTCCTTTTCCATAGATCTATCATCTTCTTTTGATGTTTCACTTTCATCCAAGCGCAAATTTTCAGGCAGTACTTCCACTCCTAAAATTCAAATTAGTTTGTTAAAAAAGGGCTACTTGACCAGGAGTAAAATATTCTGTCAGTTATTGTCATTTGTATGCAGACTAATAGAACCCATTCTACAAATTATTCTATGCTCTCAAAGAAATTCTGAGTCAATTTACTGTATCTTAAAATAAACAATGAAAATACATTTACTTTTAAGTACCTAAGAGAAACGTTTTAACAATAGCTGGATTTCAATACAAGTTACATTTTCTTCTTGCCATAATGGTATGTGAAAATATTCCCTGAAGTGGAATCTTTCATTTTTTATTACATTAGTAAAATGTATTGACAATCTTCAGTATTATGTATTAGAAAAACTTTAATCTCATCTGAAAAAATTATACAAACACAATATTGGTTTAGATCCCAAATGACTTTCTATCCAAATCAAGTACTTTAATAAAACAAAGCATTTTCAAGTTAAAGTAATTTTCAAGAATATAAAATGATTTCATCTTTTTTTCCAAAAATATCGGGCCATACAATGGCACAATCACATACTCACTAAAAACCTCATATTATTTAATTTGGTTTGGTCCCTTCAATAAAAAGAAAAATGTTCAATATTACCTACATCCAGAGAAATAAATATTCGAATAGTTAATGGCAAATAATAGTATGAAACTCACATATTTATCTGTGCTGACCTCTTTCTAAGACAGGAAACTTTGGCTACAGTTAGTTAGATAATGAAGAGATAAGTCCTTAGTTCTGCAGTTCCCAAAATGTGCACAGAGAGTGCTTGGGATGTCACAGTAAATTTACAGAGGCTCCACAGGTATTAACATTTTTGTTAAATATTACTGCAACATCTATTAGACAGCACATAAGTTACTACTCTTACATTTTTGTCCCAATGCATTTAATAAATGGAACTACGTGCTACATTTTGGCATTCGGAAAAGTAAATACTGAAACAGTAAGAGTGCTGTGAACCAAGAACATTAGAGAATCTCTACTATTGACCCTTGAAGACAACTCTCCAGATGATCCATTTAAAATTAATGACAAATTCCCAATTTTCTTCATGATTTTCTTGTTATTTGTAAAAACCTAACTTGCAAATTAAATGATATTAAGCAGATCATGTCATGGACTAATTTTGGAAAGTACACTATATATTTGCTACATACCAATAAATAAGTTTCCCTTTGCAGGTTCAGCATCGTTGAATTTGCTAGTGGTGTATGTCTTTTTAATTGAAGCAGGAGAAGGTGATTTAGCATCCTGGTAGGGAGGCAAAACATCGTCTCTAGTCTTCTTAAGATATTCATCCTTATCTACAAATGACACATTGGATCACAGTAAGCAAAACATGCATTCACGTCTTTTTTTTTTTTTTTTTTTTTTTTTTTTTTTTTTGAGACGGAGTCTCGCTCTGTTGCCCAGGCTGGAGTGCAGTGGCGCCATCTCGGCTCACTGCAAGCTCCGCCTCCCGAGTTCACGCCATTCTCCTGCCTCGGCCTCTCCGAGTAGCTGGGACTACAGGCGCCCGCCACCACGCCTGGCTAATTTTTTTTTTTTTGTATTTTTAGTAGAGACGGGGTTTCACCGTGGTCTCGATCTCCTGACCTCGTGATCCGCCCGCCTCGGCCTCCCAAAGTGCTGGAATTACAAGCGTGAGCCACCGTGCCCGGCCACATATTTCTTTATACCATTATTTAACCTGAGTTTATCTATTATCTATTGATGTATCTATCTATCTATCTATCTATCCATCTATCTATGACAAAGTAAAAAAAAAGTCTAAACACCCACTGTATATCAAATAGGATGTCAAATAGGAAGTCAAATAGGAAAAAGATAACATAAAAGTTGATACAATTTTCTAAACTAAATGAATTTTTTTGGTAAGGCAATTGTTATGGTACATCAAAGTTATTAGAGAGTGAACAATGTTCAACTTTAACGTAAAAAAGAATATGAAAACATTTTAAATGTTTCTACATGCAAATAAATGAAATTATTACATATGCTGTTCAAAATAAGATATAGGAAAAGAGTCACTAGAAAAACTAATTTCTTCCTAGTTATCTCTCTGTAATAATATCACAGCTTAGTTATGAACTGATACCATTTTTGTACAGATTTCAATCTCGATTTCAGTTACAGTTGCTATATATGTATATTAGGGTCTGCCACAGTGTAAATCTGAATCCAACCAAAGGCAGCGCTGGCCAAGAAAAGCCAGTGGGTGTGACCTAAGGCCAAGCCTCAAAATACATATGCAATTTACATATATTCATAGTCTTGATGCAGGACAGGTGGACCCCAGAGTGGACCTTAGCCTGCAAGGGTTCTTGGCTTTGCCCAGGGAAGAATTCAAGGGCAAACCAGAGGTAGAAGTAAACAGCTTAATTGAAGAGGCAGTGTTACACCTCCAGCAATATTACAGCTCCATGACTGCCCTTGGAGAGCAGGGCTACCCCTAGGCAGAGGGTAGCAGCTCAGGGCAGTTTTGCAGTCATATTTATTCCCATTTTTAATTGCATGCAGATTAAGGGGCGGTTTATGCAGAAATTTCTAGGGAAAGGGTAGTAATCCTTGGATCACTGCCATGTAAAGGGACAGTAACTCCCAAATGTTGCCATGGCAATGGTAAATTGACACGGCACACTGGTAGGCATGTCTGATTGAAAGCTGATTTTGTAGCCAGGTGAGGTGGCTCGCGCCTATAATCCCAGCACTTTGGGAAGCCAAGATGGGAGGATCACCTAAGGTCAGGAGTTCAAGACAAGCCTGGCCAACATGGTGAAACCCCATCTCTAGTAAAAATACAAAAATTAGCCAGGTGTGGTGGAGCGTGCCTATAGTCCCAGCTACTCGGGAGGCTGAAGCATGAGAATCGCTTGAACCCAGGAGGTGGAGGCTGCAGTGAGCCGAGATTGTGCCACTGCATTCCAGCTTGGAAGACAGAGGGAGACCCTGTTTCAAAAAAAAAAAAAAAAAAGTTAAAAGAAAAAGAAAGCTGATTTTGTCCGCACTCTGTTTTAGCTAGTCCTCCATATGGTCCATTGTCCAAGCGTCCAAGCCCCACCCTGGTGTCAAGTCCCAGCTCCTAACTCAGTCTAATTCTGTCAAAAAAGCATAGACTCTGCAGTTAGAAAAATCTGATTTGAAAACTTGGCATGCCTACTCCTACTCACAGTTAAACTGTGAGTATGTTATACAAATTATTTAAAACATGTATTTATCTCCATAAAATGAGACCAAAGTTTCTGAGCTCATGAGTTTGTTGTGAAGATTACATTAAAGGCAATAACAAATATAAATGAGCTATTATATGCTACGTTTCTTGCACTCTTTCATAACAGAGTCATTTAGAATTTGCCTAGACTCTGTAGTCAATAGGGGTGCATTATTTCCAGAATGCTACACCACTATAGACCTCATAGAAGTGAGCCTCAGAGAACTCAATGATAAAATTATTTGTGGTAAATGCATTAGGCTAAATGTTTTTAACTTACCATTAAATGATAAAAAGTTCCTAGTGGAATGCAAAGCCACATCTATACACTTTCAACTAAACTCAATAATTCACTTTTTAAAAGAATTTTGCAGATGAACTATACTAAAATAATCATACTGCTTTACTTCTAGATATACTTGATATATTTTAAGACTTTACCTTCACTGATCACATCATACCCTAGCACACACTACCAAAGTGTGTGGGATCTGAGGCCTCAAATTTCATTAGAATTCCCTGGGATAAGCTGCTCACCCTCTCTACATATTCAGATTTTTAATTTGTAAAGTGAGATATATACGGGCATCTAACTCAGAAGTTCTGGGAGGACTAATTTAAAGGACAAATGTAAGGCACTTAGCAGAGCACCATATACCTGATAAGCATTAAATATATATTAGAAATTATTACTATACATATTTCTAAAGATGTTTTAGGATATTTAAGAATTATAATTTCTTTCTTTTGAAATATTTCCCCAAATGGATGCATTATTTCAACACATAGACTTTATGCTTAATAATCTAACAACAAGGTTTTATTTATTTATTTTAGAGAAAACAATATTATTTATTGCCCAATAATTAATCATTATTTTCTGGAAGTAAATTATAAAGCATATAAAAATGATAAAGCAATCATGACCACAGTGATAATAGCAATAATAATGAAATATTATTAATAACAATAATTTCCATGTATTTGCAGTCTATGGGTCCTCACAAAAGCCCTTTTAAATAGGTAAAACAGATATTATCACTATTCTGTTACTGTTCTGTCATGCACATTTTGCTTAATAAAAGATGGTAAATTTGAAGATTTGAGAATAAAAGATAAAATCATACGGCATAATAGTGTGGTTAGAACACAAATAAGAATTGCCATCATCTAGTTTGTGTGACTCTTCATAACTATTATGTTGTATAATCTGAAATTCTCCCCCTGGAAGTACAGTAGAAAATAAAAATATTATGTCAATATTAGTCAAAAAAATCTTTTTTTTTTTTTTTTTAATTGAGGAGTCTCGCTCTGTCACCAGGCTGGAGTGCAGTGGCATGATCTTGGCTCAATGCAACCTCTGCCTCCTGGGTTCAAGCGATTCTCCTGCCTCAGCCTCCTGAGTAGCTTGGATTACAGGCATGTGCCACCATGCCCAGCTAATTTTTGTATTTTTAGTAGAGACGGGGTTTCACCATGTTGGCCAGGATGGTCTCGATCTCTTGACCTCGTGATCCGCCTGCTTCGGCCTCCAAAAGTGCTGGGATTATAGGTGTGAGCCACCACGCCTGGCCAAAAAAAAAAAAATCTTTAAATTTTGACAATGTGTGTTAAAATTTTGAGATATCTCTCTCTCCCTATATATCTCCACTCTGCCAACTGCATTATTCCATAAATTGTTTAAAATAATTTTTGGTGTTCAGAATATGCTATTTCACATATAACTCATTCTTTTATGAAAATATATAGCTAAAAGATGCCTTTCTGATGGTTTATGATTCAAGTAATCCATTTTACAATACTGAATAAATACCTTTTATCTGCTAGACACTGTGTGAGGCACTATGGACACAAGGGTGAAAAAGAGAGAGGTGATTCCTACTCTCACAGACTTTATAGATAGCAACATTTAGAAAAAGGCATTGATAATAGGCAGGTTAAGTCAAAATGCAGTAAGGGCCATGACAGAAGAATTGTACAGAGATATGAGGATACACCAGAGAAACACATAATTTTTGCATGCAGAGGCAGGGATCTTCTATAACTGTGTACGGTGTCGTGGGTAAAATGCTTCAGTCACAAGAAAGAATATCAGTAAAGATCAAGATGCTCAAAGAACTTGCAGAAGATTAATGTGGCTTGAACATAAAGGGGAAAATGTCCAGAAATGAGAACTAAGCCACTTGCTAACATGTGTGGTCTTGTAGGCTTCATTCACCTAGCAATGATATTCTATGGAAAGATTTTATACTTGGGAATTAAAGAATGAATTTTCAGTTTGTAAATATCACCATGGCGGCCGGGCGCGGTGGCTCACGCCTGTAATCCCAGCACTTTGGGAGGCCGAGGCGGGCGGATCACGAGGTCAGGAGATCGAGACCATGGTGAAACCCCGTCTCTACTAAAAATACAAAAAGATTAGCCAGCCGTGGTGGCAGGCACCTGTAGTCCCAGCTGCTCGGGAGGCTGAGGCAGGAGAATGGCATGAACCCGGGAGGCGGAGCTTGCAGTGAGCCGAGATCATGCCACTGCACTCCAGCCTAGGTGACAGAGCGAGACTCTGTCTCAAAAAAATATATATATATCACCATGGCCATTGTGTGAGGGTAGGTATGAGAAAGGGGAGACCATTGTAGGAGGAAGGAGAACAGTTTAGAAACCCCTGCAACAATCCTGGAAAGGTATTATGGCAGCTTGAATGTTTATAGTGGCAGTGGAGAGGGAGAAAAGTGAATGGATTTGATAAATATTTAGGCAGCAAAAGGGACAGAAATTGGTTGACTGGAAGTGGAGTGTGAGAGAGAAGACATTGCCAATGATGGCACTCAGGTTTCTGGATTTGGCACCTGTATGGACTATAGGTACAAACATAGAGATGGGGTATATAGAGAAAAAAAAAGTCAGAGAGAGGACTTCAGTTTGGGTTATGTTGTTTTGGGGGTGCCTATGGGAATACAATGAATGGTATCCAGAAGACAGTTGAATTCTGAATTCCTGAATCTCTGAGAGGAAACAAGGCTAAAGGTATAGCCCATGGATTATAGCTGAAGTCATGGAAGGAAGAAGAAAGGCGTCAGAACTATTGACACAAATAATTTAAAAGTACAGATAGAGAAAGAGGGAGGAATCTATGAAAGATGCTCAGAAGAAACAGTCAAGAGGTTAAAGGAGACCAAAAGAAGTATGGTATGTGGAAACCCAGAGAAAGTTTGAAGATGGAGAAAGAGAATAGTCAACAGTCTTAGCTGTGCTCAGTAGTTTAATAACGGTAGCATAATGGATAAATTCTTCTTCCTCACCCCTGAATTTTTTTTCCTGTTAAAGGCAGCTGAAGTATTCTAATTGTTTAACTTCCTCTGCTACTTTTCTCCTTCTCCCTGGGAAGTTGAGTGATTTATTTTACTGTTAGATTTGGAAAGAATTAATAAAGAATGCATGGCCTGAAGCTACCCTTTTTGCTCTTTGGGAATGAGCCTGCTGGCCACTGAGAAAATATAGTCTCCTTCCTCCTCTCTGCTGTCTTCCTAGATGCTCACTCAAAGCAGCTAAGAAGGAGACAGAAATGAAAAGATAAGCAAGGTTACTTGATTGAGAAAGGTACCTGGGTAAAGGGATTCAGATAAAGGAATGGGTTAAGGCAAGAGAGAGTCCTGGCTCCCAGCTTTGTGACCAGTAAAAAGAGTCACAATACATGCTTGTGACTTGCTTGTCACAATCCAGTTCCAATCCAAGAGGGTATTTGGAAGTTCAGAGTGGTACTGCTTAATGACCTCTATTTCTTCTGAATAGTAAGAAAAGAGTCATCCCCTGAAATTAAGGTAGAATAAGACTAGATATGTTTCATCAGAGTTGTAAATATTTGAAGAAACAAGTGAAGAATATGAGAAAACTGGTTAAAAACAAACAAAAGACCTCTAATTCAGCACTGAAAATTAAGACCTTGATGATCTACACAGATGGGATATTTTTTGTTACCCACTCTCCCTCCTTTCTCTAATGTACTCCCCTGTATCTTGCCTTTCATATTTCTCCCTGCTCACTAGCTTGTTTAGTATTCTTAGCTTCTCTCACAATTTCTCCTGCAGCAATTCCAGGCTGGTCTAATGACCACACTCTGTCCCACTTTAATTCATCACACATCCTAAGAATTGTACCCTTTCTAAACACTGATACTCAAAAAATGACAGAAGGTTCTCACTACTACAGAATAAAGGACATAGCATTATGGTCCTGTACCTACATTTACTGCCTTACACCTCCTGTCACATCTGCCTGTTTTTGCTCTATTGTCTTTTGCCCAAATCACTCTATTCAAACTAGATCGTCAACTTTTGGAATTAAGAGATATACAGATTCTACTCTCAATGACAAGCACAGTTCCTACCAGAGGCAGCTGTTTAGTAAACAATTGATAATTTTAAATTCACTTTATTTCTAGATGTTGGCCAAGAACCTACACAGTGAGAGTTAGGGATAAATAAGTCATACGTAGCTTACCATTCTTTAAAATAATGTTTTGCTTATCCAGATGAATTGCCATATATGGGTAAATAGTAAGAATGCAGTTTTCTGCTGTTGCAGTAACTGGAAGTGAAAACCTGAAAGTGAAAACATTGCATTTCAATACAATAAAAATTTCAGATGCAGTAAATGCAATGCATTTAAGTATCCCAGATGCCCTTAATGATGAAGACATGATTTATCCATTTTTTCTTTCTACTTACTTTGTTTTTTTAACCATCTACTCAATGTTAATGATTTTTAAAATTTTTACTTTTAAAGATTTTAACAGATATTATAAATTTCACTGTCAAGTGTGCTATAGAACACAGCTTGTAACTGTGCAGGTGCAAAAACACAGATTCAGGAAAGTTTAGAGTTGAAGGTGTCTCATAGTTAATTTACTCCGTTCTTCTATGGAGTCCCTGACAAATGGTATGTAGCCTTGGATGACACTATTAGGGAGACACTACCAGATGACATTCACAACACAGAAGCAGCCCATTTTATATCTGGAGAGCTGTAACTTCAGAAGTTCTGTTCCAGTGCAACATAGAAGAAAACCTACAATCTGAACCCCATTACAGTTCTTCAAATATTTAAATACAGTCATTATTTTTTCTCTAAGGTTTATCTTCAGGTTTCAGAAATTTAGAACATTCGAGGATTCTTTCTACCGCCAGGTCTCCAAATCTCTTATATATCAGTCTCATTTATTTAGATAACCTTTTGTTTTGTGTTTGTCCTTCTTTAAATGTGTCTGAGGACTGAAAGTAATATATACTGCAAAAGTTATTCAACAAGTACAAAGTACTATTACCTTCTATAACCTGCATACTCTATTTTATGAAAGCATTGTGAAATTGTCTTATTATGTTTACCAACCACAAAACACTCTTAAACTGTATTTGGGCTGTCTATCTTATATGACAATTCTATTCTTGTGCAACTGATTTTTTTAATAGAAGGGCTATATTTTATATCTATATCCCTTTAATACTGCCTTATTAATTTCAGATCTGCATTATAGTATACCAAGAAAATATCACTGTTGAATCAGCCATCTATCATCTACTAGTACTTTATGGTCACTAGCTGAAGTAAAATGCCAAAATCCCACGTTTTAATGCAAGTAACTGTAAGTAAATATAGAATAGGATGAAAGTAAAAACATGTTCATAGCTGAAATATAATGAGTTATCAAGTAAATTAATGGTAAATGTATATTACATGCAATTGAATGATTTCCACCTCAGTTCTGCATACAATATTTTCCAGTAAGAAAAGAACTACATTTTTCACTTTATACATTGATATGTATTAACATTTTATGTAAAATACACGCACTCAACATCATCTTGGTTAACAAACACTAATCTTATCTTTCTTTTCTATGGATCCTAAGCACATGTATCAGCCTTATTCAGGATTACATTTCATATCTATATGTAATTTTTACCATATGATATCATTGTTAAATTTAAATTTCCTTGATAGCATAAATCAGTACTTCTACAAATTGTGCATTTGTGCTAAACACAGTGATCAATCAAAATTTCATTACCCAATAATCTATATTTAACCAATAATTTTAGATTAAATAACATAATTTACATAGAGGCACCATCATCACTACCACATAGAATAAGAAATATTATTTTTTGTTTTAACTATGACTACAGAAGGAAAAAAAGACCACTGTAATAAATTCTGTGGATGCTCTGCCCTTATACTCATATCCCCTGTGATGTACCATGGGGCAGGCCCATAGCCAACACCTGTGGGTGTGGAAGTTTCAAATCTCAGCTCCATCACCCCAATCACAACAAAAATTGTGATGTCATTTCAGTTCTGGAGAAACCTACAGGATTAAGTTGCTGTTGAGATTTTGATTTAAATGTCACATTTATTTGGAGTGATCAATTCCCTGTTCTACTTCTCTTACCCCATTACTTGTTTTTTTGGGGGGGAACATTCCCGTAATGCACAGACCCATGAATCATCATCTAAAAGTGAGCTTGTGAACAAAGTTCCCTAAGACAACTACCAAATGAACAAACCAAAAAAACACTATCACTTGAAATATTTCTAAAATGGTAAAGAATTAAGGAAAATAATTCTGAAAATAAATTTTATTACAAGAATGAAGTGGAAATAAGTATAATGTTTGTTTGTTTCTCTTACAAACCTAGTTTGCAGAAGATAATATTTGATTTCAGATGTTCCTCATGGTAAAAAAATAGCCAACATACACAAAACTGACTTGACCACATTCTTTTCATAGAGCATATAATATAGAAATTATACAAGTAATATGGCATGGGACTATGGACACTTCACTCATTGATATTACTATTAAAAATATATTAAAACAGAAAAAAGGACATACAGTTTGTAGTACCAATAGCATACATTTTAATAAAAATATTTCTGGGGAAATAGAGCAATTTGTGTTACCTCATCAGGGGACAATGGTAATATTTATGAATTCCCTATGCCAATGCATACAGACACAAATGGTTACTGACAGAGGAATTGCTCTAAAAAATATTCAGTATTACAGTAACAATGAGATGAAAAGGCCCTTTGATATTATGAGTTTCAATTCCATTATAAGATTTAAATAGCTACCTCAGGCATGTGTGATTTAAAATAGTTCTACTGGGTAAAAATCAGAATGAATATTCCTGGCAATAAAGAGGGTCGAAGATATGATGTGAATGTTAATGAAAATGTAAATGGGCTTGTACTATTTTTGGCCATGTTTCCTGTTATAAGTAATACTGTGTTTGGTCATTTGGTTATGGCGGTGTCCACCGGATGTCTTCACTTCTTTTTACAGCAGCATTAGACATGTAATTTACATACCATAAAATTCATCTTTTAAAGATGTACAATTCAGTGTTTTTTTTAAAATATAATCACAGAGTGGGGCAACCATCACCATTATCTAACTTTAGAAAATTTTCATTGTCCTTAAATGAAACTCTCTACTGCTTAACAATCACTCTCTATTTGCAACTCCACCCCACCCCCAGCCCCTGAAAACAACTAATCTGTCTCTACATATTTTTCTATGCTGGAAATTTCTCTTTTGGAAATTAGTAAGTATTCTGTGGATGAAATGTGGAGACCATGTGTACATCCTTCTCCTTACCAGTCTTTCATATTTTGAATGGTATGATGACCACATACAATTCATTAAATAAGGTGTGAAAAGTCTCACAATTCATCTCTCTGGTCATCAGCTAGTGAATAATTAATACTCTAATCACACATCACTAATTCTTTCCACATCATTAGTGAGGCTGAGAGATTTTATGGTTGTCTGAGCAATTTTTAGGCATAAAACTTTGAAGCTTCATGTTAAATTTCAGTGATAACTGGCCTTGTATTTATAATATTTTGCCTTGTATTTATAATTATAATATTTTAGCACTTCCCACTAGCACACAAAATACTGTGATGGCATGTCAAACATATGTCAACATCATAAAAAATATTACGATATTATATTTATCATCTTTACTAAAGTTCTGCTCACATCTATACTATTTCAAGGCAGATCTTACATTCTAAAGGCAATCTTATTGAGCACGATTTTAATTCACAGAGAAATGGACACAGCAAGAAAGCCTCCAGGTTTATATAAACATGTCTCTCTAGTCTTACTATGGTTTTCTGACTAAACTTTTTTCTGCAAAGCAGCTAGAAAAAAAAATTATATGTTGGTAACACTGGCAGTGGCTATGAAGGGTTAAAAGAAGAGGTTAATGCAAAGATTTTCTCCCATTCTGTAGATTGCCTGTTCACTCTGATGGCAGTTTCTTTTGCTGTGCAGACGCTCTTTAGTTTAATTAGATCCCATTTGTCAATTTTGGGTTTTGTTGCCATTGCTTTTGGTGTTTTAGACATGAAGTCCTTGCCCATGCCTATGTCCTGAATGGTATTGCCCAGGTTTTCTTTGAGGGTTTTTATGGTTTTCGGTTTTATGTTTAAGTCTTTAATCCAGCTTCAGTTAATTTTTGTATAAAGTATAAGGAGGGGGTCCAGTTTCAGTTTTCTGCATGTGGCTAGCCAGCTTTCCCAGCACCATTTATTAAATAGGGAATGCTTTCCCCATTGCTTGTTTTTGTCAGGTTTGTCAAAGATCAGATAGTTGTAGATATGTGGCATTATTTCTGAGGGCTCTGTTCTGTTCCATTGGTCTACATCTCTGTTTTGGTACCAGTACCATACTGTTTTGGTTACTGTAGCCTTGTAGTGTAGTTTGAAGTCAGGTAGCGTGATGCCTCCAGCTTTCTTTTGCTACCTACTCATCTGATAAAGGGCTAATATCCAGAATCTACAATGAACTCAAACAAATTTACAAGAAAAAAACAAACAACCCCATCAAAAAGTGGGCAAAGGACATGAACAGACACTTCTCAAAAGAAGACATTTATGCAGCCAAAAAACACATGAAAAAATGCTCATCATCACTGGCCATCAGAGAAACGCAAATCAAAACCACAATGAGATACCATCTCACACCAGTTAGAATGGCCATCATTAAAAAGTCAGGAAACAACAGGTGCTGGAAAGGATGTGGAGAAATAGGAACACGTTTACACTGTTGGTGGGACTGGAAACTAGTTCAGCCATTGTGGAAGTCAGTGTGGCGATTCCTCAGGGATCTAGAACTAGAAATACCCATTTGACCTAGCCATCCCATTATTGGGTATATACCCAAAGGATTATAAATCATGCTGCTATAAAGACACATGCATATGTATGTTTATTGCGGCACTATTCACAATAGCAAAGACATGGAACCAACCTAAATGTCCAACAACGATAGATTGGATTAAGAAAATGTGGCACATATACACCATGGAATACTATGCAGCCATAAAAAATGATGAGTTCATGTCCTTTGTAGGGACATGGATGAAACTGGAAACCATCATTCTCAGCAAACTATCACAAGGACAAAAAACCAAACACCACATGTTCTCACTCATAGGTGGGAATTGAACAATGAGAACACATGGACACAGGAAGGGGAACATCACACATTGGGGACTGTTGCGGGGTGGGGGGAGGGGGGAGGGATAGCATTAGGAGATATACCTAATGCTAAATGATGAGTTAATGGGTGCAGCACACCAACATGGCACATGGATACATATGTAACAAACCTGCACATTGTGCACATGTACCCTAAAACTTAAAGTATAATAATAATAAAATAAAATTTTAAAAAAAGAAGAGGTTAATGGTAACATTGCTTTTGATTAATGAACCATATTTCTGTATATAGGTTTGAATAAAGTGAACAACAGGTGAAGGAGAGGAAAAGATGCTGGGTTGGTGTTTTGAACATGCTTTAAATTGTGAAACCAATGACCACCCCCATCACCATAAAAAACAGGTGCTTACAAAATTCATATAGCATTTAGGTAAAGACTTAAAATCAATGGAATAAATTCAGATGACTATATTTCCTTCACAGAAATTTATTACACAAAACAAACTTCCTTGAGCAACCATTCTGATGTGGTTTATCCATACCTATTCACAATTTTTCTCAATTTCAATAACCACTAGCAAAATATTTTATATGTAGCTTTACTCACATGCACAAAAATCCATTGATATGTGTCTTAAATATCTAACACTTGCTATAGCGATTACTTCATGTCAATTAAGTCAATTGATGGGACAAAAGAATTTTAATTCTGGTGCTCTTATGTATATTTATAACATACATAGAGAGCTCATTGAGTATGAGTGGAGCTCATTCATTATGTTGCCAGACACAAGAATCTCTTGATCACAAGTGAGGACATTGTATGTCATGTTGTTAATCAGTAATAGAGTTACAAAGTGTATTAGTTCATTCTTGTGTTGCTATAAAGAACTACCTGAGGCTGGGCAATTTATAAAGAAAAAGGTTTAATAGACTCACAGTTCTGCACGCTGTACAGGAAGGCACGCCTGGGGAGGCCTCAGGAAACTTACAGTCATGGCAGAAGGTGAAGAGGAAGCAGGCATGTCTTACATGGCCAGGGAAGGAAGAAGCGAGGGCAGTGGGAGATGCTACACACTTTTAAACAACCAGATCTTGTGAGAACTCACTATCGCGAGAACAGCAAGGGGGAAATCCACCCCCTTGATCCAATTACCTCCCACAGGGCCCCTCCTCTAATACTGGGGCCTACAATTCCACATGAGACTTAGGCAGAGACACTAATCCAAACCATATCACAAAGTCTGGATTTATTTATTTATTTCTAACAGATAAAAACAGACTGGACATACTTTTTATTACAATGTGATTGTCACTTACTTGTTTTTCAGTGTCTTTAACTTGAATGAGGAGGTGGAAGGGAGTAAAGTTATAGCTGCTCTTCTGGGCATTGCAATAACCCATAATATGTTATCTGTAGCCCATCAAGAAATTGTTATTTATAAACATTAATAAGTCTAGAAAATATGTGCTATGAACCAATTTCGTGCCCTAAAATAGACTTTAGGTTCTAAATCCCCCTAAGTCCAAGGAAGTATGTTTCACATATGAATGTCTTCCATTGATTTGTACCACAGGAGAGTAAGGTAAAGGAAGAGAATTCTTCTTCAGATCACATAAGAGATCCATAGATATTCATCAAATATAGAAATATATGTTCATTTAGCAATTCTATAAGTGTGTATTAATTCTTTTCACATGAACCATCTCATTGGTAGTATGCCTTTTTCTCTGGAAATGATGCTATAATTCATGTAAAACATTTTTGAAATTTCAAAATCTCTCTTTAGGGTCTATTTTCACAATTTTAAATTGTGTTAACATCAATTAATATACATCAGTGTATGTTTTATTTGTAATTCAGTGATTTTATGAGAAAATATAACAGGTTTATAATGCAGTTTCAAATGAAGTTTCCAGGAAGGAATTGGGGCAAAAAGTAAAATTTATCACCTCTAAAATGTTTATACTTGGAAAAATTATATTTTGTATCTATCTATATATATATATGTTCACACACACACACACGTGCACAGAAATACATGGACATTGTTTTAGTCTGTTTGTGTTTCTATAAGAAACACCTGAGGTTAGGTAATTTATAAAGAGATTTATATGGCTCATGGTTCTGAAGGGTGTACAAAAAGCATGGAAACAGTATATGCTTCTGGTGAGGGCCTCAGGCTCCTTCCATTCATGGTGAAAGGCAAAGGAGAGCCAGTGTGTACAGATCACATGGTGAGAGAGGAAGAAAGAGAGGGAGGAGTGAGGTGCCAGGCTCCTTTTAAGAATCAGCTCACATGGTAACTATCCTGAGTACTAACAGAGCAAGAACTCAATCGTTACCTGAAGGACAGCCCTAGCCATTCATGAGGAAACCACTCCATGACCTAAACAATTCACATTAGGCCCCATCTACAATACTGGGGATAAAATTTCAACATAAGATTTGACAGGGCCAAACAAACCATATCCAAATCATAGCAAACTTATTAGTGTGTATGCATAGATATACACATTATTAATGTATAAACCTTATGTTTGTGTTTTTATGAAGGCATATACATTTATTATATTCTAAAAATACACAGAAGGAATCTAAACTTTAATCAGAAAGAGACTAACATATTAAATGGCGGCTGTGTCTTTACCTCAAAGAGTAGAACTGCTAAATATCACGCCTTGACCTGTAATGCAATAAGTACAGCAATGTCTAACAAAGAAAAATTATTTCTAATCATTAGCTGTTCTACTGTTTGCATGCTTATATACTTGAAGGTTAATTTCACAGAACTTAGAGCATAGGAACTAGCTATTATATACACTATATGGGTTAATATTTGCAGCCTGATGGAACCAAACACTAAAACTTCAACATGATGATATGAACTCACACAAAACAGTAAGATCATTGTCATTTTCATTCCAAGAATAGTGTAGTGCACCTATTGACTTTATAAGACAGGAATGACCTATCCAAACCATGCTTTTTACAGGCTCTTTTCCTTATATCTCTTAGGAGATTTCAGGATATATATATATATATATCTCTCTATAGATATCTATAGAGATATATATATCTCTATAGATATCTATAGATATCTATAGATATCTATAGAGATATATATATATTTATATATATATATAAAATTAAAAAGGAATAGTTATACTTTGAAACGGCTCGATTCTAATTTTTTATAAACAAAGAATAACACAAAAACAAGGTCAGAACTGGCCTTAAAAGTTGAAGGACATCAATTCCGTGTAATGTGAAACTTCCTCTGATAGAAATACTTGTTAAAATTATTTTCCCAACTGTCTGGCCAATGGTCTGAATTCCTACCATGAAATATGTATTCTCATTAGTTAGAGCAGTACAATCCAAGAGAATATTTGTTGATTATAAATTAGTAGCTTGAAGATTAGCTATTAACATTTAAGCACGGGCTCAGCTATTAGAGATCAACAAAGACATGATGAAATGACCATAGGAAATTAGGAAGTTAGGTGACGATCTGACATCACTTTCAAAGGGAATATGATTGCATATGGGTGAGTGCCTCAGCTGGGGACTCCCGGCAATAAGAAAATGGTTCAAAAGGGAAGGGCAAAATAAATCAATTAGGAACTACAATATATTCAACACAGCATAAAATACTCTCTTATCTCATTGATTATTCCAGAGTTAGATGATCTCTTTTATAATGTCCCCATTGGATATAAGGGCAATAATAGAAAGATGTGTGAACTTAACAAAAATAAAGTTCACATATTGTGTTGCATTGTTCCTTTCAAATGAGAGGTCAATAAAATCCATCCAAAATATAACTGCATTATTAGTAACAGACTCGGAATGGTAAAACTACTGTTTCTGTAATTTATGAAAATGGTTCCCACTTTCTAGGCTGCAGACTCTTACAAAGCATCTGAGGGTGTACCTGCAAAACAGTCAGTTTGATAAATAATTTTTAACACGTCTTTTAAAATGACTTTACAAATGTCATTATATACTCTAAGAGGTAATACAATTACATTTTACTTTAGAGTTTATCTGAATTTATAGTAATGTTTGGTGATATGTTTTCTCAAAAAAACAGGTAATAACATGTAAGTATTTTCAGGTAGAGTGGCTAGCAAATGATTTGAGCTTTAAAAGCATGCAGCAATTGAAAAGAATGAAATCACAGCTCTTCAGTTTGAATGTAGTATAAAACAATTCATGCTAATATCTCATTAGTTTATGCAAGACTGAAATAAAAATCATTTAATGTTCATGGAAGTCAGATGACACTTCAAGCCTTAAAGCAGAATTCTGAAGTACTATCTGCATTTCAGCATGGAAGAATTAAATCCAACTTCCTGCCATTGATGCTTCTTTATGTACACTTATCTAGTAGTAATAGGAAAGGACCATGCCCAGCAAACTACTGGAAAAGGTCATAAACACCCATGTTCTGGCTACAAAAACTTAGGTTGGTGCTGTTGGAGACTGACTCTCACAGTTACATAGAGTACTATTAAGATTATGGGGCTAACATTTGCTTCCAGATTTAGTAATTGGGAAACAAAATGTTTAAATTGTAATAAGCCTGAGGAAAACAGTTGTCAAGAGAATAACAGAAGGTGAGGATGGGAGGAAAGAGAGGCATTAAAAAAATTATAAAACATAATGAATTTGCATGCCCATTTCAATAAATTGACTTAGAAGGTTTGCAGTTTTACCAATCACTGCAAGGTCTATATTTTTAGTAGAATATAGGGTATTTTTTAACAAAAGTTAATAAACATTCAATTACACAAAACAAACTAGAGTCAGCTATGAAGATTGATTCGTGAAGGTGTAGCACAAAATTGACATGTATATATGCTGCCTTTTTATTTTCTTTTATTTCACGGGGTTGTTGATGTTTGACTTGCTATCAATCACCATGTCCTAATATTTATTCCATCAAAATCACTTCTTCTTTCCCATTCACAGTTTTATTTTCATTCTAACAACCATCACTCTAATTCGCACATTTGCACAGCATCAACCTGGAATAGCTTATTCATTGGTCTCTTTACTTCTGCCCTTTGTCATAATTACCTTGCACATAAATATCTTACTCATTATGTCTAGCCTCTTAAATGCAAAGATAAGCATACAGCATGTAAAAAAGACTGCAATATGAGTGTATGGACGGATGGAGAAATTGACATCCTCATCTGTGATACATTTGAGCTACTGGAAAAAAAAACTACTTTAGACATCAGTGGGGATCCTACATGTATAACATTCAATCCCTAATTGTCATAGGTTGAGTTTTCTAGAAGCAGACAGTTTGGAGTTTAAGAGGATTATTAGGGAGTAACACATGTAAGAAATGGAGGTGGAACCAAATGAAGAACAGAATGAAGTAGAACAGCTATGCAAGCCCAGTGAGGACTTGGTGAACCAGGCTGGGAGCTCTGGATTGCCTTTCAAAGTTTCTGGTATCAGGCTGAAATGTGTAGTGCTCTAAACATGCCTTAATCAGTTAAATGATGCAGACTGGCCTGGTGGGGTGTCACCTTAGTCAAGGTGGCACTGTTCAGCTGAGAAAGATCCTGTAGGAACTGACAAAAGGAGGCAGGTAGCTGATAGCATTCCACACAGCTAAGCACCAAGTGCTAACATGAAAAGGCATCTGGAAAGTTCAGTTCCACATATTTCAAATTAATCAACTCATTTTTATCCTAATTTCCAAATCATAAAAAATCTTCCAGTTGTTGTAATCATCCATTATAACAAGCTGTATCATTTGCTAACCCCACACACTTGGTGCTTTTGGTGTGTTTTAGGACAGAGAGATACATGCTGGTCAGCATACCATTTGAGCAGCCTTCCTTAAGTGAAGAGAGACTGAGCAGCCACTTGAGGATTTTATATCCTTGTAAGTCTGCGAAGCCCTTTGTAAAGCACAGCTTCTTCAGGCATTACTTGAAATTCTATCGAGTATAAATATGAAATGCCCTTCTTGGTCAATTTTGCTCATAGCCAATTCTTATTCATTAGTCAACCCATGTTGTATATGTCACATATCACTCTTTTTTTATACCTATTGTTAGGATACCTAATTACCAAGATGACGCATTATGGTTTTTAAAGTTATGGTTTCATCCAGTAGGAACCACCACAGTGCAAGTAGATGATACTTTTATTTTGAAACTAAGAGCTTGAAAATAAACTATCATCAGAATGAGCAGACAACCTACAGAATGGCAGAAAAATTTTGCAATCTGTCCATCTGACAAAGTACTAATATCCAGAGTGTATGAGGAACTTAAAGAAATTTACAAGAAAAAAACGACCCCATTAAAAAATGGGCAAAGGACATAAACAGATACTTCTCAAAAGAAGACATTCATGCAGCCAACAAACATGAAAAAAAAGCTCAACATCACTGGTCATTAGAGAAATGCAAATCAAAACTACAATGAGATACCATCTCACACCAGTCAGAATGGCGATTATTAAAAAGTCAAGAAACAACAGATGCTGGTGAGGGTGTGGAGAAAAAGGAGTACTTTTACACTGTTGGTGGAAATGTAAATTAGTTTAACCATTGTGGCGATTCCTCAAAGATCTAGAAGCAGAAATACCATTTGATGCAGCAATCCCATTACTGGGTATATACCCAAAGGAATATAAGTCATTCTGTTATAAAGACATATGCACATGTATGTTCACTGCAGCACTATTCACAATAGCAAAGACATGGAATCAACTCAAATGCCCATCAACAAAGGACTGGATAAAGGAAATGTGGTACATATACACCATGGAATACTATGCAGCCACAAAAAGGAAGGAGATCATGTCCTTTGCAGGGACATGGATGGAGCTGGAAGCCGTAATGCCCAGCAAACTAATGCAGGAACAGAAAACCAAACAACAAACACATGTTCTCACTTATAAGTGGGAACTGAATGATGGGAACACATGGACACATGCTAGGGAACAACACACACTGAGGCCTGTCAGTGGGGAGCAGGGGGAGGTAAAGCATCAGAAATAGCTAATGGATGCTGGGCTTAATAGCTTTGTGATGAGTTGATCTGTGCAGCAAACCACCATGGCACACATTTGTCTATGTAACAAACCTGCAGATCCTGCACATGTACTCCTGAAATTAAAATAAAAATTGAAGAAAAATAAATAAACTGACCATGTCTACATGGTGTTAAATTAAAATAAATAAATAAATAAATAAATAAATAAATAAAAATAGTAAGAGCTGGCCGGGCGCGGTAGCTCACGCCTGTAATACCAGCACTTTGGGAGGCTGAGGTGGGTGGGTCACGAGGTCAGGAGATCGAGACCATCCTGGCTAACATGGTTTAACCCCATCTCTACTAAAAATACAAAAAAATTAGCCGGGCGTGGTGGCGGACACCTGCAGTCCCACGTACTCGGGAAGCTGAGGCAGGAGAATGGCATGAACCAGGGAGGCGGAACTTGCAGTGAGCCGAGATCGCACCACTGCACTCCAGCCTGGGCAACAGAGCAAGACTCCGTCTCAAAAAAAAAAAAAAAATAGTAAGAGCTTGAATAAGTTCTCTAAGATTCTTTATAATAATATTCATCTTTAAATAACTTTCAAGCATTAAAATGATGAATTTTAAGTCTGCTGAAATTCTGAAAACAGTATTACAAAAGCATTTTTTATATTGGTTTCTATTTGGTTGAAAAAGCTAAAAATGTTCAGGATAAAGGTAAATGTTAAATAAATTTAAATAATTAAATTACATAAAATTAAGGACATTAAGAGAAAACCATTCAATACATTTAATAAAATATTCAAATGAAGAATTGAAATAATAAAGTTGGTTTTAAGTTGAATAGAAATTTTTAAACAGAAAAAATATTTAATTGTACACATTATTCTTTTCTTTTTAACTTGAAGAAAAGTAAATGCATTTTGATTTCTAGTAACACCCTTTGTAAGCATAAAGTATACATTTAAATATCACCTATCTAATATGAAATGCCCAAATTACAGACAGCAACACTTATGGATAACTAATGGCTAGGTAATTTATTGAGTAATCAGTTCATATTTACAAATAGGTGAGAAACTGGGTAGCCACGGTGGGGGTGGGTCTGAGGAAGATGAGATGGATAGGGCTGTACTAGGAGGTCCTAAGGTAGCAGTCAACTGCATGGGCATCCACCTTCTAGGAATTCTGTGAAGAACAGCAATCAGGAAGGTGCTCACAACCAGTAAGGGAGAGAAAGAGGACAAGACATTGGAATTTCCTTTAAAATGAAAAATCTCTAAGCAAGGCAGAGGTTCTCCAACCAACTTCACAGATTCCAAAGAGGATGGGGTTAGAGAAAAGAAAAAGAAGGATATTAGAAAAACTACATCTATGGTTAACTCTTTTATTCTGCTACCTGGTGTTAAAAGTACTATAATTTTAATAATCTGGGAAGATGTGGTAAATACTCCCTTGACAGTTTCTCAGCTTTTGCATTTCTATGCAAATTTTAAACTCCACCATTTTGCTACAAGTGAATGATGAATAACTTCTAGTTATGAACATCGTATGCTTATAGCATATTATGACACACCAGTATTATATTTTTTGTTAAATATAAATGAAATATTATACCTTGTAATAGAGACTATGGTTTGTTTGAATAGATTAACCATGAAAATAATGCTCTTTGTAGAGTGAAGGTGCCATTACAAACAGCTTTTCACAGGGCTAGGACAAAGAATACAGAGCAGATGATTATATCAGAACACAGAGCGGTCTCATGTGAACTCTACTCCATTCCTCGCTGCTTATTCTATCTACACACACAACACTAAGGAAGGTGAACAAGTGTATGCTATTATGTATAACTCAGCCCCCCAAACCATGACAAATAATGTTTTGAGGTAATATTACAATACTGACTTCAGTTATGAACAGTTAAATGGATACTAAGACTTCCCATTGCCTGCCTTTTGTTGCCATGATGCTAAAATCTGAGATGGATCATTGTAAATGGTTTGCATTAAGAGTGGAGTCTCCAAAAGATGAATATATCCTTAGTAATCCTTCTTAATCCATAAGGAGAGCTTTGAGTACCTCAAAAGTTGCCTGTAGCTACCTGGTAGTATCCCTCAGAGGTACATGACTCACATTACTTGCTTATTATAAGCTTTAATTTAAATATATATTCAAATATATCTACATATTTATTTTAAATATCCAATATCAAATATCCCAAAAAGGCACATAAAAACCAGGTATTAATTTACACTACAGTTCCTAAGGTAGCATTGCCAACTTGAGTGAATAAGGGCTTTCAAACTGATCTGACTCTGGATCTGATTCATTCTCTGCTAGTCTCCTTTATGTGATGCAGTTTCCTATCCATTCAAAAACAGGAAGGTATCTGAAAGAGGCATGCTAAATATACATTTTAAAGTACTAGGGACTCACCCAATGGTGCCAAGCACACTCTACACAAATACCAAATTATGCACTGAGCAGAACAGTACTTAGAATTACCTTCATTATTCCTCAATTCTTTCTAATTGTATTGAATGCTTTCTAAAAATAGTATAATTTCCATTTAAGTGATTGTCAATGAGAGTTAAGTATAAGAAGCTTTATTATGCAGCAAAAGTGTTTATAAAACCATAACATGGTTGATAAAATGCTACTGAATAGAGGAAAAGAGCTAATATAATTAACAGCTGTATATTCTCAGTTTTAAACATCAGACCTGCCTATTTAAAAATATATTTCTCATCAGAAAAATGTTAAGTACATTTGCAACAAAGCCTGAGTTTTATCTCTAAAGTTTGAATGTAATGATTAGAACCTCAATGAAAAATTTAAGAATTATAATTTTTATTATTTAAAACACTTATAAATGCATTAATTTATCTTTATGTGCAAAATTTTTATTGTACCTGTTTTAAAGGCAGAGGATATATATAATCCAGTTTCTTAAATGTGGCAACTTGCAAATTTAAGCAAGAATGTGGTTAGTTATTTTTAAGAAAAGGTCAATCATTTTACTACGCTATATTTCATCCATGATTAGGAAAACAATCAATTTTTATTGGCTTTGAGTGGACAACTAAATCAGGTACTTTCCAGGAGTTTGTGTGCCAATAAATTCATAGAGCAGACACTTCAATATCAGCTTTGCTGTTAATGACACTGTATTAGTCCATTTTCATACTGTATGAAAAAATACCCAAGGCTGGGTAATATATAAAGAAAAAGAGGTTTCATGGACTCACAGTTCCACATGGCTGGGGAAGCCTCACAATCATGGTGGAATGCAAAGGAGAAGCAAAACACATCTCACATGGCGGCAGGCAAGAGAGTGTGTGCAGGAGAACTGCCCTTCATAAAACCACCAGATCTTGTGAGACTTATTCACTATCATGAGAACAGCAAGGAAAAACCCACCCCCCTGATTCAATTACCTCTGAATGGGTCCCTCCCATGACATATGGGGATTATGGGAGCTACAATTTAAGATGAGATTTGGGTAGACACAGCCAAACCACATCATTCCACCCATGGCCCCTCCCAAATCTCATGTCCTCACATTTGAAAACCAATCATGCCTCCCCAACAGTCCCCCAAAGTCTTAACTCATTTCAGCATTAACTCAAAATTCCACAGTCAAAGTCTCATCTGATATAAGGCAAGTCCCTTCCACCTCTTAGCTTGTAAAATCAGAAACAAGTTAATTACTTCCTAGATATAATGGGGGACAGGTATTGGGTAAATACAGCCATTCCAAATGGGAGAAATTGGCCAAAACAAAGGGGCTACAGGCCTCATACAAGTCCTAAATCCAGCAGGGCAGGCA
This sequence comes from Nomascus leucogenys, assembly GCF_006542625.1. Classification (NCBI taxonomy): domain Eukaryota; kingdom Metazoa; phylum Chordata; class Mammalia; order Primates; family Hylobatidae; genus Nomascus; species Nomascus leucogenys. Next base: position 55,175,802 of record NC_044406.1, read on the forward strand.
AATCTTAAAGCTCCAGAATGATCTCCTTTGACTCCATGTCTCACATCCAGGTCACACTGATAGAGCCAAGACAATGGGGAAAATGTCTCTAGGGCATGTCATAGATCTTCATAACAGCCCCTCCCATCACAGGCCCAGAGGCCTAGGAGGGAAAAATGGCTTTTTGGGCTGGGCCCAGAGCCCTGCTGCTCTGTGAAGTTTCAGGGCTTGGTACCCTGTGTCCCAGGTGCTCCAGCTCTAGCTGTGGCTAAAAGGGGCCAAGGTACTGCTCAGGTCATTGCTTCAGAAGATGCAAACCCCAAGCCTAGGTGGCTTCCACATCGTGTTGGGCCTGCAGGTGCACAGAAGACAAGAGTTGAGCTTTAGGAACCTCTGCCTAGATTTCAGAGGATGTATGGAAACACCTGGATGTCCAGGCCAAAGTCTGCTACAGGGGCAGAGTCCTCATGGAGAACCTCTGCTGCAGCAGTGCAGAAGGGAAATGTAGGGTTGTATGTGCCACACAGAGTCTCCACTGGGACACTGCCTAGTTGAGTTATAAGAGGGCCACCATCTTGCAGACCCTAGAAAGGTAGAACCACCAACAGCTTGCACCATGTGCCTAGAAAAGTTGCATGCACTCAACATCAGCCTGTGAAGGCAGCCACAACAGCTGTGCCATCCAGAGCCATAGGAACAGAGCTGCCCAAGGGCTTGGGAGCCCACCCTTTGCATCAGCATGCCTTGCATGTGAGACATAGAGTCAAAGGAGATCATTTTGGAGCTTTAAGATGTAATGACTGCCCTGCTAGGTTTCAGACTTGCATGGGGCCTGTGGCCCCTTTGTTTTGGCCAATTTCTCCTATTTGGAACATGGAGATTTACCCTGTGCTTGTACCCTCATTGTATCTTGGAAGTGACACTCTTGTTTTAGATTTTACAGGCTCATATTTGGAAGGGACTTGCCTTGTCTCAGTTGAGACTTTGGACTTGGACTTTTGAGTTAATGCTGGAATGAGTTAAGACTTTGGGAGACTGTTAGGAAGACATGATTGCTTTTGAAATGTTAAAAGGACATGAGACTTAAATGTTTTTAATACTTATTTGTTTTTAATACAAATATATATATTTGTATATATTAATATTTAAATGTTTTAATACTTAATTTCTACATTTGGCCTTTCATATTTAAGCGTTTAATACATTTGTGATGAATTTTTGTAAATTGTGTGAAGCAGAGATACAATTTGGAATATTTCATACAGATATTCAATCATTCCATCATTTACTGAATAACTTTCTATCTCCAAAGAACTTCAATAACATCTTCATCTGGCTAACTCTCTTTTCGGACTCAGCCCACCTGCACCCAGGTGAAATAAATAGCCATGTTGCTCACACAAATCCTGTTTGGTGGTCTCTTCACACGGACGCACATGAAATTTGGTGCTGTGACTCGGATCGGGGGACCTCCCTTGGGAGATCAATCCCCTGTCCTCCTGTTCTTTGCTCCGTGAAAAAGATCCACCTATGACCTCAGGTCCTCAGACCCACCAGCCCAAGGAACATCTCACCAATTTTAAATCGGGTAAGCGGCCTCTTTTTACTCTCTTCTCCAACCTCCCTCACTATCCCTCAATCTCTTTCTCCTTTCAATCTTGGTGCCACACTTCAATCTCTCCCTTCTCTTAATTTCAGTTCCTTTCATTTTCTGGTAGAGACAAAGGAGACACGTTTTATCCATGGACTCAAAACTCCGGCGCCAGTCATGAACTGGGAGGGCAGCCTTCCCTTGGTGTTTAATCATTGCAGGGATGCCTCTCTGATTATTCACCCACGTTTCAAAGGTGTCAGACCACGCAGGGATGCCTGCTTTTGTCCTTCACCCTTAGCAGCAAGTCCCGCTTTTCTAGGGGGCAAGAACCCCCCAATCGCTTATTTTGGTGCCCCAACCTCTTATATCTCTATGCCCCAATCCCTTATTTCTGCACCCCAACCTATCTCTGTGCCCCAATCCCTTATTTCCATGCCCCGAACTCGTATCTCTGTGCCCTGACCCCTTTCCTGCTTTTCTGGAGGGTGAGAACCCCCGAACCCCTTCCCTCCGTGTCTCTAACTCTTTTCTCTGGGCTTCACTATGGGCAACCTTCCACCCTCCATTCCTCCTTCTTCTCCCTTAGCCTGTGTTCTTAAGAACTTAGAACCTCTTCAACTCTCACCTGACCTAAAATCTAAGCGTCTTATTTTCTTCTGCAATGCTGCTTGACCCCAATACAAACTCAACAGTAATTCCAAATAGCCAGAAAATGGCACTTTCAATTTTTCCATCCTGCAAGATCTAAATAATTCTTGTAAAATAGGCAAACGGTCTGAGGTGCCTGACGTCCAGGCATTCTTTTACACATCGGTCCCTCTTCTAGTCTCTGTTCCAAACGCCATTCCTCCCAAATCCTCCTTCTTTCCCTCCCGCCTGTCCCCTCAGTCCCAACCCCAAGCATTGCTGAGTCTTTCCAGTCTTCGTTTTCTACAGACCCATCTGACCATCTAACCTTTCCCCTCCTCCTCAGACTGCTTGTCACCAGGCCGAGCTAAGTCCCAATTCTTCCTCAGCCTCTGCTCCTCCACCCTATAATCTTTTTATCACCTCCCCTCCTCACACCGGGTCCGGTTTACAGTTTCATTCTGTAAGTAGCCCTCCCCCACCTGCCCAGCAATTTCCTCTTAAAAAGGTGGCTGAAGCTAAAGGCATAGTCAACGTTAATACTCCTTTTTCTTTATCCGACCTCTCCCAAATCAGTTAGCGTTTAGACTCTTTTTCATCAAATATAAAAAACCCAGCCCAGTTCATGGCTCATTCGGCAGCAACCCTGAGACGCTTTAGAGCCCTAGACCCTAAAAGGTCAAAAGGCTGTCTTAATCTCAATATACATTTTATTACCCAATCTGCTCCCGACATTAAATAAAACTTCAAAAATTAGAATCTGGCCCTCAAACCCCACAACAGGACTTAATTAACCTCACCTTCAAGGTGTACAATAATAGAAAAACGTTTCAATTCCTTGCCTCCACTGTGAGACAAACCCCAGCCACATCTCCAGCACACAAGAACTCTAAACACCTGAATTGCAGCAGCCAGGCGTTCTTCCAGAACCTCCTCCCCCAGGAGCTTGCTACAAGTGCCAAAAATGTGGCCACCGAGCCAAGGAATGCCTGCAGCCCAGGATTCCTCCTAAGCCATGTCCCATCTGTGCGAGACCCCACTGAAAATCGGACTGTTCAACTCACCTGGTAGCCACTTCCAGAGCCCCTGGAACTCTGGCCCAAGGCTCTCTGACTCCTTCCCAGATCTTCTCGGCTTAGCGGCTGAAGACTGACACTGCCCGATCACCTCAGAAGCCCCCTAGACCATCACAGATGCCAAGCTTCGGGTAACTCTCACAGTGGAAGGTAAGTCCGTCCCCTTCTTAATCAATATGGAGGCTACCCACTCCACCTTACCTTCTTTTCAAGGGCCTGTTTCCCTTGCCTCCGTAACTGTTGTAGGTATTGACCGCCAGGCTTCTAAACCTCTTAAAACTCCCCAGCTCTGGTGCCAACTTAGACAATACTCTTTTAAGCACTCCTTTTTAATTATCCCCACCTGCCCAGTTCCCTTATTAGGCCGAGACACTTTAAATTGTCTGCTTCCCTGACTATTCCTGGACTACAGCCACATCTCATTGCTGCCCTTCTCCCCAACCCCAAAGCCTCCTTCGTGTCTTCCTCTCATATTCCGCCACCTTAACCCACAAGTATAGGACATCTCTACTCCTTCCCTGGCAACCGATCACATGCCCATTACCATTCCATTAAAACCTAATCACCCTTACCCCACTCAACACCAATATCCCATCCCACAGCACGCTTTAAAAGGATTAAAGCCTGTTATCACTCACCTGCTACAGCATGGGCTTCTAAAACCTATAACTCTCCTTACAATTCCCCCATTTTACCTGTCCAAAAACCGGACAAGTCTTACAGATTAGTTCAGGATCTGTGCCTTATCAACCAAATTGTTTTGCCTATCCATCCTGTGGTGCCAAACCTGTACACTCTTTTGTCCTCAATACCTTCCTCCACAACTCACTATTCCGTGCTTGATCTTAAAGATGCTTTTTTCACTATTCCCCTGCACCCCTTGTCCCAGCCTCTCTTTGCTTTCACTTAGACTGACCCTGACACCCATTAGGCTCAGCAAATCACCTGGGCTGTACTGCCGCAAGGCTTCACAGGCAGCCCCCATTACTTCAGTCAAGCCCAAATTTCATCCTCATCTGTTACCTATCTCGGCATAATTCTCATAAAAACACACGTGCTCTCCCTGCTGATCGTGTCTGAGTAATCTCCCAAACCTCAATCCCTTACAAAACAACTCCTTTCCTTCCTAGGCATGGTTAGTGCAGTCAGAATTCTTACATAAGAGCCAGGACTGCACCCTGTAGCCTTTCTGTCCAAACAACTTGACCTTACTGTTTTAGCCTAGCCCTCATGTCTGCATGCAGCGGCTGCTGCTGCTTTAATACTTTTAGAGGCCCCAAAAATCACAAACTATGCTCAACTCACTCTACAGTTCTCATAACTTCCAAAATCTATTTTCTTCCTCACACCTGACGCATATACTTCCAGCTCTCCAGCTTCTTCAGCTGTACTCACTCTTTGTTAAGTCCCACAATTACCATTGTTCCTGGCCTGGACCTCAATCCGGCCTCCCACATTATTCCTGATACCACACCTGACCCCCATCACTGTATCTCTCTGATCCACCTGACGTTCACCCCATTTCCCCACATTTCCTTCTTCCCTGTTCCTCGCCCTGATCACACTTAGTTTATTGATGGCAGTTCCACCAGGCCTAATCGCCACACACCAGCAAAGGCAGGCTATGCTATAGTACAAGCCACTAGCCCACCTCTTAGAACCTCTCATTTCCTTTCCATTGTGGAAATCTATCCTCAAGGAAATAACTTCTCAGTTTTCCATCTGCTATTCTACTACTCCTCAGGAATTATTCAGGCCCCCTCCCTTCCCTACACATCAAGCTTGAAGATTTGCCCCCACCTAGGACTGGCAAATTAGCTTTACTCAACATGCCCCGAGTCAGATAACTAAAATACCTCTTAGTCTAAGTAGACACTTTCAGTAGATAAGTAGAGGCCTTTCCTACAGGGTCTGAGAAGGCCACCGCAGTCATTTTTTCCCTTCTGTCAGACATAATTCCTCAGTTTAGCCTTCCCACCTCTATACAGTCTGATAACAGACCAGCCTTTATTAGTCAAATCAGCCAAGCAGTTTTTCAGGCTTAGTATTCAGTGAAACCTTTATATCTCTTACGGTCCTCTGTCTTCAGGAAAAATAGAACGGACTAAATGTCTTTTAAAAACACACCTCACCAAGCTCAGCCTCCAACTTAAAAAGGACTGGACAATACTTTTACCACTTTCGCTTCTCAGAATTCAGGTCTGTCCTCGGAATGCTACAAGACACAGCCCATTTAAGCTCCTGTATAGACATTCCTTTTTATTAGGCCCCAGTCTCATTCCAGACACCAGACCAACTTAGACTTTGCCCCCAAAAACTTGTCATCCCTACTATCTTCTGTCTAGTCATACTCCTATTCACCATTCTCAACTACTCATACATGCCCTGCTCTTGTTTACGCTGCCAGTTTACACTGTTTCTCCAAGCCATCACAGGTGATATCTCCTGGTGCTATCCCCAAACCGCCACTCTTAACTCTTAAAAGTAAATAAATAATCTTTGCTGGCAAGGCTATGCTGAACCTCCTTAGGCATGCTCTAATTAGATGTCCTGGATCCTCCCAATTCTTAGTCCTTTAATACCTGGTTTTCTCCTTCTCTTATTCCATTTAGTTTTTCAATTCATACAAAACTGTATCCAGGCCATCACCAATAATTCTACACAACAAATGTTTCTTCTAACAACCCCACAATATCACCCCTTACCACAAAATCTTCCTTCAGCTTAATCGCTCTCACTTTAGGTTCCCACGCCGCCCCTAATCCCGCTCGAAGCAGCCCTGAGAAACATCGCCCATTATTTCTCCATACCATCCCCCAAAATTTTCGCCATCCCAACACTTTACCACTATTTCCCTTTATTTTTCTTATTAATATAAGAAGACAGGAATGTCAGGCCTCTGAGCCCAAGCTAAGCCATTGCATCCCCTGTGACTTGCGCGTGTGCATCCAGATGTCCTGAAGTAACTGAAGATCCACAAAAGAAGTAAAAATAGCCTTAACTGATGACATTCCACCATTGCGATTTGTTTCTACCCCACCCTAACTGATCAATGTACTTTGTAATCTCCCCCACCCTTAAGAAGGTTCTTTGTAATTCTCCCTACCCTTGAGAATGTACTTTGCGAGATCGACCCCCTGCCCCCAAAATATTGCTCCTAACTCCACCGCCTATCCCAAAACCTATAAGAACTAATGATAATCCACCACCCTTTGCTGACTCTCTTTTTGGATTCAGCCCACCTGCACCCAGGTGAAATAAACAGCCATGTTGCTCACACACACACACACAAAAAAAACATCTTCATCATAAATCCAATAACTATTCTTCTATGAAACTTTTTCAAGGCCATTTTATTCCTTGGTCATTTTATCTACGCCTGTACCACCATCATATTGGTTTAGTCTTGATGTTCCCTATGGCAAGCACTTTCCACCTTATTCTTCTTCCTCTTGGGGAGCTTAGCTATTCTTGATCCTTGACCCTTCCATATAAAATTAAAATTTTACTTTTCTATCTCCATGAAAACTTTAGTTGAATTTTTATTGAAGTCACATGAAATATGTAAATTTATTTGTGGAAAACTTTTTTACAGCATTGAATATTCCAATCCATGAATATCGGTGTATTTATTTGAGTTTATTATTTATTTATTTAAATACAGGTGTATTTAACTTGAGTTTTATAATTTTCTTTATACAGTTCCATACACCTCATTCATATCTTCATCTGTTATATTTATCTTTTATCTATTATCTATTATCTTTTAATCTATTATCTATTTATCTATTATCTTTTAATTTTTGATGTTATTATAAGTAGTAATTTAAAGTTGTGTGCTCTATATATTATATGCTGAAATTATATTGAATTTTAAGTATTTAAGTTATATTTGCCTATTGAATTTTAAGTATTTAAGTTATATTTGCCTATTTCAATAAGTGATCTTCCCAGTTTTAAAAAATCTCCTTGTAGATTGTTTGAATTTTCTATATGAAAAAATAATCTAATATACAGATAATGACAGTTTCAAGTTTTATTTCCTAATCCTTACACATTTTGTTTTTCTTATCCCCCTGCCATGTGCTAGGTTCTCTATTAAAATGCTTTAGGGAAGCAGTGATAATAAGCATCGTTGACTTTCTGTTGTTAAAAGGTAATTCATGTATATTCCAGTTTTAATAATGATATTTCCTCTAGGCTTCTGATAGGAACCTTAAACAATTACAGAATATCTATTTTATAACTGTTTGTTGAGAGTTTTTCCATGAATGATTTAAAAATTGTATCAAATGCCTTTATTCTCAATCTATGAAAATGATCATATCATTATTCTCTTTAATGACATTTTAGATTTTTTGATGATAGACAAGCCTTGAGATACTGGAATACAAACAAGTTGGTCATGATCTATCTTATATACACGTTGTTTAATTCTTTTTTTTTTTGAGATGGAGTCTTGCTCTGTTGCCCAGGCTGGAGTGCAGTGGCGCAATTTTGGCTCACTGCAACCTCTGCCTCCCAGGTTCAAGAGATTCTCCTGCCTCAGCCTCCCAAGCAGCTGGGATTACAGGCGTGTGCCACCATGCCCAGCTAATTATTTTAATATTTTTAGTAGAGATAGGGTTTCACCGTGTTAGCCAAAATGGTCTCAATCTCGTGACCTCGTGATCCGCCCACCTCGGCCTCCCAAAGTGCTGGTAGATTCTTTAAGGATAATTATATGTATGTTCTCATAACACAGTTTAGCCAATAATTCAGCTTTCCTATACTGTCATTTCCTGATTTCATAATAGAAATTTCTGAGATCATAAAACAAATTAGGCCTCATTATTATTATTCTAGAGTTTGATATATCTGTTTCCTGAAAGTTCAGTAAAACTTGACTGTAAAATCATCAGAGGATGTTTTCTCGTGAAGTTTCAAGTATTAACCCAAAGGCTTTCTCCTTATTCCCAGTATATTTTTAGTAAATTATATACTTCTACAACTTTCATATTTAAGTTTTCACATGTATTAGAATAGACCTCTTTATAGTATTTTGATTATCTCATTTTTTCTTTGGATTTATGGTTATGCTTCCTTATTTCTAATATTATTTAACTGTCCCTTCTCTGTTTTGTTCCTTGTCAACTTCACTGTATTAGTATCCATTGTATTCCTCTTTCAAAGAAGAAACTTGGTTCCACTGAGTTTCTGTTTTGTATATATTTTTATATTCCTTTAATTTCTACTGTGTATAATTTTATCTCACCTTCTACACTCCGTAGGTTGGTCTAAGAGGTTATTATTTGTAATCTTACTTATAAAGTTGAATGTTTAAAATTTCCAATCATTTTTTTCTTTCCTAATATCAGTATTTAAGGTTATATATTTCCATGTATGGATAATTTTGCTGTACTTTATTAAGGTTTTTTCTTCAATCACTGAAATTTTGATGTTTATTTAAAAAAACAGATAAAGTAAACAATGATGCCAGCCTAATTCTTTTTCTAAAGAAAGTAGTAGAAGTCCCAGTAGCTGTTTTAAGTTTAGTTTTCAGCTCTAATGTCCAGATGGTGTTTATAGTACTTGACTGTATTATACACTCCTGATCCTCAGTGAATGTTTCAAGATTTGGAATCTAGTATTTTAATTATTATTTATTTGTGAAATTCAGTATAATTTCTTCTTTCACTCTGTAGAATTTTTTTTAACATTTTCTAACTCATGGTGGATCTTGTTATCTTTTCTTTATTGACTTTTAGTTTATCATATTTATTTTTGGAGAACATAGTCTATATTATGTCAACCCTTTAAAAATTTTTGAGACTTGAATTGTAACTATAGAATCATATATTGTCGATTTCTATAAATGTCTCATGATTGATTTAAAAATGTGTATTCTCTAATTGTAAGGTGCAATTTATACATGTTAAATGAATGAAGCTTGTTACAAATATTGTTCAAATATCTTGTCTCTGGACTCATCAACACTTCTGAAACATGTTTTAATATCCTAGAGTTATGAAGGACTAGTCAAATTTCCCCAATTTTAATTTGGAGGTGACATATTTTAAGACTATTTTAATTATGCACAGAATTTTAGAATTTGTTGGCTTTCAGGTGAATTTAATCTTTTATAATTATTTGATGACTTTTATATCTTAAAAACACACTTTAACTATAGAGGTTATTGCACTTGAAATTAATACTGCTACCCAGCTTTATTTTGGTTATGTTGTTATATCTCTTCCTATCATTTCACTTTGGTGCTTTTCAGCTGAGGGTGATTTTGCTCCCCAGGAGACAAGTAGCCATGTGTAGAGATATATATTTTCTGTCACATCATGGGGAGGAACGCTATTGGGTAGAGGCTCTGGATGCTGCTAAACTTAATTCTACAATAAACAACATAGCCTCCCACTATATATATATACAGACTTTTCAGGCATAATTAAGGTCTCTGATTAATTGACTTTGAATAAAGCAAGAGGGAAAATATCATGGATGGGTCTGACATAATCAGTTGAGATCACAAAAGAGGGTTTGAAAGTCAGAAGCAGAGAAGTCTGAGAGATGGTATACTTCTGGCCTTGAATTAGTTCTATACCATGTTGTGAGGATGTGACCACATGGCTAGGACTTGAGGGTGGACTGAGTGTGTCCCTAGGCAAAAAATGATGCTTTAGTTCTATAAGGACTATGAAATTAATTCTGTCAACAACTTGAGAGCTTGGAGGAAGACTGAGCCTCAAGTGAAAGTGCCACTCCAGCCAACACCTTGACTTCTGCTTATTGAGACACTCAGCAGAGCATGCAGCTAAGACAGCTGGACTACTAAGTCAGAGAAACTGCAAGATAATAAACAAATTCATGTTGTTTGAGATATCAAATGCATGTTTTAAGGCACCACGTTTGTGATAATTTTTCACATAGCACTAGAAAACTAATATATTGAATTTTTAGGCTTGCTTATTACTTCATGAAGAGAGATACAGAAAAAGAAAATTTACAAGAAAATTCAATGACTAACTGAGATAATTAAGAAAGATTTTTTGATTATTTTGTTAAATTTTAATGTATGGTTAAATATTTTAATAGTTCTTTCCAACTATAGAAACAAGCCATTCTTATATAATTCTTATATAACACAGACACAAACAAAAAAGCAAAGAAAATGTGGTAAATTCACATTAAGTATTTACCTGAAATAGTTTTGAGGTAAAATGTTGATATCCACCACAGTTGTTGCATCCAAAGGAACAGGAGTGAAAAATATCAATGGAGGGTCAAACAATAACTCTGCTGATTTTACTTCTCCAGTAAGACATAATATTCTATAGCAAACTGGAATACAATTTAAAAGCATAGGAATATCTGCTGTGTATTTCCCAGGATGATCTAATGAAAAACAAATTTTTAAGGGTATTTTAAATTAGTTAAAACACACAAAACATTTACATAGCTGAACTATTACTAAATTTCAAAATGTACAATGATGTTACAACTTAATGGGACAGAATAAATTACCCAGAAATTAGATTTAGCTTGCTGAAGAACTTAAGACACGTAATGAGGTGCTGTTGAAAGAAAACTATTTTAAAGTACAGCTTGACTAGAAATGGAGCAAGTCTCTTTAATGTAGATTTTCATAATTTGGAGAAAATAAATATGCCCTGGGAAAGCAGTGCAATCGAACATTTAAAAATTATTTTCTGTGTTTTAATAGAAGCTTCCCAGGCCTTTAAAATATGCAGTATGAAGATGAGGATAGATCATTGCCATAAGGATCCCAGGGGACTACTGAGAAAAGGAGGTCCTGAGATGAAAGGAAGGTGCTGTATCCCAAATTTTTAAGTTTAAGAAATACTACCAGGGTTGACTGGCCAATTTTACCTGGTAGGAAAGGACAGGAAATTCCCATGCCATAGCTTAATAAGAGAAAAGGTAGTTTGCATTGGAGAGCAGGGCTCAACACGGGAAGCTGAAAGCTAGTTCCTGGGGACAGTTTCCATCACAGCAAGTGATCAATACCCTTTCACACAGAAATCTCCAAGCATAGTGTGTGACAGAGAGAAAAGAGTGACCCAGTGATTGTGATTTCAAGCTGATATCTTAGAACCCTCAAATGGGACACCAGTGCACCCTAGCAAAGATTGGGGCCATCAAGGGTATCTTCAGAGCAGAAAATGACAGTGCACTGGGTGATGCAAGACCATGTTCAAAAGTGACACTTAGTGCTAGAAGCAAAAGCAACGGACTCATTGAAATCATCAGCCATACTAGTGCTGTCTGTACTGAAGGCCATTACTTAATCAAATAAGCCCTTTACCAGATCAAGTAAGTAGTCTAGGGTTCTTGGAAAAAGGGAGGCAGCTGAAGAGGAAAGGAGAGGAGGAATAGAAAAATAATGGGCTCCCTACCAATAATGACAAATGAGTACTGGAAAGACTATATGAAAAATTTAAATAAATCACGTATACTTTGAGCTGATAAAATAAGCTATAAGAGAATGTATTTAAAACATTACAAATCTATAGGGAAATGATGGTTTCATTTCATAAATTTGATGTTGTTAAACTTATTTTGGGGAGAAAAAATAATTTCAGAGTTAGGGAAGGTTTTAAAACTTATTGAATTCTGGATTTTGAAAGGCCTACTTAGAGATTATTTCAGAATTTCAGACCTCTTAAAGGGTTCTGGGGTGATAGAGAAGGGGATTCTTTGTATAACCTCAGACTACTGGAGATTCAATCATACCCCTTTTTAAGCTGAGAGTGTTTTCTCTCTCATCTGAGATGTAATTTATAAAGGCATTTTAAGCACGTTTAATTCTTAAGAGTTAGGTTGTATTAGCCAGGTATGATGGAGCGTGCCTCTAGTCCCAGCTACTCGGAAGCCTGAGGCAGAAGAATCGTTTGAACCTGGGAAGTAAATGTTGCAGTGAGCTGAGATCGCACCACTGCACTCCAGCTTGGGTGACAGGGCGAGACTCCATCTCCAACAACAACAACAATAACAACAACAACAAAGAGTAAAGTTGGGAGCCTAATAAAGGAAACCACAGGTTTGACTGCTAGGGCCCAGTGCATATGGAAGGAAAAGTCAAATGGAAACGTTTCTTATTTCCTTCTAGACTGACCAGTCCAGTCCATTTTATCTGAGTATAAATGTTGACAGGCACGTAAAGGAGAAGTTCTCAACAGAAAAATGGATGGCAGGTTCAGCTGGAATAGCCTTTGTGCTATTTCTTTCAAACCAGAATATGGAAGAAATGGAGATGAAACTAGAGAAATACATAATAAAACTTAATTATTTTTACTAAACAAATTTCAGAATGCAAAGAATAGTTGACATTTTCTATCATATTTTCAGAGATTTAAAGAGAGGTAATAAAAAGATTAAACATTTTTAAACCTACTAATCATAATATGCTATGAGATGTTTCTCACACACAAAGCTAAAATGATTATACAATGCCATGCTAATAGATATAGTAGAACATCAACTTAATGCAACACAGTGCTAATAGATGTTATTGAGAGAGAGAGAGCACACTGCTCAATGAACTCTCTAATAAGCTTAAAAGCTATAATAGATTCTTACCCTGCCTGAACTTCTATTGATAACTGAGCCAGTTGTGGGTATTTTATCTAGATTACCACATGTGTAAAACTTAGTGTCCTCGGAATTTGGGTATTGTATAAGTCTAATAAAATGAAAAACAGATTACATTGCACTATAGTGGCTGAATGTGATAAGCAGAATTCTGAGAATGTTCCTCAAAAAATTAAAAATGGAACTACCATATGATCCAGTAATCTCAAAGGAAATGAAATCAGTATCTCAGATATCTGCACTCCTATGTTTATTGCAGCAATATTCACAATAGCCAGATTATAAAAGTGTCCATTGGTGGATGAGTGGATAAATAAATTGTGATGTATGTATACACAATAGACTATTATTCGTTCATACAAAAGAAGAAAATCCTGCCCTTTGCAAAAAAAAAAAAAAAAGGTTGAACCTAGAGGACATTATTGTAAGTAAAATAAGCCAGACACTGAAAGACAATTACTGTATAATCTCACTCATGTGGAATCTAAAAAGTCAAACTCATGGAAGCAGAGTGTAAGGCATTGTCTTCTAGGGGCTTGGGAGTGGGAGAAATGGGGAGATGCTGATCAAAGGGTACAAACTTTCAGTTATAAGATGAACAAGTCTCTGGGGATCTAATGTACAACATGGGTGATGATGGATATGTTAAGTAATTTCATTGTGGCAATCATTACACAATGTATACATACATCAAATCCTCACATTGTACACCTTGAATATATACCAACTTTGTCAATTAAATAATGTAATATTAAAAAATGAGATTAATAAAATTGCATTATTTGTAATTATTCAAATTAAAAGAAATAATCTAAATTTCTGTATACATAATAAAACAATTTAATATATGAAGGATAAACTGAAAGTATAACCACAAATATAGGAGAAAAGATCTTACTTGGACAGAAACTTATGGAAACATTATATTTTTCATTTGGTCGTAGAATCCCATTCAGTACACTGAACTTGAATGTGCCATCTTTGAAAAGTTTGCCAGTATTACTAAGATCCAAAGTCCATGTCACATGGTGTTTGGTAATATTATATAAAACAAGATTCTGCTCACACACACAAAAAGACAAAAAAATGTTAAAAATCATAGCATGCAATATAAAGTTCAGTTGTATTACCATCTCAATTTGATGAGCCTATGTATAAATTCAAATGATTAATCATAGATAAAATGCTTTAAAATGACATTAGACAAACAAAGGGGTTTTTAGTCTGATGAAACTGTTCTCTATGGCACTGAAGAGGTAGACACATTATTCTATGCATTTTTCAAAACCCAAAGATCTTATGTGAACTTAAATGTATGTAAATCGGAAACAATCAACCCAGCTGTAATACAGTGCATCACAGTCTGTAATCCATCTTGGAATGTTGATACACTGTCTTACAAATGTGTGAAATAACCTCATTGAGTGTAGTTAGGGTAGGGAGAAATTGACCTCAGTAACTTTGAAAAACTGTGTTTTTGACTGAAAGCTACAAGTCTAAAGAGTAAAAATTGTGTATGAATAATGTACTCTAGGTGATAAACGTGTCAGCAATTTTAATAGGCTACAGGTTAGAAATTCTGAAACTTTATTTGAAATGAGGACTAAAAAATAAATAAATAAATGTAAAAAATGAGAGGCAGATTTCTCACTGTCAGAGAAATTAGTCAAAAATGAGTAAGAGAGAAAGATGGGAATGGACATTGTGGTGCTAGATTAGAGGTATCAATCTGAGCTGGTGTTAGATGGATGTATGGATAGATAGAGAGAGAGAGACATATATAAATAATTAAAGGTATCTATGTATATGTGGATTAGTATATATACACATATTTCCTGACTCTATTTGTTGAAAAGGCCTAGAACCTGTGACACTGCAGTAGTAACTTGTATACACAGTACTTAGACCTTGGTTTCTAAATATCATTCTACAATAAAAAGTACTAGGGGATCTTGGAGAAATGTTGATTTTAGAGCTGGAGCAAGTAAAATAAAAGATGACCCTGGAACATTTGGTAGTACCACTAACTAAGAAAATACTTCAAAATCACAATGATGGCAGCCTGTCAAAGGACCAATGTAAAAGAGCTTATAATGGCCAAGGCAGAAACAATTTTAGCAACAAAATAATATTTTGTTGTAATATTAAATTACAACTGAATGTTGTATATTCAGTTTAATGTAATATTAAATTATTATTTAATGTAATATTAAATTATAACTGAAAGCATAGAAATAAATATATGTGTGTTCATGCTGACATATTATGTAATAAAATAAATAGGGAGAGGAAATAATCTTTTTTAAAGAAAATTTCCAAGTAATATATGTAATATATAAGTAGAGCTTAACCTCCTACCACTTGATTGTAGGCTAAAATTGATCACACACTTCCAAAGGATAGAGTATGGAAAGTGAAAAATAGTAACTTCACAGTGGAGAAACCTAGAATATATCACCAGTAATTAGTTATTTTCATATCATGTATTCCTTTATATGATGTGATAAAAAAATTATTTCACCTCGGTAACATTCTTCTCCAAAACCCATGGAAAATAAAAACTCAGTCTAATCAGGTGAAAAACACCAATCTCAAATTAAAAGACATTTTCAAAAAATGCTGGACAAATACTCTTTAAAATCATGAAGATAATAAAAAATAAGCAAGATTGCGAGCCTGTCACAGGTTGGATGAGACTAAATGCAATGTGCTATCCTGGTTGGACCCTGGGACAGTAAATGGTCCAGACAGTAAATGGGACAGAAAAACCATTGATTTCTGAATAGAGTCTGTTGTTTAGTCAATAATGTACTAATGTTAATTTCTCATTTAAAAAAAATGCCCTATGGTAGTGAAAGGTAATGTTAGATAAAGTTGCGTGAAAGCTATCAGAAATTCTCTGCACTACTTTGAAACATTTTAGTAAATCTGAACATTATGGGCCTGACTTGCATGCAGACTCATCTTTCCAATGTAACCTGCTATTAAAATAAAACTATCAATCAGGTTTTTTCATTAACTTTACTCTTCAAATATTGGAAGACTATAGAATGAGCCGTACAATTATCACCACAACAAAATACATACCTCATTTCTTTCTAAAGCATGATTGATTTAAAACATATAGGATAAACAATGAGCCAATTTTTTTCCCAAGCCTTGAAGTACTCAAGCATCTATTTAGCTCTAATATTGGTATATCCTAACTATAAAAGGCTAATTTACACATTCCAAAGAAAACAACATGTTTCAATACAGAAAGTGAGCACAAAATCATACCAGCCATTTGAAGCTTAATTTTTGTCATTTTAAAATGAGGGAAAGTTATTATACTTCCAAAATACTATCTACCTTCTCTATCTCATAATTCTGAGAAATGAACTGATACAGTTATCTATAAAGAAATATTGGTTAATTTGTTCAGTATGTTTAGTGTTATTTTTTCTTTATATTTTTGTCAAAATGATATATGTATTCAGCTTACACAAAAAGTTGAAAATGCTTGTTTAAAAGCAGTTGTCCCACCAAATTCCTCTTCATCAAAAGTTCTGCTTCCCAGAAGCAACCAATTTTAGCCAATTGTGATTTTTTTTTTATACTTTAAGTTTTAGGGTACATGTGCACAATGTGCAGGTTTGTTACGTATGTATCCATGTGCCATGTTGGTGTGCTGCACCCATTAACTCGTCATTTAGCATTAGGTATATCTCCTAATGCTGTCCCTCCCCCCTCCCCCCAACCCACAACAGTCCCCGGAGTGTGATGTTCCCCTTCCTGTGTCCATGTGTTCTCATTGTTCAATTCCCACCTATGAGTGAGAACATGCGGTGTTTGGTTTTTTGTCCTTGCGATAGTTTACTGAGAATGATGGTTTCCAGAGTTTTTATCTAAATGTGACGCCAATATGGCTTATGTTAGTTTTCTATTGCTGCCATAACAGATTACCACAAACATAGGGACTTAAGAAAACACAAATATATTATTATATATCAGAGTTCTGTAGATTAGAAGTCCAACGCAAATATCATTTGGCTAAGATCAACGTGTTAGCAGGAACTGTGTTGCTTTCCGAAAGCTCTAGGGAAGAGCCCATTTCATTGCCTTTTCTAGTTTCTAGAGGCCAGCCGCATTCCTCGGTTGGTGGCCTTCTTCCTCTATGTTGAACACTGCATCACTCTGACCCTTCTGTCATCACATCTCCCTCTGGGCACAGCTAGAAAAGGTTCTCTGCTTTTAACCACTCATGTTATTAGATTGGGGCCACCTAGATAATTCAGGAAAATCTTCCCTTGTCCAAGTCCTTTACCATAATTACATCAGCAAAGTATCTTTTGTGATATAAGGTCATGTATTCACAAATTTTGGAGATTAATACTTAAGCATCTTTGGGGCCATTATCTGCCGGCAGCATGAGTATTTTATGGTTTATCAGCTTCAGATATTGTCTTTTGACTGCCCACTAGGAAAGATGAAGACTCAGCTCATTGGTACTACCTGTACTCCTCACTCCACTTCCTATTTTTTGGATATTCATATTTTTTAAAATTCTTCCATTAGTCAACTTGGTAATTTTAAGCAAAATATATATATCTCTTGTTTTTCTTTTTCTCTATACTTTAGACAATACCCTTTAATTACCCACTATGTAAAATGAATTTTATTTCTTTATTCCAAAATCCTTAAACCTTCTGTCAAATTAATCCTCCATAAACATATTAAGTCTTCTCTGTACCATATATCTTATATATTATGACTGCAAATATCATTCATGGGAAGTTTAAGTAGAAGATTAGAGTTACATTTTTTTTTCTCCATGGGGCCAATGTCCCTCTTTCTCCTCAAAAGAGAGAATGCTATTGGTGTCTAGATCTTCTTTGCTTATGTCTATTGAATAAAATTTCAATGATATAAAATAATCTCACATTTATGAAGGTATTGTTTTTATCTGAAATCCATTAAATTCAGTTAATTAAAGTTGCCTTTCTAGCCCCACACATAAGGTCTTTGTATCCTTGAAGTTCTATTCGAAGTAGTTTTCTTGACTTTTGATACTCTAAACAGTCACATTTTAATTTCAGTAGATCATTTATTGATCTCTAACTATAATTGTATACAGCACTCTGCTATTTTTTTATTAATGCAATGCTAAATATTCTCTCTATATAATTTTTCTTCAATGCTATAAAGGTTCAAAATTGGTTACAGGTATAGCAATATATAAGACAAAAAGGGGTAGTGCAAATACAAATTTCTATAATGTGTGCTGAGCTTCTTTTTTATGCATGTCTCTCTGTTTTCCTTCCTAATTAGAAGAGAGGCAGAGATATCCTGTAAGAAAAAATAGTAACTTAATATAGAAGCTACTTTATTATTATTATTATTATTCAGATTTATTATTGCCTCCTAGCACATTTTCTTTTATCTATGGAATATATTTCATATTAATTTAAATCATAGCTTCCATTTGTATAAGGAGAATTGAATAATTTAATCATATTATTATTATTATTTAAATATTCTTATTAATTATATGCATATATGTATTTATAAATAGCTGTATATGTATTTGTATATTTTGAAAATTACTCTTGAGAAATTTTATATGTAAGTTTTCTAAAAATGCCAGTATTCTTGCTCCAAATGGCATAAACAATTGGGGAGAAATTAATCATAGGGAATAGTTCATATCACTCACACTTATGAATAATCGACTTAACAAACTAAAATTCATAATCATGAAAATAATTGTAAACTGTATCACTTCTTTATACCTACCTGAGTTTTTGTGACCTTGTTATTAGGATTCATCTCATGTAAAGGGATTTCAAATACAAACTTAGTACTAGGTAAGTTCAATGGTGATTGCAATGCTGTGAGAGGAACATAAATATACTGATAAAATGTCAACAGATATAAGCCCATAGGTACTTCTTAGTATACTTTAAAACATTAAACAATAAGAAAATAAGATTTGTTTCTATATATTTTTATATTCCCAACCAGAAAAGAAAATAACATTTAAAAACATTTCTAAAATATCTTGGTTTATTGAATTAACAAAGTTCCCTTTTGTGGAATTTTTTAAATGGTAATGAATTATAAGTAAAATAGGAAAATTATCCTTGAGATAATAAAAAGGATGATACTGAGCTAAGAAAAAAGTAAACAGAGCTAAAATGATCTCCACACTAGAGTTTGAACAACACAGAAGTGAACACAAATACAGAAGGAAAATTTATTGGAATACAGAGAAAATATATAGCTGGCATAGCATGTAACATTTCCTAGATAAAACAAGAAAACTCTGGCAGTAAATGGCTATTCTATGGAAGATTAAGAAAAGGGGTATCTGTAAAAATACTCACTACATTAGAGAAGATATTATAATCTACTGGAAAAAACCTACACTTCTTGAAACTTACCTCTAAGACATTTGTAATTCTTAATGAAAACTAAAGGGTATCACCAGCTTTTGAAAAAATAAGTAAATAAAAACAATTTCTGATCCTAAAAATATATCTTACATGTGTTTTTATTATGCCGCTGGAATTAATGGATGATTTGACAGGGGGCTAGGACACGTGGGATAGGAGAAAGTTGTGGACAGTGTTCATCCTTGTGTTACTCCCAAAACCTGTCATGTGAAATCCTAAAAGAAACAATGTTACCGCAGATATATAAAAAGTGGCACATGTAATATTGTCTTTCCATTTACAAATTGGCAACTAGGAATAACCAGTGAAAATAATATGTTGACTATAACTTTAAAAACAAAGCATTGTTTTGGCATATTACTCCACCATTTAGAGAGCCTTATTTCATTAAAACAAATAAGTTATACTCTGCCTATCACAAATTTTTATAGAATCATTTTCTGAAGAAACCAAACCACCTAAGATTAAAGATCACAGACTAATTTCCCAGACATACTTCCTAAAATTAAAACATTCATTAGTATCCTGATTGCCAGATAGTGATATAATATTTAATGATAAAGCCAGCCTTTTGAGAGGTATTAATAAACATGAGCGAACAGGCAAGGGTCAATAGATATTAAAGAACTATTCAACATAAAAGAGAGACATAAAGGAAGAAATAATTCAGTAAAAATAGTGAAAATGTAGTCAACAGAAAAAAGTCAATGAAATCATATTATAATTAGAAATAAAAGGTATGGCCGGGCGCGGTGGCTCACGCTTGTAATCCCAGCACTTTGGGAGGCCGAGGCGGGCGGATCACGAGGTCAGGAGGTCGAGACCACGGTGAAACCCCGTCTCTACTAAAAACACAAAAAATTAGCCGGGCGTGGTGGCGGGCGCCTGTAGTCCCAGCTACTCGGAGAGGCTGAGGCAGGAGAATGGCGTGAACCCAGGAGGCGGAGCTTGCAGTGAGCCGAGATCGCGCCACTGCACTCCAGCCTGAGCGATAGAGCGAGACTCCGTCTCAAAAAAAAAAAAAAAAAAAAAAAAAAAAAAAAAAAAAAAAAAAAGAAATAAAAGATATTAGTTTCCAAAAATAACAGGCTATAAATAAAGAAATAATTAGTAACTACTAAGAACTCTTGCTAGTTTAAAACTGCCAAAATAATATTTTAAGATTTAGAAAAGTCAAGTAAGAAAAATATTGGGAAATACAATTAAAAAGATGAGGAAAATGGCAATAAGAGAGACTGCCCAAGATAATAAATAAATATATATGCATATATATAAATATATATGACATAATCCATAAAGTATAAAATCCAACCAATAGTAATCTCAGAATATAGAAAATGATGATAGAAAATTTGCAAGAAAATAATTTAGGAACGCTTTGTAGAACTAAAGGACATGAGTTCCCCATTTGAAAGAACACAAAAATGTAACACAATAGTAAAGATCAAAACCTGTGGGATATAGCAAAAGCAGTGCTAAGAGGGAAGTTTGCAGCATTAAGTGCCTACATCATAAAAGAAGAAAGATCACAAATTAACAATCTAATGTCGCACCTTAAGGAACTAGGAAAACAAGAACAAACCAAAGCCAAAATTAGCAGAAGAAAAGAAATAAAGATCAGAGCAGAGCTAAACAAAATAGAAACCAAAAAACAACAAAAATGATTAACAAAAAGAAAAGCTGGTTCTCAGAAAGTGTTTAAAAAATGGATAAGCTATTATACCAGCTAGACTAACCAAGAAGAGAGAAGATTCAAATAGACACAATCAGATATGAAAACAGAGACATTGCAACTAATATGACAGACATGCAAAAGATCATCAGAGACTATTATGAACAACTGTACACTCACAAACTAGAAAATCTAGAGGAAATGGACAAATTCCTGGAAACATACAACCTCTAAGATTGAACCAGGAAGAATTAAAACTCCTGAACAGACTAATAATGAGTAATGAAATTGAATTAGTAACAAAAAAAGAATCTACCACCCAAAAGAGCCCAGGACCAGTGAATTCATAGCTGAATTCTACCAAACATACAAAGAATTATACCAATCCTCCTAAAACTATTTCCTGTAAGAAATGGAACAAGACAAGGATGCCAGCTTTCACACTCCTATTCCACATAGTACTGGAGTCCTCACCAGAGCAACGAAGCAAGAGAAAAAAATAAATAAATAAAAGGCACCCAAACTAAAAAAGAGGAAGTCAAACTATCCCTGCTCATTGATAAAATCTTACATTTAGAAATCTTTAAAGACTCTGCCAAAAACCTCTGAGATTTGATCAATGAATTCTGTAAAGATTCAGCATACAAAATTAACATATAAAAATCAGTAGTGTTTCTATATACAAACAGTAACCTAGCTGAGGATCAAATAATGACAGCAATCTCATTCACGACAGCTTAAAAAATAAATAAAATACTAACCAAGGAAGTGAAAGATATCTATAAGGAGAGCTACAAAACACTGATGAAAGAAATCACAGATGACACAACAAATGGGAAAACAGTTAATGCTCATGGATTAGAAGAATCAATTATCATTAAATGGCCATACTGCCCAAAGCAATCTAGAGATTCAACACAATTTCTATTAAAGTACCAATGTCATTTTTCACCGAATTAGAAAAAACAATCCTAAAATTCATATCAGAATAATGAAACTGGACCCATACCTCTCAGCATATACAAACATTAATTAAAAATGGATTAAAGACCTAAATATAAAACCATAATCTATAATGATCCTAGAAGAAAACATAGAAAAACCTCTTCTGGACATTGACCTAGGCAAAGAATTCATGACCAAGTCCTCAAAATCAAAAACAACAAAAATAAAAATGAACAAATGGGACTTATTGAAATTACAGAGCCTCTGCACAGCAAAAAAAACAATAAAAAGAGTAAACAGACAACATACCAAATGGGAAAAATTATTAACTATGCATCTGACAAAGGACTAACATCCAGAATCTGTAAGGAACTTAAATAAATCAAGAAGAACAAAACAACCCCATTAAAAAGTGGGCAAAAGACATGAACAGAAACTTCTCAAAAAAAGACAAACATGCAGCCAACAAACATGAAAAACATTTCAGCATCACTAATTATCAGCGAGGTGCAAATTAAAACCACAATGAGACACTATCTTACACTAGTCAGAAAGGCTATTATTAAAAACTAAAAAAACAACAGATGTTAGTGAGGCTATGGAAAAAAAGTGAACACTTATATACTGTTGATGGGAATATAAGTTAGTACAACATTTATGGAAATAGTGTGGAGATTTCCCAAAGAACTAAAAATTGCACTACCATTTGATCTAGCTATCCCACTACTAGGCATAAACCCAAAAAGAAAGAAATCATGACATCAGAAAGACATCTGCACATACTGGATAAAGAAAATGTGATACATATGCACACGTGCATGCGCGCACACACACACACACACACACACACACCATGGAATAGTACTCAGCCATAAAAAAGAATGAAATCATGTATTTTGCAGCAACATGGATGAAAGTGGAATGTATTTTTAAGGCTTTTTTATATATTAATAAAAAAAAGTTTGAAGTTTCCTCAAAAAAAAAAAAAAGACTAGCATAAGATCCAGCAATCCCACTGTTATATACCCAAAAGAAAGGAAATCAGTATATCAAAGAGATATCTGCCCTCACATGTTTGTTGCAGCACTGTTCACGATAGCCAAATTAGAAAGCAACCTAAGGTTCTATCAACAGATTACTGGATAAAGAAAATGTGGTACAGATACATAATGGAGTACTATTTATCCATAAAAAGAAGGAGATCCTGTCATTAGCAACAATATGAATGGAACTGGAGGTCATTATGTAAAATGAAATAAGCCAAGCACAGAAAGACAAACATCACATGTTCTCACTTATTTGTGGGATCTACAAATGAAAATGATTGAACTCATGGAGACAGAGAGTAGAAGGATGGTTACTATAGGCTGTGAAGGGTAGTAGGTGGATGAGGGGCAGGATGAGGGGATGGTTAATGGGTACAAAGGCATAATTAGAAAGAATGAATAAGCCTTAGTATTAGCTAGCACAACAGGGTGACTACAGTCAACAATGATTTAATTATACACTTTAAAATAACCAAAAGAGTATCACTGAATTGTTTGTAACACAAAAAATAAATGCTTGATGGGATGGATACCCTATATTCCATGACATGATTATTACCCATTGCATGCCAGTATCAAAACATCTCATGTACCCCACAAAGATATATACCTACTATGTGCCCCCAAAAATTAAAAATTAAAAAATAAAATGAAACAGAGCTGGTTTCAACTTAGCATAAGCAGTAAGATCACAAGCATATTAAAAAAATACATTAACAAAAGCGATGTATAGAACAAAAAAGATATCAAAATATTAAGAACACTTTAAATATTTGAATTTCAGATATTTTTGTTTCTACATTTTCCAATTTCCTTTAACAATGCTATCTTAATTTTTGATTTTCAAACAAGTAAATGTTTTGAAAGCTTATCTACCTAATTCAGGAAGCAATATTAGATTATGATTACTTTCCAAAAGAAATTCTTAATTCAAAGGGAAAAACTTTAACTTCATTGAGCCTCCATATCAGCTGTGGAATTCCTAATTCTGGATTTTAAATGAGAGTGAAATATTTTTATCATGTGCATGCTGTTTTTGTGAGACCTCTCTTACTAGTTACCAAATGCAATTATTAACTGATAGGATACTCCCTACTATTTTATAATTAATGACAATTTAACTTAATATCAGAACTATAAAAACAAAATATAGACTTCTTTTCTTTTCATGAAAAATACACATATATAATTGAAAGCAAAGCCAACTTGCAAAAATGTAATTTGCAGAGTACATCAGTTTTTATCTTTTAATATTTGAAGAAAATGAGTAAATATTCAGCAAAACTTTCAAATTTGTAAAATACTTCTTCTTTTCATGTACTTAGTCTTTTAGTAACCCATCCCTTTGGAATAGAGATAAGTTCTTAAACAAAATTCTTATTATTTTATTTTATATTAAATGCATTTTGTAATACTTTAATGATTTATATTTTGTCTTAATTATTTAAAATTGACCACACAATAATGTACTAAATTGGCCTGATTTTAATTCTATTCTCTTTTTTTAGCAAGTTGCTTGCCAGATATTATATCTGTGCTGTTTATCAACATTCAAATCTCATAGACTCAATTTAAGTGACACACAAAGGAATCCTCTTAAAATTTTATTTTCTAATATTTCCATTTATGAAAAATAAATAGCATATTCTATTTTTTATCTTTTAGACACTTAAGTGTAAATCTTTGGCCTACCCACACCAATTGATTATTTTATATTACATACCAGTAGCTTGAACGTAACATGGTCGGATAAGTGGTACTGTTTTTGGATTCAAAGGAGAACTGGACAAGTATTTAGTGTAGAGCTTTGAAGACAAATTAATCTGAACTTGAATGATAAATTCAACTACCGTCACCTGATAGAAAAAAAAATACATTATACTTGTTAATTTTTGCTTTGAGAAATATGGGATACTATTTATTTAGCCAAACAGCAGTTTTTAAAAAGCAGTTTTAAAAAATAAAATTATCTTGCGACATTGAACTACATTTTTTTAAAAGATGGTTCATTTTTAATGAGTTCAAAAACAATTCAAAAAAAATAAAAATAAATTTTTAAAATAATTCTTATTCATCAGAATGAACCAGATTTTAAATATAAAATCCAAAGTGGTAAATATTTAGGAAGAAATTATAGGAAAAAAAATCCTTGTAATCCTTGGGTAAGCAAAGATTCTTAAATACAAAAGCAACCACCTATTAAACCATCTATTAAAAAGCAATTAAATTGTACAGTATCAATTGTTTAATCTGTTATTTTAAAAGACATTATTAAGAAAATAAAAGTATGTCAAAAACCCATTTCTCACAAAAAATCTATCTTGTATCCAAAGTACATAAAGAACACTCAAAGTTCAATTTAGGAAAATAAACTAATGAAAAAAGTTGGTGAAATAATTGAAAAGACACTTCAGAAAAGAAGCTATACAAATTACACATTAGCACATGGAAAGATGTTTCATATTAAGGAAATGCAAATTGAAACCATATGAGATATCACTTCACACCTGTCACAATTGCTTAAACAAAAATAACATGTGAACACGTAAAACACACACATTGCTGATGAGAATGCAAAATTTTATAGTTACTTTGAAAAACAAGTTTCTTCATTATTAGAAAGTTAACTATATATTTTACATAAAGCTCAAGACTCCCAAATTTGGGTGTTTACCCAAGAGAAGTGAAACTTATTCATACAACTTATTCATTATTGCCAAAAACTGAAAATAATCCAAATGCTCTCCAAATGGTGAATGAATAACAAACTTACTTTTCAACAATAAAAGAATGAACTACTGTCGCATACAATAATGTGGATGATTTCAAATGTATTATGCTAAGTGAGAGAAGTCAGACTGAAAACCTCATGATTACCTTATGAATACCTTATGATTTCACTTATATGGCATTCTATAAAAGGCAAAATTATGAGGTCAAATTCAGATTAGTGTTTGCCATGGACTGGAGGTGGAGGAGAGGATGAATACTAGGTCTTAATTCATTCTTTTAAACTATGTTTTTGTACCCATTAACCATCGATACCTCCCCCTCATTCACCTAGTACCCTTCACAGCCTATAGTAATACGCACAAGAAAAATGTACAGAAGGTGATGCAACTGTTCTCTATATTGATTTTGGTATTTTTTGCCCAATTGTATACATTTGTTAATTGTTCATATATCAGAAAGAGACTTTTAGTGTATGCACATTTTTTAAAAAGTTAAAGCGAATTCCTTGGCTCTGATTTTTATACATCTGGATTCAAAACCCAAAATGGACTGACAATATCGGCACCTAGGCAGGTGAATCATAAAACAATTAACACTCAGAGCTACAAAATATATTTGCAATTATATAGTGCTAGCCCCTCATTTTGAAACAAAGAATATGTGGTCCAGTCTAGATGAAAACACAGAGTCTGCATCAAAGAGAAAAGAAACAGTCGATCTTCATGTTTGGGGGTTGCATCAAAACTAAAAAGGTTGGCTTCAGCCAAATGGTAAACAGGCAGCTCCAAATGTCCATGGCCCCACAGAAACATCAAAAACACGTAAAAACTGTCAGGAACCATGTTGTCAGAAATGGCAAAAAGTCAAAAGTTTACAGCAATCTAGTGAATACTGAATCAAGAAAAAAGACAACTTAAAAATAGTAGGAAAGCTTTGTGGCACTTTTACACGCCCTTGTTCCATTCCCTCTGACTCAGCAGTTGTCTTGAGGCTAGCAGCCTTCATTCCCCAGTGCAAGACCCTGGTACCTGTTTTCTTTATTTTTTTAACTTAATTTAATTTTTTAAGTTCTGGGATACATGTGCAGAATGTGCAGGTTTGTTACACAGGTATACATGTGCCATAGTGGTTTGCTGCACCTAACAACCCATCATCTAGGTTTTAAGCCCCGCATGCATTAGGTATTTGTCCTAATGTTCTCCCCCCCATGCCCTCCAACCACCAACAGGCCCCACTGTGTTGTTCCCCTCCCTGTGTCCATGTGTTCTCATTGTTCAACTCCCACTTATGAGAACATGTGGTGTTTTTTTACTGTTTCTGTGTTAGTTTGCTGAGGATGATGGCTTCCAGCTTCATCCATGTCCCTGCAAAGGGCATGCTCTCATTCTTTTTTATGGCTGCATAGTATTCCATGGTTTATATGTGTCACGTTTTCTTTATCCAGTCTATCATTCATGGGCATTTGGGTTGGTTCTGAATCTTTGCTATTGTAAATAGTGCTGCAATAAACATACGTGTACATGTGTCTTTATAGTAGAAAGATTTACAATCCTTTGGGTATATGCCCAGTAATGGAATTGCTGGGTCAAATGGTATTTCTGGTTCTAGATCCTTGAGAAATGGTCACATTGTCTTCCACAATGGTTGAACTAATTTACACTCCCACCAACAGTGTAAAAGCATTCCTATTTCTCCACAGCCTCACCGGCATCTATTGTTTCCTGACTTTTTAATAATTGCCATTCTGACTGGCGTCAGATAGTATCTCACTGTAATTTTGATTTGCATTTCTCTACTAACCAGTGATGATGAGGTTTTTTTAATGCTTGCTGGCCACATAAATGTCTTAAGTGTCTGTTCATATCTTTTGATGGATTAAAAACTTAAATGTAAAACCCAAAACCATAAAAACCCTAGAAGAAAACCTAGGCAATACCATTCGAGACATAGGCATGGGCAAAGACTCCATGACTAAAACACCAAAAGCAGTTGCAACAAAAGCCAAAATTGATAAATGGAATCTAATTAAATTAGAGATCTTCTGCACAGCAAAAGAAACTAGCATCAGAGTGAACAGGCAACCTACAATATGGGAGAAAATTTTTGCAATCTACCCATCTGACAAAGGTCTAATACCCACGATCTACAAGGAACTTAAACAAAGGTACCTGGTTTTTGATGAAACAGAACAGACTTCATTCAGAAATTATTGTGTTTGTCTCTTCTAACCTTCTTGGGGGTACATGAAGGACTGATGCAAGGTGCTTGCCATGTTTTGCCTATCTTTGAACTCACGCAAGGCAGAAAAGCAGTGAAATTGTTCAAAAATATTGTAAGATAAACAAAAAACCCAAAGCCACCTGACAGAATATTACTGTAGAGACATGCAAACACTACCTAAAGGCTGGAAATAAAAGTAGGGGAGCTTTTGGAGAAATTAAGGCATTTAAAAGTGCCCTGGAGAATTTAGAAAGCATCAAGGATACTCAGAGTAGGACATGTGCTCAGAAAATACCTGAGAAGATGCTAAACTTTCATCTTTGTCTGACTCTAGGCTAAGTGCAAGTGGTAAATAAAAACTAAGAAATTGTTGTAAACAACCTCACTAACTGCTGAAGAAGTGCCTCAGGACACTCTATCCAAAAAGACTATGATAGGTGTTTTTGTTTATGTGTCTGATTATTTTAGTTCCTGGCAGTCAAGGAAATATATCTCAAAACAATTATTATTATTATTCTTAGCAATAATAGTTTTGAAAAGTCAATAAACAAATGGATGACTACAGCCTTCAATAAGCAAGAAGAGTAAACCCAGGCAAAGGAGGATAATCTGATGTACAGAGTTCCCATATTATAATATTCAAATGTCCAGTTTTCAATAACCAAAAACAAAATAAAACAAAGATTATGAAGAAATCCCGGCCATAGGACTTATTAGAAAAAGACTTTAAAGCCACTATCTTAAATATGTTCATAGAACTAAAGGAAACCATAGAAAAGAACAAAAGAATATCATGAAAATAATGTATATACAAAAGGAGAATATCAACAGAGAAATCATAACAATGAATAAAACAAAAAGTTGGTTGTTTAAAAATATTTTTAAAATGACAAAACATTTTGGGAGGCTGAGACGGGCAGATTATGAGGTCAGGAGATTGAGACCATCCTGGTTAACACGGTGAAACACCATCTCTACTAAAAATACAAAAAAATTAGCCAGGCGCGGTGGTGGGTGCCTGTAGTCCCAGCTACTTGGGAGGCTGAGGAAGGAGAATGGCATGAACATGGGAGGCAGAGCTTGCAGTGAGCCAAGATCATGCCACTGCACTCCAGCCTGGGAAACAGAGCGAGAATCTGTTTCAAAAAAAAGAAAAAAGAAAAGACAAAACTTTAAACTAGTCTGACAGTAAACAAATGAGAGGAGACATAAATAACTAAAATAAAAAATGAGATTTAGACATTACTATCAACCATATAAAAAAGGGTTAATTCAAAGAGAATACCATTATTATCGCTCTAGATCCAAATCTCAATTTTGAAAATAAAATTATAAATTACGTAATTTATTAGAAATTTAAATTGATAAAAATAAAATTGATCTATACTGAAGCTGAAAACGCTATGGAAGTAATATCAATGCTAAAATATTTACATATGTATGAGAAAATTCTTACTGCATTTCAAGTTACATTACAGATAATTTAAAACAAAAATTCATTTTTTTCTAATGACATGTTTTTAAACTTTGTGTTGATTTTTTTTTTACCAAAACCTTACATTATTTATGTTTAAAAAATATTAAGATGGTCAACCCTGTTACTCCATGGTACCTTGGTAAACTTCTAGAGGTGGGAGGTAGAAAACAGGCAAGAATGTGAATATTTCAAATGTGAAAAGGGAAGAACAATAGTACTTCTCACATGCCAAAACCTCCAAGATCATGACAACAAGCATTGATGGGTTCAAAGGTACATATATCTAGTGCTGTGCTATACTCATAAACTCAGTGCTGACAATCTAAACAGTTTTAAATAAAATGAGGAGGAGCTGAATATTATAAAGTGCATATGTTCAGCTCTAGTCATTCATATTGCCCTAATAGGCAAAACACTTGGGTTTCTATTTTTATTTAACTTTAACCGGCCATACCACTGCCAATTCTATTTTCTGTCATAGAATCTTATGTACGGTCCATTCTTATAACCAAATTATAGAAGCCTAAAATACTGCTCATATGTTATTTTCCTGGAGGTTTCAACTCTTTTGTCAAAACAGCAAGCAACTCATTCCCATGATAATCTATTTCTGCAGTGGCACTAGCATGCAGACATCAAGGAATAAATTGCATAAAGATGTAGTATTTCATGTTCAAATACAACCTGTTTTGATATTTCATAGATAAGAAAAAACAATAACAACTTTGCTTGATCTTATTTCCCTGGAATCTTAGCATTTAATCATTAGCAGCTGGTTATATTTTGTGTCTCATTTTTATTTTTCCACTTCTGGTTCATCTGCTTTTTTGATTAATTTGATTATTAATATCACACATTTTATAATATTACTATTATTTTAGGCTATTATTTTATTTTTAAGGCTTTTTTATATATCAATAATATGGACTCATATTTTAAAGTCAAATACTGCCAAAGAGTATGTTTCCCAAACTGTCATCTCCATCTGATTGCTGGATGGATATTAGTCTTTAACAGAAGCTGAGGGGACTGGAAATGTGAAGAAAAGGAAAATTATAATGATAGGACTCGTCTTTTCTTTCAATGTGTCACTTAGTTTCTTCCACATCAATAGAAATGTGAAGAAAAAGGAAGTGCGAGGCCAGGGTTCTGGATAAACCTCCACGTGGATACTGAAATCACTCAGAAAATGAGATGAGTAGGGTACCGGATATACTATGAGTCTGGCTGGCAGTGACCAGGAGCATGTCTGGAGATGACTATTCACAAGAGACCACTCACCAGAGATTTCACAGATGGGAACTGGTAAACTCACACAATACAAAGTTCAAAGAAGCAGGCTTTTTAAAATTATTTATTTATTTATTTATTTATTTATTTATTTATTTTGAGACAGAGTCTCACTCTGTCGCTCAGACTGGAGTGAAGTGGTGTGATCTCGGCTCACTGCAGCCTCCTCCTCCTGGATTCAAGCGATTCTCCTGCCTCAGCCTCCCTAGTAGCTGAGATTACAGGTGAGCATCACCATGCCTGGCTATTTTTTGTATTTTTAGTAGAGACAGGGTTTCACCACGTTGGCCAGGCTAGTCTCAAACTCCTGACCTCAGGTAATCTGCCCACCTCGACCTCCCGAAGTGCTAGGATTACAGGCATGAGCCACCACACCCAGCCAGAAGCAGGCATTTTCAACAGATAAGGATCCTCTAGAAAAATCACCCCAGAGAACAAGGCCTCCAGAAAGGATCACTTCTAGACCCACAGCAAGATTCATAGGAAATGCTATTTAAAAAAACAGTGCTATTGAGATAGTCAGGTTCCCAATAAGAAGAAATCATGAAGAAAAAGGAAGCCCAGAAAAATACAGAGGACTTATAGAAGCGTAGGGACACTAGAGGGCAGAGAAAAAGGGAAGGGAAGCTAAGTGTGAGGGGAATCAGAGCTGACAGGGAAGAGAAGCTATTCACAGGATGCTCCAATTTTGGAGAATGACTGAAATAAAGAGGAATCTGAGTCATGATGAATTGAGTCGACAGTTACTGGGGCTTGAGTCTTCAGTGTCTGTCTTCGAGTCTAGTGCTGAGTCCCAAAGTTAGGGACGATAGGAGTGGAAAGCTGAAGTTATGGGATAGGTTTAACACAGGACCAGACTGAGGGCTCTATTTTAAAATGTCTGATGCTGTCTTTGTTGATGATTGTTGGTGACTGTCAATGGTAATGACTGTTGGTAATTATCGAGATAATTCAATGTACTCATCTCAGCCCTTAACTGTCTCTTTTAAGTATGAAGCCTTTCTCCCTCCTGAGACATACGATTTTTCTAAAACTGTGTGGTGAATTCACAAGGCTAAGGGTTAATCCCTGCCTTCTCTGATTATCAAGTATGTATAGGTGAAAAGTCATACTGGACTTCTCTTCTCTTAACTGACATCTTCACACACAATTTGCATAAAATATGTTTTTATCCAAAATAGGTCTATAATTACACAGAATGCCAAATTAGGAGGTTCCATGATTCCTTCGCCCATGGAAGTCTTCTCCCTTCAACAAAACTGCAAGAATACAAGACTTATCTTTTACACAGAAACTAAGTGACACATTGAAAGAAAAGACGAGCCCTATCATTATAAAATCACTGAGGTATTCAATGAGGAAGGAAATCTTTGAACGTTTTGTGATGTGTGCTATTTTAAGTGATTTCCCAGATGTTTTCATTTAAAGACAGGAATACCTCAAATTGAAAAGGATATTCTAATGAAGCCAGATTTCAGTACCCAGTCCAGTGTTGGTAGACAGACATGTTTATGAATTGAAAAGGAGCAGGTGTCATTCAAATGTCCTTTCCTTTAATCCTTGAGGAATTATTCTTAGCTTCCTGTATGAATGATTGTAAATCTAGAATAACCATTATGAAAGGTTTACCCAAGGTTCTGCATATCCTTAAATCGCAGATCAAGGCTAGTGGGAAAAATAAAAAGCATGAACAATTCTCCCTCACATTCAAAAACTGCAGGGAAAATACAGAGCAACAAAGATGAAAGGTGCAAAGAGCTGCAGAGTAACTAAGTCACTGAAGATGAACCAGCCTGTGCTTCAGGGCAGAACCTGGGTCATAGCAGCAGGAAAAATAAGAGTAATAATAGGGAAAGATCTATACTAGTGCTGTCCAGTGAAACTCTGTCATGAAGAAAATGCTCTGCATTGTACAATAGCCGCGTGTGAATCTACAGAATGTGAAATGTAGGTATTGTGATAAAGAAACAACATTTCTTTTGGGCTTAATTTTAATAAATTTAAGCTTTAATTCAAATAGCCACATGTAGGTAGTGACTACCATACAGGAAGCACAATTCTATATATTGGCCAAGAAGACACGTTAGTAGCCCACAAGAAAAGGAGGAGCTTGAGTGACTTACATAAAATAAACAAATCCATTTGAAAATGCCAAATACAACTGCAATTGACTACTAGCACTTCAGGGTGTGCTCAAACCTGGTGCTGTGTAGGAAAGGAAGGTTTACAACTAACAATAAATCAATCATGTATTGTTGATTTCATATTTTCCTGCTACATAGGTCAACCAAGAGAGCATCAATTTGCTATTTACATTTTGACACATGCACAAAGATAGACAACTTATACCTAGCAATAAATATAGTGAAGGACATTCGAAATGACTGGAAACCAGATAATCAATCTGCCTTACTGGCACAGATTTATAGAACAAATTCTCAAAGGGTGTGCTGTCTCTGCAGGATTTTATATGTTCTTCTCATTGTTGAAGTGAATTACACTCCACTACACTAAGTAAATCTTCTTTTAAAATACCCAGTTAACGCAGAATGATTCAGAATCTAAGCAAAGTGTGGCACTCCACAGAAATTTAAATATATATAATTAATTTTAATTTTATAATCAATTTCTAGAATCCTAAACATTCAGAAATACTTAGACTTTTTAAATTGCTGACAGTGTTAGTAAACTATTGTCTAAATATATTATATATAATACATTCTCCAAAAAAGTCATGTAAGATACTTAAATTGCATTATAGATTTTTCTAATTTTCAATGATCCTTAAGTAAAATGTTTTATATACATTTCAATTATATGAAAATATAAAATCACAATATAGGCTTATTAGAATAATATATAAACTTGGCCTTAACATAATTTTAAAAACCGATAAATTACTGCAGAACATTTAGGTTTTTTCTTGTTGAAAGTGTGTGCGTGCGTGCGTGTGTGTGTGTGTGTGTGCGTGTGTATGTCTCCATACTTCTATGTACATGTGAGATATAAACATTATATAGGTGAATGACATACCTTAATTTATCAGAATATTAACTTGTGAGAAAAGAATTACTTAGTTTCTTTTTATTTAGAGGGTTTTTAAAAATCAGAATAATAAGAATACATGTTTGAAAAAATACTCTTACAAAGTTTATTTTTAAAATAATGAGCATTCCACTCATTTCACCATTGCACCCTTGTACACACACACAAACATATACATACACATCCAGATGTAATCATTAGTTGTTTTAGACTTACTGCAACATAGTTAAATAACCTACAGAGTGTCATGAAACAAGCTGCAATAAATTTAAAGTGATTTAAATGAATTAAAGTGTGTTCTCTAACTATAAAGGAATTATATTAGAAATCAATAAGAGAAACAAACTAGGTAAATGCACAAATATGTGAAAATTAAACAAGACATACCAAATAACTAATAGGTGAAAAATAAATTATGTGAGAAATTGCAAAACATTTTGAAGAGTAAAAATGAAAATAAAACATATCAAAACTTTTGGGGTAAATGTAAAACAGTATTTAGAGGAAAGTATGTAGCTGCAAAACCTATATTTAAAAAGTGAAATATCTCAAATCAATGCCCTAACATTTCACACTTCAGAATAGAAGATCAAATCAAACAGAAGAAAATTAATAATAAAGGATAAAGTGGAAATAAATGAAATAATCAAAAAATAATACAGCAAATCAGAAATACCAAAAGTTGGATCTTGAAAATATCATCAAAACAGACAAACCTTTCGATATGCTGACCAAGATAAAAAGAGAGATGGCTCAATTTTATAAAATCAGGAATGAAAGAAGGAACTAAATTATTACCTACCTTACAGAAATAAAAAGAATTACACCATTAACACATGTATGTCAATAAATTAGGTAACTTAGATGAAATTTCTCAAGAAGAAACAGAATATTTTATAAATACAGACCTATAACAGCAAACAGATTACATTAATAATTTTTTTACACTTCTAACAGCTGTATTGAGATATATTTCACCAAAAGGGTACAATTCAATGGTTTTTAGTAAATTTATAGAATTGTGCAATCATCACCATAATTAAGTTTTAGAATGTTTCCATCAACCCCAAGAGCTTCTTCATGCCAATTTGCCTAACTCCAGGTAACCACTGATCTACTCTATAGATTGTCTCTTCTGGAAATTTCACATAAATGGAATCATACAAAATGTACTCTCTTATATCTAGTTGCATTCACTTAAAATAACATTTTTGTGGTTTATTCATCTAGCAGGACTTATCAGCAATTTGTTCCTTTATACTGCCAAATAATATTCTAGTGTATGGATATACCACATTGTGTTCATCCATTTATCAGGTGATGGACATTTGGGTTGTTTCTACTTTTAAGCTATTGTGAATAATGCTGCTACGAGCATTCACATAAAAGTCTTTGTATGGACATGAATACACATTTCCCTTCTTTTGGGAAGAAATATACCTCCCTGGTTAGCTATATTCTCAGATATTTTATTCTTTTGTAGCAATTGTGAATTAAATTGCATTCCTGATTTGGCTCTTGGCTTGGTTGTTGGTGTATAAAAATTCTAGTGGTTTTTGGCCTGGTGCAGTGGCTCACGCCTGTAATCCTAACATTTTGGGAGGCCATGGTGGGTGGATTACCTGAGGTCAGGAACTCGAGACCAGCCTGGCTAATATGGCAAAACCCTATCTCTACTAAAAAAATATACAAAAATTAGCCAGGCGTGGTGGCACATGCCTGTACTCCCAGCTACTCAGGAAGCTGAGGCAGGAGAATCACTTGAATCGGGGAGGTGGAGGTTGCAGTGAGCTGAGATCGCACCACTGCACTCCAACCTGGGCGACAGAGTGAGACTCCATCTAAAAAAAAAAAAAGAAAAAAAAAAAGAAATGCTAGTGATTTATACACTGATTTTGTATCCTGCAGCTTTGCTAAAGTTGTTTATCAGCTTAAGGAGCTTTTGGGCTGAGACTATGGGATTTTCTATATACAGAATTATGTCGTCTGAAAACAGGGATAATTTGACTTCCTATTTAGACGCCCTTATTTTTTTCTCTTGCCTGATTGCTGTGGCCAGGACTTACAATACTAAGTTGAATAGGACTAGTGAGAGAGAGCATCCCTGTCTTTGCTGGTTGTCAAGGGGCACACTTCCAGCTTTTGCCCATTCAGTATGATGTTGGCTGTGGGTCTGTCACAGATGGCTCTTATTATTTTGAGGTATGTTCCTTCAATACCTAGTTTAAAATTAATATTTAAAAAAAATGCTGAGGACTAGATGACTTCAATGATGAAATATAACACCAATTTAAGTAATTCGGTCCTTCACAAATTCTGCCAAAACAGAAGTGGAGACACCACTCTATAATTCATTCTAAGAAGCCAATATTAGCCTGATATTCAAAACAAAGGAATCAGAAGAAAAAAAACAATAAGGCTAACAAACTATAGACCAATGTTCCTTACCAGTATAGATACAAAAGCCTTCATCAAAATACTAGGGAATTGAATTCAGCAATATATAAAAAGAATTATATCTTATGATCTAGTGAGATTTATTCCACAATGCAAGGTTGTTTTAACATTAAAAAATCAATCAATATACTATATTAATAGAATAAAGGACAAAAACATGACCATCAAAGTGGATAATAAAATTAACAAAATCCAGGTCTTTCAAGATCAAAATACTCAATAAACTATAAAAGGAAACTTCCTCAACCTAATAAAGGAAATTTTTTAAAAAAGATAACTGTTGCTAACCTTATATTTAAAGGTATAAGATATATGCTCTCAGGAAAAAGACAAAGGTGTTTTTCTATTCAACATTATCTTATCCCAACTGAAGTACTGAACTTCAAAATAGCAAAATTAATCTTTATCATTTTCTAATATTCAAATTCATCCTCAAACTTTATTTTTTCCACCTGAAAACCAAATAACAGCTTACATTGTTCCTGAAATAAAATTTAATCTCAGTAAAAATAACATTACCAAAAATTAGATTATTAAAGATAGTATTTAGTAGCATTCAATACAATTTTATTGTGTTATTAGTTATTTTCTCTTAATTCTAATCTATACCTATTGAGTAGAATCAATCTAGCTATGTTGGAGTATTAAAAAAAGTTTCGACATAAGAATCTTATACTCTGATTGCCATAGAGAAGTTTGATTCTTGCTTGGAAGGATACACCAATATGCAGTTTTTTGTTGGTTGGTTGGTTGGTTGGTTGGTTGGTTTTTTGAGACGAAATCTCCCTCTTGTTGCCCAGGCTGGAGTGCAATGGCGCGATCTTGGCTCATTGCAACCTCTGCCTCCCGGGTTCAAGCGATTCTCCTGCCTCAGCCTCCTGAGTAGCTGGGATTACAGGCGCCTGCCACCACACTAATTTTTGTACTTTTAGTAGAGACGGGGTTTTGCCATGTTGGCCAGGCTGGTCTCAAACTCCTGACCTCAGGTGATCCGCCGGCCTCGGCCTCCCAAAGTGCTGAGATTACAGGGCTATATGCACTTTCATATCATGCATAGAGAGAAGCTCTCTCCTTGGGCACTTCTGTTAGAGAATCTATGAAGCAAAAGCCTACCAGAGTTGGCTGCTGAAACCTGACCAGTGGTCTCCCTTCCTTCTGGGCACATTTCAGAATAGGTTTTTTGTCTTTTTGTTTGCTCTTGTTTTTAAATCACTAAACATCAAGGGGTACAATATAAAAGTAGCCAATATCATAGCAACTCTTCTTAAATCTTCACAATATGTCTTTGACAATTTCAGAGAGTGGTTCACAGAGCATACACAACTCAAATGTAAGTACAAAGCACCAAGTGCCTGGAATATAACTTTCCTCTCCTTCAAAATGTGTAATATCTTGAATTTTCTAGATAGTATAACAAAGACCACACTATCATAGGTCCCCTGTACATGCCCTCTGCTCCTCTTCAGGCACTCTGCAGCATGAGCCAAACCCCCCAGCAATGTTTTACTGAATTAAGGTATACCCAGGAATGCTTACAAGTCAGAAAGAAAAACCCTCTACAGATAGATCTTGGGTGATCTTTAATAGGTTATTGGTTAGGAATACCCATAATTGCAGTAATATGAGGAATAGAAAACTGAACTTACTTCTTTGGGAGAAAATGTTTTGCTACATTCCAGAGATGTATTTTCCTCTAATTCCAAAGAATATATATAAGGAAATGCAGGGTCTTTAAATTCTTCTGTAAGAGGTAAAAAAGTACATATATTCATAACAATCAAAAATCAATTTCTAAAATATTTGTGCAGGGCTATGCGAAGATGCTCAGTAAAGAATTGTTCTAAATACCAAGATTCTAATTAGCAAAATTGATATCTATACATGGAACAAATATACATTCAATTGGCAAAACAGTGACAGTAAACTCATTAAAAAATAACTCCAAAGTTCAAGAAGCATGTTATAGTCATATTCAGATGAATATAAATAGTAATAAAGGGCAAGGTCAAGTAATTAACTAAATCTTAGGTCCCAGAACAGCTAGGAGACTCCCTTTCCAGTGAAAATTGATCAGGGAAGAGTCAGATCTCCTTTGATGCCTCAAAGAGTCCGTAAATAATACAAATGCATATCCATTACCTCACTGATATACTTACTTTTCACTTTTTGAGGATATGTAAGATGTCTTACTTATTTTTATGGACTCAAACGCTACTATCTTGCCTGTAATTGGGATTCAACAAATATTTAATGAATAACAAATAACTAAACCAATGATTAGGAAACTTTCTGTAAGAATCCAGATAGTAAATATTTTAAGCTTTGTGAGACATATGGTTCCTATCACAGCTATTCAACTCTGCCAGTATAGCATAAAAGCAGCTATAAGCATTATACAAACAAATGGGTCTGTGCGTGTTCTAATAAAACCTTATTTATTAAAACAGGTGATGGCTCATATTTGGCTCATAGGTCTTATTTTGACAACCTATGGAGTAAACAGATAAAATGCATTTATAAAAATGCATATTTTGTTTGAATCTAATTTAACATCAAGATATCTAATACATGAGTAAACATACAGAGATAGCTCCCCAAAGACATTTATCTAAAATTATTGAGCAATTAAAACAAACGATTCATAATTTTATGTTCATTTAAGGCATATACTTATATATAACATACTTACCATATTTAACACACTAATAAGAATGGTTACATTTCATGTAATACCAAAGTGTTTTGATATTAATAATGATGTATTTCTACAAATAAAACCATGATGAGTTACAGAGTGTAAGAAAAACATGCAGTGGTCATTAAAAACATTTAAGAACTTCCCTTGGTTGAATTAGTTTTAGAAATTATACCACAGGGCAATTTAAAACTTTTCCTTTTACAATAATACCATTATATACAAAATATATACCTGATTTGTCTTTAAGATCCATTGAAAAATCTGGAAAGTCTTTTAGATTAAACTCCACTCTGGCACGTGTTATACCTTTGTTTTTTATTACAAATGGAATAATCTGGGTACCACCAATATAGGCGCCACGGAAATTAAATACATCCTGAAATTTAAAAAATAAAAATAATTAGAAAATAGAATAATAGTCTATGAAAATGTAAACTAAAACTTGCAATGTGATGTTTATCAAGGAAATTATTAACTGCAAAGCAGAACCCTATAAAAATTAGTCACATTTTCCTTCCTCTCCCCCACCTCCTCTATGCCTCCTACATGTAATAAGTTAATAAATCCTATTAATTCTTCCCCTTTCTTCACCTCTTGTCCATACTGTAACTATATGAAATTAGTAAATCATCACTTTTCATTTAGTTTCTAGATTTTTACTTTTCTCAAGCTCTCCCCTTCATAATGAAGCCATATTTAAACTAATTAAGAATTTGATCATATCACTTCTTGTTTTAAAATGTGGTGGTTTCTCACGATCTACAGGACCATGTCCAAGCTCATTAGCAGGGCTCGTAAAGCTCACCATGGCCTTCTGCTGCCTCATGTTCCAGCTTCAACTAGCTCCACTCTCACCCTATCACTTAATATTTCAGCAAGCTGTATGACTTGGTATTTCCAACCAACACCTGATGCTTCACCCTTCTGTGTTTTCACCCTTGTGGTGCCCCTTCTATCAGGAAAGCCTTTCTATAACTTGCAATTGCCTAATAAAATATTACACATCCTTCAAACCCCAGTTGGATAAACCGCAATTAATCATGCTGTGCTCAGGACCAATTCTGTTTCTTACATTTACTTATATTATGATATCACATAATTTATTTATGTATTTATTTACTTATCTGTCTCTTCTACTGGACCTTAGCGTGATTCATTTTTGTATCCCTAGCACCTATCCGACATCTACCTTAAATAAACAAGAAAGGTTTATTAAGTGTATCTGAGCTGTAGCTCACACACAAGGCACGTGCTTATATCACAAAACTCTTTAGAATTCCTCCTTGTAGTAGAGTTACTAAAATACCATGGAGTTTCTTAGTGAAAGAATTACATACAACATTTAAAGGAGATCGAGACAACAGCATCCTAATATTGAGGAGAATTCTGTATGAAGGTAGACTGGCTACTATTTGTTTCATTTAAAATGTCAATGCAGTTGTATATGTAAAATTTGTAAAATCCAAAATGGGAAATGAAAGTTTGATGTTTTGTATATGTAAAAATAATCACTCTTCTTATCCCATTCAAATGAGCATTGTATATGTGCTCATTTGAGTAAAATGTCCTAATTGTTATTAAGACACACAGTCAATGCCTTAGCCATTACTGTATAGTTAATAAATGTATAGCTAAAAAGATCTAGTGATGTGTGAATATTATTTTTTAAAGTCAGCTATGTCTAAAATCCTATAAAATAAGGGAATATTGATAAAATATATTAAAGTCCTATAAATTATTCAGTTGTACCATAACATGCAAAGCATGCCCAAAATGACTTTCAGATGAGAAAAGAAATTGATAAAAGACTCAATATTATCTAATATTTTTCAAAGAAGGATGCCATAGTAATGCAAAAAACACTCTGGATACTACAGAGTTTAACCTCCAGGAATCACCACAGCCTTGGACAAGCTAACTTAGTATTTGTCAGTCTACCTGGACTTATGCCTTCACCACTGAATAACGAAAGGTTATAAAAGTATAAGTTAAAGCCATACACTGGAATTTTGGTGATGCCATTTAAATGCAGACTAGCAGTGAGCCCCCTACCTGAGGCAGCAAGCTGACCTCTTTATCATCTATTTCTGCTCAATTTAGCTCCACACCAGTATGGTGGTAGATGTTAATAGTACTAGTGGGAGAAAAAAACAAAAGTACAAATCGCCCCAAAATAATATGACAACTGCTCTGATGGTGATGTTCTCAGGGCATAAGATTTCTGTAATACCTTATAAATATCACAATGGGGGGGCCCTACTTTGAAGAATCAAGGAAAGTTTCTTTGAATAGGTAAGTCCAGATCTAAACACGAAAGGGCTGGCCAGAACAACAACAAAAAAGTGGTGTATGTGTTTGTGTGTGTGTGTGTGTGCACTCTGTCAATAAGTTAATAAATCCTATTAATTCTTCCCCTTTCTTCACCTCTTGTCCATACTGTAACTATATGAAATTAGTAAATCATCACTTTTCATTTAGTTTCTAGATTTTTACTTTTCTCAAGCTCTCCCCTTCATAATGAAGCCATATTTAAACTAATTAAGAATTTGATCATATCACTTCTTGTTTTAAAATTTGATGGTTTCTCACGATCAATTATAGAAGAAAATTTTTTCAGGGTACATACAATAATGCAAAAATAAATGTGACTCTAGTTCAGAAAATGCAAATCAATACCACAGTGAGGTATCATTTTACACTCAATAGACCGGCAAAATTTAAATCTGACAATGTAACTTGTAGAATAATAGAATTTGGAGCAATGGAAATTAGAGAGGACATTTTAAGAATAGTCTTGTGAAGTTAAACACACTCATAACTCTATGTCTCAATAACTCCATTCCTAGAGAACCTCTTGTATGTGTACCTCAGAAGATAAGCATATAAATGATCACAGCTATAGTTTTTGTGCTTAAAAAAAAAACCAGAAACACCTATTGGGATGAACAACTGAATGATCATGTAAATTACAGTATGTCTACACAAATAACTATTATGCAGTATGACAATGATTAACATACCATTACACACAATTTAGGTGAATGTTGAAGACACAATATTTAAGTAAAATAACTCACCAAAGGCTACAAATAGTACATCTCTGTTATAAAGCTCAAAAACAAACAAACTAAATAATCAACAATGAAAACATTCATATCCATATTTATGTGGTGTCATTTTAGGCAGGTGGTTATCTCTTATAAGGGACAGGACCATAATGAAGAGGATTTTAATGGTACTGGTAGTGTTCTGATCCTTACATTCAGTGGTAAATTCCTAAACCTTCATTCAATATTCTGTTTCATCACTTACATTTATATGACATATTAATTTTTATTAATTTTTAACTTTCTATATAGTAACTTTTAAAAATTATATATTGGAAAATATTTTTAACATAAATGGGCTAACTAGAAATACATAACAAATAAAAATCACCACACTCAGAGTTTCATCACACAAATAAGTAACATATTCACAGGATTGATTTCTACATCAGCAATTTTAGCAGATCCACCAATCCTAAGGTCTATAGCATGACGAATAGAAACCTTATTTAGGAGAAATACAAAACTTTGTAGAAACAACATTAAAATATAATCATAAGTTGCTAAAGTATTACCTGGCATTTATATAACGTTTTTTTCATTTAAATAATAGTAACATATTATAAATGTACAAGATTTTTTCTGGTAACTGTCATCACATTTCTTGTTTTGCAGAATTGATACTCCTAAGAAAAGTGAGTGTTTGACCCCTTAGAACCACCATAAATGTGATTAGCTGATGGTTTGTGAATTTGAATGCAGAGTTCTACCTATTTGACTAAACTTTATTGCCACTCCTTGCAGTACAATTTTTATTTATCTAATTTCAAAGCATTATTCAAAATTTTTAAAAAACAAACAACAGGAGAATGGTTGCAGTATATATCTACCCCTAGAAAGATAGGAATATGCACAACAACCATAATAGTAATGAGAGCAGCTAAAAATTGCTGTGTATATGGGTCAAGTACAGTGAAATCCTTTTTAGTGCTCAATATTCTATTAGGTAACTACTGTTAATACTCCTAATTTTAAAATGAGGAAACTGACTCTTGCAGAGGCCAAGTATTTTGTCTTTTTCATGAGATCACAAACTTGAAAGCAGCAGCAGCTAAACTAAGAGCTGCCTGAACATTTTATTGCTTCCAAGAAAATTAAGATAGCAAATTAAGAATTTAGTTGTATAATTCCTACAAAATAAGAACTATAGAGTATCTGAGCATATAGTTGCTCAAGCAAAGTCTCAGAAGTGTAAAACTATAATTCCCTGGAAACCCTGTCTGTATAAGCACAGGAAAGAGTCAAGGTCTAGATTTAAATTTAAATGTATATTATATCTAAGAAAGCAAAACGAGTGTATTTCACTCTTCCACAATCACTGATACTGTTTATA
This sequence comes from Nomascus leucogenys, assembly GCF_006542625.1. NCBI lineage: Eukaryota > Metazoa > Chordata > Mammalia > Primates > Hylobatidae > Nomascus > Nomascus leucogenys. The sequence continues at coordinate 55,219,135 of NC_044406.1, forward strand.
TGCAAAGAAACACAAAATACCATTTTTCAGAATTACTGGGAAAATCAATATGCCAGCTAGATAGCCTTATTAAAGTTGCTATATACATAATGCTATATGATTGCCACATTTTATTCAGAGTATATAATACATAAAAAACATATTTGACTAAAATCAAAAGAAGCATAACTTAATGATTCAGAGGAAATTACAAATTGACATGTTCTTCATTAATAAACCCCATACACAAGTCTCAACTCCCTATGGCTGCCTTTTACTCACCTCCCAATCATTCCTTATTCATCCAAAACTCCTGGCTGTCATAGCTTATTCACTACCCTAGACCATTGGTCTCTTGACATTTTCATCTCTAGACTTAAACTACACCCTGGACAATATCACTCCTCATAAATGCACAACCTCTGAAACCATAAATTCATTCATCTGTCTCATTTTTACAACTCCCTCTCTCCCTTGCATTCTCACTCATTTTCAGAGAGAATAGTTCCTGGATGTCACATATTGAAGAGACTTTCAAGCCTCTGATGTGTACGTAATATTCTCCTAATCAACCCCAATTCACCTTTCTCTTCTATATTTTCCTTTATTCAATTTCTTTCAACTTTTATCATTCCAACTTCTCAATTATATATTTGGTTCACTTACACACATCTGGACCCAGAGAGCGACAGTAGAAACATTCTCTTTCATCTCTATGATGAATCATTAGCCTTCAGACCAGTATATATATGTGGCTGCCTCTTTACTAGACATCTCTACATGAAGATCAAAAAGATGCCTCCAATTCAAGCAAACGTTTTCCTCTAATAGGTGTTACTCACACTCTGATCTCTTTCTCTCTAAATGTTGCCACCATTTGTCTCACTCTTGACTTACCCATCTTATTTACATGGGACCCCTTTTCAATCACCAATCCCCATGTATTTATCAGTTTCTCACCAGTTTCTCTTGCCTGAACCTCTTCACCAGACTAGTAACTCTGCATTCCATCTTTCTGGTCCCAGCTTACTGCTCTACCACCAAAGTGATCCCTAAAAAATGCAAATCTCATTGTGAAATCCCCATAGTTAAAACTCCTACCTGTTAAAATGAAGCCTGGATTTCTTAATGTTGATAAGGCCCTGTATGATCTAAAACTTAACACGAGTCATATAAGTACATTTTTTCCCACTATCATCCATTTGGTAGTATAATCTAGTCATGTTAATCTTTAAGTTTCTTATGTCTGCATTGCAGCTATCTCTCACAAGCCTTAAAACGTGCTAGCCTTGAATAACCTTTCCTCCTCTCCCCCTACACCCCAATACCATCCTTTTAATCTGTCATATTCTTAACTTATTCTTAACTTTAGGTGTCTTTTAGATACACCTTCCCCTAGGGAGCTGTTTCTGATAATTTAAGACTGGGTTGTGTATCTCTCCTGTATACTTCCTTAGCCTGCAACATTTCTTCATCACAATACTTATTATAGTATATTTTAATTATTTATTGAGTTGTTTATATTCCCCACCAGATTGTAGGCTCTTTGACATCAAAGACCCTGGTTATCTTGTTCATCATTGCATCCTTAACATTTGTAAGAGATTGGTGCATAATGTGAATGTTGAATGAATGAATAAATGAGTCTCATTATACTATAATGTTAATAAAGGTAAGATTAGAAAAAAATCAGCATAATCCTCTAAAATATAGTGAGAATTAAGTTTAGTAAAACCTATATTTTTGATGGCCATTTTTCTTATTTTTCCCAGAATATTGTGTTTAAAAGTATTCTACCCAAGTCTCAGATAATATATCACAATATATAATTTATAAACATTTTCAACACATTTATTTATGAAAATAAGATATCATTCTTAAGTGATTTGTTCAAGGGTTGGGGAAATCGGTTTTTATTATATTAAGTTACCTATTATTTACTCATGTATTGTTTTGGTCCATTCAGGGATAACATGTAAGATATACTTAAAGTTATTCATTTTGATCTGATAACAGTGTATATATTATTTTTAATGTGAGTAAATACAAACAGTTGATCATAAGATTGACCAAGAACACTCTAGTCTTTGAGTTTTACAATTAAATTTTACACATACTTGTCTTACATATTTTATTTATCACTTAGAGAAGTGCCTAATATCAGGATAATATTTTTCTTTTTTCTTTTTTTTTTTTGAGACGGAGTCTCACTCTGTTGCCCAGGCTGGAGTGCAGTGATGTGATCTCAGCTCACTGCAAGCTCTGCCTCCTGGGTTCACGCCATTCTCCTGCCTCGGCCTCCCGAGTAGCTGGGACTACAGGCGCCTGCCACCACGCCTGGCTAATTTTTTGTATTTTTAGTAGAGACGGGGTTTCACCATGTTAGCCAAGATGGTCTCGATCTCCTGACCTCATGATCCACCTGCCTCAGCCTCCCAAAGTGCTGGGATTACAGGCGTGAGCCACCACACCCGGCCCAGGGTAATATTTTTCATTTACATAATTCCCAGAACATAAAGCAGTAAAACATTTTATGTGTGCTCTAAAATATAGATGTTAAAATCATATAGAAATTACACATAATTCATATTATTAAGACTATTTAGAATTAGCATTGCAAAATTGATTATCTTTTTCCTAATCTACCTAACTAATGCTTTGAAAAAAGCAATCCTCTTTTCTGTGGCTATCTAGGGTTCGTCAAAACTCAGAAATGACAAATATCATTGCAATTTCATAAGAAAGTGCCTCATATTGATGGAAGATATCCATTTCAACTTAGTAGAAATTTCCATCACCAACTTCATCAAAAATATTTTCTGCAAATCCTCTCCAAGTTCTGCTATCCAATTTTTCATTAGATGATAAAGCTAAGTGCTTTCTTTTAAATCTCCAAAAGCTCTACTTCTTTAAAGCTAACTTAATTTCTAGAAAAATAATATACTTTTTGAAAATTGCTCTTTAATGTCATAACTTTAAATCCCATTCCCAATAGAAGAAATAATTAAAACAAGTTTTCTAATAATAAACATGTGTACTCCATTTTGTAGCATTATACCTACCATTATAGATAACTTAAACAACCAACAAACCCACATAGACATATGTAAGGTGCAAAAACTCATATGTATGGACATACCTTTGCTCTTGTATCAAACTTTTCTGCCACAGTGGGTTTACAGGAGATATTGTGAACAGTTATTCCCCCAAATGGAACTATTCCTTGTGATGGAATAATATTAATGATAGGCAAAAGACTCTGACTACAAACCTGTAATAGAAAATTTGCAGAAATGCTACATTATTCTTTAAAATTATAGTTTCAAAGCTTTCATAGGAAAGCCTCCATGCCACTACCTAGAGAGAAGATCTCCAGGCACAGGACGTAAAATGATTTTGTAATAGTGTTTGAAAATACCAAAGGTACAAATAGTTTGGACTAAAACAAGAAATTGCAACCCTATCCAAGAAAACAGAACCTTCAGTAGTGACAACTTCCAATTCAAATAGGATGCTGAAGTTTATTATCTGGAGTGCTTTCAAGACAGCAAAATTTATAAAGATGATATTTCTGTTCGAGAAGATGACAACATTCTAGATACTACTTTTGAGAGTTTGTCTTTCCCTGATCCTAAAAACTAAAAATAATGTTAGTGAGGAGGTAGGATGATGAAGTAATCTCTTGTTTATTTCCTTGACAGAAAGCCTAATCTCTAAGATATCATTTTGATCTTCAGAAAAGTTCTAAGTAACTTATCAATTATTTATTCTATGGATTTTCACAGGCCAATTTAAACCTATTTACCATGCTTTAAGCGAGAATAATTTAAAGGAAAAATGGCCAAGAGATTTTTGGGACTAAAGGAACAAATAGACTATGTAGGTAAGAATTAATTCCAAAGCAGCAGAGTAGAAAAGATCATCCTCATTTTTCAGTTTTGCTAAAGACTTAACTTGGGCAGAAAAAGACACATTAATGTAAAGCTTGAATGAAAAATCTCAAATGCTAACCTCTATTACTATTACTGGGAGGGGAAGCTCGTCTTACTACATTTTTCAATTTAAAAAAAAAATCACCACTTTGCTCCTCTTTCCATTCAAATCAGGAGCAACAACCATAAACATACTCTCTCCAGAATGGCCTTGATCTAGTTCCCAGGTGCTACCATCATGGCCCTGATTACAGAGTGAAATGAAAAGGAAAATCATATAACTAATATGGAGTGTAACATTAATTAATAATGTATATTTTAAAACTTAAACATCTATTTTTTCAATAAAACCAAATAACAGAAAGAATAAAAGGGAAAAGAGAAGAAACAGAGAGGCTAAGGAAGGTAGTGAGAAAAATTGTTCTTACAAGAAATTAAGAGGACAAACTAGATGAACTATACTCAGATAAATTTCATGTGAGGTATCTAAAAATTAGCAACAGTGAAGAATAAAGTATTAACTTCATAGCATTATGACCATGTCATCTGATCCAAATAAGAAATTACCAACATCCTATGTTACCTTGAAATAAGCATGGTTTTGTCCTACATTTTGAAGAATGGCTTTCCTCCAAGTTGTTAAACCTTGAGGGAAATTACGAAAGAGTATCCTTGGCTGCAAAAGTAAAACCTTGGTGCGAACAAGCTAATAACGAGAGGAGGAAAGAAAAAATACAATTGAATTAATGGTAAATAAAATACTCTGTTTAATTGTTTTGGTCACAAAAATAAAGTATTCTAATTCTGAATCTATATTAACCAAAGATATAAATACTAAAAGAAAATAAAAATTATAATACTCCTATATTCTTTATTATGTTCTAACATGCAAAATAAATCACAAATCAGGATTTTATATGTTAGTTTTGATGAAAAAGTACCCAAGGTATAATAACTTTATTTTCCAAAATTTAAACTAAATCTGTGATAATCTAGTTAAGATGGGGTAATAAAATCATAGGAGATATTTTATTTAGATATTTTGGCTGTAATAGTAACTAAATATTTAGATATTTAGAATTTAGATATTTAGATATTTTTAGGTAAAATATCTAGATACTGGTGGTAATCATAAATAATGGGGATAATAGTAATAATATTATTGTGTACCCAGTATTAACCAGATACATGATTAATTTTTACTTACATTTCCACTACGGTCTACCAGTACAGAAGGTGCTCAGAGGGAAGCTAGACTATGCTTATGTTATCCATCTTTAAATACACAGAGCCTATATGGGGCCTAGTACAGTGTATGGGCTCAATAAATAAATGTTAAATGAATGAATGGATGGTACTATCACATTTTACAGTGGAAGAAACCAAAATTTAGGGTGATTAAGTACTTTGTCTAAGTCATACAATGATTACATAACATTCGCCAGCTCCACAAAACATATGTAGTTTTTAATGTGTCAATCTTGTGTGGTCTCTTTACAGTTGAAAAAACTCCTAACTATGAACAAGGAAGTAAAGTCAATTCTTCTCATGGGGAAAGAAGAGAAGGTAATGAAGCTATAAAAAATACATTTTTCACTTTAAGATATGACACAATTTTTTTCAGCTTCATAGTGACTTTTAAAATAAAAAGTGTTACCAGATTTTGTGGAGTGCTTAAGAGAAAGGAAAATGAATAGAATATTTAAAATATACCCCCAAACTAGGTAAGGCAAGAAGAGTAAGATAATTCTATTAAGAAAGCAGATCCAGGACTAAGAATTGTGTAGATTAATCACTGAAAGGGATCTTAGACAGCATCTACACAACTATGTACAAGGTGTTACCATGTGCAGTGCAAAAGGAAAGAGTTGAAGGCTCACCTAAGTATAGAAAAGAAGGTGCCAAATGAAATTATTCAGGCATGTTTCTACTAGAAGTCTACTCGTGGGGCTTAATATACTGATAATGAGCACTTTGCTTATCGAAAAATGGGGATTCACAGAATTACTTAAGGTCAGGACTCCCCCTCCTCATCTCACACAAAGCACCTCACAGAACTAGTGCAACATAGACTGATTTTTGGAAATGTTGTTATCATCCACCTCTTCGATTTTTCAGGAAAGCAAGCAGTAGCCAAAGGGGAACTAGAATCCAAGTTTTCCAACTTCTCATTATGTGTTCTTTATATCAGACCCTATTGTCTTCACTTATGAACTATTGTTATTGTCATAGGTTTTAATATATTCTATAATTACATTTATTTGAAGAATATTATCCAGGTAATTGGAATAATAAATTTTCAAACAAAACTAACAGAAGAGTAAACAGACCAATCAGGCCTTCATATATGAATGACAAACAAATGAATATCTTATTTAATCACTTCATGTTTCTCCACATATACATATGCATGTTATACTTCAATAGAAAGTTTTTTAAAGAATAAAACTAATTTACACATAATGAAAAGCAGTAGGACCCAGCTTATTTTAGGCTTAGAAGAAAAACCATATTGAGTTCTGTCACTTGCCATCACTAAAAGTAGATGAATTTCTCATCTCTTGAGGCTAAAAACTCCTCCACAGCTGAAATATGTAAGAGTATCATCATGTCCTAGAAATATAGACGGGGTTTAGTAAAAGAGCACTTGGTTTCTTTAATATTTCTAAGAACATTGAGTGGGAAATTTGGTACACACGTAAAATCATGCTTGGTGATTGAGTCATGAAGTTAAGGCCCTCTGGACTGTACCAGAAAAAGGTTAAAATTGCATATTACAGCTTTCCCTTTACTCACATTTTTAATCTATCAAGTATATTCTCTGAAAATATTTTTTGTGTCTCTTAATAAAATAATTTCATTTCAATGGCTCCCATGATGATATTACATATTTATAGAGGCTCTAACAAAAAAACTAGTACTGTTGCATGAAAGTCTTGGGTTTTACAGTTAATTCTAGATACAGGTAACTATACACACCAGTGTATACTTACAGTTAATTCTAGATACAGGTAACTATACACACCAGTGTATACCCAACCAATTCATAGCCCTCAAAACAAAAACCATGTTCAAGGAAAATAATTACATGTGCAACACATTTTAGCTTCAACGCATTTCCTTGAAAGACATGAAGAATAAACTCTCCTTTTTCTGGAGAACTGAAGCCCTGCTGCCATGTTACTTCACATTCCAGTGAGGAGTATGCTTCAATAGTGCCTACAGAAAATGCAGAGAGAAAATAAGACATTTTCCACATTTTAATTGTATTTATTTTTGTTAATATCCAAAGTAAGAGTTAAGGTAAAAATGTGATTGCATTAAATAAATTATTAAAATTAAACTCCAAAAACAGAAAAATGCTAAGTGAGATATTATCAAATGAGTATTGATCTATAGGGTTTGATTAAAATAGAAAATGCATGCCTTATTTTTCAATTTTAATAGGCAAATAAAATATATGAAAAATATGCCAATATTTGGAAAACAATAGAGAATTTAACAATGAAGTGAACACTCTATGATTAGAGATAAATTTACATATAAACAGTAGAAAATGATTTGTGATTCCTAACCAAATTGCCCACACCACATGTTTCCTGACATTCTGGAATACTTGTCAGTATCATTCATTCAGCTTTCAGAAGGAAGAATTATCATTACCAGAGAATTTTTTTGAAATACATACATCCCTAGAGATGTAGCTTCTGATTTAGCTATCAGTAATTAACACATTGCTATAATTCAAATACACTGAGAACTCATGTGGTATCAGGTACATTTGGTGTGAGCTGTTTTATCTGTTTAAATTCATCATTTCCTTTGGAGAAAGGAAAATATTACTTAATGGAAACAATAACTTAGATGTTCTTCCTTCCTTCGGAAAGGGAGAAGCCCCTGAGATTCAAAGGCACAGGATACTGAATGAAAGAAATCAATTACCATCACAAGAAAACTTTGCCTTGGGTCAGGTTGACTGTCATGGAATGGAAGTTTTCTAAATCTTAAAAACTATATACTGCCTACCTCCCTCTTAGTTTTGCAGTGGCCATATAGGTAGATAACAACATATGTACAGGAAGTAACATAGTGTATGATGCCCGGAAAACACCCAATATCAGATATTTTTAATACTCTTGAATGCCAACACTGTGTTAGGCACATTAATTTATAAAAAGAAGAGAACTGGTTGTGGAAGTGCCATCAGTTTAATAAGGGTCCATCAAGATTACATTTGAATGTAAATAACAAAAAGTCCTGCTTCAGTGGGTTACGTAGATAAGAGTTTATCTTATGCAATTAAAATCCCAAGGATAGGTATTGCAGATCTGTCTTAACAGGTTGACAACGCCTTCAAAGACCAATGAGCTCCTGCTAGCTTCCTATATTAACATTCCTTACCATGTGGCCTTCCTCAGTGTAAAAAGGTATCATATATCATGGTGGTTAAAAGAGCACAAATTTGAATTCCCAGGCAAGATGGCCGAATAGGAACAGCTCTGGTCTGTAGCTGCCAGCAAGATCAGTGGAGAAGGTGGGTGATTTCTGCATTCCCAACTGAGGTATCCGTTTCATCTCATTGGGACTGGGTAGAAAGTGGGTGCAGCCCACAGAAGGCAAGCCGAAGCAGGGTGGGGTGTCACCTCACCTGGGAAGCACAAGTGGTCAGGAAACTCCCTCCCCTAGCCAAGGGAAGCCATGATGGACCTTGCCATGAGGGATGGTGCATTCCAGCCCAGACACTACACTTTCCCCATGGTATTTGCAACCCACAGACCAGGAGATTCCCTCAGGTGCCTATGCCACCAGAGCCCTAGGTTTCAAGCACAAAACTGGGTGGCCATTTGGGCAGACACCAAGCTAGTTGCAGGAGTTTTTTTTCATACCCCAGTGGCACCTGGAATGCCAGTGAGACAGAACAGTTTTCTCCCCTGGAAAGGGGGCTGATGCCAGGGAGCCAAGTGGTCTCACTCAGCGGATCCTACTCCCACAGAGCCCAGCAAGCTAAGATCCATTGGCTTGACATTCTCACTGCCAGCACAGCAGTATGAAATCGACCTGGGACACTTGAGTTTAGTAGGGGGAGGGGCGTCTGCCATTATTGAGGCTTGAGGAAGCTGTTTTCCCCTTACAGTGTAAAATAAGCCTCCACGAACTTCGGACTGGGCGGAGCTCACTGCAGCACTGCAAAGCTGCTGTAGCCAGACTACTTCTCTAGATTCCTCCTCTCTGGGCAGAGCATCTCTGAAGGAAATGCAGCAGCCCCAGTCAGGGACTTATAGATAAAACTCCCATCTCCCTGGGACAGACCACCTGGGGAAAGGGGCAGCTGTGGGCACAGCTTCAGCAGACTTAAACGTTCCTGCCTGCCAGCTCTGAAAAGAGCAGCAGATCTCCCAGCACAGTGCTTGAGCTCTGCTAAGGGACAGACTGCCTCCTCAAGTGGGTCCCTGACCCTCGTGCCTGCTGACTAGAAGACACCTCCCAGCAGGAGTCAACAGACACCTCATGCAGGAGAGCTCAGGCTGGCTTCTGGTGGGTGCCTCTCTGGGACAAAGCTTCCAGAGGAAGGAGCAGGCAGCAATTTGGCTGTTCTGCAGCCTCCGCTGGTGATACCCAGGCAAACAGGGTCTGGAGTGGACCCCCAGCAAACTCCAGCAGACCTGCAGAAGAGGGGCCTGACTGTTAGAAGGAAAACTAACAAACAGAAAGCAATAGTACCAACATCAACAAAAAGGACGACCACACAAAAACTGCATCCGAAGGTCACCAACAGCAAAAACCAAAGGTATATAAATCCATGAAAATGAGAAAAAATCAGCTCAAAAAGGCTGAAAATTCCAAAAACCAGAAAGCCTCCTCTCCTCCAAAGGATCACAACTCCTCGCCAGCAAGGGAACAAAACTGGATGGAGAATGAGTTTGACCAATTGACAGAAGTAGGCTTCAGAAGGTGGATAATAACAAACTCCTCTGAGCTAAAGGAGCATGTTCTAACCCAATGCAAGGAAGCTAAGAACCTTGATGAAAGGTTAGAGGAACTGTTAACTAGAATAACCAGTTTCGAGAAGAACATAAATGACCTGATGGAGCTGAAAAACACAGCACGAGAACTTTGTGAAGCATACACAAGTATCAACAGCTGAATCCATCAAGCAGAAGAAAGGATATCAGAGTTTGAAGATCAACTTACGAACACAAGATTAGAGAAAAAAGAATGAAAAGGAACAAACAAAGCCTCCAAGAAATATGAGACCATGTGAAAAGACCAAACTTACATTTGATTGGTGTACCTGAAAGCAACGGGGAGAATGGAACCAAGTTGGAAAACAGATGATATTATCCAAGAGAACTTCCCCAACCTAGCAAGACAGGCCAACATTCAAATTCAGGAAATACAGAGAACACCACAAAGATGTTCCTCAAGAAAAGCAACCCCAAAAGAGCACAAATTCTAAGGTCTTCCTAGTTCAAATTTCAGAACTGGCACTTACTACCTGAAACCATGGGCAATTTCCTTAATTGCTCTGTAGCTCAGTTTAATTACATGTAAAATGGAGCTAACAACTGTATTTAACTGAGGGAATCACATTGTGGGGATTAAATAAGCTAATGATGGCAGGGAGAGCCGCTCAGGAGGAAGGGGCAGGACTCCAGGCTGTGTAGAGCCCCGAGGGTTTGGCATGGGAACTGCCACCATTGAGCACAACTTGGGATCCCCACACTCCAAGGCTTGCAGTGATCCTCCAGAATAATTTAGCCTTTGGGTAACTATTAGACTTGGGAAGAGCAGGGCTGTCTTGCTCATAGGACAGGACTAGTCTGATCTGAGCAACTTCCTGTCTACTGTCATTTCCAGTATCCCTAGTCTGGCCATGCCTGCTTGCACCACGGCCTTGGATGCCTAACCAGGGTGCTTCCTGGGGGCCCTTATCATAGCTCCTTCACTGTCAGACTGTGCCTGACCATCAAGGAACTATAGCAGACCAGCTTCCACTGAAATGTACCAGCCCACCTGCACTCTCCCGCCATCACAGTCTTCCCCTGCCACTTTGCTGGCATGTCACCCACAACTTGTTCCACTGCTTTGCCAGGGCATGTGTGCAGGCAGATCTCCCCTCTCCTCCCCTGCTGGCATTAGTGTCCATGTGCACCCCACCACACCACCACTGCTAGTACAAGTGCATCCCACCACCCTGGCCCCGATGAGGTGCTTTTGACAGCACCCCCAATAGGAATGTTGTGGCCAGCAGACCAGGAACACCTCAGTCTCCCCAGCACGGAGGTTCCTAATCTTGAGGGGCCAGAGAACAAACCTGGGGCCCACTACCAGCTCCAAGAGTTATAGCACACAGCCCAGGAGTGTATATGTACCCAAAACAGGAGCACCCAGATTTATAAAACAGGTTCTTTGAGACCTACAAAGAGACTTAGATAAACACACTAACGGTGGGAGACATCAACATCCCACTGACATTATCAGACAGACCACTGAGGCAGAAAACTAACAAAGATATTTGGGACCTAAACTCAAAAACCTAACCAAATGGACCTAACAGACATATACAGAACTCTCCACTCCCATACATCAGAGTATACATTTCTCTCATCTGCACATGGCATATACTCTAAAACTGACCACACAATTGGCCATGGAAAAATTATCAGTAAATTTTAAAAAATCAAACAAAACACCATCAGACCACAGCACAATAAAAATAGAAATCAACACTAAGAAGCTTGCTCAAAACCATATAATTAAATGGAAATTGAACAACTTGCTCCTGAATGACTTTTGGGTAAAAAATGAAATTAAGGAGAAATCAAAAATTTCTTTAGAACTAATAAGAAAAAAAATACAACATAGCAGACTCTCTAGGACACAGCTAATACAATATTAAGCAGAAATTTTATAGTGCTAAACACCCACATTGAAAACTTAGAAAGGTCTCAAATTAACAACCAAACATCACAACTAGAGGAACTAGAAAAACAGCAAACCAACCCCAAAGCTAGCAGAAGACCAGAAATAACCAAAATCACAGCTGAAGTGAATGAAATTGAGACATGGAAAACCATACAAAATATAAACAAATCCATGAACTGGTTATTTGAAGGAATAAATAAGATTGATGGGCCATTAGCTAGAGTAAGAAAGAAAAAAGAAGATCCAAATGGATGCAATCAGAAATGATAAAGGGGACATTAACACATACTCCACAGAAATACAAAAAAAAACTTATATTACAAACACTTCTGTACACAAAAATAGAAGGCCTACAAGAAATAGATAAATTCCTGGAAACATACAACATCCCATTATTGAACCAGAAAGAAAGTGAAACCCTGAACAGACCAGTAATGGGTTCTGAAATTTAATCAGTAGTAAAAACCCTACCAACCAGAAAAAGCCCAGAACCAAAAAGATTTACAGCCAAATTCTACCAGATGTATAAAAGCGAGCTGGCACTATTCTTACTGAAACTATTCCAAAAAATTGAGGGGGAGTGACTCCTCCCTAACTCATTCAACAAGATCAGGATCATTCTAATACCAAAACCTGGCAGAAATACAACAAAAAAGAAAACTTCAGGCCAATATCCTTGATGGACATAGATGCAAAAATTCTTAACAAATTACTAGCAAGCCATATCCAACAGCGCATCAGAAAGCTAATCCACCACGTTCAAGTAGGCTTTATCCCAAGAGACACAGGTTGGTTCAACATACACAAATCAATAAACGTGATTCATCACATAAATAGAACTAAAAATAAAAAACACATAATAATCTCAATAGACGCAGAAAAGGCTTTCAATATAATTCCACATCCCTTCATGTTAAAAGCCCTCAATAAACTAGGCATTGAAGAAACACATCTCAAAATAATAAGATCAAAATAATAAGAGCCATCTATGATAAACCCACAGCCAACATCATGCTGAACAGGAAAGAGCTGAAAGTATTTATCTTTAAAATTAGATCAAAACAAGAATTTCTATTCCCACGACTTCTATTCAGTGTAGTGCTAGAAGTCCTAGCCAGGGCAATCAAGCAAGAGAAATAAATAAAAGACATCCAAATAGGAAGAGATAAGGTCAAACTATCTCTGTTTTTAGATGATATGATTCTATACCTAGAAAGCCCCATAGTCTCTGCCCAAATACACCTAGATTGGATAAACAACTTCAGCAAAGCTTCAGGATCCACAATCAATGTATAAAAATCAGTAGCTTTTCTTTTTTTTTTTTCTGATATTTTTCATGCATCAGTTTTGTTTTTTGTTTTTTGTTTTTTTTTAAAATCAGTAGCTTTTCTATACAACAGCAATGTCTAAGCTGAGAGCCAAATCAGGAATGAGATCCCATTCACAATAGCCTCAAAAGGAATAAAACACCTGGAAATACAGTTAACCAGGGAAGTGAAAGATCTCCACAATGAGAATTACAAAACGTTAGTGAAGGAAATCAATGATGACACAAACAAATAGAAAAATATTCTGTGCTCATGAATTGAAAGAATTAATACTGTTAAAATGACCAAAGCAATGTACAGATTCAATGCTATTCCTATCACACTACCACTGACATTCTTCACAGAATTAGAATACTATTTTAAAATTCATATGGAACCATAAAAAGAGCCCAAATAGCCAAGACAATCCTAACCAAAAGGAACAAACTTGGAGGCATCACATTATCCAACTTCTAGTTATCCATGTACTACAAGAATACAGTAATGAAAACAGCTTGGTACTGGTAGAAAAACAGACACATAGACCAATGGCACAAACTAGAGAGCCCAGAAATAAAGCCACACATCTACAACTTTCTGATCTTTGACAAAATTGACAAAAACAAGCAACAGGGAAAGGACTCCCTATTCAACAAACAGTGCTAGGATAATTGCCTAGCCATATGCAGAAAATTGAAGTTAGACCCTTTCCTTATACAACATACAAAAATCAACTCAAGATGCCTTACAGATTAAAATGTAAAGCCTAAAACTAAAAATCCTGGAAAATAACCTAATAAATAGGATTCGGAGATAAGCCCTGGCAAAGATTTCATGATGAAGACACCAAAAGCAATTGCAACAAAAACGAAAACTGACAAATGAGACCTAATTAAACTAAAGAGCTTCTGTACAGCAAAATTAACTATCAACAGAGTAAAAATACAACCTACAGAATGGGAAAAATATTTTCAAACTACGTAACTGACAAAAGTCTAATATTAAAAAATGGGCAAAGGATATGAACAGACATTTCTCAAAATAAGACATTCATGCAGCCAACAAGCATATAAAAATTCTCAACATCGCTAATCATTAGAGAAATGTAAATCAAAACCACAATGAGATACCATCTCACACCAGTTAGAATGTCTATTACTAAAAAGTCAAATAATAACCAATGCTGTTGAGGTTACAAAGAAAACAGAACACTTATACACTGCTGGTGGGAATTTAAATTAGTTCAGCCGCTGTGGAAACCAGTTTGGTATTTCTCCAATAATTTAAAAAAGCAATACCATTTGACCCAGCAATCCCATTATTGGGTATATAGCCAAAGGAATATAAATTATTCTACCATAATGACACATGCATTTGTCTGTCACTATTAACCATAGCAAACACATGAAATCAACCTCAACACCCATCAACACTAGACTGGATAAAGAAAAGGTGGTACATATATACCATGGAATACTACACAGCCATAAAAAAGAATGTGATCATGGCCTTTGCGGCAACCTTGACTGTAGCTGGAAGCCATTATCCTAAGCAACGGGAAGAGGAACCAACATCAGATACGGATTTAGCAACGCCCGCCAAAATAAGAGACAGATAAAAACAAATAATTGTTGATGACATAACAAATGCATAATAGGAGCAGAAATAAAGGGTAAAAAAAATTAAATTAGCCAAAAATCTAGAGGAAACTTCATTATATGGAGGTGGCATGTGAATTGTGACATGAAAGATGATCAGGAATTCTGCAGAAAGACAAATCCTGGGGAATATGTAAAAGTCAGGTTACAGAACAGCTTTTTCCTGTTCTTTGGGGTTTGGGGAAGATTGTGATGGGAAGTAATTTCTGCAAAGACGATTCAGTCCTATAAATAAAGCCATCTCAGTGAGCTGAGAAGAGATGAAAGCAGTGAAAGAATTATACATCCATATTGACAGGTCAGCTTGAGAAGAATTTTCTCCCTCCATTGAGCACAGTTATATATTTTTTCTTCAGGAATATTAAGTATATCAGGGGTATGGGAAAGAAACTGGATGGCTGTGAAGGAAAACAAAGTATTTCTCTCCAATATATTAAGATTGTTAAATTAAAAACACAGGAGAACACTGGGCCTCAGCCTCTGTTTGCCTGATGTTGGGATGTAAATCCTTCCTTACTGGAGACATCACTTGCTTATTGCCCCAGAGAAGACATCTGGGAGCAGATTTTAGGTGTACATTTAAGATATTCTAGATAAACCTTCTTCAGTTTGTTTGAACAGGTATCAAACAGTGGTTGTTGTATTATCAGCATTCCAGCTATAGGTTCTGACCAACCATCTGATACTGTGCTAAGGTTTAAAAAGCTCAATACCCTATACTTTTCCTTGTATTAATATTTCTCTATTCTAACTAGGGAGGAATGGGCTGGGCTTGCCTTACGGTTGCCATGGTAAAATCTACCTTCTTATATTTTTCTGCCTTTTAAAAGACTGGAACTGCATTCTCCTTTGTCTTAGTATGCTAAGATTTATTGCTGTTTGTTAAAATACTATTTTAATAAGACCTCTAAGCCACTGCCTTGAGAGAGATACTTTTGAACGAGGCCTCTCCTATGTGATCAGTACAGCATGCATCAATACATTTCTGCTGTTTTTTCTTTTGTTATTCTGACTTTTGTTTTCGAGAGAGTATCTCAGTTAAAAATTCATGAGGATTGAGAAAATAAACTAGATTTTCTCCCCTTCAGCTGGATTGAGCAAGGCTGGGACTGGTAGAGCTGGTACTGCATACAACCAAGGAGTGAGAGAAGTGAGAAAGAGTGGGAGTGAATTGATCAAAAACAAGTTCATGGATTGTGTGATTCAAGGTTTTAGTAAGGATAAAGATAAAAAAGACAAAAACAAAACAAAACAAGCAGAAGCATGAACAATACCCACAGAAAAAGTCAAATTAGAAGTGAATTCTGTCTTAGAAAATATCAATCCACTCTTGGCCAGGCACGGAGCCTCATGCCTGTAATCCCAGCACTTTGAGAGGCCGAGGCAGGCGGATCACCTGAGGTCAGGAGTCCGAGACCAGCCTGACCAACATGGAGAAACCCCGTCTCTACTAAAAAATACAAAATTAGCCGGGCGTAGTGGTGTGTGCCTGTAATCCCAGCTACTTGGGAGGATTGAGGCAGGAGAATCGCTTGAACCCGGGAGGTGGAGGTTGCAGTGAGCTGAGATGACGCCATTGCACTCCAGCCTGGGCAACAACAGTGAAACTTTGCCTCAAAAATAATAAAAAAGAAAATATCAATCCACTCTTATATTCTCCCCTTACAATATCCACTATCAAACACAAACACAAAACCTATCATGCCTCAGGGAAGAAGGACAAAGACAATATAAATTTTAATTTGGAATTATTCATTTCAGTTTATAAAAATATAGAGAGAGGCATATGATTAAATGTATTGTCCAGGATGCAAAACTGATATAGCACAAGAAAAATAGCTTGGTAAAAAGTCACTTTCTGTTTATAAAATGGTAAAAACAATATGAAATTGAGTAATCACTATATAAATATTCTGAGGAAAGGAACATAAGCAAAACTGTACATGCTACAAATTACAAACACTTTTTTCAATGCTATATGAGATAGATTTGAGGATTATATTTTTGTATTCTTAAAAAGAACTTAAGTACTAATGGCATTACTTACACAAAAATTTTATTTGAAATTAAATATCTTTGTGTGTTTGTACCTTGGTAATTCTTTGGTTAAAAATTATAAGAGGTGTCATGAGCAACCAAAGAAAATAAAAGTAAATGTAAAAACCTCTCCTGTAAAAATAAGAGTTCTAAAGACCACAAGAAGCATAACTGGTACTCCAGCTTATAATATCATAATTCCACTTCTCTTTTACAAAAATTAAGTATCATCATTGCATTTCCATGGCAGCCATACGGCAAGCCCAGCCCATTCCTCCCTAGTTAGAGAAATATTAATACGAGGAGAAGTATAGGGTAGTGAGCTTTTTAACACTCTTAGCACAATATCAGATGGTTGGTCAGCACCTGTAGCTGGAATGCTGATAATACAACAACCACTGTTTGATACCTGTTCAAACAAACTGAAGAAGGTTTATCTAAAATATCTTAAATGTATAGAAATATGTTCTTTCTTCTCTAATTACTCTCTCAGCATTTCAATAGATTGAGGCAGGATCCGGTATTTTCAGTATTATAATTTATAAAGAGCTCGGTCAAGTGAATCTGTGAAATATTGATGAAAGTATATTTCAGATACTTAACAAATTATGATCTAGAATGGTGTTAAATCAATCCACATTAATAAGAAGATCAAATAGCTGTGTCAGTGATCTCCAAACCTAATGAAGGAACTGTCCTATGCTTCCACTTGTTAAATTTGTCAAAATCTCTATCTACACATCCACACTAAAATTAAGTGCATTTAATTTAATACTTAAGATTGTTTTTATAACACTCCCTGTTACAAGCACTTTTAGAGCTATGTAAAATGCTGATTTGGAAATGACTGATATTCACAAGAAAATATGTTTAAGGCAAGATTTCTACAAACCAGGACTCGTCTGAAATATGAAGTATAGTATATTTCTATTTAGACTCTAAATAATTACTGTTGCTAAATTAGACTTAAAGAGGGAGGGAGAGAGAAGGGGAAGGGAACTAGAAAGGGAACAAAGGAGGGAGGAAAGATGGAAGGAAACAGGGAGAAAGGGTTTTCTAATGAGGATGGATGGAAAGGTGCAGGATAGGTTATTACTCTGAGGATCGTTTCAGGAAAAAATTCCAAACAGATTTAGAAAATTTTCGTAATAAAATGGCTATCCATTTATTTGGCACCTACTCTTTGCCAGGCATTAGAGAAGTTTCTCACACATTTAATCTTTGAGATGCAGTCAGCTCTCCATTTTACAGATGAGGAAACTTGTATTCATAGAGCACTTTGCTTAAGTTAAAATAGCTAGTGAGCAGCTAAGATTATCCAAAGTCTGTTTTACTTTCCATTCATGCAAAACTGGACTTCGGCTGTTATAAAGCACCAAATGGGTCACTATTGATACAAAGATCCAGCCTTTTCATCTAGCTGGAAAGGCATGACATGTACATAAAACAAAGATACTGTATTGATCATTCAACTTCTAAATTGCGATCTTATTTCCTAAATGATAGCTTGTGCCATCATGAGGTCCTCACAGCACATCACAAGGATGTTTGCCAAATTTGATAGGCTACTAAATAAGTCACAGTTATGAGTGTTCATGTTATAGCGGGTACACTATGTGGAATTATAGACTCCAGGGAATGGCGGAAACAAGGTTAAGAGGATGGTTCACAAATACAGGGCACATCAAAAATGTTATATCTGAGATTGTCTTCTATTAATTAAAAATCATCTTATTTCATTTTAAGTTCTTAATTTTATTAATTGGATTTTATGAGTTGTATTAAATATTGGCTATAAGTAATTTCTAGATCTTTCTAAAAGAATTCATACTAGAAAAATGTCATTCTGAATCATAGATTATCATCATTATCTAACTAAAACTAAACAAAATTTATTTTGTCCATAAGTATCTGTGATGATCAATTTTATTTGTCAACTGCTCCAGGCTGTAGGGCTCAGTTATTTGGTTAAACTCCAGTCCAGATGTTGTTGTGAAAGTGTTTTTTTAGATGTAATTAACACTTAAATCAGTAGGCTTTTTGAAACAGTTAATTGACAAAGACTGTATACATTCAAGGTGTACAACATAATGATTTGATATGCATATATAGTATAATTATCACAATCAGTTAATTAACATGCAGATTACCTTTCATAATGTGGGTGGGTCTCATCCAATTATTTGAAAGCCTTAACAGAAAAGACTGATGTCCCAGGAGGAATAATAAATTCTGCCTCCAGAATGCCTTTGGACTCAAGACTCCACCATCAACTCTTCCCTGTATCTCCAATCTACCACCCTACCCTGCAAATTTCAAACTTGCCAGGCCACACAACCACACAACCTGTGAGCCAGAACCAGTTCCTTAAAATGTCTCTCTCTTTATCTCTCTCTCTCTGTCTCTCTCCCTGTTGGTCTGTTTCTCTGGAGAACCCTAGTAAGGGTTCCATATTTCCAAATCATATTATATCTGTAAAAATAAATACCCCTGATGACAGTATCTGATTTACTTCTATACTCTTGGCACCAGTACACAGTACACACTCAATAAATAATTAATACCAGAATACATGAATACATGAAAAAATAAATGTCTAAATCAAACAAACAATAAACTGTTACCTTTAGCTGGACAAATAGAAAATGCTATCCCACTTCCTGTGTTTACGGGTTGCCATTGAAACTGAGCACAACAATTCTGAAGATTATACAATCTAACTGTCCCCCGAAAACATGTTTTCATGAAGAAGCTTCGTGGTCTCAATACTAGCTCATTAGAAGATAGCTCAAGTGTTACTAGCTGGACAACTGCCATCACTAGGATGTGTCCACTGGGTGCGTTGTTCACTGTAAAGGTAAAAGACCTGTAATGCAGCAAAAGCATCCAAATTTAACTGATAATAGCTATTTGTGATTATGGAATTCAGCTACATGTAAAATGCACATAGCATTGATTAACATCCACAGTTCTTAGCATGTAATACTTTAATTATGAAAGATAATGATATTGCTACTAAACTATCAACCTATATATCTAAAAATTGATGCAGATATAGCTTCTATGTTTGGAGAACAAATATACAATACAATTATTCAAGCAAATAAATACATATTCTACAAAAGTATACTTTGATTCTAACAAACAGAAATTCAAAAATAATTCCTACTTCCAAAATTTTCCAGCGGTGGGAGATTCAAATACCATTGAAATATAAGTACTGGATGTAGGTGGAATCACATGAAAATTGGTTGGTCTTCCAAAGTTCTTCTAAATCAGTATCTAACTGGAGCAAAACATGCATAGGTAGCATATTAATAACATGAAGTAGATGAGTATTTGGAGAGTTCACACAAATACAACCAAAGTTAAGGACAGAAGGCCCTGAAAAAAAATGAAAAGTATTTTGTTAAGTTTAAAGATGGCAAATGAGTTCATTTACTTTTTTTCAAAATATATTTTGATTAACCAATTTGTATAAAAATGAAATTTTAAAAAATACAATAATATCAGAAATTATTAAGTAAGCATTTTTTTCTAGATGACCATGATTAAACGTTTGGACATTATTGGCTACAATTCAATATAAATATATTCTAATTATATGGAAAATTATATGACTAAATAAGAACCATTCACTACAACTTAGCACCTTAATTTGCAACACTTCAACATCTCCTCTATTCCCAGTAGTGCAAGTATTTTGTTCACTTATCTATAATTTACGGAAACTGGTAAATTTCCCATGACCCATTGCTTAAGTTTTCCCCTTAAAATGCCCAGGATTTTATATCAAAGCAATTTTAATAATTTAAGTTTTGCCCTGCCTTTAACAGCTTAATTTAGTTAAAACTGGCATATAGTAAACTGAACATATTTAAAGTATAGAATTTCATTAGTGTTCATATATGTATACACCTGTGAAACAATCACCACAATAAAGAGTGAACATTCATCACTCCAAAAACTTTGTGCCCCTTTACATTCCTTCTCTACTACCATTCTCCATGTTTTATATGCTGAATTTCCCCCCCTAGAGAGAGAATCAGCCCATCCACATCAATCAATCATCCTTTGTCCACATCTCCCTCATGGCCACCTTAACTGTGGTTAGAATGAAATGAGAACTCCCACTTCAGATCATTATAGCCACTACTTCTTTAATCATAATTGTCCCTCAATCACTTGGTGAAAACGGACCTAGAAGGGTATATTGTATAGCACTTCTGCAAGGTTAGAAAGGAGTTTTCACTTGTTCTCCTAACTCACAGTCAGCCCAGATGCCTCATGTCTTTACCTCACACAGGAGGCAGAGCTTGAAGTGAGCCGAGATCACACCACTGCACTCCAGCCTGGGTGACAGAGCGAGACTCCGTCTCAATAAATAAATAAATAAATAAATGGCAAAGAATTTAAAAGGCATTTCTCCAAAGACTATATATGACATACATAGACATTTCTCTAAGTAAGTACATGAAAATATATTCAACATCTTATTCATTTAGGGAAATGAATATCAAATCCACAATGAGATAACACTTCATACTCACTAGTAGGTCTATAATCAAAAAGACAGAAAATAACAGTGCTGGTGAGAATGTTGAAGAACTTGTAACCCTTATACATTGCTGACAGGATTACAACTTTGTGCAATCACTTTGGAAAACATTTTAGAGGGTTTTTTTTAAGTTAGATATAAATTTATTGTACAGCAATTCCACTCCTAGAAATCAGAGAATTTTATGTGAATGTTCATAGCAGCATTATTGATCATAGCCTCAAACTGAAAACAACTCAATGTCCATCAACTGGGGAATTGCTAAACAAAGTGTGGTATACTCATAAAATAGGGTGCTGTTTCAATAGAAAAAGGACCAAAATATTGATACTACCATGTGGGTGAACCTCAAAAACATTATGCTAAGTGTGAGAAGCAATATATGAAAGACTAGATATTGTATGATTCCATTTATTTTCAGAATAGGCAACTGTGTAGAGATAGAAAGTTGATTAATGGTTGTCTGAGGCAAGGGGTAGAAATAGTAACTGGGCAGGGCACGGTGGCTCACACCTGTAATCCCAGCATTTTGGGAGGCCAAGGCTGGTGGGTCACTTGAGATCAGGAGTTCAAGACCAGCCTGGCCAACACGGTGAAACCCCATCTCAACTAAAAATACAAAAACCTAGCTGGATGTGGTGGTGCTGCACCTGTAATCCCAGCTACTTGAGAGACTGTCAGGAGAATTGCTTGAACCTGGGAGGTGGAGGTTGTAGTGAACCGAGATCACGCCACTGCACTCCAGTCTGAGCAACAGAGTGAGACTCTGTCTCAAAAAAGAAAAAAGAAAGAAAGAAAGAAAGAAAGAAAGAAAGAAAGAAAGAAAGAAAGAAAGAAAGAAAGGGAGTAACTGCATATGGGCATGAGAGTGATGGCAGCATTCTAAAATTAAATTGCGAAGGTGGTTATATAACTTTAAATTTACTAAAGTTCATTCTGTCAATCATACTTAATAACTATGACTA
Organism: Nomascus leucogenys; assembly: GCF_006542625.1. Taxonomy (NCBI): domain Eukaryota; kingdom Metazoa; phylum Chordata; class Mammalia; order Primates; family Hylobatidae; genus Nomascus; species Nomascus leucogenys. The sequence goes on from NC_044406.1 coordinate 55,241,497, forward strand.
CTCTGAGGACTTCTTATATTTCCAAAGTTGATACTTGCATACTTTAAATTTTACGAAATATAAATTATACTTTAAGAAATCTTTTTTTATAAAAAAAAAGGCTGTAGTAGGTTTTTGTGTATTCTCACCAACGATTACTTGATGAATTTGCTTTGGTGTCAAAATTAAGCTACAATCATGTTTTTCCTGCAGTGTGGATGGTTCTGATTTAAGTCCTTTGAGAACCTGTAAAAAATCATATTTTTCCAGAATTATTCATTATTAGCAAAAGCTATTTTAAGAATTCTGGTGGAATAACCAAATGTAAAACACTGCACATGCCTTTCTTCTCACGGACTCTTCCTCCTGAGATGCTATACTCCTGGTGGTTAACAATCGATTCGCTCTGATTGAATTCGCTGCTGAAGACAGCTCCTCTTCTATTTCCGCTTCGGAGAGTGAGGGTGACTTTAGACCTGATCCTGGCTCTAAGCCTATGTCTGTATCATCATATGAATACATGCACTCCCTATAAAATTAATAATAATAATCAGTAATTGAGGTGAAGTCATTCAAAAAATGCATCTGTAAATTCAAGCATTTCCCATAGTGCATATTGCTGCTGCCTCACTCATATCCACTTAACCAGACTGGTGCACTAATCCACATAAAATTGTCCTCTGCTGAGGAGATCCCCTTCTCAAACACCTTATCGAGGAAATTATGCTCATGCCTGCCACACCCAAGGACAGCAATATGGAACACAAAACACAAGCCCCTTTGGCTCAAGCCAGCAGCAACTATGTGGTAAAATTTAGCCTCAAGAGACCCTGAGTGTCAACATTATTTGAAACACATTTTTCCTCAGCTCTCACTCCTTCCTTATTCTGCTTCCCTCGTTCTGTACAGGTTTCTCCTGAGAGCACATACTCCATAAATCACAGGCACTGGAATCCCTGTTTCAAGTTCTGCTTCTGGGGAAACCCATCTAAGACAATTCCAAGTCAAAAGGTAACAAAAGAAATAATTGTAGTTAAAGCAGCTCAGTGTTTTGCTTTTATCATGTATTGAAATGTAGTTTACAACATCTAAAATAAAAAAGAAACCAAGGAGTAAAAAAAAAATTCTGACTCTGTGGACACCATGATCTGTTGCATATTTTTTGAGGAACTGAACATTACCTCTCTGCTTGTTTCTTCTGCAAGCGCACACTTCTTAAATATTTAAGATACATTGCATAATAGTTTTCATGTAATTTCTTTTGCTGCTTTTTAAATGTAGTATATGCAAAATCATGATTCACATAGTTAAATCTTGGAACTTTTGTGAAAATTGGCCTGCAATATATTGTTAATATTTTTATATATGCATTTGTTCAATCAGTATTTATTGAGATCCTCCTAGCCAATTTCTATATCAGGTGTTGGGTGTGGAATGGCAAATAGGACAGATTCTAGTCCTTCCCCTCATATGCTATTCTATATCAAGACATGATTGCATGTAGAACTAGAGCAAAGCCTATTTTTTCTTAATCTAATAAAAAAAAATCCATTGTAAGGTCACTGGGATGTAATGGTGCCTATTCTAAACCCATCTTTGAAGAATTAGTCAGATAGGCAATTTGGACAGTGCTAGATTACAGATAAGACTCCAAGAAACTAGATCTGAATCTGACTAGTGTTTCCTAAAAGTTAACTGGTTTTAGATCATTATGATCAAAATTAGAAAAAAAAGTAGAATAATGAATCTTTTTGCTAAACATGCTACCTCCTTTAAACTTCACAACTTATGAAATAACCATCAACAATAAACCTATATAGAGGAAACAATTCATAAAAGAACTGTGAATTACTTTATATCTAATATCCACTCAACTGGGTTTATGCTCTTCCTTTTTACCCACCATATATTTTCAGTAAAAAAAAAAAATGTGCGAGTATTCACACCTTCTGGCTTTGGTCTACCTCAATCTTCAGCAAATGTTCTTAATCATTAGGATATTCACCCTCAATAATTAAAACATAAGTATGGGGGGAGGGGGGAGGGATAGCATTAGGAGATATACCTAATATAAATGATGAGTTAATGGGTGCAGCACACCAACATGGCGCATGTATACATATGTAACAAACCTGCACGTTGTGCACATGTACCCTAAAACTTAAAGTATAATGAAAAAAAAGAAAAAAAACATAAGTATGAAGATATTAGTCACAAAGTCAAATGAAAATTAATTTTTCTTCTTGTCTTCAACAACTCCTCAATGTTTACAGTAATACAGCTTCAACTGTGTTAAATTCTTTAAGAGAGTGAAAAAACAAGACAGGAAACAAATGCTTTGTTGTTCAAAGACAATTTTTGATATTTAAATTTTCCTTCAAGCTCTGAGACACTTAACCACCTTTAGAACCTAGAAATAATTCCTACATATATTTGAAGTCCTGATACCTCTAACAAGGAGAGAGGGATAAGGAAAGAAGTAGTGGTGTAAATGCCTTAAATGAGAAAGAGCTGACTATTAACATATCTAAATCGTTATCAGCTCCTTAGAAAAACATCTAGAAATACCTCTGCAGCTTAAGGAGGATAAGTTTTTTAAAATATGCAAAGAAAAGGAGACAAAAATTACTATGGAAATAAAATATTTTTCCTTATTTATTTATTCAAAAAATATTTACCAAGTGCCTACTCTATGCCTGACACTGTTCTAAGCACAAGGCATACTGCAGTAAATAAAAACTAGACAAAAATCCCTACCTTATTTTATTCTCAAAAATTGAAAAGGTAAAATGCATTAAAATGAAATAGAAATTACAATTATCAACAAGTAAATACACTATGAAACTTATTTCCTTACTTAAAGTTACTAATTGCTAGCCAGAAAACATAAGGACTAAATACTGCCTTAACTATTAATATGAAAAAGTGTTCATTGAGAAAAATAATTATGGTCAGGGGATAAATAGTAAATAGCCTTATTTTTAAAATTCTGCTATTTTTAGATCATTCGATTAATACAGAGACAGAAACAAATGTTAATATTAACACATTATATTTCTATATAGATACATATATAGATATATACATATATAGATACATAGATATCTCTATATAGATGTGTATAACCTTAAGGAAGAGTTGAAAAAAGTACACAAAAAATTATTGCTAGAAGCTGCCTCTGCAGAGTGGGAGTGAACAGAATGAGTCAGAGGAAAAAACAGAATTTTCTTTTCTATAATATGGCAATTATTTAAAATGGAGTCTGAGTGGTTTTTATGTTTCTGTGTTTTATGGTACTTGTCAAGTAATAATTTTTAAAAAGGCTAATTTGGATGGAATTTGTAAATAATAAGATAGACTATAGAAAAACCTGGACTTTTCCTATCGTAGACAATAAAACAATTATGTCCTAAAAATCAAATGGTATTGCAAGAAAATGTCTGCAGAATTAAGTGAGCTTAATGACTAATCAAAGCTAAAAGGACAAGTGCAGAAAGCCCAGAGCCATTATAAAGTTTAGATACTTTACTAGTAGCATAAAAGCAGGCAGAAAAAAAAAAAAAAACAACTTATTTCTGTCTCCAATGTGTAAAAACTATTCCTGGGCACAGGGCCCAGATAAGCATGTCGGGATGCCTAGTTCACTTCTCACTAACCATTGGAAAGTTAGTAATTTATTTGAGATTTGGATAAATATAAACTGAGGTTGAACACTTTTTATCATCCTAATTGGGGAGGTTTAAGTTCACTTTGTGGAAGATTATTAAAAATGTGCCTTTGAAGGGGGTCAAACAAAGATGACGATGATGAGGATGATGATGATGATGATAACTGTGATTTTTTTACACAATTTTATTTTTTTTTTAGCTTAAATAAACTCAAGCTTTCAACCATACTTAATAAACATTACTACTCTGAGGACCTGTTACATTTCCAAAGATGATTATTTGTATTATTCTTCTATACTTGTCAATAGCATATTTTAAGAACATTTTATATACCATTCACTTCCAGGTAAGTACATATTGAGGTGAAAACCTAAAACAAACACAGTGGCATTCAACAACCATCTCACTCCATGTAAAAAAAAAAATGAAAAGATAATTGCAGTTTTATTATTATTATTATTATCACAATCATTAGTGTTATACAGCAGGATCTGATGAAACTTCTGCATGACATGTTGTCCATTATGCTTTTCCAAATTTCAGGGTTTTAATATTTCATGTTACCTGAAATGTTTATGATGGTCTTTAGACCTGATAGTCGCAGCTCGGTCATTGGGAAAGGCTAATAGCATATCCTTCACTGGCTCTTCACATGAGCGATGATTGTGAGTGCGTGTCATGGCTGATTGAAGCATTGCTACAGGTGCATAATTCTTGCATTTTGCCAAGTCTTTGACCACAAACTTTCCCGTGGGATTATGGATCGAAGGCAATATACCTTTTATAGAATTGAATATAAGTTTATAGATGGTATTTTTAATTTCAACTTTAAAAACAATAACCATGAATTAATTAATACACTAGATAATTGATTCTAACTTAAATGCTGAACTCCTAAACACATTTGGAAAATACAAATCATTAATAAAAAGACCTACACAACACAATTTAGCAAAATAATAAAATATGAATAATATAAATGCATATATAAAAATATAAAATATGATAACTTGAAGGATTTAGGTTGACCCATATGAAACTAAATTTTTTGTTGGTCCAAAACAGTTGACTATCAGCAACTTCATATGGTTCAACATATAAAAGATAATGAGGAATTAGATAAAACAGTAGCAACAAGTAAATCCATGGAATAGTCAAAAACAGTTTATATTATAAACTCCCTCAACAACAAAACTAAGAAGAATAAAATATAAAAACCATGAAAATATTAAATAAACTGTATACATCAATAAACCAGTGCTACTCAAAGCGCAATCCTCAGAATGGCAGTAACGGCAGTGTCAGCATCTACTGGGAACATTGTAAAAATGTGAGTCTTTGGGCTGTAACACGGACAAGCTTAATAATCATTGCTGGGATGTAAGCCAATGATATGTGTTTTAACAGGCCTTTTAGGTGATTTTGATGCATGTTAAAAGATGAGAACTCCTGGGTCAGACCACATTATTTTATATATACACACATACATATATATATGTCTTTAGACCTGATAGTTGCAGCTCGGTCGTTGGGAAATGCTAACAGCACTTCTTTCACATATATGTGCATGTGTAATTAAGCAATTAGTATATTAAAATAATCTTAAATTAACAACAATAACAACAAAGCCAGGTCAGCATTACACAATAGCATACCAGGATCAAATTTCATCACAACTTTCTTGGTGGAAGCTTTGCAGATGCTGTTGAAAGCTAAATATACGTGATGGAAAGATTTTACTGATAAAGATTGCAAATCTTCTTCTGCCACTAAACCAATAATCTCCATCATCTGCTTCACTTTGAAGACTCCAAGTTGATGTGGAAAAAATGAACACATCACATCCTAAAAAAAAAAAAAAAGATGAAAAGTAACCAATAATAAATTGGTAGAAAAAAAGTTAAAAGCAAATCTAAAAAAAACACCAGTTAATAAAATTTCAAGGAAAGCTAGTTCATAATGGTAGTATGAAAGTACTTCAGAAATATACAGCATTGACAAACTTTTAAAATATTCATTACTGGCAAATTATTTAAGAAAAATTAAACATAGTACCAAAGCAAATTCAGAATAGTGGATTAAGGACTTCCAAAAACCTACTTCTCCAGAAGAGGAAAGAGAACACTGGCAATAAAAATTGTCAAAATGTAGTCCTTTCAGATATTTGAAGATTACCTAAAGGCTCACAAAAATCCAAGGAGTATTTACTTAAAGAAAAAAGATTGAATCTCTGAAGGAATAGAAGACTGTGCCATTTTTACTTGATGTAATCCCATTCTTTAAAATTCAGCTTTGTGGTCTCCTTGAAAAACAACAGCCTTGCAACTGTGTGTGAAAACCATTAGCCTAGTAGCCAAAAGAGGGAAAAGAATGAGTTTGGACCACTCCAAACGCCTCACTAGCAGAGAGATGTACATATTTGTTTTGTCTCACATGATTCAGAGTTCACTCTGTGTGCACAATTCTCTCTCCAGGGTTCTGTCAAATATATAGGTATATATTACTCTGTGTATGCATATATGCAGCAATTTTTTAACTGAGAAGTTAAAACTCAGTAACTTGAGGTGGCATTACCATTTAAGGCTAAAAGAAAGCTATTCATAAATAAATGCACAAATAGAAAAATCTAAAAATCACTTGGGAACAAGATATTCAGATGGTATTTGAAAAGCTCTGAAATATTCCTGGAAACCTAGATTGTGACACACATCTGCAGGACTGTGTATATTCCCAGAAAAGATTTAAGAAAGTTCTCATGTCTCATCTATGGCTGAATTTACGGCTCTTTACAAGGAAGAATTAAAGACTAGAAAGAGTTGTAAACTACTTGACAGAATATCAAAGACACGCCCCAGCATACTTACTTATACAGAGGCTCTTGATATAGGCTGTGAGACTTATTGATTCAAGGAATTTAAGGGAACCTCTATCCAATCATTAGCTGAACACTAAATTAACTGAGTAGAGACTTTATTGGCTACACACAATAAAGAAAAAGCTTTCACGGAATTAGTCTAGAGAATCACTAAATAAACAAAACAACAACAACAAAAAAGCAACAATAAATACTGCGATGCTTATTTCCATAGTTGCCAAATTATATTATGTAAAATGCCCAGTTTTCAACATGAAAAAAATATGAGACACCCAAATAATCAGGAAAGTATGGCCAATACCTAGGAAAGCTGTAGTTCATAGATAATGTCCCTATGGAAATCCAAATGGTGAACTTATTAGACAAACATGATAAGTTAACTATTGTAAATATTTTCAAAGAACTGAAGGGAAACAGGTCAAAAGAATTAAAGGAAGTATGTGAACAATGTCTCACAAAATACACAATTTCAATAAAGTGTGGAAATTATAAAAAAGAACAAATAAATATTCAGGAATTGAAGAGTAATGTAACTAAAATTTTAAATTTATGTAAGGGACTCAATGGCAGATTTGAACTGGCAGAAAAACTAACCAATGAAATTGAAGACAAGACATTTGAAACTATTCACATTGAAGAGAGATACATAAGGATGAAGAATAAAGAACAGAGTCTCAGAGACTTTGGGGACACCATCAAGCATAGTCACATATGTATGATGGGAGTCTAAAAAGGAGAAGAGAGAAAGAAAAGGTCAGAAAAAATATTTGAAGAAATAATAGATGAAAAGTTCAAAAACTTGATTAAAGACAATCTACATATCAAAGAAACTCAACAAAACCCAAGCAGGGTAAATCAAATAGATCCACACCTAAACACAACAAAGTCAAACTATCAAAACCAATGACAGAGAATCTTGAAAAACTGCAAGAAGAAAGGTAATTATCACATGAGAAGGATTCTTTAGAAATGAACAGCTAACTTCTCACTGGAAACACTGAAGGCAAAAAGGCAGTGGAGAGGTGTGTTCCAATATTGAAGGAAAAAGACTACATGCAAAATTCTATAACTAGCAAAACTATCATTCAAAACTGAAGTATAAATTAAGACATTTCCAGATAAATATAAATGAAGAGAATGTATCATTAGTAGATTTGCATCACAAAAATATAAAGGGAATTCTTCACAACGAAGTAAAAGGACACCTGATAGTCACTCAAATTCAGACAAGGAAGTTAAGAGCACAGGCAAATGTAACTACCTACATAGATAAATATAAAAGTACTTTTGTTTGCAATGCTTTCCTGCTCCTATCCGATTTAAAAAGCAATGCATACAGAAATAAGTATTAGAGTATGGATGAGCTTTTAAAGAATAAGCACATATTATTTGTATGACAAGAATAGCACAAAGAGGAGACAAGAACCATAATTCTATTGGAGCAAAGTTTTTGTATACTATACAAATTAAGTTGACATTAATGTGAATGAGACTGTTTTAAGTTAAAGATGTTAAATGTAACCCAAAGGGCAGCCACTAAGAAAATTAAATGTTTTTAAAGTTTCGTAAAATAAATAATGATGAAATTAAAATGGTATATTACAAAATATCTGTTTAGTACAAAATAAAGCAGTAATGAAATAATAGAAAACTAGGAGGATATGTAATTATAGAAAACAAATAGAAAAATAGCAAATGCAAATCCTATGTTACTAGTAGTTACATTACATATAAATGGATTGGCACACATTTACCTATGTAATAAACCTGCACATCCTGCACACATACCCCAGAATTTGAAATAAAAATTAAAATTTTTGAAAAAAGTAAATGGATTTTCTTTACATTTCTTTCCCCCAGCTCTATTAAGGTATAACTAATAATTAAAAATTGTTTGTATACAAATATATAGTAAATATATAGTATTTAATATGTAATTTTGAAACAATAAAGCTAAATAATATATCCTTACTGTTTTGTGCTGAAAATATTTATACCCTCTTATTAACCATAGTCGCCATTCTGTACAATAGACTCCCAGAACTTATTCATTCTGTCTAACTGAAATTTTGTATTCTGTGATTGACATCCCCTTATTCGCCATCCACTGCCCCTGGCAACAACAATTCTACTATCTGCTTCTATGAGTTCAACTTTAATTCCACATATAAGTGTAGCCATGCAGTATTTGTCTTTCTGAGTATGTCTTATTTCACTTAGCATAACATCCTCCAAGTTCATCCATGTTTCGCAAATGACAAGATTTCCCTATTTTTTTAAGGCTGTATAGTATTCATACACATACACACACACACCACATTTTATTTATCCAAGGCGAATGAAATCAGCATGTTGAAGAGATATCTTCACTCTCATGTTAACTGCAGCATCATTCTATAGCCAAAATATGCAATCAACCTAAGTGTTCATCAATAGATAAATGGATACACATAAATGGATTAAATTGTGCAGTCAAAAAGCAGAGATTGGTGGAGTAGGCAAAAACACATAATCTACATATTTCCCACCAGAGGTACACATTGTATACAAAAATACAAATAGGTTGACAGTGAAAGGATTGCAAAATGATATGTCATATGCAAACAATATCCAAAAGAGAACAGGGTGCCTATACTAATATAAGACAAAATAGATATTGATAGAAAAAGTTCTACATTGAAAAAAGAGCATTTTATAATGATAAAAGGGTCAAGACATCAGGAATGTATATTATAACCATATATACACCTAATAACGTCAAAAAACTGACAAAAGTGAAGAAATAGGCAATTCAACTATAATAGTGGGAGACTTTGATATTCCACTTCCAATAATGATTAGAAAAACTAAGCATATGATCAACAAAGAACAGAGAACTGAAAAACATCATAAACCAATTAGACCCAAAATATACCTGTAGAACATTTTACCCAACTACAGTAGAATGCACATTTTTCCAAAGTACACTTTCGCACTTTGAATGAAACATTTTAAATATAGACTATGTTAGTCTATGAAATAAGCCTCAATAATTTAAAAGGACTGAAATCTGTGCAGTATGTTTTCCAACCAAAATGCAATGAAATTAAAATCAATAAGAGAAGAAAATGTGAAAAATTCACACATTTTGGAAATTAAGCAATACATGTCTAAATAACCAATAGATCAAAGAACAAAACCACAAGGGGAATTCAACATTATTTTGAGACAAAGAAAAACTAAAACACAACATACCAAAACATATGAAATGCAGAAAAAGCAGTGACAAGACAGAAATTTATGGTTATAAACAAATGTATTTTTTAAAAAGGATTTTAATCAATATTCTAACCATCCACCTTAGGAAATTTTAAAAAAGAACAAAGTAAGTTCAAAGTAAGTAGAAGAAAAGGCATAATAAACACAAAAGCAGTAATAAATAATAAAGATAATAGAAAACGTTAGGAAAAAAATCAACAGTCCTGAAACTATATCTTTGACATGATTAACAACACTGAAAAAAATTTAACTAGACTTAATAAGCAAAAAAAGAGATGACTAACTTTGCTAAAATCAGGAATAGAAGAGAGGACATCACTACCAACTTTACACCAGTAAAAAGGGGTATAAGATTAAGTGATCAACAACTGAATACCAACACATCAGATAACCTAAATGACCTGGGCAAATTCTTATGAAGAGAAAGACATAAACTACTGAAACTGACCCAAGAAAAAATGGATAATATGAATAGCCCCACAACAAATAAAGGGATTGAATTAATAGCCAAAAAATTTCTGACAAAGAAAATCCCAGGAAAAAATGGCTTTGGTGGTAAATTCTACCAACTGTTTAAAGAAGAATTACTGCCAGTCTTTCACAAGCATTTACAAAAAAATTTAAAAGAAGAGTGTACTTCTCAATTCATTCTGTGGCACCAATTTTATTCTGATGCCAAAATCAAAAACATTTTTTAAAAATCTGCATTCCTATGTCCCTTATGAATATATATGCAAAAATCCTCAACAAAATACTATCAAACTGAAACCAGCAAAATGTAGAAAAGATTATATACTATGTACAAGTATGATTTCAAGTTTAACATCCATATGTCAATGTAATGCACAATCTTAATAAAGGACAAAACCATATTATCATTTTAATAGACACAGAAATAGTAGTTGACAAAATACACTTCCATAATAGAAACATGCAACAAACTAGGAATAGAAGGGAACTCCATCAAGTTTATAAAGGCAGTCAATGAAAAACTTAGAACTAACATCAAACTTGATAAGAGACTAAATGATTTCCCCTTAGATCAGGAGCAAGACAAGATACCCCTTTTGCCATTGCTATTTAATATTGTACTAGAGGTTCTAGCTAGGACAAGCAGGTAAGAAAATAAGTTAATAAAATGAATCTAGATTAGAAAGAAAGATGAAAAATGACCTCCATTCACAGGTAACATGATCTTGTATCCCAAAGAATCCACCAAAAAACTACCAGAACTAATAAATGAGTTCAGCAAATTTGCAGAATACAGGATCAAAATGCAGAAAATAAATGCATTTATATACACTAGCAATGAATAATCCAGAAATAAAACTAAGAATTCTATTTCATTTCCATAGCATAAAATAAGGATAAAATATTCAGAAATAAATATTTAAAATAATTGCAAGACTTGTACATTGAATACTATAAACATTATTAAAAGGCATTAAAGAAGACATAAATAAGTGTAAAGACATACAATCTTCTGGATCACAGGATTTAATATTGTTAAAATGGCAATATTCCCTAAATGGATTTACAAATTCAACACAATTCTTTTCAAAATTCCAGCTGTCTTTTTTTTTTTTTTTTTTTTTTGCAGAAATTAGCAAGCTAATGTTAAATTTCACATGTATTTGCAAGCATCTCACATTAGGCAAAAATGTTCTTTAAAAAGAAAAAATTTAGAAGGCTCATATTTCCCAAATTCAAAAAGTACCATAAACCTGCAGTAATTACAGGCCTGGCACAGTGGCTCACACCTGTAATCCCAGCACTTTGGGAGGCTGAGGCGGGTGGATCACTTGAGGTCAGCAGCTCCAGACCAGTCTGGCCAACATGGTGAAGTACCTTGTCTCAAAAAAAAAAAAAGAAAAAAAAAGCTACAGTAATTAATACATTGTAGTATTGACATAGGATAAATACAGATATGCAAAATAGAATTTTTAGTCTAGAAATCCTTATATTCACGTTCAATTGGTTTTTTATATATGTGACAATATTCTGTGATAACTTGACATCTCTATGAAAAAGAATACATTTCAACCTCTAAATCATGCCATTTACAAAAAATAACAAATAGTTTTTTTTTTTTTTTTGAGACGGAGTCTCGCTCTGTCACCCAGGCTGGAGTGCAGTGGCATGATCATGGCTCACTGCAACCTCCTCCCGGATCCAAGTGATTCTCCTACTTTAGCCTCCTGAGTAGCTGGGATTACAGGCGTGCGCCACCATGCCCGGCTAATATTTGTATTTTTAGTAGAGACGAGGTTTCACCACGTTGGTCAGGCTGGTCTTGAACTCCTGACCTCGTGATTGGGTCGCCTTGGCCTCCCAAAGTGCTGGGATTACAGGTGTGAGCCACCACGCCCAGCCAACAAATAGATTTACAAGTTTGAGCTAAAATTCTTACAGAAAAACATGGGAACAAAACTTAATGACCTCAGAGAGTATATGACTACTTAGATATGATACTAAATGCACAAGAGACAAAAGAAAAAAATAGATAAATTGAACTTAATCAAAAGTATTACTTTGGGGCTGGAGCCAAGATGGCCGAATAGGAACAGCTCCCATCTACAGCTCCCAACGTGAGCGATGCAGAAGACGGGTGATTTCTGCATTTCCATCTGAGGTACCGGGTTCATCTCACTAGGGGTGCCAGACAGTGGGTGCAGGACAATGGGCGCAGCGCACTGTGCGCGAGCTGAAGCAGGGTGAGGCATTGCCTCACTCAGGAAGCACAACCAGTCAGGGAGTTCCCTTTCCTAGTCAAAGAATGGGGTGACAGACAGCACCTGGAAAATCGGGTCACTCCCACCCTAATACTGCGCTTTTCCAACGGGCTTAAAAAATGGCACACCAGAAGATTATATACCGCACCTGGCTCAGAGGGTCCTACACCCACCGAGTCTCACGACTAGCACAGCAGTCGGAGATCAAACGGCAAGGCGGCAGCAAGGCTGGGGGAGGGGCGCCTGCCATTGCCCAGGCTTGATTAGGTAAACAAAGCAGCCAGGAAGCTCGAACTGGGTGGAGCCCACCACAGCTCAAGGAGGCCTACCTGCCTCTGTAGGCTCCACCTCTGGGGCCAAGGCACAGACAAACAAAAAGTCAGCAGTAACCTCTGCAGACTTAAATGTCCCCGTCTGACAGCTCTGAAGAGAGTAGTGGTTCTCCCAGCATGCAGCTGGAGATCTCAGAACGGGCAAACTGACTCCTCAAGTGGGTCCCTGACCCCCCAGCAGCCTAACTGGGAGGCATCCCCCAGCAGGGGCAGACTGACACCTCACAAGGGCAGGTACTCTCCTGAGACAAAACTTCCAGAGGAACGATCAGGCAGCAGCATTTGTGGGTCGCCAAAATCCGCTGTTCTACAGCCACCGCTGTTCTGCAGCCACCGCTGCTGACAACCAGGCAAACAGGGTCTGGAGTGGACCTCTAGAAAACTCCAACAGACCTGCAGCTGAGGGTCCTGTCTGTTAGAAGGAAAACTAACAAACAGAAAGGACATCGACACCAAAAACCCATCTGTATGTCACAATCATCAAAGACCAAAAGTAGATAAAACCACAAAGATGGGGAAAAAACACAGCAGAAAAACTGGAAACTCTAAAAAGCAGAGCGCCTCTCCTCCTCCAAAGGAACACAGCTCCTCACCAGCAACGGAACAAAGCTGGACGGAGAATGACTTTGACGAGGTGAGAGAAGAAGGCTTCAGACAATCAAACTACTCCGAGCTACAGGAGGAAATTCAAACCAATGGCAAAGAAGTTAGAAACTTTGAAAAAAAATAGACGAATGGATAACTAGAATAACCAATGCAGAGAAGTCCTTAAACGAGCTGATGGAGCTGAAAGCCAAGTCTCGAGAACTATGTGAAGAATGCAGAAGCCTCAGGAGCCAATGTGATCAACTGGAAGAAAGGGTATCAGTGATGGAAGACAAAATGAATGAAATGAAGCGAGAAGGGAAGTTTAGAGAAAAAAGAATAAAAAGAAATGAACAAAGCCTCCAAGAAATATGGGACTATGTGAAAAGACCAAATCTATGTCTGATTGGTGTACCTGAAAGTGACGGGGAGAAATGGAACCAAGCTGGAAAACACTCTGCAGGATATTATCCAGGAGAACTTCCCCAATCTAGCAAGGCAGGCCAACATTCAGATTCAGGAAATACAGAGAATGCCACAAAGATACTCCTGGAGAAGAGCAACTCCAAGACACATAATTGTCAGATTCACCAAAGTTGAAATGAAGGAAAAAATGTTAAGGGCAGCCAGAGAGAAAGGTCAGGTTACCCACAAAGGGAAGCCCATCAGACTAACAGCAGATCTCTTGGCAGAAACTCTACAAGCCAGAAGAGAGTGGGGGCCAATATTCAATATTCTTAAAGAAAAGAATTTTCAACCCAGAATTTCATATCCAGCCAAACTAAGCTTCAGAAGTGAAGGAGAAATAAAATACTTTACAGACAAGCAAATGCTGAGAGATTTTGTCACCACCAGGCCTGCCCTAAAAGAGCTCCTGAAGGAAGCACTAAACATGGAAAGGAACAACCGGTACCAGCCACTGCAAAAACATGCCAAATTGTAAAGATCATCAAGGCTAGGAAGAAACTGCATCAACTAACAAGCAAAATAACCAGCTAACATAATGACAGGATCAAATTCACACATAACAATATTAACTTTAAATGTAAATGGGCTAAATGCTCCAATTAAAAGACACAGACTGGCAAATTGGATAAAGAGTCAAGACCCATCAGTATGCTGTATTCAGGAAACCCATCTCACATGAAGAGACACACGTAGGCTCAAAATAAAGGGATGCAGGAAGATCTACCAAGCAAATGGAAAACAAAAAAAAGCAGGGATTGCAATCCTAATCTCTGATAAAACAGACTTTAAACCAACAAAGATAAAAAGAGACAAAGAAGGCCATTACATAATGGGAAAGGGATCAATTCAACAAGAAGAGCTAACTATCCTAAATATATATGCACCCAATACAGGAGCACCCAGATTCATAAAGCAAGTCCTGAGTGACCTATAAAGAGACTTAGACTCCCACACAATAATAATGGGAGACTTTAACACCTCACTGTCAACATTAGACAGATCAACAAGACAGAAAGTTAACAAGGATACCCAGGAATTGAACTCAGCTCTGCACCAAGTGGACCTAATAGACATCTACAGAACTCTCCACCCCAAAAGAACAGAATATACATTCTTCTCAGCACCACACCACACCTATTCCAAAATTGTCCATATAGATGGAAGTAAAGCTCTCCTCAGCAAATGTAAAAGAACAGAAATTATAACAAACTGTCTCTCAGACCACAATGCAATCAAACTAGAACTCAGAATTAAGAAACTCACTCAAAACTGCTCAACTACATGGAAACTGAACAACCTGCTCCTGAATGACTACTGGGTACATAACGAAATGAAGGCAGAAATAAAGATGTTCTTTGAAACCAACGAGAACAAAGACACAACATACCAGAATCTCTGGGACACATTCAAAGCAGTGTGTAGAGGGAAATTTATAGCACTAAATGCCCACAAGAGAAAGCAGGAAAGATCCAAAATTGACACCCTAACATCACAATTAAAAGAACTAGAAAAGTGAGTGCAAACACATTCAAAAGATAGGAGAAGGCAAGAAATAACTAAAATCAGAGCAGAACTGAAGGAAATAGAGACAAAAAACCCTTCAAAAAATTAATGAATCCAGGAGCTGGTATTTTGAAAAGATCAACAAAATCGATAGACCGCTAGCAAGACTAATAAGAAAAGAGAGAAGAATCAAATAGATGCAATAAAAAATGAAAAAGGGGATAACACCACTGATCCCACACAAATACAATCTGCCATCAGAGAATACTACAAACACCTCTACGCAAATAAACTAGAAAATCTAGAGGAAATGGATAAACTCCTCGACACATACATCCTCCCAAGACTAAACCAGGAAGAAGTCAAATCTGAATAGACCAATAACAGGCTCTGAAATTGTGGCAATAATCAATAGCTTACCAACCAATAAAAGTCCAGGACCAGATGGATTCACAGCCAAATTCTACCAGAGGTACAAGGAGGAACTGGTACCATTCCTTCTGAAACTATTCCAATTGATAGAAAAAGAGGGAGTCCTCTGTAACTCATTTTATGAGGCCAGCATCATCCTGATACCAAAGCCTGGCAGAGACACAACGAAACAAGAGAATTTTAGACCAATATCCTTGATGAACATTGATGCAAAAATCCTCAGTAAAATACTGGTAAACCGAATCCAGCAGCACATCAAAAAGCTTATCCACCATGATCAAGTGGGCTTCATCCCTGGGATGCAAGGCTGGTTCAACATATGCAAATCAATAAACCTAATCTGGCATATAAACAGAACCAATGACAAAAACCACATGATTATCTCAATAGATGCAGAAAAGGCCTTTGACAAAATTCAACAACCCTTCATGCTAAAAACTCTCAATAAATTAGGTATTGATGGGACATATCTCAAAATAATAAGAGCTATCTATGACAAACCCACAGCCAGTATCATACTGAATGGGCAAAAACTGGAAGCATTCCCTTTGAAAACTGGCACAACACAGGGATGCCCTCTCTCACCACTCCTATTCAACATAGTGTTGGAAGGTCTGGCCAGGGCAATCAGGCAGGGGAAAGAAATAAAGGGTATTCAATTAGGAAAAGAGGAAGTCAAATTGTCCCTGTTTGCAGATGACATGATTGTATATCTAGAATATCCCATCATCTCAGCCCAAAATCTCCTTAAGCTGATTAGCAAATTCAGCAAAGTCTCAGGATACAATATCAATCTACAAAAATCACAAGCATTCTTATACACCAATAACAGACAGACAGCCAAATCATGAGTGAACCCCCATTCACAATTGCTTCAAAGAGAATAAAATACCTAGGAATCCAACTTACAAGGGATGTGAAGGACCTCTTCAAGGAGAACTACAAACCACTGCTCAATGAAATAAAAGAGGATACAAACAAATGGAAGAACATTCCATGCTCATGGGTAGGAAGAATCAATATCGTGAAAATGGCCATACTGCCCAAGGTAATTTATAGATTCAATGCCATCCCCATCAAGCTACCAATGACCTTCTTCACAGAATTGGAAAAAACTACTTTAAAGTTCATATGGAACCAAAAAAGAGCCCACATCACCAAGTCAATCCTAAGCCAAAAGAACAAAGCCGGAGGCATCATGCTACCTGACTTCAAGCTATACTACAAGGCTACAGTAACCAAAATAGCATGGTACTGGTACCAAAACAGAGATATAGATCAATGGAACAGAACAGAGCCCTCAGAAATAATGCCACATATCTACAACTATCTGATCTTTGACAAACCTGACAAAAACAAGAAATGGGGAAAGGATTCCCTATTTAATAAATGGTGCTGGGAAAACTGGCTAGCCATATGTAGAAAGCTGAAACTGGATCCCTTCCTTACACCTTATACAAAAATCAATTCAAGATGGATTAAAGACTTACATGTTAGACCTAAAACCATAAAAACCCTAGAAGAAAGCCTAGGCAATACCATTCAGGACATAGGCATGGGCAAGGACTTCATGTCTAAAACACCAAAAGCAATGGCAACAAACACCAAAATTGACAAATGGGATCTAATTAAACTAAAGAGTTCTGCATAGCAAAAGAAACTACCATCAGAGTGAACAGGCAACCTACAAAATGGGAGAAAATTTTCACAAACTACTCATCTGACAAAGGGCTAATATCCAGAATCTACAATGAACTCAAACAAATTTACAAGAAAAAAATGAACAACCCCATCAAAAAGTGGGCAAAGGACATGAACAGACACTTCTCAAAAGAAGACATTTTTGCAGCCAAAAAACACATGAAAAAATGCTCATCATCACTGGCCATCAGAGAAATGCAAATCAAAACCACAATGAGATACCATCTCACACCAGTTAGAATGGCCATCATTAAAAAGCAGGAAACAACAGGTGCTGGAGAGGATGTGGAGAAATAGGAACACTTTTACACTGTTGGTGGGACTGTAAAGTAGTTCAACCATTGTGGAAGTCAGTGTGGCGATTCCTCAGGGATCTAGAACTAGAAATACCATTTGACCCAGCCATCCCATTACTGGGTATATAGCCAAAGGATTATAAATCATGCTGCTATAAAGACACATGCACACGTATGTTTATTGTGACACAATTCACGATAGCAAAGACTTGGAACCAACCCAAATGTCCAACAACGCTAGACTGGATTAAGAAAATGTGGCACATATACACCATGGAATACTATGCAGCCATAAAAAATGATGAGTTCATGTCCTTTGTAGGGACATGGATGAAACTGGAAACCATCATTCTCAGTAAAGTTTCGCAAGGACAAAAAACCAAACACCGCATGTTCTCACTCATAGGTGGGAATTGAACGATGAGAACACATGGACACAGGAAGGGGAACATCACACTCCGGGGACTGTTGTGGGGTGGGGGGAGGCGGGAGGGATAGCATTAAGAGATATACCTAATGCTAAATGACGAGTTAATGGGTGCTGCACACCAACATGGCACATGTATACATATGTAACAAACCTGCACATTGTGCGCATGTACCCTAAAACCTAAAGTATAATAATAATAAAATAAAATAAAACTTCAAAAGAAAAAAAAAAGTATTACTTTTATCCTTCAAAGGTAACTATCAAGAAAGTGGGGCCAGGCGCGGTGGCTCACGCCTGTAATCCCAGCACTTTGGGAGGCTGAGGTGGGTGGATCACGAGGTCAGGAGATTGAGACCATCCTGGCTAACACGGTGAAACCCCATCTCTACTAAAAAAAAAATACAAAAAATTAGCCGGACGAGGTGGCGGGCGCCTATGGTCCCAGCTACTCAGGAGGCTGAGGGAGGAGAATGGCGTGAACCCGGGAGGCGGAGCTTGCAGTGAGCCGAGATCGCGCCACTGCACTCCAGCCTGGGCGACAGAGCGAGACTCCATCTCAAAAAAAAAGAAAGTGGGAAGACAATCCACAGGATGGAATACAATATTTGTGATTTCTGTATCTGTCAAAGGACTTGTATTGAGAATATATAAAGAACTCTTGCAATTCCATAACAAAAAGACAGCCCAACTTAAAAAATAGTAAAATATATTCTATTAGTTTTCTATTTTGGCAATAAAAAATTACCAAAAAACTTGTTGACTAAAATAACTCAAATTTCTTACCTTACACTTGTCAGAAGTCTAACACAGGTTGAAAATCAAGGTGTCGGCAGAACTGTTTATTTCTGGAAACTCTAGCAGAGAATCTGCTTTCTTGCCTTTTCCAGATTCCAGAAGCTATCCCATTCCTCAACTTATGCACCCCACCCCCTTCCACCTTCAGAGCCAGAAATCAGTGGACAGTAAAGTCTTCCATTACTTTGACACTGACATATTTTCTGTCCTCCATTTCCACTTTTAAGGAACCTGAGAGTATATTAGGGTTCACCTGGATAATCCAGGCTAATTTTCCTATTTTAAGGTGGGTTGATTAACAGTCTTAATTTCAAGTGAAACCTGAATTCTCCTTTGCCATAGAACATCACATGTTCATAATTTCTAAAGATTAGGATAGAGATATTTTAGAGGGCCATTATTCTGCCTATCATAGATATGCATAAATATTTCTCCAAAGAAAATATACAAATGGACAATAAGTACATGAAAAGATATTCATCATCATTAGTTACTGGGGATATTTAAATGAAAACCATAAGGACATGCCACTTTGTACCCATTGGGATGGCTATAATAAAAAAAGAAGTACATTAACAAGTGTGGTGGAGGGTATGGGTAAATTGGAATGTTCATTTATTGCTGGTAGGAATATAAAATGGTACAGTCACTCTGGAAAACAGTATGACAGTTTCTTAAAAAGTTAAACATAGGGTTTTCATATGACCCCAACAATTCCACTCTTAGGTGTATTTCAACAATATTAAAAATCTGTCCACAAAAAAAGTTGTACGTGAATGTTTATAGCAGCATTATTCATTATAGCCAAAAGGTGGAAACAACCCAAATGTCCCTCAATTGATGACCAGATAAACAATGGGTGGTATATCCATACAAAAAATATAATTTGGCTATAAAAATGAAGCATTAATACATATTACAATGTGCATGAACCTTGAAAATACGCTAAATGAAAGAAGCCATACACAAAATGCCTCATATAAATATAATATTTATAGAAAAATGACCCAAACTGGAAAACCTACTGACACAGAGAATAGATTAATACTTGCCAGAGGCTGATGAATGAGGAGAAGGGGAATGACTGTTAATGGATATGGAGTTTCTTTTTGGGGTGAAGAAAACGTTGTGGAATTAGTGCTGATGTGTGCAGTCTCTGAACATATTAATATCACTGAACTGTATACTTCAATTTGTGAATTTTATGGTATGTAAATTACATATCAATAAAGTTGTTATTTAAAAAGAATAATCCTATCACACTTCTAAATAGTCAAAGGCCATTTGACCAGTCTGTGCAGGCCACAGTTCTCCAGTGTCTACTATATTTCTTACATTCACATTTTTACTAATTTGAAAATTATTACTGTTGGAAAAATTCATAAATGTAGAGGGTTAAAAATAATATTGGGGAGTTAGCTATTAGATATGTTTTGAAAGATGCATATGTTACTGGAGAAAAATAATTGAGTCGGTAGGTTTAAGAGACTTGGACTACAGGAAATCTAGGAAGCAGTTAAAAAAAAACATTTAGTATAAAAGTGGCTAACATTTGTTGCTATTCAATGAAAACTGATAACATCTATCCAAATTTGGAGGGAGAGAGTCATACTAATGAAGCAGTAAGAGATACAAATAGGAGCTGCATGTATATAAACATGTATACAATAGTTCTTAATTGCAATTGGAAGAAAGCTTCCTTCAATAACTTTATGAACTACATCACCGCAGTGGAAGAAATATGATAACATAAGAAACTGAGGAGAAACTGACAGCACTCATGTTTGCTATATTTAAGGCAGGGTTCAGCAAACGTTTTCTGTAAATTGCCAGACAGTGAATGCTTTAGGCTTCATGGGGCATAGATTTTCACACAACCACTCAAGTCTGTCTTTGTTTGTTTGTTTGTTTGTTTGAGACGGAGTCTTGCTCTGTCGCCAGGCTGGAGTGCAGTGGTGTGATCTCGGCTCACTGCAACCTCTGCCTCCCGGGTTCAAGCAATTCTCCTGCCTCAGCCTCCGGAGTAGCTGGGACTAGAGGCACCGTGCCACCACACCCGGCTAATTTTCATATTTTTAGTAGAAACAGGGTTTTACCACATTGGCCAGGATGGTCTGGATCTCTTGACTTGTGATCCACCTGCCTCGGCCTCCCAAAGTACTGGGATCACAGGTGTGAGCCACCGCGCCCGGCCAACTCTGTCTTTTTGTATGAAAATAGCCTTAGACAATAGGTGAACAAATAAGAGTGGCTATATTCCAAAAACACTAATTACCAAAACAGGTATCAGGCCATATTTGACCTGTGGACCATCGTCTTTCAACCCATTGTTTAGAGGATATAGGAAAGAGTTACCTGTGCAGCAATTAAAAGAAAAACAGCTCCTGACAACCAGAAGCTGACCTAGTGCTCACAGGTATGCCTTGGCGTTCTCTTTTTCTGCTTTGTACCAGCAGTACAAGTTCTAGGCCTGGTAAATATCACCAGTTTCAAACTTCAAAATTCTACTCAAGCTTCAATGTCTGGCTCATACATTACTCTCCTATGGAGAACTTTCTATCTGGTTAGAAGTAAACATTCTGTTATTTGAGTTTCTATATCACCTTGTTACAACTTTAACATGTTTTATATTCTCCTTAAGCCATACCTACCTGTGTATATGTCTAATATTTTAGAGGAAGTAACCATGTTTTGCATCTCTTTAAATTCCCTGGTGCCAAATGCTTTCACTGGCACATGACAGGCACTTAACAAATCATTATGGATTCTATATGAGTACCAATACAAAAATCCTCATAACTAGGCTGCAGAAGAGAAACAATTTATAAACACTGGTAGAACACATGTTGTTTCTAATCCTCTGCATAGCATTTTAGCACACCTTAAAATGTTAGCTGCCATGTAAAAGCAAAGAAAAATTATCTTACCACCATACCCCCTCCATTAATCTTGCCGTTTTCAGGATCAATTTCAAAATTTGCAATTTTTTTAAAGTGGTACGTCACAGGAAGTAATTCGCATTGATTTTTTATGATATACTGAATTTCTGAACGTTCACCCATGAAACAAGGTTTAAAATTAAGAACTGGTCCTGGATCAAACTGTAGTAAAACAGGAAGTCCTGTGCCTGTCAGTGCTAATTCCATTTTCTGAAATCGTTCACCTGGAAAAGCAATAATAGCTGTTGAACATAAAAAGTGTTTGGGGAATCCAGAATATATTTGCTTAGTCTATTTGTTGTCTGAAAGACCTAATGCAAATTGGGTAGCTCATTCAATTTTTTCATTCAACACAATTATTGAGTGTCTTCTCTGTGTCACACCTTGCGGATACAGCAGTGAATAAAAGAGACAACATTCCTGCTCTTACGGACAGTACATTCTAGTGAGGTGACATTGACAATAATCAACCAAATAATGTTATATGTTTACACAGCATTTCATAGAAGATAAGTATTATGGGTAAAGGTAAGACAGGTTGAGACAGAGTACAAGGTCTTGGGGATTCTGTTTTATGTAGAGATGTCCAAAAAGGCCTCTCTGATAGGGAGATACTTGAGCCAAGATATAAAGGGAGTCTGGAAAAAAATGTGAAAATCTAGGAAAAGTTTATTCCAGGCAGAGAGAACAGCAAACACAAACACGCTAAGGCAGGAACTTGTCTGTCATGCTCAAACGACTTTAAAGAACAAATGGCTGGAGGAGAAGAGTAGAAAAATGGTGAAAAATTGTCAGATTTTAGATATATTTTTGAGGGTAGACTTAAGAAGATTTGCTGATACATTGGACACAGAATAGGGAAACGAAGAAGTGATGATAAAGGATGACTCTAAGTTTTTTGCCTTAGCAACCAAAATGATGGAATTGCCATTTCTTGAAACAAGAGACTGAAGGAGGAGCCGGTTGTGGAAAAATCAGGAGTTCTGTTTGGGACATGTTAAGCTGAGATACCTAGTAGACATTCTTATGGAAATGTCTACTAGACCACTCTGTGTTCAAGCTTACGAGTGAAGATGAAGGAGGAAAGAGTGGAGACTTGAGGAGAGAATAAAAGGTGTGTGATATTCATCTCAGATTGTGTAAGAGTGAATGAATGGGTGAATGCAATAGGAATGCCAAACAGCTTAAAGAACTCACTTGGGATTAGCAATTATAGATACAAAGTGAAACCTCTCAATAAGGTTGTGTGTTTTTCTCCAACACAATCAGATTCCTATGTGCAGACCCAATGTAAGCCGAAAGTTGAATTTCATAGAATTAGAGGCTTTTCACTCAGTCACTGTGGGAGACAGACCAACAGATATAAGTGCACATGAAAAAGAGTAATTAAAATAATGGACAAGAGAATAGAAGCTGGGCAAAAATATAAACATGAAGTTTTTGGGAAACTAGAAAGATGATAGCAGAAGAACAATTTTGCAGAGAGAGAGCAGTGTAACTAGAACCAAAGAAAAAGAGTTTGCATTTTTTCACTAATGCTCTTAGTAGGCAATCTTAGACTCTAAATTACCTTTAAGGCAAACCTAGTAACTCCATCCCTGGCTATTCAAAACTGGATTAACCTGTAAACTTTGTATAAATGTGGAATTCTCATTGCTGTCTAGGATCAGCAGACATAGCTTAATATCACAAAACACAATATAAATAGTAACAGAACAATCCATTTATGCCCAAGGAATACAGTTAAATCCTGCTCAATATCACTTATACTGACATACTCGATTTGCATAAATATCCAGGATGGTGATCTAATCCCTCCTTGGTATAGCTCATTTTCCTGGATTTGATTCCTAATCTTCCTAATTCTCTATTTTCTCTTTGATCTGTCTCGCTAAGCTGAACTCCAAGTCCCATTCCATTTTTTTCCTCACTACAACCAACCTAATATAACCTGAGAATATAAAACATAGAAGGCATATTGACATGTGACCTGCAAAACATGCGCAATAATCAGTATCCAATAACACTGTCCTGTACCCTACTAACTTGTTTTTTACTGTTCCTTTTTGTAGATTCTAAGAGAGCTGAAGGATTAGTAGAGACGGAATGGGTCATTTGTCCCCATACCAATCCTGAGAAAAAACCTAGGCATACATAGAAAAGAAATCTGGGTTTTTTTCTTATTCCTTAAACTCTAGATCATCATGTTTATCTAACATCATTTAAAATTATAAAGTAATCTAACTTCTAACCTGGAAAATTATTATGTAAACGATTGTGAAGTTGACTTCTTAACATGCCACAGATGACACTTTAAGGTCTCTTGGACATGTTTGCTTTTTTTTCTATTCACTAATTATATATTTTATTAGATTGTCTCTACATATATTCATGTTCAAATTTTTAAACAATTTAAATGGCTACAGATTTTATAATTTTGTTAATTTCACACTTACTTTTGATGGTTTTATAGTCATCATCTCCCAAAAATCCATCTTTACTTCCTATGGACTCAAATCTCAAAAAGAGAGCATAGTCCTGCCTGTATGAAGGTCCAGCATCCTTTTTACCATCAGCCATTAGCCTGTAAAAAAATTACAATGAGTTATTTTTAAAGCAAAGGTGATATACTTTATCACCCTGTAAGAGGAAATATCAATCCAACCTTTAAATCTATGCAAGCAAAGGAATGTTAAGGAATGAAAATACAACTGTAATCCATTATCCAAATTTACTGCACAGCCAGAGAGATTTGCCAAAAGAAGGCTACAGAGTATAAAGCTGAGAAAAATGAGTTCGTGCCAACATCGTCAAGGCAAGAGTAATTTAAATATACTAAGTCATCAAGGTCTAGCTCAAATGCCACTTTTTCTGAAAAGAATTTTCTTTCCAGGCAAAATTCATCTCTAACTAGGGACTTTGATTAATTCTTTACAATAGTCCATCTTACTCTTGGGCATAATAAAAAACATTTGTTACAAATTTGTCTTCCCCAATGTACTAAGTGCATATTGCCAGCCGTGCTCTTGTTGTGGACAAGTAATTTGGAGAACAAGAATTGCTAACAGTTAAATTTTGTTTGAGGAGAAAAGGAAAGGAAGGCTAGGAAGAAGGGAAATAGGAGCAAAGGCAGAGATGGTTTATGTCATAGGTCTACTCATTGGCTATTTTTACCTGCCTTACCTAGAGGTCAGCTCTCTAGTAGTGCAAACGCAACTACATTTACAAAAGACTGACACGTAATATTAAATATGAATACAAATAGTGTGGTCAGAACACATTTAATTAAGACTTCAAATCATACATATACCTATGATTCTATGCTAGACTCTCAAGTTAACATGCTGCCATGAAAAAGAATAGAACATCTGAAATTTCAAAGATTGTGTATTAAACAGAATCTTACAGATTCACCAAAGAAACTACTTGTATGAAGGTATCATTAATAAGGCAATTGTGGATTTACATATAGAACACTTACTTGATTTATTAACCTCTTTAAATTAAAGCAAGCTCAATCTTCAACAGACAACCCTGTTCCACAAAAAAGAAGTACATTAAACATTACCCTCTCACAAACAAGGGAAAATATTCTTGCAATTGAATCAGTTCACACATATTACAACCTATCAAGGTGTCACTGAAATTACTATTATATATTTAAAACAGCATGTTCTTCAAATTTAATAACAAAACAAAGTTCATGGAATTATGAAAAATGTACACTGGCTTAAGTGCTAAAAGTCTGTATGAATTTCAGCAAACAAGCTTGGCTGGATCCCTGGAAGGTGCTATAGGTTTAATACTTAGGATAGTCAGCAGTAATTTTGCCCTGCCAGAAGCATTGCATCCTCTTTGGAGGGACCTACGACATGCTGCATGCACCTGACTATTCATGGGGACAACAAGGTCTTGACTGCACAAACAATTTGGGGCCACACTCCAAAACAACTCAAAACTTGCACTTCCACCACCCCATTTCCACAAGGTCTAGGGAGATTTTTAACTTCACATGAAGTATTTAGAACCATATTTAGAATTATTAGAAATATTACTAACCATGTTAGAAACATCTAGAACCATGACAAGAAAAATCTGATTTGTGCCTTCTGGCAAGTTTTACTATTATAGTATTAAAGTGAATCTGATTAAAGTATAGTTAATATACTTTCCATTAATATTTAACATTACAATGAAATTAATTTTTGCTTACTTTGGGGTGAAACAAAATGTAATTACAGTCTTTTGATAAGGTTGTAAAGTCCCTTCATTAGGAAGACAGGAGATAATGATAGTAGTATCTATGTTCTTTATTTTTCTTATGTAGGTGAGATTATTTAAAGCAATATCTGTTCTTTGTCGAATATCTGCACCCTGTAATATAAAGTCAGATATAAAAGAATATTAAGGCAAAACACAAAAAAATTTTTTGAGGAGGTTACAAAATAATTATTGAAATTCCAGAATCTAGGAAATAGCAAATATCTATCTTTAACGTAACATTTACACATAAATTTGATCAAGGCACATCATACAATTTGAAAAAGGATTAAAAAATTGATGAGAACAGAAATATCTTCAATTAGCCACTGATCTATAAGAAGCACTTGTCTAGTTTACTTCAGATATATATTACTACAAATGTTAGCTTAATTTCTGAATTTTTTGAGGTTGCTATTGGATACACATGAAATCAAATCTATCTGCCCATGTTAAAAGATATTTTGAACAATTAAAAAGCTTGTTGGTTATTAGTAGATTCAGCACAATCTCTTTTAAATCATAATACCTGATACCCCCATCGCACCATTTACTTACCAATTCTTCTCCCACGGCATCATCTTGTATTATGGCCACCCAATTTATGGGCTCTAGGCTATTATTGTATATACGTGCATGTTTAATTTTTGATGACCCAAAGAAAACAGGACCAAAGTGTATGCATTCCAGCCTTCTGTCACTACTCATGTTTAATAATTCAATAATCTGCTCAACCACATGAGCTTTGATACTCAAGAACATCTCAGGTTGGCCTTGCAAAATCACTCTACAGGATAATAAAATATGCACATACACACATATTTTAATTAGAATTCTATATACTTTGTTCTTCTCCCACACATTTCAATAAACAGAAACTTTATAGAATCACATTATCATTAAAATTCAGTAGCGTAAGAGTAGTTCCTTTCACATACGTACCAGAGGTTATCAGGTTCTTCTGTATATCTGAATCTACAAAATGGAATGGCATATGTGCAGCCTAATTCACTGTCTTCAGGAAACAATAAAGTTGTAAAACAATCTCATGAATTGAACCCAGAAAAAACTCAATGGCATATTCATATTGCCAATTATTTAAATGATTTGTATGGTTACCTCTAGCTCTCAAATTCTGAAATTCTTTTCTAATTCTTCTCATCTCCCAAGTCCAACAGCTTATCTTATCCCCATCCTTACACCTCAATTCCTTACAATCTAACATATCTCAGTAAAACGCACTGCTGCCTGGGTGTGATCTCACACCTGTAATCCTAGCACTGTGGGCAGCCAAGGAGGGAGGACTGCTTTTGTCCAGGAGTTTGAGATGAGCCTAGGCAACACAGTGAGACCCTATCTCTACAACAACAACAACAAAAAAAAAATTAAATAGCCAGGGATGATGACACACACCTTAAGGTCCAGCTACTCTGGAGGCTGAGGCAGGGGAATTGCTGGAGCCTGGGAGGTCATGGCTGCAGTGAGCCGTGACTGCACCACTGCATTCCAGTCAGGGTGACAGAAAGAGACCCCATCTCAAAACCAAAACGAAACAAAAATCCCACTTCTTTGCTGAAATAAATATTTCTCCATTAAACTTCACTTCTCAGATGAATTTCAGTTCTCTTTGGGAACTGCTCTTTCATTTTTATCCCACTCTGGCATAAATGCAATCTTCCAATTTAGGCCCATCAGATACCACAGATAACTGACTACTCCACAACTATCACCTAAGCCCTTATCTTACACTATATCCTATAACACTGGGCATTGAATTGCTCCTCCCTTAGCTTCCTTGACACCATAATTTCCAGGTTTTCTTTTAACTCACTCAGGCCCCACCTTCTCACTCTTCTAAGACTGGGACCTTTTTTAAACTTGATGAATAGTTAACATGAATAGCAGTGTTTTTTCTCTTACTCTTTCTCACTCTACTCTCCTTCTCAAAGTTCTTCTCAACACGTCTGTTTCTTCTACCACTTACACACTCTTACACACTAATGATCTTCAACCCTATACAGGCTGAGTATTCCTAATATGAAATCCATAATGCTCCAAAATCCCGAACTTTTTGAATGCTGATATAAAACTCAAAGGCAATGCTTATTGGAGTATGTCAGATTTCAGATTTTTAGATTAGGGATACTAAACTAGTAAGTATAATGCAAATATTCCAAAATCCAAACAAAATTGAAATCTAAAACACTTCTGATCTTAAGTATTTTGAGTAAGGAACACTCAACTTGTACATCTAAATCAAATTTCTTTCTGGGACTCAAGATAATTTAATAAGCCCCAGCCAGCTCCACCAGGAATCTGAAAAGTAAAACCATTCCAACATATCAAAACTGAATTTAAGATCTTCTCCCATAACCCTGTTCCACCTTTTATCTTCCTTTGCTACCATCAGTCACCAAATCTAGTCAAATCTACCTCCACAGCCTATCTCCAATTTGCACACTTCTTTTTTTTTTTTTTTTTTTTTTTTTGAGATGGAGTCTGGCTCTGTCCGCCAGGCTAGAGTGCAGTGGTGCGATCTCGGCTCACTGCAAGCTCCGACTCCCGGGTTCATGCCATTCTCCTGGCTCAGCCTCCCAAGTAGCTGGGACTACAGGCGCCCGCTCCCGCGCCTGGCTAATTTTTTCTATTTTCGGTAGAGGCAAGATTTCACCGTGTTAGCCAGGATGGTTTCGATCTCCTGACCTCGTGATCCGCCCGCCTCGGCCTCCCAAAGTGCTAGGATTACAGGCGTGAGCCACCGCGCCCGGCCCAATTTGCACACTTCTATCAGTCTTCTCAGTTGACCTTATCTCAGACCTTTATCATTTTCCTCTTGCTTTACAGTAATTTCTAGTCAAGCTTCTCACTCCACACTTGTACTCCCTGGTCTGTTTTGCACACTGCCACTAGCATGACGCATGACCTTTCTAAAATACAAACTAATCATGACACTCTCATCTTAAAACCCTCCTAAGAGTTCATAGCCTTCACAATAAAACCCAAGCTCCTATCAGGGTTCACACCTGTTTATCGCATATTTATGACTGTGACCTTCAGTAAAAAAAGTATTTTACATTCCAATGCCAGAACACACACACACACACATACACACACACACACACACACCACAGATGCATTCTGATATTTTTAAGTCATTTGTTAAAAATACTGGTGATGGCCCATTATATTGATTGCACATTCTAGCAATGAATTAAGACATACCGCACAAAAATGCTGGACTACAAAGCCCTTCAAACTAGACATTCCATTTGGTTTTTCTGGTCTTGTCTCCTGTCACTCCCCACCTCCATCTTTTTAATTCTACATTGCCAAAGCTCCCTTGGTGTGCAATACTGTCTTTTTGCCTCTAGGATTTCCAGTATGTTACTTGCTCTGCCTGAAATCCCTCCTCTATGCTACTCCCATCACTAACTCCCACCACCCCTACACACACACACACACACACACACACACACACACACACACACACCCCAAATCACATCACTGCTGTTTGCCTGGCTAATTACTACTCACCAATAAGTATTTGATTCAACTATCACCTTGTTAGTGGAGCCCTTCCCTGGTCCACTCTCTCACCTCAATGAAATTCAAAATAGAAGATCCTGTTATGTGTACCCATATGCCATCCTCTAGTTCTTCCCATTTCTTAAAAACCTACTGCTTGGCAAATACTCAATGAACAATGCTGAATGGAAGAACAAAGGAGCTAACATACAATCAAAGTCACATCTGCAGGGTTAAACGGGAAAGCATTGAGATCCATATTATAATTTTTAGAACCACAGTATATACTCACATTGCCTCTTCATCTACAATTCTTGGCTGGTCTGCACAGAAATCTACTTTAATAACCATTGATGACTTAGCATCCACGATACCACTAGTTGGAAAAATGAGGATGGGTAATTGGCCGTGGTATTCTGCCTTAAATATGCCTATAGGGAATAAGAGCAGTTGATTTACATCTGGACCCTTATAATGTTGTATGCGCACTCTCAGTAGGGGACCAACATACTTTACCAAGTAGACCAAGCTTGCCTAACCCATGGCCCATGGGCCACATGCAGCCCAGGACGGCTTTGAATGCAGCCCAACACAAATTCATAAACTTTCTTATAACATTATGAGATTTTTTGAGATATTTTAAGCTCATCAACTATCATTAGTGTTAGTGTATTTGATGTGTGGCCCAAAACAATTCTTCTTCTTCCATTGTAGCTCAGGGAAGTCAAAAGATTGAATACCCCTGGAGCAGATGGTCTACAGTGTACCAAGAATTAAAGCTTTAATTGTAAGTCCAATCTCTGAGGTCACCCAACAAATATGATCCTGTTGTTAGAATTCAAGTCTCACCAATAGTTAAAATTATCTGCTTACTACGTTCAGACACTTATGTTAAGAGCTCTGCATAGGTTATTTAATTGCCATAAATAATCTATGATATAATATTTTCAATCATTACCTCCATTTTACAAGTAACAAAATAGAAGCTTTGAAATGATGAATGACTTGTTCAAAGTCACACAACTACTGTGGTAGATTGGCTTGCTGACCACAATTCTTCACCTTTTTCCACATTCATATCTTTACCCTATTGTTCCAGAGTTTGTCACTGCAGGTGTGTGGGTCAGCTAGGTGACTCTGCTCCACATTTGGTCATTCTAGGGCATGGGCCAAAAGGACAGCAATTACTCAGGATAAAACACTTCCCACCTCCCATAGTAGAAGTGC
Organism: Nomascus leucogenys; assembly: GCF_006542625.1. Lineage (NCBI taxonomy): Eukaryota > Metazoa > Chordata > Mammalia > Primates > Hylobatidae > Nomascus > Nomascus leucogenys. Next base: position 55,272,502 of record NC_044406.1, read on the forward strand.
ATCTAGGTTGGAACTGGCATGCTATCAATTACACCCACATGTTATTAGCCAAAGCAAATTACATAATCAAGCCCCTTGACTTTGGGAAGTGTTTCTCCTGAGTAACTGCTGTCCTTTTGGCCCATGCCCTAGAATGAGCAAATGTGGAGCAGAGCCACCCAGCTGACCCACAGACCTGCAGTGAGAAACAGAACAGGCCCAGCTGCTTCAGCTTGAAGCAGAGCACCCAGATGAGCCCAGCCTATTCTAGATCAGTCAAGTTCCAGCCAATCTGGATACACATAACCACATGACCAATTAAAAAATAACTGCTGTTTGAAGATATTTTAGGGTGGTTTGTTATATAGCAATAACTACTACAGTTAGTTAACTAATGAAGATGAGATTTTCACTTGGATATTTCTGACCACAGGTTCATACTTACAGTTATTACCATTCCCTAGGAGATGAATTTATCCAATTCACACAGGATAAGGGCAAAGGGGATTGGTTTCTGAAATCAAATGGCATATGAGAAGGGGGGTACAAAGATTCTTATTCTGAAAGCAGAAATGGTTCATAATTTATGGTAATGTTTTGTGCCTATATTAGAGCATGTGGTCCTTGAAATCAGATACAATCTCTTTCTCATGTCTGTGGTCACAGCACCCCACACACTGCTTAGCACTAAGCAGTACTTAAAGTATGGCCAACAAATAGAAGCAGCCAATCACTAGTCCCTTTATTATCATTATAACACAAATGAGCATGGTGCCAAAATAAACAGTTTTGCAAATTCTGAAATCACCAGTCTTAAATCACATCTGATGATATTTTCCAAAAGTATTCATTTAATTTAGGAAAACAAAATGTTAGCACAACAAAAGTGATGAAAATATTAAAAAGACAATATTTGAAAATGCAAAGTAACTAACAAAATTGGTCAATTCAATCATTTCATAGATGTGCTAATAGCATAACATTTGAAGTTAATTTTCTATCATAAAATAAATCAAAAATGTATAAAATTATATCCATTTCAAATAAATAGGTATTATTGACTCCATTCTGTAAGAAAAAAAAGGTTTATAAATTTAGCTAAGGCTGAGTCAGTGAAAAAGTTTCCCATATTGTAACCACTTAGACATAATTTGACAAAAGAGTTTAAGTGAATATTTCAAAAACTTATTCAGAAGCAACACAAAATATGAAAGAATATTGTTTAATTTTCTAAATATGTTTAAATTGCAGGTATGTCAACATTACTATGTCTTATTTAACTTTAATACAAAAACCATTTGTTTGGCTTTTTAAATTGCTAACAACAGAAGCAAGAATATCATCCTAAAAGAAGAGAGTTATTGAAAAAAAGAATGTTGGCCAGGTGTGGTGGCTCATGCTTGTAATCCCAGCACTTTGGAAGACGGAGGTGGACCACTTGAGGTCAGGAGTTCAAGACCAGCCTGGTCAACATAGTGAAACCCCATCTCTACTGAAAATACAAAAATTAGCCGGGCATGGTGGCGCACACCTGTAATCCCAGCTACTGGGGAGGCTGAAGCAGGAAAATCGGTTGAGCCTGGGAGGCGGAGGTTGCAGTGAGCCAAGACTATGCCATTGCACTCCAGCCTGGGTGACACAGCAAGACTCTGTCTCAAAAAAAAAAACAAAAAAAAAACCAGAAGAAGAAAAAAGAATGTTACAAATGGAATATTTGTGATCAAATTTTCATTTCTTCTCAGATATGGCACTGGCTAATGTGTGGGAAATAAACTAAAAGGAAGTAACGTCAGGAAAATAATTTAGGTTAATGTAGTTATTCAGCAGGGGAAGATAATGGCTTTTTGTAAAAAAGTGGCATTGGGCAGAGAAAAGTAGGATTACTGGCTTAATTATGAAGTGAACAGATAAGATTTACTAATTGACTAAGGGGGTAGGAAGTGAAAAAGAGAGAGGTGTTGAAAATTTTGCCAAGTTTTGGAACTGTCCAAATACATAGTGGTAACATTAATTGACAAAGAAAAAAGAAGTATTGGGGGAAGCTGTTAAGTTTGAGAAAACTGAAGGATACCCAAAGGATTGTATAGATCTAGGAGTAGTCAGTGAAGTAAAAGGAAGGGAAGTGATGGTCCAAGGAGAGTACCTTGACTAAAGAAACATAAGAGTCTATGGCAAAACTTAGGAAACATTCACATTTAATACACCACAAAAAGAAACACCAGTCTAGGAAAGAGAACTGAAGAGGGCAGAGGTGGTAGAAAAATAATAATTATAACAAATAGCTAATATTTACTGAAAAGTTATATATGCGAGAGAGTGTGCTAAGCATTTTATTAATCATCACCACCATTAGAGGAGGAAGGTACTATCTTTATCTCTAATGTGTAAGTCAGACAATGGATGTTTTGGAAGTGCAAATTCCTTACCCAGGGCCTCCCAGATAGTAAATGATGCAACTAAGATTTGGGCCCTGTTCAACCTCACTTCAGGACCTGAGTTATTAATTAGTATTCTATATAAGAGAGTGGGTTGTCACAGAAGCCAAAGGGCTTTGAATTGTTTTTGTTTTGTTTCCCCAAGAAAGTGGCAGTGGCCAACTATGTCAGCTTTTGCCAATAAGCCATGTAAAACAGACCTATAGACTTGCCCACTGATAAGACTTAGTGGGGGCATATAAAACACGAGGGTAACCACAGCTATAGCTGAGATGAGGGGTCCCTCACACAAATCTGTGTGGTTTTTGAGTCTGGATTGTTCTATCTTCTCTAGAGAAGCAAATTAGACACTAAGTGGTGCAGTATACATGGTTACACTGTCTATACTCCTTGAAAAAATTTTTAGGAACTGCTAAGCAGATTTTTGCCTCAGAGTATCTGTAAGATCAAGCCAGGGTAACCAGAGTCTGTAGTTCTATAGAATGTTATTAAAAATCAATTGTCATGTACCCCAGGCTATTGCTATTTCTTACGATTTTTTTAAATTCCCTTGGTTCTAAGCACACTAAATATGTATGAGGCTCCACATGTTTCCAAATGACTAATTTTTAGAGACTCTTCAGAATGCTCATATGGATTTAACAGGTTCCTTCTGGGTTTAATCATCTTTCATTAAAAGCTTCATAGTTCTTTAGTGAAACTCCAAGAAATCACTAAACCAAATAAATTATGATTATGTTAAAATATATAATCCTATAAATTAGGGTTATGTTATGCATGAAGAATATATGGAGATCCCATGGCATCAGTTTCCAAAAAAAAAATTGAAGACGGGAATTATGCACTGAGAATAAGTAGCGGGTGCTTTTGTGAGTTACTAAAGAAGATCCCCAGGACCACTTTTGGGTTTGGTACAATTTGACAAATTTTCTGGTTTACAGTTGATTCCAGGATATTTTAGACAATGAAGTGAGAAATGATGCTGCTGATTAGGGGAAAAGGCAGAGTGGGCCTTAAGAGCAAATGAAAGGTCATATATATTGGACAAAGTAGACCAAATAAACCTAAAGGATGATAAGTTCTGAGGTAGATGTTCAAACTCAGAAATGATGTGTAAAGCTCTCACTTAGGAATTTGAGAGACTGTTCTATGTTGTAATACTGTAGTAGAAAAAGTCTACTCAACATTCTCCATGATGTGGTTATTTCACATTGGATGCCCGTATCAAAGCATCTCATGTACTCCATAAATATATACACCTACCATGTGCCCACAAACATTTTAAAAAATAATAAATAAATAAGTATGCTCACATTAAGGAAGAAATGATTTCAATTCAAGACATGCTAAATTAATAATTTCTTTTTCTAATCTTCAGTGATAAAAGCTGAGAAACAATAGTGGTATTATCAAACCATAAAATCATAAAAGTAAATATGGAATTTATTAACCTACAAAGCACTAACATTAGAGACACCATAAAGAATGGACTATGTCTTCAGAAAGAAAAGATAAGCTCTACTTTGTACAATCAGGGGTAAATTTAGGAACCATTTCTATAAAGGATAAGGAAACAAAAGTTATTCAACAACATATGGCTAGATCCATGGATGTTTACTCCATAAGAAGCTATTAAAATAAATCATCAAGGAGTTGTTACATACATAAACTTCGGGGGTCTATAAAAACAAAGGTTATAACTGCAGTGATACTACCAGAGAGAGAAGACACAAAGATGTACAAATGTTAAATCTGCCAAGTGTTGAGTTTTAAATATCCTATTAAGTATACATACAAATTTGTAAGCATTTGAACTTTGACTCTAAACCTACAAAAAATTCACCATATAAAATGTTTTTCAAAAATGTTATTAAAATCAACTTTGATGGCTGAATCTATTTTCAGAATGTTTTTCTTCATGAATATACATTGCTATTATCATGAACATGTATATATTTTGCTTGTAGATGGTAAGGACTTTATGACACTTTATAGGCACTAGCTACTCTGAATGTAATATACACTATCAATTTTGATAGTAGTGGAAAAAATAATCTGATTTGACTTCAAGCATGTGGGATAAAGTCAACACTAAGAAAATGTAATTCATTGATAATAATTTGTTTCAGTTTGTAAGGTAATAGCCATTAACATTTCACAGTACTCAATTATAATAAACCCAACCAAGTTATTACAAATACTATATACACATAAAATACTAACATAATCCTAATAGCCAATGTGCATTATTTTTCCTAAAACATTATGTATTCCGGTCCACAGCTTAATTGTACTTATTCTGATTTATTGAGTAAAATTGTATTAAATATTCAATGAAAAGTAAAACCATATTTCTTTTTTACTTATAGAGAGCTTTCATATGAAATAAAACTGTAAAATTTGGTGAGATTTTTGAACAAAAAGGGAATATATTATTGCTATCAAAACATTGAAGGTTATTGAATAGAAAACAGTTAAAAGAAATTCTGGAAAGTAAAATAATACAAATAAAAATACCTTAATTAAATATCAGTGCTCTAAAATATAACTAGAGAGTCTAAAGGATCATATTGCCCATATCACTTGCTGTAAGAGACTTCCTCCTTAACACTCGAGTCAGGCCACAAACGAGCCTAATTCTATAATCCCACAGGCATCAGACATGCATTCATTTAAAAACCAAAGCATAGAAAGTGAGATGAGTAACATCCAATGTGGAACAGTTATGAATTTTATTCCTTTGTATCCTAAGAAGAAATCAGTAAACTGACAGACTGCCTTTGTCTTCATAATTCCCAGTGCTCAATCAGGTGGCCCCAGAGAACACTCTCAGTTAGTGGAATAGAAGCTTGGATTTAAGACCTACTTTATATATTCAACAAACAGTCTCAGATAGAAATACCCGCCCTGTCTGGAGCTAGTCCTCATTTTAGATTGGGAGAAATGGCAATCTTGCAACCCCACATGCCGTTGAATCAGGACACTGAAGGGATAAGCAATCCTATGCTTATTGTATGCTATCAATTTAAAGTGTATATGAATATACACACACACAGACACACACACACACACACACACACACACACACACACACACACCCTTATGTAAACTCTTAGGCCACAGTAAGAATCCCTGGAAATAATTCAATCTGGAAAAGAGAGAAGCATTTTTTCTTTCAACAAAAGAATTAGTAAAAGCCTTCTGGGGAGTTTGACATTAATTTAAAGTTGAATATGATTGAGAAAGAAGACAAATATTTATTAAGCATCTATGATGAGCCAAGTAACATACCACAATTCAAAGTATGTACATAATTCACCATCGTACATTTTATCATCACCCGTTTATAAATGAGGAATCTCAAGTTCAAAATCCTTAAAAATACTTGCCCCAGATCACACAACTAATAAGGCGCTGTGCTCTAATTCTGTCTCTGAACTATGTAACTTCTCTGACACTATCCTGCCTCCTATCCTGAGGGATTTCACCAGTCATTTTCTGACTGTATTAATCAGGATCATAAGGAGGAAGGTTCATTTTTCTTGAATTTTTGCCTATCAGTTTTTTACAGTAATACTATTAAGGACCTTTCGTTTTGAGCTATTTGAAATGATAGACCTTTTTTCAGTTACATTAGGTAATCTATTACACAAGGTATACATTTCAAATAATACCAACTCTTCTAAAAGTGTAAGTAAATATGACAGGAAGCATTTACCTGGAGCTTTGCCATGGTTAGTGATAGTAATCTCTTTAGAATATACTTTACTATTGGCAATCAATGTGCCAAAATTAACTACTGATTCGATTTCCAATTGACAGGATGGAATCAACCTAGGGAGGAGAAAAGAAGGCCACATAATTAATTTAACAATCATAACAGCCTGATAGCTAAATATGTAGGGGAATACAGATGGACACTTAAGCCCTTAAAAGACATCTCAGTTTATTTACAGATCTACTGGTGGCATGTTTGTCAATAAAAGGAATTATGAAATAAAGATATGAAAACAAGGTAATGGGTTACATTTTTAACAAAGAAATGAGACTTTATGCATCTAAGTGCATGGTACGTCATCCCAAATAAATAGTTTGAATGTCTCCAAATCTTATGAAATAAAAGAATGCAGTGATGCTGTAACATATCATTTAAGGTCTAAAACAAGATGTTAAGTACAAAATGATACAATTTATTTTCCATATGTATTTCTAAAAAATTCACTGTAGCATATTTGTAGCATGTGTTCCTACAAGTTTTTAAAAATCCATTATCATCTTATATACAAACCTCATAAGGTTACATACATTTTCTATTTGACTAGACATTCATGGTTAAAAAGTACCCCTAAGTATATTATCATACTTTGGATGTAGAAAAAGGTCTTAAGAATAATTTCTTAGGAATCTCCACACTTCGCACAGAGAGAGAGAGAGAGAGGGAGAGAGAAAAAGAGAGACAGTCTACTTCAGTGTTAAGATTTTGGTAATACATAATGATTTCTCTGCATCTCCTGTTAGTTTCTCTTCCTCTTGTAAAAAAATCTTGAAATCTTGTTTTGGCTTCATACATACCACAGCATATAAAGACAGTTGACCTCTGAGGACAACAGAGTATCTAGTCAGAGGAAGTGCCTATCTAAGGACAATAGTGTAAGGAATCTCTAGAATAGAAGAGAATGATAAACACAACAAGGCTAAGTACAAGTGGTCATTAAACTCAGGGATGCCCTAATAGGTAAACAATACCTTCCAATAGTATAAAGGCATCTTCCCATTTTACTATCTCATTAGGTATATTTGCTGATACAAATAGAAAAAAGAGGTCTATACATATTTTGTTTTCTCAGCCCATTTTTCACAATTCCTCTCCCATTTATTTATACAAAAGGAGAAACAGATGTCATCTTTTCTTAATTTAATGGTGATGCATTGCTTTGGAGTGAAACATCTCTGGGACACCAAACTAAGAGACAACTGAAAATATTGGTGTTGATATTGATAAAGTGAGTGACCAAAATTACTAGGTAACAAATCTATTTACATAAATGTGTTTATCCAATTTTCTTTCATCAACATTAAAAGAGGGGAATACAACTGACGTAGCTGACACATTGTTAAAAATAATACTTGATAAACAACTGCTGTAATTTTACCCTATAACTTTATAGAGTTGAAAAAATTGAGAGACATTACTACAATAAAATCCTTTCATTCCAATCTACTCATTATGGAGAAAACTTCTCTCAGCATCCATATCAAAAAATTTTAAATAGGGATAAAATGCACGTGGGATTCACATAAGCAATAAGTAACTATCATCCATAAACATGCTAACTAAATAAAAGTTTAAAATGCTCCATTCATCTGATTATAAATATTTCCAGTAATACTTTGCTTTTCTGTTAAAAAAAAAACTCATCAAACTTAGTTTGATATATGGAGCTTAAATCAATTTGTATTAATAATATCATTTATAAGAATTGTTAAAAATATGCATGGATTTATGACTATAGCAAGTATATTTAAACACATATCTGTTTATTTGATGCACACACATAGGTTCATATGTGCATATACATATATAGACATAAACTATAGACAAATTGCCTATGCACTTTATTCCTGGTGATCATGAAAAAAAACTTCTAAGCATAAAAATGTAATACATTAGGATGTGATGCTAACACATTAGGATGTGATGCTAATACATTACACAAAAATGTAATACATTAGGATGTGATGCTGTGGTGAAAAATGGAATGGAACTACAAATTTAGGAGGAAAAGAAAAGAGGTAAATTTTTCATCTGTTAACATATTATTGATATTTTCATTCTACTGGATACATTTTAAAAAGGTATATAAGTATTTTATTTTTAAATAGTAACACTTACTATATATAAGCCATTACCTCTTTACAAGTGTTCAAACTAATGATGAAAATCGTAGATATTTTTAAATATAAAAGAAGGTCATAGTTTTGGGAGACACATTAAAAAAGCTCTGAAAATCACTAAATGTATCATCTACCAACTAGGGCACTTTGGAAGTCCAGGTTGATGTACGAAAATGTAGAAATCAAACATGTAATTTCTCTGTTTTCTTTCTTCTTTTTTCAGGGTTCACTCCACAACAAATAGAAGGATCATTACATGTCTGATCCATATACAGAAACTCTGAAGTAAAAATAAATGTGCTCACTCCAACACAGTTTTTTTAATCACATTCCAGTCATGCCATTATGGAATAGTTCAGATCCAGTTGGACTAACTTTATTCACAAAACATTCACTGAGTATATACAATTTAGATTATACAAAAAAATAAAACTCTCCTGGACCTCAAGAATTTTACAATCTAATGGAGAGAAACAAACAAATACAAACTTCTGGTCCAGAAAAAATAGCATAAACCTATTTTTTCCTGTTCCTTCTACTAAACACAAGTATAAACCCTGAAAATGGTACACGAGGCAAGCAAAAGAGAATGATGAAAGGTGGTGAAAAGGAGAGCTGGCTGATTTAGAACTCTGGGACTGGAGGAACAATAGCAGCAGGGTGTCTTACAGTTCCCCAACCAACAGAGAAAGGCCACGCAGACCCAGTATTCTTTGCCTGCTGACCTAGTTAGAATCATTCTTTTTCTGGATCAAACAGGAGCCCCCCTGAACACACCAGATGAGCCAGACAATGCCAGCCTGGGGATCAATTAAGAGGTATACCAATCATAAGTGACAAGGGGAAGCACTCTCCTTCTACTCCAGGCCTGAGATCCTGCAGAAGAGGAGTTCTCTTTCTCAGGAGTTCAACTCCTGAGAAAAGGAGTTTTCTGTCCAAAGACACCAAGGTAGTTTGGGGAAACCAGGAAAAAAAAAAAAACCAGCAATTGCAAGCAGCTATATATGAAAAGCCTCTTTGTCACTGCTGGCTCAAACCTCTCCTTTTTCACTCGTGGACACCTGGAAAGGTGAGCAGGACCTGCAAGAGATCTAGATACAGCAACTGGCCCAGTACAACAAACTTCTTTGCCCCATAAGTCATATTTCTCTCTCTATCTGCTCAGAAGACCTGGGCAGCCAGGGGGGTACTTGTATAGAGTTCTCACCACATTTCTCCTCTATCAAGAGGAGAAATGTGGCAGCCAGGCCTGGGAAAAAAAAATGCCTCCACTCCTTCAGGAAGCACCAGCAGAAGACAGTGGGAGCAGTAGTGATAACATATAAATAAAATGGATCAAAATAATACCACAAACATACTGAAAACTAAATTGTCATCACAACCACAACATACAAAATTGGCTAAGAAAAACATGCTGAACATAAATGGGGTGTGTGCCTGTTAAAATAACAGATTTAAATAAGACCCAGAGTCTCCTAACATAACAGAAAAAAAAATTTAGCATTCAATCAAGTATCACCTGTCATACCAGGAACCAAAAAAATAACGATTTTGATGAGAGCAGACAATCAACAGATGTCAACCAAGACGAACCTCGGGTTGAAATTATCTGGCAAGGATTTTAAAGCAACTGACAAAAAAAAAAAAATGCTGCAACAAGCAATTTCAAGGTTTTTTGAAACTAATGAATAAATTGAAAATCTCAGCAAATAAATACAAGTTATCAAAAAGAATCTAATGGAAATTACAGAATTGAATAATACAATAACCAAAATAAAAACATAGTGATGAACACAATACCAGGATGGAGATAACGGAAGATAAAATGAGTGAAATGGAAGCTCGATTAATAGAATTCACCCAGGCTTGACAGAGACTGAGAGAGAAAGAGAAAAAAATGAGCAAAGTCTCAGGGGCCTGTGGGACAATAACAAATGATCCAATATTTGCATCATTAAAGTCTCAGAAGAAGAGAAGAAAGAGAATGGGGCTGAAATAATAGTTAAATGCTAATAATGGCTAAAACTTCCAAAACTTGGCAACAGACACTGACATACAAATTCAAAAAGCTGAGTGAACCCAAACCTGATAAACTCAAAGAAAATCATGTAAAGGCATATCATAATTAAACTTTTGAAAAAAGATAAAAACAAAAATCATGAAATCGGCCAGAGAGAAAGAATGTGTTCCATATAGAGAAACACCAAATTAAATGAATGCACGTTTCACATGTGACTCCATGGAGTCCAGAAGGAAGTGTCACAATGTTTTTCAAGTACTGAAAGAAAAAGAAAACTGTCAACTGAAAACTTGATATCTGTTAAAACTATGTTTGATAATGAAGGGGAAATACAGACATTAGACAAAGAAAAACTAAAAGAACTTGTCAGTAGCAAACACATCCTTAAAGATCATCTAAAAAAATTCTTCAAGTGGGCAGAGCAAGAAGGCCAAATAGAAGGCTCCACCTATCATTCCTCCTACAAGGACACCAATTTAACAACTATCTACACAAAAAGAAAGCAACTTCGTAAGAACCAAAAATCAGGTGAGCACTCACAGTACCTGGTTTTAACTTCATATCACTGAAAGAGGCATTTAAGAGTGTAGGAAACACAGTTTTGAATCACCTTTGTCAACCCTCCCCAACCCCCAGCAGTGGCAGCATGGCATGGAGAGTCTGTGCATTTGAGGGAGGAAGAGCACAGCAATTGTGAGACACTGCATTGAACTCAGTGCTGCCCTGTCACAGCAGAAAGTAAAACAGGGAAACTAAGCTGATGCCTGCCCATGGGAGGAACGTTTAAACCAGCCCTAGCCAGAGAGGAATCACCCATCCCAGTGGCCACGACTTGAGTTCTAGCAAGCCTTGCCACCATGAGCTAACATGCTCTAGGATCATAGATGAACTTGAAAGGCAGTCTAGGCCACAAGGACTGCAACTTCTAGATGAGTTCTAGTGTTAAACTGGGGTCAAAGTCAGTGGACGTGGGGAGACACACAACCTACTAAGACACCAGCTGGTGTGGCTAGGGGAGTGCTTGTGCCAACCCTTCCCCAACCCCAGGCTGCACAGCTCATGGCTCCAAAAGAGACCAGTTCCTTCTACTTGAGGAGAGAAGAGGCAAGAATAAACAGGACTTTGTCCTGAATCTTGGATACCAGCTCAGCCACAGTAGGAGAGAGCGCCAATCAGAGGTGTGAGGCCCCCTTTCCAGGCCCTAGCTCACACATAACATTTCTAAACACACCCTGGGCCAGAAGGAAACCTATTGCCTTGAAGGGAAAGATCCAGTCCTGGCAAGATTCATCACCTGCTGACTAAAGAGCCTTTGGGCCCTGAGTAACCTGCAGTGATACCTAAGTAGTGTGTCACGGGCCTTGGGTGACACTTGGAAACTTGCTGGCTTCAGGTGAGATTCAGCACATTCCCAGCTGTGGTGGGTACAGGGCAAGACTCCTTCCACCTGACATAAGTGGAGGGAAAAGTAAAAGTGTTTTATCTAGTACCTTAGGTATCAGCTTGGCCACAGAGGTATAGAACACGAAGCAGGCCTTTGGGGACCCTGATTCTAGGCCTTAACTCTTGAATGGCATTTCTGGACCTGCCCTGGACCATAAGGGAGTTTGCTGCCCTGAAGGATGAGTCCCAGGCCAAGCAACATTCACCACAAGCTGACTAAAGAGACCTTGGGCCTTAAGAGAACATCAGTAGTAAGCTTGGCAGTACTCCCTGTGGGCCAGTGGTGGTGGCGGCCATAGGGTGAGGCGCCTGTGCCTCTGGAAAGGGAAGGAAAGACTGGGAAGAACAGTGTCTTGTGGTCTGAGTACCAGCTCAGCCACAGTACAATAGGTAGACTTCTAAGGTACTTTACCCCAGTCCCTTGTTCCTGGATGGTACCCCTGGACCCACCCAGAAAACTCTCCAGAACATTAGACCGAGCAAAGATTTCTTGAATAGCACCCCACAAGCACAGGCAACCAAAGCAAAAATTGGCAAACAGGATCACATCAAGTAAAAAAGCTTGTGCACAGCAAAGGAAACAATCAACAAGGTGAAGAGACAACCCACAGTATGGGAAAAATATTTGTGAACTACACATCTGACAAAGGATTAATAACCAGAATATATAAGGACCTCAAACCACTCCCTAGGAAAAAATCAATAGTTAAATTTAAAAATGGGCAAAAAATTTGAATAGACATTTCTCGAAAGAAGACATACAAATGGCAAACAGTCACACGAAAAAGTGCTCAATATCCCTGATCATCAGGGAAATGCAAATCAAAACTACAATGAGATATCATCTCACCCTGATTAAAATGGCTTTTATCCAAAGGTTAGGAAATAACAAATGCTAGCAAGGATGTGGAGAAAAGGTAACCCTCATACACTGTTGGTGGGAATGTAAATTAGTACAACCACAAAGCAAAGGAGAACAGTCTGGAGGCTCCTCAAAAAACTATAAATAGAGCTACCATAAGATCCAGTGATCCCACTGCTCAGTATATACCCAAAGAAAGGAAATCAGTGTATTGAAGGGATATCTGCACTCTCGTGTTTATTGTGGCATTATTCACAGTAGCCAAGAATTGGAAGCAACCCAAGTGTCCATCAACAGATGAATTGATAAAAAAAAAAAGTGCTACGTATACACAATGAAGTACTATTTAGCCATAAAAAATGAGATCCAGTCATTTACAACAACATAGATGTAACTGGAGGTCATTATGTTAAGTGAAATAAGCCAGGCATAGAAAGACAAGCATTCTATTTCTCACTCATTTGTGTGATCTAAAAATTAAAGCAATTGAACTCATGAAGATAGAGAGTAGATGGATGGTTACCAGAGGCTAGGAAGGATAGTTGGGGGTGGGGAAGAAGGGGGAGGGTTAATGCGTGCAAAAATATCGTTAGAAACAATAAACAATAATACCTAGTATTTACTATCACAACAAGGTGACCATAGTAAAAAATAATTTAATTGTACATTTTAAAATAACTAAAAGACTGTAACTGGATTATTTGTAACATAGGGATAAATGCTTGAGGTGATGGATACCTCATTTATCTTGATGTGATTATTAGTCATTGCATGCCTGTATCAAAATATCTCATGTAAACCTTAAATATATACACATACTATGTACTCATAAAAATTAAATATGACCAGGCATGGTGGCTCATACCTGTAATGCCAGCACTTCGGGAGGCCAAAATGGGCAGATCACAAGGTCAAGAGACCGAGACCATCCTGGCCAACCTGGTGAAACCTCATCTCTACTAAAAATACAAAAATTAGCTGGGCGTGGTGGCACGTGCCTGTAATCCCAACTACTCGGGAGGCTGAGGCAGGAGAATCACTTGAACCCAGGAGGCGGAGGTAGCAGTGAGCCGAGATCGCGCCACTGTACTCCAGCCTGATGACAGAGTGAGACTGCATCTCAAAAAAAAAAAAATTAAATATAATAAAGTTCTTCAGAAAGTCAGGAAATAATAAAAGAGAGAATCTTGGAGTATCAGAAAGAAAAAAATGGAGCAGGCTGAGCATGGTGGCTCACACCTGTAATCCCAGCATTTTGGGAGGCCAAGGTGGGAGGATTGCTTGAGCCCAAAAGTTTCAGACCAGCCTGCACAACACAGTGAAACCCCACCTCTACAAAAAATTAAAAGTGCGTGGTGGCAGGCGCGTGTAATCCCAGCTACTCAGGAGAATCGCTTGAACCCGGGAGGTGGAGGTTTCAGTGAGCCGAGATTGCGCCATCGCACTCCAGCCTGGGCGACAGAGGGAGACTCCATCTCAAAAAAAAAAAAAAAAAGAAAGAAAGAAAAGAAAAGAAAAAAAGAAAGAAAAAAAAATTAGCCAGGCTTGGTGGTGCATGTTTGTAGTCCAAGCAACTTGGGGGGCTGAGGTGGGAGGATCATTACAGCCCCATAAGGTTGAAGTTGCAGTGAGCCATGTTGACACCACTGAACTCCAACCTCGGCAACAGAGGAAGACCCTGCCTCAAAAAAGAGAAAGGAGGGAAGCAAGGAAGGAAAAAAGGAAAGGAGGAAGGGAGGGAGGGAGGGAGGGAGGGAGGAGGAAGCCAAGAAGGAAGGAAAGGAGGAAAGGAGGGAGGGAGGGAGGGAGGAGCAACAGAAATAGCAAAACACTAGCTACATACAATCAGCTATATTTTTCCTCATAAGTTTTATAAATTATATTTGATGATGAAAGCAAGAATAATAACATCCTTAGATACTCAAGACAGTAATATTAAAAGGAGGGAAAGAAAAAAAGACTCGAATGGAAATGAAGCTTCTACACTTCACTTAAAGTGACAAAATGTTTATGCCACTAGAATATTATATCACATATGTATATTGAAGTATCCAGAAAAACCACTACAATAATTATGCAAAGAGATGCACACAAAATAGTATAAATAAATCAAGATGCAATCCTAAAATAACCTTCGATTAACCTACAGGAATGCAAAAATGAGAAATAGAAGTATGAGAAACAAAGAGAACAATGAGAAAACAAATAATAAACAAGCACACAAGTTATAGCATATACAAATTAACTTAAATATAAACAGCCTAGATACAACAATCAAAAGACAGAGGTGGAAAATATGGGGAAGGGAAGCATTGCCCAACTATATGCTGCTGCTTAGAAAAAACTCAGTTTACATTCAAGGCCATAGTAGGGTGAAAGTAAACGAATAGGAAAAAACATAGTATTCAAATTTTACTTAGAAAAAAAGTGCAAAAAGCTACATTAATATCTAACAGAGGCTTCAGTGCAAGAAAATCACCATGCACAAAGAGGGATATTATATATAATAAAAGGATCAATCTACCAGAAAGGAATAATGATCATAAATATGTCCATAATAAACCTGTGGAAATTAACACACTTCTAAATAATCCAGGAGTCAAAGAGAAACTTTTAAAAAAATTAAATACATAGAACTGAGTCAAAATAAAAATATAACATATAAAAATTTGTAGGACACAGCTAAAGCAGTGCTGAGGGTCATTTATAACGTTACATGCTTACATCACAAATAAGAAATTTTCTCAAACTCATTATCTAATTTCCAATGTCAAAAACTAGAACAAGAGCAATATTAATTCAAATCAAGCAGAAGAAAAGAAATAATAGAGAGCAGCAATCAACAGAATTTAAAATAAAATGAAAGGAAAGTCAATGATAGAAAGCTGATTCTTTGGAAAAAAAATCAATAAAGTTGATAAACCACTAGCAATACTTTTAAAAAGGACAAAATACACACATGTTCGACATCAGAAATGAAAGAAAGGATATCACTACAGATGCAGCAGCTTATTATTTATTTTAAAATAATCAGAAAAAATTTCTAACAGCTCTAAAATCATAAATTTGACAACTTAGAATTGGAAGAATTCCGTGGAAATCAGAAACTACAGTAACTCAACCAACATAATAATATAGGCAGTAAGCCCTGTAAGCATCGAAAAATTAAATTCATAATTTAAAACATTCTGAAAGAAAAATCTCCAGGCCAGACAGTTCCACTAGAGAATTCTACCATTTAAATAATTGCTATCAATATTAAATAAGCTCTTCTAGAATATAGAAGAGGGAGCATTTCCAAATTCATTTTATGAGGCTGGCACTATCCTAATAGCTAAACCATACAATGACAATTTAAAAAAGCAAACAAATCAATCAATCAATCAAACAAACTATAAACCAATATCACTAATAAACTGGGAAACAATAATCCCTAATAAAACATGAGCAAATCAAATTCCAGAATATATAAAAAGAATGATACATGATGACTAAAATGGATTTATTTCATGTATACAAGGGCAAGACTGATTCAACACTAAGAAATTAACCAATGTAATCCATCATATCACTAAGTTACGGAAAAAAAATATGATCATGTAAATTGACACAGAAAATGCATCTGACAAAATTTAACACTCCTTTATAATAAAAACTCTTAGCAATTTAGAATAGATGGGAATTACTTCAACTTGATAAAGGCCAACCAAAAATACTGACAGCTAAAATCGAGGAAAGGATGTCTCACTGTTTTTTTTTTTTATTTGCTTTGTTTATTTTTTTGAGACAGAGTCTCACTCTGTCACCCAGGCTGAAGTACACTGGCATGATTTCAGCTCACTGCAACCTCCACCTCCCAGGCTCAGGTGATTCTCGTGCCTCAGCCTTCCAAGTAGCTGAGATTACAAGTGTGCACCAGCACACCCAGCTAATTTTTGTATTTCTAGTAGAGACAAGGTTTCTCCATGTTGGCCAGGCTGGTCTCGAACTCCTGGCCTCAAGTGATCCACCTGCCTCAGCCTCCTGAAGTGCTGGGATTACAAGCGTGAGCCACCAAGCCCAGCTTCACCATTCTTACGCAACATAATACTGAAAGTTCTAGCCATGGAAATAAAGAAAGAAAAAAAGGTAAAAAGCATATGCTTTTGAATGGGAAAAAACACACAAACGAACTATCCCTGTCTACAGATGACACGATTATCTACATATAAGATGGCAAGGAATCTAAAAACCATACAAAAACCTCCTAAAAAGGGAGTTCAGCAAGGTCAGAGGATACAATGTCAACAAACAAAAATCAATCACTTCTCTGTATATAGCAACAAGGAATATGCAGTAAGCAAAATTAAAAACACAATATTATTTGCAATCACTCCAAAGAAAATGAAATAGTTATACTAACAACACATGTAGAGAATCTCTGGGCTGAAAATTACAAAATAGTGATAAAAGAAATCAAAGAAGACCCAAATAAATGGAAAGACATAGCACATTCATGTTTGGGGAGAATTACCATAGTAAAGATGTCTATTTCCCTCAAATTGATCTATAAGCTAAGCTCAATCATTCTCAAAAGCCCAGCAAGTTTTTTTTTTTTTGCAGGCTCAGAAAGATTATTCTAAAATTCACATGGAAAGGTAGAGATATTTTGATAACTAAACTAATGGTGACAAAGAAGAATAACACGTGAGGACTTATTCTACATGATATTAAGAATTACTATATAGCAAAGGTAATTAAGGTAGCATGATGTTGGCAAACGTATGGATACACAGATGAATGGAAAAAAATGCAGAACACAGAAATAGACCAATGCAGATTATGTTGAAGTGACCTTTTTCAAGGGTACACAATTCAATGGAGGAAAATAGCTTTTTCAACAAATTTGGTCAGAGCAATTGAACATCTATAGGCAATAATTAGAACCTCAATGTAAGTCCCACTTTACATAAAAATTGACTCAAAATATAGCATAGACTTAAATGTAAAACTTTAAAAGTTAAAAATAGAAGGAAATCTTCAACCATTATGATCAAGGATTAGGCAAAGAGTTCTTAGACTTAACACTAAAAGCAGTACTAATTAAAGGAAAATTGATAAATTGGACATCATTGAATGTTTAAAAAAAAAACCCTTTTGTTCTACAAAATACCCTGTTAAAAGGATGAAAAGTCAAACCTCAAACTGGGAGAACATATTTGCAAGCCACATAACCATCAAAAGACTTGTATCCAGAATATACAAAGAAATTGCAAAACTCAAAGAGCAATGTAATCAGAAAATGAGAAAAACACATTAACAGAGATTTCACTAGAGAGGGTACTCAGATGGCAAAGAAGCACCTGAAAATATATTGTCAACATCATTATTCTTTGGGGAAATGCAAATTAAAACTATGGAGAGATTCCATTAAATATCTATCAGAATAGCTAAAATTTTTAAATCGTGATGAAAGCAAAAAATACTGGCAAAGATATCGTAAAAGTGGATTACTCATGTATCACTCTTTGAAATGTAAAATGGTACAGGCGCTCTGAAAAGCAATTTGGGATTTTCTATTAAACAAAATATGTAATTACTATATGACCCTACAATTACACTCATGAGCATTTATCCCAGAAAAAATAAAAACTTATGCTCAGACAAAACTTGTACAAGAATATTAAAGCAGCTTATTTGTAACAGCTAAAAACTGGAATCTGTCCCTTTGTTCTTCAACAGATCAATTGTTAAACAAATTGTGATATATATATATAATAGAATACTACTCAGCAATAAAAAGAACAAAATATTGATACATTCAACAACTTGGCTGAATCTCCTGCAAGATTTTGCTGCAAGAAATTTTGCTGCAAGAAAAAAACAGAAGGCTACATGGGGTGTGATTCAATTTATGTAATATATTTGAGATGACAAAAATTTTAGACATAGAAGACAGATTAGCAGTATCCACAGTTTAGGGTTCATGGGTGTGAGGCAGAAGGGAAGTAGATACAATTGTAATAAAGCAACAGGAGGGATTTTCTTGTGGTATTGAAACTGTTCATTATCTTGACTGTGATGGTGGATACAAGAACCTACACAGGTGATAAAAAATGTGTAGAAATTAATAACACACATGCACACACACACATACACACACACACACACCCCTTCCTTCAATCCTCTCCATCACACCAAAAGAGGGGCAGTGCCGTCCTTATATTGCAACTATGGTGAGAAATAGACTTCCGATGAGAGAGGGCATGAACTCTGGAAACAAGAAAAAAATCTGTTTTCAAGGACAGAAGTATCTTCAACCTGTCTCTCCATACATACCACAAACAAGCAAATCTCAGTGCCAGTCATAGATATGTCAAAGTGCAGAATGCATCCAAAATGGTTCTACTTAAATTGCAAAACACAAATTAAATATTTATACTGGGTTAATAGCTTGTTTTTTTCCTACCATGTGTCTACTGTTTGATTCCTATGCAAAATGGGATGATGTGCTAAATCAGAACTTCTCAACAACACAAAGAAACAAAATAATTGAAGATCTAAATTTAGTTTATAGAAATGAAAAAGAAAGGGAATTTTTTTTTTGAGACAGGGTCTCACTTTTTCACCCAGGCTGGAGTGCAGTGGCGTAATCTCGGCTCGCTGTAGCCTCTACCTCTGGGGTTCAAGTGATCCTCTTGCCTCAGCCCTACAAGTAGCTGGGACTACAGGCATGCGCCACCACTCCCAGGTATTTTTTTTTTTTGTATTTTTTGTAGAGGTGGGGTTTCACCATGTTGCCCACGCTAGTCTCCAACTCCTGAGCTCAAGTGATCCACCCGCCTTGGCCTCCCAAATACGCCTTTGCACGTATCCTTGCTACGTGCTAGGATTACAGGCATGAGTCACCACACCCAGCCTGAATAAAAGGGAATTTTTTAAAAGGTATATATCTAATACCATGTAATCTGCAGAAAATATTCCAAATTAACTCTGTAGGTGGTGGGCAAATAGAGGCAAAAGAAAACACCTATGGAAACCACATTCTGCTGGGGAAAAGGAGGATCATACATGTATGTATATAAATAAAGAAACACTTTAAATTTTAATACTAACTTTGATAGATAAATTTATGATGAACAGAAATATACTTTTTAATATTAAAAAACAACAAATGAATCATCATTCATCCTGGTTAAATAATTTATAACAACCAAGTCAGTCACTTAGCTCTTTTTTATACTTACACTCATCCATATTTTTCAACCAGTCTCAGAAGAACCGCATTTTGATTTTTTTGACACCAAACATTTGCCTAATTTAAAATTTAGTGAAGTGAACCTGACAATACTTTAAAATTAAATTAAAATGTGAATACAAGTTTGCAAAAATTCAATTATTAATACATTCAATTGTTGAATGTTGTTTTTTTAATAAAAATAACAGAGAATGAGGTTTCATTTCTTACAAACACTACAGTTTTCTAAAAATGTGTCCTTTAAGTTCAACTGTAAGGAAACTATGTCAGAAAAAATACAGAATATTACTTTGACCCTCATTTTTATTTAAAGAGTATTCAAAATGTCAGCATGATCTATGAAGATTACATACCCAATTAGAGGAAATTCTGTTGTTTTATTTTCTGTTGAAATAAGTAGTCGGTCAAAAGTGTCTTCGTCTTTATCAGGATGATATTCCACCATAGCTGTCATCTGAAGGCCAGAAGCAAGTTCTTTATCCAGAATGGTCAACATCAGTTTGAACTTCAGTGGGAGAAAGAGAATTAAATTATACATCTTAACTCCTTATTAAAAAAAATACCATGGCCAGGCACAATGGCTCACGCCTGTAATCCCAGCACTTTGGGAGGTGGAGGCCAGCGGATCATGAGGTCAGGAGATCGAGGCCATCCTGGCTAACATGGTGAAACCCCTTCTCTACTAAAATACAAAAAATTAGCTGGGTGTGGTGGTGCGCAACTGTAGTCCCAGCTACTCAGGAGGCTGAGGCAGGGGAATTGTTTGAACCCAGAAGGTGGAGCTTGCAGGGAGCTGAGATCGCGCCATTGCACCCCAGCCTGGGTGACAGAGCAAGACTCGGTCTCAAAAAATAAATAAATAAATAAATAATGTGAGCAACTATAGTTAGGAGTGTTATATTATTATCAAAATACAGGCTCTATTCCTGCCCTAATGCCAAAGACTTTCTAATTTTAATTTTATTTTTAATTGACAAATAATTGTATATATTTGTTGAGCACAATATGATGTACTAATGCAGGTATACATTCTGGAATGAGCAAATCAGGCTAATTAACATATCCATCACATCACTTATTTATTTGTACTGGGAACATTTAAAATCCATTCTTTTAGCAATTTTGAGATATACAATACGTTATTATTTTTTTTTTTTTTTGAGATGGAGTCTCACTCTGTTGCCCAGGCTGGAGTGCAGTGGCGTGATCTCTGCTCACTGCAAACTCCGCCTCCCGGGATCACACCATTCTCCTGCCTCAGCCTCCCGAATTGCTGGGACTACAGGTGCCCGTCACCACACCCAGCTAATTTTTTGTATTTTTTTAGTAGAGACGGGGTTTCACTGTGTTAGCCAGGATGGTCTCGATCTGCTGACCTCATCATCCACCAGTCTCGGCCTCCCAAAGTGCTGGGATTACAGGCGTGAGCCACCGCACCCAGCCATACAATACTTTATTATTAACTATAGTCACCTTGCTGTACAATAGATCACCAGAACTCATTCTTCCTGTTTAACTGAAACTTTGTACCCTCTGACCAACATTTTTCCTTTCTCTGCCCACCCCAACCCTCAGCCTTTGGTAACCACCATTCTACTCTCTATTTCTATGAGTCTGAATTTTTATATTTCACATATAAGTGAGAGCATGTGATATTTGTCTTATGTATCTAAAGGCAAAGACTTAATGCTTATGTTTATACCTATCTGATTCTAGATATTTAAGATATGCTTTCAAGAGTACACAATTTGAATCTGACAATGTAGGTAGCTAAGAAACATATAAATGCCGATGGGCTACTTTAAAAATATAAGATACTTATAGAACTAACGTGGCTTCTATTCTAAGAAGCTTAAAATCTGAATACAGAAAAAAGGAAGAACAACCTAATAAAAATGTTGCTCAATCATGTACATACATAACATATACCCACATGCATGTACGTGTGTGTGTGTGTGTGTGTGTGTGTGTGTGTGTGTATGTATACTTTTTTTTTTTTTGAGATGGAGTCTCGCTCTGTCGCCAGGCTGGAGTGCAGTGGCGCAATCTCAGCTCACTGCAACCTCCACCTCCCAGGTTCAAGCAATTCTCTTGCCTCAGCCTCCTGAGTAGCTGGGACTACAGGTGTGCGCCACCATGCCCAGATAATTTCTGTATTTTTAATAGAGACGGGCTTTCACCATGTTGGCCAGGATGGTTTCAATCTCTTGACCTCGTGATCTGCCTGCCTCGGCCTCCCCAAGTGCTGGGAATCACAGGCATGAGCCGTCATGCCCGGCCCTCATATGTATATTTTATATGCTTTATCCATGGGAATTTGAGCTTCATAACTTGGAGGAAATATCAAAGAAGAATATAACAAAGAGGATAAAAACACTTTTGTTCTAGTAAGACGTTTGCCAGATGCCAGGAAAAATATAAAGGGAAAAAAAAGAGAAATAATATCTATTACGTATTTATAATGCGTCAAGCATGTTACATGTATTATCTTATGTAAATACACTTCTACAGTCCTGTGAGGCTGATATTAAGGCTCTCAGTATATAGATGAGGGAACTGGGACATGTAAAGTATAATTAATGTCTGAAGTCACTCAGGAAGTAAAGACTCAAAAACATATCTATCTGACTCTAAATCATAAGCACTTCCTCCCCTTCAACTAGAAAGAGTCCCTCTCCTGAATATATAATCTCTTTAAGGAAGCAGACTACAAACCCCTTGAAAATTAAACATAAGCCAGGGACTAGTTAAGCGCCATATGAGTGATACAGACATAAGTGTCATGAAAATCCATGAGAGGACATGATTATTGTGGGCTAGAAAGGAGTGTGCCTGGCCTAGTCTTAGAGAATGGATATTAAAGGTGGAGAAGAAGCGAGGAAGGTGCTCATTATAGGTGTAAAAATATCTCAGACACAAGCAGAAACAAGAATAAGCAAAATAGTCTCTCAGAAAGCAGATAATAAGCCAGCCTCCCTGGGCAAGAGTCCTCAATCAGAAATAATGAAGGTTATGTTGAAAATGATTATTCAGGGATTCTAATGTGAGGCTGAGTCTAAATAGTGCTTTGCAGCAATTAAGGATACAGAGAAGTGGAGTGATTTGGAAGTAACACTGATGTGGGAGCTTCATGCTTTCAGCAAACAATGCTGATACCTCCTAACTACCACATTCGAACTCTCAACCCTCCTGCAATTTATAGAACAGAAGGAAAACAAGGGATACAATATTTTCCACATAAGCCTTTAGGTGTTGGAAGTCCACATATCAGGTTTGACTATCTTCTTTTAAGTAAGCTATAGTTTCAAGAAGGAAAACCAATACTTCAGAACCATGTGCTTTTGGTCAAACTGCAGGTTGCTGAGCACTCTTAGTGAGATGCAATTGTGTGCAAGGCACCATCCCTACTCTTAGCAGTTTATGAGCTGAAAATGGAGGCAGTACTAACATTTAACAAGAGGCATAGCGACACAAATTCAAACTATAAGGAATGTCTGTAAATGAAAATGGTATCCAGTAAGACAGAAATAATTTGGGGATAAAATAATAAGAGACTTCTTAGAGAAAATGAGAACTCACATTGACCTTAAAAGATGGATGGGATTTGGAAAGGGATGATTCTTGCAGATGACAGGGTATGAAAATGTGGGTGAGAAGAAAAAGAAGTCTGAGTCATAAGGGAGAGGGGGCAGGTATAAGTAAGGCTGGTCTGACCAGACCAGAGGCCACACAAGCCATAAAAACACTCTTAGATGGATAGTGTTGGTGAGATTGAAGGATGTTATTGAAAATCAGTAATAGTACTATCAATTCTATTTTCTTTGAAGATGAAGTATGTGTCTTCTTATTTTTCTACCAGCAATCTATGACACATAGTGGGTATTCAATACATAGGGTCAATGCAGGTTCTTGAGTCTGGGTGAAAAACAAGCACTGCTGTATGTTAGAGGAATCATTTTCTGAGTAATTATAATAGTGATGATGACAATGACCTTTCCACAGCACCTTGTTTTTACTTTTTCTTATCCCCCACCCCAACAAGATGTACTTTTCACTATTTATCTAATTCCCTTTATGAAGGATCAGGAGTGCATTTCATAGTCGTGCAACAAAGGAAAATTCACACTGATATTGGCTTCTAACTACTAAGCATATCTGGATGTTCTCTTGTCAATATCAAGACTTGTAGAATGAATTGTTTTCCATTATATCCTAGATATAAACTGAAATAAAACCAATTATAATATTTTTCTTGTTACTGCACAGAAACCATCCATACAAGTGTCCCCTGAACATCCATAAAATAGTGGTTGTCCACATCCAAACATTACCACCAGCTTGTTTCAAAAGAAAGTGTTTCCAGATACACATTTAATTGTTCAATAAATATGTGCTAAGGTAGTGAAATAACACAGCCTTTCCCTAATTTTACAGTATCTGGAGTAAGCAAGTACTTTTTGATTTAAAGAGGAGTTAATAGTCTCTTGAGATACACTTTGTAATAAAAATATTTAAATATGAAAATCATTAAAACATGATTCCATTTATATGAAAGCCAAGGACAGGCCAAACTAATCTATGGTGTTAGAAATCAGAATAGTGGTCAGTTCCACAGGGTGATTACTCCAGGTACTGTAAGGAAGAAGCACTGGGGATCTTCTGGGGTGGTGAACATATTCTATTATTTGATCCAGGTGGTAGCTAATGGAGATTATCTATCTAGCTATCTATCTACACACACACGTATTTATTTTTTTGTAAATTCATCAAACTTTACTTTTGAGATCTGTGCACTTTAGTGTAAGTAAATAATACATCGATTTTTTTAACAGAGCAAAAATTAGAACATGGAAGTCCTTTTTCTCATTGCTCTTCTAATCATTAACATAGGTTTTTCTACATATATACAAAGAAATATATGTAAATTTAATCTAAAATTATGGACATCTTTTTTTCTGCACAGATAGTCCAGCTGTATTCAACACTATTTTTTATCAGGAATATCTCTTGAACTTTTCAGTTATTTATTGCTTACATTTCAAAAGTTCTTATCACATTTCCTATATCAAAAATTTGCCTGAGAAAATGTGATCATACTGAACTAATAACCATCCATTCACACACATGATGTAAAATAACACAGTGAGATACAGAGGAAATTCTGCCCACTTTAAATTAGAAGATAGAAACACCCTCTCAGAACATTAACTTTCTTGATGGTTAGATCTGTACTAAAACCCCCTCATTAGTTTCTAAGTTCTATGAGGGCAGGGCTGTGTCCATTCTGTATTCCTCATGTCTATTACCTTAATAGTTACTAGTCTATTACCTTAATAGTAATAAGGTAATATAGTATAATAAGGTAATAAGGTAATAATAAGGTACTTATAATACTTATAATACTTATAATATTAATATTAATATAATAATATTACTAATATAGTAATAACAATTATAGTAATTATAATATTGATAGAATAATATAATACTTATAATAAGTATAATAAGGTAATAATATTAAGGTAATAGTCTATTACCTTAATAGTTAAGTAGGTGCTTAACAAATGTTTGTTAAAATATGAAATAATGAACCTTTCCACTAATCCTACAGTTCCTAGAGTTATCAGGCACTTTATGATTCAAAGGACAGTTAATAGAGAATGTTGTTCTCATAATTCTTAAGGCAACAGCAAAATCATAAAACCAAGTTGCACAGATTTTGGAATTGTTAACAAGTTTCTAAACCCAGGTTGAAGAAACGGGGAGGCTCTAGGTCAGCTTTTCTCCACCCTGCCCTCCCCATCTCCTAATCCTAAACAAAACAGAAAACAAAGAGAAAAAAAAAGAGCACACACACAGAAACCTGTCACTGTTTCCTGGGAAGCCCAATCCTCCCTCCATCCCCACAGGAGCCAGATGACTATTCCCTGGGGCAAAGAGAGACGCCATGTGAGGAGGCGCTCTCAAAAGGTCCCGCTCCCAGCACCCCTTAGTGTGTCACCTGTGGCTTCATGGGCTCCTTAAATCGGATTTTCTGGTTCCAGCGGCAAAGATTATGCACAGTAATTGGGAGGCGGTACACCCTCCCGGCCATCGTGTCCAGGAACTTCATCTCAGCGGAGATCACCCGCAGCTGCATGTCTCTCCCCGAGCTATCCATATCCCGGCGGACGAGGGAACCCCTTTGGGTGTTCATGGCTCCCCTCTCGGTAGCCAGAAAACAGATGTGGATCCGTCCGGCCAAGGATTAGCGTCGACGACCGTCGCTAGGCAACCATCAGACGCCAAGCTCTAGTTTCAAGCCCTGCTCTCATTGGCGCCTCCCAACCTGCGCAAGTTGCTAACGCGAATAGAATAACCCTCAGGTCACAGGTGTCACCAGAGTAACTGAAAAACACGCTGTGGCAGCCCAAACGTCAGAGGCACCTCACTTTGCCATGGCCTGGCACGGTATTAAAATCACAGAGGCTTAGTGGGCATTTTCCTGGACCTCTCTTAAGACCAAGTTTAAAGTACCGTGCATTTTAAAGAAATCTGCCCACAGATGCACTGTAAACTGGCCTTATAATTCAATTAAAATTTAAATTTACAAAGAAAAAAAAGATCAGTGAAAGTGATGTGCCCACGTGGTCTATTAAGGCAGCAAGATATAACAGAAAGGGAGAAATATAGGAGAAACAAAGTCAGTGTCTCATAGATGTCCTGCTCAGAGGTCTTTACGTCAGCGTTTCTGAATCAGAATGTTTCTTACGATAGCAAAATATTGGATTAATATGAATACCAATCAGTAGCGATGGATACAATAACTTACTGTTTATTTATGATGAATAATAACGTAGATCTGTGTTGACATAAGAGATATCCATTATACAGTATTAAATTTTAAAATTGACCAAACAGTATGCATATTGTGACACCTGTATCTTTTTAAATGCACACACACACACACACACACACACACACACACACAATGTAAAAGCAATCCTCTGGGTCTTTTGTTAAAATGCAGATTCTGTTTCAGTATGTCTGAAGCAAGGTCTAAGTATCCGTATTTATGACAAGCAAGCTCCCAGGTGATTACAAGGCTTCTGGTTCCGGGGCCACACATTGAATATAGAGGCTTTAGGAATCTTGTTAACTATTCCAGGGTCCTCATTTGTGAAATGGTGTTACTCAGGAGATAGAGATCACACATCTTCGCTGCTAGATGAGGACTTTTCCAACAAACTCATATTCACATTGCCCAGTCCCTACTCTCTCCTCGTCCTTCTTCTATTATCTAAGAGTTTCAAAATATACCACGCGCTTTCATTTCCTCCTTGCTACTGCAGATTATGTTCACTCTGAGGAGAATGGCCTCTCCATCTGCCAGCCAGTCAGTCATTCTTCAACAGTAAAACCTTTCCCACAACACTTTTACAAGGTTCTCACAGTACCAAGATGATAAAGAATTTCTTGCTTCATTTTCCACAAGGGTGCAGAGATTAATAAGTAGTTCTAAATACAAAGACAAGTAGTCACATTTCTTGGAACTGCTGTCAATAGTTGAAAAACAGCAGAAGTGGTGATTATTATTTGTAAATTCTTAGGAATTGATAGATGCAAACCATCGACATTATCTTTCAAAATTCTATATATCTTGGTTTAACAAGTGGGAGATGTGAATCATGGCTGGAATTTTTATACTAGTCGCTACTACCATATCACAATACAAATCCCATCCATGCTCCTCAGCCCCTACGCAGGACAATTTTACAGCATTGAAATAACAATAGCTCATATAACTTGACTGAATCAAGACCACAGTTCATACAAAGCCCCTCAATCAATTTCTGAAAAAACTGGAAACTCCAAAGAAGCTCAAAACTCCCTAATTTTTTACTCTCAAGGAGAAAACCCAAGTCTGGACTTTATGTATAATCCAAAGATATGGCAATAAAAATCAAATGAAGAACAATTTTGTTTATCTGTTCTGTTGGTATTCTCATCAACAAAGGAGGAATGTCACATAGCTCTACAAGTTCAACAAGCCTAAAGCTCAATCCATTGTCCTTAGTAACTATACATAAACCTTCTTGGCTTCTTATATATTCTTTTATCCACTCAAACTATTAATTTTAGATGAAATATTCTAATATTTGCATCACATGTTTAGCTCTAAACTCTCTCATTCAGTTTCTATTTTCAAAGAATGGCCATATAAAGACTTTTTAATGTTTTCAATTTTTAATTTTTGTGGGTATATAGTAGGTGTATATATGTATGGGTTACATAAGATGGTTTGATACAGGCATGTAATGTGAAATAAGTACATTATGGAGAATAGGGTATCCATCACCTCAAGCATTTAGCTTTTGTGTTACAAACAATTCAATTACATTCTTTTAGTTATTTTTAAATGTACAATTAAGTAATTATTGGCTATAGTCAAGTCACCCTGTTGTGCTAGCAAATAGTAGGTCTTATTCATTCTTTTAAATGATTTTTTAATACACATTAAACATCCCCACCTCTCCCAATGCCCCCCACTACCCTTCCCAGCCTCTGGAAATCTTCCTTCTACTCTCTTTATGCATGAGTTCACTGTTTTGATTTTTAGATCCCACATATAAGTGAGAACATGCAATGTTTCTCTTTCTGTGCCTTGCTTATTTCACTTGACATAATGATCTCCAGTTCCATCCACATTGTTGCAAATGACAGGACCTCATTTCTTTTTTATGTCTGAATAGTTCTCCATTGTGTATATGTACCCCATTTTTCTTTATCCATTTATCTGTTGATGGACACTTAGGTTGCTTCCAAGTCTTAGCTATGATGAACAGTGCTGCAGCAAACATAGGAGTGCAGATGCCTCTTTGATA
The DNA here is from genome assembly GCF_006542625.1 of Nomascus leucogenys. Classification (NCBI taxonomy): domain Eukaryota; kingdom Metazoa; phylum Chordata; class Mammalia; order Primates; family Hylobatidae; genus Nomascus; species Nomascus leucogenys. The sequence goes on from NC_044406.1 coordinate 55,301,237, forward strand.
TACGGATTTTCTTTCTTTTGGGTGTATACCCAGCAGTGGGATTGCTGGATCACATGGTAGGTCAGTTTTTAGTTTATTGAGGAATCTCCAAACTGTTCTTCAGAGTGATTGTACTAATTTACATTCCCACCAACAGTGTATAAGGATTCCCTTCCAGCATTTATTATTGCCCGACTTTTGGATAAAAGCCATTTTATTTGTGGGGAGATGATATCTCATTATAGTTTTCATTTGCATCTCTCTGATGATCAGTGATGTTGAACACCTTTTCATGTGACTGCCATTTATATGTCTCTTTTTGAGAAATGTCTGTTCAAATTTTTGTTCATTTCATGATTGGATCATTAGTTTTTTTTTTTCTTATAGAGTTGTTTGAGCTCCTTATATATTCTAGTTATTAATCCCTTGTTAGATGGGTAGTTTGCCAATATTTTCTCCCATTCTGTGTGTTGTCTCTTCACTTTGTGGATTATTTCCTTTGCTGTACATAAGCTTTTTTACTTGACGTGATCCTATTTGTCAATTTTTGCCTTGCTTGCCTGTACTTGTGGGGTACTACTCAATAAATTTTTGCCCAGAACAGGACCCTGGAGAATTTTCTCAACGCTTTCTAATAGCAGTTTTATAGTTTGAAGTCTTAAATTTAAGTCTTTAACCCATTTTGATTTGGTATTTGTATATGATGAGATATATGGGGCTTGTTTTCTTCTGCATATGGACATCCAGTTTTTCCAGCACCATTTATTAAAGAGACTGTCTTTTCCGCAGTGTATGTTCTTGGCACCTTTGTCAAAAGTGAGTTCACTGTAGGTATATGGATTTGTTTCTGGGTTCTCTCTTCTGGTCCATTGTTCTATGTGTCTGTCTTTATGCCAGTATCATGCTGCTTTGGTTACTATAGCTCTGTGGTATAATCTGAAGTAAGGTAATGTGATTTGTTCTGTTTCTTTCTTTTTACTTAGGATAGTTTTGTCTACTATGGGTCTTTTGTGGTTCCATATAAATTATAGTATTGTTTTTTCTATTTCTGTGAAGAATGTCATTGGTATATTGACAGGGATTACATTGAATGTGCAGATTGCTTTGGGTCTTATGGACATTTTAACAATATTGATTCTTCCAATCCATTAACATGGAATATTTTTCCATTACTTTTTTGTGTCCTCCTCATTTTTTTCATTAGCATTTCATAATTTTAATTTTAGAGATCTTTCATTTCTTTGGTTAATCCCTAGATATTTAATTTTATTTGTGGCTATTACAAGTGGGATTACGTTTTAAATTTCTTTTTCAGATTGTTCACTGTTGGCATATAGAAATGCTACTGATTCTGTATGTTGATTTTGCATCCTGCAATTTTACTGAATTTATCAGTTCTAATAGGTTTTTTCCTGGAGTCTTCAGATTTTTTTTCCAAATATAAGATCATATCATCCCAAACAGAGATAATTTGACTTCTTCCATTCTATTTATTTCTCTTGTCTGATTGCTTTAGCTCATATTTCCAGTATTATGTTGACTAACAGTTCAAGGCTTTTTACTGAAATATAAGCTATTTTTAGCCAAATTTTCAACCATGTGTATTTATGTAATTACTTTAAAGTTGAACAAATAACACAAAATGACAAGAGATTTTGCATAATTGTAATTAAAATACAAATAGTATTATAAATGTTATACATATATATTTATATATTTTAAAAAATCTTCTGCAGACTTCATGAAGAATAATGTTGATTATATACCATGGATTAAATATTTATGTGCATTTTTGTGCATATTTCCAAGACAGCATAGTTGGCAAGAACTTGTATGTAAAAGTCAAAGAAGGTGTTCTTACTGAAACAATGTATATATTATAAATAAGGTTAAACTTTATTATTATAGTGAATGATGAACAGTACTATTATGGGGCCATTGAAGTTAAGGAGAGACATCCTAAATGTTCAATTCAGACTTGCCATTCTACTCTGAATTAATTTATGAAAAAATATAACTCTCATCTAATAACTATAAAAGTTGCCATGTGAACTAGAAATCAAAGGTTCTACTTCATACATAGCTAGAGGAAATTCTAATGAAGTCTAGAATTTCTGAACACCAAGGCAGGGATAACAGTGAGGAAGTATGCAAAATTATCCTTAGTAGAATGTTTAGATATTTACTTTTAGATCTGCTTAAAGGACTGAAAAAAATGATTTCAAAGATCAAATAATTTATTTAAAATGCAGTCTGCATGCAATCAAGAAAAATCTACTATAGTGGTTAGAGTACTGACTTAGATGTTACTGAAATAGGATAAAAAGATTTCCTCTAGGCACACAGCCATAAAATGAAACAAAATAATGGCTTTTGAAGCAACTTGGATGGAGTTGGAGGCTGCTATTCTAAGTGAAGTAACTGAGGAATGGAAAATCAAATATCCTATGTTCTCACTTATAAGTAAGAGCAAAGCTATGAAGATGCAGAGGCATAACAATGATATAATGGGCCAGGCGTGGTGGCTCACGCCTGTAATCCCAGCACTTTGGGAGGCCGAAGCAGGTGGATCACCTGAGGTCAGGAGTTCGAGACCAGCCTGGCCAACATGGTGAAACCCCGTCTCTACTAAAAATACAAAAATTAGCCAGTGTGGTGGCACATGCCTGCAGTCCCAGCTACTCAGGAATCTGAGGCAGGAGACTCTCTTGAACTCAGGAGACAGAGGTTGTAGTGAGCCGAGGTTGTAGTGAGCCGAGGTTGTATTGAGCCAAGATTGCCCCACCGCACTCAGGCCGGGGCAACAGAGCAAGACTATGTCTCAAAAAAAAAAAAAAAGAATGATATAATGCACTTTGGAGACTCAGGGAGAAGGGCAGAAGCAGGGTGAGGGATAAAATACTACATATTGGGCACAGTGTACACTGCTCAAGTGAAGGTCACCAAAATCTTAGAAATCACCACTAAAGTTATACAGATAGCCAAAAACCACCTGTTCCCCAAAAATCATTGACATGAAATACAAAAGTATAGTAATCAATGTGTTTATGAAATAATTTAAAGTGAGTAATGTACAATACAATTGACTAAGGTAGTATATGATTAAAAGTTCTTCTAGATAATAAAAAGCCATGCCAATAAGAATAAAGTGATGAGACTAATGCCTGGATAGAATAGAATAGCATGAATTGGATGGCAGCAAGATGAATTACCAGAAAAATAATCCATTGTTTTTACAAAGGATACGATGAATGAGGAAAGGCTTCAAGAGATCAGGGCCAAAGGATACACGTTTTTTCTAATGTTAGTAACAAGTGTGCTTTACTACAAACAGAAATCATTTCAGAGACTGCTAACTGTGCTGCATTATCCATTTTTTCCTATTTTTTCATGGTAGAGTTTTTAGATGTGCCTATGACTGCACAGGTTGATTACATTTTCCAGGCTTTCTTGTTGCTAGATGTAGCCATGCAAACAAGGTTTGGTTGTGAGTGTAACTGACTTGTGCCACTTCTGAATTATAATGTTAAAATGGTGCCTTACAATGGTGGGAGATGGTTTCCCTACCCTCTTATCTTGCTTCTTGGGCTCACTGTAAATATGGTAGTGGGCCACCCGATCACTTTAAGGTAGATAGAGTGAAAAGATCAAAGGAGCCTGGGCCTTGACTAAATTGTATAGCAAAACTACCAACCCAGCCGGGACTATTATTTGAGAGAGAGTTGAAACTAAATCATATTTAATGCACTATTAGTTTGAGTCCCTATAGAGCAGCTAAATCTAATCAACGCAGACACCAATAGAGGACAGGAGCTCTGAAGGGCATGTCCCCATGAAGTTGAACAGTTCTGATAATATCACCCTATTAGATTGAGTATCATAACTTTTGAAAAATCTTGTTTTAGCCGTCCAAAGCTCCTGCCAACCTTTCCTACCTCTAGACTACTGTGGTGACCCTCAATTTTCCTCTCATGTTCACTGCGGGCAAATACCTGATGGCAAGTAATACCTCTGGTTCCTGAGTAATTATAGATTCCTGAGTGAAACAGGCAATTGAAAGTCCATCATGTCATGCAGTATCTCTCATCAGGAGAGGCCTCACTTGATAGTAACAAGAGTAATTTTTGCATTATTTTATTCTCCTACAGGGCCATTTCTCGTACTACCTGAAAGGATGTTGGCACTTTTAGTCAATCTATCACAAGAAAGTTTTAACAGAGTTGGATAATAACATCTACAGGAACTGAGAGAAAGACAGGCAATCTAAAATACCAGGACTTTACAGTATGGAAATATGAAGAATTAGGAAGAATTTGGCTGAATTAGATAGTACTCACGCGAAAGAGCAAAATAGACACAAACTTTTTCATGAAACTTTAAAACCAACAAGACTCTGAAAATCTCAAAATGGTAGTTTTACAGCAGAATTTCTCAACCTCAGAACTATTGACATTTTTTGACCAGATAATTGTATTTTTAAGGTGCTATCCTCTGCACTGTAGAATATTTAGCTATTTCCTTGGCCTTTACCCACTAGATGTCAGTAGCACACCCCCCTCCCCTCAATTATGACAACCCAAACTAACTCCAAACATTGCTACATGTACCCGTGGGGCACAGGGGAAGGGGGAATATTTTCTCCCTCTTTTTTGTATCACTCGTAGCATACTATTACATCATTACTTTACTGCTTATTTCACACAATACATCTTGGAAGTCATATCAGTACATCAAGAGTGTCCTCATTTTTTACAAACAGCATAATATTCCATTATATGGATGTATAATAATTTATTGACCTGGTGAACTTCTGATTCACCTTAAGTTGTTTGCAATCTTTTTAAAATTACAAACAGGGTAGTGATGACTGTTGTGTATATTTTTTCTCACATGTGTGAGTATATCTATAGAATAACAGAATTACTATAAGGAGAATTGATCAAAGTTCTGTGCACTTGTCACTAGATGGTTATCAAGAAATGTCACTGTTAATAGAAACTAGAAAGTTGTTCTTCAGTGAGTTTATATTCATCACAGTCTAGCAAAAAATGAGAGTACATTTCTTCCCACGCCTAAGCTGTTACAGTATGTGTAGTAGGCAGGGTTTCTAAAATACCCCCTCCACTCATAGATCCTGAACTAATTCACAAAACCTGTGGATATGATGAGTTATCACTCCCACGACTATGTAAATTTGTATGGCATAACCCATCTTAAGATACGGAGAGTATCCAGGTGAGCCTAATTTAACATAAGAGAGCTTTCTCAAGCTCAAGAGTGAGCTAGAAGTCAGACATTTTCATTTCTTTTTTTTTTTTGAGACGGAGTCTCGCTCTGTCACCCAGGCTGGAGTGCAGTGGCACGATCTTGGCTCACTGCAAGCTCCACCTCCCGGGTTCACACCGTTCTTCTGCCTCAGTCTTCCGAGTAGCTGGGACTACAGGCACCCGCCACCACGCCCAGCTAATTTTTTGTATTTTTAGTAGAGACGGGGTTTCACCATGTTAGCCAGGATGGTCTCGATCTCCTGACCTTGTAATCCACCCGCCTCGGCCTCCCAAAGTGCTGGGATTACAGGCGTGAGCCACCGTGCCCAGCCAGTCAGAGACATCTTTAGTATGAGAAGGACTTAATACACCATTACTGATTTGAATTTGAATATTCTAGTATAAATGAACTAAATCCTATCAACAACCTAAATGACCTTGGAATCGAGTTCTTTTTCTAGAGCCACCAGAAAGGAGTGTAGCTCTGCAGGCATCCTGATTTTGTATGAATTTCTGAGCAGAGAATCCAGCCATGCAGTGCTCAGATTTCTGCCCCCCAAAAAACGTGAGATAATAAATGTCTGTTGTCTTAAGTTGTTAACTTTGTGGTAATTTGTTATGCAGCAATAGAAAACAAAAACTTTATCAATGTTTTGATCTTTTTGCAACTATCTTACATAAGAAATGATATTTCCATGCAGCTTAATTTGCATTTCTCTTATGATAGAAATGAACATCTTTTCATTTATTTAAAAGTCATTAGTATTTATTTTTTCCTATACTCTGTCTATTCATATACTTTTTCTTGGAATGTTGATCTATTTATTATCAACAGTGGAAGTGCTTTATATATTAAGGAAATTAGTCTTGTCTGCATAAATATATATTTCTGTATATCTATTTTTTAAACTTTTCTAATTACTGTGTTAGTGAAATGTATCATTTTTTATGGCTTCAAGTTTTTAAAAAGCATTTTTATTTATTCCTGGAAAAACTCCCCTTATGCCAAAATTGGATAATGAAGAACCAACATTCTCCCATGGTTCCTTCTGGTGCTTTTACTGTTTGTTTACTATTGTTTCTGTTTGGGGTTTTTTTCATGTTTTTGTTTGTTTGGGTTTTTATTCATATAAAATTTATCCTGATATAAAAGTGATTTGCTGATCCAAACTACCCCAACATCATTTACTGCATAATTTATGATAATTTCAAAATGTAGTATAGTATATTAAAAGTTTCCTCAAAAGTTTAATTTAGTACATGATTAGCAGAACTTAACAACTGAACATTAATTCTTTAGATAGCACATTCCCTTATTTATTCTCTGGGAATTGCTTGTTGAGTTTCAATACTTCTATCAAATAATCACTTTTGCATATTGGTTTTCCTACTTTTTCTCTTCAATTTGTACTAATAATTATATTTCTCTGTTGTGATTTACTATATCTAGGTAATGACTCTGAATGTATTTTTAAATTGTTTCACTCCGATTTTTTCCATAGTTTCAACATGCCTGAATTTTTGCCCTTTCCCTTTGTTGTACATTTCCAATTCCGTTTTTGTCATTTCTCCCTTTAACTTTATGCTTTTGTCAAAGCAAAAATTGCTGTATCTTTCTATCTTTTATTTAAGAGTTCAGTATTTGATTGCTGAACTATATACGCTGGCATTTTAGACAAAACTAGTTTTGTATCAAATATATTTTGGCTATGGGATATTGATGCCTATTGAATTATACAACGCAACTACAATCAAATCAGGACCTGAATAAATGTGACTAGTTGACTGAGAAAAAAGTCCCAAAGTAGTAATTGTGAAAGCAATTATTCATCAAATGATTCAAGGATCTTTCATACCTCAATTCATTTCCTGGTGCTTCCCCAAACCCCTTTGGTATTAATTATGTGCAATAGAATAAAAAATCTGTTTGGGCTTGTGATATTGGCAAAATAAATGAGATAATTTGAAGATATGTTCCGTAACCAAAGGGGATGAAAAACCTGTGAAACAGGTAATAAAAAAATGTTTGATTACAGATTCTAAAATAATATATATGTATAATATAATTATATATCATTTGATATATTAATTTTCAGTATGTTTTGCTTTTCAATAAAAAAGAAAAACATACTGAAAATTAATATATCAAATTATACATATTTTATATATATTTTCTTTTCTGTTATAGAAAAGCATACTGAAAATTAATATATCAAATCATCTATATACATATATTTTAGAAAGTAAATATATAAAGTAGCTGATTCTTCATAATAAAAAAATGAGTGTTTAAAAATGCACTGATAATTTGCATCTGAAGAGTACCAGTAATCCTGGCAATTATATCTTCAGGGGCAGGAGTCGGGAGGTGAGAGTGGGAATAGGAAAATTTTGTTCCTGTTGAATGGTTGGAGAAAATATAACTTGTAGTGTACCCAAATCCATTATGTTATTCAATGTTGGATAAACTGCTTTTTCATCCCTGTTAGCATACATCAGAAACTCTTTCCTCTCCATGAAGAAGCTCTTGAAAGTTTTGTCTCTTTGCCTCTTCCCAACACCCTCCTACTCCCCTTTTTCCTTTTTTTGGTTGGTGGGGTTTGCTTTTGGCTGAACCCTCAATACAGAGTTTTACAACCAGATTTACATGCAGTTTCCACAAATGACAGCCATTATTTCTATTATATCAACAAAACAAAAAAGAGATTCTGAGACCTAGGACTTTCTTGGTGTGATTGTAAAGAGATGTTATTATACATAACTAAATTTCTGTTAAGAAAGAGAAAATCACTGGAGGCCGGGGGCAGTGGTTCACACCTGTAATCCTAGAACTTTGGGAGGAAGAGGTGGGTGGATCACTGGAGGCCAGGAATTCGAGACCAGCCTGGCCAACATGGTGAAACCCATCTCTACTAAAAATACAAAAATTAGCCAGGCTTCATAGTGCACACCTGTAGTCCCAGCTACTCAAGAGGCTGAGGCATGAGAATCGCTTGAACCTGGGTGGTGGAGGTTGCAGTGTGCTGAGATCATGCCACTGCACTCCAGCCTGGGTGACAGAGTGAGACTCTGTCTCAAAAAATTTTTAAAAAAGAAATAAAGACTTTAACAAACAAACAAACAAAAGCTGAGGGATTTCATCAACACCAGATCCGTGGTACATGAAATGCTAAAGGGTGTAATTCAATAAGAAAGAAAAGGCCATTAACATTAATGAGCAACAAGAAATCATCTAAAAGTACAAGACTCACTAGTAATAGTAAGTACACAGAAAAACACAGAATATTGTAACACTGTGCGGTATGTAAAATACTCTAATCTTAAGTAGAAAGACTAAATGATGTACCAATAAAAAAATAACTACAACAACTTTTCAAGACATAGTACAATCAGATATAAGTAGAAACAACAAAAAGTTAAAAACTAGGGTGATGAACTTAGGGTGCAGAGTCTCTATTAGTTTCATTTTTGTTTGTTTGTTTATGCAAACAGTGTTAAGTTTTTATCAGCTTAAAATAATGGAATTTAAAATAGTATTTGCAAGGCTTATGGTAACCTCAAACCAAAACATATACAATGCATATACACAAAAATTAAAAAGCAAGAAACCAAATTATATCACCAGAGAAAATCACCTTCGCTTAAAGAAAGACAGGAAGGAAGGAAAGAAGGAACAGAAGACCACAAACAATCAGAAAAACAACAAAATGGTAGGAATAAGCTTACTTATCAATAAAACATTCAATGTAAATAAACTAAACTTTCCAAGCAAAAGATTTTAAGTGGCTGAATGGATAAAAATACAACACCCAATGATATGTTCTCTACAAGCAACACACTTCACCTATAAAGATACAAATAGACTGAAAATAAAGGGATGGAAAAAGATACTCCATGTAAGTGGAAACCAAAAAAGAGCAGGAGTAGCAATTCTCATATCAGACAAAATAGACAAAAACTATAAGAAAAGACAAAGAAGGTCACTGTATAATGATAAAGGGGTCAATTCAGCAAGAGGCTATAATAATTATGGATATATTTATATACACCTGACACTGGAGCACTCACATAGATAAAGGAAACATTATTAGAGCTAAGGAGAGAAATAGCCCCCAATACAGTAATTGCTGGAGACTTCAAAACCCCACTTTCACCATTGGACAGATCTTCCAGAAAGAAAAATCAATAAAGAAACATCAAACTTCATCTACACTATATAACAAAAGGACCCAATAGATATTTGCAGAACATTTTATCCAATGGCTACAGAATACACATTATTTTTCTCAGCACATGAATCATTCTCAAGGACAGACCATATGTTAGGTCACAAAACAAGTCTTAAAACATTCAAAATAATTAAAATAATATCAAGCATCTACTTTGACCACAATAGAATAAAACTACAAATCAATAACAGAGGAATTTTGGAATCTGTACAAATACATGGAAATTAAATAATATCCTCCTGAATGATCAGTAGATCAATGAAGAAATTAAGAAAGAAATTGAAAAATTTCTTGAAACAAATGAAAATGGAAACACAACATAACAAAACCTATAGGATACAGGGAAAGCAGTACTAAGAGAGAATTTTATAGTTACAAATGCCTACTTCAAAAAAGAAGAAAAACTTCAAATAAACCACCTAATGATGCATCTGAAAGAACTAGAAAAGCAAGTGCAAACAAAACCTAAAATTCACAGAAGGAAAGAAATAATCAAGATCAGAGCATAAATAAATGGATTGGAAGCATATCCTTTAAGATCTAGAACACAACAAGGATGTCCACTTTCACCAGTGTTATTCAATATAGTAGTGGAAATCCTGGCTAGAGCAATCAGACAAGAGAAAGAAATAAAGGGCATCAAAAGTGGAAAAGAAGAAGTAAAATTATCCTTGCTTACAAATGATATGATCTTATATTTGAAAAAACCTAAAGACCACAAAAAATACTATTAGAACTGATAAACAAATTCAGTACGTTCACAGAATACAAAATAACATACAAAAGTCAGTAGCATTTTATATGCCAACAGTGAACAATCTGAAAAAGAAATTTAAAAAGTAATCCCATTTACAAATAAAATTAAATATCTAGGAATTAACCAAAGAAGTAAAAGATCTCTATAATGAAAACTATAAAGCACTGATTAAAAAAATTAAAGAAGATACCAAAAAGTGAAAAAATATTCCATGTTCCTGGATTGGAAGAATCAATATTATTAAAATGCCCATAAGACCTAAAACAATCTGCAGATTCAATGTAATCCCTATCAATGTACCAATGACATTCTTCACAGAAACAGAAAAAATAATACTAAAAATTATGTGAAACCACAAAAGACCCATAGTAGCCAAAACTATCCTAAGCAAAAAGAAGAAAACAGAACAAACCACATTACCTTACTTCAGATTATACTACAGAACTATAGTAACCAAAACAGCATGGTACTGGCATAAAGACAGACACATAGACCAATGGAACAAAGAGAAAACCCAGAAACAAATCCACATACCTACAGTGAACTCATTTTTGACAAGGTGCCAAGAACATACACTGGGAAAAAGACAATCCCTTTAATAAATGGTGCTGGGAAAGCTGAATATCCATATGCAGAAGGAAACCAGCCCCATATATCTCAGCATATGCAAAAATCAAATCAAAATGGGTTAAAGACTTAAATTTAAGACTTCAAACTATAAAACTGCTATTAGAAAGCATTGAGAAAACTCTCCAGGGTACTGTTCTAGGCAAAAACTTTTTGAGTAGTAAGTACTCCACAAGCACAGGCAAGCAAAGCAAAAATTGACAAATAGGACCACATTAAGGTAAAAAGCTTATGTACAGCAAAGGGAACAATCCACAAAGGGAAGATACAACACACAGCATGGGAGAAAATATTTGCAAACTACCAATCTGACATGGGATTAATAACCAGAGTATATAAGGTGCTCAAACAACTCTATAAGAAAAAAATATATAATAACCTGATTTAAAAATGGGCAAAATAGTTGAATAGACATTTCTCAAAAGAAGACATACAAATGGCAAACAGGCATATGAAAAGGTGTTCAATAGTATTGGTCAAGATGGCTGAATAGAAACAGCTCTGGTCCGCATCTCCCAGCAAGACCAATGCAGAAGGCAAGTGATTTCTGCATTTTCAACTGAAGCACCCAGTTCATTTCATCAGGACTGGTCAGGGAGTGGGTGCAACCCACAGAGAGTGAGCAGAAGCAGGATGGGGCATCATTTTACCCAGGAAGTGCAAGGAACTGGGGGACCTCCCTCCCCCAGCCAAGGAAAGCAGTGAGGGACTGTGTTACCTGTCCCAAGTACTACTCTTTTCCCATGGATTTTTGCATTCTGCAGATCAGGAGATTCCCCTGTGAGCCTCTACCACCAGGGCCCTGGGTTTCCATCACAAAACTGGGCAGCTGTTTGGGCAGGCACCGAGCTAGCTGCAGGAGTTTTTTCGTACTCCGGTGGTGCCTGGAACTCCAGTGAGACAGGAGAACCATCCACTCCCCTGGAAAGGGGGCTGAAGCCAGGGAGCCAAGCGGTCTTGCTCAGCAAATCCCACTCCCACAGAGCCCAGCAAGCTAAGAACCACTGGCTTGAAATTCTCACTGCCAGCACAGCAGTCTGGAGTCAACCTGGGATGATCAAGCTTGGTGGGGGGGAAGGGCATCCGCCATTACTGAGGCTTTAGTAGGCAGTTTTCCCCTGACAGTGCTAAGGAGATTGAGAGGTTTGGACTGGATGGAATTCACCACAGCACAGAAAAGTGGCTGTGGCCAGACTGCTTCTCTAGATTCCTCCTCACTGGGCAGGACATCTCTACAGGAAATGCAGCAGCCCCAGTCAGGGGCTTACAGATAAAATTCTCATCTCCCTGGGATGGAGCACCTCGGGGGAGGGGCGGCTGCAGTCACAGCTTCAGCAGACTTAATCTTTCCTGCTGGCCAGTTCTGAAGAGAGCAGCAGATCTTGACAAGCAGGATTCTCCCAGCACTGTGCACCAGCTCTGCTAAGGGACAGATGGCATCCTCATATGGGTCCTTGACCCCCGTGCCTCCTGACTGGGAGAGACCTCCCAACAGGGGTCGACAGACACCTCGTACAGGAGAGCTCCACCTGGCATCAAGCTAGTGACCCTCTGGGACAAAGCCTCCAGAGGAAGGAGCAAGCAGCAATCTTTGCTGTTCTGCAACCTCCACTGGTGATACCCAGGCGAACAAGGTCTGGACTGAACCTTTGGCAAACTGCAGTAGACCTGCAGAAAAGGGGCCTGACGGTTAGAAAAAAAAACAAACAAACAGAAAGCAAGGACAACAACAACATCAACAAAAAGGACACCCCACACACAAATACCCCATCCAAAGGTCATCAGCCTCAAAGATCAAAGGTAGATAAATCCACGAAGATGAGGAAAAAACAGTGCAAAAACGCTGAAAATTCCAAAAGCCAAAATGCCTCTTCTACTCCAAATGGTCGCAACACCTCTCCAGCAAGGGTGCAAAACTAGATGGGGAATCAGATTGACTAATTGACAGATATAGGCTTCAGAAGGTGGGTAATAACAAACTCCTCTGAGCTAAAGGAGCATCGTCTAACCCAATGCAAGCAAGTTAAGAAACTTGATAAAAGGTTACAGGAACTTCTAACTAGAATAATCAGTTTAAAGAGGAACATAAATGACCCAATAGAATTGAAAAGCACAGCACAAGAATTTCGTGAAGCATACAAAAGTATCAATAGCTTATTCAATCAAGTGGAAGAAAGGATATCAGAAATCATAGACCACCTTGCTGAAATAAGGTGTGCAGACAAGAGAAGAGAAAAAAGAATGAAAAGGAACGAACAAAGCCTCCAAGAAATAAGGAAGTATGTAAAAAGACCAAACCTACAATTGATTGGTGTACCTGAAAGTGATGGGGAGAATGGAACCAAGTTGGAAAACACACTTCAGGATATTATCCAGGAGAACTTACCCCACCTAGCAAGACAGGTCAACATTCAAATTCAGTAAATACAGAGAACACCACTAAGATACTCCATGAGAAGATCAACCCCAAGACACATAATCATCAGATTATCCAAGGTTGAAATGAAGGAAAAAATGTTAAGGGCAGCCAGAGAAAAAAAAGATCAGGTCACTGACAAAGGCAAGCCCATCAGACTAACAGCGGATTTCTCAGCAGAAACCCTGCAAGCCAGAAGAGAGTAGGGGCCAATATTCAACATTCTTCAAGAAAAGAATTTTCAACCCAGAATTTCATATCCAGCCAAACTAAGCTTCATAAGCAAAGGAGAAATAAAATCCTTTCCAGACAAGCAAATGCTGAAGGATTTTGTCACCACCAGGCCTGCCTTACAGGAGCTCCTGAAGGAAGCACTAAATATGGAAGGGAAAAACCGGTACCAGTCACTGCAAAAACACACCAAGATATAAAGACTGATGACACTATAAGAAACTGCATTGAATAACGGGCAAAATCACCAACTAGCATCATGATGACAGGATCAAATTCACACATAACAATATTAACCATAAATGTAAATGGGCTAAATGCCCCCAATTAAAAGACACAGACTGGCAAACTGGATAAAGAGTCAAGACCCATTGGTGTTCTGTATTCAGGAGACCCATCTCACATGCAAAGACACACATAGGCTCAAAATAAAGGGATGGAGGAAGATCAACCAAGCAAATGGAAAGCAAAAAAAAAGCAGGGGTTGCAATTCTAGTCTCTGATAAAACAGACTTTAAACCAACAAAGATCAAAAGAGACAAAGAGGGCCATTACATAATGGTAAAGGGATCAATTCAACAAGAAGAGCTAATTATCCTAAATATATATGCACCCAATATAGGAGCACCCAGATTCATAAAGCAAGTTCTTAGAGAACTACAAGGAGACTTAGACTCCCACACCATAATACTGGGAGATGTTAACACCCCATTGTCAATATTAGACAGCTCAACAAGACAGGAAATCAACAAGGATATTCAGGAATTGAACTCAGTTCTGGTTTAAGTGGACCTAATAGACATCTACAGAACTCTCCACCCCAAATCAACAGAATATATATTCTTCTCAGTGGCACATGGCACTTATTCTAAAATTGACCACATAATTTTAAGTAAAATGCTCCTCAGCAAATGCAAAAGAACTAAAATCATAAGAAACAGTCTCTCAGACCACAGTGCAATCAACTTAGAACTCAGGATTAAGAAACTCGCTCAAAACCACACAACTATGTGGAAACTGAACAACCTGCTCCTGAATTACTCCTGGATAAATAACGAAATGAAGGCAGAAATAAAGAAGTTCTTTGAAACCAATGGGAACAAAGAGATAATGTACCAGAATCTCTGGGACACAGCTAAAGCAGTTTTAAGAGGGAATTTATAGCACTAAATGCCCACAGGACAAAGCGGGAAAGATCTAAAATCAATACCCTAACATCCTAATTAAAAGAACTAGAGAAGCAAGAGCAAACAAATTCAAAAGCTAGCAGAAGACAATAAATAACTAAGATTAGAGCAGAACTGAAGGACACAGAGACGCAAAAAACCCTTTAAAAAAGCAATGAATCCAGGAGCTGGTTCTTTGAATAAATTAACAAAACAGACCACTAGCTAGACTAATAGAGAAGAAAAGAGAGAAGACTCAAATAGACACAATAAAAAATGATAAAAGAGATATCACCACTGATCCTATGGAAATACAAACTACCATCAGAGAATACTAAAAACACCTCTACACAAATAAACTAGAAAATCTAGAAGAAATGGATAAATTCCTGGACACATACACCTTTCCAAGACTAAACCAGGAAGAAGTCGAATCCATGAATAGACCAATAACATGTTTGAAATTGAGACAGTAATTAGTAGCCTACCAACTAAAAAATACCCAGGACCAGATAGCTTCACAGCCAAATTTTACCAGAGGTACAAAGAGGAGCTAGTACCATTCCTTCTGAAACTATCCTAAACAACTGAAAAAGAGGGACTCCTCCCTAACTCATTTTATGAGGCCAGCATCATCCTGTTACCAAAACCTGGCAGAGACACAACAAAATAAGAAAACTTCAGGCCAAATATCCCTGATGAACATCAATGCAAAAATCATTAATAAAATACTGGCAAACTGAATCCAGCAACACATCAAAAATCTTATCCACCATGATCAAGTCAGCTTCATCCCTGGGATGCAAGGTTGGTTCAGCATATGCAAATCAATAAACGTAATCCATCACATAAACAGAACCAATGACAAAAACCACATGATTATCTACACAGAAAAGGCTTGCAATAAAATTCAACATCCCTTCATGTTAAAAACTCTCAATAAACTAGGTATTGATGGAGTATATCTCAAAATACTAAGAGCTATTTATGACAAACCCATAGCCAATATTATACTCAGTTGGCAAAAGCTGGAAGCATTCCCTTTGAAAACTGGCACAAGACAAAAGATGCCCACTCTCATCACTCCTATTCAACATAGTACTGGAAGTTCTGGCCAGGGCAATCAGGCAAGAGAAAGAAATAAATGGTATTCAAATAGGAAGAGAGGAAGTCAAATTGTCTCTATTTGCAGATGACATGATTCTATATTTAGAAAACCGCAGCATTTCAGCCCCAAAACTCCTTAAGCTGATAAGCAACTTCAGCAAAGTCTCAGGATACAAAATCAATGTGCAAAAATCACAAGCAGTCCTATACACCAATAATAGACAAGCAAAGAGCCAAATCATGAATGAACTCCCATTCACAATTGCTACAAAGAGAATAAAATACCTAGGAATACAGCTTACAAGGGACATGAAGGACCCCTTCAAGGAGAATTACAAACCACTGCTCAAGGAAATAAGGGAGGACACAAACAAATGGAAAAATATCCCATGCTCATGGATAAGAAGAATCAATATTGTTAAAATGGCCATATTGCCCAAAGTAATTTATAGATTCAATGCTATTCCCATCAAACTACCATTGACTTTCTTCACAGAATTAGAAAAACAACTTTAAATTTCATATGGAACCAAGAAAGAGCCCATATAGCCAAGACAATACTAAGCAAAAAGAACAAAGCTAGAGGCATCACACTACCTGACTTCAAACTATACTTACAAGACTACAGTAACCAAAACAGCATGGTAGTGGTACCAAAACAGATACATAGACCAGTGGGACAGAACAGAGACCTCAGAAATAACACCACACATCTACAACCATCTGATCTTTGACAAACCTTACAAAAACAAGAAGTGGGGAAAGGAGTCTCTATTTAATAAATAGTGCTGGGAAAACTGGCTAGCCACATGCAAAAAAACTGAAACTGGACCCCTTCCTTACACCTTACACAAAAATTAACTCAAGATGGATTAGACTTAAGTGTAAACCCAAAACCATAAAAACCCTAGAAGAAAACCTAGGCAATAACATTCAGGACATAGGCATGGGCAAAGACTTCATGACTAAAACACCAAAAGCAATTGCAACAAAAACCAAAATTGACAAATGGAATCTAATTAAACTAAAGAGCTTCTGCACAGCAAAAGAAACTATCATCAGAGTGAACAGGCAACCTACAGAATAAGAGAAAATGTTTGCAATCTACCCATCTGACAAAGATCTAGTATCCAGAATCTACAAGGAACTTAAACAAATTTACAAGAAAAAAACAACCCCACCAAAAAGTGGGCAAAGGATATGAACAGACACTTCTCAAAAGAAGACGTTTATGCAGCCAACAATATATGACAAAAAGCTCTTCATCACTGATCATTAGAAAAATGCAAATCAAAACCACAATGAGATACCATCTCACGCCAGTCGGGATGGCAATTATTAAAAAGTCAGGAAACAATAGATGCTGGTGAGGCCGTAGAGAAATAGGAACACTTTTACACTGTTGGTGGGAGTGTAAATTAGTTCGACCATTGTGGAAGACAATGTGGCGATTCCTCGAGGATCTGGAACCAGAAATACCATTTGACCCAGCAATCCCATTACTGGGCATATACCCAAAGGAATATAAATCATTGTACTATAAAGACACATATACACATATGTTTATTGCAGCACTAGTCACATTAGCAAAGACTTGGAACCAACTCAAATGTCCATCAGTGATAGACTGGATAAAGAAAATGTGGTACACGTACACCATGGAATACTATGTAGCCATAAAAAAGAATGAGATCATGTCCTTTGCCAGAACATGGATGAAGCTGGAAGCCATTATCCTCAGTAAACTAACACAGGAACAGAAAACCAAACACTGCATGTTCTCATTCACAGGTGGGAGTTGAACGATGAGAACACATGGACACAGAGAGGGGAACAACACACACCAGGGCCTTTTGAGAGGTCGGGGGCAAGGGGAGGGAGAGCATTAGGACAAATACCTAATGCATGTGGGGCTTAAAACCTAGATGACAGGTTGATAGGTGCGGCAAACCACCATGGCACACGTATACCTACGTAACATACCTGCACACTGTGCACACGTATCCCGGAACTTAAAGTAAAATAATTTTTTTTAAAAAAAGAGAGAAAAAGAAAAAAAAAGAAAAGGTGCTCAACATCATTCATCATCAGAGAAATGCAAATCAAAACTACAACATGGTATCATCTCACCCCACTTAAAATAGCTTATATCCAAAGGCAGGCAATAACGAATGCTGGCCAGGAAGTGGAGAAAAGGGAACCCTCATACACTGTTGGTGGGAATGTAAATTAGTACAACCACTATGGAGAACAGTTTGGAGGTTCCTCAGAAAACTAAAAATTGAGCTGCCATATGATCCAGCAATTCCACCGCTGAGTATATACCAAAGGAAATCTGTATATCAAAGAGGTATCTGCACTCCCGCATTTGTTGCAGCACTGTTCACAACAGCCAAGATTTGGAAGCAAGCTAACTGTCCATCAACAGATGAACAGATAAAGAAAGTGTGGTACTTATACAGAATGGATTACTATTCAGCCATAAAAAGAATGAGGTCCTGTTATTTGCAATAACATGGATGAAACTGGAGGTCATTATGCCAAATCAAAGAAACCATGTACAAAAAGACAAACTTCTCATGTTTTCATTTATTTGTAGCATCTAAAAATCAAAACAATTGAAATCATGGAGGTAGAGAGTAAAGGGATCGTTACCAGAGTCTGGGAAGGGTAGTGGGAGGGTGGGGCGGAGGTTGAGATGGTTAATGTGTACAAAAAAAAAATGTAGTTAGGAATAATGTATAAGATCTGTCTCTGATAGCACAACAGGGCCATTATAGTCCAAAATATTTTAATTTTATATTTTAAAATAACTAAAACAGTATAATTGAATTGTTTATAACACAAAAGACAAATGCTTGAAGAGACAGATATCCCATTTCACATAATGTGATTATTATGTATTACATGCCTGTATCAAAACATCACATGTACCCCATAAATATATATGCCCATTACTTCCCCTCAAAAATTAAAATCAAAATTTAAAAAAAAAAGTTGTAGGTTAATCCAAACAAAATTATGCTAAACTATACGGGGAACTTGGTGATGAGGGAAGTGTTTGTATGTAACCGAGAGCTGCTTGGTGAAAGACCACTAAATTGTCAACTTCTAATATAAAAAAATAAGGATAACATCAAATGCTGATGAGAATGTGGAGCCACTGGATCATTCAGAAATTTCTGGTAGGAATGTAACATCTATAGCCACTCTGGAAAGCAGTTTTACATTTTCTTATTAAAGTAAAAATATAACTACCATACAGTCCACCAATTGCAGTCACACACATTCATCCTAGAGAGGAGCAAACTATGTTCACACAAAACTGAATATTCATTGCAGGTTTATTCATAATAATAAAACCTGAAAAGAGTTGAGTGCTCTTCAACAGGTAAATTGTTAAACAAACTGTCATATATCTATACAATGGAACACTACTCAGTAATGATGAGAAATTAACTACTGATACATGCAGAAACTTGGGTGTATCAATAGTTGAGTGAGAAAAAATCTATTCCCAAAAGATGACATAATGCATGATTCCTTTCTGTAATCTTTAAAATGATAACATTTTAGAAATGGAGGGCATGTCAGTAGTTAAGTATAGGGTGAGGCAGAAGCAAGCTGGGTATGATTAGAAAAGAGCAGGATAAGGTATCTTTGTGGTGTTGGAAGTGTTATCTTGACTTTGGTTGAGGATACATGAAACTACAAAGGTGACAAAATTGTATAGAACTAAGACACATACACAGACACACACACACACATACATGTACTGGTAAAACTGGCAATCTGAATAATATAGGGGTATTATACAAATGTTAACAGCCTGGATATGATATTATATGATAGTTTTGCAAAATGTTACCATTAAGGGAAGCTTCAAAAATTTTACACAAGAGATTTCTGTATTATTTCTTATAACTGCATGTGAATCCACAATTATATTAATACAGAATTTAAATAAAATTTTGAATAAATACAAATAAATAAAATGTATATAGTATCCTCTACTCCCGAAAGTGTTACCATTGGGATATCTGAGGAAAATGTATATGAGGTCTAAGAATATAACAAAACATAATATCTCGTTGTGTTTGGGCACAATATTCCTGATGGTGAGTGTACCATTTTGCTCAAAATTCTAAACCATTCCACTTTTGTTGTGGATTCAAAGGGAGATTTACTTCATTTATATGAATATAATTCAGCCAGACAGTGTAAAGAATATATAAAATCCTGCAGAGACAGCACACCCGGTGAGAATTCGCTCAGTAAATTTGTGCCAGTGAGGCAGATTGATTATCTGGTTTCCCGTTTCAAGTGTCCTCCACTATATTTATAGGTAGCTGTAAGTTATCTGTTGTTTTCTTGTGGAAATGTAAATAGCCAGCCAGTTGGTACTCTCTTGGTTGACCTATGTAGCAAGAAAATGTGAAATCAGCAGTAAAGGCCCTGATTTATTTTTAGTGGTAACCCTTTCCCATGCCACATAAGGTTTCAGTATAATCAAAAGTGCTAGCAGACAATTGCAGTTATATTTGACATCCTTGACTGGACTAATTTGTTTGTCCTTCAAACCTCTCCTTTTCTTGTGGGCGATTCACATGTCTTCTTGGCCAGTGTATCAAATTATGTTTCCTTATAAGGTAGCCACTAGCCACATGTGGCTATTTGAAGCTTAAATCAATTGAAATTACATGAAATAAAATATGTAGCTCTTGTATCACAATAGCCATATTTCCAGTGCTCAGTAACAAGTGCTCTGATATTTTATGCTTTCATAATTCTGTTATGAAAACAAACTATTTCCAAAAAAAATTCTATGACAAAAGAAGGAATTGGGCTGGGTGCAGTGGCTCACGCCTGTAATCCCAACACTTTGGGAGGCTGAGGCAGGCAGATCACGAGGTCAGGAGATCAAGACCATCCTGGCTAACATGGTGAAAACCTGTCTCTACTAAAATACAAAAAATTAGCCAGGCGTGGCGGCGCATGCCTGTAGTCCCAGCTACTCAGGAGGCTGAGGCAGGGGAAATCTCTTGAACCAAGGAGGCGGAGGTTGCAGTGAGCCAAAATTGCACCACTGCACTCCAGCCTGGTGACAGAGCAAGACTCTGTCTCTAAAAAAAAAAAAAAAAAGGAATTGGCAGTGATATGACCAGTTCATGTTAAATAATGAAAACTCAAGTGTTCAGCCCCAGTTACACAATATGCATGACTGGAGTTGAAAGTATAACTTTTATATTATTTAGCTTTTCATTTCATTTAAAAATTGTATTTATTAACATAGCACAGCATGAGGTATATGTACCTCTAAAACCATCAGTGTTTGCTGTTAAGATCTTAGAGGCCAAATAGTACTATTATTCTCTTTTTTCCAACTCTTGAAATATTTGTCATTCTTTCTTATTTATCTCCTCTTACTTTTAGTCTCTAACCAAGGAACTATGGAGGAAGAGTTACAGAATTTATCTTTTCAAACTTATTTTTAAAATAAGTAATCTAATACTACATTTATATTTTTTAAAAATAGCATGTAGATAAGAAAATTGAATCAGTTATTAGAAAAGCAGGTCAATTAAATGATATTTAATTTCCAAAGTTGAGAAATATTTTCCCTATTCCTGTGATGTCTTCACATAGGAGTCAGAGAAAGGGAAAGAAGGGAAACCTTCATTTTGTCCCCAATATCAAGGCAAAGTAATAGACTTTACTCAAACTGCCCAATTCCTCAATTATTAATTCTTCTCTGAGAAGCCTAGCGTAAGGGAGAAAATTTCAACTTGGAGTTTGTGGGTTGACTACCTCATATTTCAAATGAACTATTTGTCAGGGATTAAACTTTCTGAAAAATGGAAGAATATTAGAAAGAATAACCTGTTTACTCTCAATATGCAGAATATTCCCTTGAGGTCTCATATTCATCTGTAATCTAATTCAGAGATTCCTGGACATTTTTCAAGACTTTATTTCAACTTTTTATTTCTCTGGCACCTTGAGATAATCAAATGGTGGGTTCTGGGAAGTGCCTAGCAACTGTCATCTTCTCCTTACATTTTGATGTGGGCCTCAAAGGATCAAGATTAAATATTTTCTGCCCCCTTTTGCAAGTATTTTTGTTTCCATCAAGGCTCAGCTTCTGAATTTTTTAAATAAAATGAGGGGTTATTGACAGCAAGCTTTCTAGATCATTTTTCCTTCTGTGATTCTCAGGTAACTCTGTTGTAGGTTTGTTTTGGGTCTTGAAGCTACATGCATAAAAACCGTAAATCAGTTTTTATATTTACTTGTTTAAAAATAAAGTAGGCTGGGCATGGTGGCTCCCAGCACTTTGGGAGGCCAATGCAGGTGCATCACCTGATGTCAGGAGTTCGAGACCAGCCTGGCCAACATGGTGAAACCCCGTCTCTCCGTAGTTCCTTGGTTAGAGACTAAAAATAAGAGGAAATAAGTAAGAAAGAATGACAAATATTTCAACCCCCTCATTTGTATTTTGTAAAAATATAAAAATTAGTCGGGGGTGGTGGTGGGCACCTGTAATCCCAGCTACTTGGGAGGCTGAGGCAGGAGAATCACTTGATCTCAGGAGGCAGAGGTTGCACTGAGCCGAGATCGCACCATTGCATTCCAGCCTGGGCAACAAGAGTGAAACTCTGTTTCAATAAATAAATAAAAATAAAGTACATACAATAAAATTTGCTCTTTCTGGTGTACAGTTTTATGAGTTTTGACAAATGCATACAGTCATGTGACCACCATCACAACCAAGATATAGAGCACTTCTATCACCCCAAAATATTACCTCATACTCTCCCCTTATCGCCAACCCCAAGCATTGGTCTGCTTTCTGCCCCTAAAATATTGTTTTATCTTTAAATTCACATAAATGGAATTATGCAGTATGTAGCCTTTTGAGTGGTTTATTTTGGCATGATTCATTTGCAATTCATCCATGTTGCTACATGGATTAGTAGCTCATACCTTTTTATTGCTGAGCAGTATTTCATTAGATGGTCTGACATTAGAGTGCTCCCCAGCGGGGCACTGACTATGAAGTAGTGAGTGGATGATAAATTCAGCTAATGGTGGAGAAGCCATTGGATGGTACAAGTCATGAACAGCAGGAACCTTGAGTTATACACTGAAAAAACAAACTTGGTATTACATATCTACAGGATATGCCAGCAAGGTGTAGCTTTTCTTAAGAGAAGGACAGGATACCTGAATTGCTAAGGCTGTGTTGCATTCTGATTGACAATTCAATCGCACATGAGTCCTGGCTCTGTGGCTGCTGTTCCTGCCTTCTCTGTTTATCTTTAAAACAAATCCTATTACAGGAAGGAAATTGAGCATGTGTCTTGCAACTTGAAAGAGGCTAACATATGTACAGAAAACTATGTTACAAAATAGAACAAAATTAATCTTTTAAAACACCAATGTTCTTGGGTTTGTTATTCATTTTGATAGTATATAGAAAATAAAAGCTCTACTCAGTTTTTAAATCATTTTGCTGACCCCTTCTTTCTCTTTTTATGGAGATTACTTCCTTATTTATACCAGGCTTTTAAATATAAGATTTATCATAATATATCGCAATTATTTGCTTTCACTACTTGATTATGGGTACCTGGAGAATAAAAGACAGTGTCTTATCCAACTTTATGTAATAAACACCTCATTTAATGATGACACAAAAAATCAGTGCTCCATAATTGTTTATTGAATGAAGGACTAAATGTGCCATAACAATTTGGAAACAGTTCATATTACCTTTTTTTTTTTTTTTTTTTGAGATAGAGTCTCATTCTGTCACCCAGGCTGGAGTGCAGTGGTGCGATCCCAGCTCACTGCAACCTCTGCCTCCCGGGTTCAAGTGATTCTTCTGCCTCAGCCTCCGAGTAGCTGGGACTACAGGTGCACGCCACCACACCCGGCTAATTTTTATATTTTTAGTAAAGATGGGGTTTCACCATATTGGCCAGGCTGATCTCGAACTCCTGACCTCGTGATCCGCCCACCTCAGCCTCCCAAAGTGCTGGGATCATATTACCTTCTAACATTTGTATTCATGTGTCGAAATTTAAAATCCCTCCACTTTTATAGAAGTATATTCAATATTGGTTTATCCATATTTATCATTAGGTTATGTTTTCTCTTTGATGTTTGTAAGATTTTCTTATAAATTTCTTATAAATTTTCTTGGTTTCTTTGTAGGCTTTTGTGTTGTTTTTATTAATTTTTGATACTGTTTTGAATTAATCATCCATTATTTCAATTATAGACAAACAGAATTAATATATAATGACTTAAATGTTGTATAATACTGACATTGTCTCTGTTTTAAATACATGTCTTGCTAAAAAAAAAGGGGTACCATATTAAAGAAAATAAATAAAAATGTTTATCTGCCCATAATCCTACTCTCTAATATAACCATTTGAATTTCTTCATTTTACCTCAATCTTTATCCACCGTTCACTTTAAATAGTAGCTAATACCCTATATGCATTTTTGTGTGTATCTCTGTTTACCTAATATTAGTTTTAAAATATTTTCTCTGCAATAACGCTTTCAATCATTTCAGTTGATGAATAAGACCAATCAGTTTGCTATGCTAACATAACAGATATTCTATTGCATCTTACAATTTTTTATACATTTATTATTTTATTTTTATGTTTTCTTAATATAATTATGTGTTAGACTTCAAAATAGTCCTCACTGATCCTCACCTCCAGATATTCACACCCTTATGTAATCCCCTCCAATAAAGAATGGGGCAAAAAAAAAAAAAAAAGAATGGGGCAAACCTGCAACCTATGAAATACTAAAAACGACAGTTTGTGACTTGAAAGGATAGGCCATAAAAGATTTTGCAGCTTCCTCCTTGTGCTCTTGAATCACTAACTGTGGGAGAAGCCAGCAGGTATATATTGAGGACATGCAAGCAGTCCCGTGGCTGCTCTCCTCATGAGGACAGGAACCGTGGTCTTTGATCCACAAGCCAGCACTATCTTTCCAGCCATGTAAATGATCTACCTTGGAATCTGATCTTTCAGTCCTGAGACCTAATAGGAGACCCAAAGCCAGAAGCAACCATCCAAGGCCCTCTCCAACTTCTGACTCGTAACAACTATGGTAAATAACAATTGATTGTTATTTTAAGCCATTATGCAGTAATACCTAGCTTATACAATTATTTCTATTTTCATTACAAATAATCCAAAGGGCAGCTTCTGTTAATATACAAAAATGGTTGCCATCAAAATATTACTGTCAATTATGAAATAGATTTTCTATTTCATATGAATGCAAAATTATGTCAGAAAAAATATTATGAAGATAGCAAATAAATAAATCATAGGCATTATATATTATACCTGAATATATCACTGTCAGCATACTTAAATTTTTCTAAACATATATTAATATATACATTTTTACTAAAATGCATACATATTCTAATAATATTTTAAACAATTTTTCACGCAACAAATAGTGATCATCTTTGTCTTATACACATATATAAATCCTCATTTCAATGGTTCTATATTATTCAGCTTTATAGATACACCCTAATTTATTTTACCAATCCCTTCTTTGAATATTTAGGTCATCTCCAACTATTTAGTGTTATACCAGTGCTGCAATCAGTACCTTTTCACTGTCATTTGTTTCATACTCGTCTGTATGTTTTTATTATGACTAATTTTTTGGGGCTTGGGGGAAAAGCATATTCACAGACATTTATAATGGAAAGAATCATTTAAATTTATTCTTATGGAGGAGTTGGGGTAGGAGTCTAGCAGTATTTGTTCCCTAAATTTTTCCTGATAGACATTATTTATTGAATACTATTCTGTATCTATAGTGATATAAAATAACTCTTTTGTGATATGCTAAGTTAATTATGTGCTCTTGACTTTAATTTAAAGTCCATTTAAATCCTGGTGTTTTTCTTTTTTATTTTAAACTACAACAACTTTATACTACTATTTATTATTTTTTACAGAAAGTTCTACCTCAAAGATATCAATTACATTGATTTCTTGACTCTTTTCGTCCATTCAATTGTCTATACTCTTGAATAATTTTTTTCTGTGTTAAGAAATAAAAAGTTTTGTAACGTTGAATTGGGATGACCTTAAATATATAATTTTCAGAAAACTGATACATTTAAGACATTGAGTTTTTCCATTCAAGAAATGGCAAATTTTACCATGTATTTAAGTTTATCTTTAATATACACATATATTGTAAGTGGTAAATATTTTTCATTATTATTTTTAATTTGTTATTGCTGGTTAAAAGAAAGCTTAATTTTATTTATTTCCATTTCATCTGGCATCTGGTTCCCTCACTGAACTTCTCTGATTATTTCTAGTATTTCATCAGTTATTTTTCAAGGTTTTCTAAGTAAACAGTTTCTCAATCTCATATAATGATATTTTACTAAATGTTTATCTTTATGTCAAGAATTTATGCATCTCCATCATCATCATCATCGTTATCATTTCCTTTTTTATGATTGCATTACATTGGTCAGAACATCCAGAATTATATTTAAGGTTTGTGGTGATGTCAGGCATGCTGACCTTATTCCTGTCTGTAAGGAAATACATATATTGTTTCATAATTACTGTCAGTCAAGGAAACACAGGGCAAACTCAAAGGAAGTAACTTACTGCAGATGAGTTAAGGCAATCTGTATTCCTATCTCCTCATCTACCATCCCACTCTCTACTCCACTATACTCAAACCACTCTTGCAAACGTCACCAAGAAAAATTCCAGTGGACACTTTTAAGTCTTTTCACTAATGGAACTTACTGCAGTATTTTACACCATTGGCCCTTTCTATCATTTGTAAATACCCTCCTACATGTGTTTCCCCAACATCCTCCTCTCCTATTTCCTTCTATTTTTCTCTGTCCTTCTAATGGCTCCTATTCCATTCACCCTTCAGAGGAAAGATTTCTTTTTTCTTCAGGAGATACTCTCAGGGTTTTCTTATCCACTGACAGGTTTCTGGAACTGATTCTATATAGTGATATTTTTGACCTCTGAACATGTTCAAGGGCACTACAGGTTGAAATAAAGTCTGCAGCCTGTGATGCATTTTCAAACCTGGCTTGTTAGCTCTTGCCCACAGCTTTCGCAATGCAATGCCTTAGCAAGTTTGACACTGGGGCTCAAGATTGTCAATTTTATGTGGATCCAACCAATTGTCTCCATTGCAAATTTCAGCATCCCATTCTTAGCCCTAAATTTCACAAGAAACTTGGCAAGCCTGAGAATTTAACTGCCATTGTAATTCAGCAACCCACATAATTAAATTTTGTGTTTGATTTTCAGCAACAACAGCCCTCTGAGTACAATAAGTAATAGCTCCTTTTAGGACTGTCATAGAAGCTCTTTGATTCGTGAACTATAACTGGAGCTGGGATTTAACATTTCTGAGCTTGTCATTTTCTCTTTGTTAGCACTCAAGTGAACTCCAAATAATCTATTCCATACCACAGTCATTTTAGTCATCATTACTGTCATAATAATCAAGTTTAGCAGCCACTTGGGCTCCTAAGGCACAAGTTTCAGTTAGCATTTTATCACAATCAACCACAACTGATAGCTTGATTAATTTTGAGGCCACCACACCAACATCAATTTTCCCATTGGCAAGGAGATCAGCACAGCTCTCAAACCCAAAGGTATGACCACACTAAAATCCTGTTTTTGACAGAGAGTCTATCTCCTGGGATCACTACTGGTACCAATTGCATATCAATCTGAATCTGAGACAAACCATATTATAATCTGAACAGGGAGTGTTTAATATAAATAATATTCACTATAATCATTAACTATAGCATAAAAAATTATCAACAATAATATATTATTGGCATCATGAAAGACTGGCTAGTAGGAAGAAAAGATGCCTCTAAAGAATACAGAAATAGCAGATATAATGAGTAGTCACTATGTCAGGGTTAAGATAGAGCACCCCAGGAAGACACTCCTCCCCTAGGGTTGAAATCCAGACCTTGTTGGAGAGACCACAGCCATGGTTCACTGAATAACAGAGACGTTTCTGGAATACTACACTCACAGAACTTTTTGGAAATCTTCCCTCTATGGTGAGGAGGTAAGTTGCCCATGGAGAGGTATTTCTTTTTCTTTTTCTTTTTTTTTTTTTTTTTTTTTGAGACGGAGTCTTGCTCTTGGTGCCCAGGCTGGAGTGCAGTGGCACGATCTCGGCTCACTGCAACCTCTGCCTCCCGGGTTCAAGCGATTCTCCTGCCTCAACCTCCCGAGTACCTGGGATTACAGGCATGTGCCACCATGCCCGGCTAATTTTTTGTATTTTTAGTAGAGACGAGGTTTCACCATGTTGGCCAGGATGGTCTCAGTCTCCTGACCTCGTGATCCGCCCGCCTCGGCCTCCCAAAGTGCTGGGATTACAGGCGTGAGCCACCACGCCCGGCGTGGAGAGGTATTTTATCAGAAACACTTTGCTACAAAAAGGCTTTTGGGAGGATGCCAGGGGAAGCTACTTACTGCTGGATACTGCTGGCACTGTACACTGCAAGAGCTAGGTACTGGAGAAACTGCCCGTGCTGCAGGAGCCTAATGTCGGAGAAAGCTAAGCCTGCTTCAGGAACCCGCTGAGTCAGCGGAACAAGGAAGTACAACCCTTTCCTCCGGCAGTGTATCTTTGGCGCCCTCTATTGAGAAGGATTCAATGTCAGTTGGCAAAGGAAAAATATTTAAAGAGCCCAGATTCAATTTCAGAGAGCATCCTGAAATTTTGCATTTGGAGCTGAGAGTCAATAAATTGATAACCAGCAGAAAAATATGTAACATACAAAGAAAAACGAAAGTATTTCTTCCAGTGTTTCTTCTCTTTAAGCATTGTTTTTTGCAGTCACAATGCTTAAATAACTTCTTTTTCTAGTACACATTTGAACATGACCTATGCTCTGATGTAATTTTTATATTTTGTTTTGAAATATTTTATTAGCTGTAACAGAAAATCTTGTATTAGATTACCCAATGTATTGGGTTTTTGAGTATGTCAACTTGGCTTTGCTAAAGTCCTCAGCTATTGAAACACTAGTCTAGGTATTGTTATGAAGGTATTTTGTAGATGTGATTTAAGTCTACAATCTTTTGATTTTTTTTTTTTTGGCAGGGTCTCACTATCTTGCCCAGGCTGGTTTTGAACTCCTGGCCTCAAGTGATCCTCCCACCTCAGCCTCCTGAGCAGCTGGGATTACAGGCTTTTGCCACTGCAACAGGCTTATAATCAATAAATTTTAAGTAAAGTAAAGTACTCGAGATAATCAGGGTAAGGCTAAATCAATCAGTAACTAGGCATTAAAATCAGAGCTGAGGCTTCCCTGCACAAGAATAAATTCTGTGTATAGCAGTAGTTCTTATTGTAGCATTCTAGCCTGCCCTTCCTGATGGCCAGCACTATAAATTTCAGACTTGCCTAAACAACCTCCACAATCATGTAAGCCAATTCCTGGCAATAAATTTTTAAATATATATCTCCTTTTGATCCTGTTCAAACCTTGAGTGTTATGCTCAGCAAAAGATATTTTACTTCTTTAAAATTTTTTCCTTCTCAAAAGAAAGGTCAGCTGTGATCTGGCAAATAGAGAAGTTGGCACTTAACGGTGATAGGTAAGTAAGTAAACCTGAGCTAAAGAGTATTTAAATAACTTAGAAACATAAAGCACAATAAGCACATTTAGAAATTTCATTAGAAATTTAAGGTTTCCTTCATATAAGTAATATAAGTATCATGGTAGAATATTGGTTAAAAAAAAAAGAGGAATAATCTTGCCATTATAACACAACTGTTAACAGTTTTCCCTATATTCACATATGTATGAGCTGTTATCATAAAGCAAATATAAATTTGTTTGTAAAAAAATGTTTGGACTTTAGTTCTTAAAAAGATACATATGGCTGGGTGCGGTGTCTCATGCCTGTAATCCCAGCACTTTGGGAGGCTGAGGCGGGTGGATTACTGGAGGTCAGGAGTTCAAGACCAGCCTGGCCAACATAGTGAAACCCCGTCTCTACTAAAAATACAAAAATTAGCCGGGCTTGGTGGCATGCACCTGTAATCCCAGCTACTCGGGAGGCTGAGGCAGGAGAATCGCTTGAACCCGGGAGGCGGAGGTTGCAGTGAGCTGAGATCGTGCCACTGCACTCCAGCCTGGGCAACAAGAGCAAAACTCCATCTCAAGAAAATAAATTAAATAAATAAATAAATAAATACAGATTTCTCTTTGTTCCTCGCATTAAACAGAGCTAAAACTCCTATACATGATACACAAAGCAGCCATAGAAATACCCTCCAAAAAGTTGGAAAGGATGAGGAATTTGGCTAGAGATCTTGGCATTTGATGAACGGCAAGGCAGTGAGTTTTCTGGGTTTTGGTTTTCTTCTTGCTTCCTATGTATCCCAGACAAGATGCTGGAAAAACTGACAATCTAGAAAAGGCAACAAGCATAGAAAAAAAAAAAAAAAAAGCTCCCTCTGGAGCCTAAGGACCAGAAGGCGGACTAAACAGGAGAGCAAAAATCATTTTTACGATAATCACCCTTCTTCAGCTGAAGACCATGATGAAAAACACTGACCTGTTCCTCTCTGCTGTCCATACAGTGTCTTCGGAGGCTGTGGAGGAAGTATGAATTTTCATCCCCTCCCCAGTGGCAGTGAAGCAGTGCCCCCTCCTCATTGACAAAAACTGAGTGGGAAACCTAGAATTTTATCCACACAGAGCAGTAATGAGGCAGTGACACTTCCACTTGCTGCTGCTGATACAGTGTCAGCAGAGATTGAGTGGGGAGCTCAGACATTTACTCCCTGCATAGCAGTAACAAGGAGGTGCCTCTCCCTCTCCCCACTGCTGGTTTGGAGTCAATAGAGGTTGACTGGAGGACATGGACTCCCAATTCCTTCCCAGTACAAATGAAGCGGTGCTCCTGCCCCTCCACACTAGAGAGGTGAAAAGGAATTATGGAGAGGGTAGAGGTGAGAAAAAGGGACCCTTAAAACAAATATAAAGTCCTGTACAAACTCCTGAGTAAGTCTCATGTGAAACTGACCATATCAAAATGTCAGAAGGTTTAAGAACTAAAACCTTTAACCTTCAGAATTTTCCAAGAATCAGATTGCTCTCCGAGTACTGCACAAAAGAATTCAGACAAGAATAACACTGAAATAGTTCTGAAATTCGAAGTTGTCATTTAACCACAGCTCACAAAAGTAGGCTAAGATCTGTTTGCTAAGTCAAAACTGAATAGCTGCCTGCTAAAATAGATTATTTCCGTAGGAATAAGAGTCTTAAAACATAATATGCAAAATGTAGAGATACTAAAAACCAGGAAAATCTCAACTTGAATAAGAAAAAAAATCAACAAACGTCAACATGAGTCTGACACAGAGGTTGTAATTATCTAGCAAGGATTTTAAAGCAACTAGTATAAAAACAAACAAGGAGAAATTACAAACACTCTTGAAACAAATGGAAATAATAGAACATCTTACCAAAAAATTTAAAAAAGAAAAATATTTTTAAAAAGAAAATTTTAAATACAAAATATATAACCATGAAACTAAAAAAATGTACAGGAAGCATTCAATAGCAGATTAGAGATAGCAAATGAAGGAATCCGTGAATTTGAAGATAGTTAAAAAGAAAACACCCATTCTGAATAACAGAGAAAATATAGGCTAAAAATAAATAAAATAACAGAGCCTTAGAGACCTGTGGGTCAACAGCAGAATATCTGAATTTTGTATCATTGTTGTCCAAGAAGGTAAGGGAAATGAATAATATAGGCCTGAGAAATAATTAAAGAAATAAAGACAGAAACTTTTCCAAATGTGGCAAACAGATGAAAACCTATAAAATAATGAAACTGAGCAAATTCCAAATAGGATAAATTTCAAACAAATCAACACCAAAACACATTGTCTTAACATTTCTGGCAACTGAAGATAAACAAAATGTTCTAAAACAGAGAAATGACACATAACTTATAGAGGAACAAAATATATTGAATGATGGCATATTTCTATTCAGAAGCCATGCAGTCCACAAGGAAGTAGCACAACATTTTTCAAGTGCAAAAAATAATTGTGAATGCCGAATTCTATATGCAATAAAAATATGTTTAGGACAAAAGGTGAAATAAAGACATCCTCAGGTGGATGTGAACTAAGAGACTTTGTCAGCAGCAGACCATCCCTAAAAGTGTGGATAAAGTAAGATCTTCAAACAGACAAGAAATAACAAAAGGAAATATTGAACATTAAAAAGTAATAGTTAAAAACAGGAAAGATAAAAATAGGGGTAAATATAACTGATTATTCTCCTTTTGAGTGTGTAAAATTCTATTTGATTGTTGAAACAAAAAAGTATAACATCATCAGATGGGGAAATGGTAGAGAGGCTGAAATACATGTCTACATCTATACAGTTATGTCTGTCCATTGATTCATATATATATGTGTGTGTGTGCATGTGTGTGTATATGTATGTGTGTAAATATGCCAATGTATATGCACACATACATATACACGCATACATACACACACATATACACATACATACACACATATACACACACATATACACACACATATACATACACACATATATACCAATAAAATTGTATGTATGCAAAACATTACAGAAATCATAGATTAAACAAAATAAAATTCTAAAAAAAACCCCACCTAACCCACGGGAAGGTTAGAAAGGGGGGAAAGGGAGATGATTAATAGAGGAAACAAATAATAAAGTGGCAGATTTAGTTCTAACATATCTATTATTTATATTACATGTAAATTACCTCAATATGCCAATTTTAAAAAAGAGTAGGTTTTTAAAACTCCCTACAAATACAATATGAGAAGGTGGTAACTAAAAGGATAAATAAGTTATACCATGCAAGCACTCATCCAAAAAAAAATCAAAAAGACTATTCCATACATGAATAAATAGCTAGATATAGGTATATAGATTTTATGTATATACAAGTATATATATAGAGTTACATATATATAAATATATTCAGACATGTATATTTATACATATTTATATATACGTATGTTTGGGATATATATAGGCAAATATATATAAATATATGTATTATCTCATAAAAAGTAGTCTTCATTGCCATGAAAATTACCAGTGACAAATAAGAACAAAGGGCATTATGTAATGGTAAAAAGGCAAATATATCTAGAAAACTTAGCAATCCTAAATGTATATACTAAACAACAGAGCTAGAAAAATACAAGAAGCAATTTTGCTAGAACTGAAAGGAGAGGCAAATCAGCAATTAGACTTGGTGACTTCAACATACCCATCTGAGGAACTGACAGAACTACTAGACAGTTATTCAGAAAAATATATAGAATAGCTGAACAACATAATCCATCGACATGTCTAATTGACACTTAGAACATTCTACCAACAATAGTAGAATTCTGGAGAAAATTTTGCAAAACATCAAAAATAGCAATACAAAAAACTTCATAATGGTCAAAATACATCAAAAATTGTAATGCAGATTACATAAAGAATAAAAAAAAAAAAAAAAAGAACTTTCAAAACTTAACAGTAAAAAAACTCAATTAGAAAATCAGAAAAAGACATAAATAGAGATTTCAGTGAAGAATATACACAGATGGCTAATAAGCACATGAAAAGTTGGACACCATTAGCCATTACAAATAAAATACCACACTGACCTATCGCTAGACTCCTATTGGAACAGCTATAGTTAAAAATAGTGGCAACACCAAATGCTGGCAAGAATGCAAAGAAATTGGATCACTCATGGATTGCTGGTGTGAATATAAAGTAATACAGTCATTCTGGAAAACAATTTAGAACTTTCTTATGACATTAAATTTGCTATTACTTATATGACATGGTAATGATACTTTTGGGCATTCATCTGCACAAAATCCTATGCATGTACACACATAAAACCTGCACTGAAGTGTTTATAGCAGCATTATTTGTAATAGTCAAAAACAGGAAAAGCCCAGATATCTTTCGATGAGTGAGTGGTTAAAGTTGTTGTAGGCCAGGCATGGTAACTCACACCTGCAATCCTAGCACTTTGGCAGGCCATGGTGAGAGGGTTGCTTGAGGCCAGGAGTTCAAGATCAGCCTGGGCAACATAGCAAGACCCCGTCTCTAAATAAAAAACAAATAAATAAAATTACTGTACATACATACCACGGAATATTAACCCAGCAATAAAAATGAACAAATTACTTATACACAAACAACTTGACTGGGTCCCAAGAACATTATTATGCTGAGTAAATAAAGTCAATCTCAAAATGTTACATACTATGTGATTATATTTATATAACATTCTTGAAATCACAAAATTTTACAAAAGAAGACCTGATTAATGGTTTCCAGTGTTTAGGGACATAGGCAAGGATGCAGCTCTAATGGGGTAGCACAAAGGAATTTCTTGGTGGTGATGGAGTTATTCTTCTATGTCTTGGTTGCTATGGTGGTTATGTGAATCTATAAATTTGAAAAAAATACATAGAACTACACACACACACACACACACACCCCACAAATCAGTGCATGTAAAAATGGATTAATTCTAAATAAATTTATAGTGTAATTAATCATATTGTACCAATGTTAATTTCCTGATTTTGATATTATAGCATAACTGTGTAGGCTATTACCATTGTAGGGTGCTGGAAGAAGCATACAAGAACCTCTGTATTATTTTTGGAACTTTTTATGCATCTATCATTATTTCAAAATAAATATTAAAAAACTAAAAGCATACCAAATATTCATATATTCACATCATAGTAGGTCCCACTTGAGCATCATTGGATTTTCAAAACTAAACACTAGCAATTTGAATTTTATCTCTTTTAAGATGCTCTAGCAAATACAAAAATGACAGATATACTGGAAATAACGATGCAATGAGAATGTTTTAAGTATGAACGATTTAAACATACTACATGTTTTTAGCTTTTGGAAATAAGCCATCATGGTAGCTTTATCCCTGAATACTTTTGGAATCTATTATGAACCGATTTTGTTAGATTTTAAATACGTAATTTTGTCAGATAATAAATACGGAATAAAAATAATTCGTGATTATATCGAAGAACAAATCATCCATGGCCTTATATGAAAATATCTATGTATATTTTGGCTTTTTAGTAATATTTATAATTCAATTCTGTTGCAAAAAAAAAAAAAAAAAACCAGAAAGTGCAATTCAAACCTCAAATTTGCAGATGGTAGAAACCTGTGCAGGCTACCTATTATAATAGATGAATGAGAGAGAATCAAAGTTAAAACATTGACAGGCTGGAATAATATACTGAAACTAACAAGCCAAATTTTAATTGAAAAATTAATACAGAAAACAGAGACAGAATTCTGGCAGGATACTATTTGCCCCTGTATGTTACAGCACAAGTCTGGTGATCAGCCTGCCAGGGTTTAAATGCTGGTACCACCACTAACTGTGAATTAACACTTGGCAATGACAGTTACCTCACTGTGCCTCAATTTCCTTATTTGGTAAGCATAGATAATGATGATGATAGTAGTAATGGTGATGGTGGTGGTGATGACGATGATGATGATGATGATAATGATGATGATGATGATGATGATTAATGCTTACATCAAAGGATGACTGTGAAGTTTAAAAAATATTTAGAAAAAGTACCTAGAATAGTCTCTGGCACCCAGTAAGTTCTCATAAATGTTCTTGTTAAATTAGTTGCTGTTGTTACTTGAAAAACTTGCATGCAAATAAAGCCTTTAAAGTCACATAAAGATTAAGTAGAGAAAATTGAATAATCCATGAAGAGTGGGGCATCACCATCTCCATTTGAGCCAACCTTCTGATGTGACTTGAGAAGTGTAATAACTGCAGTTTAGCGCATGATCTTTGGAGCAGGCCAGAATCAAATCCTGCCTCTGACATTTACCAGCTCTCTGACTTTAGGAAAATTACTAGACCTCTCTAAGCCTTGTTTCTTCTCCTATAATAGAGAGTAATAGTAGTGACTGCATCATAGAGTTGTTTTGAGAATTCAAAAAGACTGCACAGACTTGGAACAGAGCGATAGCTCAGCAATAATATCTTCTTTTATTACTATTATGTGACTGCTGTAAAAGCTGTCCTTTATTTCTAGGATATAATCCAAGACTTGAATGTCACAATATTCTGGGGAACTTTTTAAATTTTGTAATCAAGGGAATCAATATTTCCTTTAGCTTAATGTTAATCTCTTAGCTACACCAATGCAATATTTTTGGAATGCCAAATCCTGTCTTCTCTTCTTTCATTAACTTTCTTGGTTTCATTCCTTATGTCTATCCCTAATTTTATCTCCTGTTTTCAGTTTTTGACAGATTTGGCCTGAATTATGGCAAGTGCCTTCTAAATTTTTTTCCAGTTTCCAAAAATAGTGAATCTTATGAATAGGGTGGATTAGAGGTTAAGCTGGAATCAATTCTAAGAATTATAATTTTTCAGTGGAGAAGGTTGACTCACATCCGGTTATATAAGCAGATAACTACTTCCATACTTCTCACCTCTGTCATATTCTGTACCCATAGCATCCTTGAGCAACATGACATGTTTATATAGTAAGCCATGGATGAAAATGCAGAAAACACGTTTCCCCACCTGCTGCTGGGCCAAGCTTTCAAAAACAATGCTTTAAATTCTATCTTTATAGGTTAATAATAGTGAATTTATTAAAAACTCACTATTTATCAGACATACATTATCTCATTGTAGTCTAGGATAAAAATAGCTCTTGTGCTCATTTTAATTTTGAGGAAACTGTGACATGGAGATATAATGCCACTAGAACAGCAAAAGAAAGCTGAGATTAAATGTAAGGTGTGTCGGTACTGAAAGCCCAGAAAAACAGCTACTTTCTGTGTGTATCTAATGGAGCATGTATGGTGTTGAGTTTCATGTAGATCACCATAAATGTACAAGATACAGTCCTTGTCCTTGCCCTCCACTTGCCTTTAAAGAACTGAGTGTATAAGTAAAATACACTTCAAACACTCAGAATATTTAGTACTGTGCATGATATTTTCTTAAAACTGTAGAAGTACAGAGAAGAAAGAGCACGATTTATCAGAGATGGTCTACTGAAAAAGGCAGAGTTTAAAGTTTGGACACGATGTGGAAGATGGAGGAAACAGGTTAGGTAAAAGTTTTTAAGCAGTCCTAAAAGTGGAATAGATAGAAGTAACTTGGCAAAGGGCTTGGTGGTCATGAAGATTAGAAATTGGGCAATGGAAAATAAATGACATTAGAAATTATTGAGCCATTTAATTGCCATAACTTTTTCATAGGCAGCAGGGAGCCATTTTAAGTTCTTGAGCAAGGAACTGAAAGATTTATAGTACATTTTCAAAAAATTAGTCTGGTAGTGAAGTGTTGAAGAAATAGGTCAGCAGGGAACACAACAGCAGGGGAAGTTGTTATAATAAAATATGTTGGTTACCATAGTGATGACTGGGCAAGAAAAAAATCCTACAGTCAGGATCCATTTATCTGTTTGGCCCTCCCGTTTTTCACCAATCTCAGTGCTATTGCTATAGATTAACATCTTGGACACTATTTAACATATAATTGTAACTCATTTTAGAATTTTGAGAAATTGATCGTTATCATTTGTGTTACAAACTGCAGCAGTCTTTTCCCACTAAGATATTGTTTTAAAAGAATGGAAACTAGAGGTATTTCTGTGCATCTGTGCACTTCAGATGAATCAAAATTGCTCCAGTTGTTTGTTTTAGAAAATAGAATAAAAGTCTTGGACGAGAACGGTTTCCTACTTAACAACTTTCGACAGTACTGTTTTGCTTTTTAAATTAAAATGTACTTTTCTAGTCCTGCTACTTGATATTCCTTAAATCTGATTCACCCACAGCCTCTTTATATGATCTCCGACTTATGTTCAAACCATGATTCACAAATATTATAAAAATACTTTTGCCGGCCAGGCGCGGTGGCTCACGCTTGTAATCCCAGCACTTTGGGAGGCCAAGGCGGGCGGATCACGAGGTCAGGAGATCGAGACCACGGCGAAACCCCGTCTCTACTAAAAATACGAAAAAAAATTAGCCGGGCGTGGTGGCGGGCGCCTGTAATCCCAGCTACTCGGAGAAGCTGAGGCAGGAGAATGGCGTGAACCCGGGAGGCGGAGCTTGCAGTGAGCTGAGATAGCGCCACTGCACTCCAGCCTGGGCGACAGAGCGAGACTCCGTCTCAAAAAAAAAATAAATAATACTTTTGCCTTCTTACCCCTAGGTTACAAGAGCTTGAGGGTAAATATAGGGCCATAAAAAGCACAGAAAACAGCTTGTTTGCTTTCTCTTTTCCTCTAGTAATTGAGGACTGTGAATCTCTGACTTAATACCTTCCAATTACACCTGTTCTTTGTGCTATCCCATAGCATCTGCTGTTTTCTTCCAGCCTGAATTGGCAACTAATTACACTCCTGTTCTGTCATTTTATCCTACCGTAATCTGGCTGTGATATGGACTTCCTGTGCCATGCCGTGGTCAAGGTCTTGATGTTCACTTCTATTCCCTTTGGCTTGCAGATGCAACCCTTGCCATTACTATTACCCTGAACGGGAGCTGATATACTTTGTCCCCACTCTGACTGGCCCTGTTATACTGGCTGTAGAGCATGGCTGCCTTATACTCTCAATATCTTTAGAGTTTGGGTGAGGTTTGTTTTTTTTTTTTTAATTTATACTTCCCCTTCATTGTTACTTTGGGCTGCCACAGGGACCAGAAGACTGGGGATGGGTGGTATATATGTTATTCACATTGAGTTCTATCCAAATCTCCAACGCCTTCCAAATATAAGCCATTCTTCTTGAATTCAGTTCATGTGGCTAGATTCTCACCTTCTTGTATAAACTTGTTCTGAGAAGCTTCTTAGTTCTCATGTAAATAGCCTCAATGTTAGGAAAATCTGATACCCAGGGTGCACACAGCTTGGGAAATTATCAAGTTGATAGCCACCACTACATACAGATATGTCATTTTTCTTGTAATAAACTTCAGAGAGTGAGAACATTGACAAGTAGTTACTTTAAGCAGGCTGCAAGAAAGTAACAGCAGGAAAAAGTTGGAAAATAACATGTAGGAAATTTTGGTTGTTGTTGTTTAGAAAGTCTATACTGATGTTCGTCTTTTATTTAAAGTGTCTAGCTCAGTCATTTAATACTTGATAGCCCATACCTGAATAAGAATGTTGAGGCTGGGTGTGGTGGCTCACGCCTGTAATCCCGGCACTTTGGGAGGCTGAGGCCGGTGGATCACCTGAGGTCGGGAGTTCGAGACCAGCCTGACGAACATGGAGAAACCCTGTCTCTACTAAAAATACAAAATTAGCTGAGCGTGGTGGCTCATGCCTGTAACCCTAGCTACTCAGGAGACTGAGGCAGGAGAATCGCTTGAACCTGGGAGACGGAGATTGCAGTGAGCTGAGACCACACCATTGAACTCCAGCCTGGGCAACAAGAGCGAAACTCAGTCTAAAAAAAAAAAAAAATGTTGCATGCCATTTTTTATACTATTTTTTCTATTTAAAGGAGGGTTATAATAACTTGTTATTCTTCACAACTAGGCTTATTTATAAGGTGACATTAGGTTCGCTATTTCTTGCATACACTCTTTGAGCACACCCAGATCCCCATTACAGGGCTTTTCCATGCATGCCTCAGTTGTGGATGTTGGCTCCTGATAGGTTATGCCTGTCCCCTTCTCCAGAGGATCACCCCTGACTAAAGGAAGATGCCCTATGCAGAGATACCTGTGGAGGTTACCCTGTCATCATTAAAACCTCAAGATCCCTGCATCACACTATACACAAAAATCCACTTTTGATGGATTAAGTAGTAGGGAAGAATTTCTCAAACCAGCCATTAGAAGGTGCTAAATATAAAATAATGAATTGATAAGAAGTAATCAGAACAAAAAGATCAAACAATTCTGTAGAAAAGTTGGCAAAACCATGAACAGATATTTAACATCAGGAATACCGATGTAAATAAATATACAAAAATATAACTAATTTTTTTTTGTAAACTTAGAAACGAAGATTAAGACTACAGTGATATATTATTTTACTTACTTGCCTTAGGCAAAAGTTAACCCCAATAACACCAAATGTTGATGACTATTTGCCATATTCTTGGTGGATACAACCACACCAGGTAGTATTATGCAAGTGTAATGTTTGTGAATCCTACAGACCAGCACTTCCACTTCTAAATATATCTGAAGAAAACCCTCCTACATGTGCAAAACAAGGAACGTTCCATTTTATTTCATACTGGCATTATTCAAAATAGCCAATCTGGAAGCACACAGACTTCCTTTGACAAGTGAAGAGATATTAAGGATATTTATGTACATTCAGATATTATATATCTGTGAAAAGTTAATGAACCTCAGCTAAAGTAACAATGGTGTCATGAATCATAGCAACATAATATTCAGTTTAAAAAAATGAGTCACAGAAGACCACATATATTATGGTATAGTATGATAACATTTCACAAAACAACAAAAGGTATAAGGTCAAGCATATTTATAATTAGAAATATATGCCTATATAAAGATACAAAAATAAAGAAAAGACATGATTACACAAAAATCCAGAATGTTGATGTTCAGGGGTATAAGAGAATAAGATTGAGCAAGAGCACCAAGGGAAAAATGCAGAAGTACTAGGAATATTATTTAATTCACTTGAATAGTGGGATTCATGGGTATTCATTTTATTACTAGGTCTTTTAGCTTACTTATAAATTATAAGTTACATGTATTCTTTTGTTTAAATGCATGTTTAAGCAATAAAACTTTTAAAATCATGACCCATAGAGGAAAAACCAATGAAATTTATAACTGAAGTTCAAATTTTGAGGTTTTAAAATTGACTTTCTGTTGCCATGTGTATACAATTATCATATTAAAAGTAAAGAGTAGTTAGCTGCCAAATTAGTCATATATATTTTAAGGATTTCTAAATGTACCAGTGTGAACTGCTTATAAGCATTCTTTTCCTTTTTTTCTTTTTTTTTTTATTGAGACACAGAAAAAATACAAAAATTAGCCAGGCATGGTGGTTCACACCTGCAGTCCAAGCTACTCAGGAGGCTGATGCTGGAGGTTTGCTTGAGCCCGGGATGTTGAGGCTGCAGTGAGCAGTGATCATGTCACTGCACTATAGCATGGGCAACAGAACAAGGCCCTGACTTTAAAAAAAAAAAGATTTAATCAAATTTTCTCATTACATGTACAATAAAATTAACAGCATAAGCGACTCGTCCAATGATAGCTAAATAGCAGCAGACTTGAACTCAAAACCAATTTCTCAATTACCTATCCATGATTTTGAAAAGAACCACATTGGTTTAACTAATCCTAATGGAGACTTTTCTTAATTGTTAACTAATTAGATGAATATTTCTGATTCTCATTAAACTTATAGAAGGGAAATCATATCATTGTGCTTTTTCCTATTTTTCTGGTATTTACTATACTTCGTTTTTTAACTTTCAATTTCAGGGGTACATGTGCAGGTTTGTTATATAGGTAATTTGCATGTCATGGGGGTTTGGTGTACAGATGATTGATCTTTTGTATGGTTTTTCACATCTCAATTTCATTCACTTCAGCTCTGATATTGGTTATTTTTTGTCATCTGCTGACTGAGAAATCGTATTTTATAGAAATATGATTAAATAATTTGATAACTTATTTTTTAGTAGCCAATATTAAAATAAAATTTTAAAATATAATATATATGAACATTTACTGTGCCCTAAACCAATTATAAAGTGGTAATTAGATTTAAATCTGAATAGGACATTTGAAAATTTTAACATGGGAAACATTTTTGAATGGCTAAACAAAGTAAAAGTGTATAATACAACATTAGGTAAATATTAATTGGCAGTTTTGACAAGCAGTTACTAAGAAAATTACCAATATATAGAAGTTCAGGCAAGTGCATATATAGTACACAATTAAAAACCATTATATGTGGGCATGCATGAGAAAAAGACTGTAAATTGTGGTTATTTCTACCTTTCTAAAACAGTTTACTGAGTATTCATTTTTTTATAATAATGCCCCCTAAAATCCAAATAATAGATCAAAATAAAATGCATTATATCATGAAGGGGAGTTTTAGAACAAGTCTCACATATGTCAACATTTTTTGAAGAAATGAACTTTTATGTTGACTGTGATCAAGTATGAAATTTTCTACAAAAATAACAATTTTGATGAAACTCTTTTCTATGCTTTGGTTTCTAATTCTAGTGTGATCTAATCTCCTACCAAAAATATAACACGAAATATAAAATAAGTGAAGAAGGAAATGGTTTATCCGAATGCTATGTGGACTAAGTGCCTTCTGAGATGAAGAGCACAACTGCCTTTAAGAGGGGCATGAACGGACTTCACTGAGCCAATGTGTTGAGATCTGGGCAGCAAATAGGATGATGAGGAGAATTGGAAATATTCTCTTGGAGGAGTATGATTGTATTCAAAAGTTTTCTTTTATTTTTGTTGAGTGTTTCTTTTTAGCCTTAAAATTTTCTCTTACCTGAAATTCCTTACTTTTCTTTTAATAACCTCAAATTCCATTAAACGCTATTTCAACCCTCAGTAGGTTTAGGATAAAGTAGAACCATTGGAAGCAATTTAGAAACTTTGTAAATTATAGATGAGCAATGAAAGACTTTTCCATCCACTTAAGTAAATAAGGAACCAAAGTCATGAGTTCCCTGGAATCTTAATAGTGGCAAGTCCTTTTACTGGTGTCTTGTTAACTGCTTATCTAGTTTCTCACAGTGAATATAATCAGATCCTCCTTTTCTTCTCACCTCTCCAAAGTTGATCTTACTTTTCTTCTCTTTAGGTATTTCACCTCTGATCTCATTGAGACAAATGACATCTTTCAGCAAGAAATTTCTCAGAAGTTTCCTTTTTATCTCAGAATTGTTACGAAATAAATTAGATTCATTTATTGTTTTTAATCCATTAATTCATATTTATTGTAGACAATCCATGTGTGTACTCTGCCCAAGATTTAGGGTAAGCAAGGGGCCATTTGCTGATGAAGTTCAGTGTAGTAGGAAAGAAAAATTTTTCAACAAATGCAATTTGGGGGCTTGATTTTTCAGGGCGGTTTTAGGTTCACAGCAAAATCAGCCAAAAGACATGGGTATTTCTGTGCCTCCACACTTGTACAGCTTTCCTCACTATCAACATCCCCTACTATCAGTATCCCACACCCGAGCAGTACATTTGTTACAACTGATGAGCTTAGATTAACATGTCATTATCACTCAAAGTCTATAATTTACATTACAGTACCCTCTTGGTTCTTGTACAGTCTATGGGTTTGGACTAATGTATAATGATGTGTATGTATCATTCTAGTATAATACAGAGTATTTTCACTGCTCTGAAAATCATCTGCTCTCTGTCTGTATATCTCTTCCTTCCCACTAGCCTCTGGCAACCATTGATATTTTAACTGTCTCCATAGTTTCATCTTGTCCGGAATGTCATATAGCTGGAATCATACAGTACATAGTCTTCTAGATTGACTTCTTTCACTTAGTAATATACATGTAAGTTTCTTTTATGTCTGTTCATGATTTTATAGCTTATTTCTTTTTAGCACTATATAATATTCTATTGTCTGGATCTACCATGGTTTATCATTCACCTACCACAACCTACCTTGGCTGCTTCTGTGTTTTAGCAACTATGAATAAAGCTGCTATAAATATCTGTATGGAGGTTTTTGTATGAACATAGTTTTCAATTTCTTTGTATAAATACAAGAAGCACACTCCTCAATTCTATGGTAAAATGATGTCTAATAAGTTCTCTTTATATACTCTATTTGGTGCCAATAGAGGTAGAAAGAAAAAGCAACCCAAATAGAACAAGTAATGATGTCCTCAGTGGGGGGATAGACTTTGGGATAGTAAAGTCACAAAGGACAAATTACACCTACTAGTGTTTGCTTTAAGTTGCAGCCTTTATTTGCATCTGGTTTGTCTGAGTTGAAGACTGTGGACTCACTGAAAAAGTAAAGCATCCTTTCTTTCATGTTTTTTTCTATTACTTATGTAAGTATTACAGTACCTAAATATATGAAGCAAATGTTTACAAAATTGAATAAAGAGACAACTCTACAATAATAGTGGGAGATTTCAGTACCCTACTTTAAACAAAAAATAGAAAAACCAGAAAGATCAATAAGAGAATATAGAACCTGAACAAGACTACAGAACAATTAGACTAAACAAACATATTGAGAACACTCCACCCAAGAACAGCAGAATATACATTTTCTCAAGTACACATGGAACATTCTTCAGGATAGGCCACATGCTAGGGCATAAAACAAGTCTTAATACATTTAAAGCCAGATGTGGTGGTTCACACGTATAATCCCAGCACTTTGGGAGGCTAAGGTAGGCAGATCACCAGAGGTCAGGAGTTCGAGACCAGCCTGGCCAACATGCAGAAACCCCATTTCTACTAAAAATACAAAAATTAGCCGGGCTTGGTGGCGGGTGCCTGTAATCCCAGCTACTTGGGAGGCTGAGGCAGGAGAATTGCTTGAACCTGGGAGGTGGAGGTTGCAATGAGCCGAGATTGTGCCGTTGCACTCCAGCCTGGGGGACAGAGCAAGACTCTGTCTCAAAGAAAAAAAAAATACATTTAAAAAGATTGAAGTCATACAAAGTATATTTTCTTCTCATAATGGAATAAAGCTAGAATCAGCAACAGAAGAAAAACAAAAAAATTCACAAATATGTGGAAATTGAACAACACACTCTTAAACAGCCAATGGTTAAAACTCATAAAAAACAATGATTCAAGTAAGTCAAAAGAAAAATTAGAAAATATTTTGAATCAGATGAAAATGAAATCACAAATCCCAAAACTCATGGGATTCAGTGAGACCAGTGCTAAGAGGAAAACTTAAAACTGGAAGCACTTATATTAAAAAAGAAGAACTATCTCAAGGTAACA
This sequence comes from Nomascus leucogenys, assembly GCF_006542625.1. Classification (NCBI taxonomy): domain Eukaryota; kingdom Metazoa; phylum Chordata; class Mammalia; order Primates; family Hylobatidae; genus Nomascus; species Nomascus leucogenys. Next base: position 55,346,174 of record NC_044406.1, read on the forward strand.
ACCTAATTTTAGACTTTAAGGAAATAGAAATAATAATAAATTAAACCAAAAGTTAGCAGAAGGAAGGAAATATTAAAGATTAGAGCAGAAACAAATCCAATAGAAAATAGAAAAACAATAGAGAAAATCAAGAAAACAAAGAGTTGATTCTTGAAAAAGATCAAACAAAATGACAAATCTTCAGCTAAACTAAGACAAAAAGAGATATTACACAAACAACTTAAATATGCAATCAAAGAGGAGACATTACTATCTGTATTAGTTTGTTCTTGCATTGCTCTAAAGAAATACCAGAGACTAAAAAATTTATAAATAAAAGAGATTTAATTGGCTCACAGTTCTGAAGACTGTACAGGAAGCATGATGCTGACACATGCTCAGCTTCCGAAGAGGCCTCAGGAAACTTATAATCATTGCAGAAGTCAAAAGGAGAGCAGGCGTGACACATAGCCAGAGTATGATTAAGAGAACAAGGGGGAAGGTGCTACACACTTTTAAACAACCAGATCTCACAAGAACTTACTCAGTATCACAAGGACAGCACCAAAGAGCATGGTACTAAACCATTAATGAGAAACTGCCCCCATGATCTAAGCACCTCCCACCAGTTCCCACCTCCAACATTGGGAATTACATTTCAGTATGAGATTTGGGCAGGGACACACATTCAAGCTATACTACCTATTTTAAAGAGAAATTAAAAGAATTTTATAAGAGTACTATGAACAATTATTTGCCAATGTATTAAATAAGCAAAATGAAATAGACAAATTATCCTAGAAAAACACAGCCCACCAGGATTGAATCATAAATACATAGAAAATCCTAACAGACGTACAACTATTAAAGGGATTCAGTCAGTAATCTCAATTGCTGCAGAAAAAGTGTTCGGCAAAATTCAATACCCTTTCATGAGAAAAACTGTAAACTAGAAATAGAAGAAAATTTCTTCTACATCACAAAGATTGTATATGAAAAATCCAAGACTAAAATTATACCCAGTAATGAAAGAGTGGAAGCTTTCCCCATAAGCGCAGGAACAAGACTAGGATGCCTACTTTCACTGCTATTCACCATTGTAGTAGAAATCCTAGTCAGAGCAATTAAACAAGAAAAATTTTAAAAGGCATGCAAATTGGAAAGGAAGAAGTAAAATTATCTCTGTTATCAGATGACATGATCATATATATAGAAAGACCTAAAGATTTCACAAATACTTTTGGAGTTAATAAACAAATTCAGCAAAGTTGCAGTATACACAATAAACACTAAAAAACTAATTGCATTTATATACACTAACAGTTCAAGAATCCAAAAAGAAAATTAACAAAATAATTCCATCTACAACAATATCAAAAAGAATAAAATGATTTAAAATAAACTTAACCCAGGATGTAAAAGACTTGTAGAATAAAAACTATAAAACTACTGAAGGAAATTAAAGAAGATACAAATAAATGAAAAGATATTTTTGTGTTTATGAATTAAGAGACTTAATATTTTAAGATGCAAATACTACCCAAAGTGATCTTCAGATGCAATGCAATCCTTTCAAAATTCCAATGTTTCTTTTTGCAAAATTAGAAAAAAATCCATCTTTACATACATATGGAATCTCAACAGACTCCAAGTAGACAAAGCAATCTTGAAAAAGAAGAACAAAATTTGAGGTCTCACACTTCATGATTTCCAAACTTACTACAAAGATACACGAAGCACAACAATGTGGCATTGGCAATATAACAGACATATACGCCAATGGAATAGAATACAAAGCCCCCAAATAAATCCTATTATACAAGATTAAATGGTTTTCAATAAGAGATGTCAAGACAATTCAATACGGAAAGAACAATTTTTTTCAACAAATACTGTTGGGAAAATTGGATACCCACAGAAGAGGTAGAAGAGGAGGAGGATGAGGAGAAGAAGAAGTTGTTGCATCATTATCTTATACCATATATAAAACTATGATATGGGATATAGCAATTGTTTCCTGGATATGACATCAAAAGCACAGGCAACAAAAGAAAAAGTATATAGGTTGGGCACCATCAAAACTAGAAATTTTTGTGCATCAAAGGAAAGTATTAACAGCGTGAAAATGCAACCTATGAAATGAGAGAAAACATTTGCAAATTATATATTTGATAAGGATTCAATATACAGAACATATTAAAAGTACTCCTACAACTCTACAATAATAACAACACAGATAAAAATGGGCAAAGGACTTGAATAAACATTTTTCCAAAAATATAAAAGTGGTCTATAAACATATGAAAAGTTGTTTAACAACACTAATCATTAGAGAAATACAAATTCAAACCATAACGAAATATCACTTCACACTCATTAAAATAGCTACTATCAAAAACAACGAAAACTAAAAACAAATACATAAAATACATCCTTCCCATCCTTGTTAGTAAGGATGTGGAGAAAGTGGAACCCTGTGCATTACTTGCAGGATAGTAAAATGGTGTAGCCACTATAAGAAACAGTATGATGGGTCCTCAAAGAAATTAAACATAATTTGTATATATAGCAATTCCACTTCTGGGTACATACATGTACAAAAGAAGTGAAAGAATAAACTTGGGGAGATATTCTTATACCCATGCTGATAACATCATTATTCACAATATCCAAAAGGTAGAAGCAAACCAAATGTCCATCAACAGATGAATACATATACAAAATGTGGTTTATACATAAGATAGCATATTATTCAGCCTTAAAAAAGAAGAAAATTCTTATACATGCTACAACACAGATGAATCTTGATGACATTATAGTAAATGAAATGAGCAGTCACAAAAGGATACATATTGTATGGTTCCACTTATAGGAGGTACCTAGAGTAGTGAAATTGATAAAACAATAGAATGATGGTTTCCAAGGTTTGAGAGGAGAGGCCAATGAGTAGTTATTGTTTAAGTAGTATAAAGGTTTTAGTTGGGGAAAATAAAAACATTTTGAAGATGAGTGGTGGTGATGGTTAAACAACAATGTGACTATACCTAATGCTATAGAATCACGCACTTAAAAATAGTTAATATGGTAAATTTTATGTTATATATACTTTACCACAATAAAAAAAAGTTTTTCATGATGACTGTGATGGATTTGAAAGATCATTATCAACAATTCTTTATCTACAATTTCTTGTAGCTACTTCAAGGATGTAAGTTTATATAAAGCAATAATATACAAAATATAATATACAAAATTATACAAAAATAATATACAATCACATACCAACACATAAATCCTTTGTCATCATTTCTTCACCGGGTAGGTTTTGGAACCTTGCTGTCAGGTTCAGTTGCCTATCTCAGGAGCAGATTGTAATTCTAACACTATTGCCATATCTAACTTCTGAATATGATCTTTCCAGAGTGAACCCAGCACTGTCTATATCAAACTAGAACTGGGAGTCATGAGCTCGGTCATTTTCGAATTAAGAGCTTGAAAGTATCTCGGGGGAATGTTTCTCATCACTGACCTCCTGAGTAGTTTCTGCAGTCTAAGCTTCCCAGCAGGCAGCCTACTCTTAGCTGCAAAATCTTTAAACTCATTTTCATGTTATCTATTTTGTGCTGTTAATTTACCCACAATAGAACAAATCTTTCATTTTCACCAGTTATTTTCTCGTTTTCTTCAGATCTTATTGCTCTTGCTTTTTCATATACCTTATTCTACACACACACACACACACACACACACTTTTACCATGTCTTCTGCCTTACATTTTGCTTTATTATGCCATTCTTCTTTAGACTTTTATAATTTCTCCTTAAACATTAATATATCTTGCTGCTGATGGCATTCTGAAACATGCAGCTCTTCTTATGCATGTTTTTTGCTTCTAAAACATGAAAGGCTTCATGTCTGACACATTTCTATTTATAAAATAATACTTCCTCTTCAAATTAATATTTTGTTTTAGAAATATCTTGCGATATTCTAAAGTGGCACCTAGTTACTGGCCTTCTTGCTTTATTGTGAGACCTGAAGCTAACATTCTATAATCACCAAGTCTATGTTCCTTTGAAGTCTCAGCAATGACATCCTCAAGTTGAGCTTCCAGCACTTTCCTAAACATCTCAGACTTCGGGATTTCCCATTTCATAAAGTGAGTTTCCTGCATAGTCACTTCCATCACTTCCTCTTTGCCACTAAGCTTTTCAAAAATCTGCTTTTGGGAACAGGGTTCTGCCATGCACTCAATGAGCCGTGAGAACTCCTGAAGGGCCAGCTTTTGCTACTGATAGGCATCTTTGAATTATTTGGCCTGGGATTTACGGCTGTCTGAATGTGAAAGTACTGAAAAATACCCATCACTAGCAAAATTTGGTCCTTCTGGAGTTCTCACAGCTTAGTGAGTACATGACCTCACAATGTGGTACTGCTATTCTATTCTCTTCAGTCTAGATGTGGAATCTCCATGTTCTTAGGAAAATGTTGCTGTATCCTCAAGTTGTCCCTGAACCCATTGAATCAACTATTTTATCTATAATTTATTTATCCATCTATATTTTATCTTCATTTAATTTATAAAATTTCTTTATCTTGGTTTGAATTTCCTATGATACAAGATGGACAAGGAAAGGGCTGTTAGGTCTGTGTGCATTCTTGTCATTTCCTACTTAGTTCTGGTTTATCTTGCTAGGGTTCTTATTATTCTTACATAATCTTCAATTCAAAAGCTGTTCTCTAAATTCTGCAATTCTGCTGCACATCCTCATTTGTGATTAATGTACTTATTGGACTGCATCATGCTCTTTAGAGAGCCTTAATTGGAAAAAAATACTTTTTTATTGTGCATGTAAAACCAATGAATGATAAATGTAATTGAAAAATACTGTAAAAGAAAAAGAAGGCAGAATTTCAGTATTTCTTTACACATCATACATATCAAAGTTGGGATGTGTTAGAAGAATTGCTAATATCCAAAATACAAGTTGATTATAGCTCTTGTATTTTTTCTCAATTTGTATCTTCAAAAAATGCATGTTTTTGAAATCCTTAATTTCATTTTGCCCTAGATTACACTCGCTTCTGAAGATGAGTCTGTGAATAATGTCTCTCTGGCTTCTACGGGTACATCCATGATGTGATAAGGGAATTGAAATTGTTCTTTTAGGTTCATGATCTTTACTTCAGTTTTCATTAATGATTATGTATAAAACTGTTCCTCCATATAGCAATTACACATACAGACACTCTGGGCCAATGGGAAAGCTCCCCTTCACCTTCTGAAGCTTTGCTAAAAAATCAACTCACAAAAGAAAGATTAATAGGAGAAAAGGCATACAGATATATTTAACGTATATATTCGGGAGCCTTCAGAGTGAACTTATTAGTCCGTTTTCATGCTGCTGATAAAGACATACCTGAGAGTGGACAATTTACAAAAGAAAGAGGTTTAATGGACTTACGGACCCACATGGCTGGAGAGGCCTCACAATCACGGTGGAAGGCAAGGAGGAGCAAGTCACATCTTACGTGGATGGCGGCAGGCAAAGAGAGAGCTTTTGCAAGGCAATTCCCATTTTTAAAACTATAGGATCTCAGCCATGCATGGTGGCTCATGCCTGTAATCCCAACACTTTGGGAGGTCAAGGTGGGTGGATCACGAGGTCAGGAGTTTGAGACCAGCCTGACCAACATGGTGAAATCCCATCTTTACCAAAAATACAAAAATTAGCCAGGCATGGTGGCATGTGCCTGTAATCCCAGCTACTTGGGAGGCTGAGGCAGGAGAATTGCTTGAACCTGAGAGGCAGAGGTTGCATTGAGCTGAGATCATGCCACTGCACTCCAGCCTGGGCAACAAAGTGAGACTCCATCTCAAAAAAAAAAAAAAGAAAAAAAAAACCATAGGATCTTGTGAGACCCATTCACTATCAAGAGAACAGGCCAGGAAAGACACGACCCCATAATTCAATCATCTCCCACTGAGTCCCTCCCACAACATGTGGGAATTATGGGAGCTACAAGATGAGATTTGGGTGGGGACACAGATCCAAACCTTATCAGTGAAGAACCAAAGATAGAGGGGAAAATATCTATTTTTATGCTTAGGTTCAATAAAGTATGAACAGTTGTGTAAAAATATGGTTGGACAAAAAGGGCATAATCTAATACTGAGTGAGGAAACCCAGCAAGGCCTGTATGTCTAGATTCTCCTCTCTGAGCATGCATTCTTTTCTTCTGGGTGTGGGGCAGAGCACTCTCTGGAATGGGGGTCTCACAATCTACAGTCAATGTATGTCAGATAATTTATGGCCAGTTTTTACAAAGAAAGGTGGAGGGAAAAATAGAGTAACATTTTCAGGTTTTATGGCTGGTTGTAGGGAAAAGGGGTTTTGATTGCTAAAATCCACCTTGGGGTAGAGGAATTCTGATTTCTACGGCTAGCCTCTGTGGAGAAAAGGAGTGAAAGACAGAAGAGCAGAAGATCAGAAAAAAACTTTTGCTTCTGAGGCTGCTTCTGAAGCCTTCATTTTGGTGCATAGTTTTCTGAGCCCCAACAACGCCTAGAAAAAAAAACAGTCATATTCTGGGCTGTATTTTCCCATGCTATCTTCCATTGCTTATAGAATCTCAGGTGTTATGTAGTTAAGTATGCTAATGGCCATGGGAGACCAAACAGTTCATCATTCATCTTCAGTCATAACCAAGGGTCAGCCAGGAAAATATGAACTTTTTTTTTTTTTGAGATGGAGTTTTGCTCTTTTTGCCCAGGCTAGAGTGCAATGGTGTGATCTTGGCTCACTGCAACCTCAGCCTCCCGGGTTCAAGCAACTCTCTTGCCTCAGCCTCCCGAATAGCTGGGATTACACGCATGTGCTACCATGCCCAGCTAATTTTGTATTTTTAGTAGAGATGGGGTTTCTCCATGTTTGTCAAGCTGGTCTCGAACTCCCGACCTCAGGTGATCTGCCCTCCTCGGCCTCCCAAAGTGCCGGAATTACAAGTGTGAGCCACCATGCCCTGCCTGAACTTTTATACTCAAAATAACATTATCAGGTTTAACGTTTCTATGCACATAGTAAAGTTGATGGCTAACACCACTTCATCAATGTAGAATCTTGCCAAATAATTCAGAAGATTGCCTTCAAATTTACTAACCAAGGCCAGTAAATCATCATTCACATAGTAATGCATTACTAAGTACAAATGATTTTCATTTTGAAAGCATGAACATTTCAAGCATCTTGAAAAATCCTTTTTGAGATGAAAAGCATGAAGTGATCTACTGTTGATCACAATTTACCAACACATCAAGTTCTCCTTGGAAATGAGCATTCTCTGCGTTTGTTTGTTTGTTTGAGATGGAGTCTCGCTCTGTTGCCCAGGCTGGAGTGCAGTGGCGAGATCTTAGCTCACTGCAACCTCTGCCTCCCGGGTCCAAGTGATTCTCCTGCCTCAGCCTCCCGAGTAGCTGGGATTACAGGTGTGCACCACCACACCTGGCTAATTTTTGTATTTTTAGTAAAGATGGGGTTTCACCATGTTGGCCAGGCTGGTCTCAAACTCCTTACCTCAGGTGATCCACTTGCCTCGGCCTCCCGAAGTGCTGGGATTACAGGTGTGAGCCACAGCCCTGGCCCATTCTCTGCTTTTTAAAGCATCTTCCACTTGCTGAGGATTTTCATTGCATAATCTGTTTGGTATTAGTTTTTATAACAATATCACAGAAAGCATTATTTTGAACTAATTTTGTGAGACTTCACGGTGAAGATGCATTTCCTTCATCAGTTTGTCTAAATTGTTTAGTCCACTGAAGAAACTTATCTCATGCATGAGAAACTCAGCCACATGCTTATTGCAGCACAGGGCCAACTGGCTATGCTCAGTGCACAGGCAGAGGTGTACATCAAACACTATCTTTACATTCAGGGTACTCTCTACATATATTATTCAAAACTGTTGTTCAGTGATGATTTGTCTATTATCCTGTTTATTTTTCATGTATTCAAAAACATAAATCACTATGAACTCTAACGTTTATTTTACATAATTAGGTATAATTTTACACTACTTCATTTCGTCCTTCAAATTGTCCCAGATTTGGTCATTGGAAACTCTTTTTTTTTTTTTTTCTGAGAAGGAGTCTTGCTCTGTGGCCCAGGCTGGAGTGCAGTGGCGCTATCTTGGCTCACTGCAAGCTCTGCCTCCCAGGTTCACGCCATTCTCCTGCCTCAGCCTCCCGAGTAGCTGGGACTACAGGAGCCCGCCAACATGCCCGGCTAATTTTTTTGTATTTTTAGTAGAGATGGGGCGGGTCTCACCGTGTTAGCCAGGATGGTCTCGATCTCCTGACCTCGTAATCTGCCCGCTTCGGCCTCCCAAAGTGCTGGGATTACAGGCATGAGCCACCACGCCTGGTCGGAAACTCTTTATACTGGCTCCTGTGTTTCTTTCTAATGCCCTTCCCTTTGTTGCTATTTTTGAATACTATGCTTCTTTACTTTGTATCACTATAAGATACTTCCTGTTCATAAGGCATATTTTTTGTTCCAGTTCAAGATCAGCCAGCCATTTCTCTAAGAAGCTCTAGTTCCTCTTATTGGAGAATGTAATTATTTATTGGAGAATGAGTTGTAGGTGTGTTCATTGCTCGAGGGTGTCAATGCTTTTAGACCCTCTCAGCTGACAGAGCAAGAAAATATATGTGCCTATACCAACCCCTACATATGAACATACCTATAAATATTAATGTATGAATCAATCTGTAACTATTTTAAGCTAAACATAAGTTCTTTCTAATATCTCCAATTCTAATCCAGTATCACATGGCTAATTCTAGCCTTTGTCCCTTGCCTGTCTGTAACCTCCCATTCCAACATTGAGAAACCTGTATTTATCATCTGCCATCCATTTATTTAATTATTAAATTTAGTTTACATGCGTAGTGTTTTTGGTATTGCTAACCTGTAACACATGGGAAACAATTTTAGCAACTATAATTTTATTGCCATTAAATAGTCAGTTTATTAAGAAAATTGAATAAAATTATTTTCAAGTCATTTTATGCTATGTGGTATAATATTCATTACATGTATACTAAAACATTGGTGTTTTAATGGAGGCTAAACCACTCATGTTCTAAATGATAGGCAAATTCGAAATGTACCGTAATAATAATGCAGGAATGTCTGGTAGATAAGCTTGAACCAAAATCAGTGCTAGTGATCAGAGGGCACACCATGGTATGTCCTAACCAGTGGATAAAAGCTTGAAAGTTTTAGAAAAAGCTTCTAAAAATAAACTAAAATCTTCATACTTCTATGCAGGTTGATAACCAGCCACTGTCATCAGTGCCCACATCCAGTGCCTGAGCTGCATCAAATACTCCTTCTGGATTTTGGATGCATTCAGGACCCAGTGACTAAAGGGCTGTGCCCTGGCATGGCAGAGGTCCTTCAGGAGCCTGTACTATTTATCTGTAGCTCCTTATGCATTGTAGGATTCATTGGTATTGGAAGTTAATTTTTTTAATCTCACCCTTTTTTTCTAAGAAACATAATTTTATGTATAAAGAACATAGTTATTATGGTTATGACATCAGGAGCAGTGGTCCTGCACATTTGTAATTGGTTGGTGTTCAGAAGCCACAATGTCATTAACAGCAAAGCTGCCACTGAAGTGTCTGTTCTATGAATTTCTTGGTACACAAACTACTAAGTAGTGCCTGATTTAGTTGTCCACTTAAAACCTATAATAATTAGCAGTTTTTTCTAATCAAGAGTAAGATATGGTTTAGCTGAATTTTTGGCCTTTTTGTAAAAAGAAATTAGGCATCTATTATTTACTTTAGGAAGTTGCTGGTTTAAAATACTGGATCATCTACACATTCTTACTTTAAAGCAGGTAACAATAAAAAGGAATCGTGTATACACAGATAACAATATGTGAGTTTAGACATAGCTTAAATAATAAACAAAGTATAAATTATACTTTACTCATTAGTAGGTTTTAACCATCCCATTATAATTTTAAAGCTAAATCAATACTTGGTGTTTATCATAAATGTGCTGAACATTTTCTGATGAAAATGTATTTTAGAATGTGCAGAGCTGATATTAAAACTTATAATCATACTGTGTTTATCTATACTACAGAAGCATTTTGTTAGCCTTGAATAACATTATAAACACTTTTGATGCATAATAAACCTTGTTATGCTTGTCTCATTAATATGATCAGGAATTGCCACTTTTGTAAATGGAAATCTTACTATTTAAAAAAAAACTTTATAAAAATAAACTAGAAACAAGAAATCAATGGAAGTTGATCCTAGATGTATTCAGTATATACTTAGGTATTTGTGAAGGTTGTACGTGGGTATAGTAGGTCAGAATTTCGTATTTTAAAAGTATTTTACACATGCTTCTTCTTGCTTTTTTTGAAGGAGGTAGAAACCTGCAGCATATTGAGAAGACTAGCAGGGAATGAATCACCCCCAGAGTCAAATCACTTGGAGTGTGAATGCACTAATGCTCGCAACAGCTTAATAAGTTAATGTAGGTAAATTAATATCCACTCTCTATGTGATTTTCTGGGATTTTTGGATTAAAACTATATTTATAATCAGTATGTAAAGTGAGTCATATACCTCTAAGGGACCCTACCGGATAGTGAAAAACAACTTTTGAGATACTCAAAGCGCCCTTCCCTGATTAAGAACAGCTGTTCTTTAGGATGTTTTCATCTTGAGGACACCATTTTTAGCTCAGATCTGCTGCCCATGATCAAGGAGACATCTTGAATTTTAGCATGATGGTTGCTAAAAGGTAGGCAGTGGGAAATCTCAGGAGTATTTCAGAAAACGTTTACTTGATTAAAAGAAATTTTCAATTATTTCTAAATTTGTATTTAGTGGAAGCCATATCAATTTTAATTTTCAAGTATCACAGGAATATGATTTTGAAGGCATTTTGGTTTACAAGTTAGTTTTTTTGTTATTACAGTTTATTGCTTTTAAAAGTTTTTTTTGAAACAAAATAAAGAAAACGATATAAAACGTATTTGAATATTTTAACAAACCAATGTAAAGTAAATGCTCTTGGATCCACAACTCTGGTCAAGAAACAGAACATTACTAGCACACCAAGGGTCTAATGTATCTCTTCTTAATCATAGCATGGGTTTAAATATTTTAGTTATTAGTTCTCTATAACTATGGTTTTCTATAGTATGGGGCATTTCACATAAGAAAAATTCAGCCTTACTTTTTATGCTTACTAAAGGTGTTATGGGAGATATACCTAACGCTAAATGACGAGTTAATGGGTGCAGCACACAAACATGGCACATGTATACATATGTAACAAACCCGCACGTTGTGCACATGTACCCTAAAACTTAAAGTATAATAATAATAAAATTTAAAAAATAATAATAATATTAAAAAAGGTGTTATAAGAAATCAGAATTCATTGACTTCCCTCAGGTTAAAAATAAAGGTAGAATATGGCACTACTAATGAAAATATTTTGTTTTGTTTATAAATTTCCATCTAAGGTAAAACTAGCTGTACTTCTTCCATTCCTTATTTAATTATTTTATTAAATATACTGAACGATCTTATTTTAATATCCTTAATTGTATTTAATTTCAGCATTTAACTTTTTAACCTTTACCTACAGCACGAACATTTTCACTATTCCAACCAAATAGAAACCAGAATTAAAAAGGGCTTTGATGAAAGTGTTTCAGAATTTTAGCAGACTATTTAAAATTCATTATTTTGATGTTTGGATTTTATTTAAAGATGAATGCCATTTCAAATAATCTTAGAGGACTTCTCGTTACTTTTGAAATAAAATTATTATTGACTTGCATTAATCTCTCGATGAAACCAGTTTTAAATACCATTTTAGATCACCTCTGTCATTAAGTATTCAAATAATATTTACTGTAATAGATGAGTAATATATGACCTATGCAGTAGAGTTCACTTACAAATTAGATCTAGAAATGAAGATATTTTACTCAGGAGGGTGTTTCACAATTATACTTAGTAGATTTTGATTAGTGTGCCAAGAAACTGTGCTTTCCTAAAGGCGTCACAGGTTTAGGAAGGATATGAAGTCTTTGGCCATTCTGTCTCTTCTTAAGAAGAGCTCTCCAAATAGTGTACTGACCCACACATATGTATCTGCTCTCTACCAAAACACACAAAAAATTTGGGTTAGCAAACTGTACAGCTCACTGTAATAGACGATTGTCTCATCTATCAGACTTTTCTGATTTGTAAATCAAGATTAAAGTGGGTTAATTCATGTGGAAGACACGGAGCTGCACCTTCTAGTACTCCATCAATGTAGGAAGTGCTGCTCAAACATGTGGACTGTGGTCAGGTGAATGTCTCCATTTGAAAGCTCCTTCAGTGTCTGTCTCAGCCACCTGGCCTGAGGTTACATCCCAGTCATGTAGCCTCGTGGCCCAAGGCTATACTCCACCAGGCAATCTTCTGTATCCTGACTGATTGAGGCAGGGTTCAGTGATGCAAACATTTCAGCCTGATGCCAGAAATTCTGAATGGCAATCCACAGCTCCTGGTCATGTTGGCCAAGGCCTCATGGGGCTTGTGTAGCTGTTTTACTATTCACTCTGCCAAAATCTACTCCCTTCTTATTTCTTTCACAGAAATTTATCCCAGATAAACCTCTTATATCACATTCTGTCTAATTCTGGTGAACTCGATCTGTGCCAATTCAGGAATAAATGTTTCATTCTTGCTGTCCCTAATGATGGTTACAAAACAATCTATTCTTGTAATTTAAATGTATTTTGAATGAGGGTGTCATACTCCATCCATCCATCTATCCATCTTTGATCCATATATAAAGTTAAAACTTCCAAGTGCTGTGTGCTGATCTTTGATTTATTGTGATCACGAGTCTCCAAAAGTATTTTTTAGCAAATACGTAAGTGTTTGTAGATGTTGAAATCTCACCTTTCCTAGTGCCTTGCTAGACATACTGCTTTCCTGCTACTACTAGAAAATTCTGTGGAAAGAAGCATCAACGGAGGAAGTTGAATTCATTTTTCTGCTACTAAATTCAAAAGGTAGTTCCAAATTCTATTTTAATACTTGTAGTGATGCCTTCCTTTCTTCCATTCTTATTTTCATCCCAGTCTTGTATAAACTTATGAGAGCCTGGTGTGCTCTATTTAAGACTATATTCAATATGAAGAGCAGCAGTTTCATGTTTTACAAGTTCTGCAGACACTGTTAACCTCAAACCATTCATTAAACCAACTACATGAGAGAATTTTTTTTTTTTTGAGGCAAAGTCTCTCTTTTGCCCCCCAGGCTGGAGTGCAATGGTGCAATCTCTGCTCACTGCAACCTCCACCTCCCGGGTTCAAGCGATTCTCCTGCTTCAGCCTCCCGAGTAGCTGAGATTATAGGCACGTGCCACCATTTTTGTATTTTTTTGTTTGTTTGTTTTTATTTTTGTATTTTAAGTAGAGACGGGGTTTCACCATGTTGGTCAGGCAGATCTTCTACTCCTGACTTCGTGATCCACCCACCTTGACCTCCCCAAGTGCTGAGATTACAGGCATGAGCCACCCCGCCCAGCTGAGAGTACTTTATTTTACTCTCTGTTGTGAGAAAACATATGACCAAAAGTTACTGTAAACTCAGCAACACTTAATTTAAAATAATTAGAGGAGAGGATTTTGACTGTTCTCACCACAAAGAAATGACAAGTGTTTGAGGTGACGGATATGCTAGTTACCCTGATACATTGCACAATGTATATATCTATCGAAATATCACACTGTACCCCATAAATATATACAATTATAATGTGTCAGATAAAAACAAAATGTTTAAAAATTCAGCGTATTTACTATTAAAGAAGGCACTAATATTCATAAGATCATGTTTAAAAACAGGTTTTTGGCAAGTTATTTATCTGACTGCTGTGCATAACGACATGGAGAGCCTCAACTGCTTCTTATGTATCTGCTGCTTTTCGGGTATCTTCAGGCCAGAAATCGGTAATCATTTTCACAGATGATGGAAACTGGTTGGTAATTCTACCATTGAATGCCTGCTATTAATATTGAGCAGAGATGTTTTTGATAAATTTTATTGACCTCTTATTATAAAGGAACAAAACAATGCAATACAAATACAGTTTATCTCTTTTCCTGTCACTGGCCTTACACACATGATAATATCTTGAAAGAGATCATGTAACTTTGAAATATTAACTAAGCTAAAGATGTTTTTGGCTGTACTTGGTATAACACAGTTTCTGATGAATTTTCTTTTTGTCTTCTCTTCTAAGTCACTCTTCTGTTACTAGGAGTTTGCAGCTGACCCCACCTTCTGCAACCATATTCCCTAGGAAAGTGATGCCTGACCAACTTGTTGCTTCCCAAGTTCCTGTGGTGATTTTATTGTGGCCCAGTGGATAACTTTTCCCTGGCTCAGGCATCAGTATTTAGCCTCCAAGCTAGTGATTTATAGTCAACAAAAAAATTCTGCTTTGTCATTGCTCTAATCAAAAAGAACATTTATTTCATGGTGAGAGTTCAGAGATTTGGCCAGATGATTGAGAAAAACACATTTTTAACAATGATTCTATCAAAGAGAATTCCATTATAACACAATGTTGATAGCCTCCTTTAATAACTTATAAGTTCAGCTCTAACTTTATTCTGTATTACAATATATTTATTTAAAAAACCCTTGCATTCGAATAGATTAATTATAGGTACTTCGATGCATAACTACCTCTTCTTCTTTTTGAAAAAATGCCCACTAAAAAACATGCTGAAATTATTTAAGAGATAAAATAAAAATAACCCATAAAAATTACTTCGTTTATGTTTTAGCTAGTTCTTGGCTCTCTTCTAAAATAAGTACATTACACATTTCTAAGGAATGGCTTAATGAAAATGAGACTGCTGTGTTTATATGGGTTCATGTCATCACTGTGGGATTTTCAGCTTTTGGTTACCAGCAGGTTGCAGATAATGATTCAGATAATATATTTAATGACTATTGCCTCCACTGAAAATTCTTTGGAATTAACCATTAAAGATGTAAGGATGCAAATAGCAGAACTGTTAATGATTCCTATGGTTTACAGATAATTTTTTGACTTAATTTCATTAGTCATTATAAAGCTGATTGCATTACCAGAGCAATCTAACATATATAGAAGTTCTCTTTGGGGCCTAATGCAGTACTATTTACCCTTTTGAAGTAATCTGTGTACCTTTACAAATGCTTACAATTTATGTCCTACCCTTGTATATTTATGTAATCACCTCTCTCTGTTTCTCTTTCTATGTGTCTGTGTGTGTGTGTGTGTGCATGTGTGTGTATCTGTGTGTGTTTCTATCCATCCATTAGGACAAAAGAGTATATAAATCTAGAGTATACACACACATATGTACACATACATACATGCAATTTTGCCCAAATTTAAGTATATTTAGGGAATGGCAATTTTTCATTTTTGGCATAATTCATTCCTGGAAACAGTATTTTAAATTGTGTTAACAAAAGATTATAGAGTTTTTCTGTAAGTACACTCTCCTGAAAAGAAAATATGTATTGATAGATATTAATCCAAGATAATGTTTTAAAATAGTAAAGGTAGGCTCTAAAAGAGATTTTCAGATTTCTCAAATGTTTATAGAAATTGCAGCCTTTGTTTATTTTATCAGATTATTATCTAACAGATGAGATGATTATTGTGAAAATAACTTACACAAATTCAAGCTTCTGATAAGTGAACATATATTTCTAACCTTGGTGAATATTTGTAGACTTGTGCTATAAAAAATAATTCTCAGAATTTATTCTGCCATGATGAAACCATTAGAAGGTATACATTTGCATGGACCAGGCACATTCAGATGAAGTTAAAACCATTAGGGCACTAAATCAGTTTAACACTTAGTTTAGAAATGTTTATGTTCATAAATAACGATGTCTTTCAGGGCTACAGATAGCAAGTCTGTGTTATTGCAATGGCCATTAGAATAACTACACTCTACTTCTTCTCTTTTTCACTCGGAGATAGTAAAATACAGAGGAGTAAAAGCTACATTATTATAGGGAAACGTATGAATCTCTGTGAGCCATTAAACTCGAGGTTGGGAGTTCGAGACCAGGCTGACCAACATGGAGAAACCCCGCCTCTACTAAAAATAAAAAATTAGCTGGGCCTGGTGGCACATGCCTGTAATCCCAGCTACTCAGGAGGCTGAGGTAGGAGAATCACTTGCACCCAGGAAGCAGAGGTTGCGGTGAGCAGAGATTGCGCCATTGCATTCCAACCTGGGCAACAAAAGCAAAACTCTGTCTCAAAAAAAAAAAAAAAAGAATAAATAAATAAAAACTCTGGAAGTCTATCACAACTGGCAAAACAACTATTGATGTCTTCAAATGTGATAGAGACATTCTTGAATGCTGCAATATTATGGACAAACTGTACTGTTATATACTAATTACACTACCAGAATTAAAATTCACTTGTCCCATAAATTTAGCTAACTAAAAAAAAAAAACTAGCTATAGTAAACATTAAATATTTAAATAAACATAATAATTAACTCTTCGTGTAGGTTAAGTTACATGCAAATAATTTTGTTACCAGTTATTAAATTGAGATATATTTGGATACATGTAAGTAGTACAAGCTGCTTTAGAAAGCTTGCTGAGGGAAGTTTGTTTTCTGTGATAACTTTCCCTGAAGCAAGTATAGTCATTCCAAATCATTTCACTAATTGTTAGTCTTCACTTTAAAATAATAGTAATAAGCCCTGCTGTTTTCTCTTGCTCTGTCCCTATTTTTATGAATTAAAGCGATTTTCAATAGAACTGCTTTTTGAACACAAAACCCGTTTTCTGGTAATACACATAAGAACAAAACTTTCGCTAAGATCAGAAAGATGTATCATACCACTACAATCTTAGAGTACATGGTATATTTCTGACAGGTCATCATAGTACTTCATAAGCCATTGAAAATGAATAAAATACTCCAATTATAAAGCCATTTATTACAGAAATTTAAGATAGAACTTCAAAATTTCATCCCTAAAATAATTTGGGAAGACAAGGATAAAAGTCTCTTAACTTCACTAACGGCTGAGAGATTTGAGATCTGAGTGTTATTATTTCTCCAATAAGTTAGATGATGAAAGAGAGTTCCTTACACACTTTCTGTAATATGTTATATATGGTCATTGTATCATTCAATTTCAAAATTATGGTTCTTAAAACTATCATTTGTATTTGATTGATTATACTTTATTGTGTACCTGGAAATTGTGGATTGATTTACTTTTTATTTTTTATTTAGGTATTTTTGTTTGCTTTGTCCTTTTATAGAAGACACTGACTTCTTTCCTACAATCTAGCTGTGGAGATAATTGGAAAACAGAATTGAGATGGTATTGTATGCTTGGGCCTGGAGAGAAGGACATGGTGTGTGTATGTGGGGGGTGCATCTGTGTCTGTGTGTGTGTGCATTAAAATCAGGAACACAAATGAATCAGTTAGCCTTAAATGAAACTGCCATTTTTGTAGTTTACCATTTTGTACTGTTCAACCTAATACTTAGTGATTCTTTTAATGCCTGCTGCCTTAATGTAAATCTAATGGGTGCCACTGCAGCTTCAGGCATATCCCATAATTAATTTGTAACATTCAGAAGCATGTTTTTTTTCCGTAGCAAGAAATAGAGATAAGTCCAAAACAGCCTCATAAGTATATAAAAATAGAAGTAAATGAAGAGTTACAACATTATCCAGAAACTTGAGTCAGATTTGATTCATTAAACATAACACATCTTTTAATAGTCTAATAATATACTAGTAAAATGAATTATGATGCCCTCACAAGAGACTGAGATATTCTTGCATGTTGCAACATCAAAAAATAATGATTGCCACTGGATGAAAGTTTGATAAGGAAAGGGATGTTCACATGGTCTCAATGTGTCCTCCACAGGTTATTTTTACATTCTTTGATGCTTTCATTAAAAGAAAATATTAGTTACTTAATATACAAGTGTTGGTTAAGATTAACATAAACATTGGGATGATGCATTAAAATTGATACATTTTATAGCTAAAAATGAAGCAAATAAATCAGAATTTCATAGTACCAATATAAAATGACTTACTGATTTATATAGCTTATGAGTTTCATTCATAAACATGTATTGCTAATGTGTTCTGAAATGTATTTGGATTATCATACTTTAATTTTTCTTACATTATGTATGTAAGAAAAAAATGCACTAAGGCATGGGAGTTTTATAGGCAGTGTCCATTAATCCTAGCATTTTGAGTTTAATAGAAGATTGAGAGCTTTCACTGTGTGAAAATGTAGGCATTGAAACTGCCTTTTCAAAATTATGACAGGAAGAGAAATTTGACCTAGTTGACTCCATTTTGCTTCTATCATCCCAGCTGTCCTTGGTGATTCCTGGGTGTAAGCCAAGCTAACTTTGGGAGGAATTTAGTTTATAGTTTAACGTTAAAGCAAGGATGATAACAGTTCTTCCCAAAACTAAACCACTTTTATAAAAGTAATAAAAGACCACAAGGTTAGGGTTATAAGAGGGGACTGAATTCTGCTAAGATGTAGGCATTTTTATACAATAACTGGCCATTGTTCCAGAGATCACAAGATTTTTAACTTCCCTAATTACTCCTGTAGATTACATCACTATTACCAAACCTAAGATTGGCCTTTTGAGATGTAGTTTCAAACTTTTGCGTTTGTGATTACCAGATAACTCCACTGGGACACTCAACTCCTTACTCAGTCTTGTGCCCCTCCCCCAACCACTGAGAGGCTGACTGGGAGCATGAGGACCATTTTTCACACCGCTATGATCGCGTCCACAGCCAGTCATCAACATCCATCCCCTAGCCTCCTGCCCACCAAACCATCCTTGGAAAATCCTAACCTCCGAACCTTTGGGGAGACTGATTTGAGTGATAAGTCCAGTTCTTCCACAGGGCTGGCCTCATATCAATTAAGCTCTTTTTTTGCTGTAATACCACTATCTCAGTGAATTGATTTTCCCTGTGCAGCAGAAAGGAAGAACTATCAGGCAATTACAGCATTATAAAAATACATTTTTGAATCATAATAATAAAACTAACATCCCAGTTATAAGCCTATGACATTTATTGTATGCTGATTTGTACTAGAAATAAACAGACTCTTGTCATTAAATTCTTAGCAGAAGTTAGTCAAATGATTTGGCTGGATGAACTAACTCATATCATATAAAATGTGAACTAGCAAAAAATTAATGTGATATATTTGGAATATATCTGTATATATATATACAAATATATATATACAAATATATATATTTGTATATTTAAATACAAAAAGGATGCACCATAGAAAAAGTGTTAACATAGAAGTACTTCATTTGCATAGAAGTAGATCAATTATCACCATAATCCTTAGCTTCTTGTGGTTCTAAAAGACTGCTGTTCTTAAACAATCACTAGGAGGAATGTACAGGAGTTGATTTCCTGTAGTATCAGAGGACTGTATGCATAGATTGAAGTTTGTTACAAAAAAAAAGTGATAATTATTTATTTGTTTGTTTGTTTTTAGAGATGGGGTCTCTTTCTCTCTGTTGCTCTGGCTGGAGTGCAGTAGCACGATCATGGCTTGCTGCAGTCTTGAACCCCTAGGCTCAAATGATCCTCCTGCTTTAGCCTCCTGAGTAGCTGGGACTACAGCTATGTGCCACCACATGAGGCTAATATTGATAATAATTTCTGATGTTGTCCGTCACTGTGTCTTTCAGTTTTGGGATCTTGGAACCACTGGAATAGAATCTCAGAAGAGTCTTTCCAGAAGGCCTTACACAACCCAAACACAGTGTACACTTTATCTGCAGGATCATTTGGGGAAAAGTTGATAAAGAAAGATGCTCACACAGTCTTAGAGTTACTTTGAGGTACCTGTCAATTACAAAGGGGAAAAGGTAGTTTTAACATAAAATATCCAGTGGATACCATTGTAGCCAAATGATCAAACTCAACATCACTAATAACTTGGCACACTGACCTGCTGAGCTTCTTGATGGGATATAGTGAAAACTAATTGAAAGCATACATGAAGCTCTCTTGCCAGAAAAGGTTAAGCTTTATCCAATCATGTGTTGATGAAAAGAGTCAACTTCTGTAAAATATTTGAAGAGATCTATTTTGAGCTAAATGTGAGTGACCTTGGCCTGTGACACAGCCCCAGGAGATCCTGAGAACATGTGCCCAAGGTGGTTGAGCTACAGCTTGCATTTTAGGGAGACATAGACATCAATTAATATATACATAAGATGTACATTGGTTCAGTCTAGAAAGGTGGGACAACTGGAAGCAGGGGGCTTCCAGGTCATAGATTAATACAAAGATTTCCTGATTGGCAATTGGTTAAGAGTTTATCTAAAGCCTTGGAATCAATAGTAGGGAGTATCTGGATTAAGATAAGGGGCTGTGGACACCAAGAATCTTAGTATGTAGATGGAGCTTCCAGGAGCAGGCTTCAGAGAAAATAGATTGTAAATGTTTAGCTTTACAGGGCCATTTCAAAATATGTCAAAACAATACATTTGGGGTGTAAAATACTCCTGAAATGCTTCTTTCAGGATCTGTTATCTGTCATGTTGGTTTCTTATTGCTACAAAGAATCTGTTTGGTTAGTCTTAAGGTCTCTGTTTTAATGTTCATGCTGGTTAGCTGTGCCTGAATTCTAAAGGAAAGAGATTATAGTAAGGCATGTCCTGCCACTCATTCTTATCATGGCCTGAGCTAGTGTTTCAGGTTTACTTTAGAATGACCTTGACCAAGAGAAAGGGTCTATCTGGTTGGCTGGGGGCTTAGAATTTTATTTTTGGTTTACATTCAGAGGACAATGACAGCAATAAAGAGATTGACGTTGATTCTTCAAAAATATCTGTAACATGAACTATTAAAGTTTGAAGACTGTCCTGGGTTAAAGGAGACTAAATTAAATGAGTGACCCCAATTTGGACCCCGACATCATTGGAACTCTTGGATATGATCTACAAACTAAAGAATGTTGTTGTATCATGATTAAATTTCTTGTCTGTGACGATGGAATTGTTATTATATGATAGAATGTTTTTGTTCTTAGAAGACACCTGCCAAATATTTATGTGTGAATGTGTGTTTATGTGTATATGTGTGTGCATGTGCATACATGCATATACTTTAAGAAAATAAATTGTACATAACAGCAATGAAAAGAGAAAAAAGCACATATGTGGCTCAATGTTAATTGGTGAGCTAGTGCAAGATGTGTATGTGTTTATTGTACTAGTCTTCCAATTCTTCCATAAGTTAAAAATATAAAGTACAGATTTAAGGGGAGCTAAGAAATTGTTGGGGCTCAGAAAACAATACTACAAAATAATGCTGCTCTGGCATACTGAGTGCTTTGAACAAAGGAAATTGCAAGGCCTCTAAAATAAGCCTCAGAACTAAAGTCTCCCTTTGACCATCTCCTACCTTTCCCTTCTGAAGTGCAGGGGCTGTCTCTGAAGTTCCCTTATCTGGCTGAGGGAAGTTTATCCAGAGGGAATGCAATTGTCTTGGGCCTCCTCCCTGTAGTCTACATAAACCAGAGAAGATTAACATGTATCCCAGAAGAGAAAACTAAAAGTCTCCATATCCAGGACACCACACAGGACAGACTTTTCACCCATTCTTTCAACTCGTCTTCTAAGGGCAGTGACCTGCGATACTTTATCTGCATAATATAACAACCTTCTTTCACAGTGCAGTTCTGCAGGCCACCTTCTTCTCCTTACCCAGGGCCTAAGGAAACTTTGTCCCAGGCTACTATCTGCTCTTATGCCTACTCATATCCCCTAAAACTTATTTACTTTTCCTCCCACTTCCCTCTCTTCTATGAGGAGGGCATTTAAGCTTCAACCATCTGGACCTTCTTTGAGTTTCATATTTTGTGTGGCTCCTGTGCACTTGTGCATGTTAATAAATTTGTATGCCTTTTCTCCCTGCTAATTCCCATCTCTTTTAAGAATTCATCATGTGCTCCATATAAATATTTGGTGAAGACAATTTTGTATAGGTCAGTTAATGTTAATTCCAAGGAGCATTTGAAATCAAATATATTTTCTCCTGAGAACCTAAGAGAATATTTACAGCTTTCACAAACAGGACTTTTATTTAAACTATTTTCTAAAATAGACATAAAATTTTACATTGTAGAACAGCCAGAAATTATTAAAATATATTTTGATTAATGACATAATTGAGAATTTGATGAAAACGGGTACAAGTGCTTAAATTCACTGTTGTGTAGATGGCTTTATGCAGACTTCCTAAATTTGAGCATATATATAGAGCAAGACGTATCTGGCAACTAACCATTCCCATTGCAGTGGCTAAGACTATAGTTTTGTTATAAGTAGGGTGAACTTGTAGCTTACCCCTCTATTTTCTAATTGTGTGACTCTTTTTCTTTTCTTTTTTTATTTTTCTAATTGTGTGACTGACATTTTCAGGACCTTTATTACAGTCAGAGTCTGAGAAAGGTAGTCATTCACAATCTCTAAGACTGTTGAGAGAATTTATGGAAATAAAATAATGCATATTCGGTGTTTAGCACAGGACCTGGCAAGAATAGTAAAAGTCCATTGCCATTACTTTCATCAACATCTGCATGAAATCATTCCTCTTGTTACCAGAAATGTCCATCCTGATTTATGCCCAGTAGAACCATTATAAATAATCAATGTCTGAAGGTTGGTATTTAAATTCCAGAACGGAATTGAAACCCATAGTGTCAGAGTGACTTTTCATTTCACTGTCACTGTACTACTGAGTATTTATTTAGAGTAAAGCCCATACCATTCAATATTTCTGTCTGCTTAAATTGGTGTAGGAATCCATAAATATTTATTACCATTGTTTTTTGAAAAACGTGTCATATATTTCCCAGAAAATATTTTTATTAAAACTTAGAATATTAATATTATTAAACACAAGTACCTTTTCTGTTTTAATATATTGTAATACTAATGACTCCAGTGTTTGAATTTCCTATATAGCTATGTTACATAACTTAAAGAATTTCTGTGTTATGTGTTCCATAGAAGAATGTGGTCATGTCAATTTTCTATGTCAATTACTCTTTATGGGAACATCTGATATCAAATGTGGTCATCTTCAATAAAGTAGGTTTGTAACAAAAATTAGTGTATTTATTCCCACCTGATTCTCTGAATAAAATTTTATTTTCATTATCTTTTATCTTTTTATAAATGATTGAACTAATAATTCTCTTTTTGTTTGTTCATTTTCTATTTTTCTTCAGTGAAATTGTCTACAAACGAACTTTTAAATGAAGAGTCATAGATATGTGATATATTAAGAAAACACTCCTAGGAAAAAAACAGTAAGGGGGTAGGAAAATGCCTTAGTCCTTTTTGTGTTGCTAAAACAAAATACCTAAGACTGAGTAATTTATGAAGAAGAGAAATTTATTTCTCAGTGTTCTTGAGGCTGTGGAATTCAAGATCAAGGCATCTGGTGAAGGCTGCTCTCTGCTTCCAAGATGGTGCCTTGAACACTGTCTCCTTCAGCAGGTAGGAATGCTGTGTCCTCACACGGCAAAACGTAAAAGGGCAAAAAAGGGATGAATGTTCTTCATTAAACCTTTTTATAAGGACACCTAATCCCATTCAGGAGAGAGGAATCCTCATGGCCTAATCACCTCTTAAAGACCCCATCTTTTTTTTTTTTTTTTTTTTTAGAGGCAGAATCTTGCTCTCTCATCTAGATTGGAGTGCAGTGGCACAATCTCAGCTCACTGTAACCTCCGTTTCCCAGGTTCAAGCAATTCTCCTGTCTCAGGCTTCTGAGTAGCCGGGATTACAGGTACTCGCCATCATCCCTGGCTAATTTTTTTGTATTTTTTAGTAGAGACGGGGTTTCACCATGTTGGCCAGGTTGGTCTCAAACTCCTGACCTCGAGTGATCCACCTGCCTTGGCCTCCCAAAGTGCTGGGATTAAGGGCATTTAAGAGCCTCATCTTTTAATACCATCATATTGGTAATACCTGTATTTTGGTGGGGACACATTCAAACATAGCAGAGAAATAGACTCAATCCCTCCAAATAAGAGTGAAATTTAAGTTAAAGTCCCAGGCTCAGTTTGATCCTATATGATTCTCTGGACCTTAAATAACACCAAAGTGTTTTTCTAGTTTGAGGACAGGGAGCTGGGATTTGAAATTCTCACACCACACAGGTATTGGATGTGGGCCTGTCCCAGGAGACATAAACTCCCAGGTTCTTCTGGTTTTGAACAATCCTGTAGCCCAAGGGTAGTTCGCTGAGGAAGGTTACGCATACCCCACTATGCCTCCCCAGATGATGGGAGCAAAGCACAAGTAAAAAACATCCCAGAGGATAAAGGCGAAAGGGCAGAGCATCCACAGCATTTGCTGGAGTAGTCTATCTATTCTTTTTTTCTTTCCCTTCTTTTAAGAATCACCGCTAAACCCAAAATAACACTTTTGATTCTATGATATCAATGATCATGGTGTCTGTGAATAAAATGTTGTATGTAATAGAGGTAATTATTGGTTAAATACAGTTGGCCAGTTATTCGAACTTTTCATTGATCACTATCTTTGCACAAATACACAATTAATAAAGTAATAATTCTTGCTGTCAAGAAATTTTAAGTTGTATTTGTAAATGGGACAGCATGCAAAATAATTATATGAGGAGTCCTCAAAAATTTCATGGAAAACGCATATTATGAAAAAATGCATGATTTTCAAAATGTTTTGCACAAAAATAGTCTTACTAACTTCTTATAACATGTCTAATCAAGATATAGTTTGAGGCAGTAAGAAGGATAAGGCATCGGCTTCAAAAAATAACCGTATCAGTGCAACATGAATTCTACTAAAGTTGAAGTAACAACAAACATCAAATTTATAGTAAAGCTTGGGTGAAGGAATGGTAAAATTGTTGATGCCTTACAAAAACTTTATTGGGACAATGTCTCAAAGAATAGCAGTTTACAAATGGATAACTTGTTTAAAGAAGGAATGAGATGATGGTCAAGATGAAGATTGAAGTGGCAGGCCATCCACATCGATTTGTGAGGAAAAAATTAATCTTGTTCATGCCCTAATTGAAGAGGATCAAAGATTAACAGCAGAACGATAGCCAACACCACAGGCACCTCAACTGGTTCAGCTTACGCAATTCTGACTGAAAAAGTTAAGTAAACTTTCTACTCAATGGGTGCCAAAACTGTTGCACCCAGATCAGCTGCAGGCAAGAACAGAGCTTTCAATTTAAATTTTAAATGAGTGAAATCATTATCCTGAAATATTTCTTTGAAGAATTAAAACAGGAGATGAAATATGGCTTTACCATTATGATCTTGAAGACAAAAC
Source organism: Nomascus leucogenys (assembly GCF_006542625.1). Lineage (NCBI taxonomy): Eukaryota > Metazoa > Chordata > Mammalia > Primates > Hylobatidae > Nomascus > Nomascus leucogenys. The sequence continues at coordinate 55,371,667 of NC_044406.1, forward strand.
AAAATGAAAGCAATGGCTACCAAGAGATGTAAGTGGGCCAGTCAAAGCAAAGCAGACTAGTCAAGAGCAAAAGTCTAAACAGGAACTCAAAGTACTGTATTTACAAAAAGACAAATAAATTAATTAAAAAGAGCAAAGTTCATGACAACAGTGTTTTGGGATGTTCAAGCCATTTTGTTTGCTAACTTTATGGAGAGCTGAAGAATAATAACATTGCTTATTGGCCCGTCGCGGTGGCTCACGGTTGCAATCCCAGCACTTTGGGAGGCTGAGGCTGGCAGATCAAGAGGTCAGGAGTTCGAGACCAGCCTGGCCAACACAGTGAAACTCCATCTCTACTAAAAATACAAAAATTAGCTTGGCGTGGTGGCAGGCACCTGTAATCCCAGCTACTCGGGAGGCTGAGGCAGGAGAATTGCTTGAACCCAGGAGGCAGAAGTTGTAGTGAGCCCAGATCGTGCCACTGCACTCCAACCTAGACAACAGAGCAAGACTCCATCAAAAAAAAAAAAAGCATCATTTATTATGAGAGCGTTTTGAGAAAATTAGCCAAAGCATTAGCAGAAAAAATGCCTGAGAAAGTTTCACCAGAGAGTACTTTTCACCACAACAAGGCTCCTGCTCACCTGTCTCATCAAACAAGGGCAATTTGGTGAGAGTTTTGATGGAAAATCTTTAGGGATTCACCTTACGATCCTGATTTGGCTACTTCTGACATCTTTTTATTTCCTAATCTTAAAAGCATCTTTAAAGGTCACCCATTTCTCTTCAGTTAAAAATGTAAAAAAGACTGCATTGTAATGGTTAAATTCTCAAGACCTTCAGTCCTTTGGGGATGGACTAAATGGCTTGTATAATCACTTACAAAAGTCTTTTGAGCTTGACTGAACGTATGTTGAGAAATACAGTTTATATTTTATATTTTCACCTTTTAACTCTAGTTTTCCTCAAACTGCTAAAAATGCCCTTTTGCTTTCATACCAATTGAGCACAAACTAAATGCCTTTAAACAACACCCACTTATCTTAGAGTTCTGAAAGTCAAAGTCTAACATGACATAGATAGATCCTCTGCTCAGGTTCCACAGGGCGAAATCAAGATGCCAACTGGGCTATAATGCTTTTCTGAGGCTTGGGTCTTTATGTAACTGCAGAATTACTCGGTGAACCATTTTCATAAATACATCACTTCTCTGCTCAATCACAAAATCTCCCAATTAGTGGCTGACATAATTCAGAACTGGCAAAATAAATTATGTTCATATGAAGAGAAAAAAGCAACAAAGAAATCAAAGGCGTGTCTGGAGAAGCAGTATGAACAGAATAGGAAATATTTCATTATGGAAGCATGAATATATCTTAAGATACTTAAAATTGAATGGTACTTCATTCAGCAAAGAAGAACTTATTAGCTACCATCCAAATAAGTGTGAGAACTATAACAAAATCTGCCCCCAATTTAAGAATGAGCAAATGTCAGGGAAGCAACCATCAATTAAGTAGAGAATGGCAATAAAACCACTAAAATCTCAGTGAATTATTTCCTTCAAATAATTATGATGGTGAGAAACTTGGTTAATATGTACTTCTATGTCCTTATGTAAATTAGTTAACAAAATAATTCTTGTAAAATTTAATGAGCTGATGGTAGTCAGAAGGTACTTGAGGAAAATATTGAATCAGGGATCCGAGGTGAAATGTTAGAATTCAGAATTTGGTTGTTAAAGGAAGAAGCGGCCCTAAAAAATAACTGGCTGTTTTGATATCTTGTTATAAATCCCTGTTTCTGTGATCTGTCAGTTTCATTACATTCTCCTAATCAAGTTATGTATTATAAAATATAAATTTAAATTCTCATGTTTTATGATTTCCTTCAGAAAGGCTTTAAAGAAAAGGTAAAGTCAGGGTGAATTAATGTAGTTGACACTAAAATAGTATATAGAATTGTACATGAAGAGGAGAGATTTGTGATTAATAACAAACTAATACCATGCTAGTACTATTATAGCTCAGGTCAGAAATAATATATTTTCAATTTCTGGATGAATTCTGAAATAATTTATATTCATTGGCACTAAGTACTCTGCAGCTACTTAATTGCAACATCTATATTGAATTTAATGAGTGGTTTTCATTAACCACAGAGGATCCCTATCTCCATCATGATGACCATAAAAAATGAACAAACTTGGCCGGGTGCGGTGGCTCAGGCCTGTTATCCCAGCACTTTGGGAGGCTGAGGCAGGCAGATCATGAGGTCAGGAGTTTGAGACCAGCCTGGCCAATATGGTGAAACCCCGTCTCTACTAAATATACAAAAAATTAGCTGGGCATGGTGACGTGCACCTGTAATCTCAGCTACTCAGGAGGCTGAGGCAGGAGAATCGCTTGAAACTGGGAGGCAGAGGTTGCAGTGAGCTGAGATTGCACCGTTCCACTCCAGCCTGGGTGACAGGGAGAGATTCCATCTCAAACAAACAAAAAAAATGAACAACCTTTTTAAATCAACTGAAGTGGACTATTCATGATTATTTGTCTGAAGTATGACTTGGCATATTTCAGTCATCAAGGATGTTGGAAACTAGAAGTATGCAAAAAAAAAAAAGGTTAAACAAAAAATGCTAACATATGCTTATAAATGACTGCAGCCATTTCTAGATATTATAATGCAGATAATTATAATTATAGATATAATTATAGATATGTAATTATAATTATAGATATCTCAAATGTGATATGACTGGATCAAAAAATACAAACTTTTATACTCTCTTCTAATATATTTTTGGATCATTTTCTAGTAAGAGTTCTACTTGTTTTGTTGTGTTTTGTTTAGTTTTGTTTTGTTTGTTTTTTAGGATGGAGTTTCGCTCTGTTGCCATGCTGGAGTGCAGTGGCACGATCTCGGCTCACTGCAACCTCCGCCTCCCGAGTTCAAGCGATTCTCCTGCCTCAGCCTCCCGAGTAGCTGGGAGTACAGGTGCATGCCACTCCACCCAGCTAATTTTTGTATTTTTAGTAGAGATGGAGTTTCACCATGTTGGCCAGGATGGTCTCAATCTCTTGACCTCATTATCCTCACGTCTTAGCCTCCAAAAGTTCATGTTCATTCTCTCAGGATTATTTTATAATTCCCATATATCTGCTATTCTAAAATGTACATAAAATACATTCTGCATGTGAGAATGATTTATTTTACTCAATGTACTTGGCAGTCAGTAAGTGCTATTTTTCTGAAAACTGTTCAATGGGTTCATGAATGCATGCTACATAATGATGACAATGAGATTAGTAAAATATGGAGGACATGAGCACCAATAATACAACCCCTATTGCTTTGCAAAGTGCTTTAAATAACTTTTAACAAAATTATTTTTTGCATGGACATTCTGGTACCTTTTTTTTAAGGATTTGTGTCTCTTAGTGAAATGGTTTCCAAGGCAAAAGATCTAAGAAGTGATTCTGGAGGAGATCCCCGAACTGGGTTAGAATAACATGGCTCCAGAATTAGTTGGTCCCTGTCTTAATTTCATTTCTGCTTTTTACTACTACTGTGACCTTGGAAAACTTATATATCCTTTTTTTAGCTTCACTCTCAATATCTATGAAGTTAAGGATAATGATTGCAAGACTTAGTTATTAGATGAATTACAAATAATATTGTATATATCATATGACATACGGTAAATAAATATGATGATAATTTTAAAATGGAAGAAATTATAGTCACGATCATCCCTCAAATTATTCCACCAGAGAAACCATGAGTGCCATACTGAAAATTGACTCTTATGATGTCCCTATAATAAAAATAGAATGTCCTTTGATAATATACTGTTGTATAAAAAAGTAAGACTCTCTTTTTTCGATTTTTTATATAAACTCTAATTTTTAGAGAGTTTTATGTTCACAGCAAAGTGGAGTGGAACAGAGAGTTTCTATATACTTTCTCCCCATCAACATGTACAGCCTCCCTGACCATCATCATTCAGCACCAGAGTGGTACATTGGCTACAACAGATGAAATAACATTGACGGATCATTATCAACCAAAAAGACACACACGCTCCTAAATTCATTATAGCACTATTCACAATAACAAAGACATGGAATGAACATAGATATCTGTAAACAGTGAGCTGTATTTTAAAAATATGGTACATATATATCATAGAATACTATGCAGCCATGAAAAAAAAATGTAATCATGCCCTTTGCAGGAACATGAATGAAGCTGGTGACCAGTATCCTAAGTGAATTAACACAGGAACAGACAACCAAATATTGCACATTCTCACTTATAAGTGGGAGCCAAACACTGAGTACACATGGACACAATGATGAGAATAAAAGGTACTGGGACCTACTTGAGGAAGATGGGTGGGAGGAGGGCAAGGGTTGAAAAACTACCTATTGGGTACTATGCTCACTACCTGGGTAATGAAACTAATTGCACACCAAATCCTAGCAGCACGAAATTTACCCATGTAACAAACCTGCACATGTACACACTAAACCTAAAATAAAAGTTGAAAAATAAAAAGCCAGGAACCTAGAGGTTACTAGCTATGACTTCAGAGTTATTAAACAGAGTTTTTATTTAAAATTTTTATTTATTTATTTTGTGAAAGTTAGAGTCAAGGAATGTAATTTCTAGGAACAATCTACATAGTTATTGTTGAATAGAGTGGTGTTTGGGTTTTGCCAGAAGATTTTCTTGCTGGGAAGAGTTGAGTCCCTGGTTCTTGTCGTTCTTGCTACAAAGAATTGGGCCAAAGGACAATTTAACAAACAGCAGATAATTTATTGAAGGAAAATAAAGGGCAGGGAGTTTATTGAAGTAAATATACTTCAAGAGAAGAGTGGGTTGACCCAGCTGGGAGACACAGCAGTAGCAGCAAGAATTAAGTGGCAGCAGAGTTTATTTAAAGAGGCAGATGGGGCTGCTTGAAAGAGAATGAGCCAGCAGCTCTGACAGTTCTGTTTTGTGGCTTTTATTATGTTGGACTCTTTAAGTTCCTGCCTCTTTGCTTAGTTTCCTGCTTCTGCCTTAAGTCCTCGCCTTCCCCCTCTCCTCGGCAACCCCACCTAGTTCCTGTCCCATGTTATTTTGGGTGGTCTCTGGGTGTGAGATTTCCCAGATCTTTTCTCAGGGACTCCTCCTCCTGCTCATTTGCCTACTCTGACAATTTCATTCTCGAGCTTTTGGGTTTCATTTATATAATATCCCAAAACTTGATTATTTCTGGGCAGCCCTGTTTTTACTGCATTTCTCCACAAATCTTTATGGTGTTTCTATGCAAAAATGATTACATACATCTCTAACAGAAATAACTACTTACATCTCTTTGGAAATTTAGAACTAAAATACATTGTATGCTTCTATAAATTTTGTTCTCAATAGACTTTTCAAAATATACATCCTCCAAAAAAAAATTGTCTTCATTTCTCCACTGATTATCACTTCCCTTCTTCAGTTTTAGGGGTTAAAAAAAAATCTCAGGCTGAATAGAGAGAAATTAGAGCAAAAATGCATAATGTTTCCGCAAAATAAACCATTCTTTTTATGGAAATTAATTGAGAAGGATAATTGTTTTTGAGGAGCCTGCAGGCTATGAGGCAACTCTACTTTAGTTGTGGCATTGTCACTATGCTGGCCATGTGACATAAGTAGGAGAGCCAGGTCCCTGTTCATTGGTACTATGCTAAGCCCCTGTGGCCTAGTCCAAAGGGTGTGACTCAGGCTCAGAACTTTGTATCTCCTTTTGTTACTTCTACTACAGAATGAGCTAATAGTTATTTTCAATTATTGGTAATATGAGTCATTAGGTAACTTTATGGAACACTGAATCCCTTATTGGGGTCATAGATTTATTCATTTAGCTATTGATAAATATCTAACACATGTTTTATTTTTAATGAACTATTTGTTGACTAAGTAGTTAAAACTTTGGACTTATGCTTGCTTTCCATTTTAATTAATGTTTTAACATTTTATTTCTTTATGATTTTTACTTAAACCATGCCTGTGAGTTCCTGTTTACCTAAGAAATATAATTTTGTTGTTATAGTTATTACTATCTTTAAAGTCTTAAGTAAACAAGCATGTACAGATGTATTTCTTCAGCTATACAAGGTAATACTTCTAATCGTGTTTAAAGCTGGTTTTTTTTTGCTTGATTCGAATGAAAAATACATTAGTTGAAGGATAGAAAATGCTGCTGTAAAATAGACACAAAACCAAGTGGTTTGAATACGACAGAAATTTCTTTTTCATAGAGCTCTTAAAAAGTGAATGGTTCAGGGATAGCAGTGAATCGCCGCTATTTCAGTGCCAGGCTTTCATATATGGGTTCTGTGGGGGCCAAGACTCTTGTCCCCTAAGTTTTCACTAAAAAATTACTGACATAAGGCAGATTGATTAATAGGAGAAAAAGTGTACAAATTTATTTAATTTGTATACTATGGAGCCTTCAGAATGAAGAACCAACTTCCCAGTGGTTATAGAAACATATATTACACCATCTTAAGATTACAGTAAGAATAGGGATTTTGATCCTGGTAAGAGGTAATGGGCTAGGGAAGAAGAGGAATTGAGGGGCAATAAATCATTGCTAGGGGGAATGATTAGATCAGAAAACAGAGATTAACTTGTAAATAGTTTTCTTTGGCATTTTAATGATTCTCAAAGACAGTCATTATAAATCTAAAAAGATCCACTCAGAGGCGGTCACATCTTGGTGTTCTTTTCTCCAACAGATGATGAGATAACAGGAAGAGAAAGAAAAAACAGTTGTTCTTCTTAGTGAGTCTGGATCCTAGAAAGATAAAGGAACTTCAACTTATTTGGGCAAGACTGTGGAGAGAGGGGGAGGAGCAGTGTGAGACCTTGAGGCTTCTTTTGTTCAGCACGTTAAAATGCTACATTTTTAAATGTAGTATTTTAAATGTAGCATTGTAAAATGCTACTTTTTTTTTGTTTTTTTTTTTGTTTTTTTTTTTGAGATGGAGTTTCACTCTTGTTGCCCAGGCTGGAGTGCAATGGTGTGATCTCGGCTCATCGCAACCTCTGCCTCCCGGGTTCACGCGATTCTCCTGCCTCAGCCTCCCGAGTAGCTGGGATTACAGGCATGCGCCACCATGCCGGGCTAATTTTGTATTTTTAGTAGAGACAGGGTTTCTCCATGTTGGTCAGGCTGGTCTCGAACTCCCAACCTCAGGTAATCCACCTGTCTCAGCCTCCCAAAGTACTGGGATTACAAGCGTGAGCCACCACGCCCGGCTGTTTGTTTGTTTTTGAGACTGAGTCTCACTGTGTGGCCCAGGCTGGAGTGCAGTGGCGCGATATTGGCTCACTGCAACCTCCACCTCCCAGGTTCAAGCAATTCTCATGCCTCAGCCTCCCAAGTAGCTGGAATTACAGGCACCCGCCACCACGCCCAGCTATTTTTTGTAGAAATGGGGTTTCGCCATATTGGCCAGGCTGGTCTCAAACTCCTGACCTCAGGTGATCTGCCTGCCTCGGCCTCTCAAAGTGCTGGGATTACAGGCATGAGCCACCACGCCTGGCCAAAATGCTATATTTTAGGGTATTGGTTTCTGGACCCCCAAAATAGTAGGTTTTCAATTAGTATTTATTTAATGAATTTACTCAGCAAGTGCAGTGAACTAAGCCGTATATTTAAACCACCTTTCCAGAATTATGAATAATGAAAGAAATCTAACGTGACTGACTTCATCTTCCTTCTAATCTTACAGGCTAAATAATAATAATAATAATAATAATAATAATTGCTTATTGTAGCACAAATGCTAAGATAACTACGAGAAGGAATTGGTTTATTGTTAAACTTGGAGGCAAGAAAAATGCCCCTTTTGTTGTCTGGAGACTGAAGCTTAATTCTTAACACAGGTTAAAATTATGGTAGGTGCTTGAACTTTGTTAAAGAATAGACATAGTTAAAAATGACCTGCCATTGCTTAATATGTTTTCCTATAAGTTGCTGGCTGTCCCAAAGTCACACAACCTGGGTTGTAAAATTTATAACTTTCCCCAACTACTTCTATAGATATCTTCACTATTGTGAAACCTGAAGAACTGATCTTTGAGATATTTTCAGATTCACCATTTTGGCACCACCTGGTGAACCACACCCTCTTCTGGGAACCAACTAAGCTGCACAAAGACAGTTTAAGATGCTCCTGAGATTTCATCCCCAGTCAATTGTTCCAGTTCCCCAGTCCCTTGCCCACCCAAGTACCCTTTAAAAACCCTGGCCTCTGAATTTTCAGAGAGACAGGTTTGAGAAATTTCTCCCTGTTCTCCTTGCTTGGGTGGTGCTGTGATTATTAAATTCTTTCTTTTCTGCCACACATGACAGCAGGCAAGAAGAGCTCATCAGGCTGTAACAAATTTGGGGGCTTTTCCAGTATCTGCCCTAAGGGTGTTTACTCTCAGTTTGGCAGCCCCTTGCCAATGGAGTGGACCAGGAAGCAAGCCACAGCAGCTGTGCAGCTCTTTTTAACTGAAGGCTGTACCTGGCACTGTTCTTACTGGCATGGTTGACCTATTGTGTCTTAACTTCCTTGCAGTGAAAAAAAAGTTTCTGGAATTGGAAGATATGCTTTGGGATTCTGAGGTGAGTATTCTAAGTGCGATCAACATCCCTTCCCTTCTCCTGATTCCATAGCCTCCCTAGAGGCATCAGGACTCCCTTACAAGTCTTGGATTGGCCCTCCCTAGATTGTACGGAGGGTCTTGACTTGGAGAAATATTCCTCAATTGGATGAAAAACAGGAAGCATGTTTGGAAGAAAACCCTTGGGAAATTTTGGTTTGGAGGTCTGACTTGAAAGGTCTTTTGGTTGTCTTTGGCACCTTCGTGTCTGTATTTTGTAATGTGTCTATTACTCACTGCCAGAATAGAAAATGTTAATTTGGTTCCCCTATGTAGCCTGCTGGCTGCAATGGAGACCACCCCATGCTGTGGCCTAGTGGTTAGATTTTGTGTTGTCACAGTGACAGTCTGGGTTCAATTACCAACACAAGAAATGAATTCTTTCTGTTTTGATATTTATGCTACTTTTGAAATATCAGCTGTTTGTCCCAGCTAAGATCTGGTAATATTTGAAAAGATTTATCTTTAAGAGCTCTAAAGTTAAATGCTGACTTAATTATAATTGATATATATCTCTGTGTGTATGTGTATATTATAAAATTATATATATAATTATACACACACACACACACATATAATTTTAAGGCCTCTCTTCTATTTCTGAGAAAGAAAAAAAAATTCTTAGTCAATTAAAAATTCTGTCTGTTTTTCAATTTACGACTGTCTGTCCATCCTTCTTCTTGCCACCCTCAATGCCCACATGAGAGGACCTAAAATAATTTCTAACAGCCTGGGATCCCTTGGGGGAGAAAAAAAAACAAACAGAAAACCCCCCTCCCTAAATCCAGTAATCTAATTAAGAAACAAGTTAAATTAAAAAGCCAAAATACAACTTCCTGATAGTTTGCAAATGCATCTTATAACTCTATAAGATATGCTTCTATCTGTGTGTTTATATATGTCATCTGTGTGTAATATTTTACTACCAAAGTATATGAAAGAGCTCAAAGTAATTTCCTTAAAAGGAAATAATAGACACTTAAATAAAATATTTTATCAGAAAAATAAAAAACTTTAACTTAACTGCCTTCTGGTTCATGTGACTTTAGTGGTCTCTGGAAAATGAAGACAATTTAAAAATTATTGGCAAAATTAAATGGTCTTCAAAACTTAGACATGTGGTCTGAATTAGGCATGTCAGATACTGTCTTTGGTAGATGTTTTAAGGTTACAAACTGATTCTGAACATTTTTGATAATTGTTTTGACTTGTCTATTTTACAATAATTAAATTCTAGGTAAGGCCTTGGGACATGTGGAGGTAGCCATGACCTCTGGCTGTAACACAGAGTCACACATTGTATGCAGCTCCGCCCTTGTCCTGAGCTCTGCAAACTGATAGATGGTTAAAATTGCTTACTTACCAGGTTTTTCACTGAAAATAAAAGTTGTTAAGAGTTAACATTGTAACATATGTAATTGAGACTACTGGAGAAACACTTTTATATATAAGATGTAAATAGACAGTAAAATATGTTTGATAAAAGCTTAGAAGAAAACATGGAAATCAATATCATTAGTTTATTTTCAACCAGAGTGGCAATAATTCAATGGGAGAAAGAATAGTCTCTTCAAGGAATGTTGCTGGGACAACTGATATTCATATAGAAAAGAATGAAGTTCAACCCTTCCCTCAAACCATATATAAAAATAAACTAAAATAGATCAAAGATCTAAATATAATAGTAAAACTCTAAGACTCTTAAAGAAAAATAGGAACTATTCCTTAGACGATGGTTTGACAATGCATTATTAGAGATGACACTAAATTCATGAGCAACTAAAGAAAGCATAGATAAAATGGATTTTATTAAAATGAGACATTTTTGTACATCAAAGTGCACTATCAAGAGTATGAAAAAATAATCCATGGAATGGGAGAAAATATTTGCAAATCATATATCTGATAATGGCCTAGTATACTGAATATATAGAAAAAACCTTTATTTCAACAATAAAAAGGCAAAAATACCAACTAAAAATGGGCAAAAGACTTGAATAGACATTTCTCAAAAAAGAGATATACAAATTGCCAAAAAAAAAACCCCAAAACATGAAAAGATGCTCAACAGCATTTGCCACTGGGGACACAAAGAAATACCACTTCACACCCAGCAGGGTGCCTATAATAAATTTATTTTAAAAGCAACGAAACCACACCAAAAAAACAAAACAAAAATCACAAGTATTGGTGAGGATGTAAAGAAATTGTCATCCTCATACATTGCTGTTGGAAATGTAAAAAGGTGCATCAGTCTGTAAGTTTTGATATTTTCACAAAAAGTCAATAATAGAATTACCATATGCCTCAGCAATTATATTTCTAGGTATATACCCAAGATAATTGAAAACAAGAGTTCAAACAAAAAGTTGTACATGAATGTTCATAACATCATTATTTGCAATAGACAAAAATGTAGAAACAATACAACTGATTAATAAAGTGCAACAAATTCATATAATGGAATATTATTCAATTATTAAAAGGAATGGAGGCCGGGTGTGGTGGCTCAGGCCTGTAATCCCAGCACTTTGGGAGGCCGAGGTGGGCAGATCACCTAAGGTCGGGAGTTCGAGACCAGCCTGACCAGCGTGGAGAAACCCCATCTCTACTAAAAATACAAAATTAGCCAGGCATGGTGGCACATGCCTGTAATCCCAGCTACTCGGGAGGCTGAGGCAGAAGAATCGCTTGAATCTGGGAGGCGGAGGTGGCAATGAGCCAAAATCTGTGCCATTGCACTCCAGCCTGGGCAACAAGAGTGAAATTCTGTCTCAAAAAAATAAATAAATAAAAATAAAAATAAATAAAAAATAAAAAAAGGAATGGAATACTGACACATGTTATAGTGTGGACCAACCTTGAAAATATGCTAAGTAAAAGAATTTAAAACACCAAAGGACACATAATTTATAATTCAATTTATATGAAATTCATAGGTAGAAAATACAAATTACTGCTTGCAAGAAGCTGGATGAGGGGAGAATGTGAAGTGACTGATGAGTATGACTTGTCTTTGAGTGTCACAAATATTCTTCAACTGGATGTTGATGATGGTTGTACAACATTCTTAATGTATTAAAAGCTAATGAATTGTATACTTTAAAATGATTGAATTTTAAAATGGTAAATTTTGTTATTTGGATTTATCTCAGTAAAAAATAATTACCAAAAAATCAAAGAACAGTTTCACACATACTAGGTGTCTCTTATTTAGAGATATAAGAATAATAAACATCAACAAGTCAACATTATTTGGCAAGGTACTGCACCAGCACAATATCTATGATAAGAAGGCATTGGATTAAAATTAGACATTTCATATGCTTTACTAAACCATAGGACCTATCAGGAATTCAGAGAGGAAAATTGGAAAAGTGTCATAATTATAATAAAATTATGATTTATTGTTGAGAATGCCTAGAAATGGCAGGAGATACAGAATAATATTACAGATAAGATTAGCTATAAAATGGCTGATATTTAAAATATACATTTATATATAAAAGAGCCAACAGATATAAAATTAGGATGACTCTGACCTTTATTGGAGTTCTTCATAGCATCCCTGTGCACTTCAAATATGACTCTAGTCATAAAAATTGATTCATCACAGATTTTTCAGAATAATCATATGTAATAAGAGATAAATCTGCAGTTTCCATCTAAACATAGAGAAAAGGAGACCAGATAACTCTCTGACCTTTTCTTTATATTGCAATGAGATCTGTTTCTCTCTCTCTCTGTCTCTCTCTCTCTCTCTTTAAATGCTTGCTTTATTTTGGCACAAGCCATGTAGTACATGTTAGGTAAAATTTATTCACAGCTAGAATTGTCATAGTTACATTTTATGACATCAATTTCAATATATATGCCATTAACATAAATTTAACTGTGTCTTAATTAAAGAGCCCAGCTGTGTTGGCAAGATGCCAGTTGAAGACATCATGGATTGCATTAAAAAATAAAATGATACAGTTCAGAATTTTTGTTCAATGGACATTTTAAAACATCGTAAAATGAGTTCTGTATGAACATTTCTGCTTTACTAAAAACCAAATATAGTTCCAATGACATAAGGTAAAAAATCCTTAAATCAGATCTGTGGCCAACATCTGCTAAATCTTGCTCATTTTAAAGTATAACCACATAGAACCTTTAGAAAAATTACTGATGACTACTTAGAGTACACAAATGAATGGACTTTTAATAGATGAGATTAGTGTATTTACTGAATTCCAGCTTTAAATATTCAACACGTGATGCATCTTCATGTAAATAGAATTGTGTTATTTAAATACGTCTGTTTGTCTTAGTAGATACTGAGGTGAAAATTAGTGTAAGACTAGAACTTGTAGTAATTTAACCCAAAATATACACCATAGACTTCATACATAGACTCACTGGAGGATGCTTGTTAAAATGCAATTCTCAGGCTTTATCCAGAATGGCCTAAATCACAACTTCTAGGATTCTTTCTTTGGGTTTTGTTTTGTTTTGTTTTGTTTTGTTTTGTTGTTTTGTTTGAGACAGAGGATCTCTCCATCACCCAGGCTGGAGTGCAGTGGTGTGATGTCGGCTCACTGCAGTCTCTGCCTCCCGGGTTCAAGTGATTCTCCTGCCTCAGCCTCCCAAGTAGCTGGGATTACAGGCACCTGCCACCACGCCCAGCTAATTTTTGTGTTTTTAGTAGAGACAAGGTTTCACCATGTTGGCCAGGCTGGTCTCGAACTCCTTGCCTCAAGTGATCTGCCTGTCTCAGCCTCCCAAAGTGCTGGGATTACAGGCCTGAGCCACCACACCCGGCCAGAACTTCTGGGATTCTTACCTGATAATTTTCTCTTTATCAAATTTGCCATTGGATTCTTGTACGCATCAAAGTTTGAGAACCACTCCCCTCCATCCCCCTAGGTATATATATGGCAGCTTTATCTCTGTCTCTTTAAACATCTCTTCCTTCACTTATTCTAAATCAGCCACAATATTCCTAGTGTGTTTTGCTGCTGATAATCTCCTTTAGCTTGGGCTCATGTTACAAATTTCATGAGAAGATGGAAAATTATTGTTTTTTTCTTCTTAACATAATTTTGGAAGAAAGGGTTTAAATTTTCCTTAGAACTAAAGATGTTAACAATCCCCTTATTAAATGGACTGAGACCACACAGTACTTCAAGAATAAAAGTGGACACTGGAATCCACTTCGCAAATTCTCTAAAGGTGATAGGGAATAAAACACTCTAGAGGCATCCTTTTCAGCAGAAGGTTTTAGGACTGAAATGTAATTTTGCTTAGAAGCATCTAGGGTTAAAGCTGTATGCCAAGATATAACTGCTTAGAACTAATAGAAAACTCAGAAACTCTTGTTCACAAATGTGTTCTAAGGAACCAAAGACATTTAAAGAAATCCACTGTTGCTACATCATTCTTTCGTGTTCTCATTTATTTTAAATCCACTGGTCTAATTGTTTTAACTGCACTTCCAGTTTGTTGGGTCAAGTGATTATCTCCAACTTTATGTTCCTCTGCTTTGTAATTTTTCCTTTTGAAGTAGCAGGTATTTATTATCTCTTTTTCTAGTATATTTTTGATTAATGTCTTCTATTTCAATAAGATAAAATGTTTCATATGTGAGAAACTAAGAGAGGTCCTGCAGAGTCTACAAAAATGAGTAAGTTTGTCTTCGTTCTTAAACATCTCTATCAAAAAATAAAATAAAACCTGGGTAACTATAATTTATTGTATATGCTCAAAAAACTTGAAGTGACTATTTCAAATGAACACAAAGAAATCATAAACACTTGACATGGTGGTTATGCTAGTTGCCCTGGTTTGATCATTACACATTGAATACACATACTGAAATATCACTGTATATCCCATAAATATTTGTAATTATTGCCGATCAATGATAAATAATAGAAAAACCAAATAAATACCACTAGTCCCCAAACCAAAAGAAAAGGAAAAAGAAAAAGAAAACTTGGAATGAAATATTTACCTGGAAAATATACAGAAAATACAATGAATGCGAAGAGGTAGAAACAAAGAACTATAGGATTAAAGGAGGGCTGCTTGGCTGTGGAAATATTTTAAATTACCCTGGATGGGATTTTACATGTGAGGTTTACATAGACATAATTTGTTTTTTTTTCCTTTTAAAAAAAATCTTAACAGTTTTATCGAAGCATAATTTAAATACCATAAAATTCACCCATTTTAAATGCACGATTCAATGATGATTTTTAGTACATTTAAAGCCATGCTACCATTGCAAATTCAGTTTTAGAACATCTCCATTAACTCAGATATCTCTCCTGCCCTTTTAGAAAATTTTTTTTTATTTCCATAGGTTTTGGGGGAACAGGTTGTATTTGGATACATGAGTAAGTTCTTTAGTGGTGATTTGTGAGATTTTGGTGCACCCATCACCCGAACAGTATATACTGAACCCAATTTGTAGTCTTTTATCCTTCATCCCCTTTCCACCTTTTCCCACTGAGTCCCTAAAGTCCATTGTGTTATTCTTTTTTTTATTCTTTTGAGACAGAGTTTCACTCTATCACTCATGCTGGAGTGCAGTGTCATGATCTTGGCTCACTGCAACCTCTGCTGGGTTCAAGCAATTCTCGTGTCTCAGCCCCCTGAGTAGCGGGGATTACAGGCATGCGCCACCATGCCTGGCTAAGTTTTTGTATTTTTAGTAGAGATGGGGTTTCACCATGTTGGCCAGGTTGGTCTCGAACTCCTTTGCATCCTCGTAGCTTAGCTCCCACTTATGAGTGAGAACATACAATGTTTGGTTTTCCTACTCCTGAGTTACTTCACTTAGAATAATAATTTGAAGAAGTCAAATTATTTGAAGAGAAAACCAATGTTAAAACCAAGTACCCCAATTTTTCTAAGAAATATTTTAATTATTTCTTTCTCTTTTCTCTTTCTCCCTTTTCCCCTGTTCCCTTCTTCCTACTTAGCTCTTTAGAAATGCAATTATAACCTTATACCTTCCCTTCACCAGACACTCCTTACAGGGCATGCTTATCCCACCAGGAGATAGCCTCAAGAGACAAAAGTCAGCTTACAACCAAAAGTACAACTACTTTTGTCCATGGTGGAGTCAGCTCAACCACCTAATAGACAAGGCACCGAAGCTAGTCATGTAGACCCTCAGCTGTTCGCTCCCTTCCCTGTGGGCCATTCACACCAAGTCTCCTTTAAACAGCACCTGCTTTCTTCTCTAAAGTGAAATGGTACTTTTAAGGCAGGAAAGCTGTACTTCTTCCTCTAAGCTAGCTTTGGAATACAAAGTCACTTTCTTTACGTTAGTCTTTGCTCTTGCTAATTAGACTCTGCAAGCAGTGAGTGACTGAACCTGCATTTTAGTTACAATGTGAGCACAGTTATAAGTCCAGATCTAAGGAACTTCACTACTGATTGGATGAGGAGTATGAGGGAGACTCAGAGATGTTTTTAAAACTTATGAATTGAGTCACTGGAAGGAGGGAAAGAAAGAAGCTGACTGGGGGCTGAAGATGATAAGCTCCATTTGACCATGCTGAATTGATGATAGAGCCATGTAGAGACAATTACAAAGGTGGGAATGGGGTTGTAGTTATTGTGATGGATTTGGGAACAGTTTTGTAAAGGCCAAGCAAAGTTTCTAGGATTAATATAAAGAGTGATATAAGGAATATAAGAGAAAGTTGAAGAAGACAATTCTATGAAGAATCAGCAAAGAAAAGACAGAGTGGTAGAATGAGGAAGGACATAGAAGAGTAGTCTGAAAGAAGCCAAGTTGGCTTAGGCAAAGGCTTCATGATTAAGAACCCAAAAGCAAATGCAACGAAAACAACAATAAATAAATGTGACTTACTTAAACTAAAAAGCTTCCGCACAGCAAAATAATAATAATAATAATAATAATAATAATAATAATCAGCAGCAGCAGCAGCAGCAGCAGAGTTAACAGACAACCCACAGAATGGGAGAAAATCTTCACAATCTGTATATCTGACAACAGACTGATATCCAGAATCTACAAATAACTCAAATAAATCAGCAAGAAAAACAAACAATCCCATCAAAAGGTGGGCTAATTAAATAAGTAGACAATTCTCAAAAGAAGATATACAAATGACCAACAAACATATGGAAAAATACTCAACATCACCAATTACCAAGGAAATGCAAATCAAAGCCACAATGTGATACCACCTCACTCCTGCAAGAATGGCCATAATCGAAAAATTTAAAAAAAAAAATAGATGTTTGCATGGATGTGGTGAAAAGGGAACACTTTTACACTGTTGGTGGGAATGTAAACTAGTACAACCACTATGGAAAACAGTGTGGAGATTCCTTTAAGAATTAAAAGTAGATCTACTGTTTGATACAATAATCCCACTACTAGGTATCTACCCCGAGGAAAATAATTCATTATATGAAAAAGATACTTGCACATGCATTTTTGTAGCAGCACAATTTGCGATTGCAAAACTATGGAACAAGCCCAAATGTCCATCAATCAATGAGTGGATAAAGAAAATGCGATATATATATATATATATATATATATAGATATATATATATATATATGGAATACTACTCAGCCATAAAAAGGAAAAAATAATGGCGTTTGCAGCAACCTAGATGGAATTGGAGACTACTATTCTAAGTGAAGTGACTCAGGAATGGAAAACCAAATATCATATGTTCTTACTCATATGTGGGAGCTAAGCTATGAGGATGCAAAGGCATAAGAATGATACATTGGACTTTGGAGACTCAGAGGAAAGGGTAGGAGGTGGCAAGGGATAAAAGACTACACATTGGGTACAGTGTACACTGCTTGGGTGATGGGTGCACCAAAATCTCAGAAATCATCACTAAAGAACTTATTCATGTAACCAAACACCACTTCTTACTCCAAATTCTATTGAAATAAAAAAAGGAAATAAAATAAAGAGATAATGTGTCTAAGAATGAAGAGCACAGATTGAGAAAGTTGAGTATTAAAAAGAAGAATCACATCAAAACCCTGATTTTGGATTTATTTGGAATACTCTGTAAATTTGTTGAGATGAATACAAAGGAAGTGGTAGAAATGATAAATGCTAAAGAAATCTCATGAATGGAGATGAACAATCTGGATGGGAAAGCATGGAGGATTTCTCTTGAAGATGAAAATTGGGGAGTAGATCTTAAAAAAACAATAAAAAAGAGTAAAGATTGGAATGCCAAAGAATAACTCAGGGACCTAGAGGTTATTTTTAGCACACTGTTTACTTGTATACGAGGAAAACCAATAAATAGGTTGACTTCATTTAACATGAACAGAAACAGAAAGCATAAAAATCAGAGCAGAGACAAGATTTAAACACTACAGGGGGAAGAAGTGGGTCATGCTTGTATATTATTTGGGTAAACTGATTAGTTGGTGGCAGGGAGTGTCATCTTTCTGTATATTCTATTCTAAAATAGGCCAAATGGGGCATTAATAAAGCATTTTAAGTTCTTTTTGGATTTTCCCAAAACCTTGAGAGTTTAGCAGTAGAGTCAACATGATAAGCTCTTTCTATATTACATAACAGATCTACTGTATTTCTCTCATTAGAGTTTCTTAGCAACGATGTAATGTGGAAGGATGACAAGCGATGGACTAGCTTGATAGCAGAAGGCCTGTTGGACAGTAGTAAGTAGTAAAGTTGGAAATAGTTGGCTACATGGCCCAACTATCCAGGGCTGTGAAAGCCAGGCAGATGTTTTACAACTTCATTCTGTAGGCCTTGGAGAGTCATGGGAGATGAATGAGCCTGGGACGGTATAATAAAATATGCATTTAGTCTGGCAGCAGCACTGATTGCTGACTAAAATATCTTAGCCCTGAGACTACTATAAACTTGTCCAAGAGCAAAACATACCACGCAGTAGTTTGGGGAAATATTCATTTCGTAACTAAAGATACTTGCTGGAAACCTCTTATTTTAAAAAGGCAAACAAAAACAAAAACAAAATAAGATACACATTCTGTGTTTGAGACTCCATAACATGTGGTTATTTATTCTAGGTGTGGTGGAAATAAAAATATATATATTTTTTCATTTAATAAACAGCTGTTCATGTGAATAAGGGGCCTTTGTAATGCTTGCCAGTGCTTGCTCCTACACATTCATCCTTCTATTTCCAATAGCTCATTGCACTGTATATGCTTAAAACTCTTTTAGCATTAACACTATATTTAACATTTTTTACTGACTAACATTTTTTCACACCTCGCTGACCAGTATCTTCTTTAATAGATCATGCCTATCATAAGGTATCTTCAGTGCAATTCCTTTTGACCCTCTGCTTCAATTGCTACATTGGATTTCCAATGGCAATTTTTATCATCCTGTAATCACCTGGTAGTTCTGAAAGCAGCAAAGAGAGCATTTTCTATTGCTAAGGTGTAATTTCCAACAAAACTAAGTATTTTCATTTGACTATACTCTTAGCAAAATCTAGCAACTGGGACATTTGGAAACGTCTGCTCAAATAACTGATGTTCTACAAAATAAAGTCTTTTTATTTTATTTTCCTTATGCTATTTCCACATTTTTGATGAAATAATAACTGTAATTCCCACATATGAAAATACTGCTATTATGCTATTTACTTTAGTGAAGAAGAGCTTTATGTATATTTGGTAATATTAATGTTTTATTTTTTGTACCATCTAAAGATGCCCCTGAATTTCTGCATAAAATTTAAAGTGTTCATTTTGTAATAGTTTGTTAAAGTAGGCAACATTTAGTGTTTCAGACATTCTAATGGCCTTTTAGTAGTTTTATGTATTCTTAAAATTAATATGGTGTTGAAGTCTTAAATTTATAGGCATTGATTTATTTCAAGTATGTCTAACTTTTAATTTTATTGAACTAGAAAGTAATAATTATTTGCAAAGTGTTTCTGTTTCTTCCAGAGGTGCCAAATTGTTCCTTTAAATGTCAGTAATAAATATTTATCATTGGCGTTGCAAGATGAAAATGCACAGGGACAATGGAAATAGGGTAATCTGACATTGTTACATTATGTTTACACTATTTTATTTCAGGAGTGTGACAGTCAGTCAATAGATGGATGGTGTGATTAGTGTGAAACTCAGCACTAAGTTCAGAGAAGTGCCAAAGAGACAAAATGAATGTGGAACAGAAAGGCAAACCTTCTCCAATTGACTAGAGAGGCATGGTAACAAGCTTTGATTAACAAGGCAATAGTCATGTATCCCAGAAAATGGAGGTATAAAAATAGACCAATTGTCAGACCCTATTTTCTATCTTATATACATACTTACCTGGAATCACCAAGTATTTGAAGCATGTCTCCATCTGCCTGGCTCATTAAGATGTGCGGACAGTAACAAATAACTGCACTAAAGTTAACAATTTAAAAGTAGATGAGAGTTTCTATTGTAAATAAAAACTATTATCAGCATTATTTGCTAAGGCTAAATGACCACAAATAAATATAGGCAATGATTATAACTTGTTCTGCTCTTCCCCTGATCTATGACAGCAATTATTGTCTTTACCATTTAGTAGCTAATTATGTAAGGTCTTACGATAACTCTTCTGTTTTCACTTGAAACAATAGTTTCTGGTTATTTAAAAATTATCATAATGACTTTAAAAAATAATGCATGCTCAATATTTAGAATTTAAAATGGCAGAAAAGTAAAAAGGATGATGTAAAAATAATCATAAATCTCACTATGCATGAATCATCAATTTTTAACATTAAGCAAACTGCATTGCAGGCTTATTCACTGCTTGAAGTGGGTGGATAGATAGGTGGATGGACAAATAAATAGATGGATGGATAGAAAACTAGATTTACTTTTTATAAAATGGGAGTAGACTCTATTAGATCAAATGTATTAAATTTAATTCCATTAGAATCTAATAGACAAAATATTTTGAAGTTAAATTGAAGAATTACTAAACTTCATATAACTATTTGTCACCAAAATAAACACCATAATTTAAAAATAGTTCTCCAATTTAACAAAATAAATTATGAATAATATTATAAATTATGGGGTTTTTTGTTACTATGTTTCAGTTTTATGCAGTATTGATTGACGTTCCACTATGACAGATAATGTAATAATGTAATTCTCATGTTTCACGATTTTCTACCTCCAGGGACTTTTGTATATGAAAAATAAAATTTCATAAATTGTCAATGTTTATAACATTTACATTCTACTTTATCAGAGTTCACCAACTATCATTTTACTATAAATTCTCCATTTTTAAAGTCTTTATGTTAATCCAATTATTCACTGGCTGGATTTCATTATTATCTTAGTTTTTCCCAAAGGACTGATAGGATCTCTAGTCTCTGACTTCTCTCTTTTTCCAAGTATTTGTTTCTATAATTGCCTGATCGGTTTATCTTGCCTGCTTCCACCCACAAAAGCAATGGCACTGAGAACAGCAGGCTTTTGCAGCAAGGAAAGAGTTTAATAATCACAGGGCAAGCCAAGCAGAAGGATGGGAGTTAATTGTCAAATCCTTCTCCCAGAAAGCTCAGAGGCTATGGTTTTTATGGATAATTTGGCAGGTAGCAGACAAGGGAACAGGTGCTACTGATTGGTTGGTGATGAAATTATAGGAGTATCCAAATTGTCTTCCCATACTGAGTCAGTGTCTGGGTGGGGGTCACAGGACCAGTTGATCCAGTTACTTGGTATGAGTCATGGATCTTGGTGGAGTCAGTTGATTTCGAGAATTCAAAAGTCTGAAAGAAATCTCAAAGACCAATTAGTTTAACAATACTGATGTTTTCTATAGGAGCCTTTGGGGAAATTACAAATCCTGTGACCTCCAGAACAATGACTGGTTATTGTTTAACTATGCCTACATCTTAACAGAATTCAGGCCCCTCCCATAATCATAAACTTGTGGCCTTTCACTAGTCTTATAATGATTATTTTGGTCCCCAAGCAAGAAGGGGATTAGTTTAGGGGATCACTTTTGTTTTTAAAGTAAACAAAGGCAGGTAGCTTGTGAAGTTAGAAGCAAGGTGGAGTCAGTTAGATTTCTTTTACTGTTACAATTTTTGCAAAGGCAGTTTTATTTACTTCATATATGAATTCATCTTGACTGTGTATGAAATTTTGGAGTCATTGCTTTCCTCAGAGCTGTGTAGGCAGTGCCCCATTGTCACATGACATTAAAAATAGAGGTGAAAAAGGGAGATTAACCTGATATTTTCTTGCTTGTATATAATTTGTTTTATATTGTTCTTGACTCTGTTATAATCTCAAAGTGGCTGAGGGATTCAAGAGTTTTGACATCTCTTCCAAAACATCTTTGTAAATTTGGCACAGCATTCCTTATGAAATCTATTGTGCTCTTGGTTGAAACTGAAAAAGGAAGAGATTCTTTTTAATATTTTAATATCATGTTATTTAGATTCTTTGACCTTTCTAATTAATTCTAGCCTTATCTTTTCCTTTTTAGTCTCTATTTTATTCATGTTCTTATAAGTTTGTGAGAATGCCTTTCTATTCTTTGGGTTGTAGGGGCCAAGAAACAAAAAAATTTCCCCTTCACCCTTTGGAGGTTTGCTGAAAATCAACAGATAAAAGGCAGATTAATAGGAAAAAAAGGTATATAAATTTACTAATGTTGTAAACCACAAATATCTGAGACAGGTATCAACCAATTTTAAAAGTTTATTCTGCCATATCTAGAAATACAGCTAATCAGGACGTGAAAGATTTCTACAATGGAGAATTACAAAACACTGCTCAAAGAAATCAGACAAGACATAAACATTGGAAAAACAGCCCATGCTCATGGATAGAAAGAATCGATGTCATTAAAATGTCCATATTGCCTAAAGCAATTTATAGATTCAATGCTATTCCTATGAAACTACCAATAATATTCTTCACAGAACTAGAAAAAACTATTTTAAAATTCACATGGAACCAAAAAGAGCCTCAAAGCCAAGGCAATCCTAAATAAAAAGAACAAAGCTGGAGGCATCACATTACCCAACTTCAAACTATTCTATAGGGCCACAGTAACCAAAACAGCATGGTACTGCTACAAAAATGGGCACATAGAACATAGTAGAGATCCCAGAAACACACGTAGATCCCACATCTACAACCATATGATTTTCTAAAAAGCTGACACAAACAAGCAATGGAGAAAAGACTTCCAGTTCAATAAATCGTGCTGGGATAACTGGCTAGCCATATGTGGAAGATTGAAGCTGGACCCCTTCCTTACACCATATACAAAAATCAACACAAGATAGATTAAAGACTTAAATGTGAATCCCAAAACTATAAAAATCCCTGGAAGACAACCTAGGCAATACCATCTTGGACATAGGAATGGGCAAAGATTGCATCACAAAGAAACCAAAAGCAATTGCAACAAAAGCAAAAGTTGATAAATGGGATCTAATTAAACATAAGCGTTTCTGCACAGCAAGAAAAACTATCAACAGAATAAATGAACAACCTATAGAATGGGAAAAAAAATTTTGCAAACTATGCATCTGACAAAGGTCTAATATCCAGCATCATTAAGGATCTTAAACAAATTTACAAAAGGAAAACAAACAACCCCATTAAACAGTGGGTAAAGGACATGAATAGACACTTCTCTAAAGAAGGCATACATGTGGTAAACAAGCATATTTTAAAAACCCTCAATTTTACTGATCATTAGAGAACTGCAAATCAAAATCACAATGAGATACCATCTGATACCAGTCAAAATGACTATTATTAAAAAGTCAAAAAATAACAGACGTTGGTGAGGTTGCAAAGAAAAGGGAATGCAGACACTGTAAGTAGAAGTGTAAATTAATTCAACCATTGTGAAAAGCAGTATGATTATTCCTCAAAGAGCTAAAAGCAGAAATACTATTTGCAGCAATCCCATTGCTGGGTATATAACCAGAGGAATATAAATCATTCTACTATAAAGGCAGATGCACATGTCATGTTCATTGCAGCATTATTCCCAATAGCAAAGACATGGAATCAACCTAAATGCCCATCAATCACAGATTGGACAAAGAAAGTGTGGTACTTACAAACCATGGAATACTATGCAGCCAGAAAAAAAATGAGATCTTGTCTTTTGTAGAATATGGATGGAGCTGGAGCCCATCATCCTTAGCAAACTAATGCAGGAACAGCAAACCAAATACTGTATGCCGTCACTTATAAGTGGGAGCTAAATGATGAGAACTCTTGAACATAAAGAAGGGAACAACAGACAGTGGGTTCTACTTGAGAATGGAGGGTGAGAGGAGGAAGAGGAGAAGAAAAAGTAACTATTGGGTATTAGCCTTAATACCTGGATGATGAAATAATCTGTACAACAAACCCCTGTGACATGAGTTTGCCTATAAAACAAACCTTCGCATGTACCCCCAATCCTAAAATAAAAGTTTTTTAAAAGGAGAAAGTTTATTTTGCCTAGGTTAAGGATGTGCCCATGACAGACACAGCCTTAGGAGGTCCTGACGACATGTGTCCAGCGTGGTGAGGGTACAGCTTGCTTTTATACATTTTAGGGAAACATGAGACATCAATCAACATGTTTAAGATGTACATTGGTTTGGTCCAGAAAAGCAGAACAACTCAAAGCAGGGGCTTCCAGGTCATCCATAGATAAGAGACAAATGGTTGCATTGGTTTGGGTCTTTGATCAGCCTTTCACTGAATACACAATTTACATGTGAGAGGGGGTTAGAGGAATAGTCACTTACACCTTCCTCTGGCTCAGCAAATCTGTATTTTTACATAAACAATAGGGCAGAGGAAACAACCAGATATGCATTTGTCTTAGGTGAGGAGAGGGATGACTTTGAGTTCTGTCCTTTGTTCCACACCTGTGAATGTAAGCGATCAATTTACATTGCCAGGATGAAATCCAACAGAACTGTTTTAAAGTAAAGGTCTTGAGACCCACAAGGAATTTCCTTGTGGGCAAACTGTGAAGGAGGTATGTAGTGTTTGTAAACCAGAAAGTATCTGAGACAAGCCTCAATCAATTTAGAAAGTTTATTTTGCCGCACTTTGGGAGGCCAAGGCGGGCGGATCACCTAAGGTCAGGAGTTCAAGACCAGCCTGACCAACATGGAGAAACCCCGTCTCTACCAAAAATACAAAATTAGCCAGGCATGGTGGCACATGCCTGTAATCACAGCTACTTGGGAGGCTGAGGCAGGAGAATCGCTTGAACCCGGGAGGCGGAGGTTGTGGTGAGCCGAGATGGCACCATTGCACTCCAGCCTGGGCAACAAGAGTGAAATTCCGTCTCAAAAAAAAAAAAAAAGTTTATTTTGCCAAGGTTAAGGACGAGCCCATGACACAGCCTCAGGAGGTCCTGACAACACATGCCTAAGGTGATCAGGGTACAGCTTGCTTTTATACATTTTAGAGAGACATAATACATCAATTAATACATGTAAGATTTACATTGGTTTGATCTAGAGGAATGGGACAAATCGAAGTGGCGACTTCCAGCTCATTCGCAGATTTAAGCATATTCTTATTGGCAATTGGTTGAAAGAGTTATTATCTACAAAATGAATGTCTGCCTTATGATAAGGGGTTGTGGAGACCTAGGTTTTATCATGCAGATGAAGCCTCCAAGTAGCAAGCTTTAGAGAGAATAGATTGTAAATGTTTCTTATCAGACTTAAGGTCTGTGTTGATGTTAATGCTGGAGGGATATAATGAGGCATGTCCAACCCCTACTTCCTGTCATGGCCTGCACTAGTCTTACAGGTTAAATTTTAGGGTGCTCTGACTGAAGAGGGAGTCCATTCAGATGGATCCAGGGGGCCTTCGAATTTTATTTTTGGTTTACACTTTTTTTATCTTCTTAGCTATCATATTCAGAAATAAAATGTGAGGCAGTTTTGCCTGAAGCAGTCCTCAACTTGACTTTTCCCTTTGGCTTAGTAATTTTGGGGTTCTGAGGTTTGTTTTCTTTTGCAATGTCCCTGGGAGTCATACAAAGCATAAGAATTCAACCAGATGGTTGACACTTTTATACCATCTTGAGGCTACAGAAAGATTGGGGGCTCAGAGAATGGGCCTTTTGGGAGGTTATGATAGTAAATCAGGTTTCAGCAGCAAAACATGTTAGGGGAGGGAGAAAAGCATACTGCTATTCATGGAGCAGGATGAATGGTTTCTCTTCTTGTGCTTATCTTTTTTTTCAGGTGGCAAACCTTTCCCAATAGCCCCATGGCTCTTCTTAGATCCCATTGACCTAATCACATTCCATACTTGTGGTCAAACCAGTGTTTGGTAAAGGGAATGGAGACCACAAAAAGCGGGAACCTTAGTGAAGAAGAAGGAAGTTTGGAAGGCAACCAATGAAATTTTCTTTAAGATTACAATACATCAGTAGATATTGCTAGTTATAACTGGTGGCTAGTTTGAAAGCTGTTGACATCAAGAAGCCATAATATGAAATGTCTATCAGCTCTTCCAATCCAGTTGATTTAGCGAAGGTAATATCACTGAGTAGCAGGACTTCAATCTACTTTATTAATTTTCTACTCCACTATTTTTTTAATGTAAGTTTTTTCTCTAGTTTTTAAATTTTACCTTTTGTCTGTTGCTAGTCCATTAGCAAACACTACCTTCAGGGAAAAAATATACCTATACAGTTACAATTCTTTGTGGTTAGATTTACATATGGAGAGAAATGACTACATTTTTGAAAGACATTTCACATTAAATTATTGTTTTAAAGAAACTTGGCATATTTTGACATTTGTCTTTTTACACTTAGGAGTAACTAAAGTATAATTCACTTTTTCTTTCTTTTAAATGCATCATGAAGTTATAAATGCTTTATCACTTGAAGAGCTTCATCTGGTTTCTTACTGCATTTTCTTAGATATCAACTATATTTTCCTTTGAGATAATGAATTTTTAAAATTTAAATTATTTCATTGCCATTCTGTTGTATATTTTTTCAAATACGTGTTTTTGAAATAAATTATTTACATTACCTATATTAGTTTAGTTAAGTTGTGTTCGCCAAATGAAATTCAAGACTTTTATCGTCACCAGTTTGTTTTCCTTTAATGCTAAAACCAGCCCAGTTGTCCCATAGAACTGATATTTACCAGTTTTTTTGAATTAACACGGAAGTTAACATAACCGATCTCAAAACTTGAAACATACATTTGTCTCATGTGAGTTTCTTCCTCAGGAAACCGACCCTCAGGCAAATAAATGAAACTTATCAGATCACCACATCTGATGAGAACTCATGAACGTAAAGAAGGGAACAACAGACAGTGGGTTCTACTTGAGAATGGAGGGTGAGAGGAGGAAGAGGAGCAGAAAAAGTAACTATTGGGTACTAGCCTTAATACCTGGATGATGAAATAATCTGTACAATAAACCCCTGTGACACGAGTTTACCTATAAAACAAACCTTCACATGTACCCCCAAACCTAAAAACCAAACCCCCAAACCAGACCCCTTATCCATCTTGACTGCTTCAGTACTCCCCTAATTACTGTTTTCCCTGTCATCTCTGCTATATAAGCCCCCAATTTTAATTGGTCCAGGGGGACAGATTTGAGACTGATCTCCCATTCTCCTTGGCTGCAGCACCAATTAAAGCCTTCTTCCCTGGCAATACTCATCTCAGTGATTGGCATTCTGTGCTGTGAGCAACAGGACCTAGACTGGACCCCTGGCATTTCCCTAAGAGGTATTGGTTTCCTGACTGGGATTGCATCACTAGTGGCTCCGCTGCTGCAGGGCCAGGAGAGTTTCGGAAGTCCTCCTAAGCAGCTGCCAGCCCTTTTTTGGCTAGACGGGATTTCAGTCTCTCTCTGGCTCTGCCATTGCCAACCTCAACTGCATTCCTGAGTGTCTAGGAAGAGCAGCCTTTGAAATTTGACATCTACATAGGAATAGGTGAGTGTTTTTTGTGGGCCTAGACAGCAGTATCTGCTCCTCTCAGTTTGGGGAATTTTGAAGTAATTTCCATTTGCAGGTTGAACAAACCCAACCAATTGCAAGAAGTAAGTACCCTAACTGCTTCAGTTTGTACATTCCTGGAGCTTGTTAGTCACTACTGCAATTACGTTTCGTTTTTTTGTTATATTATTGTTTCCTTTTTTTGAGACGGAGTCTCGCTCTGACACCCAGGCTGGAGTGCAATGGCATGGTCTCAGTTCACTGCAACCTCCGCCTCCTGGGTTCAAGCGATTCTCCTGCCTCAGCCTCCCGAGTAGCCAGGACTACAGGTGCCTGCCACCACGCTCGGCTAATTTTTGTATTTTTAGTAGAGACGGGATTTCACCATGTTGGCCAGGCTGGTCTCGATCTCCTGACCTCATGATCCACCTGCCTCGGCCTCCCAAAGTGCTGGGATTACAGGCATGCATCACTGTGCCCCACCCTGATTATTGTTTCTTTATGTGTGTGTGTCACTATAGTCGTGGGAAATCAGAATTCAATCCTAGAATGCCACCCTCTTGGGTGCATTCTTCAAAATTGTTCTGCATATAGTTATGAGACAAAGGAACAAAGGAAAATGCTATTCTTATGTAATGCTATTTGGCCCCAGTGTTCTTTGGAGTCTGAGGAGGCTTGAACTTTCCACAGGTCTTTGAACTGCAGTGCTGTTACTGATGGTAAGTCCACAGAGGTCCGCAGCAGTTTCAGTCCTTGCCTCCTCAAAGGAAAGAATTCAGCAGAGAGGCAGAAGTAGGTTTAAATCAGAGGCAAAAGTTTATCAAAGAAAGCAAACAGAGTACACTTGGAAGAAACCAAAGTGGATGACTCGAGAGATTCAAGTGCTTTGCTCAGTCTTTGGCTTGGGACTTTATACATTGGCTCATCTTCTGGGCTTCCTATCGTCCTCCCCTAATTCCTCCCTTGGGCGGGCTGTTGCTTGATTACCGCGTGCGCAGTGGCCTGTCAGCACTTGGGAGGGACTGCATGGGCATGTGTTTACTGAATTCGTGTACATGTTCACTTGGGGCAATTTTCCTTTACTGGTCCAGCACCCCCATGGGAAGGTCACATACCAGCCAAATTTCACCATCTTACCTCATTTTGCGTATACATGAAACCTTATCAGCAAATGCAGTTTACTGGCTCCTGGTGTTTCCTATCTGTTGGAAGATTCCTTTTCCTCCTGGCACCAGTCTTGTCCACTTATCATTTCAGAAGGATAGTTTTATACAGGCATGTCCTTCAGCCAATGAGAGCCCATTTTTCAAGTTCATATCATTTAAGTAAATATTTAATAAACAAGCTGGCTTTAGGATTACTGGTAAAATAAAAGTAGAAATGCCTTCAGAACTGTCACCATACATTTTGTCTGGATTTTATATTTGTCTCTGCCAGATATTTTAATGTGTCAGGGTTTGGCACAAAAGATTATAAGACTGTAAACCAAGCCAGGAAGAAAATGATCTTTGTGTGGTTTTTTGGATAAATAAGACAAGTTTAATGTTGTTAGTTTAACGAAAACAGCTGAATCTACTGAGTTATTGGTGAAAATACTCATATGCTTAACTTTAAGGTTCTTAGATGAACACCTAATATGTACAGGTTACAAAAACAATTAACAAGAAAATAATAACTAGCTTTGTGTGATATATCTTTGCTAATAAGTAATCTAAATAAACCATAAAAACTGAATTAAACATAAATGAGGTAAATCCTGTAGGTAAATATTTCGTGTAACTTAAAATCTGGAAAGTATTTTGAGTATTTTGCATGCTCATTAAATGTCTGTGTCACATCCAATTAAGAAACGGTTACAATATGGAGAGGCATTTCTTTTTAAAGTTGTGGAATCTTCTCATCTACAAAATGATAACATATGATAGATAGTATAGGATTTCTTGCTTCTTACGTTTTTCACTAAAATTTATGGTAACTAAGAATTCCAATTTTAGTTTATATATAATTTGCCATAGAAAATATGTTCTTATTGAGAAAAAGAATAATTTTGTCTAATTCAGAAGTTATCTAAAGGTTGATTCAAATTATGGACTTAAAAGGGTTATTTATGAAATAAGGAAGAAAGAAAACAGTAAGTAGGAAAGATGTAAAAAACTTAGAGACAGATGTAAAAAACTTCTGAATATAAAGATGTATTTTTCATAAGGAAGGTTATTGCTGCCTGAAAAATACTGGGCTTCATTCACCTGGTGAGTAACAAAGGACTGTCCACAAGAATGCAGATTTTGATCAGTAAGAGTTTTATTACTTGGTTCAAGTAAAGAGGATACTGGGAATATTCTTCATTAACAGTGTCCCCCAGGAAAGTGACAGGAGGATCTTATGGGGTGATTGAGAGGTGAAAGGTTATGTCAATGCATGTAAAAGAGGAGCCCCAGTGGTGCAGATGCTGTGAATCATCATGTCAGCACATAGGTTGCATGTTATGGTCATAAAGTTATAGCTCCTCCCAAGATGAAGACTTCAGCATGGTGATGAGGCAAGTTCACTTGAGTTCATCTACAAGTTGTCAGGGGTATCTCAGGAGCTGGTTTAAACCAAGGAGTTGACCCTATTCTACCCAGGGTTTGGGGAAGAATAGGCTTAAGGGCAGGAAGCAATAAAACAGGCTGATTGCTCAAGTTAATTAAATTCCTATACCTGGAGAAACCTTCCCTGTCTGCTTATATTATAAGGAAAATAGAATAATTTTGTATGAGAAACGATCTTGTACATGAGGTTTGGATTTTGATTATATAATCTGTTTCTTTTTAAAACTTCTCAGAATTCACATCTCAGAAGTGCAACTTTGTTGTGTCTTGCTGCATTCAATT
This sequence comes from Nomascus leucogenys, assembly GCF_006542625.1. Classification (NCBI taxonomy): domain Eukaryota; kingdom Metazoa; phylum Chordata; class Mammalia; order Primates; family Hylobatidae; genus Nomascus; species Nomascus leucogenys. The sequence continues at coordinate 55,402,187 of NC_044406.1, forward strand.
TTTTTTCCCCTTGAAAAGGCCTGAGATAATAACTCTCTCTTTCAACTTCTTTTGTCAGCTCCTGCAATTTTTCCTCCCTCTGGTTCTAACTGCTATTGTGGCTTGATGCTAAACTATTTATCTTGAAAGTCTAGAAAAGCAACGTTTTCCTCCAGTATAACTTCATTTTGTACTCTTGTTTTTTCTTGATATGTCTAAATCGTTCATCAGGTTTGACTTTCAGGTTACTTAAATGAACTTCCCATAAGAAGAAGCAATCATGCTGCAGAAGTTCTTCCTTTGCCTTTTGGTAACTGGCCTAAGTAACAGGTCTTACATTTTATTGAGAAAGTTCCTATATCATTGCTATTAAGTTTTTAATTGCATAGGAAAACTGAAATTTAAAATAATTAAGGTTTTTATGTCCATGTAATTTTCTGTATTGCTTTTAAATTTCTTGTTCTGTTAAGTTACAGGGTTTTGACTCCTGGATCTGAAAAAGGCACCAACTCCTGCTAAATCTTGAACACTGACAACAGTCAAAGCCTTGTCTTCAGATCCAGGAGAAGGCAACAATCAAAACGAACTGCTTTAATAAGATACAAGGCCAGACATTAAAGCTATTCAAACCTGCTAGGCCCAGGGATTACTGCAGAAGTGGGCACACAAGATTGTGAGAGCTCATTTTGAGGGACAAAATTAGTTGAGAGTTTTTCTATAAATTAAATATTGATATCAAAAGCACACTGATGCAAGACTAGCATCTGGGGCCCTGTGTTGGAATAACAGGCTTTTCTTGGAGTACTGATCTACTCTTCAATAGAAAATTGTAACAGGTCCCAAAAGGTTTATGGAAATATTACCTTATGGTTAAACTGATAAAAATTAGATAGATTTATTCACAAAGTTTTGTAAAAATTAGCTTTAACATTAATGATACATCATACACAGGTGAAATTTGTCTTTCTCTTTTGAACAAAATTTTCATGTAATATTAATAAGAGATAATAAAAGATTTTTGTTTACCTTTTGAGTAAACTGCAGGTAAAAGAGGAGAGAGAGACAGATTTAATTGGCTTTATGCTTTCTTAGGTTTTATTGTTTTAGAAACTGAGTCTCATGTCTATTAAATAATAAAGGTTTTGTTTTTTTAATCTTTGAAGTATCATTTTGGCTAAATGAGTGACCTGTGATGCTATTGTGATATCAAGTGTTTTGTACCTTTGATATTTGACAAACTTTCTAAAAGCAAAAATTTAATGTTCTAAATCCAGTCTTTTTGACTTCAAACTAATGTAATTTTTTAGATAATAGGGTCCCTGGAAATCCAAGAGAGACATATTAGGCTTTTTTTGGTATGTCAAACTTATACAGGAAGTACTGTCCAATGTAAAATAATGTTTAACTTTCTTTGGGTTATATTTATATAAATGCATTATTAATATGTGTTACAAAAGTGTATGAGCTTCCTAAAATTCTGGTGTGTATTAGTTGTCTTAACAACATATCAAATTCTGATATGTTGCTAATATTATGACGATTATGTTAAATTGTTTTACGTCACAGAAATAACCAAAATTTCTTGTCAGTTGTGTCTTTAACTATGGCTGTCCTAAGATTTTTGTCATCTACAATTATTGTTTTACTTTGATTCTTCTCAAAAAAGCAGCTTACTGGCCAGGCAAGGCAGCTCACACGTGTAATCCCAGCACTTTGGGAGGTTACGGTGGGCAGATTGCTCAAGTTCAGGAATTCAAGATCAGCCAGGGGAACGTGATGAAACCCCATCTCTACAAAAAATTAGCTGAGCATGGTGGTGTGTGCCAATCATCACAGCTGCTCAGGAGGCTGAGGTGGGAGGAGCACTTGAGCCCAGGAGGTTGAGGCTGCACTGAGCCGTGATCACACCACTGCACTCCAGCCTGTGTGACAAAGTGAGATCCTTTCTCAAAAAAAAAAGAAAAAGAAAAAGAAAAAAAAATCAGCTTACAGTTAGCTACAGTCCAAAACCTACTTCTTTAGGAGAATTCATGAAAATAACTCTTGAGTACAGTTTTCTGGTAATATTTGAGATTGTACCATTGGACTAGAGAGAAAACTTCCAAAACTAATTAAAATGCTGATGTGTTCATAAAGATTGCTAACCTAACATGAAGCAGAACAAGAATTAAATGCAGGCACTGAACTAATAGAGGACTGAAATACTTTTTATGGCTTTTTTTGTTTGAGACATTGCCGATTCATTTTGTTTTCAGAGTAAAGAAAAGATTTTTTGAGTTATTCATAACCTTTAACAATTGAGTAGAATATATACTTGAAAACAGAATTTTAAGTATCTCTCTCTCTCTCTCTGCCTGATTTCCCCAGAATTCTGAAACTATTTGTGAATATTGTTAATTCATAGCAATATAGTTATTTGCATACATTCAATAAGAATCTGCTTTTTTTTTTTTAAATGAAAGGACACAATTGGAGGCACTGGTTATTTTACCAGGGGTTTGACTGGAATTATATGTTCAAAAATGAGCAGAATTCTTTGAGGAATTGAGGTCGACTTATAGAGCTGATAAAAGTCCCTTGGAAAGACTTCACAAGCTCCTTAGTAGGGTTTCTGACCTGTGGTAAGTAAATAATGTCACTTTCTGACAGGCCCAAGAATCTTGAGTTATTTTGGGAATAATACTTGTGAATTTAGTTAATTCCTCTCAAGAAGAGAGGAATTAACTAAATTCATAATGATATCTGCAGGCACAGAAAATCCTTGGCTGGACTTGAGAGGCCTTTTAAAATTTAATCTGAGGTCCTTATAAAAAGTTCCAGCAAAAACAATTTAAAAGAGACTACATGGACATTAATTCTTGCTGTGCTTTATGCAAATGATCAGGCCAAGTATAATAAGACTAAAACTTATTTTTCAAATAAATTAGTCCTACTATGATTTGTCTTTGGTATAAATGGGGTACTACAGAAAGAAAAAATATGTTTAAGAAGAAAACCATAGTACACTTGCTATTAGATTAACCTTCGATTCTTGGGTGGCACCCTGATCATCCATGGTATGGAGCCTCAGTTGTTCTGCACTCAGTTATTAAAGGTTAAAGTTATCAATAAAATTTAAAGATGGATCCAGTTCTTTGAGAGATGGTTCATAGATGCATGAGGAAATGCAAACTAATGAGGAAAAAGTGAATTCAATCTCTTGGTTATTGTTATCTATAATGGATAAAATGAAAGTAAGAGAATATTGAATTAAGCCTTGAACCTGGACCAAGCTCAGATATGGGTCTGTCTGAGCTGTGATTACTAGCCTCAAGCCTACCCACAAAAGGAAAAATTACACCAGGGAACCAGAAAGTGCCTCTTGAAATCTATGGTTTCCAACAAGGTAGTCAATGTGGCAAAAGTGCAGAGCCAAACATTTCAATAACTATTAAAACCAGATGCTATAATGTGAAGGAATTGCTCCATTTTGTAGATTGGTATAATCAGCTTCCTGAGAAACCTTTTCTAAAATGGACTATGAGAGTAACTAATTTGGAAGCAATGTCTTTGATTTTAAATGCTGGAGAATGGAAGAGCATGTTTTGGTTGAGGCAGGACACATAATTCACTGTTGAACAATCACAGATGGGTATATAAGACTCAGACACACAGAAGGTTATTCATGAGAGAATAGCCAGCCTCATGGACTGGACACAAGTCGCTGTAAGATCTTTTTACCCTGAGTAAAGGAACTGACCAACTTCACTTATCAATGTCAAGTGGAGCACCCCAGATGAAGCAGTTGATATACTTCATATGCAAGCCATGGGCAACTGGCTTTATGTATTATATTCAGGTAAAACCAGTCCCTCTGGGATCCTTCCAGGGGAAACAGACATGGTCTTGTGAACCCTCAGATGGACTTATTATTCAAAGACCAGCCAAAGACCCTAGCTTTGGTATTTTTAAAATTTGAGTTATCTATGTTATTAATCATCTCAGTGAATATGGCTTAAAATGTTGTTCCAAAATAAAGATAAATGTACCTAGATCATGGTTATTCAATAAGTGAAATGCTGACCAAATGCTTGTGAGTACTTCCAGTTACAGGGGTAATGTTTTATTCCTCATGATTATCCCATGACGCCCCTCCCCAGCATAAAGCAGCCAGAAAGACTGACTACCAGACTTCCCATGACTGAGAAATTGAAAAATAGAAAAGGGGGGTGAAACTGACCCAATTGTCCCATAGAACTGATATTTACTGTTTTTTTTTTCCAAATAAACATAGAAGTTGACCCTCTTGGTCTTAAAACTTTAAACTTAACATTTGTCTTACCTAAGTTCCTTCCTCACAAAATCATCCCTCAGGCAAGGAGCTGAAATTAATGAGATCACCACATCCAGACACTGAGACACCAGACCCCTTATCCATCATGATTGCTTCCTTACCTTTCCCTAATTTTCCCACCTCCCTCTCTATATAACACCCCAATTTAAATTGGTTCAGAGAGATTATTTCAGCTAGATCTCTGGTTCTCCTCCGCTGCAACACCAGTTCAAGCCTTCGTCCTTGGTAAATACTCATTGTCTCAGTGATTGGCATTCTGTGTGGCAAATGATGGGTCCTAGACCAAATCCCGGTGTTTCAGTAACAATGTTACCTCTTGCTCCAATAAACACATTTCCCATCACCTAAGATTGATTTCTTTGGTTCACACTTGCAGGCTGGTTCATCACACAAGGCCCAGCAGGGCCACATTTCTCACTTTGAAATTTAACTTCTCCTTCTCTTAATGGTTTAAAAGTAAATCTGAGAATCAAACAAAATTTAAAATATAAGTGTAAATTTTGCTCTTGGCTGGGTATGGTGGCTCATACCTGTAATCCCAGCACTTTTGGAGGCTGAGGCAGCGCATTGCTTGAGTCCAGGAATTCAAGACCAGTTTGGGGAACATAGCAAAATCCTGTCTCAAAAAAAAAAAAAAAAGAAAGAAAGAAAGAAAGAAAGAAACCGACCAACCAACCAACCAAACAAAAACATTAGCCAGGTGTGGTGGCATGTGGCTATAGTTCCAACTACTGGGGAAGCTGAGATGGGAGAATCACCTGAGCCCAGGAGGTTGAAGCTGCAGTGAGCTGAGCCATGATTATGTCACTGCATTTCAGCCTGGGTAACAGAGAGAAACTCTATCTCAAAAAAAAAAAAAATTGCTTTTTTCTGAAATAATCTCTCGACGTCTGTTGTCTAATATTGTCTCTATTGAATAAATGTGAGATAACAGAATACTGAGAAGATACTTTGGCATTAGGTGTGTCCCCATTTTCTTCAAATCATACCCAGTCTGCTTTCTTCTCTATTAGAACAGGTCACTTTCCTATTTTCTTGCTAACAACCTCCTTCCTTGGTAAGCTTTACTGCCTATTAATAAAACAAGAATGAATATACCCTTCTCTTCTTCCGAAGAAGAAGAGTATATGAAGAAGTGCAGATCAGCAGATTATCAGAGAGGACAACATTATTTTCCATTAATTGATGCCAAATACCACAGTCAAGTGTATTATTTCCACATGACACTTCTTTTGGTCTGCTTGGCTCTCACACTATTTGGGTTTTCAAGGTCAGGCCCAGACTATTTTTGGCAAATGGATTATGTGTCATTAAGACATAGCAGATCTTCATTTCATGGAGTGCAGAGAACTCCTTGTACTTAGAAAATGACAGAGTTGGTGGCTGAATTGGTGGTAATGTATACATCTTTGTACTCCTGCCTCACAGCAATGTTAATACTTCTTTGCAGTTAATAATTTTCCCCCACTACCTCTAGTCTTTTTATTTCAATTCTAGTTTATGTGATGCCAAAGTGAGCATATACCTCTTTCCTTTCTAGAAGACCTTAGGCACTGTATAAATTGATCCCAGCCCTTTTTTTTGGCTCCAGTATACATTGTGACCATTTATTATCTCTACTATTATTTCTCTGCCTTTTTGTATTTCAGCTCAAACGCATTTCAGTCCCAATCTCGAATTTATCTTGTTTATCAGTATAATTACTTTTTCTGCTTTTTAATATAGCTTTCTTGGGAAAAGTACTTCCCCCAAATACTACTGTCTGATCTGCCTGAATTGGTATGCTTGCCATGTTATTCTTTGTTCATAAATAAGACTCCTCATCCTGGCATTCAAGCCCTTCATAATGTGGCCCCAGCACTCCTAAATCTTATCACTCATTACTTGCTTTCTCTTTTCTTATGCATGACTCAAATCGTACTTCTTTTTTCCCGAAAAACACTTAGCTTACCCATCTCCTTGCCTTATACCACTTTCTTTTTCTGATAGAATATAACTTTTCTCTTGCCCCAAAAACAACCTTTTCAAAATTTTAGCATACTTCAAGGCCTATTTCAAATGTCACTTCCTCCCTCAAGCTTTTGTTTGAATACCTTGCCATCTTTTACCTAATAACACTGTGGTTTGTCTACTTGTCATTATTCTTTTACTGAATTATGTATTTCTTTAATGCTGGGATGCTGTCTTAGTCACTTTGATTATTATTTATAGTTCATAGTATTCTCTCTTACATCTGACTGGTTTTATGGGGTTTTTGAGACTGTGAGGTCAGTGTTATTTTTAGAATACTACTAATTTACATTTTAATTATTCTATTTTTTTTTTTTTTTTTTTGAGACGGAGTCTTGCTCTGTCGCCCAGGCTGGAGTGCAGTGGCGCAATCTCGGCTCACTGCAAGCTCCGCCTCCCAGGTTCACGCCATTCTCCTGCCTCAGCCTCTCCGAGTAGCTGGGACTACAGGCGCCCGCCACCACGCCCGGCTATTTTTTTGTATTTTTAGTAGAGACGGGGATTCATCGTGGTCTCGATCTCCTGACCTCGTGATCCACCCGCCTCGGCCTCCCAAAGTGCTGGGATTATAAGCGTGAGCCACCGCACCTGGCCTACATTTTAATTATTCTAATTAATAGTTAACACTTAGGTTAAAATCTTATAATTCACCTCAATATACTGTTTGCTGTGCCTCCATTTCAGTACCATTGCCAATTAGTGACATTTTTAGAATTTAATGATTGTTGTATTATATTTTAACTCTTTTAATTTAATCTATATGTGCTCTTCATTTATATTTATTTTCTTTAAAATTATGCCATACTTTTATGTCAGTAAAAGTCATAAAGTCATCTGTGGCCCAAATGCAATCATGATGTCATGCTTTTTGGCTATAAAAGTTTCTCTACATACCTTCCCCAAAAAGGTGGTGCTTTTTCATTGTACTTACCTACCACTGCACCAACAGTTGTATGAAAACATTCTGGCCCTAAATACACATGAAATTAAGCACTGAATAATTTAAATTTTTTTATAAGTCCAAATTCATTTCCAGTATCTATATGTTCCTATAGTTGAAAGATCTAGAAGAGTAAAAGAAAAATATCTCACTTAATAATAATCACCATCTGCAATAAAATGACAGCCTTTCATTCTCTTTGAAGAAATAAATGGGTTAGGATAAATAAGGGATGAAAGTTAAACATGTTTGAAAGTCTCATTTTTCCATGCCGCTTGAGATCCATTTCATGCCCAAGAGGAATGACACTGTAAGTAGAAACTTGTGATCTGAATTACACAACTTTCCTTTAGGAAGCAGTTTATACATCCAGATAGATTGTATTCAAATAAAGATATCAAAAAATAAAGTAAGTGCTCTTTCACCAGGGCTAATTACTACCACAGGTATTTTTTATATATAGAAGCTGCTAATTGTGTAGAAATATATTTTTTAATTCATAGAAGACACTGAAAATACAATTTATGAGCTTGATGGCAATAACATTTCTTACAAATATACCTGTGTTTGAAAACCAAACACTGCATGTTCTCACTCATAGGTGGGAGTTGAACAATGAGAACACATGGACACAAGGAGGGGAACATCACACAACGGGGAGTGTTGGAGGGTGGGGGGCTAGGGGAAGAATAGCATTAGGAGAAATACCTAATGTAGATGACGGGTCGATGGGTGCAGCAAACCACCATGGAACGTGTATACCTATGTAACAAACCTGCACATCCTGCACATGTACCCCAGAACTTAAAGTATAACTTTAAAAAATGGGAAAAAGGCTTGAATAGACATTTATGAGAATAAAACATGCATATAGCAATCAGGTAAAAAATATATATATATATATTTTGTTTATATACATATTGTTTATTACAAGTGTTCTCTTTGGTAAGAAAATATCTTGTCAAGGTACATTTACCTCAATTCTTTTACTATTCCTTATTAACACTTATGAAATATTTCCTTTTCTTTTTTTTTTTTTGGAGATGGAGTCTCACTCTATCACCCAGGCTGGAGTGCAGTGGAGTGATCTCTGCTCACTGCAGCCTCCACCTCCCGGGTTCAGGCAATTCTCTGCCTCAGACTCCCGACTAGCTGGGATTACAGGTGCTCACCACCATGCCCAGCTAATTTTTATATTTTTAGTAGAGACGAGGTTTCACTAATTTGACCAGGCTGGTCTTGAACTCCTGACCTCGTGATCCACCCACCTCGGCCTCCCAAAGTGCTGGGATTACAGGCATGAGCCACCATGCCCGGCCAACACTTATGAAATATTTTCTAGCATAACTTTTAAATTGTTTATGTAAGACTGTACCTTCTACTAGTTTTCATAAAATTATCAGTTTAATAGATTTCATGCTGCTTTCCAGGACAAAATAAGCTGATATAATCTTATTCTATGTAATAGTTAATTTACTAGTAAAGTCAAATTCATGTTTATTTCGTTCCTTCAGAAAACATGAATTAGTTTTGTATATTGTTATATAAAACAAAACAGGTTGTATATTTTTATAGGCAAAACAGGTTGTTTTGTATATTTTTACTTATATTTTGGGGGAAGAAAAATAATTTTATACTTTTGTTACAAAAATTGTCAATATTTATTTTTAATTTGTTATTGCCATTTCCTTGAAAAATACTGTAATTTCGTTGTCTCAGTGAGGGTCTGCTTGACGGTTTACAAATTTTAAGTTATAAATTGGAAAAAAAAACCACATTCTTGTCTCAAAAAGTAAAGGCTTGGTTTAGAGACAAGATAGCAATCACTTTCTAATTTTTTGGTTAGCAAATATTGAGATGTATTTTCTTGTATTGAATTGTTTTCATTTTAATTAGAAGAAGAGCTGTAACATTTATTAGAGAATTTTCTCATTGCAAAAGAGGAAGTGTCGCCAATATTTTGTCTCCTTCTATAGAATAGTTTGCCTTTTTTTCTAACCACCTGTCACTACTGCTTCATGAAATACTAAAGTTTGGCAGAATAGATATATTCAATGTAATTTTGTCATAAATGTAATAAGACTTAGTGGCTTCCTTAAGATCTCAGGGCTGGTTATGAGAGCTCCAAGAGTATCAAACAGTAACAGTTCATGTGGACTCTACTACGATTTCCAAAATTTCTTTCCTAAAATTGGAAAGTGGCAACAACTATGTTGTAGATAAATGATAATTAAGATTATCTGGCATCTTAATGAACATCAGATATAAATAAATTAACTAATTTTAAAAAGCTTACTCCTTTTATAAATGATACCTGTAAGTATTTGAGCAGCCTGTGATGCTCAAGTCTTCAGAGAAGTCAAAGTCAGACTTCAGCAAAAACACAGTAAGTTTCCTTGGTAATTACTGGAGTTCTCGTCGAATTTTGAAAATAGTGATTTTCACCTTTCAACACATTCCCATTTATGGTCCATGATGCACCCTCAGCATATGCTTGACATTGTTTGCTAGATGAATTAATGAAAGAATGAGTGAATTAAAGTACCACAGGCTCACATTTAAAGACTCAAAATTTGGAGCTTACCACTTGGCAAGTTCTTCCGAATCCAAGAAAGAAACTCAGTGTGTTAAGTTGTAACTGCTGACCTAATTTGAGAATTCCCTTGGGAAACTTTCCTTGAAAATATAATTATGGATCTCTGCTCCCCAGGCCCAAGCACTGTCTTGGAGTTAGAGATGCCTGCAATAAGGTGGTATGTTGGCCGGCCAGGTTTCCATTAGCAACCAGAGAAGCCAGTTTCCACTAACCCTTTACTATAACTCTGATGAATGTATAAGTTAAACATTAAGGAACTGGAGAAACTGGTGCCTGAGTACAAGGGCTGTAATGTGAAAACAAACCCATTAAGACCCTGTCTGGGATTTTTCAGACCCTAACGTCTGATTGAATGATAAAAGCATTCTCACACATACACCTGGTACCAGGGCCCACTTAAGATTAAGAAATTTTCCCAAGGCTCTGGAGAAACTTCCAGACCCCAGACCCTACCTAGTAAAGATTAGATATAGACTCATTCAAACACTCCTGCTTGTAGGTGCACACCCGCACGTAGGCATATAGCTTACATGTATATAAATCCTGAAGAAGTAACTTTGAGTTGGTCTGGTGAATTTCCCTAACCTTCTCCCTGGGGCTGGTTACAGAAGTAAACTCTCTTCTTTCCCAGTCTGTCTGCATCTTGTTGGACCATGAGACCCAGCAGGTGGACCCTAGTTTTGTCTGAGTACTATGTGTGATGCTTCCTTCATTGGGCCCCTCACATCTCATTTTCCCCTAGTCAGTTCAGAAAGGAAGAGTACAGTCTTCACAGGGTCTAAATCTGTCTGGATTGTTTTAAGAGACATGCCCATACCAAGCCCAGTATCTACAAAGAAACTGAAAAAATTAGTACTAGGGTAAATCCTTTCTAATTTCCTCCTTGCAGTTGGATACTGCCTTCCACTGCTCATTGGTATTTTTGATGTGTCTCAAATGTCTTTCGTTACTCACTACCATTTTCATATCTCTGATCACAGTGGAGAGGGTCTACTGTACAAAGGATGAAATATCTATTTTCAGCATGAATCAAGACAGGTCCAAGTCCTGAAAAACTGGCAAGTGTTCAGTGTACAAACAGAGAAGTCAAGACATGTAGCTTTCCTAGAAATGACCAATAACATTACTGGATATTGCAGAAGAGACAACTATACTTTGCCTGACAGCAGACAGAGACATTCTAAAGGATGAAGGGTGTCTGTAATGCCTCTGTTTTTTGTCATCCAGTAGACCTGTCCACTCTCATAACCATATCACATCTAGCTATTACTGGTGATTCAGATTCCCCAAACCTAGTTATTTGAGTTGCCCTGGACTCTCCACCCAGATTCCCCACCTTCTCTTCTAGTCCTTTCTCCATCCTACACTAAACTCTGCTGTATTAGTCCGTTTTCATGCTGTTAATAAAGACATACTCAAGACTGGGTAATTTATAAAGGAAAGAGGTTTAATGGACTCACAGTTCCACATGGCTGGGGAGGCATCATGATCATGGCGGAAGGCAAAGGAGAAGCAAAAGCACGTCTTACACAGCAGAGGGTGGAGCTTGTGCAGGGGAATTTCCATTTATAAAACCATGAGATCTTGTGAGACTTATTCACTACCACAAGAACAGTATGGGGGAAACTGCCCCCATGATTCAACTATCTCCACCTGGCCCTGCCCTTGACACTTGGGGATTATTACAATTTAAGGTGAGATTTGGGTGGGGACACAGCCAAACTACATCATCTGCATTCAGAATTGTGACTACCATCCTGCTCTGGGCTCTCTAGACTTGGTTTTGTTAATATATGTGGTCTCTTTCATGAACCCTGAAAATTGATTTCCCCCTGGATCCTCATCCCATACTAAGTGTGAGTGTCTCATCTGGCCCCATTCCCTCTCACCTGGTCATTCTAATTGAATCTAATTTGAGAAGCACTCAAATTAAGCATTTTGGTTTATAAAATAAAATACGTATATTTATAATATTTACATGCATTGCTTTGTGAGAATATGAATGGGTAAACCTTTGGGGGATGAAATTTTTGTAATATTTACACAAATTTAAAATCTCCACACACTACCCACTTTAACCTAATTTCCACTTTGCTATCAGAATAGGCTTTAGCTTAATATTTTATGTTCAGAATATTTCAGTTCTGTAAGTTATAGCAATAAATGAGTAAACTATGTGCACACTGGAAGGAGATGGCTAAATTAATCATGGCACATACATGCTACCAGGTAGTTACAAAGGTGAAGTACATCTAAATGTGTTATCATAGAAAGATCCCGCATTCATTATGAAGTAGCAAAGCCATATGGCCAAATAATATGCACCTCACTAGCCATTATGATTAATAATTACAATATATTTTTATAGCATCTCTATGTATAAGAAACCCTAGCATTAGCTTTAAAATGATATACCCTATTTATTGTGATTATCTCTGAGGATGGATCTGAATTATGAGGGAATATCATACAGGTAGAAATTGTGACTTATCTGTATTGTTAGAATTTTTTTGTTTTTTGAGACAGAGTGTTGCTCTGTTGCCCAGGCTGGAGCGCAGTGTGATAAAAGAAAAACTTCAGCCGAATTAAATTTAAAGGAGTTTAACTGAGTAATGAATGATTCACGAATTGGGCAGCCTGCAGAATCACAGCAGATTCACAGTGACTCCAGGGATGCCTCATGGTCAGAATAAATTTATAGACAAAAAGGTAAAGTGACGTATAGGAATCGGAAGTAAGGTACAGAAACAGTGCGATTGGTTACAACTCGGCATTTGGCTTCTTTGAATGCAGTTTGAACATTCTGCAGTCTATGAGTGGTTGAAGTATGGCTGCTGGGATTAGCCAACACTCAGCTTTTGTTACAGGTGCAACTACTGTTAGGTTTTCAGTTTTGTCTGACTATTAAGCTAGGTTACATTTCATCCACAAGGACTCAAATATAGAAGTATGGAGTCCTTTACAGACCATATTTAGTTTAACAAGTGGAATGATCTTGGCTCACTGCAACCTCCGCCTAGAAGGTTCAAGTGATTCTCCTACTATGTAACAAACAAGCATCACAGTTATTTGTCAAAAGGACTCTGTAAATATCTACAGTATGGGCTTACCATATTTCACTCAAAAGCACCATTCTGCGCTATTATTTTCAGTGACCACTATAATCAGAGTATACTGAGAATTTTCTCATTACTTTAGGTAAGGGTGAAGGAAATTTATTCTTCCTCCTCTGAAGGTTTGAGTCTTTAATTCTGCTGAAATAAACTGACAATGAACAGATTAACAGGAAAAAGTCATAAAAATGTATTAAGGTGCAAGAGCACTGATGTTACACAAAATATGAAATTCAAAGGGCCAGGTAACTGAAGTTTTTATACCATACAGAAAGGGGTAGGGGCTTGGAGCTCCTTGAAATTATGTAAGGTTGAAGAGAAGCATGGCAAGCAAAGGCTTTCTTGTTATGCAGATAGTGTCCTAGGTACTAGTCCTAAGAAAGAATAGATGTATCCTGTGGCAAAAGTTTCTCTGTAAGAGATTTAAAAGTATCAGACCTTTAGCCTCCTTTTTCTGTGAGTGAATCTTTTTTAGAAACTTCTTAGGCAGATAAGGGGGCCTCAGAGAAAGCCTCTGCCAAGCATCCCGTTTGCCTTACTAATGTAGATTTTTTTTCTACAGGTGTAAATCTTCCCTAAGAAAGGACAGCCTTTCAGAGCTATTTTCAGAGCTATACAGCTCCTCTGACTAGCCATCTCAAAATATGTCAAAGAAATATATATTGGGGTGGCCTATTTTGGTTTCCCACAGGCGCACTGACAAAACCTTGACCTAGGATTCTCTGCCATCTGTCACCTGACTAAAAATGTCTGAACATCAGCACAGGTGCAATTATGTACAGTGAAAACCTAGATTTTTAAAAATTAATCAATTATTATTTTTTTCTTTTTTTTGAGATGGAGTCTCGCTTTTTTGGAGTGCAGTGGTGAGATCTTGGCTCAGTGCAACCTCCACCTCCCAGATTCAAACAATTCTCTGCCTCAGCCTCCCGAGTAGCTGGGATTACAGGCGCCTGCCACCACGTCCGGCTAATTTTTGTATTCTTCGTAGAGACGGGGTTTCACCATCTTGGCCAGGCTGGTCTTGAACTCCTGAGCTTGTGATCCACCCGCCTCGGCCTCCCAAAGTGCTGGGATTACAGACATGAGCCACCGCGCCCGGTCAAATTAATCAATTAATATTATCCAATGGTATCATGTCTGCCAAGAAATTATATTCTACTGTCTAGAAGGACTCCAGAATTTTCAGGACTTGATATACTACAGATGTTTGCATAGTTACTTTGATGATCTTTTCTCATGTGCTACTTATAGGAGAAGCTTCGGCTTTTAAGCACTAAGGTAAGCTCACTCACTGGTTTATGTGGCCAGTAGACAGTGTCAAACAAGAAATCCTGTTAAAATTCTATTGCAAATGTCAGGGTGGCTTTCAAAATCCTGTTTCTTGCGGATATAGCCCCAAAACTAGTAGATGCTTTGCCAAACCAGATTATAATTCACTAGCTCATTTGCAAATCATTTTGACAATGTGTTGGAGATGTTTAGTGGTGATGAACAGGTCTAAATTTCTCTGTCAAAATAATCTTTTGCATTGAACAAGATACTGCTATCAGAGGGGTTTTAAAGTGAGGAATGGGCCTACCTGGGAGTTTGGATACCCTAAGTCTGGGGAAGGGAGGTGATTCTGGATGGTTTGTTCCACTGGGAGCACGGTGCAGCCTTCAGAGGACACAGTGGGCAGCTAGTCAGCAGGTCAGGGTTCCATTTGGATAAGAGTGCACATCAGAGAAAACCCAGGGGAAGGGTGTGGTAATGCAGGAAAGAGCTAGAGCTGGATAATGCCAGCCCCTGGGCAAAGGTAACTTTAAAGGAATCCTGGGGCTAAGGGCATCAGAATCCCATGTAAATGAAGCCCACAGACAATCCTCAAATTGTATTTGGGTATCACTTTCACCTTTTTTCTTTACACCTGCTTTTGGTACTTCAGATGGATGGACCTTTTTATCCCAAGATGCACTGTGGAGTAGTGAAAAGACAACTGAATCAAGAAAAAAGAAGACTGGCCATTAGGATGGAGAAGTGGAAGAGAGTAGGCTCTAGAAGAATTCGGACCAGAGATTTAATCTCAGGTCTGTCATATATGAGACCTGTGAACTCAAGCACATGCCCAAGCTTTATGAATCTTAGATTCTTCATCCTAGGGGTGAGTTTGTTAATTTATGTGATAAACTGTTGGAAAGAATGCAATGTATGAAAAGCATCAGGCACAATGCTTGGCATATCTTAGGTCTTTAATGAAAGGCAGTTATTACCGTGATTATTTTCATCACTGACCCTACCTGCCACTAGTGATGTTTTCCAAGCTAGTATGTCTCAGAGAACAAGAAGCGCTACAGAAAATGAAATATCAGATCAACCAAATGCTATTTGAAAAGTAAATCTCAGCAATTTTTTTCCATTCAGAAGTTATGTCCTTCAATCATGAGGGCGAGAGTTTCTTCTTTAGCTGATGCAACTCCTAGAATAGTTAACAAGGACCAACACCTTGCCTCCATCCAAACTACCTGTGTTTTAATTTATTTCACTCCCACAAAAAATATAAACATTCTTTAGAGTAAGTAATTAAAATATATCGAAGATAACCTATTCTAAATATCCCTTAAATTGAGTGGTACTTGATTCTTCTTACCCAGGGTAATGACTACCAACCCAGTGGCTTTTGTGTATTTCATCTCAAGAAAGTGTCACTGGTCTCTCTCAGAAACTCCCTGAGACAATGCATGTAACAAGACTTAATTGTGAACTATGTTCAGTGACATAAGGATAAGAGCAGAACAGTTTCCATTCCTTGCCTGGGTGATTTGTCTCTGGTTAAACCATGATTCCAAGGTAACTGTGATGAGGAGTTTTCTACACCAGGCTTTTGGGTCTCAACTCGGAGACAACCCATCTTGAGGTCTGATCCCTGATCACCACCCTCTCAGCCTCATCTTTCACCATGCCCGAATTAAATTAAAAATTATACTCATTGAAAGAATTCTAATCTCTCAAAGCCCCAAATTTCTTTGCCTCAGGGCATCTATATTTGACAGTCTCATATGAATTCCCCCCAACTTACCTATTAACTCCTTTTGTCCTTTAGATATTAGAAAATATCCCACCACCATCATTGTTAAGATTTCCGTTCCTATAAGTTAGAATTATAAGGAGAGGTCCTAGGCTTTGTTTATCCTAGCATTCCAGTATTACTCTGATTATTACTAAAGAGCAAATGCTTAATTAAGGTTTGGGGAATAAAAGAGATAGTAAGGATGCTGTGCAATTTATGGAGATCTATTTCTCGGATATTTCTAAGTTAAGCAAATTAATGCATATATCATTTAATTTTACAAAACAAAAAACTAAAAGGCATTCAGTAATACACTGATCATCTTTTATCTATTTTTTATTCCAAATATTTTAAAGCAAAGTTCTTAGCAATGTCATGTCATGCTATACTAGAACACAATATAGACGGATGGTTTTCTAATCCGTTTTACAAAATTAACAAAACTTTTGCTACTAAACTGCATGCAAAAACATTAAACAGATATTTAAAAGCAGAGTTCTTAGCAATGTCATGTCATCCTGTATCAGAACACAATATAGATGGTTTCCCAATCTGTTTTACAAAATTAGCAAAACATATGCCACTAAACCTCATGAAAAACATTAAATGGATGACCAATATCATTCAAAACTTAAGAGATCTGGAAACTACCTAAACGTCTATTAAAAGAAACATCATCTGAATAATATAGCCATTAAAAAATAAAAGAATAAATTGTCAAGTTACACATACAAAATAGGCATACAGATGATATATACTATTTCTCCTCCAGCCCCACCCTGGGCCTGCATCCTTGAACACTAACTGCCTTCTGCAAACGTTACATAAAACATCTATCCTTGACTTCACTAGGTATGGGAGAAGCTACCAGACATAGCACTGGAACTCACAGTGGCTGTGGAAATGGAGTCAGCCCTGACTCAAATTCTGGCTCTAGCTCTCTCTTCTTCATCTTTGAGAGCTTCCGCATACTGAGATGGGAAAGAATGTGGGTAAGACCCATGAACTTTGGCCACAAACTCCACGACTTTCATCTTGCTGGTTTCAGCTTTGGCTCTTGGGCCCCACAGGAATTCATATCGTGCAGGATCACTGTTGGCCACCTGCTGGTACTCCAGGTACTTCTCCTTCACAAAATCTTTGGTGATGAGCTCTCTGGGCTCTCCAAAAATGAAGTGCTTCTTCCCAGAATATACTCCCGTCAAATTCAGCACTTCCCAGACTTCCTCTTCAGTGGCACGGTTGCCCTTCATGAAGATCACACCCAGGATAAGTATCAGGAGGCCAGTCTTGGGCATACCCTTTTCACCACTCAGCATCCCATCATAGGTGAGGCCCAGTTTGATGAAGAGGCCATAGCAATGGGTGGTGGGGTCCACCTCTATCACATCAAGGCCAAAGATCATCTCCAGGCACTGAGAAGCTCTCAGGAGGATCTCAGAGAAGTGGCTCTCATCATCTTTGATGATAATCTTCAACATATCTGCCTTTGTTATTAGCTTTTTCATCTGATACTTGTGCAGCATGAAATTCACCAAAAAAGCCACTTTCTGGTCGAGAGCATCTGCGGGCACATTCCTGGGGTCTGATGTATCCTCTGAGGAGCTTGGACTATCTTCCTCTTCCTGGCTGCTGGAAGCCTCATCAGATTCACTTGATGAGGTGGCTGTGATGGCAATGGAAGAGGAGCAGAAACTCTGAGGAACCTCAAGAGGACTCTCTGCCTTAGCAACAGGAGCTTCCTTCAGTTTGCCAGGCACTAGAGGATGGGAAGAGGAGAGGAAGGTCTTCTCCAGAGCCTTGGAGACCTGTGCAACCTCCAGGCTCTGGGTCTCACTGAAGGTCTGAAGGTGCTGATCATGTGTGCATCGGGGACTCTCTTGATCCTGAGACATGATGACCCTTGTGGGTGTCAGTAAGCAGGAGTGTGGACAGGAGGGCAGGCAATGAAGAATCACTGCCTAAGGGAGAGAGAAAGGGTGGGCATGTCCTCAGCTGGTAAACTCAACTGCAGTAGCTCTGATGGAAGCCACTGCCTATGGACTTCTCCTGACAGCAGTGTTATAGAGCCTCACAGATCTGATATTCCGTTTTCTGGGTCTACCAAGAACCTGAAGGATGAAGTGAGAATTCTCAGGGTGCAGCCAGCCAACCCAACATGAGAATTTTTCAGGTTCACAGTAGACACTTGTAGTTGGGCTCAGTACAGCTCCTTTTGTTCTGAGGAGGGTAATGTCATCAGTTGACAGCCAGAAGTGCTAGTAACTTGGCATCTAATAGGGCCTGTGCCACTTCCCCTGTGGTAATGTGGGGCTGTGCCCCCAAGACCAAAGTCAAATCTCTTATGACAACTGAGAAGGAAGTGTCAGGTACCTCCTCCAGTTACCCAACCTGGAGTTTACCAGGGCTGACAGCAGGATCTAGATTCTGTGACAGCCACTGTAATGGTATGGGTAGTCCCCTCAGTTATTACCCAGGTGCCTTACTTTGAATCCAGGCAGGTCCTGGGATCCTTCCTTTTGTTAACCTAATGTTGTCCCCTCAGACAAAAGCTTCCACCTCCTCAAGACCCTGGAGGAGGTAGTGAGGTGTCACCTCCACCTAACAGCTTTACCCATACCCGCTCAGGGCTGACAACAGTGCAGTACTTGAGTCTTCAGAATCCCCGCTCTTCTGGGGCGGGTGGCCCTCAGTTTTCATTCGGGCTCCTTGACTTGGCTAGTGATGGTGACTTACCAGTATACTAACTAATGCCACTCTCCACCTTCAACAATACCTCATCCTCCTGAGTCACCTGAGAAGGAAGTGATAAAGGACACTACCTATCTGCAATTACTGGGGATTCACAGTGTTAATAACAAAGGCTGTACACTGTGAAGCTTTCTTTGTCCTTGTGTCCTGTGTCCTTTTTCCTCTGTGGACCTTACTTGGGGTCCTTACTGTGACTTTTCACAGGCCCTGGCCTCCCTTGTCTACTGATCTGATATGACGTAGGTACACTAATCAAGAACCTCACATGACAGAAACCCTCAAAAAGGAAGAGAGTGGGTGCTTGTCACGTGATCCCTGCCCAATTCTCCCTAGGCTGAAAAAGTTATCAGGGCTCTTTGGCGACATATATCCTGGAGTGGATTCCTATTGGTCCTCACTCTGTGTCTCTATGTTAACTCCTTGCACTTCCTGGACACCCAATCCAATGCTTATCTGAACCTTTTGCCTTCATTTTAAGACCACCACCTCCATAAGACCCCAGTGTATGAAATAAGCAGGACAGGGCTCTGTGGAGATTACTCTTTTCTGAGGTGAGTGTTCCCATCAGCCTCACTTAAGGTCCTTCCCTTGACGAATGGAAGCATCTGGGACCTGATATCACTTCCTTAGGTCAAAACCTTTGTTATCCTGAGTTCACTGAACAGGAAATAAGTAGATATCTCATCCTGACAGCCCTGCCCAGAGCCTCCCACAACCGACAGCAGGGCTAAACAGGGCTACATTCTGTCCTCATTATCTGGGATGGGTGGTGCCCTGAGACCTCACTCAGGGTCCTTACTTTGACTACTGGTTAAGCTTCAGTCCCCATCTTCTGATAGCTAATGCCACTCCTGCCGAAAAAAGAAAAATCTCATCTCCCTGTGACAACTGTAAAGGAAGAGATTAGACATCTCTCATCTTAAGTCTGTGTCTTCACCTAACCTCTCGGCACCCCTTATGCACCTACCCCCATATTGACTTGAGGATGCTATTCAGACCATGACACTCACTTCCTGAGACCCCTGAAGATGAAGACAGTATGGGAATTCTTCCCACTCCTGCCTTGGACTTCCAAGGGCTGAACTCAGAGGCAGAGTGGAGCTCATGGAGGTCCCAAATATACTGGAATGGGTGTCCCCTTCATCTATACTCAATGTCTACAGTTTGGCTCCTGGCACTGTAAGAGATTCCTCCTCTCTGCTGGCCTGACGTTCCCTCCTTATGCTAAAGATTCACCCCCCAGTGACCACCAAGGAGGATGTGAGGGGATGCTTCATCTAGATATCCAGCCTCCTATGACTGACACCATGGGTGGAGACTGTGGGGCCACCTATGTTCTGGGGTGGGTTCTTCTCTCAGTCCTAAGTCCACATCCTTACTTTGAATCATTTAAGCACCCGGGAATCTTCCCTCTGATGGCCTTACTTAGCTCCCTCAAACCAAGGCCTACACTTGCCCAAAACCAAAAAGGACTACATGAAGTTTTCTGACTGGTGGGCCCCCATATCAGGGGGCTCCGAGGGCTGACCAAAGGGGCAGAGAACAGCCCCATGGTAACACTCTGTTCCAGAATATGTGGCCCAGATCTTTTTCATGGTCTGGGACTTATCCTTCTGACTTAAGTTTTCCCTCACAATAAGACCTCCTTCTCACTGAACGCCATAGAGGAGTGTGTGGATGTCTCATCTGGCTATCTCTGTTTGGGTCTCCCAAACATTCCCTGTGACTTGTGGGTCTACAGTTTTATGCAGTGTATTTTCCCTTCTGACAGAACTCGATGAAACCTGCCAAGGCCTGGAACTCCTTCTGCTGGCCTGATGTAATATACTCAGACAAAACCTTCACTTCCCTAAGACCCCAGGAGAAAATTAGCAATATCTTCAGTTTGACACCCCTAGGGTGAGTCTCCCAGGGAGGGGAAAAGCTCCTTGGATCCTCCTCTGTCATCAGTTGGCTAATCCCATAATTCTCACACGGGGTCCCCATACTGGAAACTAGCTGGTAATGTGCTCCCTCCAGTCGGCTAACTGATGCTGCCCCCTTCCAACCAAGACTTCATCTCTATGACACACCCACAAGGGAAATGAGCAAACGCCTCACGAACGGACACCCAAACATGACAACATGGCCTAGACACTGTGGCACAACCTATTTTGTGGAGCCTGCAGAACCTTAAAACTCATTCAGAGGCCGGGCGCGGTGGCTCATGCCTGTAATCCCAGCACTTTGGAAGGCCGAGGCGGGTGGATCACGAGGTCAGGAAATCGAGGCCATCCTGGCTAAAATGTTGAAACCCCGTCTCTACTAAAAATACAAAAAAAAAAAAAAAAAAAAAATTAGCTGTGCATGGTGGCGAGCACCTGTAGTCCCAGCTACTCAGGAAGCTGAGGCAGGAGAACTGTGTGAACCCGGGAGGCGGAGCTTGCAGTGAGCTGAGATCACACCACTGCACTCCAGCCTGGGCAACACAGAGAGACTCCGTCTCAAAAAAAAAAAAAAAACAACAAAAAAAAACCTCACTCAGGGTCCTCACGTGGACTCCTGCAGGGCCTGAGATGCCTTCCTCTGCCGACACAACACTGCTTGTACCAGATTAAAGCTTCACCTCCTCAGACCCCGCAGGCGGAAGTCAATAAGCAACACTTCCGGCTGCCCTTGCCCCAAGCCTTGCAGGGCTGACAAACAGGCCGGCCGTCACTCAGTGTGTCCGCCAATGTTCTGTGGTGAGTGATCTCTGGTGAGCGCTTCAGTACTCACTCAAGGGCTTTTTTCTTTTTTGACTCTCGGCAAATCTAAGGACTCTTACCTTTGCCCAAATAAGGCCTTCACCTTAATCAGACTCCCGAGGGAGAAATGTGGGGTGAGTTCAGCCTGAAAGTCCAGCCCACGGCCTCCCAGAGTTGACTGCAGGGCCTGGGGCTCTTATCTGCAGGGCGCTCTATTTCCCTCAGTCTCAGAGTTTTACCTTGACACCTGACAGTGCCTGCAGCGACTTGTTCCTCTGCCGACTAGGGTGCACCTTCCTCAGATAAGGTCGTCACAGTCCTCGGACTCAGAAGAGGAAATCCGGGGGCGTCACATCCAGTTACCCCAGACGGAGGCCTCGCAGGACCAACAAAAGGGGCGGGACGGCGTGGAAAGCGTGAAGCGCCCTGTTCACTCCGATATTGAATATGCTGTTAATTTAATTAGGATATTGTCTAATTGTGAATAGCCTTGGTTCAAGTCCCCTTTACTTGGACCACCTTTATCTGGTTTTGCTATCAAAAAATGTTAACTTATAAAAATATTTTGAATAATTTAAAATCTGTTTGCATCTTTTGGATGAGTTTCCATAAGACACAATTTTTTTTTTTTTTTTTTTTTTTTGAGACGGAGTCTCGCTCTGTAACCGTAGCAGGAGTGTAGTGGCATGATCTTGGCTCACTGCAACTTCTGCGTCCCGGGTTCAAGTGATTCTCCTGCCTCAGCCTCCCGAGTAGCTGGGATTACAGGCGTGTGCTACCATGCCCGTCTAACTTTTGTATTTTTAGTAGAGACGGGGTTTCACCATGTTGGTCAGGCTGGTCTTGAACTCCTGATCTAGTGATCTGGCCGCCTTGGCCTCACAAAGTGCTGGGATTACAGACGTGACCCATACACTAATTTTTTTTCCTCTGAATATATAGTGCAACTGGCCTTCAAACCTAACTGGTTTTCAAACTGTTTGAGGATGGCTTGATCTTTGACTACAGTTTCAGTTTGTGTTGTTTGACTATTTTACTGTATGTTTTATGAACCTATTTATTCACTTATATTTTGCTAAAAATTAGTTCATTTCACTTGGGTTTTCAACTTGAAGGACATAATATTTATAGTAAAATGGTTTATGATACAAATTCTTAAATACATGCAATAGTAGAAATGATAGTACAATGAACCCAATATACTTGACACTTCCCATGTCATCAGTAGTTAATGGTAGCAGCTTGTTCAGAGTAAGAATTTGTTCTTCGGCAAAACCACTCCAAAGATTATTCTTTGTACTTTCATTGGGTATACCCAATGCCTGTGTACAGGTCTCCCTTTTTGGTGACATTGGCAGTGCTGAAGATCATGACTTTTATCCATTATCTATACTATTTAGGGGCTATACAAGGATAATTGTCTCATTCTATTATTCATTCCTAGCTTACTAACTGAAATTCTACTATAGGTACAAACCTTTCCTCATCCACCAGTTGGTTATTCTGAGATAATGGTATATAGTTATTTTATATTTGAATATCTTCTGCACCTATATTTTGTATAATATCATTGAATATAATAATTTCTTCTGCTTTTTGTAATTAATATTTATAAAATGATATTATATATATATATCATGTAACTGGAGCAAGAAGAAGAAAATTGCTGACCCCTCCAATTTTTGTGGACTCTAATCTCCTACTGTTGCCTCCTGTTGCAGAACCCAGTTGGCATTCAGATGTGGGGGAGCCTAGGGATTGAGAGTCAGGCTCTGCATAGTAGAGAAAGAGCAGAGCAAGGGTAAAGAATGGATCTGAGACAAATAGGTTCAGGATTGGCATACCACTTAACAGATTAAATGACAAAAAGTATACGCAAATTTAGAGAAAAAATGGTTCATAAAAATAGTCATCACTCATTCATTATAAAAAATATGTTTTCTTAAACTAGATCAAGGACATCTACAAAAGAGCCCTAGAGTAAAAATCATACTTCATGTAAAAATATTAAAAACTTTTACATTAAAATTGAGAAGTAGGCAAAGATGCCTGTTATCACCATTTCTATTCCTTATTGTAATGAAGATAATAAAGTAATGGGAAACAGAGGCAATCAAAGAGATTGGGATTGGAAAATAAGAATCAATGTTTCTGTCGTTAAACATAAATAGAATGTATATGAGGAAAATCTACTAAAGAAAAACTATTAAAGCAATAAAAGTATTTTTAAATGTTCCTGGGTATAATATTAATATGCAAAAATACTCTTTTTTTCTGTACCAATTGATAGCATGAAGATTAAATTAAATAAAATATAACTTGTAAGTTACAATAACAAAATACTCAGTTCCTAAAAGTAAATATAATTTGTAAAGTATAAAAATTCTATGGATGCTGGGCGCAGTGGCTCATGCCTGTAATTCCAGCACTTTGGGAGGCCAAGGTGGGCAGATCACCTGAGGTCAGGAGTCTGAGACCAGCCTGACCATCATGGAGAAACCCCATCTCTACTAAAAAAAAAAATACAAAATTAGCTAGGCATGGTGGCGCATGCCTGTAATCCCAGCTACTTGGGAGACTGAGGCAGGAGAATTGCTTGAACCCGAGAGGTGGAGGTTGTGGTGAGTGAATATCACGCCATTGCACTCCAGCCTGGGCAACAAGAGTGAAATTCCATCTCAAAAAAAAAAAAATTATATGGAAGAATTATACAGCTATTATTTAGAGAAATTTCTAAAGATCTAATTGGAGAAATATAATACAATCTTAGATAGAAGACTCAATATTGGAAACATATTAATTCTCCCCAAATTTATTCTACTGATGAGTATAATCCTTTTCTTGCAATAAAATCACGTAGTTGTTGTTTGTGAATGGCTGTGTATATGTGCATGTGTGTGTCAAACTTCACAAGCTGACTCTAAAATATGAATAGACTTGCAAATGGCTAAGAACAGACAGTATACCCTTGAGAAAGAAAAAGAAGATATGATATTAAGGATTATTAAAACATATAGTAAATAACAGTTTGTAGTAAAGATGCAGGCATAGTCAAGTAGACCAAAGAAACTGAATAGAGAGTGTCAAAACATACCTGTTATACACAGTCTCCTGATTTGTTAAAAAATATGCCACTACAAATAAATGGGGGAAAGAACAGTGTTTTTACTAAGAAATGACAATGGAACAATTCGATATCCATGTTAAAAACAAAATATGACTGAAACTCTCCTTCACATTTAACATGAAAATCAATTCCTGGTGGGTTAGAAACATACTTTTAAATTTTTTACTCTGAAAGTTTTCATGCTTACATAACAGAAGAGAATACCACATTAACAAAAAAAAATTAAAATTATATCAAAGTTTTTAAACTGGTTTATAAAAATTAGTGTTTATGATAAATGATATGTTATCAAATTAGATAAAGGATATTTACAAAACATCTATAGTAAATATACTCAATATGGAGACACTGAGAGTTTTATTTTAAAATTGGGAGGAAGGCCAGATGCAGTGGCTCACGCCTATAATCTCAGCACTTTGGGAGGCTGAGGCGGGCGGATCACCCAAAGTCAGGAGTTTGAGATTAGCCTGGCCAACATGGCAAAATCCTGTCTCTATTAAAAATACAAATATTACCCGTGTGGTGGTGGGCGCCTGTAATTGCAGCTACTCTGGAGGCTGAGGCAGGAAAATCACCTGCACCCGGGATGGGGAGATTGCAGTAAGCCGAGATCGCTGCCATTGCACTCCAGGCTGGGCAACAAGAGCAAAACTCCGTCTCAAAAATAAATAAATAAATAAAAATAAGAAAATAAAATTGGGAAGAAGACAGGATGCCTGCTATCATCACTTCTAGTCAATAATGAAGATACTACGTTAGGTAAGTAATGGGAAACAGATGAAATCAAAGGAATTATTCTTGGAAAATAAGAAACAAAGTTGATATTATTAACAGAGGATTAGAATTCATGAGGAAAATCTAATGATAAACTAATCAATAAAATTGTTTATAAAGTTTCTGACAATAAGATTAATATACAAAAATACACTTTGTTTCTGTGGTAACAAACAGTATGAAAATGAAATTAAATATCATTTGTAAACTACCGTAACAAAATACCTGGTACCTAAAAGTAAATATAACTCAATGGCATGTAAAAACTGTAACAACTCAATGGAAAAAATACACAGCTACTATGTATAAGTCAATCAAGGCCTAACTAAAGAGAGAAATATTATATATTGGTAGATAGAAGATTCAATATTTTAAACATGTTAATTATTTTCAAATTCAAACTATGGATGACTGTAATTTTTCTCCCATAAATAAAACCCTAAAGGTTTGTGTGTGAGTCTCTGTGTATATGTTACACTGTGAGGCTTGACAAGCTGATTATAAAATTTAAATTAATTTGCAAATGGTCAAAACTCTCCCATATCCTCTTAAAAAAAAACAAAATGTGCTTTACTCTATCAGATATTTCGAATTACTAAAAATCCGTTGTAGTTAAGAACTTGTGATGTAAGTCAGAAGCTAGGAAAGAAAAATGGAATAGATTCTCTCTTAGAGTCTCCAGAAGGAACCAACACTGCTGACACCTTGATTTTGGTCTTCTAGCCTCCAGAACTTGAATAAATTTCTGTTGTTTTTAGCCATCAAATGTGTGGTATTTTGTCATGGTAGTCCTAGGAAACTATACACCCCAGAAAGAAGTTGTAGTGAGCCTTAGGTTGCAGCCTGCCAGTCCTGTCTGAGGTATACTGGGGTGACAGCAGGGACTGACAGTGGGATCCCTTCTATTCTGGGTGAGGTTGTCTTGTCATTTCACGTTCAGAATTATCATATCAATGATTGGCAAGGCTTAGGTCTCCTCCCTTCTGCTGCTCTAAAGTTGACACCTCAAACCAAGGCTTTTCTCAGAGATAAAAGGAAGTGGTGCTTCAGACACCATCCTTGCCATGTGGTACCCAATGTTGACAGATCTGTGGCACCCTTTCTGTCTTGAGCTACTGGGGTCTTCAGTTCTCAATGAAAGTCCCCACCTTGACTCCATGTAGGGTCTGGGTAACCAGTGGCTGCACCTTCAGATCATGGATCTCACCTCCCTTAGACCTAATATTAAAAAGTGAAGAGGAGCTTCAGCCTGACAGGCCAGCCTGGGGTATTCAAGGGCTGGCCATAAGGGCAGGGCCAGACTCTTCGTTGCTACCTCTATTTAAAAGTGGGTAGTACCTCAGTCCTCACTCAAAGTCTTTGCTTTCAGTTCTGTCAGGGATTGGTGTTTCTCTCCCTTTTGACTTCAGGCTTATTTCCTCATATTAAGACCTACGCCTCACTGGCCGGGCGCAGTGGCTCACACCTGTAATCCCAGCACTTTGGGAGGCCGAGGCAGGTGGATCACCTGAGGTCGGGAGTTCAAGACCAGCCTGACCAACATGGAGAAACCCAGTCTCTACCAAAAAAAAAAAAAAAAAATTAGCAGGTTATGGTGGCACATGCTTGTAATCCCAGCTACTTGGGAGGCTGAGGCAGGAAAATCACTTGAACCTGGGATGCAGAGGTTGTGGTGAGCCGAGATGGTGCCATTGTACTCCAGCCTGGGCAACAAGAGTGAAACTCCAACTCAAAAAAAAAAAAAAAAAAAAAAGACCTGCACCTCCCTGAAGAAGCCCTTCACTTTCCTAGGAGGAAATGAAGGCTGTTTCATCTGGCTACATTTTTTTCTGTGATCTCCCAACACTTACAGCCACAGCAGGTAGGTTAAGGCCTAGAGGCCAACTTCTGTTCTGGGTTGGGTGGTTGCATCAGTTCTTGCTCAGGATCCTTAGTTTGGCCCCTGAGAGGATCCACGATTCCTTTTTCTGGTCACTTGAGGCCACACCTCTTAGTCCAAGACCCTCACTTATGTTCCTTCGTAGGAAATTTTGAAGAACGCCTCTGCCTTACTCTGCATTCAGCTTCCTAGGACTTACAGTAGGGGAGGTATTCTGTTGTACTGCCATGAATATGATATGATGGTTCTCTTAGTCTTCAAACATAAAGCATAATTTTAAATAAATTTCAAAAGTAAAAGAAGAGATATACTAAAAGTTATAGATAAAATTTAAAGGCCTGCAGAAAGTGAGGAAAAGGGAAACAGAAAGAAAAGCAGTGGGAATAAACAAAACAGCGAATAAAGTGTCAGACATAAATCTTAAGGTATGAATAATTATGTTAAATATGAATGTTCTAAATGCACTAATTAAGAAAGATTAACAGATGGATAAAATTAACATGATGTAACTATGTGCTGGATAAAATAATGACATAGGCAAAAAAATAATGACATAAGCAATTTAAAAATAAAAATATGGAATATGATGTAATATACAAACACTAACTTGGTAGGCAGAATTCTAAAAACAAAACCACTTCACTTTGCAAGTTCTAGGAAATATTTATTTGTACTTATCTTTGCAAGTTCTAGGAAATATTTATTTATTTCAACATAAATGGTTAAAGGTTACACACTATATGATTCAATATATATATAACATGTTTGATAAGACATAATTTTAGATGAAGGACAGATCGGTTTTTGCCAGGGATTTGTGAAATAGGAAGGAGTGTATGTTACTGTAAATTGATAGTACAAGTAAGCTTCCTTTTAGCAATTGACAAGTTCTGTATTTTGAATGTGGTAGGAGTTCTATGAATCCATACAGATATAATCTGTAGACACATATATATGTGAATCTACACAAAATTTGTAGAATTATACAAAAAGACATACCCAAAACAAGAAGGTATGCAAAAACTGATAAAACACATGTAAGGTCTCTAGTGTAGTTATTTTATTGTGTCAATGTCAATTTCCTGGTTTGGATAATGTACTATAGTAACATAAGGTGTTACTATTGGGGAAACTAGATGACGTGCACATCACTGGAGGAAGCTGGGTTTTAGGAAAAGTTTGGTAATGGCACACAATACTCTTCAGCAACATTTTGTGAGTATAATTTTTTAATGAAAGATTTTATAAAGCTGAATAACATGAAAGATGTCATTGTGGAAAAATATTTTAAATGAATATATGTAACAATGCATTGATATTTAGAATATATACAAAACTAAAAATCAATTCAGAAAAAAGACAATTTTATAGCAAAAGGTGGACTAAAAATGAGCAGTTATTTGGCAAGAAAGAGACCTAAATGGCTAGAGTCTACTAATAAGAGATGTTGATAAGGAATATTGGTGGTGGTGAGTAAATTGATACAAACATTTTCTAGAGCCATTTATCATTAACATGTTCATTTGAATATACAAATTTTCTATGGAATATTAAATTCACTTTGGGGTATGTATTCTAATTATTGCATTTAGGCACATGAAAAATGTATTAGAATGCTTCTAGCAGCACTTTGTGATACAAAAAAAGTGTTCTTAATATGGAGAATGTGCTACAATTATATAATGTAATGTTAAATATGAAAAAAATGAATCAGTTGGAGCTTTTGGAGTCAACATGGATGATTTTTGTCTTTAGACTGTGGTTGTGAATATATATTTATATGTAAATTCATATATATATTTGATCAAATATGAATAGTCACGTTTGGAAGTATAGCCAATTTAAGTTAAATATAAGAAAAAAATGCTCATCTACATCCATATTATCAACGAAATCACAGAAAAAAAATCCCTTAGGGAAAAGCCCACCAGTTTTCCAGGTACAATAGTGGTCATGTTTCTTATATTTTGATTATGAAGCACACCTTTGATAATAGGATTTGACTTCCATATAATCATAGAACCACTGGGCTTCCTCTCAGGGCTTGAAAAATCTGAGGTCTATTCTTCTCTGTTAAATTAACATTAAAAAGGTAAAAAGTATTAAGGTGTCCAAAAAACAAACTTTCATACAAGTAGTAGCCTATTGTAGTATTTAAAGCTCTCATTATGAAGAAATTATTTCTGATAATTACTTGAACTCTAATGTGTCAGATTAAAACCAGTTTTCCAAGTGAACAAATATTTATCATTTCTTTCTAATTGTACCTGAGAGATCAGCACATAATTGAAAATGTGAAATTTGTATCCAAATATGATGAAAAATACAAACTCTCATCAGATAAACCCAGTAGAGTTAATATATTCATTAATTTCTTTCCATTTCTTTTATAAGTGCATGTTTGTGTTTGTTACATATATGTATATGCATATATGCGTGGTAAACACATTATATGTACATATTGATACTTATAACTTATGTAACATCTACTATATGCCAAATGTAAGGAACATGTACTTTATGTACATTTTCATATTTCTCATTATAATCTTATTTGCATCCTCATTTAAAAAAGATCAAGCACAGAAACATTTAAAAAATTGCCCAATACCCCACACCTCTTGTTACTAAATGTCAGAGTAGAGGTTTGAATTGGCACTTGTACTAGTTATGTAGGTACATAACTATAATATATATACACAGATACACACATGTATACATCACACAAATATTGGCATTTATTAATTTAACAAAATTATTCTTTTGATAGTATCTGTAGGCAATCCTGAAGGTTCAGGTTCATGAAATATAATTTATTGAAACAAAGATTAAATATTCCTTGCAGAACTATTTTGTGAGAATTAATGCCTTAAGTGAACCTAAAGGATGGACTCCCTTTAAATTTCATGGACATAGAGGGAAAAGTATCCAGAGCTGAGAAAGAAATGAACTGGGGAAATGCAATGGAGACTTGTAGCAATGGGAATCTTTGAACATAACAAATATTAAGAGTATGAGAACTATTTGATAAGTGCCATTCAAATAGAACATGTCTATATATGATTTTGCATTACTCAGGGTATGTATTATATTTGGTATTTATATTTACAAAATAAATTATCAGTTACATCTTATGGTTAACCTAATTGATTTTTCTTTGCATACTTCTAGTTTCCAAAGACCCTGATGATTTAAATATTCTAAATCATCCATCCCAGTCTGTTACAGTAGGTAATTATGCAGACATAAGCAGGGGAGGAGAGGGCCCCCTCTCACCCATCAGGAATGTCAGGTGACCATCAGGAGATGGTCAGGTGGTTGTTAAACTGTCTCTCTGAAATATTAATTGGTTGCAGCCCACACCAGAGAATGACAGGCTCCCAATAGATAGAAAACACCTGAAACTGGTGACCAGCAGCTTCCTGATAAGATCTCAGGAGTTGGGACAGTGGGCTTAAGCATGTGCACGAAGAGGTAAAATGCCAGAGTTTAACTGGTATATGACCTTCCTCTAGGAACTGGTAAGGGAAAAACACTTCAAGTGAACATGTGCGCAACTTCAGCAAACATACTGTGCGTGCGACACCTCCCAAGTGCTGGCAGGCCACTGTGCGTGTGAACAGCCTACCCCAAGGAAAGAATCAGGGACGGAGCAACACAAGACCCTGACAGCATGCCAATGTATAAAACTCCATGCTCCTGAATTTCTCAAGTCACCTGTGTGGCTCTCTTCCAAGTGTACTTTACTTCCTTTTGTTCCTGCTCTAAAACTTTTTAATAAATTTTCACTCCTGTACTAAAACTTGCCTTGATCTCTCCCTCTGTCTTATGCTCCTCGGTTGAATCCTTTCTTCTGAGGAGGCAAGAATTGAGGTTGTTGCAGACCCATAGAGATTCACCACTGCTAACAAGTAAACCTCAAGTACTTTTAAAAAATATATACATATTTTAATGATCATTGGGATGAATATGAGGACACTCTAATAATCGAAAACCAATCATTTACACTCAAGCTCAATGTTTAAATTGTTTGCAGGGTGTTGAGTGCTAGTTGATATTATTTATTAAAGAATTAGCCCAGAAATTAAAAATTTACTATGCCTGACCTTTACTATCTTAGCGTCTGGATGCCATTACATCACAATGTGCCTATTCTCTTTTTCATGTATGACATCTATTTTTTTTTGCCTTTAGTGTTAAATTTACTCACTTTTCCTTTACCTTTACTTTAGAATCTTTAGAAAGCTATAATGTATGAGAACTTTAGATTATGTTTTATTAAATAATATCATTTTGTTAAAAAGTGACCTCACTGAGGTCTTAATTATCTCATTGCCCTCTTCTAATTAATTAATGGTTTTTTTCTCTGCCATTTGCTTGTCCTTAATTTGGATTCAGATTCTATTTTAGTCCTCACACTTATTTAAATGATAGCTAATAAGTTCGTCTTTGTGGAATGAAGCATCATTCAACTTTCAAATGTTTCAGATGTGAACCCCAAATATCTGAGACAGGTCTCAGTCAATTTAGAAGGTTTATTTTGCCAAGATTAAAAAGGTACCTGTGACAGTCTCAGGAGGTTCTAATGACATGTGCCCAAGGTGGTCGGGGTGCAGCTTGCTTCTATACATTTTAGGGAGACATCAGTCAATTGGTGTAAGATGTACATTGATTCAGTCTGGTAAGGTGGGACAACTTGAGGTGGGGACTTCCAGGTAATAAGTAGATAAGAGATAAAAGGTTACATTCTTTTGAGTCCTGATCAGCCTCCACTGAATACACAATTTAGTCTGGCTCAGTCAATCAGCATTTTTACACAAATAGTAGGGCGGAGGAAGTAATCAGATGTGCATTTGTCTCAGGTGAGCCTCAGAGGGATGACTTTGAGTTCTGTCTGTCCTTTGTCCACAAGGAATCTCCTTGCAGGCAAATTGCGAGGGAAGTAGGTAGCTTTCTATCTTTGTAGCTATCTTATTTAGGAATAAATATCTTTGTAGCTATCTTATTTAGGGATAAATATCTTTGTAGCTATCTTATTTAGGAATAAATATCTTCATAGCTATCTTATTTAGGAATAAAATGGGAGGCAGGTTTGTGTGACATAGTTGTCAGTTTGACTTTTCCCTTGGCTTAGTGATTTGAGAGTCCCGAGATTTATTTTCCTTTCATACAGATGTTAATAGTGCCATGATGAAAAATTTCCAATTCTTTTCATAGTACTGAAGGAGTCCATTCATTTCATGCCCATTTTTCCATCTTTTCCTCACAGGTGCATAGTTTATCTTTCAGTTTTGGACTATGCCAGCCACTAGTTGGCATATTTTATGGTAGATAAGTGAAAGTAATTGTTAGGGGTGGAAATTATCCGAGTTACCAGTGGCAAAACCATACAAGTCTGCAGCAACCTCAATTCTTGTCTCCTCAGAAGAAAAAATTCAACTAAGGGTCATAAGGCAGAAAAAGAGACTAAGGCAAGTTTCAGAGCAGGAGCAGATTGACTTCATGTCTAAAACACCAAAAGCAATGGCAACAAAAGCCAAAATTGACAAATGGGATCTAATTAAACTAAAGAGCTTCTGAACAGCAAAAGAAACTACCATCAGAGTGAACAGGCAACCTACAGAATGGGAGAAAATTTTTGCAACCTACTCATCTGACAAAGGGCTAATATCCAGAATCTACAATGAACTCAAACAAATTTACAAGAAAAAAACAAACAACCCCATCAAAAAGTGGGCCAAGGACATGAACAGACACTTCTCAAAAGAAGACATTTATGCAGCCAAAAAACACATGAAAAAATGCTCATCATCACTGGCCATCAGAGAAATGCAAATCAAAACCACAATGAGATACCATCTCACACCAGTTAGAATGGCCATCATTAAAAAGTCAGGAAACAACAGGTGCTGGAGAGGATGTGGAGAAATAGGAACACTTTTACACTGTTGGTGGGACTGGAAACTAGTTCAACCATTGTGGAAGTCAGTGTGGCAATTCCTCAGGGATCTAGAGCTAGAAATACCATTTGACCCAGCCATCCCATTACTGGGTATATACCCAAAGGACTATAAATCATGCTGCTATAAAGACACATGCACACGTATGTTTATTGCGGCACTATTTACAACAGCAAAGACTTGGAACCAACCCAAATGTCCAACAACGATAGACTGGATTAAGAAAATGTGGCACATATATGCCATGGAATACTATGCAGCCATAAAAAATGATGAGTTCATGTCCTTTGTAGGGACATGGATGAAACTGGAAAACATCATTCTCAGTAAACTATCGCAAGGACAAAAAACCAAACACCACATGTTCTCACTCATAGGTGGGAATTGAACAATGAGAACTCATGGACACAGGAAGGGGAACATCACACTCTGGGGACTGTTGTGGGGTGGGGGGAGGGGGGAGGGACAGCATTAGGAGATATACCTAATGCTAAATGACGAGTTAATGGGTGCAGCAAAACAACATGGCACATGGATACATATGTAACAAACCTGCACATTGTGCACATGTACCCTAAAACCTAAAGTATAATAAATAAATAAATAAATAAATAAATAAATAAATAGAAAGAAAAAAAGCTTTAGAGAAGGAAAGTACACTGGAAAGAGATCCAAGCAGGTGACTTGAAGGTCATGTGCCCCATTTAACCTTGATCCTAGGACTTTATATGCTGGCCCCCCTCTGGAGTCTTGTGTCCCTTTCCCATGATTCTTTGCTTAGGGTGGGCTGCCCACATGTGCAGTGCCCTTCTTATACTTGGGAGGTGAGCACATGCAGTGTGTTTGGGATGCACACATGCCCATTTGAGGCTTTCTTCCCTTTTCCCGAGGAGTGCACCCTGAAGGTCATACTCGGCCATTTTGTCTCTTAATGCACATGTCCAGGCTTACTTGCCCAATACCTGAGATCATATTGGTGCCCTTTTTTCTCCCTGGTGCATGCATTCAATTAACACTTTAATGTGACAGCTGTGAACCATCAGGTGATTGTCTCTCCCTGGTGCTGGCTGCTGAATTATCATTTTCAGAGAGGAAATGTGATCATTGTTGAACCATCACCCAATGATTGCCTGACATTCCTGGTGAGTCAGGGGAGAGTTCTCTCCTGCCCTGCTCATGCCTGTCTAACTACCTGTAACAAAATTATAATATTTTACCCCAGAATATATTTCTTTGACATATTTTGAAATGGCTGCAGCTTGGCCATTCTGACAGAAGTGGCCTTACAAAGCTGTCTTAAGTAGTGAAAATTTGCATCAGTAAAGAATCTCCATTAATGCAGCCATGCCCCTTCCCTTTTCTATGCCTTCCTGCCACCATCCAGAAAAGACCGAGAGTCTGACACCTTTCAATGTCTGAAAAGAAACATTTACCATCTATTCTCTCTGAAGAAAGCTTCATCTATACAACAAGGCCACCTTTGCTAGCCAAGCTTCTTCCTTTCCCTCTCTTAACCTGTCTTGCCATTAAACCTGATTTACCTGTTTCTAGTCATGCTCTGAGTTTGCATTCTTTACTGTGGCCTCAGGATGATATTGTTTTTTTCTAAGTTAATTTTGTTTAAATCAATCATTCAACATTCTTCATCCTAAAGACATACATCTCATTTCTTTGTTCAGTGTTGATTTGTTTTTACATGCTGTGATGAGCAAAATCCTAAATATGGCCCTCAAAGCTTTCAGCCTCCTAATCGTTCATCAAACACCGATCAACGTCCTGCTGGGAATACATTTTGCAAATGTAATTAAAGCCCCGGTCAGTTTGCCTTAAAACATGAATATTATCTGGGTAGTCCTGACTCATTCAGGTAAGAAGTTAAATATTAGGGAATGTATTACATTTGGTATTTATATTTACAAACTAAATTATCAATTATATCTTATGGTTAACTTAGTTGATTTTTAACTAGGTTAGACACTAGTAGAGTTGGTCTGTATGTACAGAAGTGATAGAGAGATGCACTCCTGCTGACTTCAAGGAAGAAGGAATAAAGTGCAATGTTGTAAGATGGCCTGTGAGTATGAAGTCTTTAATTGTTGAGTCACTCCTGCCTGATGACTAGAAAGAAAATGGTGTCTCAGTCTTACAACCATAAGGAAACAAGTTCTGCCAACAGCCATTGTGTTTGGAAAAGGATCCAAGCCTCAGATGGGTGTTGTAGCCTGGCTGGCACCTTGATTTTGGTAAGGGAGGAGGCCACCCCTCATATTATCTTATGACCAATTTCTGCCTCAAACAAAAAGTAGGAGTTAAAGAAAAGACAGAAGTGAAATCAGTAGTCAGACAGCCCGGTGCTGCACTCTAGGCCTGGTAGTTGAAGACTGACCCCTGACCTAACCGGTTATGTTATCTATAGATTCCAGACATTGTATGGAAAAGCACTGTGAAAATCCCTGTCCTGTTCTGTTCCGTTCCGATTACCGGTGCATGCAGCCCCCAGTCACGTATACACTGCTTGCTCAATCGATCACAATCCTCTCACGCAGACCCCTTAGAGTTGTGAGCCCTTAAAAGGGACAGGAATTGCTCACTCGGGGAGCTTGGTTTTTGGAGGTGTGAGTCCGCCGATGCTCCCAGCTGAATAAAGAAAGCCCTTTCCTTCCACAACTGGGTGTCTGAGGGGTTCTTGTCTGCAGCTCGTCCTGCTATATTGGGACCTGGGCAGTGAGCTCAAACATGCCACATTGGACTTTTGACCTACAGAACTGTGAGATAAAAAATCAGTGTTGTCTTAAACCTTTGAGTTTATGCTAATTTTTATGGCAGCAATAGAGAACTAACACATATATGTAATTATTTTATGTGTTGTTCTCTTTCCCAATGAAGCTTAGAATTTCTTGACATCATGAATTATTACTTTTGTTTATTGTATGTTTATACTAAGCATAGTGATCAATCAAAATTCTATTAACTGATCAGCTGTTTTTAACTAATAATTACCTAGATCGTGTATAATACTTGATTCATAACACCATCATCATTGCTATCATAGAATCGAAAAATTATTTTAACAGTGATTCCAGAAGGAGAAAAAAAAAAAGAAAAAGACCACTCTATCAAATGTCCCTTTGGATCCAGTTTACCTGTGATGTGCTCCTGTCCCTCACCTTCTACATGCTTAGTCCTGACTGTGCACTTCTAACCTTCTTCAGAAAACTTCTATTGGATTATTACTGTTCAAAGCCTGAGGTACCTGGGCGTTCATGTTCCCTGTGGCAAATTTATAGCCAATATCTGTTTGATATGAGAGTTAAGACCCCAGGTCTCTTGCCTCAAATGGAATAAAAACTCTGGTGTAATTTTAGTTCTACAGAACCCTATGGGATCAGACTGACACTGACTTTGACTGAAATATTATCTTTTATTTGGAGTAACTGATTCTCTGCCCTGCTTACTCTGCTTCCCACTTTTTTTCTTCTGGGAGCATTTTCTTAATCACATACCTATGAATTCTCATTTGTAGGTCAGCTTAGTGACAATCCACAAGCAGCTGCACATGACTACTACAAAGTTAATGGAAGAAGCACTCTCAAGTGGTCGTAAAATGATGGTGGACTAAAAAAATAAAGTTGAAAATAATAATTTATTCTCTATATCAAATAGGAATACATCTATACTAATATTATTTTCACACGACCAGTTTTTAATGAAGGTAACAGTTCATTTCCAATTTTCCTCTGATAAAAGAATAACCAACTTACACAAAATTGGCTTCTGCCCATATTCTTCCATGAAGCAAAAATTTTACAAGTTATACAGGATGGCTATATGGGCACTTAGTACAATTATTATGATTAAAAATGCATTAAAACAGAGAAGTGAACAGCACAGCAGTTGATAATATTAATTCTCTATATCTCAATATTTTATGATTTTAAATAAATTTAAATTTTAAATTTTGCCAGGTATGGTGGCTCATGCCTGTAATCTCAGCACTTTGGGAGGCCAAGGTGGAAAGATTGCTTGAGCCCAGGCATTCAAGACCAGCCTGGGGAACATAGCAAGACTCTGCTTGTACAAACAATAACAAAAAATATTAGCCAGGTGTGGTGGTGCACACCTGTGGTCCCAGCTACTCAGGAGGCTGAGGTGGGAGGTTATGTAAGCCCAGGAGTTTGAGGCTGCAGTGAGCCATGTTTGTATCACGGCATTGCACTCCAGCCTGAGCAAAAGAGTGAAACCTTGTTTCTAAATAAATTTCTATTTATTTTATACATTATAAGGATATGTGATAAAATATATTATAAATTCTAATACATATTATTAAATTAAGCTTAAATTTAAATAAAGTATTTAAGAACTATTATTTTAAAAAAATATTTTTTAAAGGGCAATATTTTGTACCTTGCCAGAAAACAATTGCAATATTTATAGATTCGCTATGCCTTTCCACACATACAGGGACAGTTAGTGGTAGAGCATTTACTCAGGGCGAGTGGATCACCTGAGGTCAGGAGTTCGAGACCAGCCTGACCAACATGGTGAAACTCAGTCTCTACTAAAAATGCAAAAATTAGCTGGGTGTGGTGGTACACACCTGTAATCCCAGCTACTCAGGAGGCTAAGGCAGGAGAATTGCCTGAACCCAGGAGGCAGAGGTTGCAGTGAGCTGAGATCACAACCATTATACTCCAGGCTGGGCAACAAGAGTGAAACTCCATCTAAAAAAATAAAAAAGTAAATAAATAAATAAAAGTATTCAATATTAAAGTTACCAGAGGCTGAGAAGTGTAGTTGTTTGGGGGTCAGGTGGAGATGGTTAATGGGTCCAAAAAAATAAGAAAGAATGAATAAGACCTACTATTTGACAGCACAATCGGGGTGACTATGGTCAGTAATAACTTAATTCTACATTTTAAAATAACATAAAGAATGTAATTGGATTGTTTGTAACTCACAGGATAAATGTTTGAGGGGATGGATACCCCATTCTTCATGATATGTTTATTTCACATTGCATGCCTGCATCAAAACATCTCATGTACCCCATAAATATATTTACCTACTATGTACTCACAAAAATTTTACAAACACTTAAAGAATAATAAAAAAAAGTGACAGTGAAATGAAAAGGCACTCTGACATTGTGGATTTCAACTCCATTCTGGTATTTAAATTACAATCTGGCATGATTTAGGATGGTCTCCCTGGGCATAAGTTGGGAAGGACATTTCTGGTAAAAACAGAGAGGACTGTGTGATAAAAGTGATGCTAAAGGCCTTGTACTATTTGTGCCAGGTACTGTGCTATTACCTAGCATTCATTATATCATTTCCATATAG
Source organism: Nomascus leucogenys (assembly GCF_006542625.1). Classification (NCBI taxonomy): domain Eukaryota; kingdom Metazoa; phylum Chordata; class Mammalia; order Primates; family Hylobatidae; genus Nomascus; species Nomascus leucogenys. Next base: position 55,440,766 of record NC_044406.1, read on the forward strand.
CCTCTGAATAGTCTTAGAGAGTAGGTAATATTTTTCTTGGACTTTGTTTCTGATATCAGGGCCCTGAAAAAGCCAGTAGTTGTTTAAAGTCACACAATTAGAAAATAACAGGGCCATGTACAAGTCCCCCTTGCCTGAAATAAAGCTATGTACTTAGCCACTGCATGGAAATGGTTTGTTTCCATATCTGTCTTGCTGTACATATACTCAAGTTTGGAACGTCTGGCCAAAGCCATATAATCAATGATGAATGGAAGCACTTATGACCTTTTGAACTAACTTCTTTTTTCAATTATGTAATTCACTAACACACATTTTAATCATTTCTAGCTGTCCTAAAATTTACAATTGAATATGTTCACGGTAGACGGTATTTAAATAGTAGACATATTTTGGAAGCTATAAATATTCCCTTTGTTTTTAGGAAGAAGCACACTTGAATTAAATGTTCCCCAGAGGAAAGACTAACCAACACTTTTAAAATTGACTTGACCAAATACTTTATGGAGCATATAGTAAATCTATAGCAAGACATCCCTAGAGTCTAATATTTATTTGTTTTTCTTTTTCTGTTTGTGCAAGCCCAACAATCCTTATTAATGGTTTCTTCCCCCATCCCAACTCTGCACTTTAAAATATTCCAAATATACTGAACAGCTGAAATATTAGTACAACACACACTAGTTCAGCAATTAACATTTTGTCACATCTGTTTTCTGCCTTTCTCTATTTTATTTTAAATTTATTTCTTAATCTACATATATTAGGTTGGTGGAAATGCAATTGCAGTTTTTGCCATTAAAAGTAATGACAAAAACTGCAATTACATTTGCACCAACCTAAGATGTGCACACATACACATTCACACATTTACCCCTAAATATTCAGCATTTGTCTTCCAAAAAAAAGAACATGCTTTCAATTCTATTCTATCCTTATAACCAATACAGTTTAATTATGATAAAACAACATTATTTAATGTATAGCTCATGTTCAAGAGTCCCAGTTTTGAGCTATATTTAAAACCACATCCTGGTAATATGTTTCCAAATTGGGATCACCCATTGAGTTTTGTTCACTTCAATCTAGGACAGTCTTCCAGCCTTCTCTGATCCTTTACAACATTGACCTTTTTTAAAGAATTGAGGCCCAGTTTTCTAAATTCCATGGTTGTCCTCTTATGAGTGGATAAGGTTTGAACATTTCTGGCACGAAAAAACAATATGTGCTACAGTATAGTTCTAGCTTTTTTCCCATCAGGAAGCACAGCAGGTCAGAATGCCAAGTTATTAATAATGCTGAGTTTTGGCAGGGCACCGTGGTTCACACCTGTAATCCCAGCACTTTGGGAGGCCAAGGCAGGCAGATCCCAAGGTCAGGAGTTTGAGACCAGCCTAGCCAACATGGTGAAACCCCGTCTTTACTAAAAATACAAAATTTAGCCAGGCATGGTGGTGCGCACCTGTAATATCAGCTACTCAGGAGGCTGAGGCAGGAGAATCGCTTGAACCCAGGAAACAGAGGTTGCAGTGAGCCAAGACTGTGCCATTGCACTCCAGCCTGGGCAATAGAATGAGATGCCATCTCAAATAATAATAATAATAATGCTGAGTTTATTTGGTTACAGTGGTGTCCACCAGATGTCTTTATGTTAAATATACCCCTTGGCAATTAATAAATGACCTATGGATGAAACTTGGAGACTGTGAACAGCCTTTTTCTTATCAATGTTTCTCCCAATGGCCCTGAAGATTGCGTACACTCTGTGTTTGAGTTGTAAACAAAAATGAAATTCCAAGCTTCCCCAATTATCTGAATGGATCCCTCCTCTCAGTCCAGGGCATTTGAGAGTTAACCTGAAAATCTATTTCAGGCCATGATGGAAGAGGGGGTTGGACATGCCTCATTGTCCTCCTCCCAGTATTAACATCAACACAGACCTTAAATCTGATAAGAAACATTTATAATCTGTTCTCTCTGAAGCCTGGTACCTGGAGGCTTCATCTGTATGATAAAACCTAGGTCTCCAAAATCCCTTATTGAAACACAGACATTTATTTCTATTGATAATAACTCTTACAACCAATTGCCAATCAGAAAAATTCTAAACCTACCTATGACCTGGTAGCCCATGCTTTGAGTTGTCCTGTCCTGCCCTTCCAGATCAAACCAATGTAAATCTAACATATATTAATTTATGTATCATGTCTCCCTAAAATGTATAAAAGCAAGCTGTACCCTGACCACCTTGGGTACATGTTGTCAGGACCTTCTGAGGCTGTGTCATACGCATGCCCTTAACCTTGGCAAAATAAACTTTCTAAGTTGATTGAGACCTGTCTCGGATATTTGGGGGTACATATTGGCAACCACTATGGGATTCTGAGTGGAGGTGCCCCTGACTTTCAACAAATGTACCAGTGCTTGGTACTAGCTTGAACTATATTTACGGTTCAACCAATAGGACAATTTGCTGAGGCCTGGGAGCTCCCCTCCCTCCAGAGAATCCCTGATATCCCAAAATTTGGTTGAGATCTAAGTTATTTTGCTCTACAACTCCTTTTCTGGAATTCTACTTGCTTCCAAAAAGGAATGCAAGTTTTCCTGCTTGCACCGAATGGAAGGCAGGTAGTTTCTTTCTGGAGTTTTAGCTTGCTTCCAAAAGGGAAGGAGAGTTTGAGCATGTTCTTGCTTCTAGAATTGTGGGGAGCTGTCTTCAGCTGGGGTTCCATTCCTAGGTAAGCAGCTGAATTTTTTTTTCTTTCTTGAAAGTTCTCCTTAATGACTAAAGGTTAAAATTGACAACCAGCTGGTCTTAATTTCTCCTTACCATTACAGTGCTCAGTGGTCATATTGTTGCTGTTGTTGTTTTTAATTTTTGGTTTGTTTCAGTCTTTCTCCCATCATATTTGACCAGCTTTACCCAACTTGGTCAAATCCAAATGAGAATTTCAAATTATGAGGAACAAGCCCTCTGAACTGGCTAAAATTTCTCTCAGCTGCAAAAACAAAAAAAAGAAAAACAACACGAAACAATAAACAAAAGAAAAAACCATGTGCTTGGTTTCTGTGTTTGCTTACTGTCTTAAAAAATAAATAAATAAATAAAAATTAATTTTTTGTTGTTTACTTTCCTTTCACCCTATTCCTCCTTTTCCCTTTGCCATCTTTGGCACAATACAAAATCTAGAGAAGGCTTATAATGACTCAAACCCCTCAAATAACTAAAAACATTGGTGCCACTCACCCCTTTTTGGAGTGTTCTGTTTTCTTTGTGGAGTTTAAAGAGTCATAGGTGGATTATGTTTAGGACTAAAGCTCTGTTTTCCTGTACTGCATTACCTGTCCTCTTTGGCTTTGGGGGGGCACCAGAGATTACCCTGTACTGTGAGAGGATTTGACCTTGGCATGTGAAATGATGGATGGGAGCTACAAAGTTAGGGGTGGCTGAGGACAGTCTACAGGAAGTGACCTTACATGTCTTTTTTTTTTTTTCCTTTAGGAAGTTGTTGTTTAGGATCCTAATTCTAGCTCAGAGATGCATTCTAAACAGCTTCCTCCATTGCCTTTCCTCCCAAAATTAATCTCAATTGGCTTCTCTGCACATATGCATGAGGAACTGTACTGTCATTTTCATAGATAAATGAGAGACTGAGTTTCCTCAGGTCTGAAGAGAAAGGACATTTTGATCCTCCCAGCCAAAAGGTGCCCCTGGGTGACTGGGCGCCACGTGGGAGTGTCTGGGGGATTGACCCCTCCCATGATATGCAGCGACCCTACAGGGAACTCCCAACAAAATTTGTTTAAAACAGAACAGAGCCCTCAGAAATGATGCCACGTATCTACAACTATTTGATCTTTGACAAACCTGACAAAAACAAGAAATGGGGAAAGGATTCCCTATTTAATAAATGGTGCTGGGAAAACTGGCTAGCCATATGTAGAAAGCTGAAACTGGATCCCTTCCTTACACCTTATACAAAAATTAATTCAAGATGGATTAAAGACTTAAATGTTAGACCTAAAACCATTAAAATCCTATAAGAAAACCTAGGCAATACCATTCAGGACACAGGCATGGGCAAGGACTTCATGTCTAAAACACCAAAAGCAATGGCAACAAAAGCCAAAATCGACAAATGGGATCTAATTAAACTAAAGAGCTTCTGCACAGCAAAAGAAACTACCATCAGAGTGAACAGGCAACCTACAGAATGGGAGAAAATTTTTGCAACCTACTCATCTGACAAAGGGCTAATATCCAGAATCTACAATGAACTCAAACAAATTTACAAGAAAAGGGCAAACAACCCCATCAAAAAGTGGGCAAAGGACATGAACAGACACTTCTCAAAAGAAGACATTTATGCAGCCAAAAAACACATGAAGAAATGCTCATCATCACTGGCCATCAGAGAAATGCAAATCAAAACCACAGTGAGATACCATCTCACAGCAGTTAGAATGGCCATCATTAAAAAATCAGGAAACAACAGGTGCTGGAGAGGATGTGAAGAAATAGGAACACTTTTACACTGTTGGTGGGACTGGAAACTAGTTCAACCATTGTGGCAGTCAGTGTGGCGATTCCTCAGGGATCTAGAACTAGAAATATCATTTGACCCAGCCATCCCATTACTGGGTATATACCCAAAGGACTATAAATCATGCTGCTATAAAGACACATGCACACGTATGTTTACTGTGGCACTATTCACAATAGCAAAGAGTTGGAACCAATGCAAATGTCCAACAACGATAGACTGGATTAAGAAAATGTGGCACATATACATCATGGAATACTATGCAGCCATAAAAAATGATGAGTTCATGTCCTTTGTAGGGACATGGATGAAACCGGAAAACATCATTCTCAGTAAACTATCGCAAGGACAAAAAACCAAACACCGCATGTTCTCACTCATAGGTGGGAATTGAACAATGAGAACACATGGACACAGGAAGGGGAACATCACACTCTGGGGACTGTTGTGGGGTGGGGGGAGGGGGGAGGGACAGCATTAGGGGATATACCTAATGCTAAATGACGAGTTAATGGGTACAGGAAATCAACATGGCACATGGATACATATGTAACAAACCTGCACATTGTGCACATGTACCCTAAAACCTAAAGTATAGTAATAAAATAAAATAAAAAAAAGGCTCATCCAGAAAATGAATATAGGAGCTGGTCACTGCAGTTTTTGAGGCTTCTCAGAGATGCTGGACTTCCAGGGAGAGAAACTGAGGCATGTAAGAAGGCAGAAACAACTCAGTGGTGACACATTGTGGAGTCTGGCCCACAATCAGTACATTTTGATCCACTACACTAAACCCTAGGCCACAGCTCAGTTCCTCCTTTTAAGAAAAAAATGTGGGAAACAAATATTCTAAGAATGACGAAAGACAAGGAGAATGAACCCCCAATTGGTTTTATGGTGCCTCTACTTGCACACTACTGTGTAAATGGAAGGATATGCCAGAGTTTTTAATACTCCAGCTGGTTACACATTAGGTCTGGTCTTGTGCACATTTTAAAATGATGGGCAAATTACATCAAGGAAAATTCAGAGCCCAAAGGTCGACCTGCAACTCTGAAGCTTCTGAGTTCTCTGTTTTCTTTTCTGCCTGCTTTAAGTCTGCTGTTACTTTTCTACTGAGATAAACTGTACCATTTGCATCCAACTGTTACCAGATGGAAGGTCTTGACTGTGAGTTGTCCAGTTTCTTGGTGTGTTGAACAAAGAATTGAACCAAACACAAACAAGCAACAAAAGAACAAAGCAACGAAAGACAAAGCAACAAAAGCACAGATTTATTGAAGCCAAAGTACATTCCACAGGGTCGGAGTAGGCTAGAGCAGGCCTTTCAAGAGCGCCCCCATTAGGGTTTTTATAAAGCTAAAAGAATTTGGTAACACACCTTTAAAGGTCTCCAACTGGTTACACCCTGTGAAGGACTGGCCTATGAGCAGTCAGGGGCTGAAGTGGAAGCTTCTGTGTTGTTATCACAGGCGTGAGGATGTGGCCTGTATACTGCTTAATCTTGCCTAGAACTGCCTGCACCTGCTGTTCTTCTGCTTATGTGAACTGGCCGTACCTGCTGTTCTTTTGCTTACGCCTTAACCCTTGGTTACCCTTATTCCCTATTCTCTTGCCTTAAAACCATTTCTTCTTGTTATTGTTTTTGCAAACCAGTGAGTTTGTATTAATATCTCATGGCCAGAGTTCTGATATACAAGTTATAGGATCTTTATATGAGTGTGTAAGTGTGTGTTTATGTGTACATACACACATTTTGTTATGTGTTTTTGGCCACAAGGTACCAAATTAGGTTAAAGTTAAAGAGTATTTATAAATTAAATAATAAGACTAAATGCTTTTCTATTTCACACGACTTAAGCAAAATCTTTAAAAAATAAGGTTGCTTTAATACTATTGGGAAAGTAATATCAGCAATGCCTTAAGAATTATCAGCATACATTTTTGTTTGCATTTATTGTTCAAGAGATTTCACACACAGTATCTTATCCTTGCCAAACACTATAAGGTGTCAAAATTTGGCATAAGGGTTATAAAACCATAAGCCCAGCCCAAAACAGAATAATCTTTGCTTTTGTAATTCTTGATAAATAAGATGTTAATATTGTTGGTTTAATGAAAACAGCTAAATCTTGAATTATAGGTAGAATAGTCATATATTTAATCACAAGTTTCTTATTTAGGTACAGCCTGAAATTCACAGGCTATTAAAATGGTTAACAGAGAAATAACTTTAAATGACGACTATCACAGTTTTTATAAATAATCTAGGTAAACTATTAAAACAAAACAATTAGGTAAATGTATTGAAATAAACACTTGTATAGAACGTTGTCACAACTTAGAACCTAAAGTTATAATAAATTAAATAATAGATATTTCATTAAATGTCTGGGTATTTTCCAATTTAAAAAAATTATGTTTTAGAAAAACATTCTTTCTAGAAAATGTGTTTTTATTAAAAGGTAAATAATTGTTGTCCAATTCAAAGCTTAAAGGTTATATATAAAACAAGGTAAAAGGAATCAGAAAATATGAGAGATGTAAAGAAACTTATCGAAATAAAGAAGTATTTTTTGGTAAGAAAGCTTAAAAGAAAAATAATTTCATATAAGGAAGGATCTTACATGTTGATTTTTAATTCTAAAATAAAATGACTGGGTTGTTCGAGACATAAAAATATTTAGGACAAACCAGAAAGTCCAAGCATGTCCTCAATAGTCTAACTCATAATAAGGTTAGTAAAAGATAAATTTGTTAAAATGTTATGTTATTAATTGGCTGTAGTTAGAGAAAATCATAATAAATAGTTTTTCTAAAAATTCAACTTTGATGTTAAAAATACACTCATAGAAAACTAAAGAACTGGTTAAAACATGATTTCATTAAAAGTATTGTTACTCTTAATCCAAGAAGTTTTTAATTTTTAAATTCCACAATCTGTTTCTTTATGAAATTATTCTGATTGATATCTCAGAAGCTGTACACTGTTACTTCAGCTCCTTCTCTCTTCTGAGTAGGCCTGAGATGGTAACTCCTTCCTTTAACTTTTGTTGTCTCCTGTAACTTTTTAGAATAGTCTAAGACAGATAATTTGTAAGCAGACAAATGAAATATCTTTTGGACCTGCCTTTTTTATTCTGCATTCCTGTTTTATCTATATGTTTATATGTGTCATGTGGAAGTAATATTTCACTACCAAATTACCTAAAAGAGCACTAATCAATTGACTTCAATGAGTGAGTGCTGGCCGGGTGTGGTGGCTCACCCCTGTAATCCCAGCACTTTGGGAGGTCAAGGTGGGTGGATCACCTGAGGTCAGGGGTTCAAGACTAGCCTGGCCAACATGGTGAAACCTCATCTCTACTAAAAATACAAAAATTAGCCAGGTGTAGTGGTGGGCGCCTGTAATCCCAGCTACTCAGGAGGTTGAGGCAGGAGAATTGCTTGAACCCTGGAGAAGGAGGTTGCAGTGAGCAGAGATTGCATCATTGCACTCCAGCCTGGGCGACTAGAGCAAAACTCCATCTCAAAAAAAAAAAAAAGTGAGTGCTTATCAGACTGGTGGAAGCTAGCTCAGATGGCTTTTAATTCACATGACCTTGGTAATCTTTGGTAAGATTAATTTGGTGAATTTAATCTCAAAATTATCTCCAGCAGTTAAAATCTTAAAGTAATGTCAGGTTAAATTAAGTAACCTGGGTTTTTGTTCCCCCTGCCCCCCAACTGGGAATTTGAGTTATTAAGAGTTAAAATAGTAGGAGTGTAAAAGGTGTTTTTGTTGAAGTTCATAAAACACAAGCATGTGTTTTTTGTAAAAGAAAATGTAATTTTTTCTAGTTAATTAAGAGTTGCTTTAAAATAAAGGAAAAATTACACAGTTAAAACTAAATGGATTAAAAGAAACATTAAGCCAGGACAACAAAAGTTACCTCTGAGACCCGTGGTTACCAAGAAGATAGTCAATGTGGGGGAAGGGCAAAGCCAAGCAACTATTAAAACCAGAGGGTATAATGTAAAGGAATTGTTCCATTTTGTAGATTGGTATCATCAGCTTCTTGAGAAATCTTTACCATGAGGAATTTTAAAACTAGTTGCTGTAAAGACAAACTCCTTAATTATAAATGCTGTAGAATGAGCTTGTTTGGGTTGATGTAGGACCCACAGCTCGTTGTTAAATAATCACTGATGGTATATGTGATCCAAATGCGCAAGAGGTTATTCCCACAAACAACCTAGTGGACCAGATAAAGGCCACTGTAAGGTCTCTTTACCCTGAGAAGGGGACTGTCCACCTCTCTCCATAAAATGCCAAGTGGAGCACCCCAGATGAAGCAGCTGATATGCTTCATATGTAAGCCATGTTGACACTGGCTTTATGATGACTGGGATGTTCTGCCACCTAACATGTCTATTTCCCAGGTCATGCTAAATTTGGGGGTTAAGGGTTAACAGGGTTCCTTTTACATGGGCACTCTGGGAAACATTGCTCTTGCAGACTCATATGACTGTTTGAGAAGTCTTATCAAATTTGCTGTCCCTTATGGGTCTTATAGATGCTTAATAAAATATTAGGGTAATTAGGAAAGGGAAAGGAAAAAGGGAGTCAATGGATTTGCCCCAGAAAGGTGATTGAAATTTCTGGATGGTCATTCACTATTTGCCCCAGATTGAAAATTTAAAAATAAATAAACAAATAGGCAAAGGTTATCATGAGAAAGCTGACATTGCCTGGGACAATGTTGAGGCAAATAAGATAAACATTAACCAAAGGGCCTGAGTCCCTTGGCCCAACCCCCTGCTGGGACCCAAATCCTTTGGATATAGGATCTTGCTACCTGGGGAATGCAAGGGGGAGAATACTCATAAGCAGAGAGCCTCTTTTTTTTCCCCTAGGACTGATTCCAACTATGTGAGGAGCTGCTAGATTTTACAGTGCCTGATAGGCAACTCTCAGCTAACAAGAGCTGTCTGGCTTGTGGACAGCAGTTCCAAGGTGAACAAACAATACCCTGTTTGAAAGCCACTGCTCTGATTAAAGAATCAAGCAAATCTTTTTCTTTTGAGTTATTTATAGTATAGAGCAATTGGGTGAAGTATAATATGTTTTTGTGAGCAAATTTAATTTTCTTTCTGAGCTCTCCAAAATTCAGAAACCGTTCATGAGTATTCTGATCTTAAGACAATATAGTTATTTGCATAAGTTTAGTAAGAGTCTTTTAAAACAGGACATTTGGAGACACTGGTTATTTTATCAAGGCTTTGACCATGATAACATATTTTAAGGTAAAGTTCCAGCAAAGCCAACTTAAGGCTACAATAATCCTCCAGAGCAGTGGTCCCCAGCATTTTTGGTACCAGGGACCAGTTTCATGGAAAACAATTTTTCCATGGATCGGGGGCATGATTTTGAGATGAAACTGTTCTACCTCAGATCATCAGGCATTAGTCAGATTCTCATGAGGAGCACGTAATTTAGATCCCTCCCTGTGCAGTTCACAATGGTGTTTGCATGCTCCTATGAGAATCTAGAGAATCTAATATCACCACTGATGTGACAGGAGGTGGAGCTCAGTTGGTAATGCTTTATCCCCTGCCACTCACCTCCTGCTGTGCAGCCCAGTTTGTAACAGGACACAAACATGTACCAGTCTGCAGCCCAGGAGTAGTACTGTCTACTGCTCTAGAGAGTACTAGATTATTCTTCCTATTTTAAATTGGTGCCTAATGGAATAGTTTTCTTTTTCTGTTCTGACACACAAATACTCTTTTGATTGTCAAAATATTAATGTTATTTATCTCTCCTTGTTTTACTTCCAAGAAAAACAAAATAATGGTATTCTGAAGTCCAGAGACGCAAATCTCCCTTATTTGGCATTCCACTGGGCCTGATCTGTTTTTTTCACTGCAAATGTCCTCCTGCTAAGACTATACAAGAACCCTCCCTCTAGGTCCAGGGACTGTCGTGGAAAAGGTAGGTGCATGAGATTGTAAGGGCTGGTTTTGAGTCATAGAATTAGGTCAAGATCAGACCCTCCAAATCAAGAATGGGTATACAGATACCTAAACAGTTTACAAAACAAGAGACTTTGCCTTCTGAGCTTTTATGTGGCACCTTTTCATCCATCCCAACCATAAGGAATTTCCTGCTTGCTGTAGAATTAAAAAAATAACTACTTAGAGGATAAAGACACCCCATGACAAAGCCTCCTGGGTATAATACTCCCTGTTATGAGTCATGCAAATATATACATATATGTATAATTAAAATTTATAAATAAATCTATAAATAAATTTTATAAACAAAATTAAAAATTTCAGAACAAACCTTATGTTTTGTATACTTCATTGCTGTAAGTCTGTAATTAAACCAATATCACAGTAGCTCAAAGCATAAAAATTAAAGATAAGTCAGTTTTGTAACCTTGCCTTTGGTTTTTTGTTTGTTGACTTTTTACTTAAAAAAAATTCAAGGGGTAAAGAATGCATGTCCACATCCATTCCTATCTGGCCTAAAGCATTTAATTGGCTATAAGTCTTTTTATTAATACTCTAAGTTCCTTGGCCACAGGGAGTCTTACCAAGGGACAGGATGGACCTGGGGCAGGCAACCATGTCATCCCAGCAATGCTATAGGACAAAGTAAAAATTTGGTGGCCATCAGTGTTGCATTTGGCAAATCTTGGCCAGAAGCGGGAGAATGCAAACCAGAAATGAAATTCTAAGTCCCCCCTCAACCATCTGAACGGATCCCTCCTCTCAGACAAGGGCATTTGGGGAGTCAACCTGAAAATCTAGTTCAGGCTATGATGGAAGAGGGTGTTGGACATGCCTCATTGTACCCTTCCAGTATTACCATCAACAGAGACCTTAAGTATGATAAGAAACCTTTACAATCTATTCTCACAGAAGCTTGTTACTTGGAGGCTTTATCTGCATGATAAATCCTTGGTCTCCACAATTCCTTATCTTACCCAGACATTCTTTTCTGTTAATAATAACTCTTTCAACTAATTACCAATCATAAATTTTTAAATCTACCTATGTCCTGGAAGGTCTACCCCCCCACCTCCCCTTGCGAGTTGTCCTGCCCTTCCAGATGGAGCCATTATAAGCCATTACATGTATTGACTGGTATATTATGTCTCCCTAAAATGCATAAAAGCAAGCTGTACCCCAAACACCTTGGGCACATGTCGTCAGGACCTCCTGAGGCTGTGTCATGGGTGCACGCTAAACCTTGGCAAAAAAACAAACAAACAAACAAACAAAAAAACACCTTTCTAAATTGATTGAGACCTGTCTCAGGTATCTGGGGTTCACAGGGCATGTAAAGTCTTCTGGAAGGACTCCATCATGCAGCTAAATTCTCGGTGTTTAGAACTAAAAACTACTGAGCCAGGTCCCAAAATTGAAAAGCACAGCATAGGACAGCATTATTAGCAGATGAAAAATAAATCAGATACCTCTTACAGCATCATGAGGAAGTAAATGCATAAATTTGTTTTCTTTTCTATAAATACAAATTTACAAGATAGGTATATCTGTTTTCAAGTATCACACTCAGAAATTGTCACCATTTTCTACAAACTTCAGGCTATGCATCAGTCCTCTGGTTTAGAACTATAGGAAATCAATTGCTCTATATTCATTCAAGAGGTTGTCTAAAAATAGCAGTCTTTTATAACTACATGAAACTAAGAAATATGAAGATAATTGGTCTAATTCAATGAAAATCAATTATTCTTATGTTAACACTGTTACTATGATGTATCCTTTTGTATAACTCAATTTTCAAATATTTTTATTAATTATTTATTAGTCCATATTTTTTAGAATTTGTTCATCAAACAATATCATTTGGCTTACTTCTGCCAAGGGTTCTATGACAGGAATCTCTTAGTCTCTGATATAAATCAGTACACAATAAATGTCATTGATTCACAGCTGGGATAATCGTTCTAATATCACAATTCTAAAAATGTATATTTGTAATGTCTATATTTTCATAGCATGGGTGCTTTCAATCTTCAACATAGAAAGCTAGGATTATGGGACATTGTCTTTAGAACTCTCATGCCTTAGATTATTTTGTTCTTGTTATTATTATATAAATAATTAAAGAAGTAATTAAGGAGTGATAATTCAGATCTGTTTCAGATTGCTTCATTAAAACATAGTTTCTCAATCAAATTTAAGAGCTATATAAATTAGGAAATAATTTTAAACTCCTATTATGAAAATGATTATTTCTTTGTTATTTATGCAAATTTTACTTATTTAACATGTCATTCTAATGTCTGTATAACTTTTAACTAAAACTACCATATAGAGATATTTTCTTCCAAAGAGTTTATCAAGTTGATCCTAGATAAATATTTTTTGATGTTGCCATACTCAAGCATATCTCAATCTCTTGTGATGGCATAACAGTTAATATTTTTTTAACTAGAATGAAGTATCAGAGTTTTTGGAATACGTATTTATTTTTAAGAGATCAAAGTAGACTCAAAAATTTCCTGATAATGATGAAACTCTCACTGGTATTTTGAAGTCCTCATGATGCTGTTTTGTGCTTGCTTTAATTTTCTCTTATAAAAATAGATGTTTCTGCATGTTATAATAATGATGGAATATGCCTGAAGCTTCAGTGGCACTAATTAGATTAGTACAAAGACTGTGGGCATCAAAAGAACCTCAAAATATTGGGCTGAACTACATAACATCACCAACTACACAAATGGCAGTTTTATGTGATTCAGTCTAATACATTTGTCTCCCTCAGTGTAATGCACACACAAAGAGACTTGCATGAACACACAAGCACCATATTTCTTTTCCCAGTCCCAGGTGTGCATTACTGTTTTAATTCTATTTTCCACTCCTTCTCACTGCTGGATTATAGAAAAGGGGTCACTGTCATGAATAAAAAGGGAAAGCTAACAAAATTATCTTTTAAAAGCCTCAAACACAAATGTACATCACCGAAGAATTTTTAAATTCACAGTAGAGAATAACCAATAAGATGCAAATGATGGTGTTAAGTATCAAAATTTTGAGTTGAATGCCTGATAAGTACCTATAACACATTACAGAAGGTGTATAGAGTCTCACTATTTATCTCCCCAGTAATTAGTTGGGGAATAATGACACTCTAATCTCACATCTTGAAGTCTTTGCTCCTCATTAGTGAAATAAGCTACTTTTAACCTTGTTTATTCCAAATTATCTCAGAGTTGAAATTTTGGAGCTTCATATTAAATATTTGTGATAAAGAGCTTTTTAATTACATTATTTTATTGCTTTCCAATAGCATCTGAAGTGCTGTGAAGGTCTATAGACAATATATCATGTACTGTAAGATTGTAATATTATTTCTTTCTTTCTGGTCTTAACTAAGGTTCATAAGGTTCCTAAATGTATTTTTAACAGATCTAGTGTTTGAAAAGGAGTTTGATTAAATGTGCTTTAATTCATAGGAACAGGGTTAAAACAAGAGAAGAAGGCAGAGTGCTAGGTTATGGTTTTTAAGAGCAGGTATCTCTAGTCTTAATAGAATTGTGTATCTAAACTTTTCTCCACGAGGCAACTAAACCTGAAATTATGTCGGCAAAACTGGGAGTGGCTGTGCATGGTTAACAAAGAGTTCAGTGCTAACACCGCTTTGGATTGAAGTGCCACAATGCTTTTTATTCCACTAAATACACTTAGAAACAGAAAAATGAAAAGATGTTACATTACCTCTTTGAAAATGTTTTCCGCTGTGTACTCCTCTACCAGCACTACCACCATCCAAAAGAAGTGCTTGTTACCATCCACCTATTATTTAAGTAAAAAAATAACATCAGTGAAATAATTTTGAATGATTATGCTTGCTTCAGGGAAAGTTATTCTAGAAAACGAAGTTTCTTCAGTAAGCTTTGTAAAGAAGCTTACACTAGTCACATCTGAATATTTAAAATATTTCTCAATTTAATAACTGTTAGTAAAAATATTTACCTGTAAATTTTCTTATGTAGAAAAGTGTTAATTTTATTCAAATATGTAATATTTACTATAGATAGTATATTTATGTTAGGACAATTGATGGAATAGTGCATTTTAATTCTAGTGCTTAATGTATATTTATAATGGTAGAGTTTATCCATGGTGTCATAAGACATAAAAATGACTCTATCACAAGTCATTTTGTTAATTAGGAATAAAGTTCCAGAGTTTTGATTTATTCATTTTCAGAATTCAAAGTGGACTCAGAATATTCCTGACAATAATGTTACTTTTACTTATATGTCTTTCAATAATCTTTTTGTAGACAGGAGAAAAAGGAGCAGAGTTACAGCTAACTTTTCTAGGCATTGCAATAACAAAGAATATATGCTATCTGCAGGCCACAAAGTCTCTGTTATTTATAAATTTAACAGTTCTAGCAATTATACATTAATTAATTTAGTGCTCTAAAATAGATTTTCTTATGTAATCTCAATTTTCTTAAATCCATTCCAGTATGTTGCAAATATGAAGGTCTCCCACTGATTTGCAGCACAGCAAACTAAATGCAGAGTCTTCTTTAGATCACATAAGAGATCCACAGATATTCATCAAATATACAGATACATGTTTATTTAGCAGTATCTTAAATTTATATGTTATTTTCACATGAATCATCTCAATTTCTGGATACCCAGTAATTTGGTAAAATAAACAGAATGGAATTTCTATAAAAAATTTGAAAAATCTGAAAATCTCTCTTAGGACCCACTTTCAGTATTTTAAGTCATTACATTTGATTAATATATATCAATATATATTTTCTTTCCAAGAGAATGTCCCTAAAGGAATATAGCATAATCTGTTGTTAACACAGTTCAAAATGTGTGATATAGTTTGGCTTTGTGTTCCCACCCAAATCTCATCTCAAATTTTAATCCCCACATGTTAAGGGAAAGACTGGTGGGAGGTGATTGGATCATGGGGGTGGTTTCACCCATACTGGTCTCATGACAGAGAGTGAGTTCTCATGAGATCTGATGGTTTTATAAGGGGCTCTTCCTGCTTTCTCCTTCCCTTCTTCTCTCTCCTGTCGCCATGTGAGAAGGTCCAAGCATGCTTCCCCTTCACCTTCCTCATGATTGTAAATTTCCTGAGGCCTCTCAAGCCATGCAGAACTGTGGGCCAATTAAACCTCTTTCCTTTATAAGTTACCCAGTCTTAGGTATTTCTTTACAGCAGTGTGAAAACGGACTAATACAATGTGGTTCCCAAAAATAAATTGTGAGGCTGGGCGTGGTGGCTTACTCCTGTAATCCCAGCACTTTGGGAGGCCAAGGCGGGTGGACCACCTGAGGTCAGGAGTTCAAGACCAGCCTGGCCAACATGGTGAAACCCCATCTCTACTAAAAATGCAAAAATTAGCTGGGCATGGTGGCACATGCCTGTAATCCCAGCTACTTGGGAGGCTGAGGCAGAAGAATCACTTGAACCTGGGACACGGAGGTTGCAGTGAACTGAGATCGTGCCATTGCACTCCAGCCTGGGCAACAAGAACGAAACTCCATCTCCAAAATCAAAGAAACAAACAAAAATGAATTGTGATAAAAAGGAGAAATTACCAATCCCTAAATATATTTGTTTCAGCAAGAGCTCATATGTGTGTATGTGTATATATACATATATGCAAGTATATATACTCTAAATTTATAAATTTTGTCTTTGCAAATATATATGTAAATAACTATGATTACAAAAATATACAAAGGCAAAATTTATACTTTAAGTATTCAGAAAGATACACAAGATTACTTTAACAAAGTACTAAATTGCACTGTCTTAATATCCAAAGAGTAGAAATGCGATGTATGGTAGATTGCTCTGGTAATGTGATCAGCCTTAAAATACTTAAGGTGGCTGAATCTAAAAATAATTTGTAAAACTATATGAAACCATAGCTTTTCTCCTGTTTTCATCCTTACATATTTAATGGTGAATCCCAAGGAATCTTGAGCAGGGACAAAAGCGTTAAATATATTATGTGAATCAACATCTGCAACCTGCTGGTAACAAAAAGCTAAAACTTTCACCATGATGACATAAACTCATATGAACACAGCAGGCACAGTTTTATTAAGCAATTCATTCAAATTTCTTAATGCACCTTAAGACAGCCAAGATCTATCTAAATAATAGACTAGATAATATTTGTAGGTTATTTTCATTTTATATCTTAGAAGATTTTATGGTTTTTGAAGTGAACTAAGCCAAAAGAAGTCACAGTTATGCTTGGAATATCTGGAATCAAACTATTCTAAATGAAGGGGGTTTTATAAAGACTAAGGTCACAGTTGGCTTTATACGTTATTTAAAAAGATCATAAACTCTGTATCATGATAGAACTCCATCTTATATAATCCCCTATTAAAATATTTTTCCCCAACCATATAGTCAAATGCTTAAAACCACACCATGAAATGGATATTCTCATTGATTAGAACAATGCTAAAGAAGAATATTGTTGTTTATAAATTTGTAGCTTGAAAGTTCGGTATTAATGCCTAAGCAAGAGTATAGTTATTAGACCATCTAGGCCATCATGAAATGACCACAAAAGCTTAGGAAGCCAGGCAATGATCTGGCATCACTTTCAGAGGGAATATGATTGCAGAAGGTGTGATTACCCAGGGACACGTGACCACACAGGAGTGTCACAGAAGGAAAGTAAAAAATAAAATTATCTGGGAACTACAATGTACCAAGTATAGTCTAAGGCTGCCTTACCAACTAATTTTCCAAAAATAAATGATCTTTTTTCAGAATATTCCCATTGGATGTAAATCCAATGATAGGGAAACAAACAAACTTTATTTATCTTTAATTGCTTTGTTCTTTTCCAATAAGGGTTCTATGAAATCTATCCAAAACATCACTGCTTATTATCATTAATAGTCTTGCAGTGCTAAAATTATTAATGAATCTCCATCATCTTTGAAAATCGTTTCCAATTTCCGGACTGGGGACACCTGAGGGGCAGCAAAATCATAAAAAGCAGTTGACATGCTCCACTTGTCCTCATGCACAACCGTCTAACAAATAATTTGCGTAAGATGTTTTTAAACATGATCTTATGGATTTCAGTTCATGCCCTAATAGTTAGTACAATAAAAATTTCCTTCAAAGCATTGTTGAATTTAGAGTAAATTGTTGTCTCTAAAACAACAACGACAGAGTAAAATGTAAGTACTGTCATGCAGAGGATCTAGTAGCTTTAGGTTGAAACGTTTTCAGTATTCAAAAAGTATAAAACCACTGCTCTTCAGCTTGAATACAGGCTAGAGTATAATAACAGGAAAGCATTATGTCTAGCAAGGCACTGTAAAAGGTTAGATTTAGATATTTACAAACATTTATTGCTACAAAATTCAGTTGGAGACTGACTCTCACTGTTATAGAGGAAATATTATCAAGATCATGGAGCTAAGATTTGCTGCTGGACTTAGAAATTGGAAAAATAAACCCTTAAAAATAAACCCATATTAAACCTTGAATTTTAACTGTTGAAGTTAACAGTTATCAAGAGAACTATAGAGTAAAGGTAGGAGGAAAGAGAGACATCAAAAAAATTTAAAACAGAATCAATGTGCATAGTGATTTCAATAAATTGGCTAATAAAGTTTGTAGTTACTAATCACTAGAAATGTTATATGTGGGATATCAGTGGGATATAGGTTATTTAATTAACAAATAAAATATAAGAACTACTTCATAGATCACAGTAACCAAACCAACAAGAAAGACCTGGGATTTTTAAAACCACGTGCTAGCTATAACTAAAACATGACTTTCATTAACAAGGTTTAAAGTTTGTTCTATTTAATGGATAAACTTTTAAGATGTTTAGAGCAAGCTACAGCAATTGATCTGTGAAACCTATATGCACCTATACGATGCTTTTTAGTTTTTTTTTTCCTTTCAAAGTCTCACATTGCCATCCGTCACCACCTCCTGTTATTTTTTTTCACCAAAAAATCACTCCTTTTTCCTATCCATCCCTTTTCATTCCCACTACCACCACTGTAATTCTGTGCTTCTATATTGTGTCAGTCTGGCAGAGTTTATTTACTTGTCTATTTCTGCCCCACTCCTTTCATAGTCATCTTGCACATAAATGTTTTATTTATTCTGTTTGATTAAAAGCTTTCTAAAGACAGAAGCCAGCACATAGCACATAAAAGATATTTGGAAGTTTTGACTGCATATGTAGGATGACAGATGAATGAATGGACAGATGGAGAGAATTTGAGATCCTCATCGGAGATATATTTCAACTACCAGAAAAGACTGTATTGTAACTATCAGCAGGGTCGCCAAAAGTGTGACATTCAATCAAGAATTTTCAGCAATTGGTTTTGCAGGAAGCAGACAGAGATCAATTTCTGCTTAAGAAAATGGGAGAAAGCATATTTGGACAAAGGAAGAAGAACAGCTATGCAGGTTCCACGAGTCATTGACCAAATCAAGTAGGAGCCCGGTATTGCCTTTCAGAGTCTCTGCAATCAGGATAAAATGTCTGGGTCTCTAAGCCCCATCAGTCAGGGGACATGGGTTGCCAGGTGGGGTTTAACCAGGAGACACTCTGCAGCTGAGACAAATTCTGTAGGAGCTGAAAAAAGAAGGTAGTCAGCTGACAGAACCCCACATAGCTGGGCAGCAAGTCCTATTTTGAAGGAGTATTTGAGAGGTGCAGTTTCAAGTCCTCCACATTAATCAACCCGTTTTCTTTATTGTGGTAAAATAGACACAATAAATATACCCTCTAAACAATTTTTAAGTTGACAAGTACAGTATTTTAACTATGGGCACAATGTTGTACAGCAGATATCTAGAACTTTTTCATCTTGCATGGCTGAAAGTCTATTACCCATTGATAAAACTGCCCGTTTCCCCTTCCTCTACCCTGACAACCATAATTCAATTTTCTGTTTCTGTAAGTTTATTTAATTTAGTTATCTTATATATGTGTTTGTGATTGACTTATTTCACTTAGCATAATGTCCTCAAGGTCGATCCATGTTGTTGTGCCAGGATTTCTTTCTCTCTCTCTCTTTTTATTTATTTATTTATTTTTTTGAGATGGAGTCTCGCTCTGTTGCCCAGGTTGGAGTACAGTGGCGTGATCTTGGCTCACTGCAACCTCCGCCTCCCAGGTTCAAGCAATTCTCCCTGCCTCAGCCTCCTGAGTAGCTGGGAATACAGGCACCTGTCACCACACCCAGCTAATTTTTGTTTTTTTTTTCTTTTTTTTTTTTTAAATCCCAGAGTTTATTTATTTTTTTTTATTTTATTTTTTTTTATTTATTTTTTTTTTTATTATACTTTAGGGTTTTAGGGTACATGTGCACAATGTGCAGGTTTGTTACATATGTATCCATGTGCCATGTTGATTTCCTGCACCCATTAACTCGTCATTTAGCATTAGGTCTATCTCCTAATGCTGTCCCTCCCCCCTCCCCCCACCCCACAACAGTTCCCGGAGTGTGATGTTCCCCTTCCTGTGTCCATGAGTTCTCATTGTTCAATTCCCACCTATGAGAGAGAACATGCGGTGTTTGGTTTTTTGTCCTTGCGATAGTTTACTGAGAATGATGTTTTCCAGTTTCATCCATGTCCCTACAAAGGACACGAACTCATCATTTTTTATGGCTGCATAGTATTCCATGGTGTATATGTGCCACATTTTCTTAATCCAGTCTATCGTTGTTGGACATTTGGGTTGGTTCCAACTCTTTGCTATTGTGAATAGTGCCGCAATAAACATACGTGTGCATGTGTCTTTATAGC
Source organism: Nomascus leucogenys (assembly GCF_006542625.1). Lineage (NCBI taxonomy): Eukaryota > Metazoa > Chordata > Mammalia > Primates > Hylobatidae > Nomascus > Nomascus leucogenys. The sequence goes on from NC_044406.1 coordinate 55,461,141, forward strand.
AGCATGATTTATAGTCCTTTGGGTATATACCCAGTAATGGGATGGCTGGGTCAAATGGTATTTCTAGTTCTAGATCCCTGAGGAATCGCCACACTGACTTCCACAATGGTTGAACTAGTTTACAGTCCCACCAACAGTGTAAAAGTGTTCCTATTTCTCCACATCCTCTCCAGCACCTGTTGTTTCCTGATTTTTTAATGATGGCCATTCTAACTGGTGTGAGATGGTATCTCACTGTGGTTTTGATTTGCATTTCTCTGATGGCCAGTGATGATGAGCATTTCTTCATGTGTTTTCTGGCTGCATAAATGTCTTCTTTTGAGAAGTGTCTGTTCATGTCCTCTGCCCACTTTTTGATGGGGTTGTTTGTTTTTTTCTTGTAAATTTGTTTGAGTTCATTGTAGATTCTGGATATTAGCCCTTTGTCAGATGAGTAGGTTGCAAAAATTTTCTCCCATTCTGTAGGTTGCCTGTTCATTCTGATGATAGTTTCTTTTGCTGTGCAGAAGCTCTTTAGTTTAATGAGATCCCATTTGTCGATTTTGGCTTTTGTTGCCATTGCTTTTGGTGTTTTAGACATGAAGTCCTTGCCCACGCCTATGTCCTGAATGGTATTGCCTAGGTTTTCTTGTAGGATTTTAATGGTTTTAGGTCTAACATATAAGTCTTTAATCCATCTTGAATTAATTTTTGTATAAGGTGTAAGGAAGGGATCCAGTTGCAGCTTTCTACATATGGCTAGCCAGTTTTCCCAGCACCATTTATTAAATAGGGAATCCTTTCCCCATTTCTTGTTTTTGTCAGGTTTGTCAAAGATCAGATAGTTGTAGCTATGCAGCATCATTTCTGAGGGCTCTGTTCTGTTCCATTGATCTATGTCTCTGTTGTGGTACCAGTACCATGCTGTTTTGGTTACTGTAGCCTTGTAGTATAGTTTAAAGTCAGGTAGCGTGATGCCTCCAGCTTTGTTCTTTTGGCTTAGGATTGACTTGGCGATGCGGGCTCTTTTTTGGTTCCATATGAACTTTAAAGTAGTTTTTTCCAATTCTGTGAAGAAAGTCATTGGTAGCTTGATGGGGATGGCATTAAATCTATAAATTACCTTGGGCAGTATGGCCATTTTCACGATATTGATTCTTCCAACCCATGAGCATGGAATGTTCTTCCATTTGTTTGTATCCTCTTTTATTTCATTGAGCAGTGGTTTGTAGTTCTCCTTGAAGAGGTCCTTCACATCCCTTGTAAGTTGGATTCCTAGGTATTTTATTCTCTTTGAAGCAATTGTGAATGGGAGTTCACTCATGATTTGGCTCTCTGTTTGTCTGTTATTGGTGTACAAGAATGCTTGTGATTTTTGTACATTAATTTTGTATCCTGAGACTTTTCTGAAGTTGCTAATCAGCTTAAGGAGATTTTGGGCTGAGACAATGGGGTTTTCTAGATATACAATCATGTCATCTGCAAACAGGGACAATTTGACTTCCTCTTTTCCTAATTGAATACCTTTTATTTCCTTCTCCTGCCTGATTGCTCTGGCCAGAACTTCCAGCACTATGTTGAACAGGAGCGGTGACAGAGGGCATCCCTGTCTTGTGCCAGTTTTCAGAGGGAATGCTTCCAGTTTTTGCCCATTCAGTATGATATTGGCTGTGGGTTTGTCGTAGATAGCTCTTATTATTTTGAGATACGTCCCATCAATACCTAATTTATTGAGAGTTTTTAGCATGAAGGGTTGTTGAATTTTGTCAAAGGCCTTTTCTGCATCTATTGAGATAATCATGTGGTTTTTGTCTTTGGTTCTGTTTATATGTTGGATTACAATTATTGATTTGCATATGTTGAACCAGCCTTGCATCCCAGGGATGAAGCCCACTTGATCATGGTGGATAAGCTTTTTGATGTGCTGCTGGATTCGGTTTGCCAGTATTTTATTGAGGATTTTTGCATCAATGTTCATCAAGGATATTGGTCTGAAATTCTCTTTTTTGGTTATGTCTCTGCCAGGTTTTGGTATCAGGACGATGCTGGCTTCATAAAATGTGTTAGGGAGGATTCCCTCTTTTTCTATCGATTGGAATAGTTTCAGAAGGAATGGTACCAGTTCCTCCTTGTATCTCTGGTAGAATTCGGCTGTGAATCCATCAGGTCCTGGACTCTTTTTGGTTGGTAAGCTATTGATTATTGCCACAATTTCAGAGCCTGTTATTGGTCTCTTCAGAGATTCAACTTCTTCCTGGGTTAGTCTTGGGAGGGTGTATTTGTCAAGGAATTTATCCATTTCTTCTAGATTTTCTAGTTTATTTGCATAGAGGTGTTTGTAGTATTCTCTGATGGTAGATTGTATTTCTGTGGGATCGGTGGTGATATCCCCTTTTTCGTTTTTTATTGCATCTATTTGATTCTTCTCTCTTTTCTTATTAGTCTTGCTAGCGGTCCATCAATTTTGTTGATCTTTTCAAAAAACCAGCTCCTGGATTCATTAATTTTTTGAAGGGTTTTTTGTGTCTCTATTTCCTTCAGTTCTGCTCTGATTTTAGTTATTTCTAGCCTTCTGCTAGCTTTTGAATGTGTTTGCTCTTGCTTTTCTAGTTCTTTTAATTGTGATGTTAGGGAGTCAATTTTGGATCTTTCCTGCTTTCTCTTGTGGGCATCTAGTGCTATAAATTTCCCTCTACACACTGCTTTGAATGTGTCCCAGAGATTCTGGTATGTTGTGTCTTTGTTCTCATTGGTTTCAAAGAACATCTTTATTTCTGCCTTCATTTCATTATGTACCCAATAGTCATTCAGGAGCAGGTTGTTCAGTTTCCATGTAGTAGAGCGGTTTTGAGTGAGTTTCTTAATCCTGAGTTCTAGTTTGATTGCACTGTGGTCTGAGAGACAGTTTGTTATAATTTCTGTTCTTTTACATTTGCTGAGGAGAGCTTTACTTCCAACTATGTGGTCAATTTTGGAATAGGTGTGGTGTGGTGCTGAAAAAAATGTATATTCTGTTGACTTGGGGTGGAGAGTTCTGTAGATGTCTATTAGGTCCACTTTATGTAGAGCTGAGTTCAATTCCTGGATATCCTTGTTAACTTTCTGTCTCGTTGATCTGTCTAATGCTGACAGTGGGGTGTTAAAATCTCCCATTATTATTGTGTGGGAGTTTAAGTCCCTTAGTAGGTCACTCAGGACTTGCTTTATGAATCTGGGTGCTCCTGTGTTGGGTGCATATATATTTAGGATAGTTAGCTCTTCTTGATGAATTGATCCCTTTACCATTATGTAATGGCCTTCTTTGTCTCTTTTGATCTTTGTTGGTTTAAAGTCTATTTTATCAGAGACTAGGATTGCAACCCCTGCCTTTTTTTGTTTTCCAGTTGCTTGATAGATCTTCCTCCATCCCTTTATTTTGAGTCTATGTGTGTCTCTGCACGTGAGATGGGTTTCCTGAATACAGCACACTGATGGGTCCTGACTCCTTATCCAGTTTGCCAGTCTGTGTCTTTTGATTGGAGCATTTAGCCCATTTACATTTAACGTTAATATTGTTATGTGTGAATCTGATCCTGTCATTATGATGTTAGTTGGTTATTTTGCTCGTTAGTTGCTATAGTTTCTTCCTAGTCTCGATGGTCTTTACAATTTGGCATGTTTTTGCAGTGGCTGGTACCGGTTGTTCCTTTCCATGTTTAGTGCTTCCTTCAGGAGCTCTTTTAGGGCAGGCCTGGTGGTGACAAAATCACTCAGCGTTTGCTTGTCTGTAAAGTGTTTTATTTCTCCTTCACTTATGAAGCTTAGTTTGGCGGGATAGGAGATTCTGGGTTGAAAATTCTTTTCTTTAAGAATGTTGAATATCGGCCCCCACTCTCTTCTGGCTTGTAGAGTTTCTGCTGAGAGATCAGCGGTTAGTCTGATGGGCTTCCCTTTGTGGGTAACCCGACCTTTCTCTCTGGCTGCCCTTAACATTTTTTCTTTCATTTCAACTTTGGTGAATCTGACAATAATGTGTCTTGGAGTTGCCCTTCTCAAGGAGTATCTTTGTGGCGTTCTCTGTATTTCCTGAATCTGAATGTTGGCCTGCCTTGCTAGATTGGGGAAGTTCTCCTGGATAATATCTTGCAGAGTGTTTTCCAACTTGGTTCCATTCTCCCCATCATTTTCAGGTACACCAATCAGACGTAGGTTTGGTCTTTTCACATAGTCCCAAATTTCTTGGAGGCTTTGTCCATTTCTTTTTATCCTTTTTTCTCTAAACTTCCCTTCTCGCTTCATTTCATTCATTTCATCTTCCATCAGCGATACCCTTTCTTCCAGTTGATCGCATCTGCTACTGAGGCTTCTGCAATCTTCGCGTAGTTCTCAAAACTTGGCTTTCAGCTCCATCGGCTCCTTGAAGCCCTTCTCTCCATTGGTTATTCTAGTTATCCATTCTTCTAATTTTTTTTCAAAGTTTTTAACTTCTTTGCTGTTGTTTTGAATTTCCTCTCGTAGCTCAGAGTAGTTTGATCGTCTGAAGCCTTCTTCTCTCAACTCATCAAAGTCATCCTCCATCCAGCTTTGTTCCGTTGCTGGTGAGGAACTGCGTTCCTTTGGAGGAGGAGAGGTGCTCTGTTTTTTAGAGTTTCCAGTTTTTTTGGTCTGTTTTTTCCCCATCTTTGTGGTTTTATCTACTTTTTGTCTTTGATGATGGTGATGTACAGATGGGTTTTTGGTGTGGATGTCCTTTCTGTTTGTTAGTTTTCCTTCTACCAGACAGGACCCTCAGCTGCAGGTCTGTTGGAGTTTACTAGAGGTGCACTCCAGACCCTGTTTGGCTGGGTGTCAGCAGCGGTGGCTGCAGAACAGCGGATTTTCGTGAGACCACAAATTCAGCTGTCTGATAGTTCCTCTGAAAGTTTTGTCTCAGAGAAGTACCGGGTTGAATGAGGTGTCAGTCTGTCCCTACTGGGGGGGTGCCTCCCAGTTAGGCTGCTCAGGGGTGAGGGACCCACTTTAGGAGGCAGTCTGACCGTTCTCAGATCTCCAGCTGCGTGCTGGGAGAACCACTACTCTCTTCAAAGCTGTCAGTCAGACAGGGACATTTAAGTCTGTGGAAGTTCTTGCAGAGTTTTTGTTTGTCTGTGCCCTGCCCCCAGAGGTGGAGCCTACAGAGACAGGCAGGCCTCCTTGAGCTGTGGTGGGCTCCACCCAGTTCGAGCTTCCTGGCTGCTTTGTTTACCTAAGCAAGCCTGGGCAATGGCGGGCGCCCCTCCCCCAGCCTCGCTGCCGCCTCGCAGCTTGATCTCAGACTGCTGTGCTAGCAATTAGCGAGACTCCGTGGGCATAGGACCCTCCGAGCCAGGTGCGGGACACAATCTCCTAGTGTGCCGTTTTCCAGGCCCGTTGGAAAAGCGCAGTATTAGGATGGGACTGACCCGATATTCCAGGTGCCGTCTGTTTCCCCTTTCTTTGACTAGGAAAGGGAACTCCCTGACCCCTTGCGCTTCCCGAGTGAGGCAATGCCTCGCCCTGCTTCGGCTCGCGCACAGTGCGCTTCACCGACTGTCCTGCACCCACTGTTAGGCACTCCCTAGTGAGATGAAACCAGTACCTCAAGCAGAAATGCAGAAATCACCCGTCTTCTGTGTCGCTGGGGCTGGGAGCTGGAGACCGGAGCTGTTCCTATTCGGCCATCTTGGCTCCACCCTCTAAATCCCCTAATTTTTGTATTTTTTAGTAGAGACGGGGTTTTGCCATGTTGGCCAGGCTGGTCTTGAACCCCTGACCTCAGGTGATCTACCCACCGCGCCTTCCCAAAGTGCTGGGATTTCCTTCTCTTTTAATACTGAATAATATTTGATTATATATGTACCACATTTTGTTTATCTATTCCTCCATCCATGATCATTTGGGTTGCTTCCACATCTTGGCTATTGTGAATATTGCTGCAGTGAAGATGGATGCGCAAATATCTCTTCAAGATTCAATTTTTAATTCTTTTGGATAAATACCCAGAAGTAAGATTCCTGGATCATATAGTAGTAGTGCTCCTATTTTCAAACTTTTGAGGAAACATAATGTGGCTGCACAGTTTTACAATCCTAACAACAATGTGTAATGATTTCTATTACTCCACATCCTCACCAAAACTTGTTATTTTGTTTTTTGGATAGTGGCCATCCTAACAGGTATGACATGATATCTCATTGAGACAATGGTTTGCATTTTCTTGATCACTAATGATGTTGCACACTTTTTCTTGTGATTTTTGCCTATTTGTATAACTTCTTTGGAAAAATGTCTGTTCAAGTCCTTTGCCCACTATTTTAATCTAAAACAAGATTTATTGCCTTTTATGTAGTTTGAAGTCCATGCAGCAAAGGAAACTAGCACAATTTTTAATGCAATTTAAAATAAAGGGGGGTGGCAGCAAATGCCCAAAGTTCTAGTCTTCTTGGGTCCCTGGGAAAGAAGGGTGTAGGAATGAACTCACCCACTCTCCGTGGGGAATGAATTTGTCTCTTAAATGCAGGGAATGTTTCCATGGCCTCAGTATACAAAAACACAGAGGTCAGGGGAAAGGATCACTGCTGAAAATGAAGCTATATACATTCACCTAACTCAATCTGAGGGTAGAAAAGGTGGTAAATCTTGGGGGCAGCAGTTGTTCCAAGAGTCAGGAAATACAGGACACTCCTGGGAGATTTGCACCTAAAAGGAAGTGTCAGTGAGAACCAAAAAAAAAAGGAAAAGCAAAGGGGGAAATATTTCTTAAACCATGCTCTTCAAGAAAATGCTGTAAATATGTCATTTAATATTTTCATTTCATAGCATTGGACACACAGCTCAACATACTGAAATATTGATTCCTTGGAGGAAAATAAATGGAAAAAAGAAAACAAAAAGAATTACATTTTTCTGTTGAAGAATCTCGGGCCCCAGGCGTGAGGCCTAAGTGTCCCAGTGTCCTGGCCTGCAGGAGGTGCTGAGGTCAGCCGGGTCCTCTGGGGAGGCAGGCTATGCCCATAACCCATAGCCATAAGGCTGTATGGCAAAAATTGTGTTGGGTGTCCTTGGCCTTGCCAGCTCAGACTCTCAGTCATGGGTCACCTGGGGGTCCTGCCTGTAGGAGAGCCGGTTGACTGACTGGTTGAACATGGGCTGGGTGAGGTCCTAGTCCACAGGAATGGTGACTTGCTGGATCTGGTAGAGCTTGTGTCCATCTGTGACCTGGTTGAAGTGCCGCTGTCCTTACTGGACCTCTGTCTATGTAATCTGTTGGGCATTGCTGGCAAGCATCTATATCTGTTCCTGCACGACTTGAGTACCTGATACAGGCTGGACTAAGAGAATATATTCTAGCTGGCCCAACTTCAGCTACACTGGGATCTGCTGGATCTCTCCTGTTTTAGTAATAATCTGTTGCATAACTTGCATAGTCTGTCCAGTGTCACTCTAGGACTTTTAGGCTTGACCCTGTGGTTGGGCCTGGACAATCTGCACCTGCCTACCTTCTCCAACCTGCACTGTCAGGGGCATGATCTGGCCCTGCTGAGGCTGCGTGATGATCTGCCCAAGCTGGATGGTGGTCATAGAGCTGGTGGTCTCCTGGCCTTGCTGCTGTCCCTAGACTTGGACCGTGGAGGGCTGCTAAGCCAGTGTGAAGTAGTCCTAGATGGGCTTGGCAGGAGTTATAGACTGGCACACCTCCTCCTGATGCTTTGGAGAGTTCAGTTCATCTGTCAAAGCAACATCAACGAGAAAGTCTAACTGATCAAATTTTGTAATTCCCATGGTGACATCATTTCCCTATAGAGTCCAGTGCTTTTTAGCCTCTGTGTGAATCTAGGCTCAGAGAGTCAACTCTGTGATAAAAATCTGGGCTGCCTTGGCAAAGAGCACAGGAGCCTCTCTACTGATCATCTTTACATCATTCAGTTTCATAATCTTCTTAATACCAGCCATGGAAGTTCCTGCACTAGTAAATCTTTCACTGTTAAATTCTGGATTTCTTCCAGGATGTGAAGCCCAAAAGGACTGTAGGCTTTACTGGGCATTACTGCTGCTAATGCCACAAAATCCACATTCTGTGGACATTTTGAAAAATGCCTCCATACAGGAGTCCAGGGAAGAGCAGGAACCCTCCCTGCACTCCTGCTAAACAGGGCAATGCAGAGGGCCCAGGCAGGGTAGAGAGGGAAGAAGCATGCATTATGGAGAACAGAGGGTGTGAAGTGGGGGCTCAAACAAGATGGCAGCCATGGCATTTGCACATGGCCCTTTTTTTTCCTTCCCCCTTCCTTGGCACCTGGACTCCCAGTATGGTGCAATGTGCAGAACCTTTGACCATTTTTTAGTCATGCTTTTTAATATTGTTGAGTTGTAGCCATTCTTTATATATTGTTTATATTAACTTCTTATCTGGTAAGTGGTTTGTACACACATTATCCCATTTTGTAGGCTGCCTGTTTAGTATGTTAATTATTTCCTGTGCTGGACAGAAGTTTTTAAGTTTGATGTAGTCCCATTTGTCTATTTTTGATTTTGTTGCATGTGTTTTGGGTGTCATATCCGACAAATCATTGCCCATTCCAATTTCATGAAGCCTTTCCTTAATGTTTTCTTCTAGGAGTTTTACCATTTCAGGTCTAACATTTATGTCATTAATCCTTTCTGAGTTGATTTTTGTATATGGTGTAATACAAAGGTGCCTCTTCATCCTTTTGTGCGTGGATATTAAGTTTCCCAGAATCATTTGTTGAAGAGACTATCTTTATGCCATTGTGTAGTTTTGGCACCCTTGTCAAAAATCAATTGGCCAAGTTCATGAAGGTTTATTTCTGAACATTCTATTCTGTTTCAGTAGTCAATAAGTCTGTCTTTATACCAGTACCATACTGTTTTGATTACCACAGATTTTGTAATATGCTTTGAAATTAGGAAGTGTGAGGCCTTCAGCTTTATTCTTTCTCAAGATCAGCTTGACTATTCAGGATCCTTTGAGATTCCATATAAATTTTAGACTTTTTTTATTTCTTCAAAAAAATCAATGATATTTCAATAGGAATTGGATTTAATCTGTAAAATGCTTCAGGTTATATGGATATTTTAACAATATTAATCCAACCCATGAACACAGGATGTCATTCCATTTATTTGTGTCTTCTCTAATTTCTTTCATCAGTGTTTTGTAGTTTTCATTGTACACATCTTTTACCACCTCCATTAAGTTTATTCTAAAGTATTTTATTATTTTTTATGCTATGTAAATAGGAATATTTTCTTATTTTTTAAAAGATTTTTCATTTTTACTGTATAGAAACCCAATTGAGGAAAAATGGTGGCGTAGAAGTAAGTTGTCTTTACTACCTCCTCACCTTGCAGAAAACCAAGAACAGACATGCAGCACTGAGATTATCATCAGCAATATCCCAGTAGTCAAATATGGGAATAAGACAATTCCCAGGGCCACAGAGATGCGAAAAACTCCAAGTAGACAGTAAAAGAATCAAACTTCCATACGTGCAATGCTCCTCCCGCCAATCTCACCAGCACCAAGTGTGCAAAAAATTTCCCCTGACTCACAGTTTCTACACAGGAAAAAGTCAAATTGAGGTACACAACTAGGTTCTCCATTATATCAGGTTCCCGGATAAGAGACTTGCTCATGACTCAATCCACAGGAAGCATTAGGAGTGGCTAAAGAGATAAATATCCCCGAGGACAGCCAGAGATAAAGGGAGAAGGTAGAACTACCATCCTCAGCACTGGAAACTCTGCTCTGTAATTCAGCCATAGGAGATGCCAAATCAGAGTGACTGTTCAGTAGCACCACACTGTAGGATATTTATTACATAGGTCCTCAGGGAATAAACTCTTAGCCAGCTGTGTTAGGCCATTCTTGCATTGTCATAAAGAAATACCTGAGACTGGATAATTTAGGGAAAAAAGAGGTTTAATTGGCTCATGGTTCTGCAGGCTTTATAGGAAGCATGGTGCTGGCATCTGCTCAGTTTCTGGAGAGGCCACAGGAAGCTGACAATGATAGCAGAAGGCAAAGAGGGAGCAGGCACATCACATGGTGAAAACAGGAGCAAGAGAGAGAGTAGTGGGGGAGGTGCCACAATCTTTTAAATGACCAACTCGCACAAGTACTCACCATCACGAAAACAGTACCAAGCCATTAGGGATCTGCCCCCATGATCCAAACACCTCCCACCAGGCTCCACCTCCAGCACTGGGGATTAAAATTCACCATGAGCTTGGAGTGGGGACAAATATTCAAACCATATCACTAGACTTCTCATACTACTGGGTTAACCCCTTTGGAACCTCTCCTGCTCAGAATAGCAAACACTATGATTATGCGCTAGAACTGAGGCAAAACTGGGCTTAAAGCACTATCTAGTGGCAAAAAGGAGCCAGAAACCTGGTGGTAAAAAAGAGAAAGAAAATCAACAGGAAAATGGTGAAGAATCTCTAAGCAAACATATGCAGTAAATAACAAAACAAACCAGACAGGGAAGACTGGAATAAATAACTAATCCTTCAATGCAAAGACATAGTTGTAAATCCACAAGAAACAATGATATCAAGGAACCATGGTCTCCCCAACTGAAAAAAGCAAGAAACCACTGACTGACCCTAACAAGACTGTGGTATGTAAACTCTCTGACCAAGAATTCAAAATAGCAGTTTTAAGAAAACTCAGTGATCTCTAAGATAACACAAAAGAACAATCCAGAAATTTATCAGATAAATTTAACAAAGAGGTAGAAATAGCAATAATAAAATCCAACAGAAATCTGGGAACACCACAAATATGTACACCTAATATGTACTTAGAAAAATTTAAAATAAAAAATGTTTAGAAAAGAAATCTTGGAACAGAGAAATATATTTGCTGAACTAAAAAATTTATTACAGGCTCTCAGCAGCAGCATAAATCAAGCAGAGGAAAAAATTAGCTCAAAGGCTATTTATAAATACACAGAAAAGAAACATCAAAAAAGTATTCCATGCCAATGGGTTGGAAGAATTAATATTATTAAAATAACAATACAGCCCAAAGACATTTAGAAATTCAGTGCAAACCCTATCAAAATACCAATGACATTCTTGACAGAAATAGAGAAAAACAATCCTATAACTCATATTGGAACCACAAAAGACCCTCAATAGCCAAAGCAATTATGAGCAAAAAGAACAAAGCTGGAGGCATCACGCTACCTGACTTCAAATATAATTCAAAGTTATAGTAATGATGTAAGTATGGTACTGGCATGAAAATAGATACATAGACCAATAGAACAGAATAAAGAACCCACATATAAAATCATATATTTACAACCAACTCTTTCTTGACAAAGGCGCCAAAAACATATAATGGGGAAAGGACAACCTCTTCAATAAATGGTGCTGAGAAAATGGGATATCCATGTGCAAAAGAAAAAAAAATAGGCCCCTATTTCTCCACATGTCCAAAAAGCAAACCAAAATTGATTAAAGGCTTAAATCTAGGATCTGAAACTACGAAACTATTCAAAGAGAACATTGCAGATGCTCCAGGATATTGGTCTGGGCAAAGACTTTTTAATATAAGACCTCAAAAGCACGTGCAACCAAAGCAAAAATACACAAATGAGACTACATCAAGCTATAAAGCTTCTGTGAAGCAAAGAAAATAATGAAAAAAGTGAAGATACAATCCACAGAATGGGAGACAACATTTGCAAACTATCCATCTGGCAAGGGATTATTAATCAGAATATATAAGGAGTTCAAACAACTAAATAGCAAAAAGAAACCTTAATAAACCAATTTAAAAATTGACAAAAGATATAAGCAGTTCTGAAAAGAAGAAATACAAATGGTCAACAGGTATATAAAAAAATGCTTAACATCACTAATCATCAGAGAAATGCAAATTGAAACCACAATGAGATATCATCCCACTCCAGTTAAAATGGCTTTTATCCAAAATACAGGGAATAAAAGATGCTAGCAAGGATGTGGAGGGAGGGGAACACTCACAGACTGTTGGTGGGAATGTAGATTAGTACAGTCATTATGGAAAACCGTATAGAGGCTCCTCATAAAACTAAAATTAGAATTACAATATGCTCCAGAAATTCTACTACTGAATATATATCCAAAAGAAAGAAAATCAACATATTGAAGATATACCTGCCCTCTCATGTTTATTGCAGCAGCATTCACAATAGCCAAAACATAGAATCAACCTAAGTGTCCATCAATAGTTGAATAAAAAAGAAAACGTGTTATACATAGACAATGAAATACTATTCCTCCATAAAAAATAATGAAATCATGTCATTTGCAACAACCTGGATGGAATTGGAGACAATTATGTTGAGTGTAATAAGCCAAACACAGAAAGACAAATATCACATGTTCTCACTCATACATGGGAGCTAAAGAAATGGGTCTCATGAAGATGGAAAATAGGTTAGTGGTTGCCAAAGGCCATGAAGGGTGCTGAGGAGGGGGGAGATAAAGAGAGGTTGATATATGGGTACAGACATAGAATTTGATGGAAGAAATAAACCTAGTGTTTTATAGATCAGTAGGGTCACTATAGTTTCCAATAATCCATTGTTTATTTCAAAGTAGCTTGAATATAATAATTCAAACTTTTCTAGTATAAATAAAAGACAAGTATTTACATTGATGAATATTCCAATTACACTGATTTAATCTTTCAAATTATATGAATACATTAAGTTCTCACATGTATCCTCCAAAAAGTTCCCAACTAATAAATTTGAGTGTTGAGGTTTTATCCTGAAACTTTACTGAATTTGTTTATTAGTTCTAACAAGTTTCCTTATATATTCGTGTGTGAAATCTTTAGGGTTTTGTACATATAAGATCATGTCATTTTCAAACAAAAATAATTGTACTTCCTTCTTTCAAATTTGGTTGACTTTTGTTTGTTTTCTAGCCTAATTTCTCCTGTTAGGACTTCCAGTACTATGTTGAGTAGAAACGATGAGAGTGATAATCATTGCCTAATCTTGCAGTAAAACTTTTGGTTTTTTCATTGTTGAGTGTGATGTTAGTTGTGGGCTTTTTATATATGATCATTATTACGTTGAGGTAGTTTCCTTCTATTCTCAATTTGTTGAGTATTTTTATTAAGAAAGGGTGTTAAATGTTGTCAAATTCTTTTTCTGCACTAATTGAGATGAACATGTAATTCTTGTCCTTCATTCTATTAACATGAAGTATTATATTTGTTGATTTTCATATGTTAAAACATTCTTGCATTCCAGGGATAAATCCCACTTGGTCATCATGTACAATCTTTTAAGTATGTTGTGGAGGTTAGTTTGCTAGTATTTCATTGAGGATTTTTGCTTTTGTGTTAATCAGAAATGTTGTCCTGTAGTTTATTTTTCCTGTATATCTGGCTTTGGTACTAGGGTAACTCTGGCCCCATAAAATGTGTTAAGAAGTGTTTCCTTTTCAATTTTTTGAAGAGTTTTAGAAGAACTGTCATTAAATATTTTTTAACTATTTGGTGGAATTCTCCACTATGGCCAACTATCCCTGGGCTTTCCCTAGTTGGGAGATTTTTGATTCCTGATTCAACCTCCTTAATAGTTATAGATCTATTCATATTTTCTATGCTTTATAGTTCATTCATGGTAATTTGTATGTTCCTAGACATTTGTTCATTTCTTATAATCATCCAATTTATTTGCATAATTGTTAATAATATTTTATAATTGTTTTTCTGTTGCATTAGTTCTATTGCCTCTTCTTTCATTTCTGATTTTAATTATTTGAGTCTTCTCTCTTTTTTCTTACTCTAGCTAAAGTTTTGTCCACTTCTTTATCTTTACAAAAAAGCAACTCTTGGTTTATTGTTTTTTTCTATTATTTTTCTATTCTTGTATTTTATTTATTTTTGTTCTAATACTTATTACTTTCTTCCTTCTGCTATCTTTGAGTTTATGTCATTTTTCTTTTTCTAGTTCCTCGATTTGTAAAGGTATATTGTTGATTTGAGACCTTTCTTTTTTTATAATGTAGGCATTTATTACTATAAACCTTCCTCTGAGTACTTCTTTTGCTGTATCCCATAAGTTTTGGTATGCTGTGTTTTTTTTTTTCATTTGGGTCAAGATATTTCTAATTCTCTTTGTGATTTCTTCCTTGACCCACTGGTTTTTCAAGTGTATGTTGTTTAATTTCCACATATTTGTGAATTTTTCAGTTTTTCTACATGTATTGAGTTCTAGTTATATTCAATTGTGGTCAGAAAAGATACTCAGTATAATTTTAAACTTCTTAAATGTATTAAGATTTCTTCTTTGGCCCAATGTGTGATTTATTCTAGACAATCTTCCATGTGTGCCTGAGAACAAAATGAACGGATTGTTCTGTATATGTCTCCTAGCTTCAATTGTGTTCTATACTGTTGTTCAAGTCCTCTCTTTCCTTATTTATCTTCTGTCTGGTTGTTCTATTCATTGTTGAAAATGAGGTTTTGAAATCTCCTAGTATTATTGTGTTACTGCCAATTTCTGCCTTCAATTCTTTCAATTTTTGCTTCATATATTTGGGAGCTTTGATGTAAAGTGAATATATTTTACAAATGTTATGCCTTCCTGGTGAATTGACCATTAATCATTATATAATACCCTTCTTCGTCATTTTTGATTTAAAGTCTGTTTTATCTGATGTAAGTAAGGCCACTCCAGTTCTCATTTAGTTACAATTTGCATGGATTATCTTTTTCCATAATTTCGCTTTCAGCCTATTTGTGTCTTTACAGCTAAGTTGAGTCTATGTAAGGACTCAACCTTACAAGATGTAGTTGCATCTTTTAAAAAATACATTCAACCTTCCTATGTCTTTTGATTACAGGGTTTAATTGATTTATATTTAAAAAGTACTGATAGGGAAGTCTTACTATTAATATTTTTGTAATTGTTGACTATTTGTTTTGTAGCTAACATGTCCCTCTTGCTCTGTTGCTGCCTTTCTTTGTGTGTGTGTGTGTGTGTGTGTGTGTTTCTGTATTGACATGCCTGGATTCTTTTCTCATTTCTTTTGTGTATCTTCTACAGGTATAGTTTTTGTGGTGACCATTGGACTTACCTAAACGATCTTATTGTTATAACAATCTATTTTAAGCTGATAACAACCTAACATCAACTGCATGCAAAAATTTTATTATTTTATGTCTCCCCGGCCCCACTTTATGCTATTGATTTTACAAACTATATCTTTATATGTTGTGTATCAATTAACGTAGTTTGATAATTATAGCTATTTTTATGCTTTTAATTCTATACCAGAATTAAGAGAGCTTTAAGCACCTCTATTACAGCATTACAGTATTCTTTATTTGTCTATACATTTACCATTGTAAACCAAAAATAAAATTCTAAGGTCACCAAACCATCTGATGGATACCTCCTCTTGGCCAAGCGCATTCCAAAGTAAAACTGAAAAGAACTAGTTCAGGCCATGATGGGAAGGAGGAGCAGGACATGCCTCATTTTACCCACTTCCCTCTTGGAATTTCTGATAGAATGACTCTTTATGTCTGATAAGAAGTATTTACTAATTTACTATCTATTCTCTTTGAAGCCTGCTACCTAGTATTCTCCACAATGCCTTATTGTAACCCAGACATTCCTTTCTATTGATAATAACTCTTTCAACCAATTGGCAGTCAGAAAATCTTTGACTCTGCCTATGACTTGGAAGCCCCCACTTCCAGTTGTCCTGCCTTTCTGGACCAAACCAATGTACATAATACATGTATTGATTGATACCTTAAATCTCCTTAAAATGTATCAAACCAAATTCTAGCCCAATCATCTTGGGCACATGTTCTCAGGATCTCCTGAGGGCGGTATCACAGGTTATTGGTCACTCATATTTGACTCAGAATAAATACCTTCAAATATTTTACAGAGTTTGACTCTTTCTGTCCACATGCTTATAAATGAATTTTATGTCTTCAGATACTTTCATGTTGCTGTCTAGGGTCCTTATAGGATTCTCTCTAGCATTTTGCATGAGGCAGTTCCAGAAAGGAAGGACCGCTTCAGCTTTTATCAGGATAGCATCATTTTAACTGTTGAAGAATAATTTTGTCAGACACTGTATTCTTGGTTGATTATTTTGGGTTTCTTTTTTTCCTCTTTCAGTGTAACTGAAACTCCCTTCACAAAATTATAACTGAGGAAATTATGACAGTGAAAGAAATCAGACCTAACCAACTCCATCTTGCTTCTAACCTTTAAGCTGTCCTTGTTCATTCCCGGGCGTAGGCTGAACTAACCTTGGGAGGGAATTTTACTGAGCCCCTACCCGCCAAATTATCTTTAAAAACTCCGATCCCCGAATACTCCGGGAGACTGATTTGAGTAATAATCAGGCATCAAAACTAGGCTGCCTCTCTGTCAGCACCATAGGTAAGGCAAGGCAGAAATCAGTACCTCAGGAATCCTCCAAAGAGCTGGAACACCAGACGCATGCTCTGCTCTTCTCCCTTCTTCCTGTGGGAGAAGCTATAAACTGGATGCTCTCTCCCCATTGTTCTGAGCTTTTCTTGCCTCTGTCTGTAGCACTCCACAGCCTCTGGTACCACAGCAAGCCATCTTCACTCTCCTTTGCTTTCAGCGACTCCCATGCATTTGAACTACATTGGTTCTGTCAGCACCCTTGGGTGACATAAAAAAGTTCCTAGAACAGCCCTCTGAAAAACCTGAATGCTGATGCACGTTTCCGTCTTCTCACCCCTTCTCCTCAAGAAAGAAGCCACAAGCTGTATTTATATATCCTCTCAATCATGTCAAATTGTGTTGGCTTGGGGGTGGGGTGGATATTGGTAAAGTGAACCAGCTCTTCTTACCTATTTAAACGCAGCTGTTTTTAGTTGTGTGCTCACCTGGGTTACTAAAACCTCTTAACGGGCTTCTGGAGTTATCAGGAAAGCATTTTGATTCTTAGGTTGTTGTAAAGTCAGTGTCTCTGTGGAAGAATGAAGTCTGGGACTTCCTATTCTATTGTATTGTTGATGTCACTCCCCTAATTAATCCACTTTTATCTTTATTTCCGAATCAGAGAAACTTAACAGGTGAAATGATCATCTACTAAAGCGAGGTATACAATCTGCTAACCCAAAATCGGTGTGTATTATAACAAAGCACTTACTTGTTGGTCAATGCACCATTTAGACATTCCAGCTTAAGTGAGGAGAGCTTGAGTGGCTATTCAAGGTCTTCATATCCCCCGCTAAATTTGTGAAACTCTTTGAAAGCACAGCCTTTTGAAGCACTAGTTTGAATTCTATCGACTATAAATGTAAAATATCTTTGTTAGTACATTTTGCTCATGCCGAACTCTAATTCTGTTGGTGAATACCTATGGTATATGTCACATGTCACTCATGTTTCCCAGTATGTATTTTTTGAATACATAATAACCAAGGTGATCCACATGGCATTTAAAGTTATAGTTTTATCAAGTGGGAACGAAATTAATGCAAGTGGAAGATACTTTTATTTTGAAAGTCAGGCAATGGACATGTCCTCCTAGGTTCATTCAAATGACATTCATCTTTAAGTAAAACCGAAGCACTGAAATGATGAATTTTAAGTGCTCTGCTAAAATTCTGAAACATTTTATTAAATCATTTTTCATATTCATTTCTGTTCAGTTTGAATGCTAAAAACTTTCAGGCTATAATGAAGGTTATAAAGGTCAAATAAAACAAAAGAGTGAAATAATATAAAATTAACAGAATTATTATAATTTAATATATTTCATAAAAGTAATTAAATGAACAATGGAAAATACATTTAATTTTACATCAAATAGGAATTTGTAAACAGAATAAAATATTCCCATGTTGTATCATATTCTACCTTATTTTTGGCTTGGGAGAAGTAATACAATTTTGATTTCCAAAAACATACACTTACAAAGGTAAGGTACAAAGGATGACTCAGGAAAAGGTACAGTGCACTCCAAAATAACTACTTGAATATTCTAATATTCAGATAAATCTGAAGAACATATATGGCAATGGATATTAAAAGTATAAAATAATAGTGGAAGAAACATAAAGTTGAATCGGGCCTAATTTATTGATATGAACTTACTAATCAGATATTCTACATTTAATGTTGAAGCTCAGAGAGTTAGAGTTTGGTTGTTTGGCTGAAACATGGACCAAGAAATAGCCCACAGTGAGCAAGCTGGAAATGCCAAACCTGCTTTGGTTTTACATAGAGGAAGGGATTCAAAGGTTTAGGGAGCATGAAATGTTCTACTCACTCACAATGAGAGGATACAGAAGATACAGCTTTCGTTAACACTGTGAGAAATAAATTCTTGAGAGGAGTCCTGGCATTACTGAAGAGTTGTGTGATCATTTTTCTCTGTAGGCCAGACATTACAGTGAGAACTGCAGTCACCAAACTGGGAAACCCTCATGCAATAGGAATAATTGGATCCCAGAGTGGCAGAGATCAAGTGGTGGCATTCAAAACAGCAATCAGAATAGTCTCATTCACATGGACCTATGGCATTGGCTAGATAATTATTGTGTTCCTAGAAGTAAAATGGGTATAAAGCTACTAAATCCTAACTTGATCTTATAAGAAGAAAAGGTCTAGCTTAAGTGAATAAAAGTCTAACATGAGTAATAAAAACAGAGAGTCATGGCCCTTCAATCAATTCCCAGACGTGAGCCGGCTTACAGACCAAGAACCACCTAGATGAAGGGGAGGCCAGGTATCCTTATGCAAGGACCTCAATACATTGCTAAAAATTTATAATGTTAATCTGTTTCATAGCCTTCCCCAAAAGGACCTAAGCCCTTTTATCAGGGTAACTGTGCATTGGGGAAAATAAAATAAATAGACCTCTCAGGGTTTACTGGACACTGGCTCTGAGCTGACACTAATTCCAGGAAGCTCAAAATTTCACTGTGGTCCACCAAAGTAAGAACTTATGGAAGTCATGTAATCAATAAAGTTTTAGCTCACATTAATCTCGCAGTGGGTGCAGTGGGTCCCTAAACCAATTCTGTAGTTATTTCCCCAATTTAGAAAAGCATAATTGAAATAGATATACTCAGTAGCTGCCAAAATGCCTACATTGGTTCCCTGACATGTGGAATAAGGTTCATTATGATGAGAAAAGCCAAGTGGAAGCCACTAGAACTCCCTAAACCTTGGAAAATAGTCAAGTAAAAGGAATACTACTTTCTTGGAGGGACTGCAGAGATTAGTGCCATCATAAAAATACCTGAAAGAGGCTAGGGTGGTGATTCCCACCACATCCCCATTTAACTTGCCTTTTTGGCCTGTGCAAGAAACAGAACAATCTTGAAGAGTGACAGCAGATAATCATAAGCTTAATCAGGTGATGACTCCAATTGCAGCTGATGTACCAGATATGGTTTTCTTGTTTTAGCGAATGAACACATCCCGTGGTATGTGGTATGTAGCTATTGATCTGTCAAATTCCTTTTTCTCCATGTCTGTCAATAAGGACCACCAGAAGCAATTTGCTTTCGGCTAAGGCCACCAAATCACCTCCACTGTTCAGCCCCATGTTAAAATTTAGTTCATGGGGATATCAACTCTCTTTCTTTTCCACAAGTTATCTATCATGCTGATCCATCACATTGGTTACATTATGCTGATTAGACCTAGTGAACAAAAAGTAGGAACTATTTTAGACTTATTGGTAAGACATTTGCATGTCAGAGCTGTGACACTGGTCTTTTCCAGACTTCAGAATAAATCTGAAACATCAGCTCTTCTTGGGTCTCAAGCCTCCCAGCTTTCAAACTGTAACATATACGATCAGGTCTCCTGATTCTAAGGCCTTCAGACTCAGGCTGGAACTACACATCAGCTCTCCTAGGTTTCCAGTCTGCTTACTGAAGATTATGGGACCTCTCAGTCATCATACTGGTTCTGTTTCTCTGGTGAACTTTCACATATCACCTTTTTCATGTCAAATTCCCCAAACTGTAGAAAATAATAGCTATAGAGAACCAATGCTTACAGAATTTAAACCATGTTTTAATTAGAAACTTATCTATGATAGACCTCGGGAGTACTAATAATGTTCTCTTTCCTGACAAGAATTTTGAATACAAGAGTGTTTATTTTATAATTATTTGTTAAAATATGCAAATAACTTCAAGTCTTTTTTTTCCCATGTCATTTCAAGGGGAAAACCTTAAAAATAAGCAAAACCACTTGATCATGGTGTATAAGCTTTTTGATGTGCTGCTGGATTCGGTTTGCCAGTATTTTATTGAGGATTTTTGCATCAATGTTCATCAAGGATGGGCTTCATCCCTGGGATGCAAGGCTGGTTCAACATACGCAAATCAATAAATGTAATCCAGCATACAAACAGAACCAAAGACAAAAACCACATGATTATCTCAATAGATGAAGAAAAGGCCTTTGACAAAATTCAACAACCCTTCATGCTAAAAACTCTCAATAAATTAGGTTATCGATGGGACGTATCTCAAAATAATAAGAGCTATCTATGACAAACCCACAGCCAATATCATACTGAATGGGCAAAAACTGGAAGCATTCCCTTTGAAAACTGGCACAAGACAGGGATGCCCTCTCTCACCACTCCTATTCAACATAGTGCTGGAAGTTCTGGCCAGAGCAATCAGGCAGGAGAAGGAAATAAAGGGTATTCAATTAGGAAAAGAGGAAGTCAAATTGTCCCTGTTTAGAGATGACGTGATTGTATATCTAGAAAACCCCATTGTTTCAGCCCAAAATCTCCTTAAGATGATTAGCAACTTCAGCAAAGTCTCAGGATACAAAATCAATGTCCAAAAATCACAAGCATTCTTGTACACCAATCACAGACAAACAGAGAGCCAAATCATGAGTGAACTCCCATTCACAATTGCTTCAAAGAGAATAAAATACCTAGGAATCGAACTTACAAGGGATATGAAAGACCTCTTCAAGGAGAACTACAAACCACTGCTCAATGAAATAAAAGAGGATACAAACAAATGGAAGAACATTCCATGCTCATGGGTTGGAAGAATCAATATCAAAGGCCATACTGCCCAAGGTAATTTATAGATTCAATGCCATCCCCATCAAGCTACCAATGACTTTCTTCACAGAACTGGAAAAAACTACTTTAAAGTTCATATGGAACCAAAAAAGAGCCCGCATCGCCAAGTCAATCCTAAGCCAAAAGAACAAAGCTGGAGGCATCACCCTACCTGACTTCAAACTATACTACAAGGCTACAGTAACCAAAACAGCATGGTACTGGTACCACAACAGAGACATAGATCAATGGAACAGAACAGAGCCCTCAGAAATGATGCCGCATATCTACAACTATCTGATCTTTGACAAACCTGACAAAAACAAGAAATGGGGAAAGGATTCCCTATTTAATAAATGGTGCTGGGAAAACTGGCTAGCCATATGTAGAAAGCTGAAACTGGATCCCTTCCTTACACCTTATACAAAAATTAATTCAAGAGGGATTAAAGACTTAAATGTTAGACCTAAAACCATTAAAATCCTACAAGAAAACCTAGGCAATACCATTCAGGATATAGGCGTGGGCAAGGACTTCATGTCTAAAACACCAAAAGCAATGGCAACAAAAGCCAAAATTGACAAATGGGATCTAGTTAAACTAAAGAGCTTCTGCACAGCAAAAGAAACTACCATCAGAGTGAACAGGCAACCTACAGAATGGGAGAAAATTTTTGCAACCTACTCATCTGACAAAGGGCTAATATCCAGAATCTACAATGAACTCAAACAAATTTACAAGAAAAAAACAAATAACCCCATCAAAAAGTGGGCAAAGGACATGAACAGACACTTCTCAAAAGAAGACATTTATGCAGCCAAAAAACACATGATGAAAAAATGCTCATCATCACTGGCCATCAGAGAAATGCAAATCAAAACCACAATGAGATACCATCTCACATCAGTTAGAACGGCCATCATTAAAAAGTCAGGAAACAACAGGTGCTGGAGAGGATGTGGAGAAATAGGAACACTTTTACACTGTTGGTGGGACTGGAAACTAGTTCAACCATTGTGGAAGTCAGTGTGGCGATTCCTCAGGGATCTAGAGCTAGAAATACCATTTGACCCAGCCATCCCATTACTGGGTATATACCCAAAGGACTATAAATCATGCTGCTATAAAGACACATGCACATGTATGTTTATTGCAGCACTATTCACAATAGCAAAGACTTGGAACCAACCCAAATGTCCAACAACGATAGACTGGATTAAGAAAATGTGGCACATATACACCATGGAATACTATGCAGCCATAAAAAATGATGAGTTCATGTCCTTTGTAGGGACATGGATGAAACTGGAAAACATCATTCTCAGTAAACTATCGCAAGGACAAAAAACCAAACACCGCATGTTCTCACTCATAGGTGGGAATTGAGCAATGAGAACTCATGGACACAGGAAGGGGAACATCACACTCTGGGGACTGTTGTGGGGTGGGGGGAGGGGGGAGGGACAGCATTAGGAGATATACCTAATGCTAAATGACGAGTTAATGGGTGCAGCAAAACAACATGGCACATGGATACATATGTAACAAACCTGCACATTGTGCACATGTACCCTAAAACCTAAAGTATAATAATAAAAAATAAATAAATAAAAAATAAATAAATAAGCAAAACCAAAATTCAGTAAACTAATTATAAACCAAGATAAACCAAGATACCCTCAACTTATATTCTTCTGATAATAGAAAAATAAAATTGGTATGGCTTCCACTGAGTACAAATTTAGAAGTTTTTGGAAATTTCTTTACAAATGCAAAATTAATGCTGGGATTTCAGAATTTGAAAATTTTAGCAAAAATAAATCTCTACTCTCTCCCTCAAAATTATCGTTAAGGAAATAGACAACAGAGTGCTACTTTCAGTGGTCAGTGGAGAAAAACACAATATGCCCTACCATGAAGTATCTGAAAAAATTATTTGTAATAATATTAGTTAAAAAATACCAGGTAACATGTCTGGAGGAGTTTGAAATGCAGAATGGTGAAATGTAAAAGCCAGGTGATGTTTGGAAACAAATCTAAATATTCATCATACTCTTAGCTTGCACTAAAAATGTAGTCTCCAAAATATGAAAATGTCCTAAAGAATTGCTCTGTAATCCTGAAGGGTGTTTTGAGTACCTAAAAAGTTGCTTCTCACTATGTACTAGTAGTCCTTAGATGTACTTAACTCATTTCCCATAGTTTTAAATATATATATATATAATTAATACATCTTAAAAATGCACATAAAGAGCAAATATTAATTTACCTGCATTACAATTATTAAACTGTTGCCAAACTGAGGGCATTCCAAGTGGCTTGATCTGGGTCTGACTCATTCTTTGCTGGTCTCTTCTACATGATGCAGGTTCCTACCTTTTTTAAAACCGATAAGGTGTCTAAAAACAGACACATAAACCAATGGAATAAAATAGAGAACCCTTAAATAAATTCATTTATTTAGAGCCAACTAATTTTCCACAAAGGTGCCCAAAACACACATTGGAGAAATGATAGTTTCTCCAATACATAGGGCTGAAAAACTGAATATCTATATGCAGAAGACATAAATTAGACCCCAATATCTCACTGTATAAAAAAAACTCAGAATGGGTTAAATACTTAAGTGTAAGACCTAAAACTGTGAAACTACTAGAAGAAAATATTGCAGAAATGCTTCAGGACATAGGTGTGAGCAAAAAGTTTATGGAGAACACAAAAGCAAAGGCAAGCAAAGCAAAAATTGGCAAATGGGATTGTATCTAACTAAAAAACTTCTGCACAGCAATGTAAACAATCAAGAAAGTGAAGAGAAAACTTGCAGAATAGGATAAAATATTTGCGAACTATTCATTTAACAAAAGGCTAATATCTAGAATATAAAAGGAATTAAAACAACAGCAAAAAAACCCCCAAAACAAATAATCCAATTTAAAAATGGGCAAATGATCTGAATAGACATTTCTCAAAAGGAGGCATAAAAACAGCCAATAAGTATAGAAAAAAAATGCCCACCATCACTAATCATCAGGGAATTGCAAAGCAAAACCACAATGATGTATCTCCTCACCCCAGTTAGAATGTCTATTACCAAAACAAAACAAAACAAAACAAAACAAAATGCTGGCAAGGACATGGAGAAAATGAAACTTCTATACATTGTTTATGAGAATGTAAATTAGTACAGTCACTATAGAAAACAGTATAAAGATTCCTCAAAAAACTAAAAATATAACTACCATATGATCCCACAATTCCACGACCTGGTATAAATCTAAAAAATAAATAAATAAAAGAAAAGCAGTATGTTGAAGAGATATCTGTATTCCCACCTTTATTGTATCGCTATTCATAATAACCAAGATTGGGACTTAACCTAAGTGCCAATCAATAGATGAATGGAAACGAAAATGAGTTATACGTTCATGATAAAACACTATTGAGCGAACCATAACAAAGAAGAAAATCCTGTCATTCAAAGCAACATGGATTAGCTGGGGGACATTGTTAAGTGAAATAAGCCAGGCACAGAAAGATAAATACCACATGTTCTCACTCATATGTGAAAGCTAAAAAAAAGTCACAGAAGTAGAGAGTAGCGTAGTGGTTACTAGAGGCTGGGAAATTGTTTGGGGGTCAGGTACGAGAGGTTGGTTAACAGATCCAAAATTATAGCTGGTTAGGAGGAATAAGATCTAGTGTTCTGTATCACTATAGGGTGACTGCAGTTAACCAGTTAACAATAATTGTGTATTTTCTTTTTTTAAAACTTGCTTTATCTTTTTTTTTTTTAAGTTCAGGGGTACATGTGCAGCATGTACAGGTTTGTAACATAGGTAATCATGTGCCATGATGGTTTGCTGCACAGATGATCCCATCAGTAAGGTATTAAGCCCAGCATCCATTAGCTATTCTTCCTGATGCTCTCCCTCCTTCCACTCCTCACCTCTGAGAGGCCCCAATATCTGTTGTTCTCCCCAGTGTGTCCATGTGTTCTCATCATTCAGCTCCCACTTATAAGAGAGAACATGTGGTATTTGGTTGTCTGTTCTTTTGTTAATTTTGTGAGAATAATGGCTTCCAGCTCCATCCGTGTCCCTGCAAAGGACATGATATCATTCCTTGTTATGGCTGCATAGTATTCCATGGTGTATACGTACTGCATTTACTTTATCCAGTCTATCATTGACGGGCAGCTAGATTGATTCCATGTCTTTGCTATTGTGAATAGTGCTGCAAAGAACATACACGTGCATGTATCTTTATAAAAGAATTATTTATATTCCTTTGGGTATATACCCAGTAATGAAATTGCTGGGTGAAATGGTATTTCTGCTTCTAGGCTGCTGAGGAATTGCCACACTGTTTTCCACAATGGTTGAACTAATTTACACTCCCACCAATAGTGTAAAAGCATTCTTTTTCTCCACAACTTCGCCAGTATGTTTTTTTGACTTCTTAATCATAGCTATTCTGATTGGTGTGAGATGGTATGTCATTGTGGTTTTATTTATTTATTTATTTATTTTGAGACAAAGTTTCACTCTTGTTGCCCAGGCTAGAGTGCAATGGCTCAGTCTTGGCTCACTGCAACCTCCACCTCCCGGGTTCAAGTGATTCTCCTGCCTCAGCCTCCCGAGTAGCTGGGATTACAGGTGCCCCCCACCACACCCGGCTAATTTTTGTATTTTTAGTAGAGACAGGGTTTCACCACGTTAGCCAGGCTGGTCTTGAACTCCTGACCTCAAGTGATCCACCCGCCTTGGCCCCCCAAAGTGCTGGGATTACAGGCATGAGCCACCATGCTTGGCCGATACTGTATTTTAATCTGCATTTGGTTGAAAAAAATCCACATATAAGTGGACCCATGCAATTCAAACCTATGTTGTTCCAAGGCCAACTGTAGTTCTACTCATTTTAATAGCTAAATTATTTTTCAGGCTGAAAACAAAATTGAGAAATTGTTATAAAAATGAAACTAAATTACTCCTTAAAATTTATGAAATATACTTTGAAAAATAAACCTGACATCTCTGTGTTACATCGAATGACCACAAATACGCTTCAAACAGAAAAAAGTTAAATTTTAACAGAGTATCAATTTAAATTTTAGCTTTAATGATTTAAACTGATTTTAATTGGAACAAATCCACTACACTTTATTGTCAGCATTGCCGAGGGTCACAATATTAAAAGTATGCTTTAGTTAATTTTTCTCAGAATACCGAGTTAAACTTGTGTTATTATTATATTTGTAATATTTGTTTTTGGCAAAAGCTTTTCAAATTTGTAAAAAAAAAAATTGAAATAGAATTTGTGTAACTCGCTTTGAAATAAAATTCATATGCATCTTTCAGATAGGATTGCCACAACTGTAAACCATCTTATCCAATTATAGTCTATGAAAGAATGTGATTAGATTGTGAAAGCAAATCAGTAATCCATATACTACATTTAAATCTTATAAGATCAAAAAATAAACTTAAAAAAAACCCAAATTGGGAAAAGCAAGGAACATATAACTGTCACTGATATTTTAATTTAAATTTAATTATAAATGTAATAAGTTTTATTATAGTCTGTCTTCTGAGAAGACGTAAAAATAATAAAGGATGATACTTGTCATTTGAATTTACATTGAGTTAAAAATGAAAGGATATTCACCTACACTCATGCTCAGATCTCTACCCTCTACACCATACATACTATAGAAAAGAGTTTCCTGCAAAGGAGGCATGTAATCATTCACAGGCACAGTTGAGCACGAGTCCTACTAAGCATCTCAGTTTGTTCAGAATAGAAGAGACACTGTGTGGTGACCTTTTAAGGGAAAACAAAAACAGTGTTGTCTCAGAGCTATGCAGAAGATGGATCTTGCCTACCTCTATGGAATAACATGGCCTAAAACTAATCATTAGGGTAATAAATATTTTCTTCATTTTCATATTAGTAAATAGATTCTACATGTCCTTGGACAACACTAGAGATTCAGTATCAGCCTTGACATTGAAATAGGAGGTGATTGTGAAAGGCCATGGAGTAAGTTTCAAGTGCATAAGGAAAACCTCTCAAAACCTATTAAGAGTTGGCTTTTGTGAGGGGAGGTGCAACTCAGCAGGCTGCTGGAGTTGAAGTCGTTCATTCGATAGAGTTCAGTGTGTGGTAGAATCTGAATGAGGCACTTTGTCAAAATTCTGGTCAAGATCAGACAGTTCTCAAAGGCGTGGTCACTCCCACCTGTGAGCCATCCGATGAGAGCCTTGAAATGTATGCCTTATTTCTGGACTAAGCCTACTAGGACAGATTGACTGGAGTAGGACCTGGCTTTTTCTCTAATGAAGTAAGCAAAGTATTTAGAGTGACAGCCACGACATCATACATTCCATCTCCAGGCAGGGTGAACCACATGGTTGAAATTGGTTGGGCTGGTATAATTTTGAAGCTCATTCTTGGTTCTTAGAATCTCTTACACGTGTTGTAATCTCTCCTGCTCCAGACTCTTAAAAACAAATCACATTTTCAAGTGTCTGGCATACTAGAACTTCTCCAGAGAACTTGTTCTTAGATTAAGCATGGACGGTCAGAGTTGAAAAGATTGAAGGTGCATTCAGATTTAGTGTTCTTATTCTCCTCAGGCTGGTGGTTTGAACCCATTCCACAGTTTTATCATCCTTGTGGTGTATTGATGCCATACTCACTTCATACTATGACATTCAGAGAGCTATAACAATTGGGAACAGGAGTTACAGGCCATATTAGCTCCTGCACACATAACCTTTCATACTGTGAGTTCACATCCAATCCCATGTGGCTGAAGCAAAACATATATTCTGCGTGATTGAATTCCACAGAAGAAAGGGCCTCGAAAGACTGCTGTGAGGAAAATGTAAGTGAGAGGTCATTGGTATATGCCAGGGTTAGACATCTTCATGGTTGCTCAACAGAAAGAACCCAGAAAGGCAGCCAACACAGCTTTTCCTTGAACATTGTTATCTACTGTACAGTTCCTGAGCCATAGGTTCATTGAAATTTCTGTGAGAAAGTTTAGTTCTATGTCTCTCTTAGCAAAGGATCAGTCCACTGCTACAAACAGACTAGCTGAAGAACTCTTCCTAATTGTTGAAGTTATTATGAGTAGGCGACCTTTTTTATTTTTTCTGGGAACTTGATGCCAAATCTCCCTTCCACTCATTCAAAGAAAGGACATGGATAAAATAGAGCATGTTCCCGGGAACACCGTGATTCCAGTAACAGAGAAAGACTGTAATTTTCCCTTTGGGAACACATTCAATATGGTACAGTTTCTTACAAACAGTAGCTAGAATGAGCTCATCACAAGTAATCTCTATAATGTACAGTCCTTCTTTTAAACCAACTGGACTCTAACATGATTTTCAGCAACAGCTGTAAGAATTGCTTTAATAATAGCCAACATCCTGTCTTAGGTTTCTGGTGGAAAATACACAGATTGATTTTCAGTCTGTTTTTATGTGGGACAGATTTAAATCCTTCCAGAATCCTGGCCATCTTATTCTTTTCATTGTCATTTTCTGTTAGAACTAGTAGTAGAATTAGTAGAAGACCAACAGAACTGGCCTTCAAGGTACATGTAAGAGATAAGTTGTCACCCTGAATATACAAAAACTATCTTTGCTCATAGCATGTATAACATCTGAAGCTAAGACAGAGCTCATCAAAATATCTTTATCTCTAAGATACAAGATTGGCTCACAACAATGCCAGCTGGATGGATTTTCCTTCAGGCAAATTAAGCCTTAGACTTCTCAATTCTTGAACAAGTTGTTTGGCCTGCCTGGCTTTCTAAAGAGAGATTGCAAGCCTTAAAGACTTGCCCAGGTAATAACTATAATGAGCTTTCAAAAGTGGATCCAGCATTCTTGATTCTGTGTCAGAACTTCTCAAAATCTCAAACTCTTTGGTCATCTTAGAAACAGTAGCTTGAAAACACTCCAGAAAATCTTTCTCATTGCTGATCTAATGCATGGTTTCTGCAATTTAAGTTTCCCAGAAGGCAATCTACTCTTAATGACAAAATCTTAAGCTCATTTTCACATTGTCTATTTTGAGCTGCTAAGCTATCCACAACAGAAAAAAGCCTTTCATTTTCACCAGTTAATTTATTTTCTTTTCTTCGAACCTCACATTCATTCCTCTTTGCAAAATAATACTTTCTTCTCAAGTTCAGATTTAATTTAGAAATCTCTTGCTGACATCCTAAAGTGGCGATTTTCCTAGCTTCATCATAAGGACCTCAAAGATCACTTCTATTTGTTTGGAGAAGTGCTATGTGCATTCACAAAGTGCGTGTTGCTTTGAAGCCTTATCAATGGTATCCTCAAGCTAAGTTCTCATCTCTTTGCTGAACATCTAAGATTTGGAGATTTACTATTCCATGGAGTCACTTTTCTGCATGGCCACTTTCATCTTTTCCTATTTGTCACTAAATGTTCAGGAAATTTTCTGTTTCTGTATTCCAAACATGCTTTAATCTCTGAGAATTCTTGCAGGGCTGGCTTTTATTACTGATGGGAAGCTCTGTATTTTTGGCCTACAATTTTGTCCTCTCTGAAGATTCAACCAGTTGCTTATAAAAATCTTTCTTTTCCTGACTCAAGATGCAGCACTGGTTTTCTAGTCCTCTCAAGTCTGGGTGTGGAATCATCATTCTTTTAGTAAAGTATCAATGTATCAAGTTATCAATTGAGTATATTTGAATGAGATATTTATTATTGAAATGCACACTTTCTTCATTCAAATGTTTGATTTCTTTATGTTGGTTTCAATTTTTACGGCACAAAGAGAAAAATGAAGGGACTGTAGAATTTTGTGTGCTTTCTTGTAACTTCCTACTCAGTTTCAGTTTCTCTTGTACTTGTCTTCACACCCTTCTTTCATAAAATTCAATTTGCAAGTGAAGTAAATCGAAATATTTTACCTCAAGGGAAAGATAGTTCTTTGACATATTTTAAGATGGTTGTCGGAGAGACAGTAAACTGAAGTGGCCTTGAAAAGCTAACTTTAGTGGGGGAAATTTGCATCTATAGAGAATGTTCTCTAAATCCTGCTGCACATCATCACCTATGGTTAATGCGTTTATTGTTAAACAGCTTCAAGATAATCAGAAATCCCCAATTAGAAGAATAATTTTCCACTGTAAATGTAAACCCAATGAATTGCAAATGTAATTCTGAAAAGCCTGTATAAGAACAAAGAGGTAATATTTCAGTATTTCTTAGCATATTATCATCCACAAAAATAAAGTTATGTTAGAAGGACATAACTTTACAAAATATAAGGTGCTTCTAGGTTTTGTATGTTTTTTAATTTAGCTGAGCACTGACTGAGCCTAACAGGTGTCCACAACTTTGTAACAGTGACAAGTAAGGTCAGCCACAGGCATTTCATACCACCAAAAACCTGGGTTCCTAATATGTCTTGGCTCTTTGCTCCAGTGAATCTTCTTGGTCTACAAGCAGGCATTTTTGTCTTTTTTTCCTCCCTCACTTACTTCTTCCTTGACTCATTTTCTTGTTTTCACGCTTTCTTTCTTCTTATTTCCTTCCCTCCTTTGCTTTCTCCCTCTCTCCTTCCCTTCCTCCTTTCTTTTTTTCCCTTCCTCCTTCCCTCTATCTCTCCTTTCCTTCGTTTCTTCTTTCTTTCCTTTCTACCTTTCTTCCTTCCTTATTTCCCTTTTCTCTTCTGTCTTTAATTAGCGATTGCTATAGGCCTGGCTTTTTTTGTAAGCAATGAAGTCAGATCAGTAAACAAGGTAGAGAAGTCCTTGCCCTCTTGGAGCTTTTATTTCAGTGGTAAAGACAGAGAAAACAACAGCAAACATATAGATAAGTGATGTTATACAGGGAAAATAAATGAGTTTAAAGAAGAAAGAGAGTAAGAGTGGTATGTGACAAACAGATAAGTCACTGTGAGCATCTAATATTTGAGTAGTTGATTATTGTGAGAACTTAACAAGAAATTCTTTCAAAGTACTTACAACAGTCCCTGACAAGCAGTAATAACTGGGTAAATACACTAGCATTGTCATTAGCATTAGAATCAGTACTCCGAAATTTTTTTTCAAAACAATCCCAGTAGCTATTATAGAGGCATGAGTTTTCTACTATTAGGAGTGTTGTTGGATTCTTCTGGGGTATAAGAGAAGTCGCCATGGAGATAGAGTTTTGGGCAGAAGAAAAGAAGGGGCAAGAGGTAGCAATGCAATTTTCGTGGAGGTTGAAGAGTGCTTTGGAGACTCTCCAGATTATTTACTTCGTGTTTCAGAATTGGTATTTATTGCTATGTTTGAAGACGTGTCTGATCTGGGAAATGCACAGAGATAACATGGCTTAAGAGGTACCAGAATGCTGAAATCCCATCTTGTGTACCATAGTTTCCATTTCAGATTGTAGAGAGGAAACATTACATTCTGAAAAAAAAAAAAAAATTTAACAATGTCAATGAAGTCTCCTTGCCTTCTTCTAACTTATAATAAGTTAACTGTCAGACTGGTACTTTACCTAGATCTTGCAAAGGATTAAAGCAATGCTCTGAGAGATTATGTTCGCTGGAATTCTAAAAATGCCAAGAAGAGATTAATAATTTTTTACGATTAACTTCTAAACCTAGACTATTTACTTTTGGAAAGGCAAGAATTGATTTCAATTGTATATTTCAGGCAGCCATCATGGTAACCTGAATTAGGAGTGCCCCTGTGCTAAAACACAAGCACAAACCAAAGGTTCATACATAGCAATGAGGAGAATGTCAGAACCCTGAGGTCCTCAATTCATTATTTTCTTTATTCCACAAATTTTTACGGCATATCCATTGTATTAAAACATGATTATATGTTACCTATGTTTTAGTACCCAGGTTGAGATTAAACAACTTTAGAGCAAAAGAAAAAAATTGAACAGTTTTATAAGAGAATTAAAATGAGATATTGAAAAATAAAATTTAAGCTAAATGATAAAATTATAAATTACTTGACCAGATAATATGAAACAGAGTTATTTAAATACATATAGGATGGTTGTTAAAATATTAGCCGTTTTTGTTTTCTAGAAGAGTGGTTCTAAACTGTGGATGGATATTAAAAACACATGGGAGGTTTTACAAACTACAGATGTCTTCTCGGTATCAAGGAATACTGACATAATTTGTATGGAGGGTGACCCAGGAGTTGAAAGTTTCAAATGCTCCCCAGGGGAAGTCAAAGTTGAGAACCCTTGCTCTAGACAGTGGTTATCAAACTTTACCTTGTATCTGACTCGCCTGGAGGGGTTGTTAAAACAGATTCTGGGCCCCACACGGAGGGTTCCTGGTTTAGTAAGTCTTAGATGGAAGCTGCAAATTTGCATTTCTTATATAAGTTCCCATTTGATGCTGAGGTTGCTAGTCTGAGGATATAGACTTTGAACTTTTTTGAAAGGTAGAATTTCTGGCCCCACTCCAGATTTAAAGAATCAGCATCCATGTTTTAAAAAAATTCCCAGGTAATTTGTGTGCATAGTAAAACTCAGGAAGCAATTGTCATAGAAAAATTGAATTAGGGAAACTGCCAACAAGTGGGATTAGATTAAACAATGGTGCTACGGTCTGAATGTTTTTGTCCTTCTCACATTTATGTGTTGAAATCTTAAATGGTGAGGTGATGGTATTGGGAGATGGGGCCTTTTGGGAGGTGATTAGGTCATTAGGGCAGAGCCCTCAGGAATGGGATTATTGCCCTGATAAAGGAGGCCTTGTCCTTTCCATGATGTGAACTAGAAGGTACCATCTATGAGGAATGGACGCTCACTAGATGCTGCTGGTGCCTTAATCTTGGACTTGCCAGCCTTCCGAACTGTGAGAAATCAAGTTCCATGGCTTATAAGTTACCAGTCTAAGACATTTTGTTACAGCAGCCTGAATGGACTAAGAAAACTGGCAAACATTTTGTCAGGAAATAACATTACCACTAGAAAATAGTGTTGTGAGAATCTTCAGGCTAGATTTGCATCTTCCTGACATTAGGGTATATTTGGTTTATCCTGCTAATAATTCTGTCTTTGCAAATAAGCTAATGAAGAGCAAAAACAAATATTATCTAACTTTATCCTTTGAAGAGCTCCACATTCTACATTATATAAGTCCCAATTGCAGTAGAAAAATCAGAAGCACTACTAGGTACTTTATCTTCTGTATTTTCAATCAGCCCTTAAATGAGAGAAGCTAGGTTTAAGATCAAGTTTTATTACATCTAGTATAATATTTTGTCTCCTTCTAAATTTTATCTTAATTACCTTTTAAAAATTTATAACAGCTTTGCATTTACAAAAATGACAATAGTACAGAGATTTCCTACATCACCCATAAACACTTTTCTATATTGGTACATCTTACATTGGCATAGCAGATTTGACACAGCTAATACAACTATATTAATATATTATTGTTAGCTAGAGTCTATACTTCATTTGGATTTTTTTTGTTTTACCCCAATGGCGTTTTACTCTTTGAGAATCCCATTTAGGATGCCACATTACATTCTGTTGCCATATCTTCTTAAGCTCCACTTTTCTGCATCAGTTTCTCAGTCTTTTCTTGGCTTTTATGACCCAGACAGTTTTGAGACGTACTGGTTAGGTATTTTGCACAATTTTTCTCCATTTAATTTTGTCTGATTTGTTTTTCATTTTTAGATTTATGTCATGGTTTTGGAGCAATAGAACACGGAGATAAAATGCCATTCTCAATACATATCATATGTGATAAACTGATATTCCTGATAGCAGGAATGAGGTCTGCTATCTTGTTTACCTGCCTGAGGTACTGTTTGTCAGGTTTTTCCACTGTAAAGTTATGCTTTATCCCCTTTCCATATACTTACTGGAATAAAGTAAATATGCTCTGCCTACCATAGAAGTGGGAAGTTATGCATGATCTGCTTAAAGGGTATGCATATCAACATAAATTATGTGAAATTGTCCTGCAAAGGGACATTACCTATTCTCCCCTGTTTACTTATTTTATTTATTAAATCACTTATTTGTATCACTATGAACTCTTGGGTATTTATTTTATATATTGAATTATAATTCTATACTACTTTATTTTGTTCCTCAAGTTGTTCCAGCTTTGGCAAATAGGAACTTTTTCTGCTGGCTCCTGTGCCCCTTTGACACATCCTCATCTTTGTCATCTTTGTAGTTATTTCTTTGTTGCTGTTGTTGTCACCCAGGCTGCTGGAGTGCAATGGCTCACTACAGCCTCAACCTCCCAGGCTCAAGCAATCCTCCCACCTCAGCCTCTTGAGTAGCTGGGACTACAGGCACGCACCACCACACCCAGCTAATGTTTAAATATTTTTGTAGAGACGGAATCTTGATATATTGCCTAGGCTGGTCTTGAACTCCTGGGCTCAAGAGATCCTCCGACTCTAGCCTCCCAAAGTGCTGGGATTACAGGCATGGGCCACCACACCCAGCCTCATAGTTATTTTTTGAGGCTTTTCTTACTTTTTATCAGTACAAGGTGCTGCAGGATCATCTTGCATGTAGCTTGTCCCAATCCTAGAATTGGCTATTTCTACAAGAAACCTTGGTTCTGTTCACCAAAGAATGGCCTTCTTTATTGGCAAATAGGTGGTAGTTGTATTTGAAGTCTTGATGCTTCTGGGCCCTCTCAACTGACAGAGCAAGAAAATATATGTGTGTATGCTAACTTCTGCACGTACATATATCTATAAATATTTCTGTGTATGTCAATCTCTATGTGTGTATATATATATATAAAGCTAAACATGAGTTATTTCTGACATCTAAAATTCTGATTCAGTACCAAGCAGATCATTCTAGCTTTGCCCCATTGCTTTTCTATAACTTCCCAATCCAACAGTAACGAATTTATATCCATCATCTACTATTCATGTATTTAGTCATTAAATTCAATTTACATGTATAGTGCTTTCTGTATTG
Source organism: Nomascus leucogenys (assembly GCF_006542625.1). Taxonomy (NCBI): domain Eukaryota; kingdom Metazoa; phylum Chordata; class Mammalia; order Primates; family Hylobatidae; genus Nomascus; species Nomascus leucogenys. The sequence goes on from NC_044406.1 coordinate 55,496,189, forward strand.
TTAAATGGTAATACTGTGAGAACCAACTTTACCAATGAGTATTTTATTGCTATTACATAATCTGTTTACTAAGAAAATTGTATAAAATTATTTTAAATTTGTAATATGCCAATTGCTATAAAATTCATTACTTATATAATAAGTCTTTTGTGTTTTAATGGATGTTATCCACATATGTGGATGATAGGACACATAATATATGGATTAACATCTATTAAACATCCTTCTAAATGAGAGGACAATTAGATATGTACAGTTAGTATGATGAGGTTCAACTAAAATCAGGGCTGGTGTTCACCTGGCACACAGTGGTAGATACTTTCCAGGGAATAAAATCTTGACATACTTCTTGGATAGTTGATAGCTGGCTACTATTCTCAGTGCCCCGTCTGGTACCAGAGCTGCCTCAAAAATTTCCTCTGGATCTTGGACCCACTTGAGACCTGGTAACTAAAGAGTTAAGGCCTGGAACAGCAGGGGTTCTTCAGGATCCGGTGCTATTTTTGTATAGCCCCTTTTACATTGTAGAATTTGCTAGCACTGGTAATTAACCATCCCAAACATCACCCTATTTTCCATATGAAACATTATGTATTGAAAAAACATAGTTATTGTAGCTATAATGACATCAGGAGCAGTGGTTCTGCACATTTGTGATTGCAAATACGATTACACAGAAGCTTCGTTCGGTGTCATTAACAGAAAATCTGCAAATGAAATGTTTCCTCTGAATTGCTTGGCACACAAACTTTTCTGTGGTACCTGATTTAGTTGTCCACTCTGAACCAATATCAATTGGTGATTTTCCAAATTATGAGCAAGATATGGTTTCACAGAACTCTTGTACTTTTGTGAAAGATAACGGGACACAATTTTATTAATTGGTGGAATTTGTTGGCTTTTAGGTGTTGGATTATACATATATATATATACATGTTAGATATCTTATGTAATATTACATATATATAATATATAATATAATGTTACAATCTATAATATATGTATATATTATTTAATATGTGTAATACATATAATATGTATATTATACATATCATATATAGATATGTAAAATGACTTTGAAACAGATATAAAAGAAACCTTACACATACAGACTTTTTAATGTTGATCATTAGGAAGCTTAAATGATAAGCAATTATATAATAATTTATACCTTTCTTATTAATATGTTAATTAAGCATTCTATTCTAGCTTTAAAGCTAAACAATGCTCAGAGTATTTAAAATAAATGTAGTGAATATTTCGCTAATTACAAATGTATTTTACAATGTGTAAATCTGATGTAGAAACTTAGAATGTAAAAGTTAATTACACTGACTGTTTTCTGACACTGCAGTAATATTTTCTCAACTTTGTTATGAATTCATAAAACTTTTGGATGCACAATTAATTTTGGTATGCTCATCTCATTCATATGATAAAGCATTGACACTCACTGAAATAGAAATACTATTAAAAATTTTCAAAAACTTAACTGGAAATGAGAAATCATTGAAGTCAATCCTAATTTTACTCAATGCATACTTAGATATTTGTGAAGGGAGCACCTTTGCATGTTGGGTCAGAGTCTAATATTTATTAAAGAATTTTTAAACATGCCTCTTCTAGATACCTTACTGGGTTTTTCTGTAGGTTTTTTTTCATATAGAATCTTAATTTTAACTTTTTAAAACTTTTTAAATGACACATAATAGTTGTACATATTTATGGAGTACAGTGTGATATTTTGATACATGTATACAATATGTAATGATCAAATCAGTGTAATTAGCACATCTATCACCTCAAACATTTCTTCTTTGTGTTGGAAATATTCAGAATCCTCCCTTCTAGTTATTTGAAAATACACATGCATCAAGATGGCCCATTAGAAGCAGCTGTAGTCCACAGCACTCATGGAGAGGAATGAAAGGGGTGAGTGAATACAGCACCTTCAACTGAAATATACAGGTTCTCACACTGGGACTGATTAGGAAAACAACTAGACACACAAAGAAGAAAGGGAGAGTGGGGTTACAGCCCAGCAGGGAGTGACACATAGCCAAGGGAACCTCCACACCCAGCCAAGGAAAGTGGTGAGTGACTGTGTGACCCCGGGAAACCACACTTCTCCCATGGATCTTTGCAACCCACAGATCAGGATATCCCCTGGTGAGCCCATGCCACCAGAGCCTTGGGTGTGACACACAAGAGTGGTGTGGAGTCTTTGCAGAGCAGTTGCGTGGGCATTCACAGAAACCCAGGAGCTTTACATATTCCATCCCCAGGGTCTCCAACAAATGTGTCTGCAACTCAGGCAAGGCAGGAGGTCTACATATACCCCTAGGAAGGGGGTGGATCTGGGGAGCTGAGCAGCATCATTCTGTGGGCCCCACTTCCATGGCATGTCACAAGACAAGAACCACTGACTTGGAATTCCAGCCCACCACTGGCAAGAGTGTGGAGCCTGCCTGAGACTGGATGGAACCCTGGGGGGAGGGGCAGGCACCAACTCTGCTGTTTGGTTGACTCAGCCATTCCAGCCTGCAGGCTTTGAAGAGTCCGAAGGGTCTCGACAAGGAAGGGTCCCCCACAGCAGCACAAAACTGCAGCTTTGCCAAATTACAGACAGACTGTTTCTTTAAGCAGGACCCCGATTCATTCCTCCTCACTGGGTGAGACCTCCTAGCCAGACCCTCCAGCCATGCCTTCCAGTATGTATTAGGGACAGAGCTCTGATCTCTACCTGGGACGGAGTGCCCAGAGGAAAGGAAAGCCACCACACGGCTTGGTTGCACAACTCAGCAGTTCCAGTCTGCGGGGTTTGGAGAGTCCAAAACAGTCCAGATGAGGAAGGGCCCCCCAGCAGTGCAACACCATAGCTTTGCCAGATCACAGCAGACTGCTTCTTTAAGCAGGGCCGTGATCCATTCCTACTCACTGGACAGGACCTCCCAGCCAGACCTTCCAGCCATGCCTGTCAGCATGTATTAGGGGCAGAGCTCTGATCTCTCCCTGGGACAGAATGCCTGAGTCAGGGTGAGGACCACCACTTGCGTATGTCAAACGACTCAGCCATTCCAGATTGTGGGCTTTGTAGAGTATAAGCCAACAGGGGCAGAGGCAATGCCTCACCATGACACAGCTGTTTTATCGAGGCATGGCCAGACTGCTTCTTTAAGCAGGACCCCAATCCACTCCTTCTAGTGGGGTGGGTCCCCCAGCTGGGTCCTCCCAGCCAGGGCCTCTGGCTACCCATATTCTCCCTAAGATGGAGTCCCTGAGGGGCAGGGTAGGCCACCAGCTTAGCCATTCAGGCTTCTCAATCAGTTTAGCCTGTAGGCCTTGGAAAGCCCAAGCTGATCAGGGGCTGAAGGAATCTCTAACACAGCACCACTACTCTACCAAAAAGCAGCCAGACTGCTTCTTTAAGTGAGTCCCTGATTCCATTCCTCTTGACTGGGTGAGACCTCCTAACCAGGGCCTCCAGTCACCTCCCACAGGCAAGTTTGGGTTGGCAATAGGTCAGAACCCCCCTGAAACAGAGCTTCCAGAGGAAAGGGTAGGCCATCATCTTTGGCATTTTGCAGCCTTCAGTGGTGACACCTCCAGGTATGAGAAAAAATGAGGCAACTAGGGTCTGGAGCAGGCTCCCAACAAACCACAGCAACCCTATAGAAGAGTGCCCAAACTGTTAAAAGAAAAACAAACAGAAAACAACAGCAACAAAAACCAAAAAACCCCATCCAATGATCAGCAACCTCAAAGATCAAAAGTAGATAAGCCCACAAGGACGAGAAAGAATTAATGCAAAAATGCTGAAAACTCAAAAACCAGAGTGTGCCTTTTCCTCCAAATTACTGCAACACTTCTCCAGCAAGGGCTCAGAACTTGGCTTAGGCTGAGATGGCTGAAATAACAGAAGTAGGCTGCAGAAGGTGGGTAATAATAAACCTCACTGAGCTAAAGGAGCATGTTGTAACCCAATGCAAGGAAGCTAAGAATTGGGATAAAACAATACAAGAGCTGACAGCCAAAATAGTCAGTTTAGAAAGGGAGATAACTGACCTGTTAGAGCTGAAAAACACACTACAAGAACTTCAAAATGCAATCACACGTATTAATAGCAGAATAGACAAAGCAGAGGTAATGTACAAAGGAAAGCCCATCAGACTAACAGCAAACTTCTCAGTGGAAACCCAACAAGCTAGAAGAGATTGGGGGCCAATATTCAACATTCTTAAAGAAAAAAAAAATTAATTCAGAATTTCATATCCAGTCAAACTAAGATTCATAAGCGAAGGAAAAATAAGATTATTTTCAGACAAGCAAATGTTGAGGGAATTCATTAGTATTGGACTCATCTTGCAAGAGCTCCTGGAAGAAGCACTAAATATGGAAAGGAAAATGGTTATGAGCCACTACAAAAACACACTGAGGTACACAGAGAAGTGACACTGTGAAGCAACCACATAAACAACTCTGCAAAATAACCAGATAGCATCATGATGACAGGATCAAATCCACACATAACAATACTAACGTTATATGTAAATAGTATAAATGCCCCAATTAAAAGACACAAAGTGGCCAGCTGGATAAAGAAACAAGACCCAGTAGTATGCTGTCTTTAAAAGACCCATCTCACATGCAAAGACATACCTAGGCTCGAAATAAAGGGATGGAGGAAAATTTACCAAGCAAATGGAAAACAGAAAAAAAAGCAGGAGTTGCAATCCTAGTTTCTGACAAAACAGACTTTAAACCAACAGAGATCAAAAAAAGACAAAGAAGGGCATTACATAATTGTAAACGGTCCAATTCAACAAGAAGAGCTAACTATCCTAAATATATATACACCCAATACAGGAGCACCCAGATTCAAAAGGCCAGTACTTAGAGACCTTCAAAGAGACTTAGACACCCACACAATAATAACGGGAGACTTTAACAACCCCACTGACAATCTCAGACAGATAATTGAGACAGAAAATTAACAAAGACATTCAGGACTTGAACTCAGCTCTGGATCAAGTGGACCTGGTAGATACACATAGAACACTCCACCCAAAAACTACAGAATATACATTTTTCTCATTGCCACACAGTACTTACTCTAAAATTGTTCACACTAATAAAGAAGAACAAATAGAAGATTCAAAAACACTCCTCAGAAAATGCACAAGAACTGAATGCATACCAAATAATCTCGCAGACCACAGTTCAATGAAATAAACTCAAGACTAAGAAATTAACTCAGCCGGGCATGGTGCCTCATGCTTGTAATCCCAGCACTTTGGGAGGCTGAGGCAGGCAGATCAAGAGGTCAAAAGATCGAGACCATCCTGGCCAACATGGTGAAACCCCGTCTCTACTAAAAATACAAAAATTAGCTGGGCATGGTGGTGCGCGCCTGTACCTGTAGTCCCAGCTACTCGGGAGGCTGAGGCAGGAGAATTGCTTGAACCCGGGAGGTGGAGGTTGCAGTGAGCTGAGATCATGTCACTGCACTCCAGCCTGGTGACAGAATGAGACTCCATCTAAAAAAAAAAAAAAGAAATTCACTCAAAATCATACAATTACATGGTTGCTGCTCTTCTCTTAGCAGGACTTTCAGCCATTGCTGCAGATATAAAAGGGAAGAGTTTCTGCAGGTGTTGGCCACGGTAAGTTTCTTTGCATTTTTTATGATCCTCCAGAGAAATGTCCATAGCTAGCTCAGCTGCCTTTTGGCTTCATCATCTTCTCGGGTTTCAGAAGTGCCTGGCCACAGCAAGTGTTATTTTATTACCTCAGTCCACCATACATATACTTATTATTCTCTGGGGTCAGTATTTTTACTGTGATCTGAGTCACTTGTCATAAGTGACTCCATTTTGAGACATTTAGGATCACAAAAAAGTATTATACATCATATGTCCATCAACTAATGAATGGATAAAAAAATGTGAAATATCCACAAAATTGAATGTTATTCAGCCATTAAAAGGAATAAAATATTGATACATGCTATAACATGGATGAACATAAAAAAGAAGGCCAGAGTGAAATTCAATATATTTAACAACTGGCATGGTATACCCTTAGACCAAATTGTTTCATGACATAAATCACTAGAAGACCTTACAGAGTCTTCTGCCTGGGATTGAACACTTTTTATCCTGTTGGCCTTTCATTTGATTCGGCAAGGCTGAAGCTCCCTTTTGTATGTAGATCTCAAGGGTGGAATTAGACTAATTTGCATAAATTGCTGAGGGATGCTGACTTTCACCTGGGCTTCCTCTAAACAGAAATGCCTGGACTATCATCTCAATTGTTTCTAACCAAACCATCTGTAGACCAAAAAGGGCAACAAAAGCCTGAGAGGTAAGTGTAACAAGGGGTAGGAGTCTTTGTTGCCAAAAAAAAAGGCCCAAAGGTTTGATAAGACAGGACTGGCTATGCCATTGCAAGTGGCTGCAACTGGAATCTTACCTTAACCTAGCCCCGAGGTCAAGCATACCCTCCTTTTCCCTTTATATTAATACTTGATGCCCATACTTGCTGCTCCTTTTCCTCCAGGCACAAAAGCTGAGCAATGTCTGTTGATTTCCTACTTAGGAAATAAGGACTAAACAGAGTAGATGTTCACACGTTTGTCACCACAGCGAAGACAGTGGCCAGGGCTGTGTTAATTCAGTGCTGTGTGTTTTGCGGTCCTTGTGTGCTATGTTTGGGGATCCAGTAACCGTTTCTCCCAGAAAGTGGATTTCCTCCAGGACTGAGTCATGATTCTGCTCAAGGTTCTAACATTTAATCTCCCATCCACAGGAGGGCAGACATTGCTTTAGATTTCTGGCATTTAATATTTGGGGAGCTTTTGTAGGGTTTCCTCTAACCTTAGAATTTCTAAGAATCTTACTGGAAAATTCTTTAGAATTTTACTATTTTTGAAGGTAATTTATATAAATCATTTCATTTTATTTGAAAGTTCAGAGTTTCTGCCGAGAGATCAGCTGTTAGTCTGATGGGCTTCCCTTTGTGGGTAACCCGACCTTTCTCTCTGGCTGCCCTTAACATTTTTTCCTTCATTTCAACTTTGGTGAATCTGACAATTATGTGTCTTGGAGTTGCTCTTCTCAAGGAGTATCTTTGTGGCGTTCTCTGTATTTCCTGAATCTGAATGTTGGCCTGCCTTGCTAGATTGGGGAAGTTCTCCTGGATAATATCTTGCAGAGTGTTTTCCAACTTGGTTCCATTCTCCCCGTCATTTTCAGGTACACCAATCAGACGTAGGTTTGGTCTTTTCATATAGTCCCAAATTTCTTGGAGGCTTTGTTCATTTCTTTTTATTCTTTTTTCTCTAAACTTCCCTTCTCGCTTCATTTCATTCATTTCATCTTCCATCAGCGATACCCTTTCTTCCAGTTGATCGCATCTGCTACTGAGGCTTCTGCAATCTTCTCATAGTTCTCGAAACTTGGCTTTCAGCTCCATCAGCTCCTTTAAGCCCTTCTCTCCATTGGTTATTCTAGTTATCCATTCTTCTAATTTTTTTTCAAAGTTTTTAACTTCTTTGCTGTTGTTTTGAATTTCCTCCCGTAGCTCAGAGTAGTTTGATCGTCTGAAGCCTTCTTCTCTCAACTCGTCAAAGTCATCCTCCATCCAGCTTTGTTCCGTTGCTGGTGAGGAACTGCGTTCCTTTGGAGGAGGAGAGGTGCTCTGCTTTTTAGAGTTTCCAGTTTTTCTGCTCTGTTTTTTCCCCATCTTTGTGGTTTTATCTACTTTTTGTCTTTGATGATGGTGATGTACAGATGGGTTTTTGGTGTGGATGTCCTTTCTGTTTGTTAGTTTTCCTTCTACCAGACAGGACCCTCAGCTGCAGGTCTGTTGGAGTTTACTAGAGGTCCACTCCAGACCCTGTTTGGCTGGGTGTCAGCAGCGGTGGCTGCAGAACAGCGGATTTTCGTGAGACCACAAATTCAGCTGTCTGATAGTTCCTCTGGAAGTTTTGTCTCAGAGGAGTACCCAGCCGAGTGAGGTGTCAGTCTGTCCCTACTGAGGGGGTGCCTCCCAGTTAGGCTGCTCAGGGGTGAGGGACCCACTTTAGGAGGCAGTCTGTCCGTTCTCAGATCTCCAGCTGCGTGCTGGAGAACCACTACTCTCTTCAAAGCTGTCAGTCAGACAGGGACATTTAATTCTGAGGAGGTTCCTGCTGACTTTTTGTTTGTCTGTGCCCTGCCCCCAGAGGTGGAGCCTACAGAGGCAGGCAGGCCTCCTTGAGCTGTGGTGGGCTCCACCCAGTTCGAGCTTCCTGGCTGCTTTGTTTACCTAAGCAAGCCTGGGCAATGGCAGGCGCCCCTCCCCCAGCCTCGCTGCAGCCTTGCAGCTTGATCTCGGACTGCTGTGCTAGCAATCAGCGAGACTCCGTGGGCATAGGACCCTCCGAGCCAGGTGCAGGACACAATCTCCTAGTGTTCTGTTTTCCAGGCCCGTTGGAAAAGCACAGTATTAGGGTGGGACTGACCTGATATTCCAGGTGCCATCTGTTACCCCTTTCTTTGACTAGGAAAGGGAACTCCCTGACCCCTTGCGCTTCCCGAGTGAGGCAATGCCTCGCCCTGCTTCGGCTCGCACACAGTGCGCTTCACCGACTGTCCTGCACCCACTGTTTGGCACTCCCTAGTGAGATGAAACCGGTACCTCAAGCAGAAATGCAGAAATCACCCGTCTTCTGTGTCGCTCAGGCTGGGAGCTGGAGACCGGAGCTGTTCCTATTCGGCCATCTTGGCTCCACCCCCTATTTGAAAGTTCAAATACATCACCTAAAATAAAACAAACGACCTTTTTTTGATAGCAGTGTTAGTAGAAATGTTTCTGTTGTACAAAGGTAAAGATATCAAATAGAGGCCTAATTACTTTAGAGGTTTAAGCATGTGGTTCTTAATGGCAAAATTGTTATTGCACATTTATTAGAACAGGAGCAAAGTAGGCTGGGTTCTAGATTGGTTGAAATATACATTTAAGTGCATAATTGCTTTTTAATATACATACCAATATAATTGAATTAATAAATTAATAGATACATTTTCTACATAAGTATTTATAATTCAATGTAATCTATTAGATTGCAAATAGTTTAATTTGACAGCAATATGATTTCATGATTGCTCTTTTTTCATAATATTTTCTCAGGCAAGACAAAGTATGTGCAATCAAAAGTTATGATTTAATAAATTCAGATGCCAAATTAAGTGCAATTATATCTTAATTGACATAAGAATTACAGAATAGAATGTTAATATTCCAATAGTCTACTTTAAAGAATGAAATTGACTTCATTACAATGCTACTATAAATTAACATTAGCATTTTTCTAAGGCAATGTTATGAATTAATATAACAAGGGGACTCAGAAGCATTTGATCAAACCACTAATCACATTATAGTTTTTATTTCTCACAAAATTTTATATTGGAAAATTCAGTTAAAAGAAATATTCTTTAAACAAGATTTACAATTTTATGCAACATCACTTCATATGTAATTTTATAGAAAATTAACTTTATGAAAATAATTTTAAATATAATTAAACTTTATTTTACATATTTAATAGTCTATATTATTTTTCATGTGTAAATAATCCCATATATACCAGGAAATTCTGGGAAATACCTTGATTGAAAATGTGCGAGACTCTCAGCAGATGTCCCATCGAAGACTTGCCTAGACTACTGACTCATGGGAACTACGATATAATAAATGAGTACTGTTTTGAGCTGCTAAATTTATGTTAATATGTTACACAATTATAAATAGCTAACATAGATAATATCCATGAAAGATTAGGTATGCCTCCACTCTGCTCTCAGAGAAATTTCTAGGAAGTCATTCAGAATTTATTCACAACTCCTGTAACTCTTGGCTTATCTGCCTTTCTCATTAGTATCTATGCAACTTGAGGATGGAGATTGTTATCTATAATTTTAGAGCCTCTCACAGTACCTGACACATAGTTGTCATTCAACAATTGTTTGTTGTTAGATGTTAACTTCTATATCACTTCTCAGCCTTTTGGCTAAGATCAAGTGTAGATGTTAACCTCTACAGTGGTTAGGAATCATGAGGACATCAAGACAGTGAAGCGATAAGAAGGTGCTAGGAAGAATCGTTTACAAAGAGAACAAGATTTGGTTCCTAAAACAATGGTTAAGTCACGATTTTCTACCTTTGAATTTTGGGTGTGTCAGGTTGAAGGAATGAAATCAAATACAAGGCATTAATATGCTAGATGTGACTGCAAAGCAATGAGAATAATCATAATCACAATTGAAAATTAGCTTGCTTTACAGTCTTCCTATGCATAAACATAGAATATCTCTCACTTTATTTACTTCTTGTTTGATTTCTTTCACGAGATTTTTGTAGTTTCCCTCATATAGATCTTTTACATATTTCATTAGATTTACATCTATTTCATTTTTGTGGTGCTAATGTCACTGGTAATGTATTTTTAATTTAAAATTTCACTTGTTCACTTCTGGTCCATTTTTTCAAAACAAAAAAAAATTACTTTTTTGACTTACAATGTATGAATGCACATAGATGCATGCAGAAAGAATACTAAAAACAAAATTAATAAATATGAAGAAATACAAAGGTCCATATAAAAATACTATGAACAGTTATGCACCAACAAATTGGATAACTTAGAAGAAATGGATAAATTCCTAGAAACAACCAAGACTGAATTATGAAAAAGATATAAAATCTGGAAAGACCAAAAATGGGTAAAAAGATTAAATCAGTAATAAAATTTTTTCATTAAAGAAAAGCTTAGGACCTAATGGCTTCATTGCTGAATTTCATGCAACATTTAGAGAGGAAATAAAACTGTTCTTTCTCAAATTCTTCAAAAAAATTGTAGAATGGGAAACACTTTCGAACTTATTTTATAAAACCAGCATTACCCTGATAACAAAGACAAAGACAATACAATACAAAAAACTACAGGCCAATATCCCTAGTGAACATACATGTAAAAATTTTCAACAAAGTACTAGCCAACTAAATTCAACAGCACATTAAAAAATGATTCTCCATGATCACATGGGATTAATCCATAGAATGAATAAATGGATTAACATGCATAAATCAATAAGTTATACATGATATTATCAGAATGAAGGACAAAACCACATGATCATCTGAATAGATGCGGCAAAGCATGTGACAAAATTCAACACCCTTTTGTGATTTAAACTCTCAACAAAATAGGTATAGAAGAAAAGCAAACTCAACACCACAAAGGTTATAAGTGACAAACTCACAGTTAACATAATCAGTGATGAAAAGTTGAAGACTTTTCCTCTAAGATCAGGAACAAGAAAAGAATACCAACTCTCACTACTTCTATTCAACGTAGTACTGGAAGTCTGAGCCAGAACAACATGTCATGAAAAATAAGTAAAAGTCATCCAAATAAGAAAGGAAGAAGTGAAATTGTTTCTGCATGCTGATTACATGATCTTATACATAGAAAACTAAAAATTCCACCAAATAAAACTACTAAAACTAATAAATTCATTAAAGTTTCAGGATACAAAATCAACATACAAAAATCAATAACATTTCTATACACTAACAATGTACTATAAAATAAATTAAGAAAATGATTCAATTTATAACAGCATCAAAACAAAAGTAAATATTTAAGGTTAAATTTAACCAGGGAGGTAGAAGATCTCAATATTGAAAACTCTGAAACTTTGATGAAAGAAATTGAAGATGATACAATAAATGGAAAAATAGTTGAATGAGATTGCCTTAATCAAAAAGCTCCTCACAGCCAAGGAAACAGTTAACCATGAAAAGAGACAACCCAAGGATGGACAGAAAATATTTGTGAAGCATATATTTGATACAGAGCTAATCCAAAATATATGAGGAATTCAAACAACACAATAGCCAAAAAGCAAGTAATAAAATATGGGTAAAATACCTGAACAGACAACAAAAATGCCCAAGAAATATATGAAAAAATACACAACACAACACTACTAATCATCCAGGAAATGCAAATCAAAACCATAATGAGATGTCACCTCACACCTGCTGGAATGTCTACTGTCAAAAAGACAAACCATAACAAGTGTTGGTGAGGCTGTGGAGAAAAGGGAAGGGAAGTCTGCTACACTCTTGTTGGAAATGCAAATTAGCTACAGCCATTTTGGAAAACAGTGTGGAAGTTCCTCAAAAAACTAAAAATAGAATTATATCATCCAGCAATCCCACTTCTGAGTATATATACAAAGGAATTGAAATCGCATGTTGAAAAGATATCTGCACTTTCATATTCATTTCAGCGTTATTCACAATAGCCAAGATGTGAAGCAACCTAAGTGTCCATTAGTGTATGAATGGATACAGAAAATGCAGTATATATACACACAATGAAATACTGTAGAGCCTTAAAAATGAAATAAATTCTGCCATTTTGAACAACCTAAATGAAACTGGAGGATATTACGCTAAGTGAAATAAGTTAAACACAGAAAGACAAATATTGCATAATCTCATTTGTATGTGCTACCTGAAAAAGTCAAACTCATACAAGCAGAGAGCAGAATGGTGGTAACCAGAGGGTAGGTTGGGGGGATAGGCAAAAGAGAAATATTGGTCAAAGGATACAAAGTTTCAGTTAGATAGGAGAAATAACTTTTAGTGATCTATAGAAAAGCCTGGATGGCATAGTTAATAATAATTTATTTTATGTATATTTCAAAATTGCTGAAAGTAGATTTTAAATGTTCTCACCACAAAAAATAAGCAGGTGAGGTGATGTGTTAATTATCTTAATTATATAGTGTATAATTAATTATAGAGTATATAATAATTATACAGTGTGTAATTACATAGTGTATAACACTTAATTATATAGTGCATACGTATATCAAAATATCATTCTGTACCTTATGTAAAATTATTATTTATCAATTAAAAATTTTAAAATAAAAAATAATTTCAATATTGAATTCAGAAAAACAAAGAATAGAATGGTTACCAGAGGTAAGGTCCAATCTTCCTAAGCCACCAGAAATCTATTTCATACATGAGAAGATTAACCCTTCATGGGGGATCTAGCGATTTGAATGTGTTCAGCTTTTCTTTAGACATTTACACAACTAGATGGAGTGTCTTTTTTGTTTTTCAAATGAGGACACAGAACGGAAAGAAAAATTGAAAATGCTTCTGACCAGAACCACCTAATTCCTACTAACGGTTTTAATATAACTGGATCTGATAAAAGTGTTACTGTGTATTTGTCAATTTGCAGGAGAAATAAATATCTGAGTCTGGTGTTGATAATATTTCAATAAAATTATGTCAATGTTTGCAAGTGTTTTCTCTGATAGAGAAATATCTTGTTAGGGTACACTGAATGCCTTTTTCAAACCATTTACTCCTTGTTGGCTCTTAGCAAATATTTTATAGTATAATATTTTTAATTGGTTATATTTTATCTATTACTATATCTTCTACTAGTTTGCATAAAATTTTCAACCAGATCTATCTACCTCTCTATGCCTTTTTTCCCTCGGCACGTTAAGGGCTGATATACTTTTATTTTGTGTACCAGGTACTTTACCACTTGATCAGATTCATATTAATTTTTTTCTTCAGACTTTTGTATGCATTCTTATTTATATTTTTATTGGGGTAAAATAATTTTATACTTATCTTAAAGACTTTTTCATACTGGTCTTTAAATGTATGTTCCGGCGATGTTTAATTTGTAGCTGTAATCTCCTTGAGAAAATAACTGTGCAGCCTGCATATGGGTTAGAGTAATACTTGATAAGGATTCAGTTATAAATTGGAAAAAAATAAGTTCTTGTCTCAAAGGGTAAAGGACTCAGATTAGGAAAGGGAAAATATCTTTCTTCTCATTTTCTGACAAGTATTGAGATGTTTTCTTTTGTATTTGATTTTATTTCTTTCCATTTTTGGCAGAAGAAGAGATATAAGACTGAGAAAATTTCCTCAACAGTACTTACTAAGATAATTCCGTAACTGCAAAGACATCCAAGGGCTTTGGATGCTACTAGAGTTTGAACTGTAATCGCATTGCAGTAACTTCTGACTTCAAAATAAAGTTTTAGAAGTATAAAAAATGGTCTTCTTAAACAGGTAACAGCAGGAGTCTGAATTAGATTAAGCAGTGGTTATTACAGTTAACTATAATTACTAGTTTTCTAATGTACATATGTTTATATTTCTCTATATAATTTAATTGTCATTCTTTAAAGTACTTAATATTAAGACTAGCTATTTTAAACATAAAATTTAATTATGACATAAAAACCAAATGTAAACATTTTAAACTGGAATCATGATTCCTTTATTTAGCCTTTTACTAGAAATAATGTTCAGACTTAAGAATTTGGACAAAATTATAAAGACTTATTTTATTTTATTTATTTATTTTTTGAGACAGAGTCTCTCTCTGTCACTAGGCTGGAGTGCAGTGGCACGATCTCGGCTCACTGCAACCTCCACCTCCCAGGTTCGAGCAATTCGCCTGCCTCAGCCTCCAGAGTAGCTGGGACTACAGGCATGCACCACCACACCCAGATAATTTTTGTATTTTTAGTAGAGACGAGGTTTCACCATATTGGCCAGGATGGTCTTGATCTCTTGACCTGGTGATCTGCCTGTCTTGGCCTCCCAAAATGTTGGGATTACAGGCGTGAGCCACCGCGCCCGGCTGACAATTTTATTTTTTAATGAGATGAGGTCTCACTATGTTGTTCAAGATAGACTTGAACCCCCAGCTCAAGTGATCCTTCTGCCTGAGCCTCCCAAGTAGCTGGGACCCTAGACTCACACCACTACTCCTGGTAAGACAACATTATTCACAAATGTAAGCTAAGGTTCTCTGAAGAAAAAATAAATAAATACACTATAAAATATCAATTACAGCAACTTTTGTTATTAAATTCCACCTAAGAAAATCATTAATTTGGATTGCTGAGACTCTTTGGCACAGTTTGCCCCTGTGAACCAGCTGTGAAATGACAGTGCCTAAGTCACAAAATGTCATTGTCACAAAGCCTTGCAAACTTTCTAAATATATTAAAACCTCAAGCCTAGCTATTATAATTGAAAACATATTTATGTAGGTATATGTCACCAGTAGACATATGAAATGTTAGAGTCAGCAAAAACATTGTGATCATATTTTTAAATTTTTTTTAAGAAACTGAATTTAAAATTTAGTGGAACAGTTTGACGACAGATGAGCACAAAATCTCTATGTCATAGATATAATGAGACAAAGTGGCTTTCCTAAGGTCTCAGGGCAAGTTATGGACTATCAACCAACTGTTCATGTTGAGTCCAGAATGATTTCTAAAAACTCCTGAATGTGGAAATTAGGAACTTAAATAATGTTGTAGACAAATGTCTGACATTTAAAATTACCTGTCCTCTTAATGAACACCAGAAAACCTACTAAGACAGTCTTTTTTTTTTTTTCTTTTTTGAGACGGGTCTCGCTTTGTTGCCTAGGCTGGAGTGCAGTGGTGCCATCACGGCTCGCTGCAGCCTTGACCTACTAGGCTTAAGCAATTTACCCACCTCACTCCTGGGAGTAGCTGGGTCTACAGGCATGCGCCACCATGCTAAGCTAATTTTTAAAATTTTCTGTAGAGACAAATAGTTCATTTCATTTTTTCAGGCATGCTAGACACGTCTCACCTACAGCATATACTGTTTCCAGTGTGTTTGCTGGATAAGTGAATGAATGAATGCATGCATGAATAAATGAAACAGTGAATCAAAGTACCAGAAGGTAACATTCTCTGGTTCAGAATGTAGAGCCTTAACTCTAGTCAGGCTTTTTGCCTCCATTGAAGAAACTCAAAATGCTCCAGTTGCTCACCCAGCTTGCTAATTCCCATCTGAAATTATCACTGCGAATATTTATAATGGACATCTGATCCCCAGGCTCTAAAATCTTGAGTGCAGGGGTACGCACACC
The DNA here is from genome assembly GCF_006542625.1 of Nomascus leucogenys. Taxonomy (NCBI): domain Eukaryota; kingdom Metazoa; phylum Chordata; class Mammalia; order Primates; family Hylobatidae; genus Nomascus; species Nomascus leucogenys. Next base: position 55,512,207 of record NC_044406.1, read on the forward strand.
AGGATGATATATGCTTTCTACATTGGACATTGGACTTCATATTTCCTGGTTACTCCAGCCAGTTTAAAAAGAATGTGTGCCGTCTCTGTGTGTTTTCTATCCAATCTACATATGGCTGCACCTTGGGCCAACTTCATGCTCCAAGCAGTAAGTAGTGGCAATGTAGGCCAGCAATTAAAGCCCCGGTACACCTGATCTCTGGTGTGCCAAAGACTCAAAAACCGTGGGAAGCAGTCTGAGCAGGAGACATCATCTGGATTGATTTAGAAGACATGCTGACACCCATCCTTTTATCTGTAGAGTTACTGAGGTAATCAGTAACAGCATATCCCCCTTTTAATTACCAAGTGAAAAAAACAATACATACTTGAAGCTCCATACTAACTTTCACCACTCTGGGACTCCTAGCCTGTCTTAACTGTTTGTCACACACTCAGCAATATCAAATATTCACATGGCCCCAAACTCAATGGAGGAGAGCCAACTTCCATGAAAAAAGAAAAACTCATTTCCAGCAGGTTTCCAGACAGCTCCCAGCCCTGGAACATCCATGAGGGTGTGCTGGACTCCCAGGGTCATCAAAACATATAGCTCTCTCAGAATCCATTTTTCACATCACTGGGTGACACAAGAGAGCTAGCTATACTCTGCCTGACTGTAGGTAGGAGGATTCTAAGGTAGGGTGGGTGTCTTGCATGCCTCTGTTCATTTCATCTAGTTGACTTGCCCACTGAGATGACCTTACCATTTAGCTGGCAATGGCGATTCAGAGATTTTCTAAAACTATTCATGCAATTTGTCCGGGACATTCCTCCACATTCCCTACTTTCTTCGTTTCTGGTGCTTTTTCCACATGATGCTGAACTCTAGATTCAGAATCCCAATGGCCATTCTGCACTGGGGTCTCTGGACTTGGTTTTGCATATGGTTCCTCTCGTGGACTCTGGACAATACCCTTCCCCTGGATCCTCACTAGCTGAGGTGTTTTTTGGTCTGGCCCTATTCCTTGGCACCTGGTCATTCTGGCCAAATTCTTGCTTTTCAAATGAAGGGAAAGTGTTTTTGTTGATATAATAGAATTTTAAAGCCTGACTGTATAAATCTAGCTTATATGAGTGAGATTACAATATAATTTTCTGTTCAACCTAATTAAACAAAAGGGGAATACAAAATAACTGTGATGTAGTTTTTTCTCACTCTTAAGTTCAACTACAATGGAAAGAATTGATGAAGTAAAATATGAATGTATATGTTATTAACATGTATTATTTTGTGAGAATAACAATTTAAAGAAAATTTTGAAAATAAATGTGAAAATATTTAGAAAAATGTACAATTGTTATATCCTACTCATTTTAACAAAATTTACATTTTGCTGTATCTGTCTTTTTAGAAAGCCTTATAATTCATTTACAAAATGTTGATTTTAGTTTTATAAACATATTCATTAATGGAAAACAATTTAGGCGCTGGTTAGCAGGAGACCTGTTAAATTAATTTTGGTGATACAATAAATATATGGCCAATATCATTCATAAACTTAGATTCTGTGACTAACTAAAGGCTATAGTAAAAGGAACAACATTTGAATAATCTCCTCCCAAATGATAAATCTTCATGTTACCCATGTAGAACAGAAAAACAAAGATGTTATACACTATTTTCTTTTCTCCACCTCCACCCATCTCTTCACTATGTAGACCTCTAACTGCCTCCTTCAAAACCAAAGTGAAGCATCTACCTCAGTATTCGCTAGAGCTGGGAGAAGCTGCTGAACATGGCACTGGAACTCGCATAAGCCATGAAAGTGGAGTCAGCCTTGCCTGCAGTGTTGACTCAGGTTCTCTCGTCCTCATCTTTCAAATCCTCCTTGTACTCGGATGGGAAGTAACGAGAGTAAGATTCATTAATCTTGGCCAAAACTGTAGCATGAAAAGTCTAGTTTCATCTTGCTGGTTTCAGCCTGGATTCTTGGGCCCCCACAGGAATTCATATTGTGTAGGATCACTATTGGACACCTGCCGGTACTGCAGCTATTTTGACTTCACCAAATCTTTGATGATAAAATTCCTGGACTCCCCAAAGATGAAGAACTTCCTCCAAAAATATGTGTCTATCATATTCAACACTTCCCAGATCTCTTCCTCAAAGGCACAGTTGTCCTTCATCATGATCACACACAAGATAATAATTGGGAGCCTAGTCTTGGGCATGCCTTTCTTATTACTCAGCATCCCATCATAGCTGAGGTCCAGTTTGTTGACAAGAGCATAGCAGTGGTTGATGAAGTCCACTTTCTTTATTTCAGTGTCAAAGGGTAACTCCATATGCTCAGAGGCTCTCCTGAGCATTCCAGAGAAGTGGTTTTTGTATTTCCTGATGACATTCTTCAGCCTTTCTGCCATTCTTATGGCCTTGTTCATTTTCATACTTGAGCAGCAGGACTTTGACAATTCCACTTTTTCATCTAGAGGAACTATGGGCAAGTTCTCAATATTTGGTGGGGACTGCAAGGTGCTTGGATTTATTTCCCCTCTTCTTGGCTGCTGGAGACATTATCTGATTTGCTCAATGAGGTGAAGGAAGAGGAGTTGGCAATCTGAGGATCCTGGAATATACTGGGTGTCTTAGGGGTAGAAGCCTCTTTCAGGGTATCAAAGAACAGGAGGATGAAGAGGAAGCCTCATTTGCAGCCTCTGAGACCTGTGCACTCTCCAGGCCCTGGGTCTCTCTGGGAGCCTCAAAGTGTTGTTCATGTGGGAAGGATGGGTGCTTTTCGTCACTGGGCATGATAATATGTGTGGATGGCAACAGACAGGAAGCCAGGCCAGCTAAAAGCTTTCCAAGGTTCACAGTACAGTAGGAAGAGTCAGACCCTGTGTTACTACTTCTGCTGTAGGTTAGATTGTCTCTTCCTTTCTCATTAAGGTTCCTTACCTTAGCTACTGGTAAGGACTTAGCGCCCTTGCTTCTGCTTACCTGGGGACACTCCCTCAGGCGAAGTCTTCATCACCCTGAAAAACCATAGGAAAAAGTGAAGAAAAACCTCATCTAACCATTCTTGCCTGGCAATTCCCAGGGCTAACAGCAGAAGCTAGATTTTATGGCCCTATTTATTGTGGGGTAGATTGAACCTTCATATGTCACTCAGAGTTCATACTTTTGACTGTTGAAAGGGCCAGGGTCCCCTACACTTTTTGGGTAAGTGGTCCCTTTAATACTCATTCAAGGTCCTCATTTGAATTCCTGCATTGACTGGGAATTCCCTCTGCCGTCTTGAGATATATTTCCTTAGAACAAGGCCCTCACTTCTCTTAGACTCATTAGCTTGAAGACAGAAGGCACATATGCCTGACAACTCTGTGCAGGGGCCCGGCATGTTAGAGTGACAACAGTGGTAGGTCTCTAATCTGTGAAGCCCTCTCTTCTGAAGTAGGAGGTCCATTTAGGCCCAATCCACTTTCTTTTCTTGACTACTGGAAGGAACCGGGACTCCACTCTCTTCTGACTTGAGGCTGCCCATGAAGCGGTGAGGGAACATTTCATCTGCCCCACCTTGCCCACAGTCTCACTGGGTTTGTAGTGGTCTGTAAAATCACAATTTTCTGGGGCTGTGAACCTCTTAGACCTAACTTAGGGTCCTTACCTTGACTTCTGAATGTGCTGTGGACTTCTGCTGCTGCTGACCTGATATTATATACTCAGATCAAAACCTTCACCTCCATATGTCCCCCAGGAGAAGGTGAGGGATCATCTCAGCCAGACAGCTGAAGATCTCTGAAGTATCTCCTCACACTCAGCCCTTTGCTGAGCCTCCCAGAGTTAACAGGAAGGGCAGGAAATGACTTCTTGTGTACTCTAACTATATGTGGTTTGTGGTCCTTGCAGACACAAATCATGATCCTTACCTCGACAACCAGCAGGACTGGGGCTCCTCCCTCTACTCACTTGTGGCATATATCTCCATAGGGCTTGCCCTCCCTCAGACTCTCAAAGTAGAAATAATTAAACGTCCCAGCCTGACAGCTCTGAGCAGGAGCTACCAGGGTCAATAATAGGAATAGGGCTAAATCTGTTGTCTTTTTCTGTTCTGGGATGGGTGGTCTCCCTAGATCTCACTGAGACTTTTACTTTGAAACCTAGCAGGACCTGGGACTCTTCTTTCCATTTAACTGAGACCATCTCTCTGTTTCCATGGTCTCACCTCCCATATACCCTCAAATATTAGGTCTCAGAGCAGGACATCAGGTCAGCCAATACTAGGGGCCCCCCAGGGATGAAGGCAGGAGCAAGATTATGTGGTGTCCTCTCTGTTCTGGGGTAGAGGTTGCCCTCAGACCTCACTCAAGGTGCCCACATGGCCTTCTAGTCAAGCCTTGTGCTCTTTCTTCTCTGATTACAGGCTGTACCTCTCAGACCAAGCCTCACTTCACAGGCTTCAAAGGTTAATAGCAAGGGATGTTATTTCTGGAGTATCGAGGGTGTCTCCCCTGACTGTCAGCAGGAGTGTGGCTCTATATGGCCCTCACTATTCTGGGGTTTGGAATCCCCTCAGTCTTCACTCAGGAACCTGACTTGGACTTCAGGCATAGCCTGGGATTCCTCTCTCTAATACATGGGAAATATTTCCTCAGACCAAAATCTTCACTTTTCTCAGAGCCAAAAGCAATAGGACCACAGCCTGACAGTTCCGTACAAGTGCTTCCAGGGCTGACAGAAGGGGCCAGGGTTAGGACCCTTATTTGGGAGGACTCCTCTGTTCTGCAGTGCATGAGTCTCTTCCATTCTTACTGAGGATCCTTTATTAGACCCCTGACAGAGCCTGGAACTTCTCTTTCTCCCTTATGAGAAGTATCTCCTCACACCCCGCTTGGTACCTCCTTTAGTTTAAGTGAGAAGGCATCTCAGCCTCATAGCTCTGCCCAAGGCTTCTCAAGGTGGACATAAGCGGTGAGGCTGGAACCATGTGGAGCTGCTATTTAACGGTGGATGGTCCTTGACTCTTCTCTTATGGGGATTGTAATTACTGGCTTCTTATTTTAAAAACTCCTTGGGAAATGCTACCTCCACGACAATCTCTGATTTGCTCAGCTTGCAGAGATTGACTTGGATCTCAGAGTAGATGCTAGATGAAGAAGCTGAAGCACTAGGTACTATTCCAGCACAAGAGATAGATTGTCAGAGGAAAAAAAAACACTGTCCTATACTTCCCTTTTATTAGTAAGACTTAAACTCTTGGGCTCTTTTGTTTTTTAAAAATTTACTTTCCAAATATAAGAGGCTAAATGTCAGTATGATTTTGTGAGCTCCAGATTATTTGAGTTAATTTAACAGCATAATTCAGTGTAGTAACTTTCCTTCTTTTTCCTTCTTGACTCACATTTATAGTAAGAAATATTTCACATCTCTACTAATTGTGTATATATGTGTATGTGGAGGGAGTGTACATGTATACCCACAACAACAACAAAAAGGTAAGCCGTCATCTAGTAAAGAAGTTTCAAGTGACTTTTAGTACTATTTCTGCAGTCATATTACCCCAATCAATCCAATTTTGGGTATTTTCCTTATACATATATTAGCCCCATGGATATTGGCACCCGTGGTCATAGCACTGTTTCAAATTCCTGTAGTGAATTTGTAGAAGTCCACCTTTTCATAGTTCAGTAGGAAGAGCAAAGGCTGATTTTAAAACTTCCCTCCAACCTGTCCTGTCATCTGCAATCCATTACAGAGTACAGACCCACCCCAAATTCTGTGCACTGTACCGATACCACAAGTACAAGTTCAACATATCCTTCCTGCTTCCCTGGGAACTACTCATGTTTTGTTATTTAGATGTTGTTGATACTTTTCTTTCCTCTTCCTTTCTATATTTATTCAGGTACATTAGATTTCTAGGACTCCAATAACAAAGTAACACAACATGGGTGGCCTAAACAACAGAAATGTGTTTTCTCACAGTTTTGCAGGAATCTGTTCCACATCAGCTTCTTGTGGTTTGCTGGCAATGGTTGACATTCCTTGGCTTATAGATGCATCACCTCGATCTCTGCCTTCATCTTCACATGGCATCTCACTGTGTAAATCTTCGTTTAATATATGTCTCTGTTTCCAAATTTCCCATTTTGATAAGAGCACCATTAGATACATCTTACATAATATACTAAAGAGAGAGTTCTTAAGACTGAAATAAAAGAATGTGATACAGTAACACAAACCAATATGAAGATGTAAAGAACTCTGGTAAAAGTAAATACATGGAAAGATAGAAAAACTAGTATTATTGTAAATTTCATTTTTGACTACAACTATTCTAGAGGATTTAAAATAAAATGCATAAAAATTATTATAAAAATAGGTTAATGTGTATATAATATAGAGATGTAATTGTCACACCAATAACGTAAAGTGAGGAAAGATGAAGCTGCAAAAAAACAGATATTTTATATGCAACTGAAGTTAATTTTTTTACTAATTCAGAACAGATGGTTATAATTTTAGGTACGATAGGCAATCTCCATGGTAACAACAAATAAAATACCTACAGAATATATTCAAGAGGAAATGAGATGGGAATCAAAATGTATCACTACAAAAAAAAAATCAGCTGAATGCAAAGGAAGGCAGCAATGGAAGAAATAAAGGGCTAAAAGCTATAAGATGTACAGAAAAGAACTAACAAAATGGGAAATGTAAGCCCTTCTGTATCAGTAATAACTTTAAGTATAAATGGATTAACCTTCCCAATCAAAGATATACATTAACAGAATAAAAACACAAAAGAAAAACAAGAGCACAGGATCCAACCATGGGCTATCTCCAAGAGGTTCACTTAAGATCAAAAGACACTTACAGATTGAGAGTGAAATGATAGAAAAAGACATTCTACGCAAATAAAAACCCAGAGAGAACTGAGGTGGTTAAAGAAATAGTCAACAAAATAGACTTTAACACTAAAACTGTTACAAGAGACAAGGACAGACATTATATACTGATAAAAGAGTTAATTAGGCTGGGCACGGTGGCTCACGCCTGTAATCCCAGCACTTTGGGAGGCTGAGGCAGGCAGATCACGAGGTCAGGAGATCAAGACCATCCTGGCTAACAAGGTGAAACCCCGTCTCTACTAAAAATACAAAAATTAGCTGGGCATGGTGGCGGGCACCTGTAGTCCCAGCTACTCGGGAGGCAGAGGCAGGAGAATGGCATGAACCTGGGAGGCGGAGCTTGCAGTGAGCCCAGATTGCACCACTGCACTCCAGCCTAGGCAACAGAGCAAGACTCCGTCTCCAAAAAAAAAAAAGAGTTAATTAGCCAATAAAATACCTCAGTTATCAACAAACATATATATATATATATATAACTACAAAAACATATATGTGTATATATGTGTATATGCATATATATATATACACATACCAAGTATGAAAGCTCCAAAAATATGTACTTATTGATGCAAAAGTCCTCAATAAAATATTAGCAAACTGAATTCACTGACATTAAATGTATTCTACAACACGACCAACTAGAATTTATTCCTGGAATGCAAGGATTGCTCAACACACATCGATCAATCAATGTAATTCACCACATTCACTAAATGAAAAGGAAAAAAATGTGATCATCTCTACTGATGCAACAAAAAAGCATTTTACAAAATTTAGCATGTTGTCATGATAAAAACAAACAAAATACTAAAATTAGAAGGAAACTTCCTCAGCAAATAGAAGTTATATATAAAAAACACACACGAGGGCTGAGCGTGGTGGCTCACGCCTGTAATCCCAGCACTTTGGGAGGCCGGGGAGGGTGGATCGCGAGGTCAAGAGATCAAGACCATCCTGGCCAACATGGTGAAACCACGTCTCTACTGAAATACAAAAAATTAGCTGGGTGTGATGGTGCACGCCTGTAGTCCCAGGTACTTGGGAGGCTGAGGCAGGGGAATCGCTTGAACCTGGGAGGCAGAGGTTGCAGTGAGTCAAGATCATGCCACTGCACTCCAGCCTGGCATCAGAGCAAGACTCTGTTTCAAAAAAAAAAAAAAAAACAAAGCACATACACACAGCTAACATACTCAATGGTGAAATACTGAAAAAAAGAGGAAGGAACATGACAAGGATTCCTGTTTTTACCACTTCTATTCAACATAGTATATGGCAAGAATGTCCACTGTAACCACTGCTGTTTAATATTATACAGGAATTTATAGCCAGCATGATAATTCCATAAAAAAGAAAATAAAAAACATAAAGATCATAAAGAAATTAAACTGATTCTATTCATAGATGTTATGATTGCCTCCATGTGCAATCCAATACAATCTGCAAAATCTCCTAGTACCAATAAGTGAGTTAAGTGAGGTCACAGAACACAAGATCAATGCACAAAAATTATTTTTTCTATACTAGCAATGAACACATGGAAACAACAATTACAAATGCAATACAGTTTGAGAATTCCTAATCCCAAAATCCAAAATATCTCCAGGCTCCTTGGTGCACTCCTATAATCCTAACTACTCGGGAGACTGAGCTGGGAGGATTGCTTGAACCTAGGAGTTCGAGACCAGCCTAGGCAACATAGTGATTTCTCATCTCAAACAACAACAACAACCAAAAAGTCTGAAATGATCCAAAATTTGAAACTTTTTGAGGGCCAGCATAACACCACAAGTGGAAAGTTCTACACCTGTCTTCGTGTGACAGGTTACAGTCAAAATGCAATCAAAACTTTGTTTTGTGCATAAAATTATTTTTAAAATGTATAAAATTACCTTCAGGCTATGCACATAAGGTATCTATGAAACAAAAATGAATTTTGTGTTTAGACTTGGGTCCCATCCACAGGATAACTCATTATGTATATGTAAATATTCCAAAGTCTGAAAAAATTTGAAATCCAACACACTTTTGGTCCCAATAATTTTCAATAAGTAATACTCAGCCTGTACCAATTACAATCTTTTTTTTTTTTAAGGAAAACTCTGAAACACTTAGGTGTATATCTAACAGAGAATATGTAGGACTTGTATTTTGAAAGTATAAAACATTGATGACAGAAGTCAAGGAAGATATAAATAGAGATACAAGGCCGAGCATGGTGGCTCACGCCTGTAATCTCAGTTACTTGGGAGGCTGAAGCAGGAGAATCGCTTGAACCTAGGAGGTGGAGGTTGCAGTGAGCTGAGATTGTGTCATTGCACTCCAGCACATGTTATATACAATAATAAAGTGAAAATAGGACATAAACATAATTGTGGATTATAAAACCGTAAACTTTTATAAAAATATAGGAAAAAATCTTGGTGGCCTAGGATTTGATTAAAAGTTCTTATTACATAATAGCATGATCCATAAAAATATCATCAGAGTTCATAAAATTAAACATTTTGCTCTGCAAAAGTCCCCTGTCAAGCAAATATAAAAATTCAAGCCACTGTCTGTGAGACAATGTTTCCAGACTACATATCTGACAAAGAATTTGTATGTAGAATATATAAAGAACCCTGAAAACTCAATAGTTAAAAAAAATTTAGTTAGAAAATGGGCAAAATATATGAAGGGATACTTCCCTGAAGAGAATATACAGATGGCAAATCAGCACATGAAATGAGGTTCAACTTCACTGGACATCAGGGAAATACCAGTTAAGACCAAGGTGAGATATCAATGCACATCTGTCAGAACAGCTAAATAAAAAATAGTAATAATAACAAATTCTAGCAAGGATGTGGAGAGATTGGATCACTCATACAGTGCAGGGAATGTAAAATGGCACAGCAGCTCTAGAAAACGTTAAGGAATTTCTTTTTCTTTTCTTTTCTTTCTTTTTTTGTTTTTTGTTTGTTTGTTTGTTTATTTGTTTGTTTGTTTTGAGAGGAAGTTTAGCTCTTATTGCCCAGGCTGGAGTGCAACAGTGCAATCTCAGCTCACTGCAACCTCTGCCTCCTGGGTTCAAGCGATTCTCCAGCCTCAGCCTCCCTAGTAGCTATTACAGGCGCAAGCCACCACACCTGGCTAATTTTTGTATTTTTAGTAGAGACAGGGGTTTCGCCATGTTGGCCAGGCTGGTCTTGAACTCCTGACCTCAGGCCATCCACCCATCTCGGCCTCCCAAAGTTCTGGGATTACAGGTGTGAGCCGCCTCGCCCAGGGGGTATTTCTTTAAAAACTAAACAAACTAGGAACATATACACCACTGGGGCAACCTGGGTTCACTCTGTATGTACTCCTTTGGTAAATCCTGAGAGTCTATAATTAGTTCAAAATAAAGTTTAAATAAAGCTATGACTATTGTGGAAAGATGAGCGATAGTCTGGTAAATTTTGTTCAATAAATATAAATAACAGTGGATTAATACTCAGAAACATAAAGAACTAAAATTCCAACAATCCTATTGCAAAAAAAAAAAAGGCTAAAGACATAAACAAGAATTCACCAAAGAAGAAACTGAAATAAATGGCCATAAAGTCTAGCAATAAGGTGTTGGGTTAGGTATATCATTGATAGTGAGTATATCAAAACAATCATCTCGTAGAGCCATTTTTCAAGAGCATATTTATTTGAGTATGCAAAATGTCTGTGAAATATCAAATCTGCCTTTGGGTATGTATCCTAGGGTAACTATAGCACATTTACACATGGAGAAATGTGTAAGAATGCTACTAGCATCTCTCTGATACCAAAACACTTGTTAAAAAAGTATCATTTGTATGGAGAATGTGTTAAAATATATAATGGGATATTACACTTAGAGAAAACGAATGAATCAAAGCTGCTGGAATCAACATGGATAGTTGTTGAAAGCATAATATCAATGGAAAAATCAAAAAAATCAAAAATCACTAAAAATAAAGTAAGTTATGCTTATGTAAAATTAGGAAACATGAAAAATACTTTTTTGTATATGAACACATTTATACATAGTAAAAGTGTAAAAAATGCAACAAGGTTGTTTAATACAAAACCCAGGAAGCGCCTTATTTTGATGAGGTGGTCAGGAAAGAGGGTTATACCCTCTTTTATTATTATCATATTGATTAGAGGTACAGGGGGTGCCTAAACAATACCGACAATGTTTTGTTTCTCAACTGTGATGTTGGTTACACAGGTGCTTATTAAATTGTTTTGTATGCATATTTGTGTGTCTTAAATATTTCCTAGGAAATTAAAACAAAGGGGGAAATATACTTAGTGCAAAATCCAAATTCTTAAACTAATTAAAAAGTTTGTTAATTACAAATATATATAACAAAATAAGGTATGAAGGAGAACCCCAGGAAATAGTCTTGGTAATATAAATACAACATAATGCATGACTCTTCCTGGATTAAAAAATGTCATTTGATATATCAATAGGTGTTAATGATGGTAATTCGTCATATTAACAAGAATTATATTAAAATAGTCTTGTCAGTACTAAAGAGTTAACAAATTTGATAACCACTGATGTACTTTAGTCTTGCTTTTTAGTTGTTTGCCTTCAATTATTTTTTCTCAGTGAAAGGAGACAGATTATAATGACTAAAGGTAATTTGTTATTTATTTGGTATTTAATTATATATTTGCCTATCTTTTTAAACTGTAATATTTATAACTTCTAATGCATAAAACATGAAAATAATTGGACTGGGGTCAAGTTTAAATTGTAAATAAAATAACTGCAACCCAGTTGCAACAGTGAACTTGCTTTGTGTCATTAGCCTGTGGTTGTTTACTTCAGTGTGCACTTGTTTCTAAAAGGATATTATTTCACCATCAAAACTGATTATTAATGGTCATGACTGTATTCAGATTAATTAAATTTGAGAAAAGTAATGATCTTCTCAACTGTGTCCATGTTATGAATGACATACCAGAATTAAATTCTTATAAAAGCAACCCACTCATTTTCTAGACACATAAGTAGCTATACTTCAATATGTCTATTATAAAAGATGACTTTGATAATACAAGTTAATTTGGATACTATCCCAATACGATTGAACTTGTTAGGGCTTTGAAAATCAGAGGTCTGTTCTCCAACCTTCAAATAGGATTATATAATTGTACAGCTTTAAGGTTTCCAAAAAGTAAAATTTCATAAACCTGATATTCTATTCCAGTAGCTAAAAGATCTCAATATGAGAAATTATTTCTGATAACCACACTAAAGCTCTAATATGTCAGCTTAAGATCATTTTTTTCTTTTTTTTCTTTTTTAAACATTTATTTCAGTAGATTTAGGGGTGCAAGTGGTTTTTCGTTTCATGGATAAATTATATAGTGCTGAAGTCTGGACTTTTAGCGTAGCCATCACCCAGAACTTAATTGCCCAATAGGTAATTGTTCTGTTAATTAAACAAATGCCACATATTTTTCTGATTACAAATGTAAATCTGGCATAGTGTTAAAAATTGAAATACAGAAAAATATGTAAAGAAATACAAATACCCTTCAGATAAATACAACTAAGCATGTTAGACCATTTATTGTTTTTTATGCACACATTTGTGCTTATAATACATATGTATATTCATATATATGATAACCACATTATATAGTAAATATTGATATCTATTATTTATTGAACATCTACTGTGTACCACATGTATACAGCATGTACTTTGTGTAGATTTTCATATTTAACCATTAATATGAAAATCTACATTTTACATTTTTAATCTACATTAAAAATGAAAATCTACATTTTAAAAATACAGTTGAACCACAAAACGTTAATTTTCTTTTCAAAGATCCCACAGCTACTAAGTGTTGGAATATAGATTCAAACATAGGCAATCTAAGCCCAAATATGGCACTCTTATAAGCCTGTCTCCCATATGTTAGGCCTATAACTAATATGTGTGTGTAACTGAAACAGAACTTAATCATATTCTTTAACAGAGCTAGTTTTTGATACTACATCTCTTGAGTGAACCTAACAGACTATCATCACTTTCTTAGCAGTGCTTTATTTCTCTTTATTGACAGTTTTACTTTTTATAGGAGAATATATACATATATACTTGAAACTTTGAATACAATGACAAATGAACATTCAGTGACCATACATACATGCACAGTTACACGTGTAATCATGTTATTAATATTGCACTCATATTTCACTCATATTTGTGTTATCCTCTTATTCCCATAGTATTTTTTTCTGTGTATTATAAGCATGTGCTTAAAAAATACATGAAAAGTTTCTGCTGCTAGAAATCCAACTCCCAGAGTCAACTACTTTAATTTGTTTAATTATGTTTGATTTTAGTTTTTCCTGTAATAACCTCTATCTCTAAATAGTCCATATATATGCCACTATATGTGTGTCAATATTTTATATAATATATTGACTTTTATCTATACCTTAGAATCGAGTTTATTTCCCCTCAATGTTATCATCACCTCCAAAACATTCCTCTTTTTATCTTCTCTTGGTTACTTTGCAATAGTAAAATTTGTACTTTTATCTATATTTTTATTCCATCAGTATATACAGTATATCTTCACTTCCCCATTGTAAGATGAGAATGCCAGTAAATTTGAAAGAATTATACCTAGTCTCTGGAGTTCTTTCCTTCTAGGATACTACCCTTCTGTATCAATTTGCCCTACTCTCATTTAGACCTATTGCTTCCCAGGCCTCCTGGAAAGTTTACTGCTAGTACTATGACTTTTGCTCTTGGATATATAAATATCCAACGGATAGTTCTTGTTATCTGATTATGCCTATTTCATACTATCCTATTCTTAAACTGGGGTTACAATATCTTCATTAATATTCTTGATGATATTAATCATAATTATGTTTTTAAGTTCTCATCTGTTAATTAAATTATGTCTATTTTCTCTGAGTTTAATTGTTGCATTTGTTTATCTTGATCTCAGTGTTTCATTTTGGAGTACTTACTATAGTGGTTCGTGATTCTTTCTTATCCATTTATATTTTATAAAGAAGCAATAGAAAAGTAAATTATGATGTTGTATTTGCACAGGTTTGTCAATTGGAAGGCTTTACTTTAGGGTGGAAAACATTCTGTTTTTGTGCTCAGTTGTCTGCATAAAATGGCCTTGAGGAGAGTGATATTGTCTGAGCCCCATCCTTCTCTCCAAGTGAATGGGCATTTCTGGACACTGATGGCTTCTCCAGGAGTCTACACGGCAGTTTTATTTCCCTTGTCAGCCTCTGTGCAGATGCTCATTGATGGTTCCTTCTAAATAGCTGCCTTTTTCTTTTAAATATTTTTGTTATACTTTTAATGAGGTTTCTATTTGGAAGAGACGAGACATCTAGTTTCAGATGCAATTGTGATCTAGCAGGGTTCTCTCATGTCATTTAATATTTAAATTCCAGGCTTCAATTCTGACATGTAGAGGCTCTATGACCCAGACTCATTTTCCCTATTTGTAAGATGAAGATCAGAATATTTGCCTACAGCATTGTCAATAATAAATATGATTATGTAGGTAAAACATTTAGTGCTTTAACTGTAAAATATAGGACACAATCAATAAGCATTTGTTCCTTCCTCCACTCTAAATCTGAAATGCTGGTAATTCAAAGATGAAACGCTATTCACAAGTGTTTGCAGTCCAGCAGAGTGCCAGACAAGCAAATAGACAATAAGGATATGATTTGACAATGGCTGTATTTAAGATATGTATAGATAACTAAAAGAAAACAGAAAAAGCAGCATTTGAGTATTTGGGGGGAAACGAAGGAAGGGTTCACAGAAGAGGCAATTCTTGACAATATACATGCAGAAAAGAATTATTCGCACTTTCTAGGCTGAATTCTGTTATATGGATTCAAATAGTATTATAAATTGCACTTTAAATGTCTCTTATCCTTGGCTAAGTAAATAATTTTAAATTCTTGGATTTTTATAAGAAGAGATTGGAAAATATTTTATTTTCTTTAATAAGAAAAGAGCAATTCTGAGCTTTATCATTATCAAAATTATATAATTATCTACCAATTTATATCACTTTCTTTTTTAAATCCTGTCCAAATCACAATTAATAGTGGCTCTGTCAGCTGTGAATTCACATCTTAAGAGACAGCATTTATATATAAAAGATTAAATAGCTACACCAGGATGTGCACAAACGTATTTATATCTCCTTCTGACTTAGTGCCTAAATTTAGCTACAACCATACAGCAATTGTCATAAAAGTGAATTAGAGTTTTTAACAAACAATTCTGACTCTGTTTTTCCTCATTATTCTCATTGAGCCATAAAAGTCCTGACTTGGAATGTTATATATTTATTCTCAATCTTTTCTAAAGCCACCTTGAAGTAGATTACAAAGCATATGGAGTACCAAGGAGATTTCTTTCTTAAATGAGGAAGGTAGAGTTAGAATCAAAAGGAAATGAAAAGTAAAGAAATTAAAATGAAGCCTACCATTATTATATAAATACCTGGAGACCCAGGACACTTCCTTGAAGTGGATCACATGTTTGATTCTGAACTTGCTAATATCTTCAGAAAGGAGTCATTGTCATTTACGTGATTCAATATGACTATACGAATTTTTTAAATGAAAAAGGAATTACTATATGCAAGACAAGCCTAAATCTTCTTGGTTCTAAAACCAGCCATTGGCCTAATAAAAAAAATACAATTCATTACACAATGCATATTATAGGACTTAAGTATGGGACCATAGAAACATTTATTTAGTGCATGTTATTTAGTCTATGGTCACTCTTGAACACTTCTTTTTTCATCAACTTCCATGAAGATCTAATCCATTATCAGGTCCTGTTGATTTTACCAAATATATCTCACATTTGGCGTCTTTTCCTATTTCCCATCTCTTCCACCCTAATTTGTTTATCATTATCTCCAAACTGGATTGCCACAATAGACTCCTAAAAGGCTTTTCAGCAATACATCCCCTATATTAGGGCCACAATCTTTTTTAAAATACAAATTTGATCTTGTTACTCTTCTGCTTAAAATATTTCAATAGCTTTCTATTGCCATTAGGATATAGACTGAATATCTGAAAACACTCCACGCAGCCCTTCATGGCTTTATCTTGGCTATATCTAGCATCAGTAACGCCCTTGCTCTCTAAGCCTTAGCTATTTGCTTTTGATTAATTCTTCAAACACATTATAATCCTCCATAGCAGAGGCCTTGGATGTCTTTTTTCCTCCCCTGCTCAGTCTGGTTAACTCGTTCCCATCCTTCATTTCCCACCTAATATATCACTTCCTCTAACCCTTCAGACTATATCACACTCCCTATTATATGTCCTCATATTACTTCCTGGATGTCACATGCATGATTTGTGGTTTTCAAATTTATTTTGTAATGATGTAATCAATATCGGCCATGTCCTAGAGAATGTAAAATCCAGGAGATTAGGAATAATATGGTTTTTTTTCCTAATTACTGCACCTCAAAAAGCTAAAATAGTATACAGCCTATGTAGAATCATGCAAAGTTGTCAAGATGCTGTGCTATAGTAATTTCCCACAAACTGGTGAATGGAGTGTCCTCCTCCATAGCCTTTTTGCTATATACTGTGTTTTAGACTCCTCAATTAAAGATTCAGTAAGATGAACATATTTTCTTTATTCATTTTTATAATTGACAGTTACCATTATCTACCATTGTTTAGTTTTGGGTTTTAAATGTTATTTTCAGTAATGGCTTTACACATTTTTAAAAATCTTTCTTATTTTTTTCTCCATATTACCAAATACCAGTGACATGACAAAGTATTTGCATAAACAGTAGCACAGAATGTCCTATGAATTTCAAACACCACAATACATATATAATTTCCTATGGCTTGCTATTAGAAAATCCTTTATTTGCGAGATTATATATTCGGAACTTATCTTCAGATTTTACAGACTGGATCAAGATGTCTTAACTGATAATAATAACTACATTTTATGCTTCTTGAGAACTGCAACAGTCTGTAATTTTATTGTAGAAGCGAGTACATTGAAGGGTGTAGGCACTGGGCACAAAGTCTACACTGAACAGATGCTTGTTCATCATCTTTCTCAAAACAAAATATTTCCTCTTATATCTTTTATTCAAAAGAACTCAAATAAATATCATTGTGAAATGCACCAGCTGCTTCCTTAGTCCTGCTGAAGCTTCACTGCTATTAATTTCCAAACCCAAGAATGCAATAGGAGGAACTACAATGACTGTTTCTTAAAGGTGAAGTCCTCAATTTTGTATTTCTTTTCTTCTCTTCTCAAGCCAAGGAGTATCACAGGAACAGCTATGCTTCCAAGTTTTATCTCTAGGCAACTCTTGTTCCTTGAGATCATGTGTATGTACAGATACACAGATGTGCACATTATTTACATGTACACAATTATTTGGCTTCTGTGTCTCTGACGTTATTGCTCTGATACTCTTTCTGAGAAAACAAGTCCCTAACTTTATAATAGAAGTTGAAAGAATTTATATCAAGTGTTGCTTTAAGGTCAGCTTTTTAGACTCATGTTTGCGCTTTTCATGAAAGAGTCATTCACTATACATGTAGTAACTTACATACCCTTCTGCCACGGAGACTTGTGATTTAAGTTAAAGCAGTCCAGGACCTATTTCTATGTTTCTGTTTAGATTAAGGGATGGTGATCTATAGACAAAATACTTTTGTCTTCTCTGATGGAAACATTCATCATTTTCTTGAGTGTTCTATGGAGCAAATCTATTATAAGGATAAGACTAATGCTGGCATTTGAGAGGTGATGGTGTTCCAAACAGTGTTCTAAGTGTTTATATCTCAAAGAGTGGGGAACGGAGATTTTTAAATCTCTATAAAATGGTTGTGACATTATTATAATTAACTTTTTGTAGCCATTATCTCATCTAAATATTATTTTCTAGCATGGATATATGGTAAATAAATTCATTATGTTACAGTAGGTAGCTAGTCAGACATGAGCAGGGCAGGAGAGGCCCCTTCCCCCCTACCACCAGGAATGTCAAAGAACCATCAGGTGATGGTCAGGTGGCTGCTAAACTGCTTCTCTAAACTAATAATTGGTCACAGCCAGTGCCAAGGAAAGGCAGTCTCCCAACAGATAGGAAAAACCTGAAACTGGTGATCGGCAGCTTCCTGGTAAGATCTCAGGAGTTGGGAAAATGGGCTCCAGCATGTGCACTAAGAGCCAAAATGGCAGAGTTTAACTGATATATAGGAACACCCGTCTGAAAGGGAACACCTCAAATGAGCATGTGCACAATTTTGGTAAACACACTGCACATGTGGCCCCTCCAAGTGCTAGCAGGCCACTGCACATGAGGACAGCCCACCCCAAGGGAGGTATCAACAGAAAAGGGATGAAAGACCACAGAAGTATGCCAACACATAAAACCCTAAGTCAAAAGTTAAACCATGCACTTGATCCCACAAGTCGCCTGCTTGGCCCTCTTCCAAGTGTACTTTACTTCCTTTTGTTCCTACTCTAAAGCTTTTTAATAAACTTTCACTCTTGCTCTAAAACTTGCCTCAGTCTCTCACTTTGCCTTATGCCCCTCAGTCAAATTCTTTCTTCTAAGGAGGCAAGAATTGAGGTTGCTGCAGATCCATGTGGATTCTTTGTCAGTCTCAATTATATTGCCAGACTTCCAAATGGATTATAAAGAATTTTAGGTGTGCAGGTCAAGAGTGGCAAGCAGAGGGAATGACTGTAGGAGGGTTGAGTGATGGCTAGTTGTGTAAGGAGGGCATTGAGATGCTTGTATGGACCGACTGGCTTATGCGACAATGATGCTCAGAATAAGAAGTGAGCATTTGTCACTGAGATGTGTGGTGTGATCTTATTTCCTGCTGAATAATGAACATGTACACTTCCCGATTTTCTCACACAAATTCTCTGAAACAGGACATTGCTTTGTCACATGTGGCTAAGTGACAGGGCTGGTTTTAGCCTGTCATTAACGTGGCTCTGGGTCAGAGAAGCCTGAAGCTCATGCAACTTTTTGTACTTCCCCCAGCTGCCTATGCATGGTCTTAAGTCACCAAGAAGTAGATTACATCATAATGGATAAATGAAATAAGGCAAGGATGTAATCAGTCTAAAACTAAAATTTCTAGAATATTTTCTTTATTTTTTTGGATAATTTGAGGTTTTAATTGTATATCTCGGTCCAAGCAATTCTCCTGCCCCTGCCTCCTGAGTAGCTGGGATTACAGGTGTGCACCGCCACGCCCAGCTAATTTTTTGCATCTTCAGTTTCACCACGTTGGCCAGGCTGGTCTCGAACTCCTGACCTCCTGATCCACCTGCCTTGGCCTCACAAAGTGTTAAGATTACAGGTGTGAGCCACCGTGCCCAGCCTTTTAACAAATTTTTAAGTGCATAATTTAATATTGTTAACTATAGGCATTATATTATACAGATGTTGACAAAAAGAGACAAACTCTGTAAAATATTTGAAGAGATTTACTCTGAGCCCAACAAAACTGACCATGGCCCATGACACAGCCCTCTGGAGGTCCTGAGAACTTGTGCCCTAGGTGACCAGGGCACAGCTTGGTTTTATACATTTTTTGAGAGGCATGAGGCATCAATCAAATGCATTTAAGAAATACATTGGTTTGGTCCAGAAAGGCGGAACAACTCAAAGCGCGGAGGCGGGAGTGTGCTTCCAGGCTATAGGTAAATTTAAATATTTTTTTGTTGACAATTGGTTGAGTTTGTCTAAAGACCTGGTGAGATGTGACGGCGTGCTGGCAGTCCTCGCGGCCCTTGCTCGCTCTCGGCGCCTCCTCTGCCTGGGCTCCCACTTTGGCGGCGCTTGAGGAGCCCTTCGGCCCACCACTGCACTGTGGGAGCCCCTTTCTGGGCTGGCCAGGGCAGGAGCTGGCTCCCTCAGCTTGCAAGGAGGTGTGGAGGGAGAGGCGCGAGCGGGAACCGGGGCTGTGCACGGCGCTTGCGGGCCAGCTGGAGTTCCGGGTGGGCATGGGCTTGGCGGGCCCCTCACTCAGAGCAGCCGGCAGGCCCTGCTGGCCCCGGGGCAATGAGGGGCTTAGCACCCGGGCCAGCGGCTGTGGAGGGTGTACTGAGTCCCCCAGCAGTGCCAGCCCACCGGCGCTGTGCTCGATTTCTCACTGGGCCTTAGCTGCCTTCCCCCAGGGCAGGGCTCGGGACCTGCAGCCCGCCATGCCTAAGCCTCCCACCCCCTCCATGGGCTCCTGTGTGGCCCGAGCCTCCCCGACGAGCGCCACCCCCGCTCCACGGTGCCCAGTCCCATTGACCACCCAAGGGCTGAGGAGTGCGAGCACACGGCGCGGGACTGGCAGGCAGCTCCACCTGCAGCCCCGGTGCAGGATCCACTGGGTGAAGCCAGCTGGGCTCCTGAGTCTGGTGGAGATGTGGAGAACCTTTATGTCTAGCTCAGGGATTGTAAATACACCAATCAGCACCCTGTGTCTAGCCCAGGGTCTGTGAATGCACCAATCGACACTCTGTATCTAGCTGCTCTGGTGGGGCCTTGGAGAACCTTTATGTCTAGCTCAGGGATTGTAAATACACCAATCGGCACTCTGTATGTAGCTCAAGGTTTGCAGACACACCAATCAGCACCCTGTGTCTAGCTCAGGGTTTGTGAGTGCACCAATCGACACTCTGTATCTAGCTGCTCTGGTGGGGCCTTGGAGAACCTTTGTGTTGATACTCTGTATCTAACTGATCTGATGGGGACGTGGAGAACTTTTATGTCTAGCTCAGGGATGGTAAACGCACCAATCAGCGCCCTGTCAGAACAGATCACTGGGCTCTACCAATCAGCAGGACGTGGGTGGGGCCAGATAAGAGAATAAAAGCAGGCTGCCCGAGCCCGCAGCGGCAATCCGCTTGGGTCCCCTTCCACACTGTGGAAGCTTTGTTCTTTCACTTTTTGCAATAAATCTTGCTACTGCTCACTCTTTGGGTCCACACTGCTTTTACGAACGGTAACACTCACCACGAAGGTCTGCAGCTTCACTCCTGAAGCCAGCGAGACCACAAGCCCACCAGGAGGAACGAACAACTGCAGACGCGCCACCTTAAGAACTGTAACACTCACCGCGAAGGTCTGCAGCTTCACTCCTGAAGCCAGCGAGACCACGAACCCACCCGGAAGAACGAACAACTCCAGACGCGCCACCTTAAGAGCTGTTAACACACACTGCGAAGGTCTGCAGCTTCACTCCTGAGCCAGCGAGACCACGAACCCACCAGAAGGAAGAAACTCCAAACACATCCGAGCATCAAAAGTAAACAAACTCCAGACACGCCGCCTTTAGAACTGTAACACTCACCGGGAGAGTCCGCGGCTTCATTCTTGAAGTCAGTGAGACCAAGAACCCACCAATTCCGGACACACTGGAATCATAGAAAGGAAATGTTCACATTAAGATAAAAGATTGTGGAGACCAAGGTTCTGTTGAAATCTTATAGTGGTTGCCCTTAGAGACAATAGAAGACAAATGTTTCCTATTCAGATCTTTAAAAGGTGCTAGACTTTTAGTTAATCTCTTTAGGATTGGGAGGGCCTGGAAGAAAAAGACCTAGCTGTGTTAATAGAAATTCTTTAAAGATGCAAATTTTGCCCCACAAAGGACAGCTTTGCAGGGCCATTTCAAGATATGGCAAAGAAACCTGTTTTGGGGTAAAATATTTTTATTTTCTTCCTTGTGTCATAATGTTATGCTAGAGTCAGGTTGGAAAGTAAGTCACAATATATAGGGTTAAATAAAACCCATGTGATGAGAATTTATGATTTGTAGGGCATGACTCCCCAGACCCCTTAGACAGGAATTTAGGCAAGATAAGAAAATCAGACTTTAGTCCTCACCTGCTTACCTGTGGCCGGCTGGATTTCCAAGCCAGTGAGTCTTATCCTGTGAGGTGCCGTGGAAGTGTGGCCTGCAGACCATTGCTGCTCAGCACCCTGGATTCAGCCCCTTTCCTAGGGGTATGTATGAGGGTCTAACCTCCCACCTTGCCAGAGTTGCAGCTGCTTTTGCCAGAAAGCTTGGGTATCTAAAACTCCGGGGGCTCTGCCCAAACTCATGTAGCTCTGTGTGTCAGACTGAAGGCCCTGCTGGAGTGGGTTCACAGGGGGATCTCCTGAGCTGAGGTTTGGAAACATCCATAGGAGAAACTTGAGTCTCTGGGGTTGCTCACTCACTCACTGCTTCCCTGAGTGGGGGAGACTCTCCTGGCTCTGTGTCACTCCCTGGTGGGCAGTCATCCTGCCTTGCTTTTCTCTGTATTGAATGGGTCGAGTTGTTTTCTAGATGAATCCCAATGTATGTACCTGGATGTTTCAGTTGAAGGTGCTGTATTTACTCCTTCTATTTCTCTCCTAGTCTGTCATCTTGGACAACCCTCCAGCAAACTTCTAAATGTACCCTAAGGTCTTTTCTCTGGCAAGCGTGGCCGAGTCAGTGTGAGGAGTGATGATTGTCAGGAACACAGAGGTGGCCTTTGGCATCCTAAGCATAATGTTAGCTTGTCTTTTGGAACCGTATGTCTATTTTGAGGTATTTATTAAAAAAATAAATCTCTGGGCCTTATTCCACACCAATTGAATCAGACTTTCCAAAACAGGAGCCTGCAAACCTATGCTTCCTCTTATAACATATATATTTTGAGTTGCAAAATGAGAAGATTTAGACGTCTTCAACTCTAATTTATTGTAATTATTATTACTGTTCATTAATGATAATAAAATGAAGAATTTTTTTGTGGTCCTCTAGATTTTAACAGAGTTCTGAATAGTTTTTGCTTTATTTTGTCATTTTCAACATTTGTATTTTTGCCGTAACAATGAACTGAACCTAGCCAATTAGTTAAGCACATGAACTGTTGGTAAATTTGTGGTTTCTAAACTTGTAAATATCAGAGGAAATTCAGAATAATTTACACTGAGTAAATTTACTATCAATTTACATGTTGATTTTAATTTATTCAAAATGATGAATTTATATTATTCAAACTTTATTCTAATATATCTGTTTATGTGTTACTAGGTTTATGTACATGGAATTAGGGTAAATATGCACCTGATGGCATTAATATTTAAACTTCTTTCATCTATTTTATGAAGTTATTTTTTATAGTTTAAAAAGAATCTGAATTCCGAGTATAGAAGCAGAGATTTTAAAACTTAGATGGCTTTATAATTCTAACTTCTTTTAAACTATGGAAAGCTATTGAAGATGTGAGAAATGGGAAAGTTATTCTTCAAAGATTATAAAAAGTCACAATTTCTTACTATAAGATTGCTATCCAGTATTAGTATATATATATACTATATATATAATATACTATATGTATAAAATACTATATCTATAAAATACTGTATATATAAAATACTATACCACAAAAAAATTAGTCGGGCGTGCTGGTGGTGCCTGTAATCCCAGCTACTCGGGAGGCTGAGGCAGAGAATTGCTTGAACCCAGGAGACGGAGGTTGCAGTGAGCTGAGATCATGCCACTGCACTCCAGCCTGGCAACAGAGTGTGACTCCATTTCAAAAAAAAAAAAAAAAAGAATGTTAATTTATCCCACTATAGCGGTTAATATCTGACAGCAAACAATATTGAGCACCTATTCGGTGCCAAGCACTCTGAGAGAATCTAGAAATGTAGATAAAAATCTCAGTCCTCAAGTTGCTAAACAAAGAACATAACCTTAAAGATAAACAAAGACTTACACTAGCTGTGAGCAAATTTTATGACTACATCCAGAACTGCCATGATATCAAAGGCTTTGTTATCAGCCTATTCATATTAGTTTTCCATTATTGCATAACAAATTACCATAAATTTAGCAGCTACAAACAATACATATTTATTATCTCACTGTTTTGTTGGGTCAGGAGTGCCGACACAACTTGAATGGATCCTCTGCTTAAGGTGTTTTTGTTTTTTTGTTTTTGTGACAGACTCTTGCTCTGTTGCCCAGGCTGGAGTGCAGTGCACAATCTCGGCTCACTGCAACCTCCGCCTCCCAGGTTCAAGCAATTCTCTGCCTCAGCCTCCCGAGTAGCTGGGATTACAGGCACCGCCAGCACGCCCGACTAATTTTTTTGTATTTTTAGTAGATACGGGGTTTCATCATCTTGGCCAGGCTGGTCTTGAATTCCTGACCTCGTGATCCATCCACCTCGGCCTCCCAAAGTGCTGGGATTACAGGCGTGAGCAACCGCACCCGGCTGGCTTAAGATCTTACAACTCTTCAATCAAGGGATTGACCTGGGCTGTGTTCTTCTCAAAGGCTCAAGGAAGGAAGAATCTGCTTCCAAGCTGCTCCGTGTTAAAATAATTCATTTGCTTATGGCTTTGGGATTCAAGGCAGTTTGATTCTTCAAATACAGCAACGGAGGACAGAGCAACTCTAAAAGGAAGGTTTTATAGAGTTACTCTCTTTCAGAAAGGCACTGATGTTTTTTATCTGAGAAGGTGCACAGGATACAGACCAAAATGTATCAAACATATTTACACTATTTTAAATGCATGTGTAATGAAATAATAGTAACTCGAAAGAGGTATTGTACTTACCTGTTGTGTATGAGATCATTTGCACATGAAAAATCTGTATCATATTATATATGTAGTTTGATTTTACACTTAAATTACCACTAATGAAAAATGCTGTTTTATATTAATACTAAATATTTTTTATTCTCCATTAAAGAAATGTTTGATTTAAATTAATTCTTCTGAATTTGTGAAAATTGGTAATTATAATGTGAACAGTAGTTTGATCTAAAGCTTTTGAATCCCTTTGTAATATTAATTTATAATATAGCCTTAGAAAAAATACTAAGCTTAATTCTCAATACCATAGTAAGGAAGAAAATTTCATTCTTTGAATTGGACTATTGGAATATTAATATTTGACTGTAGTTTTTTAAAATTTTTTACTTCCATAGGTTTTTGGGGAACAGGTGGTATTTGGTTATATGAGTAAATTCTTTAGTGGTGATTTGTGAGATTTTGGTCCATCCGTCACCTGAGCAGTATATACTGAACCTAATTCGTAGTCTTTTATCCCTGACCCCCTTCCCACCCTTTCCCTCTGAGTCCCCAAAGTCCATTGTGTCATTCTTATGCCTTTGCATACTCATAGTTTAGCTCCCACTTATGAGTGAGAACATACGATGTTTGGTTTTCCATTCCTGTGACTCTGTAGTTTTTATATCAATTAATCAAAATATAACGGCACTTAATTTATCATTCATATTTATTAAGTCACTACTTGTTTACATATACTTTGTTTTGTAAGAAAAAGTATTAGCAAAGAGCAAAAGTTGTGAAATTATACTGCTGTCAAATGTGAAATAATGCCTTCAGTGTAATAGATTACATAGTTTGCAATAATTTATATGGGGGAATGCATCAATTAAACTGTGCATTTAATTATATTTCCAAGTATATTGAAAAATGCAATTACGCACAATAGATAATGTCAAGCCACCTAGTTGACAGCTGTTCTTAATTAAATGTGCTGCCTGATTTGCCATTAAGAATCACCTGTTGAATGCTGTAATTAAGTCTCCATTTGGCAGCTTTACATGTATAAAACAGAAACATTCGACTAACACTGCCATCAAGAAAAGACTGGTTGTTTCATTTTGGCTGCTCCATTTGAACCTTTAAGTAAAATTGAAATGCTTTATGTAAAAGCTCTTTGAAAATATAAACAGTTCTTTAAAAATATGACAAGATTCATAGAAATTCTCAGAATAGGGGAAAAGCTAAAAAAGCCTTAAAAATACATCCTATCAAATGTCAGAAATCTAAAGAAGTGTCTGCTCTCATGTGGATGGTGGCAGATTGAATGGGGGAGCAAAATCATGACTCAGTCCCCGAGGAAACGCACCTTCTGCGAGGAAAGGCTACTGGACCCCCATTCAAAGCATATAAACACTGTAAAGTGCACATCACTGTGTTGACACAACCCTGGGCTCTATCTTCACTGTGATACCCAGCATGTGAACATCTGGTCTGTATAGTCCTGAGTTCCCACATAAGAAATCAGCAGATGTTACTGAGCTGATCTGTATGGGGGAGGCAAGAGCATCAAGTAAAACCTCTTGATCTAGGGGCTGGGCTGAGACTGGCTTCTAGTTGCAGCTACTTGTGTAGTATATAATCAGTCCTCCCCTACCAACCCTTAGACTTTTATTGAGACAACTTAGATATCCTCTTCCTCTGGACGATTCATCTTACAGGCCTTTATTGTCCTTTTCTGTCTGCAAACCTACGTCAGAAGCAATTCAGATGATAATCCAGGAATTGCTGACTTTAAAAAGTCAGGATGTGATTTAGTATCCCTGAATAACTCATGCAAATTTGTCCAGTCCCACACTAGAGCTCTACATACTAAAAGGAGTTTCAGCCTTGCCATGTCAAACTAAAGTCGGGAGGGCAAGCGTGCTCATTCCCAAGTAGAAGACCCTGCAAGGCCTTCTTGTTGATTTATTGTCTACAACAATTTAATGTGAAGCTATGTCATACCAGTTGTGAAATATATTGAATGTCACTCTAGCCATCTCCCATATAATTGTATTAAAAAATCCAGGGCACTAGACTGATCGTTTGCAATGTTACTTCTTTCATCGTCTCTTAGTCTCTTGAGATTTTTGTCTCTGCTAATGCAGACATCCTGCTAGCAATATATATTATGTATATTTCCAAATATTCAACCATCAATGTATAACCATTTAATCATAATATGTGGTGTTTAAAAATAATATTTTGTTTAATTTTATTGAATATGAAAGTGAAAAATTAAACTTTTATATTTTGATGAATTTGTAAATGTGATTTTACATTTAGGCACCTAATTTGGGTTTTATGAAAGTTCTTTTTTAGCTGAAGAGATTGGGTATTATTATCTTTTTTCCTTCATCATTTTTAATGATAGCCTCAATCCATTTGCCCTGTGACTTTAATTCAATTTGTTATTACTGCTCTTTTTTTTTTCATAGCTAAGCTCCTCCCCATAAACCCCTTCATATCCTGGCTCACATACAGAAGTTGAAAACCCATCTGTTTCATGAACATTTGGAAACATGTATTGACCTCATGATGCCCACTGGCAAAATGGGTGCGAGTTGTATGAAATCGGAAGTCTCCATCAATATGGTAAATGTTCATAAAGTTACACATAGTTTGAGGCCCTTACACACTGCAAAGCGTTGTCCAGTTTTACTCACACTTCTTTCTCCTAATACTGTGAAACCTTTATTCTACAATAAGCACTGCAACTTCTTCAAGAGATATAATTAGAAGAAAATTGGAAAATGATAACTTTGTATTCTTAAAGGTCTCCTCTGGGTTCCTTATCAATGGCACTACCAGTTAGTCTGTAAAGATTCCACATGCCAGAGGTGCCAGCATTTTAGGACCAAGGGTACCATCTCAAATACCATGTAATAGACGAAGGAAGTAATTGCTGTTTTTCTGTAATTTGAAGAGTAATTTTATGTTTTTCCACATCCATGTTAACATTATGGACCATCTCATTTTTTAAAACAAAAGGTAGAATATAGAGAGAGACTATCAGAATGAAGGATAAAAAAAAAATCACATGATCATCTCAATAGATGCAGAAAAAGCATGTGCCAAATTTAAAAACCCTTTCATGATACAAAAACTATGAATATAAGGAAATTACCTTAACACAATGAAAGCCCTATATGAAAAGCTAAAAGCTAACATCATACTCGATGGTAAAAAGCTAAAATATTTTATGCTAAGATTATGTACTCTTGCCACTTTTATTCAACACAGTACTGAAGTCCTAGGCAGAATGATTTGTCAAGAAAAAGAAAAATCCCTTTTAGGGATCCAAATAGAAAAGGAAGACGTAAAATTATCTGTTTGCAGATGACATGATGTTATATGTAAAACACCTTAAAGATACCACAAAAATTAAACAAAGAAACAAATTCAATAAGGTTGCAGAACACTAAATCAATACATAAAAATCAGTGCATTTCCTCAGACTATCAGTGAACAATGGGACAACACGGTTGAACCTGGAGGATATTATTGTTACTGAAAATAAGCCAGTCACAGAAAGACAAATATTGTATTACTCCATGTATATGAGGTACGTAAACTAGTCAAATTCCTAGAAGCAGAAAGTACAATAATTGTCAGGGGCTCAAGGAGGGGGAAATGGGAAGCTACTATTCAATGGGTATAAAGTTTTAGTTATGCAATTTGAGAAAGTTCCAGAGATCTGCTATATAACACTGTGTCTATAGTTAACAATACTGTACTGTCTAATTTAAAATGTGTTAAGAGAGTAGATCTCATTTTATGTATTTTTACTGCAATAAGAATACATAAACTTTGTCACCTTTAAAGTGAATTCTCAATAACATAATTACAGTTTTATTCTATTCAATCCTCCAACACAGTTTAATTTCTGCATTCAAGGGAATCACATTCCAGAGGAGGAAGCAAGATTGCACAGGGCTGGCCCAGCTCACACAGAGATGGTAAATTTGAAATAGGTGCTCCCTTCATGTGGATAAGAAATCCTTACTGAGCATATGTCACAACGGTAAAAATTATAATAATGTATTCTTCCTTCAGTGGATGCAATCTTATGCTGGAACAATCTTGCCCTCAATTATATGACACTTTGCAAAGCATAGTCTTTGCTAATGTACACAGTGTCCTGAAATCTGTCCACTAATTTCTGTAACACAGATAGACCATGACAATTTCTATAATAGAGGGAAAAATGCATTTCTATATGATAGCAGAGAGAGAGATAACTGATTAATAGAGGAAGTTAGTCAAGAAGGATGAGTAGAAATCTGCCAATAAAACAAAGAGGTTAGGGAAGGGAGAGGTATGCTGGGGAAATGATTTTAAGAACATAAGGAAAGCAGCTAAGCACAAAAATTCACAAAAATTTGAATAGCTGAATCTGAGAATGGTTTGTGGAAAGTGACGGAGGGATGGATGTATGAGTCAGACTGATTTTGGGGAGGAATACATTTCAAGTTGTATAACATAGTTTTATTATTACTAATACTATTAAACACAGAAACACAATGGAAGGTATTGATCGCAGACATTCTCTGATACCATCTTTGTTTTAGAAAGTAATTCTGAAGCCAAAGTAGAGAGTAGTTTAGGGGTCGGAGACAGAAATTGGAGGCAGAGAGACAGACCAGTAAGGTCTCATGTTCTATTACATAATGTCACACAACACCACTCTATTCTACCTGTGATTTTCTTTCTGTAATTCTGGTAAGGAATGACAAGGGCCACTATTTAATTTCTAACAGTAGAAACAGCAAGAAAGATGTGAGTCAATGGCGAAAAATGAGGTGATGATTTTGGATGTGGAGGAAAGAAGATAAAGAAGAAGGAAGGTGGAAGAGAAAATTGTAAAGATGAAACTGTAAAGATCAATATTATTAATAATGACAGTTTAGGTGATATTCACACTTGAAGGGAAGCAAATTTTCATTTACTTGCAGAGTAAATTGGCAACAATTTTTTAAATAAAAGCTTTCTCTTGAGAAATATGATAATGGGTATATACCCAATAATGGGATTGCCAGTCTAATGGTAGTTCTGTTTTAAATTCTTTGAGAAATCTCCAAACTACTGAAAAGACACATGCACTCATATGTTAATTGCACCACTATTCACAGTAGCAAATATATAGAATCAACTTAGATGCTCATCAAAGGCAGACTGTATAAAGAAAATGTGGTACATATACATCACAGAATACTATGTAGTCATAAAAAAGAGTGAAATCATGTCTTTTGCAGCAACATGGTTGCAGCTGGATTGAACTAACGCAGAAACAGAAAAATAAATACCCACATGTTCTCACAAGTGGAAGCTAAACATTGAGTACACATGGACATAAAGACAGGAATAATAGACACTGGTGACTACTAGAGGCAGGAGGAGGGTAAGGGTTGAAAAACTCATATAATATGCTCAATACTTGTGTGATGAGATCATTCATACACAAAACCTCAATTAAATGCAATTTGCTCACGTAACAAACCAGCATATGTACCCCCGAGCCTAAAATAAAAGTTGAAAAAAATGTGGTCATGAAGGGGTGAAGATAATGTTAATTTCATTGTCAGAATAACTTCTCAAGTTTAGGCATAGTTTCTGAGACAGAGAGGGATGGAACTCATCCCTCCCCCTCCCCCGACTAATGCATTTTGTTTCTTTTTCTTTCTTACCCATTAACCACAAGAACTTGAAGAAACTATGAATCTTACTCAAGTCGCCATACCCACTGATCACGGGACCTTGAAAAAACTAAGATAAGCAGCATTCAACTTATAATAAATCTTACTCAAGGAAGTTAATTTTATTGCATGTACGTGCACAATACTTAGAAGAATGACGGATCTTTACTCCTTGCTTCATTGTAACACTAAACTTCCCATCCAGGGAGGGGCTTATCTGCCATTTTCTGATCATGTGATGTATGTGTTAGCATGATTTCTTATTACACCTGTGCACCCTGCACTCCACCTCACACATGTAGTGACTCTCACCTACATCATGATTTATACATGTCATTCTCAAGACACCACAATGCACTCCTGTCAGGAAGCCAGCAGAAGAACCTTCCCTCTAGTGCTGTTTCTCTTGTGTTTGAACATAAACCTCTAGTAAAGTCTTGCATGGGAAACAATAGCAAATACATGACTTGGCCTCATGTCAATTTCTATTGCATGGGAACCTAAGAACCTGTGGAAAGTAACACTTCCTGATACATAACAAGAAGATGTCACACAGCATACCATATATGTTTATTAAGTAATCTATTTATATTTCATGCCATAGTATATATTGCTCTCTCAAATTGTATCTGGAATAATCTCTCAAGCTTGTGCTTGAGACTGTGTTAAGAATGTGTTAAAGATAGCTGACCTTTTCAGTGTAGGCATAAAAATCTTTTTACAAGCCTTCTTCTCACCCTCACTGAATCTTTCAGCTCATCTCTCTGACTTAATTATTACAAATTATCCATGCAAAATCATATTTAAAAAGAAAAGTGATTATTCTTATTGATCAGGTTCACATTATAATTATGGTGAAGTCAAATAATAATAATCTACAATGATTAATGGTCTCTCTAGTCCATGAAATTTAACATTTTGTAATTTCACTTTAGCTCAGATATGCCTGTTTAGCCATCAAAATCATTGATAATGGTTTTTCTCTGTGTCCCCATGCAAATCTCATCTTGAATTGTACTACAATAATTTCCACGTGTTGCGGGAGGGACCCAGTGGGAGTTAATTTGAATCATGGAGGTGGTTTCCCCTATGGTGTTCTCGTAGCAGAGGTTAAGTCTCACGAGATCTGACGGTTTTATCAGGGGTTTCCACTTTTGCATCTCCCTCATTTTCTCTTGCTGCCACCACGTAAGAAGTGCCTTTCACCTCCCGCCTTGATTCTGAGGCCTCCCAGCCATGTGAAAGTGTAAGTACAATTAAACCTCTTTTTCTTCCCAGTCTCAGGTATGTCTTTAGCAACAGCATGAAAATGAACTAACACAATCATATAATATTGTCCAGTCAATTCAAACAAATAAATTACAAAACCTGGCAAGATGTAGGCTCAAGATAGGAAAATAAATAGAAATTGTGATATATGAAGATTGTCTGTATAGGTCAATGCCATGTTTTATGATTCAAGATGTATGTATCTAGAAGGCATTCCTGACTTGTTCCACATTACCCAACAAATTACTGGCTGAGTTGAGACTTGCTTTTTTCTCCCAATGTTGTGTTTATTTCTCTTTTTTTCTGGGTCATTAACAGCAAATCTTCTTCTGGTGTTAAATGCAACTCTCCAATTGGGGATTGCACTTGACTAGACATACAATGAACAAAATATTTTCTTGGAGGTTTTCTTAGAATTCACAACATCTTTGTCATTTTTCTAAAAAATATAATTCCATTTAAGCATTCTCACTGGAAAATGTAAAACCAGAAGCAGAAAGAAACTCATTGAATTGATTATTAGAATACCTCACAATGGTAAGTGTCAGTCATGGGTCAGAAAATTTTATTTACCTGGTCACAATCTTTAGATTTGGTATGGAAAGGGACTTCACTACTTTATAGTGGTCATTTCCTGAATTACCATTCCTTACTAGATCAGATTTTATTCCAAGAAAAAAATATCTCCTGACTAATTTTTTTACATAAGCAAAATAGGCATAATTTTCAAATATATTAAGTATATATGTATACATACACCGAAAATGTATGAAAATGAAAGTTGAATATATTTTAAAAAAATGAGGCTGGGCACAGTGGATCATACCTGTAATCACGGCACTTTGGGAGGCTGAGATGAGAAGACCATTTGAGCCCTGGAGTTCAAGACCAGCTTGGGCAACATGGTGAAACCTCATGTCTACAAAAAGTATGACATTAGGTGGGTATTGTGGCACGTGCCTGTAGTCCCAGTTGCTAGGGAGATTGAGGTGGAAAGATCACCTGAGCCCAGGAGGTCAAGGTTGTAGTGAGCCATAATCACACCACTGCACTCCAGCTTGGGCAATTGCCGAGTCTGTCCCACAGACTGCCTGAGCGACGGATGAAAGAATTACGCTGACACAGGTATTTTACCTGACAGCATGGCTAGGGGACCTCACGGCTCAGCGCCGCCAAGAGTGCTGCAGCCATCGAGAGAGTGCAGCCCCCATAAGCCGGCCCTGCTCGAATTTATTTAGTACAGATTTAATGACGAAGACTTGGAGCAAACACAGTTTGCGGGTAATAAACATCGTCGACCCCTGAGTAGAGAGCAGTCCTGCATGCGAATGATCAAAAGTTGGTTTCTGGAGACAGGAGTAAACAAATTTATCTAGATAAGCTCCTTTACATTCCCTTGTTATATACCCTTTGCTCTCAGGCTCCAGATAAGAGAATTTGGGGGCCTTCAGCCAAATCCTCTTTCGAAGCTTTTGCAAAACCTCTCAGCCTTCCAAAAAGGTTTGCATCTTTCCCTATAACTTTTACCCACTACCCTGACCAACCTCCTACAGGCAACAAAGTAAGAGTCTGTCTCTTAAGAAGAAGAAAGAAAAAAGAAGTGATAAATGCAGAAAAGTTTAAATTTTCCTCTGAAGTTTCAACAATTCAGTCTGCTGAAATAAACTGACAGAGACAGATTAACAGAAGAAAAGGCATATAAATTTATTAACATGCAAGTGCAGAGAAGTCATACAAAATACGAAAAACAAAGAAGGGCCATATGGTTGAAATTTAAATACCTTCGTCATAAGGAAGAGGAAAGTTGGAGATGTAGGCAATTTTAGAGAAAGAATAAATGATTTTTGGGAGAGATAAATGGGCTGGAAAAAGAAGCAATGGCCTAAGACAAAGTTCCTCTGGGTTCTGGATGTGGCGTCCACTCTAAATATTCTTTCATGTGAGTTAATCATCTCTGTGTGATGAGATTATTGGGAGGGGGCCCAAGACAATTGCAATTTGTATTAGTCTGTTTTCATACTGCTGTAAAGAACTGCCCAAGACTGGGTAATTTATAAAGGAAAAAGGTTTAACTGACTCACAGTTCCACGTGGCTGTGGAGGCCTCATGAAATTTACAATCATGGTGGAAGTTGAAGGGAAAGCAAGGCACCTTCTTCACAAGCTGGCAGGAAAGAGAAGTGCCCAGCAAAGGGGGAAGAGCCCCTTATAAAACCATAAGATTTTGTGAGAACTCATTCACTATCACAAGAACAGCATGGGGGGAACTGCCCCATGATTTAATTACCTCCACCTGGTCTCTCCTTTGACATGTGGGCATTATGGGGATTATGGGGATTACAATTCAAGATGAGATTTGGGTGGTGACACAAAGCCTAAACATATCACAATCCTTCTGGAGGAATTTACCTGAGTCCGATAAAGAAACTTCAGAGAAAGGCCCTGCCTGTGCTTCTGGAGAGGAAGAGAGGCAAGAGATGGGAGGGAAGGAGATCAGAAAGACTGGTTCTAAGGCTGCTTCTTCAGTTCAAAGTACTTGGCCTGTTGTTTTTCTGAGTCCAAAAGAATATGCTATCTGTGTGAAAATATGAAATGAAATGGAATTGAATTTGGTGTTAGTTACTGATATTTTAACAAAAATGCACTAATCAATGGCTGGGAGGTTGTTTATAATTTACATTAGAGCACAATATTCTACCAGATAGCAGTTTACTACTTTAAACAGACTCCCATGTGGTTGTATTCATTTGCATTGAGTTGGCAAGCTCTATTTCAGGTTTCATTCAGGCACCACACAGAAGACAAAAATAATAATCTTATACTCACCACACCCAAATCCTTATAAATACTACATTTGGAGGAAGCAACTCAATTTTAAACAAATATATGGATGCCAAGAAATTTAAATGAAACAAAAAAATTGTATCTTGTTTTGTTTGGTCTCTGGTTTGTTAAACTGATATATTTGTCCTCGAATTATCTTTGAAAATAATTCATCTTTTTATTGGTTTCTACAATGTATTTCTAGTAAAACAACAAAAACAAAATTGCCTGCTTCAAATTTTTTTCAGAGTACATAGCTGTTTAGAAACAAGTACTATATGACAGTCTTATGCACTATACTATTTATTTCTTGGAGTATATGGCTTTTAAAACCAATTTAAAATATTCACTTTTTCATGTTTAATTTTTCCGCATGAACAGAAGATAACAGAGGATCTTAATTAATAATCAGGGGAAGTTTATCCTAGAAAAAACACCAAATGAATTGTATAATAAACAGATTTTAATTTTTTGAAAGTGATGATAAAGCTAGAAACAAATTGACCTCATAATAGGAAATAATTGTCTGTTTCATTATTCAATTTTTAATTTCTGTCATTTCAGTTATATTTCTAATATTTTAAAATATATATTAAGTAGCATATTTACTTATCTACCATGTAAATATATATCGGGTGCTCAAAGGTATCTGTGGAGTAATTTCTCAATCATGCATTTAATATTGTTTTAATATTGTGAGACTTGTCAAACTAGCTACAGTTCCAAATTCAAAGCTGGATTTATACCCTTTGGTTTTCTGATAGTTATTTGTATTCCTATCAAAATCCAATTCAGTTGTGAGATTCTCTGTTATGTCCTGCATTAGCTAGATTATTAAAAAAAAAAAAAAAGATTCTACACTATGTAACTAAACCCCAAATTTTTAGCCCTCAGTTTTGTTGGTCTTCTCAAGTCTGGGTTCCATCCTAGACCCCTTGTACACCAAAAAATTACTGAGGTAGGTCTCAATCAATTAGAGGTTTATTTAGCCAAGGTTAAGGATGCACCCAGGAAAAAGAAACAGAAGTCACGGAAGGATCTGTGACCTGTGGTTTTACTAAAGAGCATTTTTCGAACTTCAATATTTAAAGGGGAAAGAGCAAGCAGAAGGGGAAGAAAAAAGAGGTAGGAGGATAGGCCGTGAGGCAAGTGTTTACATTTAAGCCATGAGGCTCTGATTAGCGCTCAGTGAATCTACATTTTACAGGTGAAAAGCGGGAGTAGAGAAAAAGTCAATTATTCATTTGTCTGGGGGTAGAGAGAAGGATGATTTCTGGCCTTATCCTTGTCCGATTCCTGTGAAGATTAGCTGGTAATTAACATTGTCAGGATGAGATTGAACAGAACTCAGTTTTCCTGAAAGATTTAGGGGCCGACAAGTAATTTCCTCTTGAATTTTGTGAGGGAAGCCTTCTGGGGAGATAAGTGGCCTTCTATTGTTGAGGGGAACTGGCTTAGGTATGAGCCTATGACACAGGCTTGTGAAATTACAGCTATCTGTTTGGGAACAAAAGGAAGGCAGTTTGTTGTGTGATTCACTTCTCAAGCTTAACTTTCCCTTAGGCATAGTGAGTTTGAGGTCCCTAGATTCTATTTCCTTTCATAAACTCTTGAGTAAAAATCTGCATTTTCACAAGATCTCCAGGTGATTTGTATGCACATGAAACTTTGGGATCACAATCAACTGCTCTCAAAGAACATTCCCTCTCCATTTAAATGGATCTTTTAAGTGCCTGGTAAGTGCTAGGCAAAGGATTAAGTTCCTAATGTATGTTATCTCATGCAGTCCTCACTGCATCATTTCTAATCCCCATTATTAAGATATAGATTTGACCTTTAATAAATTCAGTATTACCTGATAAGATTGTGACCAAGTGTTCATAATTGCCCATTACTTATCCTCTGCCTTCACTTGACCAACCTTTAGTCAAATTTCTCTACTTTACACAGGCTTCTGAACTCTGGCTTGCCTCCAAATCTGAGCAAATGCTAACATTGCAGAACATTGCCTCTTAAAAGCTCATCCTCAGAATTGGCTCGCCACAGTGAGAAACAGACAGCCCTGATCCTGCTGTCTGCTTGCTTCTACTCATTCACTTAATTTCCCTTCTTAAATTCCTGCTATCTCTGCTTACTCCTTCCTATAAAAGAAAAGCATTTTTCAGTCTGATATTTAGATGCATGCAGATTTTAACATCAGAACATTCTCCTTATTTTAATACTTTTCTTGAATAAGTTTTCTCTTTACCCTAAGTCTACATTTGTTTTTCCTTGATAGTTGTTAGCATCCCTGACTTGGTGGGTAGTTTTCCTTACTTTTGAGTGATTTTCATACTTTTTTAAAATACTTTTTTTGTCCCAGTTTTTATGTTTTTACTCACTGTTTGTCAAAATAAAAGGATGATTCTTTTGTTTTGGAGACAGTAAACTATGAATAAAACCATGTGATGATTGGGATTCATATTAAAATAATGCTGATATTTGATTATTTTAGCCCTGTACCATTGAAGGCAGGTGAAGGGCGTAGAGAGAAAGATACTTTTCTCGAATAAATATTCTTTACCTAAGTCCACATTTGTCTTTGCTTGACAGTTGTTAGCATCCCTGACTTGGTGGCATAGTTTTCTTTAGTTTTGAGTGACTTAAACAACAAAAATTTATTTTCTCACAATTCTGGAGGCTAGAAATTCAAACCCACTCAAGGTGTTGGCAGATCTGATTTTTTCTCAGGCCCCTTTCCTTGGCTTGAAGATGGCTACCTTCAGGCTGTGTCCTGACAATCTTCCCTTTGTGTGCTCTAATCTCCCTTTTTTTTTTTTTTATAAGGACACCATTTACATTGGTTTAGGACTCACTCATATGACTTCATTTTACCTTAGTTACCTCCTTAAAGGCGCTATTGCCAAATACAGTCATATTTTGAAGCAGTGGAGGTTAGAAGTTCAACATATGTATTTTGGGGGGGACATAATTCAGTCTATAACAACGATTATCAAGGATTAAGAAATACTTTACATGATTATATAGATTTTTAAACCTTTTCATTAGGAAGATATAAAGTATATACACTCACAGATAAAATTATAGTATCTTTCTCTCTATGCCCTTCACCTACCTTCAATGGTACAGGGCTAAAATTATCAAATATCAGGATTATTTTGATATGAATCCCAATCATCACATGGTTTTATTCATAGTTTACTGTCTCTAAAACAAAAGAATCATCCTTTTATTTTGACAAGGCCATGATACCATCAAAATTAAAGATATTCTATAATTTCCTTAGTATGATCAAATATTCAGGTAGTATTCATATTTCTCTGATTTTCTGTTTGTGTGTGTGTGTGTGTGTGTGTGCTGTGTCTAAACATCTTTGTCTGGATAAGGATCTAAATAAGATTGATAGGTTTTGTCTATTTGACATGTCTTTTAAGTCTCTTTTTCCCTTTCTCTCTCAAATTTCATTTAATCCCTAGGTTTCTCCAAATGAAGACATTGTTAATGTCATTTTACATAGAAAGAAACTGGATCTCAGAGATTTAGTAAACTTGCTTAAGGCTAAGTAGGAAATAATTGGCAGTGCCAGAATTGAAACCAAGTGTGTCCACTTCTATTGATTCTTCCTAATATCTTGTGACTACCCTTGCATTGTCCCAATTTTTTTTTTACTCACTGCTTAGCCTTATGACTTCTTGCCTTCTTACTGATTTTAAAAGATATTCAGACCCTCACATATCCTTTTTTAGAAACCCACATTTTAAAATATAGACTACAGATTATAAACACCCCTCTCCTCTCCAACACCCAAGTGATGTTTGTTTTAAGCTAGCAGTCTCACAGCCATATTTGTAGCTGTAAACGTCAGCTGTTCTCAGCACTATCTTGGGAACCTACTGAATCCACTCCCATGCCTAGTTGCATACAGTTTTCCACATGTTATGATAGGGATACATTCAAACTTTACCCATTCATAGCCTTTGTCGCTAAGAAATGCACAACGCATAGATGTCCTTGCATTGTATCAAGTCATTCGTGGCAAACATTTAGTTTTGCCTTAATACTAAAGTATAGATTTATTTTACAATTATTCATTGCATATTATGAATTCAAAATGTTTGATCTTATTATGTGATTTTACTTTAGAATGAAGAATTAATATACATTATGCAATAAGCAACCCTAAAAACCTTATTTTTGAACAGAGGACAATACCATAGCACGATAAATTTCATAACAATAAAAATGTATCCTATAAAATGAAATCCACATATTGAAGCTGAATTTTAGTGTGGCACTGATGTTCAATGTTTCCTATATTTCTCTATTTGGACAAAATTGAATACAGGAAAATATACTGAAAATATACTCATGAATGTTGCTTAAAGGTAAATTGTTATATACCCAGTAATGGGATGGCTGGATCAAATGGTATTTCTAGTTCTAGATCCCTGAGGAATCGCCACACTGACTTCCACAATGGTTGAACTACTTTACAGTCCCACCAACAGTGTAAAAGTGTTCCTATTTCTCCACATCCTCTCCAGCACCTGTTGTTTCCTGACTTTTTAATGATGGCCATTCTAACTGGTGTGAGATGGTATCTCACTGTGGTTTTGATTTGCATTTCTCTGATGGCCAGTGATGATGAGCATTTTTGCATGTGTTTTTTGGCTGCATAAATGTCTTCTTTTGAGAAGTGTCTGTTCATGTCCTTCACCCACTTTTTGATGGGGTTGCTTGTTTTTTTCTTGTAAATTTGAGTTCATTGTAGATTCTGGATATTAGCCCTTTGTCAGATGAGTAGGTTGCAAAAATTTTCTCCCATTCTGTAGGTTGCCTGTTCACTCTGATGGTAGTTTCTTTTGCTGTGCAGAAGCTCTTTAGTTTAATTAGATCCCATTTGTCAATTTTGGCTTTTGTTGCCATTGCTTTTGGTGTTTTAGACATGAAGTCCTTGCCCATGCCTATGTCCTGAATGGTATTGCCTAGGTTTTCTTCTAGGGTTTTTATGGTTTTAGGTCTAACATGTAAGTCTTTAATCCATCTAGAATTAATTTTTGTATAAGGTGTAAGGAAGGGATCCAGTTTCAGCTTTCTACATATGGCTAGCCAGTTTTCCGAACACCATTTATTAAATAGGGAATCCTTATCCCATTGCTTGTTTTTGTCAGGTTTGTCAAAGATCAGATAGTTGTAGATATGTGGCATCATTTCTGAGGGCTCTGTTCTGTTCCATTGATCTATGTCTCTGTTTTGGTACCAGTACCATGTTGTTTTAGTTACTGTAGCCTTGTAGTATAGTTTGAAGTCAGGTAGGGTGATGCCTCCAGCTTTGTTCTTTTGGCTTAGGATTGACTTGGTGATGCGGGCTCTTTTTTGGTTCCATATGAACTTTAAAGTAGTTTTTTCCAATTCTGTGAACAAAGTCATTGGTAGCTTGATGGGGATGGCATTGAATCTATAAATTACCTTGGGCAGTATGGCCATTTTCACGATATTGATTCTTCCAACCCATGAGCATGGAATGTTCTTCCATTTGTTTGTATCCTCTTTTATTTCATTGAGCAGTGGTTTGTAGTTCTTGAAGAGGTCCTTCACATCCCTTGTAAGTTGGATTCCTAGATATTTTATTCTCTTTGAAGCAATTGTGAATGGGAATTCACTCATGATTTGGCTCTCTGTTTGTGATTGGTGTACCAGAATGCTTGTGATTTTTGTACATTGATTTTGTATCCTGAGACTTTGCTGAAGTTGCTTATCAGCTTAAGGAGATTTTAGGCTGAGAAAATGGGGTTTTCTAGATATACAATCGTGTCTCATCTGCAAACAGGGACAATTTGACTTCTTCTTTTCCTAATTGAATACCCTTTATTTCCTTTTCCTGCCTGATTGCCCTGGCCAGAACTTCCAACACTATGTTGAATAGGAGTGGTGAGAGAGGGCATCCCTGTCTTGTGCCAATTTTCAAAGGGAAGGCTTCCAGTTTTTGCCCATTCAGTATGATATTGGCTGTGGGTTTGTCATAGATAGCTCTTATTATTTTGAGATACGTCCCATCAATACCTAACTTATTGAGAGTTTTTAGCATGAAGGGTTGTTGAATTTTGTCAAAGGCCTTTTCTGCATCTATTGAGATAATCACGTGGTTTTTGTGTTTGGTTCTGTTTATATGCTGGATTACATTTACTGATTTGCGTATGTTGAACCAGCCTTGCATCCCAGGGATGAAGCCCACTTGATCATGGTGGATAAGCTTTTTGATGTGCTGCTGGATTTGGTTTGCCAGTATTTTATTGAGGATTTTTGCATCAATGCTCATCAAGGATATTGGTCTGAAATTCTCTTTTTTGGTTGTGTCTCTGCCAGGCTTTGGTATCAGGATGATGCTGGCCTCATAAAATGTGTTAGGGAGGATTCCCTCTTTTTCTATAGATTGGAATAGTTTCAGAAGGAATGGTACCAGTTCCTCCTTGTACCTCTGGCAGAATTCAGCTGTGAATCCATCAGGTCCTGGACTCTTTTTGGTTGGTAAGCTATTGATTATTGCCACAATTTCAGAGCCTGTTACTGGTCTATTCAGAGATTCAACTTCTTCCTGGTTTAGTCTTGGGAGGGTGTATTTGTCGAGAAACTTATCCATTTCTTCTAGATTTTCTAGTTTATTCATGTAGAGGTGTTTGTAGTATTCTCTGATGGTAGATTGTATTTCTGTGGGATTGGTGATGATATCCCCTTTATCATTTTTTATTGCATCTATTTGATTCTTTTCTCTCTTTATTAGTCTTGCTGGCATTCTATCAATTTATATGCCCAAAGGACTATAAATCATGCTGCTATAAAGACACACGCACACATATGTTTATTGAGGCACTATTCACAATAGCAAAGACTTGGAACCAACCCAAATGTCCAACAATGATAGACTGGATTAAGAAAATGTGGCACATATACACCATGGAATACTATGCAGCCATTAAAAATAAGTTCATGTCCTTTGTAGGGACATGGATGAAACTGGAAAACATCATTCTCAGTAAAGTATCCCGAGGACAAAAAACCAAACACCGCATGTTCTCACTCATAGGTGGGAATTGAACAATGAGAACTCATGGACACAGGAAGGGGAACATCACACACTGGGGACTGTTGTGGGGTGGGGGGAGGGGGGAGGGACAGCATTAGCAGATATACCTAATGCTAAATGATGAGTTAATGGGTGCAGCACACCAACATGGCACATGGATACATATGTAACAAACCTGCACATTGTGCACATGTACCCTAAAACTTAAAGTATAATAATAAAAGAAAAAAAGATAAATTAATACAGTATATATTTCATTGAAAATTGTATACAGTAAATTTACATAAACAGAAATTAATAGTTGTTATACCTGTATATTTTGTCATACTCCTTATGTAGTTGTTCAAATTTACTAACTACCTTGGTACCTGTGATGCATATAGCATTAAATATTTACAAACAATAAAAAAGGTAAATTGTTTAATTGTAATTATGTCCAAAAAATGGTACGCGTATCTCCCAATAGGTATAACAGTTTGCTTGACAAAAGTAGATAAAGTAATAACTTTTAAATTAACAGCCAATTAATCTTGACCTTATGAAAAAACAAAATAACTTATTTCAAATATAGTTGAACCTAATGTCTGAAACCTAATAAGGTAGAAATATTAGTAATGCAATTGTTTTCATTTTAACTTTGGATCATATTTATAATGTAATGAGAGAGCAAACAAGAAGAAAACTTCATAAAAACTAGCAGTAGGAAGTTTCCTTTTGCTTCTCAGAGAGTAAACTATAGCATAAATAAGCAAAGAATCAAACCCTAGCACCAACGTTCATCAGCCTCCTGACATAGGATAAGTTATTTAATTACTCTAGACCTCAAATTCTTTATTTTGAGACAGGAATTGTTCAATGAAGGCTGTGTGATATGTTTAACACCTTTACGCCAGTTTCTGGCATATGAAAATTATTATTAAATTTGTTATCATTGTTGCTGTTATTATTAATTCATCCAAGTAAAAAGAAATGGCCTAAGCATACGAGAAATAATACTATGCTGTACTTGATTTAATGTAAAGATTTTAAAGCACTAACTTTGGGGAGTTAAATGATTTGAAATGATATACTTAGTGTCTCTCTTAGTCTTAGTTTTCCCCCAAGTATCAGTGGTTGAGCTGACTCAGAATATTTCAATAATAGCTGCAAATTTTTATCTTAAAGTTTAATAAAGAAATATAACAACTGTTTTTCAGGAATGCTCATGCTCCAGTACCTAAATGGAAATTGCCAGTGGAAATATTGACTAAGGTTCTTCCTTCCAGCCATTATCTTTACAGCTGCTTTTAAGTAGATAGCTGCTTATATGGCGTTAAGTCAGTGTTGCTGAAGTGTCTTTCTAGAAGCCTGTCTCCACCTGGCCTCAATAGATCTTAAAATGCCTGTCTTTACATGGATTAATGCATTGATGGCATTCAGAAAGGTTAGTGGGTTAACTACTTTGAGTAATGAAATAAATAATTGAATATATAATCTAGAAAAAGCCTTAGGAATTGAGACCAAAGTCTGGTAACCTTTAATAGAGTCAAAAAAGCTCAGAG
The DNA here is from genome assembly GCF_006542625.1 of Nomascus leucogenys. Classification (NCBI taxonomy): domain Eukaryota; kingdom Metazoa; phylum Chordata; class Mammalia; order Primates; family Hylobatidae; genus Nomascus; species Nomascus leucogenys. Next base: position 55,555,149 of record NC_044406.1, read on the forward strand.
CATGAGATATTATCCATGAGCATAGGTAGAGTCAGCATGAAGATAGCAAAGGTGTAAGTAGAGGTAGCTAAAGCAAGAGGTAAGGCTCCTAACAAAGAAGATTATAGAATTTTTAAAATTCAAATATACTTGATAACATTTTTACTAATTTACTTATTTTAATTGTCAAATACAAATGTTATATATTATGTACAACATGTTGTTTTGAAGAATGTATCCATTGTGGAATGGCTAAATCAAGCTAATTAGTATATATATAACTTTACATATATAATTATCATTTTTTGTGGTAAGAACACTTAAAATCTACACTTTTAGCAATTTTTCAGAATACAAGGAGACAGCAGAATTTAAACAAACTGTTAACAGTTTTTGGAAATCGTCTTACATTTTGAAAATTGTTTAAAATTGTGTAATTACATGAGAATCTATATCATGTATTAGTTTTATGACTATCATGTGTGAAAGTTATTTTTCCTCATTAACTGAATGCAGTAGTAAACTTGGGAAATCTGTTCAATTTATTGAATGCTTCCTCTGTACTAGGAAACCTGAGCTATTCTTATAAGGTACCTGATATAGGAAATTGGAATATTGAGTCATGTATAGGACAGTATCCCAAGCAAATTAAAGTCTAACTGAAAAAAATTAAGTCAAAATATAACACGTACATTAAAATACCCAGAAACATAATGCTCAGTATAGAAATTGTTATTACAGATGTGAGACCCTGGTATATGCATATAAGTATAGTAAAATACCATTCTTCAGTAAAATTATAAAGTAAGTCTGAGGTACTATTTGTATATCTGAATATTACACAATTGTTCATGTATCTGGCTCAATTGGGGATTATGGAAACTTAAATTTACATAATCATTTCCTTTAACACATTGAGTACTCCTACATTATTTTGAGTTATTTCTATCTACTGAATATACTGAAAATATTTATATCTGTGAACTTATTTTTCAACATCTTAACTGGCACTAAATTTTTCTACTTACTTTTCATTCTTTGTTCCTATGACTTTTTATGCATGTTGAAGGATGATTTTGGTCTTTATGTTGTGGTTCATAGTATGCACATCATTTTACTGCTGACCTTTCTCTCCATTTTTCTGCTGATGGTGTTGCTGGGTTGGAAAAAGGAACAAAATACACAGGAATATGCATTAAAAGACTGGGTTCCACTTTTAGCTCTACTTGCCTAAAAGAAGCATTTTTTGAAATTACTAAGAAAGTAATAATTTGTTTTCATATTCCATATATTAAGCTTGTGTAGTATCCTCAAGTCCCCATTACTACAGCCAAACACAAACTTAAAAAACACTTAAAGTAATATCTAAAATTGTAAAGTATTAGAGTGATGTCACCAAGATGGCAGAGTAGACATTAACCCACTCATATCTTCTCACAACAATAAGAATTCTATGCCCATCCATCCACAGTCAAAATTCTCTCTGTGGGAGCATCAATTTTCAGGTATGAGTTTGTGAAACCTTCATGGAGTCCAAAACCTTGGAGGGCTGTGTTGAGAGTATAGACCAATATACAGGTGTCTGATCCACTGACTTTGCTCCAGGATTCAAGCCCAGAAAAGTACCAATCCTTCAAGAAGCTTGGCTACATCACCTGTTTGGTCTTGAGCCTGCAACTAAAACCATTTTCTAAATGTTCAGTTGGAATTGTGCACACTCATGCCTTGTGTGTGGAAAGGCCTATCTGTCTGTTGACATTGGTCTCAGCAGCCCCGCTCAGCTGAAGTACCCGGTCAGACTTGACCGGTTCACACAAGGACACAAAGGGAGACTTTCCCATATCTCACAGCTCTGGAGTCTGAGCTTCCTTGATAATCTTGCCAACTTCTGTCCCACAGCAGATCCCTTGGGGACACAATCTTGGCCCCAGCTTCTCCTGCTTTAATTGGGGACCTATCCCATTTATGCAGGGTCCACTTGGGAGATGCATGCCCCTCTGAGACAACAAGACTTGGCTCTTCATTCTCCATTCCACGTCAGATCCTGAGGGGTCCCAATCTCAGCTCTGGTCCCCTCACTGCAATTGGGGAACTATCTTCTCTGTCTTGAGACCTGCTGGGAGATGTGTTCTTGCCTAGATCAGCAAGATGGGCTCTTCTAACCTCCAACCCACAGCAGATCCTGAGAGACACTAGCTCTAGCCCTTCCTGCTGCAGTCAGAGAACTATCCTATCTGCTCAAGGACACGTTGGGAGATGCATGCCCCTCTTAACCAGTGAGATAGGGCTCTCCAGACTCTGCCCTACAGAAGATCCCAAGGGAGAGTAGTCTCAGGATTGGCTCTCTTGCTGCAGTCAGAGACTATCCCGTTTGTTCAGGGACCTGCTGGGAGACATGCACCCATCTTAGCCAAAGTGATAGGCACACCAACCTCTTTCCTACAGTAGATTCTGAAGAGCACAAGTCTCAGCTCTGGCTCCACCTGCTGCAGGTGAAGAACTATCCCACTTGTGCAAAGACCTGATGGGTGATGCAAGCTCATCTGAGCCAATGAGAAAGGTCCACAAGCCTCCTTCTCACAGCAGATCCTGAGAGGTCCCGGTCTCAACTAAAGCCTCTCTTGCTGAAGTTGGGGACTGATTCTACCCATGCAGAGACCTTTTGGGAGGCACCCTTGTGTGGGCCACTGTGTTTCTTTTGAACTCAGATCCCTGGCTAGCATTCCCACACAGCCCCAGTGCCCTTCTTAGACCTTCCCCAGGTCCATCTGGGTTGAAAATCTTTGTCAACCATGGAGTTCTTGTGAGAATTGTGATTAGCCTGGGCTCAGAGTGTCCTCTAATGCTGAGATGGCTATAGCAGTCACAGGCTCAAGGAACTCATCAGTCAATCTGCTTTGAGTCCCTGGAAGACCCTCTGAAGAAAAACAAAGCCAGACTGTGATGACTAAAATAAACACCTAATCCTTTAATGCGTAGACTTCATTGCATGGCCACAAGCATCAAGAACATACAAGGAAATACGACCACCAAACAAAATAAGTGGCAGAGACCAACTCTAAAGTGATGTAGATATGCAATATCTCAGACAAAAAAAAATTCAAAATAGCTGTTTTAAGGAAGCTCAATGAACTTCAAGAAAGCATTCTTAATAAATTCAAATTTATCATAGAATTAAATAATTCAGTTATTGTGGAGAGATTCAAGTAATTTAAAAAAAATCATGGAGCTGAAAAGTACAGTGACTGTAATAAAAATGCAATAGACAGGATCAAACAGAAGAAAAAATCACTGTACTCAAAAATCGAATATTTGAAAATACAGAAGAATAAAGAAAAATTAAAAGAAATAGAACTTATGGGATCTATTGTACAACATCAAAAGAGCAAATATTTGGGTAACTGGACTTAAAGGGGGAACTGAGAAAGACAAAGGAGAATACGAAGCTTATTTAAATAAATAATAACCAAAAACTTTTTAAACCTGAAGAAAGATATAAGTATCCAGGTATAGGGAAGTCAAAGGTCACCAATTAGATTCAACCCAAATAAGAATACTCCAAGGCATGGTATAGTCATACTCTCAAAAATATGACTCAAAAACAAAAAAAGGATCCTGAAAGCAATGAAAGGAAGAAACAAATAACACATGGGAAATCCAATACACCTGGCAGTAGACTTCTCAGTAGAAATCTTACAGGCTGAAAAGGAGTGAGATGATATATTCAGGATGCTGAAGAAAAAGTAAAAGCAATCTGTCACTGTAGCAAATCCTTCAGAAATGAAGAGAGAAAAAGACTTTCTAGACCCTCCCCCCGACAAAAAATTCTGAAGGAATGTATTACTACCAGATGAGTCCTATACAAATATTAAAATGAGTCCTTTAAACTGAAAAAGGATGGTAACATAATTGTTATAACGATATTTTATGCAGTATAAATTATATATTTGCTAAGAAGACTAACAGACAAAGCTATTAGAAACAATAAAACAACTTATTAAGATATATGCAACTTTTAAAAAGATAATACATCATGATCAATTGGGTTTTATACCAGAGGTGCAGGGATGGTTTAACATATGCAAGTCAATAAATGTGGTACATCACATAAACGAAATTAAAAACATATCATCTCAATAGATGCAGAAAAAGCATTTTATAAAATCCAGCAACGCTTTATGACAAAAACCCTCAACAAATTGGCATAGAAGAGATATATCTCCAATTAATAAAAACTGTCTATGATGAACTCACATCCAGCATCATACTGAATGGGGAAATGTTGGCATTCCCCCTGAGAACTGGAACAAAACAAGAATGCTCACTTTCACCACTTCTATTCAACATAGTTCTGGAAGTCCTAGCCAGAGCAATCAGATGAGAAAGTAATAAAGGGCATTCAAATTGGTAAAGAGGAAGTCAAACTGTCGATGTTTGCCAATGATATGATCATAGAACTAGAAAACCCTGAAGACTTATCCAAAAAACTCCTAGACTTGATAAATGAAATTCAGTAAAGTATCAGAACACAATCAATGTACATCAACAACAACCAAAATGAGACTCAAATCAAGAACTTGGTCTCTTGTACAACAGCTGCAAAAAAATAAAATGCTCAGGCAAATCCTTAGCCAAGGAGGTGAAAGATCTCTACAAGGAAAACCACAACATATTGTTGAAGGAAATTATAGATGACACAAACAAATGGAGAAACATCCCATGCTCATAGATGGGTAGAATCAATATTGTAAAAATGACCATACTGCCCAGAGCAATCTGAAGAGTCAAGGCAATTGTCATCAAAATATCATCATTCTTCACAGAACTAGAAAGAATGATCCAAAAATTTATATGGAACCAAAAAAAGGTCCCATATAGCTAAAGCAATACTAAGCAAAAAGAACAAATCTGGAGGCATCACATTACCCGACTTCAAATTATATTACAAGGCTATAGTTACCAAAACAGCATGGTACTGAAATACAAAAAGGCATATAGACCAATGAAACAGAATAGAGAACCTGGAAATAAAGCCAACTGATCTTTGACAAGGAATATATGATGAGTAAGGTTGAACACAGTAAATATGGCATGATGAATGTGATGAGCTGGAAGATATTAGAGAATTGAGGAACTGAATAGGTTCTGAATGAGAACTGAATGACAGAACCAAAGATTGACAGAAAGGTCCATACCTAGCATGAAAGGTGTGGAGAACCTTAGCAAAGAAGGAAGTGCATATTAAACTGAATTTAGATGTTATTAGCAAGCAGAAAGAAAACCTTAGAAAGGCATAAACTTGTCATAAAGTTGGAGCTCTACTTAACTCCATTGTTCATTGGCACTGTAACAGAACCTACCGTGATTGAAGTAGTCCACCAGCTCACTCCTCAGCTTCTATTGTGCTTGACTTTAAATGTCATAATAGTTACAAAATCTTCTGAAATATTCAAGTTATTTTCAACATTTTTGCTTTACAAAGTTGGTAGATTTTAGCTCTAGCAAGCTTATTCCATAAGAGGCACAATGAACTGTGGAACATTGTTAAATTAGGAATGCTTATGACAACCTTAAAAAAAGCTCCTGGACCAGGAGTCATTGAAATAAACAGAAGAATAAAATAATAAGATTTCATAAGCTTTTCTTCTGTGTAAGATTTTTTGGATTGTTTTTCTCAACATTAGATCATGCATTTCAAGACATATTTACAATAAGATAATAAGTGCTTTTAAACCATTTTTGTATGGCAGATTTTAAAATAAATTTTGGGAAGTAAGGGCAAATCAGGGTGCATTGCAAAGGGAGAGTGGATTAGGGTAAGTGTTGCTGGTTACATTTACGTTAGAGGTTTTGCAAGCCTCATTAATTTGCAAAATATTTGCAAGATATGATCATGACAGCTCTGTCCAGAGTGGTCCCTTAGAATTGAAATGATGTTGCCATTATGCTCTGGAAAAATTGAATTAGTCAAGGAAAGGCTAATTTCATTTTTATTGATATTACTATAGGAAGACTTGTGCAATGTTTGAAAACACTATAAGTGTAATTGTTTTTTTAACAATTACAGCTTAATTAATCTGTTAACTAATCTGAAATAATAAGGAAAACTAGACTATAAAATTTTCACTCATATGTAATTCCCTATTTGTTCTGGTCGAAGATGTGTATCCATATTTCCACATTTGTGTATGTTTATGTGTATGTGTCTGTGGTGTCGCTGAAAAAGGTGTTCATTCTAAATTATATTCTTATATATATAACAATTATTTACTGAAAGCATATCATTAGGAAAACTTTGAAAAGCATAGTAGTTATTAATAAGGCTGGCATTCAAACGTTTATGCTCTGCTTGTTAAAATATTGTAATAGTTGTTTTTACTGTAGTGTAACTTTTGCCGGTCTAACCACTGCAACCCTTCCCCAAGGACTCCATGGGCCTCCAAACAATCCAGCAGCACCTAAAGGGTTAATACATCAGGAGGCCTCAGGATCTCAGTCTTTCCGATTAGTGAGAGCTTTAATCTATGCTTGTTAATTATGTGTTACCTCTGGATACAAAGATGGATATGATATGACGCCTTCCTTCCAGGAGTTTGTATCTGGTTGTGGAAATAGATATTCATAAATTATCTCAATACAGTGTACACTCTGATATAACAAAAATGTGAACATGGTGCTGGGTAGCATGATGAGATTAATGCCAACAGTAGGGGTCTGAGAGGGATTCCTAAGAGATATTTGGTTTTATTTGGACCTTGAAGGATGAGCTGGGATTTATAAGTTATTACGGTTGGAGAGGACATTTCAGCAGAGAAAACAACCTTATTGAAAACACAGAGAAGACAGTTTCTGTAAATAATGAATAGATGGGTATGTTTGGAGTGTGTGTATATGGTGGGGAATGCAGAGTGACATACAGTTAGAAATACAGGCAGATTTTACAGGGCAGAATTTTGTTTTACTTTTTATTGTAGTGGGAGTCATTGACTATTTCTGAGGAAGCAAGAGGCATAGATCAAACAATTTTTAGGAAAAAAATCTGGAGGTAATATATGAAACATGGGTGGGGAGAGATAGGACATCTAAATCTGGGAAATTATTTAGGGGCTTTTGGTAATAATTTAGATCAGGTAACAATAATGTTTTGGTAAAGGTCCAGCTTGTGAGCCATATGGTCTCTGTTACAACTACTGAACTGTGTTTTCATAGCATGAAAGCAGCCACAGATAGTACCTAAATGAACATGAGTGGCCCTGTTTCAATAAAACTTGATTTACAAAAAAAAAAAAAAAAAAAAAAAAAAGGGTGGTAAGCCAGACATGACACACAGGCCTGTTGACCCCTGTTCTAGATCATCAGTTATCAATGTAAGCACCTTAATTTGGGTTCCCCATAAAGTACACTCTGACACAAGAATTTTAGTGCAAATAGTTTATTTGGAAAGTTATCTTAGGACACATTTCATTATATCTTCCACATATTTCTGGTATCAACAGGCTAAGTATGCACCCATGACGAAAAAAAAAAAAGCTTCAGGCAGAGAGATACAAGAATACATTTGTAAGCATGGGAATCATCTAATCATCTATGGAGGAATGATATAGGCTGTGAACAGCATATGCTTTAGTGATTATCATGGTATTTGGGTAGGTGGGGTAAATTTTTAAAAAAGGGTGATGTTGCAATATGTGCTTTCAGGGAGTGCCAATCAAAATTCTTATGTGTCTGTAGGAGGAACATTTATTTTAAAGCCCACTTGGCGTGGAATGAAAGTTAAGAATGGCCAGTGGAAATGAAAGTTAATGGTAGTGCCTGTAATCCCAGCACTTTGGGAGGCCAACACAGGCAGATCACCTGAGATCAAGAGATCGAGATTAGCCTGGCCAACCCGGCAAAACTGTCTCTACTGAAAATACAAAAATTAGCTGGGTGTGGTGGCGTGTGCCTGTAATCCCAGCTACTTGGAAGGCTGAGGTATGAGAATCGCTTGAGCCCAAGCGATTCCGCGAGGCGGAGGTTGCAGTGAGCTGAGATCGTGCCATTGCACTCCAGAGACAAGAGAGAGACACCATCTCAAAAAAAAAAAGAAAAGAAAAAAGTTAATGGCAGGCTAAACTTGACCAATAAAAAATAGGTAGGCAGTTTCAAGAGAAATAAAAAGGTAGAACCATTCTATCACATTTTATGCTCCCTGGGGAGCAGTCTCGAAGATGGAGTTTAGCAAGCAAGATATTTATTAGGAACTGCTATTGGTATCAACTAGTGTGTGTATGGATGGGACAGGGAGAAGGGTGAAATACAATTGGGAAAGGGAGATGTTGAGCTGTGATACAGTCCTAACAGAGACCTCAGCTGACCCTATGGGGAATGCTATAGCTAGATGACCCTTCAGAATTATCCTGAGTTGGGGCAAATGAGTCAATCCTTTATACCCCTGACAGTCATTGGAAGTTGATTAGGTTTGGGAGGACTCATGATCTTGGGAAAGGCAGTGTTCTTCAGCTGAGGAAACACTGAGAGAAGGTTGAGAGCTGAATGCCATGTTCCCACAGGACCGCAGCCCCTGGGGGAATAGTTCCTGGTTGGTGCCTGACAATATCCATCACAGGTACATTTAATGATGATTGGGTATGAGGAGATGAAGGAGAAAAAAGAGGCACAAATGGCAATAGTACTGAGCAATCATAAGGAAGGTGATACTATTAAATTAAAGAGAATTAAAACAAGGATAAAAAAACCCAGTTATATTTTGAGATTAAAATTGTCTTTTTTGCCAACATATTTCACAAAATGAAAAAAAGTATTAAATAAGATGACCTAGACATGAAACTATGGACTCTGATTTCACAAATATAGCATTATATTACTGACAAAAGAAGCAAAACAAAACAAGCAAGGAAACATACTATGTGTGAAGTCTGTTTTTCTTAAGGCCATGGCAGAAAAAATTTGTTAATGATGTCATGCTTTAAGACATAATGAAAGTCAAGATTCTTTCCTTAATAACCATAAAATGACCTCTCTGATCTGCATAAAAATTATAACTTGAGATAATATGACTGTTCATTATTACAAAATTAGTGTGTAACAAACTGCAGAAATGTAGTACTATGGTCTTTAGTTTACATGAAGTAGTAAAATATGGAAAATCATTTTTATTTTGCTTAGGAAGAAGTTTGTTTTGCATAAGACTAATATTTACGTGAAGATGATTAGGTCTAATTGATTAACTTGTAAATTAGTAACAACAATTCTTAAATTTAGTTTGATTGCAATAACATAGGATGATTCATAAACGTAATTTAGAGAGGCTGCAAAATATGCATGTTTATAATACAGAAACTCCTAATGCAGTAGTAAGAAAATTAATTTGCACGTGTAAGGATTAAAGTTTGTATAATTTGGTATAACCTGCATATCATTTTCTAATAATTTGTTCTAGTTGCTTTTTAATAATCTAGATGGAACCCATATGTCTAAGTTGTGTGCCTCTGGCATGAGAATCTTAAATCCTATGGGAGGATGCCACACTAATCAGCCTGATGTTCTCCAGCTGCTACTCTAAGGGCATAATATACCTTTAAAAAGAACAATTTTGTTTTGAGACAGGGTGTCACTCTTTCACCTAGGCTGGAGTGCAGTGGCACAATCATGTCCCACTGCAGCCTCAGTCTCATGGGCTCCAGCAATCCTTCAGTCTAAGTCTCCAAGGAGCTGGGACTAGAGGCACATGCCACCCCACTCGACTAAGGTTTTTTTTTTTTTTTTTTTTTTTTGTATTTTTGATACATACAGGGTCTCACCATGTTGCCCAGGCTGGTCTTGAACTCCTGAGCTCAAGGGATCCTGCCGCATCAGCCTTCCAAAGTGCTGGGATTACAGACCTGAGCCACCATGCCCAGCAAAAAAAAAAAAAAGTTAGTAACAACAAGCAGATATGTGTTTAAACTTGTAGGTCTACCTCCAGAACCACTTTCCTGTGTTATCAGTTACCTACTTCCATAGCACGCTAGGTACAGTGTAGCAGTTTTGAGCCTATTTTCTGACTCAGACCTGTTTGGCAGCCTAAATATCTATCCATCTATCTATTTATAGACGGATATGTTTATCAGAATATTAATAAACTACTTTTACATAAATAAAAATACACAAGATAGCAAAGGAAACCAATAATTTTGAAATAATGTCAAAATAAAAATGAAATGCAGGTGTGACATAGGAATATATGCACACCTTAACACATTGGAAAACAATATGCAGTAAAAAGTCTTATAATTTCTACAATATTGAAACAGTAATGCATATCTCAAGACATATGACACTACTGTTGCATGATAAAAATACTTCAGATGTTTACTGGTGACATAGTCATTGATGCTTACCACTCTTGGGATTCATTGCCCACAATCAGATTTGAAGGAAATAAAGCATTTCAGTTAAAATTTAGTGAAAACACAAATTTTATTTTTTGATCCAATTCTTTAGCCTTTCCCAACCCCTTAAGTTCTATACATTGGCCTTCTGGATGTTCATGGCTACTAGGTTAAAAATCCCCAGCTATCCCTTCTCTATTGCCTTCTGCTGGAGCTACAACTGTGGTGCGTTTGATATTGGCAAGTCAGGGCAGTGACCCTGCTGCACAGTCCACTTCAATGAAATCCTTTCCCTGAGGGCACTCCCTTTAATGTAAGCGAGGCCAAATGGTAAAGGAATGTAAATGCCAGAACAAGAACCTGAAACTTTAATACATAAACATTTTTCAGGCTTTGATACTTTTCTGATAGCATGCCGCCGTGATCCAAGCAATGGTTTAGTCTTATAACTTTGTTGGTGGTAAATAGGATGGCTTAAAGCAGAGGTGGTAATTGGGTAAGGCATGGGGAGGAAGTATGAGTGAAGTTAGGGTATTACTGTCATTGTCCTGTCTCAACAATGAAAAGTAAAGTGACGAGCAGTGTCACGTATTACCAAAACTTGAGTAGAGAATTTGGTTCATAGAGTCAAAGCTTTAACTGATGTTTCCAAACCAGATAAATATGAAAGCTGTTATAATGCACACAGAAGCAGGGAAATGAGAAGGAAAAACATAACTGGGAGGGCCATATATCTTTGATTTGAAATGTTCCCCGTTTGATATTTTGGCTGAGAAAATTTCCAGCCATCACTTGCTAATCTTGAATTGAAATTCTGGGTGGAAGACTGAGCTAGTCATCTCGGTTGGGAGCTACAGGGAACAAGCAGCTATTTGGATTTGTGAGGATGGTAAGACACCTGAGGGACAATGTGCAGAAGAATGCTACATAAAAGTCGGGGCAAAGGAGTTGTGAAGGAAGATCTTGAAACACAGGAAATAGAGTATTGTTATCAGGTATCTGGTAAAGAGGGAATCAGTCCCCTGTCACTTACATTCTCTTGTTTTCCATAGCTTTACTTTCATCTTTATATATAGTACAAACTCCATATCAGTTCTCTCGTTTATGTATTTTGTGTTTGTTTACACTAGATTAAGCATCACGTTCACCAATTATTTTCTCAACATGGTTTCCGAATTTCACACTTTCTTTTTCTTTCTTTATTAAGGATGTTCTTTAAATGTGCTTTTAGTGAGGATATATTGGTTGCATATTGTCTTTGTTTTAGTTTGTCTGAAAATATTTTTATTTTACCCTTGTTCTTGAAATGTAGTATCACTGAATATAGAATTTGAAATTGATAATTTTTCTTTGGCAGTATGATTCCACTGCTCTTTGATTTGCATTGTGGCTTTTATTGGATTTCAATCTAACTGTTCTTTCTTTCCATATTTTCTTTATAGTTTAAAAAAAAATATTTTCTCTTTGATTTTGGTGTTTTGCAGTTTCACTCCCATACACACAGACACGCACACATACAAGCACAAACACTCACAAACACAATTGGGATTAATTAGGCTATTGAATCTGAGAATTGGTGTCTTTCCCTGTTTCTGGAAATTTCTCCCGTTTTATCTTTTTGATATTATCACTCCTCCATTTTTCTATTTCCTCCTTTGGAATCCAGATTAAATATATTTAGGTCATTTTAATCTATCTCCTTAAGTCTTTTATCTCTGTTTTATATTTATTAATTTCTTTGTGTTTCTGTGTTGAATTCTGATTTTTTTTTCAAATGCTCCTTTTTTCTAACTATATCTTTCTTCAATAGTCTTTAATTTGCTGACTGACTAGGCCATTTATTTGTAATTTTTATAGTTTGTCATTATTAGAAATTCTCATATGTAACTTCTTCCAGACAAGATTTACATTTGTATCTGCCAGAGCTGTTAGCACCACTTTCAACTAAATAATTACAGTAGGGTTTTTGATATATGATTACATGATTCCCACATGTAGCCCTTAAAAATCAAGACTCCATCCAGGCCATGGTAGAGTGGCAGATACACCAAAGAAAACATCAACTCTAGTACTCCCTGACTTTTGTGGATTCACCCTTTTATAGTTCCCTACATTTTAAAAAGTGGTTATGTGTGTGTGTATGTGTGTGCATGCATGTGTGTTGAATGTAAAATTTTCAGATATATTTTATTGGGATAAGATTCTCTGAACATCCTTTTCAGCATATTGCCAGAAAAGGCTGGCACTAACTTATTTTAAACAAAATTTACCTCACTGTGAACTTCTGCCATAGAGTTAACTTAAACATATGACATCATAATTATCTCTTACGAGTGACTTCTAGATAATATTGAGATCTTTTAATTTTTGAATTATTCTCTTGGTTCACTAGTGACATTTTATTTGTGACCCCTCAAGAAATTATACAAACCAAAGAAGGATCATCAAGTAATAGACTGTCTTTCTGTTGCCTATGATGTTGATTGAAGTGCAACAGGGAAATGCCCTAAGTATCATTTATTAAATTATGATTTCTTTAGATGTAAGAACAAAATTCAAGTTATAAGTATTTAATATACTGATCATGGCCTGATGTCCTAAAATTATCTCTGAACATCACACAACAAAAATATTTTCATGTGCATGTACTTACAATAAGTCATTAGACATTACAGAACACTGCAGGGACTCAGATTCATGCAGTTACCAAGGTGATTTTAACTTTGTTTACTCCACATTAAAAAAAAATGCTGAGAACCCATGTTAAAGGTGGTTTCCACTTGTATCAGTATATTTAGTCTTTACCCTGCACATTCATAATAGTCTGAAATTCTCTCTTATTATTCATGTCCCTTAAGAGTAACAAATAGTCATTTAAGCTGGTAGCTCCAGAAAATAAGTAACAGTGATCAGTTTTAACATAATCAACCAATACCTTGTATTTTTGTTCAATAGCAGCTATAAGTGCTTTACTTGCTGAAAAGTGACTGTATTCATTTAGTTCAGCACAACTGTGAATTATAGCTAAGACACATCCTAAAAATTTGCAATTCAGAAGTTAGCACACTAGAAAAAGATCTATTATGACATTGGCACAAGAAAGCCTCATCCAAATAATTGGCAAACAAGCTTTTATTCCACTTTCGTAAATATATGATATTAGAAAACTTCTGCTTAATGTCTAAATAAAATGTTTAATGTGAGCACAATAAAGTTGTTCTTATGTTAGGCCTACATTAAAGCAAGATAAAAATAGTTTTTATAGTCATCATTCTGCCACTCTCTGAAATGATATACTTTTCAGAAAGATATTTGTTGCCAATTGCCATCTTCAAAATGGAAAATTTAATTCAAAATTTGATTTCTAATATTATGTGTGTTGAGAAGCACTGCTTGCCCCATTTATTTAAAAAAATGATGCAAAGCAAATGTATTGCCATTTAATTTTGCATTTTCATTTAACTTTGGTCAGGATATTTCTGCTCTCCACCACATTGTAGTGGCAAAATTGCATGTCTTATACCTTTCAACTTTCTATTTAACTGTTACTGTGTTTCGAAGAAACATATTCAGAAGTCAAACAATTTGATATTCAATGCTTTCTTAAAATATCCCTTGGAAACATTTCAAGGTAAAGCCAATATTACATATTTTAATTGATTTTTACCATTAATCTTTTTCTTAAGGCAATATACCATAACCATAGTAGTAACCTTGAGAATGAGGTTTCTTTTTTTAAATACAATTCCTTTAAAATTGACTAATTTTATTATTACTTTTACAAAACAAATGTTAAATATTATTTTTTAAAATATCAAGAAATCAAGAAGTGCTATTTTCTCCAGCTTTAGTGAGGTATGATTAACCAAAATTGTATATATTTAGTGTGTAAAATGTGATGTGTTAATATATATATAGTGAAATAATTACCACAATCAAGCTAATCAGCATATCCACTACCTAACATAGTTACCATTTTTGTGTGTAAAATACTTTTCTTTTTAATGAGAGCTTTTTTGAGACTTTTCTTTGTTCTTGAATATAAGCCAAGCTACTTTTTATATCCTGAACAAGCCATCCTTTGATTTTTGCCACTTAAATGATGTGCAGCTATTTCAAGATTTTCAACAATATTATTGTAACAACCATTTTTCACAAAATCTAATTTTAGTTTATGTATATAGAAATATGTAATATTTTATTTTTAAATGTACTTTTGTAAAACTCAAAGGCAATTATCAGCATATGATTGCTTTTATAATCCATGTTACATGCAAGACAGACTCTGAGACCCCTCCCGCCTCTGGGACCTTGGTCTGGTTATTCAACCCCCCAATTTTCTTACGCATGGAATGAAAATATGATTACTCCCAACATTACTAGTTGTTATGCTATCAAGGGGTGGTAGTGCTGTGAAGCTGCTAACAGAACATGTAGAGGGCACTAAATACATGATAGATCTTCTTGGCTGGGTGTGGTGGCTCACACCTGTAATCCCAGCACTTTGGGAGGCTGAGGTGGGCGAATTGCTTGAGGCCAGGAGTTCTAGACCAGTCTGGCCAACATGGTGAAACCCTGTCTCTACTACAAATGCAAAAGTTGACTAACAAAAGTTAGTCAAGCCATAAAACCTAGAAAGGGCACTCTCTCCCTTCTCCCTTCTCCTTGAAGACCCTTGTTCCAGAGGGGTCCTGCCTTATATATGTGGGGAAGGAATGCCACACAGGATACAAGATCAATCACGTATTTACTGTCTTCTGCATGTTCTACTAGTGGCTTCACAGCACTACCATCCCTTGATGGGATAACAGCTAGTAATGTTGGAAGTATTCATATTTTCATTCCATGCATAAGGAAATTTTGGAAAGGCCTTGTTGGATTTCCTTCCTCAGACTGTTACCACTAGATCACACTTTTCATACAATTATATTTCTATGCATGCAGCTGTTAATTCTTCATTGCACCTAAGCATAAAAACAGACTGTTTTCCCTGGGTCTTTCGATGTTCATTTTGAAGCATGATTTTTCTTGGCCCCCTTGCCGGACACGCAGCAGGGGCATCCTGTCTACTTGGCCAGCCATGCTCAGCCCCTTGCGGGAGGGAGCACATGAGCAATGAGTACGGGGGTTCAGCTGGCCAGTCCAAGTGCCAACACAGAAGCAACCTCTGTGCTGGGCCCACAGCCAGACCAGGTGTGTAAGTTACATCGAGGGAAATGCAGCGGCACCCAGGCAGGGGAGCACATGATACGGAAGCCCCAGAAGGGGTGTTACTGTGTTAATTAGCTCTTTTAGTTCCACCATCCACAGCCTGATGAATGGCGGCATGTTAGCAGCTCAGTTGGCCTCTTGCCCCATCATACAGGGATGCTGCCATCCACCAGTGAGGGCAAAAGGCCAGTGCAACAGCCTTTCAGAGTACCCGTGCTCTGTGGGTCCCAAGCTCTTGTCCAGCATCCAAGAAGAATAAGGTCATGCTGAGGATTGAAGGGTGATGAGAGCAGAGGATTTTATTGAGTGATGGAACAGCTCTCAGAGGAGAGGGGTTGTGGGGGCAAGGGGTTGTTCCCCCACCCCCGCAGTCAGGTGGTTTCTCCCTGTGTGGCTGGGTCCCTGGTTGTTTATAGACTCAGAATGGGGAGTGTATGCTGGCTGGTTTGTGAGTATGCAAAAAAGGTTAAAGTGAAGATACCACTCAAAGGTGGGCACAACAGTGTAGAAAACCAATTAGGAAAGGGTAGGTATATGTAAAATAGGTGAAAGGTGAGGATCAATCAGAGGAAGGCATGCCAAACAGGAAGGTTCTCAATCCTGTGAGGATTTAACTTGTAGCTTAGCTTTCAGGCTTTAAACTGTCTTCCTCTTGGAGGTGGGGTTTCACAGGAGATCTGCCCCTATCTGCCTAGGCATTTGACTGCCACCTGTCACTATCAATTTCTGAGGGCTGCTGTGTCGTACAAAAATTTGATTAAATAAATTTATTATACTTTCCTATTGTTAACCTGCCTTTTGTTATATGAGCGCTGGCCCTGATCCTCATGCTCAAGAAGGAAAAGTATCACATCTTTCTCCACCTACAGTCAACGTGCTATTATTAGGTCTCTAGAACTTACCCACTTTATAACTGCAAGTTTGTACACTTTGACCAACATCTTCCCCATTCCCTCTCTCCCACAGCCCCTAGCCACCACCTTACTACTCACTGCTTCTATAAATATGACTACTTTACATTCCAAGTATAAATGAAATCATACATGTTTGCCTGTGGACAGATAGATTGTTTCCAACATACCATCTCTTATTAATGTTGAAAGAAACTTAGTGACCACACCACCACAGGAAATGTTAAGGTATTATCCAATGTAGATTACTGCTTTTTCCATTTTCTCTTTCTTCCCACTGTTCTCTTCTCTTGTTAGCAGGCAAATGCCTAGAAGTGATGGCCAGATGATTATACATCCCTTTAAAAATAACTCTTTAACATGATATGGGTATATAGGGATTTTGGACTTCATTTGTCTCCCACCCTCTGCTAGCTCATTTCATTAGAAAGCCTGGAAGGATGATGCCAAAAGTTTCACTGAAATCTAATTTATATTTTGCTAACTTGCTCCCATCACCAGTGCTGTTTATTGCATAGTTGTAAAAGTATAAAAAACAATCAGGTGCTACTAGTCTTTCAAAACAAGTTTTGGTTGCTACAAAGCATTGTATGATCTTTTAGGTGAGAGGAATGGTGTGCAAAATGAAGGTTTTGATCTACCGTGGAGAGACAGATTAGGTTTTCTCAGATCCCTTCATGGTCCTCAAAACTCTCCTTTTTGCTTTTACCATCTCTGCTTTCCAAGGTGGCTCTGATGTTTCATACCAGTTTTAGCTGCCTTCATGGTGTTACCCTCCAGGATTCGTGAGCACTAGACCTTTTCTTTCAGCCCCCTGATTGTCAAATCAAGATATGTACTAATTCTAATCCCAATTCCAATTTAGGTGAATGGCTAGAGATAAATTCTTTAGTGTTGATACATCAGTGAATCATGACACATACATTTTCTGTTATTACATGAAATGATCTGTCCTTTGACTGTCATGCCAGAATTGGCCTCCAGACTAATATTTGGCATATAGCAGCAAGTATCCAGCTAGTACTAAAGAGAAAAAACAATGCATTTCAAAAACAAAATGGTTTCTAAAATATTAAAAACATAGTAGTGCAATAACAGGGGTATAATAAAACATAAAATATATAAGAACCATCAAGGAAGATTTAGAAACCTGAAGAAAAGTATACAATGGCATACATTCTGTCAGGCTGAAGGAAAGACACTCCTACAACTCCAGTATTTTCCATGAGGCCCATATTTAGTTGGCACAACATTCACTTTTAATTCTTGATTATGTATTATAGACATAGTTCTCCCTGAGAATATAAGTCAGGCTGTAGATGCTCTACTGAATATAAATTCAGGTTGCTTTAGGAAGAAAGGCTCTAACGGTTAATGAATCCACCTGTAAAAGTCTTTACATTTGAATTCAGAACTACCAGGATATATTTTGCACGTATATTGAGAAGATAAAACTCTTCGTGTGTGTGCATGTGTGTGCTCACGTGTGTGTGTTTCTGTGTGTGTGTGTCTTGCTTGGCAAATCAAAAATAATTTGTATATCTTGTGAGGGGTTATTTACAGTCAAATGTAAACATGATTTGGTAGGCTTTTCTCATGTATAGTATTTAGATAAGAATTTAAGATATAGGGGTTTGTTATAAAAAACTATTTTATTCAAACCATACATTTTTTAGAATTTCTTTTCAAATTCAAATACTCTTCAAAAATGCTTTTCTAAGATATAAGGAATAAAACACCCTATTTAAATTTGTAGGGTTAGAAGATCCTTCAGCGATTCTAAAACTTTAAAATCGAAGGTTTTACATGGAGACTTAGGAAGCCACCTTCACGGTGCAGTGCATCCGAGCAGGTGATTACAGTTGCATTTGATACCAGTAAAACATACTTGACTAAAACACATTGATAAAACTAAGATAAGTTGATGAATGGAAAAAGATGATAGATAGCCGTGTAAAGTTTCTCTAATTATTGAAATATAGAGGCTTCATTAATTATTCTGCATTAATTATCTTGCACTTGGCATTGCCAGTGCTCAAAAGAAATCTATAAGTGGTTGTAAGCTCCGCTTACACACCCTGTTTGTGCAGTACTTCCAATGTTGGGTGACAGTTCTCAACTACTGTCATTATCCTGCTGAGAAATGCTTCCCTGGGAATGGTGAGTACAGTCTCTGAAGCACACAGTGATTTGTAGCAGGATTATTGAGGTATAATTGACATACGTTAAATCGCTCATATTTAAAGTATAAAATGTGAGAAGTGTTAACATTTGTATAGCCTCATGCAACTATCAAAACAGTCTAAATCAAAGCAACCACTCTGGAAAGTTTCCTTGTGTTCATTTGTAAACCTTTCCCTTTCTGCTTCCTTCATGCCAATCTACCATTTCCTCAGGCAATGAAATATCTGTTTTCTATCACTAGAGTATACACTTTCTAGAATTTTATATAAATGAAAACATACAGTGTGTACTCTCTCTGGTCTAACTTCTTTTATTTGACATAATTATTTTGAGATTCAATCACGTGTGTCAATAGTTCATTTCTTTTATTGATGAGTAGAATTCTATGGTATCACTATACCAAAATTTGTTTATTGATCTACCTGTTGATAGACATTGGGGTGTTTCCAACTTTTATAAATTACAAATAAAGCTGCTATGTACATATGGTTATGAACATACAAATCTCTGTACAGATATATGCTTTCATATATTTTGGGTAAAATCCTATGGATGGTATATGTATGTTTAACTGTTAAGGAAACTGCCTGGCAATTTTCCAAAGCGGTTCTATTTTTCATTCCTACCAACAGTGTATGGGAATCCAGCTCCTCTACATCCTTGGAAATAGTGTGGTTAGTCATTTTAATTTCAACCATTTTAATAAGCGTCTAGTACTACTACATTGTAATCTGCATTTTCTTAATGAATAATGATGTTGAATACCTTTTAATGTGATTGTTATTCACAGAGATACTTTGGTAAAATGTCTACTCAACTATTTTTCCCAGTTTTAACTGAGGTTTTGTTTTCTTATTGTTGAGTTTTGATATTTCTTTATATGTTTAAGATAAAATTTATTTATTTGATCTATGTTTTGCAAATATTTTCTCTCAGCTCAGGGCTTGTTATTCACGGTCTTAACTGTGTTTTTTGAAGAGAATTTTTACATTTTGATGAATTCCGATTTATCTTTTTCTCTTTTATGGATCAGGAAGAGCATGCAGTTTTAATAGGGACCTGAACTAACACTGCTTTGACACTTCGCTGCAGAAAAAAAAAAGCAAAAACCCTATGCATTTGTTCCTAAAACTAAAACATTACTGTTTTCTATAACATAATTCTGAATCCTGTAGATTTTAATAATCATCTTTTGTTATATATGGTATCTCTGTTATGCTCATTTCATGTTAACAATGTGGTACAGAAAGAACAACGAGTACAACCAATATATTTAAAAAAATAAAAAAAGAAGGAAGAAGAAAATTAACTTACAAAGCTAGAATTATGGCTGCCAATCTTAGGTACTTAGATCCTGGGATTCTAGATAGCCATGAACCTCATGTGCTTCCAAGGATGTTGACAAAGACCCCATGAGATTCTATCCTTGTGAGAAAGCTAAATTAGATGAATTTAGTTTTGGTTTGTTAGTTGGTTTTAACTATAGGATGCTTAATAAACACGACCCTTAGGAAATAAAATATGTAGCATACAAGTTTTGTTCAGGGGTGGTAGAAATACCCCAAAGACATACTTTCAAGATTACCCTATTTTGGGGAGAAATTATAAACCTAAAACTGGTGGGGGATGATTGTTGTATTATGCACAGTAAAGGCAGATGTAACCTACCAATACACTAGATTATACTATCACTGTTCACTATCAGCCATACAATTTCCTTCTCTTCACATTATTTTTGATCCCTTATTGGAGGGTAGATAAAGTGTAAGAAAGTGATTTAGACATAAGGTTAAAATATAGATAAAAGGAGATGAAGAGAGAAAAGAAGGAAGAAAGGAGGAGAATGGTAAGAGTAGGAGTATTAGAGGAGGCTTAGGAGGATCCTTCAGGCTTTCATCTTTAGTCTCACTACTCAGAGTTTACAGAGTAGTATGATATTAGAGAAACAAAACTTTATTAAAATTCATTTGATCCTGTGTAATATAATGTGTATAGACCAAATACTCATCAACAGCAACAACAAAAACTTCTCTACAGAATTAACCTGCTTCCATGAAATTGACAAGTTGATGAAATCGAAGTCATACAGAGATTTTTCTTAATGGTACTCCTCCTTAGTGATAGGGAGAGGAGAAGCATGAAGCCAGCGGAGGAAGCAGGGTGGGTGCGAGGGGACCAAGTGCAATAATAGCAAAGACTGTCAGATTTTCCTGTTCCCAAGGAAACTGGCTTTTGAAGGTTTTCTAAAAGATAAAATAGTTTAGGTGACCAATGAGCACCCTTTGAATTATTTTTCTATTGTTACCATTAAAATCCTATTTATTCTGCAGCAGATTTGGTGATATTTGCACATGAATTAATATGTCTTTTTTAATATTCTATGCCAGGGGAAGATATATGCCTTGGCCACTTAGTAACTGCATGATTTGGGCTGTTAGCCAAAGCTTCTCTAAGCCTCAGATTGGTCAGCTTTAAAATGGGTCTAATGAATACCTCATATGTTTACTGCAGCTGTAAACTAAGAGGGTGAATGGGAAGTATTTAGCATATGCTTAGCACAGGACAAACATTCAATAAATATTTTAAAAATTGTATTTAATAGAAAAATCACTATTGTAAAATTATGTTTCTCAGCCTTAAACTTGTGTCTTTATATGCAGATTTTAAGGAACAGGAGAAAAGAGAAAAACAATCTCTAACTTAAAAAAATGATTTGTTTACTAGGGAATTTTTGTTCCTGGTTTAAAAAATATGTATGTTTTTTATGGCCAGGCGCAGTGGCTCACGCTTGTAATCCCAGCACTTTGGGAGGCTGAGGCGGGCGGATCACGAGGTCAGGAGATCGAGACCACGGTGAAACCCCGTCTCTACTAAAAATAAGCCGGGCATGGTGGCGGGCGCCTGTAGTCCCAGCTACTGGGAGAGGCTGAGGCAGGAGAATGGCGTGA
Source organism: Nomascus leucogenys (assembly GCF_006542625.1). Classification (NCBI taxonomy): domain Eukaryota; kingdom Metazoa; phylum Chordata; class Mammalia; order Primates; family Hylobatidae; genus Nomascus; species Nomascus leucogenys. The sequence goes on from NC_044406.1 coordinate 55,576,755, forward strand.
ACCCGGGAGGCGGAGCTTGCAGTGAGCCGAGATTGCGCCACTGCACTCCAGCCTGGGCGACTGAGCGAGACTCCATCTCAAAAAAAAAAAAAAAAAAAAGTATGTTTTTTAAAAAATAGCCAACTTTAAAAAGTGTTTAGCAGAAAAATACTTCATTTGTCAAAATAAAATCTTGTGCTACTGAAAATCTTTTTTGATTTTTTATTTTTTTGAGACGGAGTCTCGCTCTTTCACCCAGGCTGGAGTGCAGTGGCGCAATCTCGGCTCACTGCAGGCTCCGCCCCCCGTGGTTCACGCCATTCTCCTGCCCCAGCCTCCCGCCTAGCTGTGACTACAGGCACCTGCCACCTCGCCCGGCTGATTTTTTGTATTTTTAGTAGAGACGGGGTTTCACTGTGTTAGCGAGGATGGTCTTGATCTCCTGACCTCGTGATCCGCCCGCCTTGGCCTCCCATAGTGCTGGGATTACAGGCTTGAGCCACCGTGCCCGGCCACTGAAAATCTTAATAGCTACATTTACTATTCCTATTAGATTTTTCCCCAACACTCTCTAGATAGACTGAAAATCTCCTTTAATTAAAGAAGAGATTTACATTCTCTTATTACAGTTATTGTTACACGTAAGCCTTTTTCAAATCATTCCAGAATTTTTCCATGACTCTGAAAAACTTAAGCACCCTAGCCAAGTTTTTATTTATTTCTGTTTCCTTTCGATTAAGATTCCCATGGTCTGAGTAGTGAAATACAGGGATTAAAGTAATCACATTTACACTCCTGTGAAAAAACATTAGTGATCATTTTTCAGGAACATTTTTTTCTTCTTATAATCATTACCACAACATTTGGTTTGAGGTTCATTGCAGACAGGTTTCTGGGTTTGTTGTTATTCTTTGTAATAATTGTACCAGAAGCAGACTGCCTGCCTCTTTCATAATACTTAATAACCAACAAAGATCCAATGAAAAGAGCAATTGTTTAGAAATACAATTAAAATGACATTGCCAAGAAAAAGGTTTTTCATTGGAAAAAAATTATGTATAAATTAGTGGCATAGTTCGAACATACATTGTTTAAAACCTTTTTGTTTTACTAAAATATAAGCTACTAAATATATCTATAATTGCTTCCATAACTATGGAAGCTCTTTATTCATTTATTTTTTAAAGATAAATGCCTAATTTCTCATTTAGATTTACAATATATGGTCTTGTTATACTCATCTAGGGCTTTTTAAGTGTTCTACAAATGCTTATCCAATTTCTATTTCTTAGGGATGATAAAAATGCAATACCGGAGTAGCTGGCAAGATGGCTGAATAGGAATAGCTCCGGTCTGCAGCTCCCAGTGGGATCAAGGCAGAAGGCAGGTGATTTCTGCATTTCCAACTGAGGTTCCCAGCTGCTCTCACTGGGACTGGTTAGACAGTGGGTGCAGCCCATGGAGGGTGAGCCAAAGCAGGGTGGGGTGTCGCATCACCTGGGAAGTGCAAGGGGTCGGGGAACTCCCTCCCTTAGCCAAGGGAAGCCATGAGGGACTGTGCAGTGAGGAATGCTGTATTCCGGCCCAGGTACTACGCTTTCCCCACGGTCTTTGCAACCCACAGACCAGGAGATTCCCTCAGGAACCTATACCACCAGGGCCCCTGGGTTTCAAGCACAAAACTGGGCAGCCATTTAGGCAGACATGGAGCTAGCTGCAGGAGTGTTTTTTCATACCCCAGTGGTGCCTGGAATGCCAGTGAGATAGAACCTTCACTCCCCTGGAAAGGGGGCTGAAACCAGGGAGCCAAGTGGTCTAGTTCAGCGGATTCCACCCTCACAGAGCCCAGCAAGTTAAGATCCACTGGCCTGAAATTCTTGCTGCCAGCACAGCAGTCTGAAGTCGACCTGGGATGCTCAAGCTTGGTGCAGGGAGGGGCGTCTGCCATTACTGAGGCTTGAGTAGGTGGTTTTTCCCTCAAAGTGTGAACAAAGCCACCGGGAAGTTCGAACTGGTTGGAGCCCACCACAGCTCGGCAAAGCCAGTGTAGCCAGACTGCCTCTCTAGATTCCTCCTCTCTGAGCAGGACATCTCTGAAAGAAAGTCAGGGGATTATAGATAAAACTCCCGTCTCCCTGGGACACAGCACCTGGGGGAAGGGGAGGCTGTGGGCACAGCTTCAGTAGACTTAAAGGTTCCTGCCGTCTGGTTCTGAAGAGAGCAACGGATCTCCCAGCACAGCACTCGAGCTCTGCTAAGGGACAGACTGCCTCCTCAAGTGGGACCTTGACCCCCATGCCTCCTGACTGGGAGACACCTCCCAGCAGGGGTCAACAGACACCTCATACAGGAAAGCTCCAGCTGGCATCTGGTGGGTGCCCCTCTGGGATGAAGCTTCCAGAGGAAGGAACAGGCAGCAATCTTTGCTCTTCTGCAGCCTCCACTGATGATACCCAGGCAAACAGGCTCTGGAGTGGACCTCCAGCAAACTCCAGCAGACCTGCAGCAGAGAGGCCTGACTGTTAGAAGGAAAACTAACAAACAGAAAGGAATAGGGGCAACATCAACAAAAAGGATGTCCACACAAACCCCATCCAAAAGTCACCAGCATCAAAGACCAAAGATAGATAAATCCACAAAGGTAAGGAAAAACCAGAGCAAAAAGGCTAAAAATTCCAAAAACCAGAATACCTCTTCTCCTCCAGAGGATCACAACTCCTTGCCATCAAGGGAACAAAACTGGACAGAGAATGAGTTTGATAAATTGACAGAAGTAGGCTTCAGAAGGTGGGTAATAATAAATTCCTCCGAGCTAAAGGAGCATGTTCTAACCCAATACAAGGAAGCTAAGAATCTTGAAAAAAGGTTAGAGGAATTGCTAACTAGAATAACCAGTTTAGAGGACATAAATCTTTGCCCGTGCCTATGTCCTGAATGGTATTGCCTAGATTTTCTTCTAGGGTTTTTATCATTTGGGGTTTTGCGTTTAAGTCTTTAATCCATCTTGAGTTAATTTTTGTATAAGGTAAAAGGAAGGAGTAGAGTTTCAGTTTTCTGCATATGACTAGCCAGTTCTCCCAGCACCATTTATTGAATAGGGAATATGCAGCCATAAAAAGGAATGAGATCATATCCATTGCAGGGACAGGGATGGAGCTGGAAGCCGTTATCCTCAGCAAACTAATGCAGGAACAGAAAACCAAACACAGCATATTCCATAAGTGGAAGCTGAACGATGAGAGCACATGGACGCCTCGGGGGGAACAACACACACTGGGGCCTGTTAGGGAGGTGGGAGAAGGGAGAGCATCAGCAAGAATTGCTAATGGATACTGGACTTAATACCCAGGTGGCAGGATGATCTGTGCAGCAAACCACCATGGCACACGTTTACCTATGTAACAAACCTGCACATCCTGCATATGTGCCCCAGAACTTAAAATAAAAGTTGATGAAAAATCAGTGTATAAAGTACACATTTTAAAAAGAAAAGCACCAATGCAGGGAAATGCATGAAAAATGGTAAATGAGAGGTACAATTTGTAAGTAATGCAGCTCAGGGGAAAAAAACAAAACCCTCATTTGGACAATCCTAACAAAGAAACTGAGACTTGGAGCGTTCATCTTTAGATGAGAGATTCATAACCAAAGTTTCCTAGTTGGTAAGTTATTAACAACAAAAGCCAAAATTGACAAATGGGATCTAATCAATCTAAAGAGCTTCCGCACAGCAAAAGAAACTATCATCAGAGTGAACAGACAGCCTACAGAATGAGAGGAAATTTTTGCAATCTACCCATCTGACAGAGGTCTAATATCCAGCATCTATAAGAAACGTAAACACATTTACAAGAAAAAAAAAACCCCATTAAAAAGTGGGCAAAGGACAACATGAACAGACACTTCTCAAAAGATGACATTCATGCAGCCAACAAGCATATGAAAAAAAAGCTCAACATCACTGATCATTAGAAATGCAAATCAAAACCACAATGAGATACCATCACACCAGTCAGAATGGCAATTATTGAAAAGTCAAGAAACAGATCCTGATCAGGTTGTGGAGAAAAAGGAATCCTTTTACAATGTTGGTGTGAATGCAAATTAGTTCAACCATTGTGGAAGACAGTGTGGCGATTCCTCGAAGATCTAGAAGCAGAAATACCATCTGACCCAGCAATCCTATTACTGGATATATACCCAAAGGAATATATATCATTCTATTATAAAGATACATGTATGCATATGTTTACTGCAGCACTATTCACAACAGCAAAGACATGGAATGAGTTCAAATGCCCATCAATGATAGACTGGATAAATAAAATGTGTATTTTAAATAAAATGTGTATTTTATACACTTCTTAAAGATGAGTCCATCATTGCTGCTAGAGCCGTTTACTGAGCCAAGCTACAACATGTATTCTCTTTACTTTCTTTTTTAATTTGCCATATATTCTTTTAATGAGAATTATGAAAGACCAAAACAGTTTTTGCAAAGTGCCTTTTTAAACAAATGATTTGCTTTTAATTAAGTTTTGTGCATGACAATGCCTTTACAATCAATAAACACATGAACAAATTTTAAACGTAATTTGTCCAAGATACTTGTAAAAGGAAAAAAAGCCCGATTTTCAGTATTTATAAACATCTATTTATTCTCTAAGCTTTCAAAAATTAATCTCAAAGATATGACTCATCTGTAGAAGAGAGAAAGAGAGGAAGACCATCTTATAGATGTTTTAAATAGCTTTTGGTATTTTTTCCAATGTCACCTTTACTTTCTGGAACTCCTATCTTCACAAAACAGCTGATTTTAAAATATTTCTGGCCGGGCACGGTGGCTCACACCTGTAATCCCAGTACTTTGGGAAGCCGAGGAGGGTGGACCACCTGAGGTCAGGAGTTCAAGACCAGCCTGACCAATATGGTTAAACCCCATCTTTACTAAATATACAAAAATTAGCCAGGTGTGGTGGCAGGTGCCTGTAGTCCCAGCTACTTGGGATGCTGAGACAGGAGAATTGCTTGAACCCAGCCAGGAGGCGGAAGTTGCAGTGAGCCAAAATCTCGCCACTGCACTCCAGCCTGGGCGACAGAGTCTCTGTCCAACAAAAAATTTCTAATGAACCAATTAATGGGGGAAAAGAGAACATGTACGGAACACTTTATACATTTTACCATAAACAATTATGCATATCAAAAGACACTAACTTTAAAACAGTACAAAAAAGTGAGATGAAACCTGAATTACAGAACAGAAAGTCAAATCTATTTAATGAAAAACTAGAAGAAAAAACTAGCAAATGCACACAAAAAAACCCCACATAGTAGCACTATGTATTGACTCACAAAGTGGAAAAGCAGTGGTCCATGACCATTCAAAATGGCTTGTCAGTTAAAGGAAAAAAAAAAAACAGCCGAGCTCGGTGGCTCATGCCTCTAATCCCAGCACTTTGGGAGGCCGAGGTGGGCGGATCACTAGGTCAGGAGATCGAGACCATCCTGGCTAACATGGTGAGGTGGCGGGCGCCTGTAGTCCCAGCTACTCAGGAGGCTGAGGCAGGAGAACGGCGTGAACCCGGAAGGCGGAGTTTGCAGTGAGCCGAGATCGCTTCACTGCACTCCAGCCTGGGCGACAGAGCTAGACTCCATCTCAAAAAAAAAAAAACAAAAAACAAAACATACACACACACACACGTACACACACATTCACAGACCCAAAAACAAAACAAAACATCATTTTTCAACAATACAATCAATCTACAGCACAAAATTCAAAATTATTTTATAATGCTTTCTTAATGCAAAATATGCTCATCTTTATATATATAGTAATGTTACTACACACCACTATTTCCTGTATTCAATAGCCTTTCTATTTATCTCTATGTGTTGAGCTCATACTTGTGAAGAATTTCAGGTTGGCAGGCAGATGGGTGGGCGGCTTATTTTCTGTGAAATTAAACAGTTTTAAACACTGGCTAGAAAATGTTCCACTGCCATTTCAACACATATTAATAACTACACCGATGCTTAAATTGCCATTTTCTGCAAAAAGCTGCGCAGTGTTGGCGTCAAAGATTAAGCAGTCTCTATTCTTAATGGCTTTTGCTATGTCCTCATGAATAGGTAGAGGAGTCGCTTCCCAAGTCAGTCGTCGCCGATTAGCCTTTAGCTCAAGTTGGTAAGCAAAATTTGCAGCTTCCTTGCGTGTTCCCACCAGCTGTACGACTGCGAAGAACTTCTGGTCGCCATTTTGATCTTCATGTTTCTGCAAGACTAACATGAAGTGAACGCCAAAACAGGACTGTACCATCACCCAATCGAAAGCGCCAACAAGATTAATGTTGGTAGCAAGGAAAATTATATCCTCTCCCTCTACTGTTATAATGTAGTCATGCGTATTCTTCAGATGAGGCATTATAGCATCCATGGTGCCTTGCCATTTACAGAGAGTACCGGGGCACGGGCAGGAATAAAGCCTAAACTGACATACATCTTCATGACCTACTTTTTCTGCGTGTGCCAGAGTGATTTCACATCCCAAACAAGCATATCTACACGGGAAAAGTACAAAGTTAGCCACTTTCTCCATAGCCAAGTTGCGAATGTATCCCAAGGGGCCGCGGCAAATTGGACAAGATGTGAGCTTTGAGTGGCAGCTTCTACAAACAAGATGGCCTCTCTGACACTGAAGAATTGGTGGTAACGCATAGTCTAAGCAGACCGGACACTGGAAGATACTTGCCAATTCATTGTTGGATCCAGTCGTGTCAGACGGGGCAGGCGCATTATTGGGTGTTGCAGCAGCCTGTTCACTCATTTCTGTAGGCGGAGAGGTCTCCTCAGACCCCGGTCCCGTCACCAACGAATTCTGTCACCAGTCACTCCAACAGTGCCACCGCGGACAGCACCACTGCCTGCCTCTTGGCAGTGATGAAACAAACGGGACACCCTGGGCGTCCTCAGTCGCGCTGTAGAATGCCCCTAGCAAGGACCGCCACGCTCCCAACCAGCCGCCATCACCTCGTGAGTCCTCAATCCCCGTGCCCCATCAGCCGACGTCATCTCGCGAGTCCTTGAGCCTGGCTCCCCATTGGCCGCAGTCATCTCGCGAGTCCTCAAGTCCAGCTCCCCAATGGCCGCCATCATCTCGTGAGTTCTCGAGCCTGTCTCCCCACTGGTTACCGTCATCTTGTGAGTCCTCGAGCACGCTGTGTATTACTTTTTTTTGGGGGGTTTCAGATGGGTTTCGTTTCTTGTCCCCCAGGCTGGAGTGCAATGGCGACATCTTGGCTCACTGCAAACTCTGCCTCCCGGGTTCAAGTGATTCTCTACCTCAGCCTCCTGAGTGCTGGGATTACAGGCACTGCCACCACGCCCAGCTAATTCTTGTATTTTTAGTAGGGAGGGGGTTTCACCATGTTGGCCAGAATGGTCTCAATCTCTTGACCTCGTGATCGGCCCCTCTTGGCCCCCCAAAGTGCTGGGATTACAGGTGTGAGGCACTGCACTGGGCCATTTTTTTGTGTGTGTGAGATGGAGTCCCCCTCTGTGGCCCAGGCTGGAGTGCAGTGGCGTGATCTTGGCTCACTGCAACCTCCGCCTCCCGGGTTCAAGCAATTCTCCTGCCTCAGCCTCCTGAGTAGTTGGGATTATGGGCGCAGGCCACCGAGCCCAGCTAATTTTTATATATTTAGTGGAGACGGGGGGGGGGGTTCACCATATTCGTCAGGCTGGTCTTGAACTCCTGACCTCGTGATCTGCCCACCTCAGCCTCCTAAAGTACTGGGATTACAGGCGTGAGCCACCACGCCTGGCTGGTGCATTACTTTCTAACGGAAGCTATCACTATTTACAAATAAACAGCTTGAGAATTGCTTACTAAGTCCTAGAGATCAAACCAGAACTTACTGCTTTAGGTTTGTTTTTGATGCTATAATTACCAATTAAACTTTCATTTGAATATTTATAAATGAGGGGTTCAATATTCAGGGATTTTCTCTCAGTAGCAGATGGTTTTATGCCTGTAATCTCAGCTACTCAGGAGGCTAAGGCAGGAGAATCACTTGAACCCGAGAGGCAGAGGTTGCAGTGAGCCAAGATCATGCCATTGCACTCCAGCCTAGGCAACAAGAGTGAAACACCGTCTAAATAATAATAATAATAATAATAATAATAATAAAGAACTTCTTCAAAATTTTGTTTTAAATGGAATGTATTATCTTGAAATTCATTTTATACAGTGGTCTTTGAAAGTTACTATATTTTTAATCTTTTGGAAGATTGTCTACAGTGTATTTATTTTAAATTATTTATCCAGAGTTTCATGTCCTCTATCTCTTCAAAAATGAAATATACACAGATATAAATTTGTATATATGCACACATAGAATGGGCATATATCTACTATAGGCAACGTAGTATAAATATGTGCATTCAAATGAGTCTGCTTTATCCCACAAAAGCCAGATGGTAAATTAAGAAAGCATTTCAGAGCACTGAGAAAAATTGTCCAGATAAATTGAATGGGAAAGAAGGGGAAAAAAAGACAACTGGGCGCTGTGGCTCATGCCTGTAATCCCAGCACTTTGGGAGGCCAAGGCCAGTGTATTACGAGGTCAGGAGTTCAAGACCAACCTGGACAACATGGTGAAACCCCCTCTCTACTAAAAATACAGGCATGTGGTGGCACATGCCTGTAATCCCAGCTACTCAGGAGGCTGAGGCAGGAGAATCGCTTGAACTCGGGAAGCAGAGGTTGCAATGAGCCAAGATCACGCCATTGCACTCTAGCCTGGGTGATAGAGACTCTGTCTCAAAAAAAAAAAAAAATACTAAAGACTGTTAATGAAAAATTGTGCTACAACAGTAATTAATGCATTTTTTGCTGTTATTTATTGCATAAAAAATCTCAAAAAAACTTGGAAAGGAGGAAAAAGTAATTTAATCTTAAAGCACATTGTTACTACTATTGTTTATAATTCTTTTTTTAACATTTGTTGATTGTTTATAAATGGCCATAACATTTAAATACATTGATGAAATAATCTCACTTCTTGGAATTATCTTAAGAAAATATTTCTTTTTTTTTGAGACAGAATTTTGCTCTTGTTGCCCAGGCTGGAGTGCAATGGTGCAATCTTGGGTCACTGCAACCTCTGCCTCCTCAGTTCAAGTGATTCTCCTGCCTCAGCCTCCCGAGTAGCTGGGATTACAGGCACCTGCAACTATGCCCAGCTAATTTTTATATTTTTTAAAGTACAGATGGGGTTTCACCATGTTGGCTAGGCTGGACTAGAGCTCCTGACGTCAGGTAATCCACCCACCTCGGCCTCCCAAAGTGCTAGGATTACAGGCGTGAGTCACTGTGCCTGGCCAAGAAAATATTTCAAACATAAGCAATATAGATGAAGAAAGTTTTGTTGTTGGTACTGTTATGGTCCAGACCTTGCCTCATCATATTTTTGGTATCTGAAAAAGCTATTTTCTAAAAATTTATATTATAATTGGAAAAATTTTAAACTTACATATATATGATTTCTACTGACTTTCAATTTATCCTTTTAGATATCCTAGATTGAAATAATATCTGCTTGAAATGACAGGCATTTCCATTTCCTTTTCTTTTTATAACTAACTCATTAAGGTATAGGTGATATATAAAATAGAGCACATATTTAATTATACAATTCTGTGAGTTTGAACATAGGCATGCACCTTTGAAACCATCATCACAATCAAGGTAATAAACATATTCATCACTCCCAAAAGCTTCTTTGTGCTCATTTGTGTTTTGTTTTTGTGGTAAGAAAACATTGTAAGATCTACTCTTAATAAATGTTTTAAATGCACAATACAATATTAACCATAGGCACAATGTTGTGCAATGCTGGGTCCGTCCTGCAGACCCTGGCTGAGTGACAGATGAAAGGAGTACTTAGACACAGATATGCAGTGTAAGAGCAGCTAGGGGACTGCCTGGCACTAAGGGCCAAAGAAAGAGCAGTCTCGATAAGCTGGAGCTGCTTGCTTTTATTCAGTACAGACACAATGCCAAAAGCCTAGAGCCAACACAATCTGTGGGTAATTAATATTATTGTTCCCCCATTCAGGGAGCAGTCTCGTGCGCTGATTATCAAAGGTCGGTTTCCAGACAATGTAAGTAAACAAGCCTTTTTAAGATAAATTCCCCTACACTTCCTTGTACCTACTCCTTGCCCTCTGCCTCAGTTTCAGAGAACAGCTGCCTTCAGCTTATTCTCCCTCAAAGCTATGCAGAGCCTTCTGACCTTTCAGAAGGCCTGCTCCTTTCCCTATAGCTTCTCCCACCACTCTGACCCATCTCCTACAGTATAATATTAAATAGATCCCTAGAACTTATTCATCTGGCGTAACTGAAACTTTGTACCCACTGAACAGCAACTTCCCTGTTCCAAGGTGAGCAGGTATATGCAGATCTACCCCCAACAGCCAAGGGAGATGAGAGGTCCAAGAAAGAGGCTGACAAATCCAGTTTCTCAGAAAGAAATGTTTAATAGGGACTTATGAACAGAAGTGTTGCTTTGGATGGCTGCAACACAGTGAATCCCAGCACCTACTCTCCAGAAAGTATCTTTTATACAGCAAGCTTTTAGGGTAAAGACACGTGCACCTGATCACATCCCAGACTTTCTTGCAAAAACTGATGACCACGAAGGAAGTTAGATAAGCATCTTTATGAGGTGTTATCTATGCCACAGGCATTGTCTAAAGAACTTGCTGCAAAACACCTTGGTATGCCAGAGTCAAACATGGGTCATCATGGTGGTTTCACTTCAATATGGCATTACACTTGCCATGCCACAGGCTATTACTTTTACATCCTCATTTCCCCCTCCCCACAACCCCTGACAATCACTAGTCTATTCTCTGCTTCTATGAGTTTGATTTTTTAAGATTCCACTTATAAGTGAGATCATACAGTACTTGTGTTTTTGTGTCTGGTTTATTTCATTTAGCATAATGTCCTCCAGATTTCATGTTATCACATATGGGAGAATTTTCTTCTTTTTGAAGGTTAAATAATATTCCATATATATATGTATATCATGGAATATTATTTAACCTTCAAATATATATGTATTCAAAAAATACATGTGTATAATACCATATATTCTTTATCCACTTATCCCTTGATAGACATTTAGGTTGTTTCCATATCTTGGCTATGGTGAATAAATTTCACCATAGCCAAGATATGGTGTGTGTATGTATGTATGTGTGTGTGTGTGTGTATATATATATATATATATATTTAAAATTGAATAATATTCTATGATATACATAAATATGCCATATATAATATATAAAATATTCCATTATATATGGCATATATATGCTATACATAATATTCCATGATAAATATGCCATATATATCATGGAATATTATTCAACCTCCAAATACATATATATTTTAATGTGTGTGTATATATATATATATATATATATATATATACACACACACACACACACCATATATTCTTTATCCATTTATCCCTTGATAGACATTTAGTTTGTTTCCATATCTTGGCTATGGTGAATAAATTTGCAATGGATGTGAGAGTACACACATGTCTTTAAGATCCTAATTTCAAATTTTTGAAAATGTACATAGAGGTGAGATTGATGCATCATATAGTACTTTTGTTTTTAATATTTTTTGGGAAATCTCTATACTGTTTTCCATAACAGTTGCACCACTTTACATTTCCACCAACAGTGTACAACGGTTCTAATGCCTCCACATCCTCACTAACATTTATCATATTTTTTACAAAAATAGTTTATTTTTTAATAGCCATCTTAACACGTGTGAGGGGATATTTCATTGTGGTTCTTATTTGCATTTTCCTGATGATTAGTGATGTTGAGCATCTTAACATGTATCTTTTGACTATTTGTATGTCTTCTATAGAAAAAATGTCTATTCAGGTCCTTTGCCCATTTTTTAATTGGGTTACTTTTTGTTTTTACTGTTTTCTACTCAGTTGTATAAGTTTCTCATATATCAGATATGTGGTTTACAAGTATTTTCTCCAATCTCTAGGCTGTCTTTTTATTCTCTTGATATTTTCCTTTGCTGTGCAAGTACTTTTTAGCTTGATGTAGTCCCACTTGTCTATTTATGCTTTTGTTGTCTGTACTTTTGCTGTCATATCCAGAAAACCATTGCCAAAGATAATCCCAAAAACTTTTATATTAAGTTTTCTTCTGGGAGTTTTATAGTCTTAGGTTTTATGTTTAAGTTTTTAATCTATTTCAAGTTGATTTTATTTGTGTATCATATAAATAAGGGTCTAATTTCATTCTTTTGCATGTGAATTTCTAGTTTTCCCAAGATCATTTATTGAGAAGACTATCTTTTTCATATTTTATATTCTTGACACCCCTGTCAAAGATCACTTGACTACATATGTATAGGTTTATTTCTGGGTTCTCTATTCTGTTTCATTGGAATCTGTATCTGTTTTTATGCCAATAACATGCTATTTCCATTACTATAGCTCTGTTATATACTTCGAAATCAGGAACAAAGCTTCTAGCTTTGATCTTCTTCTTCAAGATTACTTTGGCTATTTGAGGTCTTTTTGGGTCTATATGAATTTTAATTTAATGTCACTACAAATTTTAAGATGTTTTTACTACATCTTTAAAATTTTATCTTGGGATTTTGATAGTTTTGCATTGAATCTGTAAATTTCCTTGGGAAGTATGGACATTTTAAAAATATTGAGTCTTCCAACTATGACCATGGGAAATCTCTTCATGATTTCATTAATTTATTTCCATAATTTTATTAATTTTTCTGTCAATGTTTTGTAGTTTTCAGCAAACAAGACCAGGATGCCCACACCTGTGATTCTATTCAGCATAGAACTGAAAGTCCTAGCCAGAGCAATTAGTCAATAAAAAGAAATAGAAGCCATCCAAATTCCAAAAGGAAAAAGTAAAATTATCTCTGTTTGCAGATGACATGATTCTATGTTTAAAAAACATAAATATTCCACAAAATATTACAACTAATGAACAAATTTATTAAAGTTTCAGGATAAAAAACTAATATACAAAAATCAGTTGTGTTTCTATACAATAACGACAAACTACCTGAAAAGGAAATTTAGAAAGTGATCTTATTTGCAATAGCATCAGAAGGAATAAAATATTTAAGATTAAATTTAACCAAGGAGATGAAATATTTGAACAGTACTCCTTTTCTAAAGTGTCTTCTTGCTGTCTCTTTTCCTGGTTTTGACCATTGGAAATGAACATATAGAGCAAAGTTTATAAATGGTAGTCAAAGCAGGTTCCATTGCTAGCTTTACTGGGAACCCCTTTTGTATGTACCATTACATTAGTTGTTTTCTACTGTCCTATTATCGATAATTTCTATGTTATAGAAGTATATTTTTATTCCTTATTTAATAAGATTATTTATAAATCAGAATTTTATTTTGAATTTTGCCAGAATGCTTTTTCACAATCTATCTACAAATTGCTTCTGTATCTTATATCTTTTAATGCTTGTGTTTCTCACATCTTGAAACCTATTAATCTTACATTAATAGGTTTTCCAAAAACTTAATCATTCTTGTATTTCAGTCCAATCTTACTTGATCACTGGGTATCATCCTCTTTTAAAAATATCTTTCAAGAATGTAAAATAGGCCAGGTGCAGTGGCTCACGCCTGTAATCCCAGTACTTTGGGAGGCTGCGGCAGGCAGATCACCTGAGATCGGGAGTTCGAGACCAGCCTGACCAACGTGGAGAAACCCCATCTCTACTAAAAATACAAAATTAGCCGGACGTGGTGGCACATGCTTGTAATCCCCACTACTCAGGAGGCTGAGGCAGGAGAATCGCTTGAACTCAGGAGGCGGAGGTTGCAGTGAGCCGAGATCATGCCATTGCATTCTGCCTCAACAACAAAATGTAAAATTATTTATACTAATTATAGAAAGTGAAACAGAGTAGAGAGTTGCGAAGTGAAAAGTTAAAGGTTTGCATATTTCAACAACTATAATTTCAGAGATAACTATTACTAAAATTTTTTTTTGTTTTTAAATTGACACATTATAGTTGTACATATTTATGGGGTAATAATTTTATTGTTTCCTACATGTATATGTTGTATAATGATCAAAACCAGGGTATTTGGCATATCCATCACCTCATGTACTTATTTATTTGTAATGAAAACATTCAAAAGCCTCTTTTCTAACCATTTTGTAATATAGGATACCTTACTGTTAATCCCTGTCATACTGTGCGGTAGAACAAACTTATTTCTCCTCTCTAATTGTAACTTTGACCCATTGATCAACCTCTCCTTCCCATCCTCCCTGCCCTTCTTCTCTTCTCCCCAGTCTCTGGTAACCACTGTTCTACTCTGTATGCTTCTATGATAGTAACTTGTAATATAGTTTATCTTTTCACAGTTTGAATGTTTTTCTGAGATCTCCCAAACTCCTACACAATTTTTTTTTAAACTTAAAAAACGTTAAGTTTTACTGCTTGGTGAAAAGTTCTAAAGGTTTTGCAAATGCATAATATCTTGTGCCTACTATTACATTATTTGTGGAAAAGTTTCATCACCCTCAAATTCCTTGTGTTTCACAGGACCTTGCAGTTCAAATCTACCAGTGATTAATTCCCTTAGTATTTCTTTGTCTAGTAAGTCTTCATTTCCCTTTTCTTTTGAAAAACACATTTTCCTGGATGTAGAATTCTACCTTAGTGTTCTTTTTTTTTCTTTCAACATTTTAAATATTTTGTTCCTTTCTCCTCCTGCTTTTATGGTTTCTGATGAGAAGAATTTCAATGTAAATATCATCCTTGTTCTTCTATAAGAAAGGTGGGGTTTTTTCCTACGACTTCTTTCAAGATTTTATCTCCATTTTTGATATAATAGCCTAGTGAAAATTTTTTTTTGCTGTTCTTCTTGGTGTTCTTCAGGGTGTTCTCTGAAATTTCTGAATTTGATTTGGTGTCTGCCATTAATTTGGAAAATTCTCAACCATTATTAGTTCAAGTAGTTCTTCTATTCCTTTCCCTCTTGTTTCTTCTCTAGGATTCTCATTATACATATTTTATATCTTTTATAACTATCCCTCAATTCTTGCATATTCCGTTCCTTTTTCAAATTTCTTTTACTCTTGACATTTCAGTTTGGGAAGTTTCTATTGATAGGTCTTTAATTTCACAATTTTTTACTCTTGACATTTCAGTTTGGGAAGTTTCTATTGATGTCTGTAATTTCACAATTTCTGTCCTCAGATATGTCTGTTATACTAATGAGCCCATCAAAGACATTCTTTATTTCTGTCACACTGTTATAGTTTTCTAGCATTTTCTTGTTGATTGTTTCATAGAATTTTACTGTATTTGCTTATATTACCCATCTGGTTTTTCACATTGTTTATTTCAACATTAGAGCCTATAACATGAATTAGACTTATTTTAAACTCACAGTATGATAATTACAAAATCTACACCATGTCTGCATCTGGTTCTGATGCTTGATTTGTCCTTTCAGATTGTGTTTTTCTTCCTTTTAGCATGTGTTATAATTTTTTTCCCTAAAGTTGGATATGATGTATTGGGTAATAGGGGCCAAATTTCAAAAGTGGTTCTTATCCTTTTATTTTCTCTTCTTAGAGGAGACAGAAAAGCTTTTGGGTGCTGGAGTTGGCTAATAGATGCCTTTACCCAGTTATAAGGCTCTAATGAAGTAGCTTTCTTTGGCTAGTAGGCTTTTATTATGGAGAATTCCCTGGGAGTATTTCAATGTTATTACTTTGCCTCTCCCTGTCCAAAAGTATCAGAGGATTTTTACTGTGTCTTAATCTGCAGAAAGTGGTGAGGTTATTGGAAGTAAAGCCCATGAAAGTGCTGCAGCACCCCTAAAACTGTAGTTTCTTACTTTCAAGCTAATCCACATTTAGCCTCTAGCAATTTCTCGAAATTTCCATTCAAGTTTTGACTAGTTTATGGCTCTAGAGGCTTCTTCTCCAAGTAAGTTTATCTAGGTTGTGCTCCTCTGTGTTTGTCTTTTTTTCCAGATTCCAGAGTAGCAATTTGCCCTGTGACCTGAATTCTCCTATGTGTCTAAAAAAGCCTTCGATTTTCAGTTTGTCAAGCTTTCTTCTTGTTTTAAGGATGGAAGTGATGACTACCTAGTTTTTTCTAATATGTCCAAGCTGAAACCAGAAGTTCATTATTCACTTCTAAATGAAACAGACACTTTATAGAGCAATCCACATACCTGCAAATAATGCATATGCAAATCTGTGTTCCATATATGTGTAAAAATTATATTTTATTACCTCATGGTTAATTTAATGTAATGTACTTTCTGGATCTCTTTTAGTAAAATCTAACAGTTTATAATACTTCAAACTAAAAGCTGCCTAGAGTTCCATAAGAAAAGTGAAAAGCTTTACATATTTTTTTATCAGCTACTCTGTAAAAATTTCTGGCTAATAGGCAATAAAATACTAGTGAGTGTCTTTACAATTTTAACATTTTAATATGCTTTTCTTCAATATGGGAGTTATTAACAATCTAACCCACAGGCCAAAACAACTGTTACTATTTTCCTTTTTTATATTATAAAACTTTTTGTGAATGTTGTTAAACATCATATATTTTTATTAGAATGTCAAAGAAAACTGAGATGATGGAGAATGGGAAAAGCTATGACAACTTTCCTCAAGAATGAGTGAATGAGTTCGTCTTTTATGGGTGGGTAGTAGGGACATAAGAAGGCATCAAAGAAGGATGATACAATGGGAGCAAAGATTTAGAAACAAAGTCACATACCCTAGAGAAGTTTTGTCCTTTCCTTTCTGAGTTTGATATGGCAATAAGATCTTTACATGTTAATATCCAGTTGTCGATTGAATCTCTGAAGCTGAGACTAGATAGGGAAAAAAATGGTTTAAGTTGTACATGTTTAGTAGTTTTCCAGCTAAGTCTGAACTGATGCAGGTCAGGCCAAGGGCTAGGTAACTTTTGTAGATTGATTATAGTGATAGTTTAAACTTCATCATTGCCTTTATTTTCCTTTCTTATTACAGGAATAAAGAAGAAAAATAAACATATTTAGAAGGATTTTAAAAGATCAAATTACAGTGTCATGTGAATGAGTAAACACAGACTAATAAAAAATACTAAACTGCACAAGTTGAACGATAGATTTTGAGTTTAAATGCATCTAGTACATTGCAGACATTTTCAGTTTCTCAGACAGCCCTCCCCAAATCCCTACATTCAAACAGCATTAACCATTCCATCACATATAATCTGTACATCCTTTGCCTCAGCAATACATTTTCTTTTTTTTTTCTTTTCTTTTCTTTTTTTTTTGAGATGGAGTCTCATTCTGTTGCTAGACTGGAATGCAGTGGCACGATCTTGACTCACTGCAACCTCTACCTCCTAGGTTCAAGTGATTCTCCTGCCTCAGCCTCCCAAGTAGCTGGGACTACAGGCACACACCACCACGCCCAGCTAATTTTTGTATTTTTAGTCGAGATGGGGTTTCACCATGCTAGCCAAGGTGGTCTCCATCTCTTGACCTCGTGATCTGCCTGCCTCGGCCTCCCAAAGTACTGGGATTACAGGCGTGAACTACCGCGCCCGGCCAGCAGTACATTTTCTTAAAAATTGCTGTTCTCTGTATTGCTTTTTCTATTGAAATAAGAAGTTTAGAGTTGAAGCAAAATATTAGGACAATTTGTGAGATGTTATCATTGAATTCTTGCAAAAAGTGTGTTGAACAGTAGTAATCTTCCTGGCCCTGTTGTATCTCTAGACATAGTGACAGATTCTCATTCCCCTTACTTCCACTTCAAGTTATCTAGGCTTCATGATGATTTTGTTTGTTATATATGTTTTTGCTGCTATAATATTTTTTCCCAACATGTCAGTGTACTTTCATAAGTTGTTATATTTAATTTGTCTTTTACCAGTGACCGGAAGAGAGCAACCTAATGTCAACATGATCTCAAATTGCATGTCTATAATGTATTTCTGCATATGTCCTTTTTGTTACAGAAGATAATCACAGAAAAAAAAATGTATTGAAAGGAAAACTGTGAGCCAGAAATAAGAGTTTCCAGTTAATGAGGAAGAGTGACTAGACTTCAGGTAGTTGACTTTAACCAGAAGAAGTAAGCTTGTGAAAGGGGAATGAGATGTATTCTTTAACATTTTAAAAATATTTTAATTAAAAAGCAACATGTTCTCAGTATAATCAATTAAACAATGTAAAGATGCATAAATACAATAGTAACTGTCTTTTTCCTCTTTTTTACCTATTAACACCACAGAAACTAATGTGAACATTCTGACATCCAGTCTTCTTTATTTATATTTATGAACATCTAGGCAAATATAAATACATCTCCATATTTGCTTTTTTCAGTTCAGATAACTTTTTTGACATATCTACAGGTGGTATACACAAAGAAACATATTTAAAAATAAGTAAATGTCATACCTATACACAAAAGGTAACTATGCGAGGTGATGGATACATTAATTACCTTGATTGTGGTAATCATTTCACGATGTACACATATATCAAAACCACATTGTACACCTAAAATACATATAATTTTTATTTGTCAGTCATTCTTTAACAAAGCTGGAAAAGTAATTAAATAAGTAGATGCCTATATGGATACATAGGATACTCTTTATGATAGCTGCGTAATATTCCATAACATGAATGTGCTATACATTCATTCAGCCCTTGTCCCTGCCTTTTTGGTTTTGTTTCTTCCAACTAATTGCAAAAAAGCACGGTTATATAATGATGCTTTTATTTATAATAAAAATATATTGCCAAATGTATTATTTCTGGGTACAAAAAGTACCTATGTCTTTAGTTTTTTTTTTTTTTATTACTTTTTAAGTCAATATTAACAGATTACTTTCCAAAAAGATTGTAGCACTCCTACTCTAAAATACCTGAGATTGCCCAATTACCCATATCCTTGGAGCTGGAGTTTTTGAAGGAAAAAAGCAGCAAAAATTATTTGGAAGCCTCAATACTAAATATGTACCTTCATCATTTCATGACCCTGAGGTACATGCAATGGTAAAAGTGAGAGAGAGAGAGAAAAAGTTTTCCATTGAGGAGGCTGAAAGGGAAGTAGTAAAGTCATTTGATGGTCAGTTTCTGTTAAAGCCAAGATATTACTAAAACCGGACACTTCTAATCATACATGAAAGACAATTTGATAACTTGTGCTGCACTTCTAGGCATTTCTGAGACAATAAATTTTGTTGAGGAATAAAAATTAATAGTAAATGTGATAATAATAACCACATGCTTACTATTTGTCAAGCACTATGCATATATTATTGCCAATCTTTTCAACACCCTTGAAAGTCAAGCATTGTGTTTTTCGTTTTAATTCATCTGTGTAACAGAGTTTTTTTAAAGCCTCCATGAAAACATGTCTTTTATTTGTTGTATTTTGACAATTTATACTTGAAGTAATTATTGATATATATATATTTCTCTACTTATATTACCCTTATGCTTTCAAATGTTACCCAGTTTTTTTCCTATTGGAGCCCTTAGCATATTAATCATACTTATTTAAAATTCCTAGTCTGATCATTCCAATATTGATACCATGTCTGAGGCATGTTAGGATGCTTGGCTTGTCTCTTCAGACTATGTTTCTTGCCTTTTAGCATGCTTTTAATTTTTTTTTTTTGTTATTGAAAGCCAGACACAATGTAGCATATGAAAGGAAATGAGATAATAGAACTTTAATTTGAGGTTTTATGTTTATCTTGCTGGGATTTAAATTATATTTACTGTTTGCCGTAATTGTGGTCTCAGAAGCTAAAATGCCTTCTAGTGTCCTTGTTTTTACCTCCCTGTTGCCGTTGGGTTTCCCTAGAAACTCCTTATTAAATAAAACTTGAGGCGGGCAGTTCTTTGAACTCCAATGTACTCTTATTATTTAGGAAATCTATCAATGGAGTAGTAAATCGGGGAGGAGAGTGAGAATTAGTTCTATAATCTTGTGATAAGGTCTCAGTCTTTTAGTGAGCCTCCGTCCCTGGGCTATAACCTTTACAAGTGCTTCCTTCTCCCCTATTCCCAATCTTTGTATGATACAGGAAGGCTAAAGGGAATTGGAGTTGGGAATTTCTGTTCCCCCAGTTTAGATAGCCTCTGACAAAATAGTTTCCCTTTATGTTAGGTTGCTGTTAAGGATAACAGAGCATTCTGGTTGTAGAACAAAATGAGTACTTCCTCCTCCCATTGCCTGAAGCAAGAGGGAATTTTTCTTTGATCCTCACTCTGAGAACCGGATGGTGCTTCTGGAGACAAAACTCATAAATGTGTAAGAACCCTCATAAGACTGGACCCTCGGAAGTTTTAATTTTTCAAGTTAGTTCAAGCTCATTCTCTATCAATAAGGCATTTACCCTTCAAATTTTCCTACTAGGCTCCAACATTGGCTTCTGTTCCCAGTAAACTGATCCTCTGTATTCATCACTCTCTCCAATTCCAGTGTGGCAGTTTGCCCAGTAACCTGAATTCATTAATATGTCTAAGAAGAGTTGTTGATTTTCAGTTTGTTTACTGTTTTTTCTTGCTATGGGTATGGAAGTCATGACTTCTAAGCGCTTTACGTGTCAGACTAGAAAACAGAGGTCTCTATTTATCGTTTTTCATTTGAAAATCTCAGAAAAATCCCTGTACTTTTTCCATTAGGTCATAGTCTCTTTGTATAAATAGGATTATTTTACTTGGTTCTTTATACACAATAGGTTTACAATATTTTCTGACTGTTTTAAACAATAATGAGTGGGGAAATAAAAACATTTAGTAAGCCGTGTGAGTTTCAAACCAAGGGTTTTTGACATAATGTTGGCAACACAGGGTTTACAAATTCAAAGGAAATGCTGTGTGTTTGTTGTAATCTCTCTCCTCTTTCTCTCTCCTGAAAATTTTGTACTATTTTAAATATTAAGTAATAGTGAAAAATAAAGATTTCCTCAAAAGTGTTCATATAACATTACTATTAGTACTTTTGAAAAAATATATCTCAAATGATAGTTTATGTACTTACTTATGGGGATGTTGTTGAGTCTTAAGAGTTTTTATTTTCCTTAATTAATTACGAAAGTATAATAAAATCAAATAAAAATGAGATTTTACATATAAAAATAAACTTGCAAAATCTATTCCGAGGAAGCACAGACAACAGATAAGTATATTTATATTAAAGTATTACATTAATCATGGATATTGGATATTTTCAACTCACATTCTATAGCTGAAACAATGAGAAAATGCCTAAGGTAGAGATAGCTATAAGGACAAAATTATTCTTAATGTTTCAATCAATAAAGCTTAAACACATTTATAGTATTAAAATTTAAAATGAGTATACAGTTGTTTTTTTTTTTTTGAGTCAGAGTCTCCCTCTGTTGCCCAGGGTGGAGTGCAGTGGTGCGATCTGGACTCACTGCAACCTCTGCCTCCCACGTTCAAGTGATTCTCCTGCCTCAGCCTCCCAAGTAGCTGGGATTACAGGCATGTGCCTGGCTAATTTTTGTATTTTTAGTAGAGATGGGGTTTCACCATATTGGCCAGGGTGGTCTCAAACCCCTGACCTAGGTGATCCTCCTGCCTCAGCCTCCCAAAGTGCTGGGATTACAGGTGTGAGCCACCATGCTCAGCCTAAGTATACTGTTTTTAAAAATATGACAAATGGATTTTAATTTATTTAATCTTCACCAGAATCATTTAAGAATGAAAGGATTCATCTGGGCGTGGTGGCTCACACCTGTAATCCCTGTACTTTGGGAGGCTGAGGCAGGCAAATCAGAAGGTCAGGAGTCTGAGACCAGCCTGGCCAACATGGTGAAACCCTGTCTCTACTAAAAATACAAAAATTAGCCAGGCGTGATGGCATGTACCTGTAGTCCCAGCTACTTTGGAGGCTGGGGCAGGAGAATAGCTGGAACCCGGGAGGCGGAGGTTGGAGCTGAGATTGTGCCACTGCACTCCAGCCTGGCAACAGAGCGAGACTCCATCTAAAAAAAAAAAAAAAAAAAAAGAATGAAAGGATTCAACACATGTGAAAGAACATGCATGAGCCAGTGCACTAATAGTAGGTGTTGAATAAATATTTCTTCCCTCTCTCCATTTCTGTTAGCTTAAGAGGTTATATACTTATCCTGATGTTGCTAACATGTCTATAAATAATGTTGGGACACCATTTTCTGACCTGTTAAGAACCAACTTACTAGTCACATGAGAAATGTGGTCCCTTGTATTTTAAACAGTCAATTTATGCCTTCAGAAAGATCAAGTACTATCTCTGTCAGAAACTGTAACTTAAGATGCATAATTATGTGGCCAAAGACGAATATATCTCTGTCTTTCAAATAGTCCTTGGTCAATCCAGTTCCGTTTACTTTTATTCCGTTTAAAAATTGTGTTTTCTTCTTTTTATGGGAACCTCTATTTCTTGTCCTCATTTCCTTTCATCTCCTTTGTCTCTGCTGTTTTTTGTTTTGTTTTGTTTTGTTTTCCCATGAGGAAAATGTGAAAGAATGTATTTAAAGTAATACAACACCATCTGATACAACTTTCTGGCATTTGAGGTCCTGTCAAATGACAAATCTCTGACTAAGCCATATATTACCTTCGTCAGTTTAGAGTGCTGCCATGTTCCCACTTTTCACTCAGTATTTAATTGAAATGTACAATGAACTCTCTGCAACCAGTTTGAACAGGAGAGGGCCAATGACAACATATTAACTTGATCCTGGTGTATATAGTGGAGGAAAAATTCACTGAACAGTAGATTGAGGCTCGTTATGATCAAAGAACAATTACTGAGCCCAGAAAGCCTCCATCTAAGGTCAAGTTTATACGAATGAAATGGTCAAGATATTCCCCTTACGGTGGTCCAACATTCCCCCAGATACAGTCTCAGGTCTGCTTTTAATGAGAATAATTACTTCAACAGGAACAGTCTAACTAGGTGACCTGTACCCCTTGTTAAAAGAAACTTCATTGTAACCTAGTAAAACTATAGGATTCTTAGACTTTTCCGTTCCTTAGGTGCCCTCCATACACTAGTTTACAAACTTTTAGGACCTTAAATGACGATCATTTTTTAAAATAGGTTTTATTTTTAGAGCAGTTTTAGGTTCACAGCAAACTTGAGCAGAAGGTACAGAGATTTCATATATAACCCCTCTCCCCCTATACACAGTCTCCACCACTATCAAAATCCTTCACCAGAGTGGTACATATTTTACAGTAAAAAAAAAAACCTACAATGACACATCATTATCACCCTAAGTTCATAGTTTATATTAGGGCTCACTCTTAGTATTGTATATTCTGTGAGTTTGACAAATATGTACTGACATATGTTTACCATTGTAGTATCATACAGAGTTGTTTCTATGCTCTAAAAATCCCCTGTGATCGAATATCCATTCATCTCTCTATGCTCTAAAAATCCCCTGTGATCCAAATACCCATTCATCCCTCACCCAAATCCCTGAAATTCATTGAAACCTTTACCGTTTCCATATTTTAAATGTTTATGGAATGTCATATAGTTGGAATAATAAAATATGCAGCCTTTTCATATTGGAGCTTCTTTCACACAGTAATATGCATTTAAGGTCTCTTCGTGTCATTGTATGACTTGATAGATTATTTCTTTTTAGTGCTGAGTAATATTCCATTGTCTAAATGGACCACAGTTGATTTGTTCATTCACCCACTGAAGGGCATATTGGTTGCTTCCAAGTTTTGGGAATTATGAATAAAGATGATATAAATGTTTGTTTGCTGTTTTTGTTTTTGAACATAAGTTCTCAACTCATTTGGGTAATAACCGGGTGTGCATTGCTGGATCATATATTAAGAATATGTTTAATTTTGTTATAACTTGCTGATCTATTTTCCATAGTGACTGTACTATATTGCATTCTTACCAGTAATAACTGAGAGTTCCTGTTGCACCATATCCTTACCAATATTTGGTACTGTCAGTGCTTTGGGTTTGGGCCGTTCTAATAGGTGCATAGTACTATCTCATAATTGTTTTAATTTGCAATTCTCTAATGACATATGTTTAGCAACTTATTATATGCTTATTTTCCACCTGTATATATCTTTTGGTGAGGTGTCATTTCAGGTATTTTGCCCATTTGTTTTCATTAGGTTGTTAGTTATCTGAGAGATAGTAATGGATAGTTTTCTTTTAGTGTAATGTTTTAGTCTGGTTTTGGTGTTAGGGTAATGCTGGCCTTATAGAAAGAATTAGTATGCATTCCCTCTGCTTCTGTCTTCTGAAAGAGATTGTAGAGAACTGGTATAATTTTGTCCTTAAATATTTGGTAGAATTAAGCAGTGAACCCATCTGGGCCTGGTGCTTTTTGTTTTGCATGTTCTTAAATTATTGTTTCAACTTCTTTAATAAATATATTTCTACTCCAATTGTCTATTTCTCCTTGTGTGAGTTTTGGCAGATTGTGTCTTTCAAAGAATTGGTTCATATAATCTGGGTTATCAAATTTGTGGGCATAAAATTGTTTTTTATTATCCTTTTAATGTCTATGAGATCTGTAGTAATACCTCCTTTTCATTTTCTTATATTAGTAATTTGTGTCTTCTCCTCTTTTCTCTAAATTAGACCAGATAAAGGCTTATAGATTTTATTGTTCTTCTCCAAGATCAATTTGCTCTTCTTTTTCTACTTCCCAAAGAGGGAAGCTTGAATTATTGATTTTAAATATTTTTTTCTGATATATGCATTCAGTGCTATATATTTCACTCTAAGCACTGCCTTAACTCCATCCCACAAGTTTTGATGGGTTGCATTTTAATTTTCATTTAGTTCAAAATATTTTTAAATTTTTTTAGAGTTTCATTTTTTGACCTGTGTATTATTAGGAAGCTTATTGTTTCACCTCCAAATGTTTTGAGATTTACCAGCTATCTTTCCATTATTTGTTTTTAGTTTAATTCCACTGTAGTCTGAGAAGAGACATTGTATGATTTCTATTCTTTTAAATATTTAAGGTGTCTTTTGTGACCCAGAATGTAGTCTATCTCGATGAGTATTATATATGAGAAGCATGTGGATCCTACTGTTGTTGAATAAAGTAGTTAATAGTTGCCTATTATATCCAGTTGATTGATAACTACATCCTTTCGAATTTTCTGCCTGTTGTTTATGTATACTTCTGATAGAAAGGTGTTGACGCCTCCAGCTGTGTTAGTGGATTCATTTATTTCACCTTGTAGTTCCATCCTGCATTGTGGCCATGCCCTAGGGATGTGTGGAAGTTTGAACTTAAAACAGATATCCTAGGATATCTGTCAGAAGAAATTTCTCAGCAGGAAAGCAGTCAAGAAGTCATGTGGCTGCTTCTAACAGCCTAGATCAGATTGGGGAGCAGAGACATAAGGCACATTTTTATTTAAAAGGGAAGCAGAGTGTAAAAGTTTGGAAATTTTGTTGCATGGCTATGTGGCAGAGAAATAAAAAGCATTTTCAGGAAAGGAATACAAGCAGGCTGTGGAGCAACCACTTGCTAAACAAACTAGCATGACTAAAAGGGAACCAGGTACTAATATCCAAGACAATGGAAAAAAAGGCCTCAAAGGCATTTCAGAGATCTTCCAGGCCCACCCTCTCATCACAGGGCCAGGATCCTAGGAAGAAAGAATGATTTCAGAGGCCAGGCCTAGGGCCCCATTGCTCTGCTCAGCCTGAGGACACTGCTTCCTGGATCCCAGCAGCTCCAGCTCCAGCCTTAGCTCAAAGCAACTCAGGTACAGCTCAGGCCATGCTAGAGGGTGCATGCCATAAGCATTGGTGGCTTCCGTATGGTGTTAAGCTTGCAGGCACCAGAGTGCAAGAGTGAAGAAGGCATGGCAGGTTCTACCTAGATTTCAGAGGATATATGGGAAAGCTTGTGTGACCAGGCAGAAGCTTGCTGAAAGGGCAGAGCCCCCACTGAGAAACTCCACTAGGCAATGCTGAGAGGAAATATGGGGTTGCAGCCCCTACAGAGAGTCACCACTGGGGCACTGCCTAATGGAGCTATGAGAAGGGGACCACTGCCCTCCAGAAGCCAGAATGGTAGACCACCAGCAGCTTGTACCTTGAGCCTGAAAAGGCCACAGGCATTGAATTTCAACCTGTGAAAGCAGTCACAAGGGATGTACCCTGTAAAAACACAGGGGCAGAGCTGCCCAAAGCCTTGGGATCTCAATCCTCACACCATTGTGTCCAGTATGTGAACTTGGAGTCAAAGGAGATTATTTTGGAGCTCTAAGGTTTAATGTCTGCCCTGCTGGGTTTCATATTTTTGTGGTGCCCCTTACCCCTTTATTTTGACCAACTTCTCTCTTTTGAAATTGAAATGTTAATCCAATGCCTGTACCACCATTGTACCTCCAACATGAATAACTTGTCTTTGATTTCACAAGTTCACAGATCAAAGGTCTCATCTCCAGATGAGACTTTGGACTTGGAACTTGAGACTTGGGACATTTGATTGAGTCGATGTTGGAACAAGCTAAGACTGAAAAACTATTGTGAGGGGATGACTGTGTTTTGAAATCTGAGAAGGACATGAGATTTGGGGGGGGGGCAGGGGCAGAATAATACAGTTTGAATTGTCTCACACGTCCGTGTGAAGAGACCACTAAACAGGCTTTGTGTGAGCAACAAGGCTGTTTATTTCACCTGGGTGCAGGTGGGCTGAGTCCGAAAAAGGAGTCAGCAAAGGGTGGTGGGATTATCATTAGTTCTTATAGGTTTTGGAATAGGCAGTGGAGTTAGGAGCAATGTTTTGTGGGCGGGGGTGGATCTCACATAGTATATTCTCAAAGGTGGGGAGAATTACAAAGAACCTTCTTAAGGGTGGGGGAGATTACAAAGTACATTGATCAGTTAGGGTGTGGCAGAAACAAATCACGATGGTGGAATGTCATCAGTTAAGGCTATTTTCACTTCTTTTGTGGATCTTCAGTTGTTTCAGGCCATCTGGATGTATATGTGCAGGTCACAGGGGATATGATGGCTTAGCTTGGGCTCAGAGGCCTGACATTCCTGTCTTCTTATATTAATAAGAAAAAAACAAAATAGTGGTAAAGTTTTGGGGTGGTGAAAATTTTGGGGGGTGATATGGAGAGATAATGGGCGATGTTTCTCAGGGCTGCTTTGAGCGGGATTAGGGCAACGTGGGAACCTAGAGTGGGAGAGATTAAGCTGAAGCAAGATTTTGTGGTAAGGGGTGATATTGTGGGTTGTTAGAAGAAACATTTGTCGTATAGAATGATTGGTGATGGCCTGGATACGGTTTTGGATGAATTGAGAAACTAAATGGGAGACACAAGGTCCGAATAAGAGAAGGAGAAAAACAGGTATTAAAGGACTAAGAATTGGGAGGACCCAGGACATCCAATTAGAGAGTGTTCAAGGGTGTTCAGTGTAATTACTTGTTTGGTTGGTGAGTTTTTGGGCTCTATTTTTGACAGAGTCCTTTATTTTTTTAAGTTGGAGGCTGAGCTTGGTGAGGTGTGTTTTTTAAAAGACCATTAGTCCATTCTACCTTTCCTGAAGATTGAGGACTGTAAGGGGTATGAAGGTTTCACTGAATACCAAGAGCCTGAGAAACTGCTTGGGTGATTTGACTGGTAAAGGCCGGTCCGTTATCAGACTTTGTAGAGGTGGGAAGGCCAAACTGAGGAATTATGTCTGACAGAAGGAAAGAAATGATTGTGGTGGCCTTCTCAGACCCTGTGGGAAAGGCCTGTACTCATCCAGTGAAAGTGTCTACCCAGACCAAGAGGTATTTTAGTTTCCTGACTTGGGACATGTGAGGAAAGTTAATTTGTCAGTCCTGGGCAGGGGCAAATTCTCAAGCTTAATGTGTAGGGAAGAGAGGGGGCCTGAGAAATCCCTGAGGAATAGTAGACTAGCAGATGGAACACTGAGAAGTGATTTTTTGAGGATACATTTTTACAATGGAAAGGAAATGAGAGGTCCTAAGAGACAGGTTAGTGGCTTGTAACCTACGTGGAAGAGGTTATGAAATGATGACAGAATAGAATGGGCCTGTAAGGCTGGAAGGAGATATTTTCCTTGGTCCAGGAACCATTTGCCTTGTGTGGGAAGAGATTAATAGGTGGAAGTTTCAGTGGGGGAGTAGGGGGGAGTGACCAGTGAGAAAGAGAAAAACTGCCCTGAGGGATAGAAGTTGGAAGGCTAGCTGCTTTTTAGCTACCTTATCAGTATAAGCATTGCCCTGAGCAATGGAATCTGATGCCCTTTGATGGCCCTTGCAGTGAATGAATCCAGCTTCCTTTGGAAGTAAAGCAGCCTTGAGAAGAGTTTTTATTAAAGAGGCATTAATGATGGAGGACCCTTGCGTAGTGAGGAAACCTCTTTCAGCCCATATAACAGCAGGGCGGTGCAGGATATGGAAGGCATATTTAGAGTCAGTGTAAATATTGACACATAATTCCTTTGCAAGAGTGAGGGCTTGAGTTAAGGCAATGAGTTCGGCTTGCTGAGAGGTAGTGGAAAGGGGCAGAGCAGAGTGGTAGCTTCAATGATAGATGTGGAAGATACTATAGCATAGCCTGCCTTTGCTGGTGTGTGGCAATTAGGCCTGGTGGAACTGCCATCAATAAACCAGATGTGATCAGGGTGAGAAACAGGAAAGAAGGAAATATGGGGAAATAGAGTGAATATCAGATGGATCAGAGAGATACAGTCATGGGAGTCAGGTGTGATATCCGGAATAATGTGGGAGGCAGGATTGAAGTCCGGGCCAGGAACAATGGTAATTGTGGGAGACTCAACAAAGACTGAGTATAGCTGAAGGAGCTGGGTGGCAGAAAGTATATGCCTCAAGTGTGAGGAGGAAAATACATTTTGAAAGTTATGGGAACTGTAGAGAGTAAGTGGAGCATAGCTTGTGATTTTGAGGGCCTCTAAAAATATTAAAGCAGCAGCAGCCACCGCATGCAGACATGAGGGCTAGGCTAAAACAGTAAGGTCAATTTGTTTGGACAGAAGGGCTGCAGGGCGCAGTCCCAGCTCTTGTATAAGAATTCTGACTGCACAGCCCTGTACTTCGGCTGTGTGTAATGAAAAGGGTTGGGATGAGTTAGGGAGAACTAGTGTGGGACTAGCTTTTAGGGCTGTTTTTTTAAGGAACGGAAAGGGGAGTGGGGAAAGGATTTAGGATTTATCGGGTCAGCTAGGTTTATCTAGAACAGAATAATAGGTTGTGGAGGGAGGTATTGAGGATAGGAGAGTATATGGGTTTGGCACCATGGGGTGGATAGGCAAGACAATTTGGTTGATTAGGCGCAGATCCTGAACTAACCTGTAAGACTTGTCTGGTTTTTGGACAGGTAAAATGGGGGAATTGTAAGGAGAGTTTATAGGCTTTAGAAGGCCGTGCTATAGCAGGCGAGTGATAACAGGCTTTAATCCTTTTAAAGCATGCTGTGGGATGGGATATTGGCGTTGAGTGGGGTAAGGGTGATTAGGTTTTAATGGGATGGTAAGGGGTGCATGATCAGTCACCAAGGAGGGAGTAGAGGTGTCCCATACTTGTGGATTAAGGTGGGGGGATACAAGGGGAGGATGCGAAGGAGGCTTTGAACAGGGGAAAAGGGTGGCAATAAGGTGTGGCTGTAGCCCAGGAATAGTCAGGGAAGCAGATAATTTGGTTAAAGTGTCTTGACCTAATAAGGGAGCTGGGCAGGTGGGGATAACTAAAAAAGAGTGCATAAAAGGATGTTGTCCAAGTTGGCACCAGAGTTGGGGAGTCTTAAGAGGTTTAGAAGCCTGGCCGTCAATACCCACAACAGTTATGGAGGCAAGGGAAACAGGCCCTTGAAAAGAAGGTAAGGTGGAGTGGGTAGCCTCTGTATTGATTAAGAAGGGGACAGACTCACTCTCCTCTGTAAGAGTTACCTGAAGCTCGGCATCTGTGATGGTCCAGGGGGCTTCCGAGGCAATAGGGCAGTGTCAGTCTTCAGCTGCTAAGCCAAGGAGATCTGGGAAGGAGTTGGCCAAGGAATGTTGGGTTTGGGCTCCAGGAGCTTTAGGAGCGACTGTGATGTGAGTCAGTCAGACCTCCAGTGGGGGCCTGCACAGACAGGGCATGGCTTAGGGGGAATCCTGGGCTGCGGGCATTCCGAGGCCCAGTGGCCAGGCTTTTGGCATTTGAAGGAAGGTCCACGAGGATATTTTGAAGGAGCCCCTGGGAGCTGTGGCTTGGATGTTCTGAAGTTTTTGTATGCTGGAGACGTGGTTGTGGGTTGTCTTACAGCAGAGGCAAGTAGCTGTAACTCAGAAATGCGTTGCTCTCTGGCTACCTCCTCGCTATTATTGTACACCTTGAAGGCGAGGTTGATTAATTCCTGTTGTGGGGTTTGAGGGCTGGATTCCAATTTTTGAAGCTTTTTTTCTAATGTCAGGAGCTGACTGGGTGATAAAATGCATATTAAGAATAAGGCAGCCTTCTGGCTCCATTGGGTCTAGAGCGGTAAAGCGTCTAAGGGTTGCTGCTAAGCGAGCCATGAACTGGGCTGGGTTTTCGTCTTTACCTTGGGTAGTTTCTTTAAGTTTGTCATAATTAACAGCTTTGTAAGCTGCCTTTTTAAGCCTTTCAACTAGGCAGGAAACCATGTAATCTCGCGTAGCTATACCTGGGGAATCTGCCTGATAGTTCCACTGGGGCTCTTCTCGGGGAACTGTTCTAATGCCTTCCTGGAGGTCTGGCTCAGGAAGCTGGCAGTTATCAGCGTGAGACTGGGCTAGAGAAAAAACTCCTGTTCATCTGGGAAGAGGATAGAAGTTAAGATGACATTTAAGTCACTCCAGGTTAAACTGTAGGACAGAGTTAGATATTGGAATTCCTGTATATATTTAGTGGGGTCTGATGAGAAAGAGCCTAAACACTGGCTGATTTGGGAAAGGTCTGATAGAGAAAAAGGCACATGTACCCTGACTGTGCCTTCAGCTCCAGCCACCTCTGTAAGAGGAAATTGTTGCGCAGGTGGGGGAGAGCTAGTCACAGAATGAAACTGTAAACCAGACTGGGTGTGGGGAGGGGAGGTAATAGAAGGGTTATAGTGTGGGGGAGCAGAGGCTGAAGAAGAGTTGGAGCCTGATTCAGCCTGGCGGGGAGCAACCTGAGGAGGAGTAGTCTGGGAAGGAGGTGAGAGGTCATCTGGGTCAGTAGAAAAGGAAGATTCACAAGACTCAGCGATGCTTGGGGTTGGGACTGAAGGGACAGGCAGGAGGGAAAGAAGGAGGATTTGGGATGAGTCGCATTGGGAAGAGAGACTAGGGAGGGAACGAAGTGTGAAAAATGCCTGAATGTAAGGCACCTCAGACCATTTGCCCATTTTTCTTTTTTTTTTTTTTTTTTTGAGACAGAGTCTCACTCTGTCGCCCAGGCTGGAGCGCAGTGGCGCAATCTTGGCTCACTGCAAGCTCCGCCTCCTGGGTTCACACCATTCTCCTGCCTCAGCCTCCCGAGTAGCTGGGACTACAGGCGCCTGCCACCGCGCCCAGCTAATTTTTTGTATTTTTTTAGTAGAGACGGGGTTTCACCATGTTAGCCAGGATGGTCTTGATCTCCTGACCTCGTGATCCACCCGCCTTGGCCTCCCAAAGTGCTGGGATTACAGGCGTAAGCCACCGCGCCCGGCCAGAGGTTTGGCTTTCTGTAAGCTATCAAATGATTCCTTTAACTCTGTCTTAGAAAATAGTTTTATGTCCATCTACCACTGAAGAAGACATTTTGACAGAATCATCTAATTAGAATGGCTTGCATTATGAGAAAGTAATTAAAGTTTCTGCACTGTTTTGATGTTTAGATTCCATACTAAAATGTTTGTGGTACTGCTGTCTTATTCTTGGCAGGCCAGTAATAATACAGTCTTGGTACACTTTACAACATTGATGTTTTAAAAATATTTTTCCAGCTTAGGATCCATTTTTATATTAAGATTGATGAAGGCTGGGAAGAGAGAGCAAGAACAAAAGTCAGGGAATAAAAGAATAAGACGCTATCTGCCTGCTTTTCTAGTTTCTTCAGGTTAAGCTCTACTTCTAAATATTGGGCCCTATAAGGTTCTCCTTTTACAACAAAGTAAAATAAATTCCCTACTTATTTTAACTATCTTGAGTGAGTCTCTGTTTTTTGGAGTCATGTGATTGCTAACTTGAATTATAACGATTATACATTTTGTATTTAGTCAGGTGTCTGATTTAAGCTATGCAAGACATCTTTAGAAATATAAAAGCATGCTGTTATAATATGGGAAGTTTAAATTATACATACCTGTATTATTTTCCTACTGCAGCTGTAATACATTACAACAAATTTTATACCTCAAAACCAACAGAAATGTATTATCTTACCGTTTTGGAGGTCAGAAGTCAAAATGGGTCTTACAGGATTGAGATCAACTTGTCATCAGGGCTATCATTTTTTCTGGAGGCTCTAGGAGACAATCGATTATTTGCCTCTCACAGCTACTAGAGATCACCTGCACTCCTTGGCATTGGCATCATCATTCCAACCTCTACTTTAATCATCACATCTCCTTCTCTAATTCTGACTCTTCTTTCTTTTATTAAGACCTTTGTGATTACTTTGGATTTAACTAAATAATCAAGAATAGCCTCTTCATCTCAAGATCCTTAACTTAATTACATCTGAAAAGTCCCTTGTCATTTAAGGTAATGTATTCACAGGTGCTGGAGATTAGGTCACGTACATCTTCAGGGAAATATTATTCTACCTGCCACATCATCCATGATAATAATATTTTAATGGTTTTTGATTTACCTTTTCACTCATGCTTATATGCTTAATAAAATGATTAGAATTCATAGTAATAAATTTAAACTTTATAATGTTTACAAATTTTGCATAAGTCTTAGAAGTGATGTAGGTATAAAAAAGATAAAGGTTTACCTTTAGCTGTATTTTGATAATAAACCTTTATTAAATATTTGATGATTATTCAAATAAAAAAATAGTGGTTGGATGCAGTTAACACTGTGATCTCAATTATATGTCCTAAAGACACTTCTAAAATGTGACATTTGGGCCAGGCGCGGTGGCTCACACCTGTAATCCCAGCCCTTTGGGAGGCCGAGGTGGGTGGATCACGAGGTCAGGAGTTTGAAACCAGTCTGGCCAACATAGTGAAACCCTGTCTCTACTAAAAATACACAAAAAATTAGCTGGGTGTGGTGGTGTGTGCCTGTAATCCCAGCTACTCAGGAAGCTGAGACAGGAGAATCGCATGAACCTGGGAGGCAGAGGTTGCAGTGAGCCAAGATCGTGCCACTGCACTCCAGCCTGGATGACAGAACAAGACTCTGTCTCAAAAAAAATAAAAATAAAATGTGACATTTGTTGCTCCAAATAAATTAATATTTGATTTCCAGGTAGAAATTTAGAATTTTGGTCCCAAAATGTTTCACACATCTGCAATAACTTGAAATGTATAATATGAATATTGACATTAGCCCAAAAAGACATATATTTTAAGCATCATCCAGGCATCTCTTGTCTGCAATAAATACATAAAGTAGTATCCCTACTTTAACTTAAAGATCCATTAATAATTTAAACTGCATTTTATTCAGTAATTTTTGAACTTTTAATTATATCCATAATTTACTTGTGTTTCATAACTTTTGAATAATTATTATGCTTTTTTAGAGTATTGCCCTATGAAAATATTAAAGGAAAGAAAATATTTCTTCTTGCTAAAGGTCTGCAGGTACTTATTTATTTAAAGTAATGAAGTTGTTAGCTGGGGATTTCAGCCAATGTATAAGAGAAACTCGGAGGTTTCACTTATTTTAAATGTGCTACTTCAAGAGAAAATAAAGGATAAAAAAAATAAAAGAGTAAGGGATATATATATGTGTGTGAGTGTGTATGTATATCTATATATGTATATATACACAAACATATATATATCTACATATATAGCTATGCACATATCTATATATATACACACAAACACACACACAGTTATTTAGAGTGCCTTAGATATTTTCATTTCACCAAATGAAAACAGAACAATAGAGGATTATATCTCTTTGGAATTTAAAATAGACTTTTTATATATTCTGAAGGTAGCAGAATTGTAATTATTTGCATTTTAAATTAATTGATACTGCTTTTTATTAGTTCACAGTCTAATATGGATCGAAGTGGAAAGAAAAGGTGGAAATTCAAGTGTCGTTCTGAAGCTGACTATGCTAAATATCATGCAAACAGAGGAAAGCTAGGTATTTTGGTTCATTTTCTGTCACTATGACAGAATATTTGAGACTGGGTAGTTTATAAAGGACATAGATTTATTTCTCACAGTTCTGAAGGCTGAGGAGTCCAAGAGCATGGCACTGACATCTGGTGAAAACCTCCTTGCTGTGTTATCCAATGGTGGAAGGTGAGAGGGTAAGCCAGGGCGTGCAAAGAAGGAGAAAACATGAGGGGCTGTACTTGCTTTATAACAACCCACTCTCACAGCAACTAACCCATTTCCTCAATAACTTCATTAATTCATTAATGAGAATGGGGACCTTATGACCTAATTACTTCTTAAAGGCCCTACCTCATGGGTTTTGGCAGGGGCATTCATATTATAGCAATAGGTGTCTATATATATATATATATATATATATATATATATATATAGCAAAAAGCTGGTTTTAGTAATGATGGCCAGAGCAAATCTAACAGACATGGACCTACTAAATTCTGTTCTCTACATGTATAAGTAGAGAAATCTGTCTAGGGAAAATAAGGGGAATTTAAGGACCATGGAGAGTTGATGAGAAATGGTGAGACTTGCTGTAAAGAATAGAATGAGTAAGCACTTCATTGCAGCACAACCCAGCAAATGAAAAGTCACTGATAGACCAGAATGAATTATTACTTCCTATGCAGTACTACAAACTGAATTCTACTCACATATAG
Source organism: Nomascus leucogenys (assembly GCF_006542625.1). Taxonomy (NCBI): domain Eukaryota; kingdom Metazoa; phylum Chordata; class Mammalia; order Primates; family Hylobatidae; genus Nomascus; species Nomascus leucogenys. The sequence continues at coordinate 55,611,835 of NC_044406.1, forward strand.
CTGATGCTGTTATTGTCTGTGCCGCACCTTCTCGGTTTACTTCTGATCTCACCTATAGCAATATTGGACAGTAACCTGCACACTCTTAGGGTGCCAAGGCAAAAGCACATTGGCCTCTTTTGCTTTTCTGCCTTAAGCCTTCTTTCTGCCTTCTTGCAGGTCCGATCAGGGGTTTTAATGTCATCAAAGAAAAACTTTAACTGGTGGGTGATGGGGGTCTGTATTAAAAAGTGCCGGCCACCTATCCCATGGGGGAAGCCAATTCTTTAGTTCACTCTGCACGTCACTCATAGGGTTTACAGGGAGACTGAGCCTATCTGTCTACAGGAAAAATCAGCTCCTTATTGGTTTTCCTCTTTTTCACTATTATACTCCCTTCTCCATTCTTTATGTTTCCGTAGATAACCTGTCAATAAATCTCCTCTTCTCAAATAATTGTCTCATGATCTGCTATCAGGGAGACTCAAGTCAAGATATACACTCAGTTTTATCTATATATCTCTATTGTTTAAAAAACTCATATTTATAATTGCCCTCTGAAGAATGTGGGATGACACGGGGTTTGGGAGATAAGCTTTGGAATACTTGTCCACTCCATTTTACTGACAAGAAAAAAGCTTTAGGTAATCTGAGTGATTCTTCCAAAATCACACAGCTAATAAGTGGCAAAGTCTTCTTTGATGTGCTAAAGAGGATTTTGGAAGCGTAAAATAGAATGAATTGTTTCCCAAATGAGTTCTGTGTATTTTAATTTCATGTGTAACCTCAATTTAACGTGTCAGATCTTGCTAGCTTAAAACATCTCGGCTAAACTCCATTAATTTTTGTTCCATTAATTTATGCTTTGTGATAACTTGAAAGCATAAGAATAAAATTTATTTTCTCTCTAAAAATATTATCTAAGAGTATACATTTTTAATCAGACCAAATCATTTCCTCAATCTCCTTCTTAGTTTTTCTGCAGCCATCATCCTTTAATGTTCTATGATACACAGTAAAAGACAAAGAATATTAGGCACACTAAATCTTAGGATGCTTTATTGATCTCATAATGCCATCCAGCATCATAAAATTAAACTCTGGCCCATCCTAAGTTATACTACTAGAAGAAAATGTTTATACTTTTTTTCTGATATTTAATTTTTATTTAATATATACTTACGCTGCACTAACTATATGCCAAGCATTATTCTAAATGTTTTACAAATAATAACTCATTTAATTCTATTTAAAAAAATTTATTCATTTACTAAAAACAATTACAAATTTATTACATGTTAATATAAACATTTTAATGAAAGATAAATACATTTTCAGACTTCCTCCAAAGATGAAAAGATTGGCATTTTTTTAAAACAAAAATTTTATTTTATTTTGTATTTCAATAGGCTTTTGGGAAACAGGTGGTGTTTGGTTACATGAATAAGTTCTTTAGTGGTGATTTCTGAGATTTTGTTACACCATCACCTAAGCAGAATACATTGTGCCCAATGTGTAGTGTTTTATCCCTTGCCACCCCTGCACCTTTTCCCCTGAGTCCCTAAAGTTGAATGTATCTTTCTTATGCCTTTGTGTCCTGATAGTTTAGCTCCCACATATGAGTGAGAAGATGCAATGTTTGGTTTCCCATTCCTGAGTTACTTCACTTAGGATAGTAGTCTCCAATCCCATCCAGGTTGTCACAGGTGCCATTATCTGGTTCCTTTTTGTGGCTGAGTAGTATTCCATTATATATATATATACCACATTTTCTTTATCCACTTGTTGATTGATGGGCATTTGGGCTGGTTTTGCAGTTGCAAATTGTGCTGCTATAAACATGTGTGTGCAAGTATCTTTTTTGTATAATGACTTCTTTTTCTCTGGTTAGATACCTAGTAGTGGGATTGCTGGATCACACAGTAGATCTACTTTTAGTTCATCAAGGAATTTCCACACTGTTTTCCATAGTGGTTTTACTAGTTTACATTCCCATCAACAGTGTAAAAGTGTGCTCTTTTGACCACATCCACACCAACGTCTATTATTTTTGGATTTTTTGATTATGAATATTCTTGCAGGAGTGAGTTGGTATCACATTGTGGTTTTGGTGTACACTTCCCTGATAATTAGTGATGTTGAACGTTTTTCCATATGCTTCTTGGCCATTTGTATACCTTCTTTTGAGAACTGTCTATTCATGTCCTTAGCCCACTTTTTGATGAGATTTTTTTTTTCTTGCCTGTTTATTTGAGTTCTTTGTAGATTCTGGATATTAGTCCTTTGTCAGATGTATAGATTGTGAAGATCTTCTCCCACTCTGTTAGTTGTTTGTTAACTGTGCTAATTATTTCTTTTGCTGTGCAGAAGCTTTTAAGCTTAATTAAGTCCCATCTATTTGTCTTTGTTTTAGTTGCATTTGCTTTTGAGTTTTTGGTCATGAAGTCTTTGCCTAAGCCAATGTCTAGAAGGCTTTTTCTGATTTTATCCTCTAGAATCTTTGTTGTTTCAGGTCTTAAATTTAAGTCTTTGATCCATCTTGAGTTCATTTTTGTATAAGGTGAGAGATGAAGAGATGAAGATCCAGTTTCATTCATTTACATGTGCCTTGCCCATTATCCCAGAACCATTTGTTGAATAAGGTGTCCTTTCCCCACTTTATGTTTTTGTTTGCTTTATTGAAGATCAGTTGGCTGTAAATATTTGGCTTTATTTCTGGGCACTCTATTCTGTTTCACTGGTCTATGTACCTATTTTAATAACAGTATACCATACTGTTTTGGTGACTACGGCATTATAATATAGTTTGAAGTTGGGTAGTGTGATGCCTCCAGATTTGTTCTTTTTGCTCAATCTTGCTTTGGCTATGCAGGCTCTTTATTGGTTCCATGTGAATTTTAGGATTGATTTTTTTCTAGTTCTGTGAAGAATGTTGGTGGTATTTTAATGAGAATTGCATTGAATTCGTAGATTTCTTTTAACAGTATGGTCATTTTTACAATATTGATTCTACCCATCCATGAGCATGGGATGTGTTTCCATTTGTTTGTGTCATCTATGATTTCTTTCAGCAGTGTTTTGTAGCTTTCCTTGTAGAGGTCTTTTACATCCTTGGTTAGGTATATTCCTTTGTGAAAGAAGTTGAGTTCTTAATTTGATTCTCAGCTTGGTCACTGTTGGTGAATAGCAGAAATACTGATTTGTGTACATCAATTTTGTGGCCTGAAACATTGCTGAATTCATTTGCCAGTTCTAGGAGCTCTTTGGATGAGTCTTTAGCGTTTTCAAGGTATACAATCATATTCTCAGCAAACAGTGACAGTTTGACTTCCTCTTTACCGATTTGGATGCCCTTTATTTCTCTCTTGTCTGATTGCTCTGGCTAGAACTTCCAGAACTATGTTGAGTAGAAGTGGTGAAAGTGGGCATCCTTGTCTTGTTTCAGTTCTCAGGAAAAATGCTTTCAACTTTTCCCCATTCAGTATAATGTTGGCTGTGAGTTTGTTGTAGATGGCCTTTATTACCTTAGGGTATGTCCTTTCCACGCCGATTTTTCTGAGGGTTTTAATCATAAAGGGATGTAGGATTTTGTCAAATGCTTTTTATGCATCTATTGAGATGATCATGTGCTTTTTGTTTTTAATTCCATTTATGTGGTGTATCACATTTATTGACTTACATATGTTAAACCACCCCTGCATCACTGGTGAAAAACCCACTTGATCATGGTGGATTATCTTTTCGATATGCTGTTAGATTTGGTTCACTAGCATTTTGTTGAGGATTTTTGCATCTATGTTCATCAGGGATATTGGTATGTAGTTTTCTTTTTTTATTATGTCCTTCTGTAGTTTTGGTATTAGGGTGATACTGCTTCATAGAATGATTTAGTGAGGATTCCTTCTTTCTCTATCTTTTGGATAGTGTCAATAGAATTGGTACCAATTCTTCTTAATGTATGATAGAATTCAGCTGTGAATCCATCTGGTCCTGGGCTTTTCTTTGTTGGCAATTTCTCAATTACCATTTCAATATCACTGCTTGTTATCAGTCTGTTCAAAGATTCTATATCTTTCAGGTTTAATGTATGTATTAGTCTGATCTCACACTACTAATAAAGACATACCTGAGACTAGGTAATTTATAAAGGAAAGAGGTTTAACTGACTCACAGTTCAGCATGGCTGAGGAGGCCCTAGGAAACTTAAAATGATGGCAGAAGGGGAAGCAAATACATCCTTCTTCACAGGGTGGCAGGAAGGAGAAGAATGAGTGCCCAGTGAAGGGGAAAACCGCTTATAAAACCATCAGATCTCGTGAGAAATAACTCACTATTACAAGAACAGGATGGGGGAAAGTGCCTCCATGATTCACTTATCTCTACCTAGTCCCTCCCATGACATGTGGGAATTATGGGAACTACAATTCAAGGTGAGATTTGGGTGGGGACACAGCCAAACCATATTATTCCACCCCTTGCCACTCCCAAATCTCATGTTCTCACAATTCAGTACACAATCATGCCCTTCCGACAGTCTCCTGAAATCTTAACTCATTTCAGCATTATCACAGAAGTCTAAGTCCAAGATCTCATTTGAGACAATGCCTATGAGCCTGCAAAATCAAAGGAAAGTTAGTTACTATCCAGATACAATGGAGATACAGGCATTGGGCAAACACACACATTCCAAATGGAAGAAATTGGCCAAAACTAAGGGGCTACAGGACCCATTCCAGTCCAAAATCCAATAGGTCCAATAGGACAATCATTAAACTTTAAAGTTCCAAAATGATCTCCTTTAACTTCATGTCTCACATCCAGGGCACACTGATGCAAGAGCTGGGCTCCCACAGCCTTGGGCAGCTCCACTCCTGTGGCTTTGGAGGGTATAGCTTCCCTCCCTGCTGTTTTCACGGGCTGCGGCTTTTCCAGGTGCGTGGTGAGCGCTCTCAGTGGATCTACCATTCTGGGGTCTGGAAGACAGTGGCCCTCTTCTCCCAGCTCCACTAGGCAGTGCCCCAGTGGGGCTCTGTGTGGGGGATCCAATACCACATTTCTCTTCTGCACTGCCCTAGCAGAGGGTCTGCATGATTGCTCTGCCCCTGCAGAAATCTTCTGCCTGGACAGCCAGGTGTTTCCATACGTTCTCTGAAATCTAGGTATAGGTTCCGAAACCTCAATTCTTGAATTCTGTGCACCTGCAGGCGTGACACCATGTGGAAGCTGCCAAGGCTTGGGGTTTGCACCGTCTGAAGCCATGGCCTGAGCTATACCTTGGCCTCTTTCAACCACAGCTGGAGTGGTCATGATGCAGAGCACCAAGTCCGTAGGGTGCACACAGCAGGGGGTCTCTGTGCCCTTCCCATCAAACAAGTTTTTCCTCCTAGGCTTCCAGGCCTGTAATGAGAGGGGCTGACACATGTTTAAAATCTCATCTCATTTTAAATATGGCAAAACTAAGGCACAGAGAGATTAGGAAGTTTGGCCAGTGTCACACAGCTGGTAAATAGCTAAGCATCAAATCAAACTCAGGAAACGTAACTCCGAAGTCAGAAGTCAATACTTTTTTCTTCTAAATGTTCCCTCAAAACCTAAAAATCTCATCTAATTCAGTCACTGTAACAACACATATACCCTAATAAATAGTCAAAAGTAAGAAAGACTGAAGAGGAGCATTATAAAGTATGCTTCCCAAGAGGGTTCTTCATTCCTAATTCTATGCAAATAATTAAGTTATTAGGTTTCAGAAACCTCTTAATGCCTTCATTGACATTTTATGACTCCTTAAGTCCATGTCACAGCTTTTTAAAAATATGAATAATAGTTTTTTCCCAGTATTTATATGTTTTGTTTTGTTTTAATAAATCTTGTTATGTATATTTAACATACACAACAGGATGTTTTGTGATACATAGATATAGAAAAATTGGTACTATTATAAAACAAGATAACATATTCATATTCCCACGTAGTTATCATTTTTTTTCCACCATGGCAAGAGTAGCTAAAAATATGAAACACTTCATGAATTTGCCTGTCATCCTTGTTCAGGGGCCATGCTGATCTCTTTTTAAAAAAATTTTTGTGGGTATAGAGTAGATGTATATATTTATAAGAACATGAGATGTTTTGAGACTGGCATGTAATATGAAATAAGCACATCAAAGAGAAGGGGGGTATCCACCCCATCAACCATTTAACTCCTTTAAGTTATATACAATCAAATTACACTCTTTTAAGTTATCTTAAAGGGTAAAATTAAGTTATTATTGACTGTAGTCACCGTGTTGTGCTATCAAATATAGGTCTTATTCATTCTTTCTACTTTTTGTACCCTTTAACCATCCCTACCCCTCACTACCCTTCCCAGCCTCTGGTAATTATTCTTCTACTTTCTGTGTCCATGAGTTCAATTGTTTTGAATTTTAGATCCCACAAATAAGTAAGAACATGTGATGTTTGTCTTTCTGTGCCTGGCTTATCTCACTTAGCATAATGATCTCTAGTTCCATCCATGTTGTTGCAATTGACTGGATCTCATTGTTTTTGCTGGCTGACTAGTGCTCCATTGTGTATATGTACCACTTTTTCTTTATTCATTCATCTGTTGTGAACACTTAGGTTGCTTCAAAATCTCAGCTATTGTAAACAGTGCTTCAACAAACATAGGAGAGCAGATATCTCTTCAATATACTGATTTCCTTTCTTTTGGGTATTTTGGTACATCGGTTACAATGTACACTATTTGGTTGATGATTATACTAAAAGCCCAGAATTCACCATGAAACGGTATATTCACGTATATACAAACAACCAAAAAACACATTTAAAAAAGGTTCCACATCACTAATCATCAGAGAAGTGTATATCAAATCCACAATGAGATACCATCTCACACCAGTCAGAATACCTGTTATTAAAAAGTCAGAAAATGTCAGGTGCTGGCAAGGCCGTGGAGAAAAGGAAATGCTTATACACTGTTTGTGGGAATGTAAATTAGTTCAGCCACTGTGGAAAGCAGTTTGGAGAGTTCTCAAAGGCTTTAAAACGAAACTATTATTTGACCCAGCAATCCCATCACTGGGTATATATTTGAAAGAAAATAAGTTATGCTACTAAAAAGACAGTTGCACTTATATGCTCATTACATCACTATTCACAATAGCAGACATGGAATCAACCTAGATGCCCAGCACTGGTGGATTGGATAAAGAATATGTGGTAAATATACACCATGGGATGCTATGTAGCCTTAAAAAGAACAAAGTAATGTCCTTTGCAGAAACATGGATACAGTGAGAGGCCATTATCTTAAGCAAATTTACACAGGAAGAGAAAACCAAACACCACAGTGTTCTCACTTATAAGAGGGAGCTAAACACTGAGTAACCATGGACATAAAGATGGCAGCAATTGACTCTGTGGACTACCAGAGTGGGGAAGGAGTGAAGGGGGCAAGAGTTGAAAAACTAGTTATTTGATACTAGGCTCATTACCTGTGTGGATGGATAACTTGTCCTCTAAACCTCAGCATCATGCAATATACCCATTTAACAAACCTGCACATATACCCTGTTAATCTAAAATAAAAGTTGAAATTATTTTTAAAAAGTAACAAAACTTCCCCCTAAATCTATAAAACTAAAAATTATTGAAAAAATAAAAATAATGAGAAGAGAAAGTAAAACAGGCTGCCCATCTAACTGGTACCAATCAATTGAGAGTAACTTAGTCACCCTTTAATCCTTTGTAAATTGGAAATACGGTTTATATTATACATTTTAAACTATCAAAATGAATTAGTGCACTGGTGGCTTGATGCAGCATTATGACTTTTTAATTCTTTTGATCATTTAACAAGCATGTATTGAGAGTAAGACATTGTGTTAGATGTCAGGTGTAGAATGTCAAAGAAGAGACCAATACCCTACTTTCAAGGATGTTATGGTTTAGTGAAGGAGACAGTCATTAAAGAAAAATCCGAAATAAATCTACAAATACAAGGAATAGTATTACCTTTTAAATTAACATAAAAATATGCAATTGGAGAGAATATCAGTGGGAAAATAGTTAATATTGAAGGGCTCAGAATAGATCAATTTGAAAAAGAGACAATTAGGCTGAGATTTGAAAAATGAAAAGAGGTTTGTCTGAGAAAGAGTAAAGTGATTAAAGATTCCAGAGAGAAAAAAAAACAGCAATTTGATAAGAGTCATTCAAAAGCATTATGTAAGCATTTTTCAATATAAAATATTAAGTATTGTTTTAAATAATGGAAGTCTGTAGTTTTCCCAAGAATTGCCAAACTTTATATTGATTATGAAACCATAATGCTAATTATCCAGTGTATTTTCATTAAATCTTTCAAGACCTGGGGGCTTTTTATTGTAATGTTTCAATTGCATCATTCATTCAATTTTTAGTTATGATCATTTTATATTGAAATCTTCTAATTATATTCTTGTCATTAGATCAGTAGAATGTTTTCCTAGCTGTGAGTTCAAAATGTCTTTCATAAAGTGTCCATTTATTAAAAATTGATTTACAGTATACAGTCCATCAGGGAGAATCATTCTAATTTCACGAGATGTATTTGAAAAAAAGAAAAGAGTCACTCCAGGCTGGAACAGTGCTGTTCTTTGTGGAGCATCCTTCCGTTTTTTTCAAAGAGTTTTACCTTAGCTGAAATTTTCTTTAAATTAACTTTTCTAGTTTCCAGATATTACAGCCAACTCCACTATTTCATGTATGGTGGAATAGGTGACATGTTGGCCTTGCACAGCACTTTTGTTCCTGAGTGACAGATTTGTAGTAGAATGATATCCAGAAATCATTGTAATTGCAGCAGTATTTTATGCAATTTTTGAAGAATATTCTCTGCTCAAGGATTTCAAAACAGTCTTCTAATGGTAAATTACCTTCACAATATCTCTTTTTGTTAACTGCAATAAGTGAAGCAAAGAAAGTTATAGTCTACCAGGGTCTTCTGCTGACTTTCATCAACACATTTGTTGGCTATCTACTGAATGCTCTACACTTAGATGGCTGCAGAGAGGAGATTTAAGGGAAATAAAAGGCAAAATTCCTGAAGTCAGTTGTTTGATTTTGTAAGGAAGAAAAATGAACCAAAGAAAATAAAAAATATGTAGAAAACATTTATAGATAAATTAAGGCTATTCCTATTAAGTGGTCTTGTGTTTAGACTTGTAAAAAGGCTAGAGAAAGAGGTCTTATTGTATAATTAGAATCATTGACCTTAAGGAAGTTTTTTCTTTTCTTTTTTTTTTTTTTTTGAGACAGTGTCTCGCTTTGTCACCCAGGCTGGAGTGCAATGGCACAATCTCGGCTCACTGCAACCTCCACCTCCCGGGTTTAAGCAATTCTCTTGCCTCAGCCTCCCAGGTAACTGGGATTACAGGTGTATGCCACCATGCCCAGGTAACGTTTTTGTATTTTAGTAGAGGTGGGGTTTCACCATTTTGCCCAGGCTGGTCTCTAACTCCTGAGCTCAGGCAATCCACTCGCCTCGGCCTCCCAAAATGCTAGGATTACAGGCATGAGCCACCACACCCAGCTGACCGTGAGAAAGTTTCTAATCATTGAGGCAGATGATTTGGCACTGCAAAGTGGCAATAACATTATGATTAGATTAAATGGCATATTTAGGTGTATAGAGGCCAAAGAGGGCACATTTTCTGTGAGGGTTGGCCTGCAGTTTTGCCAAATACAGCAGAGTTGGATAGTCCAAAATCAAGTAGAATAAAAGGCCCTTTGGTAGAGGGAAGGGTTTCTGCCAACAGAAATAACTTGAGTAATTAAAAAGAAAAAAGATCAAAATGACACCAAGGTAAAGCCCTTACTACACTATGGGTCAAAAATCAAATGAGTCATAATCATACAAGAAACCCTAGAAATTACTCAGTCCACTCACAATCTTCATCCAATTATGAATGTACCAATGAAATCCTAATTTATGTTTTGTTGTATTAATTAGGAGACATTTCTATGAAATAGAAATAGGGACATAAAATGTTAATATATAGTTTCAACTGATTATATGAGAGATCTTCAAAAAGTTCAGAGAAAATGTGTATTATGAAAAAACCATGCATACATTTCAAAATTTTTACACCAAAATAAACTCATACTAACTTGTTATGATATGTCTGAAGAGAAGTTAGTCTGAGGCACTAAGAAGGATACGCCATCAGTCTAAAAAGAGCCCTTGTCAGAACAACATGAATTCGGCCATAATTGAAGCAAGAACAGTCAAATTTGTAGTGAAGCATGGGTGGAAGAATACTCAAGCTTCTTCCACCCAGAGATTTGGGTGGTAATCATTGATCCTTTATAAAAATTTTATGGAAACAACGTCCTTAAGTAATCAGCAGTTTACAAACGGGTAACTTGTTTCAAGAAAGTACAAGATGATGTTGAAGATGAAGCCTGCAACAGCAGACTGTTCACATAAATTTGTGAAAAAAAAATTAACCTTTCTTGAGTCTTAATTGAAGAGGACCAATAATTAGCAGCACAAGCAATAGCCAACACCATAGATATCTCAATTGGTTCATCTTATACAATTCTGACTGAAAAATTAAAGTTGAGGAAACTTTCCACTTGATGGGTGCCAAAACTGTTGCAGCCAGATCAGCTGCAGAAAACAGCAGAGCTTTCAATGGAATTTTAAATAAGTGTGATCAAAATTTCAAAACAGTTATTTGAAGAATTGTAGCAGGACATGAAATGTAGCTTTACCAGTATGACCCAGAAGACAAAGCACAACTAAAGCAATGGCTACCAACAGGTGTGAGTGGTCCAGTCAAAGCAAAAAATTGACTGGTTAAGAGCAAAGAAAATGCAACCGTTTTGGGGGAAGTTTAAGGCATTTTGCCTTTTTACTTTCTGGTAGGTCAAAGAACAATAACATATGCTTATTATTAGAGTGATTGAGAAAGTTAGTCAAAGCTTTAGCAGATAAATGTCTGAGATAGCTTCACAAGAGCCCTTTTCCACCATGACAATGCTCCTGTGCATTCCTCTCATTAAAAGAAAAAAAAAAAGGAGGGTCCAGGTGTGGTGGCTCACACCTGTAATCCCAACATTTTGGGAGGCCAATGCAGGTGGATCACTTGAGGCCAGGAGTTCGAGACTAGCCTGGCCAACGTGGCAAAACCCGTCTCTATTAAAAATAGAAAAAATCAGCTGGGCATGGTGTTGCATGCCTGTAATCCCAGCTACAGGCTGATGCACAAGAACCCCTTGAACCCAGGAGGCAGAGGCTGCAGTGAGCTGAGATCACGTCACTGCACTCTAGCCTGGTTGACAGAGTGAGACTGTCAAAAAAAAAAAAAAAAAGACAAAGAAAGGAAGGAAGGAAGGAAAGAAAAGAAAAGAAAAAAGAAAAGGAAGGAAGGGAGAAAAGAAAGAAAGAAAGAGCGAGAAAGAAAGAAAGGAAAGAGAAAGAGAAAGAAAAGAAAGAATGAAAGAAAGAGAAAGGAAGGGAAAGGAGAGGAGAGGAAAGGAAAGGAAGAAAAAGAAAGAAAGGAAAGAGAAAGAGAAAGAAAAGAAAGAATGAAAGAAAGAGAAAGGAAGGGAAAGGAGAGGAGAGGAAAGGAAAGGAAGAAAAAGAAAGAAAGAAAGAAAAAAGGAAAAAGAAAAAAGGGCACTTTGGTGAGAGTTTTAATGGGAAATCAGTAAGCAAGTCCTGCATCGGCTCCCTTTGACTTCTTTTTGTTTCCTAATTTTAAAAAATCTTTAAAAGGCACTCATTTCTGTTCAGTTAATAATGTAAAAAAAGACTGCTTTGATGTAGTCAAAGTCCAATGACTCTCAGTTCTTTAGGAATGGACTAAATGTTTGGTAATACCACTTACAAAAGTGTCTTGAACTTGATGGAGCTTACATTGAGAAATAAAGATTATATTTTTAATTTTATCTCAATTCCATTGTCCCACAAGTTGTTAGAAGTTCCCTCAGATTTTTATAGAACTGTGTAGAAAATTTCCAGAAATTTTACTGAGACATAATTCTTTTTGCTTCTGCCCAATTTACTAAAGGCTCTTTGTATTATCTCATTAAACACTCTGTGAATAACTTGGCTGATATTAAGTCCATTGGTCTGAAGCAAAAATTCTTACAATTTTAACAAAATCAGGAACTCCCATGACACACTATTTTTAAACTTACCTTTACACTAGTATGATCTTATTTACAAACTATTCACACATTTATTAACTCAAGCAATTCTCATAACATGCTGTGTATATAGTGTTATTGTTACATCTGTACCGTTAGTTTATCATTTAATATTACTTGGCTTCTCCATAAAACAGTAAAAATCACCTTTAATTAAAAAACATTATAAAATAATAAAGTAGAAAACCTACTCTAAGAAAAAAAATCTAAATATACTGTAGTAGCTAGTCTATAAAAATGATCCACAAAAAAAATCACACTTCTTGGTATTCATGTTTTCTTGTAGTTCCTCTCCTTGAATCAGGGTTGAACTAAAGACTTGCTTTTGATCAATAAAATGCAGTGAAAGTGAAGCTGCCTAAGTTGTGTGGCTATGTTAGAAACACCTCGTGGCTTCCTCCTGGCTCCCTTAGAATACTGGCACTAGATGAATCAAGCAGTCATTAAAAAGTTCCACTACCTGATGACCATTATGTTGTGAGGAAGCCATGCACAGGGGCTGCAGGTGTGGGTGGGAGAGAACGAGAGCTAGATTGGGTCTGGCCTGCCCAAAGTGGGGTTAGTCATTCCAGCTATGTTGCCAGGCATGTCGATGAAGAAGCCATATGCCATTCTTTGAATGTTCCTCAAAGCACAAGGGTTGAAAATTTAATCCTCAAATTCATATGTTTATTGGAGATGTAACCTTTGGGAGGTAATAAGAATTAGATAAGGTTATTAGAGTGGGGCCTTCATGATAAAAATGATGGTGTCATAAGAAGGGAAAGATCTGAGCTGACACTCATGTTCTTGCCTTGTCACATCTAATGCTCTCCACCAAGTCATACCACAACAGGAAGATCCTCACCAAATGAACCACACTCTGTGACTTACCAGGTTCCGGAACCATGTGCCAAATAAACCTTTTTTCTTTACAAATTACCAAGTCTATGGCATTCAGTTATAACAATAGAAAATGGACTAATACATTATCTTTGAAATTTAGTTCAATTGAATTTTCAGATGACTCTAGTCCAACCTCCTTCTAACTGTATCTGCATGAGAGATCCTAAAAGACAACAGATGAGCCCAGTTAAGTCACAGAATATTAGAAAATAATGATTATACCATTAAATTTTGGGGTGGTTTGTTTTGCAGCCATAGGTACCTGAAACATGCACCAAATACAGAAGTCCACAGTGTTATGATCTTCAAGTTTGTCTTGAGATTTCTAATAGTCTAAGCAAAAAGAAGTATAATTGCAGTAGACCCCTTTTGTCTGAAGTTTCACTTTCTGTAGTTTCAGTTACCTGCGAGCAAGAGAGGTAGAAAAATAGCTGAGTACAGTACAATAAGATATTTTGAGAGGGAGAGAGACAGAGACCTCATTCATGTAACTTTTATTATAGTATATTGTTATAATTATTCAATTTTATTACCAGTTATTATTAATCTTATTGTGCCTAATTTATAAATTAAACAATATGATAGGTGATATGGTTTGGCTTTGCCCCCACCCAAATCTCATCTTGAATAATAGTTCCCATATAATCCCCACATGTTGTGGGAGGGGCCCAGTGGGAGGTAACTGAATCATGGGGGATGTTTTCCCCCATGCTATTCTTAGGATAGTTGAGTAAGTTCTCACGAGATCTGATGGTTTTATAAGGGTCTTCCTCCTTCACTGAGTTCTCATTCTTCTCTCTCCTGCTGCCATGTGAAGAAGGAGGTACTTGCTTCCCCTTCTGCCATGATTGTAAGTTTCCTGAGGCCACCCCAGCCATGCTAAACTGTGAGTCAATTAAACCTCTTTCCTTTATAAATTACCCAGTCTCAGCTATATCTTTATTAGCAGCATGAGAACAGACTAATACAATAGGCATGTATGTGTAAGAGAAAACAGTATATATATGGTGTGAAAAATGAGTGCTAGAGAGGTGGAGTGAAATGATATAATATAGATTCTCTCATGCTTTATAAAGAGTTTGGTATATACTCTCTATGACCAGTGAACATGACCAAGTCTCTAATTTCAATGTGGTGGTACTGTCAGAAAAGACAATGGGTTCAGGGAGTAAAAAGTATAATATATTATTAACAACACTTCTAGAACTTGAATATCAAGAAAAAGAAGACTAAAATATTTCTTTGTGATCTCATCAAGCTTATCTTCTCAAATATGGGAGACATTTAAGCATGTATTATGATTATCTATTGCTACATTACAATCCACCTCAATCTTTAGGGACTGAAAACAACAATTTAAAAAGTTCTTGATGTGAAAGCTTATTTCTGCTCTATGTACTGTCCACTGAGGAAGTATAACTAAAGGTAGAGGGATCTACTTCCAAGATGGCTCAGTTACGTGAACGGCAAGTTGATGCTGGCTATTGGTTGGTAATTGAACCAAAACTGGGCTGGGGTATCTCAGATCATCTTTACATGGATATCTCCATGTGCCTGGCCTTCCTTATAGCATGGTTCAAGAAAGAACATCCTATGTGACAAGAAGTGGAAGCTATAAGCTTCTTAAGACTGAACGTGAAAACAGATACAAGTTCCTTTCTGTCAAATTCTATTATTCAAGTAGCCACAGAGCCTATGATCAAGGGTGTGGAACATAGATGTAATCTTTCAATGGGAAAAGTTATAAGACTTTCTGCATATTTTTTAAAATGTAACTTCATGTTTCAAAGTTAATATAAAGTATTTTGAAGGGAATTAACAATTGATAATCTAGGAAATAAAGGAGCTTATTTATCATAAGAAGAAGTAGATATAAAGGGAAAGATCCAACCATTAATAGATAAGGACTACTGTGAAGAGTAGAGTATTCAGCTCAAACTCTGACTACATATAAGAAGTTTGGCTGGGCGCGGTGGCTCACGCTTGTAATCCCAGCACTTTGGGAGGCTGAGGCAGGCGGATCACGAGGTCAGGAGATCGAGACCACGGTGAAACCCCGTCTCTACTAAAAATACAAAAAAATTAGCCGGGCGTGGTGGCGGGCGCCTGTAGTCCCAGCTACTTGGAGAGGCTGAGGCAGGAGAATGGTGTGAACCCGGGAGGCGGAGCTTGCAGTGAGCCGAGATCGCGCCACTGCACTCCAGCCTGGGTGACAGAGCGAGACTCCGTCTCAAAAAAAAAAAAAAAAAAAAAAAAGTTTGAGTAGCAATTTAAATTATTTTTAGATATGGAAGAAAAGGAAGATGTGTGAAAGCATGATTGATAGCCTTCATTTTCTGTGATGAAGGTGGGGGTGTTGAGAAGAGTAATAAAGATCTGAATTTGCAATCAAGAAAATGCAAAGAAAAACTGATTAGGTACAAGTTAAAAGACTGTCAAACAGTTATTACGGCCCAGAAGAGGCTGAGATGTCCAAATGTATGTCAGAGCTAATAGGTATAATTAAAGAGTTTCTCGGCACCATATAGCAATCCAGAGCAGGAAAAAGACAATGTGTGGATTCATTGATATATGGATATTAACAGAATATGTCTAGTAAAAGGATGTTAAACCAAAAGAATCAAGGTTGCTAAAGAGAAAACAGCATTAAAGTGGTTAACCACTGGGTCTAAGGTGAATTATGAAAGAAAAGAAAAATAAAATGTAGCAGAGCCCATGGCACATGAAGAGAGTACAGAGGGGTCCAGGAACTGAAATCTCAATGAAGAATAACAAATTTAGTAAGGTTAAGGGCATGTTTAACTTGTGATTTTTTAAAAACATAATTCATATTTTTCGTTTAAATCTAGCTAATTTTATACAAAGTACTTTAACAATCTGATAGTTGCAAACTTTTCTGACTGGTTACTTTTGAGTACTTTGTCATTATGAGGAGGTTTTTAAAGGGTCCATTGGAAGAAAAGTTTGTGCCTGTATCACATGTAATATTTTCAGAGAAAATAAATCTGCATAGTCTTAATTTTCAAAACTTCACTTTAAGTCATACAATATATTCCATTAATACGAATAAACATATACTAGTTGGTAAACTTCTATGTTGTTTCATTTATTATTATTATCATTATTTGAGATGGAGTCTGGCTCTGTCGCCCAGGCTTGTGTGCAGTGGTGCGATCTTGGCTCACTGCAAGCTCTGCCCTCCCGAGTTCACGCCATTCTCCTGTCTCAGCCTCCAGAGTAGCTGGGACTACAGGTACCCACCACCACGCCCAGCTAATTTTTTGTATTTTTAGTAGACAGGGTTTCACCGTGTTAGCCAGGATGGTCTGGATCTCCTGACCTCATGATCCGCCTGCCTCGGCCTCCCAAAGTGCTGGGATTACAGGGGTGAGCCACCGCACCCAGCCAGTAACCTTCTATGTTGTTTTAAAGGGAGCTATTGGGACAGTCTGAATGTAATAGGCCTGAAATAGCCATATGACATAATTTGTTATAGTGTGATAATTTAAAAACATATTTTAATAACATTTACAATAAAATTCATTTAATGAAAAGCTTCTTAAGAAGAGAAAGCATATGAAGAAATAATTTAGGTAGTTATTTGCTGTTAATAAAGCTTCTAAGATAGGACTGACTATAATAAGAGTCAACTTAATTTAAAAGACAAGATATTGAGAGAAGCTATATAGAGAGAATTTTTTAATTACTTAGTATAGTAGCAGAAAACAGCAGGAGATACATGAAAACGCTCCATTCATAATAACAAAAATATATAGAATAATACCAAGCAGTAAGTTCACCCACAAACTGAAGGAACATTTTTAAAGAAAATTGCAAACCTTTAAAAAATATAAAAATATGTAAGTACATGGAAAAGTATTGCTGTTTGGGTAGCTTCTATGTCCAAAGCCTCCTCTGAGACTCAAGGCAAGTTCCTTTGACCTATGAGATTGTAAGTTCATAAAGTAGTTATTTACTACCAAGATACAATGGTGGCACAGGCATTGAGTAAATATTCCCATTTCAAAAAGGAAAAATCTGACAAAAGAAAGGAACAATAAGCCCCATGTGAGTCCTAAACCTAGCAGGCTGGAAATTAAACCTTAAAGCTCCAAAGTAATCCTTGACTCCGTGTCCCACATCCTGGAAAATGCCAGTGTGATGATTGGGCTCTGGTACCTGCAGCTTTTGCAGGCTGAGAGTGCATGCTGCTGGTGGCTCTACTGTTTTAGAGTCTGGAGGATGGTGGCCTTGTTCCCACAGCCACACAAGGCAATGCCCTAGTGGGGACTTTGTGTGGGGACTCCAACCATGTATTTCTGCCTTGGCACTGCCCTACAAGGCCTCCACTCCTGTCTCAGGCTTCTGCCTGGTCACCCAGGCTTTCCCATAAATCCTCTGAAATCTAAGTAGAAGATGCCAAGCCTCCTTCACTCTTTCATTCTGCACACCTGCAGACTTAACACCACATGGAAGCCACCAGGGCTTACAGCAGCTAGTGCTCTCCAAGGTGCCAGCCTGAGCTGTACTTGGGGCATTTTGAGCTTCAGCTGGAGCTGGAACAGCTAGGATGTGGAGAGTAGCCCCTGAAAGTGGGGTAGGGCAGTGGCACCATGAGCCTGGCCCCTGAAACAATTCTTTTCTCCTAGGCATCTGGACCTATGATGTGAGGGGCTGCCTTAGAGATTTCTGAAATTCCTTCCAGGCCTATTTACCACTGTCTTGGTTATTAGCACCTGGCTGTCTTTTAGTCACGACAACATCTCTATCAAATGTTTGCTCTGTAGCCTTCCTGGATTTATCTCATCTTGAATTGTGGCTCCCATAATCCCCATGTGTCATGGGAGGAAGCTGGTAGGAGGTAATCAAATCATTGGGGCAGATTTTTCCCGTGCTGTTCTCATGATAGTAAATAAGTCTCACAAGATCTGATGATTTTAAAAAGGGCCGTTCCCATGCACACGCTCATGCTCTCTTGGCTGCTGCCATGTAAGATGTGCTTTTGCTTCTCCTTCGCCTTCCACCATGATTGCGAGGCCTCCCCAGCCACGTGAAATTGTGAATCCATTAAACCTCTTTTTCTTTATAAATTACCCAGTCTTGGGTGTTTCTTCATAGCAGTATGAAAATGGACTAATACACCTGAAAATGCTTTTTCCTTCTCTACCACAAGGCTAAGCTGCAGATTTTCTAAATTTTTACAATTTTATTTCCTTATAATGACAAGTTCCAACTGTAAGTCATTTCTTTGCTACAATATCTAATCAAAGGCTGTTAGACTCAGCCAAGCCCCATCTTGTATAATTTTCTGCTTAGAAATTTCTTCCACCATATACCTTAGGTCATCACTCTTTTTTCTTTTTCCTTTTTTTTTTTTTTTTTGAGATGGAGTTTTGCTTGTTGCCCAGGCTAGAGTGCAATGGCATGATCTTGGCTCACTGCAACCTCTGCCTCCTAGGTTCAAGCGATTCTCCTGCCTCAGCCTCCTGAGTAGCTGAGATTACAGGCATGCGCCACCACGCCCAACTAATTTTGTATTTTTAGTACAGATGGAGTTTCTCCATGTTGCTCAGGCTGGTCTCGAACTCCCGACCTCTGGTGATGTGCCCACCTCGGCCTCCCAAAGTGTTGGAATTACAGGCGTGAGCCACCACGCCCGGCCCAGGTCATCACTCTTAAGTTCAACCTTCCACAAACCCCTATGGCATGGCTACAATATGGCTAAGTTCTTTGATAGGGTATAACAAGGGTAACCTTTGCTCTAGTTCCCAATAAGTTCCTCATTTCCATCTGAGACCTCATTAACCTAATCTTCACTGTCCACATTTCTATCAGCAATTTGGTAACAACCACTTAAGCCGTCTCTAGGAAGTTCCAAACTTTTCTTCATTTTTCTTTCTTCTTTTGATCCCTCCAAACTCTTCCCATCTCTGCCCATTACCCAGTTCAAAAGTCACTTCCACATTCTCTGGTATATTTATGGCAACACTTCAGTCCTGGTACCAATTTTTGGCATTAATCTATTTTGTGTTGTTACAAAAGAATACCTGAGGCCTGGTAATTTATAAGAAAAAGAGGGTTATTTGGATCAGTGTTCTGCAGGCTGTACAAGTATGGCACTACCATATGCTCAGCTTCTGGTGAGGCCTCAGGAAGCTTTTACTCATGGCAGAAAGTAAAGGGGGAACAGGTGTGTCACATAGCAAGAGAGGGAGAAAAAGAGAGAATGGAGTGGTCCTAGACTCTTTTTAACAACCAGATATCATGGTAACTCATTACAGTGAGGAGGGTACCAAGCCATTTATGAGGGATCCATCCCCATGACCTAAACACCTCCCACTAAACCCACCTCCAATATTAGAGGTCACATTTTAATGTTAAGATTTTGAGGGGACACACATCCAAACTATATCAGGGATTAAATGAATAAATGTGTAAAAGGAAACCTTAGAAGAACTAAAACAAAATAGACATATGCATTTTTTAATCTGATCTTATGATAAATAAGGCTATTTATGGCAAAAATTTAATGAAATAAAGGGTAAAGCAAAAGCTTTACAAGCTGCATTTTAAACATTGCATTTAAAATTATAAAATAATAAAAAAATAGGTAGAGAAAATGTGCAATCTTTATAAATTTAATTAATTAGTGGGAGATAAAATTATTCCCTCAAAAAAATAAGCAAATGCCTCAAAAGGACAAGTCATAGGGGAAACATATGTGGACTATAAAATTATTAAAACCATACCAAAACCAAACCAAACTAACAAAAACAAAACATAAAAACCTTCTAGCTTTCCATTCATCAACTAAATGAAAATATCAAATACATAAATAAGATTTTTTTGTCTGTCAAATAAGCAAATTAACAAACAATGGTAATGCCCAGTTTTAATGAGGATCAAGTGAAAGACAGTCTCATACATTGTAATGCAAATGTGAATTGATAAAAAGTTTTCTAGCATGATTTCAGAAACTTATTTAAGATCTTAAAATTGCTCAAACCCTTTGAATCAGTGATTTTATTCTAAGGAATTTGTTGGAAGAAAATAACCAGAAAGGTGCACAAAAATTATGTGAATTGGTTGTTCACTGTAGATGTTCTGATTAATTGTGAATTGTATATATAAAAATCATATTATATATACTTATATTCATGCATATAATATTCCAGTTATATAAAGCTGTCTTAAAATGTCTACATCTATATATCCATATCTATGTTGATTTATTGTTTGAATCTTTATGAAAGAAAACATTAATTGGGTTTCTTTTGGTCATGACATTATAGATAATTTTTATCTTCTTTATACTTGTCAAGAATTTTTAAAATTGCTGTAGTTGATGTTATTTAGAACAGAAAAACATTAGTGTATTTTAAGGCTTGTAGTTAAGTAATAAAGTTCCATAGTAATCATTTTTTAAATGCTTGCTCATTCTGAATTTAAAAAAATAATTCGCTATCTAATCATAAGGAGTAAATTCATTTTTAATATACATTTTTAATGCTATAGAAAATAGCTGTTTCGCAAACACTGTCTCATATATTAATCATAGCTATTACAAATGATAGCTGTTATTGCCCCTATTCAACAGATGGGAAGACTGTTGAGTTACTTTGCCAGAGATCAAAAGATAACAGTGATCAGGTTGGAATTTGAACACTGGTATTCTGACCCCTAATTATTCTATCGCCTTTGGCACAAACCCAGAGTTATGAAGTAGCAGTATTCTTCTTCTCTCCAGAATTATTTCTTCTGTGGTTTCAATGTGGGTAAAAACATTGGAAAGATGCAGTTAAAATTTTAAATGAGCTACCTAAAAAGGAAAATAGTTTTCATTCTAAGAATTTGTGTTTATTTTTGGATGAGAAACTTTAAACATAATAACAACATTTAAAGCACTTTCACAGAACTGAATAAGCAGCCAATACAAATGCGAGCAGAGGTTGCATCAATAATCTATCAATATTAATTCGATAACGTTATTCTTTGCCCATTAATGATTTTAAGTAATTTAGTAATTATTTATAAAACAAATGGCACAAGAGGCAATGTAAAATATAAAAGATCATTTTGCCCTCAAAAACCCTTTGCAGATGTTTGGATTAACAATTCACCTGGATCTCCTCTCTTTTTCCTTCACATTTGCTGATTGCTGTCACATCCACTAGTTCTAAAAGTGCTTCTTCATAGTTAACGTATCACTATAAATGACATAGTATTTGGTACAGTGTAACATGATATGGTAAAAGGCAGTGCAATGCACTATGTAAGGCACAATGCTATACAATATGATACACAGCCACAGTGATGCATTGTAGTATAATAACAGACAAATTAATACACTGGTGAAGAATACTTTCAGAAGAGGAAGGCACTGAGATTTTTCACTAGTCTGGTCCCCTCATTTATTATGAGAAAACTGAGACCCAGAAAGGTTAGTGAATTATTTAAGGAAATTAATCAAACATAGCATTTTTGAAAAGTCTTTTAAATTTGACAATACTGATATAAATATACATATCATTTGCTAAAAGTGGAAGACATCTTAAACCATGAAGTAGTTCAATAATAAAGAGCAAAATACTATCCAAGTGAGAAGTTGAACAGATGACAAATAAAAGGAAAGAATCGGATTTGATGCCAGTACAAAGTCAACTTTGTGCAACAGATCAGAGGTCAGATTTCAGGGTGGGAGTATGTGGCTCTGGATACACCTCGTGGGCAGAAACACCTATTTTTAAAAATATATATATCGGAAAATCTACAAACTGCTTTCTACAGTGGCTGAATTAATTTACATTCCCACCAGCAGTGTATAAGTGTTCCCTTTTCTCTGCAGGCCCAACAGCATCTGTTATTTTTTGACATTTTAATAATGGCCATTCTGAATGGTGAGAGATGGGGTCTTGTGGTTTTGATTTGCATTTCTGTAATGATTACTGATGTTGAGCATTTTTTGCATATGCTTGTTGGTCACATGTATGTCTTCTTTTGAGAAATGTCTGTTCCTGTCCTTTGCCCATTTTTTAAGAGAGTTCATTGTTTTTTGTTAATTTAAGTTCCTCATATATTCTGAGTATTAGACCTTTGTCAGAGGCATACTTTGTAAATATTTTCTCCAATTGTGTCAGTTGCTTGTTTGCTATGTAGATAGTGTATTTTAGTGTGCAAAAGCTCTTTAGGTTAATTAGATTCCACTTGTTAATTTTTGCTTTGTTTGTAATTGCCTTTACAGTCTTTGTAATGAAAACTTTGCTAGGGCCTGTGTCCAGAATGGTATTACCTAGATTTTCTCCTAGTTTTTGTATTTTTAGGTTTTATATTTAAGTCTTTAATTTATCTTGAGTTGATTTTTGTATATGGTGAAAGAGAAGGGGCCAAGTTCAATCTTCTGCATGTGGCTTCCCAGTTATTGCAGCATTGTTGATTGAATAGGGAGTCCTTTCTGCATTGCTTGTTTTCATCAATTTTGTTGAAGATCAAATGGTTTTAAGTGTGCAGCATTGTTTCTGGGCTCTCTATTCCACTCCATTGGTCAACGTCTCTGTTTTTGTACAAGTACCATGCTGTTTTTGTTACTGTAGCTTCACTGTACAGGTTGAAGTTGGGTAGTGTAAATGCCTCTCAGTTTGTTCTTTTTCCTTAGGATTGCTTTGGCTATTTGACTCTTATTTGGTTCCATTTGAATTTTAGAATAGTTTTTTTTCTAACTCCATTTGATAGGTATAGCAGGTAATCTGTAAACTGCCTTGGGCAATATGGCCATTTTAACAATATTGATACTTTCTATCCATGAGCACAGAATGTTTTTACATTTGTTTGTGTCATCTCTGATATTTTTTCAGCAGTGTTTTGTAATTCTCACTGTAGCTATCTTTCACGTTCCTGGATAGCTGTATCCCTAGATATTTTATTTTGTGTGTGCAGCTACCATGAATGAGATTTCATTCTTGTTTTGGCTTTTGGCTCGGATGTTATTCAACCCAGGAATCCCATTACTTGATATATACCCAAAGGAATATAAACCATTCTACCATAAAGACTCATGCATGTGTATGTTAGTCACAACACTATTCACAATTGTGAAGACAGAATCAACCTAAATGCCCATCAAAGGTGGATTGGATAAAAAAAAATGGTACATATTAACCGTGGAATACTACACAGCCATATAAAAGAACAAAATTATATCCTCTGAAAGAACATGGGTGGAACTGGAGACCATTATCCTACGTGCATTAATGCAGGAACAGAAAACTAAATACCACATGTTCTCACTATTAAGTGGGAGCTAAATATTGAGTACACATAGATACAAAGAAGAGAACAATAGACACCAGGGCCTACTTGAGGGTGGGAGGTAGAAGGAGGGTGAAGATTAAACAAGTACCTATTGGGTACCATTTTCATTACCTGCATGATGAAACAACTGGTACATCAAACCCCCACAACCTACAATTTACCCATGTGACAAACCTACACATGTATCCCCTGAACCTAAAGTAAAAGTTGAAATGAAAGAAAAAATATTGGTATCCCAGGTATAAACCTCATATTCTCACTATTTAGTAGCTACTCCATTCAGAATTCCCTTGGGGCAGAGAGCTTTGCAGAGGGCACCTTGATAATCATACAGGATGATACGTCTCTTATAGCTCACAAACATAGCCTTTCCTCAGTGCTCTTGACAAATAAGTTCTTTAAAAAGAGTTTGAAAATGTTGTATAATCATGTTTCATAAATTTGTATGTTAAGTAGGGTATTCTGAAGCCTATATTGGAAGTGCTACTTTTTTTTTTTTTTTTCAGGTGATAGTGTTAGCAGTTTAAGAGTCTGGTATTATCTTGAGATCCATATCTCTGCTGGACCACCCATAAATATAACTGCAATGAAGTGTATTGCTCTGGTAAGAGCCCATTAAGTTCTCATAATCTTTTTTGCAAACAGATAGAACTTTTGTTGTACACTTACATTGCTATCCAGAAAAATATATATTAAATTATTATACTGAGATAAATTATTCCATCATAGCAATTGTATTTTAAAATCTAATAATGTGTGTCACAAATACTTACTGAAAACTTCATTCAGTTATATACTATATTATATTGACTGCATTGATGAGCATGTTTCAAATCATGCTTACTCTGCTAGAGTAAGCTTAACTTTAAATCCTTTCCCTCACTGGTATGATAAGAGCTGAATTGAGTGCTAAAGACTATCAGTATTGATTCTTTTTTCTGCAGCAGGACTTTCACTTGGAAATAAATATTTGGAGAAGTTGGTATAGATTTTGGGTTTTAAATGACAGAGACTAAAAGTAACATTATTTTGTTACTACGTCTGTGTCCAGGATTATTTCACAAAGGCAAATATGATGGTCTTGGTTTAAATGAAAAATGAAGACAATTTTAATTGCTACGAAAATTGTTTTAATTACATTTAATTATTTGTTGTTAATACTCTATATTTTAATTGATAATAATCAAATAAATGTATCATTTTAATTGTCAAATATTCAACTAAAGCACTCTCATAAGACATTAAGTATAAGAATAATATTTATTACATTCATGCAACTGGTATTTTGCCTTTCATTTTTATTTCTTTAATATTTTGTGAATATCTCTATGTTCTCAATGATCAGGGGTATCTTAATGATAGAATATTAGAATTTTTTTTTTTTTTTTGAGTCGGAGTCTCTCTCTGTCCCCAGGCTGGAGTGCTGTGGCACGATCTCGGCTCACTACAAGCTCTGCCTCCTGGGTTCACACCATTCTCCTGCTTCAGCCTCCCGAGTAGCTGGGACTACAGGCGCCCACCACCATGCTCAGCTAATTTTTTGTATTTTTATTAGAGACGGGGTTTCACCATGTTAGCCAGGATGGTCTTGATCTCCTGACCTCGTGGTCCGCCCGCCTCGGCCTCCCAAAGTGCTGGGATTACAGGTGTGAGCCACCATGCCCGGCCAGAATATGTGTTTTAAGAACAGGAATTTTACCTTACCTCTTACAAATATATATGAATTTTTTTTCAATATAGAATTGTAATGATAATCTACTTTTTTGAAGACAAGAAAACATTTTTCTGAAATTTTTTTAGTACGTACATAAAGAAGAAGAAACATACTATTTCTTAGCCTTGCTAAAGCAGAATTTAGTTCCTATTACTACTTTTCATCAGAACTGATATTTGAATATAATTACAACTCTGAATTACTGAAGCAGATTTTAATTTTTTATGGGAGAGGACAAACACCCCAGTCAGGATTATTGGTTAAGAGAAATAAAAACAAACTGTGGTTAAATTAAGCTGAGAAGGATTTATTGAAGGAATGCTCAGAAACTCAGAGTCAACCCAAAGACTGGCGATTCCGGCAGGGAAACAGGATTTTTTAAATAATTGACAGCTAATGCCACTCAATTAAGAAGTGTAAAAATAGCATAATATTTCTGCAAGAAATATTCTTGGAAGGAACAAGTAAGATATGTTTGCTGATGATAATTCCCCTCAGCCTATGGTGCCATTGCCTGCAGATTGTCCATACAATCCACATCTTCACAACTTTCATTGTTTTCCTGTTGCTTTCAATTATAGAGCCACTCACTAAAGTTACTGCAAAATTATTTGGTTTTCAAGTTGACAGAACTGTTTGAGGCTGTGTTGGATACATGACAAATGTACTCTGGTCACCAATCTTCAAATTACCATGACTCTATCCCTCCATTCCCCCATCTTTCCACCCCACAGCCAATCTCAGCCAATCATTTTTGCTAACAGAACCTAGAGTTACATCATGTTTTATATGTCTGCGTGCTCCATGGAGGCTGAGATGAATCCAGATTATTCTAACCTCAAATGGCAATTTTATTCCTCATGCTATTAATTGATTCAGGAATGGGAATGTGAAATAACACTGAAACGTCATGGTCTCTTCTGTTCTGTGGATGCTGTGTGAGACCTTGATGCCTTGGAGCTGCTGCAGCCATCTTGAGTCCACAAGAGAGTAGCCAATATGCCGAGGATAGTAGAACAGAAAATTGTAAAGTACCCAGATCTTTGATGCTGTCAACTCTTTTTTTTTTTTTTTTGAGATGAGATCTCACTCTGTCACCTGGGCTGGAGTGCAGTGGTGCGATCTTGGCCCACTGCAACCTCTGCTTCCCGGGTTCAAGCGATTCTCCTGCCTCAACCTCCCGAGTAACTGGGATTACAGGCGCCTTCCACTACGCTCAGCTAATTTTTTGTATTTTTAGTAGAGACAGGGTTTCACCATGTTGGCCAGGCTGGTCTCGAACTCCTGACCTCATGATTCACCCACCTTGGCCTCCCAAAGTGCTGGGATTACAGGCATGAGCCACCGCACCCAGCCGATGCTGTCAACTCTCGACATATTACCTGCAATTCTACTTTTGTTTTGTTAGTAGGTTACCTGCAATTCTGCTTCACAGCATTATGCTCAGATCTTAATTTCCGAAACATATCTAATTCTTTTTGTATAGCAGATAACTTTTGTTTTGTTAGCACAACTTGTCTTTCTCATTCTGCTATCACTTTTTCTTTTCTTTTCTTTTTTTTTTTTTTTTTGCTTTACATGTCCTCATCCCTCTCTCCTTCATTAATTGTTTCAGTGGTGGGTGTGAGACCAAAGTTAAGCCAACAAGCGTGCTTTCCTGATACGTTCAGTACTGAACAGTAAGAAAGAAAATTTGTTTCTCTTTGCCGATGAGTGTAAGATGTTAGAGCTGTTGACTACCATACTTTCTACCCTATGGAGGAAACTGAGCTGATTTTATAAATAATAAAGTTGAAAATAATTAAACAGGGAAGGGCACTAAAAAGACAGAAATAGGGAACAGATATAATTGCATAAATGTGTGAAACATTGTCCTGTTGGACTTTGGTTCTCTGATCCTACATATTCCTGAAGCTCAAATGCCACACTGCATTTCTCATGGTATAGTTATTCAATCTTTTCTTCTAATAGAGAAAATCAGGAGCTCTCTCCATTGAATTTCCTGTGGCCTCCATTGAATTTCCTGAGGCTCAAGAGAGCATCCCCAAAGCTTCCCAAATGCTGATGGAAGTCACTGAAGGAGCTGAGATGTGCCTTGTCTTCAGAAGACAGTTTAAGTCTTGAAAAAGGTGTATGTCTTCTCATTTTCACTACTCCTTGCTAAGGAAACTTTTAATTTCTTCTTTATTGACTATAATAAATGGCTAGGCAAGTATCCTTCCAAACTGTGATTTATCTCATAGCATTAGAATACAAAACAAAACTTATAATATATTTTTGATAAGATTATGTTGAATGACAAAAGATGAACTTTTTTTGTTTCATTCAGGCTGTAGCAACCCTGCCCAGTGTGCATTGGGTTAGAAAGCTTTGGCTGCAATTTGAAATTTGTGCTAGTGTTGTTGTTTCTCTGTGTATTATTCTGTTCTCACACTGCTGTAAAGACATACCTGAAACTGGGTAATTTATGGAGAAAAGAGGTTTAATTGATTTACAATTCCACAAGCTGTACAGCAGACATGGCTGGGAAGGCCTCAGGAAACTTGCAATTATGGCAGAAGGGTGGAGGGGGGGAAAACATGTCTTCACATGGCAGCAGGAGTAAGAGAGAAGGGGGAAGTGCTACATACTTTTAAACAACCAGATCTCATGAGAACTCGTTTACTATCATAAGAAAAGCAAAAGAGAAATCTGTCCCCATGATACAATCACCTCCCACCAGGTCCCTCCCCCAACATTGGGAATTACAATTCCACATGAGATTTGGGTGAGGACAGAGAGCCAAACTATGTCACTCTGTGTATATGTACATATTTGTGTGTGTGTGTGTGTGTATATTTATGTGTGGCTTTATGGGCATGTTCCAATTTACACAATGAAGGAATGTTTGTTAAAACTCACACTCCTGGGCCGGGCATGGTGGCTCATGCCTGTAATCCCAGCACTTTGGGAGGCCAAGGAGGGTGGATCATGAGGTTAGGAGTTCAAGACCAGCCTGGCCAACATGGTGAAACCTCATCTCTACTAAAAATACAAAAATTAGCTGGGCGTGGTGGCGCATGCCTGTAATCCCAGCTACTTGGGAGACCGAGGCAAGAGAATCGCTTAAACCTGGGAGGCGGTGGTTGCAGTGAGCCGAGATCATGCCACTGCACTCCACTCTGGGTGACAGAGCAAGACTCTGTATTGGAAAAAAAAAAAAAATAGCTCACACTCCCACTTTGGGAAGGTTGAAAGAGTAAGTTACGACCATTTTGAAATCTCTTTACATCCCTGAGTGAAAAAAAAAAAAAGTTTTCAGGGAATGGAAAAGAAAATGTAGAATAGGAAAATCCCAAGTTTCCCAATTCTTCTTTATGTAGACTTCCAATTCAGGAGTATAATATGTAGTTGCAATCAACATTGCAAATATCTGAAACACCATTATTCTAATACAAGCTCAGAAAACATGCCAAAGCAAAAGGTGAACAATTTTTAGATACTTTTAAAATTACAAACAGTTCTTTCCTCTGCCTTCTTCTATAAATGCAGCTGAGGAGGAATTGACTGAATGTGAAATTACATTCATTCATACAAGTCCAAACACCTGTCATGCAAAAAAAGGCAAATGCCCACTCATTGTATCAAGAATTACCACATGCTGGTTCTTTAAATCATGTATACTGTATCTGAACACTGTTCTCTGTACTTATGACAAATAATATTCAAAATAACTTACCTAAATGGTAATTAAGAGTCAAAATGAGTATTTCAATAATGCACACACAGACAAGTGTGTGTGGATCAACACACACACACACACACGCACACACACACACAATCTTCAGCAGTTAAACAGAAGAGTACTTCCTAGGGATCTGCCCCTACGATTTGATATATTTCTATTTCTCACAGCTTTTCACAATTTTCTTTTTCGCCTCTAGGTTATGGAATATGTCTGAATACTGAGTAAGTCCATAGGCTCTTCCAGTGATTTCTGGCTTTTTCACAATTCCTAGGTGCCTATTAATGCATCCTCAATCCACATCTCTTCCAACCCAGCATGAGCAACTCACCTAGATTGCACCTTTTGCATTCTATATATTTCAGATCAAATGGTGGAAGATTGCAGATGGGGGTTAGATATAAGGCATGGCTTCTGTAGATATGGTATTGTGCAAGTGACAATAGCAGAGGAATGACAATGGCATTTCTAATTACAGCTGCTTACCTGGTTCCTCAGTTATGAACTACTGGCACTGACTTTTCAATGAGGAAAATTATTGAGACAAATTATGGTTATCACTTACTCTAAAAGGGATTGTACTTTTCAAAATTCCCTTTGGTACTGTTTGTTTATTGACTTGTTAATATTTTCAAATGGAACAAAAATAAAATCAGCAATTTCCACAATTATATGTCTTACTTGAAGTAATATTATTGTTTGTTTTGGACCGCAGAAATGATTCTTTTATAATGAACTCATGATTATCTTCTGAGAGAGGATGTAGTGAAATGTATTTCCCACTAGATTATATCAAATTATTATTGACTCATTGACTCAGTCAAGCTCTTTATGGGTAAAAACATAATCTTTATTTACTCTGACCCAGTGAGAGCAGGAAGTGATGAAGTTCAGCTCAAACATTTAGTGAGTGAAGTTATTCCCGTTAGGAGCAGATGCAAATTGGAAACCAAGTAACAAAGTTAATCTACTGTCTTTCTCCCATCTGAAGCTGCTGTCTTCATTGATTAACCTTAGCAAGAAAGAAGCCTGCTTTAACTGGAGATTTTGAAATTCCTCCTGAGTCAGATTTCCACATTTTTTTTATTACTATTTAGTTAAAAGTTGGTGTTATCCAGAATATCAGTTATATCAATAGTTAGATTTATATACAAACACTAACGCCTCTTATAAAATGCACATTTTATTTTTTTTAACAAATATTTATTGAATGTCTCTGATATTCCTGGCACTTTTCCAAATGCTGAGGGAACAGTGATTAACAATACAAATAAGGCCCTATTTTCACAAAGCTAACATTATAGCAGAGTTACAGAGAAAACAAGTGATTGAAATGAGGTATTCAATGGAAAGTTTTTCTTTTATCTTGGATTTTAGAATGAAGTCACAAACCTGAGAACCATAGATAATCTCATCGCTATGTTATGAAAGGCATTTGGGTACTAATAGAACTTGCTAAATATGTATTTTAGGGTATATCTAGCTGATACAGCAAATAAACCCTAAATTTGCAATGGCTTAACACAGTAAAAGCTTTTTTTAGCTATTGTAACCATCTAGTGAATGTGTTCCTGGTTGGTGGGTGGCATCCTCCATGTCGTGATTCAAGGAGCCAGTCTCATTCTATCTTGTGACTCCTTCAACCTTTTGAGACTCAGAGATTCCTGTGTATAGCTGGAGAAAGAGAAAACAGAGAGAAGAGAATTTCCACTAATTTTTAATGGCCTTTTCATGGAGGTGACACATCACTTTCACTCACATACAATTGGAGAGAACTAGTGACACAGCTATGCCCAGGTGAAAGAGGGTCTGAGAAATGATATATCTAGTTGGACAAGCTGCTGCCAAGTGACATCTTCATGCTATGCGCCGGAAACATCATCAAATATTTCTCCCCTCCTTGATGTGCCAGAAACATCATCTCTCCATTAAAATTTATAGAACGGAGAGATGATGTTTCTGGCACATCAAGGGCGGGGAGAAGTCTTTAGCCCATCATCCACTTCCAGCACATATATGTGATGGCCAGAACACCAAGACAGTGGAGGTGTCTTCTTTAAGGAGAAGAAGCTGACAGTTTAATGCCCTTGGCTCTCGGTGAGTTCCTGCCAACAGAATGGACCGCAGAGGGAGGGAAGATGGTTAAACTGAGAGCAAGATGCCACTTCCATCAGCATGTGACAAGATGTACTGGGCCAAAGTGAATTCGACTTAATGAAAGAAGGCCAGCTTTGGGCTTATTTGGAAGGACCCAGCCTAGGACATGTTCTGCTAGGGTAAGATGACTCCTGGAGAGTCTACATGGGGTAACTCACAATAGGAGAAGACAAAAGGAACCCATTATGTCACCTGGGGTAGATCAAGTAGCACCAATCAAGTACATAGGTATTTGTCTTTTACCTATCATCCCATTTCGTCCTGCAACCTGAAGGAGCCACATCAGCACCATGATCACAGGAGAAGAAGTTGAAGCAAGGGATTGAAAAGAACCGGCCATATTTACCTCCTTCCCCAGGAGCAGTCTGCAAAATTCCCAGACAAGCTTGAGAGTGAGAATGGGGTGCCAGAAAGGGAGAATCAGGAGAAGCTTCAATTGCATGTCAGAAGAAAGTGTTGATTTTGGATTTCTGCAATACCTCTAAAGGAGACTCTTCTGACACTGAGAACCATCCTGAGATAACAAAAGGTGTTGGAGAAAGGCAGCTTCTTCAAGGGTTTGGACAGTAGTAGTGGGAGAGAGAGACTTTTCAGATTGCACTCCACCAATTTTATTCTATCTAGTTTACCCATTGTAGATAACCAAGAAAATTTAGACAGTGATAGTTCTACAAACAAAAATATTCCAGCGTGACACAGGGTGGCTTTAAGACTGTGGCAGTGCACCCAGCTAGACAGGTTAGCACATGCCCAAGCCCTTGGGACAAAATGAGCCGAGCGGAAAGTAACCTGGAAGGAAGGAGCTCAGGCAGTCCTGGAGCAGAGAAGAAGCTTAGGAGGCTGGAACTGGAACAGGAAAGGTCGTTGGTGGGAGGGAAGGGGGGTGACTTGTGATCAGAGGTGTTGACAGGGCCAGATCTCATAGGGCACCAAAGTACAAGTGAAGAGATTTTAGTCCATAAGCATTTAGCCAATAGAGGGTGTAAAGAAAAAAATGAATGATCTGATTTGTGGGGGTTTTTTTTTTGGTTTTTTGAGACGGAGTCTAGCTCTGTCACCAGGCTGGAGTGCAGTGGCGCCATCCCAGCTCACTGCAACCTCTGCCTCCTGGGTTCAAGTGATTCTCCTGCTTCAGCCTCCCGAGTAGCTGAGATTACAGGCACGTGCCGCCATGCCCAGCTAATTTTTGTATTTTTAGTAGAGATGGGGTTTCACCGTGTTGGCCAGGATTGTCTCGATCTTGTGACCTCGTGATCTGCTCACCTCAGCCTCCTAAAGTGTTGGGATTACAGGCGTGAGCCACCGCCGCCTGACCTGATTTGTGTTTTCAAAACATGCTTATAACTGTTGTACAGAGAAGAAATTGTAAGGGCCATGAGTGCAAAGATGGAGACCTGTTACAGATTTTTAAAGTCATCACAGTGAGCATCGATAGTGGTTTGGACTAGGGTGTTAGGGTGACAATGGAGAGAATACAGTCTCAAGATCTTAATGGATAAAATGACCATGGGTGAGTGAAGGAGACTAACCAGCATTAATTTCATACATGAAGCATGCATTTTCTTTTGGATTTCCATATTCCAGAATTCTTTCTTTGTCCTGTTTTTTATGAGTACCTTGAATTATTAGTAGCCAAAACTTTCTTTGACACATAAATTGCAAGAAACCCTCTTATTTTTTTTCCAACTCTAAAAAAGGGATATTAGAAGATAAATGGTGAATTCTTGTGATTATTATCATCAGAATTAAAATATATATAAATCTGAAGAAGCCGCTTTTATAAAAAATGTCTCCAGGCATTAACATAATTCATACAGATGTATTTATTTATGCTTCATATATGTATGTGAACACTTTAAGAGTGTTAGTGTAAACACCCAACTGGGCCTGAAGTTTGCTGTATAGCACACAGCTTGAAGAAAAGTACAAGACCCCATTTTTTTTTTTCTTTTTGCCCTCCAGCACAGCATTGCCTGATATAAATACAATATGAGCCACAAATGCAATTTTTAATTTTCTGGTAGTTACATATAAAAATTAACAAGCAAAATGAATTTCAAAGACATATTTTATTTAACTCAATATAAGCAAAATATTGTTTCAATGTATAGTCTATATAAATAATGAGATGTTTTGCATTTCTATTTTATATTAAGGTTTTAAAATTCATTGTGTATTCGGATTTACAGCCCATCTCAATTTAGTCATATGTAAAGTGCTAAGAGGCACATGGCTACAGTATTGAATGGCACACTCTTAGAACGAACAATCTTTATGAGCAATTAGAAAAGACAAGACAGTCCCTTAATGTGTGTTTCTGTTTGTTTTCTGAGGAGTCACAGCAGCTTACCGGTCTCCTCTCTCTACCAATACTCTCATGCAAAACACCAAAGCAATTTTTCTTTTTTTTTTTTAGATGGAGTCTCGCTCTGTCGCCCTAGTTGGATGGCTGGAGTGCAGTGGCACAATCTCGGCTCACTGCTACCTCCGTCTCCCCTCCTGGGTTCAAGCGATTCTCCTCCCTCAGCCTCCCGAGTAGCTGGGACTACAGGCAAGTGCCACCACGCCCGGCTAACTTTTATATTTTTAGTAGAGAAGGGGTTTCACCATATGGGCCAGGTTGGTCTTGAACTCCTGACCTCGTGATCTGCCCGCCTTGGCCTCCCAAAGTGCTGGGATTACAGGCGTGAGCCACTGCACCCAGCCACATCAAAGCAATTTTTCTAAGTTGCTCCAGTTTGAATCTGTAACTACTTTTCTTGAGAGCTGCACAAGTTTCTGGATAATAATTGGAGTGGGGAACAATGATTCTTTGAGACTTTACTATTAATGCCAGTAAAGCAAGTAAAAAATCTTTCAATTATTTTGAGAGATAATGATAATAATTAATATTTTGTAAAGATCTGTACAGTTTAATATCATATCCCTGAAAGGTAGATGTTGCATCCAAATAAGGAAATAGCAGTCCATATAGACTGTGCAATCACTTTTCCATGCCTTCTGACTGTGAGTTTTATGTTTTCTGGTTTTGGCTTTTCATTAGAAGGAGGAAATAACATAATGTTAAAGTACCTTTGATTTGTATTTTTGTTTATCTAAGG
This sequence comes from Nomascus leucogenys, assembly GCF_006542625.1. Lineage (NCBI taxonomy): Eukaryota > Metazoa > Chordata > Mammalia > Primates > Hylobatidae > Nomascus > Nomascus leucogenys. The sequence continues at coordinate 55,645,901 of NC_044406.1, forward strand.
TTTATAGGGTACCTAAGTGATTACTTTAGGGATAACAAACTTATCTGAATATAGACAAGAATTTTTCAGAATACCAAATATTTAAAAAGGAAAATAACTCACAGAACTGTGAGTGATATAATATTGGAACATTTATTTTTTAAATGAAAACATTTTGGAAAGTTACTTTAACTTTCCTTTGAGTCCTATTGTGTATTTTTTTAATCCTGTGATTTTCAATTAGAAGTGACTTTTCCAATGACCTCTAAAGTCATTGTTAAACTCTCAGTGGTTATTAGAGTTTCATATAGCTTTCTTCAATTTCATAACAATAACAGATATACTTTTAGTATAAAAATAATTAGGTTCTTTTTTAGAAAAAAATTCTGTCTCTCAGTTTAATTAATTGAAGTGAATATTAAGCAAGAAGAAATTTTCAAAAAAGGATTCTCATTTTAAAAATAAGAATATTATGGAATATAGTTTATTTAGCCTTACAATATATTTCTTGATTAGAATTTTCATAGCAGAATGAATAAAGGAAAATTGGTTATATCTATAAATTGTCTCTTTAACCTGCTTTTAAAATAGTGATTTTCCTATAAGTGTTTACCTGTTTCCTGCAAATTGCTTCTCTCCCACTATTCCCAATCTCCCTGAGAGGTACAATTATCCACAAAAGTCACTAGCCAGGTCTTGTATTCTGGTAGCCTACATTCATACCACCGTTATTGTTTATTGATAGTATCTATTGTGATTGGCAGTGCTCATGGACCAATGATTAAATATTGTAAATATGACCCTCATCCTGACCATACACATCCACTCAGATTTCCATATCTGAAATTCATCTACTTCTTTTCATTTCAGCTGCTACCATTTGAATTCAAGCCAGTAAATACGACCCTTGTCCTGACCATACACATCCACTCAGATTTCCATATCTGAAATTCATCTACTTCTTTTCATCGCAGCTGCCACCATTTGAATTCAAGCCAGCCAAATTGGGCACTTGATTTAGAATTGCCAACCTATTTTTTTTTATTATGAATGGACAATTGTACACACATGAATGTGTAAATACACAAAACAAAGTGAGCCCACCTACCACCTAATATCAACCTCATTTTATAAATAAAATGTAATTGTAACCATGGAAAATAATGGCATAATTTTAGAATGAGGACTCATGCTTTGAATTACATTTGGTTAAATTAAAAATATAATACATAGGCCGGGCACAGCGGCTCACGCCTGTAATCCTAGCACTTTGGGAGGCCGAGGTGGGTGGATCACAAGGTCAGGAGATCGAGACCATCCTGGCCAATATGGTGAAACCCCGTCTCTACTAAAAATACAAAAATTAGCCAGGCGTGGTTGTGCACGCCTGTAATCCCAGCTACTCAGGAGGCTGAGGCAGGAATCACTTGAACCCAGGAGGCGGAGGCTGCAGTGAGCCGAGATCGTGCCACTGCACTCCAGCCTGGGCGACAGAGAGACTCTGTCTCAAAAAAAAAAAAAAAAAAAATATATATATATATATATATATATATCACATAATCTCTTGTTTTCTCTCTGATTTCACAGCAGACCAGTGAAAAATTTATCACTGGGCTGCACAGGCCAATTTTAGAACTACATCAGTCTTTCCTTCTTCCTCCAATAAAAACTCAGTTGCTTACCCCTCACCCTATTCATTTACTTCTCTATAGGCACTTACATTTCAATGGGAAAAAAAGAAAATTTTTAAAATTAGAAGTGTTCTCTTTGATTTCAGGCCTCCGTGATCTGGGATAATAAAGGCAGGAATGTGGTAGGTTCATAGGTGCTTTATGGTGGCCATTTTAAGGAGTCCTATTACTGCCTGCTCTACATCTATAACAGGGTGATCTGATCTCCCTTCAAATCCAGATGATTTTCCTTCTGGAATCACCTTTGAAACCTCTGTACTTTTTCCAGTGATATCTGCATTTCTCTAATTACTCTTGGAACTGCTTTTTGAGAACTGCTCTTTCAGAAGGAAGTATAACTCTTAACAAATGTACCACATTATTTTATTTTCTCTTTTGCTACAGTGAATGAAATCTGAAGAAAGTCAAACACTGACTCTTTATTTATGTTTCCCTAGCACCCATCTCAGGGCCCAATATATAGGATATTATATGTGTGCCTCTAATTAAAATAAACATGGTAAAGTTGTAAACATTACAAATTATACTAGAAAGGAAAACAATAATCCCTGCCTTACACCTCCCTCTCCCATCCCCCACAGGCCATTACTTTGAAAACTTCCAAATTTTCAATATGTAATAACTTATTTATTGGTATTTATTGGTTTACCTACTATAGATATTATTTTCTGACTTCTAACTATGAAATATGATTATTTAGTTAAGAGACACCACATGCACCCTTTCTTCCTCCTTAATTTTGATAGTTGCATTGTTTTTGTTCATCCATTATATAAACACTTAGTTACCACTGACTATATATCAGGTCCTACACTAAGGATATATCAGTGAATAACACAAAAAAGTTCTGTACTCTACAAGTTTTAGTCAGTGGGCAAAGAGTAAACACTATAAGTAAGACATCATAGTTTGGAAAGTACAAAGTGCTAAGGAGAATTTTCTCTTCCAACTACAGTTCAATTTCTCTATTGTCTTTAATGTAAAACTTCTTTAAAGAACGAACCATTAGGAGAGATACCTAATGCTAAATGACGAGTTAATGGGTGCAGCACACGAACATGGCATGTGTATACTTATGTAACAAACCTGCACATTGTGCACATGTACCCTAAAACAAAGTATAATAATAATAAAATTAAAAAAAAGAACGAACCCCTTGTCTCCAATGTCTTTGCTTCCAATTTGTCTTAAACTCCTTTTAGACTTTCATTCTTAAGATTCCATAGAAGCTGCTTTTATAAAGGCCAGCATTTACTTTCATATTGCAACATCTAATTATCAATTTTTGGTTTGCACATTACTCAAACCAATAGCAATGTTTGATTTTGTAGAATCACTTTCATCTTTGCTTTTATTGGTTACAATTAGGTATCCTTTTATTGTCTTCCTCTGTTAGTTTCCTCATTTTTAGAGAGTCCCCCTGATATCTTCCTTCACTTTCACTGCCACTTAATTATATTCTCAGAAAAATTCCTTAAAATATTCATGTGTGATCAGCTTTTTAAATTCTTGCATATTCCCAGAACCTTTATTATGCCCTCATACCTAACTGGTGGGTTATAGAATTCTCATTCAAATTTATTTTCCTCAGGACTTTGAAAGCATTGGTCTATCTTTTCCCAACATCTAGTATTTACTGATGAGAATTCTGAAGTACCATTTCCTTTGAAGAGATTTTGTTTCTTTCTTCTCAGGAAACTTTTAGGCTTTTTCTGTTTATCTGGTGATATGAAATAATACAGAAATATATCTTGCATTGAAAAATTTATTTTTTTCCAAGATGGTGTATTAGAGGCATTGCTAGCATACCTCTCCTACTGGAAAGGACAAAATAGTGTGTAGAGATTCACACTGTGAACTTTTTTTCAAGACGTAATGCAGGAACTGAATAGGAATACTGAAGGAATCCACAGGCCCTTTCAAGGAAGCAGCAGGCGGCAGCCTACACTGAGTCAAGCGAAGGGCTAAGAATCCCCAGAGTGTGAGGTGGGAGAGAATGCCTCTGGGCTATGCACCCATACCATGGAGCTTGAAAGTCCAGGCCACCCAGGAAGGCCTTAACACTACCCAGTGCTTCTTCCACAGGAGCTCAGCATGGGCACAGCTATTAACAGTCCTTCTGGAGAACTTCTGGGTAACTGCATCTCCTCAGTAGGAGCACCCTCCAGGTTCAGGCTTGCACAAGAGACAAGAGTCCCAATTTCCCTCTGCTTGGAACATCAACTTTCCTACAGATGAAAAGAGGTGCTTGTCTGACCTGAATAGCCAGACCACTGGGACGGCAATGTGTCTGAGAGGTGAATAGCTTTCCTGCTGACCTGGCAGGGGAGCTTAGGTGACCCCAACACTTCCCCTTGATAAGCCCTCAGCATGACTCACTAAGAGCTCCTCCAGCCACCTCTGTCAAGGCTGGGACCTCTGCCCACCATTGGGTATTGTGTTTACCCACTTGCTTTAGCCACATCTGGTTCTTACCCAGGTATACATCCCTACTGGACTGAAACTTGAACCATCGATCAAGTAAATAAAATACTCAGGAAAAATAAATAAATGAAAAAGTGCATGCCATGAGGGAATGAGATAAGCTTCAAGAGACCTCTACCATTTCAACTCCATAGGAGACAGTGAACTTGCTCACACACCAAACACATTGCTTCTACAACCAGCATACGGAAAATCCATTATACAAAGACTCTCTATAACCAAGCAACTCTTACAACCTTCACCCTTGAAAGCACCATGAACCAAATTAGGCTATAACTATAAGCATTAAAGTGAAATCCTTAAGGGGAAAAAAAGAAATTATTTCTTATTTCTTATTTTTGTCTGACTGAGTTGATCCAACACACCAGTTTTCAAGCCCTGAGATTCTTTGCTCAACTTGATCTATTCTGCTGTTATTACTTCTGATTGTTTTATGAAATTCTTATAGTGAATTTTTCAACTTTAGCCAATTGGTTTGGTTCTTTTTTAAAATGGCTATTTTGTCTTTTGGCTATTTTGTCTTTTTATTGAATTTCTTAGATTCCTTGGAGTGGGTTTTGACTTTCTCCTGAATCTGAGTGATCCTTAATACTGTTCATATTCTGAATTCTATGTCTGTCATTTCAGCCATTTTAGCCTGGATGAGAGCCATTGTTGAAGAGCTAGAGTAATCGTTAGGAGGTCAGAAGATGCTGTGGCTTTCTGAGTTGCTAGAGTTCTTGAGCTGGTTTTGTCTTATCTGTCTAGGCTGATATTCTTTTAATCTTCAATGATGTTATACTTTGGATAAGTTTTTTGCTTTTATAGTCTTTGATGCCTTGAGAATTTTACTGTGGTATAAGTTGGATTCAGTCAACTGGCTTCATTTCTGGATTACTTCAGTTGACAAAGATTCAGTTCAGCACTCCTGAGCTGCATGTTTTAACCCTGAGTGGCTGTAACCAGGCCCACAGCTTTGCTCTCTGGCCACTTTAGTTAAGCACCTGCTACGTTGGAGGGAACAAGGTGTTCCCTGCCCACTAGTGACAACATTCTGATGGGGGAGGTGCCAGCAAAAGTGCTTCATCTGAATACCAGCAAATAGGTCTGCATTCATGAGCACATGCCAGCAGTGATGGGGCAACAGGGACCATGTGCACCAGCAGGGGCGGGGTAGAAGTGGTGAGTTCCATGCATGCATGTGTGCTGGCAAAGCGGTAGAAAGAGGCTGCAGGTGGGTGCAATTCTTTGGGGACCCATCTGCTGAAGCTCTCTAATGGTTAGACAGAGTCTTCCAGTGAAGGAGCTATGGCCACAACTGCCAGGAAGAACTCCAGTTGGTCATCTGAGTCTGCGTTGCAAGGGGGTATGGCCAGGCAGAGACCCTGGAAAATACTGGCAGACAGGTGGTGCTCAGATCAGACTGGCCCTGTCCCACAGGCAAGACTGACCTGCTTTGTTCAGGTCTGACAGTCAACAAAAGCCAAAGCCATCTAGAGGAGTGTGGCGAGCCTTGGGGGATGGGCATCCTGGCAGTGATCCACTGCTGCCATTCCTGTGCCAAACCCTCTGGGCTCTGCACACGCTAGAGCTGTGTCCCTGCCACCTCTCTAAGAAAGCTCTCCCTGTTGGCTCAAATGTCTTTAGTGGTCATAGAATCTCCCATGCTAGGATTCCTGAGGCCTGTGGTAAGAGTGGTCCACTCCTCACCTATTTAACTCACCCTTTCCCCAAAAGCTGCTGAGGGCCAGTAATGAGTCCTAATGCTTGGCAGCCCTGTGCTATATTTCCAGCTTCCACCCCCTTCAGACCAGGGTCTACATTCTCCCTCCATCCATTCTCAATGCCTTTCTTCCAAGGATCTGCTCTCAGTGTGCCAGTCTTCTTGATGGTCTGGTCTCTCAGTGGCAGATGCTCAACTACCAAAACAAGGGAAATTAAAAATCACTAAATATTATATTACTAAAATGATCTGCTTATTTTCATATTAGAAAAATTGTATTAAAGTGTACATGTGTGCTGGTATCTCAACACTATATTTTCCTAAATTGTATGGAGCATGGTGTTTAAGGTATAGTTTAAATACAACTGAAATTCTTCATTAGAGAGCAGTGTTGCCATATCTCTTATCATTACTGTTAGAGAAGAGTCTAATCTGTGATCCAAGGGAAAACAAATACAATACACAGCAGATGTCTCTTGTCATGCCATACACTGGCTCCCTCTTTGCCTTCTTTCATAATTGTAAGGTTCTTAAGGCCCCCACCAGGAGCAGATGCAAATACCATGCTTCCCGTACAGCCTGCAGAACTGTGAGCTAATTAAGCCTCTTCTTTATAAATTACCCTGTCTCAGGTATTCCTTATAGTTACACAAATGGACCAATACAGTGTCTATATCTATCTATCTATCTGCACACAAATATACTATACTATTGGTTTTCATTATATAGTATTCATGCTTGCATAAATAAACATTTTGAAATATAGATTTCCCATTAATAGTTTAATAAGTAAGCATAGACTTCGTATCAAGGAAAATACAATAGAAAATTTATTCCTTTTAACTTTTTATTATGAAAATGGTTAGATGCAAAAGTTGAAGGAATAATACAAAGAAGAAACTCATATTTTTCTCCTAGTGTCATAAATTACTAAAGATTTGTCACATTTGTCTTTGTCTTGTTCTTCCCTTAAATTTTTTTTTTTTTTTAGACAGTCTTGCTCTTTTGCACAGGCTGGAGTGCAGTGGTGTGATCTCGGCTCACTGCAACCTCCACCTCCCAGTTCAAACAATTTTCATGCCTCAGCCTCCCAAATAGCTGGGACTTACAGGCGTGCACCACCATGCCTGGCTATTTTTTGTATTTTTAGTAGAGATGGGGTTTCACCATGTTGGCCAGGCTGGTCTTGAACTCCTGGATTCAAGTGATCTGCCCACCTCAGCCTCCCAAAGTGCTGGGATTATAGGTGTGAGCCACCACGCCCTGCTTCTATAAAGTTTTTACTATTCAATATTGTTGCGGGAAGTCAGGGACCCCAAACGGAGGGACCGGCTGAAGCCATGGCAGAAGAACGTGGATTGTGAAGATTTCATGGACATTTATTAGTTCCCCAAATTAATACTTTTATAATTTCTTATGCCTGTCTTTACTGCAATCTCTAAACATAAATTGTAAAGATTTCATGGACACTTATCACTTCCCCAATCAATACCCTTGTGATTACCTATGCCTGTCTTTAATCTCTTAATCCTGTCAGCTGAGGAGGATGTATGTTGCCTCAGGACCATGTGATAATTGCGTTAACTGCACAAATTGTACAGCATGTGTGTTTGAGCAATATGAAATCGGGGCACCTTGAAAAAAGAACAGGATAACAGCAACTGTTCAGAGAATAAGAGAGACAACCTTAAACTCTGACTGCCGGTGAGCCAGGCGGAACAGCCATATTTCTCTTCTTTCAAAAGCAAATGGGAGAAATATCGCTGAATTCCTTTTCTCAGCAAGGAACATCCCTGAGAAAGAGAATGCATGCCTGGGGGTGGGTCTCTGAACTGGCCCCCCTGGGCGTGGCCGTCTCTTATGGTCGAGGCTGTAGGGGTGAAATAGACCCCAGTCTCTCATAGCGCTCCCAGGCTTATTAGGAAGAGGAAATTCCCACCTAATAATTTTGGTCAGACCGGTTGCTCTCAAACCCTTCTCCTTATAAGATGTTATCAATGACAATGGTGCCCGAAACTTCATTAGCAATTTTAATTTTTGCCTGGGTCCTGTGGTCCTGTGATCTCGCCCTGCCTCCATTTGCCTTGTGATATTCTATTACCTTGTAAAGTACTTGATGTCTGTGACCCACACCTATTCACACACTCCCTCCTCTTTTGAAAATCCCTAATAAAAACTTGCTGGGTTTTGTGGCTTATGGGGCATCACGGAACCTACCAACATGTGATGTCTCCCCTGGATGCCCATCGTTAAAATTTCTCTCTTTTATACTCTGTCCCTTTGTTTCTCAAGCTGGCTGATGCTTAAGGAAAATAGGAAAGAACCTACGTGAATATCGGGGCAGGTTCCCCGATACAATATGAAAGTAAGTTTAGGCATCATGCCTTTTTGAAACTAAATACTTCATATTATATTTCTTAAGAGCATATTAATATCCTACATCATCTAGTGTCAAGTGTGAATTCAACCTACTCAATTGTCACAGTAAGTGTAAACTAACTGAAAATCCTGAAACACGGAGATAACAGAGGGAGAGCCAGCCTGAAATAAAAATATAGGCTATAGATAAAACATGCATATATTTTAAGGAGGTGACCCTACCATAAATACAAAATTAATTTTTATTTGAATTTTATGATAATTATGAGAATTTATTGAGAACCAGGTGCTATATTTTACAAACACTGACTGATGCTGCTGAATTGCAGTTGTAATTTTTCAAATATTATCTGGCAAAATCCATTACTAAAAAATTGATTTACTTTTTAGATATGTATCATTCTGTAAATGTTGATATTAAATGTTATATTGTGCCCATTGTGGCATTTGGATTACAGAAGATATTCTAGTTCTCATTATGTTGCATTGGAGTTGCTGGATTCTTTCACAGTTTCTAATGTGGAAACTCAATCTAATACTGGATGGACTCAAGTTATTCTAGCAAATCACAGTTGCACCCTGAGTGTGTATTTGATGGAAGGATAAGGAAAATTTCATTGCACAGTAAAAAAGTATCCTTTATCTATGCTTATGTTCAATTTATTTTCTTTGATTTCACCAAGCCTACAATTTAAGTTCCTGATGATTTTATATGTACCATGAGATAGACAATATGCCATGGGCTTTAAAATAAAAGCATGTTTCTAACATTGGAGGTCTTAACACAGCTTTAAAAATTAATCCTGGCTTCCTTTTATATATCCAGTAACTCCATGCACTCAGTGTCTGAGGGAAAACTATGCTGTAAACATAATAAACACTGAGAATGGAGAATCTGTGCAAGGCAAGTCATTAATCACACAAACATCAACTCTGCCTATTCTCAGTGCACAAACACTCCAACTCAAACAAAAATATTGATTTTTGTTTCTCTTTTGTTTTGCCTATTTGCACAACTGATCATACCACCTCACTTCATCATAGAGGTGTCTGCTCAGTCTTATAATTTTGCTCTCAGGAAGGCTGATTATCAAACTTCAAACAACTTCCACTCTGTTAAAGTATGATGGTGCGTTTTTTGGAGCAACTCGAATTAATTAAATTTCAAAATCAGTAAATATTTGAATCCTTAGATCACTTGAATCAAACAGAATCAGCATCACAATTTGAAAGATAGATATTTTAATGCAAATGCCAAATTGCTGGCATTTATTTTTCTGACTTGGGTTATATTATTCAACTTTTCATGAACTTAAACACAAAAATGTGGAAAGTTTAATTTTGCAAACATTGTGTTATCTTTAAACTTAATTTTATCTGTACATTGTGCCTAAATAATATTTTTTTAAAAAAACATTAATTTCTTTACAGCATCCCCAAATATGCTACAGAGCAGCCTAAGAATTATCTCAATGCATTCTCACAACAATCCTGTAAGTGAAAGTATTATTATCAATTCCATTTTGCAGATCAGGAAACTGAGAAACACAGAAATCAAGGCAAAGCAGCTAGTAAGAGGTTGAGCCGAGAATTGAACCCAGGTTGTCTGGCTTCAGCTTATCTTCATGTCTACTTGCACAGCTACCTACAGTTTGCCAAGTGATTGTAACTTTTACTGCCAATAACAATTTTAGATAACATTTTACTGTTACTGTTAGTGAAATGGAATAAAATACAGAGATCCTGGATTCAGTGCAGGGCCAGTGCAGTGGGTGAATGAAGTGTTATCTTTTTCAAAAAAACGTGTAATTTACGGTTAGAAAAATTGTTTTGAAACTAACACATAACTGGCTTATACATGACCTAAACCAAACATTTTCAAAAAATTATTGATTGTCCAAAAAATTAAAGAAGGAAAGTAATATTCATATAGAAAGGAAAATAAAGAGAGGGGTTTTTTTTTGAAAAAAAAAAAAAAAAAACAAAAAAAAACAAGTTATTTTGTCAAGTGATTGCTTCACAGCAGGGTTGGAGTTCCTTTATCTTAATTCTTGGAGAAACTGTAGTTGCTTGCATTTGTGCTGTAAACATCTATTTAAACATAGTCTGGCAAGTTACAATGATGATTATTAGTTTTGAATCCTAAAGCTTTGGAAAATCCTAGCCTACAAATTGAAAGTGAAATTCTTTGCCAAACACAAAAGAAATCAAAGTAAATAAGCAACTCATGTCTTTTGTGGACTGGTTAAGCACTGATGCTTGATTTTATTCTGAGCATCTTCTTACAAGTTGTAACAAATCTTCAAGAATTTATCTGTGCTGGACTTGAATCAATAACTCATTATTTCAGCCACTGGTTCCAGACTCCTTCAACCTTTTAACTGTATTACTCTAACCTTTGTAATTTTTTTCTGCCCTTTTCATCCCTGAATCATTTGGATCTTCCTCTTTTATTCAGTTTATCCAGGTGTCATTCTTTGCAAACAACAACAAAAACCCAGCTCATTACAAAGCATTAATTAAATGAAGTATTAAATACACAGTATATATCATGTATATGCAGATATCTACATTTTTTAAAAAAATGAAACTTCAGGTTTTTTTTTAAGATCTAAGGGTTTGGCTTAACTTATTTTCTTCCTTCAACTTTTATTTTAAGTTCAGGGGTACCCGTGCTTGATGTGCAGGTTTGTTACATAGGTAAATGGTGGTTTGCTACACAGATCATCCCATCACCTAGGTATTAAGCCCAGCATCCATTATCTTTTCTTTCTGATGCTCTCCTTCCCCCCACCGCACCCCCAACAGGTCCCAGTGTGTTTTGTTTCCCCATGTGTCCATATGTTCTCATCATTCAGCTCCCACTTATAAGTGAGAACATGGGGTATTTGGTTTTCTGTTACTGTGTTAGTTTGTTGAGAATAATGGCTTCCAACTCCATTCATGTCCCTCATTCCTTTTCATGGATGCATATTCCATGGTGTATATGTAATACAATTTTTTATTCATTCTATCACTGATGGGCATTTAGGTTGATTCCATGTCTTTGCTATCATGAATAGTGCTGCAATGAACATACATGTGCATGTATCTTTATGACAGAATGATTTATATTCCTTTGAGTATATACCTAGTAATGGGATTGCTGGAATCGAGTGGTATTTCTGCCTCTAGGTCTTTGAAGAATCACCACATTGCCTTCCACAATGGTTGAACTAATTTACACTCCTACCAACAGTGTAAAAGTATTCCTTTTTCTCTGCATCCTTGCCAGCATCTGTTGTTTTATGACTTTTTAATAATAGCTGTTCTTACTGGCATGAGATGGTATCTCATTGTGGTTTTGATTTGCATTTCTGTAATGATCAGTGATGTTGAACTTTTTTTTATAGGTTTGTTGGCCACATGTATGTCTTCTTTTGAGGAGTATCTGTTCAAGTCCTTTGCCACTTTTTAAATAGTGTTGTTGTTTTTTTTTTTTTTTGTAAATTTGCTTAAGTTGCTTATAGATGCTGGATATTGGACCTTTGTCAGATGGATAGATTGCAAAAACTCTGTCCCATTCTATAGGTTTTCTACTTATTCTGATGATAGTTTCTTTTGCTGTGCAGAAGCTCCTAAGTTTAATTAGATCCCATTTGTCAACTTTTGCTTTTGTGTCAATTGCTTTTAGCATTTTCATCATGAAATCTTTGCCCATGCCTATGTCTTGAATGGTATTGCCTAGATTTTCTTCTGGGGTTTTTATAGTTTTTGGTTTTTCATTTAAGTCTTTAATCCATCTTGAGTTAATTTTCACATAAGGTGTAAAGAAGGGGTCCAGTTTCAATTTTCTGCATATGGCCAGCCACTTCTCTCAATACTATTTATTAAATAGAAAATCTTTTCCCCATTGCTTGCTTTTGTCAGATTTGCCAAAAATCAGATGGTTGAAGGTGTGTGGTCTTATTTCTGAGTTCTCTATTGTGTTTCCTTGGTCTATGTGTCTATTCTTGTACCAGTACCATGCTGTTTTGGTTACTGTGGCCTTTTAGTATAGTTTGAAGTCAGGTAGCATGATGCCTCCAGCTTTGTTCTTTTTGCTTAGGATCATCTTGGCTATTTGGGCTCTTTCTTGGTTCTATATGCATTTTTAAATATTTTTTTCTAATTCTGTGAAGAATGTCAATGATAGTTCAATGGGAATAGCATTGAATCTGTAAATTACTTTGGGTAGTATGACCATTTTCACAATACTGATTCTTTCTATCCATGAGCATGGAATGTTTTTCCATTTGATTGTGTCATCTCTGATTTCTTTGAGCGGTAGTTTTTAGTTCTCCTTGAAGAGGTTCTTCACTTCTCTTCTTAGCTATATTCCTAGGTATTTTATTATTTTTATAGTAATTGTAAATGGGAGTTCATTCATGATGTGGCTCTCAGCTTGCCTGTTGTTGATGTATAGGAATGCTAGTGATTTTTGCATACTGATTTTGTATCCTGAGACTTTGCTGAAGTTACTTATCAGCTTAAGAAACATTTGGGCTGAGATGATGGGGTTTTCTAAGTATAGGATCACGTCATCTGCAAACAAAGGTAATTTGACTTCTCTCTTCCTATATGAATGCCCCTTATTTCTCTCTCTTGCCTGAATGCCCTGGCCAGAACTCCCAACACTATGTTGAGTACGAGTGGTAAGAGAGGGCATCCTTGTCTTGTGCTGGTTTTCAAGGGGAATACTTCTAGCTTTTGCCCATTCAGTATGATATTTGCTGTGGGTTTGCATAATTTATAACTATTAAGAAAATAACTTATATAGATTTTATGTCTTTCCTTGATTTCACTGATTAAATATATCTGAACTGACACACACAACTGAGTAGCTGACTAATCTAAAATCAGCTAATGGCAGTGCTTATAGGATATGCTTTAACTATTTCTGATTGTGCCTCTTTTCTGAACTGAGGGAAATGGTTATGGATTATTATCCACTTCATTTCCTTCCATTTTGGATCTATGTAAAGAGCTCTGCATGGCAAAAAATCTTTAGGCCAGAGTTGTTTTGTGCAGATTTTGAATCTTGAAATTAATTTGGTTAAGACATCACAATTTCAAATATCACGAACTCATATTATTCTGTTAGACGCTCTAAATAAGACTGCATTACTGCAAAACAGAGTAAAAGGAACAATAGTAATCAGTGGATTTTGGAATTGAGGACTCTCTAATCTCAAAGATTATATTCTGAGACTTTTTTTCTTTCAACAAAAAGTTGTTCCATTTTTAATTTTCAAAGAATTTCCATTGTGTATTTTATTCTCACTTCATTGTTTGACTCTGCAACCAAAGGTCAGACTAGCAGAAATGAAGAAAGAAAATGTAAAATCAGAGTGTTTTTATAACCCAGCATGAGTCTGTGATCTTGCAGACTGTCTATGGAATGCTCTATTGATTTCCAGCAGGCTGACACCCTGAAGCTTAGCTCAATGTGCAAGCCAGATTTATTCTCTTTACCTCCAACTTGTTTTAGCTTTTAGAAACATTGAAATTGGATCTTTAAAGAGTTTACTGCCTCTCCTTTAAAAGAAATCTGCAATTAAGATGGGCTAAAAATGTTACTTGTTTTTCAAAATGCACATGTTCACTGGGTTACTTTTTAATTTCCCTCTCTGTGCCCAAGTGGGTAATTTAAGCAATGGCTAGGGCATCTGTTGGATATTAGTGTTCTACTGCTTACAGTGTTCAATAATAGCAGCATGAGTTTTAGCATAGAAGCAGAGAAAAGCTACAGAATTCCAGGACACTTGGGGAAATAAGAAAACATGGCCTTGTTTTTTAAATTGGCTCATTTTCAATGTTTTCAAGTTACCTGATTTCTGCCATCCAAGATTTATTTTACAAAGTAGCCAAAAAGTAAACAACCATTTGTTAACTACTTTTGCCTTTACATTATAATGCAGATACTTAGCATGGTTATAAAAATATTTTAACTTGTTTGTAATTTAAGTCCCTTCAGAAATAGAGGTTTTAGAGACACTTTGTTAGTGTCACAATAAAGTAAAATTGTGTTAAATATCTGCAAGGAATGATTCCTCATGCCAGGACTCAGCAAACTTTATCTATAAAGGGCCAAGTAGTAAATATATTTGTCTTTGAGGCCCATATAGTTCCTATTGCAATTACTCAACTCTGCTGTTGTAGTGCAAAGCAGCCATAGACAATGCATAAACAGATGATGATGTCTACATTCCAATAAGACTTTAATTACAAAAACAGGCAATTGGCCGAATTTGACCAGTGGGTCTGTGTACCAACTCCTTCCTTATCCTCTTGATAATAAATATTTCATTTATATATGTTGTTCTATAAATGCATTCTTAGCCACATACATATAAATAATTTAATCCCTCTGATCATAAATAAAAAGGATTTACTATATTAAATATCTTATATGCTCTTGGAGAAAATTTTTAACCAAGTGATTAAATAATAAATAAAACATATGGATAAGAATGTTATAAAAATACAGTTGGATCAATATTTTAACAATAGAAATAAATTGTGAACTAATTTGTGGCATCTTAATTTCCCACAACTGGTTTAAGCTACTTTCTGCCATATAGCAGGAAAAAAATAGTAAACTTGACAATAAAAATTATATCAGTATTTTTCAGTTCAAAGCAATCTCTTTTAAGTAAACTAACTCTCTCTTAGGTAAATCTTTAGATTCTCAGGGTGTCTCCCAGTTTTCTTTCATATAATGATATCAGTAGGACTGAACAGCAGACAACTGGAATGTTTTCCCAGTGAAAACTAGAAGTATCTCTAGATCAACAGTTGAGTCCTAGTACTTTGTTCTTGGTTCATGGTAGCTTTCTCTATTTAAATCTAAGGCTGGTAAAAGGCTTGGGTGGTTCTCTTGTCATAGATAATTGCAAAGGGCTAGACTACATCCTCTTGCTGGCCAGGCCTTATCTCAGCTTGATGATTTCCATGATGTTGATTACAACTCCAATGGAACCACAGAGCAGGCGTTTCCAGGCCCTGTAGCCGTCAATCAGATGGGCTCTTTGACCAACCTTGTTCTAGGGAAACCTCCAGCCTACACCGTCAATTATTTTATGTAACTACAATATGGCAATAAGAAACTCATGGTTAAGTTCCACATAGTTGTCACAGAGGATCTGCTGGTACTGGTTCTAATTCTTTCTGCCTGAATTTTACTTTTCACACTTCTAGTTTCATTGCAATGTGGGTGCCATGTGTTCACAAGATGCTCACTTTGACATGCTCCCCACCCAGATTCCCAAATTTAATGTGGCACAAAATTGCTTCTGATGTCTGATTTTCCCAGTAATGATTTTGGTTTGCCAATCTACTCATTCTCCTTCCCTCTCTGCAATTCAAAATAGGGATCAGGGCAAGGAAAGCCACCAACTCTAATACCTTTTCTTTCTCTATCTCCCTCTCATATATGAAAAAGATCCTCCTTCCCTTTGCTCTGTGATCAGATCTTTGTCTCTGTTGTAGCCTCCTCCTTCTCTCCTTTGTGTTTTATGTAGGCACCATCTACATATCTTCTTGCACACATATTCCTTAATGAACAAGCCTTATAAGGTAGCCTAAATTGTTGAAGAGCAGCAGGGAAACATGACTGACAAGAGGAGTAAAAATGTTTGACATATATTCCAAAGCTACTCATTAACATATGGTACTAAATAATACCTTCTCATTTAAATATTTGTAAATGCCTTAAAATTATTTTATGATAAAACTATGCTGTCATTCAACAGATGATGTGAATTTTTCTGCAGATATTGCAGAATCATCTGCAGAATTCACAGAATCCTTGTAAGTGGAAAGTTGATAGCAAGACTCTTAGCACCAAGAGGGAGATTCCTGGGCATGAGTGATCTCTCATCTTTTCAAATACTGTATCCTCTCTCTCTCTCTCTCTCCTCACACACACACATGCACACTCTCACATGTATATTTGTGTATTTATATGTGTGTGTATATATATATAATTTCACTATTTTTTCAAGAAGACAGAATTTTTAGAATTGAAACTCATTATCAAACTTTTAGATTGCATATTTCTCTATCATCTTTTCTCTTCATGTCATTTTGGATATTTCATCCCATTTGCTATACAAGTTCTTAATAAACAGACCCCACTCTCAAATATCTCACAATAATGACAAACATCCACAATAAGCATGAAAAATATTTCAATAAAGGTATGTACAAGCTGTCATGCAGTGCCAGTAAGGGAAGTAATCATTCCAGGCTTAGCAAGTACAGAGAAGACCTGGAAAGAGATAGCATTTGAGCCAGGACCTGAACAGAGAAGGGTGACTAAAAGTGTGGCAGAAGAGAAATGTGAAGAAGAACATTGAAGGCAAAAAAGGAGCATGAGTAGGCATATGAGAATTATTCACAGGCCATTCAAGTGAGAGGGAGAAGAAGGGAGAGAGAGAGAGAGAGAGAGAGAGAGAGAGACAGAACATTCAAGGGGAAAGGATAGTCTCTTTAACAAATGATACTGAGACTAAAGGATATCCACAGGCAAAAGAGTAAATTTAGAACCCTACCTCATAGCATATACAAAAGTTAACACAAAACGGATCAATAACCTAAATATAAAAGCTAAAACTAAAAAACTCTCAGAAGAAACCCTCTTGACTTTGGATTTGGTAGTGGATTCTTAGATATAAGCAATAAAAGAAAAAATAGATAAAATTGAACTTCAACAAATTTTTTTTTAAAAAAACCCTTTATGTATTACAGGATATTTTCAGGAAACTTACGAGGTAACTCGTAGATTGGGAAAAAAATGTTTGCCAAATTATATAGCTGATAATATATACTACTTGTTAGGGAAATGCAGATCAAAATCACAATCAGATATCATTTCACATTTTTTAATGAAAAATAAGAAGTATTGGCAAGGATGTGGAGAAAGTGGAACACTTGTACATTGCTGGTGGGAATTTTAAATGGTTTGGCCACTGTGGAATATAGTTTGACCATATCTTATAAAGTTAAACATCGAATTATCACATAACCCAGCAATTCTACACCTAGATTTATGCACAAAAATAATTGAAAAACTGTTATACTCAAATACGTGGCATAAATATTCATAGTGTCACTATTCACAGAAGTCAAAAAGTAGAAACAACCCAAATTTTCATCAATAGATAAATAGATAAGCAAATTGTGGCATAAAAGGGAAAGAAGTATTAATACATGCTATTATACAATGTGGATAAACCTTACAAACTATATTTTAAGTGAAAGAAGACAGACACAAGAGGTCACATATTGTATAAATCCTTTATATGAAATACCTAAAATAGGTAAATCCATAGAGACAGAAAGCAGATTGCTGGTTGTCAGAGACTGGAGAAGGGATTAGGGAGTGACTGCTTATAAGACACAAGATTTCATTTTTGTGAAAATGACAATGTTTTGGAAGTACACAGAGATGGTGATGGCACAACATTGTACTAATTACCACTGAATTCTGCAATTTAAAATGAGTGGATTTCACTGCAATTGAATAAAGAAGGTCCAGACTAAAAATCATTATGTCTGTCTGTGCCATTTGGAACAGAATTTGGATACCTTGGTCACACACGTCTATGCATTACAACAGACTCATAATTATTTTCTAAAGAGAATTTTAGCTGCATTGACTAGGTTCAGCAGAGTGAGGTTCATTGCTTTTTGCTTAATAACAAATCTTTGCTATGCTCTTCAGTTTCCACATTAGGATGTGAGCTCAACATTCACCTTCACAGTTGGTTATGACATATGGTTCACTTCAGACCAAATTGTTGGATTTCAGGTGATACATAATTGTGACTAGTTATTAATATGTAATTTATGACAAGCACAATACATGTTAAACCAAAGTCAACATGAAGTTATCATAGTTATTTGGTTTACAATTATCAACTCTGGAAGTTGATATCTCTAAAACTAATACATTATTCTTATTGGTATGCACTCCTATATCCCTGGTGTTATTTACTTTTACAATTTAGGAAATATAATTAAATCTGAATCAGAATCTACCTGTATTTAAACATCTGAATCAAATCACTAATATTGCATTTAACATTGGATTAGGAGAAAAGAGTAAATAATCTCCAAACTATGGCTATATTAGTAGAAAAGTAATCAAAATTGCTACTTTATAGGCATCAATTACTGCTTCATTCATTCATTTACGAAACTTTAAAAAATATGTAACAGTGATATTTCACATTTAAGATAGCACTCAAAATCAAATACAATGATTTTATATATATATATATATGAATGGTGTGTGTATAAACATATTTCAAATATGAACTAATTTTTTAAGTGTACATATGACAGTCTGACAGAGTAATCAGCAAAAAATTAATTCTCAAAAAATATTTGATGGCTGATTATTTAACTATTGTCTATCAACATATACATGAAAATGGAAGTATTCACATTGGTAGGAGTAAAGCTCTGGGATGAAGTCATTTCTGACATTAACAAGGCACAAATTAGCAGGTTTAGAATCCAGTTATATTAGTTACATAAGCCAAGCCACCAAACTAGTCTATACATCTAATGAATTTATGACTTTAAATTTTTAACATTGCCTGGAAATTAGTCACTTATTCTTTTTTCTTTCCTTTTCTTTTTTTTCTTTTCTTTTCTTTTCTTTTTTCTTTTCCTTTTCTTTCCTTTCCTTTTCTTTCTCTTTTTCTTTTTCTTTTCCCTTTTCTTTTTTCTTTTCTGAGACAGAGTCTCGCTCTGTTGCCCAGGCTGGAGTGCAGTGGCACGATCTCGGCTCACTGCAACCTCCACCTCTGGGGTTCAAGCAATTCTCTCACCTAAGTCGAGTAGCTGGGATTACAGGCATTTGCCACCACGCCTGGCTAATTTTTGTATTTTTAGTAGAGACGGGGTTTCACCATGTTGGCCAGGCTGGTCTTGAACACCTGACCTCAAGTGGTCCACCTGCCTCGGTTTCCCAAAGTGCTGGGATTACAGACGTGAGCCACCACGCCACTGCTAGGGAACTAGTGGGATCATTTGGAGGTAACAAAACACTGAGACTTTTTGAATTACTGGAATTCCTGCACTGATTCCTTCTCAGAGGAGGGAAATAGCTTTGTTTTTCTTTGTAAATGTGTGATCATTTCGATGCAGCTTGATTCCATATTCTTCTTTCTCTTGAGGGATTGACTATGGTGAATGTTGTGTATAATCAATTGGCTTATTTTCTGGGTGCTTTCAGAGGACCAAGGTTGTATATGGTTTCCTAAGCTATAGATAGGTACCTGTAGGATTCAGATAGGTATCTGTAGGCTTCAGAGGCATTGCATAGTGGAGGGATATTTGTTTGGTAGTGTAATTCAGACTGCAGTCCAGTAGCTGGTGCTTAAGAGTAAGAGCCAGCAAATATCCTCCTAGTCACTCAACCTTTGAGGTTTTCAGTGCTTATACAAGCAGCACTCTAAGGAGAGGATGTGAGGGGCAAGAGATAACTCCCTCTCCAAGTCTGTTCCCAGGCCTTTGTAACATCTTTTCCATGTACTGGTGCTGTGCCCATGTTTCCTTTGCCCCAAGGAAGGGTTTGGTGGGCTACACTCCCACCTCCCTTAGGGGCCGTCCCAGCTAAGGGTCAGGTCACCAGGAGACCTGCACGTTCCTGAGGGCTCACTCATCCCCTATGCTTGCAAGAGTCAGAGAGAGGGTTGTTGGGTATGTCTGCTGGTGTCAGGTAGTGACCTGGGTGAGAGACAGAGTAGTGCAGTAGAGCACTTGGGTAGAGCAGTGGTATTGTGGGTATGTAATCAGGAAGGCACTCACGGCCCAGAATTTTCAGCCTGGCAGACAACTGTGGGGTCCACCCAGGTCACGCTCCCCTGATCCAGCAAGTCACCCTCTGGCGTCTGCCCCAGGAGAAGGCCATACTGGTAAGGATTATCCCAAGCTTTCTGCATCCAGATCTCTGAACCTGTCCTGATATTCTGGCTGTGGAACTCTCTGGGGAAGAAGTTGCAGTTGCCTATCAGGCCACATCCTTCCCAGAACAGTCTTGGGAAGGGAGAAAAGCTCAACTCCTACGCTAGCATAGAAATCCACAGCATACTGTCTCCTATGTGTTATCAATGTGGGGGCTCCACCCATGCTCGAGTTCAGGACCCAATCTCAGCTCGATACCCTTGGGTGGTATGCTTGAATCCCAGGGAGTTGGGACTGGGACCATGGATTTGTCCTCTAGCACCTTGGGGTTGGGCAATGGCCATGCTAGGAGGGCCAAACTGCTCCTAGGCCACCAGCAAATCACCCCGGCAGGGCAGTGGGGGTGTGCTGTGGGTACTCTCCTGCAAGAGCTGCCAGGTGGGCAGTCTTGAGAGGGGACAGCAGGTCAGGGGACATGTGAATCAGATGACCCCACTCTTATGGCAATAGCAGTCCTGCTTTCTTCTGGTCTGGCAACCAGCAGGGACTGAAGCTGCTGAGTGCAAGATGGAGATGCTTGGGAGATGGGGGCCTATGTTTGAATTTTGCTGTGGCTGCACGGCAAGAAAACCCTTCTAGGCTCCATGCGGGTTCGAGCTGTTCCTACGCCTGATCTCTGGGTGGCTACCGCTGCCAGTTCAAAGGTCTGTGGGGGTTGTGGGAGCTCCTGTGACTAGGACCCCAGAGATCTGCGGCAGGAATATGGTGCCCTGGAGTTCCTTCACTCATCCCTTCTCTTAGATTTGGTTTTGGGCCAGGAGCCAATCCTAGCACCCAACATCTCTGAGCAGACTTTTAAACTTCTTTTTTCATCTATGGTGTCTGTACTACCTGTCTCATTAAGTGTTTTCTCTCTAAAGATCTGTCTGAAGTGTAGTGGTTTACATGAAACTTTGGTTCCTCTCAGCGCAAGAGACATTTCCTGGTTGTGTCTAGTCAGCTATCTTCTTAATTTTTTTTTCTTTTTTCTTTTCCTTTTTTTTTTTTTTTTTTTTTTTGAGACAGTCTTGCTCTGTCTCCAGGCTGGAGTGCAGTGGCGCGATCTTGGCTCACTGCAACCTCTGACTCCCTGGTTCAAGCAATTTGCCTGCCTCAGCCTCCCGAATAGCTGGGATTACAGACACATGCACCACGCCCAGCTAATTTTTGTAGAGACGGGGTTTCACCGTGTTGGCCAGGATGGTCTCTATCTCCTGACCTCGTGATCTGCTGGCCTCCACCTCCCAAAATGCTGGGATTATGGGCGTGAGCCACCGCACCTGGCTCTTCTGAAAAATTTTATAGAGAGTTTCAACAGCATATGTAATTAAACAAAAGAAAGAAGAAGTGAGTTCGAAGATAGGTCATTTGAAATTACACTATCAGAGGAATAAATAGAAAAAAGAATTAAAAATGGTAAAGAAAACCTGGAGAGCTTATGGGACACTCTCAAGAAACCAATATATGCATTATGAGAGTTGAAGAAGAAACAGATAAAGAAAAAAGGGCAGAAAGCTTATTTAAAGAAATAACAACAGAAACGTTCCCCAAAACTGGAGAGAGACATGAACCTCTCAATCCATGAAGCCCAAAAGCATCAAATGGCTTAAACATAAAGAAGTCTTCACTGAGACACATTATAATCAAATCCTCAATAGTCACACACAAAAGAATTTTGATAACAGCAAGAGAAATGTTTCTTGTCACATGCAAGAGAACCATGATAAGATTATCAGTATATTTCTCAGCAGAAAACCTGCAGGCCAGGAAACTGTGGGATGATATATTAAAAGTGCTAAAATATACATACACACAAATACCAACCAACAATACCATACTGCATAAAGCATCCTTCAGAAATGAAGGAGAAATGAAACTTTTTTAGACAAAAAAAGGTAATGGAGTTCACTACCACTGAACCTGTTCTACAAGAAATCTTAAAGAAAGTTATGCAGGTTGAAACAAAAGAAAGCATGAAAATATTTAAAAGTTTTAAAACTCACTGTAAAGGGTAAGAATATAGTCAAATTCACAATACTCTAATACTCTAAGGGTGGTGCTTAAGAAACGTTTAACTCTAGTATAAAAGACAAAAGTGGCTGGGCGCGGTGGCTCACACCTGTAATCCCAGCACTTTGGAAGGCCAAGGTGGGTGGATCACGAGGTCAAGAGATCGAGACCATCCTAGCTAACACAGTGAAACCCCGTCTCTACTAAAAATACAAAAAATTAGCCAGGTGTGGTGGTGGGCGCCTGTAGTCCCAGCTATTCAGGAGGCTGGGGCAGGAGAATCACGAACCCAGGAGGCGGAGCTTGCAGTGAGCCGACATTGCGCCACTGCACTCCAGCCTGGGTGACAGAGAGAAACTCCATCTCAAAAAAAAAGAAAAAAAAAGAAAAAAGTATTAAAGTAATTATAGCTATGATAATTTATTAATATTTGTGTGGCTATTCAATATACAAAAAAATGTAAATTGCAACATCAATAATATAAAATGTGGAGGGAAAAAGTTAAAATGTAGATTTTGTATGCAGTTGAAATTAAGTTGTTATCAGCTCAAAATAAGCCGTTATAGCTATAATGCATTTTCTGGAAGCCTTGTGGTAATCACAAAGAAAACAAAACTCTCGTAGATATATAAAAAATAAAGAGAAAGGAATCAAAGCATAACACTACAAAGAATCAAGTCACAAAGGAAGACAGCAAGAGAAGAAAGGAATGTAAACAACAAACCAGGCAGAAAACAATGAACAAAATGACAATAGTAAGTCCCTACCTATATCAATAATTACTTTAAATGTAAATGTATTAAATTATTCAATAAAACGACCCAGAATTGCTGAATATCTAAAATTGTGAGGTCTAACTATATACTGCCTCCAAGACACTCCCTTTAGTTTTAAGAGCACACAGAGTGAAAGTGCAGGAATAGAAAAACATATTACATGCCTATGCAAATGGTAGTCAAAAGAGATCACTAATGGCTATGTGTACGTCAGACAAAATAAACTTTAGGTCAAGAGCTGTCACAAGTGACAAAGAAAGTCATCATACAGTGATTAAGAGATCATTTCATCAAGAGGTTATAAAAATTGCAAATATATATGTACCCAACATTGTAGCACCTAAATATATGAAGCAAGCATTAGCAGAACCAAAGGAAGAAATAGACAGTAACACAATAAAAGTGGCAGAGTTCAATACCCACATTTAATAATGGATAGAACATCCATACAGAAAATCAATAAAGAAACAACAGACTTGAACAATACCATAGATCAAATGTACCTAAAAGATATGTACATTTTATTCCAAAGCTACAGAATACACACTCATTCAAGTGCACAAAGAATTCTCCAGGATAGATCATATCCTAGGACACAAAACAAGTCTTAACAATTTTAAGACTAAGATTATATAAATTATCTTTTCTGACCACAATGGTATGAAATTAGAAATCATTAATGAGAGGAATTTTAGAAAATCCACAAATGTGTGGAAATTAAACAACATACTCCTGAACACCTGTTCTTGCATAGCTCATGGGTCAGAGAATAAATTAAGAGGGAAATAAAAAATATCTTGAGATGGCTGGGCGTGGTGGCTCACGCCTGTAATCCCAGCACTTTGGGAGGCCGAGGCGGGTGGATTACCTGAGGTCGGGAGTTCGAGACCAGCCTGACAAACATGGAGAAACCCCATCTCTACCAAAAATACAAAAAATTAGTCGGGCATGGTGGCAGGCGCCTGTAGTCCCAGCTACTCAGGAGGCTGAGGCAGAAGCATGGCATGAACCCGGGAGGCAGAGTTTGCAGTGAGCCAAGATTGCACCACTGCACTCCAGCCTGGGTGACAGAGTGCGACTCTGTCTCAAAAAAGAAAAAAATATGTCTTGAGATATACATGTGTCAGCATACTCTGACACAAACATAACCCAAATTTATGGAACATAGCAAAGGCAGTTCTAAAGAGAAATATATAGTAGTAAACCTCTACATTAGAAAACAAAACAAAAAAATCAAATAAATAACCTAACATCTCAAGGAACTAGAAAAAGAACAATTCAGCCAAACATAATAGAAGGAAGGAAATTATAATGAAGTTCAGAGAAATAAATAGGGACTAGAAAAACAATAGAAAATACAAATGAAATTAAGTTGGTTTCATTTAATATTTTAATATTAAAATAAGATGCACAAAATCAAAAAACTTTACCTATACTAAAAGAAAAAGAAGGAAGACTCAAATGAATAAAATCAAAAATGAAAGAGGACATATCACAACTGATACTACAGAAATATAAAGGATAAGAAACTATGAACAATTATGTGCCAACAAGTTGGATAACTTAGAAGAAATTGATACATTTCTAGAAACACATCACTTATTAAAACTGTATCCTGATGAAATAGAAAATCTGAATAAAGGCCGGGCATGGTGGCTCACGGCTGTAATCTCAGCACTTTGCGAGGCCGAGGCAGGTGGATCACAAGGTCAGGAGTTCGAGACCAGCCTGGCCAACATGGTGAAACCCCATCTCAAATAAAAATACAAAAATTAGCCGGGCATGGTGGCACGTGCCTGTAGTCCCAGCTACTCGGGAAGCTGAGGCAGGAAAATTGCTTGAACCCAGGAGGTGAAGGTTGCAGTGAGCCGAGATCACACCACTAAATTATTAAGATTTAATATTGTTTGCTGTATTGGGTTTTAATTTGGTCAGAACCTGTTGCTCTTTTTTGCTTTTCTATTTCTCTCTTTTGGAATGGGAATATCTACTTTATGCCTGTCTAAGCATTGTATTTTGGAAGCACATAACCTATTCAATTTCATAGGCTCACAGGGGAAGGAAAATTTGCCTCAGGATGAATTATTCCTTGAGTCTCACCCATATCTGATTTAGGTGATATTTACATGACACTTTGGACTTAGACTTTAATATTGATGTGAGATTGTGTTAAGACTATTGGGGCTATTGGAATAACATTTTTTTGTATGAGAAAGACACGAATTTTGGGAAGCCAGGGGAAGAATGCTATAGTCTGAATGTTGGTGTCTCTCCCAAAGTTGGAACTTAACCCCACGTTGATGGTATTAAGAGATGGGGCTTTTGGAAAATGATTAGGTCATGAAGGTTATGTCCTCATAGATGGGATTAGTGCCTTGATAAAAGGGCTTGAGAGAGTGAGTTTTTCCCTTTTACTCTGCCTGCGATGTGAAACTCTGCCTGTCATGTGAACACACAGAGAAGGTGGCACCTATGAGAAACAGATTCTCATCAGACACTGAATTTGCTGGCAGTTTGATCTTGTACTTCCCAGCTTCCAGAACTGTGACAAATACATTTCTACTATTTATAAATCACCCAGTGTAAGATATTTTGTTACAACCTCTCAACAGACTGAGATATTACAATGGTCAATATGTTGTAATCTAGGTAGTAATGGCTGTGTTTCAATGAACAGGTAGTCCAAGGAAATAAAAATTCAGGGACCATATTCGGAGATCCACGTGATCACTCATCATTGCTAAAATGCAAAAGCAACTAGCCTACCTTATTCATTATTGGTCTACTACAGAAGGACCTAGAAAACACAAGATAGGATCTTAAATCCTTGGAGATCTAGCAAACTAGCACAATATTGGAAAATTCACAGAACTGTGTTCATTGCTTGAGAGAACAAATGATAGGGAACTTGCAACAGTGTCTTTTTAAGTGTGGAAAGGGAAGATTAATAGTATACATTGCTCTAAGACTAGAACTTCAACCAGAGACTGAAAGTTCCAGGCAGTGAGATGTGGAACTAAAACACAAAAAGAATTGTCCAGTTTTACTCCATAAAGGAAAAAGATGTGTTAGGAAATATAAACTCCTCATTAGATGATGTTTTCAAAGAGTTGTTGGAGGACAATCTGTTAAGTATGTCTAGAATATATTTTTTGCCTTCAGAAGGTGGTTATACTTGTGGATCATTCAATTAGAACTCAAAAATACTGTTGTCCTTTGGTTTGGTTAATGATGTCAGTTAATAATTCAGTTCTCTATAGGTTTGTTTCCTTTTTTCTAATCTTTATGCTAAGTTTAGAATACTTTTCTGTTTCTTAAAAAATGGAACACTTTTCTTATTAAGTGGTAGAAGTAGCATACACAATAAAAATTTTTTAAAAATGCTCAAATAGTAGAATGAAAGGCAAATTATACACATTTTTACCAACTTCAGAACAAAAGGAGATGAGAATAAGAGAGTGGGATTTGGTTTTGCAAAATGAAACATGCTTTTTCAAGTATTACTTGTCTATCAATATCTTTAATATGTTGGGATTATATTTCGAGTGCCTGTCTTGGAGGAAACAAAATAAAGTGTGCTAAAAATTGGGTGATGATCCACAGGCTTATGACCAAAAAGAAATCTGTGAAAGCATAGTGGAGATCACTGGAAAATAATGTTTCTTTTGCCTGTATTTTTCCCCGTTGAAATCCATGGATATGGTAAAATATTTTCTCACTTTAGTCTCAAGGGGTGGACAACGTACAAGAAAGTTTGGAGAGAAAATAAAGGTTGTGAGTGCTTTAGCTAAAATGGGTGATTTTTTTTTAGAAGCTTAATGTAATTTTATAGACAACATTAGAAAAAAGACTTATTAGACTCTGATAAACTAAGGGTTGCACTAACCCATTCCTCTTGTATCTGGTACATTCTTAAAAATCTGAAAGTCCTGTATTATTTATACGTGAATATTGTTTCTCATTACCTTTGTTTTTGAATATATACAATTAATATCTTTCAAATTTTAATTCTAGCATAAATATTACATTCAGAAAAATGAAATTAAAATCTTCTATTATTTCGAACATTTATTTTAGAGAAAAAATCAAGAAAAATAAACTATGCTTGTTAAAAAGAGAGTATAAAATGAAAATAAAAATACACCTGTCAAATATAATCAGAACTCTATCTAAAATGTCAAATATCCAATTACACATAACGTGAAATGGTTGTCTTTTTCTTCTTTTAGCTGGTATCACTATCTTTGTAGGTCTAAAAGTAATACAAATGAATACAAGTTGCCATGATCTCTATGAGGAGGAAATAAGTACACAAATAAAAATCTCTATCATTACCAGCTCTGTGAGCCAATCATCATTTAATCTTTTAGAATGCATTAGATTTACAATTTTCTGGTTATCTCATATAAGGGAAATGATGAATGCATTTTATTTTTGAAAAGCCTTCATTTTTGGATTTTCTTATTTTGGCTAGGTACAATCACTCCTTACCTTTTATTGCTATTTATTTTTCCTGAGTTGTGGTAGCTAAAATTAATATCCTTTTCTATAGCAACTGGGCAGGTACTAGGGCCCCTGCCATCTTGATAGGAACAGACAGAGTAATTATTGAGTTCTGTTTATCTTGTTATCACCCATAAATGGTATTGTGATATTTACCACAAGTTCTATCAGGAAGAAAATTGATAGAAAGAAAAAGGTAAATGGTGAGACATTCATTTTATACGCAAACACTGAATTCTTGGGCATAATAATAAGGTTTCCACATATGACATTGGTTTGTTATTTGTGAGGGCTGAGTTTGGAGAATATTAAGCTCATACATAAGAAGATCTATATGTATATCTATACCTACACACAGACACACACCCCTACATTTAAGTAGTTAAGGAGTATTAAATAATTGGTGAATTATTTTCAAACCATTAGTGGCCCCTGATATGTAGTGTATGTTTGCAAAGCTCCCCATTTTTTCTCATCTCCAAAGGCTCACCCTCCAAAATAATGGAAGGCGATGAGATCTTACTATAACTATCTATCTTTCTTCCATCAGGAAACATTCCATTATGGGTTTATCCCTGTTATATCTGTCACCACAAGGAAACAAGTTTTATAGGTCATCCCTAATTCTCTGTACCCTTTTCCCCCAGGGTAGTGTACATCTACATTTCTGACCAGAATTCTCACCCATTTCCAAATTCTAAAGTGCTACAACACCATCTTCTGTAAACTGCAATCTGTCATTGGGAAAATCACCTATATCCCTTTATCAACTTTTCTGTATGTTCCCTGTATCTTCTTTCTCTAGCTGAAAAGTGACTCTCACCTATGAGGGCAATGCTTCCTCTGCCCAGACATTACATATAGTAGCTCTTTTCTCTTCCACAACTTTCCTCTCTCCTAAACACTTCCCAGCTTTGAATTGTAGGCCATCAAAAAAAATCATCTGCTACCCCTGAAACAGTTTTTCACTTGCCTTCTAAGACACACTACAGCCCTCATTTTCTTCTTACCTTTCTTCTCACAGCATTCATATATTTTGCTTATTCTTCCTCTTCTCACATCCTCTAAATGTCAGAGTATTCCAGAACTCAGCCTTTCAATATCTTATCTTCTTTTTCTACAAGCATATCTTAGGTGATTTCATCAAGCCTCATGGCTTCAAATAATCATTTATATGCGAGTGACTTTCAGATTTCTTTTTTCAGCCTGTACAAATTTCTGAAGTTTGTGATCGAATATTCAGTGGACTACACATTATCTCTATTTGGATAGCTAATGGAAATCTTAAAATTTAACATGTTCTAAACTAACTTCCTGCTGTCCCTCTTTAAACCACCTCTTTCTATAGTCCTTCTTATTAGTAGCAACTTCATCCTTGTCTTTTCCCTCAAACAACCTTTTAACTAATCCTGTTGACTCTATTTGCAACATATATCTAGAATCACTGTCTCCTTTTTTTTTTTTTTTGAGACGTAGTGTCTCTCTGTCTCCAGGCTGGAGTGTAGTGGCACGATCTTGGCTCACTGCAACCTCTGCTTTCTGGGTTCAAGCAATTCTCCTGCCTCAGCCTCCCGAGTAGCTGGGACTACAGGCGTGCGCCACTGAGCCCAGCTAATTTTTGTATTTTTAATAGAGACAGGGTTTCCCCATGTAGGCCAGGATGGTCTATATCTCTTGACCTCGTGATCCACCCACCTCAGCCTCCTAAATGTTGGGATTACAGGCGTGAGCCACCACGCCCGGCCCAGAATCACTGTCTTCTTACCACAACATATTCTACCACACTAGTCCCAGCTTTCACCTTATGACACACCTATAGCATCCCAATATCCTCCTATCTGCTCTTCCTGCTTTCTCTGTTCTCCAAACTATTCTACCAACAAAGAGAAAAATTTTAAAAACTGAAGTCAAATCAGGTCTCTTCCCTGCTCCACGCTCTCCCACTACTTCCTATCTCATTCAAAGTTCATTCAAAAATTAACTCAAAATTCTTTACCATAAACCAGATACTTCATTTGATTTTCAGGACTAAACTCTGATTTTTTTCTCTTTCCCAAATTCCTATCTAAGGGGTCTGGGGAGTCATGCCCTACAAATCATAAATTCTCATCAGAGGGGTTTTATTTAATCCTATATATCATGACTTACTTTCCAATCTGACTCTGGCATAACGTTATGAGACAAGGAAGAAAATCAAAATATTTTACCCCAAAACGTGTTTCTTTGCCATATCTTGAAATGGCCCTGCAAAGTCCTTTGTGAGGGAATATTTGCATCTGTAAACAATCTCTATTAACATAGCTAGAATTTTTTTCTTCCAGGCCCTCTCAACCCTAAAGAGATTAACTAAGAGTCTGGCACCTTTTAAAGATTTGAACAGGAAGCATTTGTCATCTATTGTCTCCAAGGGCAGCCACTATAAGACTTCAAAAGAACCATGGTCTTCACAATCTTTTATCCTAACCTGAACATTTCCTTTCTATGATCCCAGGTTTTTTGATAAACTCAACCAATTGTCAACCAGAAAATGTTTAAATTTACCTATAGCTTGGAAGCCCCTGCTTTGAGTAGTCCCACCTTTCTGGACAAAACCAATGTATTTCTTAAATTTATTTGATTGATGTCTCATGCCTCCCTAAAATATATAAAACCAAGCTGTGCCCCCACCAGCTGGGCACATGTTCTCAGGACCTCCTGAGGGCTGTGCCACAGGCCATGGTCACTCATATTTGGCTCAGAATAAATCTCTTTGGATATTTTACAGAGTTTGACTCTTTGACAATTTTATCTCTTACTACTCTTGTTCCTCTTATTCCTTGATCTCTCCCCTGTCGAGCTGCCATAATTTACCTTGAATAATCAACCTCAGGGTTGCTGTAGTTTTTTATTTTTGTTTCATCTTCCAGGAGTTCTCTTCACCTAGATAGACATAGGGCTCATTCTCTTACTTTATTTAGGTATTTGCTCAAAGGTTATGTTCTTAGTAAATTATTCCTTCACCTTAAAAATCTCAATCCCTGGCCGGGCACGGTGGCTTACGCCTATAATCCCAGCAGGTTAGGAGGCCGAAGCGGGTGGATCACCTGAGGTCGGGAGTTCAAGACCAGCCTGACCAACATGGAGAAACCCCATCTCTACTAAAAAATACAAAATTAGCTGGGTGTGGTGACGCATGCCTGTAATCCCAGCTGCTCAGGAGGCTGAGGCAGTAGAATCACTTGAACCCGGGAGGTGGAGGTTGTGGTGAGCCGAGATCGCGCCATTGCACTCCAGCCTGGGCAAAAAGAGTGAAATTCTGTCTCAAAAAAAAAAAAAAAAAAAGCAAGAAAAAAATCTCCATCTCAGACAAAGTTCATATAATTTTTATCCATTATTTTATTTTTGTCCATATCAATGATCACAATCTGACATAAAATGTATTTTAATAATTTGCTCGTTATCTTTTATCCACTACAAAAATTTATATTCAAAGAGGTTGGGGTTTGGATAAATATCTGCTAATGCTGTATCTTTGATGCTAACACTGGAATGCATACATATCGTAAACATTGAATAAAAAATATTTGTTGAATGAATGAATAAACACTCACTCATTTACCTATTTAGTCATTAGAAACTAAAGATTAATATTATTTTTCACCATAAAGTATTACTTATTTTGTAAATTTTTTGCCTACACAAAGACAAATATTTATATCTATAAAGTAAAAGATTATTCCAAGATGCATGTTCATTCATCTTCATTCATTTAACCAACATTTCTTTTAGGCATTATTCCAAGTTTGGAAGACAATGGAGAAGAAAACAACACGCTTTATGACATTGGGGCATAGAGTGAGACCATAATTATTCTAACACACACAATAAATGCACATTTTTGCAATTGTAAAAAAATGTAAAAATAAAATTTATATTAAAAATATTTTTAAATTAATTCAATTTTGTGACTGTAAATGTCTAACTGGAAGTTTTACATTTTTAAATACATTTGGTTTTTTTGTTTGTTTTGCAATTTTACTACAAGTAGTAGATAATATATTCAAAGCAAAAAGCAGTGATTCTAACTAGTTTGTTAGTTGGAATTTATTTCATTAATTTCACTTATTAATATATTGGATCTTGACATATATAATAATAATTTCCCTAAATATAATTAACTTAATTATAATACATTTCCTTTAATTTAAATACATGTGTAAATTTTATATGCATTTTATTATTGCAATGAACTAATTTCTGTTAGGAAAAAACTTTTTCAGAAATCAAATGTTATACAAGAAAAACACATTCTAAAAAAATTAGAACTATCTCAAATATATTGGCTCTGGGAAGGGATGTAATAAGCTGAGCAAGTAATCAAATGGATAAAAATTTGCAGTGTTTTTGGAAACTCTACACTATTTCTAAAAGATAAAATATGCATCATTCGTGCTTATTTAATTACTGATAATCAGAGATTGAATTGCAGGGCTTTAGTGAGTATTTAGCAAAGAGGAAATTTAATTTATTTTCCTATGAGGGATAATTGTCATCATGTCTCATAATGTTGATTTTGGTTAACATATATTATGCAGTTTGACAATCGATAAGAAAAATGTTATCTGGAAAAATAAGAACTTTTTTGAAATAAAATATTGCTATTTTTGAGTTGGAAATTATCTTTAAGAGCATGGTGTTTAGTGACATTTAATGATGTGTGCTGTGGCCTGACATAAAGCACATCAAGGTCCACAGATAATTGCCATTGCCATGAATGTTTATTAAATACTGATAACATCTAAGCATGTGTTCTACATTTTTTTTTTTTGAGACGGAGTTTTACTCTTCTCGCCCAGGCTGGAGTGCAATGGCATGATCTCAGCTCACTGCAACCTCTGCCTTTCAGGTTCAAGCAATTCTCCTGCATCAGCCTCCTGAGTAGCTGGGATTACAGGTGCCCGCCACCACACCCGGCTAATTTTTGTACTTTTAGTAGAGACGGGGTTTTGCCATGTTGGCCAGGTTGGTCTCAAACTCCCAACCTCAGGTAATCCACCCACCTCGGCCTCCCAAAGTGCTGGGATTGCAGGTGTGAGCCACAGTGCCCAGTTGGGTTTTACATATTTTATAAAATTTTACTTCTTATTACATGTAATGGCCAATTTTCTCCCCAACTGAGCTCATATTCCAGTAATATAGATTTGTAATTATTATTTACAGCATGAAGCAGTTGGATTTTCTACCTAATCAGTGAAACGGCTGATTTTATTTTAAAACATAAAGCTATAGTTCTTGTTATTCAATGATGCCTGGATGCCTGCCCTTTGGAAAAATCTCTACGGTCTGTAATTTAGACCTTGTTATACCAGTAGAGTATTTTTTTTCTGTGTGAAGGAAACAACAACAAAAAATAGAACCTACTAAAATAGCTTATAAAGATCTGGTTTGTGAAACAAAGCTTAAGGAGTAATATAGTTTCTCTTTCTTGTTATTTAATGCAATTTGTTTATCTTCAATAATATAGGTGCTTATTGTAACAGAGAGGACTAATACCTACCTAGGAAATTATAGGATATGACGACATTACAAGAGGTAGACTGGTAGATGTATGTGTAGATGGGTAGATTGAGAGAAAAGTAAATAGATTTTATTTACTATTATTGGTTATTTTGCATACTAGTTGATACAATTTCTTCATAGTGTCATTGGTCTTTATATTTTGGTCTGTTTTTGCATAGGTAAATTCTGAGTGAGTGATGACCTTTTGATGAGAGATAGTTTTCCTTTAGTAATATTTGCTATAGTAAAGTTTCCTACAGTAATTTGAAACCTGATCACTACTCATGACATCCAGCACTCCCTTCCTTTCTTACTCTTAGCTGGTATTCTTCTTTTGTGCTTAACTAAGAATATAGAGAAAAATCAGAGTCAAATTGTCTGTTTATTCCCTTACATTGATCAGCCTAATTTGGTTCACATCTTCTCTATACTAATTTAAAATTTTTACTGGATTATTTCTATCAACATACACATTCAATGTTGACTTTGCCAGAACCATTATTGTGTGCGAGTCTAAGTCTCTTTGCAGGTCTCTAAGAACTTGTTTTATGAATCTGGGTACTCCTGTATTGGGTGCATATATATTAAGGATAGTTAGCTCTTCTTGTTGAATTGATCCCTTCACCATTATGTAATGCCCTTCTTTGTCTTTTTTGGTATTTGTTGGTTTAAAGTCTGTTTTGTCAGAGACTAGGATTGTTTTTTCTTTGCTTTCCACTTGCTTGGTAAATTTTCCTCCATCCCTTTATTTTGAGCCCATGTGCATCTTTGCACGTGAGATGGGTCTCCTGAATACAGCACACCAATAGGTCTTGACTCTTTCTCCGATGTGCCAGTCTGTCTTTTAATTGGGGCATTTAGCCTATTTACATTTAAGGTTAGTATTGTTATGTTATTGTGAATTCGATCCTGTCATCATGATGCTAGCTGGTTATTTTGCACACTAGTTGATGCAGTTTGTTCATAGTGTCATTGATCTTTATATTTTGGTGTGTTTTTTGCAGTGGTTGGTACCGGTTTTTCCTTTCCACAGGTAGCACTTCTTTCAGGAGCTTTTGCCAAGGCAGGACTGGTGGTGACAAAATGCCTCAGCATTTGCTTGTCTGGAAAGGATTTTATTTTTCCTTTGCTTGTGAAGCTTAGTTTGGCTGGATATGAATTCTGGGTTGAAAATTCTTTTCTTTTAGAATGTTCAATATTGGCCTCCAATCTCTTCTGGCTTGTAGGGTTTCTGCTGAAAGGTCCACTGTTAGTCTGATGGGCTTCCCTTTGTAGGTGACCTGGGCTTTCTCTCTGGCTGCCCTTAACATTTTTTCCTTCATTTTGACCTTGGAGAATCTGATGATTATGTGTCTTGGGGTTGATCTTCTCATGGAGTATCTTTGTGGTGTTCTCTGGAATTTCCTGAATTTGAATGTTGGCCTGCCTTGCTAGGTTGGGTAAGTTCTCCTGGATAATATCCTGAGGTGTGTTTTCCAGCTTGTTTCCACTCTCCTTGTCTCCTTCGGGTACTCCAATAAATTGTAGGTTTGGTCTTTTTACATAGTCCCATATTTTTTGGAGGCTTTGTTAGTTCCTTTTCATTATTTTTTCTCTAATCTTGTCTGCATGCTTATTTCAGCAAGGTGGTCTTCAAACTCTGATATCCTTTCTTCCACTTGGTCAATTCAGCTATTGATACTTGTGTATGCTTCATGAACTTCTCATGATGTGTTTTTCGGCTCCATCAGGTAATTTATGTTCCTCTTTAAACCGGTTGTTCTAGTTAGCAGCTCCTCTAACCTTTTATCAAGGTTCTTAGCTTCTTTGCATTGGGTTAGAACATGCTCCTTTAGCTCAGTGGAGTTTTTGGTTACCCATTTTCTGAAGCCTACTTCTGTCAATTCATCCATCTCATCCTGTGTCCAGTTCTGCACCCTTGCTGGAGAGGCATTGCAATCATGTGGAGAAGAGGCACTCTGGCCTTTTGTGTTTTCAATGGTTTTTCATTGATTCTTTCTCACCTTCATGAGTTTGTCTAGTTTCGATCTTTAAGGCTGTTGACCCTTGGATGGGGTTTTTGCAGGGACTTTTTGTTGTTGATGATGCTGTTGTCGTTGCTTTCTGTTTGTTTTTCTTTCAATGGTCAGGTCCCTCTTCTGTAGGGCTGCTGAGGTTTGCTGGGGGTTCACTTCAGGCCGTAATCGTCTGTTTTGCTCCCACACCTGGAGATATTACTCAAGGAGGCTGGAGAACAGCAAAGTTGGGTGCCTGTTCCTTTTTCTGGGATCTCTGACCTCGAGGGGCACCAACCTGATGACAATAGGATCACTCCTGTATAGAGTGTCTGACAACCCCTGTTGGAAGGTCTCATCCAGTTGGGTGGCACAGGGAACAGGACCCATTTAATGAAGAACTTTGACTGTCTCTTGGTGGAGGGGGTGTGCTTTGCTAGGGGGAAACCCACTCATTTGGGCTGCCTGGATTCCTCAGAACTACCAGGAGGAAAGGCTAAGTGTGCTGGTCCACAGAGACTATGGCCACCCCTCCCCCTAGGGGCTCTGGCCCAGGGAGATCAGGGTTCTGTCCCTGAGCCTCTGACTGGAGTTGTTGGAGTTCCTGCAGGGAGGCCCCACCCAGTAAGGAAGGATGAGTCAGGGTCAGGTCTGAAGAGGTGCTCGGGCTGCAGTCTGTCATAGCTGGTGTGTTGGGATGTGGGGGACACCTCTTGGAACGAAGCCGTCCAGTCTCCCTGGCTCTAGCAGGGGAAAAGCATGACCTGGAGGTATAGAGATGGATGCTGCCCTTCCCAGCCCAGGGAACTTAGCGTGTTAGGCAGTTATGAGTCCCAGTGCTGGCTGCTGCCCCTCCCTGAAAGAGCTCAAGTGGCTTAGACAGCAGGCAGCTGCAGCTGTGATACTGGTTGCCCCTCCCCCTGGGCACTTGGCAGGCGTAAGCAGATTCTAGCTGAGAGGCTATTGAGAATCTGCATGGCTCCTGGGTCGGGACCCTAGGCCCTGGTGGCATGGGTTCAGGAGTGGGATCTTCTGATCCGTGGGTTGCACAATTCCGTGGAAAAAAGCATGGTTTCCCTGGCCTAGTAGCAGGCTCACTCACTCCTTCCCTTGGCTGGGGGATGGGGGCTCCCCTGCCCCATGTGGCTCTCAGGTGGGCTGCCGTACCACAAAACAGTGCATGCTTAACCAATATATGGGTTGACAAAGAATTCACAAAAGAAAATAGAAAATACTTTTAATGAATGAAAATAGAAACATAACACACCAAAATTTATGGAATTTAGCGAGGTAGTGCTCAGAGAAAAAATTATGGCCATAAAGTCCTATAATAGAAAAAGAAGAATAAGCTAAATAGAAATCTCACAGAAAGAAAGAAATAATAATGGTTAGAATAGGGATAAACAAATATAGAATGAGTAATCAGTAGAATAAACAAAAGTAGATGTTGATTCTTTGAAGATAAAATCAACAAACCATAAGTTAAATTGAGAACAAAAAGGGTAAGATTTGATTTACTAAAATCAGAAATGAAAGTGGAGATATTACTACTGACCTTACAGAAAAAAAAATCTATGAGAACACTATGAATACTTGTATGCCAACAAATTAGATAATCTAGAAGAGATAGGCACACTTCTAGAAATACACAAACCACTAAAATGGACTCAAGAAGAAAAGTAAAATCTTAATCCTGTAACAAGCATAGAGATGAAATCAGTAAATAAAAATCTTCCAACGAATAAAAGCCCAGGCTCAGATATGTTCACAGAGAATTTTCCCTAACATTTAAAGACCAAAGAAATAAAACCACAGACCAATACTTCCGAAGAATATAGATGCAAAAGTTCTGGGAAAAATACTAGCCAACTGAGTTCACCAACCCATTAAAAGGATTAAACACCATGACAAACAGAAATTTATCTCAATAATGTAAACTGGTTTAACTGTTAAAAATTAATCAATGTAATATGCCACATTAGTGGAATGAAGGTAAACAAGCAAATAACCAAAAACCCAACAACAATAATACTCATCATCACACAATCCACGATCTTGGAATAGAAAGAAACTTTCTCAACATGATAGACAATACATCTACAGCTAACATAATATTTAATGGTGAAAGTCAGAATACTTTTTTTCTAAGATTAAGAAAAAGAGGATGCCTACTTTGACACATTTATTGAACATTATACTCGAAGTTCTAGCCAGAGCGATTAGGTAAGAAAAAGAAATAAAGGGCATACGCATTGGAAACAAAGAATAAAACCTCTTTCTAGTCACAGGTGACACGTTCTCATAGAAAGAAAACCCCGGCCGGGTGTGGTGGCGCATGCCTGTAATCCTGGTACTTTGGGAGGCCGAGGTGGCGGATCACCTGAGGTTGGGAGTTCCAGACCAGCCTGACCAACATGGAGAAACCCCATCTCTACTAAAAATACAAAAATTAGCCAGGTGTGCTGGCACGTGCCTGTAATCCCAGCTACTTGGGAGGCTGAGGCAGGAAAATCACTTGAATCCGGGAGGTGGAGGTTGCAGTGAGCTGAGATCACACCATTGCACTCCAGCCTGGGCAACAGAGAGACTCTGTCTCAAAAAAAAAAAAAAAAAAGAACATTACTGTTGGAACAACACAGTAATAATTGTTGCAGGTATTATCCAGTGATAGACTCTAAAGTAGGTGAGTCAGAGTTTAGCACAAATAGGATATTTGCATAGTCTCAAATTTCAGTCAATTCTCATTATTCACAGTAATAATATCATAGTCCTATAATATCACCAGCAACACTGAATTAGCAAATACTAAACCATTGTTCCCAAAGAACAAAACAGGGTCAAATTCCTGTAAGATCCTGGTCACATTTTGTCAATGAATCAATACAGAACCTTGTTTGATGTATTTCTATTTAAAGATGTTTTACCTAATATATATTGTTGATTCGTTAACATTGAGCTCAAAAACAACAGCACTATAACTCATAGCTAAATGAAGTTTATCTAACATATGATTTTCTCCATAAAGCACATCACAATCTTCTTGAACTTAGGAACACTAGACAGCACATCACCAACTTGTGGGCCACTTTAAACAGTGAAATCACCAATGAAAACACAGTATTTAAAACATAGCATTAGACAGACTGAAAATAATGACACTTGTTTATAGTATGAGACCTAAAACAAGAAGGCAGATCATCAGCTTGTTTGATCTCAGTTGGGAATGTGAATGATAGGTTACAAATATTTTGCTGTTCTGTGTATGTCCATAAATGACTGTAAAATTGACATAATTATTGATATTAGGTTTACAAATAAATTTTAGTGAGTAGGCAAATTCTCAAATATGAACTCTGTAAATGATGAGGATCAATTACCTTTTTTCCCCAAAACTATTTAGAAAATACAAAGGAAAAATAGTAAGCTTATACTGGAGTGTCCTGGCAGACACCGTGTTAGGCAAGTGATCAAGGTTAAACATCACCAGTTATGAATATGGACATTGTGAACCTCTGATATTGAAGCACTTAGAAGGGCCCATCATCTCTGTAGTATCCTACCTCAATAATTGCATAATCCCGATATAATTATTAGAATACATCAGACAAACGAAAATTGAAGAACATTCTAGAAAATGACTGACTAGTCTTCTCCAAAAGTATCATGATCATGAAAAACAAGGAAAAAATGGAGAACTGTCACATATTGGAGTAGACTACAGAACCGTAACAAATAAGTGCATTATGGGATCCTGCACTGGATCATGGATCAGAATTTTTTTAAAAATTAATGTAAAACTTGTGAAATCCAAATAAGTTCTGTAAATTAGTTGATAATATTATACCAAGATAAATTTATTGGTTTTGAACATTATACCATTGTTACATAAGACGTTAACAGAGAAAGCTGGGTGAACTCCATTATTTTCAAAACTCTTCTATTATTATAAAATTATTGAAAAAATCTGTTTTTAAAAAGGCTCATAAATAAGACTTTATGGGACAAACTTTGCTCTAGATCACCCATGCCCCTCTCATCTCCTGGAAATTACTGATCTTTTTACTGTTTCCATAGTTTTCCCTTTATCAGAATGTCGTGTAGCTGGAATTATACAGTATGGAACCTTTCCACATTGACTCTTCTCACTTACTAATATGCATTTAAGCTTCCTCTACATTTTTCTTGAGTTGCAAAGTGCTGATTGACCTTTTTTTATTCAATGTATTATTTGAGTAGTTCTCAGCAAGTGCTCAGCTCTTACATTTGTTGTCTTTAATCATTGTCACACTCCCAAATGACAGTAATTAAAGTTATTTATGGATTTATGAGACATAGATTGTGATTCTGTCAACAGTGAAAAGAGAAAAACCTATTATAACAACAATTTCCACTACCAGCTGACTTTAATTTCTTCCTTACTGTCTTTCTGTGATTTTCTTTTTTTAGTTTAAGCAATGATTGAGACCATGTGTTGCAGCCTTAATTTTAGAAACAGAACCTTAGATAAAATGCTTTTTATTTAAATAAATAGAAAATTTGAAATGAATTAGATAAAATGTCGAAATATTTTTTGTAATCAAGCATAAAGAATACATTGTATATAAATTACAGGGTTTTACTTGTAAATTTGGCAGCTAATTTTGAATCCAAAATAATTTGAAATATTTTATTTTATTTTTCAAATATCTAGTTGTTTGAAAAAGTACTTAAATCATATTTTTTTCCTCTGCTCTCACATCAAAATGGCAACAATCATCAACACAGAAGGCCGGGCGCGGTGGCTCACGCCTGTAATCCCAGCACTTCGGGAGGCTGAGGCGGGTGGATCACGAGGTCAGGAGATCGAGACCACGGTGAAACCCCGTCTCTACTGAAAAAAAAAAATACAAAAAATTAGCTGGGTGCGGTGGCGGGCGCCTGTAGTCCCAGCTACTCGGAGAGGCTGAGGCAGGAGAATGGCGTGAACCCGGGAGGCGGAGCTTGCAGCGAGCCGAGATCACGCCACTGCACTCCAGCCTGGGCGACAGCGAGACTCCGTCTCAAAAAACAAACAAACAAACAAACAAAAAAACACAGAAGACTTCTGTAACCCCCAAATATGTGGAGATTTTTTTCCCCACCAGCAAGCAGGAAATAATCGCAATAGACATCAACTGGGCATCCTCCAATTCAATACTGACACTATCTACCTGAAGATAGTGTCAGATTCCACAGGTTGGGGGCTCAGTCCCCAAAACTGCTCTCCTCACTTCAGACACCAGTATCATGAAGAACATTACAAAGGATAGAGAAGAAGAGATGTGTAGGGTAAGGTATGTGGGAAAGGTGCACAGAGCTTCCATGTCCTCCCCAGGCGTGCCACCCCGCAAGGAACCTTCACACATTCAGCTATCCAGAAGCTTTCTGAACCCAGCGTTTTTTGGAAGTTTCATAGCATCAGCTTTGCTTCCCCCAGGAAGGAAATGGGGTGGAATGCTCTATGGAATGAGGATCTTAGGACCCATAATCAGAAAGGCAAGGGAAGATGAGAGTCCTGCCTTGGGCCAGGTGAAAGGAGGGCAGGAGAAGGTCAGAAAAATTATTTCCCGAGGCCTTCCCCTTCAGGCCTAACAAACCCAAAATTATAGCAAAAGCCTGTAACAAGGACTATGGAATGTATCCGCCAAGAACCACGGACAAAAATCTATCTATCTATCTATCTATCTATCTATCTATCTATCTATCTATCTATCTGTAATAGGTCCATTGCCTGATGCATAGGGCAAGTCAATACACTGAGACACTGGGTGACAGCAAAGAAAGATGTCTAAAAATAGGGCCACTGATTGAGGAGACAGGAGGAAACTTCAAAACCATCTCCTCAATGAATCTGGGGCTAGAGTTTGTAAGGATTTTGGAGTGGGCTAAAATGTGCAGATCATTGATTGGTTGAAGCATGCAGGGCGAAGTCTTGGGACAGGGAGATGAAGAAACTGTATTCTCATGCTGATTTTGTTTCTCTGGAGGGGTCTTCAAACCGGTTGGCATCAGCTGTTTTGCTGGAATTCAAAATCTGAAAAACATCTCAAGCAATTCTTAAACGAAAGCCTTATGATTCTAATGTCAGATATCCTGTTCGTAGGAAAAGTAGGCATGCAAAAGTGCTATTTGGCTCGCGATAACAAAGAAATGGGTATAAGTGCAGTCTGGTTAATGCCTAATTATAACTATATTTCTGTCCAGAATTCTTCTTAACCCTGTGTGCATGGCTTAGTGTGTGTGTGTGTGTGTGTGTGTGTGTGTGAGATCATAACACCACATCAGTGTTTTACTAGAAATAAATATGTCACCAGCAAAAAGGAAGCACATTTTGAACAATCCATGGATTGCTCACATATGTTTTGTGCTTTTGAATATATATCAAAATATTGATTTGAGGCATTTTATCTTTTTAGGCAAGCATTTTGGTAATGAAATGTTTTGACCCTGGTAGTAAAAGAATTATTCATGTTTGTGTCAGTCATTATTTTTAGATGTATTTGATGCCTACTAGAAAGTCAGGTTTAATATCACAATTCCTGTGTTTTGTACACTACCAATTACAATGTTAATAAAAGTTAAAATGCTAACATAATGGCAAGGCAATTTCTCTCCCTCTTTTATGTGAAATGATTTTTCTGAGATCTGTACAGTTCTCAGCAAGCAATATTTGTTTTGTAGCTACAGAGAGATGCTAATAATAATGAAAAATTTGATTTAAACAGCTTCAGCTTTAGGATTCAAATTTTTGGACCAAATTTGTCAGAAGATGAATTTGCTAAGGACTGAAATATCCTATGAGCACAGAAAGACAAAACCATCTTGATTTGAATTTCAGACAGTGCACTTGGGCCCTCATAATTCCTCTGACATCTAGAGCCTTACGATTTCTCAAAAAGTTAATATGATGGTCTGGCAAAATGAAATCCCAATCACGCAGACTTTGTTTCTCAACTGACTTCCAGATGAACTAACGTGGAATGAAGCTAATACACGTTGAAGGGGAAATTGCTATGGCAGTATTTCATTCAATTTAAGGGGAAAACAATTTATGTTTGCATATTATTTAAAGAGCAAGTTGATGACAAATTTAAGCATTCAATTTTTTTGCAGAAACAAAATATCTTCCTCAGTTTGCTTCATCCATATCTATGTTTCTATTTAACTTTAATCCCAATTTTATTAACTTTGTCTCTGATCTAATTATTTCAGTGGTAAAAGAATATAAATGAGATATAACTGAGGGAGTTACAACAGAGTACAGTAAAATAGGTTTAATGTAATAGTGGACATTTCTATTGCTTAAATAAAAAAATGCACATTTTTAACAATTCAAGAAATTATTGAAGTAATATGGATAGTTCTTCCTCTCCTGGCACAATCCATTACCACTGAGATGGTGCTACATCATAATCAATTAGGCGTGTGAAGTTCCATGCTCCCACTCATACTTGAGTGGTGGAAGTAATTTTTAAAGAGAAAACCATCTAGATTCCTTGTACATATTAGTAAGGAATGCACTTCAGCTGTTTTAACAGTGACCATGTAACAATGACAAACAAGACTGGCTCATTTTTCTTTCACATGAAAATCTGTACTTGTAGGTAGTTCAAGAAGTGTAGTGACGTTGTCCCTTGATATTATCCGAGGACCCAGGTTCTTTACTTTTTGTTGTCCCACCATCCCCTAAGTTGCCTTCCTGTGAATGTTCAATTCCATAGTCACACCTGCAGTGGAGAGCAAGCTAGTTCCTTTTAAAGCCATGACCTGAAGTTGCACACATAATTTCTGCTTACATCCTATTGATCAGAACTCAGTCACACGGCCCAGGAATTGTTGTAAGAGATTTATGTTTTGTAATAATTAGACCGTTATCTCATTTAATCATCTCAGAAAGCCTTTATGACAAGTAGTGTATTTAGATTTTGCACATAAGGAAGGTTATTTGTCAAGATGACCTTGCTCAGATAAAATAGCTTGAAAGTGGAAAAGATTGGTTATTGGGCCAGGCTCATCTTTTAGCAAGGATCATGTTTTTAACTTTTAACTATCTTACCATCTCTTGCACGGGCCATTGCAATGTCTTTGTAACTGCTAAGCTCCTCAATCCATCCTTCCAAGAATATGCAGGTAATCATGGCAAATACAGATGC
Source organism: Nomascus leucogenys (assembly GCF_006542625.1). Classification (NCBI taxonomy): domain Eukaryota; kingdom Metazoa; phylum Chordata; class Mammalia; order Primates; family Hylobatidae; genus Nomascus; species Nomascus leucogenys. The sequence goes on from NC_044406.1 coordinate 55,689,104, forward strand.
CTTTGGGTGGGCTATCAGGTAGCATAAACATAGAAACAGCATAGGTGTGAGAGTGTAGCAGCTGAGTTTTTCATACTGTAACCAGACCTAACGCCTGTCCAGTTGCTTTGTCTTTTAAATATTGTAAGATCCAAACAAAATGCAAAATGTTAAAACCAAAGTAGTTGTAAAAGGACTCCTGTTTAAGGTATAATGTCTGTCATAGAGTGGCCAATCGGTTAGCCCAAGTTGCTTCCACTTCGCTTTTGCCTTTTTGGATATTCTACTCAGTTTGATTCTGTCACTTTTCCTTTTTTTCATTACTTACTGAATGAATGAAGTATTAGGTTGTAACACATTAAGTAGCCAGTTTTAAAGGCAAACATGGTCAACTATTGTTGATTATATGTGGTTTAACTTATATCCTAGGTCTCCAGCCTATAACTTAATTAATTGGGACAACTGGCTACTTCTACACATTTATCATTTGCTTTTCCAATATGGTAGATATCAGTGGGATAAGCTGTCTAGGCTACTTTGTACCCCCACCCCCATTCTATTCTTCTAGACACTACTTAGACACTACTACCATCAGCCACAGGTTCTTATAATAGTCCTTCAATTTTGTGTCCCCTTGCTCACTGCTAATTTTTCCAAGTGGGTACCTGATCAGGGTTGGGCTATGAGTCCTTTCCCTCACAGCTTTTGTAGTCAGAATACAGAGACTGAAGCTGTAAAATGTAAAGCTAGGGGATCTCTTAATCTCTTTTCTCTGCGTGTTTTCTTCATTTTTTTCCCCTTACAGGCTGGCTTTATCTGACTACTCATCAAGTTCTAGATCTGGTGCAGTCACAATTACTCAACCCTTTCATTCACTTCATAAAATCCACACTATCTTCCAATATTGTTCAAAGTGGAGTGCTGTTGCTTGCAAACAAGAGTCTTAACAGCACATGTGGTAGAGATTCAGGAGCTATTAAATATTTCTTAAGTAAATGAATAAAAAATATTGCCAGAATAATTCCCCTTTCACTTTCAGTAGATGAGATAAAAGTAATTATTTTTTTCTTAAATGTGGAGAATTATGAAATAAGTATTGGTCATATGCATTCAACTACATCCCATAGGTTTTTAGGAATTACACAAAAATGTTTGAGATCTCACACAAATTACATTCCTCTTATTCATCAGCTAGTTAGTAATAATTTTGCAATATAAGAATTATCTTATTGTTACTCGGAAATACAATTAATTTTTAATTATGCTATTTTTAATAGTTGCTATTTCCTTTTGTCTGAGTAAATTTTAATTTTTAATTGCAAACAAGGTAAAACTAATTACAAGGCTGAAATTTATAAATAAAATTGAAATATATTCACATGGAAAGAGTAGACTATTTTATTGCCAACTCCCTCAATTACTGTTTAAATTACTAAATTATTTGTTCAACTTAAAATTGGACAGATGGAAACTAATTCCATTTCTCTTGGAAATGTTATTATAACCTAGGTACATAATTTTCTTTAGTAAAACTAATAGAGAAAACTTTTAAAATAAAATGTTTATTAAATTTAACCCTGTAAGCCATTCTTCCATTTATAGCAAAAACTGGTTAATAGTCAAGTCAGTGACAAAGATAATATAGTGGACTAACCTCAGAATTCAAATGTGTAACACTTAGCTGCCAAATTGCAGGAGTAAAGTAAATTTGTTAAGTATTTCATAATGAAACAAAATTTTAATAAGCAAACAAATGATATTGATGGTACATTGGAAATGTCCAGTCTCATTCAGACGTGAAAAGATTGTTTTGTGTAATCTTGCTACACTTCATCGAAGTTTAATCGTTAAGTTTCAATGTAAAAACTTAACCAAGATTGTGTTCAAAATTTATTTCTATTTGAAATCTATCTTGAGGAACAAAAATGATTCTATGTACAAAGGAAGGTATAATGAAATGTTGTATGTGGGAAATATTTTAATATGTTCTCACTACTTTACTACTTGACAGTCTTGTCAGGTTTTAAACTAAAGAAATTAGAAATGTTATAATAGGAATTGATTAAAGTTACTACCTGAAAAAAAAATCACTTTCCCCTGCATGAGCAAGATCTACATGAAAGCTGCCAATATAATTTTGAGAAATTTGAAAGGCATATTAGAAAAACAATCTCTCAAATATTTCTTGAAAATATACTTCTTGATATGACTTTAATTTTACTGTTTCATTAACTTTTATCATAAACAATATCTAATGTTGCAAATAACTAAGTGGAAGGTTTGCAGGCTTATCACCCATCATTCCCACTAAAATACTGTTTTTCTCTGCTTAGTGCTACCAAATTCAACAAGCTCATCTGTTTTTTTGGCTAACGACACTTCAATTTGTAAATGTTATTTTGTGTTCTCCTTAAGTTTTCGCTGCCATACAGAGGTAGATTTTATCAGCTCTCTCTTGACTTCAGCATTTTTCTGTCTGTATGGTACCTGAATATTTGAATGATTCAGCTTACTTCTCCCTTTTCTGATCTTAAAGGCATTTGATGATAACTTGGTTCCTTTCCTTGCCCTTACTCCAAGGGTGTTACTGACTTGCCTGCACTCTATGTTAGGTCTCCCTGCCTTCCACCTATGCTTTTATGAAGGGACAAGTCTAATCACAACCCCGAGTACAACTTTATTCTTTACTATATGCAAAGGCAACCAGCTGTTTTTCCTTTGTATGTAATTCAATTATAGTTTACTCAGCACATTAAAGAGTGCCCAAATGATTTGTGTTGTTCATGCCATTTTGTACTTCCGGTTGTCTCCTAAATCCCTCGTGATGGAAATTGAAGCCCTGTACTCTGTGGCTTGGACTCTGATAGGGATTAAGGAGTGATAATTAATCATACCTCATCTGAATTTAAAATCAACTGAGAAGTAGATGGAGAAATAAGGCAGATGGAAATAAAAATGTCATGTTAATTATTTCTAAAGATGAATTGGACAGTGGCCTAGACCTCTGGGCAAAATGAGCTTATTGAATGCAGTTTTTTCACAAATATTGAATGCATTCACCCAAGCTGGCAAGTTGTAGATTTCCTGCAGGGACAGACAACTTACATATGCAGGAGGAAGAAAAGTGTGAATCCTGGATTCAAGACTTTGAGAAAGAAAGAAAAGAGTGTGTTCGTCTGCTCCTCTTCTAGCTCTTCACCCAAATTCACTATCAGTTATGTTGGTTTTCTTCCTCTGGCAAATCATGAGTGAGGAGAGTGAGGAGGCAGATCGAAACTGGGATTTTTTTTTTCCTTTCATACTTTTTCCTTCTTGTGAATAAACAGACTTTTCTACATAAACCTGATAAGGAGGAGATAAGAATCTCCACCATTCTCTTCCCATCAGCCTCCATTTATTGCCACTATCTTCTTTCCCTCAGTCCAAAAAAACTATCAAGCCTTATTAAATAAAAATATCAAGACTCCTGTGCTCTCTTCACACTCACTCATCTTATACACCACTGAGGTAACAAGGATGGATCACTTTAATATCTTTATCATTCAACAACAATCTAGTGTACATTTTTGCTGCCAGATATTATGCTCAGTCCCAGAGATGCTGGAATTAACAAAACACAGACTCCGTTCAAGTTGTTCAAAGGACATCTCTCCAACATGTTTTATCTATGCCTTTGTACTATTTAAACATGTTAATATCACCCTATTAAAATATTATTTTCTTTGTATATTGAGATTCCATTTTGTCTCGTTGCTTGTACAACATTAGAAATCATTCTCTCTAGTCAGAATTTTCCCTATACTTGCATTTCTTCTTCGTAAGTAACTTTTGGTCCAGGTATTCCTTGTGCCTCTCTGGAAATTAGTTCAGTGACTTTCTCTATGGGACTTTCTCCATAGGAGTAGTTTATTGTTTAAGGTCACATCAGATTCATTACTCTTCTTTTTTATTTTTCAGGTGCTTTGTAGCTAGAGGCCATTGTTCTTTGATTAACCTGTTGTCTCTTTTGTGCCTGATTTGCTGATTTATGTGTCACACTGATTTGGTTTCACCCTAGGCCAGTCATCTTGCTGTATTTTGTTTGCATGTTGTATCTAAACTCTCATGTTGGCTTTGATCTGTCACCACAAATAGTTACTGGGGAAACTATCATTGGTCTTTCTGTGACTCCACATTGGCCTGCTATCCTTGACCCTTTGCTCTGCTCCTTCTCACTTTGTTTTCTCTAATCCACTCACTCCATCAAGGCTTCTGTTCTCACTCTAGTAAGACTTCCCTTGACATGACTGCCAAGTTTTTCCAGTAGTCATGATACAATAGTGAGATTCATAATTCTAAGCTTACTCAACCCATCAGCAACATTTACCACTTGACCAAGTTGAAGCACTTTCTGCTCTTGATTTTCATGACTAGCCTTATTAATTTACTGTCTCATTGGCTGCTCCTTCTCTATCTCCACCATTGGCTCCTCTTCATCTTACCTCTGACCCTAGGGGCCACCACATTCCTATTCACAGGTAATGTACTGCATACTTCCAGACCGTGATGCTAATTGTACCTCCATATACTATATGACAGGCCTGATATCCTGGGATGTAAAGTTTGAAGTCAGAAAGCGTGGGTTCTTTCTTTCTTTCTTTTTTTTTTTTAAGGCAGAGTTCCGCTCTTGTTGCCCAGGCTGGAGTGCAATGGCGTGATCTCGGCTCACCACAACCTCTGCCTCCTTGGTTCAAGCTATTCTCCTACCTTAGCCTCCTGAGTAGCTGGGATTACAGGCATGCGCCAGCACGCCCAGCTAATTTTGTATTTTTAGTCGAGATGGGGTTTCTCCATGTTGGTCTCGAACTCCTAACCTCAGGTGATCCGCCCACCTTGGCCTCCCAAAGTGCTGGGATTACAGGCATGAGCCACTGCACCCAGCCAGCTTGGGTTCTTTCATTCAGTCTCTGTGGGACCTTAAGAAAATTACTTTACCTCACTGTAAACTCAGTTTCTTCAACTGTAATGTTGACATGATAACAGTATTCATTTTATAGGATATTTTTGAGGATTAAATGTGTAAATGAATGTGTAATCCTTAGAAAGTCCCCGTTTCTCAGTGAGTGTTCTATAAGTGTTAGATATTACTATTACTATAATTTAAAGCTCTAGTTGGATATTATGTGATAGTGATATACTACAGGGCCCGTTTTTCATCTTCAGTCACTGACAATTGATGTTTGTAATTCTCTCAATGTCCTTCAGTGAGTTTTCTCAGAATTACAAAAAAGGAAAAAAAAAGATGGTGCAAAAATATAGTACCTAAATTTCAGATTCGTCTGAAACTGAACGCTAATTGCTGAAAGCTCAGATAAAATATTTATGTTTCAGGAAGTCACTTTTTAAAAAAATCTCTGGTATTTTGTTTAAAAGAAAGCAGATAAGAAGAGCACCAGATGTATACTTATTTTCCTCCCTCAATTTTCTTTCCTTTTTTTTTTTTTTTTTGAGACAGAGTCTCGCTCTTTCTATCACCCAGGCTGGAGTGCAGTGGCACGATCTCGGCTCACTGCAAGCTCCACCTCCCGGGTTCATGCCATTCTCCTGCCTCAGCCTCCCAAGTAGCTGGGACTACAGGTGCCCACCACCACGCCCGGCTAATTTCTTTGTATTTTTAGTAGAGACAGGGTTTCACCGTGTTAGCCAGGATTGTCTTGATCTCCTGACCTTGTGATCCACCCGCCTTGGCCTCCCAAAGCGCTGGGATTACAGGCATGAGCCACCGTGCCCGGCCTCCTCTTTCAATTTTCATTTTGTTACTTACTGTTCTTGCTGTTATATAAGAGTAAAATAAAGTTATTTTAAGCTAATCAAAATGTTGATCTATTAAATAATCTTATGAAAGTGAAGCAAAAACATGTAAATGAAATACCCCTTCAAAAACCTGCAATTTATAAAAATAATGAGTGCACAGATGGCATTTTTAAAATTAGATGTTTCAAGATAATAGCTTCTGGTAGTTTGTGTATCATCCTCTATTTTTCTTGAATACCTTACCAACTTTATTATATTTAAAATTTGTCTTCAGTGACTCCATTAATTTCTTATGTTTATTATGTTCTCCTGTCAATCAAATGGATATACTTTATATTAAATCAGAGAAAACTGCAGTAATTTAGAGAAAAAACATGGAAAATAATTTTCATTATACTTTGAAGTTCATTTCTTTATCATTGAGACACTTTTCTTGAGTTTGCTATGAAATGTATTTATTACATATCAAAATGTATATTAATTTTGTAAATAATTTGTTATAATTTAATGGTTTTTAATTATTTACCATATTTTATTAAACCTTCTGTTTTTAAAAATTACTGATATTCTGATATATTAATTAAAACTCAATCATTGTCCTGAGGAAATTTACCAAAGTAACAGGAATTCTTGGTCAACATAGCTTTCATTGCATGACTCGTTGGCCCTGTGATCCTGAGAATAAGTTGAATAGTAGGTATGCAAGGACAAATTTTCAATGAAAGACATGCTCCTTTTGTTCAATATCATCACTTCACTGCCACACCCAAATGATCTTTATCATTATTGTTTTGTGACATTATTTTTGCTGTGATTCTTCCAGTCTTTCTCATTTTAGACCAAAAAACCACTCTGCGATTTCTGAAAATTGATTAAAACATTATGTATATTTGTTAAGGGTATGTATTCAACACTGAAGTGATAAGCTCTGTGATTCTAGTTGCCATTCATGACTGTTCATATAGCTTTCAATTTACACTAGCAAGACATTTCTTGATCTTAATCTACATCTTCCCCTCACCCTTAGGCAAGCTATCACTTGGCCTGAACAACTGCAGAAGTTTCATTAACTTCTTTCCTAATCCCCTTTCAATAAATTTACCATTAAAAAAGAACATAACTTCCATTCATAATACATTGAGTTGTCTCTGATTATTGTAAGTCCCAAATCCTCACCATACCTTGAATGGTCTCACCCTTGCCTATTTTGCCCATTTTGTTTATTGGCAAGCTCTTCCCACTCCCTCCACTCCACCCACATAAATTCTTCCTCAAATGGGCCCACTTAGTTTTTACTATGAACAATTTCCACGGGCTGCTCTGGTGAGCAGAAAAAGCTTTTTCCTTCTTTACATTCAGCTAAACTTTGCTCACCCTTCAGTTGCATGTGTTGCTCTCTTCCTCTGGAATCCTTAGCAGTCAGGTTCCCAGGACCTATGCTCTCATGGCCTCCTATAGTTCTCCAAGGTAGAAGTTCGCACAGTGAAACTTTTAAAACTATTGTGGTATTGACAGTTTATTGTCAGTTGGTTCCTCTTGATTAAAAGCTCTGTACGGACAAGAACTGGACCTTTCATTTCAATGAAAGCCCTTGATATTTGCTGAATAAATAAAGAAATGAACATTCAAATAAAAATGATAAGAAAAATGTTATGTTCTTATTTTTAGATGTTGGCCATGGAAACAAAATTATGTATTCCATATTTATCAATTTCACCATAGCTAGAAAGTTCAACTGAGGTGGAATCCACAGGTCTTAGAGGTTCATGAAAATCATCAGAGAAAGAGAGACAATTGAAAATGGGAGGTGCTTTGAGAAGGCAAGTCAGTGCTAACTATTATATACTGTGAGAAGAAAAAGCAAAACAGAGATTAATAAATATTTACATACCTGTTCAAATACAACTGAAGGTAAAATATATTGATTTCATAAAGTCGAGTGTTTTTCTAAGGATTTGCTAAAAAAGAACAGAAATTTTCTCCAATAATAAAAGGTTTGTTCCAGTATTACTAAGAGCTGTTGACTTATAACTTTCAAATTAAAATGTATATTATTAGAGACTATATTTATTTAAATACTTATCTTAGAAACCTGCATTTATGCTCTTAAAGCTGTCAGCTATATTTATTGTAAAAGATTTACCAAACAAGCAGATAATAATTGTCTGACTTAGCTCTTATGAATCCATTTACTTAAAAAGACTAGTCTAGATTATCTCCAAATTAGGAACATAACAAAAAACGTATTTCTTACTTGGGAATATAATTTTCCAAATAAAATATCAAGACTTTAACAGATCAGCTTTAAAACACAATGTAGAGGCTGGGCGCGGTGGCTCATGCTTGTAATCCCAGCACTTTGAGAGGCTAAGGCAGGCAGATCACGAGGTCAGGAGTTCGAGACCAGCCTGGCCAACACAGTGAAACCCATATCTACTAAAAATACAAAAATTAGCTGGGTGTCGTGTTGGGCACCTGTAATCTCAGTTACTCGGGCGGCTGAGGCAGGAGAATCGCTTGAACCCAGGAGGCAAAGGTTGCAGTGAGCCGAGATTGTGTCACTGCACACCAGCCTGCGTGACAGAGCTAGGCTCCATCTCAAAAAAAAAAAAAAAAACCAACCAACCAACCAAATACAATGTAGAATGTCAGTTTATCATGATTTTTCTCAGAACTGATTATGTTCCTCTCACTTAGGTTCTCGTATCCAATATATTTGAGCTCCAGACAAGGGGGATAAATACAGTACATAAAATATATTCACATAATTCCTATTTGTCTCAACCTCTTCTGCCCAATGGCTAATTACACGCCGAGGAGGCTCACCGCAACCTCTTCCTCCCAGGTTCAAGTGATTCTTCCCCCTCGGCCTCCCAAGTAGCTGAGATTACAGGCACCTGCCATCATGCCCAGGTAATTTTTGTACTTTTGTAGAGACAGGGTTTCACCATGTTGGCCAGGCTGGTCTCGAACTCCTGACCTCAGGTGATCCGCCGGCCTCAGCCTCCCAAAGTGCTGGGATTATAGGCGTGAGCCACCGCACTCAGCCCTTTTCTGATGTTTTATGTGTTAATTGGCTGTTTTTAATAAACACTTGAAAAAATTTTGAGCTTCATGTACAGTGATCACATGCATAAGTCTTGCAGCTCTCACAATTTTACAGTGGTGGTTCATAACCTCTTTGCCTCAAGCAGTTGTCACTTTAGGCAGCATTTGTGTTAAAGAACCCTCTAAAAGCACATTTTAGAATATTCACAGAAGAAAACTATAATATAATTACAGTTTGTATATCTAATAAAAATATAATTACATTTTGCTGCTTTCAAAGCTCTAAATTCGATTTTCAGGGCAGAGTTATGAAAAGCTATGTAAGAGACAGCAAAAGTGTGATTGCAATTGCTTTTGCTTTGGCACTTAGACATGTTTTTTTCCTTGAAATGTTGTAAAAATTCAAATATTCAACTCACTAGATATTTGTAAGCATTTAAATTCATTGCCATCACATAGAAATCAAAGAAAAACAAACCTAAACAATAAATGCTAAAACTGCAAAAATGTTCCTAAAGTTGAAAAGGAAAACAGAAGATATGAATTATAGAAACTAACATAGTTTCTCATACAAATAAAATGATTAATCTGTATCAAGGTTTCTCAAATTCAGAATTGTCAATATATGGGATCATATAATTCTTTGCTGTGGTGACCTGTACTGTGCATTGTAGGATATACAGAAGCATCCTTGGCAGCTACCCACTACATTGCCAGTAATGCCCTCTCCCCAGATTATGACAACCAAAATATCACCAATCATTGCCACATATCTCATGAAGGAAGGCAAGATGACTTCTTCTCACTCCGTGGAGAATCACTGACCTAGCTAAAAACTTGTCAATTTGTGCACATGCAGGTGTATTTATGGGGTATGTTTTCAAAAGCATGATTGCTGGATCAATTGGCAGTTTTGGTAAATATTGCCAGAATTCCTTACATAAAATGCACCATTTCGCTCTGCCACCAGCAATATAGGATACTACTTAATGTTTCATAGCATCACAGAAGAGAGTGATCAAACTTTGAATTTTTGTCTATCTCACAGGTGAGGGAAAATGTCTCAGTGCTGCTTTGTTTTCAACTTGTTTTAATTTTTTTATTGTTATTCTCTTAGGCTCCCTGCTCTCTTCTCCTTTTTTCACTCTTTTCAGATCTAAAACTGTCTACCTTCCCTTTAACCTCCTCCTGCTTCATCAGGCTTATTTCAAGAGCTCTAAAATGAGCTCTGCTGGAATTTGTTGTTTGTTTATGTACTTCTGTGTCCGGAATTGGTGAGTTCTTGGTCTCACTGACTTCAAGAATGAAGCCGCGGACCCTCACAGTGAGTGTCACAGTTCTTAAAGGCAGCGTGTGCGGCGTTTGTTCCTTCTGATGTTCAAATGTGTTTGGAGTTTCTTCCTTCTGGTGGGTTCGTGGTCTCACCGGCTCAGGAGTGAAGCTGCAGACCTTCACCGTGAGTGTTACAGCTCTTAGGGTGGCACGTCTGGAGTTGTTTGTTGCTCCCGGTGGGTTCGTGGTCTCACTGGCTTCAGGAGTGAAGCTGCAGACCTTCACGGTGAGTGTTACAGCTCATAAAGGCAGGGGGACCCAAAGAGTGAGCAACAGCAAGATTTATTGCAAAGAGTGAAAGAACAAAGCTTCCACAGTGTGGAACAGACCCAGCAGGTTGCCACTGCTGCCTCAGGCAGCCTGCTTTTATTCTCTTATCTGGCCCCACCCACGTCCTGCTGATTGGCCCATTTTACAGAGAGCTGATTGGGCTGTTTTACAGAGAGCTGATTGGTCCGTTTTGACAGGGTGCTGATTGGTGTGTTTACAATCCTGAGCTAGACACAAAAGTTCTCCATGTCCCCACTAGATTAGCTAGATACAGTGTCCATTGGTGTATTTACAAACCCTGAGCTAGATGCAGAGTGCTGATTGGTTCATTTATAAACCTTGAGCTAGATACAGAGTGCCAATTGGTGTATTCACAATCCCTTAGCTAGGCATAAAGATTCTCCAAGTCCCCACCAGATTAACTAGATACAGAGTGCCAACTGGTGCATTCACAAACCCTGAGCTAGACACAGGGTGCTGATTGGTGTGTTTACAAACCTTGAGCTAGATACAGAGTGCTGACTGGTGTATTCACAATCCCTTAGCTAGACATAAAGGGTCTCAAAGTCTGCACCAGACTCAGGGGCCCAGCTGGCTTCACCCAGTGGATCCCCCGCCGGGGCGGCAGGTGGAGCTGCCTGCCAGTCCCGCGCTGTGCGCCTGCACTCCTCAGCCCTTGGGCGGTGGATGGGACTGGGCGGGGTCAAGCAGGGGGCGGCGCCCCTTGGGGCGGCTCGTGCTGCGCAGGAGCCGACGGTGGGGGAGGGGGGCGGGAAGGCCCAGGCATGGCGCGCTGCAGGTCCCGAACCCTGCCCTGCGTGGAGGCAGCTAAAGCCTGGCCAGAAATCGAGCACAGCAGCTGCTGGCCCAGGTGCTAAGCCCCTCACTGCCGGGGGCGGCGGGGCTGGCCCGCAGCTCCCAGTGCGGGGCCCTCCGAGCCCACGCCCACCCGGAACTCCCGCTGTCCCGCAAGCGCCAGGCGCAGCCCCAGTTCCCGCCGCGCCTCTCCCTCCACACCTCCCAGCAAGCTAAGGGAGCCGGCTCCGGCCTCGGCCAGCCCAGGAAGGGACTCCAACAGTGCAGCGGCGGGCTGAAGGGCTCCTCAAGTGCTGCCGGAGTGGGCGCCCAGGCAGAGGAGGTTCCCAGAGCGAGCGAGGCCTTGCCAGCACGCTGTCACCTCTCACTTCCAGGTAATATAAAATACGTAGTATTCTCTACCTTCTTGTTATGATGAATGTGTGGGTTATTTGTGGTTATATTTGTTATCTTTGTTGATCTGTATGACTTTTCATAGGATTTGCAGAAAGACTAAGATTTAGCTAACCACCATTATCTTAGGAAAACCCAGAACACATCTTTCTGATAGAGGCAGGTGACAGACAAATCTTAGGCAGACAGGATGGGGTCCCCAGTGAAACCTCACCTTCAAACCAAAAACAGCCTGATGCCTGAAAACTGGGTTGCTAGTACCAGGTGAAGCCTGTGACCCGGAGTGAAAATTTCTATTCCTATTTGCCTGCTCTTTCCTGACTGGTTCTTTCTGAATAAGTGTTTAAATTCAAGTTAAACAAATGACTGTTGCCTTTTCCAGTGCTATTTGTGGCCCTCACCAGCCCAATTCTGGGTCTATAAAAGCGCTGGACTCAGCCACACTTGATGGGGGAGCTACCTAGTTTCAGGTAGGGGGCTGCCTCCCCTGAAAACTGTTCTGTCGCACAATAAAACTCGCTCTGGCCGGGCGCGATGGCTCACGCCTGTAATCCCAGCACTTTGGGAGGCCAAGGCGGGCGGATCACGAGGTCTGGAGATCGAGACCATCCTGGCTAACATGGTGAAACCCCGTCTCTACTAAAAATACAAAAAAATTAGCCGGTCGTGGTGGTGGGCGCCTGTAGTCCCAGCTTCTCTGGAGGCTGAGGCAGGAGAATCGGTTGAACCTGGGAAGCGGAGGTTGCAGTGAGCCAAGATCGCGCCACTGCACTCCAGCCTGGGAGACAGAGCGAGACTCCGTCTCAAAAAAAAAAAAAAAAAAAAAAAGTATTGGTTTGGTTCAGAAAGACGGAAAGCAGGGACCTTCCAGGCTATAAGGAAATTTAAACATTTTCTGGTTGACAATTGGTTGAGTTTATCTGAAGACCTGAGATCAATAGAAAGGAAATGTTCAAGTTAAGATAAAAGATTGTGGAGACAAAGTTTTATTGCGGAGAGGAAGCTCTCAGATAGCAGACTTCAGAGAGAGCAGGTTGTAAAATGTTTCTTATTGGACCTGAAAGAGTGCCTGGCTCTTAGTTGATTATCTCCTGGATCTGGAAAGGAAAAAAGGAAAACAAAAGGAAAAGAGTTTCTATAGAATGTAGATTTTTCCCCCAAGGGATAGATTTGCAGGGCCATTTCAAGATATGGCAGAGAAACATGCTTTGTGGCAAAATATTTTTTCTTCCTTGTTATGCCAGAGTCAGATTGAAAAATAAGTCATGACATACAGGGTTAAATAAAACCCATCTGATGAGAATTTATGGTTTATAGGACATGACTCCCCCGACCCCTTAGGTAGGAATTAGGGCAAGATAAAAAAAAACAGGGCTGGGCGCAGTGACTCACGCCTGTAATCCCAGCACTTTGGGAGGCTGGGGCGGGCAGATCACCTGAGGTCAAGAATTCGAGACTAGCCTGGCTAACATGGTGAAACCACTTTTGTACTAAAAATACAAAAAATTAGCTGGGCATGGTGGCACATGCCTGTAATCCTAGCTACTCAGGAGGCTGAGGTAGGAAAATCACTTGAACCTGGGAGGCAGAGGTTGCAGTGAGCTGAGATCACGCCATCGCACTCCACCTTGGGCAACAGGAGCGAAACTCCGTCTAAAAAAAAAAAAAACAGAGCTTAGTCCTCATTTATCACATAATTTTTACTTTATAGTAAATATTTGTTCATTTCTATTTTAATTTTTTTGACTCATTTTGAATTGGAAGGGTTTCTGCGTGGTAAGAATTTTCTTCTGTGTTTAATATATATTTGTTATTGGAGACCATCTGAGATGGTCCCCAGTGATTTCTAACTACTGGTATTTGTTAAGCACATCCGTGTGAAGAGACCACCTGAGCAGGCTTAGTGTGAGCAACAAGGCTGTTTATTCACTTGGATGCAGGTGGGCTGAGTCCAAGAAAGGAGTCAGCGGAGTGTGGTGGGAGTGGAACTGGTTTTATAGGTTTGGGGTAGGTAGTGGAAAGTTACAGTTAGGGGCAGTTTTTTTGAGCAGGAGAAGAATGTCACAAGGTGGGGGGAGGTCACAAGGCACGATATCACAAGTTGATTGATTAGTTAGGGTAGGGCAGGAACATATCACAATAGTGGAATGCTGCAAGGTCGGTTATCAGTTAAGGCAGGAACTAGCTGTTTCTTTAGTGGTTCTCCTGTTGCTCCAGGCTTTGTGACTCCAGGAGGCCTGTACGTGTGGGTCACAGGGGTCACAATGGCTCAACCATGGTGTAGCCCGTTCAGAGGACCTTACTGCAAGAAGGAGAAATTGCAGTATTCACAGCCTGTTTAAATCCTTTCCCTTAACGTGGACTGGAGCTACTGGCATGCTTTTAACAATACAATATGGCTATGGTGAAGGGATGTCACTTCTGTAGTTAAGTTACAAAAGATTGTGACTTTTCTATCTTGCTCGTAAACTCTATTGCCTTCTCAAATCTCACACTTTTATAAATCAAGCTGCCAAGTCATAGATGCTCACATGGCAAATAAGTGATGGTGGTTCCAGCTAAAGCCAGTTAGGAATCCAGGCCCTCAGCTCAACAGGCCCTAAGAAACTGCATTTTTCTGACAACCATATAAATTTGCAAGTGGATCCTTTTCCAGCTGAGCCTTCAGAGGAGACCCTCATCCTATACCAACAACTTGATTTCAAGCTTGTGAGAGACCTTGAACCAGAGGACTCAGATAAGCCATTCCAGTATTCCTCATCCACAGAAAATATGAGATAATAAACATTTCAGACATTAAGTTTTTAGATCATTAGTTACACAATAATAGATGACTAATACAATGATCATTCTTTCATTTATCTTTCAGCAAAAATATATTGATTACTACTATATACAAGGAACTGTGCTAGATATTATAAACAAAAAGCTAAATAAGATACATCCTCTCCCTTCCTCTCAATTCCCATGCATACTTAAAGTCGAACATATAATTGATGTTCAATTATTACATATTTTAACTTAATTTCCCTCCAAATTCATAAAAATATGAACTGCAAAATGAAATTCAATTTAAATGTGAAGTTATGAAGTCTAACACTTGTGGTTAAAACATTTTTATGCCACGGCTGAAATATTAGTCTTCAATATGGTATTTGCACCAAAGGAAACATTGAGGTAAATCTGAAGTTCACCCCTTTTTATTGAAAAAAAAAAAGATTACACTTTTAAAGTAAATAATTTTTTCTTTTGTCTCTGTATTAGAATTGGATTACTTCTTTGATACTGCTGTAGTAAATATTTTAGACTAGATTATTTCTAGCTATTATGTTATGAGATACAGTCTGTTGAGTAAAAGAAATATCCCAAAAGGTTAGAAGTTAAGATGCCTTTAAGCGACTCTGTTATCCCCAAGAATACTATGGTATAATGACAGAGAGAGAGAGAGGGATTATTTTGTAGAATCTTAAAAAGTAGTAGCCTCAGGTTGTACTGTTAAAAAAAGTGATATTGCTTGATGGTACTATCAGATACAGTGCAAGAAGATAAATATATCTAAATTTTTCTCTTTATTGCAGCTGCATACATTACCCTCATACCACTCAATACCATAATATTTTACATCACTTTGTAGGATGTAGGTGTCTTATATTTGAATCTTTGAGAATAGCAATCTTTTAATGTTTGTCCTCAGGGAGGTTTCATCCAGTCACTCTATATTTATTTTTTGGCCAAATGACACTTAGCAGTTGCAGACACTATATAGTAAGTAACATCTGAAATAAAGTTTTATTTGTATTTTAATACAGCATACTGGTCAAAAGCACTACAGTATCAAATATACACAAAAGTACAAAATACAGTCTGTCACATAGTAATTAAGCAAAAACTTGTTCTTTGTGCTTTCAGTTATTACTATAAATTGACTATTAATATAAAGTATCCACAAATGTGATTATGATTGCATTTTAAATGGCCATGGATATGTGTGCACAATTACTAAATGATACCTAGGTAATCATTACAGAGCAGTAGGAAATCAAACTTTAAGAGGAACAGTTATAAGCATTAACATTTTCCCATTTTATCTTTCCTTTGGTCTTCATAATTTTCTGTTGTTTACATTTAGTCTTTTATTGTGTTAATTTAATGATATAAAATACCAACAATAACTAGAAGGAAAGGAGATAATGTTGGTGAATATAGGCAAAGCCAATGCAAATTTATTGCTCAGTCAAATTTTTGTGGATTTAGATCTTCTTGGCAAGCATATCGAGACGAGTGAAGGCTATTTGTATGCATGAAATTCATAATTTTCTGAGTTTTGTGTGATGTGATTGAAACCATCTTTGCAAATATGATAACTGAAGAAATTATGACAGTGAAAAAGATCAGACATAATTGACCTCATCTTCTAACCTCTAAGCCTTTATTGTTTATTCCTGGGTGTAGGCCAAACTAGCCTTGGGAAGGAATTTAGTTTATAGTGTAAACTCTGATACAAAATTGATAATAGCTCTTTCCTGTAAAAACCCCCTTCTTGCCTGGGGACCCTTTGGCCTTTGTAGGAATAACAAATTAGCTGCAAGCTAAAATTAAGTTTTAGGGGCCATGAAGCCTCTGGCTGCAAGAGTCTGAACCTCCCCAAATTGCTCCTGGGAATAACATCACTGTTACAAAACCTAAGGTCAGTGCTTGAGCTATTTTGCCCCCTATGAATTCATCTCCAACCTGACTAATCAGCAATCCCCACTTCCCAAGCCCCTACCCGCCAAATTATCTTTAAAAACTCTGATCCCCAAGTTTTCGAGGAGACTGATTTGAGTAATAATAAAACTCTGGTCTCCCACACAGCCGGCTCTGTGCGAATTACTCTTGCTCCACTGCAATTCCCCTGTCTTGATAAATTGGCTTTGTCTAGGCAGTGGGCAAGGTGAACCCGTTGGGTGATCACATTCTGATGTATTTTAACATTTCTGTTATGCGTATATTGACATATTTACTTCTGCCATTCCTTGTTTCAAATGCATTTGATTTGGTTCACTGAAAGAGAAATACTTAAATAACACATGCAAATATAAAAGTAATTGTTCAAAATTATGAAAAAATAAAAAATAATTATAACAAAAGCTTAGCGTAGAGTATTCTTGGCTGACAATGCAGAAAAGAAAATACTATGCATTAGATATTCTCAAGGTTTGGTAAAAGAAAATGAGCCATGGCTTCAAAACAAATGTATCCTTTTGATAAATTCTAGATAATTTTTTCAATTTTAAGCATTTTGAGGTGCATTGTACTGTGCGATAACTTCCAAACCTCTAAAATGATGTGTTTCTTTTTAAATAAAAAATAGAGCAATATGATCCCCATTGCCTACTATTATATCTTAACTTGTTAGGGGTAGAAGGTGTCCGAGTTACCAGCAGCAAATCTCTACAGGTCTGCATCAACCTCAATTCTTGCCTCCTCAGAAGAAAGAATTTGACTGAGGGGCAGAAGGCAAAAAAAGACACCAAAGCAAGTTTCAGAGCAGGAGTGGAAGTTTTTGTTTTAGAGCAGAAAGGAAAGGAGAGTACACTTAGAAGAGATCCAAGCGGGCAACTTGAAGGACAAATCCTAGAACTTTATATGCTGGCCCACACCTGGCATCTTGCGCCCTTTTCCCATGATTCATTCCTTTCGGTGAGCTGCCCGCATGCACAGTGCTCTCCTTAGGCTTGGGAAGTGAGCATGCGTAGTGTGTTTAGGAAGTTGTTCGCATGCCCATCTGAGGCTTTCTTCCCTTTACCAGTGGAATACCTGCGGAAGGTCATACTCTGCCATTTTGTCTCTCAATGCACATACCTGGTCCCACTCGCCCAATACCTGAGATTTTATTGGAAGCCAATTACCAATCTCAAGTATTTTTATCTGTTTGGGAAGTTGCCTCTTTCTGGAGCCTGCTTTCAAATAACACTTTAGTGTGACAGGTGTGGACCATCAGGAGATTGTCTCTCCCTGGCCCTGGCTGCTAAATTATCAATTTTAGAGAAGCGATGTGATAGCTGCTGAACCATCACCTGATTATCTCCTGACATTCCTACTGGGTGGGAGGTGGGAGGAGAGCCCTCTCCCATCCCACTCATGCCTGTCTAACTAGCTGTAACAAACTCACTGAAGATATTTTGATGGGCTTGTAGAGGGCAGATAGCATTAATCAGTCTGATAATTATTCTAGGACAGGGGTTGGAAAACTTTTTCTGTAAAGAACCAAATAGACATTTTTTAGAATCATACATTTTTTGTCATAACTACTCAACTCTGCCATGGTAACATGAAAGAAGGCTTAAATTATTTATAGATGAATAGGCAAGGTTGTGTTTCTATGAAATTTTATTTACAAAAACATGTGAAGTGCGAGATTTGACTCATAGCCTGTAGATTTCTGACCATTGCTCTATAAATTTTAAAAAGTTTAAGAAATAATACATATCATTTATCTTGGGGGATATTCTGAATTACTAATTAACTTTCCCTGAAACTTTTCATCTGCTCAACAGTGATCTATAGTAATTTCTAAACTAAAACACTAGCAAAAAATAAGTGCAAAAATGGAAGGGAATGGCCAGACGTGGTGGCTCACACCTGTAATCCCAGCACTTTGGGAAGCCGAGGCGGGTGGATCACGAGGTCAGGAGTTCAAGACCAGCCTGGCCAAAATGGTGAAACCCCGTCTCTACTAAAAATACAAAAATTAGCCAGGCTTGGTGGCGGGTGCCTGTAATCCCAGCTACTCGGGAGGCTGAAGTAGGAGAATCACTTGAACCCGGGAGGCAGAGGTTGCAGTGAGCCAAGATCGTGCCACTGCATTCCAGCCTGGGTGACAGAGTGAGACTCTGTCTCAAAAACAACAACAACAACAAAAAAAATGGAAGGGAATGGATAAATACACTCTGATACATTTGTACAATTGAGTACCACTCTCCAATAAAAATAAACTAGTGATATGTAAATCAATATGGATGAATCTCATTTTGTGCTGAGTGAAAATACAGACACAAAATAATACACACTATATGATTACATTTATATAAAGTTCTAGAACAGGCCAAAGTAACCCATGGTATTAGATATAAGAAGAAAAGGCATGTCATGGGTAGAGTGATTGGGAAGTAGCATGAAAAATGTCCTTTCAGGGGATGTAAAACCCACCTCAATTTTAAGACACGAAAGAAAGAGAGAAGGAAGGAAGGAGAAAGGAAGGAAGAAGGAAGGAAAGAGGGAGAAGGAAGGAAGGAGAAAGGAAGAAAGGAAGGAAGGAGAAAGAAGGAAGAAGGAAGGAAAGAGGGAGAAGGAAGGAAGGAGAAAGAAGGAAGGAAAGAAGGAAGAAAGGAAGGAAGGGAGGAGGGAGAAGGAAGGGGAAAGAAAGAGAGAAAGAAAGGAAGAGAGAAAAAAGAAAGAGGTAGCTGAGGAAAGCATTTACTTGCCAAAGCCATCCTAATCATAACAAGTGTTACTCTTGTTATAATTAACAAGTAATGTAATGATTGCTTGTTATGATTAATAACAGTAATAACGAATAATGTTATGATTAATGTAACCTGGGATTGATGTCAAACTCATAACTGGATTCACTGATACACAAATTATATATTTCAGAAATTAGGTTTTTCGTTTACTTAAAATTTGGCTTATTTTGCTTTTGTGTACTAGAACATATATCAGAAAGAAAGCAACCTAACATATCTAGAGAATTGCTATGTGTCAAACATTGTATAATGTCCTTTACATATGTTACTTAATCTTATAGTAAATCTGTGATATAAATAACATGAGTCAACAGAAACTTTGAGGAATTATGCAACTTGTCCAAGGGTGCATAGATATAGAAAGTGGCAAATCTATTCAATCCAGATGTGTCGGACCTCAAATTCTAGTTCCTCACAGACTATGTAATTTGCAGTTTACCCACAGAAACTCAGAAACCACAAAGACCACAAAATGTTATTGTGAAGGGTTAACCCTTTAAGTGTGGCTTAAAAGATGTGATGAGGGCCGGGCGCAGTGGCTCACACCTGTAATCCCAGCACTTTGGGAGGCCGAGATGGGCGGATCACAAGGTCAGGAGATCCAGACCATTCTGGCTAACACGGTAAAACCCTATCTCTACTAAAATACAAAAAATTAGCCGGGCATGGTGGCAGGTGCCTGTAGTCCCAGCTACTCGGGAGGTTGAGGCAGGAGAATGATGTGAACCCGGGAGGCGGAGCTTGCAGTGAGCCGAGATCACGCCACTGCACTCCAGCCTGGGCGACAGAGCAAGACTCCATCTCCGGAAAAAAAAAAAAAAAAAAAAAAAGATGTGATGAGACATCTTGGTAGAACTTAAATACCTGGATAAGCTGAGCCAGCACCTGAAACATTTTTTAAAATTTTTAAATATTTAATGGACAAATGAAGATTTGTATGGTATGATCTCATATATGTATACACTGTGTAATTATTATCACACTCAAATCAACACATCCATCACCATCCATGCTACAAGTTAGATTCCCAGAACATGTTTATCTTATAATTGAAAGTTTGTGCCCTTTAACCAACCTATTCCCATTTCCTCTACTCCCAGCCCCTGGCAACCACTTTTCTACTCTCTGTCTCCAGACGTTGGACTTTCAGATCCCACATACAAAGTCACAAAACCCAAACCAATACCCATGTGAGAGTTCTTGTGGTAATTGTCCGTAACAGATCAGAAGGAGAAGACACTGTTGTTTGCATACGAGCCCAAACAGGTTGTTGCAGCTTCCCCTTGAATCCATACAGCTTTGATATCACGGATTACTGTCCATTTCTGGGGCTCAGAGTATCAGTGGTGCGTGTGTGAATGCCCACAAAGAAACGTGAACTTAGAAAAAATGTCTCTAAAAAGGTGTTGCAGGAAGCTGTCAGCTCAGCAGCCGGTAACAACAAAGTATATTCCTTTTTTCCCTCTTCCATAACCACCAAATTTACCCTTTTGACCTAAAAAAATGTTTTGCCGTCTTGTATACTGGGCTATACTTTTGTCACTTTTAGCAAATTTGAGTGATGTTAATAGTGTGTCTGTGGTCACTGATGATTATAATCTAATTTAAAAAATAGAAGTTCCTCAAGCAATGTTTTGAGGCTTTGCAGGTGTTCACAAAAACATACATTTTGTATGTGAAAAAATGAAACAGTTAAAATGACTATTTTACAGTTTGCCATATTGAACACAAAACCCCCAAGAATCATGCCTATTATATTAATGCTGGGCTTATTTTCCAAATCATTCTTTAAATTCTTTATAAAATACTGTCTACCTATTATAGTAAAGTTGCATGGTCCATTAGATACAAGCTTCCAGTTCTTAGTAAACAAATAGAGACTAGACAAGATGTCCTGCAAAATGATTACCCCAAAAGAAAAATAACAATATAAAATGTAACATACAAATTATTTCTGTAATCTAATTCACAGCCTCTCCATTTTTTTTAAGAATTGAAAGCTTCAGTGGCTGTGTCAAAACCTCAAGGTTTACATTTTCATGTAAATTGTTTACATTTTCATGTAAGTTGGATATTGACTTAACATGCTATTGTTCTCTTTGTTTTTCTGAAGAGCATGTTTTTACACATTTCTTATTTTGCTCAGTGTCTCAAGTCACACTTACAATAGAGTGCATCATAGATAGGATCTGAAAGTTTCCTATGATGTTGGTCTCCACTGAGTTTAAAGCAGGTGATGTCATTGACATAAACCGGGCTTCTTGAGGTGGCTCATGCCTGTAATCCCAGCACTTCAGGAGGCTCTGGCGGGTGGATCATGAAGTCAGGAGATAAGAGACCATCCTGGCTAACACGGTGAAACCCGTATCTACTAAAAATACAAAAAATTAGCCGGGTGTGGTGGCAGGTGCCTGTAGTCCCAGCTACTTGGGAGGCTGAGGCAGGAGAATGGCGTGAACCCAGGAGGCGGAGCTTGCAGTGAGCAGAGATCACACTGCTGCACTCCAGCCTGGGCCACAGAGCGAGACTCCGACTCAAAAAAAAAGACTGGGCTTCTTCAAGTCCTTTATTATTGATTTTAGGCTGACACATTAAGGAATGTAATAAATCAACCAAATTATGTAGCCCAGTTTTCAGAATGCAATTCGTGCTCAACTGTGAAACAGAATTTAAGATAGAATATCCTATTAGCTTATCTTTTGCTGCTTAAGCAAGAGCAGCATTGCTTCTATGCTCAAACTTTAGATATTTAGTATATTCATCAAAATAAGGAAAATATAGTGTCTGCAAAGTGAAAACCAAAAAAAAAGTGGGAGACAAAGGAAATAACTACATATTGATTGTGTAGAAGAATCTTTCTCTTAGTTTTCAATGGACATCCCCAGTGCATTTTACTTTTTAACGTACATTGAAAATTGTCAGTAAGATTTAAAGGTTCTAGAGTGTGAATTGCTTTAACTAAGCAGAGATGAATGGGTAATACATTTATTCCATTTTCTATGTTACTTTCCTGCTCCTCTGCCACAACTATCTTTATTATGCTTGCAATACCATATGATACATGACAATACCACCTCAAGCCTCTCTTGTATGCACAGGTATATTATATTTTAAATACACTTTGGTTGAATATAGATGCTGCCTGTTATTTTATTTGAAATGCTGACTGGGGATTAGTATTGATTACTTTAATTTTCTTCACCATAGGCTAGGAGGAATGATATATTTTTGTTTGAATAGGTCAGATTGCTCCATAAAGAGGGTTAATTGTGTCCATTCAACACAAACTGCTAAACTTTGATGGGTAGAAAAATAAGGTGGGTGGATATCTCCAGGTTAGATTTAATACATCTCACACACTAATGCTGGACAAGATGAGAGAAGTAAAGATTTGAGAGGGTAACACTTAGCTTTATTGGTTTTCTTCATTTTATAGCTGCTGTAAGAATGGTTTTGGCATGCATGACTTGCCTGTCTGTGTTTCATGATAGCTTATGATATTCCTGTATTTACATAGAAATGAACTTTATAAAGGCACTGAGTACGTATAAATGCATTCTATGAGCTTACATTAAAATTAACAAGCAATGAAATATATGATTTCCTATTATACTTGAAACTTTCACCTTTGATAGTACAGGCCATCTCGAATGTTTTAATAATGTCATGAAACCATTTCTGGCATTTTAATCACATCAGAAATATTGCAAGTCATTGGATTCTTATTTTAAATCTAAATTCCTTTAATGCATTCAAAGCAGTTTTTCAGGTTTAGGAAAATATTTTCAACTGGTTTCATCAATAATCAATCCTCAGAAAACATGCTGGAAACATTTTGTTCACCTTGAAATATTAGGAAAGAACAGTTGAAAATAAGTCATGAGAAGTTATGTTTTTGAAATTATATCCAATATTGAAATAATTTGCGAGTCTAGTTTTTTGTATATTTCAATCACACTGCTGTCGTTTTAGCTTGGATGCTTTTCTTGTTATGTTTGAGTTAACATAATCACCTCCCCATTAGTCTCTCTTACTTTCAATCCACCTTATAGAGTGCATTAAAGCTAATATCCCTAATATGTTGTTATAACCACATCACTTATTTTATTAAAAGTATTCAGTGTTTCCCAGCTGCATACAAAGAGTAGCAAGTCAATTATACATGCTGAACACAGTCCTAGTCCCCTCAGACTTTCCAGGTTACTGCCTCCTGTCTAAAACAAATCCTCTGTGTCAGTCTTATGCAAAGAGTCACTATTTCCAGAGGCTGTGCTGCACATCCATCCTTTGCAGCTGTCTTTATTTTCTTTAGGCTCCTAAAATGCCCTTCTTGCCACCTCTTTACCTATTTAAATTCTCTTTTTCAAGGGTCCCATCCTATTTTATAATACCAGCAAAATATTATCTGACCAGTTCAAAGCCAGAGATTCCTTTCATGCCTTAAACTTGTATATCACTTATGTAAACCAAAAAATTGTTTATTTTTAATTTAATAAAAGAAAATGGACTTTTTAAATGTATGTATGTATGCATACATGCATGTATGTGTTTACTTACTATTTGTAGTAGATTTCTGAGTTTCAAAACAGTTACAAATTCCTGTAACTACCACCACAATATGCATCCATCTGTAGCCTCTCCCCACCATTTCGTAGGTGCATGTGGGCATTGGGACCCAATGCTGCCCCACTGGCATGCATGTGCTTACGATGCCCCACCTCTGCATACCTGCCCGTGGCTTCTCTGCTGCCCTGTAGATGTGCACTTACCTGCAGCTTCCCCGCCCACAACCCCTGCCACCTGTGGCCACCCCCCTACCCCCTGCCACCTTGCTCGTGTGCACTTGTCCATGGCCACCCTGCCACAGTGCACTCTCCCGTGGACACTCTGCTGCCCTGCCAGAGCGCTTTTTCAGGCAGTCCCATCGGAGTGTCATTACCAGAGACTGGAAACACCTCAGCCCCTCCAACACGGTAGGTGGTTGACTTTGAGGGGCGGAAGAACAAAGTCATGGGGCTGGTTCAAGACCCTAAGATTAGAGCATGCAGCCCAGGAGTACTGAGCTGAGCCTTGGTCCCCTGAAAGAATCCAGAGACAAAGCCAATCTACTAAACCTAACTTATGCTACAATTAAACCCACAAGGTCATCAAAGAATGTGAAAACAAAACTCTCCATCGAAAGATCAGGAACTTGAAATATAGTTTTCTAATTCTGTGAAAAATGACATTGGTAGTTTGATAAGAATAGTCTTAAATTTATAGATTGCTTAGGGCAGAATGACTATTTTAATGATACTGATTCTTCTTAAATATGAACATGGAATATTTGCCCATTTCTTTGTGTTGTCTCTGACTTCTTTCAGCGTGTTTTGTAGCTCTCCTTGTAGATATTTGTCATCTTCTTGGTTAGTTGTACTCCTAGGTATTTCATTTTTTTGTGGTTATTATGAATGAGATTGCATTCTTTATTTGGCTCCCAGCTTGGAAAATATTGGTATATAGATATGCTACTGATTTTTGTACACGTATTTTGTATTCTGAAACTTTACTGAAGTTTTTTTTTTTTTTTTTTTTTTTTTTTATCAGTTCTAGGAGCCTTTGGGCAGAGACTATGGGGTTTTCTAGGTGTAGTATCGTATCATCTGTGAAGAGAGATAGTTTTACCTTTTCTCTTCTTATTTGGATGCCTTTTATTTTTCTTTTGCCTGGCTGCTCTGTCTAGCACATCCAGCACTATATTGAATAGGAGTGGTCAAAGTGAGAATCCTTTCCTTCCTGTTCTCAAGGGTCATGCTTCCAGCTTTTGCCCACTCCATAGGATGTTGGCTGTAGGTTTGTCATAGATGCTGTTATTATTTTGAGATATGATCCTTCAATTCCTAGTTTGTTGAGAGTTTTTATCATGAAGCTATGCTAGATTTTATCAAAAGCTTTTTCTCCGTATATTGAGATGATCACATAGTTTTTGTTTTTAATTCTGTTTATGTGGTGAATCATATGTATTTATTTGTGTATGTTGAACCAACCTTGTATCCCAGGAATAGAGCCTACTTGATTATCATAAATTTACTTTTAAAAAATAATTTAACTTTTAACTTCAGGGATACAGGTGCAGGTTTGCTATAGGTAAACTTGTGTCATGGGGGTTTGCTATACAGATTATTTTGCCCCCGAGGCATTAAGCCTAGTACCCATTAGTTATTTTTTCTCATCCTCTCTCTCCTCCCACTTGGCACCTTCCACTTGACAATAGGCCCCAGTGTGTGTTGTTCCCCTCTATGTGTTCATGTGTTCTCAACTTTCAGCTCCCACTTATGAGAACATGTGGTATATGGTTTTGTGTTCCTGCATTAGTTTGCTAAGAATAATGGCATCCAGTTCCATTCATGATCCTTCAAAGACACGATCACATTCTTTTTATGGCTGCATAGTATTCCATGGTGTATATTAACACATTTTCTTTGTCCAGGCTACCATTGATGGGCATTTAGGTTGATTCAACATTGTTGCTATTGTGAATAGTGCTGCAATGAACACATACATGCATGTGTCTTTATGGTAGAACCACAATGAGATACTGTCTCCCATCAGTCGGAATGGCTATTATTAAAAAGTCAAAAAATAACAGATGCTGACAAGGTTGTGGAGAAAAAGGAGTGCTTATACACTGTTGTTGGGACTGTATATTAGTTCAATCATTGTGGAAGCCAGTGTGGCAATTCCCCAAAGACCTAAAGACAGAAATACCATTCAATTCATCATACCAATTACTGGGTATATACCCAAAGGAATATAAATCATTCTATTATAAGGACACATGTATGCATATGTTCACTACAGCACTATTTACAACAGCAAAGACATGGAATCAATCTAAATGCCTATTAATGATAGACTGGATAAAGAAAATATGGTACGTATTCATCATGGAATACTATGCAGCCATAGAAAAGAATGAGATCATGTCCTTTGCAGGGACATGGATGGAGCTACAGGCCATTATTGCTAGCAAACTAACACTGGAACAGAAAATGAAATACTGCATGTTCTCACTTATAACTGGGAGCCCAATGATGAGAACATATGGACACATAGAGGGGAACCACACACAATGGGGCCTATTGGAGGATGGAGTCTGGGAGGAGGGAGAGGGTACTGGCCTTTATACCTGGGTGATGAATTAATCTGCACAACAAATCCCCGTGACACACATTTACCTATGTAACAAACCTGCACATGTACCCTTGAACTTAAAATAAAAGTTTAAAAAAAAAAGAAAGAAAAAAATCAATTCTGCCAATCTCTGACTTTTAGAGTTTTTAATGTATTTACATTTATTTAAATAATAAGTTAGGATTCATGGGGCTGGGCGCAGTGGCTCACGCCTGTAATCCCAGCACTTTGGGAGGCCGAGGCGGGTGGATCGCGAGGTCAGGAGTTCAAGACCAGCCTGGCCAAGATGGTGAAACCCCCATCTCTACTAAAAATACAAAAATTAGCTGGGTGTGGTGGCAGGTGCCTGTAATCCCAGCTACTCGGGAGGCTGAGGCAGGAGAATTGCTTGAACCCAGGTGGCAGAGGTTGCAGTGAGTCGAGATTGCGCCACTGCACTCCAGCCTGGGCGACAGAAATGTATCCTGACAATTTTTGTTTGATGGGTGGATTATATACAGTTGTGTTATTTATTTTATAAGGTATTTGGAGATTTTTACTCTCTTGTTAGTGTGCTTTGAGTTACAAATTTTCAAATTTTGAGACATCCAAATTACTCTTTTTTTTTTTTTATGTTGTCTGCTTTTGGTGTCATATTCAAGAAATCATTGCCAAATTCATTGTCACAAAAGTTTCCTTCTAAGGGTTTTACAGTTTTATGTCTTATGTTTATGTCTTTGATCTATTTTGAGTTAATTTTTGTATATGATATAAAGTATGAATTTAACTTTACTCTTTTGCATGTGGATATCTAGTTTTTCCAAAATCATCTATAAGAAGACTGCATTTTCTTTATCTTATGGTGTTGGCACCTTTATCGAAAATCATTTGACATGTTAGGGTTTATTTCCAGGCTGGCTCTTTCTTCTATTCCATTGATCTATATGACTTTCTTTATGCCAATACCACTCTGTTTTGATTAATGTAATTTTGTAATTAATTTTTTAAAGTTTTATTTTGTTTTTAACTGACATGAAATAGTTTTACCTATTTATGGTGGTATAGTGTGATGTTTTGATATATGTTTGTGTAATGATAAAATTGGAATAATATTTTAAAATCAGGAAATGTGGATCCTTAAACTTCATTCTTCTTTTTCAAGAATGCTTTGGTTATTTGGGGTCCCTTATGATTCTGTATGAATTTTAGGATGGGTTTTCTATTTTTGCAAGAACATTATTGGGATTTTTGATAAGGGTTACATTGAATCTGTAGATTCCTTTGTGTGGCATTTTCATCATAACAAAATTAAATCTTCCGATCTATGATAACAGAATGTGTTTTCATTTATTTGTGCCTTCTTTAATTTATTTCAGTGTTATTTTCTTGTTTTCAGTGTACAAGTCTTTGCTCATCTTTTCAGTTTATATATACCCTTA
Organism: Nomascus leucogenys; assembly: GCF_006542625.1. Classification (NCBI taxonomy): domain Eukaryota; kingdom Metazoa; phylum Chordata; class Mammalia; order Primates; family Hylobatidae; genus Nomascus; species Nomascus leucogenys. The sequence continues at coordinate 55,716,834 of NC_044406.1, forward strand.
TTGAAATTTTATTGATTATTCAGGGCTACTTTTTTTTGAGATGGAGTTTCGTTCTTTTCACCCAGGCTGGAGTGCAATGGTGCAATCTTGGCTAACTGCAACTTCTGCTTCCTGGGTTCAAGTGATTCTCCTGCCTCAGCCTCCCAAGTAGCTGGGATTGCAGGCGCCAGACACCATGCCCAGCTAATTTTTGTATTTTTAGTAGAGATGGGGTTTCACCATGTTGGCCAGGCTGGTCTCGAACTCCTGGCCTCAAATGCTCCACTCGTCTCAGCTTCCCAAAGTGTTGGGATTACAGGTGTGAGCCACTGTGCCCAGTAGGGCTACCATTTTAATATTTATTTTTTGTTTGTTTGCGCAGGTGGGTTTGCTGTTGTTGTTGTTACTGTTGTTGTTATTGTTCTTCTTCTTGGTCTTGTTTTTCTTTCTCTTCTTCTCTTCCTAATTTAACTTTCCTCCTTTTCTTCTTCTTTCTGTGTTTCCAATTTTCTCCCTTTTTTTGGTATTATTTGAATATTGTAGCATGCCATTTTATTTTATTACATTTCATATATGTCCACATACATACATATATATGTGTGTGTGTGTGTGTGTGTGTGTATATATATATATATATATATATATATATATATATATATGTTTCTTACTATATATTTTTTGTGGTTTCCTGGGCATGAGTTTCTTGAGATGTTACATTCTGGAATATGCATTCTTTAAAATATTTCCCCAAATTTGAAAAAATTTCAGGCATTGCTTCTTCAAATATGTTTTCAGAACCACTCGTTATCCCCTTCTCCTAGAACGCTAATGACACAACTCTTACACCTTTTTATGTTGTCAAAACTATTTTTTGTATCTCTTTTTCTCTGTTGTTCGAATTGGGTGCTTGCTATTGATTTATCTTCAAGTTCACTGGCTCTTCATTCTGTCACTTATGCTCTGTTCTTGAGAAATTCCAGTGAATTTATTTTATTTTATTTTTTTGAGACGGAGTCTCGCACTGTCACCCAGGCTGGAGTGCAGTGGCGCAATCTTGGCTCACTGCAAGCTCCACCTCCCAGGTTCACTCCATTCTCCTGCCTCAGCCTCCCAAGTAGCTGGGACTACAGGCGCCCACCACCACATCAAGCTAATTTTTTGTATTTTTAGTAGAGATGGGGTTTCGCTGTGTTAGCCAGGATGGTCTCAGTCTCCTGACCACGTGATCCGCCTGCCTTAGCCTTGCAAAGTGCTGGGATTACAGGCCTGAGTCACCACTCCCAGCCCTCAAGCGAATTTATATTTCAGTTATTTCGTTTTATTTCTATTTGCATGTTGATATGTGCTGCCTGTACATTCATTTCAAGAGTGACTTATCTAACTTCTTACAATACTGTTAGAGTAGTTACTTTAAAGCCTTTGGTGAGATCAGTTTCATTTCAGTATTGGCTTCTTTTAGTTATCTTTTCCCTTGACAGTTTTTAAAATTTTTCCAATTCTTTGTATGTTAAATGATTTTGAATTTTATCCTCAGTATTTTGAATACTATGTTATATTTTGTTTTATTCCTAAAGAAAATGTTTGTGGTTGTTGTCTTTTCTGTTTCAGCGACAATCATCTTGTGTCCGGAACTGGTGGGTTCTTGGTCTCACTGACTTCAAGAATGAAGCCGCGGACCCTCGTGGTGAGTGTTACAGCTCTTAAGGTGGCGCGTCTGGAGTTGTTCGTTCCTTCTGATGTTCGGATGTGTTTGGAGTTTCTTCCTTCTGGTGGGTTCGTGGTCTCGCTGGCTCAGGAGTGAAGCTGCAGACCTTCGTGGTGAGTGTTACAGCTCTTAAGGTGGCGCGTCTGGAGTTGTTTGTTCCTCCTGGTGGGCTTGTGGTCTCACTGGCTGCAGGAGTGAAGCTGCAGACCTTCGTGGTGAGTGTTACAGCTCATAAAAGCAGTGTGGACCCAAAGAGTGAGCAGTAGCAAGATTTATTGCAAAGAGTGAAAGAACAAAGCTTCCACAGTGTGGAAGGGGACCCTAGCGGGTTGCCACTGCTGGCTTGGGCAGCCTGCTTTTATTCTCTTATCTGGCCCCACCCACATCCTGCTGATTGGTAGAGCTGAGTGGTCTGTTTTGACAGGGTGCTGATTGGTGCGTTTACACTCCCTGAGCTAGACACAAAGGTTCTCCAAGGCCCCACCAGAATAGCTAGATACAGAGTGTCGATTGGTGCATTTACAAACCCTGAGCTGGACACAGGGTGCTGATTGGTGTGTTTACAAACCTTGAGCTAGATACAGAGTGCTGATTGGTGTATTTACAATCCCTGAGCTAGACATAAAGGTTCTCCAAGGCCCCACCAGAGTAGCTAGATACAGAGTGTCGACTGGTGCATTCACAAACCCTGAGCTAGACACAGGGTGCTGATTGGTGTGTTTACAAACCTTGAGCTAGATACAGAGTGCTGATTGGTGTATTTGCAATCCTTGAGCTAGGCATAAAGGTTCTCCAAGGCCCCACCAGAGTAGCTAGATACAGAGTGTCGACTGGTGCATTCACAAACCCTGAGCTAGACACAGGGTGCTGATTGGTGTGTTTACAAAACTTGAGCTAGATACAGAGTGCTGATTGGTGTATTTACAATCCCTGAGCTAGACATAAAGGTTCTCCACATCCCCACCAGACTCAGGAGCCCAGCTGGCTTCACCCAGTGGATCCTGCACCGGGGCTGCAGGTGGAGCTGCCTGCCAGTCCCACGCTATGCGCCTGCACTCCTCAGCCCTTGGGTGGTCGATGGGACTGGGCACCGTGGAGTAGGGGGTGGCGCTCGTCCGGGAGGCTGGGGCTGCACAGGAGCCCATGGAGGGGGTGGGAGGCTCAGGCATGGTGGGCTGCAGGTCCCGAGCCCTGCCCTGCGAGCTAAGGCCTGGTGAGAAATCGAGCGCAGCGCCGGTGGGCTGGCACTGCTCGGGGACCCAGTACACCCTCCGCAGCCGCTGGCCCGGGTGCTAAGCCCCTCATTGCCTGGGGCCGGTTGGGCCGGCTGGCTGCTCCCAGCATGGGGCCCACCAAGCCCACGCCCACCCGGAACTCCAGCTGGCCCGCAAGCGCCACACGCAGCCCCGGTTCCCGCTTGCGCCTTTCCCTCCACACCTCCCTGCAAGCTAAGGGAGCCAGCTCTGGCCTTGGCCAGCCCAGAAAGGGGCCCCCACAGTGCAGCGGTGGGCCGAAGGGCTCCTGAAGTGCCGCCAAAGTGGGAGCCCAGGCAGAGGAGGCACTGAGAGTGAGCGAGGGCTGTGAGGACTGCCAGCACGCTGTCACCTCTCAATCTCATTTAAGAACAGACTGGGGGCCGGGCGCGGTGGCTCACGCCTGTAATCCCAGCACTTTGGGAGGCCGAGGTGGGCAGATCATGATGTCAGGAGATCAAGACCATCCTGGCTAACACGGTGAAACCCCGTCTCGACTAAAAATACAAAAAATTAGCTGTGTGTGGTGGCAGGCACCCATAGTCCCAGCTGCTCAGGAGGCTGAGGCAGGAGAATGGCGTGAACCCGGGAGGCGGAGCTTGCAGTGAGCCAAGATCACGCCACAGCACTCCAGCCTGGGTGACAGAGCGAGACTCTGTCTCAAAAAAAAAAAAAAAAAAAGACTGAAATTTCTAACCTGTCTTCTGTGTACTGATCATTCTAATTTCAGTTCATTTTTAATGTATTTGCAGTGTTGTTTCGTTTTATGTGACAACTGGTGGACAGTCTACAGCCTGGCTGGTGGTCTATCCCCTAGTTCAATTTGAAAAGCTTTTGATATGATATTTATTATCAGATTGACACATGAGAAGTTTGTTAGTGAGTGCTTGAGTTCACACTCAATTTCATGCTATAGCTTTGTTGAGGTTTTTCCTTGTGCTCTTCTCCTTAATACATGCCTGATCCCAATGTCCCTCTTCTGTGGATGTCTCACTAAAAACTGGAGTTTGGTTATGTACTTCTAATGGTTTTATCTATCTCTGTTGCCAAGGAATGAGATGACAGAGACAGTAAAAAGCTACGAAGAGTCTCTTCACGATTTTTGTATTACATTTCCCTTGGTCAGAGATAAAGTTTCTCTTCCTGTGGAATTTAGGGTCTACTCAGTGCCCCTAATTTTATCATTGCCACATCTTTTGCTGCCTTGAGATTGCCTTCCTGGGTAGAAAAGATTGGGGAAAAAAATAAAATAAAACTGGCATTTTTCCTCACTAGCTCTCACCTTTAGTGAGACTCTTGTACACTTCTCAAGCAAGATAAATAAGAAATCTCTTTAATCTTTTCTGTTCGCAAATGGTGCTCAGTTCTGGGGTTTGAGTTATATTTGATTCCAGGCCTGGGCATAATAGAGAAAAAAAAGCAAATATAGGAAACTCATCATTGAATCGGCATTACTTTGAGTTCCGGTTTTCTAAATGAACCTGCTTGCTACAATTACTTTTCAGAGTATTTCATTAGCTATTTCATCAATTTGGTACTTTTTGTTGCATTTAGTTGAAGAACAGGGTTGAATAAACATATTTCATTATATCTAAAACAAATATTTATTTCTCTACTTTTAATATATCTGTCTTACAGCCCCAGCCAGTTAGAGATGTACTCCTTAGGCAATAAACAGTATTTCTCTTTGTACTTTAATTATTATCTTTTATAGTCCGAGATCATCTAATACTGCATTTTGTTTGAAATTCGTACAGTCATGCATAACTTAACAATGGGGATAGATGCATTATTAGGCAACCTCATCATTGTATAAACATCATAGAGTGTACTTACACAAAACTAGATGCTATGGCCTGTTACACAGCTAGGCTATATGATATGGCCTATTGCTCCCAGGCTATAAAACTGTATAGCATGTTACTGAACTGAATAGTGTAAACAGTTGTCACACAAGGGTAAGTACTTGTGTATCTAAACACATTTAAACATAGACAAGGTACAGTAAAAATATGACATGAAAGATAAAAATGGTACACCTGTATAAAGTGCTTATAATGAATGGAGTCTGTAAGACTAGAAGTTGCTCTGGGTGAATCAGTGAGTGAGTTGTGAGTGAATGTGAAGGTCTAGGATATTACTATATACTACTGTAGACTTTATTAACACTGTATACCTAGAAAAAGGGGATACATTTCTGGAAACATACAATCTCCTGACATTGAACCAGGAAGAAAAAATATCCTAAACATACCAATAATAAGTAATGAAATTGAATCAGTAATAAAATATCTTCCATTCACAGCTGAATTTTACTATATATGCAGAGAAGAACTGGTACCAATCTGACTGAAATTATTCCAAAAATCAAGGAGGAGGAATTCCTCCCTAATTAATTCTATAAAATCAGTGTAACTCTGGTAACAGGCAAGGACACCAACAGAAAAAGAAAACTACAGGCCAACATCTCTGATGATCGTAGATACAAAAATGCTCAACAAAATATCAGCAAATTAATTCAATAGCACATCAGAAAGATAATTTATCACATAAAGTAGGTTTTATTCCAGGGATGCAGTAGTGGTTCAACATTCACAAATCAATGAATGTGATTCACCACATAAGCAGAGTTAGAAACAAAATCCATATGACCATCTGAGGAGATGCAGAAAAAGCTTTTGATAAAATCCAACATTCGTCAATGATAAAAACCTTCAACAAACTAGGCATTGAAGTAACATATCTCAAAAGAATAGAAGTCATATACGGCAAACCCACAGCCAACGTCATACTTAATAGGGAAAAGTTGAGAGCATTCCCTGTAAAAACTAGAAAAAGACAAGGATGCCCACTCTCACCACTCCTATTCAACATAGTACTGAAAGTCCTAACCAGAGCAATCAGGCAAAAGAAAAAAGTAAGGGCATTCAAGTTGAAAAATTTGGGTAAAGCATTCTCTTTGTCCAAAGATTTATCTAATTTATGAAGGGGCCTGACAGCTTCATGCTGTCAGCCAGCTTCATTTTTGCCAGCTAAAGATGCAAGTCCTTCATTCATGAAAAGGGATCTGGGGAGAACATCGCAAGGCCACCACATGCATTGATTTAAACACTTCTACTTATTCCTCAGGTCTTAATCTAAATATCATTTCTTTCTGGAAACATACTAGAAAGTGAGGAACACGTATGTTCCTCGAACAACAGCACACTATTCTCTTTAATAATGCTTTGTGGTGTTGTCTTTAATTTTGCAATTTCAATAAGGGCAGCAATTATAACCATCTTGTTCAACCATTGTATCCCCAACAACAGCAGAGTATCAAAACATAAGAGATGCTCAATAAGTATACTTAGAAAGAATGAGATTCCTCAAGCACTTTGTTTTCTACAATAAGTAGCAAATAAATTGGTAATACATTCAGTAATTATTGAATATAAATTTGCCTTGGAGCATACTTAGACAAGAAAAGACAGCCTTGATATATTTCCTGGGTTTCTGGGGAATTCTGGCATATATAATTAATTACTATTTCTAATCAAAGATTTTATAAAACCTTTAAGAACACTTTTAAAAGAGCAGTCATGTGAAGTTATGTTGCAACAATTCTTATCCTTATTCATTGGTTAAAACTATTATATCTGTATGTATGGAATCTTTTAAAGATAAGTTGTTTATTGTAATCAAGAGGACCTTTAAATGGGTTAATCTTCTCCAAAGAAACACAGTTATGGCCATGAATGAAAACTCAGCTCCTTTACTAATTGATTAAATGTTCTGCATGACTTTTCCTAGTTTGGCCAGGTTTAAAATCTCCCCTGTGCAATTAGGAGTGCAAAAATGAGTTTCTACTTATTTGGGAGGCAATAGGTTGTATTATTCTACTTGTCTACTCTGATCAATTTGCCTCTTGGCTAGGAAATCAATTTTCCTTCATCTAGTTCTGTATGTTGACCTGACCAACATAACATTGGAGTTTAACCAGAGCATTTGCTACTGGGAGTCTATTTTAGACATTCTGCATTGCAAATTTCCAATGTAGGTAAAAATTAACTAAACATATCAGATAAACTCTACCTAAAATATATTTAACTGATTTCATAACTTGTATGAGCCTTTAAAAATAAAATCATCCACTTTGGGAGGCCGAGGCGGGTGGATCACGAGGTCAGGAGATCGAGACCATCCTGGCTAACACGGTGAAACCCCGTCTCTACTAAAAATACAAAAAATTAGCCGGGCGTGGTGGTGGACCCCTATAGTCCCAGCTACTCGGGAGGCTGAGGCAGGAGAATGGCGTGAACCCGGGAGGCGGAGCTTGCAGTGAGAGATCGTGCCACTGCACCCCAGCCTGGGCGACAGAGCAAGACTCTGTCTCAAAAAAATAAGTAAATAAATAAAATCATCTTCATTTTTTTCTTGGCTGTAGGAAAACCCATGGAATTCAGAGTTATTAAGCTATTAGTTTGTGTCCTTGTTAATTAATCATCCTGTAATATTATCCTGCATGTAATTTGATGAAATAAAGCAAACAAATTATTTCCATTAAAAATAACACAAGTTCCTTTCTCCATTGCCTCATTGCTTTTGACAGATACAATTAAGTAATTCAATCATCAGTTATAACAGAATATAATCATGAAGTCTCAAAATTCTGAATGACGCCCACAAAAGAAAACTTTCAATAAAGGTCTGAAGTGGAACGTATGAGTTTTCTGCAAGAATGTTATCATGATCATTTCTGTCTAAATTGGAAAAAAATATATAATTAGTCTACTTTCTCTTTAAATCGGAGTGGAAATTCTCTCTGCAGAGATATAGACCACAGGCCCATACTTAGGGTCAGAAAAAAAGATAAGAACAGGGGCATGTCATATTCTACCGAATATACAATTGGATTCTGATGCCAGTATAACTCTTTCTTCCAATTTTTGGGATAATGTTATCCCAATTTTGATTAACTCTACTGTATTAGTAGTAATACTATTGTTAATAGTTTACAGTTAATATGGTTAACATGCCACTTCCTGTGATAAAAGTAACAATGTTAAATTAAATCTCAGCCTTCTCCCAGTAATAAATCAGAATCACAATTCTCACTTTCTTTATTCCCTCACATTTAATCATTTTTTTCTCAATCCAGTTCCAAGTTGATTTCCAGATTATCTTTCTACATTCCCTAGGCCTTTAGAGAACAATAAGGCAATTACAAATTAATATTTTCAGACTTCCATTTGGCTTAATTTTGTATTGTCACTGTGCATCTTGATGTTCTTAATCTATTTATGGTAATTTGCTTGTGGATACTACCAAAAAGTATATGATGTATAATTCAGTTTCTAATGTAATAAGGGCTGCTTTCTTATGCCCTAGGATTTTTTAAAAAAGATAGTAAAGGAAGGAAGTATGGCAATATATTGGTATGGAATAAACAAAATAGAAGCAACGATTCTGCTTTATACTTAATGACTGAGTTCACTTTTAATTAGTATTTTTAACATATTGTTAGGCACTTGATTCAAATTAGAAGCAGTTTTTATCTTTTATTCAAGTATTTGCAAGTGATGTGGTTTAGCTTTGTGTCTCCACCCAAATCTCATGTTGAATTGTGATTCCCATTGTTGGGGGAGGGACCTGGTGGGAGGTGATTGGATCATGGGGGTGGATTTCACCCTTGATGTTCTCATGATAGTGAGTGAGGTCTCACCATATCTGGTTGTTTAAAAGTATGTAGCACTCCCTCCTTCTCTCTCTCTCTCACCGCCATGTGAAGACATGCTTGCTTCTCTTTGCCCTTTTGCCATGATTGTAAGTTTCCTGAGGCTTCCTGGCTTTCTGTACAGCCTGTGGAACTGAGAGTCTGTGGAATTAAAGCTATTTTCTTCATAAATTATCATCTCAGGTAGTTTTTGATAGCATTGTGAGAACGAACTAATACATCAAGTGTTAATTTTTAAAACAATCTAAAAAAATAGACCTACTTTTTAGCTTTCAACATTTTCCTTGAGAATGAATGCATTTGACAGGAGTTCTATGATACAGAATCATATATATCAAATGAATTCAAAATATGAAATAAAATTTGACTTCTGCCTTGAACTCTGATGATCCTCTTATATTTAGTGAATTACTTAGAAATTTCAAGTAATCTGGAAACATCAACAGTACAGCTTATGTAGACTAATTTTGTTCAACTTTGGCTCAGAAAATATAATAATGCATTCATAGATATTGGTAATACTGGCATATTTTTTGAAAGTACTCAATAGCTAATGGAATTTTTCTCATCAACTACATTTGATGTGCAGATTTAGGGTACATTTTTGTTGCATTTTAATAATTGATATTCTCTCATGAGAGTACAATCACACATTAGCCATGTTCACAATGCTAGATGCTCTGCTAGGGCTTTCAACAGTTGTGCCTGCATATAGTCTTTCTTTAATGGATATCCAAAGTAGTTGGATTTTGTACGTGGTGACCGTTTTCCCACAGAGAGTGTATTATAAGAAAACCACGCAGAGGATGCATGGCATTTTCTGACCTAAACACAGAAGTTCAACAACATCACTTCAGTGACATTCTATTGGTAACAAGAGAGTCACTGTGTTGACCTGGATTTAAGAAAGGGAATATAGACCCCACCTTTTGATGGGAAAAATGTTAAAGAATGCACAGGCATGCCATGGTGCAGTAGGCTTACTTAATTAAGTGTTTTCAGCCTCTTCTAAGTCAATAAACTCTCTTGAGAGTCCTCTGGGGTATTGCCACAAGCTGAAAGTCTTTGAGTGGCATGGCAGATCGTGGTGGGTAACAAAACCAAGCTACAGAAGGGGATGAATTTACTTTCTCTTCATTTTAATTTTCTAGAGCAATTGTAAACTAATTGCTGCCCTATGTAAATTCTGTTGTTAAATTTATTTTGGATAATCCAATGATGTTAATAAGCTACTGAATATATCCAACTTACTTTCCAGTCCCTGGGAGGCTATACCTAAGTAGATATTAGAAATCTTATGTCATTCTGAAGATCTAGAAAACTAGTAGAGACTATATGAAAAAGAAAGAAGATGGCATGGGAAAACACACAGGCTTACCATCTTCGGAATTTGACCAACTTCCCCATGAACCAATCCAATATAGCCCTTTTCCTCAAGGATCAAAAGCAAAATGAGTTTTGATGAGGAATGACTCTCATGCCCTGAAAACTACACATTTTTCTCATTTCCTAGGGATACAAGAAGGGGAAAAGAGGAGAAAAATGCATGAAAAGTCATGTGATGGTGTCTATTTTGTTTCCTAAATTAAATGATCTCTAAAGCATCAGGGTCCTCAAGAGGAGGACAGATCAGAGGCTGAGGAAGCCTATTTTGTGGAATACATTTCACTTTTACATATTTTCAGTATGAAAAAGACCAAAGTTTGTCAAGGGATAATTTTAGGCATGATGTGGGCTACAAGTGTTCTGAAGACTTAGCATTAAACACATAAGAGAGTTTGAAATATTAAAGCAGCTTATTTATTTATTTATTTATTTATTTATTTGAGACGGAGTCTCACACTGTCGCCTGGGCTGGAGTGCAGTGGCGCCATCTTGGCTCACTGCAGCCTCCGCCTTCTGGGTTCAAGCAATTCTCCTGCCTCAGCCTCCCAAGTAGCTGGGATTACAGGCACCTGCCACCATGCCCAGCTAATTTTTTGTATTTTTAGTAGAGACGGGGTTTCACTATATTGGCCAGGATGGTCTCAAACTCTTGACCTCAAGTGTTCCACCCACCTCGGCCTTCCAAAGTGCTGGAATTACAGGTGTGAGCCACTGTGCCCGGCCTCATTTATTATTCTTAATAACATTGTTATCAATAACAAAGAACTGAAAATAATTTCTGGTAAAAGAGCTCTATAGAATTTAAGATATGAGCCTGCTTAAATTATTATTAATGATCACCACAGTTTTCCTTATTTACTTGTCTGCCCTACCTATAGACAACATTATAATAATAGGAAATCCTTATTGCATATTGCATGTCTATTAAGTGTTTAACATATATAAAATTATTAATTTGTGTAATGATACTACAAAGTAGATAAAATTGTCTCCAATTTATCTGAACACCCATGCACCATACACACACATAAGCACACATATTTACGCAGTTGCAGTAAAGAACGAAATAAGTTACCAGATTTGGGAGTGCATAGTTGGCAGGATATTCTTTTAGGTAAGATACCTCACCTCTTGCCTCCATTCTTTTAAAGAGAACCGGAGCCAGACATGAGTTAAAGTAGTAAAGACAGATTTTATTCAGAAACTATTGCAATAGGGGAAAAGAGACTTAAGTTTAGAACTGAGCTCAATTCCAAATGCAACAAGGACAATAAGAAATTTATAGCCAAGTGTTATTAAAAAGTCAAAAGACGGCAGATGCTGGTGAGGTTGTGAAGAGGAGGGAGTGCTTGTACACTACTGTGGGAAACGTAATTCCTTCAGCCATTGTCAAAAGCAGTTTGGCAATTTCCGTAAGAACTTAGAATTATCATTCAACCCAGAAATCACATTATTGGGTATATACCCAAAGGAATATAAGTCATTCTACTATAAAGACACATCATGCATGTGTTCATCTCAGCACTGTTCACAATAGCCAAGTGATGGAGTCAACCTAAATGTCCATCAATGGTGGACTGAATAAAGCAAATGGAGTGCATACACACCATAGAATGCTATGCAACCACGAAAAGAACGAGATGGTGTCCTTTGCAATAACGTGGATGGAGCTGGAGGCCATTAACCTAAGCAAACTAACACAGGAACAGAGGGCCAAATACTGCATGTCCATACTTATGGGTGGGAGCTAAACCTGGAGTACATACAGACATAAAGAAGGGAGCAACAGACGCTGGGGCCTGCTTGAGGATGGAGGGTAGGAAGAAGGTGAGGATCTATAAATTACCTATTGGGTACTAGGCTTATTACCTGGGTGACCAAATAATCTGTACAGAGAACCCCATGATGGACAATTTACCTATAGAGCAAACCTGCACATGTACCCTTGAACTTAAAATAAAAGTTAAAAAGAAATTTATAGTCAAAGACCAGCATAAGGAGGTCAGTGGGTGGAAAATTACTAGGAAGAGACATCAAGGGCGAGAAGCTTCTTCCTAAATGGACTTAACAGGATTCTTGATAAAGGCAGGCCAGGTGATCAGACGTGAAAGATGGGTGTGATTCTCTCTAAATTGACTTAGCAAGATTCTTGCTAGGACTATATTTGGCAAGGATGGACATAGAAACCCAAAGTCGAGCCCTTGCTGAGGAAAAAACTCAGGGTAGCCTGTCCACACCCCCGTTTACAACCCTACTTCGGCTTGGTGTTCTGTAAACTTCAGATTCAGGTCATTCTAAACTGTGGCAGGTTAAAGAACACAGCAGATCTGCCCAGCTATATTTTTAATACCAACATGCCTGAAAAAACTGTTAAACATCCCTGTTCCTTTAGATTTACCTTTAGCATTATCTTAGGCAGGTTTAGGCAGAATGGGTATCCTACTGGGCAGTATAATTTAAGAAATACCATATACAGGAAGGGATAATTTCTACAAATAAGTGTCATCACACATGTGGGGTCTGAAAGTATCCTATCAGAGTCTCATCCTTGTGAATTAAGGTTGTCCTTTTTAAAACATGCTACTTTATTTTCTCTGCCAACTGTCCTACCAACACACACACACACACACACACACACACACACACACACACACACATTCTTAGAATTTAAATGGAAAATACTAATACTAAATACATGTGTTTTACTCACTTGTACTTCTATGTAACTAGTTTAAGCAAAGGATTCCATACCTAAAAATATAAATAAAAAAAATAGAAGTCTTGTAAACCACTGGGTGAAAAAAGAGGATCTCCTGAAAGCCGTCTTGACCTCCATTAAAATGGGGCTGTTGGGGCTATGTAACAATAATCTTGCCGTGGATACGTATAGAACTTTACAAATTTGAAAGGGTCACATAGTTGAGACAGTGCCAACAAAGGGCAAGAAAATGAGGTTTGGAAATAACCAGGGGCAATAACCCCCCTTTAGGTGGTATTTGAAAATGCATAGGGGAGTGTTCGTTTGCTGCTATAGACATTTAAAGCCTCAGAGAAGAGATACTAAACCTCCTGCCATACTCAGGGCTCCACAGATGACTAAGCCCAATGGTTGGACCAGTACCTCCTCACCGTTGTCATGCTACACCATTCATTGCCCACCTCCCCAAAATACCAGCATTGGAGCTCATGCCATCAGAATCCCCCACATCTCCTCTTCCTTGATACAGTCACTGAATACATCATAGTAACTCTCCCTCAGCACCTAGTCCAGTGCCACCCTTTCCTGAACCACCCCTTCATGGTTCTTGATGACTTCAATATTTACTTAGATGAAGCATCCAGTACCATTGCCACTTTGGTTGTTGTACTCTCACTACACTTCTCAATCCAAAGGTACATATCCCTTAACCTGCACCCATCTTAAACCACTGTCCTCACATCATCCTTAGAGCATTGCTGTATCTTAAATTTTCCCCCTTGTTACTGGCCACTCTCTCTCAGATTCCTTTAGTTGTCCTTCCTGATTTCCCTAACCTTAAAACATTGTATTGCCCCCCAGGCTTAATCTTGAAGTTCCTTTTGTTGTATGCTCACTCCCTAGATAATTTCACCAGTCTTAGGACTTTATCAACCATACTCTGAAGAAACCAAACGTTGTATTTTCAGTCTGGACTTCTTCACTGAACTTCAGACTCATATTATCAATTATCTACTCAACATCACTATTTGGATATTAATTTTTTTATCATAACCTGCCACCAAATAAGCTTCTGGAATTTTCCCTCAAACTGATTCTTTTTAAAGTCTTCTCATGTCAGTAAATGGCAATTCTATTTTTTTAAATTTATTCAGGCCAAGAAACTTGGGCCAAACTTTGATTTATCTGTTTCTATTGCACTCCCTATCTGATCCGTTAGCAAATTTGTCAATGTAACCTTCAAAATACATAAACAAAATCCAACTACTTTTGACCATTATTACTACTGCTACCTTGATCTAATCCACCAAATTTTTAGTCTGGTTTGGAACAAAGCTTTTTACTAGTCTCTCTCTCTACTTTTTCTCCCTGAAATCTCTTCTTAGCAATCCAGAGTGATTATGTTAAATCATAAATTTCCACCATTTATTTGACCAGTCTGCCTCATATATTCCTTTCTTCTATGAGTTTCTATAACCCATATTTTCTATAGCATTCATTTTATTGTTGATATATGAGTACTTGTTTATATGCCTTATTTTTCTGAGCACATTATGAAATACTTGAATACAGAAACCGTTTGTTGTCTGTTATTAAATATGGGTTGATATGGTTTGCCTTTGTGTCCCCAGCCAACTCTCATCTTGAATTGTAGTCTTATAATTCCCACATATGTGGGAAGGAGCTGTTGGGACGTAATTGAACCATGGGGGTCGTTTCTCCCCATGCTGTTCTTGTGATAGTTATCACGAGACCTGATGGTTTTTATAAGGGGCATCCCCTCTTGCTAGACACTCATCCTCTCTCGTCACCCTGTGAAGAGCTGCCTTCCACCATGATTGTAAGTTTCCTGAGGCCTCCCCAGCCATGCAGAACTGTAAATCAAACCTCTTTTCTTTATAAATTACCCAGTCGCAGGTATTTCTTCATAGCAGTGTGAGAAGACACTAATATATGGGGATATGTAACAAACATAGGGATTAAAAATACTTGCTAATAAATAAAATAACCAGAGATATAATATGATCTTGATGTTCTAGGTTGAGATATATTAAGTTTTTGGATTTCCAACCTAGCTCTAGCATATAATTTCCCCCATCAAGGATGGTAGCATATAAGAAAAAATAAAATCAATCTCTTAAAAATCCTCAATAATTCTATAAATATAGGATACTTCCTCTATAAGGTTATTGCATTTACCTATACCTATTTGCTATTACCATACCCAGCCTAACAACATATTATAACTCCAGTAGGGCTAAAAACAAATTAGCTGATATTAATGAAATAGGAGAGATGATGATGAAGGGATACCTGCTAAATGTCTTTTAAATTTTATTTCTCTTGAGAGTTACAATTTGCCAGATCTCAAGTAAAATGACTCTTCAGTAGGATTTTAATGGTTTTCGGTCTAACATTTAAGTCTTTAATCCATCTTGAGTTAATTTTTGTATAAGGTGTAAGGAAGGGATCCAGTTTCAGCTTTCTACATATGGCTAGCCAGTTTTCCCAGCACCATTTATTAAATAGGGAATCCTTTCCCCATTTCTTGTTTTTGTCAGGTTTGTCAAAGATCAATTTTCACTAATGATTTTTTTAAAAAAATGAATGAGCATATTTTCTATAAACTACAGTATCCACTAAAGTCATGTTAGCAAAGTTTTTTCTTGTTTCCTCATAAAACCTATAGGAGGCCCATTCCCATCATAAATCACACGGTGAAGCTATTGCTTCACAGTGCATTCTCTAATGTAACCAACATTTTTGTTTTCCTTCTTAAAATCATGAGTTTTGCAGATTGCTTCAATTTTTAAACTCTAGCATCATCAGCAGTAATTAATATCTTTAGTTTTTTATCTAGTTTACAAAATTAAAAACTGCTTTTATAATTGCATATGTGATAAATGAGACTGAACAATATTCTTCTGGATATGCTAGAAGGGAGGCCAGGCACAGTGACTTGTTATTTCTCCCCTAGTTTGTGCAATTCAAATGTGTGCCTCTGTGAAATTACAAATTACAGATTAGTGCAACATTGGTCCTTCTCACAAATACTTGTGCCAGTACCACGGAGGAAGGGTATATACTTGAGAAGTCATTTTAAAAGCTGCCATTTACAAATATTTATCTAACAAAGGAAATATTGATCATTATATTATTATGTAATTGGATATGAACATCATAGAGGCAAAACTATAATAACTAATGCACTGGTAGTTGACTGGATGACAGATATTTGCACAGAACCTGAACTTAAGATTATAGTCCAGATGTATATTTGTAACACATCTGTTTTTCTGGTCTGGGTTCCTCATTTCCTCTCTCTCCCTCTAAAAGGGAGGGTATTTCTGAGATGTCTCATATTTGCCATCCTCCTCCCCTCCCCACACTGTCTTCCCTGACTCACATGGCTCTACTGCAGGCTCGATGGGTTTCTGGATGATTCCTTTGGCTGCTCACATTTTCATCTTTCTCAAGGCTAATATCGCCACTGCTCAGGCTTTCTATTCCTGGGACAGGGGCCCGGGGTTCCAGTGGAGCCTGGAGAAGCTGACAAATACATGTCATCACAGAGGAGATGGGGTGGGACACTGTGCTACACAGTTAGGTATTGACTTCCACCCAAGTAGCGAAGACTCCATTGACAAGCAGCAGGTACTCTTGAGTGTTGAGAGTGGACAAACACCACATCAGGCCTGGGACTAAATCTTCCCATCAATGAGCCTCTCTCTCTTATATCAAGGGAACAGTCCTTGCACCTTCTTCCTCCACAGAGGATTCCCTCTGCCTCATTCACTAAGGGTTGCAGTTCCAGGCCCCAGGCTCCTGTCTGCTCTGTTCCCTCGTGGAAATTAGTCTAAGCTCTCCCCATTTCTAATTAAAGTCTTCTCCCAAGTTCATTTAAGATACTTGATTGAAATTTGAAGTGACAAAAGTTTAATAAATGAGGCTATTATTTTTATTATCCATGCATAGAGACAGTCATCAATAATAATTTTCTCAATTCCATGGGTAGCCTTAATGTTCTTGAATTTTCTTTAAAAAATAGAAGAATGTATTAAAGAACAAACTGCATGGGACACTGTGGCCAAAAATGTTTTCTCTGAAGATATCGAACTTGGTTCCTTTGCCTCAACTTTAGAAATGCTGAAGAGTGGGTCATAGTTTTCTGAAAACAGTTTCTCTTTAAAATTATATCAGATATTCAACTTCTGCTATAACTAACATAAAGTTTCTTTGTTTACATGTTAATTTTTAAAACTCTTAATAAAGAACTCATATTATTTCATTAACTGATTACAGAGATGATCTTGTAGCAACCCTAATTTACCAACTATCAATCCCATGGGTATTTAAATAAAGTTCTGATTAATCTTATTTCACTAATATGTATGTTCCATATCTACAACTTTTAAGCTCCTGAATTTTTGTAGTTAAGATTTTATTTTTTCATTTTGGCTTCTTGGATATTCTGCATATTTTCTGTTGGATTTTAAAAAGTTTGAAAATCAAAGATAATGAAATTGATTCAGAGACAGGGAACACCTCATACTCTGATTTATGAAAACATTCTGGCAAAATATTGGACAGTATTGGGTTATCCCCAGGTCACAGGCTCAATTATTAATAACTAGGTAATTAGAAACCAAAGAATAAACAATACAACAGCACAATATATCCTGATTGATTCCCCATTACAACTTCAGTGACAGCAATTCATTTATTCATTTATATTTTATGTAACTTATATTTATCTTTTATATTTTAAAAATGTATGTAAGGTTTTTTAAAAAGATAGTTGCTTTTAAACTCATAACTGAAAAACTGCAATAGAGAAAGCTTTTTGAGAATGGGCACTCTGTCTTATTCATCTCTCATTTGTTGGATCACTTACTGTTAATAAAATGTTGAAACAATAACCACAATGATAGTGATGACCATAGTAATATTGGCTAATCTTTATAAAGCACTTGCCACATGCTGAACATTGATTTGATGGCTTTACAGGAGTTACCAACTTCATTTAACAGATGAGGAAACTGAGGTACTGAAAAGTTACATAAATGTCCTGAAGTCATGCACCTAGGCTACGATTCCAGTCTAGACCCTCCATAACCAGTCCATGCTATCAAACCCTTTTCCACAATACTCAATACACATTTTCTGAGAAGATCAATGAATCCCCCCGAATCTCCTTTTTGTCTTCTTCCGTGTTTTACTGTTTGGCCTTCTTTCAGAGGCTGCACTTTACCTCCTACCTGCATCTCCCTGGTCAGTTTGGATTTTTTTTTTCTTTTTTTGAGACGGAGTCTCACTCTGTGGCCCAGGCTGGAGTGCAGTGGCGCGATCTTGGCTCACTGCAAGCTCCACCTCCTGGGTTCATGCCGTTCTCCTGCCTCAGCCTCCCGAGTAGCTGGGACTGCAGGGGCCTGCCACCACGCCTGGCTATTTTTTTTGTATTTTTAGTAGAGACTGAGTCAGTTTGGATTTTAAATTCCTCACTTACAATCTCCTGTGCAGTGTGTTCCTCCCCTGCTTTATTCTACCAGAAAATTCCTCAACTTCTTTCAAAGTTTTCATTTTAAATGTAATCAACCTTGGCGTGAAGATGGTCACTGGAATGTTAAATGTAACACAATTCATTTCAGATCATAGCAATTCATCTTCAGGCCAAATAATTCTTAATGAGCCTGTAAAGTTCTGTCATCTCAGTTAGCAAGTATAAAGCTAAAGAAGAGAGAACAAATATATCAGTGGAAGAGTAGTATAAACAGAAGGCTTTATGGTGGTCGTTGTGACCAGTCATTTCACGTTTCAATGTATTTACAGATGACTAATTTTCAGTTGGGTCATTGAGTTCTACTAAAGTTCTATATGGATGTCATTGTGTCCTTGTATGCTGTAAATGTAAGGTGTGTTTGAAAAAAACTTGAATATTTTATCACTCTGGGAATAATGACACTTTTCAAAAATTTAAAAATATCTCCTGATTATTATTCTGTAAACATTTCACAAATTATCAAGTATCAGATTCAAAGCTGCATAACAGCATTAATGTTTAACCTTAGGATTTTTGCAGCAGGATAGAAACCAAGACAATGGGGCAATAATCAGATTTAATGGATTGATATTTACACTTTCTTCCACAAATCCTGAGTCATGTACCACATACTTCCTACCTGACAGCAATCCAGAGATTTTTCAAAACTTCAGATTAGAGAATTTCTTCTTTTTGACATTTATAGAACTTTGATCAACATAAAATTTAAACCTTAAATATACACTAGAAAATACAAAGCAACATTAGTAATGCAAGTGAGTTCTGTAGAAGTAATAGTCAAGGATGTCTGATGTCATGAAAGGCAATAAATGAAATAGGAAGAAAAGGTTTCACTCAAAGATCACTGATAAAGAAAAACAATATTACTTTGCAAAAGTCAGCTTATTTCCACTGTTCTGTCTTGTTTTATTTTTATTTTGTCCAGGAAATAAGTTTTAACTATAAAATATAAAAGTCTGGGCCAGACATGGTGGCAGGTGGATCACTTGAGATCAGGACTTCAAGACCAGTCTGGTCAAGATGGTGAAATCCCATCTCTACTAAAAATACAAAAATTAGCTGGGCGTGGTGGCAGGAACATGTATTCCCAGCTACTTGGGAGGCTGAGGCAGGAGAATCACTTGAACCTGGGAGGCAGAGGTTGCAGTGAGCAGAGATCGCACCATTGCATTCCAGCTTGGGCGACAGAATGAGACTCTGTCTCAATAATAATAATAATAATAATAATAATAGAAAGTCTTTTAACACAGTGAAAAGTATGAAAATCATAAAGCGAATTTGATATTAATATATTATTTTGTATAATAAATCTTTCAAGGACTTCATAAAGTTTAGGTGATTTGAGATAGAAATTTTGGAAGCTTTGATTAAAACTAAGGCATTGTGGCCAGGCATGGTGGCTCACGCCTGTAATCCCAGCACTTTGGGAGGCCAAGGTGGGTGGATCACGAGGTCAGGAGATCGAGACCCTGGTGAAACCCCATCTCTACTAAAAATACAAAAAAATTAGCCGGGCGTGGTGGCGGGCGCCTGTAGTCCCAGCTACTCGGGAGGCTGAGGCAGGAGAATGGTGTGAACCCGGGAGGCGGAGCTTGCAGTGAGCTGAGATCAGGTCACTGCACTCCAGCCTGGGCCACAGAGTGAGACTCCGTCTCAAAAAAAGAAAAAAAAAATGCATTGTAAACAATAAATTCTGAAGTGTTGAAGAGAATAATGTGAGTTAAAATATTTTGATTTGAAACAATGAAATATAAAATGAATCATCGATAATGGAAATGTCTCAAAATAATCATTTTATTAACTGCAAAGGTATTTACAATTTTTCAAATTTCTCAAGTAGGTAAAATTTCACTAGAAACTGTCATGCAAAGTTTTTACTAGAGCATTTAAGCTAAAGGCAACTTTATAATTATTTCTGAACAAATGCCTGTTACCACTGCCTGTTTTCAGTAGCACAGGTACAAAGGGAATGTATTCTTGTTATAACATACAATTATTGGCGTCAAAGTAATTTCTGAACTTCTAACTCAGGTACTAATTAGGCAGTACCATGGGCAGAAAAAAAATGTATTGTTATTGTTTAAATGAACAGAGAAAAGGAAAAATGTTGAGTATTGCCTGAAAAAATTATTTCTATTTTTAATCTATTTTATCCCCTGCTAACAGGTGGTGATTCATACATTACATAACACTGCTCAAGTTGTTTTGCAGTTTGAGTTTATTTGTTCATTCTTTTATTTTATTAATGCAACATACAATTATTTAGCACACCAGTTCAATTTTCATTTTGGGCAGTACAAATCTGAATGAAACAATAAAAATAGAAGTGTAAAGCTTCTGGAGCCTTTGCTTATATTGACACTTAATTTAAAGTGATCATGTGGTATGTACTTTTTAAATACATTGCTTTCTTTTTAAATAAACTATGTATCACTAAAATGCAAGTGACAAGAGTCATTATACTAAAAGAAACACCAAAAAGTGCCAAATATTTACATAAAACATTTACATCAAAATTATTTAATTGCACAAAAATCAGAGCTACTGAATATTCTCCATTTTAACTCAGTGGTGTGTAACTCTCTGTTTAATCCCTAAAATTTCCACCAGAGTTTTTAGTTAAGGCTTTTCTGACAGTTCATATTTCTCAATTATGAAAGACAAATTATCAGATTTGCAAAATAGAGAAACACTTTCTTCTCTACTTTCCCCAAACATATTCTTTCTCTCACTTTTCCCCTTGTTAAGTAGATGATGTTACATGCATCCTCCACTGCACGAGAGCATTCTTATGCTGATATCACCCTCTTACTGCGTCTTACTGAGTCTATATCCTTCATGTCTTTTATATTGTCATCTCTCAACTCTCACTTATCTAATGCTATTATAACATTTAAATTTGGGTTCACATAATGTTTCTTGACTTACTGCAACAGCCCTAAACTGGTATACTAGATTCTGATTTCTCCCCACTACCTATGCAACATTTATGTCAACACCAGAATTGATTTCCTAGTATAGATATAATCACAATACCTCCACTTGAAAATCTTCAATGTCATGTCTCTTGTCAATAGTATTTTCGCTTTTAACAGACTGCTCAAGTAGATTGTGTTCCTCTGAAGAAATCATTGTTTCATTCAGATTTGTAGTGCCCAGAATGAAAATTGAACTACTGTGCTGAATAATTCTATGTTGAATTAATAAAATAAAAGAATGAACAAATCAAAACTGCAAATCAACTTGAGCAGTGTTACATAATGTATGAATCACAATCTGTTAGCAGGGGTAAAATCAACTTACATATTCCAAACTTTTTCTAATTAAGCAAAATAGATTAGAAAATAGCAGAGAGAATCACGCTTAGTAAGGAAAAATATTGTTCCACAAAATTTGGATTTGGTTTTAGGTTTTAAGTGTGTGTGTTTGTGTGTGTATGTGGTTGTATGTGTGTGTACTGAGTCAAGACAAATTATATTCTTAAATTAGGTCATAATAAAATTGGGCATGACAGTGTAAGGCACTCCAAAGACCCCATTGCCATCTCAAGTAGTGAAAATTACTTTAAAAGGAGCCATTTAAATTCTCTGAAAATGTTCCTAATGGCATACTGCAGATATGAAAACACTTATTGAAGAAAATCTACTAAAACATGGTAATGTTAGAAATGCTTGTTCCCCGGTATCACAAAGAAATAGTTCTTGAACATAAATTTAATTTTCTCATCAAGGCCATTTTTTTACTTTCTGCAGAAAGGGTACACTCGCCAGCAGTTTTGCCGTGAGAGTACACTGAACAAAGGAGACAGGGTCATTTATAACCTGATGCGTCCACCCTATTGCTGTGTCCAGTTTCCATTGGCTGGAACGGGACCTTCCATTCTGTATTTGTCCCGATTGGCTAGCAACTTAGAACTTTTCAACAGAGGCAAAGGCAGAGGAGAACAAAGGAAAGAGGAAGTAATTTGTGGAATCCTGAGAAAGGTAAAAACACCTCCAAATAAGGAGGAGGAACAGGCTATGACCTAATGCTTGCTTGGACCAGTATAAGCATGCCAGGGCAAATATTTAGAGTAAATTGTGGGAACTAAGAACACAAAGTATGTTGATTTCTTTATTACAGCTAGCAGATATCTTAAGAATATTATCACAGGTCTTTGAATAAATTTTGCTTCTAAGAGAAGTTACTATTTATTCTTAATTAGATGGGGAGGAAAGTCTCTTTGAAGAGGAGCCTCTACTTCACTATTTACCGTAAGAATCATGACAGTTTAATTTTTGTACCAACATCCATGTTCTCTATCACCTGCATAAGCTAAGTGAGGTGGACATTCCACTGCAAACTAATAGCAGAAATAAATAAGAACTCCCTCTCTCCACAGCTCCTAGTTATGAGGCTGTCTTCTCAAGAGGGGCAGTATGTCAACATTTCTCATCCAATAAGTGGGGGTCTCTCTTCTTTCTCTCAGAACCCACTCATCGAACAGAAGAAAGCCCTTCACCTCTTGGCCTCATATACACAGATCATAGTCTAGCAACAGGTAGCTGAGGTCAGGATGCACCTCTGAGAATACAGAGGACTTGATTCCCCATGCCCAAACTTAAAGACTGGGAGTTCCATGCCAAGGGAGGTAAGCCAAAGAAATTTGGGGGTTCTGCTACAACATCTGCCTAGCCTTCAGCAACTAAAGAGGAGGTTCACTTAAAGTGAAATGCATCAATATTTCTTCCCCCGGAACTAGAACTTTCACACAGAAATATTTCCGTGGGATGGGAGGAGGAGGGAAGCAAGACTTAGAAAAGAAACCTCCAAATTCCATCTCTAAGGAATTCGCTCTAATTGAACAGATTTTGAAGGAGTTCATGCCTCAAAAAATGTAGAAGTTGTAATGAAAGAAAACTGGGAGAGAAAATTGATAGATTCATTGGCGATACAGGCTAAACTATAGTCTGTTTAGTATTCTGGAGAGAAACCTGGAGAGAGACACCTGGGACAAGTCCTCTTGTGGTCAGAATATATCTCAAAATCTGAGTTCCAGAACCATCTTTTGAAAGGAGTTAATATTTGACTGGAGTGTTCTATGAAGCAATGAAGACCCTCAGGGCATTGCTGAAAAAAATAAAGCAATCAGGCAGCAATTAGTGGTGCTTAACAGCTGGTTTTGGTTAGGAAAAAGAGAGCGAACCAATTAAAGACAACCAAGCTACTCTTATCCCACTGATGTCTGTAAGTTTACCCAAAGTTATGCACCCTGAGTAGCAACAGCAGACTTCACAATGAGGTAGAGGAGGAAGTTGACTTATACTCTTCCTAAAATGCCCCAGGGGTGTGGGCCAGATATCAGTATTCAGAATTGCTAGAACTATTATCTGAAATGTCCAGTTTCCAACAAAACATTAGCCATGCAAATAAATTGGAAAGTATTACCCCTACACTGGAAAAAAATAGCCAAAGAAACTACCTGTGAGAACAACTAGACGTTAAATTTTAGATAAGAACTTCAAATTATCCATTATATGATTAAAGAACTAAAGGAAATGATGATTACAAAAATAAAGCTTACTTGTTTAATAAAGATGGCAAATCAAATAGAGAAAATCAATAAAGAGACATAAATTAAAAGAAATAACCAAATGGAAATTCTAGGGTTGAAAAGTATGGTATTTAAAATGAAAAATTTACTGGAAGATCTAGAAGATGACAAGACAGCAGAGTAGGACTTCACAGAAACATCAGTTTGAACAACTGTCCACTCACAAAACACATTCACAAGGGCTAAGGAAACTAGGTGAGAGATTGTAACATCTGAGCATAACACAGAAATAAAAAAAAGATGCATTGAAGAGGTTAGGAAAGATCCATATTTTCACATTACCTCTACTTCAACATCAGGCAACACAGCTTAAAGAGAGCTATCCTTCCCTTGGCGGAAGGAAAGGAAACAGCACTAAATTTTGCCTTAGATCCCAACATCAAGCATATCGCTATGCCTTAGACTCTAGGCCAATAATTAATGATTGAAGCTCCAGGCCTGCCCTGATGCCAGGCTTGATATTGCAGCAGCAGGCTCCAGTCTCACCATTGAAGTCCATCCACAGGCTGCCCACTGCCAGCCCAGTTCCAAAAGCTGCAGGTTCTGAAATGGTCTCAGTGATGCACTAGGTGCAGCAACCTCACGTGTCAGTTTTGTCCAGGCACCAGACCAACTCTTACTGACTCAGGCTGTAGGTACACCCATAAGACTCAGTCACCAGGCTCACCTTAGGGCTAGGGTGGCCCCAGGCTCTGGACTGCCCGCCAGTACCAGGCTGACCCCCTTGGCCCCAGGGTTAAGGACTACTCCAGGTTCAAGTCTACTCCCAAAGTCCTAGTCATCAGGACAGCACCAGTGGACTTAGTTTCTAAGCTTGCCTCTGCAGATACAGGAAGGCTGATCTGGCCAGGAATTTATATATCTATATTGACTTGATACCTCATGTGGACCAATCTGGAAAGGAATGGAACGTTGGAGGAGATGACTCTGCAGTTGAGGCAATCCCTGAAAGGAATGACAGTCAAAAAGATTGTGTCCACAGCACTCTCAGCAGCTCAGGCAGTAAGTCCTTCATTGAAGATGGGTATGCATCACATTGTTCCCCAAAACTATACTATTCAGATATAAGGTCCTAATAGTTTCATGTAAGTAACTATTTGTGAATGTCTTCCCAAAAAATGTAGTTCATCAAAAAATATTTATAGTAGGTTAGCAATTATATCAGTTTATCATTATATGCAGATATTGATTTCTGAAGTGAAGATCAGGAATTATTCTTCAAAATCACAAAAATGTTAATAGCTCTATTAGAAATAGTGCTTATCTTCAGACTATGAAAATGTGACATTAGAGATCAATGAATCACTGTTTTTAGAGTCTGCCTTTTAAAATTGCTAATGTCTGGTATATAGGATAAAAGAATAATGCAACTGGTTATCTTAGCTCACACTTAAGGAGCCAAAGAGGAAATATGTAAATTGATCCACTCAGAGATTGCAGTTATTGATACCTTTTGATGTGTGTGTATCAAATGTTAGAAATGGTCTTTCTTCACACTACTATATATGATGGCTGCTTTTACTCGTTATCAGTCAAAATAATCAACAAAGAAAGGCTATTGATAAACTGGATTCATTTTCAGTAAAATTGATTATGCAGTATGCTTTAAATGCATAATAGCTTTGTGCCTAAGCAACTGAAATGCAATTAATCCATATAATTTTATGTCAATTTAACTTTATGTAAACTTTAAAAAGCAGAATCTCAAAAATTGCCTGGTAGTTTTTCCACTGTGTTTCTTCCGTTTGTTACAGTGTATCAGAGGTGACTTTATTGTTGTTGTTACTTTTGATGATATCCTCAGAACCTTTTAACTACTGATAGTTTTAATAGTTCCCATTTTTAAAAATAAGCAAGTAGAAAATAAAATTATTGAATTGAATATAAAAGCACTGTGAACACCTACTAAGTTCTTTTAAAAAAAATCAGCTTGTAATAGTGACTTTGAATTCCCTATTTCCTATAATCATTTTAATACTTATGATTTTGTTTTTTACACATCTATTTTCATTTGAAAAACAAATTTAAACAACTATGAAGCAAAAATTTAAAAAACAAACACACTACCAAGCAAGGAAACAAGCCCACTCATTGATTCTAGAGGCATTAAGATAGCATCTCTTTACCTTGTTTAGTTTTATTTATTTAATTCATTTTATTACTCTCTGACAAGGACTACCAATATTGGGCTGGCGTTTCGGTTCCCTAATGCATTCAGTTTATTGCCAGTGGTAGCAATGTTGTTGCTGTGAAAAAGTTACTCATCAGTGATCCCCAGTGCACCCCACTCCTTTTCTATCCTCTCCCTTCATATTCTATCTGCTCGTTATACAAATATGATTTAGTGTTTTGGTGAAATATTCATTTGTGTTTTCCAAAATAGTAAAACACATTTTACCCCAGCAAAAGTCTCATAAACTTTTCCAGAAATGTTTTTATTTTTATATCAATGCTATACTGAATCCACATGAAATTTGACTGTGTGACTTCCCTGTAATGCTTTCTTCTAGCTGCTGATATCTGGTTTCTTAACAGTGTAGGTGTATCCTTTTGATGTTTATCAGTATGCTGAAGAGGAAGTTTACTCATACACTCTAACCGTGATATGCAGAGGAATGTTTCTTTGTTATCATCATTAATTTATTTGTTAACATTATTACAAGAAACTGTTTCTTGTTTCTAAATGATACCCCCAAAGCCTTATTCATGCAAATTCTAACATCCTTGTGCTCACTCCCCTAACCTGATAACCTCTATTTCGCTTCAGACATAGAAAACAGCTTTGTCCTCTACATCGTAAACCACTTATTTCCGGAGTTATTTCTAATGCAGGCAGAGCACACTTGTTAAATAAAATATCAGTCATTTTGATCTTTTGCATAAAAATGCAGAAGGTAATGTAGAATAAACGAAGAAAGGACACTGAGCACTAAGTCAGGTGTCCTGCCATTATATATGTATTTTTTTGAAGACTCCAAACCATTCTGGTTTCATTTTCTCATCTGTAGTACAGTTTGCCTGTCACAAATCAAAGTTTAAATTAAAACATCTATTGTGCTTTGTAAACTATGTCATTTTACAAGCATAACCAATTATTACCATATCTAGTCAGAATTCCTCTGCCACTTTTCAGAGCCTTCTAAAACTTGACTTTATGCTTTTCGTTCAGCATTGCTTACCACTTCTCCTCTGTTATGATCAGTCTCTGCTGTCCCTGGACAAGGTTCCTCCAACTCCTTAACAAAATTACAATAGTCATTTATTTTCATTTCTGCACTTTTGCTCATGATACTCCTCTTTCACCTGATCATTTTCCTCCAATTTTCCCTCTGATGTAAGAATGTTATCAATGTAAGAAAGGGATATTAAATAAAGATAGAGAATTAATCTCATAGATCATTAGAAGCAATAGGTAATGAGACATCAACCAGCGGGAAGTCTTGGGAGTGAAGACACAGTATTGATAAAAGAGATACCAAGTAGACATGCAGACTAATGAAAAGAGTGCAGTCAAACCTGTCTCTACATTTTGACCTAGGTGAGTTGGAAAGTGTCGATACCGTTAATAAAGACTGGAAATAATAAACAAATAATAAGTTTGTTTTGTTCATCTACAATCTAGTCACATAATATCTGTCAAGACATCCAGGGTAATACATCTGACAGGCTTAGTCTCAAACAAGTGGCAACTAAAGTTTAACATTGATGGTTATGTGCCCAGATGTCATAGCTTGAATCTTTATTATATATCCCTGGTGAAACAGATAAAATATTAGGCAACACAACATTTTCTAAGGTCATTCCTAAATTTTTACTTCCAAGCCTCAGATGATGCAGTTGCAATGGCATGGCTTTAGTCTCAAATAAAATAGGTAACATTTTAACTTACTGACTGGTTACTATTTAATAAAAATTACCAAGTCCCAAAATACCTGTTCCTTATGGCTTCCACCTCAATTCTTCTCAGCAAATTGCATGATTTAGGATTTATCACATTCAGCTCTCCTTGTTTTGGTACTAATTTTGGAATCAGGATTGTTTCTGTTGCAATTGTCAACAGACCCAAATCAGACTGGATTAAACAACAAAGTGTTTATTTAGCTCACATTACTGTAAGTTTAAGAAACAGCTTCAACCATGGTTGGATTTAGAATTCAAAAAAGTTGTCCGGACTGAGTTTCTTTTCATCTCTTGATCTGTGTAGACTTCATTTCAAGATTGCTTGTGGTAGTCCCACAGCTCTAGTACCTTCCTTCATGGGGCGTTTGACTCTACTGGTTCCATCTTTTTCGTAAATTCAAGTAGATCAGTAAAGTGTTTTAAGAATTTAAATGTTGGATATGGTATGGTAAAGCCAACATGGCCACAGGATGATATTAGAACAAGGCTTGGAAGGCAGTTTATTAACACTGGTTGCAGAGAGGAGTCACCACACCACACAGGACCCCAGGGGAAGCACCAGGTTTTGGTCTGGTGGTAGAAGTCAAGAGAGGAAGGTCAAAACCAGAGTCTTTATTGGAGTTTCCATGAGAAAGGCAAGGCAAGGAGGAATAATCAAGCTAAGATCGGCTAGTTTGAATAATTTTATTGGGCTTTGAGCTAGAGATGTGGCTGTTTTTCTGGTACCTGGCCCTTTTGTGATTTAAGGCAGGAGAAATATGGGCTTTGTATGTGAGAAAAAATGAGGTGGTTGGACCTATAGACTGGGATTGATTGGTTTGTATATGACAGACCTGCTATAGGCCCAAGCCTTTTGCTAACACTAAGAAAGTGCTAGCTGTGAGAAGGACAGTCTCTCCCTGGCCAGCAAGCTTTTTAAGATGTCAAAAAATCAGAGTATAAATTTTTTTTTAAAGATTGATACATAAAAAGAACATGTTTTCTTTTTCTTGGGTCTCTTACAAGAATCCCCATTTGGTTTTTCTTTTGTCGTATGCCCACTGCTTAAAAAATAACTTTGGATCATATGGTAGTTCTATTTTTAGTTTTTGTGGAGCTTCCATACTGTTTTCCATAATGGCTGCACTAATTTACACTCCCACCAACATTGTATGAATATACCCCTTTCTCTGCATCTTTGCCAGAATTTGCTGTTTTTTGTCTTTTTAATAGTAGCCATTGTAACCAGAGTGAGATGATTACTCATTGTGATTTTGATTGCTGGGTCTATATCCAGAAGAAAGGAAATCAGTATATCAAAGAGATATCTGTGTTCCCTTGTTTATTGCAGTACTGTTTGCAACAACCAAGATGTGGAATCAACCTTAGTGTCCATTAAAGGATGAATGGATAAAGAAAATGTGGTATACATACACATCGGAATATTATTTAGCTATAAAAAGATGGAAATCCTGTCATTTGCAGTGACATGGCCGGAACTGAAGATCATTATGTTAAGTGAAATAAGCCAGGCACAAAACCACAAATATTACATCTTCTCACTCATATGTGGGAGCTGAAAAAGTGAATCTTTTGAAGATAGAGAGAAGAATGATGGTTACTAGATACTGGGAAGGAAAGGGGGGATAACCAGAAGTTTGTTAAGGGGTACAAAATACAGCTATATTGAAGAAATAAGTTCGAGTATTTGATAGTATGGTAAAAGTATATAGTTAATAAGAATTTATTGTATATCTCAAAGTAGTTAGAAGAATTATAATGTTCCTAACACAAAGAAAAGATAAATATTTGAGGTAATGGATATCTCAATTGCCCCAATTTGATCATTACCCATAGTATACAAGTATCAAAATATCACATATACCCCCAAAGTATGTACAACTATTATATGTCAGTAAAAAGACTTTGTTCAAAGGAATGCAGGACACTTGTTTGATTCTTGAAAGAAAGATAGAATAAAAAATTTAAAATGAGAACTCTGCAGAGGTGAGTCTTCAAATAAACATTGTGAATTATTGCTGAAGAAAGAAGGAACGGATATTTTGAAGGCAAGCATTAAATATATCTTAATGTGTCCAGAATTGGTGGGTTCTTGGTCTCACTGACTTCAAGAATGAAGCCGTGGACCCTTGCGGTGAGTGTTATAGCTTTTAAAAGCAGTGTGGACCCAAAGAGTGAGCACTAGCAAGATTTATTGCAAAGAGCGAAAGAACAAAGCTTCCACAGTGTGGAAGGGGACCCGAGCGGGTTGCCACTGCTGGCTCAGGCAGCCTGCTTTTATTCTCTTATCTAGCCCCACCCACGTCCTGCTGATTGGTAGAGCCGAGTGGTCTGTTTTGACAGGGCGCTGATTGGTGTGTTCACACACCTTGAGCTAGATACAGAGTGCCGATTGGTGTGTTTACAATCCGTGAGCTAGACATAAAGGTTCCCCACATCTCCACCAGACTCAGGAGCCCAGCTGGCTTCACCCAGTGGATCCTGCACCGGGGCTGCAGGCAGAGCTGCCTGCCAGTCCCTTGCCGTGCGCTCGCACTCCTCAGCCCTTGGGTGGTCGATGGGACTGGGCGCCGTGGAGCAGGGGGCGGCGCTCGTTGGGGAGGCTCGGGCGGCACAGGAGCCCATGGAGGGGTGGGAGGCTCAGGCTTGGTGGGCTGCAGGTCCAGAGCCCTGCCCCGCAGGAAGGCAGCCAAGGCCCGGCGAGAAATCCAGCGCAGCGCCAGTGGGCTGGCACTGCTGGGGGACCCAGTACACCCTCCGCAGCCACGGACCCGGGTGCTAAGTCCCTTATTGCCCGGGGCTGGCAGGGCCGGCCGGGTGCTCCCAATGCAGGGCCCGCAGAGCCCACGCCCACCCAGAACTCCAGCCGGCACGCAAGCGCTGCAGCGCCAGCTCCCGCTTGCGCCTCTCCCTCCACACCTCCCCGCAAGCTGAGGGAGCCGGCTTCCACTTTGGCCAGCCCAGAAAGGGGCCCACAGTGCAGTGGTGGGCTGAAGGGCTCCCCAAGTGCCGCCAAAGTGGGACCCCAGGCAGAGGAGGCACCGGGAGCGAGTGAGGGCTGTAAGGACTGCCAGCATGCTGTCACCTCTCACTAAAATGTGTGTAAGTAAAATGTTACTTGTTGCTGTGGAATTAAAAATAAAAATATTTATACTTCACAAACATACTTTATTTGAACTGCTTGATTTTTTTGAGACACATATCAGTCTCAAATAATTTAATTGTGTACTGGAAATCATTTAAAACATTACATATATATTTATACCTTGGTTATCAGAAATTTAGAAGGCTAAAAATAAACATCAATCATTCTTGTTAATGTACGTATCATAATGATAACTAGTGTCTATTAATTATTATGTACTTGACACTTTATATATGTTATCTCAATTAATTCTCACAACAATCTTCTTAGAAAGATATACTAGACAATTTGTCATTCAGTTTTGACTTGTTTTTCAACTCAAGGCAGCAATGTGAAGGTGTAAGCTAAAAAAAAAACCCCAACAAGCTATTCATGTCGATGAGCCCTTTACAAATTATTTATTCTATCCTCATGTGAGTTATCACTTTTCTTTTGCAAGAAAAAGAAAGGCCAGATATGCAAGAAATTTCTGCACTTAATATTCATTGAAAAACATCACATTACACATCAAATCTTGACACAGTACAATATTTACCTGGCTTGGACTTTTCCTGAATGAGTTTTCTGAATGTACATGGTATAAATCTTAATATAAAAAAGAAGGCCTAGATAAACATGGGCAGCTTCAGGAAATTTTGTAAGAGCAATGGAACTTAAATGTGATCACAAACATGCAGAAAATGCTAGCCTGCCTAATTCAATATTACCTTCCTATCCATATATGGCAGAAGAAATTAAGAATTGTTTAAAAACTAAAAACTGTTCTGAATTGGATATCAATTACATGTGTCATTAATGAAGTTATACCACTACCAGTATATTTGAATGGTTATATTAATTATAGACTTGCTTAATCTAAAGAGCAGAAACTCATAATATTTTATCAGTAGGCTTTATGTTCACATTTAAATTCTCATGTGTAAGTTTATCTTGCAAGGTACCATTTCTATTAGTTATTGTTCACTGTAGACAACAATTTCATACGAACTAAATAGCTTACCTTCAAAATTGAGGCATGCTTAGTTCACCTACACGGCAGACCTCTAATTGAGAGATTTTTTGGTGAATTGTTCTTAATTCATAAAGACAAATGCTTTCCTGAATTTCTTATTCATGTTGTTTGTCATTTTAAGTGCACTCTCAATTTTGTACCTTTTCTGCACCCTAGGTGGAGAAGAAAAGTTGTCACTTATGCTAAATTGTTTCTTAGAATTCTCTCATTTCCTGGATACTTCATCTGCAATTTCTCCTTCTCTTTGTTTCTAAACAGTGGATATGTACTGGTTATTTAATAACAACAGATTACCTCAATTTACCGTGCCACCAAAGAACGTACAAGTAAAATCAATGCTAATAACACAAATTACCCACTCATAGACATAAAGATGGCAACAATAGAAACTGTGGACTACTAGAGGGGGAAGGGAGAGAAAGGGGCAAGGGAGAAAAAACTTTTGGATACTATACTCAGTACCTGGGTGACAGGATCAATCGTACCCCAAACCTCATCATTACACAATATACACAGGTAAAAACCCTGCACATGTGCCCCCCCAAATCTGAAATAAAAGTTTAAATTTTAAAAAATAACCAATTGCAAGCCAATTTGTTGGCGCAATTTAACCTATGGGAATGCTGCACTCATAGGAACAGGGATGTCTTCTACTATCAAAAGTGCTTCTTTGGTTTTGAAGATTTTTTTGTTTAATATGTCTTGGTCTTAAATAGACTTAAAAATATTTTCATAATTGCTATTTCAGTTCTTGAAATATTTCTGATGAATTAATGTTTAATTATAATAGGGCTTCTATGTTTTCTTGTCTTTCCAAATGCTGACTATAAATCTATTTTCTGAATATGTCATACATCATTTCTGAGTTATGTGCATGTTTTAAAATTAACTTGAGTTGCAAATATCCCTTTTAAAGTGCAGTAGTAATTTAACAGTAAAATAGAAAAATGATTTCAATGGCAGTACTATTTCAAATACTAGTGTTGCTATTAAAACTCAATTTTTCATGTCTATATTGTGTATGAGTTTTTTGAAACAATGATAACAGCATATAAGAAAATGATTTCTTATATCGTCATTTCTTTTTTTTTATTGTACTTTAAATTTTAGGGTACATGTGCACAATGTGCAGGTTTGTTACATATGTATCCATGTGCCTTGTTGGTGTGCTGCACCCATTAACTCGTCATTTAGCATTAGGTGTATCTCCTAATGCTATCTCTCCCCCCACCCCACAACAGTCCCCGGAGTGTGATGTTCCCCTTCCTGTGTCCATGTGTTCTCATTGTTCAGTTCCCACCTACGAGTGAGAACATGCAGTGTTTGGTTTTTTGTCCTTGCGATAGTTTACTGAGAATGATGTTTTCCAGTTTCATCCATGTCCCTACAAAGGACGTGAACTCATCATTTTTTATGGCTGCATAGTATTCCATGGTGTATATGTGCCACATTTTCTTAATCCAGTCTATCGTTGTAGGACATTTGGGTTGGTTCCAAGTCTTTGCTATTGTGAATAGTGCCGCAATAAACATACGTGTGCATGTGTCTTTATAGCAGCATGATTTATAGTCCTTTGGGTATATACACAGTAATAGGATGGCTGGGTCAAATGGTATTTCTAGCTCTAGATCCCTGAGGAATCGCCACACTGACTTCCACAATGGTCGAACTAGTTTCCAGTCCCACCAACAGTGTAAAAGTGTTCCTATTTCTCCACATCCTCTCCAGCACCTGTTGTTTTCTGACTTTTTAATGATGGCCATTCTAACTGGTGTGAGATGGTATCTCATTGTGGTTTTGATTTGCATTTCTCTGATGGCCAGTGATGATGAGCATTTTTGCATGTGTTTTTTGGCTGCATAAATGTCTTCTTTTGAGAAGTGTCTGTTCATGTCCTTCACCCACTTGTTTGTTTTTTTCTTGTAAATTTGTTTGAGTTCATTGTAGATTCTGGATATTAGCCCTTTGTCAGATGAGTAGGTTGCAAAAATTTTCTCCCATTCTGTAGGTTGCCTGTTCACTCTGATGGTAGTTTCTTTTGCTGTGCAGAAGCTCTTTTGTTTAATTAGATCCCATTTGTCAATTTTGGCTTTTGTTGCCATTGCTTTTGGTGTTTTAGACATGAAGTCCTTGCCCATGCCTGTGTCCTGAATGGTAATGCCTAGGTTTTCTTCTAGGGTTTTAATGGTTTTAGGTCTAACATTTAAGTCTTTAATCCATCTTGAATTAATTTTTGTATAAGGTGTAAGGAAGGGATCCAGTTTCAGCTTTCTACATATGGCTAGCCAGTTTTCCCAGCACCATTTATTAAATAGGGAATCCTTTTCCCATTGCTTGTTTTTGTCAGGCTTCTCAAAGATCAGATAGTTGTAGATATGTGGCATTATTTCCGAGGGCTCTGTTCTGTCCCTGTTTGCAGATGACATGATTGTATATCTAGAAAATCCCATTGTCTCAGCCCAAAATCTCCTTAAGCTGATAAGCAACTTCAGCAAAGTCTCAGGATACAAAATCAGTGTACAAAAATCACAAGCATTCCTATACACCAATAACAGACAGAGAGCCAAATCATGAGTGAACTACCATTCACATTTGCTTCGAAGAGAATAAAATACCTAGGAATCCAACTTACAAGGGATGTGAAGGACCTCTTCAAGGAGAACTACAAACCACTGCTCAATGAAATAAAAGAGGATACAAACAAATGGAAGAACGTTCCATGCTCATGGGTTGGAAGAAGCAATATCGTGCAAATGGCCATACTGCCCAAGGTAATTTATAGATTCAATGCCATCCCCATCAAGCTACCAATGACTTTCTTCACAGAATTGGAAAAAACTACTTTGAAGTTCATATGGAACCAAAAAAGAGCCTACATCGCCAAGTCAATCCTAACCCAAAGAACAAAGCTGGAGGCATCATGCTACCTGACTTCAAACTATACTACAAGGCTACAGTAACCAAAACAGCATGGTACTGGTACCAAAACAGAGATATAGATCAATGGAATATCTTCATTTCTTGTATTTGGAATATTATGTGATATTTAATAAATAATTTAACTTAAAGATGCATGTTCAAAGCTACAGTAGTCAATATGCTGTAATTAATGAGCAAAAGAATAGTCAAAAGATTAGTGGAACAGAATAGAGGACCCAGAAATAGACACATATAGTTATAGTCAACTCATCTTTGAAAAAGGATCAAAGTCAATACAATGGGGAAATGTTTGTCTTTTCAACAAGTGTGTTGGAACAAATGGAAATTTGTTTGCAAAAAAATGAATCTAAAGACAGGTCACAGATGCTTAACAAAAATTAACTCAAAGTGGATCACAGACCTAAAAATAAAATGTAAAACAATTGAACACCAAGAAGATAGCATAGAAGAAAAATCTAAATGACCTTAGGTTTGGCAATAATTTTTTAGATACAACACCAAAGCCATCATTAATAAATAATTGATAATCTAGAATCCATTAATATTAGAAACTTTTTTGTGCAAAAGATATTGTCAAGACAATGAAAAGACAAGCACAGATTGGAAAAAAATATTTGCAAAGGACATATCAGATAAAGGCCTCATCAAAAATATACAAGAAATTCTTAACTTTCAGAATAAGCAAACAAATAACCAGATTTAAAAACAAACAGTGTATTGGTCCATTTTCATGCTGCTGATAAAGACATACCCAAGACTGGGAAGAAAAAGAGGTTTAATTGGACTTACAGTTCCACATGGCTGGGGAGGCCTCAGAATCACGGCGGGAGGCAAAAGGCACTTCTTATATGGTGACAGCAGGAGGAAAATGAAGAAGCAGCAAAAGCAGAAACTCGTGATAAACCCATCAGATCTCATGAGATTTATTCACTATGATGACAATAGTACGGGAAAGACTGGTCCCCATGATTCCATTCCCTTCCCCTGGATCCCTCCCACAACACGTGAGAATTCTGGGAGATACAGTTCAAGTTGAGATTTGGGTGGGAACACAGCCAAACCATATCACACAGCAACAAAAACGATCAACACAGAGAAAAGACAACTTGAAGAAGGGAAGAAAAGATTTGCAAATTATTAAAGTGACAAGGGATTATTACTCAGAATATACAAGGAACTTCATCTCAACTGCAAAATAACAGTCTGATTTTTAAAACGGGCAAAATGTCTGAACAGACATTTCTTAAAGAAAGACATACATATAGCCAAAAAATATTTGAAAAAAAATGTTAAACATCACTAATCATCAGGAAAATGCAAATCAAAACCACAATGATGTATCATCTTACCCCAGTTGGGATGGCTATTATGAAAAAGATAAAAAATAACAAATATTTGCAAGGATGTGGAGAAGGGAAAACTCTTATACATTGTTAATGGGAATGTAAATTAGTACAACCACTGTGGAGAATGGTATAGAGGCTTCTCAAAAAAACTACAGATAGAACAACCGTATAATCTAGCAATACCACTACTGGGCATTTTTCCAAAGGAAAAGAAATCAATATATTGAAGAAACATGCAATTTCATGTTTATTGCAGCAGTATTCACAACAACAAATATATGAAATGAACATAGATGCCCAACAACAGATGGATGGACTTAAAGAATATGGTGTATGTATACACAATGGAATACTATTTGGCCATAAAAAGAATAAAATCCTGTCATTCCCTGCAACGTGGAGGGGACCGAAGGACATTATGTTAAGTGAAATAAGCCATGAACAGAAAGTAAAACACCACATGTTCTCACTCATATGTGGAAGTTTAAAAAAGTTGGTCTCATAAAAGTAAAAAGTGGAGCAGAGGATACTAGAAGCTGGGAAGAGTAAGGAGAAAGGGAGATAGACACTTGTTAAAAGATACAAAATGACAGCTAGATAGGAAAAATGAGTTGTAGTTTTCTACAACATTGTAGGATGACTATAGTTACCAATAATACATTATGTGGTTTCAAATGGCTAGAAAGATTATATTAACTGTTCCCAACACAAGGAAAGGAAATTATAAATATTTGAGATGATGGATATGCCTATCACTCTTATCTGATACTATGCATTATATGTATTGTAATGTTACTGTGTACCCCATAAATATGTATAATTATTATGGGATAATTAAAAATAAATTAAAAAATAAAAACTACGAAAAGACCTAAACAGACATCTCACTGAAGAATATATACAGATGGTAAGTAAGTATATGAAAAGATGTTCAAATTCACATGTCATTAGGGAATTACAAATTGAAACAATGCTGAGATAAATCTACATATGCATTAGAATGACAAAAATCCAAAACACTGAAAACACCAAATGTTGGTGAGGATATGGAGAAACAGGAACTCTCATTCATTGTTGACTGAAATGAAAAATGGTACAGCCACTTTAGAAGACAGTTTGGCAGTTTCTTACAAAACTAAACATACTCTTACCATACAATCTAGCCATCACACTCCTTGGTATTTACACAAAGGAGCTGAAAACTTATGTCCACCCAAAAAACTGCACATGGATGCTTATTGCACCTTTATTCATAATTACCAAAACTTGAAAGTGATCAAGATGTCCTTTAGCAGGTAAATAGATAAACTATGGTACATCCAGACAGTGGAATACTATTCATCAGTGAAAAGAAATGATCTGTCAAGCTATGAAAAATCACGTGGCTTTTGATTTTTACTTCTCCTACTATCATCCCTCAGTTTTGATTATTCTTTTATACCACCCTGTGAGCTACTCTGAGCACCCCCATGTTTCTCTAGGAGGAGAGATATGTCATTAATTTAATTAATATGTCATTAAAAAGACAGCATCCTCGCTTTTTATCATACACAGAAATTATACGATTGAGACAGTATTATTGATGTATCAAAACCACTTATTAAGCTAATAAGTATCAATCACATGTATGTATGTGTGTGTGTGCATATATATATGAACTGTGGATATTAACTGAAGGTAAAAATCAGTTAAGAACCATGCAAAAACCCATACTAAAGAAGAAAATCTCTTGGAGTTGAAGCAAAGACATGAAAAGGAACAGCACTATGCTGAAAATGGAAATAATTATTTATATTATTAAGGCAAATATTTCTGGGGATGATGCAAAGTTCTGGCTGTTTTGTTACTATGTATAACTTGTGCTCATTTATTTACTCAAAAAATATTTTTGGCAAGCACTATGTACCCAGCATGGCAGAAGATGTATGGTATTGGTGTACACAGCCAATTGAAACAAAGTCCTGGCCCATAAGCTTGCAGCCTGCCCTGCAAGGACAAAATTATTATTACAGCTAATTTTAAAGTATGGTCTCTCTGCCCACACTCTTGTAATATGAACCAGTGCAATGTCCAGTCCCCAAAGAGATTTTAAAATTCTCTCTTTATACATTCAAATCATAGCCTTCCAAATTTTAATGTGGACAAATTTTCCTCTTTCTGTATTGAGCATGGCTGTTCTGCATTTAACCTGGTTTGACCCTGAGAACTGTCCCTTGAGTGACATTCCTAGTTCTCACTTGCCTGGAGAGCAATGAATTCTTGTTTTTATAAGCATGGTGGTCTTAGTGATTGAACTGACATTAATAAACCCTTTTATGAATACAACAGGGAGTAATTATTACATAGACAAGAGATGATCAATCCATTTTCAGTTATGTTGCATTGATCAGACCACAGGACATTTACGTAAGTTAATTGGTTTTGATGCATATGTTGTAAATGTGTTAGGGCTAATGATGCTGATGACTTTAACCCAATGCTCATTTACCATTTCCAAAATCCTAGGGCCTTTAAGAATTATGCTAAACCTACTCTGTTTGTGCTCTATAAATGAAATAACAAAGCCTGGATGACAGCACATCTGTTTACAGCATGGTTTACTGAATACTTTAAGCCCACTGTTGAAACCTACTTTCAGAAAAAGAAAGATTACTTTTAAAATATGCCCACTCATTGATATTCCAACTGGTCACCCAAGATCTCTAATGGAGATATACACAAAGATTAATGTTGTTTACATGACTGCTAACACGACATCCATTCTGCAGCCCATGCATCAAGGAGTAATTTTGACTTTCAAGTCTTATTCAAGAAATACATGTTTAAAGGCTATAGCTGCCTTAGATAGCGATTCCTCTTATAGATGTGGAAAAAGTAAATTGAACACTTTCTGGAAAGAATTCACCATTCTAGATGCCATTAAGAACATCCATTATTCGTGAGGGGAAAAAGTCAAAATAGTTTAGAAGAAATTGATTGTAACCCTCATGAATGACTTTGAGGAGCTCAAGACTGCAATGGAGAAAGGCACTACAGATGTCCTGGAAATAGCAAGAGAACTAGAAAAGAAGTGGAGTATGAAGATATTAGTGACTTGCTGCAATCTCATGATAAAACTTCAAGGGATGAGTAGCTGCTTCTTACGATTGAACAAAGAAAATGGTTTCTTAAGATGATATCTACTCCTGGTTAAAATATTGTGAATGTTGTTGAAATGACAACAAAGGATTTAGAATATTACGTAAATTTAGTTAATAAAGCAGTAGCGGGCTTTGAGAGGATTGATTCCAATTTGGGGTACTATTCCCAGTAGTACCTGGGTGATGGGAACATTATTACCCCAAATCTCAGCATCATACAATACACACAGGTAACAAATCTGCACATGTACCTCCTGAATCTAAAATAAATGTTCGGGAAAAAAAAGAAATTTTAATGTGGGTAAAATGCCATCAAACAGCATCACCTGCAAAAGAGAAATCTTTCTTGAAAGGAAGATTCAATCAATGCAGTGAACTTCATTGTTGTTGTATTTTAAGAAATTGTCACAGCCACCCCAACATTCAACAACCACCACCCTGATCAGTCAGCAACCATCTACATAAAGGCAAGACCCTCCACTAGCAAAAAGATTACCACTGGCTGCTGAAGGCTCAGATGATTGTTAGCACTCTTTAGCAATAAAGTATGTTTTAATTAAGATGTGCGCATTGTTTCTTTAGCCATAATCTACTGCATACTAAGTAGACTACAATATAGCATGAAAGTTACTTTTATATGCACTGTAAAACTAAAAATTTATGTCACTCACTTTCTTATGATATTTGTTGTATTGCAGTGGTATGGAACCGAGCCTGAAATATCTGTGAGGTATGCATGTTAACCAATATCATAATTCTAAAAAGGTGAGAACTACTGGGTTTGGGGGATTATTCTTGATTCCTCTCTCCGCTAGTAGAAATTTGAAGAACAAGCTATTCTACTTAATATTTATTTTGAAACACTCTCCCAAGTCCTATCCATTATCAGGACCATGTTGTAAATATCTCTCAATTTTTTTAGAGTATTTTGACTGTATATGTTTTCTAGTTTAAAAATTTTATATTTATCTGCCTGAAATGGCCTCCAATGGAACCAGATATCAAGAAATATCTGAATCCTTGGGACTTACAGACTGAATTCACAAGACACCCAAAGGTGTCAAGAAAACATAAGGGACAAGGCCATAGTGTCAAACTCTCTACTCCCCATTACCAACTGTGTGCTATTTTTTTTTCACTTAAAACATTAGTTTTATCATTTCAAAGTAACATAAGTACTTATTTTAAAAGTCAGATTATAAAATATGTATAACAAAATATTAGTTACTGCTCCTCTCCTCCTGGTCCATTTCTAGAGGCAATTATTTTTCCACTCCCGTAGCTACTTTTTATGGTATTTTCCCATCTACATATTTCCTTTTTATTTTTAGTCGACAGATAATAATTATACATATTTATGAGATACAGGATGATATTTCAATATGTGTATACAATGTATAATGATCAAATCTGGATAATTAGCACATGTGTCACCTCATTATTTCTTTGTGTTATGAATATTCAATATCCTGTCTTCTAGCTTTCTGAAAGTATACAATAAATTATAGTTTATAATAGTCACCCTACAGTGCTACAGGACTCTAGAACTGATTTATCTTATCTAGCTTTAATTTTGTATTCGCTAACCAACCTCTGCCCATCTTCCTCCCTTTCCCTTCTTAGCTTTTAGTAACTGCAATTCTACTCTCTACTTCAATGAGCTCATTTTTTAAACTCCAATATATGAGTGAGAACATGCTGTATTTATGGTATTTATGTTTCTGTGCTTGATATATTTCACTCAACATAATAATCCCCCAAGCTCATCCATGTTGCTGCAAATAATAGTATTTCATTCTTTTTTATAGCTGAAGAGTATTCCATTGTTTATTGGAAGAGATTTAAATTTGATAAGAAGTTTAAAATGTTTCTCAGGCAGTTTTTATTGTTTTCATTTTCTTGTGAAAACATTGTTTGGAATGTCAATTTTTACATAGCTGTAGTCCTAGTTCCTATGATTATCTATTGAGCAATGTAAAATCAATTAAATCTTCTGAAAATCTGAATGCAAGACTACTCTTTTTTATATTTTGTTTTATCCTAAGAATCCAAAGGTGTTGGAAAATAATTCAAGTACAGAAAACTGTTGGACTGTAAAAATTACATATGCTGATTTTGAATTTGGTTGCAGATTTTCTGAACCCTTGGTCAAGTGTCTGTCAATTCACTCATGCGTTTACGCCCTTATTTAAACAGGTGCTGAGCTCTGAATATGTTCTATACTCAACTTTGAGATACAAAGACAAATGGATCCCAATTGTTAGACTTTTCCTACAAGGGCTCCCTGATAGGGAAGAAAGGTGTAAACAAGTAGTTTTAAGACCATGGAAAGTGTTGTAATTGGTCTTGGTATGGAAATATAGGGGTGGGGACCTGGCTGAGGAGGAAGAAAAGGCCTCAAGAAGGAGGTTACATTTTACCAGGAAGTTAACGGAATTGGAATATTCAAGTATAGAAGAAGGGGTAAGACATCTGAGACTGGGAGGAGGATCACGCATACTAAGAAACAGGAAAAAATGACAACAAAGTGCTTTTCCCACTCTCACACATCACACTACACAACACTTCTGACACCAGATTTCTCTGGTGGTGATTTTTCCCCACATACCTAGCAATTCTCAGCAGACAAAACTGGTTGTCCTCTAATTTAACTCAATTAAGACACTATCTACTTGGGGTTAGAGTCAGTCCCACAGGTTATGGGCTCACTCCCACAAGATTGCACCCCCCAACTTTAGATGCTAATCAATAGCCCCAGGTTGTGACTTGTGCTTCTGACTGATTGGCTGTATATTGGCGTTCTCATAACAGCCTCCTCGGATTCTATTGATTTGCTAGACTCACAGAACTCAGGGAAACATGTATTTACCAGTTTGTTATGAAGGATATTACAAAGGATAGAGATGGACAGAAGGAAAAGATATAGAGGGCAATGTATAGAGTTTAGTGGGAAGGGGCATGGCACTTCCATGCTGTCTCCAGACACACTACCCTCCAGGAATCTCCATGCTGTCAGTAACCTGGAAGTTTTTTTTGAATGCTGTCTTTTTGTGTTTTTATAGAAGCTTCATTATGTATGCATGGCTGATTACATCATTGGCCATTGGTGATCAACCTTCAGCCCCTCTCCCCTCCCTGGAGTTTGAGGGGTGGGGCTGAAAGTCTCAACTCTTTAATCATGCCCTGGTCTTTCTGGTGACAAGCCCACATCCTAAAGCTACTTAGGGGGCCCCAGCCACCTGTCATCTCATTAGCGTACCAAAAACCCTCTTACCACTTAAGTGATTCCAATGGTTTTAGGAGTTGCATGTCAGGAACCAGGGGCAGAAACAAAGTATGTTTTTTTTCCTTATATTATAATAACACTGTGCAAAAGTACAAAAATGTGACAGAATAGGACATATGTAGAGGCTAGTAAGCAATGGCTCTAGCTCAGGATAGATGGCCTTGGGAATGACGGAAAATGTGGAAACAAATGTATGTAAAAAGAGAAAACTTTAAAGTGACTCAGTTTTTGCTCAGCAACAACAATAAATAAAGGGCTAAGGAAATGGATTCAAATTTGGATGTGCTAAATTTAGGTTAATGTAAATATAGGACATTATATTGAAATGATCAATTAGCATGTGAATCTATTCGTATGGAACTGAAAACAAAGGTTTGATTTTGATACAAATTTTATGACTCTGCATTGTTACTAGTCAAAAGCAGAGCTATACATGAGAATGCTAAAAGTTTATAAAAGTAGCACCTCTCAAACTCTAGTATAAATTAGAATTAGTTGATTGCTAAAAAAGCAGATTTATAAGTTTCACTCTTCCTCATGCTAATTTAATATATGTTTGGCTAGATGTAGTAAGATACATTTTAACAAGTGCTCCAGGTGATTCCAAGGTTCACATGTTAAGACAAAATATTGAGTAAGAGAAGGGAGGCATAGATACAATTCTGAAAAATGAAAATTTAAAGACAACAAACAGACAGAAAAAGAGGCATGAATGTAAATGGAAAATAATCTGGTTAATGAGAGAAATGTCTACATTCTGCACCTGAGGTGGGGGTAACTCAATCAGGGATCCTTTCCCCACTGAACCAACCACACCAAGACATAGGTCCTGAGAACAGACTGGACAACTTGGAGGTAATTACCCCTGGGAAGGAAAAAAATTTTGAGGAGCCCAAGGAAAGTTTTGAGTACTAGCCAACCTCCTTGTAAACTCCTTATTGAAATTTACTCACAGGAAGGAAAAAATGACATTCATTTAGAATCTTTCTTAAAAATAAATTCAATCTTGTAAAGGTTTGCAACAAGTTCATTTAGTCTTTTTATTTCTGAAAGCATCCTATATTCCCTTACTTTTTAAATTAAAGTTCACTGGGTGTAGAATTCTGGGTTTATCATTGTTTCTCATCTTGCCACTTTGAAGCTATTATCCCATTTTCCCTGGCCTTTCTTGTTGATAATGAGATATATACTATACTATTTGTGAAATTGCCATTCATGTTTAGATAAA
Organism: Nomascus leucogenys; assembly: GCF_006542625.1. Taxonomy (NCBI): domain Eukaryota; kingdom Metazoa; phylum Chordata; class Mammalia; order Primates; family Hylobatidae; genus Nomascus; species Nomascus leucogenys. Next base: position 55,760,721 of record NC_044406.1, read on the forward strand.
CAGAATTTTCTTTCTTGTAACTTTTAAGACTTTTTAAAATTGTCGTTTTCCTGAAATTTTTGTATTATATCTAGCTATGGATCTATTATGCTATCATTTTATTATTATTATCTTGGTTGGTACTCAAAGTGCAGTGTTAATTTTAATATGTCTGTCTTCAATGTTAGAAAATTCTCAGCTAGTGTCTTATCAAATCTTCCTTCCCTGCCATTGCCTGCATTCTTTATATTCTAAAACAGATACTTCAAGATAATAGTTTTTGAAGTTTAAGTTTAAAGGTCTGAATAGACCTTATGGGTATCTTAACTGCTTGTATTTTGCCTCTTTTTTTTTCTTTTCTCCCTAGCAGATGAAGTGTTGAATGCTATCTTCAAAGTCAGTAATATATTTGTTCAGTGGTGTTCTGTTTATGAGGGAAGAGAGAGACCCTCTCATATTGTTTTATATCATTTTATACTCAGTACCTGTTTTAAGAAAAAAACAAGGAAGTAAAACCAAAGACAGGCAGCCTGGCGCCAGGCCTGAAACCAGGCCTGGGCCTCCCTGGCCTAAACCCAGTAGTTAAAAATCAACTCATAACTTAGAAACCGATGTTATTCATAGATTTCAGACATTGTATAGAAGAACATTGTGAAACTCCCTGCCCTGTTCTGTTTCACTCTGACCACCGATGCATGCAGCCCCTGTCACGTACCCCCTGCTTGCTCAAATCAATCACGACTCTTTCATGTGAAATCTTTAGCGTTGTGAGCCCTTAAAAGGAACAGAAATTGTGTATTCGGGGAGCTCAGATTTTAAGGCAGTAGCTTGCTGATGCTCCCAGCTGAATAAAGCTCTTCCTTCTACAACTCGGTGTCTGAGAGGTTTTGTCTGTGGCTCGTCCTGCTACATTTATAGTTTACCCTATCCATTGATTTTATTTTTATTTTAATGATATTTTTGCTTCCCATATTTCAATTTGATCTTTATCATATTCAAACTATTTTATATTATATATTCAACCTGTAACTTCTTTAATATTGCTATTTTTGTGTAATATTTTTATAATTTTTAGAATAAGCATAGTCCTTATGTCTTTGAGTATCCCAACCATGCTTATTTTAAAAATAGAAGCCAAAAACAAAATTCTAAGCACCCCAACCATCTGAATGGACCCCTCCTCTCAGCCAAGAGCATTCCAAATTTAACCTGAAAAACTAGTTCATGGGCTGGGTACAGTGGCTCACACCTGTAATCCCAGATTTGGGAGCATGGCATGCAGATTGCTTGAGCTCAGGAGTTTGAGACCAGCCTGGGCAACATGGTGAAACCCTGTCTCTACAAAAAAATACAAAAATTAGCAGGAAGGGGTGGTGAATGCCTGTAGTCCCAGCTACTCAGGAGGCTGAAGTGGGAGAATCACTTGAGCCTAGAGGTTGCAGTTAGACAAGATTGCACCACTGCACTAACCAGCCTGAGTGACACAGTGAGACCGTCTCAAAAACAAAATAACTAGTTCACTAGTTCAGCTCATTATGTGAAGGGGACATTAGACCTTCCTCCCTTTTGGAATTCAGGAAAAGCCAATCAGTATTAACAACAACATAGCCTTTAAGTCTGATTTTAAAGCATTTACAATCTATTATCTCTGAAGGCTGCTACCTGGAGGCTTCTTTTGTGTAATAAAACTTTGGTCTCCACAACCCCTTTATCATCATAACCCAGACATTCCTTTCTACTGATTCCAGGTCTTTAGGTAATAGCTCAACCAATTGCCAATCAGAGAAATCTACCTATAACCTGGAAGTCCCCACTTCAAATTGGCCCACCTTTCCAGATTGAACCAGTGTACATCTTTAGGTATTGATTGATATATTATGTCTCCCTAAAAGGTATAAAAGTGAGCTGTACCTTGACCACCTTGGGCACATGTCATCAGACATCCTGAGGCTATGAAGGGCACATCTTTAACCTTGGCAAAATAAACTTTCTAAATTGATTGAGACATGTCTCAGACACTTTTGGTTCACAAATGGATAACCATTAAGAAAGTCTGAGTGGAGGTTCCACTGACTTTTGACAAATCTCCTATTGTTGTTTGGTACCAGCTTGAGCTATCTTTAAGGCTCAAACCAATAGGACAATTTGCAGAGGCCTGGGAGCTCCCCACACCACTGCCAGAGAATCCATGATCTCCCCAAATTTGGTCAAGATCTATAGTTTATTTTGCTGTACAATTTATTTTCTGGAGTTTTTATTTGCTTCCAACAGGAAGGCAAGTTTTCCTGCTTCCATGATGATAGAGAATAGACAACTCCTCTCTGGAGTTTCAGCTAATTTCCAACAGGGAGGGGAGTTTGAGTTTTTTTTCTTTCCTGCTTCAAAGATAGTAGAGAACAGTCTTTAGCTGGGGCCCATGCCTAGGTAAGTAGCTAAATTGTTTTGTTTTTTTGGTCTTGGAAATTCTCCTTCATGACTAAAAGTTAAAATTAACAACCAGTTGGTCTTAATTTCTCCTAACCATTAGAGTGCTCAATAATCATATTGTCGGGATTTTTGTTGTTGTTGGTGTGGCCTTTCTCCCATTGGATTTGACCAACCCTGCATGACTTGGTCAAATCTGAATGAGAATTCCAAATTATGGGGAACAAGGTCCCTGAATTGGCTAAAATTCCTTGCAGCTGTAAAAAACAAACTAACAAAAATGCACTTGATTTCTGTGTTTGTTTCCTTTCTTTAAAAAAAAAATAGTTCTTTTGTTTACTTTTTTTCCACCCTATTTCTCCTTCCCCTTTTACCATTTTCAGTACCAAAAACATAGAGGTTTCTAATGACTTGAACCCCTTAAAGAACCCAGAACAGAGGGGCCACTAACCCTTTTTGGACTGTTCTGTTTTCGTTGTGGAGTTTCAATTGTCATGCGTGTCCCAAAAAGAAAGGACATTTTGCTCCTCACAACTGAAAGGCACTCCTTGGTGACTTGGGGGCCCAGTGGGAATGTCTGGGAGATTGACTCACTGCAACGTGCAGTGGTCTTACAGGGAACACCCAACAAAATTATTTTTAAAAGCCTCATCCAGGAAACGCACAGGAGCTGGTCACGCTGCATTTCGAGGTCTCTTGGAGGTGCTAGAACTCTGGAGAAAGAAACTGAGGCACATAAGAAGGCAGAAATGAGTCAGTGGTGACAAACTGTGGAGTCCCAACCATAATCAGCACATCTCGATCAACAGCAGTAAGCCTTAAGCCATGGCTCAGTATTTCCATTAAGAAAAAAATGTGGGAAACAAATAATCTACGTATCAATGAAAAGAGTCAAACTCTGTATTGAAGAGATTTATTCTGAGCCAAATAAAAGTGACTACAGCCCATGACACAGCCTTCAGGAAATCCTAAGAACATGTGTTCAAAGTGGTCGGGGTGCAGCTTGGTTTTATACGTTTTAGGGAGGCAAGAGACATCCATCAAATACATTTAAGAAATACATTAGGCCGGGCGCGGTGGCTCACGCTTTTAATCCCAGCACTTTGGGAGGCCGAGGCAGGTGGATCACGAGGTCAGGAGATCGACACCACGGTGAAACCCCGTCTCTACTAAAAATACAAACAAATTAGCTGGGCGTGGTGGCACGTGCCTGTAGTCCCAGCTACTCGGAGAGGCTGAGGCAGGAGAATGGCGTGAACCCGGGAGGCGGAGCTTGCAGTGAGCCGAGATTGCGCCACTGCACTCCAGCCTGGGTGACAGAGCGAGACTCCGTCTCAAAAAAAAAAAAAAAAGACATACATTGGTTTGGTCCAGAAAGGCAGGACAACTCGAAGCAGGGGGCCTTCCAGGCTATAGGTAAATTTAAACATTTTCTGGTTGACAATTGGTTGAGTTTGTCTAAAGACCTGGGATCAATATAAAGGAATGTCTGGGTTGTGATAAGAGGTGGTAGGGATGAAAGTTTCACTATGCAGATCAAGCTTTTAGCTAGCAGGCTTCAGAGAGAATAGGATGTAAACTATTTTTTATCAGACTTAAAGTCTGTATTGATGTTAATGCCAGAGAGGTATAATGAGGCTTGTCTGACCCCCACTTGCCTTCATGGCCTAAACCAGTCTTTCAGGTTAAATTTTAAGAGCCCTGGCTGAGGAGGAAGTTCATGCAGATGGTTTGGAGGGGCTTCAAATTTTATTTTTGGTTTACATAATAATGAGGAAAGACACGGAGAATGACCCATTTTCAGGTACTCCATTTGGTTTTACAGCAACTCAATTTGTGATTGTGTAAATGGAAGGAAGTGCCAGATTTTCTAATACTCCAGCTGGTTACGCATTAGGTCCGTTCTTGTTGTGCACATGTTAAACTGAGGGTCAAATTACATCAAGGAAAATCCAGAGTCCAAAGGTTGACCTGCAACTATAAAGTTCCTAAGTTCTCTATCTCTCTGTTTTCTGTCTGCATTATGTCTGCTATTACTTTTCTGTTGAGATAAAATACACTGTTTGCGTCTAACCATTTACTGTTGTTATTGTTCTGACAAAAGGGTGGGTTTTTGCTAATCTCATCAGAGTTTGAAAGAAAAGCTATGAATCCTTGTTTGCATGAGTTTGTGAGAGAGGAGACAGGAAGGAACTGGTTAGGCAGATAGTTAGGATGGGGCTCCCAGTAGAAGTCCCTCCAATAAAAGAGCAGCCTGGAATAAATCAAGCTGCAAGCACAGATAAGGAAGCAAGGTTCAACACTTTTGTTTTTTTGTGCAACCAGTGAGCTCTGCCTATATATGGTGGGCTTCAGTGAGCACATTCCTTTCCTTTTTGGGCATACACAGATAAGGGAACTTGCACAAGGGGGCTTGCCTAAGACTGGCCTGCAATTGTATAGATAAAAAAGGTTAGATAGAGTCAGACATGTCCACAGTGGAAAATTCCATCTCCTGACCCATGTACAGTAAGGAAAATAAAACAATACTAGTAACTCAGGCTAAGGACCCACATATGCACTAGAGGAATGGGGTGGAGCTAACAAGAATTTGCACCTTATGCAGATAAGACACCCAGCCCTAACTGTTTTTCTGTGCCGTATGCAAATGAAACACCCCGCTCCATTAGCTTGTTTATAAGCTTTTGCATTCAAGTGTGAAACAGCAACCCTCCCAGACACCCCTCTGCTGTGGAGAGCTTTCCTCTCTCACTTATTAAACTTTTGCTCCAACCTCACCCTTGGTGTCTACACTCCTTAATTTTTTTGGTTGTGAGGCAAACAACTCTGGGTAATACCTCAGACATCAAGACTGCTCCAGTGACTGTATTTTGCTTCATTTCTATGTGTGTGTTTATGTGTATTTACAATTATTTTACTGTGTGTTTTTGGCCAGAAGGTAGCAAATTGGCTTAAAGTTAAAAAGCATTCATTCATTAATTAATAAGCCCAAATGATTTTCAAGCTCACATGACTTAAGTAAAATATTTAATAAACTGGCTTTACAATTGTTGGTAAAGTAATATTAGAAATGTCTTAAGAATTGTCAACATACCTTTTTGTTTGCATTTATTAATCAATTTCATACTTACCCCTGTCAAATACTATAGTGTCAAAATTTGGCATTAGAGTTATAAAGCTGTAAACCCAGCCCAAAATAGAATGATCTTTGCTTGTGTGATGTTTGATAAATAAGACATTTAATATTGTTGGTTTCATAGAAACAGCTACATCTTGAATTATTTGTAAAATAAGCACATATTTAATCCAGAGCTTATCTTACTCAGATAAACACCTGAAATTCACAGGCTATAAAACTTGTAGACAGGAACATAATTTTAGATGATGACTATCACAGTTTTTATAAATAATCTAGCTAAATTATTAAAATAATTAGGTAAATGAAATTAATTGTAAATGAACTTGTCATAATTTAGAATCTAAAGTTAAATAATAGACATTTCATTAAATGTCAGGTTATTTTCCAATTTAAAAAATAAACTTACATTATAAGAAAACATTCTTTCTAAAAAAATGTGTTCTTATTAAAAAGTAAATAATTTTTGTCTAATTCGGAGCTTATTTAAAGGTTATATATAAAACCAGGTAAAAAGAACCAGGAAATGAGAAAGATGTAAAGAAAATTATAGACATAAAAAGGTATTTTTGATAATAAAGCTTAAAAGAAAAGTAGTTTTATATGAGAAAGAATTTTATATGGTGAATTTTTTCTCCTAAAGTAAAAGGGACTGGGTTGTTCAAGAAAGATGGATATTTAGTGAAAACCAGAAAGTCCAAGCATGTTAGGAATGGTTTCTGTAAGTTGTAATAAAAGAAATTTATAAAAATGTTATGTGATTATGGAGGCTATAATTGAAATAAATTATAATAATTTTTCTAAAAATTGGAATTTCATATTAAAATACACATATAAAACTGAAGAATTGGTTAGAACAAGATTTTATTAAAAATATTGTTACTCTTAATGCAAGAAGTTTTAATTTTTAATTTTTTTTTTTGAGATGAAGTCTTGCCCTGTCACCAGGTGGCGCAATCTCAGCTCACTGCAACCTCTGTCTCCCGGGTTCAAGCAATTCCCCTGCCTCAGCCTCCCAAGTAGCTGGGATTAAAGGCATGTGCCACCACACCCAGCTAATTTTTTGTATTTTAGTATAGACGGGGTTTCACCATGTTGGCTAAGATGGTCTCGATCTCCTGACCTCGTGATCTGCCCACCTCGGCCTCCCAAAGTCCTGAGATTACAGACGTGAGCCACCGCTCCTGGCCTAATTTTTAAATTTCTAAATATGTTTCTTCTTCAAATTATTCAGATTGATATCTCAGAGTTGTACCCTGCTGCTTCAGTTGCTTCTCTCTTTTGAGAAGGCCTTGAATGGAAACTTTCTCTTTCAACTTTTGTTGGCTCCTGTAATGTTTTTAAATTAATGCTCTAAAGTAAGGGAGAGAATTTTTGAAAACAAATTAAAAAAGTTTTGGATTTGCTTTTTTCTGTATGTCTGCTATGTCTATATGTTTACATATGACATGTCAAAGTTCTGTTTCACACCAAACTATATGAAAGAGCTCTAATCAATTGCCTTAAAAAATTTAATACTTAATCAGATTTGACAGAATCTTGGTCAGATGCCTTGTAGTTCACATGACTAGTAATATTTGGGAAGATTAATTTGGTAAATTTAATCTCAATTCTCTCTCCAGTAATTTAAAATCTGGAAGTCATGTTATGTTTAAGTTAAGAAATCCTAGTTTGTTTTTTTTCCATTGGGAATTTGGATTACTAAGACATAAAGTAGTAGGAGAATAAAATGTATTTTTGCTAAAGTTTATAAAAACACAAGGATGTAGATTTTGCTAAAGAAAATGTAATTTTTAAAATTTAATAGACTATTTAAAAATACTTTAAAATAAAAAATTATATAAATAAAACTAAATGGATAGAGAGAAATATATAAAGATGAGGGATGAGAATCCTTGACTCTGGGGTGGGCACATGGTCACCCACGATATGGAGCTGCAATTGGGCTGCATTCAGTTACTAAAAGTAAGTTGCCAGTGGAATTTCGAGATGGATCATACTCCCACATTCAGTGGATGCCTACAGATGTGCAAACTAATAAGTAAAAAGCAAAATATTCAATCTCTTGGTTATTATCTGTAATAGTTAAAATAAGAGGAAAAAAGTACTTGCTTGGTCCTTAAGGCCAGACCAAGACCTGATGTGGGTCTGTCCCAGCTCAGGCCACAAGCCTCCAAGCTATCCACAAAAGGTACTTCTGAGACCTGTGGTTACCATGAAGATAGTCAATGTGGGGAAAGGTCAAAACCAAGTAACTCTTAAAATGAGAGGGTATAACGTAGAAGAGTTTTTGTATTTTGTAGATTGGTATCATCAGCTTCCTGAGAAAACTTTAATGGATTGAAAAAATAATTACTTTAAGGTAAATTTAATCTCAATTCTCTCTAGCAATTTAAAATCTAAAAGTTATGTTTAAATTAAGTAATGCTAGTTATATAATTATTAAAATCCTTAATTTTAAATGGTACAGAATGAAAGAGTGTGTTTCAGTTGTGCTCACTATTAAACAATTGCTGATGAGTATATGTGATCCAAATGCACAGGAGATTATTCCTGAGGGAACAACCAGCCTAATGCATCAGATAAACACCACTGTAAGATCTGTTTACCCTGAGAAGGGGACTATCCAACTCTCCCTGTAAAATGCCAAGTGGTGTACTCCAGATGAGGCAGTTGATATGCTTCATATGCAAGTCATGTGGAACTGCCTTTATCATGTCTGGGATATTCTCCCACTGAATATGTCTATTACTCAGGTCATTGGAAATTTGGGGGTTAAAGGGGTGCCTTTTACATGGGCACTCTGGGTGACATTACTTCCACAGAATCATACAACTGTTTGAGTAGCCTTATCAAATTTGCTGTCCTTCATCTGTCTTGCAGATGCTTAAATAAAACATTGAGGATAATTTTAAAAAATGGGAAAGGCAAAAGGGAGTGATGAAAATATTTGGTTATTAAGAAATGATAAAATAAAAGCTGAGGTGGTTAAAGCAAAGGTCTTAAGACACTATTTGCCCCAGATTGGAAAATTTAAGAAAATTCAAAAGGCAAAGGTTATGATGAGAAAGCTGACATTGCCTGGTGCAATGTTGAGACAACTAAGAGATTTAGAAAAGGTCCTGAATCTCTTGGCCCAGTCCTCTGCTGGGGACCCATATCCTTTTTATATAGGATCTTACTACCTGGGGAATGCAAGGAGGAGAATACTCATAAGCAAGGAGCCTCTTTTTCCTGTAGGACTGATTCTTACTATATGAGGGGCTGCTAGATTCTACAGTGCCTGATAGACAGCTCTCATCTAACAAGAGTTGTTTGGCTTGTGGACAGCAGTTCCAAGATTGACAAATGACATCCTGTTTGGAAGCTGCCACACTAGAGTCAAGTAAATTTTTTTCATCTGAATTATTTATAGTTTAGAGCAATTGAATAAAATATATTTCTGTGAGCAAATTTATCTCTGAGTTCTCCAAAATTCAGAATCTGTTTGTGAGTATTCTGATATTTATGACAATATAGTTATTTGCATAAGTTTCATAAGAGTTTTTTTTTTAATATGAAAATTGGAGACACTGGTTACTTTTCTAAGGCTTTGAGTAGAATAACATATTTTTAGGTAAAGTTCCAGCAAAGCCAACTTAAAAGGAACCTATATGGCCAATCAGTTCTTGCTGCACTTTATGCAAATATTCAGGCCAAGTATAATAAGCCTAAAACTTACTTTGCACACAAATTGGTCTTACTGTTATTTCTCTTTAATAGAAAAGAAGGGCTAGAGAGAGAGAGAGAAATTGTTTCAAAAGAAAAGTGTAACACTTGTTACTAAATTTCAGTCCTGATTTTTGTTTTTGAGTGCAGACTGAATCATGAATTATTTCTTGGTTATAGTAACCCTCTCAAGAGTACCAGATTATAATTTTTCTTTATATTTTTAGTTGGTGGCCTGATTGAATAGTTTCCTTTTTCTGTTCTGACACACAAATACTCTTTTGATTTTCAAAATATTAATGTTATTTATCTCTCCTTGTTTTAATTCCAAGGAAACCAGTATCATGATATTCTGAAAACTAGAGATGCAAATCTCTGTCATTTGGCATGCCACTGGGCCTGATCTGTTTTTCACTCTAAATGCCCTGCTATTAAGACTATACCAGCACCTTCCCTCTAAGCCCATAGACTATCATGAAAGAGGTGGGTGCATGAGATTGTAAGGGCCAGTTTTGAGGGACAGAATTAGTTCAGACCCTTCACATCAAGGGTGAGTACACAGATGCCTAAACAGCCGATAAAACAAGGGACTTTGCCTTCTGAGCTATTATGTGGCACCTTTTCATCTGCCCCAACCATAAAGAATTTCCTGCTTCCTGTAGAATAAAAAGAAAATAATTACTGAAAGGATAAAGATACCTCATGAGAAAGCCTCCTGGATATAATATTTCCAGTTATGAGTTGTACAGATATATATTTAAAGAAAATTTTTTTTCACAACAGTGCTTATGTTTTGTATAGCTAATTGCTATAAGTCCACAACTAAAATCAAGATTATAGTAGCTCAATGCACAGAAGTTAAAAAGTAACTTTTGTAACCTCATCTTTCGCTTTTTATTTCTTGGCTTTTTGCTTAAAAAGTAATTAAGGGATAATGAATGCCTGTTCACATCCATTCCTATCTGGCCTAGAACATTTAATTTGCTGTAAGTCCTTTGACTCTATGTTCCTCAGCCACAAAGAATCCCATTCCAGGATGGGATCTAGGACAGGCAGCCATAGTACCCTGGCAATGCTATGGGACAAAATAAAAATTTGATGCCTTTTGATGTTACCTCTGGCAAATCTTGGCCAGAAGGGGGAGAATGTAAAGTAAAAATAAAATTATAACACCCCTCAACCATCTGAATAAACCCCTTCTCTTGGCCAAGGGCATTCCAAAGTTAACCTGAAAAACTAGTTCAGGCCATGAAGGAAAGGGAGGGTCAGACATGCTTCATTATACCCTCCTCCCTTTTGGAATTCAGAAAAAGCTGACCAGCATTAACATCAACATAGACCTTAAGTCTGCTAAAATATATATGTATATATTTACAATCTATTCTCTCTGAAGCCTGCTACCTAGAGACTTCATTGGCATGATAAAACTTTGCTCTCTATACTCCTATCATTATAACCTAGTCATCCCTTTCTATATATATAAAATATATATAAAATAAATGTATATATTGTGTGTGTATGTGTATATATATGTGTATATATACATATATATATATATATTTGACTTGCATTGTTTTTTCTTTTACATTCTTATGTCATTCCTTCCTAAAAAACAATTATGAGGCTAATTTCCATGAATATTGTAGGGTCCTCAGTTGAGAAGTAGCTCTCAAAAGGAAGTCATAGGACTCCTCTCTGGCAGGGATGCGAAGGATATACAGAACTGGTTAGTGAGCCTCAGGCAGTCTTGTCCTGAGGCTATGTCAGTATCCTCAGGCTTACATTGCATGGCATCTCCATATAAGTTGTAGCCTCAGGCAGAAGTTGTCTACAATTTTTCACCCCACTTTAATGAATTATAGCTCCTGGATTTAAGCAGTGAAGCCAAGTTTATTTCTGCATTTCACACAGAAAACCTCTAGCTTTTCTTACCCTATAAGAAGTGAAGCTGCATCTCCCACTGCCTGCTTTGGAGTATATTACTTCAATTCCATTAACCACTTCAGCTTTCTATTTTGTCTCTGGTATATGAAGATGTGTTTATTTTGTCTATGTTCCTTTGATGTTTTATTTTTGTAGTTAATCCATCATTGCCAAGTTCATAGAACAGTAAAGGGCATATCAAAGAAAGAATATAGTTTGCTATTTTTACCTGTGTTTCCAGGTTAATTTTAACTACACATTCCATCAGAATTTTTCTAAGTTTAGTAATAAAGGAAATCCTGCAACTTCCAAGTAGAAATGGCTGTAGAATTTCCATAGATTTAAGGACTAAGCACTGATTTTTTTTTTTTCTTATCTTGCCCAAATTCCTGTCTAAGGAGTCTGGGGGGTCATGCCCTACCAACCATAAATTCTCATCAGATGGGTTTTACTTAACCCTATATATTGTTACCTACTTTCCAGTCTGACTCTGGAATAACATTATGAGACAAGGAAGAAAATAAAAATGTTTTACTCAAAAACATGTCTCTCTGCCATATCTTGAAATGGCCCTGCAAAGCCATCCTTTGTGGGGGAAAACCTGCATCTGTAAAGAATCTCTATTAACATAGCTAGATCTTTTTCTTCCAGGCCTTCCCAATCCTGGAGAAATTAACTAAATGTCTGGCACCTTTTAAAGACTTGAATAGGAAACATTTGTCATCTATTGTCTCCAAGGGCAGCCACTATAAGACTTCAAAAGAACCTTGGTGTCCACAGTCTTTTATACTAACCTGAACATTTCCTTTCTAATGATCCCAGGTCTTTAGACAAACTCAACCAATTGTCAACCAGAAAATGTTTAAATTTACCTATAGCCTGGAAGCCCCTGCTTTGAGTTGTCCTGCCTTTCTGAACCAAACCAATGTATTTCTTAAATGTATTTGATTGATGTCTCATGCATTCTTAAAATACATAAAACCAAGCTGTACCCCGACCATCTTGGGCACATGTTCTCAGGACCTCCTGAGGGCTGTGTCACAGGCCATGGTACTCATATTTGGCTCAGAATAAATCTCTTCAAATATTTTACAGAGCTTGACGCCTTTCATCATCAGATTTAAGCATATCTGTTATCATCAGTGACTAATATTCTTTTTGCTCTGTTTTGAGGAATAAGCTTTTTTTATCTGGCCCAAATTCCTACCTAAGAGGTCTAGGGAGTCATGCCCTATAAACCACAAATTCTCATCAGATGGGTTTTATTTGACCCTATGTATTGTGACTTACTTTTCAATCTGACTCTGGCATAAAATTATGAGACAGAAAAAATATTTAACCCCAAAATATATTTCCTTGCCATACTTTGCAATTGCCCTGCAGTCTTTTGTGGGAAAAATCCACATTCTATAAAGAATCCCCTTCCCCCTTTGTTTTCCTTCCTTTCTTTCCAATCCAGGAGATAATCAACTAAGAGCCAGGCACCCTTTTAGGTCCAATAAGAAACATTTTACAACCTGCTCTCTCTCCGAAGTTTCCTGTTTGAGAGATTCCTCTGCACAATAAAACTTGCTCCCCACAGTCCTTTATCTTAACCTGAACACTTCTTTCCATTAATCCCAGGTCTTCAGACAAACTCAACCAATTGTCAACCAGAAAATGTTTAAATTTACCTATAACCTGGAAGCCCCTGCTTTCAGTTGTCTCGTCTTTCTGAACCAAACCAATGTATTTTATTTATTTATTTATTTATTTATTTATTTATTTATTTATTTATTTATTTTTTAGACGGAGTCTTGCTCTGTTGCCAGGCTGGAGTGCAGTGGCGTGATCTCCTGACCTCATGATCTGCCCACCTTGGCCTCCCAAAGTGCTGGGATTACAGGCGTGAGCCACCATGCCCAGCCCAGTGTATTTCTTAAATGTATTTGATTGATGTCTCATGCCTCCCTAAAATATACAAAACCATGGGAACATGTTCTCAGGACCTCCTGAGGGCTGTATTACAGGCCATGGTCACTCATATTTGGCTCAGAATAAATCTCTTCAAATATTTTACAGAGTTTGACTCTTTCCATCACCAGTTTCAAAAGATGCTTAGCATATAAAATGTTACGTAAAACTTTTCAATTCAATCAACTTGTTAAGGATATTGGAACTGGGATTTTCTCATCAGCTATCACTTGAGGAGCCTTGGTCTCTACATCATAGAATTAGGTGGTATTTATACCCTTTTCTTCCTGTGTTAACAGATTATCACTGAAAATGAAATTGTTGACTCTTTATACTTTTGCTTATCATGTAACAGGTTTCTGAGTAAATCTCCATTTTGAAGTCTTAAAATATTGTTTATAGAGCTTTTAAGCTGAGGGCCTTATTTCAAAATTATATCTACAGGGAGCTGTTTCCTTCATCCTCTAATAAGAGCCTCATTAACCTAAAGCAAAATATTAGCCGGTGATCTAACTTGTGAGTAAGGCTGAATCCTCATACTTATATGGGTTAGAAATTATACAGATGAACTAAGATTATATGATAGATTAATTCACTCTCCTGGATCTCAGCTGAGAAGGTTCTCTAATATGGCTCGCCTCACTTAACCACAGGTGGGGAATCCTGTGTCTCCAGGTAGCCAGCAGGGGACCCTGCTCTCATTGTGTTCCAGTCTGGTAAAATTATAAGGGAAGGTCTTTCTCAGCTAGTCTTTTACTAAGCTTGCTCCATTGTCTGTCTGAGGATTTTGCCCCCACCTTCTCCAACAATTATTTTATCCTGCTCTGCACAGATCAGATCTTTGTCGAGTGTTTAAGCCATATTTACTTTCTGTGCCCCGACTTAGCAGGGTGCACTTTATTTATTTTTATTTGTATATATTCATGGAGTACAGTGTAATTTTGCTACATTAATGTATTGCATTATGATGAAGTCATTGTCTTCAGTGCATAAAGCTTTCTTATTGCTCTTGCTTATCTCTCTTTTCTTTGTCAAGTACTGGCCTTTCCTGTTCCCTTCCACTATGCCGGCCCTGAAAACAGGCTATTTGGCAAGTCTCACATTGCATTCCCAAAGAAGAAAACACTTAGATGGAAATTTGAAGGCAGATAGTTTTTGGTAGTTTATTGCAGTAAATGCCATTGGGAGAACGAACCAAGAAGGAGAGAAAGGAAAAAAAAAAAAAAAAGAAAAAAAGAAGTTGTTGTTAGGTTAGTGCTGTTGGTAACTGAGGCCCACTTCTTCTGGGGAACTTTGTAATCCAGGTTAAAATATGCCTCAAATTTATCCCCCTTCTTTCCCAGCAGTAATCTGGAGTATTTACTCTCCCCTTACCATTTGTTATTGCTGAGGGCTGCTCCCTAAGAGCATTAACTTTCTTAGGGTGTTAACTCATACTGGGTGAAAAAAAAAAGCCTCTAGGCAGAAATTGTAGTAGAGTTGGATTGTTAAGTACTGGAACATTGAATGTTGAGGGAATATGAAAGAGGTACTAACAAGAGCTGATAAACGACTCTTATCTTCTAATACTAATGTCGAGACATTTGACATCTGTATAACAGATAGACTAGACTATCCCCACTCTGTGTATAGGCTACTCAAGCAAGTTTGTGAGATATAAAGAAAGGGCTCATCTAAAGTTATCTGCCACATTCATGCCTAGAATCCACTCCTTATAAATTTGTTCATGTTGTTCATTATCTATTTCAGAAGACAAATATCACTGGACTCTAGTCCTTAATATTTATGTTCATCCTCCCAAATGACTCACAGGCAATCAGATAAAGGGAAGGTGACTGATGCTGGAAAAACATCAGCTTTTTTCCTCTGGGAATTTGGCATTGGGATGGAAGAGTCTATGTTCCTGAGTTCTTGTCTCAACTATTCAGTTAAGTAAATTTTGAACCTATGTGATGGCAATGTATGCAGAAGAGAAAACATCAATAGTGCCTGACTTCAGAGGGACAAATAAGGCAAACTTAAAGAGAGAGATAAACTAGAGAGGCTATGATCTGCCTTGATTATTGATGACACTCAAGGGACATATTCATATCTGTATTACTTATCCTTGGGTTTCCTGTGTTATACCTGATTTTTTTTTTACTTTTGTGGGTACATAGTATGTGTATATATTTATGGGATACATGAGATGTTTTAATACAAGAATACAATATGAAATACATCATGGAGAATGAGGTATCCATTCACTCAAGCATTTATCTTTTTTATTACACAAAATTCAATTATTATGACTATAGTCACCCT
Organism: Nomascus leucogenys; assembly: GCF_006542625.1. NCBI lineage: Eukaryota > Metazoa > Chordata > Mammalia > Primates > Hylobatidae > Nomascus > Nomascus leucogenys. Next base: position 55,776,148 of record NC_044406.1, read on the forward strand.
GTTGTGCTATCAAATACTAGGTCTTATTCACTGTAAATTTTTTTTTGTACACATTAACCATCCTCCCTACCCTCCCACCCCCATGCTCCCACTACCCTTCTCAGCCTCTGGTAACATCTTTCTGCCCTATTGCCATGCGTTCAATTGTTTTGTTGTTTAGATTCCACAAATAAGTGAGAACACACAGTATTTTTCTTTCAGTGCCTGGATTATTTCAGTTAACATAATAATCTCCAGTCATCCATGCTGTTGCAGATGACAGAATCTCATTACTTTTTTATGGCTGAAAAGTACGCCATTGTGTATATGTACCACATTTTCTTTGTTAATTAATCTGTGGATGGACAGTTAGGTTATTTCTAAATCTCGGGTATTGTGAGTAGTGCTGCAATAAACATGGAAGTTGAGATAGCTCTTTGGTATTCTAATTTCCTTTCTTTTGGGTATATGCCTAGCAGTGGGATTGCTGGATCATATAGTAGCTCTATTTTGAGGTTTTTGAAGAACCTCCAAACTGTTTTCATTATGGAATAGTTGTGCTAATTCACATTCCCACCAACATCATACAAGGGTTCTGTTTCTCCACATCCTTGACAGCATTTGTTATTGCCTGTCTGTTGGGTCTAAGGCATTTTAAATGGGGTGAGATGATATCGCATTGTCGTTTTGATTTGCATTTCTCTGAAGATCAGTGATGTTGAGCATCTTTTCATATGCCTGTTTGCCATTCATATGTCTTCTTTGAAGAAATGTCTATTCAAATATTTATTCATTGGATTATTATATTTTTTCCTATTGAGTTGTTTGAGCCCCTTATATATTCTGGTTATTAATCCCTTGTTAGATGGGTAGTTAGCAAATATTTTCTCCCATTGTGTGATGTATTAGTCCATTTTCACAGGGCTGTAACAAAGTACCTGAGATTGGGTGATTTATAAAGAAGAGAGGTTTAATTGTCTCATGCTTCTGCAGCCTGTACAGGAAACATAATGGCTTCTGCTTCTGAAAGGCCTCAGGAAATTTGCAATCATGGTGGAAGATGAAGGGGAAGCAGTTGTAGTCCTTATGATCTAGACTGCCTTTCAAGTTTACTTAGAGACACAGAGCACTGTAGCCCTTGATGACAGGATTTAAGGGAACTCAAGTGCTGACTGCTAGGATCAGTGATTCCCCTCTGGCTAAGGCTGGTTTAAAGGCTCCCTCCTTGTACTGAGTTCAATGCCTCATAATTGCTGCGTTCTCCTTCCGCCAAACCTAGAGAAACTCTGTTTTGCAGCTGCTTGGGGATGGGAGAGGGATGGTGATGGTGATTCAAGACTTTTTCGTATCTCTTTAGTGCCACTTCAAGTGATATGAAGTTAACACCAGGTACTATGAGGGATCACCTGATTTTTTATTCTCATGAAGGTGTGTGTGTGTGTGTGTGTACATTTATTTAAATTTGTGTCCTTGTGGGATGTACAATTTAGTCTAATATCTTGCTCCACCCTCCTCTATACCTGGATTCTTATGCACATTTCTCCTTTATACTTAAAGTTTAGGCACTAATTCTTTACTCTGTGTCAGTTTACCAGATGAAGTTTCTTCTGGATGTGGTTCAAGAGGTGTATTAGTCTGTTCTTGCACTGCTATAAAGAAATATGGAAAAGAGGGTAATTTATAAAGAACAGAGGTTTAATTGGCTCACAGTGCTGCAGGCTATACAGGAAGGATGTCTGGGGAGGCCTCAGGAAATTTTCAATCTTGGTGGAAGGGAAGCAGGCATGTCTCACATGGCCAGAGCAGGAGGAAGAGAGCAAAGTGGGAGGTCCTACACCCTTTTAAATAAGCAGATCTTGTGAGAACTCACTATGAGGAGAACAGCAAGGGGGAAATCCACCCCCATGATCCAATCACCTCCTACCAGGTTCCTCCTCCAAATTTGCGGATTACAATTTTACCTGAGATTTGTGTGGGAACACAAATCCAAACCATATCAAGAAGCAATGTGACAATATTGGAATATGGGTAAGAAATATAGAAGATTGATGGTCTGCATGTTTTGCCATGGTCAGACCAAGTTGGGGGTGAGATGGTGAAGTATATACCCAGAGAACAAATACATATATGGTGACCTATTTATATATCTGAGAGACATACTTTTTTTTTTTTTTTTTTTTTTTTGAGACGGAGTCTCGCTCTGTCGCCCAGGCTGGAGTGCAGTGGCTCAATCTTGGCTCACTGCAAGGTCTGCCTCCCGGGTTCACGCCGTTCATCTGCCTCAACCTCCCAAGTAGCTGGGACTACAGCTCCTTTTTTTGTATTTTTTTAGTAGAGATGGTGTTTCACCGTATTAGCCAGGATGGTCTCGATCTCCTGACCTCGTGATCCGCCCACCTCGGCCTCCCAAAGTGCTGGGATTACAGGCATGAGCCTCCGCGCCCGGCCGAGAGACATACTTTTTAGTAGAGATTTATAGTATTTTCAGCTAAGAGAATCTTGGTATTACTCATTTGTAATATTTCTGCCCATAATATCTGTTACACTTAAAAACACATGTATTAATATTATTTTAAGGTATTTTAAATTAATGTAATTTTAGATTCATATGCAGTGGTACAATTTAAAAAGTGAGATTCCATGTACTCTTTGTCCAATTTCCCCAATGATAACATCTTGCAAAACTATAGTATAATATCATAACCAGAATATTTATATCTATACAGTCAAGAGAAAGAGCAGTTCTAGCACCACACGTATCTTTCATGTTGCTTTTTTATAGTCAAGCTTACCGCATTCCAATTTCTACCCCCTCCTTAAACCTGAAAACGACTAATGTATTCTCCATTTCTAATATTATGTCATTTTAAAAATGTTATATAAATGGAATTATAGAGTAAGTGGCATTTGGGGATTGGCTTGTTTTTAACTCAGAATAATTCTCTGAAGATTCATCCAGGCTGCTGTGTGTATCAGTGGTTTATTTCCTTTTATTGCTAAGTAGTATTCCATGGTATATATACCAAATATTCTGTAATCATTCACCTGCTGAATAACATCTGAGTTGTTTCCACTTTTGACTATTACAAATAAGGCTACTATGAACTTTCATGTACAGGTATTTGAACAGAATTTTTCATTTCTCTGTGATGAATGTTCAAGAGTATAAATGCTAGATTGTAGGGTATTTGCTTTTTTTAATAAGAAACCACCAAAATCTTTCCAGAGTGGTTGTGACATTTTACATTCTCACCAGCAACATTTCTGTGATCCAGTTTCTTCACATCCTTAACAACATTTGTTATTTTCACTATTTTTTATTGTAGCCATTCTGATGGGGAATATTAGAATCTCTGTTTTGTTTTGTTTTTGTTGTTTGTTTTTTTAGATGGAGTTTCTCTCTTGTTGCCCAGGCTGGAGTGCAATGGCACGATCTCGGCTCACTGCAACCTCTGCCTCCCGGGTTCAAGCAATTCTCCTGCCCTAGCCTCCCAAGTAGCTGGGATTATAGGCACGCGCCACCATGCCTGGCTAATTTTGCATTTTTGGTAGAGATGGGGTTTCTCAATGTTTGTCAGGCTGGTCTTGAACTCCCGACCTCAGGTGATCCACCCATCTCAGCCTCCCAAAGTGCTGGCATTACAGGCGTGAGCCACTGCTCCTGGCATTCATTGTGGTTTTAAAATGAATTTTCATAATTTTTAATGAGGTTCAACATCTTTTTATATACTTACTTATACTTACTTACCCTCTCTATATATCCTCTTTAGTAAAACGTCTCTTCGTGTATTTTAGCATTTCTAATCACTTAGATTAGATTTTTTTTTTTTTCACTACTGAGTTTTGAGAGTTTTAATATTCTGTAGAGAGTAGTTCTTTGATAAATATATGGTTTGGTTTCTAATTGTTTTCTTTCCATTTGTAGCTTGTGTTTTCATTCTCTTAACATAGTGTTTCACAGAAGAAAATTTTATAATTTTAAAGAAATTTAAGTTATTAATATTTGCTTTTCTGAATTGTGCTTTTAGTCAAGTTTAGGAACACTACTTAGCTTTAGATCATAACTTTTTACCTTTTTCTAGCAGTTCTATAGTTTTAAGCTTTATTTAAATTTGTGATCCCTTTTGAGTTAATTTTTGTATGTGATGTGTGACTTAGGCTGAGATTCAATTTGAAATGGTAGCTTTGTCTCCATTGAAGTGCTGATTCACAGACATCTTTAGGAGTTTTCTACTATATGCTGCTCTCCTTGACTACCCAAGAGAAATTCTGATGTGTAGGGGTCTGAGAATAAACCCAGTGCAGTCAAGGTGAAGGACCCTCTGAAGTGATGAACTTCTGAATAATGGCCTTTCAAAGATTTCCCAGCATTCGAGGCCAGGCCTCGCTTCATGTTTGGTAGTGATCCTGTCCCACACATGGGTTTAGGAAACCATATCCAGCGTCTATCATTATCTTTGTACAGTAGCTCCAAGCAACTATACTTAAATCATTGCTACAACTTTGCAGAAATATGTTAGCTTTAATGTTCTCAAAAAATAATTTCATTGTTCTGGTTATAAGCTTACTCACCAAAGTAAATAATCCAGTACTTTGATTAAAGTTTAGAATCAAGTCTAATATCCATAATTCTATTAAAAAATCCTAATTTAGCCCAATATTTATTTCTCTCTTAGATATTCAATAATTGCATTTTCGCTGCAGTGACCTTTTGCACTGAAATAAATTGCTAAAGAGTGTCTTATTGCTGACACAGATCAGAGTTTGTTGCTAATTGAATGTTAACTCCTTTTTAAGAAACTCTGAAAAAATTCCCTGATCCACAAAAGATTAATTATAAATGAATTCAATTCACTTTCTGGCTCTACCACTTCTACTGTCATGAAATTTCTTTTATATTTTACCTTACTTCAGCCATTGCAATATTGACAGTGGCACCTGGCTTGTGACACTGTGTTTTAATTGGAGCACTGACACACTCAAAAATATGTCAGGGTTTTCATGTAAGGAACAGACACTCCTCCAAAGAAAAAGTATATTCAAGAATGTCTTCTAATACAAAAATCATTTTCAGGGAACAAGGATTTGCTCCATTTCAAAGATCAGAAAGCCAGTGCTGAAAAAGCATTCTGTGGTTTCCAAAGATAACTAAAGCCTGTGACTTCAGCTTCATCCTTAGGAATTAATTTCCTGTGTGATTTTGTATCTGGGACAACCACTCACCAGAGGTCTGTGCCAAACTTTAGCAAAAGCAAAATATAACACCTCAGAAGATGTCTTGGTGGACAGAATCGCTTCAGGTTCCAGAGTGTCTTCCTGTCTTGTTTGCCTTCATAGGGTAGTCCACTCCCAGTAGAAAATAGTCCTGTCCAGAGTATGGTTTAAAAATGGGGTCTGTACTTTTCTTCTGGGTCTGCATATTATGTTTTGAAACACTGATAGAATATGTGCAAAAAACATGTATATGAAAAAATGAAATGACATGTATATGACATTTACTTTCTAAAATCTCATGAAAAATTTGGAATATTTTCTTAACCAAAGTTCTTTCAATAATGTATAAATCTAGTACTTACTTGAATTATTGCTTTTGAGAAGTTGTGCAAGTTATGATGATATATAATATATACAAAATATATACATCTATAGACTGTTAATTGTTTTTAAGTTGTTGACTTATATGTTTAGGATAGAAAATGATGGTTTATGACTCTTAAACTGAAAATGTGGGTCATGAGATGCTTCTACTTCCATTTGGCATTTTATAATAAAAAGTGATGATACTAAATCTACATTTAAGCATCAGTTGCTCCTGAACACAGCATTTAAAATGTATTATCCAGGTAGAACCTACAGGAACATGATCTGGTGACTCAGAAGAGCTTTCATTCTCTGGGACTAAAGTCAAACACTTTGAATCAGCCAGTGCGGAAGTTGCTTTAATGGGGCATTTTGACAATGTTGGTTATACAGACTTCTTATTTCAATTTTTTTAAGTGTATATATTTTAGTAAGTAAATGAATCTTAAGAAAGCTTGATAAATGTTTACATCTATGAAATCAGCACCAAAATCAAGATACATATCCAGCACCCAGGAAAGCTCTCCTATGCCCACTCCTAGTTAATATACTCCAAAAGTTTTGTTTGTTTTTGAACTTGATATGAATGGAATTATAGTTTGTCTTCTTTTGTGCTTGGCCTTCTTTTTCTCAATATTATTTATGTGAAATTCATCCATATATTTGCAGAAATCATAAAACTATTATTGCTGAGTTATATCCCATTGTATGAATACATAACATATATTTATCCATTCACATTATGAGGTTTTTTTCCATGTATTTTGGTGCATATGTGTATGCATTTCTCTTGTATATATAGCCAAGTGTGGAATTACTGAATCCTAGAGTGTTTTTTAGCTACACTAGTTGCCAGCAAACAGTTTTCCAAAGTGGTTTTTACCAATTTACCCCTAGCCAACAACGTGCAAGAGTTCCAGTCACTCTAAATCCTTGCCAACACTTGACATTGGCAGTTCTTTAAATTTTAACTATCCTGTTGGTGGTACAGTAATCTCCTACTAAGGTTTGAACTTGCAATCCTGATGACTAATAATGTTAAACACCATTTGATATATTAATTAACAATCTGGATTGCATGCACAACTTTTAATATAAAAGGTATAATAAAGTAAATATTCTTACTTTTCTTCAGGGATCTTAGATAAAAATAGCTGTCAATTCACAAACTTCACTAAAACCATTCATTATTATCCCAAATTAATAAACGTGAAAGAAAGAAACCAGAATCCCATTTTTAAAAGCCACAGGTCAGCAGTGAGAAAGTACTATAACTGCTGAGCTTCATCTCAAGTAGAGCTTCTCCATTGTTTTGTTTTTTATTCTATGCTAATCCAGTCTAGAGTATGATGTCTGTCACAAATAGTCATAGAAACATATTATCATACTAACTAAAGCAATTATGTCTTAAACTGTGACAACTGTTAGAACAGTGTAAGGGTTAGAGGTTTAGAATGAGATTTCATAAGACATGTTGAGTGGCATTTTATTTGGTACACATAAATGTTTAATATTTTATGTTTTTGGGTATCAGATCATAACTTCATGTGAATTACTCATAATGTATATGAATATGTTATAGTACAGCAAACCATTTAGAGACATGTACTACTATAAATAAGCATGCCTATAAAAAGCTCTTAATAGTTCATTAAACCTCATAATTTGTTGGAGGCACATAAATGACAAAGACTATCCACATGTCTGAAAGCAAGGTAGAGTCTCTGCAAGAATAAGGCCCAAAATGAGGGGAAAACTCCATATTCTGGCACAAAAAGTGAGGTGGATAGTGGCGTCGAAATCTTGATAGCAATGAACCATGCTGGATGTTGGACTAAAAATGCAGTAATCCTGCACTCCATCAAGAGGTTAGAATCATCCTGGGCAACTAGGCACTTAACATTTGTCCACAGGTGCTATTGGTATGTCACCATTACTGGCTACACATATACAGATATTTCAGTAATATGCTTTTTCCTTAAAATCAGATAAATTTGACTTTAATTGGAGCAATTGAATGATGACACTTTGCAAGGTGAGTTCTGGAGTCAGACTTCAGTTTGAGTTTTTGATGTGTCTTTTAATAACCATCTCAGACTCCATTTGCTTCATTGTAATATGGAAGCCAGTAACCACTATTCCCCCACTTTTCTTGAAGTTGTAAAGAAGTTTACATTAAATAACATTACAGAATAAAAATTACTAGAATAATAATACCAGACATTTTCTTATCAGATATTTGGAATATATTAGGATACTTGTCTCTCAGAGAAAAGTGATGGAAAAAAATATGTTAAGTCCTTTAAATTGGCCATCGTTAGACGGTTGTTGGTGCTTGACACATTTATGAGGATTCCTTTTACTTTTGTGTGTACTTTTCTGTATTTTTGAAATTCTCCAAAATATAAAATTAAAAAAAAAAACCTTCTTGTAAAGCAGGCTGGGTGCGGTGGCTCACATCTGTAATCCCAGCACTTTGGGAGGCCAAGGTGGGGAGGATCATGAGGTCAGGAGTTTGAGACCAGCCTTGGCAACATAGTGAAACCCTGTCTCTACTAAAAATACAAAAATTAGCCCGGCATGGTGGCACGTGCCTGTAGTCCCAGCCATTCGGGAGGCTGAGGCAGGGGAATCGCTTGAACCTGGGAGGCAGAGGTTGTGGTGAGTCTAGATCACACCACTGCACTCCAGCCTGGGCAACAGAGCAAGACTTCATCTCAAAAAAAAAAAAAAAAAGTAAAACAGTGCATAAAAGTTAATAACAACATCAACAACCATCAACTCACTTAAACAATGGGCAGAGGACTTAAATATACATTTCCCTAAAGAAGACACAATGGCAATAAGCACATGAAAGGATGTTCAACATCACTAATCATTAGGAAGATGCAAAACGAAAGTACAGTAAGTTACCACCTCACACCCACTAAGGTGGCTGCCATAAAAAATGTAAAACAGAAAATAACAAGTGTTGGTGAGGATGAAGAAAAATTAAAACTCTTGTGCACAGTTGGTGGAAATGTAAAAAGGTACAGCCACTGTGGAAAGACAACATGGCAATTCCTTAGAAGAAAATAAAAATAGCATTACCATATGATCTAACAATTCCACTTCTGGGTGTTTACCCACAAGAATTGAATGCAGAGTTTCAAAGAGATATTTGTACAGGTGTGTTCATGGCAGCAGTGCTCACAGTAGTAAAACGTGAAAGCAACCCAAGTGTCCATCAGCTGATGAATGGATAAGCAAAATGTGGTATATACATGCAATGGGATATTTTTCACCTTAAAAAGGAAGGGAATTATGACATATGCTACAACATGAATGAACCTGGGGGATATTGTGGTAAATAAAATAAGCCAGACACAAAAAGATGAATACTGTAGGATTCTACGTAAACGAGGTAGTTAGAGTAGTCAAAATCATAGAGACAGAGAGTATAATGGTGGATGCTAAGGGCTGAGGAAAGACAGAGGTGGGGAATTATTGTTTAATGAGTACAAAGTTTTGGTTTTGGAAGATGACAATAGTTATGGAGATGGATGGTGGTAATGGTTGCACAATATTATGAATGTCTGTAATATCACTGAATTGTACACTTAAAATGATTAAGATGGTCAATTTTATGTTATATTTATTATAACAATTAAAAAAGAAATGAAAGGTAAAATAGTATAGAAATATAAAATAAAAATGCTGCAATGTAGTGGTTCTCAATGAATTGTGCCCAAGAGTATGGGATCGGTTTGAAAGGTAAATTCCTGGGTTCCACTCCAGATCAACTGAATTAGATACTTTGAGGGTGGCAGCAGCCAGTGGTCTGCATTTTAACGTATCTTCCTGGTGATTCTGATGTACCACTAAAATGTGAGTACCACTCATATAATGAAAATAGCATTGGTCTAAAAGAGAAGAGATATTGATTTTAGTTCAAGATTAACTGGTTTCGTGACCTTGGCCAAGCCAGTTACCTTCTCTAAGCACAGTTTCCTCATCTGCAAATGAGGTCTGGATTATATGACCTCTTGGGCCCTGTCTATTCAGACTTCCAGGGTGACTCTGATACACACAACTTAGGTAAGGGAATGTGGTCTCTGAGAAACTACTCTTCAGCGTTTGACTCTACAACCTGCTGTGTTAGCAGTTTGTCTTTATAACTGTTTGTGTAAAGACACAAACAGTTGTGTCTTTATTAATGGAGTCTTTGTATATATATATGGATGAGGGTTCATTTTCAATTCCAAATATAGTTCTAAAATGTAAATATTGGTTCATACGTAGGAAAGTATTATAGGTTTTTCATTACAAAAGGCATTGGTGTGTGGATTTTACTATTAAGCTTTGATGAATTGGGTTTATGCACTTGTTTTTTATAATTATGCATTCTATTAGATACAGATTGGTGACTTATAATTTTATATGAAACACATTGAAGAAATGTGTACTTAAGCTCTTAGTTATAGCTATTTATTGGTAAAATCTTAGTATGAATTTAAATAGTGTTTTTAAATGACTTTTAAACATAAAAGCTTGTTGGATATTTGTGGAAGCCTGCCACATACCTCTATTTCACAAAATCATGTTACACATTCACAGTATTATAAAATTTTGGCCACTCTTAAGTTATTCTTAGGGAGCAGAGCACATGAACTGGGGAGCAGGAGCTAAAGAATCATTTCTATGAAACCCTGTCATTAATTGCTGGCACCTTTTGGGGCTGAGCACTTGAAAATATTATCAAATTTGTGGGGAAAATAAGTCGTGTTGAACTTGGAAGGCTGTAAGCAAAGGCAATATTCAGAAACGGAAGAAAAAGCGAGGAGTTTGTTTTCTACTCAGATGTGACTGAGCTGCCTTTACTGTCATTTCACGTAACCCCACAGATGCCGATAGCACTTTTGGAACTTGGGCTCCACAAGGTTGGCTCTCAGAGTTGTTCCTTACTCATTTCAGTCACTATTCAAGATCAAGATAGTGGGAGACAAGGAAAGTGCCATGCTGTTGGGCCCTCAGGGTTCAGAGACTGCAATATCCAGGACTAAGAAAAAGGGTTAATACATAGTAACTGTTCACAGGAAGCACCTTCCATCTCATAGTGGTCTATTATTTGCAGGTTTAAAGGGTCTTGTGGATAACGGGGGTACTTAACTTTAAATAACTGAAAACATTATTATTTTTTAAATCCCTAAATAATTTGGCAGCAGTAAGCTGGAATGAAACTGCATAAAGAGCAAATGTGAGACTTGAAATGTTGCATAGATGGGGATTTAAAACAAAAGCACAGACAGGTGTTTATTTGTGCCTCGAAGCAAGTTGAATCCCCCCTGGATGCACAAAGTAGCAAAATAACAAGTCTAGGTGTTTAGCACAGTTAGGATCTCTGGGTGGGCATTATTTTTTAGGGAGGAAATTAAAAGGAAAAAGCAATGGAGTGTGAAAATATGTGATCTTTATTTTGTTCCCATTTTTGCTGACTGTGTAGGAATGGAAAAGGGCCATCAAAAACTTAATCTAATCCTGATACATGTAAGCCTATTTTATTTGATTTATAGAAATTGGAAAGGTTTAATATAAAACAATCATCCCTACTCTGCCTGGTGACCCTTAATTGTTTGCACTTAAAGAACATAGCAGAGCAGGAGACTTCTAGTTTTATCTAAGATGGAGAAGCCTCTCCTTCTTCCAGGTCCTCCCTCTTATAACTAAAGCCCTAAATATAATACAAGAGATAAACAAACATAAGAAGACTCTGGCCGCAGAAAGAAGTTGGGTTGCCTAGGCACCTTTGGACTTGAGGAACAACATAGCAATGATTCCTGTGTTTTCTTATCACTTTGATATGTCACAAACAGAGTACTACAGAATCTCCAACCCCAAATCACCAAAAGCCACAGAAAAAATAAACTTGTTTTCTGTAGCCAAAGATCTGGAAAATGGGTGCTTAATAATAGAAATCTATTTTAGCAATGGCTGCCCTACTCCAGCCAAACAAATGGAACAGTGGAAAAGCTGTACCCGTCCCGCTCAGTTCCAGTGGAGCCAAGCACTAGCCGATTCTCAGTAACATCTATTGGGCCGGGCGTGGTGGCTCACGCCTGTAATCCCAGCACTTTGGGAGGCTGAGGCGGGAGGATCACGAGGTCAGGAGATCAAGACCATTCTGGCTAATATGGTGAAACCCCGTCTCTACTAAAGAAAATACAAAAAATTAGACGGGCGTGGTGGCGGGCACCTGTAGTCCCAGCTACTCGGGAGGCTGAGGCAGGAGAATGGCGTGAACCCGGGAGGCGGAGCTTTCAGTGAGCCGAGGTTGCGCCACTGCACTCCAGAGAGAGACTCGTCTCAAAAAAAAAAAAGAAAAGAAAAAGAGGATAATGAGTTAAATTGTTTCTGGTATTGCAACTCAAATTCTAAGTTCTCTTGGCACATTTTGAACAAAGCCCAAGATTCTCATGTGTGGATCATTTTCAGTTAGGTGTGAGCTTTCAACTCACAGGAAACTTGACTGCATAAAATCAATTGCAGAAGCAGAATAAAAAAAATGAGATGTAACATATCGACTCAGAAGGGATTTTCAAAGGCCCTTGGGTTTAAAGTCATTTGAGGTTTAATTGTCTCTGACAATCTCAGCAATCGAAGAAAACTGTTTGAGTAGTGTTCAATTCAATCCTTCCTGACTTTGTTGACCATGACTAAAGATTACTGGATGAAATGTCAAAATTATATTCATGAAGGCAGGAATGTATATTGATCATGGTTCACAGTTAGGAAAACATTACTGTTTACCTTAAATATAACAGGGTAGGCTGAGATAGAAGTATAAACATCGTTGTGATAAATGAAAAGTTCAGACAAAATGCATGTGATCCTTATATGTAAGAAAAGCCACATATACTCACTGCCCAGAGACTATAATGAGAAATTTAGAGCAAGATTTTCCTGTGCGCTGTTTTAGAGGGCAAAACAGTCAATTGTTTAGGGGTCAAAAGTCAAATTCTCAATCTGTGTAAATTTGGCATTTAGTAAATATTGTACATTTAACAAATTTATTGACCACATGCTAAATACCCAGGCTATTCTAGGAGATGTGGATCTATTAGTAAACCAAGCAGACAAAACCCTCATCTCATGAGGCTTTTATTCAGGCTTTTATTGAGATCCAGACAATAAATAATAAAGATAATAACTAATCTATGTAGCATACTAGAGGGTGCTAAGTATAATTAAACAACAATAACAAGAGCACAGTGGGAACAAATGGATGTGTCAGGTGTAGACAGTCAGTTGCAATTAAAAGGGGTGATCAAGGTAGGCCTGGTAGTAAAGGTAAATTTTGCAGAAAGATAGGAACGAGGTGAGAAAAGAAGTTACCTAGATGCCTGAGATAAAAAGTCTTCAAAAACAAACAACCCCATCAAAAAGTGGGCAAAGGATAAGAACAGACACTTCTCAAAAGAAGACATTTATGCAGCCAACAGACACATGAAAAAATGCTCATCATCACTGGTCATCAGAGAAATGCAAATCAAAACCACAGTGAGACACTATCTCCCACCAGTTAGAATGACGATCATTTAAAAGTCAGGAAACAACAGATGCTGGAGAGTATGTGGAGAAATAGGAAGGCTTTTACACTGTTGGTGGGAGTGTAAATTAGTTCAACCATTGTGGAAGACAGTGTGGCGATTCCTTAAGGATCTAGAACTAGAAATACCATTTGACCCAGCCATCCCATTACTGGATGTATACCCAAAGGAGTATGAATCATGCTGCTATAAAGACACATGCACACATATGTTTATTGCAACAGTATTCACAATAGCAAAGACTTGGAACCAACGCAAATGTCCATCAATGATAGACTGGATTAAGAAAATGTGGCACATATACACCATGGAATACTATGCAGCCATAAAAATGGATGAGTTCATGTCCTTTGCAGGGACATGGATGAAGCTGGAAACCATCATTCTCAGCAAACTATCACAAGGACAGAAAACCAAACACTGCATGTTTTCATTCATAGGTGGGAATTGAACAATGAGAACACTTGGACACAGGGAAGGGAACATCACACACCAGGGGGTGGGGGGCTTGGGGAGGGATAGCATTAGGAGAAATAAACACCTAATGTAAATGACGGGTTCATGGGTGCAGCAAACCAACATGACACACGTGTACCTATGTATCAAACCTGCATGTTGTGCACATGTACCCTAGAACTTGAAGTATAAAAAAAAAAAAAAGTCTTCCAAGCTGAAGAGCTCTCTGAGCAAAGTTCCCAAGGTAGGAGAGTAGGTGGTGTGTTCCAATAACAACACAGAAGCCAGGACAGAGAAAGTGGAGTGAAAAAGAGGAAGGAGAAAAAGACGAAGTCAGAGCTGTAACAGATTGCCACACCAAGTAAGGACGTAGGCTTTTACCCAGAGTGGACTAGACAGGCATTGGAGGATTTAAGCAGAGTGACGTGATCCGAGTTAGTTCTAAATGGATACATCTTGCTCTTTTCTGGTGGTTTAGATGAGATGTGTGAAAGAAAGAGAGAAGTCAAGAGTAAGGTTTTTGTCCTGAAAAACTGAAATAATAATTGCCCTCAACAGAGATTGTGAATGGAGCAGATTTGGGATAAATATTTTTTATAGAGTTCAAATTTAGATGTACTCAACTTAAATTGCATGTTAAGCATAAAAGTAGAATTATTGAATGTAAAATTTGGATATACTTTTGAAGTATGAAGTCCAGCATGGAGTTCAAAGCTAGGATATGCATTTCAGTGTAGTAAGCAATTAGATAGTATTTGAAGTCATGGGAGTTGTTACCAAGCTTGTAAAGAAAGGACCTAGGACTGAGCATTGGGAAACTCCAAGGTTTAAGGGCAGCAAGAAGAGGAAGAAAGAGAAAAGGAAGTTGAAAAGGATTACAATAAAAGAATAACATGCTCTGGAAGACAAATGGGCAATATTTCAAGGAAAAAGGAGTGATCACTTCCGTTAAAAACTGCTGAGAGGCAAATTTAGAAGACTAAATTGCAAGATCATAGGATAGTTCTATTTTTAATACTCTGAGAAACCTCCATGCTGTTTTCTATAATGGCTGTACCAATTTAGATTCCAATTTACAGTGTACTAGTGTTCCGCTTTCTTCATATCCTCACCAACGCTTGTTATCTTTTGTATTTTTGACAATAGCCATTCTAACAGGTGTGAGGTAGTATCTCATTGTGGTTTTGATTTGCATTTCCCTGATAATTAGTGATTCTGATAACCTTTTCATGCACCTGTTGCCCATTTATATGTCTTCTTTTAAGAAATGTCTGTTCATGTATTTTGTCCGTTTTTAGCTGGGTTATTTGTTTTCTGCTACTGAGTTTTATAAATGACTTGTTTTTAATATGAACTCCTTTTCATATGCATGGTTTGCAAATATTTTCTATTTTATTTTAAGTTTCAGAATACATGTGCAGGTTTGTTACATAAGTAAACGTGTGCCATAGTCGTTTCCTGTACCTATCAACCCATCACCTAGGTATTCAACCCATCACCAGGTATTTAAGCCCAGCATCCATTAGCTATTTTTCCTGATGCTCTCCCTACCCCCACCCCACCCCCAAAGACAGGCCCCAGTATGTTGTTCCTCTCCCTGTGTCCTTGTGTTCTCATTCTTTAGCTCCCACTTACGAGTGAGAACATGCAGTGTTTGGATTTCTGTTTCTGCATTTGTTTGCTGAGGATAATGGCTTCCAGCTCCATCCAGGTCCCTGCAAACGACATGATCTCATTTCTTTTCATGGCTGCATGATATTCCTTGGTGTATATGTACCACATTTCTTTTATCCATTCTATTATTGATGGGAATTTTGGTTGATTCCATGTCTTTTCTATTGTGAATCATGCTGCAATAAACATAATGCGTGCATGTATCATTATAATAGAATGATTTATATTCCTTTGGGTATATAGCCAGTAATGGGATTGCTGGGTCAAATGGTATTTTGGCTTTTAGGTCTTTGAGGAATGGCCACACTGTCTTCCACAATGGTTGAACTAATTTACATTCCCACCAACAGTGTAAGAGCATTCCTATTTCTCCACAGCCTCGCCAGCATCTGTTGTTTCTTGACTTTTTAATAATCACCATTCTGACTGGCGTGAGATGGTGTATCATTGTGGTTTTGCTTTGCATTTCTCTAATCATCAGTGATGTTGAGCTTTTTTGCATATGTTTGTTGGCTGCATAAATGTCCTCTTTTGGGAAGTGTGTGTTCATGTCCTTTGCATACTTTTTAATGGGGCTGTTTGTTTTTATCTTGTATATTTGTTTACATTCCTTGTAGATGCTGCATATTAGACCTGTGTCAGATAGATTGCAAAAATTTTCTCCCATTCTGTAGGTTGTCTGTTCACTCTGATAATAGTTTCTTTTGCTGTGCAGAAGCTCTTTAATTAGGTCCCATTTGTCAATTTTGGTGTGCAAATATTTTCTCCCATTCCATAGATTACTCTGTTGATTTCTTTTTTGGCTGTGCAGGTGCTTTTTAGTTTAATGCCATCCCATTTGTCTATTTTTGCTTTTGTTGCCTGTGGTTTTCATATCATATTTTATAAGTCATTGCCCAGATCAAAGTCAAGAAACTTTTTCACTACATTTTCTTCTAGTAGTTTAACAGTTCCATTTAAGTCTTTAATCCATTTTGAGTTGATTTTTGTGTACATTGTGAGATAAAGATACAATTTCATTCTTTTGCATGTGGATATCTAGTTTTCCTAACATTTCTAAGAGAATATTATTTCTTCATGTGTTTTTGGCACCTTTGTCAAAGCTTAATTTAATGTAAATATGTGTATTTATTTCTGTTCTCTCTATTCTGTTTATTCTGTTCCATTGGACAGAGATACCTGCACTCTTTTTTTCTTCTTTTTTTCTTTTTTTTGAGAAGGAGTCTTGCTCTGTCACCCAGGCTGGAGTGCAGTGGTGCAATCTTGGCTCACTGCAATCTTGGCTCACTGCAAGCTCAGCCTCTCAGGTTCACACCATTCTCCTGCCTCAGCCTCCCCAGCAGCTGGGACTACAGGCGCATGCCACCACGCCCAGCTATTTTTTTTTGTATTTTTAGTAGAGACGGGTTTTCACCATGTTAGCCAGGATGGTCTCGATCTCCTGACCTCGTGATCTGCCTGCCTTGGCCTCCCAAAGTGCTGGGATTACAGGTGTGAGCCACTGCGCCCAGCCGATATCTGCACTCTTCAGTTCACTGCAGCATTATTCACAATACCAAAATAGAGAAACAACCTCAATGTCATTTGAAGGATGAATGGATAAAGAAAGTAAAGAAATATTATCGAACCTTCAGAAAAAGGAAGTCCTGCTATTTTTGACAACATGGAGATACCTGGATAACATTATATTAAGTGAAATAAACTGGACACAGAAAGACAGATACTGCATGATCTCACGTATAAGTGGAATATAAAATAGTCAAACTCATAAAAGCTGTGAATAGAATGGTGGTTACCAGGGGTAGTGGGGAGAGAAAAATCAGGAGATGTTGCTCAAATGGTACAAAGCTTTAGTTATTCATGATAAGTGAGTTCTAGAAATCTAATGTACAGCAAGGGGGTTACAGTTCACAATATTGTTTAGTGGGAATTTTTAAAGAGTGAAGATCTTAAGTGTCCTCACCACAAAAAGTGGTAACTATTTTTGTGATAGATATGTTCATTAGCTTCACTGTAATGATCTTTCAAAATGTATACATATATTGAAACACCAAGTTGTACAATTTAAATATATACAGTTCTTATTTGTCAGTTACACCTTGATAAAGGTGAAAAGTTTTTAAAAAAGAAGAAAGTTGAGAATCGTTTGCTGGATGCAGCAAGTGGAGGTCAGTGGTGACGTTGATGAGAACCATTTCAGAGGAGTAGTGAGGGAGAGAGGTGTAGAAGAGACTGAAGAGAGAACTGGCCGAGACAAGGTAGAAGCAGAATGGACAATAATTTTGAAGAATTGTGCTACAAATAGGAACAAAGGAATTAGGTAGTGGCTGTGAGGCAAGATATAATTTTAAGATGAAATTAGGCCTGGCGCAGTGGCTCACACCTGTAATCCCAGCACTTTGGGAGGCCAAGGTGGGTGGATCACCTGAGGTTGGGAGTTCGAGACCAGCCTGACCAACATGGAGAAACCCCGTCTCTACTAAAAGTACAAAATTAGACGGGTATGGTGGCACATACTTGTAATCCTAGCTACTCAGGAGGCTGAGGCAGGAGAATCGCTTGAACCCAGGAGGCGGAGGTTGCAGTAAGCCGAGATTGTGCCATTGCACTCCAGCCTGGGTAAGAAGAGCGAAACTCTGTCTCAAAAAAAAAAAAAAGATGAAATTAATAATATACATTTGCAAATACAATGGGAATGACCCCGTTGAAAGATAAAAGGAAAATGATGATATGGGAGAGAAGATAAAGTTGCTGGAATAATAGCCTCGAGTAGGAGAAAGGAAATGGGATCTACTGATGAAGGTGGAGATATTGGCTATGAACAGCAGCACAGAAAGTTTATCTATAGCAATATAAGTTAAAGCAGAGTGCAAGAACACAGATGCTGGCAGGGAGAAGATTTAGTAGTACAAGGTTCTAGAATTTCTCAGTCAGTAAGTAGAAAGCAAGGTCAGCCTCCAAAAATTAGAACAAGGTGCTTGGAAATGTGAGGAGCTAAAAGGTGTGTAACTGTTACCTGAGAACCTGAGGGCCAAGGGAAGCCTGATGCACATATCAAAGCTTCAGAGTATCAGCCAAAAGCAAACACAGTTTCTAATTTACTCTCAACTTACCTCCCTTAGGGATAGGAGTGATTAGGGTCAATTTAGTTGTTTTTTTCTTCTCTCTCTCAATAATGTATTTTGTAGTTTTCTTAGCACATTCGAACTATTGCAGGTTGAGTATCTCTTACCCAAAATGCTTGGGACCTGAAGTGTTTCAGATTTTGGGTAACTTTTTGGGGGGGATTTTGGGTAACTTTTTGGGGGGATTTTGGAATATTTGCACATACATAATGAGATATCTTGAGGATAGGACCCACATCAAGACACAACATTTATTTTTATATGCATCTTATACACATCTTCTGAATGTAATTTTATGTAAAACTTTTAATAATTTTGTGCGTGAAAGAAAATTTCTTTCATTGAAATATCAGCAAAAGTGTCACTATCTCAGTCACTCATGTGTACAGTCTGTGATTGTTTAGCATCATCATCATCATTCCTGACTCTGAATTTACATGCTACCCATAAGCAATCATTTTCTTACACTTACTGATACATAAGTACTTATTGATACATAAGTAAAAAATATGACATACCCTTAGTATAGTGAAAAAATAATGTGTTCAGGGTAACTAAGCAGCATAATAGCGTCCTCAGTATACCTGTATCAGTTGTTTAAAAATGGCAACACCAAACAATGGCAGGCCTTCAGACTCCACCTACAATGCTGTTTTGAGCAAAATGTTACGCTGTATTTTCGTTTTTTAGATGAGAATAAACATCGGAAGCAGTTGAGGGACCAGGAATTGAATCCTCTAGGGATGAGGAGACATTCTGCTATATGGCTTTTAAAAATGTTTCCTCCAGAGTCATTGGCCTTATTTAACAATGGTTTTTGTCTTAGAAGTCTCTCTTGGATTTTTATAAACTGATATGATTTTGCACTTTGTTATGAATGCACATGGATCTCGTCCTTCAATAAGCCAGTCACACATATTCACCATATCATCTACAGGCACTTTTTTCTGCAGTGTTAACCATGTCATCTTCATCATTGTGCACCTGCATTTTGACCATGACCCACCACATGAAATCAGGTGTGGAACTTTCCACCTGTGGGGCCAAGTTGGTGTTCATAAGGTTTTGAAGTTTGGAGCATTTAGCAATTATGGATGCTCAACCTGTATAACATAAATTACTGAAAACTCTTGAGCTACTCAATGGCCTCCCTTCCACTGTTACTGACAGATAAAAGATAGGTGTTAGTTTTAAGCACAAGGCAGTGAGGACAACTAAGATCATGGAATCTGGACCAGATTGCCTAAGTTATGACCCTGACTCTACTTCATGTTAGCCCTGAGTCTATGGGCAGCTTCTCTGGATCTTTTTTTTTTTTTTTTTTGGTAAGCTGACAATTACTGTGGATTCTTGGTATGAAGGATATGCTATATAAGTCATAGTTATTGTTAATGCAAGCTTAATTTTTTCATCTTATGTGCCCCCATACAAGACTGACCCTAACCTTGCTCTTTTATGTAACATCAGCATTATATGTACACAGCCATAGGCTCCAGAGACCTTAGAAATTATCTAACTCAGAATCTTCATTTCACAGACATTTCAGCTGAAGTCCAGAGACAGGATATAAATTGGTCAAAGATATAAGGCTAATTAGTATTTATACCTCATATTATACCCAGTTTTCTGACTTCCATCAGGGTCAATCATCTATTTCTTCTTGATATTTACAAACCTTCAGTTCCCTCTTCCCCTATTAATATTGTTGATCTTTTCCCAGATAGCGCTGGCTTCCTCTCAGCAGCATCTAAAGATGGTGATGGCATTGCTCTGATAAATAATAATAATAAAAATAATAGTTGACATTATAGATGGGGACATCCTGAGACAATATCCAATGACCAGTAGAATCATCTGGGTTATAGGCAGACACATCAGCTAGAAAATAATGAAATAGACACAAGTTATGATCTTCAGGGATCTCTGTGTGTAGATTCTATCCATACCTATGTGTCTTCTTTCCTCTTTATATTTATGGTCTAGTCAAGAATCACTACCTTTATCTGGCACCATAGCCTGAACCCTATAACAGTCACATGGTACTTTTCAAACCTATACAGTATGTTAGCACACTGTGTGGGTCTGTGTCATTAATTAGAATATGGAATGCTTAAACTTTCAACACTTGGTCAGATTGCAGAATAATTAATCTTTGGTCTCTTTACTTACGGTATCTCCCATGCCTGCAGGGTCAGGAAGAGCTTGAAAAGCAGCGGTGGGTGTCATGGAAGGCTGCAAACCAGTCATCCTTTCAGGATTAGCACCTGGTGCAAGTCATGTTATGCTAGAACCTGGTCTCAGTTTTTCAGGCATAGAAAAGAATGAAATTAATACGCCCAGAGGTGACTATTCAATTTGCAGTAGATTTACACTAAATAACATAAAACTAGTATGTTAAAGAGAAACTTACTTACTCATGTTAATAAAGAATAGTTTTCCCCAGATACCATCATGTCTAATAAAGTAAAAGAGGCATGTGTTAATCCCCTATCCACAGCTTCATTTTCCACTCTCCAGGCATATTGGAAACCAAATAATACATCAATTTGCTTTGTGACACAAACTGAGAATGAGATAAGCAACACAATTTAAGGGAATTTATGCCTAACATCTGGAAACGTCCAGGAAATTGCCTTATCCTAGAATATAGTCACAATCATTCAACACAAGTTGATTGAGCATCTGTGAAACATGAAGTACTATCATAGGCCAGATATATGCCCATTTGAAGATCACATTCTTCTAGAGGTGGTAGGTGTGGGCAGACATATAACAAACACTAAATATAAATGTGAAGGTAATATGAAAAACAGTAAAAGTTAGAGCAGGGTAAAGAAGATAGGGTAGCGTTAAGGGGAATTAAGTAATCAGGGATAACCTCATTGAGAAGGTGATATTTAAGCAAAGATTTGGAAAGGAATTCTGGGAATAGAGAATCCAGACAGAGCAAATAGCTTAAAAATGGGCCCCAAGGCAGTAGCATGTCTGGTGAGTCAGAGGAATTTCTAGGAGGTAGATGTGGCTGCAACATGATGAGTGAGAAGTAATAGAAGAGGTTATTAGAGAGGCGATGACTATTCAGATCATAGAGAGTTATGGAGATCATTGAAAGAACTTTGACTTTGACTCTGAGTGGGAGAGAAAATCATTAGAGTGTTGCTAATAAAAGGGTGATATCTGACTCTTAGAAAATAATGCTGCCATTTGTATTGAGGACAACTAGGGAGCAAACATGAAAGCAGAGATATCAACATCTCTGTCCTTTGGCAATGCTGAATGTTCACTGACAAATATTATTCTTCCTGACATTATTTTTACCTAGTGGATTTGTTTTATTAGACATGCTGATTTTACTAGTTAAGACACATTCAAAAGAATGTTTCTATCAGTCACAAAAACATGCTTTTCCCCCAATTTTATATCTATTTAAATGGTCCCACTCTAAATATTGAAGACTGAATTGGAGAAGAATTGTCAATATATGGTATCTGTGGTTGGGCATGGTGGCTCATGCCTGTAATCCCTGCATTTTGAGAGGCCAAGGTGGGTGGATTGCTTGGGTCCAGGAGTTTAAGACCAACCTGGGCTGTAACATAGTGAGATCCTGTCTCTATGAAAAAATAAAAAAATTAGCCAGGCATAGTGGTACACCCCTGCAGTCCCAACTACTCGGGAGGCTGAGGTGGGAAGATCATCTGAGCCCAGAGAGGTCAGGACTATAGTGAGCCAGGATCAAGCCACTGCACTCCAGCCTGGGTGAAAGAGTGAGACCTTGTCTCGGGGAAAAAAAAATATATATATATATATATATATATGCACATACACATTCATATATGAATTTGTATATGTATTCATATAAGTATATATATATATTACAGGCCAGGTGTGGTGGCTCACGCCTATAATTCCAGCAATTTGGGAGGCCAAGGCAGGTGAATCACTTGAGGTCAGGAGTTGGAGACCAGCCTGGCCAACATCGTGAAGACCCGTCTCTACCAAAAATACAAAAAATTAGCAGGGCGTGGTGGCATGTGCCTGTAATCCCAGCTACTCAGCAGGCTGAGGCAGGAGAATCGCTTGAACCTAGGAGGCAGAGGTTGCAGTGAGCCAAGACTGCGCCACTGCACTCCAGCCTGGGCGATGGAGTGAGCCTCTGTCTCGTAAATAAATAAAGACCAAGCACGGTGGCTCACGCCTGTAATCCCAGGACTTTTGGAGGTGGAGGCGGGTGGATCACCTGAGGTCAGGAGTTAGAGACCAGCCTGGCCAACATGGTGAAACCCCATCTCTACTAAAAATACAAAAATTAGCCAGGTGTGGTGGCACATGCGTGTAGTCCCAGCTACTCAGGAGGCTGAGGCAGGAGAATTGCTTGAACCAGGGAGGCAGAGGTTGCAGTGAGCCGAGATCGCGGCCGCTGCACTCCAGCCTGGGCGACTGAGGGAGACTCTGTCTCAAAATAAATAAATAATTTATACATATACAAAATATAATAATATATATTTACACACATACATACATACATATGGTATTTGTTGTTCTACACCCTCCAAACCATCTTCTCAGTCACCCTAGCTCTCTTTTCACTGCTTTCCTCTCCACTGCACTGCATTTTGGAAGTAATCCTGGAGCAGAGAAATCTATGTCAGTTCTTAATCAAGTAAGGGAGATCCAGATCTCAGATTTTCAGAATGAGATGTCAACGGGTGCTACACAAAAATAACAAAGAGGATTGCTCCCCTCATCCTCAACTCTAGGCCCTTCTGGGTAAAATTAACTACTTTTACGATTTAAAAACATTTAATCAAAAATCCAAACAAATCTCAGGAATGCAAGAGAAGGGGACACAGGAGCTTCCCCCTCTCCAAATGCCACCAATATGTACTATGAAAACTATTCTAGTTTCTCAAAAAATAAGAAAGCGCTGACTGTGTTCCGGGTTTGTTTTCTCCATATAGGAAATGGAGAGGAGGCTCAGCAACATGTGAGCATATCTTGACACAGCACTGAGAGAATGTCAAGTGAAAGAGTCCTACACAGGGTCCCTGAGGAGAAAGTCAGGATGTGCCCTATGCATGTGCACTCAGGGAAGGAGTCCCAAATGAGGGCCAAGTGAAAGTGAATTCTATGCAGGATTCACAAGGGGTAATTGCATGAATGGACTTGCATGTGTGCACCCAAGGAATCTGCCTCCAGAGAAGGCCAAGTGAAAAGAAATCTTAGGCTGGATTCCTAAGAGGAGTGCACAGGAAGTGGCCAGCTTATGTACACTCAAGGATCATGAACTAGAGAAGGCCTGGTGAAAGGGCATTCAATGCAGAATTTGTAAGATTAAGCACAGGAAGGGGCCTGCATATTTGCATGTTAGATTCAGGAAAAAGGCAAGTGAAAAGAATTTTATGCTGGGTTAGTAAAAGGAAATAGAGAGAAGGCACACACACTTGTGCTCTAGGGAAAGAGCCAGAGTGAAAGGGTGTTCACTTAGTTTCTAACAAGTAACGATGGCAAGTATCCTGTATGTGTGCATTCAGGGAATCAACCCCCAAAGATTCATCATTACTAATAGCATTTATTGCGTTGCAGACAACATTATTTAGCATTTATCATACACCAGACTCCTTTACATAATTTCTTTAATCATCATAACAATCCTATAGGTAGGCTATATGATTGTCCTTATTTTACCAACAGGGGATTAGTGACATTAAAAATCTTCCCAAAACCAAACAGACAGTGTGTACTGAAGCCAAGATGTAAACCCAGATCAGTCAGCTTTGAAGCCTAGAGGTCTTATAGAAATGCTTCAAAAACACAAGGATGACCTTTACAACACATTAGTGGATCTAACTAATTTTTAAAGCAACAAGAAATAACGAAGGTCATATAAAATAACCCTTAAAAATATAAACAAAGATGTTTCTAAACAGGAATATTCTGATGTAGAATAATTTTGCATAAAGATGGAAGAAAGACAAAGAATTTGTTGTCAGGGACTGTGGTACCAAAAAGCTATCTTGTGGTGTATGTAGTTCCAACTAAAATTCTAAGAATCCCACTGGTTTCTGACCAGGAAACTAACTTTTAAAGAGATACATTTATTTTGGACCCGTATAACATCTCCTCTACGGCATCAGGACAAATTATCTTCACCAGTGGATAACACATGTGCCTGAAAGCTCCTCCTCTCAGACTCTGTCTTCTACCTGCCCTTTTCTCTTATGAATCCAGCCTAGGTCTCCCTTTCACTTGACCTCTCAGATCTGATTCCCTGAGTGCACACATACAGGACACTCTCATCCTTACTTCTTAGGAATCCAGGTTACCATCCTGTTTACTTGACCTCTTCTTGGACTTTTTCCCAGAGAACACACATGTAGGCCCCTTCCTGACTGACTTTTCCACTTGGAGATTCTGTGTAGAACCCTCTTTCACTTGGCTGTCTCTCACAGCTGATTTCCTGAGTGTACACATACAGGCCCTTTCCCACATTTACCACTTAGGAATCCAACCTGTGTCCCTTTCACTTACCTTATGTCAGGGCAGTTCCTCAAGTAGACAAATGCAAGGCTTCCCCTGCTCTTCCTTCTTAGGAATTCAGTGTTAGAAGCCTTTCACTTCGTTTACTCTCTGGGCTGCTTTCCTGAGTGTAAACGCATAGGCGTCTTTGTGCCCTTAATTCCAGGAATCAAGCTTAAGACTCACAGATTTTTAATGTCACTAAGCCCCCATTGGTAAAATAAGGACAATAATATAGCCTACCTACTGGATTGTTATGATGATTAAAGAAATTATGTAAAGGAGTCTGGTGTATAAAAAATCCTAAATAGTGTTGTTTGCAATGCAATAAATGCTATTAGTAAAGATTATGATGATGATGATAATGATTACTATAAGAGAAGGCTGATTAGATAGACCATGAACGGCTTGAGAGTTCAGACTAAAAGGTTGTATTTAGATACAATGTGCAGAGATTGGAGAGGCAAAGTTTTAAACTTACTCTGACATTTTTAAGTCTAGTAAATGATAGTACCATGAACAAACAATGAGAAATTAGAAAAATTGAATCGGGGTCTGACCAATGAGTGTCATGGGTGTTGTCACTTCACCAGGGCTGTTATATAATTTAAATTCTTCTCAAGCAACAATGGGAACCTGGTAATTTTATAATCAACCAATCATCAGAGAGCTATGTAAAATGTACAATTCATAGTAGAAAAGAACACTAGGTATTATGGGTATATAACTGTTATAACTGTCTCATATTATACAAATAAGTACAAATAAGTAATTTAAGAGAATACCCTGTCTTCCCTTTTTTTTTTTTGAAGCAGAGTTTCACTTTTGTTGTCCAGGCTGGAGTGCAATGGCACGATCTCGGCTCACTGCAACCTCTGCCTCCCAGGTTCAAGCAATTCTCCTGCCTCAGCCTCCTGAGTAGCTGGAATTACAGGCACCCGCCACCACGCCCAGCTGATTTTTTGTATTTTTAGTAGAGACAGTGTTTCTCTATGTTGGCCAGGCTGGTCTCGAACTCCAGACCTCAGGTGATCCACCTGCCTTGGCCTCCCAAAGTGCTGGGATTACAGGCATGAGCCACCACGCCCAGCGGAGAATACCCTGCCTTTCTAGGCTCCTTTATCTGAAGAGATGGCACCCTGTCAGTAATCTAGCCCTTTGAGGATAATGGTCCTATCTTGATTAAGTACCAATCATTCTAATTCTGATATGTTTTCCAGCCTTCTTAGTCAACAGAGAATCCCATTTATGTGGGATCCATGGGCTGCAGCCATATGATTTTGCCTTTGGTGTAAAAGGATTCTATCTACTGGACTTGTCCCTTAGACCTCTGAACTGTCCTCTGTTCTGGCCTGGGCATGTGAGTTCCCAGTCAGCTCCTTTATCCATGCTGAAATATCCTCTGACTAGCCTTACCACTCCTCTTCTAGCCAGTTGATTACAAATTCCATAAAAGCTTCTCTTTGGCCTCTATTCCGGTTCTTTGTCATCTCCTGTTCTAAGCCTTAGCTCTACCCTCCCACTCAATCTCCCACCCAGAGATTTTCATCATCCAATCTGGAACATCACCCTGATTGCTACTCCTCCTTCAGTAACTCTAGATCTGAGCTTCTCCTCTGACATAATGTAATGTACAGTTAACACACATGCCTTAGATCATGCAATACACTAGCATTCCATTGTGAAACAGAAGGAGGCTGGAACATATGGGGCCATATGGGAAGGTGAGATGAGGATTGCAGCAGTTTACCTAAGTTCCATCCATGAAATAGAATGCATAGTTACTGTTCCACCCAGCTGAGACAGGGAGTTAACCAAAAGCCACTTGGAAGAGGTAAGAAAAACATGTTATTGAAAAATTACCTAAGTGTATGTAGTATGTATGTAATTTATAGTAGAAAAACATTTAGAGATTTGAGAGTCAAATAGCAGTAGCCTTCTTGGAAAAAAATGACAAAGATTCACTAGTGGTTTGCAATTTTATGTAAAGCATTCAGAATTCATTCCTATCAGATGTATTTTTTGTATGGTTCTTCTTGAGATGGGACACAACGGCTTCTAATGAAATCATTAGGAATCTCTCAACATCACCCATACTGTTTCTCTCTCTCTCTCCTAGTCTCACTCCTGAAGCTGGATCAGCAAGTGAATAAACTCTCTTACCATTTAGCTTTTGTTAAACAAGGCAAACACTCTGAAACATGACTCTGAAAGATTTCCCTAAGAAGAGGAAAGTGATAAAGTGGTGGACAAAACACCTTTGAGGAGAGAGATGCAAAATAGTTTTTCACTAATAAGTTGTGTATTTTTCTTAATTAAGGTGATTTCTGCAAAACCACACTTGACATGTTTGCCTGAAGCTTGGACAAAAATGAGTTAAGATTGCTTGCAAAGACATTTGTGTAATAACTGCCACAGGGCTCCCTGTTTTGGACATTTATTATAAAACAGAGATAAAAGGGTTTCACAATGAGAATAAATAAACTCAAGTGGCTCTTGGTCTACTTGGTTGTATGATCAATGTGACTCCATTCTTGTGGTGCTTAATAATTTCCAAATCCATCCTACCAAATATCAAACACTCCCCATGACTAGCAGTTGTCTTGCTAACCATTTAAATTCACTCCAGGCACACTTCAATGCATGACATATGATATACGTAGTCTCTTCTTCCACATGCACAGTTCTTTGGAAGAGTTCAGCCTTTTGTCTAAGCAATGCACTAAAGACTAAGAAATGTCATCTCCATCAACATTTGTTACTAAGACTGTAACTGTTGGTGAGAATGTAGTTTTTCTCACTTATTAAAAGGAGTAATACTTCAGACCTGTTTTCAGATCACACCTCTGCCTAATGGTGCAATATCTTTCTGTTGTGATTTAATTTTGTCTTCAGGCAGAATATAAAGTATGACTTTAAAAATTCCCTCCACCACAAAGGATCATTTCATTTCTCCTTATTTTGGAAGGAGCAAAGTGTGGTTTCTTGTGCAGGGGCCAAGCAGAAACAGCAAGTGACTTTATGATACTGCTTTGTCAACCAACAGTGTTGTCTATTGCCTTCAGAAACACTTATTTGATAAGGCATTTCAATTCACAGTGCTGATTACAACAAAGGCAGAGCAAGGTATGTGAGAGATAGAGTCACTCTTCATTCCTTTTATAAAGCAAGTTAATTGAAAGTGGAAATTGTTCTAGGCCCAGAAATAACAAAGGAGAGCAGGATGAGAGTCAGAATGTTTTAGAGAAGGATTGTCTCTCTTATTGTTTGATCATTCCTAGTTAATTGTACTTCATTTTTAAAAATGTATTCTTTGGTTTCCACTAATCCCCTGATGACCTCCATCAGTGACCATCAGCTATTTCTTATTCTATGCATTTACCCACTGACACCTGAAGGCATAAGTTTGAGGTTTGACTCATTGCTTTCCTTTTTTGACCCCACATATGCACCCACTGCTTTATTGTTCATCAGATACCTGGCCTCTTCCTTCCCCCTCTTTTTAGTTCACATGTGGGCCTGAACCACAGAAGTTCCAGCTTTTATTTTTAATTGCTCCACACAGAGTCAGCTTCTAACTTCTCCACTCAGGCCATACTTAATAAGGTTCAGAGCAAACAACTTTTCTTCCTATTCTCATCTTTTCTAACCGATTCCTCCCTCATTTTGCCCTGGTCCTCCAAATCTGCAGCCACAAATACGTAGAAGTTTTTTAAGAAAAGTGAAACAAGTCATGAAATAAAGTCCTACATCCCTGGAATATGACAATGGCTATCTGTAAAAGGGGAGAGGCTTTCCTTCTCTGAAGTTAGGAGATAGACAAACAAGAATAGATAAAATTCTTTTTGATAAAATACATATATCTTAAAGTAATTGTAGATGAAAATTTCCAATAATAATATGGAGATCTGAGCTTCTCCTCTGACATAAACATAAGGCAGGAATGTGGAGTTAACACACGTGTCTCCGATCTTGCAATACCCTAGCATTTCATGGTGAAATGGAGGGAGGATGGTACATAAGGAAGGTGAACAGATTGAGAAGTTTGTCACAAACTAGATAAACTGTCTTCATCGTAGATATTATTATGTGAATTCTAGGATATTAATAAGTAAGTCAAATTCAAAAGTGCAAATCACGGGATGTTTTATTGAATGTTACAGATAGATTATCTCATTTTCTTTCAATCTCTTTTGTCTTTGGAGAATGCTGGCCTAAAAGGCAAAATAGAATCAATATTTAGCATTTAAAATAATTTCTTTGAGAATTGTAGAAAGGACAATTGGCATGATGGATTGTAGACATATGTAATACTTATGCCCAAAAGTTATGCAGATGGAAGATATGAATACATTCAAGCATGGCTTAAATAAATTTCAAATCACCAGTCCATAATGGGAAAATAGGGCAAGCTAATAAATCTCTTATTTGTGAGAATAATATTATGAACAGGACTATCATCCTCCTAAGACAAATCGTTTTCCTCAGAAAAACACTGGGGCCAGATGTTCTATAGGTAAAAATTGATACAGCATTTTAATGTCTGTTTTGGTTATCTATTGCTGCATAACCAATCACTCTAAAACAATGGATGACAAAACAGTTGTTTTAATATTCCTCACAGTTTTATGGGTTGACTGGAACTCAGATGGACAGTTCCTTTTGCTATTCTCACTTGAGACGTCTTGTGCTGTTGTAGTCACATTGTGACTTAGAACGTCCAAGGTGTTTCACTCGCAGGTCTGGCTTCTTGGGTTTATGTGGAAGTTGGAAGGCTAGGTTCAGCTGAGACATCAACATGGCTGAATCTCTCTCTCTCTCTCTTCTCTGTTTTCCTCTTTCTCTCTCTCCTTTCTTTCCTCTATAGTCCTAGTGCTCCTACCCCTCCACATGACTTCTCCACCAAGTCTCTCTGTATGGTCCCTCTAGTAGGACTTCTGCTCAGGGTGTCCACAATAAGAAGAGCAGAAGTCCCCCAACTTTCCAATTTTTCTTTAGTCTTAGGCTCAGAACTTGAAGAGCATCACTTTTGCCACTTTCTACTAGTTAAGTAAAATACAGAAACAGCCATGGTTCAAGCAGAGGAGACTACCAAGGGTGTGAATTCACTGGGGAAATTCAACTTTACAGATTACCTTAATGTTCATGTTAAGTCTCTGAGGACTGCTATGCTGACTCTTTTATACTGTCCTCTTTGGAGATCTCATCCACTTCTGTAAGTTATCTATCACCACTTGGGGATGTATCTCGGTTTTCCCCCTAGTGATATATTACCAGCTCCCTGCAAATAATTGGTGATTGAATACCAATTATGGGCTAGGTACTTCATATAAATTATTTCTAATTTATTGACAGCACTGGATCTAACTCTTGAGAAAACTGAGGCTTAGAGAAGCTTAGTTTACAAAAGACATGTGGCTAGTAAGGGACAGAACTATGACTAAAACCCAGGCATATCTTTGTGTAAAACCCTCACATGTTTTTTCCAAGGCCCCACACTATTTGGTCTATTTTGTCACTTAGGCTTAGCTGTGTGATTTTAGCCGAGATAATCAGCTTCCTAACATCAGTTTTCTCATCTATAAAGTTGGGATAATAGTACGTAACCTGGGGAAGTTAACATGTAACCTGGGGAAGTTGTTTTGAGGAGAAGTAATGTATAATAAAACTTAATACTGTGTTTGACTTTGTGACTATTATTAGTTAATAGCAAAACCAAGAGAAGTGTTAATATTTCCTAAGTCTGTTGCATTATTCTACCTCTTTACCCTTATTCATTAACCCCCCAAATACTGTTTTTTTTATTCCAACTTTTAGGTTCAGGGGCTATATGTGCAAGTTTGTTACAACAGTATATAGTGTGATGCTGAGGTTTGGGATACGATTGAACCCATCACCCAGGTAGTGAGCATAGTACCCAACAGGTTGCTTTTCAACTCCTAGCCCCCCTTTTTTTTTGTTTCATATGAATTTTAAAATAGTATGTTTTTTCTAATTCTGTGAAAAATGACATTGGTAGTTTAATAGGAATAGTTTTCAATCTGTAGATTGGTTTGGGCAGTATGGCCATTTTAACAATATTGATTCAACTAATACTGATGATTACATGAGCCCCTATGCCATATCAAGCACTGTGCTAGAAAACAGAGAATCAGTGGTTAATAAAGTGGAGACTGCCCATGCCCTTAGTGGACTTATATTCTATAGGGAAATGTAGGCATCAAACAAATAATTACAAAAATAAATATTTACAATTGGTGATAGTGCTATGAAGAAGTGCAGACTGTATCAGGAAGCCATCCTATCTGGTGAAGGCAGAGGGTAAGAATAGCCTTCTTGTTGATGAGACCTGAAGTATGAGAAGGATTTACCCGACAAAAAGTAGGGGAAGAAAGTTCCAGGCAGATAGAACATATGTGTTGCCTTGATGCCAGGAGGATTTGGTGTCTTTATTAAATCAAAAGGGGAAACAGTGATTGAAGCATTCTGATTGCAAGATAAAAAGAAGGCAAGGGAGAGGTCAGAGAGATGATGAGAAGTCAGGTCATGATGAAGTTCTGTATCAATTGTAAATTTTATCTCATGGCTTCATCACCCATTTGAATGCCAAAAATCTTTCAACATCCACAAGAGACTCTTCCACTTGGAAGGTTTTCCATACTCTTGTTCTTCTGTGGATCTCTCCTTCCTCTGGGTGCCCACATCACTGACGGTTTTCTTATCATTTATTTGATATTGCCATGTCTTGCCATATGCATCTCCAGATACTGAATTATCTAGTTGTGTGTGTCATATCTCTACAACCTGTATTTAAAACTTTTTCAGCTAAAATACTGTGTCTCCTACTTTGAATAACAAACCATTTCTTTTATTGAACTTTTTGTTTTCCTACTAACATGGTTGGCATGAGCCAGATACTTTTCCAAGTGCTTTCTTGTATTAAATTAACTCCTTGCATTCTCACAACAGCCCTATTAAGTCAATACTATTTCTTTTTTTTTTTGAGATGGAGTCTCGCTCTGCCGCCCAGGCTGGAGTGCAGTGACACGATCTCAGCTCACTGCAAGCTCCGCCTCCCGAGTTCACGCCATTCTCCTGCCTCAGCCTCCCGAGTAGCTCGGACTACAGGTGCCTGCAACCACGCCTGGCTAATTTTTTGTATTTTTAGTAGAGACAGGGTTTCACTGTGTTAGCCAGGACAGTCTCAATCTCCTGACCTCGTGATCCGCCCGCCTCGGCCTCCCAAAGTGCTGGGATTACAGGTGTGAGCCACCGTGCCCGGCCAAGTCAATACTATTTCTTCCACCATTTTTATGACCAATAAGACTGAGGTCCAGAGCCAGGTATGGTGGCTCATGCCTGTAATCCCAACACTTTGGGAGGCTGAGGCAGGAGGATCACTTCAGGCCAGGAGTTTGAGACAAGCCTGAGCAACATAGGAAGATCCTCTCTCCACAAGAGAATAAAAAAATAAAAAATAAGTTAGCCAGGAATGGTGGTGCACACCTGTAATCCTAGCTACTTTGGAGGCTGAGGTTCAAGGATCTCTAGATCCCAGGAGTTGGAGGCTGCCATAAGGTATGATTGCACCACTGCACTTCAGGTTGGGCAATAGAGCAAGACTGTGTCTCAAAAACAAATAAAGACAAAAACTGAGGCCCAGAGAGATTACATAATTAGCATAAATTCACACAACTGGTAAGGGAAGATACCAGGATGCAATTTCAGACAGCATAGACACATGGTTTTTATTTCTTCATCTTCCAGGATATGAAGTTAAGGTTTACATAGATTAAAATATATACCAATATTACAACTAACAGTATGAAGAATGATATGGTTTGGCTGTCTCCCCACCCAAATCTCATCTTGAACTGTAGTTCTTATAATCCTCACATGTTGTGAGGGGAACCCATTGGGGAGGTAATCGAATCATGGATGTGGTTACATCCACGATGTTCTCATGAGAGTGAGTGAGTTCTCATGAGATCTGATGGTTTTATAAGGGGCTTTTCCCCTTTTGCTCGGAACTTCTCCTTGCTGCTGCTATGTGAAGAAAAACATGTTTGTTTCCCCTTCTGCCATGATTATAAGTTTCCTGAGGCCTCTCCAGCCCTGCAGAACTGTGAGACAATTAAGCCTCTTTCCTTTATAAATTACCCAGTCTCTGGTGTTTCTTCATATCAGCAAGAGAAGAGACGAATACAATAAATTGGTACCAGGTAGTGGGGTGCTGCTGTAAAAATATCCAAAAATGTGGTACCAACTTTGGAACTGGGTAACAGGCAGAAGTTGGAACAGTTTGGAGGACTCAGAAGAAGACAGGAAAATGTGGGAAACTTTGGCACTTCCTAGAGGCCTGGAGGGCTTAGAAGACAGGAAGATCTGGGAAAGTTTGGAACTTCCTAGAGACTTGTTGAATGGCTTTGACCAAAATGCTGATAGTGATATGGACAATAAAGTCCAGGTTGAGGTGGCCTTAGATGCAAATGAAGAACTTGTTGGGAACTGGAGTAAAGGTCACTCTTGCTATGGAAAGAGACTGGAAGAATTTTGCCTCTGCTCTAGAGATCTGTGGAACTTTGAACTTGAGAGAGGTGATTTAGGGTATCTGGCAGAATAAATTTCTAAGCAGCAAAGCATTCAATAGGAGGCACAGCATAAAAATTTGAAAAATTTGCAGCCTGACAGTGTGATAGAAAAGAAACCCCCATCTTCTAGGGAGGAATTCAAGTCTGCTGCAGAAATTTGCATAAGTAACTTGGAGCCAAATGTTAATCTCAAAGACAATGGGGAAAATATGTCCAGGGCATGTCAGAGACCTTCATGGCAGCACCTCCCATCACAGGCCCAGAGGCCTAGGATGGAAAAATGGCTTTGTGGGCCAGGCCCAGGGCTCCTCTTGCCATGTGCAGCTTTGGGACTTGGTGCCCTCTGTCCCAGCTGCTCCAGCTGTGGCAAAAAGGGGCCAATGTACAGTTCAGGCCATTGCTTCAGAGGGTGAAAGCCCCAAGCCTTGGCAGCTTCCACATGGTGTTGGGCCTGTGGGTGCACAGAGGTCAACAATTGAGGTTTGGGAACCTCTGCCTAGATTTCAGAGGATGTATGGAAAAGTCTGGAGACAGAAGTTTGCTGCAGGGATTCTCATGGAGAACCTCTGCTAGGGCAGTGCAGAAGGGAAACGTGGGGTCAGAACCCCCACACAGAGTTCTCACTGGGACACTGCCTAGTGGAGCTGTGAGAAAAGGGCCACCATCCTCCAGACCCCAGAATGATAGATCCACTGACAGCTTGCACTGTGTGCCTGGAAAAGCTGCAGGCACTCAATGCCAGCCCATGTAAGCAGCCAGGAGGCAGGGGCTGTACCCTGCAAAGCCACAGGGTTGGAGCTGCCCAAGACCATGGGAACCTACGTCTTGCATCAGTGTTACCTGGATATGAGACATGGAGTGAAAGGAGATCATTTTGGAGCTTTAAGATTTGATTGTCCCACTGGATTTTGGAATTGCATAGGGCCTGTAGCCTCTTCATTTTGGCCAATTTCTCCCATTTGGAATAGGTGTATTTACCCAATATCTGTACCCCCATTGTATCTAGGAAGTAACTAACTTGCTTTTGATTTTACGGGCTCATAAGCAAAAGGCACTTGCCTTGTCTCAGATGAGACTTTGGACTTGGACTTTTGGGTTAATGCTAGAATGAGTTAAGACCTTCCAACCCTGTTGGAAAGGCATGATTGTGTTTTGAAATGTGAGAACATGTGATTTGGGAGGGGTCAGGAGCAGAATGATATGGTTTGGCTGTGTCCCCACCTAAATGTTATCTTGAATTGTAGTTCCCGTAATTCCCATGTGTCATGGAAGGGACCCTGTGGGAGGTAATTGAATCATGGGGGTGGTTACCTCCATGCTGTTCTTGTGATACTGAGTGAGTTCTCGTGTGATCTGATGGTTTTATAAAGGGCTTTTCCCTTTTTGCTCGGCACTTCTCCTTGCTGCCACCATGTGAATAAAGACGTGTTTGCTTCCCCTTCTGCAATGATTGTAAGTTTCCTGAGGCCTCCCCAGCCTTGTGGAATTGTGAGTCAATTAAACTTCTTTCCTTTATAAATTACCCGGTCTCAGGTATTTCTTCATAGCAGTGTGAGAATGGACTAATACAAAGAGGTTGATTATTACCTCAGAAATTTAATCCCCAGAGCTTGAGTCTCTTGCTGCACACTTAATAATGCCTGGGACAATAATATCCATATAGATGTTGCCTATTAATAGTTGATAAATGATTGGTATGTTTTTGAATACCAGGTGGTTGGTAGACCACAGCCCTTACTTGCAGTGTCAGTTTCACAGCTGGACCAGCAAAGAGAATCTATACCTATATGATACCTATATGCTCTGTGGTTCTGTGCCCTTTGTGTGAGAGCAATGTCAAGTCCAGTCAAAACTACCTTCTGAACACAGAGACTTAACTGTTTTGCCATTTTATTGGTTCATTCTGCATCATGTTATGAGCCAAATTCATCTTGACCAAAGAAATTTGAAATTGAAATGATTTATTTTTTTGTCAGTCTGTCAGTTATCATGTTTATAAAATGTCTTTACAGGCCTAATGAGTGTTTCCTCTACTCGTATTACCCTACTATTTTTACTGTTACATCCTCAACAATGAGAAAGGTGCCTAGTAACTGATCTTGTAACTGATCATAGGATTGAAATAAACATTCTACCTCTTGCTTTTGCTATGGATTTGTGGTAGGCAATGCATTATGTTTGTGTATTTCTACTATTGATATGACAATCTTTCCTGCCTCACTGTTACTCATTCCTAAAATCATAAAATGGTAAGGAGAAGGGCCAAAATTGTTATTTTTGAATCAAATTGATCATCAGATGGAAACAAATAGAATGTATTATCTTTTGTTTATGTATGTTTGTGTATATGCATGCACATATGTACGTATTTGACACACAGTAATTGTAGGTGTGTGTGTGTGTGTGTGTGTATTCTGAGATAAAAAAGGATCCATATCTTCTACTTTGTTTGTAAACAAAGTAGGGGTAAGGTATTATTTCTCCTCAATCCAACTTTTATTGACTAAGAAACACAGGCTTGTCCAGAGGTCACTCTGCTATACATTATAGAACTTGCTTTCTTTGGGAAAAATTTTCCCTTATATAAGCAGAAGGGCATTGTGTGTATCTGGTAATAGTTGAATAGGATTTTGTCTCTCAGGAGAAAGTGAATCTTGACTAAAGCTCTTTTGTTGCCTCTATTTTGATTTTTACATTCAGGAAGTAAATGTCAAAGCTACTGTTCTTTTTTTATTGACAATTTCTGAGAGTTCACATTATTTAAATTCATGGGGCACTTTTTTTTGGATTTTTGATTAAATATAAAGACTTCAAGTAAAAAATATTTCATTAGACATTACATCGATAATTAATTTCCCAGGCAGTGAAAAACAAGTCATGATGAAGCAGTCAGCCTCAGACTACAAAGGCAGCTTGTTGGGAGACAATATTTCAAGGGACTCTCATGTGTCTCTATATCTTGTGAGCAAAAACATTGTCTTTCTTCTTACTATTTCTTCAGGAATGCTTGCATAGTGAATAACCTTGGAAAATAGAGGTAGTGTTTTACATTGGATCAAAAGACAATGTGTTACTCTACAATAAAGACAGTGCTTTCATCTGGATCAAAGGGCAGGCATGCTTACTGCTCATTATAAAAAAAGATTCACATACCCTGTGTTCGAAGCTGCTTCTCTGAAATGCAACCCACTGTATAGGCAGGCATTTCTTTGGGCTCATCTGTGTTGTCCTTGTAGAACTTGAGCCAGAAGAACTGTCATAAATATTCTGATGATTATGCTGTCAATTGTGCTGTGAGTAATAAAGTTCTTATCTCTGACCAAAATGTCTAGCTCTGAAATAGTAATAGGCTGGCTTATTAGCTTTTAAGCAAGGTAATTTCTGACACCCTACCTGATCAGTATTGACACAGCCACATTGGGGACTCCACTGCGAGGCTTAAATAGAAACATATTTGTGATTTAGAGTTTTCACTTCAGTGTGCTCCCCTCTGCTCCCCCTAAAAATTTATTACTAAACACGAACTCAAAATCTATATCATATAAAATTCTATTAAAGATTTATTTATAACAATGTTGAATTATTACTTGATCCCAAGTATTAAACTTAAGAATAAGGTGTAATTTGAGCAACAGATTTCCTGATAAAACTTATATTAGTCAAGGTCTAGGTTATAATATATTCATATTGAAATAACAGGAATAAATAATTCAAAGGCATAGAGGGGAAATTAACAAAAGGATAATCAATAGACATAAATCATACACACACACATTTCATTTTGGCAAATTCAACTTTATGGTTTTAGGAAACAATGAAAGTAAGAGTGAGAGGTGCTAATATGAGAGAGAGAGAGAGAGAGAGAGAGGAGGTTATTTCAAACACTATCTCAATCAGTATGCATAAATCCTACTGAGAAAATAAGGTGAGAAGCATGAGTTGGCTCAACATTGTTATAACAATGCTGTTACGTTGACTGGTCCCAATTCTGGCATACCTTCCTTAAAGTGAGTAGTAGCTATTTGTGTTGAGTAAAATTCTATTGTTTAAAGATATGCATTTTTCATATATGACTTCTAAAAGCAAGTCATTAACTTCATCTGGTGTTTAATAAAGCAACAACATGCTCACATGGTTAAAAATTACATATTGAACCTTTTAGGTATTTTTTTTGTTCCCTAATGTGTCATTGTCCTAAGAATTTTTCAGTTGTAATTTTGATTTAATACGATGACTTTTTGAAATAACTTTCCAAATGCTTTCTCCTCAGCATAAGATGTAGATCCATGCCTGTATGCATTAGAAATTACCATGACAAATGCCACCCTAACCATCTCAAGTAGAAAAAAATTTAATATAGAGACTTAGAGTATTAATCACTGCAAGTGCTGTAGAAGTAAAAGGCATTGAAAGAACACTTTCGGTTTTCATGAGATCTGGAAATGCAGGAATCACAGAAAAGCCACCGATGATGATCGTGGCTGCCTATTGAACTAAAGTAAGTAATTAACAGCAGTTAATTTTAGGTTTACTGCAAATTCATATTTGCAGTTTCTCAAGGCTGCCTATAATGCTGCTAGAGAATAATAGCTTGACCTTCTCATCCACTTTCCAAATATCATACTGATTCTTCTTATTGACACAATTTTGCCTTAAATTCTGTTTTCACTGGAGTCTCAGAATTATAGTTTTGAATCTTCCTCCTGTGTTGAAGAAGCAAGTGTAAATCAGTATGTGGATTATGTCAATTTGACCCAGTCAATCTTGCATGGGCTACTCTTTAGTCAATTCAATACGCACATATACTCTTTTGCCTATGTTTAACTTTTAAATGAAAAAAATAGCAATAGATCCTGTTTCACATAACATGATGTGACTATTTCTGATATAAAGATGCTGGCAGGACACAGTGGCTCACACCTGTAATCTCAGGACTTTGGGAGGCCGAGGCGGGTGGATCACCCGAGGTCGGGAGTTCGAGACCAGCCTGGCCAACATAGTGAAACCCCGTCTCTACTAAAACTACAAAAAATTAGCTGGGTGTGGTGTCGTGTGCCCGTAATCCCAGCTACTCAGGAGGCTGAGGCAGGAAAATCTCTTGAACTTGGGAGGCGGAGGTTGCAGTGAGCTGAGGTCGCAGCCGCTGCACTCAAGACTGGGCGACTGAGTGAAACTCTGTCTCATAAAAAAAAAAAAAGAAGAAGCTGCCACTTGCTACCCCTGAAATAAAATCCTAACCTCCCAACAAACTTTATCCATTTATCCATTAATGGGTGATGTTTATTCCTTCTCTACTTGTCACAAACACTCTTTGATAATTTTAAATTTTAAGATGATATAAGTTTATCTATAGTTAATTATAGAAAATAGTAGATAAAGAATATAGAGAACATAGGCTTATTATTCTTTGTTACATATATGGAATAGCATATATTTGAATATAAACATATAATATTTTATATATATGCACAGTGGATATATATTGTATGTAACGAAGTAAGCAGAATAAAACATGCTTAAATCTAAGGTGTTGATTTCTGTAGGTCACAATACAATAGCTGGCATTAATAACTTTATTCTTCCACTACTTAGTCACTATTTCTCTTGCTCTTAACTTGATCATCATTGTTTATCTAGAGATGTGAACCAAAACCTTTATTCCTAAAGTGTCAAAATCCTTGCAGCTCCTGCCTTCATTGAATTGCTATGCCTTCCATCAACTTTCACCATTAGACCCAGAATTACAAAGAAGTCTTCTAGAAAATCACTTGATTTTCATACTCATTACAAGTCCAGATTGATCCCACTGTCTAGCAGCCACTCTATTGTCTGTTAATAATCAGGATCAATTAACAAAGCAAGTAGAATATTTTTGTTTTCCTATTAACTGGCACCCTGAATCATAAATAGAACAGGTGGTAATTTCAGCTTTAACTTTATTGGAAGGATTCTTGTGGCCCTTGTGGAAGTATTAGGTTTGCGTCAACCTAATATTTCTTTTCGGACGGGGGATTAACACTGTACACCAGGAAAGACCAAAGTTACTGAGACTAGAACCAACATTTGTATGCATGTTATCACTGGTAATAATACCTCTTGGTACAATGCCTTGTGTATTCTGGCTACAAAACAAATGGCACTATATATTGATCATTGTTTCAGAGCACATACTGAGCCTTTAAGTGCAGATTCCCAAACTCACAAAGTATCGTCAACCAAAGGCATCATACTAAACCTTCAATAAGCTATTTTGCAGTTTGGCCTATTTCTGTGTTGTGGCACATGGTAAAATCACTGAATGAACAGAATGAAATCCATTTATTTCGTTTTCTGTGAAATAAATTTGTATAATGTATGTGTGGATACTATTTATGATAAATGAGGGATTCTGTAAGTCCATTGATGGTGATATCAGTAAAAGCGTTTTGAACAGAAAAGGCAAATCCATATTCAGAGTAAGTGTCTATCCATAAGAGGACAACTCACTGCTCCCTTAGTGATGTAAGAAATTATTTATAATTGACCTGCCTGGTAGGTCATTACCCTCTGTGTCACAATAATGCCATGTTACGTTTTGGGTGTTTGTCTCTGTTACTGGCAGGTTGGACGCTCAGAAGTGAGAGTAGAAAATTAGTAGAAAATTTTAGAAATTGTGACTTACTTATAGTAAATGAAGTGTCAGGGAAAGTCTTTTTCTCATATTCAGGTCTTCTAAAATCTTTATTATTGCTTACATCACTTATATAAAGCTGTGACTCCATCAGTTGCAAACAGTTGTGAATAAACGTTTGCATACTTTTTCCCACTCATACACAAGGAAATTTGCAAACAAAAATCTCCTTTACAGTTGTACAGGGAGATTATTTCATCCAAGTTCAAATGGCTGGATCTTCTGGCTGTCTTATATTGAAAGCCAGAAACTAGTTTCAAAATAGAAAATGTAAAATGTGCCTCAAAATAGACAAATTTCAATTGATACAATGTTGGTATTGGAAAAATAATTTATGAATAATAATATTAAGCAATCCCATAGCACTTAAACTGTTGTAAAATCTTCACACATGAAGACTCATTTAATCATTATAACAACCTGAGAAGGTAAGTATCAAATCATACCCATTATGCAGATGGTGAAACTAAGGTAAAGTGAATAAGTTACTTGTCAGAGGTCACACAGCTACAATCTGATAAACTGGGGATCCAAATACAGGCATTTTACTTATAAAGTACATGATTCTATCCTCTTAACTATACGACTCACACTCAACCCACACTGACACCTTCTTGATAACATCATTTTGTACTTTCATAATTAATATGCCTGCTATTTTGCATTGAAATCTCTCTAGAAGAAAAATCTGAACACTGGCATGTTGAAAAAGGGTTGAACTAATTTTATCCTAATTTAAGTCTTGACACTTTTTTTTACATGAAGTATTGCTATCATTCTGTTTTTTTCACCATTATGGCTCAAAAAATAAAAAACCTGATTTTATTTTGTCAGTGTTGAAGTTCTTTATTGATGAGTTAATTAGATATAGTTTCAAATAGAGTTGTTAATTATATGCCCAAATTTCCTGATTCATCTAGAGATTTAATCATCCTATCGAAAAA
Organism: Nomascus leucogenys; assembly: GCF_006542625.1. Taxonomy (NCBI): domain Eukaryota; kingdom Metazoa; phylum Chordata; class Mammalia; order Primates; family Hylobatidae; genus Nomascus; species Nomascus leucogenys. Next base: position 55,817,269 of record NC_044406.1, read on the forward strand.
GAAAACTTTTTGCTATTTTAATTGTATATCCACTCTAATGTGTTTCACATATGTCCTTATATATGTGTAGCGTCTTGCAAAATATTTTGTGGTGTGTGTGTGCATGCACACTTATGAGTTTAAGCTTGGACTTGAGTAATATGAGGTTCTTGTACAGGCATTCAGATACAGGTGACACCAAACAAGTAGATACACAGGTCTGATCCTCAGAAGAGAGATCTAGTTAGACTTGATATTGGGGAGTCATCAGCTTTCAGGTGATGGTAGGAGATGAGAAGCAAATGTGGAGTGCCAAAATATATACATGCTTGAAACTCATTTAATGGGTTGAAATGGTATCGTAAATGCTCTGTGCTGAAGCAGATTCTGTATTTGGAGGATGAGATGAGCTAAAGCAGAGTGCAAATAAGATCTAAGAGTGAATCTGAGTCACAGAGGAGGAAAGATAGCAGGATTTAGGGCTGAAGAGTTGATATCAAGCATCAGACTGAATGGGCTATATCAAGGTCTTAAACAGAAGATGGTAATAAAGAAGATTGTTCAAGAAAAAGTGTGAAATGATGGAAGAGTTTCTTAAAAAAAACAAGGAAATAGGTGGAACATGGAGATAGCTAGGCATTTTTAAAATGTGTTTTTGTTTTGTTTTTAATATGTGACACTGAGAGTAAAGGGTAAATAGGCAACTGGTTGAGAATACAGTGAATAAATAATATTGAGCTGAAATTCCTGAAGAGACAAGAGCAGTGAATCCAGATCACAGATGGATGAACTAATCTTGGACAGAAAATAAATTTTAAATTCTGGAGAAAAAAACTAAACTAAATTCATTATTCCAGTAAATGCCCTTATCATTTCCCCAGTGATCGAACCAGAAACTAGGGAGTGGATGTTGTGTCTTTCTATCCCCTTCTTTCCTATACCTAAGCAGTCACCATATCTAGACTATTTTACTATGTAATCGTAAACTTGAAATCAAATGTGTTTTCTTTACATTTATATTCCACTTCCTCAGTTATTAGTACTGGCTCTCATCAGTTTCCATCTGAAATTCTGCATATGTTATCACCTGTTCCTTCATCATTTATTCTCTCATGTTCAAACAGGAGATTTCCAAAATGCAAATGTGGTCATGTGATCTCTATGTTTACAAATTCATCCATGGCACCCCATGACATATAGAATAAATTCAATTTCTCAGTATGACTTACATAACTTTTCATGAGCTGGCACTTGCTAGTCCTAGACTTATCTTTTTACACCCCAGAACCCCTTGTTCCCTTTGTTCTAGCCCTCTGAAGCACCTTATTGTTTCCTGAATACTCCTGATTCTCTGATCATCCAGTGTTTGTACTTGCTGCTGTCACTGCACAGGTGCCTAGCACCACAGAGAAACTCATAGGATGGATCCACTTATTACTTGGGCAAAATGAATGATCCCTCATTTTTGGATCTGGACCTATATAGGGATTAGGCTTATAGGGACATATAGGGAATAATAATAATAGGAATATAGCTGGGGAGGCAAGACAAGAGAATGTCTTCTCACTTTCTCATGTAGAAACTTACAACAAGTGTCTTCTTGGAAGTCTTCATTGATTTCCTCCACACTTGGTTATGCCTTGGGGCCTCTCCTGAGAGCTTTGCCTTACCCTCTACTGTTATCTTGACAAGCAGGCACTATAGTTATCTTTTTGCTTATCTGTTTCCAGCTAGATTATCCATTCCTTATGTATCCCTATGATTCCAGCCTCTATAGAGGTAGAGACTAAGGATTATTCATTGTGCTAAAATAATAAGTCAGCCCATCCTTTGATTTTATCTGTTGTTTTAGTACAATTGACCATCTTTTGCATTATTAATACATTTTTTTCCCCAGAAAATGATACCGGACATCACCTGGTTCATTCCTTCATATTTTAAAATGGAGCTATATCTAGAGAGCTTTAATCATTTACCCAATGCCAGTCACTGCATGAATATAAATTTTGGTATATTCTCTTGATACTAGCTCTTCTATACCAGAAGAATTGGTATTCTTAGCTCACTCAGCAGTTACAGCTGCAGCAGCACAGCAGCCTACCAGCACACTTCTCTGTTTCCAAAGTGTTTCTCCAAGAACCTCTGCATGGGACTTAGCCTGTGGCAGGCTAGATGGGAAGGGAACTCACCATATATTCTGCTATGTTATTATATGTGAATTCAGTATGATTATATTTAAAAATCATTTAGCCTTAAAATGGGTACAAACTAGGTTCTCAGTGTATCTTATTTTTCTCTTTCATGCTCTCATGTTTCTGCCCCTGAATACTGAGTCTGATGCCATGAATAATTATTGTTCTTGCTGTTAATACTTGATAAAGGAGAATGCATTTACTGTGTACTCAAGATAGACTGTGATTTGGCCTAACTTCTCTTGTCTCAACTTTCCAACTTGCCATCACATATATTTTGCTATACAAATACCACCGTAGTTTCAATTCATTCAAAACTCCATGCCTTCGTACAACAGTATAATTTTATAAATGCAATTCTCACTGCCAGAAATACCCTTTATCTTTGTCTTCCTGATGATCTGGAACTTCTATACTCAGCAACAACCTCACCTTCTCTGTGAAAAATTTTCTGAATACTCTTCCCCCAAGGACTTAGTCTCCCTCCTTTGCACTCCTGCTTGCCTTATGCATTCCCAACTCTCCCAGTAAATTGTAAGACCCTTTGGCTGAAACATAACATCTCCCTCATCTATCCTTGTCTCCTGTGCCTATGATGGTTATCAGTGCTCATAGACATGTTTTTAAAGAATTTCCATTGATTAATTATTAAAAGTAAAATATCTCTGATTTAAAGACTGAAACAAATCACGATACTGTACAAACATTTACAATAGTGAAAGTATACAATGTATGAAGAATACACAGTGTTCACCAGTAACTCAGTGCCTTGAGTCAAGAAAGGTAAAATATTTAAAGTAATTTTGTGTGCAACAGAGTTCCATGCAGGAGGGTGATAAATGGATCAATTAGCACTAAAATAATACCAGTTTAGAGCCACAATGTAATTAGGCTTATGAGTGAGACATTATTTTCATCACCACATTACAGATAAATGAACTGAGACCCAAACTCACACTGCTAGTAAATGATACAAAAAAAAGCTTGAACAGGGATTTCTTTGACTGTGGAATAATATCCAAATATCCTAGTGTAACTGCTTCATGGGTTATTCCTGCCCACTGCACAAATAAAGAGCACAGCATTGCAGTAAAGAAAGAGTTTAATTGATGTGAGGTCCACCGTGCTACGTGGGAGATGGAATGATCACTCAAATCAATCTCCATGAAGGCTCCATAGGTTAGCAATTTTTCAAAGGCAGTTTGGAGAATGGGTGGGTGTGGCCAGGTAGTAAGTGCTTGCACCTGATTGGTTGGGTCAGAGATGAAACCATAGGTAGTTGAAGCTGTCCTCTTGCACTGAGTTGCTTCCCAGTGAGGTCATAGGAGCCATAGATTCGTGGGTCCAGGTGGAGTCATGGGTGTCAAACATGCAAAAAACTTGAAAAGATATCTCAAAAGGTCAATCTACAATCGTGGTGTTATCTGCAGGATTTCCAGAATAATGACTGGTAATTGTTTATGTCTACAACTTAGCAGAATTCAGGCTCCTCTCCTTCCCCTGGCCTGGTGGTCTCTCCTAAGCTTTACAAAAGTGGTTGAGTTTTGCGGAAGGGCTATTATTGTTTAAACTATACCGAAATGTCTCCCAAAGTTAGCTCTGTCTAAGCCCAGGGATAATTAAGGCAGCTTGGAAACTAAAGGCAAGAGGGGGTTGGGATAGATCATATCTCCCCTACTACTAACATTTTCTCACTGACATAATGTTTGCAAAGGCATTTTCACTAGCTCCTAAAGGAACTTTCTCCAAAAATATCAAAGGAATATTAAATGAAATAAACAGGGAAGCCAAGTTCAATTAAAAAATTATTTTTTATGAGTTGAGAAAATTTATTGTGATGGATCAGTTCACTTAGCAAAATACTCCATTCTAATTAAGTATATACATTTTGAAATAACATAATGAATATTTCATAATTTGTTCACTTGTATCATTCAGAATTTTGCTGAAACAAATATAAACAATGAACTATTCATATTGTTTAATTCTGAGTTTTTTTTCCTCTTACCATAAGTTTCCATGTAAGGACTCTGACTGGACCATAAACCCTAGTGGGTCTGCCCTGTCTCTGGGCAGTGCTCCTCTCATGCCTATTAACATTGTGTCACATGAAATGAGACCATGAGCAGTGACAGTTTCTTGTTCTTGTCAGCAGTGATGAATATAATACCCATTGACTAAGTTTGTACATCTGAAAATAGAAATTGGCTTGAAAACTCTATTGAAATCTCAATTTATAACTAAATATGTTGCCAGAAATTTGCTAAAGTAGTTTTCTGTTTTTCTTCATTTCTGTATAGCTTTATGCAAGTAACCTAATGTATTCAGTAATATAGTTAAAACCAGGAAATGCAATAGCCAATATATGAGCCCAGCACTATTCCCATCTGTTAGAAGTCACACTCTCCAAGGTGTCAGCTTTGACAGAATGTTCTCCATAGGATTCTTGTGAACCTTAGTAACTAGTGTATTGATGAAGAACATTGAGAAAACCTCACTCACTGCCTAGAAAATTCCAACAGGTTCTTAATGTCTAACCATATGGCTTTAATGTCACTTTTTGATCTTCTGTGTTCCTGGCCAGAGAGCCCACACTAGCCAGGAAATACCAGTCCTTTACATTCTAGAAATGCTTGATATAAAAATACAGTGGTCCTTTCCAGCTATGGCTGGCTATTAGTGGAGGAAATAAAATCAAACACTGGCAATGGCAAGACCTCAGGTTTTCTAGTCTTGCTCTTGCCATGTGGCAGTAGTAGTAAATCACTTTTGTTTGAACATACTGTGTAAGTTGTTTCCCATGAGATTTATTCTCTAAGTCAACATTAATTAGAATGAATGATGTTTTTTCAAATTCTTGGGGCAATAATATAGCCAAGTAAGTAAATAGATCATGTTATAGTTCCTGGGAAAGACATAATCAGTAAGCAATGTGGAGCTCCTTGACCTTTTTGAGTTAAAGAGATATAACTGCTGGAGCTCACACAGAACCAGGAAGAGCTCCCATTCCTATCAGCCAGAGTAGAAATCCTTATAATTCATGGGGTGTTGGATAGAGTGTTCAAAAATGTCTTGCCCCAGTTGGGGTTAAAATGAGCTATAAACCAATAGTTCTTTTGGTCCAGCTTAACAAACCTTGAAATCAAGGCCTAAAAAGATTTTTAAAAAGTATTTTAATAGCATCCATGATAAAAATAAAAATACTTATAGAAATACAAACATATCTAGCATGTATGCAAAGCAAAAGGCAAATATTACCTGTAATTAGGAGAAAAATTCCTTAATTGAAACAGACTCAGAAACAACGTAGATAATAAAATTAGAAGACAAGCAAAGCCATTATAGCAGTTGTTATATTTCCATTTCATATATTTGAGATTCCAGAAGAAAAATTGATCATTTTAAGAAAAGACATGGAAGATTATAAAAGGCCCAAATTGAACTTCTACATAAAAAGATGAATATGTATGAGATAAAAAATACATTGAATAGGAATAACAGCAAATCAGACATTGCAGAAGAAACTATTAATGACCCTGAAGACATAATGATGGAAATTATTAAAAGTGAAACACAGAGGGAAAAAGAAAGACATAAAAATATCATTGAATAGTGAAACAGCTTTAAGAAACTTAATTTTTGTAAATTTGATGAAAATTATAAACCCACACGTCCAAGAAGTTAAAGCAGTTCTTAGAGGAAAGTTTGTAGCATTAAACGCTTAGCTGATGAAAGAATAAAGGTCTCAAGTCAATGACCCATCTTCCAACTTAAAAACTAGAAGAGTTAATAAGCCCAAAGTAATTGGAAGAAAGAAAATAACAAAAATCAAAATGAAAATAAACTATAAGACAGAAAATGAATAGAAAAAAAATCATTGCAAGTAAAACCAATTTTTTGAGAAGATATATAAAATTGATAAATCTCTAGCCAAAGTTATCAAGAAGAAAAGAGTAAAGGTATAAATTATGAAAGTTAGGAATGAGAGAGTAGACATCACTGTAAATTTGACGAGTTGTAAAATGGCATAAATACATATTAAATATAACTGTATGCCAATAAATTTGACAACTTAGTCGACAATGGGAAAATTCCTTGAAAGACTATATCAAAAGTAATTAAAGAAGACATAGACAACTTAAATATCACTGTATTTAATAAATAGACTTTGTAGTTAGAATCCTTCCCACAAATTGAATTTCGGGGCAGATGGCTTCAATGGTAAATTTCAGCAAATGTTTTAGGAAGAAACTATACCAATTCTACACAAATTATTCTAGAAAAGAGAATGTAAGCAAATATTTCACATCATTTTATGAAGTCAGCATTACTATACCAAAACCAGACAGAGAAATTACACATGAAGAGAACCGAAGATCAATATTGCTCACAATTTTAGAAAACTGAATGTACCAACATGTAAGAAGCATAATATATCACAACCATTTAGGACTTCATGACATATTCAAAATTCAAGTATCAGTCAGTGTCATTGACCATATTAATAGACTTAAAAATATTATTTCAATAAATAAAGAAAAAGTATTTGAAAAAAATCCAACACCTATTCCTGATTTAAAAAAAAAAAAAAAAAAAAAAAAAAAAAAAAAAAAAAAAACTTCCACAAAACTGGAAATGGAAGGGAACTTCCTCAACCTGATTTTTAAAATTTACCAAAAAGGCTACAGCTAATATCATACTTAATGGTGAAAGACTGAAAAAATAAAAATTATGAAAATGTCACTACTTATGGATAGCATGTACTGAAGAGTTTTAAGGAAAACTAGAAGAATCTTTCTCTCTAAATTACTCTTCACAGATATTCTTAGATAAACTTTCTGGAAAACTAAAGTACAGCATTTCATATTTTAAGAAATGATGAAACGAATATGTTTCTTCTAAGATTAAGAACAAGACAATAATGTCCACCCTCATTATTTCTAATAAACATTGTGCTTATAGGTTCTAGCCAAGGCAATCAGGCAAGAAAAAGAAATAAAAAGGCATTCATATCCAAAAAGAAGTAAAACTCATTTAGGTACATACTTAGGAGCATGAATTCTGGATCATATGGTAAGACTATGGTTAGCTTTATAAGAAATTGCCAAGTTGTCTTCTAAAGTTGCTGTACCATTATGCATTATAACCAGCAAATGAGTTACAATTCCTCTTGTTTCACTTTCTTGCCACTAGTCGATGTTGTCAGTGTTTAAGATTTTAGTTCTTCTAATAAATGTGTAGTGATAGCATTGTCATTTTAATTTGCAATTCCCTAATGAAGTATGTTGTTGAACATCTTTCATATGCTTAATTGTCATATGTATATCTTCTGTAGTGTGGTGTCTTCTTAGAACCCAATTTTAGTAGGGTTGATTATTTTCTTATTGTTGAGTTTTAAGAGTTATTTATATGTTTTAAGTACAAGTTCTGTATCAAATTTATGTTTGGCACATATTTTCTTTCAGTCTGTGTCTTATTATTTCATCCTCTTGATGGGGTCTTTTGCATAACATGTTTTTAATTTTAATGAAGTCCAACTAATAATGTGTTTATTAATAGATCATGCTATTGGTGTGTGTAAAAACTCAATTCTGAGGTTCCGGTTCAAGATGGCTGAATAGAACCAGATAGTGGGAGCCTCCCACACAGACGGAATTCAAAATAGTGAGTAAATATTAACACTTTGAGTAGATCACCTAAGAGGACACACTGGAATCCATCGAAGAAGTGATAGGAATCATAGAAAGCAGAGGAGAGCAAAGCTGTACAGCCAGCTGAGCTGGGACTGGCATGGAGCCAGGAGAAGATTCCTGATACAGAGAAGTGGTGAGTGAGAGACCCTTGGGGTTCCACAATTCTGCCATGGACTTGTACAGTCCTAGCCATGGGAGATCCCCCTCTACTCCTCCCAAGCCTTTAGTCTAATATAGGGAGCTGCCTGGAGACAGTGCATAGGTACTGCTCAAGCCCACCTAGAATTCCGCAGGCTTTGGAATGCTGAGAAGCCTGGTGCCAGCTGCTGCAGCCGGATCAGGGAGGGAGCAGACAGGCCAGACACTTCTGCATGCCCCAAAGACAGATACAACAGCTGTGGTAGGGAGTGGGCGGGCCATGCACTGAAATGACTGCCTGCCTCAGGTGCTCCTTGAAAAACAGGCCTCCCTTCTTCAGCACCGGTTCTGCAGTGCAGCTGCCCTGCCCCTGTATGTACATATTGGCTGCAGCCCGATATTCTACTGAAAGCCAGGACCTCTGAAGCCAGTGACCCACCCTTTGGCTCCTATAGCAGTTGCCATCACCACCACCCACCACCACTGCAGCCACTCCTGTCACCCCTGAACCTGGGTTGGGGGAGGAGCAGAAAGACTGGGCAATTTTGTGTGTCCCCAACAGCAAAATTTACTGCTGCTCCTGTGGGAGGAAAATTCAAGTGGACCATGCATCCCACAGCTGTTAGCCTCCATTGCTGTAGCTGAGGGGGCCTGATTCCTCCAGCAAAAAGTTAACAGCAAAGCCAGCCTGTTCCCACCTGACCATTTCAGCTGCTGCCCAGAGTCCTTCTGACAGCCCAACTCCCACAGGCCTGTGATCTGCCCTGGGGCTCTCCCACTGTTCTGCCACTGCCTGAGCGTTCTGCCTGCTCCTGCCTGAAAGTTCTGATGGCGGCCCATGGATCAGCCCACTCCTTTCATGTGAATTCTCGGGATCCAAGAACAAGTGTACTGGCCCATTCCTTGTTTAGTCCCCTTAGTACTTGTACATCTTGTACATCCCATCCAGAGGCCTGAGGATGGAAGGTTTGCCTAGCCTAGTCCACCACTGCCAGCATCTGACTACTCCCTGTGGGACCTGAACTCAGGCCAACCCAACCAGCCAGCACACTCAACATCTGACACTCACGTGAATGTGAAACCACCTTTGCAAACATAACTTAGGAAATTATGACAGTGAAAGAAATGAGACCTAACCCACTCCATCTTGCTTCTAACCTTTAAGCTGTCCTTGTTCATTCCTGGGCATAGAACTAACTTTAAGAAGGAATTCAGTTAATGGTTTGACTCTGAAACAAAATTGATAATAGCCCTTTCCCAAGAAGACCCCCTTCTTGCCTGGGGACCAGTCTACTTTTGCAGGACTAACAAATTAGGTACAAGATTAGAAATTACAGTTTAGGGGTCATGCAGCCTCTGGCTCCAAAAGTCTGAACTTCCCCAGATTGCTCCTGGGGATAATATCACTATTGTAAAACCTAAGATCAGTGCTTGAGATATTTTGCAGACCCTGCACTGGACTGGATCACCTGACACCACCCAGATTGTAATCTGACTCAACCAGTTCTGCCATTCCACCTAGGAACAGAAAACAGCAAGAAAACCTCACTTCAACCCGCTATGATTCCATCTTCAACCTGACCAACCAGCACTCCACACTTCCCAAGCTCCTACCCGCCAAATTATCTTTAAAAACTCTGATCTCCGAATGCTCCGGGAGACTGATTTGAGTAATAATAAAACTCCGGTCTCCCGCACAGCCAGCTCTGCGTGAATTACTCTTTCTCTATTGCAATTCCCCTGTCTTGATAAATCAATTCTGTCTAGGCAGCAGACAAGGTGAACCCATTGAGCGGTTACAAATGTGCCAAAAGGTGGATTCCCTCCCCATCTGTACACAAAGCAGCAGCATTACCACATTGGAGAACAAGCAAGCCACAGAGCTGTTTGTACTGGTCTGAGTGATGAGGTTCCACCCTAAAATCACTCCCGTGGAGAATCATCAGACAAGCGTCTTCCCTGGCTCTCAGCAGCACTGTGGCCTGGAGATAGATAACAGTGCGCATCTGAACTGAGAGTCACAAGCCCTGGGGCAGGAGTATGATGGGGAAATAGATCAGATTCCTGCCTGTTTAGGAAGTGGAGCTAGTGCAAGCCCCTAATTCCCCACAGAAACCTCAGAGCATGTCATCAGGAACTCCCCTAGCCACTCCCATCAGTGTTGGTGCCCATCCTTATCATTGGGGTATTTGTGAGCAAGCCATGCAGTACAGCTCTTCAAAGCTGTGTCCTCTCCACCTGCTGAACAAGAAGTTCAGGGGATCGGGTTTTCCACTGTCCAGCTCATCACTTGAAACAACACAAATAACCATACACTAAACAAAGATCAAGTACCTACCCATCTGCTTTTGCTGCCCCTGGCTTTTAGCCATAAGTGCCACCTACTGGCCTGTAGGTCAAACTGCACAGCCCTATAGAAATCTTCACAAGAAAAAATGCCCAGGGATATAAAAGCAAAGCCAAAAGACCCTACATAACATATTCTACAATCACATCCTCAAGGCAGGAAAATCCCATCTAAATGAAAGGAAATTCAAAAATAAGAAGTGACAGCTTCTACAGATGAGAAAGAACAAGCACAAGAGCTCCAGCATTATGAAGAAACAGAATGCTGTGATACCACTGATGGACCACATTAGCTCTTTAACAGTGGATCCTAAAAAAATGAAAACTTTGAAATGATTGAAAAAGACCTCAAAATATATATTTTAAGGACACTCAATGAGATCTAAGAGAAAGTTGAAAACCAACACAAGAAACAAAAAAATTTGGAGAAGAAAAAGGAGATTATTTATTAAAAACAAAAGCTTCTAGAAATGAATAATTCACAGAAGAAATTTCAAAACACAGTTGGAAGTTTAACAAGACACTAGACCAAACAGAAGAAAAATTTCACAGATTTAAGACTGGTCTTTGGAATGAACTAAATCAGATAAAAAAAAGAATTAAAAAAATTAACAAAGATTTCAAGAAATATGGGATTATGTAAAGTGACCAAAACTTAGACATATGGACATTCCTGAGGAAGAAGAAGAAAAAGTATGAAGTTTGGAAAGCATATTTGAGACAATAATTTAAGAAAATTTCTCCAGTCTTGCTAGAGATGCGGATATCCAGATACAAGAAATCCAGAAAGCACCTAGAAGATACTATACAAGGTGAACATTACCAAAACATGTAATCATCAAAGTTTCCAAGGTCAACATGAAAGAACAAATCTTAAAAGCAACTAGAGAGAAGCATCAAATCACGTATAAAGGAAAAATCATCACTTTAACAAGAGACACCTCAGTAGAAATTTTACAAGCCAGAAGACATTAGAAGCTAATTTTTAGGCTTTAAAGAAAAAAAATGCTAGCCAAGTATTTCATATCTTGTCATACTAAGCTTCATAAATGTAGAAATAAAGTCTTTTCAGACAAGCAAACACTATGGGAATTCATCACCACTACATCAAACCTGTAAGAAACGCTCAAAGGAGTTCTAAGCATGGAAATGAAAGACACCACTCCCCAACATAAAAGTAAACGTGTGAGTAGAAAACTCTCAGATCCTATAAAGCAGTTACACAATTGAGAGCCCAAGGCAACTAGCTAAGGATACTATGACAGGAACAAAACCTCGGATATCAACATTAACCTTGAACATTGATGGCCTAAATGCTCCACTTAAAATATAAGACTGGCAAGTTGGATAAAAAACAAGATCTTACCAACTCTTGCCTATAAGAGACCTACATAATAGCTAAAGATATCTACAGACTCCAAGTAAAGGAGTAGGAAAAGATATATCACACAAATGGAAAATGAAAGCAAGCAGCAGTAGCCATTCTTGTATCAGATAAAATAGACTTTAAATTAACAACAGTAAAAGAAAAGGAAAGCCATTATATAATGATAACTGGTTCAAGACAACAAGATAATTTACCTGTCTTGTCCTAAATATATATGCACCCAACACTGGAGCACCCAGATTCATTAAACAAATACAACTAAATAAAAAAAAGAGATTGATACCAATATAATAGTGGGATAATTCAACACCCTACTGACAATACTAACAGGTCGTTGAGGCAGAAAGCCAATGAAAAAACTCTGGACATAAGCTGGGCTCCAAACCAAATATTGACCCAATAGATATTTACAGAACATTCCACCCAACAGCTGCAGAATATTCACTTTTCTTATCTGCACATAAAACGTTCTCCAAAATTGAGCATATGCTTGGCCGTAAAGCAAATCTCAGTAACTTCAAAAAATCAAAATTATATTATTTTCTCAGATCACAGTGGAATAAAATTAGAAATAAATACCGAGAGGAATTTACAAACCTACACAAATATTTGGAAGCTAAACAACATGCTCCTGAATGACTTTTGGGTAAAGAACGAAATCAAGGCAGAAATTTTTTTAAAAATGAAATGAATGAAAATAGAGACACAACATACCCAAACTTTTGGAATGCAGAAAAAAATACTACTAACATGAATGTTTATAACACATGCCTACATCAGAAAGATATGCATAGAAATAGGAAACACGAGATGAGAAGCAGATTTGGAATACACAGAGAGATTTGGGTTTTGATTTCAGGTGTTGTGGGTCAATAAAAAATTTTCAGATATGGTATACCATGGATTTGGAGTTTAATGACACTCACATGATACCGATTTTACCCACACATCCTCCACGTAAAACAAAACAAAATAAAAATATAGGCTGGGCACAGTGGCTCAAGCCTGTAATCCCAGCACTTCGGGAGGCTGAGGCAGGTGGGTCATGAGGTCCAGTTTGAGACCAGCCTGGCCAATATGGTGAAACCCTGTCTCTACTAAAAATACAAAAGAAAATTAGCTGGGCGTGGTGGTGTGCACCTGTAGTCCCAGCTACTGGGGAGACTAAGGCAGAAGAATCGCTTGAACCCAGGAGGTGGAGGTTGCAGTGAGCCGAGATTGCGCCACTGCACTCCAGCCTGGGCAACAGAATGAGACTTCATCTCAAAAGATAAATAAATAAAATAAAATAACATCATCAAGGAGAACAAATAAAACTACACATAATACACATCTTCAGCATTATTAGAAGACAAAGAATACCATGCACAACAAATTACCTGCAGGTAGAATAATAAAGCAAATTCCAATAGACCTTCCATTGCTAATCACTGCAAGTCTGTGGGTGTGGAGATGAAGGGAGTGAAGATTTAAGGTATTCCATGAAAAAAATTTGAAGGACACAAAAAACTTTGAAAAAATACAGATAAGATTACCCCCTAAAAGAGAAAATTTAATGCCTAATGACAAAATACTAAACACAGAGAGGTATTTGTTGGCTTACACAATTGGCCACAAGGAAAAGGTTCAAAATCAAGTTGGATCAGAAGTGGAAGCTTCAAAGAAACATTGCTTCAGAAGGATAATTGGATATATAAAGTGTTTTCTACATAGAGTTCAGCTTTCTGTTAAGTGTTAAAGCTTTCAAAATTTCTGTTTAATGTATAGGAGCACAGGAAATTCATTCTTTATCAGGAACTCACTCTTGTGATAACCAACACACTCCTATGTTTATGGCTTTAATCCATTCCTGAGGGCAGAGCCCTGCCTCATGGCCTAACCACCTCTTAAAGGGCCCATGTTTCAACAATGTTGCTTGGAGGATTAAGTTTCCATTTCAGGGACATATTCAACCCATAGCATATGCTTTATTACCTCATTAGAAACTTCCTTCCTAGCAGTATTTGAAAGATTGGAAGGTGTATTATATGCATCGTGAATACTGCTCTTCTCATGGTATTATGGTGCTTTCCAGATTTTGATTCACTTTCTCCACCTTTAAATGTGGCTACATGCTTTTGTGGAAAGATGCTTAGGGAACGACTTTGAATTAATCCCGTTGTGATATCCGCTGAATTTTGGATTTTCTCTCCCTTTCAATCTTTGTACACCTTGAAGAGCTCTGCAAGTTATTGGTGAAGCTGACCAATACATTCTCAAAGATCCTTTCCATTGCTAATATTCTATACTTTTCTAACTGTTAACTTCTTTTGCTCTTACTTCTTTTTTTTCTTTTTCTGGACCGAATTTACAATCTTTTTATTTACTTAGCCTCAATTTAAAACTCAGTGGACGTGAAAACACCCACTTCATAATGAGCAGCTCTCATCACTTGGTAGCTTGGTGTCCTATGGTCAGGTGCTCAGTCTTTGTTAAGATACAATAGCCACACAATCGGTCACTTACTTAAAGAAGATTTTTTTTTTTCATTATGTAGAGCAAGGCTGTCCAATAGAACTTTCTGTAATGATAAAAATAGTTTATAGCTATACTGCCCAATATAGTGGCCACTAGTCACGTGTGGCTATTGAGCATTTGACATGTGGGTTGTCAGACTGAGGAATTGTATTTTTAATTAAGTTAATTCTGTTGAGTGAATTATTTTTGCTTGGTTTTATGATTATTTTAAATTTAAGTGGCCACTGGTGGTCTGTTTTGTGACTCTCTTACTGGGGCCTGCTAGAGACTCTACAACGTATCCTTGATGTGCTAGAATCATTAGCACAAATGACGGTACTGTCACGTCTCCAAAGTGGCAGGGCAGCTTTTACCTCACTCTGCAGTTAATCAGAGCCTTATTTTGCACTGGAAACCACTCAGACTGGCAGACTTCTAATCACCAGAAATATGAATAGCAGTACCCATGAAGTGCTATATACATCCTCAACATGCATGTTATTGTATGATGGTGTAGCTCTAATAGGTAGAATACAATGGTTTGGGAATAAAAGTGGGATATAAAATAGGCTCATCTCATCATCACGCTAACAGATCCAGTTGTGCCATTTGTCATTACTTTCTCACAATTTTAGGCTCTGACTGGCTAGAAGCCATGATTTTGAGAGGAAACACTCTATGACATTAACCGTGAAGAGCAACAATGCTACTGCACAATTAGAACAGGAAGGAATATATGTCTTACCCAGAGGTTTGACTGGGGCATCTCGTAATGTTTACATGCATAGAGATTGGTATAAAATGGGCATTTTTAACAATGCTAGCTCATCAAAGGCAAGATTGCTAAGAGCTTAGCCCTTCAGGATGAATTTCTAGTTCACCCTGCTGGGCAAGCATCCTAAAGAAGAGTAAGTGTTTGAAGAGAGTGATAGAAATATGGAATGCTGATGAAGGAGAAAAAAATATTTATTGCAGCCTCAGGAACAAGTACAGCAACAGTCATAAAAGTTTTTATAACTTTTTAGGTGTTTAAAGCTGGAAATAATTTGATTTTCATTTCCACTCTCAGTGTGCAATTAGATAGGAGGGGTACAATTCGTTGATCTAGTTTGTGCACCTCCCCAGATTCTCTTGTACCTATATGTATACGTCTCTATCCCTGTTGCTGTTTTAAAGATTTGGGGGAATTTGGCTTTTCTGATGGCTGCCTGAATAATCTCAATATGACCACCTGTGGGTTCACGGAGTTAATGCTTTTTGTGCCAAGCTTGAACCAGTGTGATACAGTAAAGAAGCAGGTTTTGTTAGATAAATTCCACTACTTTTCTTCTTCCTACATACTAATCCAAGGTGCAATGGCTCCATATAGCCACATGGTCATAGTTCATGGAACAATTATGTTTTCTCCTGAATCTGTGGTCAACTTGATAACATTCTTATATTTGGTTTCTTTCTTGCCTCAATTTTCCTTTATGAATCCTTCCTCCCCTAGAAATTTACACACTCAGTTCATCACCAGTAAAATGTTAATGTTAATCTTTGCTACAGGGTCTGTTTTCTAAAGAATTTGGACTAAAATGGGGGCATTTAATGATTCTGCACATGCATTCAGTGGGTTGTCTATACGAGTAATCCTAAAAAGATGAGCGGGTCATCTTGCCATGAAAAGGAAGAGGAGGCAGATTGTAAGAAAATTGTAAATTGTAAGAAAAATTACAGTAATGTGAGGTGACATGAGGTGCATGAAGCAGAAGCAGAAGGAAATAGACACATGAGTAGCATGAAGCTGGGAAATTTGGAATAGGAAATGAAGAGTGTTGTTGACAGAAAGTGGAGAAATGGGCTCCTAGAAGACAGCAGGCTGATAGGAATCTGTCTTTCTTCTTACCTTTGTAGATTTCTTTAGAATTCTATGCAGATATTTATATCAAGAGTGACACTATTATAACTTCAGATAAAAAAAATGCATGGTATATGATCTTGGCTACTTACTTGTAGAATGAATGAGAAGCTACAAATATAATGTAAGTCAAAGACTATTCAAAGTATCATGTAATGGCCTTGTGGTCCTGACTTTTTTAGGAGTTTTCCTTACAAGTTTGCTTGACTGTGGTTTAGAAACAGCAGTAGATAGACTAATTTCCAGATTTGTATTTAGACCCTCGCCAAGGCAAAAAGTTTTCTAGGGTGTGAGTGTAAACATATGTCAATCTGTTTGTTATATGTTAATATTTCTCAACTTTTACATGCATCAGAATTACCTGGAGGCCTTGTAATAACATATTTTGGCCTCTTCTATCCCCAGAGTTTATGATTCAATAGAGTTAGGCTAGAGCTGCACAATTTGCATTTCTGACAAGTTCCTAAGTGATACTGATATTGCTGATCTCAGAAACCAACTGCGAATCAGTTTGTTCTGATATATAAGTATAAGTGATGTTATAGCCCAGTTAAAGATATAATTTAAGAACTGTAATGGTCATGGAGAAGTAGGATATTCTGTTGCTGAATTTCTATGGAAGACTGTCATGAACAAATTTGAAATTTAGGATGAATCACGTTTTACAATTTTATATTTGAATACAAAAACTCAATTCCCACTTAGTTTATTTGAAAGTTGGAAAGAAATTTTAAAAAGTTGTTTTATAAGCAGCTAGCAGTGATGTTGCTATTCTGTTCGTGAAAGAGGCCCATTATATTTTTTTCTACTATATAAGCATAAAAAATCCAGCTGAGGTCTCTTGACTTTCTCTCATTCAGTGCTGGAAAATAATTGCTGACATATGTATATATTTATTATATATTTTCTTAAGATAATTCTGATGCCTAAAGTATCGTTCTGTCTGTCAAAAATCAAAGAGATATTTAAAAATTGCTATTTGAAATGATTAACTGCAGTGATGGCAATTCTACCATAAGGCAGAGTTTATTCATAAATTTAAGCTTCATTTTATTAATAAATCATAGCATCACTTTATAACCCATAAACTGATGCAATTATAAATGATTAATTTATAATTAAAAATCTAAAAATTTAAGCTGTATAGAGCATGATATGAAAAAAAATATATCTTTTCCATGATTCAAATGGGAAGTGTATATAAATAGTCTAGGCTAGTGGTCTTGACCTTGGCTGCATTTATTCTGTATTTATTCTAATATGCAGCCAAGGTGCAGGCCACTGGCCTAGACTATTTAGAACTTTTTAAAAATGTTATTCTCTTGCTTGAACCCTGGAGGTGGAGGTTGCAGTGAGCCGAAGATTGCGCCACTGCACTCCAGCCTGGGCATCAGAGAGAGACTCCAAGTCAAAAAAAAAAAAAAAGTGATTCTCACGCCTCATTTCATGTTAATTCAATCAGTCTGGGACTGTGCATTGGTTATAGACTGCTACATACCAAATTACCACAAATTTAGAGCACAAAAACAACATAAATACATAATATCACAGTTTCCATGATTGGGGCATGGGTTAATTGGTTTCTCTGATCAAGGTCTCAACAGGCTGAAGTCAATGTGCCAGCCAGAGAGCTCTGATCTCATCTGAGTTTCAGAGTCCTCTTCCAAGCTCAGTGATTGTTGGTAAAATTCAGTTCTGGGTGGTTGTTGGACCGAGACCCTCAGGTCTTAGAGGCTAGCCACTTTGTACCTGGTTCCGGTTCCACAACACAGCAGTCTGTTTCTTCAAGGCCAAAAGCACAACATATATACTACTTTCAACTCTTACTTCTTCTGTATATGATCTACAGAACCTCTTTTAAAAGGCTCACCTCATTAAATCAGGTATACTAAGGACAGCTCCTTATTTATTAACATAAGATAAATTAACTAGGGCTTTTATTACATCTACAAAATATCTTTACTCTTGCCATGTAATGTAACTTAATAACAAGAGTCACATTCTACCATATTCATAGGTCTCACCTAAATTCAAGGAGAATAGATGATTACAGTTTGTGTACACAAAGAGGTAAAGAATACAGGAATCAACTTAAAGTTTTGACTACTGCAGGGTGCAACTCTGAGATAAATATTTTTAAACCTGTAATTTCAATGAGAAACCAAGGTTAAGAACTACAGATTTGGTCTAGAACCTACCCAGAAGAGAGCTTGCCTCTTTCCACTAAGGGAAGTACAAGGTAGAAAGCCTTATACAATCTTTTTCTAACAGCACTGGGGCAACATTTTGCATCAGCTAAAGCAATTTTTGACTTTCCTAAGATTCCATCTTCATAAATTAAGTTCAATAGTTTTACTTGAAGCATGCTGATAATACAATTTTATTTTTCTTATAATACCAGTGGCAGAAAATTATTTTTTAAATTGTGCAGTTATTTGTGTATTCATTCTGAAGTGGGGGAAAAGAAATTAAAATACTTTTACATTTTATTTTGCAATTTTGCCTTTTATTGCTGAATATATACCTAAAGAAAGGAAATCAGTATAACCAAGAGATATCTGCACTCGCGTATTTGTTGCAGCACTGTTTACAATAGCTAAGATTTGAAAGCAATCTGTGTCCATCAACAGATGAATGGATTTAAAAAGTGGTGTATACATACACAATGAAGTACTATTAGGCCATGCAAAATGAGATCCTATTTGCATCAAAATGGATCAACCTGAGGTAATTATGTTAAATGAAATAAGCCAGGCACAGAAAGACAAACATTGCATGTTCTCCCTTACTTGTGGGATCTAAAAATTAATACAACTGAACTCATGGACATAGAGAGTAGAAGGATAATTACCAGAGGCTGGGAAGGGTAGTCTGTTGCTGGCAGGGAGGTGGGGATGTTTAATGGTTACAAAACAAAATAATTAGATAAAATGAATAAGATCTAGTATTGGATAGCAAAATGAACTTTAATTTATTTATTAAATTAAATTAATTATTTAATTTAAGTATTTAAAAATTAATTATTATTAAAGTGCAATAATAATTCTATTGTACATTTAAAAAGAACTAAAAGAGTACTTTAAGCAAGAGTATAATTGGATTTTTGTGATGCAAAGAATAAATACTTGAGGGGATGGATACTTCATTTCTTATGATGTGATTGTGACATTGCATGCCTGTATCAAAACATTTTGTATGTCTCATAAATCTATATACCTGCTATGTGCCCACAAAAATTAAAAACTAGAAAAGCAAAAGTATCAGAAAATAACTTTTATAAAATAAAAAAGCAGAGAGCACTTTCCAACTTATTTCCTGAATCCAGCATTACTCAGATTCCAATACCTGACAAAGATCTTACAAAGAGGACCTGAGATCATTATCTTTCATGAACATAGATGTAAACATCTTTAATAAAATACTTAGCAACTTTAATCCAAAATATATAAAAATGGTAATACATCATGAGAAAGTAAAAGTTGTCCCCAAATGCAAGGCTATGTCAACATTCAAGAATCAATCACTGTAATTCATCATATCAGTATACAAAATGAACAAAATAAGATCATTTTAGTATATGTTGAAAAAGTATTTGACAAAAATTAACATTTATTTATGATAAACACTTTCAACAAAAACCAAGTATAAGGAAACTTTCTCTATTTGATAAAGAACATTTGCTAACCCATACAACTAACATAATACTGCTGCAATACTATATGCTAAGATAAGAAACAAGGTAAGGTTTTCCATGTTCACTACACTTATTCAGAATCATACTGGAATTTCTAGCCCATATAATAAGGGAATAAAAAAAAACTAAAGGCATATCTACTGAAAAATTAGAAAGAAGAATATCTCTTTTCATAAACAACATGATTGATTTATCTACAACATCTAAAGAAAACTGTTGCTAGAACAACTTAAGTGAATTAAAAAATGTCACAAGTCATGAAGTCAATATAAAATATCAATTTAATTTCTATACCCTACCAATGAAAAACTGTAATTAATGTTTTTAAGTACCACTTGCAATGTAACAAAATATATGAACAAGTGAGGTGAAAAGCTTACAAAATATCTGCAAGATACATGCACAGCAAACTACAAAAATGTTTCGAGAAATATCCAAGTAGATTAGATAAATATATATGAGATGATAATGAATTTTTTTTTTTCTTTTTGAGACCGAGTCTCACTCTATCGCCCAGGCTGGAGTGCGGTGCCACAATCTCGGCTGACTGCAACCTCTGCCTCCCCGGTTCAAGCAATTCTCCTGCCTCAGCCTCCCGAGCAGCTGGGACTACAGGTGCCTGCCATCACGCCTGGCTAATTTTTTGTATTTTAGTAGAGAAGGGGTTTCACCGTGTTGCCCAGGCTGGTCTCGAACTCCTTAGCTCAGGCAATCCACCCGCCTTGGCCTCCCAAAGTGCTAGGATTATAGGTGTGAGCCACCGCGCCTGTCCGCATTTTTTTTTTTAGATTCAGTATTATTAAAATATTGATTATCCTAAACTTAAGATTTCAATGAATTTTAATCAGTGTCCCCACAGGGCTTAAGGTTGAAATCAATAAGCTGATTTAAGAATACACAGAGAAATCCAAAGAAACTAGAAGTGCCAAAACAATTATGTTTTTTTTTTTAAAAAGAGGAAACAAAGTTGAAGGATGCACACTGCCTGATATCCATTATTACTGTGAAGACAATATGAAGCTACCAGCATATAGATCAATTGAACAGAATTGAAGTGTAAAAATAAACCCCAAAATATATAGTAAACTGATTTTTACCAAGGTACAATGTCATATCAATGGTTAAAGCATAGTCTTTTCAAAAAATTTTGGTAGGACAATTTTATACCCACTGTACACTATATGAGGCCACAACAACAACAAAAATAACTTTAATCCAGGTCTTACAGCCTACAAAAATGTAACTCAAAATATTATAAATAAAAATGTAAAACAATACTATAAAATTTCTAGAAAAAAATATGTAGAACAATCTTTTTGACGTTGGGGTAGGTAACAGAAGTACAGTAGTCAAAGCATAATTCATAAAAGATAAAATTGAGAAATTAGACTATAAAAATTAAGAATTTTTACTCTTTGAAAGGCACTGTTAACAGAATTAAAAGAGAAGTGACAGACTGGGAGAAAATATTCACAAATCACATATCTGTTAAAGGACATATAGTCATATAGAAAAATTCATAAAAATCAATAATAAAAATACAAACAAATAGAAAACAGGCAAAATATTTGAAGAGTCAATTTCTGAAAGAAGATACGCAGTTTGGCAAACAAACACATAAAAATATAACATTGATCATTAGTAAATACTATTTAAGGCTACAATCAGATACTATTACACATATATTAGAATGGTTAAAAAAAGGCAACTCTGTTTGCAACTGGAAGGTCATAAATTGGCAGTAGAAATGCAACATAGTAAAACCACTTTGAAAAACTATGCTTCAGTTTCTTAAAAATTTTTAACATATATTTACTAAATAAGCCAGCAATCTTACTCCTATTTATTGAAGTGAGTAAAACCTATGTTCACACACACACACAGACAACTGTATGAGAATCTTTATATGAGTTTTGTTCACAACTACTAAAAACTGAAAAAATAAAATAAAATGTTCCTTTACTCGGGAATGGCTAAATGGATTGTGATTCAGCCATAAAATGAATAACTACTCAGCAAAGAAAAGAAACAAATTATTCATATATGCAGCAACATGGATGAATTTCAAGTACATTACAAAAAGTGAAAGAAGCTAGTCTCAAAAAGCTAGTATTGTGTGCTTCCATTTATATGACATTTTTAAAGTGTATAACTAAGGATGGAAAAAGGGATCAGCAATTGCCAGGAGTAGGTGGGTTTAGAGAGAGAGGAACTCAGGAGAAATGAGGGGTTGGTGCGATTGTTCTGTACCTTACTCTGGCTTACTCTGGTTTTGGTTACACAACTGTGTATGTGTCAAAACTTAGAGAACTATATACGAAAAAGGGTGAATTTGATTATGTGTCAATTATAGCTTAGTAAAATTTGTAAAAATAACGAAAAACTTGTTTTGGCACTAATCGATTGCAAGGATCTTTCACTCAGATGAAGAAAATGTGAGCCCCAATCACTAGGAACTAGTGTGCATTTACTTAATAAATTGTGAAAAGGCAAATTCATTTGGTTTTTAAGAATCACTAATTAAATACAAAATATATAATATATCTGGATTTCCAGAAACTATTAGAAAGCAATATTATGTTCCTATGAAAAAAACTCGGAAAACAATTGGCTATTTTTAAGTGATTTTGTAACACGTTGATTTATCTTGACTAAATTGATACTAAAAAGTGAGTTGGCATTTGCTGCAGTAGAAATCCACCACGGGAGCATTACTCCAGGCCCTTTTCTTCAACACCGTCCTCTTCATGTGTATCGGTGCTTTGAATGATGTCTTAAAGAATTATTCTATGTGTAGATAACGATAATCAGTTTGATATAGTCTATGTTCAATATGTGAATAGAAATACAAAAAGACATTGGGATTGGAAAGTTGAAATGGACCTACAGGTAGTTACTTTTTTTAGTGCTATGGAGAGACGGGTTACACTCGTGATAAGAACTGTTTAAGGATAGAATTTATTTCCCTGAAAACCAGTGAATTTTTCTATGGTTACAAAGAAAAATCAAGTAGTAACCACATGACTTAACTTAGGAGATATTAAGGAATATTCCGACTCAGAATACTGAATATGTCAAAACTGCCTACCACGAATGGGTCATTACTTCTGGCCCTGTACTGAATTCAAACAAGCACAGAGCCTTTGCTCTTAAATATCTCCCAATTAAGCTGTTTTATCAACATATCCTGTCAGCTCTACCTTCAGAAGATATCGAAAATTGAACCACATCTCCACATTTCCACCTTCATCACCCTGGTCCAAGTTTGTCTCTGGTCTCAATTCCTGAATTCTTGTCTCTAAACCGAGCTCCCTATTTCTCCCCTACCCACTTTAGTCAAATTCAACAAGGCAGCTTCCTTTTTATCCCTAGAACATGCTAGAACAAGTTCCCAACTCAGGACATCTGCTTCTGCTGTTTACTTTACCTGAAATGATCTTCTCCCAGATACCTGCATAACCGCTTATCTCTATCTTACTGCCTTTACTCAAAAGTCTTATTTCAGTGATTCAAAAGTCCCTGGCCACCCAAACAAAAAACTTAAGTCTCCATACTGACACTTCATACTGTCCCTCCTCATTTTTATTTCTGTTTAGCAACTGACAACCACCCAACATATTACCTACATAGTATTATTTTAAATCTTAATTATGTGCATCCTCCACCAACACATAAGCACTATAATTTTTATCTGTTTTCTTCTTTGTTGTATTCCCAGTATCTAGACTCATTCTGAGCATAAAGTTGACAACCAATCAATGTTTGTCAAAGGAGTGGAAGAAATGATGAAAGTCCATAATGGGACCATCCACATTTATAAAGCACTTTCTCAGGGCCTGGCACAGTGCTAAACACTATGTATGCTAATGTGTCCTTGAGTCCTCAAGACAACAACAAATTTGCCACAGGAACCTTCCCCATGCAGCAGGTGAGGAAACTGAGGTTCCAACAGGTTAGAAAAGCTGTCTAAGGTCCCAAAGCTGGTCAGTGCTAGGCCAAGACAATGCCCCCAAATCCAGAGTTTCATTATTGCCCAGCTCAAGTAAATCAAAAGCAGGTCTTACTTTTCTCTTCTCGGCATCCTCAGCTTAATCAAGAGTGAGGCAAGTGCCTCCCAGGGAGAACTGGCCTGTTGACTGTGAGACCGTTACAGGGGGAGGAATTAAACACATTTTTTTCCGGTATAGATTTGGTAGATTTTACTTAGCACTGCATCTCAGGGAGGTCAAAATCTCCAGATTGCCATGGCGACAGTAAGCAGGTGCTCACAAACTCATTTCCTGTGGAGTGATAATCTCTTCTTTCCAGTTATAGCCGGAAACGAATTTGGTAACTTGTTAAGATGTGGCTGTTGCCAATGCTGCTCGTTCTATTTAGACCTACATCTAATATTTGCTTTTCTCTTTTTCACTGTAAATGTTAGTTAACCACATTATTAAAAATTTAGAAAAGGGAAAAAATGAAGTCCATAATCACTCATATCAATACAATCTTACTGTCATTTAGTTTGATTATTATTTCTCAAAAGGCAATTCTGGCTTTGCCATCTACAAGCTTTGGGAAACTTTCTCAACCTTTTTAAGTTAAAATAAATCTCAACTCTTAATTATGCTAATAATAATTATTTCATAAGTGTTGTTTTCTTTAGCTTTAGTGTTTATCTTTGAGTATTAAATGAAATAAAAGGTGCAAACAGTATGGTACTTAGAGGCTTTTTAGGAATATTTTTGTCTCTGTGTCTCCGTTTTCTTCATGTTGTTCCCTATCCTGACACATCACAGATGTGCCACTACCCACAGTGAGCACTAGAGGTACATTTTAATGTTTTAATTATCAGAAAATAATATGTAACCAGTAGGAAGATAGTAATGATATATGAAATTTAAAACGCTCCCAGTGACTTTGACTTGCCCAAATGCCATTTTGTTAAAAGCCCTCTGCTTCTCTGTATTGTTAGTGCTGAGGACATAGGGCTTCTCTTTGTCTCAGCTCCATCACATCATCTGAAGCTCATGGGGCAGTCTCACTTGCTTACACTGTACTCAGAATCACCATTCCCAGAACTTACCTAGAAACACAAGTATTTCATATCCTCTGATCTGTGTTCAACCTCTGCAAAGCCTCTGAAAGCTGGCATCCCAGTGCTGTCCTTTATTAGCTGTATGGGTTTCAATGCCTTAGCTTTCTCATCTATAAAGTTCAAGTGATAATAGACGTAAGTTCATAATTGTTGTTAGAATTAAATGAAATTACATGTGAAATCTCTTCACATTATAGTTGGCAAATATGGCCCCCACACATGATGAACACTTAAGCCCTCAGGAAAGAGTAAGAGGAAAATATTAGTTGCCTTCTCTCACTACTCACGTGGTTTTTTTCTTTTCTTTTTCATGTAAGGACTAATTGGTTCACCTCTTTCATTATTTTTTCTTTACAGAAAAACTCTTATTCCCTGCTGAGCCTTGGGACTGTTTTCCAATTCTCAGTCTCAGAAGTCATTACCTGTATTACACATATTGTTACTACTATCACACATATGTAGCTAAGTCAGGCGAGTAAGTGAAGTCCACGGCTTGACAGAGGTGGCTGGAGGAGCTCTCAGTGAGTCACACTGAGAACTTATCAGGGGTAAGGATTGGAGCCACCTCAACTCCCCTGTCAGGTCAACAGGAAAGTTACCCACCTTTCAGACATGGCCCTTGTCCCATGCTCCAGCTTTTCAGATTGGACAGGCACCTCTTCATCTGTACAAATGTTTATGTTCCAAATAGGAATTTGGAATGTTTATGTTCCCAATAGACAAGGACTCTGTCTATTGTGGAAGCCTGAACCTGGAGGGTGCTCTTCCTGAGAAGATGCAGTCACCCTTATGTGTTCCAGAAAGACTCTCTATAGGTGTACCCACACTGAGCTCCCGTGGGAGAAGCTCCAACTGTGCCTATGGTGGTGGAAAAAGAGGGATAGACTTTCTTTTCTCCAAGACCCTTCATGCACACAAACACTATTTGACTCTTGGGATAGAGCTCAAGACTTTCCCTGCAGAGCCCAGCACTTCAACTGTGTCTCTGCTGAAGAAAGCTTTCCACCAGTAGAAGGATCTGGTACTCAAGGCCTGCTGTCCAGATTCTTTCATCCCATAGAGTATGCCCTTGCTGTGGTGCCCTCCCAGTTCCCTTAGGAGTGGGAGTCCCTTGGAGCCAGACTACTGTGAATGTTGTTCCTCTGGGTCTAGCTGCCCAGTGAAGTTACCACACTTCGGGCTGGTGTTGAGGAATGTCTGCAAGGGATCTGGTGATGTGACCTGTCCTCATGTTTCCCAACAGTGGGTAGCAGCCTCAGCTCTAACTGGGGATGGCAGGGGAGTGATGTTGACTCTGTGAAATTCCTTGGTTATTGTTTCCCTTAGTGTTTTGGCGTTGTTGAACACTGGTTATGGTAGTAATGAACTGGTCAGGTGGACAGACTCAGAACCTCCAGGTTAGCCATAGTGGTGTAGGCAGTGGTAATAACTGAGATTTTGCAAATGTTTTGCCCTTCCCTGGCACAGTGTTGTTCTACCAGGAGATACTGTAATGGACCGTGTTGGTTGGCCTCCAGTCAGGAGGTGTCACTTGCAAAAGAGCTGCAGTAGTAGCAGTGGGATTTTTTCCTGCCTTATGTTGCCCCTGGGAGTTACACTGGTTTCTCAGGTAATGGGTGGGGCCATTTAGTTCCCAAGAGATTATTTCCTATATGATGAGCTACCAGGGCAGGTGGTGGGGCAAAGCCAAGTGGGGGCTGGGTCGGGTGGGTTTGCACTCTGTGCAGGGCAAGCAGCAGCCTCCATGGGTGTTGAGGGATGGGAGCAGGCCTCAGGCCACTGGATTAATGTTCCAGAGGGGATCATTGCTGCCTCTGGTGTACAGAAGAGTTTGTGCAGGGAGTGGGCAATAGCAGATGGTGGTAAGACTCACAGTTTCTATACACTGGGGAAAGTAAATCCATTCCTACAGTGTTCCACTGGCAGCAGCAAGCTGAGTTCCAGTCAGCCTGCATCAGAACTTACCACTGCCTGGAGTCATAAGCTTTGCCCATGAAAATTGCAATCGTGGCTTTGAGGACACACCTCTCCCTGCCTGCTATAAAGCCGGGTACCAGGATCTTTCACCTGCAGATCTTGTACCTGTGGATCTTTCTCCCGCGGCTCCTGCACTTGCGACTCCTGCACTCGTGGCCCTCTTTTCATTCTCCCCTGCCCCAGCTCTGAAAAAGGGAATTTGTCCCCACCTGAGGTTATAATGTGAAACCTCACTGAGAGCTTCTTTCAACCTCCAAATGCTGCCTGAACTTTTTGGCTGTCCTCTGCTGGATCCTCTGTGAGGAGTAGTAAGAAATGACTGCCCTTGTTCTGCACTGTGATCTGGGAGTGATTGCAAGGGTCTTCCCACTGCTATTCCTACTTTTATATTCCACAGCACTCCTAAAGTTGATTCCTGCGCTGGGTGGGGTAAGGGCCTTTCCCCATGTCCTGAACTTTCAGAGTCCCTAGTGGGGATGTGTATCGCAGAGGCAAACTCTCCCCCTCTCACACTCTATGGACTTGAAGCCCTTCACCTGACTCACAGTGTAGGCTGCAGCCTCCTGTTTCCTTCAAAGGATCCCTAGATTCCTTTGCTTTTCCTGTTCAGTTACTGTCTGTCTTCTTGAAAAAAAGTTTACAATGTAAACTTCTACATGGTACTAATAACAATAGTTATCGTAGTGATAATTAGTAGTTTTATCTTGCAAGTGCGAGAGGTATGCTAGCAATGCCTCTAATTTGCCGTCTTGGAAAAAAAATCTACAATAATTACAATATTTTTTTTTTTTTTTTTTTGAGATGGAGTCTCACTCTGTCACCCAGGCTGGAGTGCAGTGGCGCGATCTCGACTCACTGCAAGCTCCACCTCCTGGGTTCATGCCATTCTCCTGCCTCAGCCTTCCAAGAAGCTGGAACTACAGGTGCCTGCCACCATGCCCAGCTAATTTTTTGTATTTTTAGTAGAGATGGGGTTTCACCGTGTTAGCCAGGATGGGTCTCGATCTCCTGACCTCATGATCTGCCTGCCTCGGCCTCCCAAAGTGCTGGGATTACAGGCGTGAGCCACCGCGCCCAGCCACCTACAATAATTTTTGATCTTCATTAATAGACATTACTCTATTTCATTGGATTTGACAGCCCCTGATGTCATGTTTTGAGCTGACATACATGATAACTATGATCAACAACATTCAGAGGAAGAAAATGACCATTTCTAAAGTCAAAGGGAGCCATACCATTCTAAAGCAAACAGAAGATCCAAAGCATTCAAATGGCATTTGCTTAAACTGTAATGCATGGCAAAGTGTACAACAAAGGGGAGATGTTGCCAGTGGGGTTATTAATCCTGTTCCAGGAATTAACTTGACATATTCACTTGTTGCCAGTCAAGTATCCACCATAGGAATGTCTCCTCTGAATAGTAATGGTGACGTATAACACTGCAGGGTAAACTAATCCTATTGCCATTTGGGGATCTAAAAGCCACCATACATTACAAATTCTATGCAAGCTTTCATCCTCATAGGAGAGCTAATGAACCAGTAGTTTTTCTAATAATAGTATACATTACATAAATAAAGTATTTATTCCATAAGCTCCATTGTTGATAGGATAGAATCACTCTGAGTAAATAAAACTAATAGCACTTTCTTCTAATTGATACTCAAGAGCCCCCTTATTCCATGCAACAGACTACAATAAATTAGTGTTGTTTTCAACTCATGTGGGATGCTCTCCTGAAACCCAGAGATTATTTCAGACTTTCAGAGTTTTTCCTTGCCAGTTAACCTCTGTTAACTTTCTGTCTATCTGGTTCCACATGAGCTTTAAGCCAGGAATATACATGGATTTGTGTGAATGCAAATGTCAGACCTGATTTCCTGAAAAGCTAAAGAAGTATCCCTGGGTTCCTGACTGGCCTTACATAGGTACCCACCATAGGTACTATAGTGAACTGAAATGCAGGCATTTTAAAATAACGCCTTGCACCTCCTTCCTGAGGTAAAAGACAACAGTGTATTTAGTTCATGTGCCTCAAACAAGAATCTCCAAGACTCGCCTGTGGATAAACAAGCTTATACAATTATGAATGTATTTAACACGTGATCAATATTTCATGCTCACAGTTTCCTCAGAGATGACTGAATCCAGAATCATTCTTGTTAGAGTTGATCCGTTAATCAATTGCCTAAAATATTCCACTCATCTTCTTTGCCAGTGCCCAGTGGGAAGGCAGGGATATGAGAGGCCCACCTTTTTGAACTAGTTGCACCTTCTTGTGCAGTAAGTTCTCATTAAGCCTATTTTGTGCCTAAGGCCAAGCGCCGCAGGACTTTGGAGATAAAATATGTAAATTTCTGCCCTTAAGGGGAAAACAGTATGATCTAATACCCAAAGGTGGGGTCTGTTTTTTAGTTGTGAATTAAATATCGCATATCTTGGCCTTTCAAGACAGACAATGGGTTTACTTCTTTGGTCTTCAGTTTATTTGCTACAAGACACTGGACAAATAAGTTTAACTTCTTTAAACCTCAATTTCCTTGTATGTAAATTAAAGATGATAATCAAAGTCTTTCTTGGAGCTACAATAAAGAGTGTGGCAAAGACATGCAGAGCACTCAGTGAGAGGCTGGTCCATGATAAGCTCTCACAAATCATGACTGTTTACATGATAGTAATTCTAGATTTTAAGTGATTAACAAAATCTTCTTGATTCAGATTGTTTTGCTGTCTCTGAACTTGTTTCAAGGGAGGCAAAGGGGTAGGGAAAACAGTACAGAATTCTGCAGGATGCAGCCCAGGGTTCTAGATCTGGTTAGATTTTTTTGGTAATTAACCATTGGGACAGTGATTATTCACAATATATTTTAGAACTTTAATTCTTTCTTCCATAAAACCAAGCTGGCCAATACCTATATTACAAGGAAGCTGTCAAAATCAACCAGAATAATTTATATAGAGCTATTTTGAAAACCACATAGAGCCATGT
Source organism: Nomascus leucogenys (assembly GCF_006542625.1). NCBI lineage: Eukaryota > Metazoa > Chordata > Mammalia > Primates > Hylobatidae > Nomascus > Nomascus leucogenys. The sequence goes on from NC_044406.1 coordinate 55,847,143, forward strand.
GTAAAGCATTATTAGGATTTTAGGATTTCACTCTTGTTAAATAAATAATTACCTCTTCAAAATGTTTCTCAGAGGTTTGAAAACTCATCACACATTATTTTTATCTACAACATTTTCAAAGCCTCAGTTAGAAGGGATAAGTTCAGTTTTTTGAGATCCATAGTATAGCATCCTGGATATAGCTAATAATTGAGTACTATACATTTCAATAATGCTTACAAAAATTCCTAATTTTCTTATCAAAAAATGTGAAATATTTGAGATGATATATTAATTAATTTAAATCTGTATGTTATTCAAAAATCATAAAACCACTTTGTACCTCATAAATATATACAACTATAATTTGTCAACAACAGAGAAATTGGCAGAAAGTGGCCAAGATAGCCAACTAGAAGCAACTAGTGTATGCAGCTCTCCTGGAGAGGAACAGAAGGGGAAAGTAAATATAGCACCTTCAACTGAAACATGCAGGTACATGCAATGGGACTAATCAAACAAACAGCTCAACCCACGGAGAATGGAGGAAAGCAAGGCAGGATGACAGCCCACCTGGGAGTGACATGGAACCAGGGGAACCTCCCCCTCCCAGAGAAATGGTGAGTGAATGTGCAACCCCAGGACCCCACACTTTCCCACAGATCATTGCAACCCTCAGGTCAGGAGATCCCCTTGTGAACTCACTCCACCACAGCCTTCAGTCTGACACACAGAATGACACAGAGTCTTGGCAGAGCACCTTCTCAGGCACACCCAGAGACCTAGGAGCCTTAGATACCTGGGCTTTCTGGGCTTCCCGGCAAAAGTAGATGCAACTCTGGCAAAATGGGAGGCTAGACCCCATACATACCCCTAGGAAAGAGGCTGAATCCACGGGGCTGAGCAGCAACAGTCTGGAGACCCCACTTCTGTTGCAGGAATTTTCCTTACTCCAGCTAAAGATGGGGGTTCTTATCACACGGCCATGAAAATTTAGGCTTGCAGACAGTTTGTAGGGTGAGCAGGGCAGGGTTTTATTGGGTGAAAAGGAAGAAAAGGGGAAACAGGGGCCCCCCTGCAAAGCCAGAGCCCCTGCTGGTGCAATTCCCCCCTTGCAATTTGAATCCCAGGTTCTACACAAGAAAAGGAGGGGCAGGACTCTTCCCTGCTGCAAAAGGCACAAACTTCTGTGGCTCCATCCCAGTGCAGATTGGAGTTTTGCCAGGGAACACATCCCACCTGGCTGTCTCATTTACATGGCACCTCACAGGATAAGACCCACTGGCTTGGAATTGCAGCCAACTACTGGTAGCAGCATTGCACCTCCCTGAGATGGAGCTTCCAAGGGAAGGGGCAGGCTGCCATCTTTGCTTATTAGACAACTTAGCTGTTCTAGACTTTGGGCTTTGGAGAGTCCAAGCTGACCAGGGACAGAAACCATCCCCCAGCACAGCACAGCTGCTCTATGGAAACATGACCAGACTGCTTTTTTAAGCAGGTCCCTAATCCCGTTCTTCCTCACTGGGTGGGACCTCCTAACTGAGGTCTCCAGCCACCTCTGCTGGGGTTCCCTAGCCAGAGATTTAAAACCTTCCTGGGACAAAACTCCTAGAGGGAGGGGTGGGCCACCATCTTTGCTGATTAAATGACTTAGTCATTTCAGCCTCTGGGCCTTGGAGAGCCCAAACCGAACAGGGGCAGAAGTGGTCCCCTTCACAGCAGAGCTGCTCTTTGAAAACATGCCCAGACTTCATTTTAAAGTAGGTCCCCAATCCTGTTTCGCCTCACTGGGAAGGATGTCCCAACCAGGATCTCCAGCCACCCCCACAGTGTTCTCCAGCTGACGGAGCTCCCAGAGGGAGGGCTGGGCAGCCGTCTTAGCTCTTTGGGAAAATTAGCCATTCTAGTCTTTGCGCTTTGGAGAGGCCAAGCTGACCAGGGATGGGAGCAGTCTCCCAGCACAGCCAAGCTGCCCTACAAAAATGTGGCCAGACTGCTTTTGTAAACAGGTCCTTGATCTTCTTCCTCCTTACTACTGGGGGGAACCTCTAAACCAAGGTCTCCAGCCACCTCCTATAGGTGTGTTCAGGCTGGCAACAGGAATGTACCTCCCTCAGATGGAGTTCCCAGAGGACGGGGCAAGCCACCATGTTTGCTGTTTTGCAGGCTTCAATGCTGATACCTCCAGGCACTGGAAAATCTGAGGTGACTAGGGACTAGACTGGTTCCCAGCATACCACAGGAGTCCTACAGAAAAGTGGTGAGATGGTTATGTGGGTGCTTGTTCTCACATCTCCTCACTGAGCAGGTCCTCCAGGCCTGGGCCACCAGCCACTCTCCTGCCAGAGTTGTCAAGCCAGTAGCCATTCAGCAGCTCACTGGACAGAGACCCCAGGGGCAAGTAAAAGCCTCTCTACCACTGCCTCTGCAGTGGAACTGCCCTTGCTACCCATGGACTAACGAAGGAGCAAAGACAATAAGTGCTTCATCCACATCTGTAACAAGCTACAGTTCACCAAAGGAGGGGAGGCCAGTATGTCTCCCACAGGTCCCACCCATCCCCCACTACTCGTCACCAGACAGGGAACCCCCAGCTTGCACTCACAGCACGGACCTTCCATCCTGAGTTGACTGCACTGAGCAATTGCTGACCTGCAACTCTCTGTGGTGGAGCCTCCAGCAGACAAGCAAAAGATCCTTGACCATACCCACTACTAAGGTCCCTTCTCCTACCTTCAAGTTGGGGAATGAACATAAACGCTGGATTGTCCCAGAGCTGCAGTGGGCAGCCCAGGAATGGCAAGTCACAACCTACAGCCAGCATTCAAGGGGAAGAGGAACCCACATTTTAGAGTATTGAAAGTTAACACAGTTGAAACTATGAGGAAACATAGGGGAGCCACACAACTGAGCAAGAGTCTACCAACTGACCAGTAAATCTAAGTGCCACCTCCTGCATCACATTCCAAAGCTTCAACACCAAAAACACCTTGCTAACATACCCCACTCTGAAACGAGAGACAAGAAGTCAGCTGCAAATAAAGACCCTGCACAAAGCTTCAGCCCTGTGAAAAAATCCATAAAAGATGTCTATTAACTGTACTCATTCTACACTGCAGTTAAAAGAATACCCACATAGAGAGATGAGAAAGAACCAATGCAAGAAGTCCAGCAACTCAAATGACCAAAGTGTTGTATGTCCTCCAAACAACCACTCCTGTTCTCAAAGAAGAGTTCTTAACCAGCTGAACTGGCTGGAATGACAGAAATAGAATTCAGCATATAAATAGAAACAAAGATTATCGAGATTCAGGAGGATAGGAAAACCCAATTTAAGGAAACTAAGAATAAAAATAAAGCAATAAAGGAGCCGAAAGATGAAATGGTCTGTCTGGGAAAGAAGCTAATGGGTCTGACAAATTTCACAATGCAATCACAAGTATTAACAGTTGAGTAAACTAAGCTGAAGAAAAAAATCTCAGAACTTGAAGACTGGTTTTCTGAAATAGGGCAGTCAGACAAAAATAAATAAAAAAGAATAAAATGAAATGAACAAAACGTCCAAGAGTATGGGATTATGTAACGAGGCCAAATCTATGAATGATTGGCATCCCAAAAAGGGAGGGGGACAAAGCAAACAACTTGGTGAACATATTTCAGCATATCATCCATGAAAACTTTCCCAACCATGCTAGAGAGGCAAACAGTCAAATTCAGGAAATACAGAACACTCTTGCAAGATTCTAACAAGAAGATCATCCCCAGGACACATAATCATCAGATTTTTTTTAAGGTTGAAATTAAAGAATGTTAAAGGCAACTACAGAGAATGGGTAGGTCACCTATAAAAGAAACACTATCAAGCTAACAGAAAACTGCTCAGCTGAAACCCTACAAGCCAGAAAAGATTGGGAGCCTATATTCAACATTTGTAAAGAAAAAAACCTTCAACCAATAATTTCATATCCAACCAACTAATCTTCTCAAGTTAAAGAGAAATAATATCCTTTTCAGATAAGCAAATGTTGAGAGAGCTTATTGCCACCAGACCTGCCTTACATGAGATCTTGAAAGAGGCACTAAATATGGAAAGACTGCTGCCAGCTAACATAAAACATGTTTAAACATACAGACCAGTGACACTCTAAAGCAACCACACAAAAAAGCCAACATAGTAACCGGCTAACAGCACAATAGTAAGATCAAATCCACACATATTAATACTAACCTTGAATATAAATAGGCTAAATGCCCCACGTAAAAGGTACAGAGTGGCAGACTGAAGAAAAAATAAGACCTAATGATATGCTGTCTTCAAGAGACCCATCTTACACATCATGACACCCACAGGCTCAAAATAAAGGGATGGAGGAAAATCTACCAAGCAAATGGAAAACAGAAAAAAGCAGGGGTTGCAATTCTAATTTCAGACAAAGCAGAATTTTAACCAGACAGATAAAAAAGACAAAGAATGATATTACATAATGGTAAAGGAGGGTTCAATTCAACAGGAAGACCTAACTATCCCAAATATATATGCACTCAACACAGGAGCACCCAGATTCATAAGGGAAGTACTTAGAGACCTACAAAGAGACATAGACTTCTACAAAATAATAGTGGAAAACTTCATCACTCCACTGACAATATTAGACAGGTCATCAAAGCAGAAAATTAACAAAGATCTTCAGGACATAAACTCAGCATTGGACCAAATGGATCCGATAGACTTCAATAGAACTCTTCACTCAAAATCAACATAATATACATTCTTCTCATTCCCACGTGGCACATACTCTAAAACTGACCACATAATTGGACATAAAACAATCTTCAGCAAATTCAAAATAACCAAAATCATACCAAACATACTCTTGAACCATAGCACAATAAAAATAGAAGTCAAGACTGTGGAAATCACTCAAAACCATGCAATTACATGGACATAAAACACCATGCTTCTGAATGATTTTGGGGTAAATAATGAAATTAAGGCAGAAATCAAGAAGATTTTTGAAACGAATGAGAAAAAAGATACAACATACCAAAATCTCTGGGACACAACTAAGACAGTGTTAAGAGGAAAATTCATAGCACTAAATATCCAGATCAAAAATAAAGATCTCAACTTAACAACTTATTACAACAGAAAGAAGTAGAGGAGCAAGAATAAATCAACCCACAAGCTAGCAGAAGACAAGAAATAACACAATCAGAGTCAAAATGAAGGAAAATGATACATGAAAATCTATTAAAAAATAAAAAAATACAGGAGTTGGTCTTTTGAAAAACAATTAGGATAGGCTGCTAGCTAGAATAATAAAAAAGAAAAGAGAGAAGATTCAAATAAACACAATTAGAAATAATAAAGGGAATGTTACCACTGACTCTACAGAAATAAAAATAACCATCAGAAGCTACTGTGAACACCTCTATGCACACAAACTAAAAAACCTAGAAGAGATAGATAAATTCCTAGCCACTTATTCCAGCAGCATTTATTGAATAGAGAATCCTTTCCCCATTGCTTGTTATTGTCACCTTTTTCAAAGATCAAATAGTTGTAGGTGTGTGCCTTTATTTCTGTGTTCACTAACCAGGTCCAATCGCCTAGGTGTCTGTTTGTGTGCCAGTACCATGTTGTTTTGGTTACTGTAACCTTGTAGTACAGTTTCAAGTCTAGTAGTGTGACGCCTCCAGCTTTGTTCTTTTTGCTTAGGACTACTTTGGCTATTCAGCCTCATTTGGTTCCTTATGATTTTAGAATAAATTTTTTCTAATTCTCTGAAAAATGTCCTTTATAGTTTGATAGAAATAACATTGAATCTGTAAATTGCTTTGGAGAGAATGGCCATTATAACAATATTGATTTTTCCTGTCCATGAGCATGGAATGGTTTTTCATTTATTTGTGTCATCTCTGAATTATTTCAGTATTGTTTGGTAATGCTTATTGTAAAGATATTTCACCTCTTTCGTTAGCTGTACTCCTAGATACTTTATTCTTTTGTGTCTATTGTGAATGTGATTGCCTTCTTAATTTGGTTCTCAACTTGCATGTTATTGCTGTATAGAAGTGCTACTAATTTTTGTACACTGATTTTCATGCTGAAACTTTGCTGAAGTTGTTTATCACTTCTAGGAGCCTTTGGGCAGAAAGAAAGAAGTATAGAATCATATTTCAAACAGTGATAGTTTGACTTCCTCTCTCTCTATTTGGATGTGTTTTATTTCTTTCTCTTGCCTAATTGCTCTAACAAGGACTTCCAACACTATGTCGAACAGAAGTGGTGAGAGTGGGCATTCTTGTCTTGCTCCTGTTCTCAGGTGGAATGCTTCCAGCTTTTGCCCATTCAGTATAATGTTGGCTGTGGGTTTTTCATAGATGGGTCTTATTACTTTGAAGCATATTCCTTCAGTGCCCAGATTGTTGATGATTTTTAACATTAAGGGATGCTGAATTTTTATCATAAGCCCTTTCTTCATCTATTGAGATGATCATGTGGTTTTTAATTCTGCTCATGTGATGTTTTAGTTCTGTTTAGTACTGTTTAGCATAAACCACAGTTACTTTATGTGGTTGATCTTAGAATATGTGCCATGTATAGACGAGAAGAATGTGTATTTTGTTGTTGGGTGGAGTATTCTGTAAATGTCTGTTAGGTTCATTTGGTCAAGTGTTGAATGTAGGTCCCAAATATCTTTGCTGGTTTTCTGCCTCGATGATTTGTCTAACACTGTCAGTGGTGTGTTGAAGTCTTCCACTATTATTATGTGGTTATCTAAGACTCTTCAAAGGTCTCTAAGAACTTGTTTTGTGAATCTGGATGCTCTAGTGTTGGATGCATATATATTTTGGATACTAAATCATCTTGTTCCATTGAATCATTTTATCACTATATAATGCCCTTCTTCATCCTTTTTGATCATTATTAAAGTCTGTTTTGTCTAAAATAAGAACAACCACCCTGCTTTTTTTGTTTTCCATTTGCTTGATAGATCTTTCTCAGTCCCTTTACTTTGAGTCTATAGGTGTTAGTGCATGTGAGATGGGTCTGTGGAAGACAGCATAGAGTTGAGTCTTACTTGTTTATCCAGCTTGCCACTCCGTGTCTTTTAAGTGAGGCATTTAGTTTCTTTACATTCAAGGTTAATATTGATATGTGAGGATTTGATCCTGTCATCATGTTGTTAGCTGGTTGTTATGTATATTTGATTGTAGAGTTGTTTTATAGTGTCAGTGGGCTATTTACTTAAGTGTGTTTCTTGTTGGCAGGCACTGTTCTTTTGTTTTCATGTTTAGCCTTCCCTTAAGGACCTCTTGTAGTGTAGGTCTGGTGGTAACAAATTCACTTAGCATTTGCTTGTCTGTAAAGGATTTTATGTCTTATGTCTTCTTTGCTTATGAAGCTTAGTTTGAGTGGATATCTAATTCTTGGTTGAAAATTGTTTTCTTTTAGAGGGTTGAATATAGACCTCCAATCCATTCTGGCTTGTAAGGTTTCTTCTGAAAGATCTACTGTTAGCCTGATGGAGTTCCCTTTGTATGTTATATGCCCTTTCTCTCTAGCTGCTTTTATGATATTTCTTTTGCATTGACTTTGAATAATCTTATGTCTATGTGTTTTGGGGATGGCTGTCTTGTATAGTATCTTATAGGGGTTTTCTGAATTTTCCGAATTTATATATCATCCTCTTTGGCAAGGTTGGAGAAATTTTTGTGGACAATATTTTCAAATATATTTTCAATGTTTCTTGCTCTCTCCATCTCTTTCAAGAATGCCAATGAATTGTAGATTGAGTATTTTTAAATAATCCCATATTTCTCAGAGGTTTTGTTCATTTTTTAGAACTGTTTTTCCTTATTTTTGTCTATCTGCATTGATTCAAAGGAGCCATATTTGAGCTCTGAAATTTTTCCTCAGCTTGGTGTATTGTTATTATTTCTTCCAATTGCATTTTTTATTACCTGTAGTGAAGTTTTTTTTCAGAAGTTCAGTTTGGTTCTTTCTTATAATGGCTATGTCATCTTTCATCTCATGGACTGTTTTATTGTGTTCCTTTGATAGGGTTTCAATTTTCTCCTGGGTTTTGATGAGCCTTCTTACTATCCAGATTGTGAGTTCTATGTCTCTGATTTCAGGATTTCAGTCTGGTTAAGAGGCATTGTTGGAGAGCTAGTGTAGTCATTTGGAGTTAAGAAGACACTCTAGCTTTTACTGTTGCCAGAGTTCTTGTTCTGTTATTATTATTTTTTTTTCTCATCTGTGTGGTCAGATGTTACTTCAGTTTTGGGAGTTGCTATTTTTTTGGATAGGGTTTTTTGCTTTTATATTCTTTAATGCCCTTGAAGGTTTGTCTGTACTATAGATTGGGTTCAGCTGATTGGCTTTATTCTGAGTGCTTTCAGTGGGACAAGCTTCAGCTAACCACTCTTGGGCTATGTGTTATAATCTTGGGGGCCTAGGACCAGGCCCTTAGCTTTGTTCTCTGGCGCCTTGAAATTAAGCACTTGCTCCACTGAGGGGCCAAGGTATTTCCAGTCCACTGGCACCAGTTCTCCAATGGGGGCTGTAGGCAAAAATGTGCCAGTGAGGTAGTGGGGTTTCTTGCATGTATGTGCACCAGCAGAGCAGTTGTGGGTTCCTGTGTGCATGTGTGCCAGTGGGGTGTCAGGCATCCCTGTGTGCTCATTCATGCTGGCAGGGCAGTGGGGGTTCTGCATGCACATGCATGCTGGTGAGGCGGGGGGAAGGCTGGAAGTCAATGCATGCTGGTGGAGGAAGGCTGAAAGCAGGTGCACACCAGCAGTGGTCCATTTGCAACAGTACTGTGACAGGTATGCAGTGTCTTCTAGGGAAAGAAGTATGGCACTGGCTGCTAACAAGCATTTAGGCTGGGCAGCTGAGGCTGTGCTCTACGCAGGTACAGCCAGGCAGGGACCCTGGAAGAGACTGGCAGACAGAGGGGCTGTCACATTAGATTGACCCAGTTTTATAGGCAGGACAGCCCTGTTCTGTGCAGATTCAGCAACTAACAAAGTCTAAAGTTGCCTAGAAAAATATGGTCAGCCTTGCGGGATGGGTGCCCATGTCCGTGCTCCACTGCAGCTGTTCCAGTGCCAAACCATCTGCGCTCAGTACAGGTTGGAGTTCTGTCTTTGCCAACTCTCCCTGCCAGCTCAAGTGTCGGTGGGGTCATGTGGTCTCCCACAGCTAGGATTATGGAAATCTGTGGTAGGAGTGAGCCACTCCATGGCTATTTCAATTACCCATTCCCTAGGAGTCGCTGAGGGCCAGAAATGAGTCCTGCTACTTGGCAACTCCTTGCAGGGTTCTCAGCTTTCTTTTCTTTCAGCCCAGGGCTTGCATCCTCCATTTTTCCACTCTCAATGTTTTCTTTCTGAGTGTTCAGCGTGTGCCAGTCTACTTGATAGTTGTGTCTGTCTTCATGTGTGAAGCTCTTTCTGGCTGCATCTAGTTGACCATCTTGGCTCTTTCCCACCTCCTCTTTTTTTCTTTTTTTTTGAAAACTGAGTTTCCCATTAAATAAGTTGGTGAAACAAGGTAATTTACATATGGTTAAGATAAATCATCATATATTGCTATTACATCTGACACCTCAGTTGGTAAAATAAAATATTTCCTCTCTCTTTTATCTCCTTGAAATTTTTTTTTCGATATTGCCTTTTACATTTACATTTTTTATTGAACTATGGAATATATACAGAAAATTCCACCAATTATAAATGCATAGCACAAAGAATTTCATGGACTGAACACATATGCTACGGTTTGAATGTGTTCCTCAAAGTTCAGGTATTGGAAAATTAATTTCCAGTGCAACAGTTTTGAGAGGAGGGACCTTTAAGAGTTAATTAGGTCATGAGGGCTCAGTGTTGTTATTGATGGAGTGAGTTTATTATTGCTAGAGTGGATTTGTTATAAAAGCGTGTTTGGTCCTCTCTCCCTTATGCATGTTCTGTCTTGCCCTTCCACATTCTGCCATGGGTTGCTACAACAAAAACATTCTTACCAGATGTGGCCTCTCGATCTTGGACTTTCCAACCTCCAGATCTGTAAGAAATACATTTCTGTTCTTGTAAACTGTTCAGTCTCACATATTCAGTTATAGCAGCACCAAACTAAGATGATACCTATGCAGCCTTCCTGCCTCTCCAACTCTGGAATGGAAGAACACAAGTCCTTAAATCCAGCAGTTCTCATCGTTCTGTTTCACTTTTGACTTCTCTTCATCTTTTAAATCTCATTCAGAAGATGAGAGCATTTCCTACTAAAACTTAGGACATCCACAGAATGGTGCATTAGTGGGACAAAGTTGAAGTCCTGATTTAAAAGGCTGTTGGGTGTTTCTACCATGTTTGGGTACAGAATCTCACTTTCTAAACCATAATAATAATACTATATTGTAGACTTTATTATGTATGTAAGAGTAAAATGCATACAAACAAGAGCAGAAAGACCACGAGGGGAGAAATGGAAGCATATTAAATCCTCGTACTATATGTGAAGTGATTGTAATAGATGCAGTAAAATGACCTCAAACAATGAATGAAGTGGGAAAATTCTCCCTTCTGCACGTTGTTTCTCATTTAAATCTTGAAACCGTGTCTAATTAAAATTCTTACTTTGAACAATCATGTGTTGTTGAAAATTTGAATAGCAAGACTCTAAGTAAGAGTATGATAAATATCTACCAAAAGAACTAAATTAGCTCTGCCTCCTTTTCCTCTTTTGGACCTTACTACTCACCTTTCCTGAATCTTTTACTAGATAAACCAACCTGTTTACTGTCCATTATTAAAAATTTTAATTAATGACGCCACTGCACTCCAGCCTGGGTGACAGAGTGAGACTCTGTCCCCCCTCAAAAAAAATTTAAATTAAAAATTGTGACAAGTTTTGCTGTTGGCCTAGGAGAGTAACTGTTTATCTACTGTAAGGGCAGACCTGACATAAAAATATCATCAGAACTGCTATACTCTAGCAACCTATGGGGAAAAGGACCTACTTACTAGCTAAGCTATGTTCAATCTTAATAGGATAAAATCCTAGAATTCCAATTTAAACACACAAGAGGATCCTGATATGTACGTTAATAATGAGAATCAGATTGTAGTAGGTTTTACAGAGAAGGTATGATATCGTATAGGTCAGTACTAAGATAGGATGAAGTCAAAATGAACATAAACCAGAGTCTGGTGGCAGAATTGACTGAACTCTATAGTGCAGAAAAATAAATTCAAAGAATAAGGGAAGGCTGTGTCTAATAGAGTGTATAAAGAGGTTTAGCAATATAATGACAAATGTTATTTTCAAATAATCTCCATGTGATTTCTAAGGTAAATGACATGTCTGTATCATTCTGAACCAAATTACTCTAAAATGCAAGGAATGATATTGACACCTTTAAGAAAATGGTAATTCTACATATGAAAAAATCTATTTTTTCCTATATTGCAACAATTATTTTCAATTTACTCACACCTTGAACTAAATTTCAGGCACTTGAACTGATAGAAAATGACTTCCTGGTTGCTGAAATATTTTGCTAATCAGCTTGATGAATAGTGAGAAAAATACCTCCTTTTGGAATGATTATAATAAGTTCTTTTGGGAATAGTCTTTTTTGTGATTTTTTAAAAACTTTAAGGTTCCTTTTTAAAAAAACACATTTTTAATCTTTTAGATTTTTTCTAATGCTCTTAATTTTATGTGATACTATAAGTAAAAATACATAAAAATAAGAAAAATATCCTTTTAAAATTAAAGAGGAGGGAAATTTGTAAAATATTTCATTATGGAAAATATCAAGCCCTGATTTGTATTATTATGACCTATTTCCCCTTTTCCCAAGCCACTTCAATATTGTTTACGTAGGACTCATACTATGTCTGTTCAACCATCCACAATCATTATGGGTTTCCCAGGATGTTGGGACACCTAGTAACTGACATTTTGTTATACTTCTTAGCTACTACATGTAAAGGGGGTTTTTGTATGTGGAAAAGGCTCAATTTTAGAGAAAATAAGAACTGTGCCAACTCAAAAAGAAAATCAAGTCGTGGTCAAAAACTGAAGAGAGATCCTGATGCCACTCAAGAACTTATGTTCCATATGTTTCTGAGGCCTTCTATAACTCCTAGGGTCTTTACAAGGACAGAAAAGAAAAAAAGTGGGGAGACTATGCATTTATGATGTATCTTTGGGATAATATAACTTTACATATAACTACAAAATGTTTGGTGTTTTTAGTGAAAAAAAATGTCAGCCGAACTGACATTAACCTAAGTTCTTTCTCTTGAAAAAAGTTATTCAATACAAAAATGCATGAGTTTTTTATGATATATATATATATATATACCAAAAATAGTATTACTAAATGACTACTTGTACTTGTAAACATGTTTTCCTAGTAAATACATTGTCTTATCAGTATCCATGTGTCAATGGTAAACAGGAAAATATGTATGCATTTATACACACACACACACACATATAGTGTGTGTGATACTTTTGCAGAAATTACTATTTTCAAAGTACTTAGGGTTTCTTTAGGATGAAGGAGAGGTGATTTAAAAGTGAAGATTGCTAGGAAACAGGGCCCTGTAATATCTGCAGGCCTTGAGTTACAATGCAGAAAAAGAAAAATATCTTCATTTAAGAAAGATGAACTTTACAGCTTAGGAAGTTTTTCCATACGTAAACTAATTGTACTCCCTCAACTTTATGTCAAGTCTGTCCTGGTTATAATTGTACTCAGGTACAAATGTACACAAAAACACTATAAAGGTAGTGTCATAAGCATATTTTATTATACTCATGGATTCTGTGGGTCAGAAATATAGAATAAGTATAGCAGAGGACTCTTGTTTCTTATCTATGATGTCAGGTGTCTCAGCTGGAAAGCCTGAGGGTAGATTGAGGGCAGGGGCTGTTTTAATGTGAGGCTCATTCACCTGGGTTCACCATGCCATTCTGAACTCAAATACTCTAAAATTCAAATATTCCCTAGGCTAGGAGGATTTGAAGACTGGGACTGCTAACAGAAGGAACATGCCCTCACTCATGACTTGGCTTCCTTATCACATGGAAGCCTCTGGGTAATTGAATTTTGAATGTGGTGGCCCAGGAATCCAAGAGCAAATGATCTAGTGAAAAAAGCAGAAGCAGCATTGTCTATTATGACCTAGCCTTAATAATCAAGCAGTATCACTGCTACCTCACCCTATTGGTTAAAAATAAGTCACAAACCCGTCCAGATTAAAGAAGAGGGGAATAAGAGTCCATGCATTGAAAAGAAAGTGGCAATATTCTAGAAGGGCGTGTTCTTTTTTTTTTTTTTTTTTTTTTGAGACAGAGTCTTGCTCTGTCGCCCAGACTGGAGTGCAGTGGCGAGATCTCGACTCACTGCAAGCTCCACCTCCCGGGTTCATGCCATTCTCCTGCCTCAGCCTCCCAAGTAGCTGGGACTACAGGTGCCTGCCACCACGCCTGGCTAATTTCTTTTTGTATTTTTAGTAGAGACGGGGTTTTGCTGTGTTAGCCACGATGGTCTTGATCTCCTGACCTTGTGATCCGCCCGCCTCAGCCTCCCAAAGTGCTGGGATTACAGGTGTGAGCCACCACGCCTGGCCTCTAGAAGGGCATGTTCTAGAAGGGGTTGGGGGATATTGTTGTAGTCATCTTTGAAAAATACAATATACCACAGAAGCTAAGGTTCAAAGAAAGTGAATAACTTGCTGAAGCCAAACAATAAGTGATAAAATAAGCAATATGGTTTTGACTTCAAGAAAACATTTGTCATCTACAAATCATGGTTTAATTTTTAAAACAAAACAAATGAGATGAAGCTGTATCACAGCCACAAAAAGGAGGTATGGCCACAATATAGTAAGAATACCTTAAAGCTTCAAACTTCAAAACTTTATCTGTGATACGTGTTTTTTCCTTGAGGACCCTTTCCTTCTCCCTCTGTATACTAAATTCGTATATCCTCATTGTGCTGAGCTATATTCAACATTCGGAAACCATCTCAATCTAATGCTATATTAGAGCAGATTTCTCATTGCCAAAATAAAAAAATGATATTTGTGTTGTACAATGCAATGGTATCTACTGAACAGCAGACTTGTTTTCCCCGAAGGTTTTCATTAGTGGTGAGTCAATTTTTGTCTGGTATGTTGCTCATTTCTCAGCATGGTGGATGCTGGAGGTTTTCCCCTGCAGAAACTGAATGTCATCAATGAGGACATACATCTTCAGAGAAGCTAAAAATAAGAGATCTTTCCCATGCCATTGTGTTCGAGTTCCTGAGGGAAAAATGAGCCTCTGGTCGAGGTACCATTCAAAGAATGACAACAAAGATTTTCCAGTTCAGCAGCTGAAGGAGAAGGCTTCTTGTTCCCAGAGAAGCAGCTAGCATCACATTTAAACTATAGCATGGTGTTTTTCAGGAGCATGGATGATGTGGTTAGTGCCCTGACATCTGAGAAAAGAAAAGACTCAATAGATAAAGCAAACATCATAACCCTCTGACTTACACAAATAAATATTTCATACCTTGCACATAAAATTGGAGTCCACTAAATTATATGTTGTTAAACTCAGGTACAGATTCCTTCAGCCTTCATAAATGGAGGAACCACAGTCTTCTTACCATTAGTGGATGCCTAACTAACAAAATATCAAGATGAATAAAGGATTCTTCAAATGACTCCTTATGTACTTTTGGATGACTTCTTACTGTGGTCCTCTTACTCCATAATTAAAATTTCCAACCATATTTGTTTTTTCCAGGACATAGCTGTTCTTTTCAGACAGTCAGTATTTTTCTCAGCCTTAACAAATACAGCAGAGCTACTCCTATTTGACCTAGACTGGTGTGCAATAGTTTCTGGAAAGATGAAACCTAATAGACATATAAAGAGCTTAACCATTTATGAAATTCGGACACATTAAAACATAGAGGAGAAATCACATATTTGAGAATCAGTCTATATTTGTAGTTGTCTATACTTGGCAAATCCTTTAGTCTTACTGAATTTCAGTTCATCCTCTTTAAAAATCAGTTTAAAAATATGGGAACACTTTTACACTGTTAGTGGGACTGTAAACTAGTTCAACCATTGTGGAAGACAGTGTGGTGATTCCTCAAGGATCTAGAACTAGAAATACCATTTGACCCAGCCATTCCATTACTGGGTATATACCCAAAGGATTATAAATCATGCTACTATAAAGACACATGCACGTGTATGTTTATTGCAGCACTATTCACAATAGCAAAGACTTGGAACCAGCCCAAATGTCCATCAGTGATAGACTGGATTAAGAAAATGTGGCACATATACACCATGGAATGCTATGCAGCCATAAAAAAGGATGAGTTCCTGTCCTTTGTAGGGATATGGATGAAGCTGGAAACCATCATTCTCAGCAAACTATCACAAGGAGAAAAAGCCAAACACTGCATGTTCTCACTCATAGGTGGGAATTGAACAATGAGAACACTTGGACACAGGAAGGGGAACATCACACACCGGGGCCTGTTGTGGGGTGGGGTAGCAGAGAGGGACAGCATTAGGAGATATACCTAATGTAAATGACGAGTTAAAGGGAACAGCACACCAACATGGCACATGTATACAAATGTAACAAACCTGCATGTTGTGCACATGTACCCTAGAAAAGGATAAATTGAGGGCAGGGGCTGTTTTATTTATTAAAGTATAATAAATACATTCTATAAAATTCCTATAAGCTTTACATTAAAATATAAATAAAACAAATATAGCTTCAAAAATTATGTATTTAATATGTACTTAGTAAGTTTGTTAAATACTATTTACAATAGCAAAGAGATGGAATCAACTTAAATGTCTATCAGTGGATGAATGGGTAAAGAAAATGCACATGTACATAATTGAATACTATTTGGCCGTTAAAAAAAAACAATAAAATTATGTCATTGGCACCAACATGGTTGGAATTGGAGATCATTATGTTAAGTGAAATAAACCAGGCACCGAAAGACAAATATTGCATATTGTCACTAATATGTGGGAGCTAAAGAAGTTGATTTCATGGAGGTAGAAGATGAAATGATAGATACTAGAGGCTTGGAAGGAACCAACCTGCGAACTGAAGCCAGACAAATTAAACTTCAGAAGAAAATAACGGCAACTTATTTACATACATAAGCTGCTTTCATACCTGCCTATTAATGTATGGACTTCAGAGTAATGTGGCCTATATTGCTTTTTCAAGGATTGTTCTTTGGTTTGTTGTGTTTTCTCCCTTCCTCTTCCCTGTTTTATCTTCACAGGACATGAGTCTTCACAACCTGCTAAAAATGAGCTTTTGGGACCTGCCCATCTAGGAATGTACTGTCCTGGCCATGAGAGACCAGATGAAACCTGAGACCAGAGACTAAACTTCTTGTAAAATGCTTTCCCCAAAAGACTTTTAAAAAGAAAAGGGGGGAAATGTGAAAGGAAAATATCTTGGGCCCCCAAAATCACTAAGATAAACTCAAGCTGGAAACTGCTTGGGCAAGCCTGCCTCCTGTTCTTTTCAAAATCACCCCTCTGCTCACTGAGATAGATAGATATCTGATTTGTCTCATTAGGAAAGGCTAATCAGAAACTCAAAAGAATGTAAACATTTGTGTCTCACCTATCTGTGACCTGGAAGCTCCCTCCCTGTTTCCAGTCTTCCTGCCTTTGCTTCAAGTTGTCCCGCCTTTCTAGACCAAACCAGTGTACTTCTTACATATATTGATTGATGTCTCATGTCTCCCTAAAATGTATAAAACCAAACTGTGCCCCGACCACCTTGGGCACATGTCGTCAGGACTTCCTGAGGCTGTGTCATGGGCACGTCCTCAACCTTGGCAAAATTAGCTTTCTAAGTGAACTGAGACCTGTCTTGGATTTTCTGGTTTCACACCAGCTGGAACGAAAGGAGACAGAATGAAAAAGGAAGATGCACGTGCAATTTTTTTTTTCCTTAGGATGTTAGCACCTCCTCTTGATGTGCAAAACAAATTAAGAAGAAAATAAAGCCCAACTGGAGTTATTTAGACTCCAAGTTGTCTAGGTTGGTCTGCTCTATTATTTGCTACTGGGGATAGAGATGCTGGTAATGTTGGCAGATTCACTCCAAATGAAATGTATTCCTGAAGAAAAAATTCTTTGCCACAGCCACAGACCACACCACTACTTAGAAGGCAGCTGTTAGTCCAAGGAGATTGGGAAGACTACCAGCCGTGAAAGAGTAAAAAATAGTGCGAACTCCAAACTGTTGAGCTGTAACCTCTCTTAGAACTCAGGTTCTGAGTGTCTTATCATGATTCTAGCCCCACAGCACATACAGGATTGTTCAGAAATATTTTTGGAATAAATGATTTAATGAATTGCCAATTCTAAAAAATTAATTTCAAGTGCCTTTTGTAACCATTAGATTTATATTCAAAAGTTAGAACTCTACAGATATGGTGCAATCTTTTTTTCTTTTGGAGAGATGAATATCTAAAATATGTGTCTAAATGATCTAAACATTTCAATTACCTATCCTCTGTGAGCTAAAATCATATCATTTAAATTACAAACAACTTCTCTCTACAACAGCATCTTTCAGTAACCCCCTGACTTGTATTAGGGGCAGATTTGTGTGCATTAGCAGACAAAATAACATCACATTAGCTTTCGTTTTCTCTTCTTGTTTTCCCACAAAACTCAGTTCATCATAATGATCTCTAAAGAAATTATACTAGATTTTTATAAATATTAATAGTTATATTTCCATATTTACTGAGGAGTAATAGAAATTTTAGACGCTACCTACGTTATACATTATAAGACATGAGTCAAGTAAATCATGACATGTGCCAAAAAATTACTTCTAAGAAAATTTTTTCCACTATCCCACTTAAAAACTGTTAGTTTAAATAAAGATGACTCACTTTATTCCTTAATGATTAAGAGATAGACACATTGAAATGGCATTTATTTTCAATAGGCCCAAGTTTTTTTTCTCTTCAGTTGTGCCAGTCACACTATGGTTTTTTTCATAAATAATATGAATTCATTGAATTTGTAGATCTGGGGCTATTAACGTGTAAAGCTTCTCACTTAGCAGACAAGTTCAATCAGTATAAAAAGCACAACGAGGCCTGAAATTATTATTCTGAATTATGTATCAATATAATTTATTCCTGGAAACATCTAAAATGAACCAATATGTTTCTGAGGCACAAGAACATATATTCAGTAATGCAGGCTAAGATTAATTCAGCATTACCAAATTTTGAAATCATACTAGGGAAGTATGCCTGTTTAGATGGCTTAGGTGTAAAGTTTACGATATTATAAGGGAATAAAGGATACTGTGCAGAAAGTAGCCAAGATGGGACAGAAATGAAGAATTTCATGTAAACAACCAATTACTATGAAATTATCAAACCCCCCTTTTTTCTGTTCTGGGGAGATTTTGCCATTATATGAACTCTGTTTTGAAAATGTACTTATGGTGCAGTTTGAACTTATGATTGTAACAAAACAAAGAAGCAGCAGCAAATTGGATTGTAGATATCCATCAAATTATCTCTACAATACCTTTGAAGAAACGTTCAAACTCCATTTTCTTTATTTTCTGTCTCTGTTGAATAACAACAATATTAGGCGTCTTTGTTTCTTTTTCTTTGCCATTTTCCTGCAGTGAGATTCTTTTCAACTTGATGTTCTCTCATCTGTAATTAGTGATGCGTAACAACATCTTGATATTTCCTCTTTTTTTCCTGCTTGATTGTTTGCATAAACAAAATGATGTAATTAGTAATATATATTTAGTAACCCATATAGGAAAATGTGGAATGTAAAAAAAAAATAGGTTTATGATTCTCCCTGGTTTCCTTATAACTATTCCACTGACCCCTAACAAAAGAAGGAATAATAAGACAAAGATAATTGACTTTTAGTACTGAAAGAGCCAGAATATGTACTGTGAAATGCAGTTTTAGGTCTTAAGTAAGCCGATCATCTTTGCACAGATTAAGCTTATTGAAATGAGAAGGAGGAAGAGAGGAAAATGGCAACGAGGAGTAGGCATTTCAGAAAGCATTGACAATAATCTCTAATGCTCTGAATGTAACTAACATAGTGTCCTGAGTATTGGTGTCACCAGGGGGCCCATGAAGGATATGTAATAGGAAGTAGGATATTTACATTGTATATGATGCTGATTTGAGAATAAGCCAGAAAAGAAGCAAATATTGAGAATGTGTGAATTCAAAGACAGCATGTCAAGTCAGCTTCTCCAGAGGACATGGCACAGAAATTCAAGGGATTCATCCCAACTCAAGCCTATTGGGGCATGTCTTGAAGCCAAATCTTAGATCCAAACAAGTTGCTGTCATTTTGTCTTTATTTGTGGAATGACTTCCACTGAATTAAACCACATTTGCTGTTGGGCCAGGATTAAGCCAGCATTCTAGCCTCTTGCTGGACCTCTGATTTTGTTTCTCACACACTTATTTGAGTTGGCAGGTCCAGCAAACAACTGAGTTAAAGAGGCCTGCCCGTGAAATACATGAGGGTGCTTTCTGGGGTTTGCCCCTTCACCTTTCAGTATCAAAGCAAATTATTCCTGTCTAGATTCAAGAGTGCCACATAAAACTGCTTAAGAGACTATGCCTAACACAGTGTGAAAGAATTATGAGGAATTCTTGAGTTATGGGGAAGGGAGCCCTATTTGGGATATCAAAATATGTAAAGGGAGGAATTTCTGTCTTGCCTTGGGGAAAACTGTCATAGTTATATCAGATCACCTTATGTTCTAGTGCTTTTATTTTACCCTACTGTCATGAGAATGAGGACTCGTCTGTGAACTAGAGTCCTTTCTTTTGATCCTGCCAATTATTTTTCACAACTTTGAAATAGGCATTTTTAATCATTTGTTTGGTTTATACAGAGCTTAGGAATTCATAGCATCATTAATGTTTAAATGATTTTTCTTTGATTTTAACTTTCTAAAAAAATTGTATGTTAAAAACGAGAATCACATTAAGTATGAAAATATTAATTATATATGTGAGATATATGCATATGTATATATATTTTATAAGATATGTATACATGTAAGATACATATCATAAGATATATAAGATGTATATGCATAAGATACATATGATACATATCTATAAATACACACACACCTTTGCTAGGCATCTTGGATAAAAATAAAACTCAGAAGACCAGGCGCGGTGGCTCACGCCTGTAATTCCAGCACTTTGGGAGGCCAAGGTGGGTGGATCACAAGGTCAGGATATCGAGACCGTCCTGGCTAACATGGTGAAACCCTGTCTCTACTAAAAATACAAAAAATTAGCCAGGCATGGTGGTGGGCGTCTGTAGTCCAGCTACTCGGGAGGCTGAGGCAGGAGAATGGTGTGAACCCGGGAGGTGGAGCTTGCAGCGAGCCGAGATCGCGCCACTGCACTCCAGCCTGGGCAACAGAGCGAGGCTCTGTCTCAAAAAAAAAAAAAAAATTAAACTCAGAAACAGACTATTACTTTCTCAGAAGAGTTTAAAATTTTATCTGTGAATACACATAAACACTAAAATTGAGAGTCATGTAATATAATAAGACAGTATGGATGATAGTAATTATTATTAGAATACTGTACATTTAAAAATAAATTGCCTTTGCTTATTCGTGCAGCTATGTAAATATTGGTAATAGACTATCCCTTTCTTAGAGGAGTGCAATGATCATGAATATCTCATGAGTCATTTCTTATTTAACAAGAACCAAAAGAGCAAAACAAAATAATGGCAGATTTTGCTCCTTACAAATTGCTTTAAAACCTCTTCAGTGAGACTATCATTTGAGTAACCATCAGCTATATGCTTCTTTATGGAGGTCCTGACTACTGGACCAAGTTTCTACCTTTGTTTTTAAATGTCAGAACACCCAAAGAACCACCAAAAAGAGAGAGTTTTATTTTCTATGGGGCAACTTAGTGTGTAGATTTCCCTGAACTCTGACAAGAAGTCAGCACCAATGAGGGGAGAGAGGAAACATTCCTGGATGTGATATGGTCATGTTCCATATAATTATGTTTTATTAGAGAAAACAGGAAAAAAATAAAATGAAAGAAAATGATTCTCTCCAAATATGTATGGTGCAAAATGTGTAGCTGGTTTATGAAGCCTTTTTTTTTTTTTTTCTAAATGAAAAGTTATTCTAAGGACCATCAAACTTATAAAACCAGGGTCTCCAGGAATTTTTCCAGAGGAAAACCTAGTTTTCACTTTGCTTCAGGGGAAAAAGGTAATATTAAGTGGGGAAAGGGACATAATGGCCATAAATAAACTGAAAGGGCATTGAAGGAAGCAGACAGAGCTGACACTATCTTGAATCAACTTGCTAGGAGAAAGGCCAAGGAATGGGGAAGGGAATGTGAGGGTGGCTGTGGCTATGTCTCTTGGTGTAACTTGGTCTGTCTTAAAGAAGAAACAAATGGTCAGGAGTAGTCATTGGAGTAATCATTTGGATAACAGGGCACATTGTGGAGAAAGTTCATATTACAGAAAAAAGGACCAGTCTTATTTCTGTATTCTTTCAGGTGATCTGTTATATATAATAAGGATTAACAAGGATATTGACCATGTTGATGGCCCAAAATTAACAATATAAATTTTAAACATAATATATATTTTTTCCAGCTTGTGAAACATCTGAAATACTTAGCTTTTTGCTGTGATAAAATATATACAACATTAAATTTGTCATTTTAACCATTTTTAGGTGTCCATTTGAGCGGCATTAAGAGCATTCATACTGCTGTGCAATCATCACCCGCATCTACATCCAGAGCTCTTTCACCATCCCAAACTGAATCTCTGTACCTATTAAACAATAACTCCCCATTATTCCCTACTGCTGTCTCCTGGTAATCATCATTTTATTTTCTGTCTCTGTGAATTTGACTACTCTAGGGACCTCATATAAGTGGAATTGTATAGTATTTGTCCTTTTGTGTCTGGCTTATTTCATTTAGCATAGTGTTTTTGAAGTTCATCTACATTGTAGCATATGTCCTAATTTCTGTCCTTTTAAAAATGAAATACTATTCTATTTTATGTATATAGTGCATTTTGTGTATCTATTCATCTGCTGAAAGGCATTTGGGTTTTCCCAACTTTTGCCTATTGTGAATAATGCTGCTATGAACTTAAGTGTACAAATATGTGTTCAAGTTCCTGCTTTTTATTTATGTTTTCAGTATATACCCAGAAGAGGAGTTATGGGATCACACAGTAATTCTATGTCTAGTTTTCTGAGAACAATCTTACTGTTTTCCACAAGGGTTATTCCACTTTACTTTCCCACGAGGGATACACAAAAGTTCCAATTCCTTCACATCCTCACCAACAGTTTTCTTTTGCTTTTTTTTTTTTTTTTGGTTTTGCTTTTAATAATAGCCATCCTTATGGGTGTGAAGTGGCATCTTATTGTGATTTTGATTTGCATTTCCTAATAATTAGTGATGTTGAACATGTTTTCCTGTACTTATCGGCCATCTGCATATCTTATTTGGAGAAGCCTATTCAAATCCTTTGCCCATTTTTTAACTGGACTGCTTCTTTTTATGTTTTTGAGTTGTGGGAGTTTTCCTTTAATGTATTTTGGATATAAATCCCTTATCTGATATATGATTTGCAAATGTTTTCTCTCATTCAGTGGTTTGCCTTTTCACTGTCCATTGTGCCCTTTGATGCACAAAAGTTTTAAATTTTAATGAAGTCTCATTTACCTATCTTTCCTTTTGTGGTCTATGCTTTTGGTGTCACGTCCAATAAATCATTGCCAAAAGGTGTCATGAAGCATTTCCGCTACATTTTCTTCTAACAGTTTGATAGTTTTAGCTTTTCTGATTTCCATCCCTCTCTCTGAGATGCACTGACTGTAGAAGATCTCAACCAAAGGGAATCTTCGATGATCCTGTCCTGTAGAAATTTTCCCATAATCTGAGACCCTCTGTCCTACATCCAGGACTATGCAATAAATTAAGCATATGTTTAGTTTTTGCCCTTTTTTTTTGCCAGTATTTGCCTGGAATTGATGCATTGATGGATCTCATCTGTATATCCAGCTCCATCGTTTTCTAGAGTAGGGTATACATAAAATCCATGATGGCCAGGTTTTCTCATTGCAAGTCAGCTGCACATGCCCAGCATTTGGTGTGCCAAGGGGAGCTTTAATAACTACACTAACTTCCCAGTGTGGTCTTCCCATACTCTTCCCTTAGATGCAAATATTGTTCATTTTGAATCACAGGGCACAGACCCAATCTTTCTTCACTTGAGTTCTCCTGATGATCATGAATCATATCCCTTAACTCCATACCAACTGAACACTAGAAAACAATATGCTAAATGAAATAAGCCAGACACAAAAGGACAAATACTATACAATTCCAGTTATATGAGGTCCCTAGAGTAGTCAAATTCACAGATATTTCAGATGCTTCTTACGTTATTCTTTAAACACTAAATTATTCATCTGTAATGAGCTACTCCCTTTTATGCATCGTTTTTTCTCCTGCAGTTTCTTCTACCCTTTCCACTTGTATCGTGGTCAAATATTCTGTTTAAAGTGAATTTTAATCTGCTTTGTGAAACCATTTCTACTGATCTCAGATCATTGCTTCCTCTACTGTACTTCTAGGATCCTTTATCCATAAAGTCACCATGTCATTGATCACATCCTGATATATTTAGATGGGAAGCCATGTGCTTCTCACACTGAGTGTGACTTCATTTAACACAGGTCAAGTAACATCCTGATCTTTATATTCTAGATCACAGAAAATCCCTGGCACATTGTAGGTGCTCAATAAATATTGGAGAAATAAATAAAATAAAGACTTAGATTATAAGCAGTCTCAAACCCAGATATATATCATCATTTGGAGAATTTCTGATACCTATCTGTGGCAAACTCTCATTCATTATTAATGGAGTGTAAATTAATATTATCATGGAATAGAATTTGGCAATATGCACCAAGTCTTAAAACTCTTATTCTTTGAGCAAAAAACGATACTTCTAGAAATCAATTTTCAAAAGGAAATTGGAGATCCTAAAGTAAAACAGAAGTTTTTCAGTTGTAAGTGATGGATATCAACTCAAAATAATTTAAACAAACAAACAAAGAACCAAAATGGAACTAGGCTGCTCCTAAAGCTTAACTGAAGAAGGTTATAAAATTGAAGAGTTGCAGTACCCAGGGCCCAAAGTCAGACTGTAGAAACCAGTATATGCCAGAGCTCTCCCAGACTCCATCTACCATTCCTCTTTGCTAATTTCATTTAACTTCATTCTTCAGGTAGGTTTCTTCTATGAGATAAAATATGCTTCTTAACAGTTACAAATTCTCATCCTCTGTGCTTAGCAATTCCAGAGGTAAAAGAGTCATTTCTTCCTATTTTTTTTTTTTATCATCTCCCTATCAATCCAGAAAAGGTACTGGATTGACCTACTTAGATCATTAGAACACCTTTTGATCAGTCACTGCTTTCATGAAAATAGGATAAAGCGTATTGGTTAGCCAAGACAAGTATGCTAGAAGATTAAAAAATAAATGAATGAATATATAAATAAAGGATATATTTACTGTGAGTCAGAAGATTATGTTTAAGGACACACACTATATTATAAAACTGAAAAAAGGCACAGATGCCCAGGATAGTAGTACAGTTTGAATAAATTATTTATTGTTGTACACATTGAAACATAGAATCATTTCATATTGTGTTTCTCTAGAATTTTGATTTTTCCTGTTTGTTTTTTGTGTTCTTCTGTGCACATTCTTCACGTTTAGGGGTCAGATGGAGAGACTCAAAACACAATTAAGTTTGTAGTCAAACATCAATACATTCAGGGCAGGAAAGATAAAAGGATGAATTTTTAAAGTAATACCTAGATTGGTGGTAACTTTACTTTTAAAGGGATAGGAGCTCTACAAGGGACCTCAAATCAAAGCAGTTGAATATAAATACAAGCCCATTTTCAGTGGAGAATTGTCAAGATATATTTCATTCTGTATTATTCTAGGCTCTTATAACTAAAACTATAGTGAAAGAATGGCAATTGTCCAGTGAGTTGAGGTAGAAAATAACGCAGCCTGAATCCCAGTGTGCCCTCCATTTTCTAAGTAATAGAAGTGAAAAGTAGACGTGTAAGAAATAGTTCTCATTTGTCCTTGTTTGAGGTATTTTCTTCTTACCATTATCAGTTACCTAAGTAAGAAGAAATTGCAAAAGCTATCAAAATTATTTAACTCTATACAATGATTAAGAGAACTCCTTCAGTTTCAGCATAAACATATAGATATGTCTTCCCACTAAATGTTTTTTCATGCTTATGGCTTTCATTTGCTCATTTATACCTGGGATTTCTGCCAGTATTCTAGTGAAATAACACATATTTATGACTAAGACTGAAATTCACAGCTTCAAAAACACTTTAACTATTTACTTGAGAAACCTGACGTCTAAAACTCAATACCTGAGATATGTGCCTCTATGAAACTTGACAAGATTTACTGTCTAAGTTTTTAGTGTATTCATGTGGGTATAGATGGAGAAGCAGAGCTCCAGTTTGAAAGCCTTCAACACTGCATGTCACAAAGGCAGGCACTGGACCCTCTTATAACTATATTCGCTGGCTGGCCAATACTGTCACTGTTGGTGGGACTGTAAACTAGTTCAACCATTGTGGAAGTCAGTGTGGCGATTCCTCGGGGATCTAGAACTAGAAATACCATTTGACCCAGCCATCCCATTACTGGGTATATACCCAAAGGACTATAAATCATGCTGCTATAAAGACACATGCACACGTATGTTTATTGCGGCACTATTCACAATAGCAAAGAGTTGGAACCAACCCAAATGTCCTACAACGATAGACTGGATTAAGAAAATGTGGCACATATACACCATGGAATACTATGCAGCCATAAAAAATGATGAGTTCATGTCCTTTGTAGGGACATGGATGAAGCTGGAAACCATCATTCTCAGTAAACTATCGCAAGGACAAAAAACCAAACACTGCATGTTCTCACTCATAGGTGGGAACTGAACAATGAGAACTCATGGACACAGGAAGGGGAACATCACACTCCGGGGACTGTTGTGGGGTAGAGGGAGGGGGGAGGGACAGCATTAGGAGATACACCTAATGCTAAATGACGAGTTAATGGGTGCAGCAAAACAACATGGCACATGGATACATATGTAACAAACCTGCACGTTGTGCACATGTACCCTAAAACCTGAAGTATTAAAAAAAAAAAAAAAGACCAATTCACAGGGGAAAAAAAAAATACTGTCACTGTAGAATCTCAATGGCTTGCCCGCTGCAGAATTTAGAATTTAAAGGCCAATTAAGGGGGCAACTATCTGAAACAGTAGCATAGAGTATGCCAAGAGTTATAACTTTTTGCACTTTCACTTTTCCACAGCCTTCATAAAAGGATGATATGAAAAGAGGAAAATGACACTGCTACATTGGCCACAAGCTTTGGCATGGGCATTGAGGCCGAGAAACAATAGCTATTCTCTGAAGAAGTCTCTGATAGGTGGATGACCTATCATCCACTTGAAAATATATCTGACTGTTCTTTTTTTTATTATATCAAGCAAAGAAGAACAAATGACGGTCCTCTAAAAAGAAAGTAGGAAAATGGGACTTTAAATGATGGAAATATTTAATTATTTTATTGTAAGCTATAGTCTTCCTTAGTAAATGATTTATAGATGACTTCTTAGAAGGTATAAAAAACAATAGGCACCAATGTTAAATTATCAATAAAAATCAGTACCACTGGTATAGTTTGTAAATAAGGCAAATATTATTTAGGAAGATGAGAATGTAAGAAAAGGAAAGGAAAATTAAAATAGAGGAATCGGAATAGTGACAGTTTTATTAAGTGTTTTCAGAGAAATATTAGATTTGTGGTATTTGTTGAAAATAGATGGTGTTAACATTTTGTCAAAATGGAAAAGAAGACTCAGATACCAATCTGGGCAAGATCAGAAAGACAATATAAAAATGAAAGTAAAAAATTGAGTATGAGCTTTTTATACCAACCAACAAATCAGATAAATAAATAAAGGAATAATATAGAAGTCTGTTTTTACCTTGGTACCATAGAGTCTACTGACAATGCAAATCACAGAAGACTGCTAAATAATGCCAGTCAAGTGAGCCTATTATTCTTTGTAGAGTGCCTTTTTCTGCTTTCTGAGTCTGTATGTTGCATTTTATTGTTCAAGTATACATTATGACTAAGTTGTGCCTTCCTTTCTTCCTTTTTTCCTTCCTTCCTTCCTTCCTTCCTTCCTTCCTTCCTTCCTTCCTTCCTTCCTTTATCTTCTTTCTTTCCATTTAAGGCTATGATATCTTAAACATATATATTTTTATTTAAAATTAAATATCTATATCTATATATAGCTTTCTTAAATGGCTGTAAAGTCACTTGAAAAGAAAATAACAGAGAGATGTAGATATCAGAAATAGTTTTTAGTAAGCTGATTTAAGGAAATGAGGATTAGCACTCACATTAATATCAATTTTTATGCAGATATCCTCCTAAGATATGTCCTCACCATCCTCCAAGATCAAATGATCTCCAGGAAACAAATCCATAATAAGGAATTAGTCAATTTCATGTGAGTTATCAAAATTATGTGTGTACAGTCATTCATATATTCCCTTATTATCTTTTAGATGCCTGCGGAGACTTTAGTAATATATCTTGTTTTATTCCTGATATTGATAGTTTTTTGTTTCTTCTCTTTGTCCATTTTATTATATGCAACACAATATTATTAACTATAGTCCTCTTGCTGTACATTCTATCTCTAGACTTATTCATCCCACAACTGCAAATTTCTACCCTTTGACCCACATCTCCCAATTTCTTCCCCCTGACCTACCCCTAGTAACCATCATTAAACTCTGTGTTTATTATTTCACATTTTTTAGATTCCACATGTAAATGAGATGATGTGGTATGTGTCTTTCTGTGTCTGGTTTATTCCACTTAATTTAATGGCTTCCAGGTTTACCAATGTCATCACAAATGACAGAATTTTCTTTTAAGGCTGACTAGCATTCCATTGTGTACATACCACATTTTCTTTATTCATTTAGCCATAGATGAAAATTTAGGTTGATTCCATACCTTTGTTAGTGTGAATAGTGCTACAATGGGCATGGGAGTGGATACCTCTCTTCAACATAGTGATTTAATTTTCTTTGGATATTTACTCAGTAGTGGGTTGCTGGATCATATGGTAGGTGTTTTTAATAGGGCAGAAGGATTGCTAGGTTATAATGGCAACCCCATTTATGATAGCATTAAGAAGAATAAAATACTTAGGAATAAGTTTAAATAAGAAAGTAAAAGATGTATTCACTGAAATCTATAAAATACTGAAGAATGAAATTGAAGAAGAGACTGGTAAACATAGTGAGACTTCATCTCTACAAAAAAATTAAAAAATAAATAACTAGGTATGGTGGCACATGCCTGCAATCCTGGCTACTAGGGAGGCTGAAGTGGGAGGAAATCTTAAAACTGGAAGGTTGAGGCTGCAGTGAGCTATGATCATGCCATGGCACTCCAGCCTGAGCAACAGAAAAAGATCCTGTCTCAAAAATAAGTAAATAAATAAATAAAAACAAAAGACTAAAGAAAGACTAAAGGAGAATTACAAACCACTGCTCAAGGAAGTAAGAGAGGACACAAATGAAGAAACATTCCATTCTCATGCATAGGAAGAATAAATATAGTGAAAATGGCCATACTGCCCAAAGTAATTTACAGATTCAATGCCATTCCCATTAAACTACCATTGACATTCTTCACAGGATTAGAAAAAAAACTACTTCAAATTTTATATGGAATCAAAGAAGACACTGTATAGCCAAGACAATCCTAAGCAAAAAGAACAAAGCTGGAGGCATCATGCTACCTGACTTCAAACTATAGTACAAGACTACAGTAACCAAAACAGCATGGTACTGGTACCAAAACAGACATACAGATGGATGGAACAGAACAGAGACCTCAGAAATAACACCCCACATCTACAATCATCGGATCTACGACAAACCTGACAAAAACAAGCAATGGAGAAAGGGTTTTCTATTCAATATATGGTGCTGGGAACACTGGCTAGCCGTATGCAGGAAACTGAAACTGGATCCCTTCCTCAAGATGGATTAAAGACTTAAATGTAAAACCCAAAACCATAAAAATTCTAGAAGAAAACCTAGGCAATACCATTCAGACATAGGCATGGGCAAAGACTTCATGATGAAAACACTGAAAGCAATTCCAACAAAAGCCAAAATTGACAAATGGGATCTAATTAAACTAAAGAGCTTCTGCACAGCAAAAGAAACTAGCAACAGAGTGAACAGGCCACCTACAGAATGGGAGAAAGTTTTTGCAATCTACCCATCTGACAAAGGTCTAATATCCAGAATTTACAAGGAACTTAAACAAATTTACAAGAAAAAACAACTCCATCAAAAAGTGAGCAAAGAATATTAAAAGACACTTCTCAAAAGAAGACATTTGGCCGGGCATGGTGGCTCAAGCCTGTAATCCCAGCACTTTGGGAGGTCGAGGCAGGTGAATCACGATGTCAGGAGTTCAAGACCAACCTGGCCAATATGGTGAAACCCCGTCTGTACTAAAAATACAAAAAATTAGCTGGGTGTAGTGGCAGGTGCCTGTAATCCCAGCTACTCGGGAGGCTGAGGCAGGAGAATCACTTGAACCGGGGAGGCAGAGGTTGTAGTGAGCCGAGATTGAGCCACTGCATTCCAGCCCAGGTGACACAGTGAGACTCTGTCTCAAAAAAAAAAAAAAAAAAAAAAAAAAAAAAAAATTTATGGCCAGGTGCTATGGCTCACGCCTGTAATCACAGCACTTTGGTAGGCCAAGGTGGGCAGATCACAAGGTCAGGAGATGGAGACCATCTTGGCCAGCATGGGGAAATCCCGTCTCTACTAAAAATACAAAAATTAGCTGGGTGTGGTGGCGCATGCCTGTAGTCCCAGCTACTCAGGAGGCTGAGGCAGGAGAATCGTTTGAATCTGGGAGGCGGCGGTTACAGTGAGCCGAGATCACACCACTGCACTCCAGCCTGGCAACAGAGCAAGACTCTGTCTCAAAAAAAAGAGGAGACATTTACGCGGCAAACAAACATATGAAAAAAAAAGCTCAACATCACTGATAAGTAGAGAAATGCAAATCAAAACCACAATGAGATACCATCTCACTCTAGTCAGAATGGCGATTATTAAAAAGTCAAGAAACAGCAGATGCTGGCAAGGCTGTGGAGATATAGGAATGCTTTTATACTGTTGGTGGGAATGTAAATTAGTTCAACCATTGTGGAAGGCAGTATGGCTATTCTTCAAGGATCTAGAACCAGAAATATCATTTGACCTAGCAATCCCATTACTGGGTATATACCCAAAGGAATATAAATCATTCTACTATAAAGACACATGCACACATATGTTTATTGCAGCACTATTTACAATAGCAAAGTCATGGAACGAACCTAAATGCCCATCAAGGATCGATAGGCTGGATAAAGAAAATATGGTACATATACATCATGGAATACTATGCAGCCATAAAAAGGAATGAGATCATGCTCTTTGCAGAGACGTGGATGAAGCTGGAAGCCATCATCCTCAGCAAACTAACACAGGAACAGAAAACCAAACACTGCATGTTCTCACTCATAAGTGGGAGTTGAACAATGAGAAAACACGGACACAGTGTGGGAAACAACACACACACACCAGGGCCTTTTGGGGGATGGGGGATGAGGGGAAGGAACTTAGAGGACAGGTCAATAGGTGCAGCAAACCACCATGGCACATGTATACCTATGTAACAAACCTGCACATTGTGCACATGTATCCCAGAACTTAAAGTAAAATTTTTAAAAAGTGAAAAATAAATAAATTACCACAATAGAATTTTACTTACTGCTTTTTAAAAAAGAAAGACATTGAAGAAGACACAGTTAAATGGAAACATGTCCTGTGACCTCTTCTATATAATTTTAATATGGAAAAAATAAACTAAAAGTACTTGAACTAATTTAAAAAGTTTTAATGTGTTTTTAATGTTTTTGAAATACTAGTATATAGTTTTTATCTGTTTTGTATAGATACATCTCTGGAGTTCTTTCATGTAATGCAGGAGTATAATTGTGCTTCCAAATAATCTCTGTTTCTCTCTCTCAATATTTAGGATATTAAACAATACATTTAAAATATATTAAGGCAATGAGGTGAAGTACTAATTGTTATTATTCTATTGTATTTAATGACATAATTTAATAGGATTCTAAAAAATGAATTGCTTCATTATGTCACAATATGTACACATTTGCCTGTACAAGTAGAGAATGATTGACAATCCAAATATCCTTTATCTATTAGTGTATTAGAATGACTTACATTCTTTTTTTTTTTTTTTTTTTTTTGAGACGGAGTCTCGCTCTGTCACCCAGGCTGAAGTGCAGTGGCGCGATCTCGGCTCACTCTTATCATCTATGGGCTTTCTATTCTGTACCAGGCTTTTAAAATATACAAACACATATGATTTTCTCAGCAAGCTTACAAAGTTTTTATTATATCCATTTTATAGAATATGCTTTTAGATTTGGAAATATTAATCAACTTAGCCAAGGTTACATAGCAGTAAGGAGAAAAGCCCAGTTTTGCTTCCAAAATTCTATCTTCTTAGTCACTACTGTTAAGCCAGTTGCCTAGGTAATCCTCAATTCTATTACAAAGACACAAGTTCTTATTTTAGGGATAATTTATTTTTCTCTGAAATAGTTCACCCAGCATTCTGGGGCCTTATCAATTAGTCTGTACAAGTAGTGCCCTATTCTTACCTAACAAAGTCTGGCAACATAGGATTATAGAATAGTTCTTATAAATACACATGGAAACACAAACAAATAGTAATTATATGAATGACTAATATTAAGAAATTTACCAGAAAAATATCCATCTTAAATGTTCATCAGTATTCAGTTTTACATTTAAATATATCTTCATAGATGACAGAGACTAGGAAGGGTGAATGAGGAGCAAGGGGGAAGGTGAAGCGTAGTGGGTTAAAGTATACAAACATACAGTTAGATAGAAGGAATAAATTCAATGTTTGATAGCAGAGTAGGTTGACTACAGTTAACAAAAATGTATAGTACTTGAGTGATGGACACCCTAAATACCCCGATTTTATCACTATGAATTATATACATGTAAGAAAATTTCACGTGTACCCCATTAATTTATATAAATAAAAATAAACAAATAAATAAAATCTCAATGTGACTACTTTTCAGCACCTCCACAACTGTCACCTTTACTCCAAACTACTTCATTCTCCCCTTAGTTTTCTGTAATAGCCCTCTAAATGATCTCACTACTTCCACTTTTGATGCTATCTATAGCCGAGGCAATCCTTAAGTCATGTCAATGACTTCTCAATATTCTCAAATGGCTGCTCTAATGGATAACAAAAGGCAAGTCCTTTTGTTTATCTAATTGGGTTATTTGTTTTTTATTGTTAACTTGTAAGAAGTTGTAAAATATATCTTGGATACAAGAACCATACCAGATATATGATTTGCAAATATTTGGTCTTTCTTGCTATAATAAATTGTTTTCTCATTTTAATTTTCAGAAGTTTCATTGTTAGTGTATAGAAATAAAATAGATTTGTGCATATTGATCTTATATCCTGAAAATGACTGAAATAAGTTATTAATTATAATAGATTTGTAGTGGCTTCCTTAGATGCTTCTATACACAAGATCATATCAACAGCAAATAGATATAGTTTTACTACTTTCTTTCCAATTCAAATGCCTTTACTTCATTTTTTTGCCTAGCTGCCCTAGTTAGAGGCAATAAAATGTTACATAGAAGTGGTGAGAGTGAATATTTTTATTTAGTTCCTGATCACAGGGGGAAAGGAATTCATTCTTTTACCATTCATTAAAATTTTAGACACTTTTTTTTAAATGTATGCATCACATTTTCTTATTTATTTTCTTGGGTAGTAAATATTTTAGGTAACATATCATAACAATCCTGGATACTGGTCACCTCTCTAAGGCTTGTTGTTTTTTGCTTATTTCTTTGGTAACTTTAGTGAAATAGCTAGACTATTTTAGTGAAGTTTTTCTCACACCTTCAACGGGTTACATCCTGTGATGCCACTCTTCAGAGGGTACAACCCTAGGAATATACACATTTACCCTAAGATGACATTGATTTCAGCAGAGCTCTATTTTTTTTCCCAGATCTCTTTGCTAAGCTATCTGCTTCAGTTTGATTATCATACAGCTGTTACCCTTCACAAATTGCTACTTAATCTTGCTATTGTTATCAATAGCACCCTGAGGCATAGATTGCACCACCATCTGATCCCATTAAATTGTGTTCCTTTTGTAGAGGTAATCTTTGAGGTTTGTTCTAACTCCAGGAGGGTTATTCTTAGCTATCTCCTTTCCTATATTTCTCTGATATATTTCTAACTGGTTTAGAGTGTAGGTTGCTGCTCTCATTGAGCAAGCTGCTTCTTAGTAATTTATTACCACCACTATCTTTTTTTTTTTTTGTAGTGCCTTTAGCCTTAACCTAAGCACATTCTGTTGCAAATGAAATCACTTATTCTAGGGAGAGCTTCTGACCTCTGTTCTTATTGCCTGCTTCTTTCCCTGAGAAAACCCACTACTAATGTAGAACCCGGGCAGGGAATATGGTCCACTTGTCTCAGAGTGACACTTGTGCTTCATTACAGGGTACTGGGCTCAGGCACCCATCTCTGGTCTGCTTGGTTTACTCCTTCCAGCATAGAAACGCAACCCAATAAGTGATCTGGAGTGTTGGTGATTTAAGTAAGCCCCACTATTCTTGACCTGCAAAGTCTGGAATAAAGTTATTCCCTAGTAGTGGGATCTGGGTGAAAAAAGGGAGCCTCGACATCTTAGCCTTCTCTTTTCTGGAATAAAACCTCTGCAACTTTGAGCTGAGGGGGTTGAGAAATGCTGGTGGCCTGCACTTCTTCAGGGAGATATCATAGCCCTCAATAGGAACCTGGTGAGAGAGAGAACCCTATGTACTTGTCTGCAACCTACCATAGTGGAGTTTCCACCACACTGAGCTAAAAATGGGAAGTAGGGAGGACATTGTCACTCAAATGCCATAGGCTTCCACTTTACTTAATAAGATTTGGTAGTTTTTCTTGAAGATATAATTTTTACTTGAATATATTCCCTTAAAACAATATCCAGCAATATCCAGAGATGCTATGGTTATTTCACCTGGAATAGGATCTGTAAAGCTGTTCATGCCATCATTCCAGAAGTCATCTTGAAATTCTTAATAATTTTATCTTTGAGTTTGTGCTTTGTAAGTGAAACTCCATGGCACAATGGAACATGTGTCAGGAATTGAAACCTTTTCTCAGACACAGTCCCCAAACAAACAAAGGTTCTTCGGTTTGGCTGCTTCTGGGAGAGGGGACCTGCACCCAACGGGCCACATTTGCTTCTAATATCCTGCCAGGCCCCTGGGCACCTATGAGGCTCTACACAAAAACCACCATGACAAGTTGAGAGAGAAATATCTGGGGAAAGGAAAAGTTTTTATAACTTATTAAGAACATATTTTTTCCTGCTTTTTTGAATAAGGGAACCAACATTTTCATTTTGCACTGGTCCTGCAAATTATGTTGCTGTATCTAACTTAGACCGTGGCATAGGCTGTTACCTCTATCTAGAGCACTACTTTTCCTCTCCTTTTCTTTCTCTTCATCTGGACAATCCTATTTATTCTTCGAGTCTTAAAGTAGACGTCACTTTCTGTGAGAAGCTTTCTGTCCATTTTGGATTAAGTACCGCCAAGTGCTCCAGTACAGTCTCCTTCCCCAATCTAATTACCTGTATTCAATTGTCTATTTAATCAGTTATATCCAAGCAAAATTGACGGCAGGTACTGTTTTCTTATTTATCATTATATCTTCAGGTCAAGCATAATATGTTTAATATATTGGTGATTAATAATGGTTAAATGGACAAAGAATCCTTTCAGATGTGGTGTCTAGTCTGATTTCTGAATGATGACAAGGAGATAATGAGAGGTAAATTGAGAGAAATGTACAAAAATATAGAGAAGGTAGGGTGTAGTCAGTGCATCTAGAAGGCAGTCAACTGTTCCTTGGGACTGGAATGAAAGGCACAACTCAGTGTGCACAGAGATGCCTTGTGTGTGGTATTAATAAGATTGAACCCCACCTGAAAGGTAATATTGAGCCACTGGAATGATTTCAGACATGAACTGAGTACATCTTAGTGAGGTTACTCTGAGCTTAACATAAGAAAGTCTGGCTATTGAAGTCCTCATTCGGGGAGAAAGATGAGGACCTGGGTTAGGGCAGCGAGAGGAAATGAGGAAGTAATGGATTAAAGTGACCTTCAGATAGAATCTAGTGGATTTATTGACTCATGGAACATGGACTAGGAGGGAGTAATAACTGTAAGTTTTCCCAACTAGGTGTCTGAATGAATAGGGATTCTGTTAATCAGGACAGAGGCAGAGGGGTTGAGCAATCTGCAGTCAGGTGTATGATGGAAGATGAGGACTTGGTTGTATGTATGTTGACTTGGATGTGCCTGTGGTCCATGCAGGTGGTGAGATGGCTTAGTTATAATCAAGGCCTACATGGCAGTAGGGATACAGAATCACTGTTTCTCAAACAGACCATGGGCTAAATGCACTTGAGACATGCTCCTGGGACTTTTTCTGCCTTTTATAACACTACTTCTATGGGCAAACACAAATAGGCAGACCTGAAATTTTAAATATATTGCATTCCTCAAATCCCATTTCTAGTGAGTTATTAGCTAGGAATGGGATTTGGGGAATGCAATATATTTAAAATTTCTGGTCTGCCTATGTCTAGATTTTTGACTGAATGTTGAAATTGACATTAAGAGCAGAGTAAACATGCAGTATGTCCCAAAATAATAATCACCATAATCATAATAATAAGGAAGCACACTGCAAAGATCCAGCATAAGAAGGGCTTGGAAACTGCCCCTCTACCTCAGTTCTTAACTTCTTCCCTCTTTCTGTGGATTTTTACCCATATAAAGACAATCACATACTTATCTCATTTTTTTCTATTGTGATGCCCATATTCATGGGAGAACAGAAATGTTTTCATGTGCCTCGTTTGCAGTGAGATTGCTCCCTATGCCCAGAAAATATTTGAACACTGTATTGAGCCAAAAAATCTGTAAAGCTATAGACTTCCACTGCATCATCACCACCACCACTGCTGCATGGGCACACATGTGCACACACAAACACTCACACACATGCACATACTACTTGCTTCAGACCCGCTAGTCTATGTTTGAATATTTCACTGTGCTAAAGTCCCTCAAATGTCCATGTCTTTGTCGATGCTTGTCCACCTGCTGGAAATTATTTTCCTCCCCTGCCTTTATGCTGACTTTTCTGGCTGATCATTTCTCTTCCTTTAAGAACCAGCTTGCTTGATGCTCCCCTTCCTCACAAGTATCTTCACAGTCCTCTGGCTGAGAGTGGAGATCCTCTGTCTTAGGCTCATTACATAGCACTGCAATGACAGATTTTATTCCACATGTTCTCTTCTCTATGCTGACCATCTTGAAAGACAAGGCTGCCCAGTGCCTGGTCCTTAATATGTGTTAAGCAAGTAGGTGATCTGGGTTACTCTGGAGAATGAGAAGCCACAGCTGAGGGTTAAGGAAAACTTTCAAAGTGTTCTTGCCATGAAGGAACAGAAAGTTCCCAAGAAAAAAAAATATCAACAAAGAACTAGTAAGTTTGCTTATGATAATATTGATATACTACATTTACACACTCTTTAAAAAAAAGGCTTGATCACCTGAGTAATAACATATGCTACTGCAATCAATTGGCCCAGATACAATTTTATTTCCCAAGAATAGAGTATTAAATTTCCTTATGAGAAAAGGAAGAGACAGCCTTATTTGCTGGTTCTATTTTTTGGTGGGTATTTGCAGGGCTGTCGACTTATGGTTCATTTGCTTCTTATGAACAAGCAATTATCTTTTTAAAAAAATTTTTGTGAGCACATAATAGGTGTATATATTTATGGGGTACAAAAGATGTTTTGATACAGGCATGCAATGTGAAATAAGCATATTATGAAGAATGGGGTATACATCCCCTCAAACATTTGTTCTTTGAGTTGCAAACAATTCAATTACACCATTTAAGTTATTTTAAAATGTACAGTTATTACCGACTATAGTCACCCTGCTGTGCTATCAAATAGTAGGTCTTATTCATTCTTTCTATTTTTTTTTTTGTACCCGTTAACCATCCCTACTTCTCCCCAAGCCCAGGCCCCTACTACCCTGCCCAGCCTTTGGTAACCATCCTTCTATTCTCTATGTTCATATGTTCAATTGTTTTGATTTTTAGATCCCACAGATAAGTGAGAACATGTGATGTTTGTCTGTCTGTGCCGACCTTATTTCACTTAACATAATGATCTCCAGTTCTATACACGTTGTTGCAAATGACTGGATCTCATTCTATTTTATGGCTGAATAGTACT
Organism: Nomascus leucogenys; assembly: GCF_006542625.1. Taxonomy (NCBI): domain Eukaryota; kingdom Metazoa; phylum Chordata; class Mammalia; order Primates; family Hylobatidae; genus Nomascus; species Nomascus leucogenys. The sequence goes on from NC_044406.1 coordinate 55,884,908, forward strand.
CCATTGTGTATATGTACCATATTTTCTTTATTCATTCATCTGTTGATGGACACTTAGATTGCTTCCAAATCTTAGCTATTGTAAACAATGCTAAAACAAACATAGAAGTGCAGGTGTCTCTTTGATGTCCTGACTTCCTTTCTTTTGGGTATATACCCAGCAGTGGGATTGCTGGATCATATGGTAGCTCAATTTTTAGTTTTTTTGGGGGAAACTTCAAACTGTTCTCTGTAGTGGTTCTACCAATTAACATTTCCAGCAACAGTATACAAGGATTCCCCTTTCTCTACATCCTCATCAGCATTTGTTATTGCCTGTCTTTTGGATATAATCCATTTTAACTGGGGTGAGATTATATCTCAATGTAGTTTTGATTTGCATTTCTCTGATGATCAGTGATGTTGAGCACATTTTCATATCCTGTTTGCCATCTGTATGTTTTCTTTAGAGAAATGTCTATTCAAATCTTTTGCCCATCTTTGGATCAGATTATTACTTTTTTCTCTATAATGTTATTTGAGCTCCTTATATATTCTGGTTATTAATCCCTTGGCAAATGGGTAGTTTGCCAATATTTTTATTCCATTCTGTGGGTTGTCTTTTCAGTTTGTGGATTGTATCTTTTGCTGTTCAGAAGCTTTTTAACTTGATGTGATTCCATTTGTCCATTTTTGCTTTGGTTGCCTGTGCTTATGGGGTATTGCTCAAGAAATTTTTGCCTAGACCAATGTTCTGGAGATTCTTCCTAATGTATTCTTGTAGTAGTTTCATAATGTGAGGTCTTACATTTAAGTCTTTAATCTATTTCGATTTCACACTTTTGAAAGACAGGGATCCAGTTTCATTCTTCTGCATATAAATATCCAGTTTTCCCAGCACCATTTATTGAAGAGAATGTGTTTTCCCCAGTTGATATTCTTGGACCTTTGTCAAAAATGAGTTTATTGTAGGTGTGTGGATTTGTTTCTGGCTTCTCTATTCTGTTCCATTGGTCAATGTGTCTGTTGTTATGTCAGTACCATGCTGTTTTGATGACTACAGCTATATAGTATAATTTGAAGTTAGGTAATGTGATTCCTCCAGTTTTGTTTTTTTGCTCAGGATTGCTTTGGCTACAGGATTGCTTTGGTCATTTGTGGTTCCATATAAATTTTAGGATTGTTTTTCCTATTTCTGTGATGAATATCATTGGTATGTTGAGAGGGATTGTACTGAATCTGTAGATTGCTTTGGGTAGTATGGACATTCTAACAATATTGATTCTTCCTATCTGTGCACGTGGAATATCTTTCCATTTTTTGTGTCCTCTTCGATTTCTTTCATCAGTGATTTATAGTAGCCATTATACAGGTCATTCACTTCATTTGTTATGTTAATTCCTAGGTATTTAATTTAATGTGTGGCTATTGGAAATGTGATTACTTTTTTTTTTTTTTTCTGAGATTGAGTCTTGCTCTGTCGCCAGGCTGGAGTGCAGTGGTGGAATCTCAGCTTACTGCAATCTTCACCTCCTGGGTTCAAGTGCTTCCCCTGCCTCAGCCTCCTGAGTAGCTGGGACTACAGGCACGCACCACCAAGCCCGGCTAATTTTTTTTTTTATTTTAATAGAGATGGGGTTTCACCATGTTGGCCAGGATGGTTCCAATCTCCTGACCTCATCATCCACCTGACTTGGCCTCCCAAAGTTCTGGGATTACAGGCTTGAGCCACTGTGCCCAGCCATGATTACTTTTTATTTCTCTTTCAGATTGTTCACTGTTGGCATATAGAAATACTACTAATTCTTGTATGATGATTTTGTAGCTTGGAACTTTAATGAATTTGTTTATAAGTTCCAATAGTTTTCTCATGGAGTCTTTAGGTTTTTCCAAATATAAGATCATATCATCTGTAAACAAAGATAATTTGATTTCTTCCTTTCCAATTTGTATGCCCTTTATTTTTTTCTCGTCTAATTGCTCTAGCTAGGACTTCCAGTACTATGTTGAATAACTGGTGACAGTGGAAATTCTTACTGTGTTCCAGATCTTAGAGGAAAGGCTTTCAATTTTTCCCCATTCAGTATGATACTAGCTGTGTGTCTGTCATATATGGCTTTTATTATGTTGAGGTATATTTCTTGTATCCTCAGTTTTTTTAGGATTTTTATCATGAAGGATGTTGAATTTTATCAAACGCTTTTCCAGCATGAATTGAAATGATCATGTGGTTTTTATCCTTCATTCTGTTGATATCATATATCACACTGATATATTTGCATATGTTGAACCATCCTTGCATCCCAGGGATAAATTCCACTTGGTCATGATTGATGATCTTTCTAAAGCATTGTTGAATCAGATTTGCTAGTATTCTGTTGAAGATTTTTTGCATCAATATTCATCAGAGATATTGTTTTGTAGTTTTCTTGTATTCATTTGTCTTTGTCTGGTTTAGGTATCAGGATAATATTGACCTTGTAGAAGAAGATTGGAAGTATTTCTTCCTCCTCTATTTTTCAGAATAGTTTGAGTAGGTTTTTTGTTAGTTCTTTAAATGTTTGGTAGAATTCAGCAGTGAAGTCCTCACATCCTGGCCTTTTCTTTACTGGGAGACTTTTTATTACAGCTTCTATCTTGTTGCTTGTTATTGGTCTTTTCAGGTCTTAGATTTCTTATTGGTTTGATCCTGGTACATTTTATGTATCTAGGAATTTGCCCATTTATTCTAGATTTTTCAATTTATTGGCATATAGTTGCTCATAGTAGCTTTTGGAAAGTGATCTATCTGTAAGTGTTCACATTTCACTTTATCATGAAGCATGTTATATAAGCAGAGGAATATTTGCAATCAATCACATGAAGGAAATTAGAATGAATGCTGCATGTAACATTCTATAAAATGTTTTTATCATTCCTGTCGGGAATAGGTTAACAAAATTGACTTGAATAGGTACATACATGGAAAACATCATAATCAGTATTCAATTGTATTGGAAGAAAGATAGGAGGAAGAAAATCCTGCAGGATCCAAGCAGTAATTTTAACCAAGGACTTACAGGGGATTGGTCTTTAAAGAAAAGTTATTATGTCCAAATATAAAACTATATATTTAACTGTAAACAAAGTTGTTTTAAAATTTTGCCTTGAAGTGAAACAATATCTGGTTAAAACCCATCTTGAAAAATGACCAATTTGATAATAGTAAAATCTATCCACACCTTTTTTGCCTCAACTATACATAGGCATGGAAAATGGGGCAATTCGCTTTCAAATATATTTTTATCTCACAGAATACTTATTAACGTTCAGAGTATAAGCCATAGTTCAGTCTTTTGCAATTGAAAAAGGAAACACCCTTTCACTTTAAATTATGCCTATGTTAAAGTCACGCCTGCCCTCATTAACAGCATCCCATGCTTCTGAGTATTTTAATAATTAGAAAAGCTGTGTGTGATCCCATAGGATGAATTGTGCACAACACAAATTAACCTGATGGTCTTTTCAAGCCTAGAAATACCTAAAGCTCTTCTCAGCAGACATTTGTGAGCAACTTAAGTATTTAATCATTTGAGAAATATGAGTTTTAAAATATTATCTTACATTGGATGTGTGCAGTAGTAAAATCCTGCTGTCTCCTTCTCAGGCCACTGCCACCTCACTTCCAACAAGCTCAGAGAACTTCTCTGGAGAAGCCTTATGTTCTCTCAAACCTTTACCTAAACAGCTTCCCAAGAGAATCATTAGGAAAGTTCAGCATGAAAATGACCAAGAGCTCTCTAAAGTCCTCAGACCCTACCCTATCATTGGTGTAAGGGTCTGGGGTAAAGGCTTGAGAAGTCCGCAAGATTTTGCCAATCTGAATTCAACAAACTGTCTATATGGCTATACCTTCCAACAGAAACACAGAAATGCCCCTTTCCCTTGGAAGGTAACTTACTTCTTGGAAAACAAGACTGACTATCTCCCACGCTACAAGCAACTTTGATAATAACGATTATCATGACTATTTTTCAGCTCCTGTCATAAAGTTAGTAGATTTCAAAGACTCGCCCCCGTCAAAGAAATTTGATCCAGCCCTCTGTTTTCAAAATAAAAAAGTTATATTAGCTTTCTTTAATAGAGATATTGAGATCACTTAGCCAACACAAAGGACATGATAATTAAAATAAGAAGTCTTACCTGCAGTGCCATTAATACATGATAGGCACTGTGCCTGAGGCACTCGATCCTATGTATTCCTATTTTTCATATAAGGGGACCAAGGCATATGAGTAGCACATCCCAGCCTGGGCAACATGGCAACACCCTGTCTCTACTAAAAATACAAAAAATTAGCTGGGCACGGTGGCTTATGCCTGTAGTCCCAGCTGCTCTGGAGGCTGAGGTGGAAGAATCACTTGAGCCCAGGAAAGGTCAAGGCTGCAGTGAGCCAAAATCATGCCACTGCACTTCAGCCTGGGCAATTGCAATTAGAGTGAATAGAGTGAGACCCTGTCTCAAAAACAAACAAACAAATCTCATCTTGAATTGTAATCCCATAATCCCTACGTGTTGTGGAAGGAACCTGGTGTGAGGTAATTGAATCATGGGGGTGGTTGCCTTCCATGCTGTTCTCGTGACAGTGAATTCTGATGGTTTCATAAGGGGTTTCTCCCTTCACTCAGCATTGATTCATTCTCTCGCCTGCCCCACTATGAACAGGTGCCTTCCATCATGATTATAAGTTTCCTGAGGCCTCACAAGCCATATGGAATTGTGAGTCAATTAAACCTCTTTATAAATTACCGCGTCTCAGGTATTTCTTCATAGCACCGTGAGAACAGACTAATACATATATATGTATTTTATATATATAATATATATAATATTTTCTTTATTCATCTATTGATGGATATTTAGTATGATTCCATATCTTTGTCATTGTGGATAGTGCTGTAATAAACATGGGTATACAGGTATGTCCTTAACATACTGATTTTTTATCTTTGGATATATATACCCAGGAAGGGGATTATTTGATTATATGGTAGTTCTATGTTTAATTTTTTGAGCTACTTACATAGAGTTTTACATAATGGCTGTACTAATTTATATTCATATAACAGTGTACTATGGTTCCTTTTCATATTTCATATTCATATTCATATATTCATTTAACAGTGTACTATGGTTCCCTTTTCTCCACATCCTTGCCAACACTTGTTATCTATTGTCTTTTCGATAACAGCCATTTTCAATAGCCATCTCGTTGTGTTTTTAATTTGCATTTCTCTGATAATTAGCGATGCTGAGCACTTTCTTCATATACCTGTTGTCCATTTTTATGTATTCTTTTGAGAAATGTCTCATTTGATAAAATCACATTGTTCTCTTACTGTTATTTGAGTTCCTCACATATTTTAGATATTGACTGCTCATCAGATGATAGTTTGAAAGTATTTTTTCCCATTTTGTAGGTTGTGTCTTCGCTTTGTTGATTATTTGCGTTGAAGAAGCTTTTAAAAGTATAATGTAATCTCACTTGTATACTTTTTCTTTTCTAGCCTTTGCCTTTTGGGTCATATTAAAAAAATATTTGCCTAGACCAGTGCCATAGAGTTCTTCCCTATGTTTCTGTCTAGTAGTTTTGAAATTTCATGGATTATATTTTAGTATTTATTTTGAGCTTTTTTGGTATATGGTGTGTGATGACGTTCTTATTTCATTTTTCTGCTTGTAAATACCTACTTTTCACAGCACCATTGATTGAAGAGACTGTCATTTCACTATTGTGTGTTTTTGGAATTTTTGCTAAAATCCATTGAGTATAAATATTTGAATATATTTCTGGGCTCACTATTCTCTTCCAATTGTGTCAGTTTTTATGCCAGTAGCTCCAAGCTGTATTGATTACTATAGCTTTGTGGTAGATTTTTAAACCAGGTAGTCTGATGACCCTGGCTTTATTATTTTTGCTCAAGGTTGATTTTGGCCATATTTTTAATGAGAATAGTTTATTACATATTTTTGAAAAGAAAACAGAAAGTAGAATGCTTACGGTATCATGATAGCTTTAGTTGTCATGTCTATGCTTTACCAGCCCCTAGAAACTTAACTTTTTAGTGTAGATACGGAGTTCTGCTTTTTTTCCAGAAAGCACAGGTTTTCAGGTAATACCTTTAAACCTGATTTGGAACTCACTTTTGTTTTTTTTCCAGAAGAAGTTAAATACTTACAAAAGAAATTAATAATCCACATAGAGGCTTTTACGATAACTTGTTTCGTAGCCTTCCATTGGTGTTTTTCTTCTGCTAACAGTCCAGTGGATGTAATGTGTTCTGTAATACACTCAATCTCATTAAAATCCAATGTTTGCAAATCAGTAATGAATTCTGGGAGTCAATCTAATTTCTCTTATAAGATCTGTGGCTTGGACTCAAGTTAATGACTTCACTTCCCATCCAGGATTGGTATTTGTCCTTGAGCCAGGTAGGTACCTCACCAAAATTCTTTCAGTTAACATCATGGAAAACGGCAGAGTAAGGCACACAAATATTTGTTTCCTCCACTGAAACAACAAGCTGAAAAGGAGTGATAGAATCAAATTCTCCATAACTCTGAAAAGTCTAATCCAAAATTTTAAATAACACAGAATTGCTATATGAATAAAAGGAGAGTTGAAATTTGATAAGAAAATGTTGTAGCACTTTTGAATCATCTCCTTACCATCTCCCATTTTTCAGTAGGACAGTAGCCCAGTAGACAGCTCCCTGCATTCTTGGTGCATTTTGCTGGTGCCAAGGGCCTAATATGGACTTTAAAATAACACATTCACATCATGAATATACATGTTGACCTTTTTGGTGGTTCCCTGATAGACTAGTAGTGAGGCTGACCTTTGTTTTGCATCCCTCTATTGGAATGAAGCAGTTTTTGGACAGTGATGGCAGTTATCAAAATATGTAAAGATATAATTTATACCTTCTGAGGCAAGTGATAGCAGTGGGGGCAAGTAGCAGGCAGACCAAATAATCTGTGAAGGTGGAGGCTAAGAAGGAAACGTACTGGGGAAATAAAGTTTCTGAAAGACCACTGTGAACATGCATGCTGAGGATCAAATACATGCTTATTAATGACCTAAAAGGATGTGGGCTTTCACCTCTGCCAGATTTGTGCTTCAAATAAGCAGGATATGAGTGCTAAGGTAGAATTTTAGGCAACTTTGAGTAACAACTAAGAAGGGCATCAGCTCAGAGCTAAGCTGCAAAAACTAGGAGAGTGTTAATTTTATCATCGGCTTCAGGCATTTAAGGAAATCACTGTCAGGTAACCACTGCCCATTGAGATATCAAACAGAAACATCAATGACCACACATAACATGGAAGAGAGGCTTTGCAAATACAATTTGAAAAATCACTAAAGAAAAAGACAACAGCCCTAAAGAATCAACAACAGCAAACCCCAGAGAAAGGGAAAGATAGTATATCCAGAGTTACCACATCATAATATTCTATATGCCAGTTTGCAACAAAAATTAAAAGGCATACAAAAAAACCCAGAAAAGTATGGCCCATTCACAGGAATAAGATAAATTGACAGAAACTGTTCCTGGGAAAGCCTAGCTACTTGACTTTCTAGACAACAACTTTAGATCAACAGTCTTAAATATGTTCAGTGAAGTAAAGTAAACCATTTGTGAATAACTAAAGTGTACCAAAAGAAAAAAACACACAATGTCTGAACAAAATGAGAATATGAACAAAGAGGTAGAAATTATAAAAAGGAACTGGATCAAAATCCTGGAACTGAGAAGTACAAATATGTGAAATGAAAAAAAAATACTAGAGAGATTCAACAGCATATTTAATCAGGCAGAAGAAAGAATCAGTGATTTTGAAGACAGGGTGATTAAAATTATTTTAGGAACAAAAAGAATAAAAGAAGAGAATTGAATGGTCCAGGCATACCAATATACATAATAGGGAAGTCTCACAAGGAGAAGAGAAACAAAAAAGGATAGAAATAATAAATAAATTATGACCTGAACATCTTAAATTTGTTAAACTGTATGTATCTACACATTCAACGTACCTCAAGTAGGAAAAAACCAAAGAGATCTACAGTGACACACATTATAAACACATTCTCAAAAGCCAGAAACAAGAAGAGTCTTGAAAACAGCCAGAAAGAAACAACTAGTTCTGTACAAGATAATCTCAGTAAGATTATCAATCATTTTCTCATAGGAAATTGTGAAGGCCAGAAGAGAGTGGGATGACATATGTAAAGTTTTGAAAGAAAAAAAAAATACGTCAACCAAGAATTCTATCTCCAGCAAAACTATCCTTCAAAGATAAAAAAATTAAACATTCCTAGATAATTAAAAGTTAAGAGAATTTCTTGCTAATAGACCTATCCTTACAATAAATGTTAAAGGAAGACCTTCAGGATGAAGTGAAAGGACAATAGACAATCAATTGAAGCTACAAGAAGAAATAAACACTCCAGGGAAGATAACTACATGAGTAAACATAGAAGCATAAGTAGCAACATAAAACGTACATAAATTGGACTATATCAAAATTTAAAATGTTTATGCATCAAGAACATTATCAAGAAACTGAAAAAACAACCTACATAGTGGTAGAGAGTATTTGCACACTTTATATCTGATAAGAGTCTAGGATTCAGAATATATAAGAAACCCTTACATCTCAATAACAAAAAATCAAACAACCCAATTTTAAAATAGGCAAAAATTTTAGCAGATATGCATTCAAAGAAGGTACACAAGTAGCCAACAAGTACATGAAAAGATGTTCAACATCAACATAATTAGTCATTAGGGAAATGCAAATTAAACCACAATGAGATACCACTTCATGCCCACTATGATGGCTATACTCAACAAAACAGAAAATAAGTGTTGGCATGTATGTGAAGAAATTGGAATTCTTGTGTATTGCTGGTGGACATGTAAAGTGGTTCAGCTACTGTGGAAAACAGTTTGGCAGTTCTTCAGAAAGTTAAACATAGAATTCCAGTATGTTCCAAAAAATCCATTCTGAAGTATTTACCCAAGATAAATAAAAAATGTATTTAAATAAATGTATGTACTTACATGTCTGTACCAGCACTATACACAATAGCAGAATGCCAGAGATGTCCAAACAGATGAAGAAACATTTGTACATACAATAAAATATTATTTATCTTTTTAAAAATGAGGTATCAATACATGCTACAATGCGGATGAACCTCAAAACATTATGCTAAATGAAACAAGCCAGACAGAAAAGTTCACACATTGTATGATTCAGTTTATATGAAACATACAGACTAAATAAATACACGGAAAGGAGACTGGTAGTTATTAGAAGCGGTGGGGAGAAAAGAATTGTAAGCAAATGCTGAGTGGCTACAGGATTTTTTGGGGTGTGATTAAAATATTTTGGAATTAGATTCAGGTGGTAGTTGCAAAAAATTTTGAATGTACTACATTGCACTAAATTGCTCACTTTAAAATGGTTAACCTTATGTTGTGTGACTCACACTTCAACAATAAATTTTTGAAAGGGAATTAAAATTCTTTGGAGTCTAAGATCAGCTCCCATATAGGGTACGATAAATTTCACAGTCATAAAATTTTGTGTTCAAAGATGTAGCTTAAGCTATCAATTAAAGTATCAAACTTTTCTATTTTCCTATTTGCAGAACAAAGAAAACATAAACTGGAAACTTTATGATAAAAGCAGCAATTTCTGGATTTTTCTCATTATTATTTAGGGAGAAAATTCTAAATTTTCATCTTCATCTGTTTTCCTCTTGGCTACAAATGCTGTGGATGGTGTGGTGTTTTAAAATGTCACATTAGGTTTTGTGTTTGGTTTATAGCCATTTTCTGCCCAGTATGAGATACCTCTGACTTTTTCATCAATTCCGTCTGTTTATGTCTGCTGGCTGTCCTGATCTTTGATGTCAGATCTACCAGGGACATATGCCATCCTCCTCATCTAAAACATTGAGTCCCTTCAAATTTATTGTGCCCTCCTCAGACTACCTCCACATTCCTTCCAGGGACACTAGACATCTCCAGATGTTCAAAACCTGCCTTTTTCTAAGAGCCAGTTGTTTTACAAATAAATATGATTAATGAATACAAACATAAAGTCCTAGTGTTTGACAGCACAGTAGGGTGATTACAGTTAACAGTGATATCTTACATATTTTAAAATATCTATGAGAAGATTTAAAATGTTCTCAGCACAGAGAATAAATGGTTGAGATGATGAATATGATTGTATGTAGGGTATATTTCCTATATATATGTATGGGGTATATGTGATATTTTGATGCATACATACAATGTGTAATGATCAAATCGGCATATTTAGGATATTCCTTCTAGGAACGTAATAATATGTATAGGGTACATGTGATATTTTGGGCTTTACTTTCCTGTTCCTCTTTATTATTACGTATCGAATGTTTAAAAAAGAAATTTAGTGATGCAAGAGACTTAGAAAAGCCCTAGAATATCTTTACAATTACACCTGCATTATTTCTACTCTAAGGCTGCCGATATTGGCATGTTGCACTCTTAGAGGTCCACATGGAAAGTGGGGAATACGTTATGTCTGTGATTCTTTCTCTTCATATATTGGGAATTCTTTGGCTCTACCTAGGAGCATCTGTTTCTTCTGAACCTACATCAACACTTCTCTTTATTTCCTTTTGCAGTTCTTTATTTTCTTCCAATGAGCTGCACTCATAAAGGTAGAGACAATTAGCTTCTTTATCATCATGGATTCTTTCAAACTTGTTGTTCAGTTTCTTAAGTTCCAGAAGCTCTGCTTAACTCAAGTAACATTATTTAGATAAACCCTTCCAATAAAAAGCAACTTTATATTGGATACAGTCAATAAAACATTACCTTAAAAGCATCAAAGAGCAGAAAATATATGGGAAAACTACTGGTCAAGGTTGTACTGTAAAGTGAGAATCTGGGAAGCTTAATAGAAAACAGAGCAACTCTTCACACCTAACTCCTACCACCAAAAACCATGAGAGACTTTGTATTTCTTTTATTTGGGGGATTCTTTTGATGACTAGTCATTATGGAAAGAAGGAAGGAAGGGATAGAAGTGAGGACCCAGAATACCTGAAGAGGTGAATCTAGAATCAAAAAGGGATACAACCTTAGTGTTAGAGAAAAACAGAACAAAATTCATCCATAATACATGCAGTAATGTCATCTGGGTGGTGACCATTATGGAAGAAAAAAAGAAAGAAAAATAGTCATTTATATATGCCTATAAAGCAGACATAATATAGATCTGCTAAGTAAAAAAAAACATTACAGTAGCCAGTTCATAAAGATGATTCATTTCATGAGGTAGATAAAACAATAGTGTAGTCTCAAAATACACACACACATGCATGCACACACACACACACACACACACACACACACAGAGGCAATATATGTAAAATTATAATGAGAAATGGATAAACCCCACAGTCACTGTGGGAGACTTTAGCATGCTCTTCTTTTGGTAATAATTACACATAAAATAAAATCAACCAGGGTAGAGCAGATCTGAACATCATTAACAAACATGTCTTAATGGTAATATGTATGTGTGTGCATATGTATACACAAATCATTTCAACCGATAGCAGCACAATATACATTTTTTATTAACACATAAAATGTTTACAAATATTGACCAGAAGTTGAACTACCAAATTTTTATAGTAACAAAAATAAAATGATAACCGTAATAGAGTAAGCTTTACTCTGACAGGGGAGAGACAAGAGGCTGTGAGTGGTAGGAAAATGGCGTGGTTACATAGGTATTTACTTTTCAACTTTCTATTAAACTATACATTTATATTTTATGGATTTTCTATATGTGTTTTACATTTCACAATAAAGTTGATTAAAAAATAAGGACAATCAATACTTCAATTGCAAGATGCTTAATACACTTTAATTTATCACATCACAATTTATATATTGATGTTTTTCTGCATTTAATTCTATATATAAACTCCTAGACATTGTAAATGTTTTAACAGAATATGCATCTATATATGTGTTTACTATTTTTTGCTTTATTCTTTGTTGTATCTAGGCTCTTCCATGAGGAATGTCTCTTTCTCTGGGGAGGCATAACTGTAACTTGAATGTTATCACAAATTATAGATATTTACATTTTGACCATTTCTTAAGCTGTACTTTAGCTCATAATAAAAATAATTTAATAAATTAGGATGCTTTTAAAAAAACACTACAATATCCAAATAGACACACATAATTGTTTAAGTCAGTGTGATCTATTTTAGGTGTCAAAGGTTTAGGCTCGTAACTTTTAGGTTCAGATCTGGACACTGCCATTTTAGTAGCTGTTCACTCTACGGAAGTTTGTTAACCAATATAAATTTCAAATAATTAATCTTTAAAATGGAGAAAATTGTCACATTTTTGCCAATTTCACAGAACTATTGAGTGGTGCAAATTAAAATATGTGAATAAGCTTTATAAAACAGTTAAGTAACATATAGTTTTAAACTACTCTTATTTATGTAGAGATGGAGAAGAAAACAATGAAAATTAAGTGTTTTTGGTAAACTGTTGGTGAGGCCATATTTAAGTATGCAGTGAAACATTGTGATATAATGGAAATAGCAGGATTTTTCGAGTCAGATACAGTTAATTGCAATAAGTTTCTGCTATACTTCCTATTACTATAATCTCCTATGAGTTAACTTTTCTAACTCATTAATACTTTATTCATTGTTAAGATCAAATAAGATGCTACGTCTCACTGAGCCAGGTGGGAGGGAGTCCTCGAAGAATCTTGCGAAAGTCCCTATTTTCCCCCCTTTTTTTCCCTTTTCACACAATTAAATGCTGCTTTACTCACCATTCAAACCATCTGCGAGCCTAAATTTTCATGGCCATGGGACAGACAAGGACTCCATCTTTAACTGAACTAAGGAAAAGTCCTGCAACATTTTTGGGGTACAATGCGGGAGCTTGAAAAGCGGTGAGTGAGATGCAAACCAAAAATTCTTTTTCCCTCTGGCTTCTGAGCCTTTTTATTCTCATGGCCTTTTTTTTCCTTTTTTGGGAGGAACCAGTGAGCAGCAGCTCCCCACTGCTCCCCGCTCCCTGCTGGGCCTGGGACGCATGGTCCAAGGGTCCTGCACAGCCAGCTGGCTGGGTCCCAGCCAGGTACCACTGCAGCCTTCCCCTTCCCCAGCCAAGAGATTCAGCTCCATCGGACAGTAATTAAACTTTTCTCCCTGGTGGAGGAACCACTTGCATTAGAATAAGAGGTTCTTCCCCAAACAATTTTCAACTGTTTCTTTTCTTGCCCCTTCTCTACCTCATCAGCAAGTTAACTTTTAAAGTTTTCTTTTTCTTTTAGAAGATGTTTTACTAGGCCAGGCCTCCCCAACTATTACTGTTTATGTTTTTTGCAAAGTTTTATTTGTGAAATCAATCCTCCAGCTGGTTTTACATCCTGAGGGCATGGCTTGTAAATTTGGTGGCAAGGCTTTGTTTAGCAATCTTACCTTAGGGAATAAGCTTCTTTCTGGTTTGATGTCTGCCTGTTTTCCTAGCCCTGCCTCTTAAAGGGCCCCACCCAGTGACTGGATTTGCTTCTGCCTATATATGTACTGTGTGTGATGTCTGTGAAAAGAGCTCTAATTAATTTGGCCTAAAGAAAGACAAACACTTGTTTCTAACATTTTTTAAAGGGAAGTTTAACGTTGTAGTACCTTTCAGTCCACATGACTTTAATCTTTAAGAAGTAAAAGCAACCCTAAAGACCATTGGTAAAATGCAGGTCAGATGCAAGGTTTGCTGTTTCATCTTAAAGTTAAAAATTGTTATGAGTTAATTGAAACTACTAGAAATAGATTTACATTCAAGGTGTGTAAGAACACTAAAATGTATTTTTTAGTACAAAGTTATAAGAAGGCATGGAAATGTAAACTTTTGCCTAGGGTTAAAGGATTGTTTTGAGTTAAATTAGAAAAAAGCTGAAGGTTCAATGAGGTGGTGGAAGAATTGTGGAAATTAATCTTGCAGAAGAGGTTCTCTCTGTGAACATATTGACTAAATTCAAAAAAGGGTATTATGTGTTTTTTTCTGCAAATTGAGCATTGAAATAAAAGCATAACAAGGTTCTCCTAAGGTGCTAATCTACTCTTTGGCAAAATTTTTAGGGGGTTATAAAAGGTTTTGCTTCTTTGAAGTTTCTGAGTCATCATTTTGGCAAAATAAATAACTTATGGTAATCTGGAATTCTATTTCATAATGTCAAGTGTTTTAAACCTTGAACATTTAACAGCCTTTTCCAAATCAAACTTCAGTTTCAAAATTGTCTTCCCTGACACCTGGCTTTTGAATACTTCAGAGGGCCCCTGAAGTGTCCAGAAAACAGAGGTAAACAGGATTATTTGACATGTTTAGGTACATGGGATTGCTAAAATGATGCTCAATCTTCTTTAGGTTATAGCTTGGTGAATAATGCTAATATATGTTCCAAAATTATATGGAATTTATAAAATTCTAATGTCTGAGTATATGCTATCCATCATAATTAACATAGTTTTTATGTTAAGTTATTGTAAACCACAGAGATAACCAAACTTGTTTGTCAATTGTGTTTCTAAGCGTAACTACCCTGGACATTTTGTTATTCACAGGCAATTGTCTTGTTTGAATCCTTTGCAAAAGATGGTTTAAAATAAGCTACAGAACTTTTAACAGGTACTCTCAAATACAGGACTCTGATAACTTTGGAAATTGTAAAATCGGAATAAAGGAAAACGTATAGGGCTCATGAAGAGCTGAAATGTTCACAAATACCAAGCAAAACAAGAGTTAACTAAATGGACTAAACTCAGAAAGCTGAAGCAAACTTTTTGACTTTTTGTTGGAATATTGCTAATCCATGTTTTGTTTTCATAGTCAAGGAAACTTATTTTGAACTATTTAAGTCCTTTAATAATTGAGTAAGGTATACTTCTATGAACAAAATTTGAAGCATGTTTGTTTCTCTCTGCCTGGTTTCTCTAGAATTTGGAAACTCTCTGTGGGTATTCTTAACTTATGACAATATACTTGTTTGCATCAGTGTGATAAGAATCTATAGGAGTGAAGCTTGACTTACGGAGCTAATAGAAGCCCAATGGGAAAACTGGCCTCATACTCTTACCTACACAGTCCCTGGACAGTGTTCCTGACCTGTGGTCAGTAAAGGATGTCACTTTCTAACAGGTCTAGGAGCTCCAAATTTATCTTGGGACCTTAAGAGGACAGGATCACCCAACTCACAGGTATTTGAGTATACAAACCCATGGTTGGGCTTGGCTTTAAAAGATCTTATATGAGATTCCTTGTGGAACAGAATTCCATCAAAACCAATCCAAAAGGCCTATGTAGAAATAATTATTCTTGCTGCACTTCAGGCAAATAATCAGGCCAAGTATAAGACTAAAGTCTATTTAAACAACTCAGTCTTACGATCATTTGTTTGTTAGCAAAAATGACGACTGTAAAGAGAGAAATTATGTTCCAAAACTTATCATACATGTGTCACTAAATTCTAAACTCATTCATTGTTTTTTAAGTTTTCACCTATGTTTTAGATTAATCCTGCTTCTTCCTGTGGACCAACCAGCAATCTTTGGTTGCAGCTCAGAAAGAACAAGAGGGATGGGTAACGTAAAAATCTGGATCAGTATTCTAGCTCTGAGCAATTATCCAGCAAATCCTGCCAGGTGATTGGAATAAATAGGATGCCCATCACCTGGAGGTTTCCTTTTGGGAAAGTTAAACAAAGGGAGCTAACCAAAGCCAAGCACCATACACCAAAATCCTAGCAAGCATAATGAAAGCTACCAGTTATCTGGGTATGTCACAGGACATACTTTTCTCTCCCTTGTTGGAGAAGGACTCAGTTCCACAGTTTCACCTTAGCATTTGGCTTATGACAAGGAGTCCATGCAACCCCCTGACCCCCGAGATGCATTTTTTGTCCCAGACTCAATTTCAAGCTTCAGGTCAAAGCCCTAGGAAAGAAAACTGGATCTGAGGGATCCAGATGCAAATGACAACAGAAGTTAAAAGGCACAGCGCAGGCGAGCGTGGCTGATTCCTGCCAATTAAGCCAACCCCAAGCTTCCTGTTTCATGGATAAAGGCCATGTTAATATCCATGGCATAAATGAGGTCTAGAGAACTCTAAGGCCACTGACAGCAGGTGGGAAAGAGACATAGGTGAGAGCGGATAATTCCTGTTCTCTGGGCCCCCCGCTTCAAGGGTTCAAGTCACTTTGACACACATGGCAGCACCTGCAAAGGTTGCCAGAACTTGGGGATGCAAGGATGGAAAATGAAAATAGGACACTCTTCTCTTTCTCCCTCACTTATCCCCAGGTATCTGCTAGGAAGAGAAGGGAACCAGGGATGCCTGCTCCCTTCTTTCTAGATAGGTAGCCACTCATCTTCAGTCTGTACCCCTTTAGAATGCATCCTGAAACCCTGGGACTCCTTTGAAAAAAACCACCTTCTTTTTATTCCTTTCTCCTCCTCAGTCCTCTCTTCACTGATAGGTAATTGTGTCTCTGTACTGTGGGACACTCTTCTCAGTTGCATCCTCCAAGCTGGAAAGAGTTAATTTCCCAAACCTTAAACTGGTTGGCTTAGGATTGGGCTCAGGGGAAGGGAACACAGAAGTCCAACAAACATGCCAGCAAAAGGGTGAAATTTTTTACCAGTTGAGCTTTTGGCCTCCCTCTGCCTGTGCAAACTGGTAAAAGCCCTTGGAATTTTTGAGCCGTCCTTATCCCTCCCCTTGTTCACATCCCCTTGAGACGGGAACATGCATTCCCTGGGGATCTTGTAAAAAAGGAGATTCTGATTTAGTAGGTATGAAGTGAATTGGGTCTGGAAGAAATGAGGACTAGTATTTCTAATGCTTTTTTAAACAACAAAAAAGCAAACAGTTTTCCTCCCTCTTCTATATTTATTTTCTTTGTTCTTCCAATGGGAGATTCCTGAAAAATGGATTAGGATTAAATTTTGTCAGATAAACAGTGCCAAAAGGGCCTGGTTGTCTGTTGTGAAACTATATAAAACATAGAGCATGTCTCTAGTTGTAGGACAGTGCAGGCTTCATTGAGAACCATAGCAGGGAATAGGACTTTCCAGTGCTCATCCCCTTGTAGAACGTCAATTTGAACAACTACCTATATATGAAATACCTTCAAAAGAACCAAGTAATCCAGATGTGAGATTATAGCACTTGGTTGTAGTACAGAAATATAAGACACCTGGAAAAGGGTAGAAAAAAACAGTTTCACATTACCTGAATCACCCCTTCTCCCAGTACAGGCAGCACATTACTGGAAGAGATACCCCCATGTGGGGGAAGGAGAGTGAAGTGAATTCCTAATCTTGCTCTGGACCACAGCAGTGAGCCTGCTTATTGAAATCTGGCATTAGGCCCAAGGCTTCAAGCTAGTACCGCAGACCAAGCCTTCAGACTTGCCTCAGTACCAGATTAGCTACAGTGAGCCCCAACTTCAGGCCCATGCCAAGCCAGGCCAGCTCCCTCAGCCTCAAGCTCCAGGCTTGCCCTATTTCCAAACCAGCCCTGGTAGCCCAGTGCTCCAAACTGTCCTCGTGAACTCAGAATCCAAGCCCACCCTTCCCTCGAGACTGGTGACAGCACCTGTCTGGGCCCCGCAGCCTCAACTCCAGGCTGGTCTCCATGGTCCTAGGCACCAGACAAGAACCCTTAATACAGGCTTTAGGCCTTCCCAGTGCCAGGTCAGCCCCTGCCACCGCAAATTCCAGGCTGGCCCCTGCAGTCCCATGCTCATTGAACAAAATGTCAGAGAAAGGTAAATTCTTGCTCTCTCTTCTGCAGCCAATACCTGATTTTCTCTTGCCCTTAGATGTCTGAATTCCAGGTTCTTCAGCTTTTGAAATCAGAGACTGGAACCAGCAGCCCCCTGGGCTCTCAGGCTTTGGGCCATAGACTTAGAGTTACATCACTGGCTTCTTTGGTTCTGAGAAATTTGGACTTGGACTGAGCCACACTACCAGCTTCCCTGGTTCTTCAGCTTGCAGATGTCCTATTATGGGACTTCTGAAACCCTGAATCATGTATGACAATTCCCCTAATCTCTGATATGTCTGTCTGTCTGTCTGTCTATTTATCTATCTATCTCTCTATCTATCTCTCTATCATCTATCCATCTGTCTATCCATTTCTTATTGTTTCTGTCTCTCTGGAGAACCACAATACAAGTATCTTTATGACTACAATGATATGAAACTATAAATCATTAAAAGGAGGAAAAATGGAAATTTTACAAGTATTTGGAAATTAAATAACATACTCCTGAACAACAAATTGCTCAAAAAAGAAATTCAAAGGGAAACAAAAACATTTCTTAAGACAAATGAAAATGGAAACACAACTTACAGAACTTATTAGATGCAGCAAAATCAGTCCCGAGAAGTTTATAGCAATGAATACTAACATTATGTAAAAAGGGCAGTGGCCAAGATACACACAAACTAGAAAACCTAGAAGAAATGGAGACATTCCTGGACAGATACACCCTTCCAGGACTGACCCAGGAGGAAACTGATTCCCTTAACAGAAATTCCCTTAAGTTCTGAAATTCAATCAGTAATAAAGAGCCTGCCAACCACACACACACACACACGCGCGCGCACACTCACACACACACAAGACCTGATGGATTCAAAGCTGAATACTACCAGATGTATGAAAAAAGAGCTGGTACCATTCTTACAGAAACTATCCCAAAAATTGAGGAAGAGGGACTCCTCCCCAACTCATTCTATGTGGCCAGCATTATCTTGATACCAAAACCTGGCAGAGACACAGCCAAAAAGGAAAACTTCAGGCCAATATTCTTTTTTAAAATTATTTTTTTTCCATAAGTTATTGGGGTACAGGTGGTATTTGGTTACATGAGTAAGTTCCTTAGTGGTTATTTGTGAGATCTTGGTGCATCCATCACCCGAGTGGTATATACTGCACCATATATGTTGTCTTTTATCCCTCACCCCCTCCCACTCTTCTCCCCAAGTCCCCAAAGTCCACTGTATCATTCATTCTGGGGTTTTTTTTGTGTGTGTGTTTTTTTTTTTTTTTTGAGACGGAGTCTTACTCTGTCACCCAAGGTGGAGTGCCGTGGCATGGTCTCAGCTCACTGCAACCTCCACCTCCCAGGTTCAAGTGATTCTCCTGCCTCAGCCTCCCGAGTAGCTGGGATTACAGGCATACGCCACCATGCCCGGCAAATTTTTGTATTTTCAGTAGAGATGGGGTTTCACCATATTGGTCAGGCTGGTCTCGAACTCCTGGCCTCAAATGATCTGCCCGCCTCGGACTCCCAAAGAGCTGGGATTACAGGTGTGAGCCACCGTGCCCGGCCCACTGTATCATTCTTATGCCTTTGCGTCCTTATAGCTTAGCTCCCACATATCAGTGAGAACACACAATGTTTGGTTTTCCATTCGTGAGTTACTTCACTTAGGAATAATAGTCTCCAATCTCATCCAGTTCATTGCAAATGCCGTCACATTTGGATTGGTTCCAGGCCAATATTCTTGATGATCATTGATGCAAAACTCCTCAACAAAATACCTGCACCCTGAATTCAGCAGCATATTAAAAAGTCAATTCACCCTGATCAAGTAGGCTTCATCCCTGGGATGCAAAGTTGGTTCAACATATACAAATCAATAAATGTGATTCATCACAGAAACAGAAATAAAGACAACCCCCGCCACAAAAAAATTACCTGGGTGTGGTGATGCATGTCTGTAATCCCAGCTATTCAGGAGGCTGAGGCTTGAGAATTGCTTAAACCTGGGAGGCAGAGGTTGAAGCGAGCCAAGAATACACCACTGCACTCCAGCCTGGGTGACAGAGTGAGACTCTGTCTCCACTAAATAAATATATAAATAAATAAAGACAATATTCACATGATTATCTCAATATATGCAGAAAAGGCTTTTGATAAAATTCAACATCCCTTCATGTTAAAACCTCTTAATAAACTAGGTATTGAAGAAACATACCTCAAAATAATGATAGCCATCTATGACAAACCCACAGTCAACAAAACAACATCACTTTTCAACCCATGGAACTAGAAAAAGAGTAAACTAATTCCGAAGTTTGCAGAAGAAAAAAGAATAAGCATAAGAGCAGAAATAAATGAAGTAGAGGCTAGAAAAATAATAGAAAAGACCCATGAACTAGAGCCAGTTATTTGTAACCAAATTGACAGACTTATAGCTAGAGTAACAAAAAGGAGAGAAGATTCAAACAAATGAAATTATTAATAAAAAAGACATTTTCATTGATACCACAGAAACACAAAAGATTATAAGAGATTACTGTGAACAGTTACATGAGGTAAAAGTGGATAACCAAGAAGAAATAAATTCCTAGAAACTTACAACCTAGTAAAATTAAGTCATAAATAGAAAATATGAACAGAATAGTAACAATTATGGAGAATAAATTAGTAATAAAACACTTTCAAACAAAAGCCCAAGATCTGATAGCTTCAATGGTTAATTCTGTCAAACATATGAGAAAACTTTAATGCCAATTCATCTAAAACTCTTCCAAAAAATTGAAGAGGAGGGAACACTTCCAAAATTATTTTACAGTGCCAGCATTATACTGATACCAAAGTCAGACAATGAAACTACAGGGAAAAAAATTATAGTTCAATGTCCCTGATGAACATAGATGAAAATATTCTCAACAAAATACTAGCAAACTGAATTCAACAGCACATTAAAAGCATCACACACTGTAATCAAGTGGGATTTACCCCTGAGATGCAAGGATGGTTCAAAATATAAAAGTCAATTATTATGATACACCAGCTGAAGAGAATAAAAGATAGAAAACACAAAACCATCTCAGTAGATGCAGAAAAAGTACTAGACTAAATTTAATATTCTTTTATAATAAAAACTCATAACAAATTAGGTATAGATGGACAGCACCTCCACATAATAAAGGACATATATGACAAGCCCCCAGCTGCCATTATAGTGAAGTGTGAAAAATGAAAGCTTTTTCTCTAAGATCAGGAACAAGACGAAGTTGCCCTCTCTCACCACTTCTGTTCCATGTAGTACTGGAAGTCGTAGCCAGAGCAATTAATCAAAGAAATAAAAGTCATCTAAATTGGAAAGAAATAAGTTAAATTGTCCACACTTGCATATGACATGATTTTATACGTAGAAACCCTTAAAGACTCCACCAAAACCTATTAGAACTAATAAATTCAGTAGTCACATGATACACAATCCACTTTCAAAAATTAGTAGCATTTCTATGTACTAACAACAAACTATCTGAAAAAGAAATCTCGAAAACAGTCTCATTAACAATAGCTGCAAAAATTGTTAGGAATAAATTTAACCAAGAAGGTGAAAGATCTGTACATCGTAAACTATAAAACATTAAAAGAAATTGAAGAAGGCACAAATAATTAGAAAGATATGTCATATATTTTCAGTAACTATGGGATATAATTGAGGCACAGTAAAACAAAAGCCTTGTTTGGTTACTGCTTCTGTGACTAGCAAATTTCCAGAGAATTTGGACAAGGCCTTGTTCAGAGATGTGGATAAAGCAACAGGAATTGAGACGTGGGGAGATCTCTCAACAGATATTAGGCACCAGCCATAAGGCTGGGTTTCTAGCTAGAATACCAGTATCTAGTAAGACATCTAGCGAGATTATACGACGTGTCCCAGATTTTAGGAAGGACGTCAGTATTTATAGGCAATTATTACAGGAATGTAGGGATAGAGATTAAAAGAAAAGTTCAGGTACCAGCAGGACAGGTAACTCAATTCTGAGCCCTGGTGTGGTAAACATTTTCACCTGAGAAAAGGCAAAATTATTCTTCTTTCATTATTTTATCAGCCTTCCGGTGGTTGTCAAATGGTGAATATGTAATATGTAATGAAAGCACTAACTTTACTAGCTGTAGTTGACATTGGTTCTTTTCTTACCTTTCATTGTGTAAGAAATAATATATGTTTTGTTTAGAAATTAATGTATTTGATTCAAAAATTTATTTTTTGTAAATAGGCTTGAAAGGATAAATTTAAAGCTTTCTGATAGAGAAGTAAATAGATATGTTGCATATTTAGCAAGGATAGGAATAGATAATAGGCTAAACATCAGAGTGCTAGTGTGTACTTTACAATTTCTATGAGTTAATCCAATTTTCTGTAATAAATACTCTAACATATAACATTTTCCATAAAAAGGCATAACAAGCTCCCTGTTGTAATTATTGTCTTGAGGCTAAGGATTACAGTGCAGTGAAAATAAAAATAAAAATCTTAAAATGAAAACAAAACGTTACAGAAGAGTTTCTTTCATTTGCAACAAACTTGCCCAAAATCGATTATACAGTGACAGAATAAAATATGTATTTGTTGCATTATGGTAACTGCTCTGTAAATATTTTCCAACCTTCTCTATTATGTTTTCAATAAAGATTAATGAAGAGCCCCATATTCTGATATACTGAATTATCAAACATATTTATGTCAAAAACAATGACGTTTTCTTAAATGTTTGCCATTAAATGCTATCGAAACATTTTCCCTATTGATTAATTTGAATCAAAGTGAATCACCATATCTGGTACTTAAATATTTTCAATTCTGCCTTATCTTCTAGAAACTGTGCTTGGGTATTTTATAAGTACCACCTCATTTTATGTTCCCTAAACTTTATGAGAGAGGTATTTTCATTCTATTTTACAAACAAAAGTACTGCGGATAGAAAGGACCTACTCAGTTAGCATGTGCCAGAGCAGCGATTGGAACCCAGACTGTTTATCTCCAAAGCCCTCCCTCAGAGATGCAGAGGGGAATGGTTCATGAAGCATATGATGGTAGAGACCAAAGCCCAATTTGTGAAAATGCATTCATACTCAGTGCTCCACACAAAGTATGGTCTCAGTACACTTGTTGAATGGTGTAGCAATGTCAGCTATATGCATTTGACCGGATATAGGTCTAGTAGAATATGGGGTTATCTGGAGAATGTCTCATTGTATAGGTTAAACTTTTTATAGGTGAGTTGACTTAAAAACTGACCAATTCTTGGCAATGGAGACAATTTATCAACATCCTTTAATGATACTGCTCTTTTCAGCATGGTAATAAAGTCCCTTTACTTTAGAATGGATATGTCAATGACAAACATTCTTGTATCATTTATGTACATTATGTGGCATTTTTATTGAATTTTAATTCAATATCAGAGTAACATTTATGTTAAAATATAATACTTTTCACTTGATAAGTTAACTTCATTTGACTTATTTAAGCAGAAAGTTGATAATTTGGGGATAGCATTTGAATAATACTCTAATTTACATGGTCCCTATCTTTATGAGTTAATAGCTTGCTGTCTGTATAGAAAACAAGGATTCTATCCACTGGAAAAACAAGAGGAATAAGTAATATTTGAAGGCCCTTCTAAACCTCTGATTTTATGAATATATTTAAAGAAAAAAATGAATTATATAGGAGTATATACAGTAGATCAACTGAAACAACATGTGGCTGGGAGTCATGAAATTGGTATTCTAACTCCAGGATTTTTCAATAACTGAGGAATCTGGAGTAAGTTATAACCTCATTTGACCTCAGCTTCCTATATTCAATAATAGGAGACTGAAGTAAATCATTTTAAGATGACTTTTGGCTATAAAATTCTACAACTTTAAAGCATTTGTATCTCATTGCATTCAGATGGTTTTGGATCACTTTATTCCTGGGTTTATGATTTTCAATTTCCATATCAGTAATGTTAAGGAAATACAGCAATCAATAACACTTTTCACATTTTTATGTACTACACATCTGTTCTGTGAATAGGGTTCTAGTCTATATTTATAGAAACATAAACAGTAGGCAACCAATAGAATATAAAAATGTATTTATACAAAAAAGACTCATAATGTATGCAACCTGGGAGATGTGTAAAATAATTAGGTGTAGATACCAATAGTGTGGCAAAAGCATCTGAAATGAATATGAATACTTCTTCCTTGTTCCTAGGAGACAATATCACATATGGCTGAGGGTATTCATCACTATTAGTACAGATATGAAAAATGTTTAAATGTTTCAAATAATACCCAGCACAAATCACCTGACATTATAACAGAAAGAAAGCAATTTCAGATTTCTGACAAATCTCACAAATCAGAGCACACAAATACATGCCAATTTTGAAGATATTTCCCCAACATCTTACCATCATGACTCACTGGCATTTCCAGGGTCTCCTTTGATCACCCTCAGAGCAATCCAGTCTACCCTGACAGGAACAGCATGATGTGAACAACATTATGAGATGGTTAGCGGCACTGCCTGCCCTTTCAGCCTAAGTATAGCTTTCCTGGAACATGGTTTCAAAACGAACCTTTTATAAGTCTTACTTAACTCCACCAGCGACTAAATAAGATTAGACTTTGGCTATGAAATATATATTTAACAATAAAATTTTACAACTATATTAACTAAGTCAATGATTTTTGTTGTTGCTGTTGATGTTGTTGATTGGATTAGACTCATTTCTCCTGGTTTCCTTCCAAATGGAATACCCTGGCTCCCTATCTTGTCTGTCTGACTACTTCCTCTTCCTTATTCTATTCAAGATCAAATATTACCTCTTTTTGGAAGCCTCTGAAGTTCTGCCAGATAGGGTTAACCTCCTCTTTTTCTATCGTTCCATAACATATTGAATATAGCTTCTTTAGAGCACTCACCTACTATGTTAGAGTCACTTGATTAGATATGTGCTTGTCACTGCTCAGAATTTGATCACAAAGTGATTCAGCAAGGTGCATTCCTGGAAAGTGTCAAGGTATGAGGGAGTGACAAATGCACCACTAAAATAAACTTTAACTGAACTGGTAAGTAATTCAGGTTTCCCAAAACCACTTGCACAAATGAAGGAGTATAAACCAATATAGACTGCATCCTAGAGTGGTGAACAACAAAGAAAGGATGGAAGGAATAAATGGAGGAAGAAAAGAGGAATGGAAGGAAAAAGATGGAAGGGAGGAAAATAAGACAGGAAGCAAGGAAGGGAGGAAGGAAGAAAAGAAGGCGGGAAGAAAAGAAGGAAGAAAGGGAAGAAAGAAAGAAGCAAGGAAGGGAGGAAAGAAAACCAGAAGGCAAAAAGAAAGAAAAGAGAGAAATAATTTGTCAGATTGTAATTCGTATCTATATATCTATATCTATATCTATATCTATATCTATCTATATATCACATGTGATTTTATGATGTAGCTGCATGACATTTTACTATGACTGATATTGGTCAGCTAGTAGGTGATGAAATTCAACAGCTGCAACGACTGAAATGAAATCAAGTAATGCAAAATAAAGTCATTTTTCTGAGAATGAGTGCTTTATTTTCTTCATTTAAATATAGTAATGGGTTTTTTTAAGGTATCTAGTTCAGAAAACTGAAAAATAAAACTAGAGAATAGAAACAAAAATGGAGAACTAGATATTAGAGAGCTTATGGAAAACGAAGAAATTTATTTCTAAGTTGAAAATAAGGAGAAAAACATCATAAGCATATTTGATCAAGATTTTGCAATTATATCTATGTAAGATAATTTTAACTTTAATGATAACAACTGATGTTTTTAGTTATTAGGTGTGTCATGAATAAAATATAATTCCAAATAAATAAACATATGCATATAATAATAACTCTCATTTTAAATACAAAAATAGGATGAACATTTGTGGCCAAAAAAAATCAGCTTTGTAATAAAATGACAGTAATATTTGGAGTCTAGAAGGGGCCCGTTTTTCTCAATTCTGCTCTGCTCTTTCTAGAATGGAACTTTTTTTTTTTTTTTTTTGTCCTTAGGGTGCAGCAAACGTAAAGTAATTGTTAAATACATGTGTTTTAAGGGAGTTAATTGCTGTTGTCTTTCTCATTTCAAGGACTAAGTCAAGACTCATCACTTCATTATAATTGCTATTGGCATCATCATCAAATTCAAATTAATTAGCTCCAGTTTTCTATAGATAAATGATTGTGGTTTGTGATATAGCAGAATTTGAAGCACATTATGAAAGGAAATAATAATCTTAAAATATTATATTAAAAATAATACATTGCATATTATACTAACATATATGATGGAAATAATGATATTAAAAACAATTCCCCTACTCTAGCCAACCTAAAAAGTGAAATTTTCTTTAAAATCTTTTTTTTTGTACTAGGCATGCTTTCAGGCCTAGAAGCCTTGTTACCTATTCTTTTTGATGGGCATTGCTTTGCAGAAAATTTCTGTATTCCATATATTCAGTGGACTATGGGATTGCTATGAGATACGTATTATTATGACAACACATCTGAATAGCAAGACATAACAGTGTAGTTTTGCACTTTATATATTCAGGACAGGTAAAATAGTTTCTGAAACTGAAAATGTTAATTCATATAAAAGAGATATATTTTCAAAGCAACTGTCATCAATCTTCCCCTGAGAATTTAGTCCTGGCCGGGTCAGGTGGCTCACGCCTGTAATCTCAGCATTTTGGGAGGCTGAGGCAGGCTGATATCCTGAGGTCAGGAGTTCGAGACCAGCCTGGCCAACATGGTGAAACCCCGTCTCTACTAAAAATACAAAAATTAGCCAGGCGTAGTGGCACGTGCCTGTAATCCCAGCTACTCGGGAGTCTGAGGCAGGAGAATAGCTTGAACCCGGGAGGTGGAGGTTGCAGTGAGCTGAGATTGTGCCACTGCACTCCAGCCTGGGTGACAGAGTGAAATTATGTCTTCAAAAAAAAATATATATATATATAATTTAGTCCTGTTTCTTTGTTACATGCATCATTTTGCCATTCCACTTAGTAGCCTGAGTGGAATCTTCCTCCTGCAATGACTTTTCGGTTAACTTTCACATTTTCTTTCTTCATGCTGTATCCTGGACATAATGAGACATGGATCATGCAACAGTTTTATCAGTGTTTATAATATGTGCACTTCTCTGGCAAAGTTGATAATGAGTGGGAAGGTAACTTTATAACTTTTCTTATTAATAATGTCCCTCCAGGTTTCAATAATTTTTATCGTATTATATCAATCTTTGTTGTGAATATTGAAATGCATATCAAACAATTCTGCCTCATTTTCCTAAACCAGACTTCTCCCTTTCTGCAAACAAACTCCTATATGTTGGCTTTTGTTACCATCTGTTGCTGGCGTTAATGCTAACATTCATGACTATAATCATTGGTGATGTCTTCAAGATTTAATTTAAACAATGGGTGGCAATGCCAATATCCAGTGGGAATAAAGCATATATTAGGAGACAAGAGGGGGTTGTTTTTACCTGGATGGTAAAAATTAAGGTCACCACTTTCCAATAGAATAGTGTTGTGCATGATCTGTTTACGAAAAGGTAGTAACCTGTTTTATCACATCAGATTTCAGTGGTAGAATTTGTTTTCAGATTACAGCTAAGGCTTCTTGGCAGCATTTCAGAATGCAGGTGTGGCTACAATAATTCTCTCAAAGCTAGACCATCTAAACAAATTGCTCTGGCCTCTCAGATGGCAGGTTGTGATGTCGGGAATCTTAACAGCAAACAAAATTTCAAGCAAAGCTATTGTTATATTGCATCTAAACTAAGAACTAAAATAGAACCTGAAACACAACACACACAGGTCAAAAAGTCAGGGGACCACTTCTGCCCCGCTTGTTGCTTCTGATGGGTATCATTTCTGAGGCTCTGTGGCCATTAAGGGTGGCAATGGCATGGTTATGGGTCTTGGTAGCATTTCAGTTGTTTCGCTCCTGTGACAGTGATTTAGCCTTTTCAGACCTCAAATTTGTCATCTGCAAGATATAACCTAGAAACCCTGCCTTTTTATGAGTATTGTGAAAAGTATATAAAGTATTTAAGCAAACACATTTCAGAAACAGTAAGATGTTATAAAATATAGTTTGTTACCACCTATCCTTTAATTCCTCCTATTCAGTATTTACTGAGCATCTCCCCTGTACCTTTGGATCTTCCCTTTTGTCTCTCAGGTAGCTGAAAATTCATCCTAACCTGCCTAGCCATACCCACACCTGCCACTCTCCACCTCTGTGTCTTAACTTTCCCCGGCTCATCCTTCAAGACTCTGGTTAAATGGTACATACATTTGCATTTCTTATCTAATGCGTGCCCCTCTCAACAGACAGTTGATTATTCCCTCTTTAGGCTGGTCCTCTACCAAGTGCATACTTAAAATTTTATGTTTTATTATAATTGCTTTGTGCCCTTCTTGTATTTGCAAAGTGTTTGCTGTCAAAAAGTGCAATGTTTTTCTTTTGTATTGCCAATGCTGAGCAGAGGATGCTAGGAGACTGGGAATGTTAGACAAGGGAACAGTGCAGGAAGAGGCTGGTAGGTGTGGTCCAGATTACTTCAACTTCAACATATGTATTTCAAGGGTGGCACAGAAGGCCTAAACCTATGCTTTGTACATCACAGGATTCATGCCTGTCTAGTCACGTGGACCACCAGAGTCCTGTTTACAAGAGAGACTTAGGAATTTTCTTGAAGATAATGTTTCTAAAGGAATCATTAATCAACCATGTATGTTTAACCTTTATCTGTTAGTAGAGGAATAATTCTAAATCCAGTGTAGAGTGATATTCAGATGTGTCTGCAGAGCAGCCCTTTATGAACTCATGTCTGAACTTGAGGGACAAAAATGTGATTAAATTCTCAAAGAGCTAATTTCAGTAAAACACCTCTTTATGAAATAAAAAGCAGAATGCATTGGGGCCTTGTTATTCCCCAAGTCCCACCCAACACAGTATATAACACAGAAGGGAAGAGAAATTCTCCCCAAGTTATCCACAGAATAGAGCTTTGGCACCTCAGGGGCCATGGAAAATCAGCAGTGATAACCAGCAGAAGAAGCATGGGATACGGTTACAGCTACAGTGCCCCGAGGAAGGGAAAAATTACCAAGCACAGGCAGCAGAAATCATGTGGCAGCCTTACCTATCTCTTCAGTGCCTCATCTGAGGACAGGTGAGGCCAGGATGAAAGTTAAGTGGCTTAGGACCCAGTTCCTAAGCAGTCACCTATTGGCGCTCAGATTTCCTCCTCCCCTTCCATTTTCCCCAACCAATGCCATGCCACACTCCAGGTAAAGCTCTCATTTCACAACTTAGTGACTTCTTTTATCCTTCAAAGCTGTTGTCTAAGACCCTTTTAGACTGATTCCTCCCTCTGCCAGGAAAACACTGTCAGCATCTTTGTGCCCCCTATACCCCCAAATAAATCTTTTGCTGTAGACTGAACTTGAATGACTCCTTAATGAATATCTAGGAGACACTAGGATTGCATAGGGCTTGTATTCTATCCTCTGGGCCAGGGACTGGGAATATGGGTTATAGAGCCAGCGTGTCCTGGTTGCAATGGCAACTCCACAGTTTATCTGTTCTTTGAACAAATCCCTTTCTCTAAATCTCAATTTTCTTATCTGTAAAATGAGGTCCCAAATTGCATCCACCCACAGTCTATTGGCTAGATTAACTGAGTTCATGTAGAAAGCAATTAACGCAGTAAGCCTCACATTGGAACTGTTCAAGAAAAGTCAGCCATACTTATTATTCATGTATTTCATGACCCTACAATTGTTGTTCCCGATAGGCTGGGAACTCTTGGGGAGGAGAGATTGGTTTCTGTATTTCTTTCATCTTTGTATCCCCATTAGTTAGTATGATGCCTGGGCCTGGCTCATAGTACACATCCAATAAATGGTTGCTAAGATGTGTGTGTAATTGCATAACTAACCAAATGAAGAATGTGGTAGTAGAGGGACATTTTATATTTGTGCAGCAGGTGCTGCCTTCAGGGATCACAAACAGGCAAATAAAAGTATGCCACAAAAAGACATTTGAAGGAAAGCAACTCTGAAAAATGAATTTTGAGGTGGCATTTTTTGTTCCCTTGGGACTTCATTTGCACAATGTGACTTCTTGTGTTCAATGGAATCTGACCAGGCAATAATTTGGTGTCTTATCATTGTTCCAATTCATTTTCTATTGGTTGTCTATCCTTTAACCACTTTTTAAAATATACGAGTTTTTAAAAAATAATAGTCACTCATTGTATGGAAGGGAAATATATAAAGGAAAACAGAGAAGTATGTATGTGCCTCAGAGAAAGCAGATTTTTTTTATGTACATCGTGCCATTTTCAAAAGATACATAAGATAAACCTTTTATTTAGATAAAACAATAAATATTGGTGTGAACAGTTGACTAGAGCTTTCCCTGAACCTCATATCCCATTGTTTTGTTCTGTTCTTCATGTGCTTTGCTGTTCTTTACATGAAGAAGGAATATTGATAATTTAGTTTGGACAGGGATAAGTTTTTATAAGTACTATGGGGAACACACATCAAATGCTTTTTAAGAGCCTCTCACCGTGGAAAAAGGAAAGAAATACCATCTTTATCTCTTATGTATAGAAATTCTGTTCACTTTCCTCTTTCAATTCTGTCTTGTGTCAATTAAAAATTATATACATCAAGAATTTAGATATAATTTCTGAAAAATTATAAACTATTGTATGTGCCTAAATTAATTTGTGAAGGAGGATCAATTTGTGGATTATTTAGCTATTTGGGACAATTGGTTTGTGTTATATTGAGAGATGAATATATTAACTCCTTCATATGATAGAAATGTCCACTTCGAGCAACTATATGAAAATGTACAAAAAGGATATTTAGTATGATCTTTTTCATAGTACTTACAACACTGAAATATCACAGGTACACTTAATCCCATGAAGCAATTTAAAGTTTTAGCTAGTTTTTTTTCTATTGAATTAATATACTTTTAGGACTTGACATACTTGAATACGCATAAAAACCTTCTCAACTGACAATTTCTCATAGTTTATACAAACTTTTAGTTTGGTAAAGTATATTTGCTTTGTCAATAACTCAAAGAAACATCAACATATATTTTCTCTGGTATTAAAAATTATAAAATTTAGCTTATGCATATATTTTTCTTTTCTTCCTCCTTCCTTTTCTGATTCTTTCTTAGGCAAATATCTATTTCTTCTCATTTCTCACTCTTCTACTCAGAGATTTTCCATTTGTGAAACACTATTTTGTGAATAAATATCACAATTTTAATATGTAGTATCTCTTTTTTTCTACATGGTCTCATCTTTTTAGATAGCATCATATTTCCAAATATGAGCATTACTTTGCTCCTGCTAAAATTTGTGCTTTCAGTAAGTGATTAGCATATAAACTGCATTTCAAATAATAGAAGTATCTTTGTAGCTCACTTGTCAAGTGAAATTAATTTGCAATGAAGAGCACATATTTCTAATTACCTGATAAGGGTTATAGGGCTAATTATCATTTCTATTTTCCAGCAGTAGAAAATTACAATCAGCTTCTAGATTCACAGTTTTTATTGAATAACTGAATTTTCAGAGGTCCGTGCATTGCTGATTTTTGTTGGCAAACCTCCTCTAAATTATGTTAGAGATTTAGTTTTTTAAATGTTTCTTTTTAACAGCTTTATTGAAGTATCATTGACACACACTATAGATTGCATATATTGAAACTCTACAATTTAATAAATTTTGACATATACCTGTGAAAACATCAGCAAAATCAAGATAAAGAACATATTCATCACCCCCAAAAGTTTTCTCATGCCCTTTGCAACCCATCTATCGTTCCCTCCCCATCCCACTCTTGTTTCCAGGTAACCACCAACTTTTCTATCACTGTATATTGGTTTGCAATTCCAAGAATATTATATAAAATGAATCATAGGGTATGTAATTTTGTTGTCTGGTTTCCTTCAACCATCATCATTATTTTAGATTCATCTATGTTGTGGCATGTAACAGTAATTCATTTATTTTATTTTATAGTAGTACTCAATTTTATAGATATACAACAAAGTGTTTATTCATTCACCTGTTGATGGGCCCTGTAATTGTTTCAATTCTGGTGATATAATAAATAAACCTGCTGTAAACACTCATGTACAAATGTTTATATAGATATACACTTTCATATATTTTGTGTAAATACCTAGGAGTGAAACAGATATGACTGGTATCTGTTTAACTTTAAACTGCCAAACTGTTTTTCTAAGAGGTTGAGTCAGTTTACATTAGAGTAGCAGTTCCTGCATATATTCACCAACACATGGTATTATCATTTTAAAAATATGTATTTTAGTTATTTTCATAGATGTGTCATGTGATGGTTTTATAGCTTTATTTTGCATTTCTGGAAGGATTAATGGAGATGAACATCTTTTCCTATGCTTATTCACCCTCTATCTGCTTTAGTCGAGTGTCTGTACCAATTTGTTCCTCTTTTATATTGAATTGTTTAATATCTTATCAGTTACTCTTGAGAGTTATTTACATATTTTATATGCAAGCCCCTTGTTCAATGTGTGGTTTGTAAATGATTTCTCTCGGTCTTTAGCTTATCTTTTCAGCTGTTAATGGAGTATTTTACTAAGCATGAACTTCTCATTTTGATGACATCCACATTGTCAGTTGGTTCTTTTGTGGACCATGCCTTTGGTGCCATAACTGAGACATAGTTGTCTAACCCAAGGTCACAGTGGTTTTCATGTAGAAGTTTTACAATTTAGGTTTCACATTTAGGTATGATCCATTTTGAGTTGCTATTTGTGTGCAGGTCTGTGTGTGTAACCCAACGTATGTATCAAATTCCACTTTGGGCCTATGGATAACCATTTATGCCCACACAATGTATTGAATAGATTTTCCTTTCTCCACTATATTGCCTTTGTATATTTCTCAAAAATTATTTTTTGAAATATGTGTGAGTATATTTCTTAAAATTCCATTTTATTTCATCTATCTATCTATCTATCCATCCATCTATCTATTGTTATGCCAGTTCCACTCAATGTTGATTATTGGAGCTTTATATGAGTCTAGAAATTATGTATTGTGGTCTGAGAACATACTTCATATAACCTGAATATTTGTAAATGTATCAAGGTTTGTTTTATGGCTCAGAATATCATCTATTTGTGTAAATGCCCACCGTGCAATTGAAAAGAGTTACATTCTGTATATTATTCTGCATTTTATTTTATCTTCTGTATATTATTATTCCTGTGTATTATTTTTGAAGCAATTGTAGGTTCACAGAAACTTGCAAAAATAGTACAGAAAGGTATATGCTTCATACAGTTTTTCCAAATTGTTAGATATGGCAAAATTAGAGTACAATTTTCAAACTAGAAAATTAACATTGATAAAATGTTTCTGCATAGTTCTGTGTCATTTTATGACATGTATAGATCTGTATAGCCACCACCAAAATCAAGACACAGGAGTATTACTTCACGGTAAATATCTTACTTATGCAATTTGTTTATAGACACACCCACCATCCCAACATCCCTAGCCATCAGGAACCACTAATCTGCTCTGCATCTCTACAATTTTGGTATTTTGGGAATGTTATATAAATGAAATCATACTGTATGTTACCTTTTGAGGCCAGCTTGTTTTCATTCAGAATAATACCCTTGAGATCCATGCAAGTTGTATGTATCAAAAGTCCATTTCTTTTCATTGTTAATTAGTATTTTACCATATCCATGTACCACAGTTTCTTTAACCACTTACCTATTGAGTAATATTAGAGCTGTTTTGAGTTTTTGATTATTACAAATAAAGCTGATTTGGACAATTATATATATGTTTCTGTGTACATGTAAGTTTTAATTTCTCTGGACAAATTACCAATAGTGCAATTGCTGGGTTGTATGAGTTGTTTGTTTAGATTTAAAGAAACAAATAATTTTTCAGAGTAGCTGTAACACTTTATATCTCCATCAGCAATATATGAGAAATCCAGTGTCCTACACACTTTTGTTAGCTTTTGGCATTTTCACTACATTTTATTTTGATGCTAGATGGATGTGTAGGAATATCTCATCATTGTCTCAATCTGTATTTTTCTGAAATGTAGTGATGTTGAATCTCCTTTTTATGTGCTTATTTGCCATCCATATATCCTTTTCAGTGAAAAGAATCTTCATGAATTCTTTGCCCTTGTCTATGTCCTGAATGGTATTGCCTAGATTTTCTTCTAGGGTTTTTATGGTTTGGGGTTTTACATTTAAGTCTTTAATCCATCTTGAGCTGATTTTTATATAAAACGTAAGGAAGAGGTCCAGTTTCAGTTTTCTGCATATGGCTAGCCAGTTTTCCCAGCACCATTTATTAAATAGGAAATCCTTTCCCTATTGCTTGTTTCTGTCAGGTTTGTCAAAAATCAGATGGTTGTAGATGTGTGGTGTTATTAATGAGGTCTCCCTTCTGTTCCATTGTTCTGTATGTCTGTTTTGGTACCAGTACATGCTGTTTTGGTTACTGTAGCCTTGTAGTATAGTTTGAAGTCAGGTAGTGTGATGCCTCCAGTTTTTTTCTTCTTGCTTAGGACTGTCTTGGCTATCCGGGATTTTTTTTTGGTTCCATATGAAATTTAAAGTAGTTTTTTCTAATTCTGTGAAGATTGTCAATGGTGGTTTGATGGGAATGGCATTTAATCTATAAATTGCTTTGGGCAGTATGGCCATTTTCACAACATTGATTATTCCTATCCATTTGCATGGAATGTTTTTCCATTTGTTTGTGTCCTGTCTTATTTCCTTGAACAGTGGTTTGTAGTTCTCCTTGAAGTGGTCCTTCACATTTCTTGTGAGCTGTATTCCTAGATATTTTATTCTCTTTGTAGCAATTGTGAATGGGAGTTCATTTATGATTTGGCTCTCTGCTTCATGACAAAAACACCAAAAGCAATTGCAACAAAAGCTAAAATTGACAAATGAGATCTAATTAAACTAAAGAGCTCCTGCACAGCAAAAGAAACTAGCATCAGAATGAACAGGCAACATCCAGAAGGGAGAAAGTTTTTGCAAGCTACCCATCTGACGAAGGTCTAATATCCAGAATCTACAGGGAATTTAAACAAATTTACAAGAAAAAAAGAACTCCATCAAAAAGTGGGCAAAGGATATGAACAGACACTTCTCAAAAGAAGACATCTTTTCTTTACAAATGTTGAATACCGGTCCCCAATCTTTCCTGGCTTGTGGGGTTTCTGCTAAGAGGTCTGCTGCTATTCTGATGAGCTTCACTTTATAGGTGACCTGGCTCTTCTCTCTGGCTTCCCTTAACATTTTTTTCTTCATTTTGACCTTGGGTAATCTGATGATTATGTGCCTTATGGCTGATCTTCTCTTGAAATATCTTACTGGGGTTCTCTGGATTTCCTGAATTTGAATGTTGGCCTGTCTTGCTAGATTAGGGAATTTCTCTTGGATGATATCCTGAAGTATGTTTTCCAACTTGGTTCTATTCTCCCCATCTCTTTCAGGTACCTCTGTCAGTCATAGGTTCTGTCTTTTAACATAATCCCATGGTTCTTGGAGGTTTTGTTGGTTCCTTTTTATTCTTTTTTTTTCTAATCTTGTCTGCCTGCCTTATTTCAGCAAGATAGTCTTCAAGCTCTGATATCCTTTCTTCTACTTGGTCTATTCAGCTATTAATACTTGTGTTTGCATTATGAAGTTCTCGTGTTGTGTTTTCAAGCTCCAGCAGATTATTTATGTTCTTCTCTAAACTTGTTATTCTGTTTAACAGCTTCTGTAATGTTTTATCATGGTTCTTAGCTTCTTTGCAGTGAGTTAGAACATAATTGTTTAGCTCAGTGAAGTTCGTTACCCAACTTCTGAAGCCTACTTCTGTCAGTTCATCCATCTCAGCCTCAGCCCAGTTCTGTGCCCTTGCCGGAGACATGTTGAGAGCATTTGGAGGTCAAGAGGCACTCTGGCTTTCTGAGTTTTTGGTATTTTTGTGTTGATTTTTTTCTCATCTTCATTGGTTTATCTACCTTTGATCTTTGAGGCTGCTGACTTTTGGATGGGGTTTTTGTGGGGTCTTTTTCATTGATGTTGTTACTTTGTGTTTGTTTTTCTTGGAGTAGTCAGGCCCCTCTTCTGTAGGGCTGCTGTGGTTTGCTTGGGGTCTACTCCAGACCCTATTCTCCTGGGTTCCTTCCACCCCTGGAGATATCACCAATGGAGGCTGCAGACCAGCAAAGATGTCAACCTGATTCTTCTTCTGGGAGATCTGTCCCAGAGGGGCACTGACCTGATGCCAGCTGGAATGCTTCTGTATGAGGTGTCTGGAGACTCCTGTTGGGAGGTCTCAATCAGTCAGGAGAAGTGAAATCAGAGACTCACTTAAACAAGCAGTCTGTCCCATGGCAGGGCAGGCATGCTGCGCTGGGGAAATCCCCATCATCTGGGCTGCCCTGACCCTCCAGAGTGGGCAGGCAGAAAAGACTAAGATCACTGATCCACAATACTACAGCTGCTCCTCCTCCTAGGGTCTCCTCTCAGAGTTACCAGAGTTCTGTCCATAAATCCCTGGTTGGGGATGCTGCGATTTCTATAGGGAGGCCTTGCTCAGTGAGGAGTGGATCCAGGTCTTACTTAAAGAAGCAGTCTGGCCACAAACTGATGCAGCCTCTGTGCTGTACTGTGGGGAGTTGCTATAGATTTAGACTCCTCCGTCTCGCTGGCACTGGTGGCAAGGGAAAGTGGCTGACTGCAGCCACGGTGATGGCAGCTGCCCATCCCCCTGGGAACTCAGTCTTCTTAGGCAGTCTTTAGCTAGCTGTGCTGGCTAGTGGGGATTTCAAGCCAGTGGATTTTAGCTTGTGGAGTTCTGTGGGAGCAAGGCTGCTTGGCTCCCTGGCTTCAGCCCCCTCCCCATGAAAGTGGACAGATCTTCTGCTTCATAGGAGTTCCCAGAGTCAGAGTATGCAAATACTCCTGTGTGTCAGTGCCTGCTTAAAGTGGCCGTTCACCTGAGCAGCTGCTATGAGTCTCCACAGCCTGGTGCTTGGGACCCAAGGTTCTGGTGGCGTGGGCTCAGGAGGGGACCTCCTAATCCACTGGTTGCATGGATCCATGGGAAAAGTCTGATTTTCAGGGAGGAAACGCACAATCCTTCACCGTCTCCCCTGTCGAGAGGAGGAAGTTTCTTTTGCCCCATGCACGTCCCCGGTGGGCCCTTCCTCCATCCTGTTTTTGCTCGCTGTCAGTGGGTCGTGCCAACCACCTAGTCAGTCTCAGTAAGAGAACTTTGGTACCTCAACTGAAGATGCAGAGTTCACTCACAGTTTTCATCCTTCTCAGTGGGAGCCACAGAGTGCAGCTGCTTCTATTAATCCATCCTGGCTGCTCTCTATTCCATGCTTTGCCCCAGAATATGTTTGGTGAATTTTTAAATGTTTCTTGTACTTGGAGTTTGTTGAATTTTTTATATTTATGAGTATATAATCATTTTTATATTTTTATATTTATGAATATATAATCTTAAATTGGGAAAATTTCACTATTAAAGTATAAAATTAAATGTCATGGAGAGGAAGCAGACTGCTTCCTCTCCATGACGTTTCAGGGACTCCAATTTCATGTTATTTTGGCCACATACAAATATTCTTACAGCTCACTTACGTTCTTTTCATTTTTAAAATTCCATTTCTCCTGTTTTCTATTTTGAATAGTTTTTATTGTTTGTTCTTAA
Source organism: Nomascus leucogenys (assembly GCF_006542625.1). Classification (NCBI taxonomy): domain Eukaryota; kingdom Metazoa; phylum Chordata; class Mammalia; order Primates; family Hylobatidae; genus Nomascus; species Nomascus leucogenys. The sequence continues at coordinate 55,922,671 of NC_044406.1, forward strand.
GTTTACTGACATTTTATTCTGCCAACCCAGTGTATTTTTTATTGTATACATCTCACACATTGTAGTTTTCAGCTCTAGAAGTTTTATTTATGGTGTCTTTATATCTTGCATTTCTGTATTTAACGTTTAAAATATGTGAAATAAAGTTAAAACAGTTTTTCGATATGCTTGTCTACTAATTCTAATACATATTTTAGTACTCTGTGGCTTTTCAAAATATTTGCAAACCACATATCCAAAAAAGGTTAATATCCAAAATATGTAAGGGACTCATACCTCTCAATAGCAAAAAAAAAATAAATAATTTAATTAAAATATGGGCAAATGAACACAGTTTTTTTTATAAAGAAGATATACAAATGGCCAACAGGTTTATAAAAAGGTGCTCCACATGACTAATCATTAGGAAATTCAAATCAAATGCACAATGACATATCATCTCACACGTTTCAGAATGGCTGTCATCAAAATGACAAAAAATCACAAATATTGGTGAGGGTGTTGAGAAATAGGAACCATTGTACACTGTTGGTGGGAATGTAAATTGGTACAGCCATTATGGAAAATCATATAGACGTTCCTCAAAAATTAAAAATAAAATTATGTGATCCAGCAATCCCAATTATAGATATATATCCAAAGGAAATGAAAATGCTATGTTGGAGAGATATCTGCACTCTGATGTACTGCAGCACTATTCATAATAGCCGAGATATGGAATAAACTTAAGTGCTCATTAATAGACGAATGAATAAATAAAATTTTGTATACATATGTATGTATAAATACAATATGTATGTGTGTTTGTATCTAATTCTTTAGCTCAATGAAGTTTATTATGACCCAGCTACTGAAGCCTACTTCTGTCAATTCATTCTTTATCCTTAAAAACAATGAAATCTTGTAATTTGTGTAAAAATGGGTGAAACTGGAGAACATTATGCTAAATGAAATAAGGCAAACACAGGTCGACAAATACTGTATAATCTCACTTATATAGGGAATATAAAATAGTTGAAGAGTAGAATGGTGGTTACTAGGGGTTGGATGAGTGAGGGAAATGGGGAGATGTTGGTGAAGGGTACAAACTTTAAGTTACAAGACCAATAAATTCTGGAGATCTAATGTACACAATGGTAACAATAGTTGATAATAATGAATTTTATACTTACAATTTGCTGAGAGTAGTCTTAAGTGTTCTTACGCCCAAAATAAGTATGTATGTGAGGCGTTACAAAAGTTTTTAGCTTGATTGTGTAATTAATTCACATTTTATATGTATATCACTTCATCACATTGTATATCTTAAGTATATACAATTTTTATTTGTCAGTCAGGCCTCAATAAAGCTGGAAATTAGAAAACAAAGCACTACTTTAATCAGGCTACTATGGCTTCCAGAGAAGCTGAATTAGTGACTAAGTTAGCTGTCTAGTCTCTTCAGTAGGGAAATTCAAGGGAGAGGGAGTGATAAATAGCTTTTGAGTAACCAATCCACATTATCTGTCACTGTGGCTATCTGTTAGAGCAAGTTCAAAGCACTTTGAATGAATTAAAAAAACTCGTCAAATATGATTTTTATTTCATAATTGATGGTAGGTTTAACCAACAGCACCACACCAATAGCAGTTTTGAAATCCAGAGTAATATCTTCAGAAGGACTACTCCCTTTGGGAAAATGATACAGTAGCAAAATCTTTTAAATTGACTTTACAATTTTGGCCAGAAAAAGACTCTCATATGATTTTGCTTCCATTGCAAGGCAGAAATGTGAGAAAATTCTCTAGCCCAGAGGGCAATTTTTGTTAGGCTTTACACCAAGGCTATTTGTACCATAAGAAAGTGTGTACTTTTGTATCTTAACTAACCAAGACTCATAATACAATTCTTTTCTAAGAAGCAAAGATTGTTCATTTAAATTTGGAAGCCATTTAATATGATTAGAGTGTGATTTTGTGAAATGAATTCATACTTTTAGAATATGGTACCTGTATTAGTCTGTTGTAACACTGCTGATAAAGACACACACCTGAGACTGAGAAAAAAAAGAGGTTTAATAGACTTACAGTTCCATATGGCTGGGGAGGCTTCACAATCATGGTAGAAGCCACGAAGGAGTAAGTCACATCTTATGTGGATGGCAGCAGACAAGAGAGAGAACTTGTGCAGGGAAACTCCTGTTTTTTTTTTTTATTTTATTATTATAGTTTAGGTTTTAGGGTACATGTGCACAATGTGCAGGTTTGTTACATATGTATCCATGTGCCATGTTGTTTTGCTGCAACCATTAACTCGTCATTTAGCATTAGGTATATCTCCTAATGCTGTCCCTCCCTCCTCCCCCCACCCCACAACAGTCCCCAGAGTGTGATGTTCCCCTTCCTGTGTCCATGAGTTCTCATTGTTCAATTCCCACCTATGAGTGAGAACATGCGGTGTTTGGTTTTTTTGTCCTTGCGATAGTTTACTGAGAATGATGTTTTCCAGTTTCATCCATGTCCCTACAAAGGACATGAACTCATCATTATTTATGGCTGCATAGTATTCCATGGTGTATATGTGCCACATTTTCTTAATCCAGTCTATCGTTGTTGGACATTTGGGTTGGTTCCAAGTCTTTGCTGTTGTGAATAGTGCCGCAATAAACATACGTGTGCATGTGTCTTTATAGCAGCATGATTTATAATCCTTTGGGTATATACCCAGTAATGGGATGGCTGGGTCAAATGGTATTTCTAGCTCTAGATCCCTGAGGAATCGCCACACTGACTTCCACAATGGTTGAACTACTTTACAGTCCCACCAACAGTGTAAAAGTGTTCCTATTTCTCCACATCCTCTCCAGCACCTGTTGTTTCCTGACTTTTTAATGATGGCCATTCTAACTGGTGTGAGATGGTATCTCCTTGTGGTTTTGATTTGCATTTCTCTGATGGCCAGTGATGATGATCATTTTTGCATGTGTTTTTTGGCTGCATAAATGTCTTCTTTTGAGAAGTGTCTGTTCATGTCCTTCACCCACTTTTTGATGGGGTTGTTTGTTTTTTTCTTGTAAATTTGTTTGAGTTCATTGTAGATTCTGGATATTAGCCCTTTGTCAGATGAGTAGGTTGCAAAAATTTTCTCTCATTCTGTAGGTTGCCTGTTCACTCTGATGGTAGTTTCTTTTGCTGTGCAGAAGCTCTTTCCTATTTTTAAAACCATCAGATCTTGTGAGACTTATTCACTATTATGAGAACAGCACAAAAAAGACCCGCCCACCCCCATGATTCAATTATCCCCCAACAGGTTCCTCCCATGACATGTGGGAATTGTGGGAGTTACAACTCAAGGTGAGATTTGGGTGGGGACATAGCCAAACCATATCAGTACCTATGGAAGAAAGATCTAGACTCAATGTTATTCCCTACTTTAGAGATGAAATAAAAATGAACTCAAAGATAGGTTTCCTGAGAACCCACAATTTCTCCAATTTTCCCTCGAAATTGTTCCTTGTTTTTGTTTTGTTTTGTCTGTCGACTATGTGGTGAGACAATATTCTGAATTAGTCTCTCTCATCATGTTACATGATGTCACCCAGTAGCAGGTCTGCATTATTTAGTTGTACTTCCCTTTGGATATATCAAACCTGTGACTTTAATTTCTTCTTTTGTCCATCATGATTTTAAGAGCAAATGGACCTATGTGCCCAAGGCGCCTGTATATGCTACCCTCATACACCCACACACTAATACATATGTAGAGAATCAAAGGTGGTAAGTTATTACAAGCATTTAACACAATATTTTTATAAATTGGCCTTTCTAACATGTTTGATGCATTCCAATGTTTTACCCTTCTTGAAACCAAACCATATAATAAATAGTGACTAGGAGAGAGTACTTGCTAACTGTAAAATTCTTATTAATAAATTAGGATGAAATTATGGAAACAGAAAATATCTATTAAGTAAAACCCAGAAAATCATCATTGGATGCTAAATTTAATAGAGAGTGTGACAAAAAAGGTATATTTGCCCAAGCTCAAAGTATCTCCCCACAAAATACAGATTAACATAATGTGAAAAATGGTAACTTTACAGTAGAGGAATGTGGCAGACAGCAACTTACCCACCTGATTAAAGTTCACATTGTCAGTAATGAGACAGTCTTTCTGCACCTCTTCCTGACAGGATGCAGAGAAGGGCACAGCATCACCTGACATCCTGATGCAGGCTCTCCTCAGAATACTGGGCTCCTTCACATCCTCTTCTGTAAAGTTGATCTCCAAGCTCATATTTTAACCTCATAGATATATCTTGTCTCAAGGCCATTTTTCCAGGAAATTTCTGTGAATATTTTATATACTTAAGGCTGAGTTAGTATAATAAGGGATACAAACAGAATAAAACACACTGTTCAGCTTCCACAAGTTTAGAGATTAGCCAAAGATGCACAATTCTAAGTATGTAAATATAAGAAAAATGTAACCAAGTTCTGTGATGCAGGTAGAAGCAGTATCACCAGCGCTGCTGAGCTAGACCTAGACATAATGAGCACTGGCTACTATCTTTAAAAGCTTCTGTGGCTCAGACTCCTGGGGAAGACAAGCATTCTCACTTAAGAACCACAAAAACACAAGACAGCATGTACAAAGAAAGGAAAAGTAGAAAATTCAGGGTGTGCCTGTTCACATCACTGCTAGACTCTCACTGTGATATGAAACCAAATGTTCTTCCCTTTGTTTCCCTTCATTCATTTTCAATTGTATTTCTGTGATCTCTTTCCTCTTTTCAAAAGCACCCTTTCTATTCTTCCACTTTCAACATATTCATTAAAATAAAGTAATATATATGGCCTTGTGATTTTCCTATAATTTAGGCTTGAAAATTATAATTTTCCGATCTTTAGAATTATTATGACTGAAAAGTTTTTATACTCATATGTGTGTGCGCATAATCTCTTTCTCTGTGGGTCCATAAAAATTAAATTACCATTGGTGTTAGGGATTGATTTAAATATTTTCTTGACTGAAGTCCAAAGCATCAGCAGGAAAGATCCTTGAAGTGTTGCCCAACCCTGTATCTTTTTCTCTTTCAAGGGATTTTGGCAAAGCATCACCTTCCCTTACACAATGGCAGTGACTATTGATATGACTTATCATTGATTAGTAGACTGTTTCTCAAACCCTGTGTATCAATTACATTGTACTGATAGTATTAGAAAATCAAGGATGAAAGAAGGTCATTCAGTTGTCTAGCAATGAGTTATAGAGGTTAGGTAACTGTTGCCTTAGGAGAATGTAAATTAAAGATTAGCAAACAGAATAAGTATAATCCACAAAGAAAGTCATCTGTTTGCCCTTGAAGAGAAGAAATAATAATACAAAAATTACAAGATAAGAACCATTGCTATCTAAATTAAATTTCCTCATTTTTGTTCTAGGATAATTAAGTCTGTGTCCTTGTCAGATCTTTGTCTTGTTGTATACCAAAATGTAAAATCTATTTAATGGGTATTTGTGTGGTGCTTTACCTTGTACAAATAGATTGCTCTCGCATCATCTCATGTGTTTCTCATAATAGTTTTGTGAGATTAGCATGGGAAATATTTTCACTTTATAGATGAGAGAGCTGCGTCTTAGTAAGGGTTGAGACTTTGTCCAAGTTAAATTTGTCTAACACGTAGCAAACTGAGTTCTCAACACCAAACCTTCTGCTCCAAGGACGATGCTCTTTCCACACCACTCAACTCCTCAGAAACCTGCCAGAGAAATAAGCTGCCAATAATTGTTGTCTTATGAGTTATTTATCTAGGTACTCTTTAAATTATTTGACTTTTAAACAACTCAAAAAGAAATGATAGAAAATTTCTAGTACAACTTAAGAAAATACAGCTTTGAAGGTGTTCCAATGGAATAAATTAAGAATCAATTATTCTTCCATCCACTCCCCTCCACTCCCTGCTTAGCACCAATTATGGATGTCATTGCTATCCTAGAGAATCATGAAGAGGTTGACAAATGTGTCATTCTTCCCCCAAGCTGCTCATTACTTTATCAAACTTTTAATTTCTATATTAAGTGTGTGTTGCAGAATGGTTTTTAGATATATTCTTTCTCTGATATTCTCCAGGGAAGACGGAATAAAATTCAGTCAGTTCAATAGATTGTTTTCATGAAGCTGTCATATCTTCAAAGGATGACTAAAATGTGCTGCACTCCTAAGAGACAGCAGAGAACAATGGAAAGCAGTGACAAAAGAAACCATGCACATGCCCTTTTGATGGCAGTGGCAAACCACCTGGGGTGGCTGCTGCCATCACACTGGCTACTGCAGAGAGGGCACAGGAAGGAGTCGGCCAAATCCCTGCAGTCATCCACCCTGGGGGCTGCCGTGATGGGAAGGGGCCAGGTTGCCCACTGACAGGGGAGAAGTGAGGTCAGGCAGAGTGGGGCCCTGAAGCAAAGCTGGGCCCAGGGTGGTGCTGCACTTGCACCCTGAATGCAGGGGCCAGGCCCCAGGCACAGAGCAGGGGCCCTGCTTTGGGGGCCTGTGGCAGAAAGTGGGAGTGGTGCCCACTTTGGGTGCCCACAGCCACACTGCCCACCCTGCCAAGGGTGCCAGGTTCCTGTGCCTTGGGAGGAGGCTCTCCATGGGACCTCCTGGGGCCACATCCCTGAGGTCCACCCTGTGTCAGGGTGACTGCTGAGCTAACACTCCTGACTGCTGGGCTTGGGGTCTCGATTTGCTCTTCCCTGGGCCACCCTGAGCACCACGGCAATGGGGGAAGCTTGTGTAGATATTGCACCTGCCCTGGATGCCAGACTAAGCCCAGTGAGGACCTTGAGCTCCAACCCCAGGCTGCAAGTAGGTGCAGCTGGGGCTGTGTGCTCCACAGAGCCTGTGGAAACAGAGCAGGCAGAAGCCCCACCATCCCAGGCACAGGTGCAGCAGCCCAAATCTGGATTGGGGGACCAGGAAAGCCATCTCCTGCCCTTGCAGACTTGGAAGTGCCTCCTCCCACTGCCTGGCTTCTCTCCACTGTCAATGCCTGCTCTGATCTCAGGGCAACATAGGGCCAATCCCAGGCACCATCACAGACCAAACGGGGGTGCACACACTGGAGGAAGTTCTGACATGCCAGCCCCTGGCCACCTCAGTTCCCTCCAGACTTTGGGCACCAATTAACACCATTGGAGGGAGCCAAGGGGGGGGACTGAGGGCATCTTGGCGCTGGCCTGCAGGTGCCCCTTTAGGCAAGAAGCCTTGGCACCATGGACTGCAGCAGGAAGCATATGGGCTCCTGGGCAGAAGGGGCCAGGTCCCCATTGAGGTCCTACCTTCAGGCCAGGGAGGACCTGAAGACTGGGGGCCAGGCTGCTAGTCACCCAGAGCAGAGTGGGAACTTGTGGTGCCTTTTCTGGGCCCGCCCATGGTCACCTATGGACCAATCAGTGTGCACTTTCTCCTGTCCAAGGCCCATAAAAGCCTCAGGCTCAAGCAGAGCAGAGCAGATGTCAGGACAACCAGCTGCAGAGAGGAGCTACCCACTCCAAGGCCTCCTCTCTGCTGAGAGCTGGAAAGATGACAAGACAACCTGCCTGCAGAGAGGAACAACCAACTCCAGGGCCTTTTCTCTGCTGAGAGCTGCAGAGACGACAGGATGACCTGCCTGCAGTGAGGAGCTTCCCATTCCAGGGTCTCCCCTCTGAGAGGAGCTTCCCACTCCAGGGTCTCCTCTCTACTAAGAGCTGAACACTTACCAGGAAACCCTGGCTGTGGAAAGGAACTACCCACTGCAGGTCTCCTCTGAGCTCTTCTATCACTCAATAAAGCACCTCTTCCTCTTGTTCACCCTCTACTTGTCTGCGTACCTCATTTTTCCTGGTCACAGGACAAGAACTTGGAACCCACCGAATGGCAAGGCTAAAAGAGCTATAATACAAACAGGGTTGAGACAGGCCCCTTGCTTGCCATGTTGTGGGTGAAGAGGAGAGAAGAGCTGCAGCCTTTCAGGTAGCCCAGACCTGGGGGCTCCCTGAGCCAGATCTATGACTCCCTCCTTTGGACTCTGCAGTTCCTGGCATCTCCAAGCTTCCAAGTGCCACCATGTTCCCCAGTGCCAGCTGTGGAAGCTGCATGGAGTGTGCCTGGTCCAGCCATAGAGTCACATAGAGCTGGCACCTGTGCCCGCACCTGGAGCTGCCTACCCTACTGCAGCAGCTGCACAGAGGTTTCCAGCCAGGAAATTGACACCCCAGAGATCCCATAACACTTTCAGAGCCTTTCACTCATCAGTCAATACCCACCTCCAGATTCAATTCTATTCATAGCACTAAAATATATAATTATCCTATACAATGTATTGTTGGTAAAAACATTTTCAAAGTTATTTGGTATTATTTAGTTTCAGTACCATATTTTCATACCCTCTTCCTTTAAGGAAAGCGTTGATGTCAGATTTTTATTTTAAACCAGCACACTGGTGTTAAGTGGAGTCTCATTCATACATAGGTCTTACCTTTAACCAACTGAAAATTTCATCTTCTAACTGATGCATCCTATAGACTCCTGGAGTTTTCCTGAGCCAATCACTACTTGTATTAGTCAGTTCTCACATGGCTATAAAGAACTATCTTAGACCAGGTAATTTATAAAGAAAAGAGGTTTAATGAGCTCATAGTTCTGCAGGCTGCACAGGCTTCTGCTTCTGGGGAGGCCTCATGAAACTTATGATCATGGTGGAAGGTGACGGGGAAGCAAGCATGTTTTCATATGGCCAACAGGAGAAAGAGAGTGAAGTGGGAGGTGCTACACACTTTCTTTTTTTCTTTTTCGAGATTAAGTCTTGCTCTGTCACCCAGGCTGGAGTGCAGTGGCATGACCTCGGCTCACTGCAAGCTCTGCCTCCTGGGTTCACGCCATTCTCCTGCCTCAGCCTCCTGAGTAGCTGGGACTACAGGTGCCCACCACCATGCCCAACTAATTTTTTTTGTATTTTTAGTAGAGACGGGGTTTCACCGTGTTAGTGAAGATGGTCTCGATCTCCTGATCCACTCACCTCAGCCTCCCAAAGTGCTGGGATTACAGGCGTGAGCCACCGCACCCGGCCAGTGCTACACACTTTCAAACAAGCATATCTCATGAGAATTATATGCCCCCATGATTCAGTCACCTCCCACCAGCACTGGGGATTACAATTCAACAAGAGATTTGGGTGGGGACACAAAGCCAAAGCATATCACTACTCTTAGAGAACTTTCAACAAACTATTTATAAACTGTAGCCACATGAGCCAGGAAGTCAAGCAGAATGATTAAGCATGGAAATATATGAAGGTTGTGTGACTACAGCAAACATGATAAAAGCAAGGAGAAAATTAATAGATGACATTGTATCAGCCCATGTTCTAAATCCTCAGTAATACGTTTCTGGTTCATACTTTCTAAAATGTTGGGGTAATAAAACTATTTTGCATGATATTACAAAGGAGATTATGCATTTATCCAAATCCATGGAATGTACAAGAGTAAGAGTGAACCCTAACGTAAACTATGAAATTTAGGTGATGATGAATCAATGTAAGTTCATTGATTGTAACAAATGTATCACTCTGGTGTGGGATATTGTCAGTGAAGAGAAGCTGTGCATTGGTGGGGAGGGAGCATATGGGAATTCTCTGTACTTTCTACTCAAATTTTTTATGAATCAAAAACTTACTTGAAAAATAAAGTATATATATGTATATATATGTGTGTATATATATGTATATATATGTGTATATATATGTATATATATGTGTATATATGTATATATGTATATATATGTGTATATATGTATATATATGTGTATATATGTATATATATGTGTATATATGTATATATATGTGTGTATATATGTATATATATGTGTGTGTGTGTGTGTGTATATATATATATATATGTATATATATATATATATATATAGTTGGAAGACAAACTGTCCTAACATCTGATGGCAACACAATTCTCTTATTCTCACCACTCACGGAAACTGCTCTCTTAAGGCTATTAGTTCTGCTCACATCATTAAATCCAGTGGCCATTATTCAGTCCCCATCTTTACCTTCACAGCATTTGACACTATCGATCACTTGCTTCCTGAAACACTGTTTGGCAACCAGGTCACCGCATAGTCTTATTTTGTCCTACTACCTCGTTTGCTGTTGCTTCAGTCAACTTTTCTGTGACTTCTTTACCTCTAAGTGATGAGATGTTTTAGAGCTCAGGTCCCAGATCTATTCTTTTCTGTTTCTGTGTTTATAAGTAATCTCATTCTCAGGCCACTAACTTTAAATGTTCCTCTGTATCTCAGGACTCTCAAAAGTGCATATGATTTGATCTTCATCATGCAAAAAGTCAGGAATAAAGCAAGAAATAAGAATTAAGGAATCTAAAGCTTTCTATTACAAAATTGTGTGTTACATATTGCTTTAAAATAGATGTTGCAAATTGTATTTTCTATTACATACCATCTGTGATGGTTAATTTTGTGTCAACTTGGAGGGTGTTTTTGAATGAGATTAACATTTAAATAAGTGAACTTTGAGTTAGCAGATTGCTCTCCATAATGTGGGTGGGCCTCATCCAATTTGTTGAAGGCCTGAATAGAACAGAAAGACCAGCGTCCTGGAGTAATATAATTCCCCAGCAGACGGCCTTCAGACTTCATCTGCACCATTGGCTTTCCTGAGTCTCCAAACTTTGGCCCACACTTCAGATTCGGATTTGCTAGGCACCAAATTGACATGAGCCAATTCCTTATCATAAATCTTTTTCTTCACATATACACATCCTATTGATTCTATTTCTGGAGAACTCTGACTCTGATGCTATCCAAATATTTAAAACAAAGCAAACAAATAAGACTAGGTGACAACTCTGTTGAATATTTTTTACTTAATTATCAAAGCTCTGATAATGTGCTTTGACATAGTCAGCATTTTATACAGCTGTGAGACTGAAGGCAGACATCAAGGACATAACATGAGCTCTTTTGTTTAACTGAAAACAAGGCCCACTTGGTGGTACAAATGTGCCTTTCTCATTGGAAGAGAAGAAATAGACACAAAACACCAAAAATAAGGGTCTTTATGATAAAGATCAAAGTTCCGTATTGTAATATATAGGTGGGGAGAGAGTAGTTTTAATCTGTTTTGAGAGTTTTGAACTTGATGAGAAAGTTTATTATTGTCTTGGAAGCTCTGACTTTTGGCCTTGTCTGACAAAAAGCACGGAAACAAAAACAGGCAGGTATATCTAAGTTGAAAAACAAAAACTTAGTTACCACTTCTAAGATAACTTCCTGGTTTTAGTATGTAATAGTCGCTCCTGGGCCAACTTAAAGTACCAAATATCTTTTGCTGAACTATAGCATAAATAAGAGACAAAAATAATACACAACAATTATTAGACTCTTACTATGTAATAAGATTTTAAGAAAAACACTATTATCCATTATGTAACTTGGAACTTAAAGCATGTTGAGACAATTACTTTTATTTCTCCCATTTTACAAATGATTACAGTTAGAAAATGTATTCATGACCATTTGTTAATTTCACGGATATTTCAGAAGGCAAGATAAGTTAAAAGTGGTTTGGTGACTTTCCCATGGATATATGTCTGGTTAATAATAAAGCCAAAATCAAAATGCTGGTTAGTAACTTTAATATTGTTACTGTTTGGATAATTCATTAAAAATCATTACTATGTCATATATTTTGCATTATAGTACCCTTTCTCAATGAGTATTTCTCAAAATAACTAAGCCCTGTGGCCCCGAGATAGTAATTATATATAAAGGATAAAGTTTTCTCCTATGTATCTAGAATGGTGCCGGCATCCTTGGGAGAATTGAGAAAATAGTTTTTTTTATAGAATTAAATTATCTTAAACAAGATGATGCCTCCGAGACTTTGATAAGAACAAGTAACACCTGAGAGTCTTGCTAAAAATAGGGATCTTATGTCCCACTTCTGAGATTTGAATTTATTAGATTTGGCACAAGGCCTAGGAATCTGTATTTTTAAAATTGTCCCAAATCATTAGATGAATCTCTACCCATGTTTGTTTTGCTTTTTTGTTTGTTTGTTTAAACAACAGAAATTTATTTATTTTTTGAAGTTGTGGAGGCTAGAAGTCCAAGATCAATCAAGCTGGTAGGTTTAGCTTCTCCTGAAGCCTCTCTCCTTGGCTTGTAGATAACACCTTCTCTCTATCCCTGGATTGCTTTTCCTCTGCACACATTTCTGGTGCTGCATTGTGTGTCCAAGTTTCCTCTTCATGTAAGGACACCAGGCAGATTGGGTCAGGGTCCAACCAAATGGCCTTATTTTAACTTAATCACCCACTTAAAGGCCTATCTCCAAATACTTCCACATTTTGAGGTACAAAGGCTTAGGCCTTTGACATATAAATTTGGGAGAGGGATGCACAAGTCTTACATCACAGAGGTTACACTGCAACCTCTGTGAGGGTAGTGGCCAAGTCTGTTTGATCATCATTTAGTCCCAGCACATAGCCCCTTGCCTGCACACAGTAGACATTCAAGTGGAGAGAATTTGGATGAATGAATGAATTAATGAATTAATGGACAAACAGAGGCCAAGAGCACTGAAGACCCTTCTGATTTTGCTTGACTAGTTTTCCTTATTGGACACAAATACTTGGGTATGCTGAAAGACTGACATTCTCTTTGTGATGCTGGGCAGTAAAAGCCAGTGTTTCCCAAGGATTCATGCTGTCATGTTCCAGCTTCATAATAAATAACAGTCATTCTTCCTCCTCAGGGATGAAGTCACCTCTCTGGAATCGATAAAAAACCCATAAGAAAGGAAACTAACAATTATTTTGTTACCTGCTATGTGCCAAGCATTTGGTATCTTACTTGATTCTCCTATCAGTTCTGCTAAGCAAATATAATTTCTATCTTTATAGATAGTACAAACTGAGTCTCAGAGAGGTTAAATGTGTTGCCATATTTATAAAAAAAAAAGTTGGAGCTAAAATTTGGATCTGTGTGTGTGGATTTAAAACCCAAACTTATATACCAAGCTTTGGTGGTGGAGGGTGCCGTAGTGAACCATCCTGAGTCCTGATAGGCACTGGATGATTACCTACCTTCTTGTCTCTCAGAGATCAAAAGAATAGGTAGGGAGTACCTCCCAAAAAAGGAGAAAAGAGGGAGAAGAGTGTGAATAAATAAATAAAATAAAATATACTTCAATTTATTCCATAAACATTTATTTATTGAATATTTATGTCAGGCACAGGGGCTGGGAACAAAATCAGAATGTGCTTTTTTTTTTCTAAAAAGACTTTTTATTTTGAAATACTTTTGAAAAATATTTAACTTTAATTATGTTTAGGGGTACGTGCTCAGTTGTTTTTTGTTTTTTATTTTGAGATGGCGTCTCACTCTGTTGCCCAGGCTGGAGGGCAGTGGTGCGATCTCAGCTCACTGCAACCTCTGCCCCCCTGAGTTTAAGCAATTCTCCTGCCTCAGCCTCCCGAGTAGCTGGGATTACTGTTGCAGGCCACTATGCCCGGCTAACTTTTGTATTTTTAGTAGAGACAGGGTTTCACCATGTTGGCCATGCTGGTCATGTACTGACCTCAACTGATCCACCCGCCTTGGCCTCCCAAAGTGCTGGCATTACAGACGTGAGCCACCGCACCCAGCCCATGCTCAGGTTTTTATATAGGTAAACTCATGACTCAGGGGTTTGGTGTACAGATTGTTTCATCACCTGGTACTAAACATACTATTGACAATATTTTTTTCCGAACCTCTCCGTCTGCCCAACCTTTTCCCTCAAGTAGACCCCATTGTCTGTAGTTCCCCTCTTTTTGTCTATGCACTTCCACTATTTAGCTCCTACTTATATGTGAGGACATGCGATATTTGGTTTTCTGTTTCTGTGTTAGTAGGCTAAGGATACTGGCCTCTAGTTCCATCCGTATTCCAACAAATGACATGATCTGGTTCCTATTAAAGGCTGCATAGTACTCTATGATATATACGTACCATATTTTCTTTATCCAGTCTACCATAGATGGGCATTTAGGTTGATTCCATATTTTTGCGATTGTGAATAGTTTTGCAATGAACATACCCATGCATGTGTCTTTATGGTAGAATGATTTATATTCCTTGGGGTATATATACCCAGTGGTGGGATTGCTGGGTTGAATGGTAGTTCTGTTTTTAGCTCTTTGAGGAATCGCCATACTGCTTTCCACAATGGTTGAACTAATTTACACACCCATTAACTGTGTAGAAAAAGTGCTCCTTTTTCTCCACAATCTCACCAACATCTGTAATTTTTTGACGTTCTAATAATGGCCATTCTGACTGGTGTGAGATGATACCTCACTGTGGTTTTGATTTGCATTGACGTTAAGCATTTTTTCCTGTGTATTTTGGCCACATATATTTCCTCTAGGAAATACCATTTTGGACATAGGAACTGGCAAAGATTTCATGACAAAAATATCCAAAGCAATTGCAACAAAAGCAAAAATTGACAAATGAAACCTAATTAAACTAAAGAGTGTCTTCACAGCAAAACAAAAAACAAAAAACAAAACAAAACAAAACAAAAAACCTATCAGCAGAGTAAACAGGCAACCACACAGAATGGAAGAAAATATTTGCAAACTATACATCTGACAAAGGTCTAATATCCGTACTTTACAAGGAAAGTAAACAAATGTACAAACAAAAAACAACTCCATTAAAAAGTGGGCAAAAGACATGAAATACTTTTAGATTTACAGAAAATCTGTGAAGATAGTCCAGAGTTGCCATATACTCTTCACCCAGTTTCTTCTAATGGTTAACACACTACATAACTATAATACATTTATCAAAAACTAATAAATTAACATTGGTACAGCACTACTAACTAAAAACTTCACTTGTTTTAGTAATTCTGAGTGAATTTTAAAGAATTAATTTCTAAAATGCTGACAATTGTAGAAAATTTTGTTTCAGATAGACCTTAGTCATATTTAAAGGAAAAGGCCTTTGATTCTCAATTAAACAAATGGAAATGTGTTAAGTTTAGTTTAGTGAGAGCTATGTTACATGTAATTGTAGTAATATGTGCATGTACCATGAGGATATGGCCCTAGATGTACTGTAAAATCAATGACACATAATATCATTGATTTAAATAATATATTTAAACATTATGATGAGATTCATAAGCTACACCTTCTATCTTATTCCTCTCAGGCAGATATTCCCAAATGATACGATTACAAGGACAACATTAATAACAACAAAAACAACATCTGGCATTTATTGAGAACACAGAATATGTTAACTATTATCTGTTTTAAATGTCTTTGTTTACTTAATTCTCAGGACTTGACCTATTAGCAACACAGAAAGGATAAATATTCAAGGTGATGGATACCCCAAACACCCTGACTCGACCATTATACATTCTATGGATGTAAAAAGTAACCACATGTTACCTCATAAATATGTAAAATATTATGTATAAATTTTAAAAATATTCACAGGACACTTTCCAGGGTACCTATATATATATATATATATATATATATATATATATATATAGATTTTTTTTTTAAGAATTTTCTTTAGAGAATGGTTGAGAACAATTGGATCAGCAATTCCAATCCTCTGCCTAATGACCTTAGTTCTTCTCCAGCATATGAGAATGTATCAGAACAGTGGTTCTGGAGGGAAACATTTGTCTTGTTTCTCTATAGAAAATGTAAGAGAGTATAGTTCAAGGCCTGAAAGTACTCAGTTTTCCGTATTGCTCTGAAAGTGGTTCTGCAGAAAGATCTCCCAACATCTCATCCATCTTAGACCTCTGCTTTTACCCTACCCCAGATTCATCTTATCTAAAATTTCCATACGCATTGGTGCCTTCACATATAATTTTTAATGTCTTCTGTTTTTAATTTCAAAGGAGTTCTATATTTGTGGGATGAGCAAATAGAGAAGAGGAATGGCAAGAGTTAATAAATAATAAAACTAAAAAGCACTGATAGAGAAAAGAAGCACAGGTGCCCACTCATGAAATAAAATAACTATTCTCACATATTCTGGACATTTAACTAATATATATAACATATAGCCTCAGTAAAGATCTAAGAATAACTTCTTCTTTCAAAGTACATGACACAACCTTTAATTTCAAATTAATTGAGAGGAGTCTGCATTGCCTGAAGAAAATCTGGTAATACTACTAAATTATTTCCTAAAATCACAGATACAGGCACGAAGTTTTACTTTGTTATGTATTAAATGTTTTCTTCCTTGCCAAGAATTATCAAAAATTTAGGTTAAAAATAAAAGAATGCCAATCAAGGTGTGTTATGAAGATAATAAGACAGGACATGGAAACTTGTATGATTTCCCTGACAAAATGTGATGAGTGTATTTGTTATTATCCAGAGGGTGGCTTAATATGTGTAGTGACTTAAGATATGGTTTGAACAATGTAGCCTAATTCCCCTCTGTTCATCTCTCAGAACTTTAGATTGTGATCACCTCAGGAACAGGGAGTAGGGCCTGTTAAATTTTATTTCCCCAGAGCTTAACACAGTAACTTTCATTTTACCACTAACAACAAAACACGTAATAAATATTAAATAGAAAAAGAATGGAAAAGAAGGAAAGAGAGGAAGGAAGAAAGGGAAAAAAAGAAAAAAGGTAGAAAGGAGGAAGGAAGAAATAAAGAGAAAGGAAAGAAGGAAGGAAGGGAATGAGGGAGGGAGAGAGAGAGAAAAAGAATACTATTGCTATTAGAAAAAAAAAAACAGTGACATAGCCCCAAGGTGTACAGTAAAACTATGAACTTAATCAAAGCAAATGCTTAAATTAGTACTAATCACCCATAGGTGTGTACTGGCAGAGCCATAAGAATACTGATGAAGCAACTAGTCAGTGGTTGTTAAACCTGGCTGAATTGTAGGGCCACCCATGGAGCTTATACTGATACGCAGGCCCTACTTCAAAGCAATCACATCAGAATTCTGTGTTTGGGGACCAGGCATTGGTAGTTCTCAAAGCTCCCTAGGTGATTCTATTGTGCAAACAGGTTTGAGAACTTAAACTTGCTATTAAAAAAAAAAAAAAATGCTTAGAAGTGTTTTGCTGTATGTCACTCTCTTTCACATGGATGTTCTTTTCTGATATAATTCCTGCTCAGCAATGAGCAAAGTATTAGTATTATTTTACTTATTTTAGAAGGTCTTGTTCCTGTTCATGTTTCAAATGCTGTCTGATTTTTCCTAATCATCTGTTTCAGAACAAGAATTTCCTCTGCTCCTTCCTGTGAGAATTCACATGTGTCACTGTAAAACAGTGATCTGAGGCCGGGCGCGGTGGCTCACGCTTGTAATCCCAGCACTTTGGGAGGCCGAGGCGGGCGGATCACGAGGTCAGGAGATCGAGACCACGGTGAAACCCCGTCTCTACTAAAAATACAAAAAATTAGCCGGGTGTGGTGGCGGGCGCCTGTAGTCCCAGCTACTTGGAGAGGCTGAGGCAGGAGAATGGCATGAACCCGGGAGGCGGAGCTTGCAGTGAGCCGAGATTGCGCCACTGCACTCCAGCCTGGGCGACAGAGTGAGACTCCGTCTCAAAACAAAACAAAACAAAACAAAACAAAAAAAAACCGTGATCTGAAGAGTAATAGATATGTAAGAAGAAGGAAATTAAGTCATTTTCCTCAGGATTCCAAAACCTTATGTAAACCCTCTTTTTGCACCTAAAGCTGGTGAAGAGGTTATCCTGTCAATGTCCACCAGAGAATTAGACCCAAGCCTGCAATCTGAGAATTTGAGGGTCCAAAGAGTGGAGTTCTCCCTCACACATTTTAGTTTGTCTTCTACCATGCAAAGATTACTTTGATTTCACTTTGTTAAACGGCAGGCCTTCAGACAAATTTGCACCTCTGTGTTTTGGAAGCATGTGTATGGTAATTCTTGGAGTATAAATGGATGTGTTTCATGTAAAGTTCTAACTATTAGTTACTGGTGGGTTGCCAGATTAAAATTTTCTTCAAGTATAAATAAAGTATCCATGGACTGAACTTGAATACAGGAAATATAGGAAAAGTAATTCTAATCTAATAAATACAAACCTCAATTCCAAAGCAAATTGTTGACTGACAAATACTAGATGGTATAAATGTATGTCTTTATATAGAATTTTAAAAAATATTTTGCAGAGTTGACTTTCTCCTTGTAAAAATTATTTGTACAAAATCATGATTTAACAATAGCAATTACATAAAGATATTTTCCAGATATAATGATGTTTATCAGAATATCTTAGAGAGAGTTGGTTTTCAACCGCATCAGAATTAATGCTCCAATTTTAAAACATATATTTTATCACCCTGGAAAAATTATTAAGTAATGTAATCTTACTTCAACATAATTATGCATGTATGCTAATACCCTAATTGAAATGTAAAAATATAAATAAATTCATAATAAAAATAATATATATTTGTCCTCAGCATAACCAGACTAGAAGACCCGATGACTGTATTCAGATATGGTTCTTAAATCATGTATACAAATGTTCCCTGAAACAGTTGTGCTGTTTTGGTGTTATTATGTTTAGTGTAGTCACAGACTACATGGTTTTCTAAAGATGAGCTATTGTGCTCAGTCTTCCCTTGAAAATGAATTTATTCACTTCTAGACTGGATAGTTGCCTATAAGAATATCCAATGAGATAATTAAAATTTTTGCAGAGAACATGAGAAGTATTTGCTGTGTGACACTGCCCTATGAAGAACATTAATGATTCCTCCCACTAAATACCAACAGTGCCTTCTGATCATTCTGGCAACAAAAATGTCATTCAATATTTCCCAAATACTTCCTTCAGGTGATACAACTACCATTGGAAATCATTGATATAGACTTTTTCTTTGTTTCAAATGAACAAATATCTGTCAAATATGGACCAAACTAGGTTTAAAAAATGAAAAAGAAAACATCTCAAATTAGGTATGGTCACTTTAAATATAGCAAACTCTCCAATCTGCAGGCTCCTGTTGCTTTCATGTTGGCTCTACTTGTCTTAAGTTCCTATTGCACCTTCCTAAATTAGTATTCCTTCCTGCCCATTGCCCTTTTATTTCAATCATGTGTCCCACTGCTTCCTTGGCCTATGTTTAAGTCTTGATTTTCCTTTTAGCTGTGTACTTAATAATATTATTTAACCTCTTTGATTTTCAGTTTCCTCATATAGAGATAATAACAGTACTTACAGGGTTGTCGTGAAGCTAAATATGAAAAAAAGGCTTCTAAGTGTACAACTCAAAATAAAAGCAAGAACAAACTTTTACTTGCCCTTTCTAGGCAGAAGAAGCTGACATTTGAGAAGGGAGGATTTGATACTTGAGTTCCTCTTAGAGTAGTCAAGGGGGATGTTTGAGCAGTCATCAGTATGAAATCGATCCAATTGTCCCTTAGAACTGATGTGTATGGTTTCTTTACAATAAAAATAGAGATTTGACCCTGCCAGTCTTAAAACTTGAGAAACTTACATTTGTCTTAACTGAGCTCCTTTCTCAGGAAACAAATCATCAGTCCTCCCAGACAGTATCAAGGAACTGAAACTAACCAAATCACCACATCTGGACAATGACACATCAGACTTGTCATCCATCCTGATTGCCTAATCTACAACCTGCTTTTTGTTGACCAGCTCATCTTCCCTGTCCTTCCATAATTTCTATTTTCCCACACATAGTTACATTTCTTCCCTGCTATAGAAACACCTAATTTTAGTCAGTTGAGGAGATGGATTTGAGACTGATCTCCCATTTTCCTTGGCTGCAGCACCTGAATACAGTCTTCTTTCCTGGCAATACTTGTTGACTTAGTAATTGGCTTTCTGTGTGTGAGCAACAGTACCTGGACTGAACCCCTGGCATTTAAGTAACAAGTACATAGACATGCATGAGAAAGCAAATAAAAATGATCAGAACACAGAAAGGCAGTTATACATTATGAATACTTAATGGCATGCATCAATTTCAGAAAGTCTACAAAAGTAATAGACTTGCCACTGGGACTTTAATAATTAGCCAGATTCATTAGGCAAAATGATACCTTCACTGCAAATAGCTTTGATAATCATTGCCAAACTTTGCCTCCCCTTGTTCTACGCTTCAATTGTTGACCTGCTCCACCGTTAATTAACACATATTATCTTTATTGTGTGTCTTTGAAAAGCATTCAGAAGACAATTGCTTTTCTTCTTATGTTCAAAGGGAGTTCTCTCTGCCTCTCCCTGTATACTGGCTACAGGTATTATTGTCCAGTTATTTACAGGAGGAAACAGTGGTTAAAAATCTTAACACTTAACTTCATTCTTTATTAATTCAGCTATATGGTATTAGTATTATAACAGTTATAGCAACTTTCATTTCTTCAGGCTTTTCATTTACTCTATGCCAGCTATTGTGCTATTTTGTGCTTAGGACAGTGGATTTCAAACTTTAGCATACATCAGAATCATCAAAATATGTATTAACACACTGATTCCTAAGCCTCACCTCCAGAGTTTTTAATTCAGCAAGTCGAATGAGGCCTAGTAATTTGCTTTTCCAGTCAGTTCTCAGGTGATACTGTTGGTACTGGCCTAAGCATCATAATTCAAAAACCACCATACTAGTGTTACCAAAACACCAGAGGCCTGGTCTAGGTCCTACTGCTTGCCACAAAGAAAGCCAATCACTGAGACGATGACTACTGCCAATGAAAAACACTTTAATTGGGTGCTGCAGCCGAGGAGATGGGAGCTCATTTTCAAATCCATCTCCCTGACTGACTAAAATTAGGGGGTTTATATGGCGGGGAAGAAATGTAACAATGTGTAAGAAAAATAGAAAATAGGGAGAGGCAAGGAAGCAATCATGATAAATGAGAAATCCAGTATCTCATGGTCTGGATGTAATGATCTGGTGAGTTTTAGTTCTTTGATAGTTTTTCGAGAGGCCTGAAGATCATTTCTTGAGGAAAGACCTCAGGTAAAATGAATATAACTTTCAAGCTTTAAGAACAGAAGGGTCGATTTCTATGTTTATTAAAAAACAAAAATAAAAACCAATTATCTATGGAACTATTGTGTCAGTTTCAGTCCCTCTTTTCTATTTATAAATTCCTTAGTCATGGGGAATCTGGTCTTGATCTTTCTGGTTGCTTCATGCTGAGGAAGGGGTGTTGTAGGCATCTCAATACCATAGATGACCACGTGGCCACTCAGGAATCAAAGGTTAATCTAATACTAGAGTTTGCTTCTGAATCAGAGTATTTTTTCTCTCCAGTCTCCCACTTCCACCAAAGACAAATTGCAGCAGAACCAAACTACCTGCAAAATTAGCTTCAGTCCCATATGCTTGGCCTGATTACCCACACAAAGTGCAACAATAATCATTGCCCAATAGGTTCTGCTAAATTGGCTTTGCCGGAATCTCTCACAAGGCCATTCTAGCCAAAGCCCTGGAAAAATAACCACTTCCTCCAACTGTGTCCCATTATACAAGAAAACAGATTCTCTTTTTTTTTTTTGAGATGGAGTCTCCCTCTGTCGCCCAGGCTGGAGTGCAGTGGTGCGATCTCAGCTCACTGCAAGCTCCGCCTCCTGAGTTCACACCATTCTCCTGCCTCAGCCTCCCCAGTAGCTGGGACTACAGACGCCCGCCACCATGCCTTGCTAATTTTTTTGTATTTTTAGTAGACACGGGGTTTCACTGTGTTAGCCAGGATGGTCTCGATCTCCTGACCTCGTGATCTGCCCACCTCGGCCTCCCAAAGTGCTGATATTACAGGCGTGAGCCACTGTGCCTGGCCAAGAAAATAGATTCTTATTAAACTTATGCAAATAAATACATTGCCATGAACTAAGAATTTCACAAATGATTAATGAATTCTGGAGAAATTGGACCAAGAGAGAAAAATATATGACTCAAATTCTGTTTATGAACATATACTATACTCAATACACTTAAAGAATATTTTAAGGCTATAAATAGCATAAAGAAAACAATTCCCCAGACTCTGAAACATAAAACAAAAGGAATCAGCAATATTTCAAACAAAAAAGCCATACAAATGATTTAAGTCCTCCATTAGTTCAGTCCACACATTTAACTCCTGTTTTGCTTCATATTTGATTAGCAATCTTTATGAACATATCAGTCTTTCAATTAGCACTCTGCTCTCTAATCCAATGGCACAATCTCCAATGTTATCAGAAACCCCCATTAAAGAGTCCTTTTCAAGAATTCCCCTGAAAAAGCAAGCTCTAGACAGTAGCTGATTATAAATCACTTTTTTGAGAAGGATCAAAGCAAAACATCAATTCTGGATGACAAATGTCTTAGGACAGCCATAATCAAAGACACAGTTGACAATAAAATGTGGTTATTTCTATAGTATATAACAATTTAACATAATAATCATAATTATTACCAATAACATACATATGTATCAGAATTTCAGGAATGTCATATAATCCTGAAACACATATTAACAACATATCTATATAAATATAACCAAAAAAAGTTAAGTACCATCTCACATTTAATAATGATTCCTGTATAATCCTAACATAACAAATAAGCTTAATAAGCATAATATATATATCTTGGACTTCAGGGATACTAATATTCAAAAAAATAGTTTTAGGTAAAAAAGACTGAATTTAGAACTTTAAATTTTGCTCTTGAAAAGTGTGACAAATATCAAAACTTTAAGACACTTGATATTAAAAATAACGTTACAGGTTACTATAAAATAGTCATTCATTTAGCCAAAATGATAATACAAAAATATTTACTCTTTGATAAAGAGGAGACTCAGTTTCCTAAACAATGCTACTTAATAAATACAGCATGAGGCCAACTATATCTGTCTCTTTCCCCCCATTTGTCCTCTGCAGTTTACTCCAAAGGTAAACAAAACTCTTATATTATCTCTTATATGAAAAATTTTGTTCAAAAGAGAAAAACCATATTTTACCTTTGTATGGTGTATTAATGTTAAAGCTAATTTTAATAAAACCTTATAAAAATTTATCTAATTTTAATCAGTTTGACCATAAGGTAAGATTTCCATCAACCTTTTATAACATTTTACAATGTTCTATTAAAGAGCATGATCCAAGAAAACCCTATTATTCTGACACACGGGCCCAGATGCTGGCCTTCTATTAGGGTGCTTTTGATATTAATGTTTAATACATAGAAAAACTCTGAACTAATCTTATTCCTCAAAATTGGCCCTTGCAATCTCATGTGCCCACCTCTTCTGTAGTAGTCCCTGAGTATAGAGGGACTGAATAGTTTTAATTTCTGTCTCACAAAAGCAGTTCATGTTGATTGTCACTTTTCCGTGAGTCTAAAGATGAGGCTTCAACTGGTATCAATGCTCAAAATTTAGCAGTGGTTTGTGCCTCCTTCAGACCCAGGAGTCAAAGCCCTGTAACATAACAGCACAAAAATTAGTTAATAGAATATTTATAATACAGAATGTCCTAACATTCTTTCTAATATGTTAAAAATTAAAACAATGTGATTTGGTGTTTAAGAGTTACTGCCTGCAACACTTCAAATCACTGTATTCAAGTAGTTAGGTTACTCATTGCACATGTCTAATTGCCAGCATTCTAGTGACAGACTGTGACTAAAAGCATCAAAAAGGGATAGGTTGTATGCCAATCTTATGAAAGGAAGACAACTAACTTTTTTCTCCATCAAAAAATGATAAATGCAAATATTAGTTGTGAAAGTTCAATATGAAGGTAAATAATCTTTCACTTAAGTAATAGACAATAAAACAGACAAAGTAAGAACAAGCACACAATAATTTCTTTTCACCTATTTAAAAGAGTATCATCACACATTTCCAAGATTAGTTTCTGGATATAGTACTGACAACTGATGAGGTAACTTTGGCTACCAAAATCTTCAAACTAGTGCAACATTATACATATTTTGTTTTCAAGTGCATGCATGAAGGCCCATCAGTGACAACCGACTTGGGATCAAAGATCACTAGAAAGTCTCACATTTTTTAAATTACTACTTAATCCAAGTGAATGTCATTTAACTTTAATAATAGTAAACACAACTAAGGTAGTTTGAGAGAAATTCCAATCAATATAATTGTCTTAAGGACAAGGCCAATCTTTCCTGAACATTAAAACTTTGTATCCATATCACAATTTTTCCTCATTAAAGAAAAATATCTGAAACTAACTAAACACCATTTAAGCACTGCTACTATCATCCACTTTTCCAAATAACAAAATATATAATGTTCTTATTTCTGTTCAGAACTTATTATAATAATTATCTTTTTTTTGGCTAGGAAACTTAAAGCTCTTGTAGCTCTCTAGATTATCAGAGGTAAGCAAAATCGAATTTTAAGTGGCTGGTGTGCTCTATCAGTTTTTGCAGGCTTGACAAAGGTAGCTTAGAAATTCTAGATAAATAAAACAAATGATGACTTGTTGGAAATGCATAGGAAACAAAAACTATTCACAGAACCAAATGAAAGTCTTCCATTAGGAACTAAAAAAAGTCAATGGTTTATATGTATGTATACATAAATAAAACTCAAAGCAGAACAAATGGGAAATAAATAAAAAATTAGAAGTAAAAACAAACAGGAAACCCACATCAATTATTTCTGCTACTAAGTTTACCTTGGATGCTACAGTGTTACCCAGAGCCTATTAAAAAAGATAATGTTTTATTCCTGAAACACAATTGAATATTTTTAGGTCCACCAATATAATGATACATTTTTTTGCAATTAAGAAATTCACTTTAGGTACATGACCAGTAAGTACTTTAGTGCTAGTACTGTCTGTGCAAAATAGCAAATAGTATTATATACAGTATGGAGCAATGCAAGCATGTATATGAAATTTGGTTCCACACTACATCTGGCTTCATGATTAACTATAATTTAAAAAATGCAAAAATGCCAAGGCATTTCTTTACAATATTTCTTATTTTATCTTCATCAAGACTAAGAGCTTTAAATACAAAAATGTTAATTAGGCAAATTTTTAAAAAGCCAAATTTCTCCAATTCTCCAGGTTTTTAAATTTATTTTTATTTTATTATTATTATACTTTAAGTTTTAGGGTACATGTGCACAATGTGCAGGTTTGTTACATATGTATACATGTGCCATGTTGATTTCCTGCACCCATTAACTCGTCATTTAGCATTAGGTATATCTCCTAATGCTATCCCTCCCCCCTCCCCCCACCCCACAACAGTCCCCGGAGTGTGATGTTCCCCTTCCTGTGTCCATGTGTTCTCATTGTTCGATTCCCACCTATGAGTGAGAACATGCGGTGTTTGGATTTTTGTCCTTGCGATAGTTTACTGAGAATGATGATTTCCAGTTTCATCCATGTCCCTACAAAGGACATGAACTCATCCTTTTTTATGGCTGCATAGTATTCCATGGTGTATATGTGCCACATTTTCTTAATCCAGTCTATCGTTGTTGGACATTTGGGTTGGTTCCAACTCTTTGCTATTGTGAATAGTGCCGCAGTAAACATACATGTGCATGTGTCTTTATAGCAGCATGATTTATACTCCTTTGGGTATATACCCAGTAATGGGATGGCTGGGTCAAATGTTATTTCTAGTTCCAGATCCCTGAGGAATCGCCACACTGACTTCCACAATGGTTGAACTAGTTTCCAGTCCCACCAACAGTATAAAAGTGTTCCTATTTCTCCACATCCTCTCCAGCACCTGTTCTTTCCTGACTTTTTAATGATGGCCATTCTAACTGGTGTGAGATGATATTTCATTGTGGTTTTGATTTGCATTTCTCTGATGGCCAGTGGTGATGAGCATTTTTTCATGTGTGTATTGGCTGTATAAATGTCTTCTTTTGAGAAGGGTCTGTTTATGTCGTTCGCCCACTTTTTGATGGGGTTGTTTGTTTTTTTTCTTGTACATTTGTTTGAGTTCATTGTAGATTCTGGATATTAGCCCTTTGTCAGATGAGTAGGCTGTGAAAATTTTCTCCCATTTTGTATGTTGCCTGTTCACTCTGATGGTAGTTTCTTGTGCTGTGAAGAAGCTCTTTAGTTTAATTAGATCCCATTTGTCAATTTTGGCTTTTGTTGCCATTGCTTTTGGTGTTTTAGACATGAAGTCCTTGCCCATGCCTATGTCCTGAATGGTATGGCCTAGGTTTTCTTCTAGGGTTTTTATGGCTTTAGGTCTAACATGTAAGTCTTTAATCCATCTTGAATTAATTTTTGTATAAGGTATAAGGAAGGGATCAACGTTCTATATACGGCTAGCCAGTTTTCCCAGCACCATTTATTAAATAGGGAATCCTTTCCCCATTTCTTGTTTTTGTCAGGTTTGTCAAAGATCAGATAGTTGTAGATATGCGGCATTATTTCTGAGGGCTCTGTTCTGTTCCATTGATCTATATGTCTGTTTCGGTACCAGTGCCATGCTGTTTTGGTTACTGTAGCCTTGTAGTATAGTTTGAAGTCAGGTAGCGTGATGCCTCCAGCTTTGTTCTTTTGGCTTAGGATTGACTTGGCGATGCGGGCTCTTTTTTGCTTCCATATGAACTTTAAAATAGTTTTTTCCAATTCTGTGAAGAAAGTCATTGGTAGCTTCATGGGGATGGCATTGAATCTATAAATTACCTTGGGCAGTATGGCCATTTTCACGATATTGATTCTTCCAACCCATGAGCATGGAATGTTCTTCCATTTGTTTGTATCCTCTTTTATTTCATTGAGCAGTGGTTTGTAGTTCTCCTTGAAGAGGTCCTTCACGTCCCTTGTAAGTTGGATTCCTAGGTATTTTATTCTCTTTGAAGCAATTGTGAATGGGAGTTCACTCATGATTTGGCTCTCTGTTTGTCTGTGATTGGTGTATAAGAATGCTTGTGATTTTTGTACATTGACTTTGTATCCTGAGACTTTTCTGAAGTTGCTTATCAGCTTAAGGAGATTTTGGGCTGAGACAATGGGGTTTTCTAGATATACAATCATGTCATCTGGAAACAGGGATAATTTGACTTCTTCTTTTCCTAATTGAATCCCCTTTATTTCCTTCTCCTGCCTAATTGCCCGGGCCAGAACTTCCAACACTATGTTGAACAGGAGTGGTGAGAGAGGGCATTCCTGTCTTGTGCCAGTTTTCAAAGGGAATGCTTCCAGTTTTTGCCCATTCAGTATGATATTGGCTGTGGGTCTGTTATAGATAGCTCTTATTATTTTGAGATATGTCCCATCAATACCTAATTTATTGAGAATTTTTAGCATGAAGGGTTGTTGAATTTTGTCAAAGGTCTTTTCTGCATCTATGGAGATAATCGTGTGGTTTTTGTCTTTGGTTCTGTTTATATGCTGGATTACATTTATTGATTTGCATATGTTGAACCAGCCTTGCATGCCAGGGATGAAGCCCACTTGATCATGGTGGATAAGCTTTTTGATGTGCTGCTGGATTCGGTTTACCAGTATTTTATTGAGGATTTTTGCCTCAATGTTCATCAAGGATATTGGTCTAAAATTCTCTTGTTTGGTTGTGTCTCTGCCAGGCTTTGGTATCAGGATGATGCTGGTCTCATAAAATGAGTTAGGGAGGATTCCCTCTTTTTCTGTTGATTGGAATAGTTTCAGAAGGAATGGTACCAGTTCCTCCTTGTACCTCTGGTAGAATTCAGCTGTGAATCCATCAGGTCCTGGACTGTTTTTGGTTGGTAATCTATTGATTATTGCCACAATTTCAGAACCTGTTATTGGTCTATTCAGAGATTCAACTTCTTCCTGGTTTTGTCTTAGGAGGATGTGTGTGTCGAGGAATTTATCCATTTCTTCTAGATTTTCTAGTTTATTTGCATAGAGGTGTTTGTAGTATTCCCTGATGGTAGTTTGTATTTCTGTGGGATCGGTGGTGATATCCCCTTTATCATTTTTTATTGCGTCTATTTGATTCTTCTCTCTTTTCTTCTTTATTAGTCTTGCTAGCGGTCTATCAATTTTGTTGATCTTTTCAAAAAACGAGCTGCTGGATTCATTAATTTTTTGAAGGGTTTTTTGTGTCTCTATTTCCTTCAGTTCTGCTCTGATTTTAGTTATTTCTTGCGTTCTGCTAGCTTTTGAATGTGTTTGCTCTTGCTTTTCTAGTTCTTTTAATTGTGATGTTAGGGTGTCAATTTTGGATCTTTCCTGCTTTCTTTTGTGGGCATTTAGTGCTATAAATTTCCCCCTACACACTGCTTTGAATGTGTCCCAAAGATTCTGTTATGTTGTGTCTTTGTTCTCGTTGGTTTCAAAGAACATCTTTATTTCTGCCTTCATTTCATTATGTACCCAGTATTCATTCAGGAGCAGGTTGTTCAGTTTCCATGTAGTTGAGCGATTTTGAGTGAGTTTCTTAATCCTGAGTTCTAGTTTGATTGCACTGTGGTCTGAGAGACAGTTTGTTATAATTTCTGTTCTTTTACATTTGCTGAGGAGAGCTTTACTTCCAACTATGTGGTCAATTTTGGAATAGGTGTGTTTTGTTGCTGAGAAAAATGTATATTCTGTTGATTTGGGGTGGAGAGTTCTGTAGATGTCTATTAGGTCCACTTGGTGCAGAGCTGAGTTCAATTCCTGGATATCCTTGTTAACTTTCTGTCTCGTTGATCTGTCTGATGTTGACAGTGGGGTGTTAAAGTCTCCCATTATTATTGTGTGGGAGTCTAAGTCTCTTTGTAGGTCACTCAGGACTTGCTTTATGAATCTGGGTGCTCCTGTATTGGGTGCATATATATTTAGGATAGTTAGCTCTTCTTGTTGAGTTGATCCCTTTACCATTATGTAATGGCCTTCTTTGTCTCTTTTGATCTTTGTTGGTTTAAAGTCTGTTTTATCAGAGACTAGGATTGCAACCCCTGCCTTTTTTTGTTTTCCATTTGCTTGGTAGATCTTCCTCCATCCCTTTATTTTGAGCCTATGTGTGTCTCTGCACGTGAGATGGGTTTCCTGAATACAGAACACTGATGGTTCTTGACTCTTTACCCAGTTTGCCAGTCTGTCTTTTAATTGGAGCATTTGGCCCATTTACATTTAAAGTTAATATTGTTGTGTGTGAATGTGATCCTGTCATTATGATGTTAGCTGGTTATTTTGCTCATTAGTTGATGCAGTTTATTCCTAGCCTCGATGATCTTTACAATTTGGCATGATTTTGCGGTGGCTGGTACCGGTTGTTCCTTTCCGTGTTTAGTGCTTCCTTCAGGAGCTCTTTTAGGGCAGGCCTGGTGGTGACAAAATCTCTCAGCATTTGCTTGTCTGTAAAGTATTTTATTTCTCCTTCACTTCTGAAGCTTAGTTTGGCTGGATATGAAATTCTGGGTTGAAAATTCTTTTCTTTAAGAATGTTGAATATCGGCCCCCACTCTCTTCTGGCTTGTAGAGTTTCTGCTGAGAGATCTGCTGTTAGTCTGTTGGGCTTCCCTTTGTGGGTAACACGAGCTTTGTCTCTGGCTGCTCTTAACATTTTTTCCTGCATTTCAGCTTTGGTGATTCTGACAATTATGTGTCTTGGAGTTGCTCTTCTCAAGGAGTATCTTTGTGGTGTTCTCTGTATTTCCTGAATCTGAATGTTGGCCTGCCTTGCTAGATTGGGGAAGTTCTCTTGGATAATATCCCGCAGAGTGTTTTCCAACTGGGTTCCATTCTCCGCATCACTTTCAGGTATACCAATCAGACGTAGATTTGGTCTTTTCACATAGTCCCATATTTCTTGGAGGCTTTGTTCGTTTCTTTTTATTCTTTTTTCTCTAAACTTCCCTTCTCGCTTCATTTCATTCATTTCATCTTCCATCACTGATACCCTTTCTTCCAATTGATTGCATTGGCTCCTGAGGCATCTGCATTCTTCACGTAGTTCTCAAGCCTTGGCTTTCAGCTCCATCAGCTCCTTTAAGCACTTCTCTGTATTGGTTATTCCAGTTAAACATTCATCTGAATTTTTTTCAAAGTTTTTAACTTCTTTGCCTTTGGTTTGTATTTCCTCCTGTAGCTTGCAGTAGTTTTATCATCTGAAGCCTTCTTCTCTCAACTCGTCAAAGTCATTCTCTGTCCAGCTTTGTTCCATTGCTGGTGAGGAACTGCGTTCCTTTGGAGGAGGAGAGGCGCTCTGCTTTTTAGAGTTTCCAGTTTTTCTGCTCTGTTTTTTCCCCATCTTTGTGGTTTTATCTACTTTTGGTCTTTGACGATGGTGATGTACAGGTGGGTTTTTGGTG
Source organism: Nomascus leucogenys (assembly GCF_006542625.1). Lineage (NCBI taxonomy): Eukaryota > Metazoa > Chordata > Mammalia > Primates > Hylobatidae > Nomascus > Nomascus leucogenys. Next base: position 55,953,007 of record NC_044406.1, read on the forward strand.
TCGATGTCCTTTCTGTTTGTTAGTTTTCCTTCTACCAGACAGGACCCTCAGCTGCAGGTCTGTTGGAGTTTGCTAGACTTCCACTCCAGACCCTGTTTGCCTGGGTTTCAGCAGCGGAGACTGCAGAACAGCGAATTTTTGTGAACCGCGAATGCTGCTGTCTGATCATTCCTCTGGAAGTTTTGTCTCAGAGGAGTACCCGGCCGTGTGAGGTGTCAGTCTGCCCCTACTGGGGGGTGCCTCCCAGTTAGGCTGCTCGGGGGTCAGGGGTCAGGGACCCACTTGTGGAGGCAGTCTGCCCATTCTCAGATCTCCAGCTGCATGCTGGGAGAACCACTACTCTCTTCAAAGCTGTCAGACAGGGACATTTAAGTCTGCAGAGGTTACTGTTGTCTTTTTGTTTGTCTGTGCCCTGCCCCCAGAGGTGGAGCCTAGAGAGGCAGGCAGGCCTCCTTGAGCTGTGGTGGGCTCCACCCAGTTCGAGCTTCCTGGCTGCTTTGTTTACCTATGCAAGCCTGGGCAATGGCGGGCACCCCTCCCCCAGCCTCGCTGCCGCCTTGCAGTTTGATCTCAGACTGCAGTGCTAGCAATCAGCGAGACTCCGTGGGCATAGGACCATCTGAGTCAGGTGTGGGATATAATCTCCTGGTGTGCCGTTTTTTAATCCCGTCGGAAAAGCACCGTATTAGGGTGGGTGTAACCTGATTTTCCAGGTGCCATCTGTCACCGCTTTCTTTGACTAGGAAAGGGAACTCCCTGACCCCTTGCGCTTCCCGAGTGAGGCAGTGCCTCGCCCTGCTTCGGATCACGCACGGTGTGCTGCACCCACTGTCCTGAGCCCACTGTCTGGCACTCCCTAGTGATGTGAACCCAGTACCTCAGATGGAAATGCAGAAATCACCCGTCTTCTGTGTCGCTCACGCTGGGAGCTGTAGATGGGAGCTGTTCCTATTCGGCCATCTTGCCTCCCTCTCCCCCAATTCTCCAGGTTTTAAAGAATATTTTATTATCTAAACTGTTTCAACTTTCTGTTTTCTCTTTTGTTCATGAGGATACACACACAGAGAAATAGTAAAAACTACATGTGACTTACACAGACCGTCAACAACATCTCTAGGTTTTCTGTTCAGTCCCAGATTTTCTTCTTCTTCCTCTTATTTTTTCTTTAAATAACCAGTCATTTTACCCCAGGACAAAAAAAATTTACCCTACAAAGTATTTTCTCATCAAAGATTATCTTTCCTTTATAGGCTTTCTTACAAAAAAATCTTCATATATATAACTTTCTTTACATCTGTCTCCCCACTTACTGGTTCCTTATTACCTTGTTTCATAAATACCTTTTTCAAGTTTATAATTTGAATTCGCTTCTAGATAACTTTTGAATTAGATAAAATTATTTTTTTCCTTCTTCCACCTCAGTTATCACCATGAGAAAAGCTTTCACCAGGTGTTGTACCTTCATCCAGGGTCCCAATTGAAACATGTCACATGGAGTTGAGTTAGCCAAGCCCAGCCTAGATTATCTGACTTGCAGGTTTGTGAACTGCACCATCCAACTACAGATTGGATGAAATAAACATTTATTTTAACAATATGTCTTGGGGAGATAGCCAATGAGTAAAAGAGGTGTTCCCATTCTTTTCAGAGTTATCTGCCAAGGGCTCAAGTTCAACCATGTACTATAATAACAGATGAAATTTTGCTCTTTTTCCCACCCTTTGATTCTTTACAGAGAGTTAAACCTCATAGATGGCCCAGGAATGAGAAGATAGGATAGAGTCAGGCAAATGAACAGCCCTGGGTAGCCCCCAATCTGTCAAGAGAAGCCGCCTCCGTGTGCTAACTCCTTAATGTAGAGATTAGTTGTGTTTTGGCAAGTTGGACTTTAGTGTTTAGAAGAAAATTTTTAATATTGTTTGTAATTTAAAATATTTAAAATATGGTTTGTGTAATATATATGCATGTGTAGGTTTTCAATCTATACCCTGGAGATCATTAGTGAACACTTGAGGCCCCCTTATCAAGAGTGTACAATAAAGGGTGTAGTTATTTAACATTCAGAGTCTTTATTCAGAAATTCATGCTTCAGAATTGTCCTTCAACTATATATTTGATCAGCACCAGATGGTTCATTAGTTAGTATAATGTTAGGAATAATTTTAATTACAGAGTTGAGTGGTACTTAATATATGTGGATTTGTTAGAATATTGTCTATCTTTATGCCTTTGCATGAATCAAGACAGGAGGTCTAGAGAAGCAAGAAAAATCCTGTATCTTTTAGAGTGGTGACCTCAGTCTTGGATTATGTCTGGTTCATGTGTTCGGTCACCTCTGGAGGAATCTGAATGTCTGATTTTCATGGAGATTTGAGGCAAAATTTACTGAAATCCCTGAAAGGACAAAGTTATGCTTACTTTCTCATAAATTGCTGTGTGTAGGCTTATACTATTTATGACTTGTAACATACCACTTGTTGGTGATTCCTGGGAGAGGAGACCTAGAGAGATTTTTTTATCTACAACTGTTGGAAGTAACCAATATCTACCAAAACAACCTCGTGGCCGGGCGTGGTGGCTCACGCCTGTAATCCCAGCACTTTGGGAGGCTGAGGCGGGCGGATCACGAGATCAGGAGATCGAGACCATCCTGGCTAACACGGTGAAACCCTGTCTCTACTAAAAATACAAAAAATTAGCCGAGCGAGGTGGTGGGCACCTGTAGTCCCAGCTGCGTGGAGGCTGAGGCAGGAGAATCGCATGAACCCCAGGGGGCGGAGCCTGCAGTGAGCCGAGATCGTGCCACTGCACTCCAGCCTGAGTGAAAGAGCGAGACTCCTTCTCAAACAAAACAAAACAAAACAAAACAAAACAAAACAAAAGAAAACAAAACAAAACAACCTCATATTCAGGTATAACCAAATTGCCTTATTTACAATGTCTTCTTACAGAGATGGAATTAAAAGCTAATTGTAAGTAGAATAAATAAATAAAGGGAAGTATATTCCTTTAATGACATTCTATTTGGCAACATAAAATATTGGTATCTGCAAAAATCAGGGTGAATATCAAAAATATTATGTTCAGGTGTACATTTCATATTAAAGTATTTTTCGGTATATGTGTTCTACCTAAATTTTAAAAATAACTGAGCAGAGAGATGGCAAGATTATAGGCAGATATCCAGGGCATGCTGGAATTGTCCTACCTATAGAGAACTGTGATCCTTGTCCAGAAATTCTCCTTTTTTGAATCAAATTCTAGACTCCAGGTTGCCCCCTACTTATTATTTCTTTAATTTTGAAACTCCGAGGAACTTGATGTATTCATTTAAGAAGAAAAATATCTTAACTTTAGGAAGGGCCACACTTTTGTACGATTCCAGGGGTGCTTTTCAAAAGACTGTGAAGTGAATGAAGATCTCCTGGTAGAATTTTGCTGTGAGAGTTGACACATCTCCACACTGTCATCCTGAAGCTGACTCAGAGAGGTGAAGTGACTTAGATAAAGTCATGTATATGGCTAACCACATCTGATGAGAAGCTAGAATGACTTCTACTTGCAGTGTATTCTAATATGAAATTTTCTCACTTTTTAATTTTGGATAGTTTATTTTTTCATTGTCTATTATGGAAAGTAAATTTATTTAACATGAGTAATATTTTACTGCAATATTTTTTAAGTAGATGAGAATTTAAAGTAAAATTTTAGGTGTTTTACAAGGTTTATTGTCTATTTTAAATTCTACAATAAGAATTTAAATTATGGAAAATGTATGAATAAGTACATAATTTATAAACAATAATTATATTTATAATCTATACTTTTAAAAGTTTAGTCAACTATTTCCAGTCTTAGCCTTTAGTTTTTCTTATATCCTTTGCTCTCTTGTTTGTATTTATGTTCTTTAGAATTCTGAGGTTTCCTGCCAGATCATTTCTCTTATTAGTATTTCAAGACAGGTTCGCATAGCTCCAGCTTGCGTCACAGTGAAGTGAATATTGATGCTAATATTGCCTGCTTTGGCCTAGTCAATCAGAATACTGTGACACCAAAATTTAAGGGAGTTAAAGAGTATCTAGAGAGAATGCAGAGCAGAAAAACAAGGATAAATAGTATTTCTTTAAATGTGTGAAGAAAGTTTAAAGAAATTAACATGATTTACCCAGAAGAAGAGAAGTTCAGATCAGGATTCTGATTTGTTTTTATTCGAATAGGATTTTTTAAGGGGTACTTTGAAATCCTCACAGAGTATACAAGTTACTGTTATAAGTTTTCATTTTTAAATAATTTTAGGTTTATACAGCAGTTGCAAAAGTAGTTAAGAAAAAACCCTTAGACACTCTTCACTCAGATTCCTCCAGTGTTAGCTTCTCAAATAACCATAGTATGATTGTCAAAACTAAGACATTAACATTGTACAATAAAAGTAAATAAACTACAGACTATATTTCACCAGTCTTTCTACTAATGTTCTTTTTCTGTTTCAGAATGTAATCCGACATTCTACACTGATTGAATTTAGTTGTCCTGTTTACCTAGTTTCCTCCAATATGTGTTAGTTTCTCAATTCTTCCTTGTCTTTTATGACCCTGACTCATTTGATGAATAGTAGATAAGTGCCTTGTAAACTGTCCTTCAATATGAATTTGTCTCATGTGTACTCATTATTAAATTGAGACCATGGTTTTTTGTTTTTTTCCAGAAGAATACCACATTGTTATATCAGGAGACACATGACAACAGGATATCCTATTATGGGGTTGTTAAACTTGATCACCTGGTCAAGGTGGTGGCTGACAGGTTCCTCCACTATAATGTTACACTTTTTCCTTGTTGTAATTAACAAATATTTGGAGAGAGAAAATTTGAGACTATGCAAACATTCTGTTTCTGCTTAAAATTTTACCCACTGATTTTAACATTTATCAGTGTATCTTCACTGCAGTAATAATCACAGAGGCTTTCAACAGTAATTTTTTTCTTGTCATCCGTATTTGTTATTTGGAATTATTCTCTAGGGACTAATTATCCCTTATTCTCCACTTGTTTACCCATTCAACCACTTATTTATATTGGCATGGTCTCATGGATATTTATTTTATTCTTCAGGTTTGTATGAGTTAGGATTCTCTAGAGAAACATAACTAATGACAAAGATGGAGAGAGAGACAGGCAGGGAGGAGAGAGAGATTTATTTATTAAAATGTATTGACTCACATGATTATGGAGATTAAGAAGTCCCAAGATCTGCAGTCATCAAGCTGGAGACCCTTGAAAGCCAAAGGTGTCATAGCAGTTTAATTCTGAAAATCTGAGAACCAGGAAAGCTGATGATGTAATTTCTAGTCCAAATACTGGCAGGCTTGATATAGGAAAAAGTGCCATTTCAGTTTAAGTCTAAAAGCAGAAAAAAAAAATCCTGCTTACTCCTTAGGGGATCAGCTTTTTGTTCTATTCAGGCCTTCAACTGATTGGAGACATCATCCAGAATCACCCTCACAGATGCACACAGAATAATGTTTGACCATTAATCTGGCACGCAGTGTCCCAGTCAAATTGACACAATAAATTTACCATCTCAGGGTTAGAGGCTAGCACTATTTAATTATTTTGTGCCAAATTGTTCTAGCTTCGGATATTTGGGGCTCTTTCTGTTTGATTCCTCTTTCCTTTTTACTTGCCCAAACTTATGTTTTAGCACTTTCCAACTTTCTGATGCCACAAAAAGCTCTATGGTTAACTTCTATTTTCTCTTTGTTTGTCCTAGAACTAGCCACATCTCTAAGGAGCTCTCATTCCTGTTAATAAAGAATGATATTTACAAACCAAAATCCAGGAACTAGGTATGCTCATTACTGCTGGGGTATACTTCTTTTAGGCTCTCTTATTGGACAAATCTGGGTCATATTTCTTTTTGTACTACCCATTTATATACATCTATCTGTTATCTGTATTCATTTGTATATCTTTCTATTTCTTTCAATCTATATATCCATGAGTCAAAAACGATACCTTCATCTTCAATTAAGCAGCACGTTTCATCTTGGCATTATCTCCTGTTTCTCTGACAGTGAGAAAGTGACTCTCATTTTCTTCAATATATTTACTTAGCTCTTCAAATATGATTTATATTTAGAGTTATTTCAGAATTGTTAACCCTCACCATTTTGAGAAAAAATATTATCAATGTGTAGCCCATTTTCATTACTATAAAGGAATAACTGAAACTGGGTAATTTACAAAGAAAAGTGATTTCATTGGCTCACAATTCTGTAGGCTATACAGAAGACATGATACCAGCATCTGCTCCTGGTGAGAACTTCAGGAAGCTTTGAATCATGGCAGAAGGCAAAGGGGAAGCTGGCATATCACATGATGAGAGTGGGAGCAAAGGAGAGAGAGGAGGGAGGTGCCAGTTTCTTTTAAAACAACCACATCTCCTGTGAACTCATTGAGCAATAACTCCCTCATCACCAAGGAGATGGTGCTAAGCCATTCACAAGGATTCTGCCCTCATGACCCAGACACCTTTCAAAAGGCCTCACTTCCAACACTAGGGATTACATTTTGACATGAGATTTGGAGGGGACAAACATTCAAACTGTATTAGTCTGTTCTCATGCTGCTAATAAGACATACCCGAGACTGGGTAATTTGTAAAGGAAAGAGGTTTAATTGAATCACAGTTTCACATACTGGGAAGGCTACACAATCATGGCTGAAGGCAAATGAGGAGCAAAGTCATGTATTACATGGAGGCAGGCAAGAGAGCATGTGCAGGGGAGCTCTGCTTTATAAAACCATCAGATCTCGTGAGACTTATTCAGTATCATGAGAAGAGCACAGGAAAGACCCGCCCTCATGATTCAATTACCTGGCCCCCCCAACCGGGTCCCTCCCATGACATGTGGAAATTATGGGAGCTACAATTCAAGATGAGATTTTGGTGGGGACACAGAAAAACCATATCTCAAACTACACCAATCAAATAGAATACAATGTTTGCATACTAATATGTTTTGTCTTTAGCCTTACAATATCCAGTCAGATCAATGTTATTTTTTTAAGTTACACAGGGCAGCTTATGTCTTCATCACTCCACTCACCATGGTCATTTCAATTATGTACAATATACATAGATTCATTTGTCATAGTCTGCATTCGATTTTGGTTTTGCATAATATTCAAGTTGACTATTTTTAATCTGCATATAAAAATTTACACTTTGTTGTATGAAGTTTTATGAGTTTAGACAAATATCTAGCATTGTATACTCACCAGCACAATGCAACACAGAACAAGCCCACCATCTCAAAATTTCCCTTGTTATGCCTCTCTGTAGTCAAACACTCCCCACACCACAAAACCGGCAACCACTTACCTGCTTTCAGTATCCATGGTTTTACTTTTTTCACATTGTCATGTAAATAAAAAAATACATTATGTAGCATTTTAGGTTTGGCTTTTTCACTCAGTACAATACATTTAAGATTCACCCATATTGTTGCATAAATCAAGATTCAGGAAGAGGCCAGAAGCCATAGAACACAGGCAGATTTGTATGCTGGAAAAAACAAAGGGAATGAATTTTACCCTAGGACCTCAAGAAGTGATGCAGTACACTCAAATTGTTTTTAGTTCAGTGAAACTCATTTTGGACTTCTGACTTCCAGAAGTGTGAAATAGTAAATCTGTGCTGTGCCGTTTTAAACTACTTAATTTTTGATAATGTATTAATCAGAAAATAATAAGGCTGTTCTTAGATTTCTGGCCCCAGAAGGAAAGAGGTAATAAATGAGTGTAGTTTAAACCATGGAGTTTGTGATACTTTGTTATGCAGCATACAAAACTAATACAAAAGGGGCTGAACATATTTAAAGAAATAATGGCTTAACACTTCTCAAATTTAATGATTAACATTAATTTATACATGCAAAAAGCTCGACAAACTCCTACTAGGATAATTTTTTAAAAATCCATACCTATTATAGTAAAACTATTGAAAGCCAAAGTTAGAGATAATTTTATAAACAGCCAACAAAAAGTGACTCATCACATATGACGGAATTGCAATGATTCCGTCAATGATTGCAATGAGAATAACAGCTGGTTCCCTATAAAAAACAAAGACGCTAGAATGCAGGGGGATGACCTACAAAGAGTGTTAAAAACAAAAACAAAACAAGACAGACAACAAAAGAAATTAAACTTGTCAAACAGCCAAGAATTCTATACTCAGAAAAAGTATCCTTCAAAATGATGGAGGGTGAAATAAAGATATTTGCAGATAAAGAGTGAAAGAATTTCTTGTTAGTAGACTTGCTATACAAGAGATAATAAAGGAAGTTCTTCAGAATAAAAATAAGTGATCCCAGACAACAATTCATATTCACATGAGAAAAAATAAGAGTGCTGGAAGGTAATTATGCAAATGGCTAGAAAAGACAGTATAATTATATACTTTTATCTTTTCTTAACTGATTTGAAAAGCAGTTGTTAAAACAATAATTATTAAAGTGTATTGCTGGGCTTATAACATAGACATGTATGTATGAAAAAAACAGCCCAGAGAAAGGGGTAATAAATGTAGCTATATTGTAACCAGGCAGCAACAACAAATGATATCTTGAATCCATAAGAACAAATGAAGAGTGACAGAAAGGATAAATAAGCAGGATATATATACATATATATGATTTTACTCCTTCCTTATCTGAGCTTTCCTAAAAGACATGCAAGTATATAAAGCAAAAATCACAATGCTGTACTGTTGGGTTTTTAACATAAATCGATATGATACATATAACAATAATGGCAAAAATGAGTGGAGAGAGAATGTAACTGTTGAACCAATGTTATTCATATATCTCCTAGAATTAAGTTGAAATAATTCTGAAAAGATTCTGATTCTGATAAGATATGTATTATAATTTGCAGAACAGAACTATTTTTTAAATTTCAAAAAATATAATTAGTCAACTCTCACTTTCAACTCCAACATGTAAAGAGCTTGGAAGCTGTCACTCCTGTACTTGCAACAAGAAAAAGCTTTACAAACTAAAAAATCTGTGATTTTTCTTGGATCTGTGACAGGAGTAAAGCTCTATGTCAAATTCTTACCCCCAAATCGGAAGAGTTAGGTGCGTCCAGAGAAATACATCAATAGAGATCTGACTATCTGAAAAGAAGCTACTGGAAGTCAAAACAAGTAGAATCACTTACTTCAGTATTAATTTTAATGAATTCCTAGAGGCTCAGTATCAACTAGTATAAGAGTTAGAACTTCCTGGGAGGCCACAATTACTAGTAGGGGGCCACCACACATTCTGTTTGATATTGTAGTGGTGTATACATGTCCATGCATTTGTCAAAACCCATAGACATTTATGTCATAAGGAGTAAACTTTAATGTGTGCAGATAAAAGAAACAATTAGGAAGTTGGGAAATTCCACTTTGGAATGCAGACTGTATAAAAAGAGAATCTAACTGTATTTTAAAAGTGTGATTTAACTCTTCTTTCAGGATAAGGGAAAAAGAGTTGTTGCTCCAAATAAGTTTGGAAATCAGTGAAGAATGTAAGACTGAAGACAAAATAATCTGTATATCGCCAATGAACTCCAGTTCATAGAGGCACGGAGTATACATACATATCCACTATATATGTATACTGTGATTAAGCAAATAAGGAAATTGTTGGCATATGGAGAGAGCCAGGCTTCTCACTATTGCAATAGGAAGGTACAGATAAGCAAAGGGAAGAGCTGGAATAAAATGTGATCATCCTCCCTGTATTCGAGTTGCATACGTTATTATGAACTCATGGCTAGTTTGATATAAATACAGATTGATGAATATAATAAATGAACATAGTATGCATACATATATTTCCAAGCCCTGTCTGCTGAGAGGGCCTAGAACAATTACATTCCATTAGAAACAAGCACACGACTAAGCTCCTAAGTAGAGATATTGATACTAGTTTTTCTGTATAAAAACCAGAGTCACTTGGATAAATGGTTTATTTCAGGGTTGAGGCAGAGAATAAATGATTAATCTAGAACATCTTGTAGGGTCAGAAGGTTAAAAAGTATTGAGAAATAGAAACCTAAATGCAAAGGCTAAAACCTGTATAAGAAAGCATAAGGGTAAATATCTGTGATTGTTGTTTCTGCAACAATTTCTTAGATATAGTACTAAGAATGCAAGTGATGAAAAAAAAGATAAGCTGAAGTATATCAAAATAAAAAACTTTTTGTATCAAAGAAACTACCAAGTAAAAGAAAAGAAAAGGTACAAACTGGGAGAAAATATTTGCAAATCATATATCCAGTAAGGAATTTGCATCCAGAATACATTACAAACTCTTACAACTCAATCATAATCCAGTGTTTTTCTTTTTCTTTTTTTCGAGATGAAGTCTCACTCTCTCGCCCAGGCTGGAGTCCAACAGTGTGATCTTGGCTCACTGGAACCTTCGCCTCCCAGGTTCAAGTCACTCTCGTGCCTCAGCCTCCTGAGTAGCTGGGAGTAGAGGCACTTGCCACCACGCCCAGCTAATTTTTGTATTTTTATCAGAGATGGGGCTTCACCATGTTAGCTAGGCTGATCTGAAACTCCTGACCTCAAGTGATCTGCCCACATCAGTTTCCCAAAGTGCTGGGATTACAGGCATGAGCCACTGTGCCTAATCAATTAATTAATTCAATTTTAAAATGGGCAAAAATATTTGAGTACACACTTTACCAAAGTATATAAAAGGTTTCTCCACATTATTAGTCATTAAGAAAATGCAAATCAGAACCACAATAAGACACTAATTCACAGCGACTTGACTGGTAATAATAAAAAAAAACAAACAATTTACAAGTGTCAGTGAAGTTACGGAGAAATTAAGACTAGATACCTGGGGGTGAAATTGCTGGTAAATATATGTTTAATATCTGAAAAAATGAAAAAAAGTTTTCCAGGGTAGTACCACCATTTTATATTCCCAGAATCAATCTTCAAACGATCCAGAATTCTAAAGGTGTGATTTATGTAACTTTGAGTTGGGTTCGAGCAGCCTCCATAAATTTGCACCTGAATACAGGATAATTCAAAACTCAACCTCGGGAGAATTCCCAAGAGTGTATACAAACTGATAGTTACTTTTTTTTTTCTGTTCATGTAAGATTGAAGACCCTGAAACAGTATTTCTAGCCATGTCAAATGTTTGATATCACTAACTCTTCAATGGAAATGATTTTAAACAACTATTATATAATTGCAAATCATCTGACATAAAGATAGATGGAGGCCTGCAGTGCCTTCCTAGGGAAGTGTGGCTTTTTGATCAAATTGTACTTACCCAAACCAATAATACATGTCCTTAATTAGATAGTAAACTATTTTAGGGCTTAGATTAGGATGGGATAGCATAGACATAAATACCATATCACTCTGTCTAGGCTAAATTATTTAAGTAAATTACAAACACACAACGCCAGTTATAGAGATAAAAAGTTAGAGAAAAGGGTAATATAATTCTATCAACCAAAATTAAAAGGAATCGGAAAATTCATCATTTGTCTTTTAAATCAATTATTATATTTTCTTTAGTATTTATTTTATTTTTGATGCAACTAGTGTATATTTTAAGTATATTGCATATTGTTTCCATTTTTCCAATTTTCATTATGTAAAAATTTAAAAATAAACTCTTAAGCAACCAATTAAAAAGTGAAAATACTTTGAGATAAATAAAACTGAGAACACAACACACCAAAACACGTGGGATTCATTAAAAGCCATACTCAGAAGCAAATTCATATCTTTAAACACCCAAATTTAAAAAAAAAGAAGAAAAATCTAAAACCAATAACCTAACTCTATAGGTCTTAAGGACCTATTCTTGATTTATTCAGAGATTTTTCCTAAGAAACAGAATTTTAAACAGAGACTGATACAAAAAATAAATAAATAAAATGCTGGGGTTACTGGGTATATACCCAAAGGACTATAAATCATGCTGCTATAAAGACACATGCACACGTATGTTTATTGTGGCACTATTCACAAGAGCAAAGACTTGGAACCAACCCAAATGTCTAACAACAATAGACTGGATTAAGAAAATGTGGCACATATACACCATGGAATACTATGCAGCCATAAAAAATGATGAGTTCATGTCCTTTGTAGGGACATGGATGAAACCGGAAACCATCATTCTCAGTAAACTATCGCAAGGACAAAAAAGCAAACACCGCATGTTCTCACTCATAGGTGGGAATCGAACAATGAGAACTCATGGACACAGGAAGGGGAACATCACACTCCGGGGACTGTTGTGGGGTAGGGGGAGGGGGGAGGGACAGCATTAGGAGATATACCTAATGCTAAATGACGAGTTAATGGGTGCAGCACAGCAACATGGCACATGGATACATATGTAACAAACCTGCACATTGTGCACATGTACCCTAAGACTTAAAGTATAATAATAAAAAAAAGTGCTGGGAATAGTGTAGCCAGGATTCAATATTAAGAAAAAGATCCAGAGACAGGAGGAACTGAGAGACTGAAAAACAGTTTCACTGAATTAGAGTACCAAAATGTTTAAACCATATTATGCACACACACACACACTCATACACACACACACACACACACACACACACACACACGTACATATACATCATATATATTGTCGGGATGGCGAGGTGTGTGTGGGTGTGTACATACCCTATTCTTCCACTTAAAAATCAGGTTGTGGTTTGGGCAAATATCAGATTAATTTTTTTTAGAAAATGAAGATGCTTTGTTTTTCTTCACATTAAATTAATTATGTGGAATTTACAATCCAGCTGTGATTTTTCTATCTTGGATAATTTTATAATTGCTTTTAAGTGCCTTTAGTTATATCCTCTCTTTGACTGAAATTTCACTGAAACTATTATCTTCTAGAAAAAACAAAGTACTCAGTGGTACTTAATAAACTTCTGAATGATTTACTAATTAAGATTAATTATCTTGACTTCTTGAAGATGGGAGAGTTGAGTTTGAACTTCAATTTTACTGTCACATGGAGTTAAACACGATAGAAATACTTTTATGCACTCCCATTTATATGATGAAAAATGGAAGCCTCTGGAGTGGAGGAAAAGTCTCTAGTCTTGCACAACTCCACTATTAATGGATCGTAGCCTCCAAGTGAAGGATATTACCTCAAAGCACAGAAAAATATGAGAAAAAATAAAGATAAAACACATAACTTCAGTAGCCAGTGAGCCTTAGACTTAAAGAGCCTCTCGTGATACTGAGGCTGGGCAACCATGTGGGGGTTTCATCTTCAGTGAGCAAAGTGCATGATGACAGCCCGCAGTACCCCCAAGCACTTACATTGGCTGCAGGCCTGTTAATGAATTAGACTCAAGAGCTTGGCTGTCTTTGCATAAAGCATCTTTCAAGAAAATGCTGAAAAGAAATGTAATCATGCTCCTCTCCCCTCAAACATTTACCAGAGGGTCAATCAGTTTTTAGCCAAAATAGGACAGCTATAACCTATGTTTTTTATTAAATATGCAAGCAATCATCAGGAATTTTCATATAGTGAATGCAAGAAGATGTGAGGACATTTTATTAATTGAAATTAATCTTAATATATTTGTCTAAGAGATTTGAAAGCAATGATTGTGTTATACTATGACAGAAAAAATGCATGATTTATACCTAAGAGCTTTAAGATGGCTGAGCTCTTAAAACATGTCCCTTTCTTCCTGTAGGAAGTGAAATATTCTTTGGCAGAATTTCTGAAGAGAACAGACCTTCCACCTCAATTCTACACAGTAGCTCAAGTAACTCTTGAGTACTTAGTCTTTTCACCATTAGATTCTCATTCATTCCACTATAAATCAACTTAAGGTAAATACATTGAATAGAAAAAACACATAATTCTGTCAAACATCTGTCAAGATTCTACTACCTGCTATGTATAGCCTCCAGCTAGTTGAACATCACTATATTATCGAGGACAGCATCAGAAGTGAAATGGGGCGGGGGTGGGGGTGGGGGCGGGGGAAAAAGTGCTGATTAGATACAAGCCATTGAGTTTGATGTCCTAAATAGTATACATCAAGGAACACTTGTAGGCCTACATTAAACAAATTGAGAGGTTTTCATCAATCTTGAAAGACAATTTTATCTAATTTATAATAAATTAAAGCAAAGCTATAAAAAAAAGTGCTTCTGGTGAACAATATACTAGATTTTGGTCAAATTTATATATTTTTACTCTATATCCATGGCAAAACATGATTTATTTAAGGTAATAAATGCATACCATCTTCAGAGTTTTGCAAAATAAAGTGAATTTATCTATTAGACAAACATAAATATTTTCAGAGTGCAGTTGCTTCTTTCAGAAACCTTCCCTGAATCCATTTATTGAAGAATGTCTTCTAAGAGAATGAAAACATTTTCCATGCATTTATAGACTTTAGGGTATCAGAAAGCTTGAAAGATTATAGAGATCCATATAGTAATGACATTTTAATGTTGAAAAAAATAAATAGAATTTAAAGGATTCAATCACTGTCATAAATATTTGAGTAACAAAGTCAGGAGCAATAGCTGAGGAACTGCAGGAACTCACTGATCACTTACTTCTGCTGAGCACTCATCTACATGCTTTACATAGTTAGATGACAACAAGCCTGTGAGGCAGACATCATTATCCTCTTGGTACAGATAACACAGAGAGGGTATGTCATGTGTCTGAGGTCACAAAACTGACTAGCAAAGCCAGAATTGAAACCCAGAGAGTTAGGCTCCAAATCATTTTTTATTAGTCTTGCTTTTTAGGGGAAGGGGATATGATTATTTAATCAGCCTTATTATTGTTTACACACTGATATGATTTGGCTGTGTCCCCACCCAAATCTCATTGTGAATTATCGTTCCCATAATCCCCACATGCTGTGGGAGGAACCCAGTGGGAGCTAATTTAATCATGGAGTAGTTACCCTCATGCTGTTCTTATGATAGCGAGTTCTCACAAGATCTGATGACTTTATGAGGAGCTTTCCCCACTTTTGCTTGGCACTTCTTGCTGCCACTGTGTAAAGAAGGATGTATCTGCTTCCCCTTCCACCATGATTGTAAGTTTCCTGAGACCTCCCCAGCCAAGCTGAACTGTGAGTCCATTAAACCTTTTTCCTTTATAAATTACCCAGTCTCCGGTATGTCTTTATTAGCAGCATTTAAATGAACTAATACAATAGATTTGTACCCTAGAGAGTGGGGCACTGCTGTAAATGTAGAAGCGACTTTAGAAATGGGTAACAGGCAGAGATTGGAACCATGTGGAGGGCTCACAAAAAAGACAGGAAAATGTGGGAAAGGTTGGAACTTCCTGGAGACTTGTTGAACGGCTTTGACCAGAATGCTGATGGTAATATAGACAAAAAAGTACAGGCGGAGGTGGTCTCAGATGGAGATGAGGAACTTGTTGGGAACTGCAGTAAAGGTCACTCTTGCTATGTAAAGAGACTGGCAGCATTTTGCTACTGCCGTAATGATGTGGTTTGGCTGTGTCCCCACACAAATCTCATCTTGAATTGTAGCTCCCATATTTCCCACATATTGTGGGAGGGACCCAGGCGGAGATAATTGAATCATGGGGGGTGGTTTCTTCCATACTTTTCTCATGGTGGTGAGTAAGTCTCATGAGACCTGATGGTTTTATAAGGGGCTTTCGTTTTCGCTTGGCTTTTATTCTCTCTTGACTGCCATCATGTAAAATGTGCCTTTC
The DNA here is from genome assembly GCF_006542625.1 of Nomascus leucogenys. Classification (NCBI taxonomy): domain Eukaryota; kingdom Metazoa; phylum Chordata; class Mammalia; order Primates; family Hylobatidae; genus Nomascus; species Nomascus leucogenys. The sequence goes on from NC_044406.1 coordinate 55,968,801, forward strand.
GGCTTCTGCCATAATTGTGAGGCCTCCCCATCTATGTAAAACTATGAATCTATTAAACCTCTTTTTCATTATAAATTACCCTGTCTCAGGTATGTTTTTATCAGCAGTGTGAGAGAACAGACTAATACAGCAAATTGGTACCAGCAGAGTGGGGTTCTGCTGTAAAGATACCTGATAATGTGGAAGCAACTTTGGAACTGGGTAACAGGCAGAGGTTGGAAGAGTTTGGAGGGCTCAGAAGACAGGAAAATATGGGAAATTTTGGAACCTCCTAGAGACTATTGAATGACTTTGACAAAAATGCTGATAATGATATGAACAATGAAATCCAGGCTTAGGTATTCTCAGATGGAGATGAGGAACTTGTTGGAAACTGGAGTAAAGGTGATGCTTGCTGTGTTTTAGCAGAGACTGGTGGCATTTTGCCCTGCCCTATAGACTTGTGGAACTTTGAACTTGAGGAAGATGATTTAGGGTTTCTGTCAGAAGAAATTTCTAAGCAGCACAGCATTCATGATGTGACTTAGGTGCCCTTAAAAGTATTCCGTTTTAAAAGGGAAACAGAGCATAAAAGTTTGGAAAATTTGCAGCCTGATAATGCAATAGAAAAGAAAAACTCATTTTCTGAGGACAAATTCAAGTGGGCTGCAGAAATTTGCATAAGTAATGAGGAGCTAAAGGTTAATCACCAGGACAACGGGGAAAATGTCTCCAGGTCATGTCAGAGACCTTTGTGACAGCCCCTTCCATCACAGGCCCAGAGGCCAAGAGGAAAAAATGCTTTCATGGGCAGGGCCAAGGTCCCTCCTGCTGTGTGCAGCCTAAGGACTTGGTGCTCTGCATCCCAGCTGCTCTAGCCATGACTAAAAGGGGTCAAAGTACAGCTCATGCCATTGCTTTATAGAGTGCAAGCCCCAAGCCTTGGCAGCTTCAACATGGTGTTGAGCCTGAGGGTGCACAGAAGTTAAGCATTGAGGTTTTGGAACCTCTGCCTAGATTTCAGAGAAAGTATGGAAAGGCCTGGATGTCTAGGAAGAAGTTTGCTGCAGAGGCAGGGCCCTCATGGAGAACCTCTGCTGGGCAGTGCATAAGGGAAATGTGGGTTTGAAGCCCCCATGCAGAGTCCCCACTGGGGCATTTCCTAGTGGAGCTGTGAGAAGAGCGCCACTGTCCTCCAGACCCTAGAATGGTAGATCCACTGACAGCTTGCACCATGCAACTGGAAAAGCCACAGACACTCAATGCCAGCCTGCAAAAGCAATCAGGAGGTAGGCTGTACTCCACAAAGCCACAGGGTTGGAGCAGCCCACAGCCATGGAAACCTACCTCTTGCATCAGCATGACATGGATGTGAGACATGAAGTCAAAGGAGATCATTCTGGAGCTTTTGACTGCTGCTGGACTTCAGACTTGCATGAGGCCTGTAGCCCCTTTGTTTTGGCCAATTTCTTCCTTTTGGAATGGGTGTATTTACCCAATGCCTGTACCCCCATTGTATCTAGGGAACAATTAACTTGCTTTTGATTTTACAGGCTCATAGGCAGAAGGGACTTGCCTTGTCTCAGATGAAGCTTTGAACTTGGACTTTCGAGTTAATGCTGGAATGTGTTAAGACTTTAGGGTACTGATGGAAGGGCATGATTGTGTTTTCAAATGTGAGGACGTGAGATTAGGGAGGGGCTGGGGTGGAATGATATGGTTTGTCTGTGTCCCCACCCAAATCTCATCTTGAATTGTAGTTTCCATAATCCCCAAATGTCAAGAGGGGGACCCGGTGGGAGGTAATTAAATCATGGGGGCAATTACCCTCATGTGGGTAGTGATAGTGAGTGAGTTCTGGCAAGATCTGATGGTTATGTAGGGGCTTTTCCCCCTTTTGCTTGGCACTTCTCCTTGCTGCCACATGTGAAGAAGGATGTGTTTGCTTCTCCTTCCACAATGGTTGCAAGTTTCCTGAGGCCTCCCCAGCCAGGCTGAAGTGTGAGTCAATGAAACCTCTTTTCTTTACAAGTGACCCAGTCTCAGGTATTTCTTTATTAACAGCATGAGAATGAAATAATACACATACAATCCAATTCTCCAGTTTTAAACACACTATTAAATGAGTTATAACAAATGTAATACATTTATTTAACTACTACCACAATGAAGACATAGAAGCTTTCCAGCATCCTAAAAAGTTCTGGTGCCTCTTTGTAGTCAGTCTCCTTGCCTGGCTCCTGTTTCTTGGCAACCAATTATTTTCTGTTCTTTCACTATAGTTTTGCCTTTTCTAAAAATTGGAATCATAGAGAATGAAGCATTTTGTGTCTTAGTTCTTTCACTTAGCCTAATGCCTTTGCAATGCATCCAAATTTTTATGTGTATTAACATTTTATTCCTTTTATTTTTGAGCAGTATTTCATTATTTGAGTAAACCATAGTGTGTTTATTCAGTTGATGGATGTTTGAATTGTTACAAGGATTTGGTTACTATGAATAAAGTTGCTATTAATATTTATCTATAAAGCTTTTTTATTTTTATTTTTATTTTTTATTATACTTTAGGTTTTAGGGTACATGTGCACAATGTGCAGGTTTGTTACATATGTATCCATGTGCCATGTTGATTTCCTGCACCCATCAACTCGTCATTTAGCATTAGGTATATCTCCTGATGCTGTCCCTCCCCCCTCCCCCCACCCCACAACAGTCCCTGGAATGTGATGTTCCCCTTCCTGTGTCCATGAGTTCTCATTGTTCAGTTCCCACCTATGAGTGAGAACATGCAGTGTTTGGTTTTTTGTCCTTGTGATAGTTTACTGAGAATGATGTTTTCCAGTTTCATCCATGTCCCTACAAAGGACACGAACTCATCATTTTTTATGGCTGCATAGTATTCCATGGTGTATATGTGCCACATTTTCTTAATCCAGTCTATCGTTGTAGGACATTTGGGTTGGTTCCAACTCTTTGCTATTGTGAATAGTGCCGCAATAAACATACGTGTGCATGTGTCTTTATAGCAGCATGATTTATAGTCCTTTGGGTATATACCCAGTAATGGGATGGCCGGGTCAAATGGTATTTCTAGTTCTAGATCCCTGAGGAATCGCCACACTGACTTCCACAATGGTTGAACTAGTTTACAGTCCCACCAACAGTGTAAAAGTGTTCCTATTTCTCCACATCCTCTCCAGCACCTGTTGTTTCCTGTTTTTTTAATGATGGCCATTCTAACTGGTGTGAGATGGTATCTCACTGTGGTTTTGATTTGCATTTCTCTGATGGCCAGTGATGATAATCAATGTACAAAAATCACAAGCATTCTTGTACAACAATCACAGACAAACAGAGAGCCAAATCATGAGTGAACTCCCATTCACAATTGCTTCAAAGAGAATAAAATACCTAGGAATCCAACTTACAAGGGATGTGAAGGACCTCTTCAAGGAGAACTACAAACCACTGCTCAATGAAATAAAAGAGTATACAAACAAATGGAAGAGCATTCCATGCTCATGGGTTGGAAGAATCAATATCGTGAAAATGGCCATACTGCCCAAAGTAATTTATAGATTCAATGCCATCCCCATCAAGCTACCAATGACTTTCTTCACAGAATTGGAAAAAACTACTTTAAAGTTCATATGGAAGCAAAAAAGAGCCCGCATCGCCAAGTCAATCCTAAGCCAAAAGAACAAAGCTGGAGGCATCACGCTACCTGACTTCAAACTATACTACAAGGCTACAGTAACCAAAACAGCATGGTACTGGTACCGAAACAGACATATAGATCAATGGAACAGAACAGAGCCCTCAGAAATGATGCCGCATATCTACAACTATCTGATCTTTGACAAACCTGACAAAAACAAGAAATGGGGAAAGGATTCCCTATTTAATAAATGGTGCTGGGAAAACTGGCTAGCCATATGTAGAAAGATGAAACTGGATCCCTTCCTTACACCTTATACAAAAATTAATTCAAGATGGATTAAAGACTTAAATGTTAGACCTAAAACCATTAAAATCCTACAAGAAAACCTAGGCAATACCATTCAGGACATAGGCGTTGGCAAGGACTTCATGTCTAAAACACCAAAAGCAATGGCAACAAAAGGCAAAATTGACAAATGGGATCTCATTAAACTAAAGAGCTTCTTCACAGCAAAAGAAACTACCATCAGAGTGAACAGGCAACCTACAGAATGGGAGAAAATTTTTGCAACCTACTCATCTGACAAAGGGCTAATATCCAGAATCTACAATGAACTCAAACAAATTTACAAGAAAAAAACAAACAACCCCATCAAAAGGTGGGCAAAGGACATGAACAGACACTTCTCAAAAGAAGACATTTATGCAGCCAAAAAACATATAAAGCTTTTTTAAATAGACATAGATTTTCTGTTCTCTTGGGTAAATAACTAGGAGTGACATTGCTAAGTAATGGGTGGTAGTGGTATCTCATTACGATTTTAATTTGCATTTCCAGAGTGCCTAATAATGCTTATTGAAATTTTATATAGCTTCTTTGCTTCAATATTTGTTCAAATCTTTCTCTATATTAATTGGTTTGATTGTGTTCTTATTAATGAGATATAAACGTTCTTTTAAATATTTTAGATCCAAGTCCTTTATGAGATACAGCTTTTCAAATATTTTCTCCCACTCTTAGGTTGCCTTTTTATTTCCTTACCAATGTTAACCATGTTTTTTAAACAGCTAAACTTGTAAATTTTTTCTTTTATGGTTAATTTGTTTGTCTGCTTAAGAAATTGCTGCCTAACCCAGCTCACAAGTATTTTCTCCTACTTTCTACTTGAAGTTTTAAAATTTTTTCTCTTACATTTGTGTATATGATCTATTTCATTTTGTTTGCTTATGGGAATTTTTAAGGGTTACAATGTAGACTTTTTCATACAATAATGAATAATTACAGCACAATTAAGTTTGTTGAGAAATGTTTCGTATCTCAGCATGTGTTCTATTTTGCTAAATGTTTTAAGTGCACTTGAAAATAATGTGTATTCTGCTGTGTTGGGTGGAGTGTTCTATAAATGTCGGATCTTGCTACTTTATAGTATTGTTCAAACATTCCATACACTTATTGATTTTCTTTTCATGTATTCTGTCAAATAGTAAGTCGAAGTGTCCTACTGTAACATTGGAATTACCATTTTTTAGTTCTTTCTTATTTTGCTTTGTATTTTTTAAACACTTGGTTTGTAGGCATACACATTTAAAATCGTATCCACTTGATAATTTAACCTCTTTTCATTATGAAATATAGCTAACCATTGAACAATGGAAGGATTAGCATGCTAACTCCCTGCACAGTAAAAATCAGGGTATAAATTTTGAATCTCCAAAAACAAATCTGTTAATGGCCTACTTTTGACTGGAAGCCTTACTGATAACATAAAGAGTTGATTAACTCCTATTTTGTATGTTAAATGTATTACATACTGTGTTCTTAAAGTAATTTAGAGAAAAGAAAATGTTATTGAGAAAACCATAAGCAAGAAAAAGTATATTTATTATTTATTAAGTGAAAATGAATCATCATAAAGGTCTTTACCCTCATAGTCTTCAGGTTGAGTAGGCTGAGGAGGAACAGTAAGAGGAGAGGTTGGTCCTGCTGTCTGAGGGGTGACAGAGACAGAAGAAAATTGTCATAATTGGACCTGCACAGTTTAAAACCATGTTATTCAAGGGTCAACTGTATTCTTCTTTATCTATGAAAGTATTCTTTCTTCTAAGACTAATTATCCTAATAACATAAATACCCCTCCTTTCCTTTGATTATCATTTGCATATTTTTGATATCTTTTTACTTATGATCTGTGTATACTTAATGTGGTTTTCATGGAATATAGTCAGTCTTTTTAAGGGGATTATATTTTATCTCTACTATTGAGATAGATGACAAATAGGTAGATAACATATTCATGTATAATATATTAATCTCTAGGAGTTTCATTTTTGTATTTATATATGTTCCATTTCTGTCTTCACCATGTCTGCTATTTCTTCTACACTCTTTAGCATATGGAACATATTTGTAATTGATCTTTTAAGGTGCTTGTCTGCTAATTCAATCATCTCATTTCTGGGCTTGTGTATTTATTGGTAAATGGATTATAACTTTTTGCTTCTTTCCATGGCTTGCAATTTTTCACTGGGAGCCTGGAACTGTGATTATTACTGTATTGCATAATACATTCCGTTGCATTTCTTTAAAGAGCCTTTGACTCTCTTCTAGCACAGAGTTAATTACTTATAATGAAAACAGTCCTTTCAGAACTTAGTTTTAAACTTTGTTAAGGAAGGTCCAAAATAGTCTTTATTCTAAAATTAGTTAAATCTCACTAAAATGGTGATATTCTTCTGAGTTCCTGCCTGGTAGAAACACAGATTAGTCTCACCCTTGTATGAGTTCTAGGAACAAGATTACTATTTCTAGTGGTTCTTTTCTCAGCTTTTGGTAAACTTATCTTTGTATAGCTCCCTCCTCTTCAGTATTTGGTCCCTCAAATTCTAGCTGCCCAAATTTCCGTTAACATTAATGTTTATCTTACCAACTCAGTAAGATCGCTGGGCTCCATTTGATTTGACACTTTCTACCCTATGGCTTGGAAACTCAATAAGCTGGAGTAATCATAAAGTCTCATTTGTTTATCTCATGGACCACAGTCTTGCACTGACTGTTGACCAATGCCTGAAAATAATAGTTAATAATATATTTTATCCAGTTTTATAGTAGTTTATTATAGGAAGGCTGTTCTCATAACTGTGAATCCTTTTACCAGGTCTTTTTAAGTTATAATATTTTACATGCTGTTTCAGAATCTAAGTTTGTTTCTACCACTTAGCGGCTGTGTAATCTCAGCAAATTGCTGAACTTTATTACAATTACCTGGGACTAGCTCTGTGAATAACAGGGAAGTGAGTCCTAAAGTGGCTTAGAATTTTCGTTAAAAAGCCAAAGTCCTGATGAGTATTTGAGTATAAATTCTGGCTCTTCTGCATAGCTCTGACCCTTATTTCCATAATATTTAAAACTTGTCATAAAATTGTGCCTATTTTATAGAATCCTGGTGAAAAGTAAACAGATAATGTGTGTTGAGAACATAGTGCAGTAGATATCTGCTACATTTTTGTGCCACATTTTACTGCACAAAGATATTACTATTTTCAAATTAAATCTCCATTAATGTATTTTAGTGAAAAATATGCTTTAAAATATGGTGTAAAATTCTCCAAATTTTTATGTTGCTTTTATTTTCACTTGAGGTCCCCTTGCTTTTCTTCTATTATTTTTCCAGGACTGTCGTGGCCTCCAAAAACAGGGCTCTATCCTTCCTGCTGATGCATCTTTGTTCTTACCCAGGCTTCCTCTGGCCTCATGACACTACATTTTTCCTCTCCCCAGAAGAAAGCCAATATATATTTTATAATTTTAAGCTATCTTTGTGTGCTTCATTCTAACCCCTAAACCAAACTTATTATGGTTTTTTTCTAAATATATTATAGAAAAAAATATAAGGAACTCTTTGACAATCGAAATGACATATGGTAGAGTGATCAAGCTTTTGGCCAAAACACACCCTTCTGGGTTGGTACCTGAAACCCATGATGGAGGCAGAAAAACTAACCAGGCAGCATATTTCTATAGAGTAGAAGAGCCACTCAACACTAAAGTTGAAGACAAAACACAGTAGTTTGAAAGTAAACATGATGAACACATTATGCTTCTAGGTAACCTAAAATCAATGTCCCAGAGAATTTTTTTTACAAAAGATTGAGCATAGTTTGTCCATGTGCTGATTTGCTCTGTCATGCTTTCAAGTCCTGTCCACACCTAATCTTGATTCCCTGAGATTTGCAAGTTTTTACAGAGGAATTCCTGTAACTCTAGTGTCGGGGAAAAGTTAACACATAATAGCGTGAATGTTTTTGTGTGAAATACTTTATACTTTAGAAGTGGAAAAATGGGTTAACCTCAACATAACAAATTTTGTGAACTAATGTGGTGCTTCTAATCCTTAACTACATTTTCATTCTTTTATGACTATGTAGTATTCCATGTTGTATATGTACCAAAATTTTTCTATCCAAACCAATAGCACTATGATGAACATTCGAGCACATGTGTAGTTTTGGTAGAATAATTAATTTTCCTTTGGGTATATACCCAGTAATGGGGTTACTAGGTCAAATAATAGTTCTCCTTGAAGTTCTTTGAGAAATCTTCAGACAGCTTTCCACAGTGGCTGAACTAATTTGCATTCCATTCAACAGTGTATGAGCCTTCCCTGTTCTCCACAGTCTCACCAGCATCAGTTATTTTTTAACTTTTTAATAATACACATTCTGACTTGTGTGAGATAGTATCTCATTGTGGTTTTGATTTGTATTTATTTTCTGCACAATAAAAGAAACTATCAACAGAGTAAACAGACAGCCTACAGAAAGTGAGAAAACATTTGCTAACTTTGAGTCTGACAAAAATCTAATATCCAGAATCTGCAAAGAACTTAAATCACAAGCAAAAAACAAATAACCCATTAAAAAGCGGGCAAACAACATGAACAAACACTTCACAAAAGAAGACGTACAAGCAGGTTGTACATCTTCAAAAAACCTATATAAAACATGAAAAAATGTTCAATATCACTAATCATCAGAGAAAGGCAAATCAACTACACTTTGATTGTAATTATATATTTGCTGCTATTGTTTCACTGAACTTGGTCTTACTTTGTCTTGCTCTCCTATACATGGAGCCTGCTCATGAGTCATGGTTTGCCTCTTTTACTCCTTATAACCCAGTGTTTACATAATCCTGAAAACTTCACTCTCTGTGACTTCTCACAACGTATTCTGACTTCTATACAGCCTCTCTGGATGTCCTGCATTGTCTACACATCTGACTTTTATGAATTAAAATTTGAGCTGATGCTTTTCTTTTGGGAGCATCCCTCTTTCTGAGTTATTTTACCCGAGATCAAGCCTGTGTAGTCCTGGCTTGCAAGATCCTGCATGTCCCTTTCCCCTGATTGAACTATTCTGTCATTATCCATTGCCACGAAAAGATATGTTTGCCATTGAATATTACCTGCCGCTTATTTAATAAAATCTAGACATCCAGGGTAATGTATAGCATAGTTTATTTGTAGCCTCAGGTTCTTGTCTTTTACTATCACTGTAGTGCTATCACTATACCACTTCTATCAGTGTGCTCCACATTGGATGATTATTTCGAACATGTTCACAGTCTGTCTTCTCTCTGATTTCCCTTTATCTCAAATGCCCAACCCAGACATCAGCCCATTTACTAAAATTAACCTCATTTATTTTAGTTTTTGCTATCTCTCCATTCTCCATAGCACACTGTTATCTTTAAAATCATATAGACATATGTTCTTCAGGAAATTGAAAGACAAAGACTGCAAAAAAAAAAAAAAAGTTTCACAGTGTCCTTTATTCCCTTTTTAGCATCAATGCCTAAAACCACCCAGATATTTCCCACAGAATGTGCCAGCTTTTAGATATGAGAGGAGTTTTTTTGTTGTCCAGAACATTCCTGGAATTTGGGCCTGTCATTACTCAGTCATTTATCAATGACAAGGCATAGAAATACTCTCCCTTATGGCATGCACTGTTTCTACAGAGACATGATGAGGAAGGGAGATAATCACTGTATTACTTTGCCTGGGGCAGAAATTATGAACCAATGGTAAATCCAAATATAATTATCTATTGTTTTATATGTAAAACAATAGGACAGGAAAGAGTCTGTAATTTCCCTACTTTGCTAAAGATAAAGAACCTGTTATCAATAAAAGAAAAAAGGACATAGGCTAGATGATCTCTGGCCATAGAACTCTGACCTGCACATTTTGAAGCAACCTGTTTGGGAAGCTAGAGTACAGCTTCTGAGCAATTAGTCCAGAATGATCAGAAGTTTGTCAATCGCTGCTAGCTTCCCTGTATTTTTCATCTGCTTGCAATTCAGGGCCAACCACAGAAAGTTAAAGTTAAATAAGATGCCCACTTCTAGTTAGCCCACCTCCAATTTCCCCATGCCAGCCACCTCCAATCAGTTCTAAGTTTCATGCCTGAAGCCTTTTTGTCTGTACAACACAAAGCTTTCCAAATCTTCTGTTTGCCTTTGAATCTCTGCGAAATGCGTGTGATGGTGGCTGACTCCTTTGCCATAGCAATCTCTGAAGAAATAGCGTTTGGTTATTCTCATGGGATTGGTCTTCACTTATTTCTACAAGATGACATTGTCAACAGGTTTCAGGATTCATCTGGGATTTTTTGAAGGATTCCTTATTACATCATTCATTTGGATCATGCCTAAAAACTGCATTTTCTCTGAAGCTGCTCTTATTTCCAAAGTAAGTGATTGCATCTCATTTCAAATTGTATAAAGTAGAATCTTGTAGCATTAGCCATTTCAGAATGTAAACTCCTCTAGGGCAGGATATGCAACATTTCTATGAGACTCAAATGCCATTATCAAAATTGATTTAAACATATAAAATGCTCAAAGCTGGGACTGGACCCTGGGAGCATAAAATTTAGAGGATGAAAACATTTTACACGGGCTATTGCAACAGGTGAAAGGTTTTTTAACACTGGAGTGAAGTACTGGAAAATTACTGGAGGATGTTGGGGGAGGGTTGATCAATGTGGATCACACTGTGGAGCACACTGAGCTATTCTTGAGTTTGCAAATATTTTCCACTGTGATTCGGCCATCTGTGTTTCTTAATTGGCACCTTTCTAAGTTAGGCTTCTACCCTCACACAGAGGCTGGGAGATAGAAGTACTATTACTCTATCACCTTTAATGTTTACATTTCAAAAAGATGGATCCCAGGTCCTTGAGAAAGATATTGTCTGGATTGGGAAACTAGCAAGATGCTGGGATAAGGTTTATATACGTTTCAAAGGGGCAAAGAAATGATCTGCAGTTGTAAGTTTTCTAAAGTAAATACCCCAAGAAAGGCAGCCCAGAGGACTACAGTCAGGAAATCTTTCTACTAAAGTTGAGTCAAGCTGAAAGCAATGTTGAGACAGTCTTGTTCAGTAAGTTGTATCATTTCCTTCCTTCAGAATGATTGCCCTTATTTTCTATTCCTTTGAAGAAATGTCCCAAATACTGTTGTAGAAATCCAGAATTTAGGTTTGAGTACCCAGTGCTCGGTAAGCCAAACACTGACACATTAGCACTTAGGAGCAGAGAATGTTTATTTGATTTGGCCAAAGTGAAGGGGCAGGAGGCAAACTCTCAAATTGAACCTGCATTTGAACATAACTGGGGATTTTATGAGTAAGATACGAATGCGGGGCATCAGATTTCTGGATGATCAAAGCTGCTTGCATCGCTCAGCTGATCAAACTTCTGGATGCCATCAAGGAGGTCTGCATGACCTAAGGATTATTGTTGTTTAAGAGAAAAACATGTTCATTAGTCTTGCAAGTAGCCCCTGGGGGTTAAAATATGACATTATTAATGTCTACCCTCTACCTAAATGACTACATGATAGCAATCATGAATGAAAGAAGAAAAGGACAAAAAGAAAGGAAAATAAGTAAAACAAACATCTTATAATTTGTATAATATAGGCTCAGTTGCAATGCCCTTTATTCCCTTTTCTTTTGTCTTGCTAAATGTGGAACAGGCTTTCAGCTGCAGCCAACATTTACATAAGTGAATTGTGACATTTTATACTCCAAAAGGAGTCTCTCAAGAGTTTAGTAAGTATAAGACAATGAAGACAAAATATTTAAGAACATCTACTCTTGCACACTGAAAATTATAAAATATTGCTGAAAAAATTGAGGATGTAAATAAACGCAAATAAACCCAATGTTCATAGATTAGAAGACTTAATATTATTAAGATGTCTGTTGCACACAGAGCAATCTATAGATTCAATGCAATCTCTACCCAAATTCCAGAAATGTTTTTGCAGAAATAGAAAAATCCATCCTAAAATTCATATGGAATCTCATGGGATGCAGAATAGCCAAAACAATGGTAAAAAATAAAAATAGGCTGGGTGTGGTGGCTCATGCCTATAAGCCCAGCACTTTGGGAGGCTGAAGCGGGTGGATCATGAGGTCAGGAGTTCAGGATCAGCCTGGCCAAGATGGTGAAACCCTGTCTCTACTAAAAATACAAAATTAGCCTGGTGTGGTGGCAGGCACCTGTAATTCCAGCTACATGAGAGGCTGAGGCAGGAGAATCGCTTGAACTCGGAGGACGCAGGTTACAGTGAGCTGAGATCGCACCACTGCACTCCAGCCTGGGAGACAGAGTGAGACTCTGTCTCAAAATAATAATAATAAAATAATAATACTAATAAAAATAAAGATAAAAAAGTTAGAGATGTCACATTTCCTGATTTCAAATCTACATAGCTATAGTAATCAAAGCAGTGTGATGCTGTCATAAAGACAGATATATAGATACATGGAATATAATAGAGAACTCAGAAATAAACTTTTATATATACATTCAAATTGCATTTGACCAAAGTGGCAAATGAATCAATGCCGAAAAGACAAACAGTGTTGGGGAAACTGGATAGCCACATGCAAATGAATAAAGTTAGAAACATACTTTATTTCATATACAAAACATTAACAAACTGGATCAAAGAGCTAAACTATAAGATCTAAAGCAATAAAACTCAGGAGAAAACAGAGGAAAAGCTTCATAATATTGTATTTGGCAATAATTTCTTGAATATAATACCAAAAGCACAGGAAACAAAAGAAAAAATAAATTGGACTTCATCCAAATTAAAATGATTTCTGTGTCAAAATATACTATGAACAGAGTGAAAAAAATACATAAAATGAGTGAAAATATTTGCAAATTACATATATGGTAAGAGATTAATATCCACCATATATTAAAAACTGCCAAAGCTCAAGAACCAAATATACCCAATTCAAAATGGGCAAAGGGCTTAAATAGACATTTCTTCAAAGGTTTACAAATGTCCAATAAGCACAAGAAAAGATGTTCAACATCATCAATTATTACAGGATGAAAATCAAAATTCACACCCATTAGGATGGCTATTAACAACAACCACAACAACAAATACAACCAGGAAATGATAAGTGTTGGTATAAATGTGGAGAAATTGGAACCCTTGTACATTGCTGATGAGAAGGTCAAATGGTGCAGCCACTGTGTCAAACAGTCTGGTGGTTTCTCAAAAAATTAAAGATAGAATTACCTTACTATCCAGGAATTCCAATTCTGGACATATACACAAAAGAATTGAAAACAGGGACTGGAACAGACGATCTGTACATCTGTGCTAATAGCAGCATTATTAACAACAGCTGAAAGGTGGAAATAACTCAAATATCCCTTAATGTATAAACTAATAAACAAATGCAGTACATACATACAGTGACATACTCAGCCTTAAAAAGTAGGATAATTCTGACACATGTTACAACATGAATAATCCTTAAAGACATTATACAAATTGCAATAAGCCATTCACTAATGGACATAGATTATATAATTCTACTTATTATATGAGACACCTAAAATAATCAAATTCATAGAGACAGAAAGTAGGATGGTGGTTGCCAGGGGCTGGAAGCTTGGGGAGGGAGAATGGAGAATTGTTGTTTAATGAGTATGAAGTTTCAGTTTGGGAAGATGAAAAAGCTCTGTAGATACATGGTAGGAAAGGGTGTACAACAATGTGAATGCACTTAATGCCACTGATGTGTGTACTTAAAATGGTTAAAATAGTAAATTTTATGTATATTTTAGTACAATGAAAAATAGTTAATGTCATTTGAAGGAGAAAATAACCAAGACTACAGAGAATTAATCTCGATATTTATATGGTGGATCGCAACTACTTGGTTAGCATCAAGTCAATTCCATTCATAAACATTTGATAAAGGGTAAAATATTTGAAAAAAAAGACACTAAATTGTACTTCTGCTTTGCAATATTTATTCTGGAGATTTTAGATCTTTTTTATTGATTAATTCATTTGTTTTAGAGTTACAGGCATAATTTTTGTTATTGTGTTTCATTTTACTGTGCTTCACAGATATGATACTTTTTACAACTTAATGGTTTGTGGCAATCTTGCATTGGGCAAGTCTATCAGCACACTTTTTTCAATAGCATGTGTTTACTTTGTGTCTTTGTGTCACATTTTGGTAATTTTTTAAATATTTCAAACCTTTTCATTATTATATATCTGTGATGGTGATCTGTGATCTGTGGTCTTCGATGTTACTATTGTAATTATTGTGGAGTACCACAAAATACACCCATATAGGAAGACAAATTTCATCAACAAATGTTGTGTGTGTTCTGACTGTTCAACCAGCTTTCCGTTCTCCCATTTCTCTCCCTCTTCAGGCCTCCCTATTCCCTGGGATATGAAATATTAAAATCAGTCCAATTAATAACCCTACGATGGCCTCTAATTGTTCAAATGAAAGGAAGAATCACACATCTCTTGCTTTAAATGAAAAGCTAGAAATGATTGAGCTTGGTGAGGAAGGCATGCTAAAAGCTAAGATAGCTTAAAAGCTAGGCATCTTTCACCAGTTAGCCAAGTTGTGAACACAAAGGAAAAGTAATTGAAGCAAAAGTGCTACTCCAGTAAACACACAAATCATAAGACAGTGAAACAGCCTCATTGCTGATAGGAAGAAAGTTCCAGAAGTCTGGATAGAAAATCAAACCAGGCACAAAATTCCCTTAAACCGAAGCCTGGTTAAGAGAAAGGTTCTAAGTCTCTCCAATTCTATGAAGACTGAGGGAGGTGAGGAAGCTACAGAAGGAAAGTTTGAAATAGCAGAGGTTGGTTCATGAGGTTTAGGGAAAGAAGCCATCTCCATAACACAAAAGTGCAAGGTGAGGTAACAAGTGCTGATGTAGAAGTTGCCGCAAGTTATCCTGATTATCTAGCTAAGATTATTGATGAAGATGGCTACACTAAACAATGTATTTTCAATGGATGCAAAACATCCTTCTGTTGGAAGAAGATGCCATCTAGGACTTTCATAGCTAAAAAGGAGAAGTTGATGCCTGGCCTCAAATCTTCAAAGGATAGGCTGACTGTCTTGTTAGGGGTTAATGTAGCTGGTGACTTTAACTTGAAGCCAATGTTCATTTACCAGCCTGAAAATGTTAGAGCTCTTAAGAATGATGCTAAATCTCCTCTGCCCATGCTCTATAAGTAGAACAACAAAGCCTGGACAACAGCACTTCTGTTTAAGCATGGCTTACTGAATATTTTAAGCCCACTGTTGATACCTGCTGCGCAGAACCAAAAAATACTGTTTTCAAAATATTACTGCTTATTGACAATGCACCCAAGCACTCTGATGGAGATGCACGAGGAGATGAATGTCGTTTTCCTGCCTGCTAACACAACATCAATTCTGCATTCCATGAATCAAGTAGTAATTTTGACTTTCAAAAGTCTTATTGAAAGTCTAATAAGACTTTCAAAAGTCTTATTATTTAAGAAATACATTTCATAAGGCTATAGCTGCTATAGTCATTCCTCTGAGAAATCTGGGCAAAATAAATTGAACACCTTCTGAAAATGATTCACCATTCTAGATGCCATTAAGAACATTTATAATGCATGAAACTGTCAAAAATAAACTTTAGCAGAAATCTGGAAGTTTATTTCAACCTTCATGAATTACTTCGGGGGGTTCAATATTTCAGTGGAGAAAGTGACTACAGATATGGTAGAAATAGCAAGAGAACTAGAATTAGAAGGGGAGCCTGAAGGTGTGACTGAATTGCTGCAGTGACATGGGAAAACTTGAATAGATAAGTTGCTTCTTATGGATGAGCAAATAAAATGTTTGTTTGTTTGTTTGAGATGGAATCTACTCCTGGCTGTGAGCATTTTTGAAACGACAACAAGTAATTTAGTATATTTATAAACTTAGTTGATACAGCAGAGGCAGAGTTTGAGAAGAACAACTCAAATTTTGAAAGAACCTCTACTGAGGGTAAAAATGCTATCAAATAGCATCGCATGCTACAGAGAAATCTTTCATCAAAGAAGAGTCAATCAGTGTTGCCAACTTCATTGTTGTCTTATTTTAAGAAATTGCCACGGGCACTCCAGCCTATGGCGACCACCACATCCTGATCAGTCAGCAGCCATTAATATTGAGGTAAGACTCTCTACCAGCATAAAGATTACAATTAGCTGAAGGCTCAGATGATCTTTAGCATTTTGTAGCAACAAAGTATTTTTAAATTCAGATGCGTAAATTTTTTTAAAGTCAATGCCTTTGCACACTCAATAGACTACAGTATAATGTAAATATAATTTTTTTATACACTAAGAAACAAATAAGCTGCGTAACTCCCTTTATTGAGATATTCACTTTATTTCAGTGGTCTGGAACTGAACCTGCAATATCTCCAAAGTACGCCTGTACTTAGACTCAGTCTTGGCATTTCAGGGCATTGTGAATCTTCATTTAGGTGAGTTAATGTGCTACTTGCTACTGTGTAATCTTGGGCTAGTCACTTAACCTTCTTGAAAAGAAAAATAAAAATGTATAGTTAGCTTGAGAGTATAATTATATCTAATGGCTAAAATATGCTTAGCATATGCAGTAATTTATTAATAAATATTAGGATTTTTGTTGTATTAAACCTAAATGGATTCTATATGCATTTCAGACTATTAAAACATTTTCTATAATTGCCTTTAATGAAGCATAACATACATGAAACCAAATCAATGATGAAGACAATTCTGTGAAAGCAGAGGTCAAAAGAGTTGCTTTCACTGACTATGTAATTCCATTCAATTAGTTTGAGTTGTACCCATCACTTTTCATAGACCAAATCAAGTTTAGACATCTTAGGTATACAGACATCTATATTCTCATAATGCTGCAATGGAGAAGATTTCACATCCATTTATTCTAATTTAAACTAGAAATCTTATGCTTTTATATAAAAGATCGATATTCAAATATTCTACTGGCGTTATTCACTATAATGTAATAAAATATCTGAGCCCTACTGACCACATTGAAAATGAATACCATAGTTACTGGCAGCAGAAAATTAGCATGTGATTATAAACATCAGTAGTTATTATGCCTCCTTCCCAATTATCTGGGCATATAATAAAATACTTGTGATATTTATACAAAACCCCCCAAACTAACCATTAAGGTATTATTGTAATACAATATAGTTGGTAGTTTCATGACAATGAATATTATGATTATACAGTGGTATTTTTGGTCTAAACTCATAATGATGGTGTGCCTTTCTTATAAACTGTTATAAATTAAAATAGAAAAAGGGGGTTTTAAATTTTATAAGCAACATGGGCAAAATAATACATAATGGAGGCCTTGGGTTGTATAAATTACAGCATGAGATGATCTTACTAGTTTTAGTAAATTGAGAGATATATTGACTTTCTGAAAAAAAATACAGAACCACAGTTTTTCATCTATTTCTTTATACTTTCAGTAAACACTCATGGTATGACTGAGTTCATATATCAAATAAATAAAATATAAATAAAACTATACAGAATGCTTCAATTTGTTCTCCCACAGGATTTTTTTTTTTTTTGGTAACATCCTTTCTATGTCAAGGGAATCATTTTATTTATTTCCAGAAAGATTATTACCTTCTCTGTTATCTTTACTTTTGTAAGGATGCCAGAGTTTGTGGACCCCAGGAGGTCTTGTTTCTCTGCATTTTTGGGGGGCGTTGAGAGAAGAGTGCTTAGAAGGAGAGCCTCTCTGTGCATACAATAACAAAAGAGATTCTGCTATTTGCTGATGCAGTAAGAATCTCCAAGATTCAGGTGGTAATTTCACTGTGAATTGTAATCATGGTCTGTGCTGCATGTGGAAAAGGCCTTGATTTCATTTGTAGAAAAAATAGTTTACCACTTTTCTCCAAATAGGTTCCAAACTTTTCCATTATTTATACACAGGAGGCCATTAAATTTGTGTTAGAATAACTTCAGCAAGGCTTCAGAATACAAAATCAACATATAAAAATCAGTAGGATTCCTGTACACCAACAATATCCAATCCGAGAGCCAAATCATAAACACAATCCCGTTCACAATTGCCAAAAAAAAAGAATAAAATACGTAGGAATACAGCTAATCGGGGAGGTGAAAGACGTATACAGTGAGAATTACAAAACACTACTCAAAGAAATCAGAGATAACATAAACAAAAGGGAAAATATTCCATGCTCAAGCATAGGAAGGATCAATATCATTAAAATCTCCATACTGCCCAAAGCAAATTACAGATTCAATGCTATTCCTATAAAACTACAAATGACATTCTTCACAGAACTAGAAAAAATGACTTTAAAATTCATATGGAACCAAAATAGAGCCCAAACAGCCATGGCAATCCTAAGCAAAAAGAACAAAGCAGGAGGCATCACCTTACATGACTTCAAACAATACTACAGGGCTACAGTAAACAAAACAACATGGTACTGGTACAAAAACAAACACATAGAACTATTCAACAGACGAGAGAGCCCAGAAATAAGGCCACACACCTACAAGGATCTGAGCTTCAACAACGCTGACAAAAACAAGCAATGGGGAAAGAATTCCTTAATAAATGGTGCTGGGATAACCGGATAGCCATATGCAAAAAATTAAAACTGAACTCCTTCTTTACACTATATACAAAAATCAACTCAAGATGGATTAAAGACTTAATTGTAAAACCCCAAACTATAAAAACCCTGGAAGACAACCTAGGCAATACCATTCTGGACACAGGAAGTGGATTTCATGGCGAAGATGCCAAAAGCAATTGCAATCAAAGCAAATATTGACAAGTGGGATGTAATTAAACTAAAGCTTCCACATAGCAAAAGAAACTGTCAAAGGAGTAAACAGACGACCTACAGAACGGGAGAAAATATTTACAAACTATTTTTTTTTAAATTTTTTGAGACGGAGTCATACTCTATCACCCAAGCTGGAGTACAGTGGCCTGATCTCAGCTCACTGCAGCCTGCACCTCCTGGGTTCAAGTGATTCTCCTGCCTCAGCCTTGTGAGTAGCTGGGATTACAGGTGTCTGCCACTATGCCTGGCTAATTTTGTATTTTTAGTGGAGACGGGGTTTCTCCATGTTGGTCAGGCTGGTCTCGAACTCCTGACCTCAGGTGATCTAAGTGCCTTGGCCTCTACAAACTGTGTTTCTGATGAAGGTCTAATATCCAGATTTTATAAGAAGCTTTAAAAAAATTACAAGCAAAAAAAAAAACATTAAAAAATGGGCAAAGGACATGAAGAGACACTTCTCAAATGATGGCATACATGCAGCCAAGAAGCTTATGAAAAATGCTCAGTATCACTAATCATTAAAGAAATACAAATCAAAACCACAGTGAAATATCTCACAGCAGTCAGAATAGCTATAATTAAAAAATAACAGATCTGGTGAGGTTGTGGAGAAAAACAAAGCTTATACACTTCCTGTGAGAGTGTAAATTAGTTCAGCTGTTGTGGAAAGCAGTTCAGTAATTCCTCAAAGAACTAAAAATAGAATTACCATTCAACCCAGCAATCCCATTATTGGGTATATACCCAGAGGAAAATAAATCATTCTATCATAAAGACACATGCATGCGTATGTTCATTGCAACATTGTTGTCAATAGAAAAGGCATGGAATCAACCTAAATGCCCATAGATGGTAGACTGGATAAAGAAATTGTGGTACACCCCGTCTCTACTAAAAATACAAAAAATTAGCGGGGTGTGGTGGCAGGTGCCTGTAGTCCAGCTACTTGGGAGGCTGAGGCAGGAGAATGGTGTGAACCTGGGAGGTGGAGCTTGCAGTGAGTGGAGATCGCGCTACTGCACTCCAGCCTGGGCGACAGAGCGAGACTCCGTCTCAAAGAAAAAAAAAAAAAGAAATTGTGGTACATATATACTATGGAATACTATGCAGCCATAAAAACAATGAGATCATGTCCTTTGCAGCAACATGGTTAGAGTTGGAGGTCATTATCTTTAGCGACTAATACAGGAACAGAAACCAAATGCCACATGTTCTCACTTATAAGTGGGAGCTAAATAATGAGAACACATGGAAACAAACAGGGGAACAACAGACCCTAGAGCCTACTTGAGGGTGGAGCATGAGAGGAGGGAGAGGATCAGAAAAAATACCTATTGGGTACTATGCTTACTACCTGGGTTATGATATAATCTGTACACCAAACCCCTGTGACACAAGTTTACCTATATAACAAACCTGAACATGTACCCCTGAAGCTAAAATAAAAGTTAAAAGAAAAAAATTGTGTTGGAAAATTGGATATCATACATTTTCTAAGGGAGCACACACATACATTATGCATATATACACAAAAGAACATTTCAAAAGAGAATCTAAGGGGAATCCTTTGTAAGCTAATGACTATTTCTGTGGATAAACACTGTGTTTCCTTTTACTCAGTTCAATTGTATTGAGTTATTTAAAAGACGGCAGCACTGGGCTCCCTGGCTCCCCACATCAGCTTCTGAAATACCCATCCTCCTTTAACGATAGATTCACAGAGTAGCTACAAATCATGATCACAGGAAAAGTAAAATGTTTATAAAAATAGAGGTGGAAAGTGCCAGACTAAATTCAGAGAACAGTGAAGACCACAGGAACACATTTAGAGAATTACGAGAGAATTACTAGTATGACTAGGGGCTCACTTCTTCAATTACTATGTGCCAAACCTGAACGCTTTGTGTTAAAACTGAAAAGCATCCACCGAACTTCCCTTGTTTCACATTCTTACTTTAGTTTTTTTACATAAAGAGAAAACGTATTACCATAAATGAAAGAACATTTGAAAGATAGAGCATATCACTATAGGAGAGAATATTTTTCTTTTCAAATCTATAGAAGTACGCGCAAGCTGTAGAGTAGTGTGCAAGAAAGAGACATTGAAAAGGTATTTGTTAGAATTTGGGGACATAATATTACATAGTGGAATTATGTATGGCATGAATTTGAACAACAGCAATTCAAATGGACATGGAAATAGAATAGAAAATAAAATAACAGCTGCTGAATTTTGTGGAATGTGGACAGAATATGTGGATTATTTGGATTAAGAATTCCACAATCAACATGCTGATTCT
Source organism: Nomascus leucogenys (assembly GCF_006542625.1). NCBI lineage: Eukaryota > Metazoa > Chordata > Mammalia > Primates > Hylobatidae > Nomascus > Nomascus leucogenys. The sequence continues at coordinate 55,989,992 of NC_044406.1, forward strand.
GATAGCTGTAAGATAACAATATTCCATGGAGTTCTATTGGGTGTAGAATTAGACAACTACTGTTACAGGAAAGGCAATGCAAAAGCAGGGCAATGAAGAAAAAAAATCCAGAGCAAATATAGGATGAAAACTATACTGCGGCTTTTCCCATATGTGAGTAATAAATTGTTAGCAGTTGTCACCCCAGTCACAATGTGGTTAGACTTCCATTAATTTTTAGCATATATGTAAATTCCTAAATTAATTATGGGTTAACAATCTATAGATTCATTTTTGCTTATTGCCAAAGCAACAACAGCATGCAAAGGACATAAAATTTCCACTTAGGGTCATAATATTCCATGCTTAAAGTAAAGTTAGAAAAATTTGAAAAGTAATCAATAGTAGAAACTCAGCTACTTAAAAAATAAAAAGATAAAAAGATTTAACTCTCCATCTCTGCAAATTTTGAAAACTGTAATTCAGTGCAGTACATGGGCACTGTCAGTATTTAACTGAGCCAATTAATGTTCTAGGTAATTTTAAACTTAGTTGTTCCTAGAAAGTGATGTACTGTTCTGTTTTGTTCACAGAGTGGGTAGCTTAAAAATAGAAATTATTTTTCCACAGTTCTGGAGCCTGGAATTTCAAGACTACAGTTTCTTAGTTTCTTAGTTTCTTCTAAGGTCTCTCTTCTTGGCTAGCAGATACCCTTTTGTCTTCACATGGTCTTTCCTGTGTGTCAGCATGCCCCTGTTGTCTCTTTGTATGTGTAAATTTCCTCTTCTGATAAGGCTATCACACAGATTGAACTGGAGCGCACACCAACAGCCTCATGTTGCTTTATTCAATTCTTTAGTGGGCCTTTCTCCAAATACAGTCACATTCTGAGGTACTGAGAGTTAAGGATGCAACATACGAATTTTGGAGGGGGACCTAATTCAGCTCCTAACAGTCATGACTATTGAAAATAATTCAAAGAGTACAGAAAGTTATAGGGTAAAAATTAAGAATCTCTCTCTGCTGTCCCCTGCCTCACTTACTAGAGGTAAGTTCAGTTACTATATTCTTAAATATTTGTGAAAGAGATTACCTAGCGATTCAATAAACATGTTATTTATTATTCCTGGACAAAAGGCTAGACTGTATTTCTATCTCCCTTACAGTTAGGTATGGCCATAGGACTGCATTTGGACCAATGAAATGTGACCCTAAGTGTTGTGCTACACTTTTAGGCCAGGCCCATAAAAACCTGCCAAGTGCATGCCTCTGTGTTCTTCCCTGTCAAGTTTAATACAGATCAGGATGTTGAAGATGGCAGAGCCCCATTTTGAAGGCGCCCAAATCACGACTTAGAAGTTTGAAACTCACTTAGAAAAGAAAGACACATTTTAAATGCTACGTAGGCAACAAATTAACTTCAATTTCCTTAAGCCTCTGAGATATGGGGACTTATCTGTTACAAGAGCTAGTATTATTATAACTAAAATTATAGAAGCATTCTAAATTTACACACATGCATGCATGTTTTCAATTATGCTACATAACTATTTCTTCAATGTGCCTTTTAAAATATTGTGCATCAAAGATCACTATCAAGAAAGTGAAAAGACAACCCAAAGAATGGGAAAAATATTTATAAGTCATGTATCTGATAAGGATCAAGCACAGAATATATAAAAAACTCCTACAACTCAAAAAAAACCCCAAATAACCCAATTATAAAATGAGCAAAGGATTGAACATATATTTATCCAAAAAATATACAAATTGTCAATAAGCGCATAAAAAGATTGCCAACATCATTAGTCATTTAAGAAAATACGAATGAAAAATGAGAGATTATTTTATTTCCACTACGATGGCTACAATAATTTAAAAAATAATAATAACAAATATTGGCGTGAATGTGGATAAATTATAACACTCATACATTGTGGGAACATAACATGGTTTGGCCACTGTGTAAAATAAGTTGCAGTTTCTTCAATAATTTAAAGGTAGAATTACTATAAGACCTAGCAATTCCCCTCCTAGGTATATACTAAAAAAATTGAAAACAGGTGTTCAAAGACTTGCGCATAAATGTTTATAGCAGCACTCTTCACACTAGCCAAAATGTGGAAATAACTAAATGTTCACCAATGGATGAAGGAATAAAAAAATTACAGTAGATTACTTTTTAATGGTTTTTTTTTAATGTAAATTTCTTTACGTTCCTTGTAGTCTCTGGATATTAGACCATTGTTGGATGGATAGATTGCAAAAATTTTATCCCATTCTGTAGATTGTCTGTTCACTCTGACAATAGCTTCTTTTGCTGTGCGGAAGCTTTTTAGTTTACTTTGTCAGTTTCTGCTTTTGCTGAAATTGCTTGTGGCATTTTCATTATGAAATCTTTTTCCTTGCCTATATCCTGAATGGTATTGCCTAGATTTTCTTCTAGGGTTTTTATAGTTTTGGGTTTGACATTTAAGTCTTTAATCCCTCTTGAGTTAATTTTTCTATATGGTGTAAGGAAGGGGTCCAGTTTCAATTTTCTGCATATGGCTAGCCAGTTATCCCAGCACCATTGATTAAATAAGGAATCTTTTTCCCATTGCTTGTTTTTGTCAGGTTTGTCAAAGATCAAATGGTTGTAGGTGTGCAGTCTTATTTCTGGGTTCTCTGTTCTGTTGGATAGTTCAATGTGTCTGTTCTTGTACCAGTACCGTGCTGTTTTGCTTACTGTAGCCTTGTAGAACAGACACTTCTCACAAAGAGACATACATGCAGTCAACAAACATATGAAAAAAAGTTCAACAACACTGATCATTAGAGAAATGCAAATCAAAACCACAATGAGATACCATCTCATACCAGTCAGAATGGTTATTATTAAAAAATCAAAAAACAGATGCTGGCAAGGTTGTGGAGAAATAGGAACACTTTTACACTGCTGGCGAGAGTGTAAATTAGTTCAACCATTGTGGAAGACAGTGTGGCAATTCCTCAAAGACCTAGAGGCAGGAATACAATTTAAAACCCAGCAATCCCATTACTGGTTATATACTCAAAGGAATATAAATCATTGTATTATAAAGATACATGAACATGTATGTTCATTGTAGTACTATTCACAATAGCAAAGACATGGAATCAACCTAAATGTCCATCAATGACAGACTGGATAAAGAAAATGTGGTACATATACACCGTGGAATACTATACAGCCATAAAAAGGAATGAGATCATGTCCTTTGGAGGGATATGGATGGAGTTGAAAGCCAGTGTCCTCTGCAAACTAATGCAGGAATAGAAAACCAAACACTGCATGTTCTCACTTATAAGTAGGAGCTGAATGATGAGTACACATGGATACAAGTGGGGGACAACACACACTGGAACCTGTCACAGGGTGAGTGGAGGACGGAGAATATCAGGAAGAATAGCTAATGGATGCTGAGCTTAATACCTAGGTGATGGGATGATTTGTGCAGCAAACCATCATGGCACAAGTTTACCTATGTAACAAACCTACACATCACACACATGTACCCCTGAACTTAAAGTAAAAGTTGAAGGAAAAGAAATTGTGGTAGATGCATAATCAAATATTATTCAGCTATAAAAAGGAATGAAGTACTAATACATGTGGCAGCATGTTTGGAACTTAAAAGCATTTTGTTATGTGAAAAAATCCAGACATAAAAGGTAACACATTAGGTATTCAAATTTATATAAAATATTCATAATGAGAAGATCCATAGAGACAGAAAGCATACTGGTAGTTGCCAGAAGCTGGGGGGGAGAGGATAATGCAGTACGAATGCTTAGTGGGTTTGTTTGTCACCACTAAATCTCATGTTGAACTTTATCTTCAGTGTGGTGGTGTTGGGAGTTGGGGCCTGGTGAGAGATATTAGTGTCATGGAGGAAGATCTCTTATGAATGGCTTGGTGCAATTCTATTGATAGTGAGTGAGGTCTCTCAGAAGACTCGATTGTTTATCAGAGGAATGTATCCGTTTCTGTCAGAATGAGAGTGGGTCCTTATAAAGCCAGAATATTTCTCGGGTTTGGTCCCTCTTCTCACATGCCCACTTCACCTTTGACTTTGTTATGTTTCGATGTAGCACAAAAGACCTTGCCAAAAGCTGAGCAGATGCCAGCACCATGCTTCTTGTACAGTGTGCAGAACCATGAGCTTATAAATTCCTTTCTAAATTACTCAGCCTCAGGTATTCATTTATAGTAACACAAAATGGACTAAGACAGCAGGTGCAGTTTCTTTGGAGTGATAAAAATATTCTGGAACAAGGGACAAAACATTGTGAATGTACTAAATGTTACCGAATTATACACTTTAAAATGTTTAAAATGGTAAATCTTAACTGTATTTTACTACAAAGAAGCTATACCCTTCTGTAACTACCTGGTGTGAAGTATGGGTTCCCCTTCATTATTTTATATATGAATATCCACTTTCCTCAGTGCCAGTTGCTGAAGACACAGGTCTTTTCATTCTCTATTAAATCACCTTGGCACCCTTGATGAATATCAATTGATAATAGATGTATGGAGTTCTTTTTAGACTCTCAATTCTATCCCATTTATCTGTATGTCTATCGTTATAGTGATATTATTCTTCTTTGATTATTGTAGTTTGTAGTGAGTTTTGAGGACAGGAAGTGTAAGAGTTTCAACTTTGTTCTTCATTTTCAAGATTTATTTTTCTATTTGGCTATTTGCGGTCCCTGCAATTACATTTCAATTTTATAATCAGCTTTTCTATTTCTGCAATAAAAGCAGTTAAAATGTTGACAACATTTTTCATAGATATTGCATCTGTAGATTATTTGAGCAGTATTGCGCTCTTAAAAATATTAAGCATTCTAATCCATGAACATATGTCCTTCCATTTATTTATGCATTCTTTAATTTCTTCCACCAATGTTTTATAGTTTCCTTGTTTTTTGAATTCTTTTTTACATGTTGCTTTTGTTTTATAAAATCTGAATACATTACTTTTTTGGGACTTTTAGAGACAAATACATGAAATAAGTGTATCTAACCAAAATTATATTATATGAATTTCCCAATTTCAGATACCAGGCAACTATATGTTATGTAATTAGTGTCCTAAGGCAAAGAAGCTCCATTTGTATGATAACTTCAATTTGAATGGCCTTTGAAATGGGAAAACTGGGGTCAAGGTGGCTATGGGTCAAATCTTTCTTTTCATATATTATATTCTGTAAAACTGAAACATCTTTTCCCCAAAGCTTTACCTAGCACTATTTTTCTAGACTCAGAGTTCTCCTAGATATTTCCATGAAGCACAAAGGTTCCTCCTTACTTTACTAATACCATGTTAAATAATGAATTGCCCTCACTATAGTGGTTTACCTTACCCTCTGAAAAACAGGAATATTGAACACTAAACTCCATTGATGAAATTTATTTATTGATGAGTGTACGTAATCATACTTTTATAGTTTGTTATTCTGTTCTCTATTTCATCATAATTAGCAAATTGCACCTACATTTTATTAAATATTTTTCCGCATCTATATTCAGCTGACTAATACAGTATACATTGCTTGTGTAAATCTTTGTAATATTGGAGAAATACTATTTTATGGGAATGTTGATTTAAGCCGAAATAGTAATTCTATCCTTAAAGGATATGAAACCTCTCTCCTCTCCACACAAGACTGAGGTGAGATGAACAGAGATGGGACAGTTTGCTACAGGCTTAGCAGAATCTTAAAGACATTCCAACTGGCAACAATACTGAGAAGAAGTAAGGCTCAAGTACAGGGGGCTGGAAAGAGAATTATAGAATTGTAACTAAGGGACCTTAAATGACCACCAACATGAATTTGGATTTAATGTCTTAGTTGGTAATAGAATAATTGAAATCTTTCTGAGAAGGGAAATGACATAATTTGAGTTAAGCAATCAGAAAATAATTATTCAAGTTCTGCTTAAAGGAAGATCTACTAGAAGCAAAAAGAATACGTTGCAAGCTGTCAAAAGAGTTAATAAAATATTTTCTATCATGAGCCAAGGTTTCATATGTGATCAAGGGCCGGATAATCTACACAAATAGAAAAGAGAAGTGATTGTCATGAGTCTTGATTCAGTACAGGAGGAGGGAGTTTCAGTGGGAAAGTGGTTAACAGCGGATATTTAACAATTGTAGTTTCAGGCAGGCAAAAGAGGATTTGATGGTCTTATAGTAAAAAGAAATATCTACATTAGAGTAGACCTAGTTAGAAATCCATGTTCAAGGTTTTATTTCATTATATACTGAGACTCAGGATAGCATTTCATAGACAAATGGCAGCAAATAAATGTTTATTTAGAAACATTTAGAGAAAGACTAAATTAAACTTGGAAAAGTACTATTTTTTACTTGGGTGTACCAAATTTCAGGAAAAGATAAGAAAGAAAAAACTTCATGTGATATAAAAAATGATTATCTGAGAACAAATAACTACTATGATTCATTATATCTAAAGTGTGGCAAAAATTGTCTCAAAGATATTATTTCTTTATTTTCAAATCATCTTGGTTGAGCAGTTTGCCCTGCTGGGAAAACAATAAGTATTCTTAGGAAATAATAGCCAAAGAGAGAGGAGGTGGGGTATAATGGAAATATGAGGGGTTTTAGAAAGTAAAAGAAAAAGCTGCCAAACTGAGTCTTCGTAAGAAAACGTGAACTTATGGTCATGGAAAGGAAAACATAAATGTTCTTAGAGTTCTGCTAATAATTTTACAAAAGCTCTATCCAGTGTGAACAGTGATTCTTACTGCTCTATAATCCTCTTACCTTAAACTTTTAGTAAAAGTCTGCCATAAACAACAGTTGTTTATCATTAGTCTGAGATAATAAAATGAAATAGATTAAGTCCAGCATGGAATAAAGTAGAGTAAAAAGAAAACAGCACTTGGAGAAAGCAGTTGAAAATGCTGCAGAAACAAGAAATAGGAGCAAGGGAGATCAAGGAAAGTGCAGCTCTCCTACTTCATCCTTATAAGAAAACCTTTGCAGACAGCAGGGATGCACAGGATGGCTCCATGAAAGTAGAAACATTTGATCTGTGCTTTGATACTCAAAAATGTATAAGGAAGGCCTTCAGGTGGAGGGAAGAGCATAAGAAAATGCCTACAGGCAGGACTGACACTCAATTTGGCTCCAGCATTGGGCATACACATTATAATATGGAGGCTAAGCAGTGGATAAAGATGGTGTATAGTAAAAGGCCTTTAAATAGAAGAATAAAGAACTGGAAACCAGTCTTGGAAATTAGTTAAGAACTATTTAGAACTTTTGATCAAGGGAATGAAATGGTCAGAGCTGTAACTTCAGCACATTAACTCTACAGTGTTGTGGAGAAATGAAAGGCTAAACCCAGCTGCTTATGAGGTTCTGAATCATGGTTTTAATCATGGGAATGGAAAGAAGGGCATCATGTGAGATTTGAAGGTAGAATTTCTAATATTTGGAAGCTTATTATATGGTGATAATGAGTGTGTGTAACAAATTACTTCAAAAGCTCGGTGGCTTAAAACAACAATATAAATGTATTATCTCTTAGAGTTCCTGAGGATCAGAAATTTTGGAATCATTTGGCTGGAAGGTAGGGTTCTGGCATGAAGTATCTCATGAAATTGTAGGCAGATGCTGGGCAAGGATGTAATTATCTGAAGGCTTGACTGGGGCTGGACTATTCACCTTCAGGGTAACTTATTCATGTGCCTACAAGTTGGTGCTGGTTATTGGCAGGAGGCTCCCATCACATAGGCTTCTCCATAAGCTTGCTTATATGTCCTCACACCATAGTGACTGCTTTCCCCCAGGGTGAGTAATCAAAAATCTGAAGGCAGAAGCTGCATTGTCTTCTAAAACTTAGCTTCAGAAGACTCACACTGTCACATTTCTGGTACCCTGTTGGTCAAATAGGTCAGCCATAATGCAAAGTGGGAGGGGAATATACAAGTGTATGAATACCAGGAGAAGAGGATCTTTGGGCTACATCTTGGTGGCCGGCTGCCAAAGTGTGTTCTATGTTTTTGTGTGGAAAAGAATTTTTTACTTTTTATTCCCAGATCCTAGCCCCATGCATAACCAATATGAAAACTGAAAAATGACTTTGAGTTTTTGAGCTTGTATAATTGAGAAAATTTTAGCTCTATACTATACAGAAATAGAAATAGAGAAGCTTATTTGGAAGGAAATATTATAAGGTTGATTCCCTTTTAGGTATTTTCTTTGATGAGTGAAATATGTATAACGAAGCATTTATTTGATTTTAAACCCTCAAATCTCAAAGGCTAATTGAAAGAGACAAAGTTCAACACCAGCGTCTATATTCAGTCCCTTTTAAGTACATGAACTGTATCATGAATAAGAAGTGTCATGAACCATTGTTTCCTTTTAGATGGAACTTTATGTTTCTTGGCAGATGCTGTAATATTGAACGAACTTGAGAAATTTTCAGGAGATCTTTTTTTTTTTTTAATTATACTTTAGGTTTTGGGGTACATGTGCACAATGTGCAGGTTTGTTACATATGTATCCATGTGCCATGTTGGTGTGCTGCACCCATTAACTCATCATTTAGCATTAGGTATATCTCCTAATGCTTTCCCTCCCCCCTCCCCCCACCCCACAACAGTCTCCGGAGTGTGATGTTCCCCTTCCTGTGCCCATGTGTTCTCATCGTTCGATTCCCACCTATGAGTGAGAACATGCAGTGTTTGGTTTTTTGTCCTTGCGATAGTTTACTGAGAATGATGTTTTCCAGTTTCATCCATGTCCCTACAAAGGACATGAACTCATCATTTTTTATGGCTGCATAGTATTCCATTGTGTATATGTGCCACATTTTCTTAATCCAGTCTATCGTTGTTGGACATTTGGGTTGGTTCCAAGTCTTTGCTATTGTGAATAGTGCCGCAATAAAGATACGTGTGCATGTGTCTTTATAGCAGCATGATTTATGGTCCTTTGGGTATATACCCAGTAATGGGATGGCTGGGTCAAATGGTATTTCTAGTTCTAGATCCCTGAGGAATCGCCACACTGACTTCCACAATGGTTAAACTAGTTTCCAGTCCCACCAACAGTGTAAACGTGTTCCTATTTCTCCACATCCTCTCCAGCACCTGTTGTTTCCTGACTTTTTAATGATTGCCATTCTAACTGGTGTGAGATGGTATCTCATTGTGGTTTTGATTTGCATTTCTCTGATGGCCAGTGATGATGAGCATTTTTTCATGTGTTTTTTGGCTGCATAAATGTCTTCTTTTGAGAAGTGTATGTTCATGTCCTTCACCCACTCTTTGATGGGGTTGTTTGTTTTTTTCTTGTAAATTTGTTTGAGTTCATTGTAGATTCTGGATATTAGCCCTTTGTCAGATGAGTAGGTTGCAAAAATTTTCTCCCATTCTGTAGGTTGCCTGTTCACTCTGATGGTAGTTTCTTTTGCTGTGCAGAAGCTCTTTAGTTTAATTAGATCCCATTTGTCAATTTTGCCTTTTGTTGCCATTGCTTTTGGTGTTTTAGACATGAAGTCCTTGCTCATGCCTATGTCCTGAATGATATTGCCTAGGCTTTCTTGTAGGGTTTTTATGGTTTTAGGTCTAACATGTAAGTCTTTAATCCATCTTGAATTAATTTTTGTATAAGGTGTAAGGAAGGGATCCAGTTTCATCTTTCTACATATGGCTAGCCAGTTTTCCCAGCACCATTTATTAAATAGGGAATCCTTTTCCCATTGCTCGTTTTTGTCAGGTTTGTCAAAGATCAGATAGTTGTAGATATGCAGCATTATTTCTGAGGGCTCTGTTCTGTTCCATTGATCTATGTCTCTGTTGTGGTACCAGTACCATGCTGTTTTGGTTACTGTAGCCTTGTAGTATAGTTTGAAGTCAGGTAGGGTGATGCCTCCAGCTTTGTTCTTTTGGCTTAGGATTGACTTGGCGATGTGGGCTCTTTTTTGGTTCCATATGAACTTTAAAGTAGTTTTTTCCAATTCTGTGAAGAAAGTCATTGGTAGCTTGATGGGGATGGCATTGAATCTATAAATTACCTTGGGCAGTGTGGCCATTTTCACGAATCAGGAGATCTTTTTAACAGTGCGGTGTTCATAGAGATGTGATGAGAGTTGGGAAACTTTTAAAGGGGCAAGACAGAGCTGCTTTAACTTTCTGTGCTATATAATACAGGCAATTTCAAAATAAATCATAATAGAATTGCAGTTATACAGATGCAGTTTTCTTTTTCGTAAACCTAAATTGATCATCACTGCTGTCATTTTATAATGACAACATGTAATATGACTTCATGCATCTACTTTAATCACACAGAGTCAGTTTCATTTAATAACTCACAGCCTCAGAGCTATCCCTTGTCTTGCTTAACCCTGATGAGTGCCATTCTTATACTGTGGATTTGAAGCTTCATTATTCATTTAATTACTTGTTAAAACTGCAGATACTACCCAGAGACTTGTAGATGCAAGTTAAAGAATGTACATGTAAGCGATAATCTAATAGCTTGCTTATATCTATATCTTATTTCATTGAAAAGCATCACTTTGTGTTGTTACAGCAATCATATAACTTGTTCATTTTACCTAAGTTTTGAGTGTTGCAAGATAGTTTGCCCTAAACATCTGACCATCAACAGTAAAATAGAATAGACTTAGAGTCTAATTTCCTACCACTCTCCATCCTAGATTAAGTGACAAAAATGAGTAATCATACTTTAATGTCAGGGAGATTCTTTTATTCATATTAAAACTAACTGTGTCGTTTATAAGCTAACCAAAGAGTTGTCTAGTTTCCCCTTTTCGTAATTTAAGTAGAAAAAATATTTCTTGGAGTATTTATTTTAGCACAGGAGAGATTTTGTGCATTTATTCCAGCAATTAAAGCAACACTGCATGCTACCTGTCCAATCTGTCACAGTTTTCCATGGAGGACGTTTTAGGTTACACTAATGAATTTGCTAAGTACGTAGGAGCTGAACAGGCATATACCCAATTGATGAAGCATCTGGGAAATTGTTAATAGAGGGGGCATTCTGTCTTAAAGGAAAGGCACAAAAGCTGCTACTAGCATCACATATAAAGCTTTTGTTTCTCTTTATTTATATTTTTAATTTTCTTTTGTTTTGCTTGCAGTGCTTCCACTCACTTCACTTAAATACCTAACTTAACAAGTGTCAATTTTAAGTAGAAAAATAAAGAATGCTCTTAACAGTAGTAATTTTGGGACCATAAAATTGAGAAAGAATGACTGCTATAAACATACAGTGATTATTATTGCTAAGAAATAGTCCAGAGTGTGTGGATATTTCCCAGGAGAAGTTTTGGGGTTTTCCAATAGTAATTGGTAAACAGAAGAAAGTAGGATAACATTTAGTTTCAATGTACTTCTCCATCAGTCAAATTGGTCTGAGGATTCATACTGAGGTCCTTGGCTACCTTTTGCATCTCCCCCAAAATGATAACCAGATGCATTTAGTCACGTGGTCTTATGAATAAAAATTGTGTGTGATTCAGAATGGGAAAATGACCCAGGAGGTACTCTTATTCAGCACTTTCAATGACGTTTTGCATAACGTGATCTATGGGACTGTAGAGGATCTGGAATTATATTTTTCTTATTTGTGGGGAGATGGGAAAGGAATTTCAATATTGATTTTGTTGAACCAAAAGCTTTGCAGCACATATTTATGTGTGTGTTAATTGCTGTAACCCCAGTCTCCAAAGTATGAATTGCTTCTGTCAATTTCAGCGTCTGAGTCTTCATAAAAATGCAAAAGAATTTCCAAGTGGAATTGGATATTTTTACATCCGGAAAGATTTTTGCAGAATAGATTGAGATACTCACCTTGGAGTGACTTAATCTACTCTTGGAGTTAACAAAAGGGATCTCTGTCCTTGGAATGATAATGTTAACGTTTCCCTACTGGGAAATAAATGATGCTTTGAAAAATGTTTTCTCTTCTGCCATTTCATGTTATCTGATCCAGTTCTTCCCATGACCAATGATGCTAAAAGTGGAATAGCTGGCTGGGGTGAATGGTATACTCTGCAGTAACAGGGACAGAACAAATTAGCTAGCCCCATTGGAAATAAGATTGATTTCTTCATTAGTGGACTGAAGAGGCAGTCACAGACAATGCCACAAAAATTAGTGCATGAAGTCTTCACTGTTAATTTCCTAACATGAGATCAAGCCAGATAAAGGAGGGTAAAAAAGATTCCAGAAATAAGGAATTAACTATATGTGTTTTACTTATAGCTAGAGCTATCATTTGACATCATTTCATCTTCTAGGAAACACATTGAATAACACATGTAATGAAAACTTCCAGAGGTACTACTATTTATTTGCTACATTAACTAAAAACTCATGTTTTTGGAAACAAATTTTTATTGCTTTTTAATTGTATAAGAATTTTAAAATTATTTTTCTTCTAGCTGATAATACAGAAAATAATCCTATTATACTCAAAGAAAAGCATTCATAGAAATAATGCTAGCTAAGGCTGTTGAGTTACTAGTTCATGCTTTCTTCTTTTTTCTTTATATTTTACCTCCTCTCTACTGTAAAACAAATCAGTTTCTGATGCTTCCATGAGGTAGGTTTGTATAGACAGGAAACAACAATCTCCTTGAATTTTGTTTTTCTGAAGTCTATGTTCCTTGAAAGGATAGTGTTACACTAGAAGAAAGAAGATCATAATTTTGAAAGTAGCAAAAGGGGATGCTGGAGGGAAATTGAGATTGGTAAATTGTCTGAGTACTGGGAATTGCTACCCGCTCTCTTGCTTCTCTTGAAGGAAAATGACTACCTCCTGTAAATGGGGAGGCTGACCAAGTTTCATGCATTCTCAGTGCTAGACACAGTGACACTATAAATCACCACGAGGCCATATTGAATTGGACTGTGGTCATCTCAGCATGTTGTCACATAAACAGAGAGATATTCCTAAATACCCTTCAGGAAACTTGATACAAAGCTGTGATGGGAGCAGCCAGGGAAGAGTAAGGTTTTAGGCAATTGGCAATATTGACTGACGCTGAATTTTATAGGCAACTCTGTAGGATGAGGACTATAAGGACATTGTCCAGAAAAGATTGTAGAATAAGAATCACATGCATTATAAGTTTATCTTAATATATACAAATAACTGTATGGGTATTTGTTTTATGCTTTTTTTCTAAATGTAAAATATTTTATTTTTGCAGAAAAATAATTTAGAGTAAATTGCATTGTCTTATTCATATAAAGCATTAGTGTATTGATATAACCCATAAAATGAATAGAATTTATATTTACTTCATTCTGCCCACAAAGTATTAATCCAGCTATCCAGCTAGCCATTTAGGCTGATATTAAGAAGTTGTTGAATAAATCTTTCTCCACCCTTCGTAATTTTTTGATATTAATTTCCAAAAAGGTATCACAAACTATTGGAAAGCTAACCAATCTCTTTTGCACTTGCTTAAATTATACTTGAATGCCGTCTGTAAAACTTATTAAAACTAGTTAAATTCTTTAAGAAATATAATAATTCAATGCTCACCACTCAGACATTATATAACTAGCAATTATAACATTTTTAATAATTGGTAATACACATACTAAAAATGCAATTTGGATGAAAGTTGTAACAGAGTCCTTTTGTTTATTTTTTCTAAAATGTAAAATTTGCAAAAGGCTGAACAACTGATTTGTGAATCTGAAGTGTTTCCATTGAGACATTTCCAACTTATTACTACTATAAATACTGCTCTGTCCATTTCTAGCTGGGTTTTTTGTTTGTTTGTTTGTTTGTTTGTTTGTTTTTTATAAAAGAGCTTCTTGAAAGTCAAATAACTTGATCACTTGTTAGGATATATTTAATACACTTAATATATATTAGCATTTTTTTTTCATTCTCTTATATTCCTACTATAATGCATAAAAATGCCTTTCTCACTAATATCAGCATTAGCATTCGCATTTTACAGATTCTTTACTAATTTAATAGAAAAAATAAAATCTTATTTCTCTTTTAAATATATGTCTTTAATCAATAACAACATGAAATATTTGTTCTTTTTTATTAGCTATTGTATTTCCTTCCAGTAACTTTCCTGTTTTTATTCTTTTTTTTAAATTGAAAGAGTGTTTCTTACAGCTTTATATAAACTCTAAATATATTTATTTTTATATTATAAAGATATCAAATGTCTCCTATACTTGCTGCAAAAGTATCTTTGTTAGATCATTACCACTTAGTATTCTTCATGATATTTGACCATTCATTATGTTCTTTTCTCATACTACAAATGCATAACACAGGTCTAGGAGCAAGATAATGGAATAGAAGCCTACAACATGTGTTCTCCGACCCCACTGGAAAACCAAACGGCTCTTGGGTTTCCTGACACCAGGCCTAGGTGGTGGGATAGCATTTCTGGACCCGCCCTGGGAAAGAAGGGAGCCTAAGGGTCCTGAAAGTTGAGTCCGAGGCCTGACAGCATTCACCACAAACTAACAGAACCACCCTTGGGCTTTAAGTGAACATTAGCAGTGGCCTGGCAGAACTTGCCATGAACCAGTGGTGGTGGTAGCCACAGGGAGCAGCTCTTCTGCTTGTGAAAAGGGAAGGGAAGTTAGGGAGATGCTTTGTATTGTGATTTTAGTGCCAGGTTAGCCACAGTACAGTAGAACACTAGGTAAATTGCTAAGGTTTTTGACTCCAGTCTCTGGCTCCCAGACAGCATCTCTGGAAATACTCGGGGCCTTGGAGAACTCACTGCCCTAAAGGGAAGGTCCTTGGGCAGGACCCAAGGATGTGCTGGCTTCAGGTCTGACCCATTGCAGTCCCAGTGGTGGTACCACAGGTGTGCTTGCATCACCACATCCCCAGTTCCAAGTGGCTCAACAAAGAGAGACTCTATATATTTGGGAGAAAGTAAGGGAAGAAAACAAAAGTCGCTGCCTGGAAATTCAGAGAATTCATCCCGATCATTTCCAAGACCACCAAGTTGGTGCCTCTATGAGTCTGCAAAAACCATAGTGTTATTGGTCTTGGGTCCCAAGTCCCTTTAAATATGTGGAAATCTTCCCAAGAAGGACTGGCATGAACAAGCCCAAACTGTGAAGATTATAATAAATACCTAACTCTTCAATGCCCAGACACTGATGAATGTCTACAAGCATCATTATCATCCAGGAAAACATGACCTCACCAAATGAACAAAATAAGGCACCAGAGACCAATCCCGAAGAAACAGAGATATATAACCTTTCAGACAGAGAAATCAAAATAGCTACTTTGAGGGAATCTCAAAGAAATTAAAGATAACACAGAGAATGAATTCAGAATTACATTAGATAAATTTAACAAATAATTGAAATAATTAAAGAGAAGCAGAAATTATAGAGTTGAAAAATATAACTGACATTCTGAGGAATGCATTGGAGTCTCTTAATAACAGAATTAATCAAGCAGAAGAAAGAATTAGTGAGCCTGAAGACAGGCTATTTGAAAATACACAGTCAGAGGAGACAAAAGAAAAAAGAATAAAAACAATTAAGCACACCTACAAAGATAGTAAAAATAGCCTCAAAAGGACAAACCTAAGAGTTATTGGCCTTAAAGAGGAGGTAAAGAGATAAACCTATAAAGTTTATTTAAAGAGATAATAAAAGAGAATTAGAAAAATAATCAGCATTCAAGTATAAAAAAGTTATAGAAAACTAAGCAGATTTAACCCAAAAATGACAACCTCAAGCCATCTAATAATGAAACTCCCAAAGGTCAAGGATTAAAACCTGATCCTAAAGTCAGCAAAAGAAAGAAGTAACATACAATGTATCTCCAATACATCTGGCTGCAGACTTTTCAATGGAAACCTTACAGGGCAGGGGAGAGTGGCTTAATATATTTAAAGTTCTTGAGGAAAGAAATCTTTTATCCTAGAATATTATATTTGGCAAAAATCTTTCAAGCATGAAGGAGAAATAAAGACAGTCTCAGACGAACAAAAGCTGAGGATTTCATTAACACCAGTCCTGTCCTACAAGAAATGCTAGAGAGTTTTTCCACCAGGTGCGGTGGCTCATGCCTGTAATCCCAGCACTTTGGGAAGCCAAGGTGGGTGGATCACCTGAGGTCAGGAGTTCAAGACCAGCCTGGTCAACATGGTGAAACCCAGTCTCTACTAAAAATATAAAAATTAGCTGGGCATGGTGGTGGGCACCTGTAATCCCAGCTACTTGGGAGGCTGAGGCAGGAGAATCGCTTGAACCCAGGAGGTGGAGGTTGCAGTGAGCCGAGATCATGTCATTGCACTCCAGCCTGGGTGACAAGAGTGAAACTCCATCTCAAAAAAAAAAAAATGCTAGAGAGTTTTTCAATCTGAAAGAAAAGGATGTCAATGAGCAAAAATAATTCATCTCAAGGTACAAAACTCGTCAGTAATAGTAAGCACACAGAAAAACACAGAATAGTTTAACACTGTAATTTTGGTGTGTAAGCTACACTTGTCTTAAGGAGAAAGACTAAATGATGAAGCAAAGAGAAACAACAAAATCTTAAAAAGCAGGGGGACAAAGTTAAAGTGTAAACTTTTATTAATTTTCTTTCTGTGTGTTGTTTGTTCATATGTTTATGTAGTCAGTGTTCATTTGTCATTGGTTTAAAGTAGTGGGCTGTAATAGTATTTCCAAGCCTCACAGTAACCTCAAATCAAAAATCACGCAATGGATACAGAAAAGATATAAAGCAAGAAATTTAAACATACTACTAGAGAAAATCCTTTACCAAAAGGATGAATAGAAGGAAGAGAAGACCAAAAACAACTAGAAAATACATAGTAAAATGGCAGGAGTAAGTCCCCATTAACAATAACGTTGAATGTACATGGATTAAACTATCTAATTGAAAGATATTGAGTGGCTGAATGAATGAAAATAAAAGACCCACTGACCTGTTGCCTACAAATAAAACATACTTTATCTATAAAGATACACATAGACTGAAAATAAAGGGATGGAAAAAGATAACAATGCCAATAAAAATGAAAAAAAGAACAGGAGTAGCTATATATATAGATAGATAAAAATAGATGTCAAGACAAAAACTGTAAGAGGCAAAGAAGGTCATTATCTAATGACAAAGGGGTCAACTCAGCAAGAGGATATGACAATTGTAAGTACATATGCATCCAACACTGGAGCATCCAGATATATAACCCAAATATCATTAGGGCTGAAGAGAGAGATAGACTCCAATACAGTAATAACTGAAGACTTTAACACTTCCTTTTCACCATTGGACAGATCTCTCAGACAGAAAATCAACAATCATTAGACTTAAATTACACTATGGAACAAATGGACCTAATATTTACAGAAGATTTAATCTAACAGCTGCAGAATACACATTTTTCTCCTCAGCACATGGATAATTCTCAAGAATAAACCATATGTTAGGTCACAAAAGAAGTCTTAAAACATAAAAAAGAATCAAACATCTTCTCTGATCACAATGGAATAAAACTAGAAATCAGTAACAAGAGGAATTTTGAAAACTATATAGACACATGAAAATTAAACAACATGCTTCTGAATGACCAGTGGGTTAATGAAGAAATTAAGAAGGAAATTGATAAATTTCTTAAAACAGTTGAAAATGGAAACACAACATATCAAAACATATGGGATATAGTGAACACAGTACTAAGAGGGAAACTTATAGTTGTAAGTGCCTACACAAAAAAATCCAATAAATAGTGACCTAATAATGCATCTTAAAGAACTTGAAAAGCAAGAGCAATCCAAACCCAAAATTGGTAGAAGAAAACAAATAATAAATAGAGCACCAATAAATAAAATTGAAATCAAGAAAACACTACAAAACATCAATGGAACAAAAAGTTGTTATTTTGTAAAGTGAAACAAAATTGACAAACCTTTAGCAAACCTATTCAAGAAAACAAGAAAGAAGACCCAAATAAATACAATTGGAGATGACAAAGTAGACAGTATAACTAATACTGTAGAAATTCGAAGGAGGTTACTATGAGCAAATATATGCCAACAGATTGAAAAGTCTAAAGGAAATTGATAAATTCCTTGACATATACAACCTACCAAGATTGTCCCATGAAGAAATACAAAACCTGAACAGACCAATAACAAGTAACAATATCGAAGTTGTAATAAAAAGTCTTCCAGTAAAGAAAAGCCTGGGTTGTGATGACTTCACTGCTGAATTCTACCAAACATTTAAAGAAGAATTAATACCAATCCTACACAAAATACTTTCAAAAATAGAGTAAAAGGAAATACTTCCAAACTCATTCTGTGAAGTCAGTATTACACTGATACCAAAACCAGACAGCCATATCAAAAAAAGGAAACTACAGGACAATATATCTGATAAATATTGATGCAAAAGTCCTCAATAAAATATTAGCAAACTGAATTCAACAGTACATTGAAAAGATCATTCATTATGACCAAATGTTATCTATCCCAGGGATGCAAACGTGGTTTGTCATATGCAAATCAATCAATGTGATACATTATATCAACAAAATGAAGCACAAAAACATAATCATTTCAATTGATAACTGAAAAAGAATTTGATAAAATTCAACATTTCTTCGTGATAAAAACCCTCAAAAACTGGGTATATAAAGAACATACCTCAACATAATAAAAGCCATATATGAGAGAATCACAGCTAGTATCATACTGAACGGGGAAAGCAGAAAGCCTTTCCTCTTTGATCTGCAAAACCAAAACGATGCTCACTTTCACCACTGTTATTCAACATAGTAGTGGAAGTCTTAGCCAGAGCAATAATAAAAGAAAAAGAAAAAAAGGGCATCCAAATTGGAATGGAAGAAGTCAAACTATATTTGTTTTCAGATGATATAATATTATATTTGGAAAAACCTAAAGATTCCACATAGAAACTATTAGAACTTATAAAGAAATTCAGTAAAGTTGTAGGACACAAAATCTACATACAAAACTCAGTAGCATTTCTATATGCCAAAAATGAACAATCTGAAAAAAAATTTAAATAATCCTGTTAAAAATAGCCACAAAATAAAATGTCTATAACCAAAGAAATGAAAGAAATTAAATTAAAACTATCAAAGACAGATGGAATAAATTGAAGAGAACACCAAAAAAATGAAAAGATATTTCATGTTCATGAATTGAAAGACTCAATATTGTAAAAATGTCCACACCACCCAAAGCAATCTATAGATTTTATGCCACCCTACTGAAATACCAATGACATTCTTCACAGAAATAGAACAAACAGTTCTAAAATTTATATGGAATCATGAAAGACCCAAAATAGCTACAGCTTTCCTGAGCAGAAAGAACAAAACTGGTGAAATCACATTGCCTGACTTTAAGTTAACTTACAGAACTATAGTAACCAAATCAGCATGGTACTGGCATAAAAACAGACAGATAGACCAATAAAACATAATAGAGAACCTAGAAACACATCCACGCACCTACAGTGACAGAGATGTGAATAACATACATTGGGGACAAGATTGTCTCCTCAATAAATGGTGCTGGTAAAACTTGATATCCATATGCAGGAAGAATGAAAATTGATCCTTGTCTGTCACTTTATACAAAAATCCAATTTAAATGAATTAAAGACTTAGGTCTAAGACCTTAACCTATGAAACTACTACAAGAAAATATTGAGGAAAATTTCCAGGACATTGATCTGGTCAAAAATTTCTTGAGTAACACCCCACAAGCACAGGCAACCAAAGCAATAATAGGCAAACTGGATCACATCAAATAAAAACATCTTCTTTACAGCAAAGGAAGCAATCAGCCAAATGAAGAGACAATTCACAGAACGGGAGAAAATTTGACTTTTTGCCTGTCTCTCAACTAGTTTCTAACTTGGTTTCAGGCCATAGGTTTGCTATTCAATGATCACGTAATACCCCAATCTCTTGCATCATTCCATGGAAACCTTGAGCTGATATTTGGAGAATAAAAGATTATGTTTCTGGCACAGCCTGGGCAAGAGACATCATATATCAGTGCTTTTATGTCATGTGGCTTTTTGACCTTGGTGGATTGCAGCAGTTTATATTTTGGTAGGTTTTTAACTGTTTCAGGCAAGGCAGGCCTCAGTAAGCATAAACAATAGGAACTTCTGGCTGACCTTACCCTGACCCACAGTAGCTTAGCTTTTAACCACGCAGAATCTGCTGACACAAGGATTACATGATCAAAGAAGAAAGCCATTTAGTCCTAGTTAAGGCCTATATCAAAACAAGTTGCATTTCTAAGTGTTTGAGCTTTCCAAGCATTTGTGCATCGGGTAAAAGTAAAAACAAAACAAAACAAAACAAAACCAAAAAACCTCTGTTGTTTTCTCAGCCAAATATATATGCTGAATTTTAGACTTGCAATAGCAGACAGAATCATGAGAGATAAAGGCCAACAGTTTATATGTTGCCTGCCAGATGTAAGTGGGTAATCCTGGTTCAGAAGCCCCCAATTCAGCTTCTCTTAATGTCATTTTACTATAGGGCTAAGGGAACAGATTGTTCAATCTTATGAAATTAAATGGGTTTTCCATGTACTCTAGTCTAAAACCTCATCATATGATCTCTACCTCAACCAGAATTTACTAATTACAAAAATTTGGACCAAGTTTTCAGCATTCATTAACCCAAATGGTGTTGTTGCCCAAAGTCGGAAGGTAGATTTTATTCATAAACAAGTGGAAAGAGATATTTAAAATAAGTGTAATGTGTTATTGTTGTTAAGAAAGAGCAACATTTGAATGAAATTGAAATACTAAGAGTTTAAAGGACAGAAATACTTGTGCCTAAAATACCCTGTCTTAGAGAATAAAATTGATTAAGTCAGAGAAGATTCAGGGTAGTTTGAAATATATCGTTCAGACTTACTGTCTGCATAGAAGCAGTGGAAAGATGAATGTAAAATAAAAAAAGGATCTATAAACTAATAAGGAGAGATTTATTTTAGAGCTTAGAACCCGGCTAAGCAGATCTAAAAGAAAAATAAACGTATCCATTTCTAATTTTTCTTTAAAGAGGAAAAGCCCAGGCACTGAGCCTTAATGATAAAATAGAAGGCACTGAGTACATATTTTTGCAAAATGCCAAATGAGCAAAAGCTGAAAACAAGATTTCATCAATGCCATAAATCAACTTCTGGCATACAAAAATAAATATAAAATGTTGTTTTATAACAATTATAATATTATAATTAAAGTTTAGCAGCCATTTTAAACTTCAGGATTGCCCCAGGAATCACTTCACTGCTCATTTTTTATGCTCTACATATTGACTTTCAACTAGCATTTCTGGTGGAGGATCTCACTTTGTCTTCTTTTTGACTTCTCTGTTTTTTCTTCATTATGTGTGGTATATAATTTTGGGGTTTTCCTGAGGAAATATTGGGGTGGCAAAGTTAATATTCTGCTTTTACTTCATCTTCACAAGATGTGAAGGATTTTGAAACCGGACTTGAAAGATTCAAGACTTAAATGGAATTAAATAAATAAAACTAAGTATAAAGCTTTCATAAAGCTGTTTGAAGCAAATATGTCAAACACTGTAGTGTAGTCTCTTCTGCCTGGAATTGACACTGAAATTTATGCACACATTTGTTGGCTCAAAAAGAATGTTGTGTCATTCATAAATTTTCTAGGTAATAGTCCTTTAATAGTCATCTTGGCAATTTATTTCCTTTTTAACTATTTGAAAATTCTTGACAACTATTTTGTGTATACTTTATGATCATCACAAAATATACTCTTGTAAAAGTAAATATAAACTTACATATAAACTGAATGATAGAATTTCAACACATACAACACAAGATTTTTTCAAGTTATACTTATAATGGAAACTTATCTTTAAAAGCAAGTATTCCCATTATTCCAGTGTTCAAATGAATTCAGATATGTTTTTTTTTTTTTTTTTTTTTTTGAGACGGACTCTTGCTCTTCCACCCAGGCTGGAGTGCAGTGGCACAATCTCGGCACATTGAAACCTTTGCTTCCTGGGTTCAAGCGATTCTCCCGCCTCAGCCTCTCGAGTAGCTGGGACTACAGGCGCATGCCACCACGCCTGGCTAATTTTTGGTATTTTTAGTAGAGATGGGGTTTCACCGTGTTAGCCAGGGTGGTCTAGATCTCCTGACCTCGTGATCCACCCACCTTGGCCTCCCAAAATGCTGGGATTACAGGCGTGAGCCACAGTGCCCAGCCCAGATATGTCTTATATGTATTATTAATTGTTGCACTGATTAGAATAAAGTTAGGTTACCACATGATGAAATTCAATTCAAAACTGCCAGAGACAACAATGAAGTAGATATTTAGCTCTTGAGCTTTCCAAATTCTGAAGCCAAAAGCTGAAACCAAATAACAGTTTTTAGCCAAATTGTAGGGTTCATGTGAACCCACTTGAGAGATAGGATCTTAGAGTTAAAGATACATCATGCGTAGTATAGTAATTGTGGAATAAAATAACTACTGGAAGATTGTGTGATTGTATAACATACATTTTTGCTCAATATTATATTTCTAAATTGTTGCTGCCCTTTACAGTATTTCATTGAATATGGAACATTTTATCCGTTCTTTGAATAATGAACAGTTATGAATTTTTTTTTGCTTATTTTTTAAACAAATGCTGCTTTGAACATTCTTGTCCATATCTCCTTGTAAATATGTGTGTCTCTGGGATATAGCCTTAATATTTTAGCTGTTGGTTTGTCAGGTTTATGCTTGTCTAACTTGTCAAATAATATCAAATTGTTTTCTGAAACAACCACAATTTTTCCTGTTCGTAGGACAGAATAGTTCTCCGTCCCTTGCAGCCCATTGGCTGAGTTCTGACCAATGGGATATAGACAGAGATGATGCGCAATCTTGAAAGGGAGAAGAGTACCATTCTTCTTATTATTTTTAGTTTCTCCTTGCTGGAATGAAGATAGTACAGATGATAATGAATCTCAATAATAGTGATGGATATTTAATACCATGTGAGGGCGAAATAAGCCACTATGTAGGTTAATTCACTGATAATTTAGGTTTTCTGACACTCCCATCAGAACCTAATGAGAACTAACTTATGCTCTCAATTTGCAACCAGTAAGCATTTTCATAAGTTCTCATTCTTGTCAACAATTATTATCATATTCTCTCTATTTTTGTCAATTTGGTGAGTATGAAATAATCTCTAATTGCGGAATTAATTTATATTTATTATTGATGGAACGAAATATCTCTTTATATGTGTATTACGTGTTTCCATTTATAAAATAACTTTTCTTGACTTTTGACTATTTCTTCCAAAAATAGTTTCTATTTTTATGGATGATTACAGTTTTCAAATATAAATATTCTAGAAACCAATTTTTGTTAGTTTTATAATTTGGAACTATCCAAACTCAGTGTGTGACTTTTATTTTTTGATGATGAACAGAACATCTTAAGATAATGTTGTTCTATTTATTAATCCTCTCCTTTATGATTTATGCTTTTTATGTCTTACTATATTGAGATGTCCTAAATAATATTTTTCAAATTTATCTTTTAAGTACTTTAATCTTTGCTTTTCACATGGATATCTTTACTACACAAGGAATTGACATTTTGTGTGCATGGTATTAGATAGGGATTAAATATATTTTTGTCTCATTTAAATTTCTTATTATCTCAATACCACTTGTTGAATAGTCATTTCCGTCCCCACTGATACATAGTGCTGTCTCTGTCATAAATCAACTGAGTCATATGAGTCAGTTTTTTCATTTCTAATCCTTAGATCTAGATATCTATAACAACACTACATAATTGCATTTACTGTAACTTTAGAATAAGTCTTGATTTAAGGTAAGATAAATATCTCAATTTCTTTTTTTTTTTTCTTTCTTTCCTTTTTTTTTTTTTTGAGAAGAAATTTCACTCTTGTTGTCCAGGCTGGAGTGCAGTGTCTCCATCTCGGCTCACTGCAGCCTCTGCCTCCAGGTTCAAGCCATTCTCCTACCTCAGCCTCCCGAGTAGCTGGGATTACAGGCGCCCACCACCATGCCCGGCTAATTTTTTGTATTTTTAGTAGAGACAGGGTTTCACCATGTTGGCCAGGCTGGTCTTGAACTCCTGGCCTCACGTGATCTGCCTTCCTTGGCCTCCCAAAATGCTGGGATTACAGGCGTGAGCCACCGCACCCAGCTAGTATCTTAATTTCTTCATAAGCATGTTTCCCTTGAATTCAATCACATTTCTAAAAATCTACATAAGATTATATGCTTGCAACTATAAAACAATATGAAAAAGATTTTTCTTCCATACTAACCAATTTACCTCTATAACTCTTACACCATTTACACTCCCAGCAACAATATGTGAGAGTGACTTTTGACCCACTCATTTGCCTTTCCTTCGACTGTAACTGAGAGTTTCTTAGAGTAAAACAAAACAAAATGTTTGGTATCTTAGGGAAGCAATATAGATATACATATATTATATATATATAGCAGCAAAAATATGTACACAAGGATGTTCATAACAGCTTTAATCATTTTAGACAAAACTTGTAAACAATCCAAATGTTTATCAATATTGTCCTATGATTCTTGAATTCACTGCTAAGTATGTATAAAATGATTTGAACTTCTGATGTTCACAACAATGTAAAAAAATCTCAAAACACGATGTTGATCGGCCTAGTGCGGTGGCTCACACCTGTAATCCCAGGATTTTGGGAGGCCAAGGCAGGCAGATCACGAAGTCAGGAGTTTCAGACCAGCCTGGACAATATGGTGAAACCCCGTCTCTACTAAAAATACAAAAAGTAGCCAGGCAAGGTGTCATGCGCCCATAGTCCCAGCTACTTGGGAGGCTGAGGCAGAAGAATTGATTGAACCTGGGGAGGTGGAGGTTGCAGTGAGGTGAGATCACGCCTGGGGGACAGAGCAAGACTCCGTCTTAAAATACAACAACAACAACAAACAACATTGATCAAAAGAAACCAGACACAAAAGTGTACATACTATGTGCTTCCTTTGACATAAAATTGTAGACTAGGAAAAAAATAAGTGATAAATAACGGTCTTTGCCTCTGCCTAGATTGATAGATTTCTTAGAAAAGAGGAGGAAAATTTCTGAAATGATAGAAATGTTCATTATCTTAACTGGGATGGTGGTTGAAGTGGGTATATGTATCTGTCAAAGCTCACTGAACTGTGTAATTTTAAAATGTTAAAGATTTTGCATGTAAATTATGCCATAATTTTTAAAATTATAAAAGATTTTTAAATACAATAACAAACAATTGTGTGTGTGTATATATTATATATATATTATATATATATTATATAATATATATTATATATATATTATATATATATATATATAATATATATTATATATAATATATATATAATATATATATAAGTTTGTAGTAGAGTAAAATAACTTTTGCAAACTGTTATAGGGCAATATTGTGATTTTGGCTTGTAATGGGAAACAATTCTCCACAGGTCTCTCTCATTGTATGTGTTTTTTATCTTAGGTACTAACTGCCCTTTGTTCCAGACTGTATTTTCCCTAAGACTTCTAATATTAATACTTTTGACCTCACATAGCTTAGATACATTTATGTTCAACCTGGCTCATTACTTTAAGTAGAATAGTGCTTATAAGGATAGAAAAATGTTACTTTAATGTTTTTATAACTATAAATGCTTAATGGAGATATCAGCTTAATTTACAGTTGTTATCATGCAGTTGAGGGGTTATGGTGTGTGGTTGTCTGGTTCAAGGTTTGGAAGGCAAGAAGGAAATAATACGTTTAAAATTCACAACGACTTTCAATTATTGCCACAATTTTAAAAAGTGCAAAATCGTTTTGGAAAAATACTTTGGACATAGAAATTAAAGTGAAAGTATGTAAATAATGTGCTTATTGTCCTGCCCTAAATATGGATCATCATACACCTTTAATCTTTAATCCTCATTTAATGCCAATTACATTCATTAATTTGTATGCTACATACATATTATATATATATGTATATAGGTATATAGCTTATTATTGAAAATCAAATAACTTTGATTTATTTAACATTATTTATGTACACTCACATGTACCATAACAGAACTCTAAACAACCTGATCATTCTTTTCTCCAATTCATATTTGATACAACAAAACCTCAGAGGTGTTATAATCTCACAGAGAGTGTCAGACTCAACTTTTTATTGAGGTCAATTTAATTTCAAAGTCTGCAGTTTTTCTGTCACTTTATACTGCTTCTCTAGCAGTAGGAGTAGGAGTATTAAAGATCAACTCATTATAAATAAATAGGTTGACGTATCTTTTAACTCGCTCTTTGCAACTTTTTCCAAAATTCCTTTTGTATTTATGTATTAATTTTCACCATAAGAAATACAAAACTGGTTTCAATATGTAACTCTTTTTATCCATGCCTCTTTATCTTCAGCTTATTCTCTTTCAAAGTGAAAGTTGCATGGCTAAACAATTGATCTGATCTAGATTCAGTTTAGTTCATTGACAGATATACATTGGTATGAATTTAATCTCTAAGGATTTCTACCAAGTCCACAGTTGCTTCTTTACACAACTAGCTACCTCAGTTAGTGAAAATAGGGCACTGAATAACAACAGTAGAAGCCTTGTTATATTTTGTCCTCTAATAAATGTATGATGAGAAATAAATGGAAAGAAAGAGCAGGAAAGGCGTGGATTAACCATAATGCACAGACCTATCATGAAGCTAGTGAAGCTCAAACTCCAGGGTCCTTCACTTTCACAGATTCCTTACAAAGTTCTGTCTGGTTATAACAAATTTATGTCCTTTTTCTTAGAGTCTCCTCAAGATTATATAAGCTTCGTGTTATACAAAATCTAAATTGTCACCTGAGAAACTTGAAAGTCATAAGAATATTTCTAGCTCAAATACAAGATCAATATCAAGAAAAGGAAAGATAATGGGAAGGAGGCTAATACAGAAGACAGGAACAATAAAGAGCAAAATGTTAAATTTATTTTAAAAATAGAAAGTTTAGGGGTACTTGGGAAATCTCTTCAAAGGAAAGACTGAGGAAAAATAAACACTGAACATTTGGATTAGAGACTCAAGAAATATTTGTCTCCTCTTTCACTTGGGAGCATTCCTTGGCAATAAAATTTCTACACCAGTCCCTCAAAAGATTGACCTAAAATATATTTATATATCAGTTTGTTGTAGTAAATATTGTGCAAAACTTTAACTGAGAGTTCCCTACTTTTCAATAATTTTTTTCACACATATGCACAAGCTAAAACTCAGTGTACACATAAGGAATTCACCATAGGTAAATAACAAAATAGAACAAATCAGGTAATGGTATAAAAATTGTGTTCATCAGAACGTTCCACTATTCTGATCTCCATTGATTTGTGAACATAGTCTTGACTTGTATTTGTGTGTGTGTGTGTGTGTGTGTGTGTGTGTGTGTGTGTGCGCGCGCGCGCGCACGCAGTAGCACCATCTCAGCTCACTGCAGCCTCCGCCTCCTGGGTTCAAATGATTCTTATGCCTCAGCCTCTCGAGTAGCTAGGATTGTAGGCATATGCCACCATGCCCAGATATGTTTTGTATTTTTTTGTATTTTTAGTAGAGATGGGGGTTTCACCATGTTGGCCAGGCTGGTCTTGAAATCGTGACCTCACGTGATCCACCCGCTTTGGCTTCCCAAAGTGCTGGGATTACAGGCGGTGTGAGCCACCATGCCTGGCCACAGTCTTGACTCATTTCATTTCTGAAGTGAATTGTTTCCCTGCTGCATACACCCAAAGGGATTCTTTTCTTATTTTCCTTTTTACTGAAATTGAAGTAACTGAAAATAAAAGAACAGAATGATTACGTTTTGCCTAAATGTACTTTTTTTGTTTTGTTCTAATTCGTGCTAATATTTTGGCTCTGTGTTGCTTTTACATGATATTTGTTTATTCCATGCATATTTTATCTTTGCTTTTGCTCTGCTATATCCTAATGTGCCAAATACTGAAGGTCTTTGAAAAACAAAAAAACAAATAAAATGCACAAAATTGTAATCAATAATATTTAACTCAATTATAAATGCCCTTAGCAGCAAAATAAGGGGATGTAACATTTTTCTCAGCTAAAAATTTGCATAAGATTCAAAATTCTTAAATACTAAAATAAAAGATCTCATTTCAAAACAAACGAGAAAAAGATTGGGTTAGAGAGAAGTCCCTAAACTAGTAAAGGACTTATCAGAGGAGAAAATTAAACGTCACAAATTACCTCTGTCTCTTGATGAGAGATAAAGGATTTGGCTGAGTAAGGAGAATTTATGAACACAACAGAAGGAAGATTAATTTCATTCAGAAAACCACAGAAAGTAATTTGAACAAATGAATACAGAGAAGAAATTTCTTATGAATAACTCGAAATCACCTCATGGAATAGTTTGTCAAAAACTTATTTTTCATTTCAAGGACACATAGTCAGGATGGCCTTTCCTGGCTTTTCATAGTCCGGGGCTTTTATCCATGGTGTCTGTGGTGGTCTCTTTGTGTTGGGGTTGGGGGAGAATAAGAGGAGGGTGGATATGGGTTTGTGTAGAAGAGTGGAGTGAAGGGAATGTCTAGGGTAGAAAATCAGAATGTATAAAAATGTAATTACAATGAAACCTCATTTATGATCATGCAAACTATTTCAGATATTTTGTATCAGTTAATTACTTAATTCACATAACAAGCCTATCCTAATGTGACACTATAGGAAAATGAGATTCCCACTCATAACTTGTCCAACATCACACAGTGACATACTTTCAAAACGCTGTCATTAATCCAAATTGTTCTGACGCTAATTTCTGTGTTTTTTCTTCCTACTAGTTCTCGCTCACTGTGAGTGTACTTCTGTGCTCTAACCGAAGGAAAATAGAAGTAGCATTTTATAATAGGTAGATATCTGCCAGTAACATCCAAATCATGCATTCATCTATCCATTCATTCACCTATTCATTTATTTATTCAATACATATTTTGTTACCATTCATTACATACCAGACTCTGGGAAAATCATGTTTAGGCCAAGAAGAAAACGTCCATCATGGTTTTAACACTGTTTAGAAGACACAAGCTTGTTTACTATTCCGCATGATTATTCCCTCATATAGAAACCACAACTTAAATGCTTATTGTGTAATACAATATATTTAGGGATTTTAAAGTGCTCAAAATGATCCATCTTCACTTTCATATACTTTTTTTCTCCCTTAGTAGCATATGCTAAAGGCATAAAATTCATCAAATGGAGAATTGTGGAGAGATTTTATTGCTCTGTATTCATGAAATTGCATAGTTATCACTTTATAAGCTTGATGAAACCATCTGAGTATTTATAGCATCCCTGGTTATTTATTTTATTTCAGAATCTTCATAATTAAATCACACAACTAAGCATATCAGGCCTGGGCCTAAGTGTACATGAAACCATCTCACATTTTTCCTAGGTCCGCAGGATGATTACATTTTACCTTTTTGTATTTGGGAGAAGGTGAAAGAGAGGTGGGAGTATGACTAGTCATGCTCAGTGGATTATAGGTGGAAGTTATAAAGATGAGTTCCAGACCTATACCATAAACTAATGCAGTGTACGAACCTCCACTCTCTTATCCTTTCCCAGCAATTTTGGAGGTCACATGTAGAAGAAAGCTTTAATAGAGTTGGATTCAGTTTTTGATATTTGACTTCTGGTAGTATTCAAGCTTCACTCTCCCCTTTCCCCCGTCTGCTCATATTGGGGCAAGCTGTTAAAATCTGCCTGATCCCTTTTTTTATTTCAATGGCAAGTTTCAACCATGCATGGCTCTGCCCATATGACGGAACCCTCTGTGTAGCCTAATTCTCTAACCTCTTGAAAACCCTGTGCCAATCACAACTCTCTGCTCTCTCAACACATTTATAACCTACTGGGAGCCTGTCCTGCTCTCCCCAAAAAGCCTCGTTATGTGAGAAAAAAGAAAAGTATGTGTGTGTATAGCATCAAGAGTCTTGATATCAAAACCAAATTTTGAGTGAGAATCAATCTCATCTCTAAAGGATAATCATAACAAGATCAAAGTCCCAACATTAAAGAATCCTGTTTCCCTGGGTGACTTAAAAGAGTAGATACCTCCATTATTGACCTCATTGAACTCTGATGTGAATGAGCAATAATTTTTTGGGGTGTTAATCCACTGAGATTTTAGCCAATCTAACATGAATAATACAAAATTTAGTACCTTGAAGTAAAGTGCTTTTATAACAAAAGTTACAATTTTCAGTACAATAATGAAAATAGGAATGAGATGACAAAGAACCTAACATGAGAGTCCAGAGAGATGGCATGTTATGAATGAGCAAGACATTTGGTAACATTGTTGCCTGCAACAATTAGGAGACAGACTAGAGTCCACTGGGTTTTAATTTGAGGGAAAGATGTATAGAAAGCAAAAATTCAAAAGTTTAGGTGATCGGTAGCTATATTTGATGTATGTAGTTATCTGGAAAGAATATGTCTATTTCAAATATAAATGAAGTGGAATACTGAGTCTAGAAATTCAGTTTTACATTGTTTTCATATGAATATGCTTACAGTTCTTCATATTCTTACAATTCTTTCAGTTTTTCGTATTTATAGTCTTATAGTTCTGGAAAGAAACAAGAGCTTCTGGACTTCAGTTGTATTTGAAATCAGAAAAGACTTTGAACAACAAAGATGTAATAAGATTTCTCAGTTGAAGATAGTGACTCCACCTTACAACAAAAGTCTGACTAAGGGTATAGCCTCTCCACTCAAACTGATAGTCTCATGAAGATAGCTTCCATTATATTGAGAGAACAATGTAAAGGGTGAATGGGCACAGAAATAAAGCAGATTTTAAAACAATGACTAGGAAAGGATTGTGAGAGAGGTCACTGGCATATGGAAAAATGCAGATAAGATGCCTACTAGGTTTTTGAGGGAACCGTATTACAAAATCAACCAAAAATCTTTTTCTGAAAAAATGTAACTTTTCAAAGAGTCTTGAACAATCATTGCATAACTTAGTAGCTACAACAGCTGCACAGCAAAACTAGGAAGGTATAATCTTCAAAACTTATTTTTATGTCATTAAAAAGAATCATGGACAGAGAAGAATCTCTTATAGGGTAGTCGGGAGCCATGGAGAACAATGGAGATGCGAGTTCTATACAGAGATCGGTATCTGTACTTTCTCATTGTCTGTTTATTGGGATTTCACAATTGAGCATATTGAAAACTATTCTATGTTCCCATTTGTTTCTTTCTAATTTCGGATGGTGATTGTTGTGAATATGCCTCCGATCCAACATTTTTCAATTAGATGTGCTGTGAAAAGAAGATGACCTATCTTTTTAGCTTGTAGGTTGCCAGAGCGTTGGGAGTCTCATCTGTGTTGAATATATAGGAACCAGGAATCCTACACTTTGAGCTGGATAGAGTAACCGGTGGAAAGTTGAGATCTCTTTCTGAGGAGGGGGAGAATGTTTTCTACGTGTAGTGAAGGAAGGAATAATATATATGATAAGCAAAGGGAAGACTCTTGTAGAAACTGATCAGATACTCACCAAACCCATTTCCTCTTCCAAGGCAAAGGGAACTATATCCTAGCTGCTAAACTATATTCCCCAGCCTCCTGGAATCTATATGGGGCCATGTGACTAGTTCTCATCAATGAAAGCAGTTGTCAGTAGTATGTTATTTCTGAACTGAGACATTTAAATGTCAGTGTGACATGTTTAAGCTCCAAACCCATTCCTTTTGATGACTAAATACTGTAATAGCAATCTTAAAACCATATGCTGAAGATAGAGTTACACAACATGAAACGAGCTTAGAGATCACCATCATCTTCAGAGAAAAGTCACATAACCAAGCTTTGTATTAGAATTAAACATTATTATGTTAGGTCCCTCAGCTTTGCTTGTGATGAAAAATAATGTGCAACTACAAATAGACTGTTATACTCACAACACATTAAGTGTTCTTCCTTAGCTGGTTCTCTATCTGCAAGTTTAACTTGAGGACTTATCTGAAGATTCTAGTAGAGTAGAGGCACTTACCTAGTCGTATATTCAGGATCCAAAATATGGTTCTTCCCTTGTCCGGAAGGAGGCCCTGCTTCAATAGGTTAGCTGATTCAGTAAAAGAAACACCTGAAGAAAAAGGTACTTTCTTGATCCACACTGTTTATATATCCTCAGAAATTAGTTTTAAATGTTGAAGAGAAATAGACTCAAAATGTCACTTGAATGGACATCGCCTCAGGGAAGCATAAATCCAGGGTTGGTTCATCTGATGGCACAATTTTGCCAACTTCCATTAACTTTTCAATCCACTGTAATCTTGCTACTTTCTACAGCATTTCAACAACTCCATTCTCACTACTGTACTCACTGATTTCTAATTGGCAGATCATAATGGCACTTTTTAGTTTTAACTTACTTTTTCTGCTGTGTTTGATTGTCGTTGCTGAAAATCTCTTCTTCAAACCCTCCCATCTTCTCATTTTTAAATTTGTTAGAGATTTTTGCTCAAATCTCAGATCTCTACTTCTCAAGGTCAATCAAAACATCATTTTTCTTTTTTAGCCACTCAAGTAAGTTTACTCGGAGCCCGTTCTCAGCCTCTGTCTTTAACCAAAAGCCCATATGTTAAGTTTCCACTTAAAAGCCAATAATAACCCCCAAGCATTTCCCTCCAGTCAGCCCTACTATATTTAGCCCCATACCTTAACACTGACTGCTTCACATAAGTCTACACTTTTCACTTCCATAAATTTCAGAAATAACTCAAAGTAGTTGTAGTGCAACCTTCAGAAAAATAAAGTGTGTTGAATAAATAAAGTTTTCTGAAGCGACACTTCAGAAAACAAGTGTGTTGATGAAGAAATGCTGGTCACAAGCAACCTAGGTTTCTCTCCTCCCCAGGCCATGATCTTAGACATTACTTACCCTTAGGACATTACATTTGAAGTCTTTGTTGACAGTATGTCTCCTCTTAAATATTATAAGTTCTTTCAGAAGAAAAGTAATCTGCGTCATTTTTACCTCCAATTCCTGTGATGTTTAACAGATTATAAAAACATCTAATAAATGTTTACTCAACGAGTGAGTGAACACATATTTTCTAATATTTTTAACTAGTAAAACAATTTTGCTAGTCTTTTCATTGTCCTTTTTTTCCTCCATAAGAATCACAGATATATTGGGAGTTGCAGAGTCTAAGCAGTTTAAGTTTTGTCACAAACAACTTTGAAATTTTAGAGCATTGCAAGGCACCAGAAAGCAGCAATTTGAAAATAGCTAGTCTACAAGCTCTGAGATTATTTTCTCAACTTGATCTATTCTGCTATTAATATTTGTGACTGCATTATGAAATTCTTGTAGTGTGTTTTTCAGCTCTACCAGGTCAGTTATGTTCTTTTCTATCCTGGCTATTTTGTCTGTCAGCTCCTGTATCATTTTATTCTGATTCTTTGCTTACTTGGATTAGGTTTCAATGTACTCCTGCATCTCAATGATCTTCATTACTATTAATATTCTGAACTACATTTCTGCCATTTCAGCCTTCTCAGTCTCGTTAAGAACCCTTGCTGGAAAGGTAGTGTGGTCATTTGGAGGAATTAAGGCACTCTGGCTTTTTTATTTGTCAGAGTTCTTGCACTGTTTTTTTCTCATCTTTGTGGGCTGATATTCCTTCATTCTTTGAAGTTGTTGTCCCTTCGAAGTTGCTTTTTTCCTTTATCCCATCTGATGTCCTTGAGAGTTTGATTGTGGTACTAGGTGGGTTCATTAGACTGATTTTATTTATGGAAGATTTAGGGGGCCAAGGCTCAGCTCCCAACTCCTGGACTGCTTGCTCTAAGTCTGGGGGACTTGTATCAGGCCCCGACTTTGTTCTCTCATTCTTTAAGTTTAGGAACTCACCGCAATTGGAGGAACCAAGGTGCTCCCAGACCACTTGTCTCTACACTTTGATGGGTGGTGCAAGCCAAAACTTTTCGTAGGGCAATGGCGGTAGAATCCATCCTAGTTTGCTGATGCCAGCGACAGTGGCAGCGGTAGCATGGTAGGACGCACATTCCTCAGGTGCAGCAGGGTGCTAGTGTGTGCTGGGGTGCTTGCTTCCATGTGGGCATTCACAGAAGCAGTTTAGGCAGCATGGCTGAGGGATGTGGAGGGCTCCTGCTAGCAACTGGGCATGTGTTTGTGCCAGTAGGGGTGTTGGCACAGGGGCAGGGCACAGGCAGGCACAGGTCTGAATGCACTGTCTGTACAGATTCATATAGGTGGGGTTGCTCAGGGAATAAGAGGATCTGCTATTTTCTGTGCCCTGTTTCATTCTTGCAGCAGTGTTGGTGCAGGGACAGGGTGCTGGCCAGGGTGGGGATGGTGGGCTTGTTGCCCGCCAAGGCTCCGACTGCAATGGTGGTAAAAGCGGGGAGGGAGGGCAGTGTGCACTCCCGTTGGCAGCAGTGGCAGGGCAGGGTGCACACACACAGGCATGCTGGTGGGGCTGAGAAGTCAAAATTCACCTGCACACATGAACTGGCAAAGTAATGTGGGGGGGGAGGGGGTGGTAGCTGTGGGTCCAGAGAAGCTGTGGTTAGGAAGGGTGTAGATAGGTTGGTGCATGGTCATGAGGGATGCGCCACTGGAACTCTCTGGTAATCAGGCATGGTCCATCAGTGCGGGAGGTATGACATAGGACCCCAGGACACCCAAGGTTGCACTACAAGCAGGTGCAGCCAAGGTGGCTCCCCGGGAATGACCAGCAGACCAAGGGGTGATCAGGTGGAAGTGGCCCCTTCTGGTGGGCAAGGCCTTCCTGCAGAGTTCAGGTCCAACATTTCCCCTAGGGCTAAAGTTTTCTATGGGATCAAGTTGAGCCTGGGGGGATGGGCATTCCTGGCCGTGCTCTGCTACAGATGCTCCCACACCAAACCCTCTGGGCTCCACATTGGCTGGTGTGCTTTTCCTACCATTTTTCTAAGAAGCTCTCCCTGCCAACTCAAGTTTCCATGGTGGTCAAAGTGTCTCTTCCTGCTGGAATTCCAGAGGCCTGTGGCAAGAGCAAGTTGCCCCTTTCCAGTTCAACTCACCTGCTCCCCCAGAGTTGTCAGGGGCCAGGAAAAATTCTCTGTGTGTGGTAGCCTCACAGTTTTCCTTTCTCTTCAGCCCAGCTTCTGTATCTTTCTTCCATCCACTCTCAGTGGCTTCCCTCTGAAGATCTGTTGGGAGTGTGCCAGTTGTCCTGGTTCCTCGGTGGCAGCTGTTCCACCCGGCTGCATCTAGTTGGCCATCTTAGTCATTTGATTTTTCAGCACAAGCTGGAAATCTTCGGCTTATCCTTAAAGTTGAAACGGAAAAAAAAGTATGTACATATGTTTATGTATACATAAATGAACATATTTTACAACATATGTAAGCAGTAAAAGCAGAAGCCACTACTGGCAAACTGTGTATCCAGCTAATCGGTTTATTAGAAATTATTAGGGTTTACCAAGCTAGGAGATGAGGAGGAGATACCAAGAAGCCTTTATAACTTGCCATTTCTATATGATTTGGACAAAATATTTCTGGGAATTTCCCAGGTAAGAAAATAAAAGGATTTAAAAAGAGAAGAAAGTAAAGAAAAACGAAACGAATAATCCAGCATGAAACACATTTTGGCCTTGATGATATTCTTGCCCACGCATTTCAGTCTAATGACTGTTGCTTTTATGTTTTCTCAGAGTCCTCTGCCTGATTAAGGCTTATTGTCTGGAATTGATGATAATTATGTAATGTCTCTGACAGTCTCTAAGAGGTATCTTTTGGCAGGGATGACAAGGAACAGCAGGGAGACTTATCCAGGATGGAGTGGAGGGAATACAAAAGCTGGATTTGGCCACAAAATAGGAAAAGGGGGAGAACAATAAGAAAAAGGACACTCAGAGTGTTAACGCTCCTTAGATTTTAGAGGTAACTGAGTCCTATCCTTTTGTTTTTCCGTCAGGGAAAATTGAGGCCCAGAGTCATTAAAGGGATTGCTGAAGGACACAACAATTTCCATACTAGATATCTTTTCATTAGTTTTAGTTACCCATTAAAAATCTACGGGTATAGAACTAATTCCACAGTAGCTTCCTCATAGCTAAAAATGTTAACACGGAGGAAAATTTTCACTCTTGTAACAATTACAGTAGTCCCTCCTTATCCACGGGGAATATATTCCAAGATTCCCAGTGGTTGCCTGAAACTACAGATAGTACCAAACCCTGCATAAACTGTTTTTTTCGTTAACATACATACCTACAATAAAGTTTTATTTATAAATTAAGCACAGCAAAAGATTGGCAACAATAACTGATATTAAAATAGAACAATTATAATAATATATAATGCAGTTGTGGTAATTTTTGTTGTCTTTTATGGTTCTCTAAACAACACCAAAAATTGATCTATTTCAAGATGTAAGACCCCCTACTGGTGAAAAACTCTACTGGTGTGAATTAGTATTAGGTTCTGAACTCTGGAATCTGTACTACAATGATCATTTTCTGTACTGAGGAACACTAACCTGGACAGGAATAAAATGGAAACTTCCTAAGAAAATCCCATTGTGTATGGTTTCCTTATCTACATCTGGTTAGTTAGATGACAGCAATCAAATCTGTTTCTATCTTTTCCCTTATACTGAGATACAGTCTTTACAGTATCTGCTATTTGAACACTTTGATCATTCCTAATGATCTTAATCAAGGAATTTTTCTTGTGCTCACTACCTATAAAATTTTAATAACAGTCCCAGATATTGTGCAGATTCTCGTTCTAATGATGTTTTAAGAAATCTTTCTTGATTTGATTCTGACCCTCACATCCTTTGCCCTTGATATTGGCCCTTCTTGTGTTTTATTTCTCTTGGTGACAAAACACTTTTGTCAAGATCCTTTAGAATAAACAAACAAAACTTCTCAAACTATACTGATCCCATAATTTTTCACTTCAAAATTTGGCCCCACTGAATTTGGCTCCATTTGTATGTCTAATTGGAAAACACCAAGCTCCCGTAATTGAACCATATTTCTAGACCTCAAGGTCTTGACAGAATTGCTAAATCATTTTGTTTAATTGAAATAAGTAGTTCTTGGATTTATAATCAGGAGTCATTCAAAGTGCTCCAAGACAACACATTTACTAACTATAGAATAAACAGAGAGGCATGCCTGCATTATTATGCTGCATAAAAATGCTCCTTCAAATCAAATGAGGCTAAAATATTCACTTTTCTTATTCTATTCTTTATCTCACTGAATGATAGTTTTTAATGTAATCAAAAATGGAAATTACTAGAGCACAAAGCATCTTAGATATTTTCTTCTGACAAATGGATTACCTAAGAATAAGTAACACTATTGTGTATATAGAGGAACACATACACGAAATAATTGTAATGATTATGTAGTAAAAGAGGAGAGCAAATAATTATTTATTTTATATATAGTTTCTTTGAGGATTAAAAGAGACAATCTTTTTTGAAAATGTTTTTTGTCTTCATAAACTCGTATCTGATTTTAATGAATATTCAATTATTCTTTTTTTGGAAGATTTAAGCTTTCAGATTACCTTCAAACAAGAAGCTAAACTTCTAATTTTACATTGTAACTTTCAGTATTGCAATCTCCCAGTGTCCGATGAGAGAATTGCAATGTCCATGACTCAATTTTTTCAAATATTCATGAAACTATGATGACACCACAAAGAATGACATTTTTATTCTCAAGACTGAATCTTGATGCCTCTTAAAGATAGCTACATTTTTCTAAACCAAAATGTCATTACAGGAGTTTACTTTTTAAAAATTATTAAACAAATTATGACTGACTATGAAAAGTATTGGGGTCAGGATGGACAGATCCAAAAGGAAAGCACTCTGGTATCCTTACAGTAGTGAAAAGCTTGTAACAGACAGTTGCTTATTTTTTATTATGGGCCAGACCATTTTCCTAGTTCCTCAAGATCAATCATTTTCAAAACTCCGTCTTTGATAATCATGTATTATTTTTATTATCTATTAATTTTTTAAATGCTGTATACCTATTACAGGTTAGGTTTCGTGATACATAACATCGATATTTTTTTAAAAGTCCTAATCTATGTCTATGAGGAGTTAGTCTAATGGAAGAGGCAGTTATGTAAACAAACAAATCAAATTACAACATGGTAAGTGGCATGGAATGCTTCTGTGGCAAATACTATGGCTACCTATCCCACAGTATTTTGTTCTCTTCTTCCTTGTGAATAAACTTTTACTTAATTAAATATAGCATGAAGATGCCTTGATATCAAGTAAGAGTTAAATCTTTTAGGTTGGTGCAAAATCATTGCAGATTTGCCATTACTTTCAATGGCAAAAACAGTGACTACTTTTACACCAACCTAATGTGATCTAGGAATAGCATGTGACCAAGTCATGTCCGATAAAATATTGGAGAAAATCTACTAGGGGTATTCCAGGGAAAAGTTTCCTAATAAAATTTAAGAATGGGCTGAGGAGTGACTTTCCTCTCCTCTTTCTCCTTTTCGTCATCCTCCTTCTTTCTCTCTCTTTCTCTCTCGCTCTCTCCCTCCAACCTCTCTTTTTGTTGTAGATAGATCCCTGTTTCTGATTTTGAATAAGATCATAGGACTTGAGGTTATGACAGTGATTGTCGAAAATTAGACAGTAAACCATGACATGAGTACACCAAGAGAATGTCAGAGCAGAGAGATAGAAGATGAAAAGTTGACATGATTTAGCATTTGAATCAAGCACCCACCTCTGTATGTTTTGTTATGTGAGAATAAAAAGGACCCTATTTGTTTAAGCCAATATTGCACTTCCTGTTATTTCAGACAAAAGTATCTTCACTGTTGCAACTTCTCATGGGAATAAATATTTGAATTTGATTTTGAACTATGAATAGGTAATTTTCAGGCAGAGAAAAGTCAGGGAGATTTAGGCAGAAATATCAGGCCGATATTTCAAAAATACTAATGTATATAGAAAATTAGAATTTATGTGTGCAACGGTTGAAAAGAAGATCAAAGAGAGTAGTAGAGGCAAGATTGTGTATGTTAAGCTCTGGTGATCATGTGGTCTTGTGACGACTAGGAACACAGTTGGGATGGAGAGTTACATGATAAAATTTATTTCTTTGATGTTGCTGACTGTCTTGGAGGCTTTGAGGATGGACATAAGCAGGAAGAGATTGATGTCAGAGATAACCAGTTTCTTAAAAGTTCCTAAGAGGTTCACAGATAACTGATTCTTCACATAACCTGCAATGTATGTTGTGGTACGCCTCCTATTTCCATCCTTCAGGACTCAGGTATTCATACCCATGGCTGTGAGGAGTGACTATAGCTGCAAATACACATCTGGCTCTCTCCATAGAAATTTCCCTCAGCCAAAAAGAAACCTCTCAGCCAAGTTTATGCCCCCTCCTTAGGGAAACCTACATCCAGTGTCTGGTCAATGCAGAGATATGAAGGTAAGTATCCCTCCCACTATTTGAGATATTCTGGAAGGCCATGCCAGCTTTCAAACTCTGTGTGAGATCAGTTGAAGCCTCTGTTGCACGGGCATCCCCGTTCAGCTTTGCTTTTTTCTGCTTCAGTTCCTGCTTCTTTCACTTCTTACAGGTGTTATTCTTGAGAATATTCCCTGCATGAAAATATCCACCTCAAAGTCTGTTTCCAGTGAACCAAACCTAGATAGTTGGTGCCAGGAGTGGTACAAAAAAGATTTGAAAGTGGGACTGAGTGCTGGATCACCTGCTGGCTAGCCGGCAATGAGGACAACTTCACTAATGGTACATAGAAAAATATCTCCTGGCATGTTTTAACAGTGTGACTTAAAATTTCACCAATGGTAAAATGGGATAAGATGGTGGAAGAGAATGTACTGGCAGATGTAATATCTTAGATTTAGAGAGGTTCTACAAAAATCATAATTATATAAGCACTATGTAATTAGATGGCTATTGACCAATGCATTGGTGAAAATCATTGAAAGACTGAGAGTAAGTATTCAGGTAGAAAGTGAGAGTTTCTTTCTTTTTATTTTTCATTTATTTATTTATTTATTTTTTGAGATGGAGTTTCACTCTTGTTGCCCAGGCTGGAGTGCGATGGTGCTATCTCGGCTCACTGCAACCTCCACTTCCCGGGTTCAAGCGGTTTTCCTGCCTCAGCCTCCTGAGTAGCTGGGATTACAGGCGCCCACTACCACGCCCGGCTAATTTTTGTATTTTTAGTAAAGACGAGGTTTCACCATGTTGGACAGGCTGTTCTCAAACTCCCGACCTCAAGTCATCTGCCCGCCTCGGCCTCCCAAAGTGCTGGGATTACAGGCATGAGCCACTGCGCCCGGCCGAGAGTTTCTTTAGCAACAAAAAATATACTCTCATCCTTACAAAAAGCTAAGAATCAGAAGAGAACTTAATTAAGAGTAGCAGAACTCAAGAAAAGGCTAAATTCTCAAGCAGAAAATCTGCTATACTTTTATAGAACCTAGATTGGAAGGAGTAGGAGCCTATGGCTTGAGATAGGAACAATCTAGGTTGATTTACTTGCAAATCTTGAGCTTTCAGATTCCCCTGAACATTCTTGACT
Source organism: Nomascus leucogenys (assembly GCF_006542625.1). Taxonomy (NCBI): domain Eukaryota; kingdom Metazoa; phylum Chordata; class Mammalia; order Primates; family Hylobatidae; genus Nomascus; species Nomascus leucogenys. The sequence goes on from NC_044406.1 coordinate 56,030,752, forward strand.
TTCAGAAGTTACTCCCTGCAAATTCTCATTGCCCTCTCTTTCTACCTTGCTTTCAACTAAGCCTATTTCAGGATCTATTTCAACTCCTTTTCTAGTCTCCAGCGAACAACTAGGTTTCAGTAGCAACATAACCTAGCAGGGAGAGTGCTGAATGTGCTCAGAGAAGAAAGGAACTATAATATTAGAAAACTACAGGACCTAGAAAATATTTTCCAGAGGAAACTTGGAGAGTAACATGAGCGTACAGTGATACACTACATAAGGCTGAGAGATCCACCAGCAGGCTACATTCCATGAGAAAACCCAGAGGATCCTCAGTTTAGAGAAGTGATAAAAGACATATGTTGGTGCATGGGCATATCAAGGGATCATGCATGCATAACTAGTTAAATTGTGTGAGTTGTGTCAGATCCACCAAGTTATACAGCTAAGCAGGCCCAAGTAGCATTCCACTATAAGATGGATGTGGTATTTGCAGGATCTGGCATGAGTAGAGATGAACACACAAGTGAACTGCCCCACAAGGTGATCTATCTTCCACTGTTTTATGAGCACCCCTGCCTCACTTCACACTGATGGCAGCACAGGGGAGGTCCCTTATGCCTAGCTATTACAAGATAAATCAAGAAAAGTATACAGTTTATACATGGGTTAGTTCAGTAGGAAAGGCAAACTGACAAAAAAAAACTATGGTAGCACTGCAGCTTCACTCAATGGTGTCCCTAAATGTCATTAATTAGGAGAAATCCTCCACATAGGTAGTTCTTCAAAAGATGCAGCTGGTCATCTATTTTCCTTGGAAAAAGAAGTGGCCTGAGGTAAGAATGTAGCATCTCATGGGCAGTGGCAAATGGATTTACAGTTGATCAGTGTTGTGTCCAGTCACTAAGATCAGTCACTGTCGAGTTAGAAGATCAGTAACAATGAATCCTGGGGAAGAAGCATGTGGATGGACCTATTGGAATGGGAATAAAAGTTAAACATTTTTGTATCATAAATCAATATTGATCTGAGACTATGTACCATGGAAGATACTAAACAGCCATGTATTCAGAATGATTTTGCTAGTTAGCAACAGCCAGCCTCTAACATCTGCTATCTGTAGCTGGCACAGTGAGCACACAAAGCAGCCAGCGTGGAGGAATAGAGGCTATGCATCGAACCAACAGCATGCAATCCAACACATCAGGCTGGCTTTGCCACTGCTTCTGCCAAATGACCAACCTTCCAGCAACAAAGACCAACACTAAGACCTAGTATGGCACCATCCCTCGAAGAAACCAACCAACTCCATGGTGGCAAGGTGGTTAGCAATTCACTGTTACTGGGTTCAACACATACTCCAAGTATGGGCTTTTCCTTCATACCTAAACAGCATGAGCTAAGAACACTAGGGAATGCACAAAGATACAGGATATCATATAGCTTCACATGTACCAAAGGACTAACCTTACAAAAAAGATAAAGCAATGAGCAAGTAACCATGAATTTTCCATAATATTGTATCCCAAAGAATTTTCCCATAGTGTATTAACTATGAATTTCCCACACTATATCACCCAGAAGTTGCTGGTTTGATATAAAAATGGAGCAAGCTTTTTAAATTTCAACTGAACTATTGGCTTGAAAATAATAGCAGAGTGCCATTGCCACTGTATACAACCAAAATCAATAAACAAAGTGTGGTGCTGGGTACAAACAGGTAAAATGCGTGGGTACAGAAACCACAGGGTAGAAGTAGGAATAGTCCTAATCATCACATCCAAGTACACACTTGGAGTATCTGTGCTTCCCTTCACAATAATTGTGAAATCTTCAGGCTTAGATGTGTAGATTCCAGAGTGGAATGTTTCCAACAAGGAACATAGCAAGAGGTCTATTAAACTTTAAACTATGGCTGTTGCCCAGATATTTCAGGCTCTCTGTGCCAGGAAAGCAGCAGGTGAGGAAGAAGTCACTATCCTGGCAAGGAAAATTGACCCTGATCATCATGAGGAAGTAAGGCTATGGTTGTACAAATGAAGTAAAGAGCAATTAATTTGGCTCCATGATGATCCAGTGGTGTCTCTTCATATTCTACACTTCAGTTCTGATGGTAAACGAGCAAGTGTAGTAGCCACGTCCTGTGGAATATATTGAATGTCGCACAGCAAAGTTAAGGGTACTATCAAGCCATTTAGACTACTGATGCATTTATTATTTTCTAGAATCAGTCATTCATTCTGTATGTTCAAACAGGTGGTTATGTAAGCAAATTGAGTGTCTGTATCCACCATGAGGGGTCAACTCACAGTAACCTTCTGCTATCAATCTGAGGATCAACAAGAAAAAGTTACCACCCTCAAGTGGAGTAATTGAAAATAATTTTTTGAAAAAACAGTTTCCAAAATTGTGAGCAGGGTTATGATAATCCAACAAGGAGTGGTGGAGTACCTCTAGGCTATTTACAAATAGAAACCATTTCTGCATCTAAGCCTAAAGAACAAGGAAGTGGAGTGGTTGTCAGAACCTCAACAGACCTGTGGATAAAGAACAGGATTCTTCTACTTCGAGCTTTGGCTTTAGAAAGAAAATGCAACACATGCCAACCTGGAACCTAGCAGAAAGATGTTGCAGAAATAAATTTGCACCCTCTTTCTCTTCTTGCTCTCTGATCACCTGCTGGTACCACATATTGACCAAATTTAAGCAAAATCCAAAGGGCAAAGAATTCAGGTAACACAGACCATAAAAGTCAGTCTCTACAAAAAAAATAGGGAATATTTAGCACATCGTGCCTGCAGAAATTACTACAAAGACCAGAATACAAACTTCTTACTTCACAATCCAAAATAATTCTCCCAAAGGCTAGACTATTTAAAATTGAAATGACTAGGACACCCTCTCTCAGTACATAGGAAAAACATTATATCAGTTTACTTGGGGGCTATGAGGCCTTAATTATGAGAACATATCTTCTTTGCTTAAAATTTCCTTTCTTGCCATAGGAATGTGATTGGAATTGGATCCAGGAACTGGAACAATTTTCATCTGCAAAATGCTTGTGTGGGTGACACCAGTGCATTTTTGCAGGTGCAATCTTCCATTTCTATATTTTCTCCACTAAGTATACTTCTTTGCAATTGATTCAGTTTTTCACTCATGTTGAGTGAAGTCTTAACAAACTGGAGACGTTCATCTCTCCAAGACCAAATTGAAGACATTTTTCTCTCCAACAATAAATTTCTCTTACTTTTTATAACTTTAATTCATTCGTGGTCATTAACTTCATGGTTGGATTCTCAGAGAATCATTTTATTACCATAGTTTTAACATTACTAAATTAAAAGTTTCATGTTTGCCTTCTTTTTTTCTTAAGCAGAACAGATTTTATTTATTATTTATTGCTATCGTGTACAATGGAGTGTTAAATTAAAACACCACCCAGATGACACACACGTCCTAATGACGTAAGGACTGCCACAGTACAACTTCTCTCAAAGACAGTAGGCACTCTGGGCCTCTGGGAAAGCATCTCTACCCCATTCAACTGAGGCTCTGAAACTAAGAACACGGGGGTTAAACCTGGGAACCTGGCAACTAGAGGGCCGAGAAAAATCCTCACCTCCCAAAGACTTTGCTTATTCATTCCATGCTACATTTTGTTCAGGGCACCTCCACATTTCTAGGTTCACCATAAGCCTAGGTAGCAAGTCTATGCAAAAGATCTCATGTCCAGGCAAGTCCTAAGGAGCAGTCTCCCATTTTATATTTTAAATCATAATATGCTATATAATTTTCAGAAAACAGTAGGAACTGTTATCAAATGTATGACTGCGCTCTTGTCCGTAAGAAAGTCTTTGAACTAAAGAACAAATTGATTCTTCTTTTTTTTTTAGTTTTTTTTTATTATTATACTTTAAGTTCTAGGGTACATGTGCACAACGTGCAGGTTTGTTACATATGTATACATGTGCCATGTTGGTGTGCTGCACCCATTAACTCGTCATTTAACATTAGGTATCTCTCCTAATGCTATCCCTCCCCCCTCCCCCCACCCCACAACAGGCCCCGGTGTGTGATGTTCCCCTTCCTGTGTCCACGTGTTCTCATTGTTTAATTCCCATCTATGAGTGAGAACATGCGGTGTTTAGTTTTTTGTCCTTGCGATAGTTTGCTGAGAATGATGGTTTCCAGCTTCATCCATGTCCCTACAAAGGACATGAACTCATCCGTTTTTATGGCTGCATAGTATTCCATGGTGTATATGTGCCACATTTTCTTAATCCAGTCTGTCGTTGATGAACATTTGGGTTGGTTCCAAGTCTTTGCTATTGTGAATAGTGCCACAATAAACATACGTGTGCATGTGTCTTTATAGTAGCATGATTTATAATCCTTTGGTTATATACCCAGTAATGGGATGGCTGAGTCAAATGGTATTTCTAGTTCTAGATCCTTGTGGAATCCCCACACTGTCTTCCACAATGGTTGAACTAGTTTACAGTCCCACCAACAGTGTAAAAGTGCTCCTATTTCTCCACATCCTCTCCAGCACCTGTTGTTTCCTGAATTTTTAATGATGGCCATTCAAACTGGTGTGAGATGGTATTTCATTGTGGTTTTGATTTGCATTTCTCTGATGGCCAGTGATGATGAGCATTTTTTCATGTGTCTGTTGGCTGCATAAATGTCTTCCTTCGAGAAGTGTCTGTTCATATCCTTTGCCCACTTTTTGATGGGGTTGTTTGTTTTTTTCTTGTAAATTTGTTTGAGTTCTTTGTAGATTCTGGATATTAGCCCTTCGTCAGATGAGTAGATTGCAAAAATTTTTTCCCATTCTGTAGGTTGCCTGTTCACTCTGATGGTAGTTTCTTTTGCTGTGCAGAAGCTCTTTAGTTTAATGAGATCCCATTTGTCAATTTTGGCTTTTGTTGCCATTGCTTTTGGTGTTTTAGACATGAAGTCCTTGCCCATGCCTATGTCCTGAATGGTATTACCTAGGTTTTCTTCTAGGGTTTTAATGGTTTTAGGTCTAACATGTAAGTCTTTAATCCATCTTGAATTAATTTTTGTATAAGGTATAAGGAAGGGATCAACTTTCTATATATGGCTAGGCAGTTTTCCCAGCACCGTTTATTAAATAGGGAATCCCTTCCCCATTTCTTGTTTTTGTCAGGTTTGTCAGAGATCAGATAGTTGTAGATGTGTGGTATTATTTCTGAGGGCTCTGTTCCGTTCCATTGGTCTATCTCTCTGTTTTGGTACCAGTACCATGCTGTTTTGGTTACTGTAGCCTTGTAGTATAGTTTGAAGTCAGGTAGCGTGATGCCTCCAGCTTTGTTCTTTCGGCTTAGGATTGTCTTGGCAATGCAAGCTCTTTTTTGGTTCCATATGAACTTTAAAGTCGTTTTTTCCAATTCCGTGAAGAAAGTCATTGGTAGCTTGATGGGGATGGCATTAAATCTATAAATTACCTTGGGCAATATGGCCATTTTCATGATATTGGTTCTTCCTATCCATGAGCATGGAATGCTCTTCCATTTGTTTGTATCCTCTTTTATTTCATTGAGCAGTGGTTTGTAGTTCTCCTTGAAGAGGTCCTTCACATCCCTTGTAAGTTGGATTCCTAGGTATTTTATTCTCTTTGAAGCAATTGTGAATGGGAGTTCACTCATGATTTGGCTCTCTGTTTGTCTGTTATTGGTGTATAGGAATGCTTGTGATTTTTGTACATTGATTTTGTATCCTGAGACTTTGCTGAAGTTGCTTATCAGCTTAAGGAGATTTTGGGATGAGATGATGGGGTTTTCTAAATATACAATCATGTCATCTGCAAACAGGGACAATTTGACTTCCTCTTTTCCTAATTGAATACATTTTATTTCTTTCTCCTGCCTGATTGCCCTTGCCAGAACTTCTGACACTATGTTGAATAGGAGTGGTGAGAGAGGGCATCCCTGTCTTGTGCCAGTTTTCAAAGAGAATGCTTCCAGTTTTTGCCCATTCAGTGTGATATTGGCTGTGGGTTTGTCATAAATAGCTCTTATTATTTTGAGATACATCCCATCAATACCTAATTTATTGACAGTTTTTAGCAAGAAGGGCTGTTTAATTTTGTCAAAGGCCTTTTCTGCATCTATTGAGATAATCATGTGGTTTTTGTCTTTGGTTCTGTTTATATGCTGGATTATGTTTATTGATTTGCGTATGTTGAACCAGCCTTGCATCCCAGGGATGAAGCCCACTTGATCATGCTGGATAAGCTTTTTGATGTGCTGCTGGATTCGGTTTGCCACTGTTTTATTGAGGATTTTTGCATAGATGTTCATCAGGGATATTGGTCTAAAATTCTCTTTTTTTGTTGTGTCTCTGCCAGGCTTTGGCATCAGGATGATGCTGGCCTCATAAAATGAGTTATGGAGGATTCCCTCCTTTTCTATTGATTGGAATCGTTTCAGAAGGAATGGTACCAGCTCCTCCTTGTACCTCTGGTAGATCTAAAATAGACACCTTAACATTACAATTAAAAGAACTAGAGAAGCGAGAGCAAACACATTCAAAAGCTAGCAGAAGGCAAGAAATAACTAAGATCAGAGCAGAACTGAAGGAGATAGAGAAACAAAAAACCCTTCAAAAAATCAATGAATCCAGAAGCTGGTTTTTTGAAAAAATCAACAAAATTGATAGACCACTAGCAAGACTAATAAAGAAGAAAAGAGAGAATAATCAAGTAGACGCAATAAAAAATGATAAAGGGGGATATCACCACTGATCCCACAGAAATACAAACTACCATCAGAGAATACTATAAACACCTCTACGCAAATAAACTAGAAAATCTAGAAGAAATGGATAAATTCCTGGACACATACACCCTCCCAAGACATGTTTGCCTTCTATACTGTATACACTCACCTGGTGATGTGAGACGTGACTAAAATATTATATTGGTTTTCCAAGTTCTGTCACAAACTCAGTGTGGAACTATGTTATTGCAGAACACGTTGTGTCAGACTCTAAATTTCTACATTTTTAAAGTCAGGCATCTAAAAACCCGAATGTCTCAAATGAAAGGCCATATTTCCCCATGATCATGTCTGTTCTCTTCTAAACTCCATTATGGTGAAAGACCATGCAGTCCAGTCACCAGTCTAAGTCCCTGGGTTGGACAGACATTTTCTTTCATTTTTATTTTCCCCCATATAATTGGGTTCAAGTTCTGTTCTTATGCAATATTTCTCCACACTACCTTTTCTCACACAAAATGTGGGTCTTAAAGTCCACTCTGCCTTAAGAATTCTAGTTTTCCAATACAGGAAATGACAGCCAAAATCACCAGTTTAGAGAAGAACATAACCAACTTGTTAGAGCTGAAAAACACACAAGAGCTTCACAATGCAATCACAAGTATTAATTGCAGAATAGACCAAGCAGAGGAACGAATCTCAGAGCTTGAAGACTATCTTTTTGAAATAAGACAGGCAGACAAGAATAGAGAAAAAATGAAAAAGAATGAATGAAACCTCCAAAAAATATGGAATTATGTAAAAAGAACGAGCCTATGAGTGATTGGGGTACCTGAAAGAGATGGGGAGAATGGAACCAAATTGGAAAACATACTTCAGGATATCATCCAGGAGAACTTCCCCAACCTAGCAAGACAGGCCATATCACCTGATTTTAATTAGGTCTTACATCTCCAGGCCAGTGTATACAGTATAGAAGGCAAACATGAAACTTTTCTTAGCCCAGTAATGTTAAAATTATGGTAATAAAATGATTCCGTGAGAATCCAGCCATGAAGTAAAATTCGGGAAATGCAGATAACCCCAGTAAGATACTCCATGAGAAGAACAACTCCAAGATACATAATCATCAGGTTCTCCAAGGTCAAAATGAAAGAAAAAATGTTGAGGGCAGCCAAAGAGAAAGGCCAGGTAACCTACAAAGGGAAGCCCATCAGACTAAGAGTGAACCTCTCAGCAGAAACCCTATAAGCCAGAAGAGATTGGGGGCCAATATTCAACATTCTTAAAGAAAAAAAAGTATTTCCAATCCGGAATTTTATATCTGGTCAAACTAAGCTTCAAAAGCGAAGGAGAAATAAGATCCTTTTCAGACAAGCAAATGTTGAGGGAATTTGTCACCATCGGTCTTGCCTTGCAAGGGCTCCTGAAGAAAGCACTAACTATGGAAAGGAATAACCGTTATCAGCCACTAAAAATACACCTGAAGTACACAGACCAGTGACACTATGAAGCAACCACATAAACAACTCTGCAAAATAACCAGCTAGCAACATGATGACAGAATCAAATTCACACATAACCATACTAACCTTAAATGTGAATGGGCCAAATGCCCCAATTAAAAGTCACAGAATGGCAAGCTGGTTTAAGAATCAAGACCCATGGGTATGCTGTCATTAAGAGACTCATTGTACAGGCAAAGGCATACACAGGCTCAAAATAAAGGGATGGAGGAAAATTTACCAAGCAAATGGAAAAAAGAAAGAAGTAGGGTTGCAATCCTAGTTTCTGATAAAACAGAGTTTAAACCAACAAAAATAAAAAAAGACAATGAAGGGCATTACATAATGGTAAATGGTTCTCTTCAACAAGAAGAGCTAATCATCCTAAATACATATGCACCCAATACAGGAGCACCCAGATTCATAAAGCAAGTTTTTAGAGACCTTCAAAAGGACTTATACTCCCATACAACAATAGTGGGAAACTTTAACAATCTACTGACACTATTGGACAGGTCGTCAAGACAGAATATTAAAAAAGACATCAGGACCTGAACTCAACTCTGGATCAGGTGGAACTGATAGATATCAACAGAACTCTCCACTCAAAAACAACATAATTACAATCTTCTCATTGCCACATGGCACTTACTCTAAAATTAATTACAGAATCGGAAGTAAAACACTCCTCAGCAAATGCAAAGGAACTGAAATAATAACAGTCTCTCAGATGACAGCGCAATCAAATTAGAACTCAAGATGAAGAAATTCACTGAAAACCACACAACTGCATGGAAATTGAACAACCTGCTCCTGAATGACTCTTGGATAAATAATGAGATTAAGGCAGAAATCAAGAAGTTCTTTGAAACTAATGAGAACAAAAATATAACATATGAGAATCTTTGGGATGCAGCTGAAGCAGTGTTAAAAAGGGAATTTATAGCACTAAATGCCCACATCAAAAAGTTAGAAAAATCTCAAGTTAACAACCTAACATGGCAACTAAAAGAACAAGAGAACCAAGTGCAAACAAACCCAAAAACTAGCAGAGGACAAGAAATAACCAAGATCAAAGCTGATCTGAAGGAGATAGAGACATTAAAAACTCTTCAAAAAATCAACAAATCCAGGAGCTATTGTTTTGAAAAAATTAATAAAATAGACTGCTAGATAGACTAATAAAAAAGAAAAGAGAGAATATTCAAATAAACACAATCAGAAATGATGAGGGGGATAGCACCAATGACCCCACAGAAATAGAAATAACAATCAGAGAATACTATAAACACCTCTATGCGCATAAACTAGAAAATCTAGAAAAAATGGATAAATTCCTGGACACATACACCTTCCCAAGACTGAACAAAGAAGAAATTGAATCCCCAAATAGACCAATAATGAGTTCTAAAATAGAGGCAGTAATAAATAGCCTACCAACCAAAAAAAAAAAAAAAAAAAGCCTAGGACCAGACAGATTCACACCTGAATTCTACCAGGGGTACAAAGAAGAGCTGGTACCGTTTCTACTGAAACTATTCAAAACAAATGAAATGGAGAGCCTCTTCCCTAACTCATTCTGTAGGGCTAGCATTATCCTGATACCAAAACCTGGCAGAGATACAACAGAAAACAAAGAAACAAAAAAAAAAAAAACCAAAACAAAACACTTCAGGCCAATATCCATGATGAACATCAGTTCAAAAATTCTGAACAAAATACCGGCAAACTGAATCCAGCAGGACCCTAAAAGCTTGTTTACAATGATCAAGCACACTTCATACCCAGAATACAAAGTTGGTTCAACATATGCAAATCAATAAATGTGACTTATCACATAAACAGAGCTAAAGACAAAACCCATATGATTTTCTCAATAGATGCAGAAAAGGCCATCAATAAAATTCAACATCCTTTCATGTTTAAAACTATCAATAATCTAGGTATTGAAGGAACATACCTCAAAATAATAAGAACCATATATGAAAAACCCAGAGCCAGTATTATACTGAATGGGCAAAAGCTGGAAGCATTCCCCTTGAAAATCGGCTCAAAGCAAGGATGCCCTCTCTCACCACTTCTATTCAACGTAGTATTGAAAGTTCTTTCCAGGGCAATAAGGCAAGAGAAAGAAATATAGAGTATTCAACAGGAAAAGAGGAAGTCAAACTATCTTTGTTTTCAGATAACATGAGGCTATAGCTAGAAAAACCCATTGACTCAGCCCAAAAGCTTCTTAAGCTAATAAGCAACTTCATCAACAACATCTCAGGATACAAATTTGATGTGTGAAAATCACTAGTTTTCCTATACACCAACAAAAGGCAAGTAGAGAACCATCATGAATGAGCTCCCATTCACAATTGCTGCAAAAAGAATAGAATACCTAGCAACACAGCTAACAAGGGAAGAACTACAAACCACTGTGCTCAAAGAAATCAGAGATGACACAAACAAATGGAGAAACATTCCATGCATATGTGTAGGAAGAATCAATATCATCAAAATGACTATACTACCAAAAGCAATTTATAGATTCAATGCTATTCCCATTAAATTACCATTGACATTCTTTACTGAATTAGGAAAAACTATGTTAAAATTCATACGGAACCAAAAATGTACCAAAATAGTCAAGACAATCCTAAGCAAAAAGAAAAAAGCTGGACACATCACACTACCTAACTGCAAACTATACTACAAGGCTATTTGAGTCAAAACAGCGTAGTACTGGCACAAAATCAGACACATAGACCATTAGAATAGAATAGAGAACTCAGAAATGAGGCTGCACATCCACAACTATCTGATCTTTGACAGACCTGACAAAAACACGCAAGGGAGAAAGGATTCCCTGTTTAATAAATGTTGCTGGGAGAACTGGCTAGCCATATGCAGAAAATTGAAACTGGACCCCTTCCCTACACCCATATAAAAGTCAACTCAAGATAGATTAAAAACTTAAATGTAAAACCCAAAACTATAAAAACCCTAGAAGGAAATCTAGGCAATACCATTTAGTACATAGGCACAGGCAAAGATTTCATGACAAAGTCGCCAAAAGCAATTGCAACAAAAGCAAAAGCTGACAAATGAAATCTACTTAAAACTAAAGAGCTTCTGCACAGCAAAAGAAACTATCATCAGTAAACAGACAACCTACAGAACGGGAGAAAATTTTTGCAATCTATCCGTCTAACAAAGGTCTAACATCCAGAGTCTACGAGGAACTTAAACAAATTTACAAGAAAACAACAAACAACCCCATTAAAAAGTGGGGAAAAGACATGAACAGACACTTCTCAAGAGAAGACATATATCTGGCCAACAAACATGAAAAAAAGCTCAACATCACTGACCATTAGAGAAATGCAAATCAAAACCACAATGAGATACCATCTCACACCAGTCAGAATAACAGTTATTGAAAAGTCAAAAATCAACAGACACTGGCGAGGTTGTGAAGAAAAATGAATGCTTTTACACCATTGGTGGTAGTGTAAATTAGTTCAACCATTGTGGAAGACAGTGTGGCAATTCCTCGAAGACGTAGAAAAAGAAATAACATCTGACACAACAATCCCATTACTGGGTATATACCCAAAGGAATATAAATCGTTGTATAATAAAGATACATGCACATGTATACGTTCATTGCAGCACTATTCACAATAGCAAAGACATGGAATAACCTAAATGCTCACCAATGGTAGACCAGATAAAGAAAATGTAGTATGTATGCTCCATGGAATACTATGCAGCCATAAAAAGAAATGAGATCTTGTTCTTTTCAGGGATATGGATGGAGCTAGAAGTCGGTAGCCTCAGCAAACTAACGCTGAAACAGAAAACCAAATACCACATGTTCTCACTTATTAGTGGGAGCTGAATGATGAGAACACACAGACACACACACTGGGGCCTGTTATAGGGTAGGGGATGGGAGGAGGGAGATCATCAGGAAGAATACCTAATGGATGCTGGGCTTAATACCTAGGTGATGAGACGATCCATGCAGCAAAGCACCACGGCACACGTTTACCTATGTAACAAACCTGCGCATCCTACACATGTATCCTTGAACTTAAAAGTTGTAAAAAAGAGAATTCTGGTTTTCTCTCTCTCACATGGCATGAGAATGAAGAAAAATAATGTGTCAAAAAGACTGTCCTCAGAAATAAATATAATTATCTATAGCTGGGCTTTATCCTGTCAGAAGAAACTATTCTTAAAGAGTGAAATAGCCTTTCCACCTTCTCTTTCTCTCTCCAAGACTTTCATTTTCTTTTCTCTTAAGCTTTTACTATTAGAAATCCCTAGCTAGATATACTTGGAATCCAATATCCTCTTAAGAGCACTTAGAGTAATCTTACCTTTTTCTTGAACTATCTCTTTCCTCTAGGTTTCAGGCTCTTTCTGCTTGTCATTTTCCCCCAGTGTTCCTGGAAATAGAGATCATTGTTCATAATTCTTTATTTGAAAATTGTACATTTTAAATATAATGAAGTAACTCGACCTCACTTGGGGTTATAATTGCTGGGATTTTTTTGTCTTGTTTTGTTTCATTTTGTTTTTTATTTTATTTTCTGTGTCTGTTCAGTACCTTTCCTGCACTGATTTTGTAATATCTGTATTCCATGTAAAATACAGCTACTGAAATATCTGCTAATGATTGCTTAGAGATTTCTTTAAATATCCAAAACACTAAATCTTCCATCCTTTGTAAAGGGGCTCTGTGTGTATCAGTGCAAAGCTTCAACACTGACAATTTACAACCCTTCATGTGGTTCCTAGATCTTCAAAAATAGAACTTTTCAAAGCTTCCTATGAACATGTAATTCCTCAGATCTTCCTTTTAAGATTTTGTTAAGCCTCTTTTTTACCCCAACTGGTATCAACCTCTTAGGGAGCAATAGTGTTAACCAATGGCCATTGATTGTTTTTGATACATGCTTTTTCCACTAAGTGAATCCTGAGATGGGTCAAATTGCAAGAAACTCTGTAAATGAAGCTTTCCCAGGAAGCTGCCAGATGGATAAAATAGTTACAATTCTTTGAGGAATAGGCTTCCAAACCTTTTTTTTTTTTTTTTTTTTTTTTTTTTTTGAGATGGAGTTTCGCTCTTGTTGCAATGGCGTGATCTTGGCTCACCACAACCTCAGCCTCCTGGTTTTGAGTGATTCTCCTGCCTCAGCCTCCCGAGTAGCTGAGGTTACAGGCACACACCACCACATCCCGCTAATTTTGTGTTTTTAGTAGAGATGGGGTTTCTCCATGTTGGTTAGGCTGGTCTCGAACTCCTGACCTCAGATGATCCGCCTGCCTCGGCCTCCCAAAGTGCTGGGATTACAGGCATGAGCCACTGTGCCCGGCCTCCAAACGTTTTTGATTCCTTCAAATGGCTGCCAAGCTGCTGTATTTCACAGCTACCAAGCTTGTGAGTCTGCTGATAATGCTGCCTCGGATATGTGGAAAGAAGACTGGGGATGGGCAAAGTTCAATTACCACAAAGCCCACTGTTCTTTCCAAGTTTCAGTTGTTTCACCTAAATTAGTGTTCCTCTAATTGTTGTAAGACATTGTTTAATTGCCAAGGTGTAAAAAGGTGTATTTTGATAATTTTGTCCAGTATTCTTTTTTAATGGGTTTTTTGGTCTTGGTTCATCATTTTAGAATTCCTGCTCCTCATCTTCCCTTTGGATCTCCAGCTGAACCAAAGTTACATGACTTTTCAAAGCATCTATAGTACCTACTGTATTCTTCTCATCAGAACTCATCAGCATGTATTATTAATATAGTGAGTTAATGTAACATTCTATAAATGTTTTGAGAAAATTAAAGTTGCTGTTGATTAGCTTAGAGAATAAGAGTTAACATAAGCTTGAAGTGAGTTGATGTGGTACTGCTGCTCATACCAAGCAAAACCATGCCATTCTTCTGTGCTCTTCCTTTTGACAAAGAGAAAACAAGATTTTTTTGCTATGTTAATGCTGTACACTCAGCCTGTGTTGACTTGCTCAAGCAAAGAAAGCCTATTTCCAACAGTAATTTGTTTTGCCATAATTTATCATTATTCTTTATAAAAGTGTTTATCTTATGTTTAGTCAAAACAGGTCATGATAATGAAGATGTGACAGAAATAACCACCCTCTACAAAATGAATTAGCTCTTGCCAACTTAAGTGAAAATGGCTCATTAAAGGATATGCATAGCTTAGAGAGCCTTGTGAAGCCTAGAGAACGTGTCTGGAGGCTAGAACATTAAACTAGGAAAGACAATGATCTTAATTGAGAAAGTTCCAATGCAGCTACAAGAGCACCTGCCACTGGCAGTAAAGACTACGAACTCAATTTTATGGCTACTACTACATTTTACAGCGCCAATGTTATTTCTGTGACAGAAGTCATCTCTGCTTTCACTGAAAGCTCTTCTGCAAACAAAGTGAGATAGAATGGAAGCTCCATACTGGTCCTATTTCCTCACCCTGCTCAGGTTTGAATCAAATTCATCCACATAGTGCTTCTATCCATGGAAGTAACTGACTAAATGTACAAAAGAAAACTGAAAGCTAAACCTGCAAGAGGGAAGCTACTATGAAACAAAATGATTCAACCAACAAAACTCTGGAAAGCCTCAGTAGTAGGAGACAAAATTTGAAATATTTTCTCACCAGGTGAATTTAAAATAAGATAATTGGTTCTGTGTTTTTAAAAGGAGCAATTTCACCTTAAATATTTAAAATAGAAAACAAATTCAAACTCATTAAAAATATTTTATTCAAAAGGATTATTGCAGAGGGACTATAGCATAGAAGAACTTGCAAACACAAAGGCAGAATAAAGGGATTTTAGAATGTTAATGGTCACTCTAAAGGATAAGAAATTTTGGGAGAAAGTGTTCCACCAGAAGATAGAAAGTGAATCGATGAAAGAGGAAAACATGAATGTAAAAAATACTACAACACAGGTGAGTTGTTAATGAAATTCTGAGGTTGACGCTGAAGGGAAATTCCAAAAGGCAGCTGTGAGTAATCAGAGACAATAATTAGTCCTGATTGGAGAAGATTAATGGAATATTTAAGGAGAGAAAGATTTAAGGAAAAGGTGAATGGAATGCTACACAGCCATTAAAAAAGAACAAAATTATGTCCTTTGCAGAAACATGGATGCAGCTGGAGGCCATTATCCTGAGCGAATTAGCACAGAAACAGAAAACCAAATACTGCATGTTCTCACTTATAAGTGGGAGCTAAACATTGAGTACACGTGGATACAAAGAAAGGAACAAGAGACACCAAGGCCTACTAGAGGATGGAGGGTGGGAGGTGGGTTAAATTTGAAAAACTACCTCTCAGCACTATACTAATTACCTGGGTGACGAAACAATCTGTACAGCAAATCGCTTTAACATCCAATTTACCGATTTAACAAATCTGCACATGTACCCCTTGAACCTAAAATAAAAGTTGAAAGGAAAAATAAAAGAAAACTCTGACAAGTAGTCAGGGAATACCATAAGGATAGAGTTTTCATGCTTGTATGTCTGATAAAAACTGTCACAAAAGACCACAAAAAAAACACAACCTTTCACAAAGACCTTTGCAATCTTAGACATAACAAATTTCTGCAGGATGTCTGCCAAGCAATTGGCTGTCCAACCTCAGACTCGCATTATTCTTGTTATTGATCTTTGTAGCCAAATATAACTATTTCAAAACAATTATGTAATCTTTTTTATTATTTAATAAACTTTTCCTTTAAAAAAAAGAAAAAGATGAAACTGATAGGATACCTGATGCGTTTTATCAGTGGTCTTGAGTTCTATTGAAAAGAATGGAAATGAGTTAGTGGAGAAACATTTAAGTAAACTTGCTGCTATGTTTTAATGAGGTGGATCTTATAATCAAGTTCTACACTAAGTGCTTTGGGATTTATAGGGGAAAACAATTCTTCCCAGGTAATCCTTTGCAAAGAAGAAATAGCCATTAATTAATTCACTTATTCAACAAATGCTAGTTAGAGCCTACTATGTATCAGGCATTGATTTAGGTGCTAGGGACACAGCAAAGAATAAAACAAACAAAAATCCATGTCCTTATAGAGCTGTCAGTCTAGTGAGGAAGAAGAGAGAAAATTAACAAAATAAATTGACAAAGTCACAATAGATGGTGTTAATGATAAGAAGGAAAATAAAACATCCTTTAGGGTTAGGGAGTGCCAAAAGGGTGTAGTAGAGGAAAAAAGGGTGAGCTTTTTTGTTTTAGTTTTTGTTTTGAGACGAAGTCTTGCTCTTGTTGCCCAGGCTGGAGTGCAATGGCGTGATCTTGGCTCACTGCAACCTCCGCCTCCCGGGTCCAAGCATTTCTCCTGCCTCAGCCTCCTGAGTAGCTGGGATTATAGGCACCTGCCACCACACCCGGCTGATTTTTTTATTTTTAGTAGAGATGGAGGTTTCACTATGTTGGCCAGGCTGGTCTTGAACTCCTTACCTCAGGCGATCTGTCCACCTTGGCCACCCAAAGTGCTGGGATTACAGGCATGAGCCACCGCGCCTGGCCAGGGTGAGTCTTAATAGGACTGCCGTCAATGGATAAGGGGTTCTGTAAGGCTGAGAAGGGGACTCATTGTTTCAGATGAAGAGCTGGCCCATTGCAAAAATATCAATTATGTTGTCCCATGGATGACTCAAACCACTTCTTCTGAGAAAGTGTGATTGTGTGACTGTGTGGTGGTCTTTTCATCAGCATAGCTGATTGGTAAACATCAACTGCAGACATTTATTTGATTGTTTCTTAGGAACAAGTCTTTGGGGCAGTTCTCAAACCATGGAATTAGCTGGAATAATTTTGGTTGATGCATTATTTTGAATTACATCATAGTTTGGTATCAAGATTTTCCAAATGGACATTGTAGTCCACAGCTATGAATGTAAAATTCTAACTCTGTCACTTATTCTCAATGATTTCAGGCAAGTGTACTAGACTTGGTTCCCCAGGTTGCAAAATCTGACATAGGGTTTAGCAGGCTGGATATTTAGTGAAGAGTTCCCTGGGGATAATAAACACCAGGGGAAGGAAAAGGAAAAAAGGATTGGATAGAATGAAAAGTCAAGCTTCAGTACAGCCTCAGAGGAAATCCCAACCATTCCCACGGGGAGTTCAGAAGCAGGCACTACCCTTCACAGTTGTCCTACTTGGGCCAAGACAGACACATTTTTGTTCTATTTCTTTCATGTATTTCAATGGATATTTATCCAGCACAGAAAAATCCAATTTTGGTGACATATGTGTACAACTTATTGGCATGGATAGAATTATTGTGATGCATTCGGAAGAACCCAAACATAGCAAAAATAAGGAAATAACCTTTTACAGAAGAGATTTCCCAACTGGGAATTTTATAGCAGGATGAAATATGTCACCATGGCTAGAATTTAAAGGCTTCCCTGAGTGCATTTAGATATTTTAAACTATTTTTGGACTTCATTGTCTCCCTGACAATGGTTTTCTATTTCGAGGTCATCAGGATATTGAAAACCATCCTGTACAACAGTTGATTTCTTAACGACAGCTTGTAAGATACCTATTTCCAAACAAGGCTTTGCAATCAACATTCAGTTTAAAAATCTGGGTTTTTTTTTTTTTTAAAAACGGAAGACATGTTGTAACTACTGTTAATCATTCAATACATCAAATTTTTTAAACCAAATAATGTTTTTTTTATTTTTCTTCCGTGATTCTTGAAATCAAATAAGACCAATATTTGAAAGAAAATATATCTAACCTGCAATTACTGTTCTTGCAGACATACAGAAACTTCACACTTCATGCATATGAATTGACATAAGTTAATCCATATACTGACAAATATTAACTGCTTAACTTCCATATATTCTACTTCTGAGCATTATAATGAGATTCACGTTAAATATAAGATATGGCCTCTGTCCTTACATTGCTTAATTATTCAAGACCCAAAGATCCTGAAAAAGCATAAAGTCCTAAAACAGTATATAATGTATGTCAGTTAAGGTTTTTTGTTCCAAACTAAAACTAACTGTGGCTTACTTAAGCAGGAGGGAAAATATAGCTCGCAGAAGTGAAAGGATGCCTAGAGAACCACTCTAAGAAAATGAAAACACAAGGATGCTTGTATAAAAACAAAATGATACAAGCTTTCTTCACTTCTGCTAAACCCAGCCCCTTGTGCCAGATGCTTACATAGTTGCACATGTAACTCTTCCTTTCCTTCACCTTTGTCACACTCTCTCAAATTCAGATTCCTCAAGTGAAGCATTAGACTGTTGTGAATTGGTTTCCAGGGACAAGGAGAGGGAGATTCTCCTTCTATCATCTTTTTAGTGGAAGATTGGGCCCTGACTTTCACAAAGATTCCCGTTCGGGACGATTCCTTCAAACTAAAGAGGGGAATTGGGTGCTGGAAAGTCAAATGTGACAAATGTTCATTACAATCTGAGTGTTTTGGAGTTTGCTGGAGTCCAGTGGACAAAGATTAATGAGCATGGAGTAGTCAGGAAAGGACTTACTAGAGAGGGAATGAAATCAGTTGCATTGACCCAGTGCTAGATAGACACTGGGGTCAATGAAATAAGGCAAGGTAGGGGAGAAATAAACCTTGACCGTCCTGTATGTATCAGAAGCCATGATTCCTGCATTTTAAGGACAAACGAGCTTCTACAACTCTCTGAGATTCTTTAATCCTTCTGCTTTTACCACTCTGAGTAGATGTATGCCCTAAAATCTTCAGGGGTTGTTCCTCTGCAGTCTGATCATAAAATCCATGGTGTTTGAGAAATAGAGGGGACCGTGGAAATCACCTGGTCTGAAAGATGCTCCGTGTTCTACAAAGGACAGGTCTGAGGCTTAGAGAAGGGAGAGTTGCTTACACAAGACTGATGGGTCAGTAGCAGAGTCAGAATCAGGGTCTAGAAACCTAGCCCCAAGGCTGGTGCTTGGTCCACTAAATTTGTTAGGTTGGTCATAACCTTACTAAGTCGATAGCCACTGCTTTGTTCACATCCTCACTTGGACTGTTACCTTGGCCTCCTGTACTGTCTATCCGCACCCCTGCCCCCACTCCAGCTTTCCAATGACGTCAGATTTATCTTTCAAAGTGAAAGAACTGACCATCCTTTAACCAGCCACAATTTCCCAAACAAATGGAGTTCAGACTCTTTAGCCTGAATTTTTAGGCTCTGGCTGCCCTTTGGCCACATCACCTGCAATCCCTCACCTTTAACTCAGAGTCAAGTGCCTGGCAAACTTCCTGCATTTGTAGTTGCATGTGCTTTATTCTCTGACTGGAATTCCTTTTATCCCTTTCTTTCCTGTGAACTCCTTCTTATTTCAAAAATCCAGTCAAATATAATTTTACCAAAAAAGATGCTGCTGAGTGTCTCAGAAAAGTGTTGGCATGGCCCTAGCTGTGGTTTCATAGTGTCCACATACACACAACCGTTACAGCTCCTATTGAGTGTATTTGTTTAAATGTTTTTCTCCTTGTCTATTTGGAAATGTCCTGACAGCACATATTGTATCCTCATGCCCTGGTCAGCTTTGGAAAATACCAGGCATTCAGTGAATAAGTCTGAATAAGTAATGAGATAAATTCACCTTGTATAACTTCCAAGAACTTCTACTCTGGGTCCAGGGAACAAGGGCTTGGGAAACACCTTATGTGCTTTGACCTAAATTTCCCCTGCATTGATTTAAGAACATTTACACTTTGGAGTTCTAATCCAACTGTAACATCTTTAGCTTTCTACAATTAAATAATAAGCATTTCCACAAATATAACATTATTATCATTATCATTTTTGTTTTTAGCATGGACTCAGTTGTGTACATTCTTATTAAAAGATGAGTCCTGAAATTAAATTAATACAGTAACCCATTAAGATTCTGAGTCATGCCATGAGAAGGGTGTCTAATACAAAACCTGTACTCCTTGAAACTAACCAGTATAATACTTTTTAAAATAAATTCTAGAGGCTTGTGCCTCAGATAAAATTCTATCTTACTGTTTTGTTTTAAGCCAAGGTTTGTATGATGCATCTTCATTAGAGCCCCCAATAAGAACCATAGTATTCCATCTTCTCTCTCTTTCTCTACTTCATGATCCTTACTTAAAGAAGTAGCAAATAAGATATAATGAAAAAATTGAGAGAAAGAGCAAAAAGTAATGGGAAATTACGCTGGCAAAGTGAGCACTGTGGAAAATTCAGTGCCTTATCTAGTTATGAAGATTTCAGATGTCCACGGATTTGGCCAATAGAGATTTTATAGAAGGAGGACCCAGGTTCGTGAAGAGTAAAAATAAATTCTTGTTGTTTAATTCCAATAATAAATGGCACAGGTATGTCTCCTCATCAGAATATGGGAGTATAAAATAACTGAGACCAGTTACAACAGAAAATACCACAATGGCATGAAAACCACATCAGCAGGTTTGTGAGAGCTCTTTTTTAACTTTTATTTTAAATTAAGGAGTACATGTGCAGATTTGTTACACAGGCAAACTTGTGTCATGGGAGCTTGTTGTATAGATTATTTCACCACACAGGTATTAACCAAGATATGATTAATACCACATGGATGTGAGTGTGAGTGAGCCAAGGCATACAGAAACACAATCAGGCTTTAAGTCTAGTACCCATTAGTGATTTTTGTGGATTCTCTCCCTCCTTCCCCCTCCACCCTCCAATAGGCCCCAGTGTGTGTTTTTCCCCTGTGTATGTCCATGTGTTCTCATCATTTAGCTCCCACTTATAAATGACAAGATGTGGTGTTTGGTTTTCTGTTCTGGCATCAGTTTGCTAAGGATGATGGCCTCCAGCTCCATCCATGTCCCTGAAAAGGACATGATCTCGTTCTTTTTGTGGGACACTGTGCCTCCCTGCCACCTTTCCATGGAATGCATATGATTAGAAAATGGCATTTCAGCACTGTTCTCCAACAAATATTAAGCATCAAATGCTTCCCAATGCTGGCAGTAAGTGGGCAGCACTGATTTTTTCCCCTGACTCCACTGGCATCCTGATAATAAAGCCTCCCTCTATGGACTTTTATGTATATGCTAATGTGCATCATGGGAATAATGTATCATATCAGAGGCCCTAGAACCACAAGAGTAGTTTGTGGATAAAGAACATATGCTCTTAGAATGACTTCTGACATGAAAGTATTATGCCTGTCACAGATTTCTACCTTTTGAAAGTGAGTTTGCATTTTTGAAGGGTCTGCATAATGTCAGACATATGTCCATTGTAGTAATATAAAATACTGCAACAGAAGAACCTTAAAAGCATAGTCCACAACAAGATTTTTCCATTGTATTATTTAAAGCACTGATTATCCAACTTGTCTTTATATTGGAACTACTTGAGGAGCTTATAAAACTACATCTGACTGGACCCCTTCACCAGAGATTTTGATTTAATGGTGGTCTGTGGCCTTAGCATTGAGATTTTTACCCACTTTCCAAGTGAATCTAATGGACAGCCAAGGTTGATTGCTACTGGTATAAAGGATGTGTGCTATATATAGTTCAAGTTCAGAAAAGGTATTTTATTCTTTCCATTAGTCACTGATGATGGTTTTGTTTGTGTATGCCTTGGCTCACTCACAGCACTCCCGACCCTGTGGTCAATAGGCTTGCCCAGCTTCTAGTAGTGACTGTGTGTGTGTTGTGCAGGTCCACCACCAGAATTTGTGACGGAGATGATAATGTATTTTGCTTTTCTCATACTTAACTTGTTGATAGTTTTCTGGAAACTGAAAATGAACATAAGATTTTTCAAAATATGTTGATCATCTTTTTAGAATATGAATTGGTATAAAAGCTGAAATTGATTGTCAAATTGAACACTGAGGAGGATCGATATTTAAAATAAATAATTATTTAAAAAATAATTTGAAGTAGCATCAAGTTTTTAGTTTCAGGTGGCTTACTCCCTGGAATCCATATTTTGGGTGTTGAGCAGACCACAGGGTAAAAGCTGGCCTAGAAGGGTAAAGGGAACTTCCTACTTATTTACAATGCTGGCTGGCTTGCTTTTTCCAGAATTGAAATACAGGCCCATTCAAATGAAGCCGTAAGTGGGTCACTACTGAATATGATTATTGTTCTAAAACCAAATAGACTGGGGTAAGATGGGTGTGGTGAAGAAATGCAGCAGTCTTACAACATACCTTATAGAGTACTACACACAGAGACATCCCATACTGCCTATATGAAGGATGAGAGAGGAGGGATAAGGTCCTCCAGGGATACTCCTTAGACATCCTTAAGCCTATACCGTAGGCCCTCCGTATCTGTGGGCTCCATATCTGTGGATTCAAGAAACCACAGATTAAAATACTAAAAAAAAATATATATTTACTGAACATGTACAGACTTATTTCCTTGTCATTATTCCCTAAACAATACAGTATAACAGCTATTTACATAGCATTTATATTGTATTAGATAACATAAGTAGAGTTACATGCCACATAATGATGTTTTGGTCAACAACAGTCTATAGGACAGCAGTCCTAGAAGATTAGAATGGAGCTGAAAATTTTCTATTGCATAGTGATGTTGTAGCCCTCAAAACATCATAGCACAATGCATTATTCACGTGTTTGTGGTGACATTGGTGTAAACAAATCGGTCGTACAGAAATACAACACATGCAATTATATACAGCACATAATACTTGATAATAAACGACTATGTTACTGGTTTATATATTTACTATACTATACCATTTATCATTATTTCTACTTATTAAAAAAAAGAGATAACTGTAAAACAGCCTCAGGCGGGCCCTTCAGGAGGTATTCCAGAAGAAGGTGTTATAATCTTTTTTTTTTTTTTTTTTTTTTGAGGCAGAGTCTTGCTCTGTCTCCCAGGCTGGAGTGCAGTGGTGCAACCTTGGCTCACTGCAAGCTCTGCCCTCCGGGTTCACGCCTTTCCCCTGCCTCAGCCTCCCCAGTAGCTGGGACGACAGGCGCCCGCCACCATGCCTGGCTGATTTTTTGTATTTTTAGTAGAGATGGGGTTTCACTGTGTTAGCCAGGATGGTCTCGATCTCCTGACCTCGTGATCCGCGCGTCTCGGCCTCCCAAAGTGCTGGGATTACAGGCGTGAGCCACCGCGCCCAGCCGAAGGTGTTATTGTCACAGGAGATGACAGCTCCATGCATGTTATTGCCCCTGAGGACCTTCCAGTGGGACAAGATGTTGGGGTGAAAGACAGTGATCCTGATGATCCTGACCCTGTGAAAACCTAGGATAATGTGTGTGCTTATGTCTCAGTTTTAAAAATTAAAAATAAGAAAGCTTATAGAATAAGAATATAAAGAAAGAACATATGGTAGTTTTATTTTTAATTTTTTGAGGAATTTTTATACTGTTCTCCATCTTGGTTGTATAAGAAAAATTGAACTCATAGAGATAGAGAGTAGGGTGATGTTTATCAAAGGCTGGGAAGGTAGTGAGGATGGGGTGATAAAGAGAGGATGATAGATGAGTATAAAATAATAGATAGAATGAAGAAGACCTAGTATTTGGCAGCAGAATAGGGTGACTACAGTTAACAATAATTTGTTGTATTTTTTAAAATAACTAAAAGTGGTATTTGAATGCTTCTAACACAAAAAATGATAAATTTCTTTGGGAAGTTGAGGCGGGCAGATCACGAGGTCAGGAAATAGAGACCATCCTGGCTAACATGGTGAAACCCCATCTCTACTAAAGATACAAAAAATTAGCTGGGTGTGGTGGCGGGCACCTGTAATCTCAGCTACTTGGGAGGCTGAGGCAGGAGAATGGAATGAACCCAGGAGGCGGAGCTGGAAGTGAGCCGAGATCACTCCACTGCACTCCAGCCTGGGTGACAGAGCAAGACTACTCTGTCTCAAAAAAAAAAAAAAAAAAAAAAAAGAAAGATAAATCCTTAAGGTGATTGATATCACAATTACCCTCATTTGATCACAACATATTGTATGCCTGTTTCAAAACATCACATATCCTCCATAAATGTATACAACTATTATGTTCCTATAATAATTAAAATAAAAAATTTTAAAGAGAAAGAAAATATTTTCATATAGCTGTAAAATGTTTTTGTGTTTTAAGCTGTGTTATTACAAGAGTCAAAAAGTTAAAATATAGAAGTTTTTGAAGTAAAAAGTTATAGTAAGCTAAGGTTAACTTATTATTAAGGAAGAATACTTTAAAAAGTATTTTTGTGTAAAACTAACTCAGTGTAGTCCATGTGGACAGTGCTGATAAAGTCTACAGTAGTGTACAGTATTGTCCTAGGCCTTCACATTTCACTCACCACTCACTCATTAACTCATGCAGAGCAACTTCCAGTTCCACAAGCTCCATTCATGTTAAACGGCCTATACAAGTGTGCCATTTTTTGTTATTCATACCATATGTTTACAGTACCTTTTCTGTTTACAGGTGTTTAGATACACAGTTACTTACCATTGTTTTGTACAGTTTTGTACCCTATAGTTTTGTACAGTCACATGCTGCTCAGTTTGTATGATGTTCACACAATGATGAAATCGCCTAACAACGCATTCTCGAAAAGTACTCTTGTCACAAAGTGATGTATGCCTATAATCTAGAAATTATTTAAAATATATGGGAGGATGTTTGTAGGTTATTCTACACCATTTTATACAAGGGACTTGAGCATTGGTGGATTTTGGTATCCGCAAGGGGTCATGGAACCAGTCCTCCAAGCATTCCAAGGGATGACTGTACATGCTCCTTCTTGTTGCTCCTAAATTGCTAATTCAGTCACCTTTCCCCACTTTTATCTCGTTCAACAACTGGTTTTCTGGGCTTTCATTTGTTCTGATGCTTCAGGCCATTAACTTTGCATAAGGCAAGCAACTTGACACCTTAAGACTTGCAAATGTGAAACTTTGGTTATGATGCAAGTAAATTGTTTTTGATCTGCCCAGTTATACTGCTGGTTCTGCCCAGAAAGGTGTGGCGAGGGGTTTGCTTTGGTTCCAATAATGGGATTGAGAATGGTTTAAGGTTTCCACTCTGCCTCTTTTTCCCTGCAATGTCTGAAATTATTCACATCACATCTTGTGGGAGACAATTTTCTTTCAAATATTCCCAACTTGACCACAAAAGACATTTCTCTTCTTTATCTACCTTGACTTTGGCTTTATTTCTAACTAAATATTATCTTCTTTTATTAAGAGATTTTTCCCCTTTCCCTGCCCTGATGAAGTTATAAGCTTCTTGTATTAGCTGTTAATGAAAGACATCGTGCCCCATTGCTTCACTCTGATTGCTAAATCCAATCTGTCTAAGAGGCAGAGAAACTTCAGTTCACCCCACCACACTACATTATCAGCACACCCAAACTATTTCTTACCTCTGATGTTTATTTCAAGGTGCAGAGTTCAGGCAGAAAATGACAGATGATAATAAAGCATAACTTATTATTACTCGGAACAAATACTTTCTACTCAATGAATCTAAGTACAAAAGGACAAAGACTCAACAGCAATTTTAACAGAAGTGATGGGTCCCACAACTACCATACTACCTGTGCTTTTATAGCTAATAAAGGTGGCAAATCTCTCTTGGTACTATTTTGTAGGAAATAAAAAGTCAGTAATTATTTTCATCTTCATACACAATAGTTTTGTTATTGTGTATTATCGCTTAGCACAGAATCTGTGCACAGTAGGTATTCAAGAAATGCTTGTTGAATGTATGAAAATCCATATATTTTTGTAGGATAATTATGACTTTAGTTTTTGTTCACAGTCTTGAAATAACTACATTCTATGAATGAGACCACAGAGCATGTTGAAAAGTTGAAGACATGCGTGACTCACCTTCATTTGACTACATCACAGAATGAATTGCTTAAAATCTTACATGTGTATAACAGTTGAAAATTGGAGAAAACACTGTATTTACTCAAACTGTTCAAAGCTAGAGACAGGAATAATCTTTGCATAGATGAAAAATTTATGGGGAAATCTCATTCACTTACTTGTAAGAAGTCAGTTGTAACTTTTTAACTTATATTACATGCAACATATACTAAAGCCCGCAATATGGAAAAAAGAAATGGATGTAAGACTGTTACTGATCTTTGGGGATTAATAGATCATGAAAAGAATAGAAGAGTGAAGTGCATACCAAGTTATCTACATTTACATGATATTGACCAAGAAGTCTGAATTTGAATTTAGTCATAAGGAGGAGGTAGGCTAGATTAAGAGTGTACCCTTTTCATAATAACTCAGAGAACACATAGTTATTTATTCAACATCTGTTGCTACAACACTTGCTTTATATTTTATTTGTAACACGTAGCAAGATACAAACATTTTTGGAAATTTCTTCAAATTTATCCCTGTTGAGATTAAGGAAATTGCCAAAAAAAAATTCTGATTTGTGATTGCTGCAAGTAATTGTATCAACATAACCACACCCCCAAACCGATACATATTTTATGCTTAAATATTAGTAAAATTATTAAGGATGCCCTGACATAGATCGTTGGCCATTAAAATTGCTAGTTTTTCATTGCATGTTATGCTCTGGGAGTTAGTTCCAATAAATAGCAATGGGTCTCAAAGTTGGTCACATTTATATTTGTCCAGGCCCAGTTGAAGACTTATGTCATACAAAATAATTTTCTGAAAATAATTCTTAATTTATCTTTTTTATTCAATGACATCACAAGAAGTGTTTTTCCTTCGACTTTGAAGTTCCAGGGTACATGTGTAGGATGTGCAGGATCGTTACGTAGTTAAATGTGTCCCAAGGTGGTTTGCTGCACAGATCAACCTATCACCTAGATATTAGGCCCAGCATCCATTAGCTATTCTTCCTGATGTTCTCCCTACCCCTGCACACCTGACAAACCCCAGTGTGTGTTGTTCACCCTCATGTGTGACAGGATGCTAATTCAGTCACCTTAGGTGACACCACAAGAATTAAATCTTCCTTAGGAACCATAAATCTAGATAAGATGGTTCCTGCCACATTAATTTTGGGGTGTTAGAGAGAAGTAAGCTGCAGGAAACATATGCAGAAAGGCGTATGTTTGGGACCTTGTCATGCCCAGTGTGATGTTACCTAAGTATGTCAATCATAAAGGGAAAGATGAAGCATACATGAAGTAAAGTTCATTCCCACTTAGGAAATTTGAGAGCATACACAACAGGAAAAACAGTAAGATGAATAAATAATAAAATGTAAAACAGTTTATTAGGAAAGAAAAGGAAAAAGAAAAATAGAGCTAGGAGTGAGCTAGGAAGAGATAAAATTGTTCATCTGTTCTTTGAAATACTGCTCTGTGTCAATTTACGTATTAGGTGTTCAGGAAAGCTAAAGGCATGGTCACTATTCACAAATTCTTGGGTTAACCTTTTATGTGGGCTCCTGCTTAAGCTATCTCTTAAAAGCTAGGCTGGGTTAAGTATTAGAGTCATAAGATGTGCTTCTTTCAAGACACAAAGTGTTTATTGGTCACTGTGCGTGTGTTTCTTTAAAGATGACTTAACAACAGTATTCCCATTAGTGACATCCCTTCTGGAGTTAGTAGGCTCCTTTTTTTCTTGTAATTGTAGCTATTTATCTTCTGTAGCCCCTAAAGACTCCCCAGGTAAGAAAACAGTGGAAATGATCTTTCTCTACTACACTGTAGCATCTAAGAAAAACTCCCCTGATACAATCCTGAGACAGCCTTGCAAAAGGAATCTTTTTAGTTAGAAAAATATATATATCAGATAAGAAGAAGATATGCCATATACACTCAAGGTTATAGTGTTCAAATCTTTCTAGAAGGTTTGGTCTTTTTAAGGTCCCACTATTTCTTAATACGATAGTCCCCCTTTATTTGGGGTGTGACCTATGAAGCCCCTCAGTGGATGCCTGAAACT
The DNA here is from genome assembly GCF_006542625.1 of Nomascus leucogenys. Classification (NCBI taxonomy): domain Eukaryota; kingdom Metazoa; phylum Chordata; class Mammalia; order Primates; family Hylobatidae; genus Nomascus; species Nomascus leucogenys. Next base: position 56,058,928 of record NC_044406.1, read on the forward strand.
ATGTATAGTACCAAACCCAACTGTCATATATAAGATCACATTTCTGTTCATGTCTTCCACCCACAAATTTAATGCCTTTTTCATCTTAAACTAAGTATTTATCATGCACTGTGGCCATAACTTTTGCAATCTGAGGTGTGGCAGCAAACTAATACAAATTTCTTTTTCCTTTTTTGCAATTTTACAGATAGAAGATAGGTTTTTACATAGAGCTTAGTAATCTCAGCATATGATTTTTTTCTTTCTCTTCTCTTTGGCATATGGAAATTGTCAGCTTCACTATTATTGCACTTTGGGGCCCCGATTAAGTAAAATTAGGGTGACTTAAACACAAACAGTGCAATATTATTGAAGTGGCCTTGTTGTCTGGGGTGATACCCAAGATTGGTTGTCTCATGACCATGGAAAACTAGGACGTGGACACACAAAGAATGAGGTTGAGAGCAGAAGTTTAATAGGCAAAAAAAGAGAAAAACTTTCTCTGTTGCAGAGAGAGGGGTCCTGAATGGGTTTCTAGTTCCATGGTGAAATGCAGGGGGTTTTATAGATTAGCTTGAGGAGGTGGTGTCTGATTTACGTAGGGCGCAAAAGATTGGTTGGACCAGGTGTGCCATTTGCATAAGGCATGAAAAACTGGTTAGGACTGTGTGTGCCATTTGCATAGGGCACAAAAAACTGGCAGCCTCCACCCTAATTTTTTATTATGCAGATGGGTTCTTCTGCCTGGCTGGCACCATGTTGCCCATTCCTTTACTATACATGTGGTAACAAAAAGAAGGGAAGATAGAGCCTCCATGTTGGATATGCCTGGTCCCCAGGTAGCCCTTTTCCATTGGCACAGCTGCCAGCATTCCCCCATGCAAGCTTCCAGCTTGCTTATCTATGTTTGCAGCTTGATTTTTCAGGCTGCTGTTTGTTAGAAAAAAATAATTTCTTTGGCTGATTTTTGTTAGAAGGGAAGCTTTGTCAATAACTCTTTTGCTCTCACTATCTGCCTAAATAATTCCTTTAGCTCCTGTATCATTATGACAGTTGATCTGTTAATGAAGACGATTTCCAAGTGACTAACAGGTGGGGAGCATAGAGAGTGTAGATACACTGGAAAAAGGGATTATTCACATCCCAGGCCAGAAGGAGAGGGACAGATGCGATTTCATTATGCTACTTAAACAATGGGCAACTTAAAACTTATGAACTGTTTATTTCTAGCATTTTTCATTTAATATTTTTAGATCTCCATTGACTGGAAGTGACTGAAACCACATAAATTGAAATAAAAGAAAAGGGAGGGCAGTCCCTTTTAATTTTTGTAATTCTAGAAAAAGAGAAGTTTAGTCAGAGACCTGCAGTAAAAAGCAAGTACTGAATTTTTAAGTATTCCTCTTTTGTTCCACTCCTTTCCTTTTTTTCTTTTTCCAAGAAAATTAGAATAGTACTCTGCTAGAAAATAAATTTCCATGATGAAGAGCAGCTCTTGAAAAGACTAGCAAATCTACAGACTTGATGGTGCTATCTGAGCAGTTGGCCAGTCACTCTTATGGTATCTAGACTTCCACTTCATGCAGTGAAAACACCATATGATTCAATTTCCCATCTGGACAGAGTGACTCAAATCCTATCCAAAGGAAAACATGTGGGAATTCCCAAGTTTAACATACCAAAAGAAAAAAATATGAGATGCGAATGGAAAATAGAACAAATGAATAGTTTCAGTAAGCGCGCATTTTCTTAAGTCAACAAAAATTAATGACAATCTGTATTGTAATTAAATCCTAGTGTCTATTTGGTTTACCAATGAATATTGAGCTATCGGCCGAAATTCACCCCTGATATTTCACGTAGGTTCTTTTCTATTTTCCCTAAGTGTTGGCTGGTCTGAGAAATAAAGGGACAGAGTACAAAAGAGAGAAATTTTAAAGCTGGGTGTCCGGGGGAGACATCACATGTCAGCAGGTTCCGTGATGCCCCCTGAGCCGTAAAACCAGTAAGTTTTTATTAGTGATTTTCAAAAGGGGAGGGAGTGTATGAATAGGGTGTGGGTTACAGAGATCACATGCTTCACAAGGTAATAAGCTATCACAAGGTAAATGGAGGCAGGGCGAGATCACAGGACCACAGAACCGGAGCGAAATTAAAATTGCTAATGAAGTTTCGGGCATGCATTGTCATTGATAACATCTTATCAGGAGACAGGTTTTGAGAGCAGACAAGTGGTCTGACCAAAATTTATTAGGCGGGAATTTCCTCATCCTAATAAGCCTGGGAGTGCCACGGGAGACCGGGGCTTATTTCATCCCACAGCTACGACAGTAAAAGACAGCCGCCTCCAAAGCGGCCATTTTAGAGGCCTACCCTCGGGGATGCATTCTCTTTCTGAGGGATGTTCCTTGCTGAGAAAAAGAATTCAGCGATATTTCTCCATTTGCTTTTGAAAGAAGAGAAATATGGCTCTGTTCTGCCCAGCTTACTGGCAGTCAGAGTTTAAGGTTATCTCTCTTGTTCCCTGAACATTGCTGTTATCCTGTTCTTTTTTCAAGGTGCCCAGATTTCATATTGTTCAAACACACATGCTCTACAAATAATTTGTGCAGTTAACACAAGCATCACAGGGTCCTGAGGCGACATACATCCCCCTCAGCTTACGAAGATGACGGGATTAAGAGATTAAAGTAAAGACAGGCATAGGAAATCACAAGGGTATTGATTGGGGAGGTGATAAGTGTCCATGAAATCTTCACAATTTATGTTCAGAGATTGCAGTAAAGACAGGCATAAGAAATTATAAAAGTATTAATTTGGAGAACTAATAAATGTCCATGAAATCTTCACAAATTATGTTCTTCCACCATGGCTTCAGCTGGTCCCTCTGTTCGGGGTCCCTGACTTCCTACAACATTGAGCCATCATCATTCTATTCATTTTGTGCTCCTTACGTTAATAGAAACTGTCCATCCAGATCTTGCCAGAACTTTACTCAGCCGCAGACGCTAAGATTGCTCAAATTGTAGACTCTGTCACAAGATCTACCTTCTCATCTTAATAAGATCTTGACCAATACTGGTAACATATTGGCCTCATACAAAGATCTGGCAAATATTTTACTTCTGCAAGTTTTACATCTGATATTCTATTTGTGTCTTAAGTTGAAGACTACCTAGATTTGGGTTTCACACACAAGAGGTGGCTTCTACTCTGATTTCTTATTTTGTGTGCCAGTTTTCCTTTCTTCTGTTAAGCCCTGATGCATCATAACTCTAATCTCTCACAGATAACTGTTCAACCCCACTCCTCTTCACAGCTTACTAATTTCAGTCAGTGGGAAAGGAATGCTGAGGCACAGTGTGTGGTTCAGGCTATTCTGGACTTGTAAGATCTTCTGCAACACCTGTGGGGTGACAGCCTATAGCCCCTCTCCAGTAACTTTTTGATGGACAGATCTGAAGAAGCGGTGACTTAGAAGCACCTCACAGAGTGCCAGATGATAGAATAGACTCCTCAACAGCCCCACCTTTAGTAGATAAATCACTGTAGACAGGACTGAAAAAATGTCCATTGCACATACTATTATACTTCATTTCCTGTCTTGCCTTTCTCTTTGTTCCTACCTCTGCTTAACTCTTTCAGAATGCATTCTTGATTTTTTATCCCTTGATTTATAATCCCTATTCTCCTGATTCCCCAGTGTTGTCTCATTTCTTCTGGCACAGCATTTCTGGAATTAGAATTACTAATAGTGACACCCCTTTTGGCATGCAGGAAGCCCTGCTTATTTCCTCCTTTGTTTTCTCTACTCAGAGGCAGTCTCCTTCACAGGTAGCTCTAGTCAGAAAGCTATGTGTAAAGAGGCAATTCTACTGGTTGAAAAAAATGAAGTTAATTAGGGCAAGCTAAATGAGAAAACAGTAAAAAGTGAATGGTCTACTGCAAACCTATTACAATGGCTAAAATCTGGAACACTGACAACATCAAATGTTGATGAGGTTAGGGAGCAACAAGAACTCTCATTTATTGCTGGTGGGAATGCAAAATGAAACAGCCACTTTGGAAGACAGTTTGGTAGTTTCTTACAAAAGTAAACTAAACATACTCATATAATACAATCCAATAATCATGCTCTTTGATAGTTTCCCATGGAGTTGAAAACTTATGTCTACTGAAAACCTGGACATGGAGGTTTATGGCAGTTTTATTTATAATTGCCCAGATTTGGAAACAACTAAGATGTACTTCAGTGGGTGAATGGATAAGTAAATTGTGATACATCCAGACAATGAAATAATATTCAGTGCCTAAAAGAAATAAACTATCAAGCCATGAGAAGATATGGAGGAAACTTAAATGTATATTACCAAGTGAAAGAAGCTAATCTGAATACATACTGATTCTAACTCTATGACATTCTGGAAAAGAAAAAACTGTGTAGAGAGCAAAAAGATCAGTGGTTGCCAAGATATGAATGTTGGAGAAGTGATTAACAGGTGAAGAATAGGGGACTTTTTAGGGCAATGAAAATACATTGTATAATACCATAATAATGGATACATGTATAAATACATACATGTATTTATACATTTGTCTAAACCCATAAAATGTACAACACCAAGAGTAAACCTTAAGAAAACTATGGGCTTTGGAAGTTTACAATGTGTCAACATAGTTTTATGAATTGTAAAAAGTGTTGCAGTCTGATGAGGGATGATGATAATTGGGGAGTCTGTGCATATGTGAGGGCAGGGAGTAAATGGGAAATCTGTATCTTCCTCTCAATTTTGCTGTGAACCTAAAACTACTCTAAAATATAGTCTTTTAATAATTAGAAATATATTAATGGTTGTACTAAAGTACCATTAGTTAATCCAAAATGTTCTAGACTGTATGATTGTAAGTGCAAAAGTATATTCTCTTTTTTGTAATTTCAATATTTATATTAGATTCAGGAGGTAGCTGTGCAGGTTTGTTACATGGATATGTTGAGTAGTATGCATAGTACCTAATAGGTAGTTTTGAAATATTTGCACCCCTTCTCCCTATATTGTTCCCATTTTTATGACCATGTGTACAAAATATTTCATGCAGTATTTTGTTTCCTGTTTCTGTGTTGATTTGCTGAGGATAATGGCCTCCAGCTGCATTCATATTGTTGCAAAGGACACTACATCATTCTTTTGCATGGCTGCATAGTATTCCCATGATATATATATACTACATTTTCTTTATCCAATCCACCATTGATGGGCACCTAGGTTGATTTCATGGCATTGCTATTATGAATAGTGCTATGATTAATATATGATATGGTTTGGATAAATTCCCCCTCCAAATGTCATGTTGAAATGTAATCTCCAGTGTTGGTGGTGGGGCCTGGTGGAAGGTGTTTGAATAATGGAGGTAGATTCCTTGTGAATGGCTTGGTACTCTCCCTCCTCCCTCCCTTGCTCACTCTCTTGCAATATGACACACCTGCTCCCCCTTCCTTTCTGTCATGAGTAAAACCTTCCTGAGGCCTCAGCATAAGCTGAGCAGATTCTGGTGCTATGCTTATACAGCCTGAAGAACTGTGAGCCAAATAAACCTATTTTCTTTATAAATTACCCAGCCATGAGTATTCCTTGATAGCAACACAATATAGACTAATACATAAAATTGGCATGAAGGAGTGAGGTTGTGCTAAAAAGATAACCAAAAGATGTATAAGTGACTTTGGAGCTAGAAAGTAGGCAGAGGTTAGAAGAGTTTGGAGGGTTTGGAAGAAGACAGGAAGATGAGGGAAAGTTTGGAATTTCATAGAGACTGGTAAATGGTTGTGACCAAAATGCTGATAGAAATATGGACAGTGAAGGTAATGCTGATGAGGTCCCGGATGGAAATGAGGAAGCTATTGGAGTAAATGTAACCTGTATCGTTCTCAGGGCAAAGAACTTGGCTGTATTGCGTCCGTGCCCTAGGAATTCACAGAAGGTTGAAGTTAAGAATAATGACCTAGGTTATCTGGAGAAGAAATTTCTAAGCAGCAAAGCATTAAAAAATGACATGCCTGCATCTAACAATCTGATTTGGGAGCAAAGAAATGACTTAAAGTTGGAACTTGAATTTAAAAGGGAAGCAGAGCACTAAAGTTTGGAAAATTAGCAGCCTGGCCATGTCACCAACAAGGAAAAAGTATTTTCAGGAGAGAAATCCAAGAAGCCTGCTAAGCAACCACTTGATAGATTACCGTGACTAAAACAAAGCCAAGTGCTAATATCTAAGACAATGGGAAAAAGGCCTAGAAGTCATTTCAGAAGTCCTCGGGAAAGTCCATCTTATCACAGACCAGAGGCCTGGGAGAAAATAATGGTTTTAAGGCCAGGGTCAGGGTGCCACTGTGTTGAACCATCTCGGGAGTCTGATCCCTGCATTCCAGCTTCTCTAGCTCTAGGCTTCACTCAGAGGGCCCCAGGTACGTCTCAGAATGCTGCTTTGAATAGTGCAAGCCACTGTGAGCCTTAGCAGTTTCCACGTGGTATTAAGCCTGCAGGAACAAATATTACAAGAGTGAGGGAGGCTTGGCAGTTTCCACCTAGATTTCAGAAGTATTAGAAAGCTTGGGTGCACAGGAAGTAGCCTGCCACAGGGATGCAGCCCCCACAGAGTACTTCTGCCAGGGCAGTGCCAAGGGAAAATATGGGGCTGAAGGCACCACGCAGAATCCCCATCTAGTGGAACTGTGGAAACAGGGTTGTTGACCTCCAGATTCCAGAATGGTAGAATCAGCAGCAGTGTTCAACCTCAGCATGGAAAACCTGTAGGCATCAGAGTCCAACCCATGAGAGCAGCCATGTGGGCTATGTCCAGCAAATCCATGAAGGTAAGGCTGTCCAGGGCCTTGAGAACCCACCCCTTACACCAGTGTGTCCAGAAGGCAGGATATGGAGTCAAGGGACATTATTTGGAGCTTTAATATTTAATGTCTGCCTTGCTGGGTTTCAGACTTGTGTGAGGCTTGTTGCCCCTTTCTTTTGCCTGATTTCTCCCTTTCGGAATGAGTATGTTTACCCAGTGCCACCTGTGCCATCATTGTATCTTGGGAGTAAATAACTTGTTTTTTTATTTGACAGGATCATACCTGTAAGGAATTTGCCTTGAGTTTCAGATGAGACTTTGGATTTTGAGTTTTTGGGTTGATGCTGCAATGAGTTTAGGTGCTATTAGAAAGGTGTATTATATATTGAAATGTTAGAAAGAAATGAGGTTTGGGGGATGAGGGGCAAAAAAATATGGTTTGGATATTTGTTCCCTTCAAATCTCATATTGAAATGTAATCCCCAGTGTTGGAGGTGGGGCCTGGTGGGGGTGTTTGGGTAATGAGGTGGTTCCCTCATGAATAGCTTGGTACCCTCCCTCATCTCTCTCTTGCTTGCTTGCTTTCTTTATTTCCATGTGACATGCTTGCTCCCTCTTCCTTTCCTCCATGAGTAAAACCTTTCTGAGTCCTCACTAGAAGCCAAGCAGATGCTGGTGACATGTGTATACAGCATGCAGAGTCATGAGTAAAATAAATCTCTTTTCTTTATAAGTTACTCAGCCCCGGGTACTTCTTTATAGCAACACAAAATGGACTAATAGAACATATGAGTGCATGTGTTTTTCTGGCAGAACAATTTATTTTCTTTTGGATATACCACAGTAATGGGATTGCTATGTCAAATAATAGTTGTATTTTTAATTCTTTAAGAAGTCTCCAAACTACTTTCTACAGTGGCTGAAATAACTTTCATTTCCAGCAACAATGTATAAGCATTCTTTTCTCTACAGCCTCGCCAACATGTGTTATTTTCTGACTTTTCACTAATAGCCATTCTGACTGGAGTGGGATGGTAACCCATTGTGGTTTTGATTTGTATTTATCTGATGATTAGTGATGTTGAGTATTTTTAATACAGTTGTTGGCCACCTGTATGTCTTCCTTTGAGAAGCGTCTGTTTACGTACTTTGCCCTCATATTAATGGGGTTATTTGCTTTTTACTTGTTGATTTGTTTACATTTTTCATAGATTCTGGATATTAGTTCTTTGTCACATGCATAGTTGGTGAACATTTTCTCCTATTCTGTAGATAATCTGGTTGATCAACTGATAGCTTCTTTGGCTGTGCAGAAGCTCTTTAGTTTCATTGAGTCCAACTTGTCAATTTTTGCTTTTGTTGCAACTACTTTTGAAAACTTACTCATAAATTCTTTGCAAAGGCCAATGTCCAGAGGGTAAGTCCTAGGTTTTCTTCTTGGATTTTTAGCATTGTAGGTCTTACCATTAAGTATTTAACCCATCTTGACTTAATTTTTGTATATGATGATAAGAAGGGGTCCAGTTTAATTCCTCTACCTAGTTATCCCAGTACCATTTATTGAATAAGGAGTCCTTGATCCATTGCATATTTTTGTCAATTTTGTCACAGATCAGCTTATTGTCAGTGTATGGCTTTATTTCTAGGTTCTCAATTCTGTTACTTTTGTCTATGTGTCTCTTTTTGTAGCAGTACCATGTTGTTTTGGTTACTGTAGCCTCATAATAGAGTTTGAGGTCAGGTAATGTGATACCTCCAGCTTTGTTTTGTTTTTTGTGTGTGTGTGTGTGGTTGGGATTACTTTGGCTATTCAGGCTCTTTTTCAGTTCCATATAAATTTTAGAATCGTTTTTTTCTAATTCTGTGAAAAATGATGTTGATAGTTTGGCGGGAATAGTGTTGAAGCTTGAGGTTGCTTTTTGCAATATGGATGTTTTCGTGACATTGATTTTTCTAATCCCTGAGCATAGAATGTTTTTCCATTTGTTTGTGTCATCTATGATTTCATTCAGCAATGTTTTGTATAGTTCTTTTTGTAGAGGTTTTTCACCTACTTGGTTAGATATATTTCTAGGTATTTAATTTTTTTGTGGCTATTGTAAATGTAGTTGCTTTCTTGATTTGGCTATAAACTTGAATGTTGTTGGTGTATAGAAATGCTACTGATTTTTATACATTGATTTTATATCCAGAAATTTTACTGAAGTCAGTTATTAGATCTAGGAGCCTCTTGTCAGCGTCTTTAGGGTTTTCTAAGTGTAGAATCATATCATCAGTGAAGAGAGATAATTTGACTTCTTTTTCTATGGGTATGTCTTTTATTTTATGCTCCTGCCTGATTGCTCTGGCCGGGACATCCAGCACTATGTTGAATAGGAGTGGTGAGAGTGGGCATCATTTGCTTGTTCCTGTTCCCTAACAGAGAATACTTCTAGCTTCTGTCCTTTCAGCTTGATGTTGGCTGTGTGTAGATGACTCTTATTATCTTGAGGAATGTTCCTTTAATGAATAGTTTGTAGAGAGTCTTTATCAAGAAAAAATGTTGTATTCTATCAGAAGGTTTTCTGTGTCTATTGAGATGAGCATATAATTTTTTAAAATTTTATTTTACTTTAAGTTCTGGGAGACATGTGCAGAATGTGCAGGTTTTTTACATAGGTAAACCTGTGCCATGGTGTTTGCTGCACCTATCAACCTGTCACCTAGGTATTAAGCCCTGCATGCATAAGCTATTTGTTCTGATGCTCTCCCTGCCCTCGCCCCCCTAACAGGCTCTAGTGTGTGTTGTTCCCCTCCCTGTGTCCATGTGTTTTCATTGTTCAGCTCCCACATATGAGTGAGAACATGTGGTGTTTGGTTTTCTGTTCCTGCATTAGTTTGCTGAGGATGATGACTTCCAGCTTCATCCATGTCCCTGCAAATGACATGATCTCATTCCTTTTTATGGCTACATAGTATTCCATGGTATATATGTACCACATTTTCTTTATCTAATCTATCATCGATAGTCATTTGGGTTGGTTCCATGTCTTTGCTATTGTGAATAGTGAATAGTGCAGCAATAAACATATGTGTGCATGTGTCATTATAATAAAATAATTTATATTCCTTTGGGTATATACCCAGTAATGGGATTGCTGGATCAAACGGTATTTCTGGTTCTAGATCCTTGAGGAATTGCCACACTGTCTTCCACAGTAGTTGAACTAATTTACATTCCCATCAACAGTGTAAAAGCATTCCCATTTCTCCACAGCCTCGCCAGCATCTGTTGTTTCTTGACTGTTTAATAGTCACCATTCTGACTGGCGTGAGATGGTATCTTGTTGTGGTTTTGATTTGCATTTCTCTAATGATCAGTGATGTTGAGCTTTTTTTCATGTTCATTGGCCACATTAATGTCTTCTCTTGAGAACTCTCTGCTCATGTCCTTTGCCCACTTTCTGATGGAGATGATTTTTTTTTGTGTGTGTGTGTGTGTGTGTGTGTGTGTTCTGTTTTATTTTTCACGGGGGTTTGGTGTACAGATTATTTGGTCACCCAGGTAATAAGCATATTATCTGATAGGTAGTTTCTCAATACTCTTCCTCCTCCTACCCTCCACCCTCAAGTAAGTCCTAGTGTCTATTGTTCCTTTCTTTGTGTCCATGTGTACTCAATATTTAGTTCCCACTTATAAGTAAGAACATGTGGTATTTGATTTCCTGCTGCTGCATTAGTTAGCTCAGAATAAGGGCCTCTAGCCCCTTCCATGTTGCTGCAAAGGACATGATCTCATTCTTTGTTATGGCTATGTAGTATTCTGTGGTGTATATGTACACATTTTCTTCATCCAGTCTACTGTCAATGGGCATTTATGTTGATTCCAAGGAAGACATGTGGTGTGATTTATATTCTAAGACTACTAGCAGCATGATTTAGACTATATTAGTGCTAAAGGCCTTGGTTTCCTTATCCGTTAAATTTCCACACATTTTTAACATTCAGTGATTCCTTATGGCTCAGAGGCTAAATAGATACTAATAATTTGATTTGAATGAATTCAATGTTTTTATTTTTTTTTTCAGTTTGGTCATATGGTTTTTTTTTCCTTGTAAATTTATTTAAGTTCCATGTAAATTCTGGATATTAGACCTTTGTCAGATGAGTAGATTGCAAAAATTTTCCCCCATTCTGTAGATTGCCTGTTCACTCTGACGATAGTATCTTTTGCTATGCAGAAGCTCTTTAGTTTAATTAGATCCCATTTGACAATTTTAGCTTTTGTTGCAATTGCTTTTGGATATTTTATTATAAAATCTTTGCCCATGCCTATGTCCAGAATGGTATTGCTTAGATTTTTTTCTAGGGTTTTTATGGTTTGGGGTTTTACATTTAAGTCTTTAATCTGTCTTTAGTTAATTTTTGTATAAGGTGTAAGGAAGGGGTCCAGTTTCAGTTTCCTACATAAGGCTAGCCAGTTTTCCCAGCACCATTTATTAAATAGGGAATCCTTTCCCCATTCTGTTTATGTGGTGAATCACGTTTATTGATTTTCATATGTTGAACCAAACTTGAATCACAGGAATTATGCCTTCCTGATCATGGTTAATTAACTTTTTGATGTCCTGCTGTATTCAGTTTACTAGTGTTTTGTCGAGGATATTTGCATCTATGTTCATCTGATGTATTGGCCATTAGTTTTCTTGTTTTGTTGTGCCTTTGCCAGATGTTTGTATCAGGATAATGCTGGCTTCATAGAATGAATTAAAGAGGAAACACTCCTCCTCGATTTTTTGGAATAGTTTCAGTGTGATTGGTAACAGATCCTCTTTGCATGTCTGGTAGAATTCAGTTGTGAATCTATCTGGTAGAGGGCTTTTTTTGGTCGGTAGGTTTTTATTACTGTTTCAATTTAATAATGCATTATTGGTCTGCTCGAGGTTTCAATTTCTTCCTGATTTGATCTGGGGAGGTTGTATGTTTAGAGGAATTTATCCTTTTCCTGTAGATTCTGTTGTCTGTATGCATAGGGGTGTTCATAACAGTCTCTGAGGATCTTTTGTATTTCTGCAGCATCAGTTGTAATGTTATCTTTGTCATTTCTGTTTGTAGTTATTTGGATTTTCTCTCTTTTTTTGTTAATTTAGCTAGTGATTATCTGTGTTGTTTATTCTTTCAAAAAACCAACTTATCTTTTTTTGATTCTTTGTGTGAATTATCACATCTCAATTTTGTTTAGCTTGTCTCTGATTTTAGTTATTCCTTTTCTTCTGCTAGCTTTGGGGTTGGTTTGCTCTTACTTTCCTCGTTCCTCTGGGTGTAATATTAGAATGTTCATTTGAGATCATTCTGACTTCATCGTGTGGGCATTTAGTGTTATAAACTTTCCTCTTAACACTGCTCTTGTTACATTCCAGAGATTTTGATATATGTTGTCTTGGTTTTCATTGGTTCCAAAGATATTCCTCAGTCCAGCAGCAATAGCAGCCCTTCTCTCTTCCCACCTGGCAGTGAGCAGGGGTTTCAGATACTTAGAGCAAGATAAAGAGCCTTGGGGGATGGGCACATACCATCATGTGAAATTATATTTTTAAAAGGAATGGATAATTATGGTTTCTGTACAAAAATTAGGAATCATACCCATAAATTTGGGTTGGTTTATTTAGAGGTCGTTATATTTAAGAAGGGAAGCTCATTCTAAGAGAGTAACAAAAATCGAGTTTTCAGGGTGTATTAGTCAGGGTTCTCTGGAGGGACAGGACTAATAGGGCGGATGTATATATGAAGGGAAGTTTATTAGGGAGTATTGACTCACACAGTCACAAGGTGAAGTCCCACAATAGGCCGTCTGCAAGCTGAGGAGCAAGGAAGCCAGTCCAAATCCCCAAACCTCAAAACTAGGGAAGCCTACAGTGCAGCCTTCAGTCTGTGGCTAAAGGCCTGAGAGTCCCTGACAAACCACTGCTGTAAATCCAAGAGTCCAAAAGCTGAAGAACTTGGAGTCTGACGTTCGAAGGCAGGAAGCATCCAGTATGGGAGAAAGATGAAGGCCGGAAGACTCAGCCAGTCTAGTTCTTCCACATTCTTCTGCCTGCTTTATTCTAGCCTTACTGGCAGCTGATTAGATTGTGCATTCCCAGATTGAGGATGGGTCTGCCTCTCCCAGTGCACTGATTCAAATGTTAATCTCCTTTGGCAATACCCTCACAGACATACCCAGAAACAATATTTTGCATCCTTCAATCTAATCAAGTTAACAGTATTAACGATCACACAGGGTGAAAAGAGGGAGAAATAAAGTCAAATACATTATTAACACTGAAATATAGATGAAAATTTGAAATTTAGTCAAAAATTTGTATCTAACTCCAGGATGCTCCTGGACGTCTGTGAGTAACAATACAACATACCTGAAACAACAGGTAAAAAACAATTTCAAGTTCAGGACATGCTATGGTGTGGTTTAGAGAGAATCAGAATTCAGACTTGAATAAGGGGCTTGGCATAAAATTTAGCATTGCTGTAGAGAAAGATGACTAGTCTTGTCAATTGGCTATTCATGGGGATGGAAAGAAATTAAATGTAAAGATGATCTCAGAGCTTCAGAACTTTTTTTTTTTTTTTTTTTTTTTTTTTGAGACGGAGTCTCAATCTATCGCCCAGACTGGAGTGCAGTGGTACCATCTCAGCTCACTGCAACCTCTACCGCCCAGGTTCAAGCAATTCTCCTGCCTCAGACTACAGAGTAGCTGGGATCACAGGCACCTGCCACTGCGCCTGGCTAGTTTTTGTATTTTTAGTAGAGATGGGGTTTCGCCATCTTGGCCAGGCTGGCCCTGAACTCCTGACCTCAAGATCCACCCACCTCGGCCTCCCAAAGTGCTGCAATTACAGGCATGAGCCACCCGTGCCTGGCCAGAGCTTCAGAATTTAAGATGCTTGGTTGTAGGGTGATCCATTAAGATAGAGGGCAAGGAATGTATAGTTAGAGAACTCAGAATCTGCTCAGTTTGTTCACAAACAAATAACAGTGTGTTATCTTTGTGGCAATTATTAGTAAATAATTAAAAACCTAAATTCTACTAATGATAGCTCCATTTCCATAGCTGGTATTGTCTATTCCCTTAAAAGTACCTTTGGATTTATTAGAGTAATAAACAGGCTCCCAGAGGGAGAGATAAAGCCTCCCTCAAATGGTCAAATTGAACATAGTTTAATGAAGGGACAGTTTCCACAGTTTTGGAAAGGTTTACAGAATCAACTAAGAACCATAAGGTCCCCAAGGACTAGCTTCAGTTGGTAGACATTATCTTCCATGCTTGAGGCAGCATGGTGTTAGCAGAGTCTGATGATCCCTGGGTATATGGACTAGGGGCTTCTGAAAATAAGCTGTGGCCTTGGCAGGACGCTGCTGCTGCCAAAACCCCAGTGAGATGAAGAAGGTGCTAGGGTGGGAAAGAAGTAAATACTTCACCTTCCTCCTTTGGGTCTCCTGCTGGTACCCCGCCCCCCCCAGTTAGTCAAAGCCAGTAAGGGATAAGGGAAATCCAGAGACACTTTCCATTGAGATCAGCCCCACAGAGCACAGAACAAGGTCAAAATGTAGAAACTTTGGAGACTAAGCATTATTTACCAACCAATACTATAAGAATTTCTTCATAGTATTCACATTAGTGTTTTCAGAGTTCAATAAATATTTGTTAATTGTTAAAATCCATCTTTATCTCTCTGTTTTTATTGCTAGTGCTCTAGTTCCTGCCTTTATTACTTCTTCTTTGGAACTATCATCTAATGTGTTCACCCCATTAACTGCCTCTGCTACAGTTCTAATCATGCCACTCCCTTGATGTGAGTGTGTCCCCATTGCCTACTGCCTAATGACCCAGTCCTTGTAGACTTCCTAAAATCCATATATTATATCCTTGTTTCTAGAGTCCATGTATCTACAGACTATATTTTATTTAATCTAACTATCTGTGCATATAGTAATCTTTTAGTGAGAGAGCCTTATTTTCCACAGTAAAGAAGTTTCTCTTAGAGAATGTTCAAGAAATTTCCAGCAGAGTAAAATCATCTGGACAACTTGTCCTTTCAAGTCCATGGTTCCATGGTTCAGCTGGAACAATATTTCAGTTAAACTACTCACTCACTCATTCACCCATTTGTTTATTTAGTAAAGATTCATCCAGTGCCTACTATTTGTTACGCATTGCTAGTACTATGGAGTTAAAAGTACATTATGTCAAATAGCTTATCCTTTTGCTACATGTGAGTGAAAATGATTACAGCTTAGGTACTGGATGCCAAGGAAGGCTTATGCCCAGAGAGAATGCTAGTTCATGAAGGGAACAGTTGTTCCACTTGAGGAGGGGAAAACATAAAGATGTGAAGATGGCCATACAGACCAGTGAAAAATAAGTGCACCGAAGTTCAAGTGCAGGAGAAAGATGAGGATATTGTGTGCAAAATTCAGGATGAGAACACATATCATCTTAAGGAATCATTGGTGGTTCAATATAGAGAGAAAGAGCAAAGTCAAGGTTGGAATTGGAGCAAATGACAGACAAGAATGCGTGGAGAAGGCCTTTTTCTCATCACTATGATGTAAGATCCAAATCTTCAAGAGGAAAAAGATGTATCTGACAATTTGGCTTCTTTCTGCTGCTTGAGCTTCACTTCTTGCTACTCCCTTCTGTTACTTCTCTTTTCACTCCACTGTCAGCCATATTTTAAACCCTATGAAAATATTCTCTGTAACTATCAACCCCCTAGTAATAATGTAACAATTTGAATGTAACAGTTTCTCTCTTTGATTCCATAGCACTTTGCTCTGTGCTTGTCACACTGTGCTGTGATCATTCTTCATCTCTGGTCCTTCCACTGGATTACAAGCTCCACAGGGGTCCATATCTTACTTCAATAAATGTTTACTGAAGGCAAAAACTTCTCAATATTTGAAGACAGATGCAGAAGCTACTAAAAAAATGATTGTTAGTAACAGTCTATATAGAAGAAAATATCCAAGTGTAAATCACAAAACAAATTAAAAAACCCAGGAAAATATTTGCACCATACATGAAAGAAGATGAACATCCTTACTATGGAAAGTTATCTTATACACCATTCTCAGCAAACTATCCCAAGGACAAAAAACCAAACACCGCATGTTCTCACTCATAGGTGGGAATTGAACAGTGGGAACACATGGACACAGGAAGGGGAACGTCACACACCAGGGCCTGTCGCGGGATGGGGGGAGGGGGGAGGGATAGCATTAGGAGATATACCTAATGTAAATGACGAGTTAATGGGTGCAGCACACCAACATGGCACATGTATACATATGTAACAAACCTGCACATTGTGCACATGTACCCTAAAACTTAAAGTATAATAAAAAAAGAAAATTAAAAAAAAGAAAAGCATATGACAAGATGCTTTAAACTTAAACACAAAGAAAAAAAAACAAAATGAAAATACAAATTTCTCTTTTCAGATGGATAAAACTATTGGATGTTTGATAAAATCCAGGATGAATTAGATATAGACAGGGGAAGATTTTGATTGCAGCAGTGGGTAAGTGTAAGGGCTTTATATTGAGAGATTTCGTTGGAGAGAAGATGCAGAAAAATAATAGAATCTGCCAAAATGTCCATCTAGTGTCAAGGGAAGAATACCACACTGATCCTTTTGATAGGATTTTAAAGCAGCTTTGGGCTACAAACTTTAAGTTATATATTGCTCGCACCCACTCGTCATGTGCCCAACACACACACACACACACACATCCACACACACATACATACACTCACGCATATTTAAGACAAATTAAAGTGATTAAACGCACAAGCTCTGGAGCCCTGCTCATTAGGCCCAAATCCTGGCTGTATATCTATCCATTTTACCTCAGCCATGTCACCTAGTTGTTCAAGGCCTCTGTTTTCTCACTTATAAAATGGAGATAATGATATACCTACATATGTGGTTGAGTGAAAGGTAAATTAGTTAATGCATTTTATTTATTTATTTATTTATTTATTTATTTTTTGAGATGGAGTTTCACCCTTATTGTCCAGGCTGGAAGGCAATGGTGCAATCTCGGCTCACCACAACCTCTGCCTCCTGGGTTCAAGTGATTCTCCTGCCTCAGCCTCCTGAGTAGCTGGGATTACAGGCATGCACCACCGCACCTGGCTAATTTTGTATTTTTAGTAGGCACAGGGTTTCTCCATGTTGGTCAGGCTGGTCTCGAACTCCCGACCTCAGGTGATCCACCCATCTGGGCCTCCCAAAGTGCCGGGATTACAGATGTGAGCCACTGTGCCCGGTGTTAGTTAATGCATTTAATACTTAAAACTGGTCAAGCACAAATAAAGCACTTAGCCATTATTATTAGTATCTGTTTTTGCCCTTCTACATTATCTAATTTCCCTAATAATACTCTTCATGTAATCGTGATAAATCAGTAAATGTCATTCTGTTAAAGTGTTAACAATTTTGAGGAGGAACTCACTAAAAAGTGACAGTAAATTGGATCTATATTAACAACGCAAAGAGTCTGAATGATAGTTTTAAAGGTGTTTAATATTTGAATCATTTGCACATCGTAGAAAACGTAAAACAATAAAACAAAAATGGTAGTAATCACAAAATCCAAGGAGAAATACTGATGAACACTTCATAATGCTAGGAGGCTTCTGTGAGTCATAATATGCTGGGTGAATGTGTTGGTGACTCGGTGGATGCGGTGCTGCCATCTGAGAACTTTTCCAGCCCCATCTTCCCAGAATCTCTTGTGCAAGATTTACTAGCAGCTCTGTTGGTATGCTCTTCAAGCCAGAGGGGGAGATTTTCTCATGACATTCTTCTCCTAGGATGTTTTTTCAAGTTAACTTGTCCTAATCCCTCTCTTTTTTTCCTTTTTCTCCCTTACGCTAAAGAAATAATAACCAATTATTAATTTAATGAATCTTCTCTTAACATTATTTAAATTTGAAAAATGTTAACACAACATATACATAGGTGTGTGTTCGTGTATGTGCATATACATGATGATGTGTTCATTCCTCTCAGGCAATTTTAGGGAAACTACTATTTATTGGTTGGAGAAACTGGGAAAAAATTTAGTAAATTGATGCTGCTCAAGTGCGGATTTCCCAGTTTAGGTACTTTGACAAAACCATTTTCCACTGTAGTGAATTAAAACCCTATGCTAGAAGTGTTGGGTGTTAAACCTTAATATGTTGGGGGAGGTGGCTAAATTGTTGCATATAAGGTCAGAGAAGTGACAAGACACTGCTTTATTTAGAGTAAACCCCTGGAGAGTGTCATGTTCATTCAAAAGCCAGGGTTATAGTTTCTGTCTACCAACAATAAAATGTGTGTAATAAGAATTCACATTCATAAAGAGGAAGAATGGAAAATGCATTTGCACTGCACTTTTTCAAAAGGCAGAAAAGACATTTGATGAGATGAATGATTCTCATCTGTCATGAAAGCCTTCCTTGAAAAAAGGAATATCACTGTTTCTAATAGTAAAATGGCTGATTCTCATTTCCTGCCTAATGAATTATTTACACACTCCACTGAAGGCCATTTATACTCAATCTACATTTACACAATGCTCCAGAAGGTGGTGCACTCATTTATTAGATAATCTCTTCTGAATTCAATGTATTCTTTTCATTTACTCTGCAAAAATGTTGGTGTTCTCTACCTTAGAGAGAAATGAAGTCCCATGTTACAATACCCCAGCTCTACTATAATCACAGAGCAATGGGTAAAGTGAATTTTTGTAGGGTTGCCATTATTTGATCAATGAAAACAGACAACATAGATACTTCAGAACCAGGAGAGAAAGAACAGTAAGAAAGAACAGCTTACAGTGTGATCCATACCCTTATCCACTGTACCTTGAGATCCTGTTGCCATTTCCTGACTCTTCTCTCACATTTCTCCTCTGTGATCTAGCTCTTCCAGTTACCAACACTCCCTGACCTAGTGGAGGTTCTTAAGTTGGACAAAGTGGACCCCTTTAAACTGAACATGGTGCTTTTAATATCTTGATATAGCTTCTTCTAAGTGACAAATTGGTTGCTAGCTTTACAATTTTATTTGCAAAGGCACGAATTTACCATACCTATCTCATTCATATAAGAGTAGTAGTTTTTCAGGTTCTTGCTCCACAGGAGCTGTACAGGAGGAAAGAAAAATGTATTCGGAAAGCCTTGCAGACTCCTCCAATCATCTGCCCCTCATTAAAGACACAGGCTAGAAGTCTCACAATAACAGTAGTAGCAACAGGCTGGTCCCCAGCCAGAGGTCCTAGTGCAACCAGGGTAAATTCAAGTGAAATGAAGATCAGTTGACTTTCAGGTTGCTCAAAATTCATTTTTTTAAATGCATTTCATGTTGCTGGCAGAATTAATTTCCTCATTAATACATCAGCTGGACAACTGTGGTGACTTTCTTGGTTTTAGAGCAATATATCACTTGCAGTTATTAATTTGATATTAGCTTTGAAATAAAATGTGTTTCTGTGTAGAAGTGTGATGGTGTTGCTAACAGAAATGTGGCAACAGCATGAACGAATAGCTGGATTAACACACTGTAACATTTTCTAGGTGTAGTTCATGAAAATTTATTAAAAGTCAGGACTTCTTTTTTGGATGGTAAATTTGGCCACGTTTTAATGTGGATTGGAATGGCAGCCATTACCTGAGGATTTTGCTTGAAAACTTAGCATTTTGTTGTAATAAAAAAGAAGTTTAAATTATTAATCCCATAGTTTTTTATCACTAAATATTTTCTGAATTTTAGTTTTAATAATTTCAGTGTCAAATCTGTGGCTTTAAAGTTTGTTCTTTATTCTCAGTAAATTAAAACGTTAACAATAGTCTTACTTTGGAGCTTCATGAAATTTATCAGGTATCCTTAGAGGCAAATTATTTTTAATTTTTGTTCTAAAATTATTATAGAGTAAAATTGACTTTTTCTACACTTCTATGAGTTTTAACACATGTATAAATTTGTGTAACTACATCACAATCAGGATAAAAAACAGTCCTATCAAAACAGTGAACTCCTTCCTATTTCTTATGTGAAGTCAAATACTCCTATCCAACCCCTGACCACCACTAATCAGTTATCTAACCTTATAGCTTTGCCTTTTTTCTGAATGCCACATGCTATATAGAGAGAATAACATAGTATATAACCTTTTGAGACTGGCTTCTTTCACTCGGCACTTCTCTAAGTGCTGTGTGTGATAGTAGTTCTTCCATTTTATTGTTCAATTTTATCGTGTTGTATGGATGCACCACAGTTTGTTTATTCATTCTCCTGTTGATGGACATTTGAATTGTTTCCATTTTCTTTTCTATTACAAATGAGGACATTGCAACAGACAAATCAAATGACCCCTATTTATCCATACCCTTGTACAATCTCCAGGCCTTGAGAGTAAGAGAAACTTGTGAATATGATGGGATATCCTGTGATTAGGTTGTATTAAATAGCACAATTAAAGAAAGGTAGATTATTCTTAGTGGGTATACTAGTCTGCTCAGGCTGCCATAATAGAGCATGAGGCTGGGTAGCTTAAACAACAGAATTTTCTTTCTTTCTTTTTTTTTTTTTTTTCTCACAGCTCTGGAGGCAGGAATTCTAAGATCAAGGTGCTGTCAGGGTTAGTTTCTGGTAAGGCCTCTCTTCCTGACCAGCAATCTTCTCAGTCCTCATACTGCCTTTTCCTCTGTGTGCAAATATCTGTGGTGTCTCTTCCTCTTTTTATAAGGACACCATCCCTGTTGGATTAGGACTCCACCTTTATGATCTCATGTAACTTTTATTATCTTCTTAAAGGCCTTATCTATAAATATAGTCATATTGGGGGCTGAGGACTTCAACATATAAATTTGGGGGTGGAAGGACACAATTCAGTTCAAAATAGTGGGTCAGACCTAATTAGTTGAGCCCTTAAAAGAGATATGATCCTTCCTGATAAAGAAAGATTTAAAAAGTAAAAAGGATTTGATGCAAGAGAGAGTCCATCACTGGCTCTGAAGTTGGAGAGACCATATGGAAAGGAATGTAGGCAGCCTCTAGGAGCTGAGAGTGACCACCAGCTGACAGTTGGCAAAGAACCAGGGACCCAGTCCTAAACCGCAAGAAACTAAATTCCACCACAACCACATGGACTTATAAGAGAATCCTGAGCTCCAGATGAGAACACAGCCTGACGGACACCTGGATTTTAGCCTTGTGTGATCCTGAGCAGAGAACCCATCCATGCTGTGCCTGGGCTCCTGACCTGACCTATAGACAGTGAGCTAATAAGTAGACTATTTTAAGCTGTGAAGTGTGTGGTATCTTGTTGTAAAGCAACATTTCTTTCTCTTTTGATACAGGATATTACTCTGTCACCCAGGCTGAAGTGCAGTGGCATGACCATAGCTCACTGCAGCCTCAACCTCCTGGGTTCAAGTCATCCCCCTGCCTCAGCCTCCCAAGTAGCTGGGACTGCAGGTGTGTGCCACCTCTCCCAGCTAATCTTTTATTTTTTGTAGAGGTGGAGTCTCACTATATTGTCCAGGTTGATCTCGAATTCCTGGGCTCAAGCAATCCTCCCACCTAGGCCTCCCCAATTCTGGGATTACAGGTGTGAGCCACCATTCCCAGCGTTAGTAGTTTTGTCTTTACATATAAATTTTCCTACCAGTTTGTGGATATCTTTGTATATTAAAAAAGCTTACTGAGGTTTTTAGTGGGATTGCATTAAATCTTTAGATCACATTGGAAAGAATAGACATTTTAGCTATATTGAGTCTTCTAATACATAAACACAAATTATGTTTATCTTCTTTGGTTTCTTTCATTAGTGTTTTTTCAGGTTTTTGTGTAAGTCTTAAACATATTTTATCAGATTTATACCAAAGTACTTTGATGTTTTGGAGCTATTATAAATATTTCAGATTTCCTAACTTGAAATTCAAATTCTTGATTGCTATTATATAGCAAAGCCTTTTACTATCATACATTGACCTTGTTTCTGAGCCCTTGCTCAACTTGCTTATCATTCCAGGAGTTGTGTTATTCTGTTTTGTTTTTAAGATTCTTATATTTTCTGCATAGACAATCATGTCATCTGCAAATAGAGATAATTATATTTTTCTTTCCAAACTGTACATTAAATTTTTTTTTTTTCTTATTGAACTAGCTAGGACATAGAGAGCAATGTTGAATAGGAGTGGTGACTGAGGATATTCTTGTCTTCTTTCAAGTTTGTATTCTTTATCCTTGGATTCCAAATTAAGCCAACATCATTTCTTGAAGAGTCCATTCTTCTCTGTTGATCAACAAATGTCCCTTTTTAAATCATACACCGAATGTCCGTATATGAGTTGGTCTGTTTCTATGTTCTCTCTTCTATTCTGTTTGGTTTATTTTTTACCCAACCACCAATCCACATATTCTTGATTACCATAGTTTTAATAGCAACTCTCATTATCTATTAGGCAATTTCCACATCTTGTTCTTCTCTAGGGAAATCTTGACTGTCCTTAACACTTCTTTTCTCCATAAAAATTCTAGAATCAGCTTTCCATCTTTTATAAAAATAACTGTTGGGGGTTCCACAGGGATTCCATCGACTCTATAAAACAATTTGGGTAGAATTGATATATTGACAATATTGAGTTTTTAATTCACAAAAATATATGTCTTATCATTCAATGATTTTCTTAATTTTCTTGACTGAATTCCATAAATTTTCTCTGTAAAGTTCACATAAATATTTGTTAAATTTATTTCCAGATACTTGCTATTTTAATCTTATTGTAAATGGTATTAAAAATTATATTTAAATTCTTGTTCTTCGTAAATAGATATGCAATTAACTTTGTTATAAGGAATAAATATCAAAAAAATTAACTTTCTTATTATTTCTTATACATTTTACTGCAGATTGTTTTGTATTATCTATATACACAATCATATCATTTGTAAAAATGACAATTGTTGTTTATAATTTCAACATATTTTGTTTTTACTCTTTGTCTTATGGTGGAGGTGAAGACCTGCAAGATAATGTTGAATAGTTGTGTACAGCATCCTCGCCTCAAATGGAGATCTTTCAAAGTGTCACTCTTTATCAGGTTAAAACATTTCCTTTCTATTCTTAAGTCATGAAGAAGATTTTTTTTCCTTTTTAAATCCTGCCTGCGTGTTCAATTTTATTAAGTGTTTTATTATAAAGATTATATGAATTTTCTCTTAGAATAATGCAATAATTTATAGTAGCTGCCTTTCTAATGGTAAATTAGCCTACTCCAAGAGTATTATTCTTTTTGTATCACCGATTTGGTTTGCTATTAATATATCTAAAATTTTTGCATCAATGTTCATGAGTGAGATTGGCCTATAATTTACTATTCTTGTACATTTTCCCCCGAGTCTCTCTATCAGGCATCTGGTAGCATAAAACCAAGTCTGGCATGCTCCTTTTCCCTCTCCTCTGGAAAAGTGTGTGAGAGATTAGAATTACTTGTTTTTAACCTTCGAGACCACTTATTATGAAGCCATCTTTTGTTCATTCTCCAGGTAGCATTCCTTGCAGTTCCTGAGAGTATGTAGGGTGTGAGAGAGCTTTACCCCTAGTTTTCCCTTATCCTGAGAAGGTAGCCCATGTGGTAAAACAAGTTATGAGGGAAGAATTCCTATTAGTCTTCAGGCTTGGGCAGGCCTGCACTTGGCCCTTTGTACCCTAAACCAGGATTTTGAAAACTTAACGTCAAATTTAGTAAATGCTCTCAGAGTAAAATGGGCTTCCGTGCTCAAATTAATTATCTAGTTCCAGTTTACATTTAGATGTAGCCTTATCATTTTTTCCTGTTTTATCAGCTTGTCAATGTTTTAAGAAAGTTACTTTTTATATTTCATCTGGCACTTTTGGTTGTTTTCAGAAAGTTGCTCAGTCCAAACACCCTGGGAGCCCTGGCACTAAAATCAAAGTTAGATTTGCACTAAATTTCTGTGAATTTTAGTTAATGTTTCCTTTCTAGACAAGAATTCATTTTGGCTTGAGAACAATTTTGATTTACTTCAGTCCCACTTATATGCCAGCCATGATGTTGGAATATGGATGATACAGTGATGAATAAGTCTTCAGAACTTTACATTTCAACAGATGCAACCAACATCTAGGACTAGCAAGAACCTCAATTCTTTTACATTAATTTTTTAAAAAGTAGACCTTCTTTCTGTTTCCATTTATCACATTTATCATTTAATTCTTCATAATTGATTTTCTTTCTTTTTTTTTTTTTTTTTTGTTTTTGAGAAGGAGTCTCACTGTGTCTCCTTGGCTGGAGTGCAGTGGCGCGATCTCCACTCCCTGCAACCTCCGCCTCCTGGGTTCAAGACATTCTTCTGACTCAGCCTCCCGAGTAGTTGGGACTACAGGCGTGCGCCACTACTCCTGGCTAATTTTTGTATTTTCAGTAGAGACGGGGTTTCACCATATTGGCCAGGCTGGTCTTGAACTCCTGACCTCGTGATCTGCCTGTCTCAGCTTCCCAAAGTGCTAGGATTACAGGCACACCTGGCCCCTAATTGATTTTCTATAGGTAGTTCTAGTATTACCCACTGCTGCTGCGTGCAAGACTAAGATCCAAATTTCTCATTCATAGTAATTAGTCTGCATTGGGTTATTACCACATAAATAAACAGAAGGGTGCATTATAACCACCGAGAAGGCAGGAAGATATGAGACGAATATTCAAGCATTGTGCAGAACTGTCAGGACTATTGCAGTGTTTGGGCTAGTTTGGATTTTGGGTAATGAAGGTTTAGGTGGTATAAATGTTTCAGGATGAACTCCATGGTAACATGTACTTTGAACACTGGTTTGTAGGAAGAAAAAGAAATGGACCCATTGTAATGTACCTTTTTCAAGTTCTGAAACTGCAGGGCAAGTCTACAGAGTTGGGATTTGGGGAAAACCAAAAATCACTACTCGCAAAAGGGTCTTTCCATACAGAATAACCAAAGGATTTAAAACATAAACTAGTATGTAACTGAGTGGAGTCCCCATTGGTTGGTGAATTCCCACTGATAGAAATGAAAGAGTGCAAATCTCTTTCATGGTTCTCAAATTTTGCATCTTCAAACAGGCTAGACTTTATAAAGTATCCTAGTGCTAAAATAAACTCGTCTCTACTGACTTTAATCAGTCTTTTATAAATTTTAAGGGTAGTGGGATATTTATCTTTCTATATCCTCACAGTTTATGATGGAGCACATTTAAGTAATAAAATTATTAGTCCATAAAGATCTATCAACATATCATTTATTCTTTGGAAGCTATTTATACAAAAGGATTTTCAAAACTGATTAAGAACTAGTTATAATTTTTATGGGGTATTTTTCTGATTGTATATAAAATCTTATATCTATAAAATGTAAAATAATGTTTCTTGTCTATCAACTTTTCGTATTGCCAGGATTGAAAGCATGAATATATTTATCCATTTTTTATCAAGCTATCTAAAATGAATATCTTAGGATTTTAAATGGGAACTCATTTTGAATGTATTGCTCACATTTGAGCAAATATAAACATCTAAGATTTTCAGTCTACTAACCAGATACATAGGTGAGGTAAGCCTGCTTGACATCTGGAAACTTCACACAAAGGAAGCTCTTGCTTGGTATCTAACGAAATATATTTCTGAAAGCACATTCAGGCTTTTGCACTTATTGAGTGTAGGTAAATTGACAGATGGGGAGGGAAGTTGCAAGCACTGTCCATCTAAGAACTGAGTAGCTAAGAAGGGATAGGGGAACATCTTTCTAGCTAAAGAGCGTATTTGCCGTAACTAAATAAATAAATGTACAGTAAGACTGATTAAAGCTCACTTCCTTTAGGAACTTGGGGCATCTCAGTAATGGAGATTTCACTGGAGTTGTTTATATGTTTGTGCTTGTGCTTGATATTCCCAAGGCAGATATGGAATGAATCCTGGCTTGGATTGGTTCTTGTCAACAAGGAGGAGCAGGTTAGCAATCAGATTCTCGGTATTCATTGTTCAGGTGGTGCTATAGTCTGTATGTCCCCTCCAAAAGCACGTTGAAATTTAGTTGCCAATATAATTGTATTGTGAGGTAGGACCTTTAAGAGAGGTTTGGCTCATTGAAGCTCCACCCTCATGAATAGATTAATGTCATTATCGTGGGAATGGGATAGTTATCATGGGAATGGGCTCCTGATAAAAGAGTGGTTTCTGCCTGATCTCCTCTTTCTCTCTCTCACATGCTCACTTGCCCTTCCACCATATTATGATGTAGCAGGAAGGCCCTCACCAGATTCTGATAACATTTTTTTAACTTCTCAGCCCCCAAAACTGTGAAGAATAATTTCTTTCTTTTATACATCACCTTGTCTGTGCTATTCTGTTATAGCAGAAGACAATAAACTAAGACAGACATCGGGAAAACAACACTGGCTTGGGGATATCATTTATAAGAGAGTGATAATCACTCAGAGGAAAAAAAAATGATTAGTTATATTTTCAGCTATAGTGTGGCCTTTTGTATAAGCACTGTATACAAAAATGCTATATCCCATTGGAAACATTTTTTTTTTTTTTTTTTTTGAGACGGAGTCTCACTCTGTAACTCAGGCTAGAGTACAGTGGCGCAATCTCGGCTCACTGCAACCTCCTCCTCCTGGGGTCAAGTGATTCTCCTGCCTCAGCCTCCTGAGTAGCTGGGACTACAGGTGTACACCACCAGGCCCAGGTAATTTTTTTGTATTTTCGGTAGAGACAGGATTTTACCATGTTGGCCAGGCTGGTCTTGAACTCCTGACCTTTTGACTTTCTTAAAAAGAATATTGTGACACAACCATGAAGTGAAGAGTTCTAAGATCCAACATAGTCTCACTGAGTTGATGCATGTTTTTACCTGACTTCTGATCATTTTATAAACAATTAAAATAGTAAAGCGGGACAGGACCTTAGAAAATGTCATTATATGTATGGAGAGCCTGGAGCACATTCCCAGGCTCTGCCAAGCAATTTGTGCCAAAAGAAGGATTAGAACCCAGATCTCTTCCAATTAGACAAGGATCCTTCACAGGACGTCATCTATTTTCATCCCGGTACACATACACACACCTGTACCAATTTCAGGGGTAAAGTATTTTGCAAGTGATTTACTACTGCTAAGAGTGAAAATACTGAAGTGATTCTCTATTACTGTTTTCTCACTGTAAAAATTTCAAGCATACAGTCATAATAATCTCTTTACTTCAATCTCCTTTCTCATCTCCATATGGATAAATATGTGTATCTGACTATTATATAAAAGTAATGATACAGTAGTACATATTGTTTTGCTGTTGGCTTTTCCCAATTAATAACACACCTTGGATATTGTTCTGTATCAGTGTCAATAAACTCTGTAAATATAGATAACATTATGTTATTATTTTACAAGGTGAAGATGTCCTTAATGATATTCAATATACTTTTCTACATTTACAGACTATGTACATTTTGTAGATAGAACTTTTTTGTTAAAAGTAACATTATTAACCATTTATTTAAAATACAAATATTTTTATTCAAAAATTATCTTGAGTAGTAAGGTTATTGAGATGCACAATAAATGAGCTATGTACTGCTTATGAGAGATAGTAGGCCATTCTTTCTGTGGATCATAAGAAATATTTTAAATAAACAAATAGTTTGAATACTGCTATACTGTATCTTTCTATAATATATAAACATATCTCTGCATTTTCAGTTTTTGATCTTCAAGGTACAATTCACAAAATCCTGCTGATCATAAATGTAATGATGAAATAGCAAGTAGCAGATTGGGAAAGACACAAAACATGATATTCTTATCTTGATTTCCAACGGCCTGAATGCTCCAATATTAAACACAAGGCCAGTGAGACACTTTTCATTTGCCCCTTGAGAGCCTATTATATCATCATTATGTTGTTTTTGGATAAAGCAGTTTCTTAAACTAATCCATTTGTCATGGAATCATTTTATAGACCTTTAGGCTTATGCATTCTTTTTTGAACTTGGAAACAAGAGTAAAGCCAGCCTGTAGAACCAAGCTTCTACCTGTGAAATTCAGCTTCTATGTCTTCATTTCATTTTCTTTATTCACCTTCATATACATTTTTTATTAATCCCAAATAATTTGTCCTTCCTTATGCTTCCCTATTTTTTATAAAATGAGGGTTTTGTAGAAATACATTATTTATACAGTATGTAGAATTAATTCCATTATGGGATGTCAATAATTTTTCTTTATTTCCTCCCATATTTGGCTCTAAATTATGCTTTGTTATAAAGAAAATGAGTTTTAAAATGGGTAAAATACAGAGCTAGACAGGATAGCATTTCATCATTTAATTTAGGGTGTTTTAATGGCACATTAAACACATGTGATTCATCATGATTATGATATACGATAAGTAACAAAATGCATTAGGAACTTTTTTGGTAAATATAGCAAATGGACTCCTAACAAGAATGACTTTTAATGTGTTCACTGTTCCATAAAACCGTTACATGGCAACTGTCACCGGAAACCTCCTCTATTAAGAACAGTAAATTAGAATATTAAATTAGTTTCTCCGAGTTACTGAGATTAAGATAAGAAGTCAAAAAGTGCACACTCTCCATATGGCTTTTTAATTAAACCGCCTATGATTATTGTGTGTTATAAGATGGTAATGTGCTGTGGTTTGAATATTTTCCTGAAAAAGTGTGTGTTGGAAACTTAATTTCCAATGCAACAGTGTTAGGAGGTAGAATTTAATGGGAAGTGTTTAGGTCATGACAGTTCTACCCTCATAAATGAATTAATGCTGATTACAAACAGGCTTGAGGCTGTGAGTTTAGTCTCTTGATCTCTGTCCCTCTCTTGACCTGTTGCCTTCTGACACAGCAAGAAGACCCTCACCAGATGGAGGCTCCTCAATCTTAGGCATTCTAGTCTGCAGAATTGTGAAAAATAAATTTCTCTTCACTACAAATTATGTAGTTTGTGTTATTCTGTTATAGCAGTGCAAAGTGGACTAAGACAGCACATTACATGTGGTATTTAATTTGCCCATGCCACTTCATGTTACAAAATAACATTTTATTTACTTTTATTATGTAATCTCTGTCTTCTGTTCCACATTTTTTTCTTTCTTTTATTTTTATTTTTAGTTTTTGAGACAGAGTGTCACTCTGTCACCCAGGCTGGAGTGCAGTGGAGTGATCTCGGCTCACTGCAAGCTCTACCTCCCGGGTTCACGCCATTCTCCTGCCTCAGCCTCCCGAGTAGCTGGGACTGCAGGCACCCGCCACCACACCCAGCTAATTTTTTGTATTTTTTTTTTTTTTAGTAGAGACAGGGTTTCACCATCCTTGTTGGCCAGGATGGTCTCGATTTCTTGACCTCATGATCTGCCCGCCTAGGCCTCCCAAAGTGCTGGCATTACAGGTGTGAGCCACCACTCCCTGCCTGTTCCACATTTTCTAAAAAGTATTTTCTAGAGCAGCAAGCAGGTCATTGAATGTTAAGTTACGAAATTTGCAAGTCCATTCAAAGATACTCTACCTTAACTGATCATTACCTGCTTATAAACAAACCAATAAGTAACTGGTTAGTACGAAGTTATCTCACTAAGCTGACTGGTTTCTCATGGAATTAAAATAAGTTAATTGACATAATTGTAGACTGAACTAGAATTAATAGTTCATTGAATCTTAGAGGAAGATAAAATCTTCTATCAGGTATTCTCAACTTCAACACTACTGATATTCTGGGGTTGGATTTTTTGTTGTGGTTGTGACGGGCTGTCCTGGGCACTGTAGGCTGATTAGAAGCCTCCCTGGCTTTTACCCACTAGAAGTACCAGTAGCACTGCTCCTCAGTTGTGACAACCTGAAATGTCTTCAGCTATTACCAAATGTCTTCTGGAGGACAAAATACCCTCAGTTAAAACCTACTGCCTTAGAGAATATCTGACTCAATACATTCATTTATCAAAGGAGAAAACTGAAAGCCAGGTAGATAATATTACCAGGTAAAAATCACTATAATAATTATATAACAGTATCTGAATTGAATAATCACTTTATTATGTCTAATTCCACATTCATAATAAATTTAATAAAGCTCATATAATGAGCACATCCACATAATTTGGGAGTGTATATCTAGATTGTGAATTTGAAGTAAATATATCTTACAGCTTAGTAAGTGATGTTTTCCCAGATAAGCCAAGGTTTCAGACGCAAGTGTTTTAGTAAGAATTTGCTCCCTAGAGAAATTATCAAGGGATTGAAGGATTCGTGATAGAAAAGGGGAAGAAACTAGATAACTGTATAATTTCAGGTGAGGTCTCGGACTCAACACGATCCCACAAGGAGCTCAGGAGCATAAAGTACTCATCAGGCTGGGCGCGGTGGCTTATGCCTGTAATCCTAGCACTTTGGGAGGCCGAGGCGGGTGGATCACTTGAAGTCAGGAGTTTGAGACCAGCCTGGCCAACATGGTGAAACCCCGTCTCTACTTAAAATACAAAATTAGCCAGGGGTGGTGGTGTGCACCTGTAATTCCAGTTACTCCAGAGGCTGAGGCAGGAGAATTGCTTGAACCAAGGAGGCAGAGGCTGCAGTGAGCCAAGATCGTGCCACTGCACTCCAGCCTGGGTGACAGAGCGAGACTCCATTTCAAAAAAAAAAATAAGTACTCATTAAAAGTATTTTGGCTTTCAGGCTTCTGTAATGTCAAATCATTCAGTCATTGGCTATGGACTACTATGGGATTGGATGTGGTAATAGAAAATTCCTAGGCACTTCCAGTTTTCTATACTGAAAGGAGACAATGGATTACCTGGAGACTTGGAGGGAAGGTATAAAATTCCTAAACATTTCTATCTCTGTGGGCAAGAAGATTCCAATGCCCAAAAGAAATCCTCTGAGAGTTAAATGTATGACGCCTCAGCAGCAAAGCATGCAGAAACTTGGAAAGGGACACACAAAGCTGGTAGGAGGTATATGAGGGTAACTGGGCAGGTAACTGACAGTGTCTACTTCACTGGCCTTGTGAAAAAAGCAGGGACTTTTGAGACAGACATATATATTCAAGTTCTGGCCTTGCTACTTAACGATACACTCTTAGGCAAGTTACCTGAATTTTTGACCCATAGTTTCTATATCTTCAAACTTAAGGCAAAGATACCTAACCAATTTCATCCAACTTTGTAAGAATTGAGTTATTTAACAAACACCATATGGAGACCATATAATGAGGTATTGTTATTGTACATTTCAATTCATGAAAACTTCTATCTTCCTATTTGTTTAGGTTTTCTAAAATGTCCCTCATAAAGGATACAAAATTTCTCTGTAAAAGTTTTGTACATTTTGCATTAGATATTTTCCAAGTACTTGACATTTTTATTCCCATGGCAGATGATACTTCTTAATTTTATATTTAAGCTTCTTTCCTGATATGTAGACATAATTAATTTTGTTTTATTAATTAGTGTCTGGAGAACTAATTGTTTTTCATCTGTTTTCTCAGATTATTTTAGATTATCTATGTGTACAATCATATCATTTGTGAATAATAACAATTTCTTTCATCCTGTACAAGTTCAATATATTTTGTTTATGGTATTTGCCTTACTGTGGCAGTAAGGACCTGCAGCACAATGTTGAATGACCATAAAAAACATCATTGGTTCAATGGATATCTTTTAAAATTTTAGCATTGACTAATAAATCTCTAGCAGGTTGAAGAACTTTCTATTACTAGATTGTTAAAAAGTTTGTCTTTTTTTTTCAATGCTTAATATATGTTCAATTTTACAAAGGCTTTCTTTCATATAATTAGGTGAATTTTTTCTCTTACAGTAATGCAATAATTTATATTAGCTGACTTTCTAATGATAAATTAGCTTGTTCTAAGTATGTTTGTGCATCTGCAATATATATAAATATATTGAAGATTTTCTTTACTATTATTATATGTCCAGGGTTTTTACATCTATGTTCATGAGTGATGTATTGGCTTATGAATTGCTCTTTTTGTGCTTTTATCCTCGAGTTTCTTTATTAGGATGCTGGTAGCATAAAACTGAATCAGGAAGTTTTTTTAAAATTTTATCCTCTGGAAAAGTGTGTGTGAGATTATAATCACTTTTTCTTGTACATTTGAGACCACTTTTTATGAAGCCATCTTTTGTTCATCATCCAGGCTGCATTTCCTGAGAAGAGTGTGAGGCAGCTTTGCCTTTCATTCTCCCTCAGCTAGGGCTACAAGAATTAGCAAATAAAAATGCAAGGTGTCTAGTTAAATTTGAATTATTTCTCATTGTCTCTATTAGTTTGCTAGGGCTCCCATAACAAAGTATCACAGACTGGGTGTCTTAAATATCATAAAGTAATTTTCTTACAATTCTGGAGGCTAGAAGTCCAAGATCAAGGAGTCAACAAGGTTGAGGCCTCTCTCCTTGGCTGGTAGATGCCATCTTCTCCCTGTGTCTTTACTCTGTGTGTAGGTGTCTTAATCTCCTTTTATTAGTAGTATTCTGGTCATAAAAAGATCGGGGCCCAACCTAATGACCTTATTTTAATTTAATTACCTCTTGAGGAAATTAAGACCGTATCTCCAAATAAGTAACAATATGACGTACTGGGGGGTTAGAACTTTAACATGAATTTTTGAGAAAGATAATTCAGCCCATAACATTGTATATGCATATTTACATCAAGATAAAGGAAAAATGTGTGTGATATTCTTATACTAAAACATTATTTGATGTTTATCTAAAATAAATTATAAATTTCTAAACTATCTACCTTTCTCTTTAATTATATTTTCTTCAGGATTTACCTCTCTTTAACACTTTTTTGTTTTGCAGAATTTGCTTATAACATTTCTTGCAGTTAGTCTTTGTTCCATTTACATTGTATAGTAGCTTCTACAGAGGTCCCTTCCAACTTATTTCATTATTTTGCCCTTTGAAGATTCATTAATGAGAAAATATGCTCAACATTAGCATTATGAGCTGGTATACTGAATATGTACTGGCCCAAAGTTAACAATTCTAAGAACTGTTCTTCAAATTTGCTTTGATGAAGCAAATAATCTTTTCATGGCACAGCTTACTTTTTCATTCTTCAGAATTGTGTTGCATCTCTTAACTTTTTAAAAAAAATGTTGTCTATCAAAAGAAAGCATGGTTATCAATTGCTATCCCCGTCTTCTTGGTCCCATGCTGAAAGAATACTTAGTGACATACATGTTACTAAATGAAATTCTTAAAGTAGTGAAATCCAATTAAAATGATAGGCTTGACAAATGCCATAATAATTATCAACTTCAGGTCAAAATTTCTTTTTTTTATTCACAAGTAATGTTGTCCATTTGAAAAAACAGCCTTGATACTTAAAGCAATTCATTTTTCATCAATTCTTTAACACATTCAACAAGTTCCCTTAATCAATGGAGTACATCAATAATACTGTTTTTTTATTGCATATAATGTTATTGCTAGAGAGATATTGAAAATGATGAAGAATAAATAAGTAGGCTTTGCTCAGCAGCTTATCTTAAAAGCCGACACGAATTTTGAGGGCCTTTTCTTTAGAATCAAAATATGGTTAATATGGCATCAGAGCTTCATATAAATTAAAGATTCTCTCAAATGCATTTGTACAAGAAAGCCAATGGATTTTTTAATAGGAATTGAAAAATTTTGCATTCTAACAAAATCACAAAAATCCTATAATCTCTCAGGTTAAAAAATGTAAGGACTGAAGTACGAGCCTTTTTATGACTATTACTTCAATACTATTACTGATATAGGACATCAGATGCTCTTTGAGAGGCATTAAGCAGAATATGGGCAACACAGCCAACATTCATCAAAGAATCATGCATGCTTTGCTTCAACTTTAACCATGTTATCATTAACACTTAGCTTTTTAGATAGGGCTGGAAATTAGCTATTGTTTCTAAAATAGCATCTGTCAAAAACTTTACTCACAACAGCCTGACGAGAAAGTATTTTTTATGAAAAAACAATTTCACAGAGGAAAAATGTATTCTGTAATGTCATTACATGCATCTGTGGCCATGGCATAAAAAGGCGAGGCATTTAGATATTTGATAATTTTTGTAACAGTAAATAAAACTATCATTTTTTGTCATTATTATTATTGCAGTAGATTTGGTCTTGGCACTTGAAAATTTGCTTCCAGTTTGAGTTGAAAGACTAATGATTATATACAGTGTGAAAAGTCATTACAACTTTTATTGTGATAGTCTTCTTAATTTAAATGTGTTATTTTATCATTGTGTTATTTAAAAATTTGCTATTTTATCATTGTTTTTGGAACTAGCTGAGGAATTCATGCACAGCTAATAATATATGATTGTTTGTATCTGAATTTCCACAATTTTCTGTATTGAATGAACAATTGGGTATTGCACAAAAAGCTTTGAAAGGACTTTTTCCTTATTTAATAGATGTCTACTTTTCATAAATTTCATCATTTTTGCACTTGTGTTTGGGCATTGCAAGGTTCAAATAGACATGAATAAAGAGAGATGATAGCAAAAATTGCAAGAATGAAAGACTGAATTTGAAAACCTCACAGCCAGGCCAGGTGCAGTGGCTCACACCTGTAATCCCCAACACTTTGGGAGGCCGAGACAGGCAGATCACTTGAGGCCAGGAGTTCGAGACCAGCCTGGTCAACATGGTGAAACACCTTGTCTCTACTAAAAATACAAAAATTAGCTGGGCACAGTGGTGCACGTCTGTAATCCCAGCTGCTTGGGAGGCTGAGGCACGAGAATCGCTTGAACCTAGGAGGTGGAGGTTGCAGTGAGCTGAGATGGTGCCACTGCACTCCAGCTTGGGCGACAGAGCATGACTCTGTCTCAAAATAAATAAATAAATAAATAAATATCTCATAGCTGGCCAGTGTGTCTGTCACTCACAAGTCTGAACAAGTTTGTAAATAGGGATTGAATGGTGGAAAGTTTGTAAGCTCAACTAACAAATTGAATTGAATATCTGATGCAAAAAAAGGTGAACTACCCTTTTTCCTGTAGAGAGAACTGAACTTGTTAGGCACGGACTTCAAAAACAAAGCCAGAACTAATCCTATATAAGGTTTTGGTTAGTCTGGGATGTCAGGGATTGGCAGACGTACAGAAGTGGTAGTGTTTAAGGACTGACAGGCTTTCGGCTGTGTTTCCATGGTCACTAGACTAAGGCTGCTATGTTCCAGTGGACTTTCAGAAGCAAAGCCAGTGAATAGATAGACTTTCTGACTGCTTCTGTGAAGAAGTGAGCAGCTGTCACTGATTGGCTACCTTTTGGGATCAGAATTTTGTCAGTGATTGGCTGCTTTTCAGAAGTCTTGGGGCAGTCACTGATCTGCTCACTTTCAGAAGCTTAGTTACTGGAGTGAGGCTGTCATTGACAGGCTTCTGATACTGATTAGCAATTTCATTTAATGGTGGTTACTTGTTCGTGACTTGGGACTTTGGCAAAGAACAGATGTTTCCTTCCATCAATATTTCCTCTAATTCTAAGTCACTGATTCTGATTTTCCTTCAACCAAACCTGAATGAGAGCCCAGATCTTTATTTGTCGAGGTATAATTTCAGCTAATGTTGTCTTAAGTAATTTAATTGCTGATTACTGTGGTGAAAAAGTAACTCTAAGTGTTGAATGTTTGCAACTTGTAAAATTAAAAAAGCCAAATACAGGACATTTGGGGTTTCCTGATAAAGTCAACACAAGATGCATGACAAAATCATACAGAGTACATATCCTGTGTATTCAGGATATCTAGCAACTCTAGATGAAGTCTGTGTCTGAGGAAGTGTCTTTTAGCACTGAACTTTCTCAGTAGTGCTCAGGATACACCCTAGATTTCTGTGAGTAACAGGGCCCACTGCCCTGAGGGGGAAGAAGGGGAATTGAGTGGAAAGGACTCTGGGCTTGCAGTTCCTGCTTCACTCAGAGTGCTCAGACTTCTTCATGCTTATAAATTAGATTTCTAAGGAAGGCTTCAATTGGGATAAACAGTCTTATGTCTACATATTTGGCAATCATTATCTCTTAGTTAGACACAAAATGCATCGTGGAGGTCCAGCCTCCAGGGCCCACAATTTCTTCCAGTCCCTTGCTCTGTATATCATGAGAAACTTGAGTTACTGTGGAGTTACCAGCTTCCTAGAACAAACATAGTAGTTAGAACAGATAAGTGTCTGGGTACTGGGGTGAACTCAAGTTTACACAAAAGTGATGAAGAGTAGAATCCTAAAAGAGATGTATGATAACAGATGTGAGATTGAAAAGTTAGGATATATAACTTTATATATGTCACAAATACACAAGTATAGGTAATACATAAGCAAAGGTATAAATATATGCTTTAAAAAGAGAGTTTAAGGGAACACAGAAAATTTTTTTCTGATTGGAGAATTTCTGGGTGATTACTTCATTTATTCCTTTAATCTCTTCTCTGGATTTATTAGACTTTGTGTAATTTGAGTTTCCAGTGGTATTTGCAGGAGAGTAGACAAATTATATGCCAGCATATGCATAACACTTGATTTCACCTAACCTATGGCCTCACAGGACCTTTCTTGACATAGCAAATCCTCATCTCCAGCCCAGGCCCCTTTCCCGACAGCAAAATTCACATTTTCTATTTCCCACTGAACATCTTCACCTAGACAGCCAGTACAATGTTGCCATCTATGTGGCCCACACTGATCTCATCTGCCACACACTTCCTTACCTCTGGAGATTTGAATTAATTGCCACCAACACTTCCTTTTCTTTTATCCTCAATCTCAGCTAAGAGGAATGGCTTCTACCTAGCCATCCAACCTCAGGACTTAGTTATTATAGACTCTCCCTTACCCTCTCACATAGTCAATAACTTTCAAAAACTCAAACCTGTCTCCCCCTCCTCATCATCACACCCACAGCCTAAATCAAGTGGCTTGGTACTTCCTTTTATTTTGTTTACTTAGGGTTTTCTCTTAGTATATGTTCAATAAATTTTGAAAGAATGAATGAATGAGCCAACATATGAAATGTGACAGGGGAGCAAGATGGTGGAAAAGAAGGCTCCACCGATCTTCCCCCACACAAAGACATAAATTTAACAACTATCTATACAAGAAAAACATGTTCATAAGAACTAAAAATCAAGTGATTTTAATTTAATATCACTGAATGAAGCACTAAAAAGGTAAGAAAAACAGCCTTGAATCACCAGTGCTACCCCTTTCCCATCTCCCAGCAGTGGCAGTGTGGTGCAGACAGCATCTCTGGGTGTTAGGGGAGAAAGATCACAGCAATTGTGAAGCATTGATCACAGTGCTGTCTAGTTATAAAAGACATGAAAACTGGACCAAACTCAGTTGATGCTTGTCCATGAAAGAAGCATTTAAGTCAGTCCTAGCAAGAGGGGAATCGTGATTTTAGTGGTCCAAACTTGAGTTCCCACAAACCTCATCACCACAGTCTAAAGTGCCCTGAGGCCCTAATAAACTGTAAAAACTACAAGTACTCCAACTTTTAGGTGAATCCTAGTGCTGAACTGGGCCCGGAACCAAGGACTCAGTTGGTTGGGTCAGGGGGCACATGGCCTACTGAGACATCAGCCAGGGTGGCTAAGGGAGTTCTGACATCACTCCTCCCCTAACTCCAGGCTGAAAAGCTTGTGACTCCAAAAGAGACCCCTTCTTTCCATTTGAGGAGTGGAGGGGAGAGACTAGGGAAGACTTTGTCTTGCGTCTTGGATAGCAGCTCAGCTGCAGCAGAATAGGAGACAAGTCAGAGTCACGAGGCCCTGTTAGTAAGCCCTAGCTCCTGGATGACATTCCTAGATAATGCTCTGAGCCAGAAGGTAACCTGCTGCCTTGAAGGGAAGAACCCATTCCTGGCAAGATTTGTCAATTGCTAACTGAAGAGACCTTGTGCCTTGAATAACCAGCAGTGATACCAAGGTACTACACAGAGGGCCTTGGGTGAGACCCTGAGACTTGCTGGCTTCAGGTGAGACTAAGCACATTCCCAGCTGTGGTGACTATTTGGCAAGGCTCCTTCTGCTTGAGAAAAACAGAGGAAAAAGTAAAGGTGACTTTGTCTTGTGCTTTAGGTACCAGCTTGGCTATAACAGGATAGAGTAACAAGTGGGGTCTTGAGGTCCTCGATTCCAGAGCTTGGCTCTTGGGTGGCATTTCTGGACCTGCCTTGAGCCAGAGGGGAGCCCACTGCCCTGACGGGTGAATCCCAGGTTAGGCAGCATTCACTGCAAGTTGACTCAAGAGCCCTTGGACCTTAAGGGAACATTGGCAGTAGTCTGGTAGTACTTCTTGTGGCCAGTGGTGGCAGTTGACATAGGGTGAGGCTCCTCTGCCTTTTGAAAAGGGAGGGAAGAGTGGGAAGGACTGTGTCTTGTGGTCTGAATGTCAGTTCAGCTGCAGTACAATAGAACAGCAAGTAGATTACTCAGATTTTTGACTCTAGTTCCTGGCTCCTGGATGGAACCTTTAGACCCACCTGGGCATGAGGGGAACTTGCCACCCTGAAGGGAAGAACACAGGCCTGCCTGGCTTTTCCACCTGCTGATTGTAGTTCCCCAGGGCCCTAAGTGAACATAGGCAGTAGCCATGGAATGGTTACACCAGGCCTTGGGCGACCCAGTGCTGTGCTGTTTTCAGGGCTGACACAGCATAGTCATAGTGGCGGTTGACACAGGAGTGCTTATGTTACACAACCCATAGCTTCAGGTAGCTCTGAACAGAGAGAGAGAGACTCTGTTTGGGAGAAAGTAAGGGAACAGAACAAGACCACCCCCAGCTTCAGGTGGCTCTGAACAGAGAGAGACTCGGTTTGGGAGAAAGTAAGGGAAAAGAACAAAACTTGTTCCCCGGTAATACAGAGAATTCTCCTGGATCATGTCCAAGGCCGTCAAGGTGATGTCCATACAAGTCTGCAAAAACCACTGCATTACTGGACTTGAGGTGCCCCCTAAAACAGATACAGCTTAGATTACAACACCCAAGTCCTTTTGAATATGTAGAAAGTCTTCTCAAGAAGTACACGTACAAACCAGCCCGTACAGTGATGACTACAATAAATACCTAACCTTTCAGTGCCAAGATACTGATGAACATTTACAAGTATCAAGACATTCCAGGAAAACATGACCTCATCAAAAGAACTAAATAATGCACCAAGGACCAGTTTTGGCGAAATAGAGATGTATGACTTTTCAGACAGAAAATTCAAAATAGTTGTGCTGAGAAAACTCAAAGAAATTCAAGATAAAACTGAAGGAATTCAGAATTATATTAGATATATTTAACAGAGACTGAAATAATTAAAAAGAATCAAGCAGAAATTCTAGAACTGAAAAATGCAATTGGCATACTGAAGAATGCATCAGAGACTTTGAATAGCAGAATTGATCAAGCAGAAGAAATAATTAGTGAGCTTGAACACAGGCTATTTGAAAATATACACTCGGAGGAGACAAAAGAAAAAAAATTAAGCAGACATACAAAATCTAGGCCTCAAAACCTCAAATAACCTCAAAATGGCAAATCTAAGATTTATTGGCCTTAAACAGAAGGTAGAAAAAGAGGTGGGGGTAGAAAGTTTATTAAAAGGGATGGTAACAGAGAACTTACCAAAGCTAGAGAAAAATATCAATATTGAAGTACAAGAAAGTTATATGACACGCAGCAGATTTAACCCAAAGAAGACTACCTCAAGGCATTTAATAATCAAACTCCCCAAAATGAAGATTAAGAGAGGATCCTAAAAGTAACAAGATAAAAGAAATAACACACAATGAAATTCCAATATGTCTGGCTGCTGACTTTTCAGTAGAAACCTTACAGACCAGGCAAGAGTGACATGACATGTTGAAAATGCTGAAGGAGAATAACTTTAACCCTAGAATAGTATATCCAGGAAAATGGTCCTTCAAAAATGAAGGAGAAATAAAGACTTTCCCAGACAAACAAAAGCTGAGGGATTTCATCAACAGTAGACCTGTCCTACAAGAAATGCTGAAGAGAGTATGTGAATCAGAAAGAAAATGATGTTAATGAGTAATAAGTAATCATCTGAAGGTACAAAACTCACCGGTAATAGTACACAGAAAAACACAGATTACTATAACACTTTACTTTGATGTATAAACTACTCTTATCCTAAGTAGAAAGACTAAATAATGAACTAATCAAAAATAATAACTACAACAACTTTTCAAGACATAGACAGTATAATAAAATATAAATAAAGACAGCAAAAAGGTAAAAAAAAACGGGGAAAAGTTAAGGTATAGCATTGTTATTAGTTTTTTTAATCATTGTATGCTTTTTTGTTTATGCAAACAGAATTAAGTTGTTATTAATGTAAAATACTGGGTTGTAAGATAGTATTTGCAAGCCTCATGGTAACCTAAAACCAAAAAACATACAACATATGCACAAAATAAAAAAGCAAAAAAACTATATCAAATCAGCAGAGAAAATCACCTTCACTAAAGGAAGAGAGAAAAGAAAGAATGAACAAAACAACCAGTCAACCAAAAAAAAAAAAAAAATGACAGGAGTAAGTTCTTACTTACCAATAATAATGTTGAATGCAAGTGGACTAAACTGTCCAATCAAAAGATATACAGTGGCTGAATGGATAAAGAATCCAGACCCTTTCATCTGTTGCCTACAAGAAAGACACTTCATGTATAAAGACACACATGGACTAAAAATAAAGGGATGGAAAAATATACTCCATGCCAATGGAAACTAAAAATTAGCAGGAGTAGATACCTACATAAGACAAAACGGATTTTATGGAAAATCTATAAGAGACAAAGAAAGTCACTATATAATGAAAAAGGGGTCAGTTCAGCAAGAGGATATAACAATTTTAAAAATATATACACCCAACACTGAAGCATTCAGATATATAAAGCAAATATTATTAGAACTAAAGAGAGAGATAGGCCTTAATACAGTAATAGCTGGGAACTCTTAACACCTCACTTTCAGCATTGATCAGAGTTTTCAGACAGAAAGTCAACAAAAAAATCTTTGGACTTAATCTGCCCTATACACCAAATGGATCTAAGATATTCATAGAACATTTTATCCAATGGCTACAGAATACACATTCTTTTTTAATTTTAATTTTTATTTTTATTATTTTTTTTGAGACAGAGTCTCGCTCTGTCACCCAGCCTGGAGTGCAGTGGCACTATCTCGGCTCACTGCAAGCTCCGCCTCCCAGGTTCACAACATTCTTTCGCCTCAGCCTCCCAAGTAGCTGGGACTACAGGTACCCGCCACCACGCCCGGTAAATTTTTTGTATTTTTTTAGTGGAGATGGGATTTCACCGTGTTAGCCAGGATGGTCTCCATCTCCTGACCTCATGATCCACCCGCCTTGGCCTCCCAAAGTGCTGGGATTACAGGCGTGAGCCACCGTGCCCGGCCCAGAATACACATTCTTTTACTCAACACATGGATCATTCTCAAGGATAGGCAACCATATGTTATGTCAGAAAAAAGTATGAAAATATTCAAAAGTAATTGAAATAATATCAAGCATCTTCTCTAACCGCAGTGGAATAAAGCCATAAATCAATAACAAGAGAAATTTTGGAAACCATACAAATACAGAAAAAATGAACAATATACTCCTAAATGACCAGTTGGTCAATGACAATATTAAGAAGGAAAATGAAAAATTTCTTACAAGGAATGATAATGTAAACACAATATTTCAAAACCTATGGGATACAGCAAAAGCAGTACTAAGAGGGAAGTTTATAGCTATAACTGCCTACATCAGAAAAAAGAGAAATTTAAATAAATGATCTAATTGTATGTTAAAGAACTAGAAAGGCAAGAGCAAACAAAACCAAAAATTTGTAAAAGAAAAGATGTAATAAAGAACAAAGCAGAAATAAATGAATTTGAAATTTAAAAAGTGATACAAAAGCCCATTTAAA
Organism: Nomascus leucogenys; assembly: GCF_006542625.1. Lineage (NCBI taxonomy): Eukaryota > Metazoa > Chordata > Mammalia > Primates > Hylobatidae > Nomascus > Nomascus leucogenys. The sequence goes on from NC_044406.1 coordinate 56,100,822, forward strand.
CAAAAAGTTGGTTTCTGAAAAGTTAAATAAATTTGACAAAACATTAGCCAGACAAACTAGGAAAGAATATCAAAATAAATAACATCAGATATAAAAAGTGAGACATTACAACTGATACTGCAGAAATTCAAAGCATTATTACTGGCTACTGTAAGCAACTATATGCTAAAGAATTGGAAAATTTAGAAGAAATGGACAAATTCCTAGACATACACAACCTAGGAAAATTGACTCAGAAAGAAATCCAAAACCTGAATAGAGCAATAATAAGTCACAAAATCAAAGTTGTAACAAAAGATCTTCCAGTAAGGAAAGGCCCAGGCCACGATAACTTCATTGCAGAATTCTATCAAGCATTTAAAAAAGAACTAACACAAACGCTACTTAAGCTATTCTGAAAAACGGAGGAGAGAATAATTCCAAACACACTCTACAAGGCAACTATTACCCCAATACTAAAACCAGACAAAGACATATCAAAAAAGAAAACTACAGACGAGTATCTCTGAGTAATGTTGATGCAAAAATTCTCAACAAAATACTAGGGTTTTACATTTAAGTCTTTAATCTATTTTGAGTTAATTTACATATAAGGTGTAAGGAAGGGGTCCAGTTTCAGTTTTCTGCATATGGCTAGCTAGTTTTCCAAGCACCATTTACTGAATAGGAGATCCTTTCCCCATTGCTTGTTTTTGTCAGCTTTATGAAAGATCAGATGGTTGTAGATGTGTGATGTTATTTCTGAGGCCTCTGTTGTGTTCCATTGGTCTATATGTCTGTTTTAGTACCAGTACCATGCTGTTTTGGTTACTGTAGCCTTGTAGTATAGTTTGAAGTCAGGTAGCATGATGCCTCCAGCTTTGTCCTTTTGTTTAGGATTGTCTTGGATATATGGGCTATTCTTTGGTTCCATATGAAATTTGAATGGTCTGTATAGAAGATAAAACCACCCACAACATTCTCTTAAACCAAAGCCTAATCTAGAGCAAGGCCCTAACTATCTTTAATTCTAATAAAGGCTGAAAAAGGTGAGGATGTTTCAGAAGACAAGTTGAACGCTGGCAGAGGTTCAGGAGGTTTGTAGAAAGAAGCCATCTCCATAACATGAACGTGCAAGGTGAGGCAGAAAATGCTGATGTAGAAGCTGCAGCAAATTATCCACAAGATCTAGCTTAGATAGTTGATGGAGGTGGCTACACTAAACAGCATATTTTCAGTGTTGACAAACAGCCGTCTATTGGAGGAACATATCATCTAGGACTTTCACAGCTAGAGAGAAGTCAATTCCCTGCTTCAAAGCTTAAAAGACAGGCTAGCTCTCTTGTTAGCAACTAAAGAAGCTGGTGATTTTAAGTTGAAGTCAATGCCATTTATAATCCTGAAAATTCAAGGGCTTTCAATAATGATGATAACACTACTCTGCCTGTGATCTATAAATAGAAAACCAAAGCTGGATGATAGTATTTCTGTTTACATCATGGTTTACTGAATATTTTAAGCCAACTATTGAGACCTACTGCTCAAAACAAAAAGATTCTTTTCAAAATATTACTGCTTATTGACACTGTGCCTAGTCACCCAAGAACTCTGATGGAGATCGTCCATTCCACAGCCCATGAATCAGGGAGTAATTTTGACTTTCAATTCTTATTATTTAAAAAATGCATTCCATAAGGCTTTAGCTGCCATAGATAGTGAATCTTCTGATGAATCTGGGCAAAGCAAACTGAAAACTTTCTGGAAAGAATTAACCATTCTAGATTCCCTTAAGAACACTTTTGATTCATGGGAAGAAGTCAAATTATCAATATTAAGAAGGGTTTAGAAGTTGATTCCAGCTCTCATGGATAACTGGAGGGGTTGAAGACTTTAGTGGAGGAAGTTACTTCAGATGTGCTGGAAATGGCAAGAGAATTAGAATGAGAAGTGAAGCCTGAAGATGTGACTGAATTACCACAATGTCATGAGAAGATATGAACAAATGAAGATTGCTTCTTATGGATGAGCAAAGAAAGCAGTTTCTTAAGATGAAATCTACTCCTGGTGAAGATGCTGTGAATGTTGTTGAAACCACACACACAAAAAAAAGATTTCGAATATTTTATAAACTTCATTCATAAAACAGTGGCAAGGTTTGAGAGGATTGATTCTAATTTTTGAAAGAATTTCTGTTATGGGTAAAATGCTATCAAACAGCATCAGGTGCTACAGAGAAATCTTTTACAAAAGGAAGAGTCCATCAATGTGGCAACTTTCATGGTTGTCTTGTTTTAATTAATTGCCACAGCCACCCCAGCCCTCAGCAAACACCACCCTTGTCAGTCAGCAGCCATCAACATTGAGGGAAAATCTTCCACCAGCAAAAAGATTCTCACCCGAAGGCTGAGATAATCATTAGCATTTTTTCTCAATAAAGTATTTTTAATTAATGTATGTACATTTTTTTTCTTAGACATAATGCTATTGCACACTTAACAGAGCACAGTATAGTGCAAACATAGCTTGCATATCCACTGGGAAAAGAAAAATTTTTGGAAATTTTTAACTTCGATGTTCACTTTATTGCAGGCTCTGTAACTAACCCATAATACCTTTGTGGTATGACAGTAGAGATCTACCTTTTTAAAAAAGTAAAATAGATGGTACTTTAGTTCATTTGCATTGCTAAAAAGGAATACCCAAGGCTGGGTAATTTATAAAAACAAAAGTTTATTTGGCTCATGATTCTGCTGACTGGAAGACTGGGCATCTGGTGAAAGCCTTAAGCTGCTTCCACTTATGGCAGAAGGCAAAGGAAGTCAGTGTGTACAGAGAGCATGAGGAAAGAGGAAGCATAAAAAAGGGCAGGTGCTAAGCTCTTGCTGACAACCAGCTCTTGTGGAAACTAATAGAACAATGAAATATACTCTTCCCTCTTCCATCAGGAACAAAGGGTATTGACTTCTCTCTAGCTATGAAAGTCCTAGATGATATGTTCCTCCAATAGACGGCTGTTTGGTCTACACTGAAAATGTGTTATTTAGTGTAGCCACCTCCATCAATTATCTTCGCTAGAGCTTGTGGATAACTTGCTGCAGCTTCTACATCATCATTTTCTGCCTCACCTTCTGCCCGCACCCCCGGGAAGGCATTAATCTGTTCATGAGGGCTTCACCCCCATGACCCACGCACTTTCCATTAGAACCTGCCTCCAGGCCGGGCGCGGTGGCTCACCCCTGTAATCCTAGCACTTTGGGAGGCCGAGGCGGGTGGATCACAAGGTCAGGAGATCAAGACCATCCTGGCTAACACGGTGAAACCCTGTCTCTTCTAAAAAAAATACAAAAAATTAGCCAGGCTTGGTGGCGGGCACCTGTAGTCCCAGCTACTTGGGAGGCTGAGGCAGGAGAATGGCGTGAACCCGGGAGGTGGAGTTTGCAGTGAGCCGAGATCAGGAGCCACTGCACTCCAGCCTGGCCGACAGAGTGAGACTCTGTATCAAAAAAAAAAAAAAAAAAAAAAAAAAAAAAAGAACCTGCCTCCAATATTTGGGATCACATTTCAATATGAGTTTTAGAGCAGTTAACTATCCAACCATAGCATATAGTTACTTCTGTAGTTAAAACTCTCACGCATATTTGTCCTCAGACATTTTCATGAATACCAAGAGTGTTGAGATATCTGATTAGTTTGCTAAGTATTGTTTGTGAGAGTCAGTGGACCGTTCTTTCCATGGGTCATAAGAAATGTGAGAAGCACATAAATAAAATGGTTGAGTACTGCTATACTATATCTTTCTATTATAGACTTGCCTCTACATTGCATTTCTTGCTCTTCAAGGATGGTCCACAAGTCATTACTGATCATAGTGATGAAATATACTCCTCCCTCTGCCAGTAGGAACAAAGGGCATAATGGTAGCTTCTGCTGATTGAGTGACAGGAACCTGGGATATTGGGCACATCTGTGGCGACTTCCTGGAAACTGAGCTGTGTGTAAAGAAGTCTGCTTTGGTCCTAAGAACATCTTCCTGACCCAAACTCACAAGGCTGCTGTCAAGTTCTACATTTCTTTCAGAATAAGCAACAGCAACTGCTGCAGCCCTCCTTGCTAACTAGGAGCAGAGGTCCCGAGCAAGGTGGTACAGGCTGTAATTGGAAGGAGGATGGGGTGTCTCTCAAGTTTTCATGGTTAACCCTATCACCTTATTACGACTGGAATAAAAAGCTGGACAACCTGCTGGCTAACAGTGGTCAGTCCTCAGGGTCATCCAGCTGAATGGAGAAATCCAGCAGTGAGTTGAAAAGTCTGTTCTGGGAACAGCTTATTGCTGAGCAGAGTTCATGTGATTTCTAGTTGTGGTGACCTAAAAAATTGCCTTAAAAATTGCCTAATTGTGTGTTGTGAAGCATACACAAAATATGATAACCTGGTCTTGATGTCCAGTAGTCAAAGCCTCCAAAAAAAGGCCAGTGAGGGATTTTCCATTTGTCCTTTGAGAACTTTTTAAATTTTATTCCTATGCTGCCTTCAGATAAAACAAGCTCATCACCTAATCAATTTTTTCATGGAATTATTTTACAGCCTTTTAGATTTATTTTATTTATATTATTTTTCTGAGAGTGGAATATGAGAGTAAGGTAGAGTACATCTTTTATGCATTCATTTCATTCCCTTTATCCTCTCTCATGGACTATATTATTAATGTAAAATATATTTTGTTGCTTTATTTCTTAAGTATTTGCGGATTAAAGAAATAGATTATTCAAGGAATAGGTGAAATTAATGTCAGCCAGAATTTTAATGTTTTATTATCCACTGTTTCCACTATTCAATTCTGCACTATGTCTCATTTTGAAGCAAAGGTACTTTAAAATGGGTAAAATTGTGAATTATACTGTTTCATATGACATGTTCAATAACGTATTAAACACTTAAAATTGACAATGACCATGCTACATTAATTGAAGAAGCTGAAATAGAAACTTTTTTTTTTTGCAAATGCAGCACATGAATTTTACCAACAGTTCTTTTAATGTGTTTACTCTTCTATAAAAGTATAACTTGACGATTGTTACTGGAAATCTGCTCTATTAAAAAAGGTAAATTAAAGAATTAAATTACTTTTTCCTTGTTACTCAGATGAGAATAAAATGTCAAAATGTGAATACTGGGCCAGGAGCAGTGGCTCACACCTGTAATCCCAGCACTTTGGGAGGCTGAAGCGGGTGTATTACTTGAGGTCAGGAGTTTGAGACCAGCTTGGCTAGCATGGTGAAAGCCCATCTCTACTAAAAATACAAAAAATTAGCCAGGCGTGGTGGCAGGGGCCTGTAATCCCAGCTACTTGGGAGGCCGAGGCAGGAGAATCACTTGAACCCGGGAGGCAGAGGTTGAAGTGAGCCGAGATCATGCCATCGCACTCCAGCTTGGGCAACAAGAGCAAAACTCCGTCTCAAAAAACAAAACAAAACAAAACAAAATGACTACTGTTCATATAGCCTGTTATTTAAATGATCATTTTTGTGTGTCATGAATGACATGGTACATATTATATTTAATGTTCACATGCCACTTTATGTTAAAGAACTTAGTATTGTATTTACATTCACTAGGTTATTTATATCCTATGCCACACATGTGTATTTTTAAAAACCATAATATCTTCTAAAGCAGAAAGGTTATTAAATGTTACATTACACAGGTTGTATATTCACACAGAGGTAGTCTACCTTAACTATCAGCTGCTAATAAACTGACTGTGACTGGGTAGCACCAAATTATCTGCCTCAAATATATAGGTTCCATCAAAATGGTGAATTGACATGATTATAGGTTAAGAAAGATTTAGTAGCTCACTGAATTTTAGAGGCTTATAGGACCTTGATGACTACTTGACTAAATAACACTCATATTTACAAGGAAAATCTTGCCTTAGTCCAGCTGGGCTGCTATGACAAGAACAGCATAGACTGGGTGACTTACATTCAACAGAAATTTATTTCTTACAATTCTGGAGACTGTAAGTCTTTGATCAAGACGTTAGCAGATTCAATGTCTAGTGATGATCCACTTCGTGCTTCATAGATGTCCATCTTTTCACTGTGCCTTTACATTATTGAATGGGCAAGGCAGCTTTCTGGGCCCTCTTTTGTAAGGGTAAAGATGTTGACCGAAGTACTTCCTAAAGGCCCCACTCCCAGATACCATCTTATTGAGGGTAAGGATTTCGACATACGAATTTTACGGGGATACAAACATTCAATCTATAGCAAGTTGATCCCTGAATAGATAAAATGACTTGGTCAAGGTCACTAGATAAAGTACACTCATATTTTATTAATTAAATTATCATGTCAAATAATGAATTTTAATTTAATTTTCACAATGTGATCTAAAAATCTCATAAAAACTTATTTCCATGATCTTTCAGTTAAAACTTAGACAAACCCACAGTAAAACATCAAACAAACAAAAAGCTCAAAATATAGATGTCTTTAGTCAGAATCTCCCAGGAGCACTCCCTAAAAGAAAATTTGTGTGGTGAGAATATGCCCAGGAGGAAAACAGTAATAGAGTAGAGACAGCAAGATAGACAAGGAAAATAAACCAAGAAATTTCAGGTGAGGGCTCAACCTCATCCTATGGAGAGCTTTGGAGCATGAGTTACACTTTAGAGTTTGCTTTACCTTGTGGCAAAGGAAATGGACTTCTTTAATACCACACCAATCATTGGCTATGTGCCACTCCGGGTTTTTTGGGTGTTAGGGAAACGTGAGGAAGGCCAGTTGTAGACATTTCTTACTCTGTTCAGGCAGGGAGACTCCAGTGTCCAAGAGCAATCTTTTCAGGTCAAAGGTGCAAACTTTTACTAGCACAACATGCAGAAGCTAGGAGATGAGCACATAGAGTTAGGAAAAGGGATCTGAGAGGATCAGTACAGGGCATCAACAGTGTCTGCTAAAATAAGCAACCTAGTATTGTGGGAAAAACGTGGATTTTGGAGACAGAGAACTTATGTTCTGGCCTTATTCATCAGGCATAACCTTGGGCACATTACTTGGGAAGTCTCTTACACGGATGTTTGTGAATAGATCCTTTTCATTTTTTACTCCCAAATCCTAGCATAATACCTGGCACATAGATGGCATTCAGGAAAAAAATGTTGAATGAATGAAACCACTACACCTATTTTTAGCTCTAGTGAGATTCAGTTGTTGAGTTTTATTGTTATTGTCCTGTGCTACTTAAAAAAAAATGTCTCCCCCTTTAACACACAACTTTGCTTCCATGGTTTTAATTCACATCGTACTGAAACACTTACTATCTTTACCCCAAAACTGACTCTGGGATTAGTTTTCACATCATAAATGTGTGTGTGTACATATGAATATATATGTTTGTGTATGTGTATGTATATGTATATATGAATACTTAGCAGCAAATTTGTATGTACTATATATAATGAGAAGATTAGCAGCAATCTGTCACTAGTCAAGAAAGAGCTTAAGATTGTTTTCCTGCTCTAATCAGCCAGATCCTAGAAAGCAAATTTGAAGTATGGACCATAGATTTAAATTCTCCATAAGGTTATTAACAAAAAAATAGACATAAATTTGCTCAACTATTTTTTAAATAATCACTGTTGACCTACCAAGTCAGACTTAAATGGAGAAGCCATGGAAAAGAGAAATTATGAACTTATTGTTCATTGCCAAAAAAGATGAGAGAAAATTTAAATTACATTCACTCTGGGAGGCCACAGCAAAACTTATTATAAAACACTGTTACTAGGTTGCTCTAAAATATCTTTGGTTATTTCTTTCACTTCATCATTCATTTGTCTGTCTTTATGCATTGATGATTTTAAGACAGTCCTTTTCAAACTGATTCAGCTACCTGAGTGGTGAAATTCACCAACCCTTATGTGCAGAAATACACTATAACCACAAGTAACATTTATTGAGCACTTACTTGTTCCCTGTGTCGTGATAAAGATGATCTCATCTCATTTCTCATTTAATCCCCAGTACAGCCCTATGTGTTAGGAACTACAGTCATCTCCATTTCACAAATGAATAGATGGAGATTAAAAGAGGTGAAATAACTTGACCTCTTAAGGATTAAAAGAGATTAAGTAACGGGCATGTAGCTAGAACAAGAAAAAACCAGGATTCACACACAAGTGATGTGAAACCAAAGACTCAGCTCCAGGAGCCAAAATGAAGAAAAGTTTGCAAGTCTGTATTTGAATCTGGGGAGCCCAGTCTGCTTTAAAGCATGAGAAAATGAAACTACAGAGAGAAGACTCTCTTCCTCTAATTAATATAACTAGCATCCCCAGTGAGACAAATCAGATTATTTTTCATTCTCCATTACTTTGTCAAGGTATCCTGTTGACGTATTCTTCACTCCTAACTGCAGTGTACACAATTGCTGGGAAATAACGTCACAGGGGTTTGATTAATGAAAACATGTGAAAGTTCCACTTGGACTACTTAAACACAAAAAAAACAGTTAACTTAATTTGAATGGATTGTTGAATTTGCTGTATTCTCTCATTTTAAAGCCAAAAGTTTTAAGAAAGTTTTTTGCTTACTTTTTAAAAGACAGATTATAACAACTCCATTTTAGCGTATAGGTCTCTTTTCAATAAAAGTAGAGTGATAGACCAGTCTTAATCATGCCATTTTCACTAACAAAGAAAATTTAAAACAATTTTACTACCTGTGATATGAACATGCAATTATTGACCAAGAAGCTTCCTGAATTATTAAAGGAAGTGCCATCAAGTGAGGGGAGGGCAAAGAAGCCAGCAGAGCAGCAACCAACAATGAGAATTTGAAAGGTTCGCAGAAGAGGCACATCATCAAATCAGACTTATGTCTCTGTGGACTAAAGTAGAGACTAAAATGTCTGACAGCTCACATTACAGAAAGGCTTGCTAGTGAACTAGAAATCCTACACTTCATCCAAAATGCCAGGCTTACACTAGGAAGGATTATAAATCTTGCACGAAAACAGACCCTCACATTGGAAGTGTTAGTCCAAGTCAAGTAGGAAGTTTTGTTTTTCTATGTAAATACTAGTTGTGGTGATCCTGGGGACATGTGGATTCGGGGTACACACCACCTGCAGTGGCAGCTGAGAGAATGAGGAGAATTTTGTATCTAAACCCCATTATGGATGTTGCATTATTAGTGGAATCTGTGAATTACATCTATCCCAAGACTGGTTCTTTATTGCTAATAACCCATATTGATAGACAAACTTGAGATGGAAAAGACAGTCATTTACCTAAACTGGGGTCCATTCTTCCCTGTGCTGTATACCATGCTGTAATTAAGTTAGTGAAGGCAATCTAATTCCTAATGCTCCAAGCACAATGCTCCATATTTATGGTGTTCCTAGGTCTGTCTACCATCTTTTCTCTGGTCATGAAAACTAAATAAAAACAGGTGAGGTAGGAATGGTGATGAGAATTAGCATCAATTACCTTGTTCTCTAGTTCTCATACACACAAAATTGGGAAGTGGAAACATTATTTTCACAGCCATGGTAGGGCGATTGCACAGAAGAATTCTACTAGTTCAGGCAACAAGCTACAGGAATAGTAAAAGGAACAGAGCAGAAAGCTGTTATTTCCTACTCCATTATTTCCTACTGAGATTTATGTTGGAAAATTGTTGCTGCCAGGATCATGGGTTATTCTGAGACATTTTCTGAGCCTCTTCTGAGTTTATGAACAAGACCAGCTTTGCAGTGTCTGAGAGTCGCAGGATTACTGTTCTATTTTTGGTGTTAGAAGCAATTAATCGTGGTTCTATGTCACCAACAAATAAAAAATATTTTTCTTTTAGACAGGCAGGGAAGTTGGAAAGGAAGGCAAGAAGAGCGAGTGTTCCATTCAAAATACATCTTTATTTATTTTAGCTTCAGTGCAGGATGTTTTTATTTTACAAGAACACTTCGAACACAAGAGCTGAAAACCCTGAGGCAAGGCAGGCCCATTACACTACAATTCTGTGGTCCCAGTCATATGCCTTGCTAACTCAAAGATGCCGTTAGTCAGTTTCTCTCGTAATAGTAATAGCACAGGCATTTTACTTCCAGTGGAAAGACACAGTGGTTCCCAAATCTGCAACCCAAAGCCGTGACTGGGTATTCCGGTTGCATTTATCTTTTCCCACCCTTAATATTTTATACAATCAAGCTCCAGCTCTGCTTATGAACTTTAACAAGAACCGATTTCACGAAAGCTTGTCCCAGTGTGCTTCAAATGCTTTCCGATAGAGGTTGTATGTGACATTTTTTTTTCCCTAATGGAAAAAATGAAATTTCAAGGGCCCAGACTTCACTTATTTTTGCCCAACTTTGAGGTTTGGTTATGAACAGGATCTTTGGAAGAAAGCACACGGACGCTGTCAGCAATCTTAACTGCCTGGCTGTATCCTGTGTTGTTCACCAATGGAAATGGCTAGATTGAAAATTTTAGCTGAGCCAAAACATTTCCATTGTCTGCAACTTAACACATCAACAAAAATGAAAAAACAAGAAACTCTATCCAGGAAAGTGTATTTTCTTTAGCACAGTGTGTGAAGCAAAGAGCAACAATGAATATGTTTTATTTATCTTTTCTTTGTCTGAGGGAGAAATATTAAATTATGTCAATAATAAATCTGTTAGTTTTACTATTACTATTTATTATCATTGCCTATTTTGTTTTATAGCCCAGGGATTTTACAAAAAGTCCTGTAAACTCAAACTGCTGTGTTTAATGTTGCTCTTGCTCTCCTATAGTTTACAGAAAATTTTCACTTACATTTGAGTTCATTTGTGCAGCATTTCGCTTTAATCAAGGCTGTCTGACTTATTGTCAAAAGTGAATGGAAATGCAGTTTTAAATCCATTTATTTCACAACTTAAATTGAAATAATCTCGGTATTCAGTAACCTTCAAGGATGTTCTCATCAAAGTATGTCCTATACATTTTTGCCCCGAATAGGCTTGTATCTATGTTTCATAGAATCAGATCTCATTGCAGATAAAGTAAATTCTCCTTTTGCTGTCTGTTCTTCTGTCACTCAACAAGTGTTTCTTAAATATCCATTTTGAGCAAGCCACTTAACGTCCTCATGCCTCACTCTATTTCTAAAGGAAGGTATTAGGCAAGATAATGTCTAAGATATTTTGAACTCTAATGTTACATTTATAATTTTGCTATAGGCTTAGGATAGTTCTAAAAACTGAAAACAATTATATATATAGGAATACATACCATGACACAATGGAAAGATAATGGACTTCTGTGAGCCACAGTTTTCTCACTTAGTGCTATGGTCTGTATGTGTGTGTTCCTTCAATATTTATATATTAAAATACTATTAGGAGGTGGGGCCTTTACAAGGTGATTAGGTCACAAGGGCTCCACCCTCACGAATGAGATTAGTACCCTTATAAAGAGGCCTGAGAGGCCGGGCGCGGTGGCTTACGCCTGTAATCCCAGCACTTTGGGAGGCCAAGATGGGCAGATCACGAGGTCAGGAGATGGAGACCATCCTGGCTAACACGGCAAAACCCCGTCTCTACTAAAAATACAAAAAAAAAAAAAAAAAAAATTAGCCGGGCGTGGTGGCAGGCACCTGCAGTCCCAGCTACTCGGAGAGGCTGAGGCAGGAGAATGGCGTGAACCCGGCAGGCGGAGCTTGCAGTGAGCCGAGATCGCGCCACTGCACTCTAGCCTGGGCGATAGAGCAAGACTCCGTTTCAAAAATAATAATAATAATAAAAAGGCCTGAGAGAGCTTGTTTGTCCCTTTCACTATGTGAAGACACAGCATTAAGGCACCAGCTTTGAAGCAGAGAGTAAGCCCTCACCAGACACTAAATCTGTTGGCACTTTATTTTTGTACTTTCCAGCCTCCAAAACTGTAAGCAATATATTTCTATTTTTTATAAATTACTCAGTCTAAGATATTTTGTTATAGCACTCTGAATGGTCTAAGAGATTTGGTGAATGAGTACAATACTCCTGTCCTCACAACATTGTCTAAAGATTTAAATCAGAATAAATAGAAAAGCATGTAATACATGGTAGTTCAATAAACAACAGTGGCTGATCTTTTTTGCCTTTGTTAAAATTACTTACACTCCAAGTATGAAGAGAGGATCTGTGCAAAAAAGAGAGAGACATATAAGAATGCAATGTAAAAAAAAAAAAACACCAAATGAAATGAACAATTTATACATAATGGACATCTTAGATGTTTTGAAACAAATGGATTCATATGAAACTTAGCAGCCCTAGCCTTCCTTACTTCTAAACCATGATATTTACTGCTTCCTGATTATTGCCTTGACTTGACATTTGTTTTTAGTACTCCTGATTAACCCTTTGTATATTAATTAACCAAACAAGATCTGAATCTATTTCCTCATACCAGGATCTGAGGAGATATTTAGATCAAATGTAAGAACTGTGGATACCATGTGAAATTTAATTTCTGGATTGAAAGGTAGATCACCTGCCGAAAGGCTAGAGCTTGGGGCCTGAACACAGCTAGAAAGACCACTTCTTCAGCCTGATCTTAATTTTTTGTTGTTTTTTAGATGGAGTCTCGCTCTGTTGCCCAGGCTGGAGTGCAGTGGCGCGATCTCGGCTCACTGCAACCTCTGCCTGCTGGTTTCAAGCAGTTATCCTGCCTCAGCCTCCTGAGTAGCTGTGATTACAGGCACACACCACCATGCCTGGCTAAGTTTTGTATTTTTAGTAGAGATGGGGTTTCACCATGTTGGTCAAGCTGATCTTGAACTCCTGATCTCGTGATCCGCCCACCTCGGCCTCCCACAGTGCTGGGATTACAGGCATGAGCCACCACACCCAGCCAACCTGATCTTAATTTGTAGATTCATCAATCCGTTCTGTTTCCTCACTGGGCCCTGACAATTCATTAAAGATAGAACAAAAAAAATAAAAATCAATAAAAAAGCAGGAGAGCAGAAATCCTTTATCAAATATTTTTGTTTTGACACAGGCTGGGGGACAGGCTAGAGTGCAGGGGGGTGATCATTGCTCACTGCAGCCTAACTCCTGGGCTCAAGGGATCCTCTGTCACCTCAGTCTCCCGAATAGCTGGTACCACAGGCATGTACCACCACACCTGGTGGGGTTTTTTTGTTTGTTTTTGTTTTTGTTTTGAGAGATGAGGATCTTGCTCCATTGTCCAGACTGATCTTGAACTTCTGGGCTCAAGCAGTTCTTCCTCATTGGTCTCCCAAAGTCCTGGGAATACAGGCTTGAGGCACCATGCCTGACCTCAAATACCTGTAATGAGACTTTAACAACAAATTTATCAAGACCTTTAAGATGCTTAGAATGATGAAAATCTAGAGTTATCCATAACATCCCAGTTTTATGTAAGCCAAACTACTTTATGTAGATGGCTCTGCGTTATTTTGAAGGGTCTCTGAAAATCCCAGCATAATGACATTTTATAATACAAGGAAATCCAGTCCAACAACCTTATTTTTCAGATGAAGAAACTGAGTCCCAGAGAAGTGAAGAGCAAGGCTCTGCTCTGCCTTTCCCTGCCTGTGTCTTTGGCAAGTTACATGCCATTTCCAACATTCAAGGTACTTATATGTTAAATGGGGCTAGAATAGTAAGTATCCCATGATGCTAGGTGAAACACATGTGAAATGTTTAGCAAAATGCCTGACATATTAAATATTATTATTATTATGAGAATGAGGAGTAAAATCTGTCTTTATAATACCATACTCTGGAATAGTGAATAGGAGAGCTGTACTTCATATATTAGTGAAGTTGAAGAAGAATTTAGATAAACCTTTAAACATGCTTGTATTAAAGACAGCAATACAGAATATTTTCCCTAATACTTACTTCAAAGAAAGAGATCTTTTTGCTAAAAGCCTTCTGTTATAGCAACATTCCTGGAAATCTCCCAGTAAATACAATAACTGAATATTTAGATGAAAAAGCAAAATTTGTTTTTCTGTAAGTTCAAAATTAATATTTATTTACACTGGAAAATCCAGGCATACTTAGTGATTTCAATCACCTACCTAAAAAGCAATTAAAACCAAAAAAAAAGAAGAAGAATTACTTCAAATATTATTGTTTCATGATTTAAAAGATATTTTGTTGTGATATTATTTGGCCCTGAAAAACTCAGACACATTTTTAGTTTTAATATACGAAGAAGTCTACCCAATAAAAGGGGATATCATGGAGAACCAGTTTACTTAATAGTTTCTCCTTTCTAAAAGTTTTTTCTCAGTGATGAAACTATTCCAAAATCCAAATGAATGTTTTAAGGTAAAGAGGTATTATTTTATTTACTTTTAAAAAATTTTTATTTTAGGTTTGGGGGCACATGTGAAGGTTTGTTACATAGGTAAACACATTTAATGGGGGTTAGTTGTACATATTATTACTGACATCACCCAGGTATTAAGCCCAGTACCCAATAGTTATCTTTTCTGTTCTTCTCCCCGCTCTTTACCTTCCCACTCAAGTAGACCCCAGTGTCTCTTGTTTCCTTCTTTGTGTTCATAAGTTCTTACCATTTAGCTAGCACTTATAAGTAAGAACATGCAATATTTGGTTTTCTGTTCATGTGTTAGTTTTGCTAAGGATAATAGCCTCCAGCTCCATCCATGTTCCCACAAAAGACATGATCTAGTTCTTGTTTATGGCTGCATAGTATTCCATGGTGTATATGTACCACATTTGCTTTATGTAATCTGTCATTGATGGGCATTTAGGTTGATTCCATGTCTTTATTATTGTGAATAGTGCTGCAATGAACATTTGTGGCATATGCCATTACGGTAGAATGATTTACATTCCTCTGGGTATATAACCAGTAATGAGATTGCTGGGTCAAATGATAGTTACACTTTCAGCTCTTTGAGGAATCCCCACACTGCTTTCAACAATGGTTGAACTAATTTACACTACCACCAACAGTGTATAAGCATTCCCTTTTCTCTGCAACCTCACCAGCATGTGTAATTTTTTGAGTTTTTGATAATAGCCACTCTGACTGGTGTGTAACTGTGTCTTATTGTGGTTTTGATTTATATTTCTCCGATGATCAATGATATTGAGGTTTTTTTCATATGTTTGTTGGCCACATGTATGCCTTCTTTTGAGAAGTGTCTGTTTATGTCCTTTGCCCACTTTTTAATGGGGTTGTTTGCTTTTCTCTTGCAAACTTGTTTAAGTTCCTTATAAATGCTGGATATTAGACCATTTTCAGATGCATAGTTTGCAAATATTTTCTCCCATTCTATTGGTTGTCTGTTTACTCTGTTGGTAGTTTCTTTTGCTATGCAGAAGCTCTTTAGTTTAATTAAATCCCACTTGTCAATTTTTGCTTTTGTTGCAATTGCTTTTGGTATCTTTGCCATGAAATCTTTGCCCATTTTTTATATCCAGTATGGTACTGCCTAGGTTATCTTCTGCAATTTTTATAGTTTTGGGTTTAACATTTAAGTCTTTAACCCATCTTGAGTTGATTTTTGTGTATGGTGTAAGGAAAGGGTCCAGCTTCAATCTTCTGCTTATGGGTAGGCAGTTATCCCATCATGATTTATAGAATAGGGAGTCTTTTCCCCATTGTTTGTTTGTGTTAGCTATGTCAAAGATCAGATGATCATAGATTTACGGCCTCATTTCTGGCCTCTCTATTCTGTTCCACTGGCCTATGTGCCTGTTTGTGTGCCAGTACCATGCTGTTTTGATTACGATAGTTTTCAGAATAGTTTGACATTGGGTAACATGATGCCTCCAGCTTTGTTCTTTTTGCTTAGAATTGCCCTGGCTGTTTGAGCTTTTTTTTTGGTTCCATATGAATTTTAAGATAATTTTTTCTACTTCTGTAAAGTATGTCGTTGGTAATTTGATAGGAATAGCATTGAATCTCTAAATTGCTTTAGGCAATATAGCCATTTTAATGATATTAATTCTTTCTATTTATGAGCATGGGATGTTTTTTCATTTGCTTGTGTCTTTTCTAATTTCTTTGAGCAGTGTTTTATAATTCTCATTGTAGAGATCATCTTGCACCTCTCTGGTTAGCTATATTCCTAGGTATTTTATTCTTTTTGTGAAAATTGTTAATGAAATTGCCTTTCTGATTTGGCTCTTGGTTCAGCTGTTGTTGGGGTATAGGAATGCTAGTAATTTTTGTACACTGATTTTGTATCCTGCAACTTGGCCGAAGTTGTTTATCAGCTGGAGGAGCTTTTGAGCTGACACTATGGGGTTTTCTAGACACAGCATCATGTTGTCTGCAAACAGAGATAGTTTGACTTTCTATCTTCCTATTTGAGTGCACTTTATTTCTTTCTGTTGCCTGATTGCTCTGGTCAGGACTTCCAGTACTATGTAGAATAGAATTGGTGAGAGAGGGCATACTTGGTGCAAGTTTTCAAGGGGACTGCTTCCATCTTTTGCCCATTCAGTATAATGTTGGCTGTGGGTTCGCCATAGATGGTTCTTATTATTTTGAGGTATGTTTTTTCAATACCTAGTTTATTGAGAGTTTTTAACATGAAGGATGCTGAATTTTATCAAAAGCTTTTTCTGCATCTATTGAGATAATCATGTGGTTTTTGTCTTTAGTTCTGTGTATGTGATGAGTCATATCCTAGGGATGAAGCCTACTTAATTGTGTTGGCTTAGCTTTCTGATGTGCCACTGCATTCAGTTTGCAAGTATTTTCTTGAGGATTTTTGCATCAATGTTCTTCAAGAATATTGTCCCCAAGTTTTTTTTTTTTTATTTTGTCTCTGCCAGATTTTGGTATCAAGATGATTCTGGCTTCATAGAATGAGTTCAGGAGGTGTACCTTTTCCTCATTTTTTTTTAGGTTGATTTCTTCAGGAATGATACCAGATCTTCTTTGTACATCTCGTAGAATTTGGCTGTGAATCTGTCAGGTCACAGGCATTTTTTTAGTTTGTAGGCTATTTATTACTGCTTCAATTTTGGAGTTCATTATTTGTCTATAGAGGGAATCAAATCCTTAGTCTTGGGAGGGTATATGTGTCCAGGAGTTGATCTATCTCTTCTAGGTTTTCTAGTTTGTGTGTGTAGAGGTGTTCATAGTAGTTTCCGATAGTTGTTTTTATTTCTGTGGAATCAGTAGTAACATTCCCTTTGTCACTTCTAATTGTGTTTATTTGGAGCTTCTCACTTTTCTTCTTTATTCATCTAGCTAGTGACCTATTTTATTAATTTTTTCAAAAAACCAAGTCCTGGATTTATTGATCTTTTGGTGGTTTCTCACGTCTTGATTTCCTTCAGCTCAGCTCTAGTTTTTGTTATTTCTCATCATGTGCTAACTTTGGGGTTGATTTGTTCTTGCTTCTGTAATTTTTTTCAGTTGTGAAGTTAGGTTGTTAATTTGAGATCTATCTTTTGATGTGGAAATTTATTGCTATGAATTTCCCTCTTAACACTGCTTTAGCTATGTCCCAGAGATTCTGGTATGTTGTATCTTTGTTGTCATTATTTTCAAAGAACTTCTTGGTTTCTGCCTTAATTTCATTATTTCCCCAAAAGTCATTCAGGAGCGTGTTGTTTGATTTCCAGGTAATTGCATGATTTTGAGTGATTTTCATAGTCTTGACTTCTATTTTTACTGTGCTGTGGTCGAAGAATGTGTTTGGTATGATTTCAGTTCTTTTACATTTGCTAAGGATTGTTTTATGTTCAATTATGTGGTTGATTTTAGAGTATGTGCAATGTGGAAATGAGAAGACTGTGTAGTCTGTTGTTTTTCAGTGGAGCATTCTGTAAAGGTCTATCAGATCCAATGTTGAATTGAGGTCCTGAAAATCTTTGTTAATTTGCTGCTTCCGTAATCTGTCTAATACTGTCAGTGGAGTGTTGAAGTCTCCCACTATTGTTGTGTGGGAGTCTATGTCTCTTTGTAGGTCTTTAAGAACTTGATTTATGAATCTGGGTGCTCCTGTTTTGGGTGCATATATATATATAGGATACTTAGGTCTTCTTGGTAAATTGAACTTTTTACCGTTATATAATGCCCTGCTTTGTCTTTCTTCATCTTTGTTGGTTTAAGATCTATTTTGTTTGAAATTAGTATTATAACCCCTCCTTTTTTCTGTTTTCCGTTTGCTTGATAGATTTCCTCCATCCCTTTATTTTGAGCCTATGACTGTCATTATGTGTGATATAGGTCTCTTGAAGACAGCATTCCATAGGGTCTTGTTTTTTATCCAGCTTACCACTCTGTGCCTTTAAGGTGGGGGCATTTAGCCCATTTACATTCATGGTTAGTATTGATATGTATGGATTTCATCCTGTCATTGTGCTGTTAGCTGGTTATTGTGTTGGCTTGTTTGTGTGGTTGCTTTACAGTGATAACTGGTCTGTGTGTTTAAGTGTGTTTTTTTATTTGTTGGTAGTGGCCTTTCTATATTTAGGGTTATTTTCAAGACCTTGTGTAAGGCAGTTCTGGTGGTAATGAATCCTCTCAACATCTGCTTATCTGAAAAGGGTCTTATTTCTCCTTCACTTAGGAAGCTTAGTTTGGCTGGATATGAAATTCTTCCTTGAAGACCTTTTTCTTTAAAAATGTTGAACATAGGCCTCTAATGTCTTGTGGCTTGTAGGATTTCAGCTGAGAGGTCCACTGTTAGCCTGATGAGGTTCCCTTTGTAGGTTACCTGTCTTTTCTCTTTAGCTGCCTTTAACATTCTTTCTTTCATTTCAACCCTTGAAAATCTGATAATTATGCATCTCGAGGATGATCTTCTTGGGTAGAATGTTGCAGAAGTTCTCTGTACTTCCTGAATTTTACTGTGGGCCCTTCTAGCAAGGTCCCAGAAGTTTTCATGGATGATATCCTGAAATACGTTTTTCAAGTCGTTTGCTTTCTCCCCCTCCCTTTCAGGGATGCCAATGATTCAGAGATTTGGCCTCTTTACATAATCCCATACTTCTTGGAGGTTTTGTTCATCCTTTTTACTCTTTTTGCTGTATTTCTGTCTGACTCTCTTATTTCAGAGAACCCATCTTCAAGTTCTGAGATTTTTTCCTCCACTTGGTTTATTCTGCTGTTAATACTTGTGATTACATTGTGAAATTATTGTATTGTGTTATTCAGCTCTATCAGACCCATTACGTTCTCTTAAAAAAATGGTTATTTCATCATTTAGCTCCTCTATCACTTTATTGTCATTTTAATTTTTCTTGGATTGGGTTTTGCCATCCTCCTGAATCTCAACAATCTTTGTTCCTATCTATATTCTGAATTCTATTTCTGTCATTGCAGACAGTTCAGCCTGGTTAAGAACTCTTGTTGGAAAACCGGTGTGGTTGTTTGGAGGACATACGACACTCTGGCCATTTGAGTTAAGAGTTAAGAGTTCTTGTGTTGGTTCTTTCCCATCTCTGCCCATGGGTGTTCTTACAACTGCAGTATAGATTGAGTACAGCCAGTAGACTTCATTTCTGCATGTTTTCACAGGGCCAATGCTTTGTGTAGGGTCTTTATTTGAAGCTGACTTCTTGTCTCTGGTTTCAGAGGGTGGTATATTAGTGAGGTATTTTTAGTGTTGAAGCTTGAGATGTGATCCAGCAGATGACACTTAGGCTTATTGGTCAGTTAGTAGACTCTTGCTTTGTTGTGTGGCTTCCCTATGTTTCCTCACCATTGCAGCCATGTTCCCTCTCAATGCTCTGAAAGTGTGGGTTCCTCTTCCACTTGAGTGCTAGCTGTGAATTGTGACTTGGCAGTCCTGGGCTGTCCACTGCAGTTCTGCAGCAATCTCAGTGTATATGTTATTTCCTCAACTTGGAAGCTGCAGAGAGAGGGATCTTAGTAGTGGTTGTGGCTAAGGGTCATTTGTTTGTCTCCTGGGAGCTCCACCCCAGAGAGACGAAGGTCAGCAATTGCTCAGTGCGATCAGCACAGGATGAAGGGTCTGTGCTGTGGGCCCAAGACAGGGATTCCCTGTCTAGTGACAAGCAGTGGGAGCTGCATGAGACTCGTGGGAAATAGACTGGCCTCCTCTCCTTGGGTGGACTGCAGGTTGTTGGAGGTGTGGATAAGGCACTTAGGGTCTTTGCTCCTTTGTTAGTCCGAGGGTGGCAAGGGCAGTTTCACTGCAGAGGCAGTGGCAGAGAGGCTTTCAATTGCTCCCAGAGGCTCTGTCCAAGGAGTTGCTGAGTTGCTACAGGCATGATAGCTTTATTGGGGGGTGGCTGGAGGCCGAGACCTGGAGGATTTGCCCAGTCAGGAGATATGGGAATGAGTGCCCGTGTAATAGTCTGGCCACTTTTCCATAAAGCTGCTGCAATATGCTTGGAGCCCACTCCAGTCCCTAGTTGCCTTGGATTTTTCAGTACCTGGAGGTACCATCAGCAAAATCTGTAAAACAGTACAGACGGCAGCCTGTTTTTCCTTCTGGGAGCATCATCCCAGGGAGATTACAAATCTTTGTCAGTCTGAGACAATGGACGGGGTGGCTGGAGGCCCCAGTTGGAAGGTCCCACCCAGTGAGGAGGAAGGCATCAGGTACCCACTTAAAGCAGCAGTCTGGCCACCTTTTGGTAAAGCAGCTGTGCTATGCTGGAGGATCCCTTCTACCCCTGGTTGGCTTGAACTCTCCAAAACCTGAAGGCTGGAATGGGTAAGGTGCCCAAACAGCAAAGATGGCAACCCACCCCTCCTGCTGGGATCTCCTTCCTAAGGAAGTGCAATGCCACTACCAGTGGAATTCCAAGCCAGTGGGTCTTATCTTGTGAGGTGTTGTGGAAGTGGGGCTTAAAGGTTGTTGCTGCTCAGCCCCCTGCATTCAGCTTCTTTCCTAGGGGTATGTATGGGGGTCTAACCTCCCACTTTGCCAGAGCTGAGCTACTTTTACCGGAAAGCCCAAGCATCTAAGGCTTCAGGGTCTCCATGCATTCCTGAGTGGCTGCTCTACTGAGACTCCACATAGCTCTGTCTGTCAGACTGAAAGCCCTGGTAGACTGGCTTCAAAAGGAGATCTCCTGGACTGAGGGTAGCAAAGATCCATGGGACAAGAATGGTTTCCCAGGATCGCACATTCACTCATCACTTCCCTGGGCGAGGGAAGTTCTCCTGGTTCCATGTTTCTCCCAAGTGGACCATTGTCCTGTTTCACTTTATTTGTTCTCCATGGGTCAGTTGTTTCCTTAATTAGTCCCAGCGTGAGTACCCGTATGTTTCAGTCGAAGGTGTTGTATTTACTCGTGCCTCCCATTTGTCTTTCTGAAAGCCATGCACACTAGCTGCTTCTAGTTGGCCATCTTGGCCACTCCCTCCAAAGTACTATTTTAAACAATCAAGTCAAATTGCGTTCACACTGATTCTAATTCTGAAAAGCACTGCTCCTGCTCCTCCTCTTCATAGAAATGAGAAGACCCTGTGTTTCATTTCAGTTTCCAATACTCTCATGAAAATGGAGAAGTGGGGCTGTCTTGGATGAGGGCAAGCTTGGATTTAATTTCGTTGGTTCTTAGTGGACAGGTCATTGATGAGTGGTCATAGGACAACAGGGTGTTTTAATGGATCTGTGGCTGTCAGGGCACTCAAATGTTGCGTGACTCTTAGTTAATCCACTCTGAAACTATAAATGGCCTTTTGGATTATGTGCCAGAATTGCAAGCAATATTATCTAATTCAGCCTTGCACTTGGGAAAGAGATCAATATTATTAGAACAATTATGTCATAATGGAATTTGAACTTTTTTTCTGATTAGAAGTAGAAAAATAAAAGACTTGATTATGCTCACTCTCAGATGCATCTACATGCCCTGTTAGTTTTCGCTAACTTAAAGTTAGATTTTCCCCCACTGAGTGGTACCCTTCATTCCTGAAACACACAGAGACTAGCAGGAGTTGTTTATGGAAGATGCTACCTTAATTCTCATAGTTTATCTATAAAAGGATCAAGATTCCAAACCCTTTCCATTATGATTATTGCTCATTATACTAATAATATATTTCTTGGCCTATGTCATGGTCTATAATATCTTGAAAAAATATTTAGATTAGATATCTTTATTGCCTCAAATAAAAATCACATGTTCAGTTTTCTGTATAATTAACCCCAAATGAATTATTTCCAATATCCAGTTATGAAAATTACATACACCATATCCAACCTTCATATAGTGAATAGGACAATTTGCCTGAAAATGTAATTATATGCATCAAATAAACTAAGTCCCAAGAAAGGCACATTTGCTTTTCATTTAATTTCCCAATTGTAAGACCATATAATGGCTCATAAAGTTGTTATGCCCATTATCACTGATGATATTATTCATGATGAAACAAATTCCTGAAGCATTTGTTTTTATACCAGTGCTTGTTTGATCATGGCAGTGATTCTGGAGTAATAATTTGAAGTGAAACCCATAAATATGTTTGAGAAAAACTAAGTTGGTAAAAGAGAACATTATTGAATTTTAAAAGTTGATTTTTTTGTGTGAAGGAAGGGTTTTCTTAAGGGAAAATGTATTACATTATGGAACCAATCAAACTGGCATTTACTCTGTGGTCTATAGAGACTTTCCGTTTACATCAAATGGAAGACTGACTGGGTCCTCAGCCTTGAGGCTAAATTGTTCTACAGGTTGAATTCCAAGTTGTCTCATTACATGATTAATGATACCTGCAGTAAGAGTAATGTACTGTTAGACTGTGGTGTATCTACATAAATAACTTCAATGATAAAAGTTATAAATTAAGAGAAACAGAATGGTATTTTATGCAAACAGGAAATCACTTTTTAATACTTTTAATAACAGAATTTATTATGGATTGGCACTTCTACTGTTATTTCCTTTAGGCTATTAAAAAAAGAACTGTTTTTCCACAATAGCCAGGATCTATTTTTTTAAGAAGAAAAAAAAGTTGGGTGGTGGTGTGAATACCACCAGGTAGGTAGTTACCAGAATACATCACATTCCTTTACTGAATCATTTTCCATAAAGTATCAAGAATGAATGTATGGGCTTCAAATGCTGAGGTGATTCCTATGATGATACTGTGCACTTGAAGATGGAAGACAAACTGAAAGGTCATGGGCAATATCTGGGCCAGCTTTAGGAAGCTGATTTACATTTTTAGCTCAGGTCCTGGGAAGTAATGCTGGAAAGAAGATTTTGAGGGCTATTTTTCTAAGTAGGAGTTTTTCATATAGGAAACTTAATTGATCCTCAAAATTGATCACCTATTAAAATGTGTTTTCGGCCACTTCTTTTTATTATTATTATTATACTTCTTTTTAAACTACTAATGTACTTACGGACTTCAATAGATATTTTTAAGTATATAATTCAGTGGCTTTATATACATGCACCACCTTGTGCAACCACCACCACCATCTGCTTCCAAAACCTTTTCATTATACAAAACAAACTCTGTGCATTCAGCAATAACTCCCCACTCCTCTCGCCAGCCCCTGGTAAACTTTAATCTACTTTCTGTGTCGTTGAATTTGCCTATTCTGGATATTTCATATAAGTGGAATCATATGATATCCTTTTGTGTATAGATTATTTTACTAAGCCTAATGTTTTGAAGGCTCAGCCATCCTGTAGCATGTTTCAGAAATTCATTTATTTTTATGACTGAATAATATCCATTGTACATATGTACACATTTAGTGTATTCATTCAGCTGTTGATGGACTTGGGTTTTGACAAGTTTTGTCATGGTGAAAGCAAAAGGTAGGAAATAGTTCAAAAAAATCAAACAGCTGCTTTATGAATCTTTTAATAATATAATGCTTAGCTTGTTATGGTTGAGTTTATTTTAATGAATTATATTTAACATATGAGATATAAAATGCAGATTACTTATGAGACTACTGAATATATTATAACCTTCAGAGTACATTAAAGAATGCCTAGATTTTCTGAAAACACACCCAACTTCCAAAATGAGTAGTTTCAGCCAAGTACCCCCTAAGTACATTTATCACATCACCATTCATTCATGAATTTTCTGGTCTACATAAAGGAGCCAGTCAATAAACTAATATATCAAAACAACCCCACTATTCGCTACTGCTCACCATATTACTAAATCCTATGGCAAATTATTAATCCGTATCTTATTTGAAATATCAGCACCTTTAAAATAGCTGATTATTTGCCTTTTGTGTAAATACTTTCTTCATTTTTTTTTGTATGTGTTGTTTTATCTTCCTCTCTCTGAACTTTTTTTTTTTTAACATTGAAGTACCCTTGGGATCAGTCCAGAGCCTTCTCATCACTTCATTCATCCCTTTGCTGATGTAATTTCAACATGAGTTTTTAATACCATCAGCATTATAATGAATCCTTAATCATAACTCCAATATGGGCAATTTCTCTGACCTGCAGACTCTCAATGTTAATTGCCTACTTGATGATTCCCTGTTTGGATAGCTAATAGACATTTTTAATGTAACATATCTGAAACTGAATTCTTAGTGTCCACCTATAAACCTGCTTTTTCATCATCTTAATTAATGCCAATTCCATCCTTCCAGTTTCTTTGACTGCATTACTTGAGGTTATCCCTAATGTCTCTCATTCTGTTATTTCCATTTTCAATCTATTTAGAAAATTCTGTTTCTTCTACTTATGAAATATATCCAGAATCAGATAAATTATTACTTCTATCACAATTGCTTCATTTTTCATCACTGTTGTTTCTCGCTCACATTACTGTAGGAGACTTCCTGCTCTTCTCGTTTCCACTCTTGCTCCTCTGCTGTCTGGTCACAACATAGCAGCCAGAATGATCATACTGAAAGTCCATTGGATCATATTATTTATTTGCATAAAACCTGTTAATGGCTCCACATTTCTCTGAGAGTAAAAGCTCAAACATTTAAAATGTTTAACAAGGCCCTATATAATCTGGTCCCTCTCTAACCTCGTTTCCCAATTTTCCATAAACATCCTTTCTGTTCTCATTGGTCAAGCTGTAATGTCATCTTCAAACATCTCAGATAAGCTCTTGCATAAAGATTTGGCACTAGCTGTTCCTTCTGTCTGAAATGCTTTTCTTCTGTGTATCTGTGTGGCTAAATTTACCATCTTCTTCTTGGCAGACATGCTGCCTTTCAGTGTGAAGGTGGTGCTTTGCAACAGAGCACCTGGCTGAGAGGTACATGGGTACAGTATCCATGGCCCCAGTACACGCCTTTGCATTTGTGGGCCAGCATGGATTCTGCTCCTTATTTATTTATTCTTTCATTCATTTTATTTTTCAAATATTTTTTTTTTTTTTTTTTTTTTTTTTAAGACGGAGTCTCGCTCTGTCGCCCAGGCTGGAGTGCAATGGCGCAATCTCGGCTCACTGCAAGCTCCGCCTCCCGGGTTCACGCCAGTCTCCTGCCTCAGCCTCTTCCGAGGAGCTGGGACTACAGGCGCCCGCCACCACGCCCGGCTAATTTTTTGTATTTTTAGTAGAGACCGGGTTTCACCGTGGTCTCGATCTCCTGACCTCGTGATCCGCCCGCCTCGGCCTCCCAAAGTGCTGGGATTACAAGCGTGAGCCACCGTGCCCGGCCTCAAATAAATTTTATTGTAGGTTTACGACATAATGTTATGGGATACATATAGATAGTACAATGATTACTATAGTAAGGCAAATTAATATATCTATCATCTCACATATAAGATGCATCCTGATCAGCCTTAGAAGTCCTAGTTTTTCTTACTGCATTAACCATGTTTCTTAAAATTTTCTCTATTCTGATGCTTTGATATATGGAACCTTGCTGACCCTGGAAAGACTGTTCCTCCCAGGGTTTGTCAATTCCTAGAAATAGTACACAACTCACCTATGGGGACACTTTTCAAATACAAGCCAAGTGATCCAGAACCCACAATCCTACCACCAACTTTTTCAGGCTATTACACTCTGGGCTACTTATCTTCTCTACTCACCCCAGGGACTGCTACCAGACACGTAGGGACAGCACCTACAACACCTAACTTACTAAAATTATTCAAACTAGCCAATCCTAAACCTGCTTACTGTGCTTTGCCCATTTCTTCTTGCAGAAGCCACAATAAAGACTCTTGCACATGTTTCTTTCTCTCTCTCCTCTGCCTCTTGACTGACCCTGTTGTTTTTTCCTCCCCACACCCATAGTATTTCATGCCTCTTTCTTTTGGGAACTGTAAGGGATAAACTGTCTCTTTCAGTGATAAGCACCTGCCGATCTGTTGGCCTTACTATAGCTCAAATTTGCTATTAATATACTATATTTTCAAATACACAATTCTAATTTTAAGCTTATGTAATCCTCTAACATACATATCTTTCTCTTGTTATCTATCTTCTTCATTTGATTAATAGAAATAGGAATATTTGTCTGTTTTCCTCACTGATGTATCTCCCACTGCCTAGAATGGTATGTAGCACACAGTAGGTATTTAATAAATATTTATGAATGAACAAATAAACAGATAGTCGAATCTAAGAGTCAATTTACGTATTTTTCAAAAACATACATAATGCTTTTAAATAATTTTAATGAACTCTAAAGTCACTAAAAAAAGCAAGGCATCTAAATGAGCAAAATCAAATTTGAAAAAATTAAAACACATTTAAGTATGTGTATTTTCATAAGATGTAAGTTTATGTAATATTCTTTCCATTGAGATACATTTGTTGATCTGCCTGTAGTAAATGTCCAATAAACATTATATATACCTACACATGTTACGCATATTATTTATGGCTTATCCTTACCCTTATTACCTGTCGAATGAATCTCAAAATATTCAGGTAGTTGGTAAAAAATAGAACCCCAAGTTATTCAGGCAGCATTACAGCATGCAGAGATACCTTGATTTCAGGGAAATTGGATCCCTTTCTCTTCAGTGGATGGGCATAGATGGCAGTATGGGATGGAGGAAGTGGGTAAGATGCAAACAGCCCCTGGCTAAAATACCACAAATTTTCATTGTCCTTACCGAGAATTAATACTTTCTTTTTTCAGATGGAGTCTCACTCTGATGCCCAGGCTGGAGTGCAGTGGCATGATCTTGACTCACTGCAACCTCTGCCTCCCGGGTTCAAGCGATTCTCCTGCCTCAGCCTCCCGAGTAGCTGGGACTACAGTCATGCACCACCACTTTTGGCTAATTTTTTTGTATTTTTAGTAGAGACAGGATTTCACCATGTTGGTCAGGCTAGTCTCAAACTCCTGACCTCAAATGATCCGCCCACCTCAGCCTCCCAAAATGCTGGGATTACAGGCGTGAGCCACTGTGCCCAGCCACCAAGGTTTGATATGTTTTCATAATTGCTTCTCAATTTTTAATGTGTCTTTATCCATTTCCAATTTCTTTATATGGTGATTTTGACAAATTTGTTTATATTTATTTCTGGGGGGAGAATTTTCTGAGTTCTTCACTCAGGCATTTCAGAAATCCCACTCTCCTAATGTTGGAGTTTTACACGTCTATGACATATAGTGTGAGTGAGCCAGCTCCATGTAAAGGGGAAGGGTTGGTATAAAAGTATAGGTAATGCTCAACTAGGATTGTAGCAGGATAACAATATGATACACCCTGTAGAAATGCCTTGGCTGGTAGAATTGGCAGGACATTATTGACTCTTGATTGAATTTGATACATGAAAAAAAGGGAAAGTTTCATCTTTGTCTCTGAGATTAAGAAATAGAAATAGGCATAGGATCAAGTTTGGAGAGGATAATTTGAAGGTTTCATGCCATACGTAGGTGGATACGCCAAGCAGATAACTGAAAATGTGTGCATTTTCACATGAAGGGCAAAAACTAAAGTACGTTATAATTTTAACATTACCTAGAGATATAGTCCAAGATCTAAAATGTCTACAAATCTATAAACTTGTATATATCTTAGTAACAAGGAGTAATTAGGAGTTATTCAGTAAATAATGCTGAGTACAGGACAAAGGAAACATTCCCCTAAGATAAAACTATGTGGCAGAATTCTGGGCTCCTTATGTGTGTCTAGCTCCTGTTCTGCTGTACTCAGTATTCATATTCCTACTTTAGTAAAATTATAATTATTTCTCATCATGGACATTTGTATAAATCTCAAATAGTTTAAACATAAGTCTCAGCAGCCATGACACTTACTCACTTGGGAGCCAAAGTGTTTCATAAACTCTGGTCAATAATTAATTCAGTCCCCCTAGGTTCTCAGTCTCCCTGATCTTTGCATATTCTTCCCCCGACCCTTTTCCTCCCCTACCATCTCTTTAGTATCTACTACTTGACCATTAAACAATTAAATATAGAAATATAACTTGAAATATGACATTAAACAAATTGTAAAAGTTTTTTTAACTCCATCTATATGTGAAGAAACCATCAATTCCACTTGATTTTGTGCCATGTTCTTGTCTCCTCTTATTTCTTAGAGAACAGAGCCTCTTAGTTATCATTATTATGTTTTTAAACATAGAAAATTTAGGGATATATAGTTAATGTAAATTTTATTATGGTGATGAATATTGTCATCAATGTGTCTTGGAAAATGAATTGATAATGTCTAAAATATAAATGAATTTCTCTCTTTTGAAAATAAAGTTGACCTTTGAACAACACAGATTTGAACTGTGTGGGTCCACTTACACACGGATTTTTTTATGTCTCTGCCATTCCTGAGACAGCAAGATCCACCCCTTCTCTTCCTCCCCCTCAGTCTATTCAACGTAAAGACAATGGGGATGAAGACTTTTGTGATGATCCACTTCCACTTAATGAATAGTAAATACATTTTCTCTTCCTTATGATTTCCTTAATAACATTTTCTTTTCTCTAGCTTACTTTAAGAATGCAGTATATAATCATATCATACACAAAATATCTGTTGACTTCATGTTATTGATAAAGCATCTGGTCAACAGTAGGCTATAAGCAGCTAAAATTTTGGGGAGTCAAAAGTCATACTGAGATTTTTGACAGCACAGGGGATCAGCACCCCTATCTCTGATTTGTTCATGATTCAACTGTATTTTTTTTTTTTTTTTGAGACGGAGTCTCGCTCTGTCGCCCAGGCTGGAGTGCAGTGGCGCAATCTCGGCTCACTGCAAGCTCCGCCTCCCGGGTTCACGCCATTCTCCTGCCTCAGCCTCTCCGAGTAGCTGGGACTACAGGCGCCCGCCACCACGCCCGGCTAATTTTTCTATTTTTAGTAGAGACGGGGTTTCACCGTGGTCTCGATCTCCTGACCTCGTGATCCGCCTGCCTCGGCCTCCCAAAGTGCTGGGATTACAAGCGTGAGCCACCGCGCCCGGCCAATTCAACTGTATTTTATTTCTCTTTATTCTAAAGATATTTTTATAAGGCATGATATGGTTTGGCTCTGTGTCTCCACCTCAGTCTCATCTGGAATTGTAATCCCCCTGTGTCCGAGGGAGGTACCTGGTAGGAGGTGATTGTGTCATGGGGGCAATTTCCCACATGCTGTTCTCATGATAGTGAGGGAGCTCTCATGGGATCTGATGGTAGTAAAAGTGGCAGTTTCCCCTGCATGCTCTCTCTCTCCTGCCGCCTTGTGAAGAAGGTGCCTGCTTCCCCTTTGCTTTCCACCATGATTGTAAGTTTCTTAAGGCCTCCCCAGACATGCAGAACTGAGTCAATTAAACCTATTTTGTTGATAAATTATCCAGTCTCAGATAATATCTTTATAGCAGTGTGAAAATGGACTAATGCAGGGCACCAACTAACAGTACCCATAGAAAGTTACCATTGTTTTTCCAGGATTTTTACTGGTTTTACTAGTTTACTATATTTGCCTTGGGTGCCATGAGGTATTCATAGATTATGAGCATTCCATTCTAATTCCTTTTATTATTGCAGTTATTTCAAAAGATGTGTGTATGTGTGTGTCTGTGTGTGATCTGTGTGTTTCTGAAATTTTGTATGTTATGTATTGTATGTGATTATATATAACCTTAGTGAGGCCTGGTTTCAAGCCAGAATTCTGTGTGTTGTTTTCAGAAACCAAATCCCATATTATGGCCTTGGACATGAGGATCTGCATGAGTGTATCATATCCTTCATAAAACAGTGCTTGATTTCTCATCAATATGATGCAGTGAGCTAAACTTTGACATATGTCTCTATTCCAAGGAGATAGTACCTGATAAATCGTAAAAATAGAAAAAAAAGTTGTATAGCCAGTCTAAAAGTAACAAGATAAAAATCATCAGGGATCATAAAGAGAAGAATAAAACAGTTTTACTGCTTTTTTAGTTTTTTTTTCAGTTTCTATGAGGTAAATCAGGTAAGTCCTCTTTGTATTTGGGGGAATGGGAGCACTTTTCACATTCCATGCTTGAATTCTAAGGCTGAGAGGTGTTTTCTCCACTTTTGAAAGGAGACTGAAACATTCTTGTGGAGTCATTGTTTGTCCAACAAAACCCCACGCTGATGAACTGCATAAAGTTTCCAGTTGACAGAGATAGTATTTACAATACCCCCAAGATCATAGCAGGAATGGAAACCAGAGATGACCATATCCAATATAGTTCTGGAGGAGGCAGTAGGGGAAGGGGCCTCTAGAAGCCTGTGGACCAGGTAGAAATAATTGTAAAAACTCTACATAGGAAAAGACTGCATAGAGAGGTGATGAATTACTTTGTACTGTGGGTATAACAAATTACCACAAATTTAGCAGCTTAAATTTATTTATTTTTAATGTATTATACTTCTGTAGATGAGAAGTCTGAACAGGCTCAAATGGCTTATTTGCTTAGGGTCTTATAAGTCAAAAATCAGAATCTCAAGCTGGGTTGGGATCTTATCTGGAGAGTCTGAGGGAGAATCTGCTTTCAACCTCATTCAGATTGTTGGAGAAATTAAGTTCTGTTTGGTTGTAGCACTGAAGTACCCTTTTGCTGTTTGGATATCAGCTAGGGGGTCATTCTCAGATTCTAGAAGCCCACTGCATTACATGGCTCTTGACCTGTACCATTTACAAGGCTAAGAATGGTGTGTTGAATTATCTTCATGATTTAAATCTCTCTGAATTTTTCTCTTGCCTTCCTCTTTTGCCACCAGCTGAAGAAAATCCTCTGCTTTCAAAGGCTCACGTAATTACATTAGGGCAACCTAGATCATTTCTTTTTTAAAGGGGACCTATGCCATATAACATAACATAAGCATAGGAGTGATATCTCATAATATTCTCAGGTTTCAAGAAATATAGCCTGGAATCTTGGGGCTGTATTTGTTTCCTGTAGGTGCTATAACAAATTATCACAAGTATGGTGCCTGAAAACAAGAAAACTTTACTCTGTCACATGTCTAGAGGCTACAAGTCCAAAATCAAGGTATTTCTAGGCTAATACTCTCCCTAGAGGCTCAAGAAGAAAAAAACAGTCCTGGCTTCTTCCAGTTTGCAATGGCTGTTGGCCTTCCTTGGCATTCTAAAATTCTAATCATTGCATAGATGGAACTGGATGTGGGATGTGAGAAGGGCAAAAAGTCCTCCCTCAAAAGTTCAGTGGTGAAACTCTATACAGGATGTGAACAAAGAGAACAGGAGAATCTTTACACCACTAGTACTGAGGTATAACTGGACAAGACATAAGAATGAGGCAGAAAAGAAGTCCCAAACTCTCAGTTCAGTGCTGTATCTAAGCAGCATTATGTAGATGGGGCAAAGAGGAGGAACCCTGCACCGTCAGCACCGTGATTATATGGCAAGGTGGACAGAACGAGAAGTAGCATGCCCAGAGCACCAGCACAGTGTTGTAGCTGGTTTGTACTTGGGTTGGCAACATAAACAAGATCAAGGAAAGCAGCATTGGTGCCATAGTGTAAATGAAAAGTGGATCTGAATGGTCAAGGGAGGATTCTCCCACCATTAATACTGTGGTGAGCACAGACAGGGCATGTGAGAGGGGCAGAAGGGCAGGAGGGAGTCCCCATCTCTTCCGTGCTATTATATTACTGGGTTCAGAATCTGAACAGAGTGAAGAGGAGCATCCTGACCCTATCAGGGGACTCATTAAATGGAAGGGGAAATCGAGGCTGTGAGGATGGGAAAACTTACATCATCTAGGCCATTGTGTAAGTGAACAGAGAGGGTGAAAGGAGTAAATAGATCTTCACACTGTCAATGCATGCTGTGCTAGGCCAGAGGAGGAAAACAGAGCAGAAATGAGCATATCCATACTATCATTGTAATCATGTAACCAGGGCAAAGAGGACAAGACCTGACTCCTGAATTCAATGATGTAACTGCAGAGGGGAAGTAAAAGGCCTGAGGAGGTAGAACCTGCACAACCACTGCAGTCGAGTAACTGCACAGAAGCCAAGGACGAGGCAAACAGGAGAAGTGCAGAGCATCAGTGCTATGGTGTAACCTGGGAAAGGATGTGACAGTGTAGAGGAGCAGCCCTCAGACATCATTGCAGGGGTCCAGTTTGACAGGGGACAATTACAGGGCAAATAAGAGGGCCCCCAACATTAGTGCAGTGGAGCAACCTGGCAGGGACCTAATGCACTGCCGTGCCTGACTCAGCATTCCTGCCTCTATACTATTTGGGGGCAGCCTGAGGTGACTTTGATACAGGCAGTGCAATCCCTTCCTGAGTCAACAAGAATCGGAGTGCCGCTCTACAATGCCCTAGCAGAATTAAAAGTGTGCCTTCAAGATGCCATGATTTATAGTCACAGCGTCATAAAACATTTCATCTGAGAGCCTGGTCTGCTTTCCAGGGTGTGAGGTGACCTGCCGGACACTACTAAGATAATGGAAAACCAATTCTCCTGCCATCCTGCTCAGAGCCTGTCTTGTGTTTCTCTGCTAATATATATCACTGAAAACTATGAAAGCAGAGGTCCTAAATCTTCAGACACTGTAGTTGTCTGAGATATATAGGCTTGTATAAATATGCACAATGGTTACACTCCAGAATACTAGATGACTAAAGTGGGAACCAAGTCAATGACCCAAATCCAGCCCAGATCATAGTGACTAAATGTCATCATGGACTGTCTGGCAGCCTTGACAAATTGAGTTGCAGCAGAAAAAAGAATGGGTCACAAAACCACCTTTGCAACAATTGGCACCATATTGACAGTTTATATTGGTATGGCCAGGAAATCAATGGCCTGTGAACACTGAATGATCCTCTTACCCTTGGAAGTGATCCCTGCAGGCCAACCTGCAGGATGTTAGCGGAACGGCTTGCAGGAACACACACCAATCCTGGCTGCTTCTCCCTCTGCTCTGGGAGCAGAGGGTCTGCCCTGGATTCAAGGTTGTGGACCTGACATTGGAAAGAATTATCTTGTTTACCACAGAGCCATCTACATCACCAGTTGGGTTTCTCACTACATCACTGTGCTGTGTTAAATGTGTCCAACTTAAAATAAATTGAAAAAGATATGCTACATCAATGTTCATAGGTGTAAACTCTAAACTTTTTAATTTATTTATTTGGGGTGGGGGCATGGTGCTCATGAAGAAAGAAGAGGAACTAAGTTTAGGGGACAGAGTGGGGTAACCTTGAGACATATAGGCAGGGTTCAGCAAGGCCACCATACACAGTGAGGTTTGTTCATTGCAAAAAGTGCCCAGTCATGGAGGTGTGGGGTTGCTAAAAGCCAGCCCATATCCCCCTCTCCAACATCAACACCCCCTGCTGTGTCTGCAGGGTGGGGCACTTCTGTCTGAGTTCTCTTCTCACAAGGGGGAAACATTTTTTATAGAGTGGGGTGGTGGCTTTTTTAGTTCATTCTCCTAAAGACAGTACATTTTCATTCTGAGGAGCTGTCTTTTTCTCATTCGTTTCCCCAGAGAATCTTTTATTTCTTATAAACTCATCCTGCTGAGAGCCTTTCCTTCTCACAATGAATCCAGCAACATACTCACCCAGCCTGACAAGAGAGAATGCTTTCTTTAATTCACACAAAGATGCCATATAAGTTGCTGGTGACCTGGAGTCTGTGGCACCAAGGGGAACTCCTGATGCAGGGATGCTCATTCACTCTGGCCTGTACCAGACTAGTTAATAAACTGAGGCTGTTCTGGGATACCTACACGCTCTACAGGAGCCCTCCACTGCCCCTGTTACCCTCGTCCCTTCTCCAGGACCTAGTAACCACAGAGTTAGTGCCTCACACAGCTGGGACCCTGAATCAAGCTCTGCCTATTGGTCAGTGTTTGCACCACATTTGTTGTGAAGTACTTCTAATAACATTCTTGATAACAGGCTCCGGAACCCCCATCGATTTCTGAGCCCCATGAACCCCATTCCCACCTCCTAGGATATTTTGTTCACTGGTTTAGATTGGTTTAGTCCAGTCTTGGACTCCATGACTATTTGAATGCCTACAACTATTCTCCCTCTCTCTGGGTTCCTAAGCCACAGACATCCCTGAGAGGCAGCCATGGCAGTTGTCCAGGAGAGGCACTGCCAGGCTGCTAAAGAAACTTTGCTGAAGAAACCAGCCCCTCCCTGAAAGCCTGTGCTATCTCTCAGGAGCTATGAGAAAAAGTAAAAGTCTCAATGGAAGGGAATACAGTTAAGGTCTTAATGAACGAAGATGGTCACACTTTCTGAAAGCAGGCTATCAGCAGCCCTTTTACCTGCCAATGTATCACTGCCCTGCTGAGTCTATCTGAGGTATTCCCTCTGCACCTGAGGACATGATTCTTACACTTTGCTGCTGAACACAAGGCAATTCTTGGATGAGGTCTTTGGTTTTAGAATAATTTACTATGATTTGGATATGTTAAAAATTTGGTGCACTGTGATCACTCAGCCACTGGCTTCTGTGCACTCCCTTCCTCTCTTGTTGCAACACAGTTCTCTGTAAATCACACCTAATTTTAAATACTGAGCATATGGTCTGTTATGACAACAAGATAGCCCAAGAGCTGAAAAAAGAAACATTCCCAAAATGCCTTTTATATCCAACAACCACCTGTGGTAGGAAGAAAAGATAGAGACATTTCCAACTCTGGGTACAGAATCTCGACCACAAAGACAAAGGCTGTTGAAGACTAAGCTCTGATTTTTTTTTTTTTTTTATCTTGTCCAAATTCCTATCTAGGGGGTCTGGGGAGTCATGCTCTACAAACCATAAATTCTCATCAGATGGGGTTTTTTTTTTAACCCTATATATCATGACTTACTTTCCAACCTGACTCCGGCATAACACTATCAGACAAGGAAGAAAATCAAAATGTTTTACCCCCAAACATGTTTCTTCGCCATATCTTGAAATGTCCATGCAAAAGGAGAAAATTTGCATCTGTAAAGAATCTCTATTAACATAGCTAGGTCTCTTTCTTCCAGGCCCTCTCAATCTTAAAGAGATTAACTACAAATCTTGCACCTTTTAAAGATCTGAATAGGAAAATTTGTCATCTATTGTCTCTAAAGGCAGTCACTATAAGACGTCCAAAGAACCTTGGTCTCCACAGTCTTTTATCTTAACCTGAACATTTCCTTTCTATTGATCCCAGGTCTTCAGACAAACTCAACCAATTGTCAGTCAGAAAACGTTTACATTTACCTATAGCCTGGAAGCCCCCACTTTGAGCTGTCCCATCTTTCTGGACCAAACCAATGCATTTCTTAAATATATTTGATTGATGTCTCATTCATCCCTAAAATGCAAAAAACCTAACTGCACCCCAACCACCTTGGGCACATCTTCTCAGGACCTCCTGAGGGTTGTGTCACGGGCCATGGTCACTCATATTTGGCTCAGAATAAATCTCTTCAAATATTTTACAGAATTTGACTCTTTTCATTGACACTGGCATGGCTCTTCATCCTCCCATTATAAGTTGTCCTCACCAAGGTCCTCAGGCCTTGACTCTCTGTGCTGCTTTTGTGAGAATAGCTGTTGATCTGTCCACTCCCAGGCCCTCTGAAATACCAGCCACTAACATATGGACTCTTCTGCTGAAATCTGTCCTGGTTGCTTGTAGCAGGTCCTTTTGATGCTCCATCCACGTCTCCATCCCCTGGTGCCTTACCTACCACTGCAGTGCAAGCTCTGGGACTTCCAACTGCCTGAGGACGTTTCTCGACAACCAAAATCCACCCTGCCCACACAGGGCAGCTGTGAGAGCCAGAGGATTAATGTCCTGGAAGGCAGCATTCAATCAATGGCTGATGGAAACTGGTGTCTAAATAGTCTTGTTCCCTTGCCCATGAGAAGAAAGAACTCTGAGGTGCATGTACTACACTGACATCCAGAGTTTCCCAGTGGGATCAAGCTCCAGTAATCAATCCACAGTGGGGACCTGCCTGATAGTATACCTTCTATCGGTGGTTTCCCTTTTTTTGTCTTGCTCCTGGCTCCTGTGTTTAGTTATAACTACTGTACTTCAGTCCTGTCTCAGGTCTGCTTCTAGGGCATCCAAATGCAGACACAGCTTCAGTGTCCTCATCCAGTGTTAGATAATTGGCCCTCCTAGTCATTACTTTAAATTATCTCTAAATTATTTATTATGCCTAATATAATGTAGATATTAAGTAGATAGTTGTTATATGGTAGTTTTTGTTTTATTTTTACTGTTGTATTGTTAATTTTTATTTATTATTTAATATTTTTAATCTGGAGTTGGTTAAATCCATGGATGTGGGGCTCACATATATGGAGGGCTGACTGTACATGGTAAACCCTAGAGGAACCATAAAAAAAAAGAAACCTTAAAAACATAGCAAAAAGAATTATCAAATAAAAAATATGATAATTGGAAAATATTTACTTAATGTGAAAGAAAGCAGTAAAGGAGGAATGCAGGAATAAAAAGATATGAGACATATAGAAAATTAAAAACAATAAAATGGCAAGCAACTAGGTCAGCAATAACATTAAATGTAAATGAATTAAACAATCACATAAAAAGGCAGAAATTATCTGACTAGATTTTAAAAACATGAGGTGACTATATGTTGTCTATAGGAGTCATACTTTAGATTCAAAAAACACAAATATTTTAAAAATAGGCCAAGCGCGGTGGCTCACGCCTGTAATCCCAGCACTTTGGGAGGCCGAGACGGGCAGATCACGAGGTCAGGAGATCGAGACCATCCTGGCTAACACGGTGAAACCCCGTCTCTACTAAAAATACAAAAAAAAAAAAAAAAAAATTAGCCGGCCTTAGTGGCAGGCACCTGTAGTCCCAGCTACTCGGGAGGCTGAGGCAGGAGAATGGCGTGAACCCAGGAGGTGGAGCTTGCAGTGAGCTGAGATCGTGCCACTGCACTCCAGCCTGGACAACAGAGCGAGACTCCGTCTCAAAAAGAAAAAATAAAATGAAATAAAATAAAATAAAGGGATGGAGGTATGGAAAAGATATAGCATATAAATAGTAACCACATGAATGCAGGAATGGCTATACTACTATAAGGCAAAACAAACTTTAAAATAAAAAATTGTTATTAGAAGTAATGAAAGACATTTATAAAAACAAACATATCAGTTCCTCAGGAAGATATAACAATTATAAATATGTATCCCTAACAAAATCTCAGATGACATCTTTGCAGAAATTGACAAGCTGACTTTAAAATTAATATGGAATTGCAAGAAACACAAAAGAGCCAAAATAATTCTGAAAAATAAAAATAAAGTAAGAGTAATCACTCTCCTCAATTTCAAAACATACTACAAAGCAATGGTAATCAAGACAGTGTGGTACTGGCACAAGGAAAATCATATAGATGAATGCAATAGAATGGGAGCTTCAAAAATAAACCTATACATCTGTGGTCAACTGATTTTCAACAAGGATGCCAAGACCATTTAATGACGAAAAGAAGAGTCTTTAAGCAAATGGTGCTGGGGCAAGCAGATATCCACAAGTAAAAATGAAGTTGAACCTTTACTTCATATTATATAAAAAAATTAACTCAAATTGATCTAATATCTAAGTCTAAGAGATCAAATTATAAAACTCTTAGAAAAAAACTTCATAACCTTTTATGTGGCAAAGAATTCTTAGATACAACACCAAAAGCATCAGCAATGAAAGAAAAAAAGAAATAGAAAAATTTTCTTATAAAAATTAAAACATTTATGCTTCAAAGGACACCATCAAGAAAGTGAAAAAATAACCCACAAAATGGGAAAAAATGTGTATATCATATATCTGATGTTATTATACATAGATTATCACATATTATACCTAGAAGATATAAATAATTCTTAGAACACAGTACTGAGTACTGAATAGACTAATAACACAATGGCCCAAATGAGATTTTTCTTTTGAGAAAAATCTCAACAGATATTTCTCCGAAGAAGACACACCAGTAGGCCAATAAGCACATGAAAATATGTTCAGCATAATTGTTCATCAAAGAGATGCAAATACGAACTATAATGACATACCACCTCACAACCACAAGGATGACTGAAACCAAAAGTCAGACATCGAATATTGGTGAAGATGTAAAGAAACCAGAACACTTATCCACTGCTGGTAAGAAAATAGAATGGTGCAGACACTTTGGAAAACAGTATGGCAGTTCCTCAATTAAACATTAAGTTACCATAGGACCCAGCAATTCCATTGCTAGGCATGTACCCAAGAGAAATAAAAACTAAATATATATCCATACAAAAGTGGGTACAGAAATGTTTATAGCAACATTATTCATAATAGCCAAGAGGTGAAAACGGCCCAAAAGTTCATCATCTAATCAATGGATAAATAAAATGTGGTATAGACATAAAATTGAATATTATTAAATCACAAAAATGAAGTATAGAGACATGATACAACATGGATAAATATTGAAAACGTTATACTAAGTGTAAAATGCCAGTCACGACAAACTACTACATATTATATAAGTGCATTTGTAGGAAAGTCCAGAATAGGAAAGTATATAGAAACTGAAGTAGATTAGTGGTTCCTTAAGGCTGAAGAGGGTGGAGTGGCAGTAGCAGGAGAATGTGGGAGTGATTACTACAAAGTCGGTTTTTGAAGTGATGAGCATGTTCTAAAATTGTACTAATGGCTGTGCCTATTTGTGAGTTTATTAAATATTATTGAGTTAACACTTTAACTGAATGAAGTACATGGCGTGTGAATTATATCTCAATAAATCTGTTTGTAAAAAAATGGATGATTTGAATGTATTCTGAATGTAAAAATTATTGCTGGAAAATGAGGCACTATTAAGAATGGAAGAAAGAATTATCTTCAGGTATCAACATCATATATAGAATCAGAAAACTTGGTTTCAAATGTAAGCTCAGCCCCTTATTACTTTTATGGCCTTGGATAAAACATGAACCTTCTTGTGGCCCATTATTTTCATCTATAAAACGGAAATGGTAATGCATGACATAGGCCAAGCAAGAGGTTGTTTCAACAACAGAATGCAGAGAACCAATCCAGTTCATCAACAGTAAATAAATATATAAAAATAATTGTGAAGAAATATATAAAAAGACTACTTTTTATACTACTTGCTTGATTCCTCAGATGTCCTCAGGACAAGGGAGGGACTGAGTGTCAGTGTTTTTTGAAGATATTTTTAAAATGCTTTCTATAATGCAAATGTGAACTCCTTCGTTTACATCTTAGGAGAAAAACATGGAGTATTTCCCTTTCTGAAGATGCCCTAGTGCAGGCTATCATCTAACTCCATTCTTCGCTCCAAAGCACAATATATGTGATCTTTGGGTATATACAACATGCCTTGTTCATCTTTTCACTCTCACAGTGTGTTTTTCAGGATCCACGGCAGAAAATTCTAGACCAGTTAAACCAAAGAGATGGATATGAGCATTGCATGAAAACAGTGGTGCTAGCTGTCTTCAGATATGGCTGAATCCCTTTCTGATTGGGGGGCTTGAATTATATCATTAAGACTCATTTCTCTGTTCTCCATATCTCAGCTTTGCTTTTCTCTTTCTTGCATTTATTCC
Source organism: Nomascus leucogenys (assembly GCF_006542625.1). Lineage (NCBI taxonomy): Eukaryota > Metazoa > Chordata > Mammalia > Primates > Hylobatidae > Nomascus > Nomascus leucogenys. The sequence goes on from NC_044406.1 coordinate 56,140,748, forward strand.
TAGACCAGTTTTTCCCACGTGGAAACAAAGATGCTGCTCTACAGCTAGCAATTCTGAACACGAAAAAGCCCCTTTTCCCTACTTGTTGTATCAAGAGTTGTGGAGAAGGATCTGATGAACTGGGCTGGGTCACTACCTGCCAAACTTTGACCCAGTCGTGTGTGTGTGTGTGTGTGTGTGGTGTGTGTGTGTGTGTGTGTGTGTGAATACTCCTCCCTTGAGGAAAAAAAACAGCAGAAGTTCAGGTGGTTAGAGCTCAGAATCTGGAGTCAGGCCGGCTAGGTTCGAATTCTGATCTTAGCTTAAAAGCTGGGTGGTCTTGAACAAATTACTCCAGCACTCCTAGGCCCCATTTCCTAAATATTAATATGAGCATAATAAAAGCACCTACTTTAGTGAATTTTTAAAATATAAATGAATTAATTCATGTGATGAATGTAGGACAATGCTAGACATACAGGAAGCAGCAGTTATTACTGTAATTTTAAAGACAAATGCGGTCATAAGAAAATGTTGGCATGTTCCTGAGAATTGACTGCAAAACGACTCCTTTTTCTGAACCTCTTTGTTGCCCCAAAATCATTATTACTATTATTATAAGAACTTGGTAGTAATTCTTTGGTAAGTATGAATGGCACCAAAAAGCTAAAGCAGAGTGAGAAAGCAAGAGCAATAGCAACAGCCAGAGCAAGAGAGATGGAAGATTTTCACCTAAATTCTGATAATCCCAGTGCAAGAGAGGAAAAAAGCTAGAAACTGCAATCAGGGGACCTGGATGCACCAATCGTAGTGTCTGCAGCTCTGCTTCCAGCTGTGATATTCTGACCTCTGCATCTTTACATTCTTCGTGCTTCATTTTCTGATTTGTTCATGAGGCAGAGCCTCTGTGTCTCATCAATTAAAACAGGCACCCAAATCCACAGCTGTGAGTCTCTTATGACTCCTGGTTTCAATGCATTGCATTTTTATCTTATAGTAAATGTCAGTTTTCATCAACTCAAATGTCCTCACGACATAATATGACTTGAAAATATGCAAATACCTTCTTACCAGATACTTCTAATTAGATGGAGGCCTTGTGTGGGAGATACTCCTTCATTAGTTCTGAGGTAATCAAAACAAATCACACTTGATTACATGCTATAAATTCACTCCAGGAGGCTCAGGGCCAGCGTTAACTGCCACAGGACTTCAGGGAGGCATGCAACCAGCTTTTCTTTTCATGAAAGACACTTCTCTCAGGTTCTAAAAATCATCTCCCTCTTTATATTCCCGTTTGCAGAAGGAACGTTGCTATGCATTATAAGTGGACCACCAGCCAGGCTAAGAACAAATGCCTCACAGTTCTAAAGATACTCAATAGTCAAACCTCAAAGCAAGCACACAGGTGTCAGGTGGCTTTAATCAGAAATCACTGGGAAATATCACAAGTACGGGCATTATGGTTAAAGGGAACTTGTTAACGAGTGGGGAAGTGATAATGATGGTGTCTGGCTTTTGTATATAAGCAAGAACTTCAGTGCTACTAACTAAATTAAAGAGAAATCCCTTACGAGCTACTCTAGGTATAAGTCTATTTTTAGACATTTTAACCTATCAATTTTTGTGGCCATTTTAAGGTACTGACTTAGTTTGATTCACAAATGTTAAAACTTCCTGTTCTTACATCTGACAGGGTTTCGGTTAAGCCACACCTCCGGATTGATAGCAAACAACTGTGAATTATGAAGTCCAGAGAACATTCTGAATGAGTATTGGCCTATCTAGAATTTTGGTCTCTCTGTGTGTGGTTTTCCTGATTCACTTCCGCGGCCATGACGTGGGTATAAGTGCAGGAAAGAAGTCTCCCCCTCAGTGACTGAGTGAAATTTTCTACTCCTGGCTTGCAGGTGTCGATGTGTTTTCTGCTTCAATATGGAAACAACCAAATTATCTACTATGATTGGTGGAGGATGGGAGGAGAATGTCAAATGTCTCTTTGGTACTGATATCTACTAAAATACAGCAGTGTCTGACCCACACTGCAGTGTTCAATGCTTGAGTCATTTAAAAGGAATGTGGAGGTTGTGCTCTTAGATTGTGCTTTAGAATGAGGGACCCTCTAATTAGCTGGATCACCAAGGCCACAGCATGTACTTTCAGGTCAAGTAGTTTGGACTTTCTAACTCAGGTTTATCAGGAATTTCACAAAAAATGCAATTCTGTTTTTAGGACATGTGAATGTCTATGTTCAAAGGCAACTTGTCATTGATTCGTAGCCCTTCATAGTGGGGAAATGGTAGAGCCATTCAAAGTCCAATCCAAAATCTTAATCATGTGAAAGTATTCACACTTGAAATATAACAATGGGTTTCTCAGGTCTGAGGGGATGAGAGATGATTCAAGTGTAAACTAGGATTGGACAATAGTAATAGGGAAATGTAATGCCTGAATTAACATAAACAGCCAGAAAAAGTAATTTCAAGACTAAAGCCATGCTCTGTACTGCTCCAAAGAAAGCTGATTGGGCAACAACATTCTATTTGATTATCAAAAAGCAGTTTAAACACCTATGTTTGACAGTTTTTCATTATGTAGATGAGTGAACAGAATAGTAAGCTGGTACTCCCAACAATTCCAGTGTCATTGTTTCAATAGAAAACTTTAAAGCAAAGAGACAACTTATGTTTATTTCTGTGTTATATCCCCACACTAGTATGGATTGCTTACTCATCTTCTTGGGATGGATATAAATGTCTCTTCCCCTAGAATCAGTTTATTCTTCAACAATATCTCATGTGCCACTTCATTGACTTGAGATCTTAGAGAATCATGTTGGGAAAAGGTCTTCAACTCAATTAGGATGTAGAATTTCAACTACCCTTGGTGCTATAGGGTAGTTGAGAGAAAAGGTTAGAAGAGCTGTGGTAGGGGACAGAGTAGATGAGTTGTGTTGGTTGTAAAGGACTCTAAACATGGCCAGGTAGGGAAATGAATACTGTTAACAGCTGAAGTGAATTATAGGTATTTGTACTGGATTGCATTGCATTTCAGCCTCTGGGGTACACAATTCAAATAGAGATTTGTTGCTAATAAACCAAACAAATTATAAGATTTGTAAAATAATCAGAAGAAAACTAGCAAGCCAGTCACTGCATGAAAAAGGAAAAAGAAACACAGAACTCAACCTCTGCACAAAATTATGCCATAAATACTCCTGTTACTTATCGTAGGTGTTGGTGAGCTATGATTATAAAATAAAGAAATAAAGAATTTTCTGTGGTTTTTGATAGCTGCAGCACAGCAGTATTAACCCTGTTGGAATCATAAAATAATGGCAAATTCAATGATCACTGGCTCAAAACACCCCCAAGTGGCATCCTGAGCAGGATGGTTTAATTTTCTTTCAGTTTAGTTTATTTTGTTTTGGGAACTGGCATTTTAAATTTTTCTGAACAAAGAAAACAATATTTCAAACATCCTTCTGCCTATGGTAATGTCTTCAACTCCTGGTCAAAACACCTTAGCAACACATTTGTTAAGTAATTGGCCAGAATACGCTTAAATAACTTTTCTGTAGACACCCAAGATGACAAGAAAATAAAGTGCACCACTTCAATTGTCCTTGAATAAGGTAAGGATTCCCTATGGCTGTGAATACGAAACATTATTTTTGGCTGAGTAATTCTAATCAGCACACCTTGACGCTGCAGACATATTCTCTCCTATTAGGAAAAGGGCTTTACAAATGAAAACTCAAATATTTGGAACACCTATGTCTCAGTCTGTTAGTGCTACTATAATGCTAATTATAGACAAATACAGTCGTAAGAAAATTATGGCATGCTCCTGAGAATTGACTGTAAAACTACTCTTTTTTCTGAGCCTTTTTGTTGCCCCAAAATCATCATTATTATTATAAGCACTTGGTAGTAATTCTTTGATAAGTATGAATGGTACCAAAAAGGTAAAACAGAGTGAGAAAGCAAGAGCAATGGCAAGAGCCAGAGCAAGAGAGAGACAGCACAATACCATGAACGGAGTACTGCTGCTTATAAACAGCAGAAATTTATTTTTCACAGCTCTGGAAGTTGGGCATTCCAAGATTAATACAGATTTAATGACTGGTGAGGAACCATTTTCTGGCTCACAGACAGTGTCTTCTCACTGTGCCTGCACATGGTAGAAGGGGCAGGGAACCCCTCTCAGGGTTCTATTATAAGGGCAGTAATCCCATACATGTGGGTGAAGTCCTCATTACTGTTAGAAATGCAAAATTCTTGTTGCCTGGTACTAGAAAGAAATAGCACTTGAAAGTAAATTTAATTCTCTCAGCAAGGCAATTTTTACTTTCTGCAGAAAGAGTACACTAGCCAGTAGTCTTGCCATGAGAGTACGCCTAACAAAGGAAAAGCAGACATATTTATCCCTTACGCATTTGGGTTGTCCTTACTGCTGTGTTCTGCATCCATTGACTGGAGCTGAACCTCATGTCTAAACTGATACCCGATTTGCTAACAACCTAAAACTTTCTTAAATAGGTAAAGACAAGGGAGAACAAAGGAAAAGAGGAAGTTGCTTACGAATGATTTAAAGAAGCAATAACATTTCCAAATAAGGAAGGCGCATAGGCTGTGAACTGCAACGTACTTGTGGGCGTGTCCAACAGCTACATAGAATAGGGCTTAACAAAGAGTTATTAGCACAAAGCAAGGAGGCTTGAAGAAAGTTAGTCTTTAAAAGAAACTATTATTTCTAACACTTATGATTTATTCTTTAAGAAGAAGGAAAACTTTGAAGAGGAAACATTTTACTTTCTACGTTACCTAATCACCTCCAAATGTCCCACCTTCTAATACCATCACCTTAGGGTCAGGATTTCAACATATACATTTTGAGAGAACACAAACATTCAGACCAAAGCACCTGACTAACATTATGCAAAATTTCAACAGCCCTATTGTCTCAATAAAATGTTTAATTATTATGAAATCTTAAAAGCTATATGTATCCCTAATCTGTTGTTTTCTATTAATTTTGATTGCTCCCTCAAAATAGGGAGTCATAGAATGTCTAAGATGGAGTCTGCATAGGAGCAGGGGGACGATGCAATTCTGCATAACCCAATATTTACTTGTTAAACTTTTTGGAAAAAATATACTTTGCTTTCTGATAAATCTCCACTTGAAGAAGATAAACAATTGATTAGGAGGTTTTTATTCCAACAAAGTAAAGCATAATTATCCAGGTACTCTGGCAGATCCATTAGTTAGTTATGAGGCCTATGCTAACAGCAGAGCTAAAGATAGTAGGAATTACCTACTTTGTGCCTCTTCACATGTCAGTGGGTCCTGTAGCTGCTTTAGTACTACTGGGATACATGAAAGTAATAGTCATAAAAAATGATGAGTTCATGTCCTTTGTAGGGACATGGATGAAACTGGAAACCATCATTCTCAGTAAACTATCGCAAGGACAAAAAACCAAACACCGCATGTTCTCCCTCATAGGTGGGAATTGAACAATGAGAACACATGGACACAGGAAGGGGAACATCACACTCCGGAGACTGTTGTGGGGTGGGGGGACGGGGGAGGGACAGCATTAGGAGATATACCTAATGCTAAATGACGAGTTAATGGGTGCAGCAAAACAACATGGCACATGGATACATACGTAACAAACCTGCACATTGTGCACATGCACCCTAAAACCTAAAGTATAATAATAAAAAAATATATAAAAAAATAAAAAATAAAAAAAAAGAAAGTAATAGTCTAGCAGGATAACAAAGAACCAAAACTAAGTACACTGTATGAGCGCTAAAGTAGGGAACTGCTGACTAAAAAAAGCATCATGTAGTTTAAGAGCATCTTTTTTGCTGACATCTTCTTTATTGATATCATTCTTTATGATACCAATGATTATCATTCACTAACCCCCATTCCTGGTTGACTGAATCCATACAAATGGGGCTAGGGTAGGACAAAGAGTAACTCTCAGCCACTGCTGTGTTATGTGCTGCTTCTGAATTTATCCTGAAAACCAAGTCCTAAAAGAGCCAATAGATAAACAATTCAAGACAGTTGGAGTTTTGTTTGATTTATTCTTTCGTTTGGCATTCACCAGGCTCTTTCTCTCTTGAAAGTTATATATATATAATTCTGAAAAATGTTCTTATATTGCTTTTCTTAAACTTTTATTTTACATTCAGGGGTACATGTGCAAGCTTGTTATGTGGGGAAACTCATGTAACGGGGTGGGTGTGCAGATTATTTTGTCACGCAGGTAATAAGCACAGTACCTGATAGGTGGTTTTTTGATCCTCACTGTCCTTCCAGACTCCACCCTCAAATAGGCCCTGATGTCCATTTTTTGTTCTTCTTTGTATCCAGGTGTGCTCAGTGTTTAGCTGCCATTGATAAATGAGAAAATGCAGGGTTTGGTTTTCTGTTTCTGCATTAGTTCACTTAGGATAATGGCCACCAGCTCCATCTGCTTTGCTGCAAACGACATGATCTCATTCTTCTTTTGTGGATTCGTAGTATTCCATGGTGTATATGTACCACATTTTCTTTATCCAGTCTACCGCTGATAGGCATTTAGGCTGATTCCATGTCTTGGCTATTATAAATAGTGCTGTGATAAACATACGTGTGCATGTGTCTTTTTGATAGAACAATTTTTAATCCTTTGGTATATACCCAATAATGGGATTGCTGTGTCGAATGGTAGTTCTGTTTTAAGTTCTTTGAGAAATCACTGCACTCTTTTCACCATGACTGTACTAATTTACATTACTATCAGCATTATGTAAGTGTTCCCTTTACTCCACAACCTCGCCAGTATCTGATATTTCTTGACTTTTTTTTTTTTTGATGGGGTCTTGCTCTGTTGACCAGGCTGGAGTGCAGTGGCATGATCTTGGCTCACTGCAACCTCCGCCTGTCGGGTTCAAGCAATTCACTTGCCTCAGCCTCCCAAGTAGCTGGGATTACAGGTACCCGCCACCACACCTAGCTAATTTTTGTATCTTTTAGTAGAGATGGGGTTTTGCCATGTTGGCCAGGCTGGTCTTGAACTCCTCACCTCAGGTGATCCGCCCACCTCAGCATCCTAAAGTGCTGGGATTACAGGCATGAGCCACCACACCTGGCCATTTTTTGATGTTTAATAGTAGCCATCCTAACTGGTGTGAGATGGTATCTCATTGTAGTTTTGATTTACATTTCTCTAATAATTAGTGATTTTGAGCTTTTGTCATATGCTTGTTGGCCATATATATATATATATATTTTCTCTTTTGAAAAGTGTCTATTCATGTCTTTTGCCCACTTTTTAATGGGTTTTTTTTTTTTTTTTTGCTTTTGTGCTTGCTGATTTGTTAAGTCCTTATAGACTCTGGATATTAGATCTTTGTTTGATGCGTAATTTGTAAATATTTTCTCCAATTCTCTAGGTTGTTTGTTTAAAGTATTGATCATTTCTTTTGCTTTGCAGAAACTCTTTAGTTTAATTAGGTCTCATTTGTCGATTTTTTTTTTCAATTGCCTTTGACGTCTTTGTCATAAAACCTTTGCAGTTCCTATGTCCAGGATGGTATTTCCCAGGTTATCTTCCAGGGTTTTTACAGTTTTAGGACATACACTTGAGGCTTTAATCCATCTTGAACTCATTTTTGTACATGGTGAAATGTAGGGGTTGAGTTTCAATCTTCTCTATATGACTAGCCAGTTATTCCAGCACCATTTATTGAATAAGGAATACTTTACATATTGCTTTTTGGTCAATTTTGTCAAAGATCAGATGTTGTATGCAGATTTATTTCTGGGCTCTCTATTCTCTTCCACTGGTCTACATATCTTTTTTTTTTTTTTTATCAGTACCATTGCTATTTTTGTTACGCTAGCTCTTTAGTATAGTTTGAAGATGGGTAATGTGATGCATCCAATTTTTTTTTTTTTTTTTTTTTTTGCTTAGATTTTCTTTCGTTATTTGGTCTCTTTTTTTGGTTCCACACAAATTTTAAAATAGTTCTTTCTAATTTCAGGAAGAATGTCATTGGTAGTTTTATAGGAATAACACTGAATCTGTAAATCGCTTTGGGCAGTATGGCCATTGTAACAGTATTGATTCTTCCTATCCATGTACATGGAAAGTTTTTTCCATTTGTTTGTGTCATCTCTGATTTCTTTGAGCAGTGTTTCATAATTCTCATTGCATATATTTTTCACCTCCGTGGTTAGCTGTATTCCCAGATATTTTATTCTTTTTGTGGAAATTGTGAATGGAATTGCCTTTCTGATTTGGCTCTCAGTTTGGCTGTTGTTGGTGTATAGGAATGCTAGTGATTTTTGTACATTGATTTTGTATTCTGAAAAGTTGCTGAAGTTGTTTATCATATCTAGGAGCTTTTGTGCAGAGATGATGGGGTTTTCTAGGTATAAGATCATGTCATCTGTAAACAGAGATAGTCTGACAACCTCTCTTCCTATTTGGATGTATTCTATTTCTTTCATTTGTCTAATTGTTCTGGCTAGTACTTCCGGTACTATGTTGAACAGGTGTGGTGAAAGTGGGCATCTTTGTCTTACTCCAGCTCTCAAAGAGAGTGCTTCCAGCTTTTGCCCATTTAGTATGATGTTGGCTGTGGGTTTGTCATAAATGGCTCTTAATATTTTGAAGTATGTCCCTTCAATGCCTAGTTTGTTGCGGGTTTTTAACATGAAGGGATATTGAATTTTATTGAAAGCCTTTTCTGCATCTATTAAGATAATCATGTGGTTTTTGTTTCTAGATGTGTTTTTGTGATGAATCACATTTATTGTCACATTTATAGATTATCGTATGCTGAACCAACCTTGCATCCCAGAGATAAAGTCTACTTGATCGTGGCGAATTAAGTTTTTGATGTGCTGCTGGATTCAATTTGCTAATATTTTGTTGAGGATTTTTGCATCTATGTTCATCAAAGATATTAGCCTGACGTTTTTGTTATTGTCATTCTGTCTCTGCCAGGTTTAGGCATTAGAATGATGATGGCCTCATAGAATAACTTGGGGAGGAGTTCCTCCTCCTCAGTTTATTGGAATACTTTCACTGAGAATGTTACCAGCTCTTCTTTACACATCTGGAAGAATTTGGCTGTGAATCCATCTGGTCCTGGGCTTTTGCTGCTTGATAGGATATTTATTATTGATACAATTTTTGAGCCCACATTGGTCTGTTCAGGGATTCAACGTCTTCCTGGTTCAGTCATGGGAGGTTGTATGTTTCCAGGAATTTATCTATTTTTTCTAGGTTTTCTAGTTGGTGTGCATAGATAGAGGTGTTCATAGCAGTCTCTGAGGGATTATAATATTTCTGTGCTGCTAGTTGGTTTTGTCCTGTTTGTCATATCCGATTGTGTTATTTGGATGTTCTCTTTTTTATAAGTACAGCTAGTGCTCTATCAATCTTATATATTCTTTTTATTACTTTCTTATTTTAATTTTTGTGGATACATAGTATGTGTATATATTTATGAGGTACTTTATATGTTTTGATACAGGCTTGCAATGCATAATAATCACATCATGGAAAATGGGGTATCCATCCCCTCAAGCATTTATCCCTTGTGTTACAAACAATCTACAATTTTTTAGTTATTTTAAAATGTACAATTAAATGATTACTGAATATAGTTACCCTGTTGTGATATCAAATAGCAGGTCTTATTAATTTTTTCTAACTATTTTTTGTACCCATTAATTATCCTCAGCTTCCCCCAGCCCCCGGCCCCCCACTACCCTTCGTAGCCTCTGTTAACCATGCTCTCGTGCTGTTTTAGAATCTTTTCTTTATCCTTGACCTTTGGGAGTTTGATTATTAAAAGCCTTGAGGTAGTCTTCTTTGAGTTAAAACTGCTTGGTGTTCTATAACCTTCTTGTACTTGGATATTGATATCTTTCTCTAGGTTTGGGAAGTTCTCTGTTATTATCCTTTTGAATAAACTTTCTATTCCTATTTCTCTATCTCCTCTTTATGGCCAATAATTCTTAGATTTAACCTTTTGAGGCTATTTTCTAGATCTTGTAGCCATGCTTAATTGTTTTGTTTTTCGTTTTTCTTCTCTGACTGTATTTTCAAATAACCTGTCTTCATTCACTGAATGAACACAAATTAACAATGTTAATTTGAGGTCTTTCTAACTTTCTGATGTGAGCATTAAGCACTATAAACTTTTCTCTCAACACTCTTTTTGCTGTGTCTTAGAGATTCTTGTATGCTGTATCTTTGTTCTCATTTGTTTTAAGGAATTTCCTTATTTCTGCCTAAATTTAATTGTTTACCCAAAAGCCATTAAACTGTAGGTTATTTGATTTCCATTTAATCATATGGTTTTGAGTGATCTTTTTTAGTATTGACTTCTACCTTTATTATGCTGTAATCTGTAATCGTGGTTGTTATGATATTGTTTTTTTTTAAATTTGCTGAAAATTGTTATATGGCCGATTATGTGGTTGATTTTAGAGTATGTGCCATGTGCAGATGAGAAGAATGTATAGTCTGTTGGTTTTGGATGGAGAGTTCTGTAGATGTCTGTTAGGCCCATTTCATAGGGTGTTGTTAGTTTTCTGCCTTGATAATCCCTCTAATACTGTCAGTGAGGTGTTGAAATATCCTACTATTATGGTGTGGTTATCTAAGTCTCCTCGTTTTACTATTATGATTCCTCCTGTGTTGGGTGCATATATGTATGTAGGATAGTTAGGTATTCCTGTTGAATTGAACCCTTTATCATTATGTAATGCCCTTCTTTGTCTTTTGTATTGTTGTTGGTTTAAAAGTCTGTTGTGTCTGAAATTAGAATATAAACTTCTGCTTTTTGTTTCTGAATCCACTTGCTTGGTAGGTTTTTATCCATCTCTTTACTTTGAGCCTATGGGTGTCATTGCATGTGAGATGCGTCCCTTGAAGACAGCATACAATTGAGTCCTGCTTCTTTATTGAACCACTCCGTACCTTTTAATTGGAGCATTTATCCCATTGAATTCCAGGTTAGTATTGATATGTGCAGATTTGATCCTGTTATCATGTTGTAAGCTGTTTATTTTACAGACTTGATTGTGTATTTGTTTTACAATGTCAATGTGCTGTTTATTTAAGTGTGTTTTCATGGTGGCCAGTAATGGTCTTTCTTTTCCCTATTTAGCACTCCCTTGAGGACCCGTTCTTAGACACATCTGGTAGTAATGAAATCCCTTAGTATTTGCTTGTCTGAAAAGCATCTTATTTCTTCACTTATAAAGTTTAATTTGGCAAGACATAAAATTCTTGTTGAAATTTCTTTTTTTTTTTAAGAATGCTAAGTATAGCCCCCCCTATCTCTTCTGGCTTGTAGGATTTCTGCTAAAAGGTTCTATTCCCTTTATAGGTGACCTGCCCCTTCTCTCTAGACGTGTTTAACAGTTTTTCTTTCATTTTGACCTTGAAGAATCTGACAACTATGGGTCTTGTGGATGGTTGTCTTTAATAGTATCTCTCAGGACTTCTCTCATTTCCTGAATTTCATGTTTGTTTCTCTAGCGAGGTTGGGGAAATTGTCATAGATGGTATTCTCAAATACGTTTTCCAAGTTGCTTGCTTTTTCTTTCTCTCTTTCAGGGATGCCAATGAGTCCTAGATTTGGTCTTTTATATAATCTCATATATTTTGGAGGTTTAGTTCATGATATTTCAGTCTCTTTTCTTTCTTTTTGTCTGACTGTCTTCATTCAAGAACCAGTCTTCAAGCCCTGAGATTCTTTTCTTAGCTTGGTCTATTCTGCTGTTAATACTTGCAGTTGTATTATAAATTTCTTAGAGTGAGTTTTTCAGCTCTATCAGATCAGTTTGTTTCTTTCTTAAAATGATTATTTTGTCTTTCAGCACATGTATTGTTTTATTGTATTTTTTTGAATTCTTGGATTGCTTTTTGACTTATTCCTGAATCTTGATAATCTTTGTTCCTTTTTTTTTCATATTCTCAACTCTACGTCTTTCATTTCAGCCGTTTCAGCCTGGTTAGGAAATCATTGCTGTGGAATGAGACTAATTAGTCTCATCATTTGGAGGTAAGAGGACACTCTGGCTTTTTGAGCTACTGGCAATCTCGAGCTGGTGGTTTCTTATGTGTGTATGCTGATGTTCCTTCAATCTTTGAAGTTGCTGTCTTTTGGATGTGTGTTTGTTTGTTTGTTTGTTTGCTTTCTTTCAGCCCTTGGGATTTTGATTGTGATATAAGGAGGATTCAGTTGACTGACTTCATTTCTGGAAGATTTTAGGGGGCCAAGGCTCAGCTCAGCACTCCTGTGTTGTAAGATCTAACTCTAACAATTTCATCCCAGGCCTATGGCTCTGTTCTCTGGCCCCTTGAGGTTAGAAACCTACTGCGCTGGAGATGCTGAGGTGTTTCCATTCTGCTAGCCACAACAATCTGAAGGGAGGTGCCATCCAAATAACTTGGTTGTGGTGGTTGCAGAGTAATCTGTGCTCACTTGTGCATGTCAGCAGCCATAACAGTTTGGTGAGGTACATGTGCATTGAATGGGGTGAAAATTTGCCAGGAGTGGGGTGATGGCTTATATTATTTTTAAGTAATTATATTCCCTTCCTCTCTTGTCCTCTCTTCTCATCTCCCCTCCCCTCCCCTCTTTTCTCCTCTTTCCTCCCTTCCAATTCTATCTGATATGGTTTGGCTATGTTCCCACCCAAATCTGTGGCACCGCTGCATCAGGAAGATTTAGGGTGCTAGTTAAGGATGCAAATTATGCCCCTCCCAACACACACTGAGGACCCAGGGCATATACAATTTTAACTCACTCCCCAAGAGAAGCTAAGGAATATATATATATATATATATATATATATATATATATATATATATGACTATAATTGCTCTTGTCAGTAAGTCATGTCTGATTTTTATCAGAAAACAACATCCACCACCTCCACCACCCCCCTGTATGATGACTATACCTTGAAATTTTTGCCACTGTCTGTCTGTGTGGTCTCTGCTCTTCCATTGAAAAGCTAAGTATGTTTCCTCTGCTTACAACATATGTCTGTGCCTTTTTTTAACACTACTAGCCAGGTACTTTTAATATTATTGCATTTATCAATAAATATTTATTGAATAGTTTTTTTTTTTTTCTCAAAACCAACATAAATCCTACCCTGTACTTGCCACTATGGGGTTTAGAGTAAAGTGACAATTGATTTTTAAGGCAAGGTACACAGTTCTGAGTTATTTCATCTTGGCTGCAAGCACTTAGTAAATATTTTAATAAAGAATATATCAAAAACTATTTTGATCACAGAACACATCCTAATTTTTTCCTAAGTTCATACAACCCATAGTCCCTTTATATGCATTCATAATTCCGGAGATTTTATTTCTTAAAAATAAAGAGGCAATTCTAACTCATCTTAGGAAATAGCAAATACAAATTAGACTGAAATTTTATGAAGTTTTCCTTGGAACTGTGATATCTGGGGAGCAAGAAATGACTCAGCCGTGTGCTGAATAGCTCAGAACATAAAGTCTTTAAAGCATTCTGAGTATGTTTGTCCCTTCCTATTCAGGATGCAAAATTCATGTATTCTCTCTTTCCAGAAATTTCCTGCTATTTGCAGTTTGGTGGGTTCTAAGCAGTAAATAGTGGAGAGGGAACTAAGCATTTATGACAGTGAAAAGAGTTAACATAGCCCAGCAGTGTGATTAATGTGTGGGCACTGAGCCCTTTGTTAACAGTCTTAGGAAGTGCTCCAGTGGCCCCACAGCACTGGTACTTCATGTTTCTTACAAGCAAGGACCATCAGCCTCAGTGTCATATGACAATGCAAAGTACTGAGGAATGTACTAGGCTTCTTATTATTCAACATTTTGGAAAAGAAATAAAATGGCACTAGAGAGTGTTTTGGTTGTTTACTCAAGAGGTATGTGTTATTTCAGTAAGAAAATTAAGCCCTTTGAGGGAAAAATAAAAATAAACTACATATTAAATAAACTAAGTCTGCTTTCAATATAATATTATAGTCAAGTTATGGTCATATAACAATCTTTAAATAATTAGTTTATTTTTAAAATGTATTAAATGAAACTGAAGTAGATTAGATCAAAACTTAGCTGGTACCAAAAAAAAATATGTGCAGCCTCAACTTCTGTCCCACCTATCCAACATCCAGTAGCTTTCATCCATGGCCTCCAGCTCACGTGTGATTTATCTGTCTTTCCTCAAATTAAACATCCATCTTCCCCCAAAAATGTAAATACAAAGCTGTCAATAGCCATTCCAGGAACAATAACAGTAGAATTTGATCTTTTCTAGTTGAAATGTGTACATGTTACGATATGTGGGCTGTGGCATTTTAAACTAGAGCAGTTGAAAATACAGTCCATTAGAGCTGAATTACACAGGCCTTCCTTCAGTCATTTGATGACTGACTTCTATTTGAGGAAATGGCTGATATCAAAAGAAGAGTGACAGGAACAGTTTTTACAACGTGTTTTAGGAAAAAAAAGTTATTGTTAAAACGAATCTGCAGGAAGACTTTTTCTAAAAAAGAGCAAATGGTATAAAATTGGATAAATATCCTACATATACAATGACAAAAGAATGTAAATGGAAAATTATAGCTTTGGCATTTAATTATATCTAAAAGAAACCACCATTCTTTTCAGAATGAGCTATTTAGTCTGACAGTTTCTAAGGCCGTAATTTTCTTCTTGTCATGTTTGCTACCTTAAATCTAAGATCCTCAGGAAAATAAACTAAAGGAAAAATTTAAAAGAAGTTCTTTCCGTATGTTCTATGCAAACATAACAGAATACAGCATGTGTCTCTTAATCATCTCTCAGAGATATTTGATTTGGATCTTTCATACCTTTATTAAAAGTCGCGACATTTGTCATCGCTGTGAAGTTCTGAGTTTTTGTGGATAGCGCTTCAGAAATGATTTGTTTGCTTTTTGACACTGTGGCTGTACCTCAAAGAGCTGAGCGGAAATTATGCCACAGGTTATAGATGAATGGATCCATAAGCTAAGATTTCTCTTGATGTATATGGCAAAAAGCTTCCATAGGAGCATAACTCAATTAATTGTTTTGTCCCTAAAATTAAACTAATGAACTAAACTACTGATAAAATGGTACCTTTTATCAATTCTTCCATTTTTCCAGTAATTTCAAGGTGAAAATTTTGATGTTCATATGAAGAAATAATATACCACTGCTTAAATCCATTCAGTAGTTTCTGACTTATATTTGATAAAGGCTCAAATATACAAGTACAAATAGATGGAATAGTTTGACCTGCCTCACCTCTTCAACCTCATCTTGCACCATGTTTTTCTTCACTATTTTTCCTCCAGCTCTCCTGTCCTTCTCTCAGATCTTCCTAAGGCAACTCACCCCCTCAGGCTGAAGGGCAATTTATATGTTGTTTCTTCTACCTGGAATAGTTTATTCCTACTAATGACACATTTAGCACCATTTAGTCCTTTGGAACGCATTTCAATGGGACTGCTTCAAAGAAGACTTACCTGACAACTGCTCCAAAACTAGATGAATATAATTTACATATCTAGGTATGATTGTTTGATAAGTATGCTTCTCTTCCATTAGATGGCAAACTCCACGAGAGCAAGGACAAAGTTTATCTGTGTTTACCATTTCATTAGCAGAGTTTAACACCTTAGTGTTGGTACCAAAAAAAGGTCATTGGAAAGTATGAGTTTGTATAAGAAAATGTTTTTCTAAAAAAACTAATACAAATTAAATAACTCCTAACTATATTTTAGCTGTAATTAGCCACGTCTTTGTCTACCTTTGTTTTCAATCCTGTATGTATCCATACTTTTTTTTATCTGTTCTGGTGTAAATAAAAAAGTTGTCATGTTTTTGAGTAGGCTTTTTTCCCCCTGAGACTTGACATCAAAAATATTTGACTGTCATCTTGAAATGTATCAAAAAACTCATTGTTTCATGTATTTCTGATACTCAAAGCACAGAGTTTAACACACCCTGCTTTCTTTTCTCTAAACATCCTAGCTTTTCAGACTGAAGAGATAAAATTATTACTTCTCATGGCCATGCACAGACAAGCAATTAGATAATATTCCCTAGATCTGCATAATGTCCTTTCCCAGTGAAAGGGTTTTACTTGTGCATCTATTTTGGTTAATTTGAACTGGTTCTTCTTTCCATTCATCAACTCTTATATTTCTTGCTATGTTTCCGTACAGCCGAATTTGGCCAGGGTTGCTTGTCATTTATAAAGTGTCTGTATTCTTGACACTGAACAAACTTTAAAACCCAGTTGAATAAAATACTATCAATTGTAAACAGATCAAGTGTAGCATCTTCACAGTGAGATAAAATTGGGTAAATAATATCCAGTAAGGGAAATTTCAGCTTCTGAAGAGATGGGATAGATTTACCTTTCTCTGTTCCTCCCACCAAGTACAATAAAATCCCCTGGACATTGTATATATTAAATAGCATGAACATAAGAAGACTCTGAAAGGTGAAAAGAAGAGGTAAACCAGCAGTGTCAGTGGAGAGCACATGAGGAGCTTGGATTTCCACTCTGACCTAGTGGTTACAAGATATTCCTCTCCCTCCTCATGGGTTCATGCCAGAGGTGATATAATGGAGAGTTAGGTCTTTCACCACTGTTTAGTGGTAACAAGGGTATCTGTCAATTAGTGTTAGTGGAGACCATCAGGGAGCAATGAAGAGCCAGCCTTAGACTCTCCCAAACAAGGTTGTATTAGCAGTGATCTAGCTGGAATCCTAAATTCCTAACCCCATCCAAAAGTAACAAGATACCCCTTACCCCTTGAGTGTCATTGGAGTTTATCAGGGAACTCATTATGCCTGATAATACTTCTGATACTCAAATCACTGAGTTTAATACACTTGCTTTCTTTTCTCTAAATGTCCCAGCTTTTCAGACTGAAAAGACAACATTGTTAGTCCTCACGTGGAGAAGTAGAGATCCTGGACTTCGAGACCAACATGGCAGTAACATGACACTGGCCTCCTATTTTTGCTGGAGTGATGTTGGAAGATACATGCTAAAATACAAGATTAAATAATATCCAAAGTAATCTAACATAATATTAAAAAAATCAAGTTGTCAGTTAAAAATTAATCATCATACCAAGAGTCAGGAAGATCTTAAAGTGATTGAGAAAAGAAGATCAACAGGTGCCAACACTAAGATGACATAGATATTAGAATGATCTAACAAGTATATTAAAGCAGCCATCATAAAATTATAAAGTGGCCATCATAAACACATTTGAAACAAACAAAAAAATAGTCTCAGCAAAGAAACAGACTTTTTTTCTTTATAGAAAAACCAACTGGAAAGTTTAGAACTAAAAATACAACAACCAGCCTTTTAAACAAACAGTGTTGGAAAAATAGAATATCCACATGCAAAATAAATGAATCTAGATACAGACCTTACCCCTTCACAAAGGTCAAAATACATCATAGACCTAAATGTAAAATACAAAAAATGTAAACCACCTAGAAGAAAAGGTAGGATGAAATCTAAATGACTTGGTTTGATGCTATTTAGATACAACACCAAGGTCATGATTCATAAAGGAAATGTAGTAAGTTAGATGTAATTAAAATTTGAAAAAACTTCTCCTCTGTGAAAGTCACTATTAAGAGAATGAAAAGACAAGCCACAGACTTGGAGAAAACATTTCCAAAAGACATATCTGATAAAGGCTTGTTATCTAAATATACAAAACACTCATAAAACCCAATAATAAGAAAACCATAACCTTATTTAAAATGCACTAAAGACCTCAACAGACAACTCATCAGAGAAGATATGTTTATGGCAAATACGCGTATGATAAGATGTTCAACATAATATATCATCAGAGAAATGCAAATTAAAGTACGATTGCAAAAACCCAAAATACGGACAACGCCAAATGCTGGTGAAAATGTGGAGGAAAATGGCTCTCATTTATTATTTGGTAGAGTTCAAAATGGTGCCTCCACTTTGTAGGACAGTTGGTAGTTTCTCACAAAGCTAAATATAATCTTAGCATATAATCCATAAATCATACTCTTTGGGTATTTACCTAAATCAGTTAAAAGGTTATGTCCAAACAATAACTTTTACGTGGATGTTTGATGCAGTTTTATTCATACTTGTCAAAACTTGAAAGTAACCAAGATGTTCTTCAGTAGGTGAATGGATAAATGACCTCTGGTACATTTCTGCAATATAATATTATTCAGCACTAAAAATAAAAGAGCTATCAAACCATAAAAAGAAATAGAGAAATCTTAAATGCATATTACTATGAGAAGTCAATCTGAAAAAGCTACTGTATTAGTCCATTCTCACACTGCTATAAAGAAATACACAAGATTGGGTAAATCATAAAGGAAAGAGGTTTAATTGACTCATAGTTCCTCGTGGTTGAAGAGGCCTCAGGAAACTTACAATCATGGCGGAAGGGGAAGCAGGCATGTATTACATGGTGGCAAAAGAGAGAGTGCATGCAAGCAGGGGAAATGCCAGATGCTTATAAAACCATCAGCTCTCCTGAAAACTAACTCACTATCATAAGAACAGCATGGCAGAAACCAACCCCATGATCCAATCACCTTTCTCCCTTGGCATGTGGGGATTACAGGTCTCTCCCTCAACATGTGGGGGTTACAATTCCAGATGAAGGTTGGGTGAGGACACAGCCAAACTATATCAGCTACACACTGTGTGACTCCAACTATATGACATTCCAGAAAAGGCGAAACTGTGGAGGCAGTAAAAAGATCGGCGGTTGAAGGAGGTTGGAGAAGGAAGGGATGAAGTAGTGAACCACAGAAGATTCTAGGATGGTGAAACTATTTCTTATACGAAAGAGTAGGCTTATGTCATTATGCATTTGTCAAAATACACAAAATGTATAACACTAAGAATGTAACCTATTGTAACACCTATATGTAACCTATTGACTTTGGGTAAAAAAGATATGTCAGTGTAGGTTCAACAGTTGTAAAAAATGTACCACTCTGGTGTAAGCTGTTGATACTGGAGGAGGCTTGGCATGCATGGGGGTAGGGCATATGTGAGAAATCTCTATACTTTTCACTCAATTTTTCTGTAAACCTAAAACTTCTATAAGAATATAGTCTATTCTAAAAATGTATGCTATTAACCATTTTTTTGGGAAAAAAAAAACTCAATGGATAGACACAACAGCAGAATGGAGAGAATAGGGGAATCAGTTAAGTTGAAGAAAGAAAAATACAAATTACCCAGTCTGAAAAACAGAGAAAGTAGACTGGTAAAAAATGAAAAAAAGCCTCAAAAACATGGGACTATAACAAAATACCTAACATTTGTGACAATAAAATCTCAAAAAGAAAGGAGAAAGAAGGTGGTGCCGAAAGAGTATTAAAAGATTTAACAGCTGAACACTTCCCAAATTTAGCAAAAGACATAATCTACAGGCTCAAAAAGTTAAACAAAGTTCAAACAGGATAAACACCAAAAATGCACACCAAAATATCATAAGTAAAATTCTTATAACTGTAGACAAAATTGCCAGAAAGAAATAATACATTATTATTATCGAAACAACAATTAGGATGGTAGCATGTTTCTCATTGGTAGTTATGGAGAGCAGGGGCAAAACATGTTTCAAGTGCTGAAAGAAAAGAAGAGTCAACCCAGAATTCTATATGGAACAAAAGTATCATTCAGGAATGAAGGGGGAAATCAAGACTTCTCACATAAATGATGACTAAGAGAATTTGTCACCAGCGGCCCTATCCTAAAAAATGACTAAATGAAGTATTTTAAAGAGAAGAAAATGCATACCAATATATCTCATGATCTTTTTGTTTTTTAATTTTTATTAAAAATTAAGGTTTTCTATAAAATTGTCTATAAAATGACATATATATGGGGTATATGAGATGTTTTTATACAGGCATGCAGTATCAAGTAATTACATCATGAAGAATGGGGTATCCATCCAACAATTATTTATCTTTTCTGTTACAAAAAAATCCAATTACACTCTTTCAGTTATTTTTAAATGTACAATTAAGTTATTATTGGCAATAGTCACCCTGTTGTGCTATCAAATATTAGTTCTTATTCTTTCTAATTTTTGTTCTTATTAACCTATTGTGAAAGTTAATATTCAGGTATTAAAACAAAATTCAATTGATATGCCTGACAATATTTCTGGCAGGGCTCAGCTTATTAGATTTAATTGTGATTCTTTGCAATCATGAGACTTTTTTTAAAACAAAAATAGCATCTCAATAAGTTGCCCAGGTTGGACTCAAACTCCTGGGCCCAAGGGGTCCTCTCACCTCAGCTTCCCGAGCATCTGGAACTATAGGCACATGCCACCATGCCTGAATTAATCATGAGAATTTTAATAAGCCAGAAATTCAAGGATGCAAAAAATTATGTTGAATCAGGCATTCAGCTTTTTTGCCTTCTAAGACAAAGGCCAAAGTCAAAGATAAGTGGTAGAATACAGTTTAATAGTGTAAACAAAATATAAAATACAAGAACCCCAACTGACACTGGATTCCCCTCTTACCCAAGGGAATTCCAAAGAAACCTGAAAAACTAGCTCAGGCCATGGTGGGAATGGAGTGTCAAACATGCTTTATTATGCTGTCTCCCTTTTGGAGTTTAGACACAACTGACTAGTATTAACATTAAAATAGAGATTCTAAGACTGACAGAACAGACCCTTTGTAGCAATAAGATACCAGCTCCTACCTAACTCTAGTATAACATCACATGGCAGATAACAGGCCCTAAAGGAAACAAAAGTATTTTATCCCAAACATATTTATTTAGCATATTTTGTAAAGACCCTGCAAAGCCTTCTCTTGCAAGGAAAATTTATATTCTGTAGAAAATCCCCTTTCCTTTCCATGTATTTTCCTGATACAGGAGATATTTAACTAAGAGTATGACACCTTTTAAAGTCTGATGGGAGACAACTACCATCTATTATTTCTGAAGCCTGCTACCTGGAGAGTACACCTACATAAAAAGAACCTTGGCTTCCACAACCCTTTTTGTTTCCCTAAAATACATGAAATCAACCTCCTTGGGCACATGTCCTTAGGATCTCTGAAGGCTGAGTCATGGGGTCGTGGTCCTCACTGGCTCAAAATGAATGTCTTCAAATATTTTAGTTTGGCTTTTCCATCAACAATAGAAAGACAAAGCATAAAAATTAATCCTTCCATTTGTATCATACTATAATGGAAAAAAGTTTATGTTTTCTTAATCATTTTTCTCAGAATTTTTTCTTATCACCTTTATTTATATTTTATACTACTTATTTTTATTTTGTGTTAACTGTGCCTGGCTTATGATATCTGTGATTGTATTGTAAAATTGTTCAATAATAATAGAAGGATTAAGTACATCTTAACAAATGTTATAGAAATACAAAGCATAATTTTTTAAATTGTTGTCTTTATGCTTTAACCCTGGATTTCGTATTAACCCACCTAATTATATTGTCGGAGGCATTTGAAACAGAGGAATTCTATCTTGAATGAGGGTGAGGAAAAATGAGGCTGGGACTCGCTGGGCTGCACTCCCAGGAGGCCTCTAGATGTTTATGGTTAAGGGAATAGATTAATAACGCTTACTAAACAGACCCAAGCTCAGGAATGTCCTGATATACCGATATCTTGAGAACGAAAACATTCCTAATTTTGCTTTAAAGATAATAATGGTTCTTGCAAAATATAGTAATTAAAAAAATTAATCCTTTATCACAAACCCTTGTAGTAGAGCACATCTCCCCATGATTTTGCTTTTGTTATCCTATATATAAACAAGCATTTTACCTTGTGGAGGCATGTTCCACCTCTTACTTTCAGGAATGCCCAACTCTGTCTATGGGGAAGCTATTCTTTCACCCCTTCACTTTCTTAATAAACTTGCTTTCATTTTACACTGTGGACTCATGCTGAATTCTTTTCTGTGTGAGATCCAAGAACCCTCTCCTGGGGTCTGATTTAGGACCCCTTTCTGGTAACATCTTTCTAGTGAACCATGAAGGAATTATACAGAAGAGACCCCTGACCCAAAGGAAAATCATCTGCATGCAACACCAGTTGGCTGACTTTGGGTAAGTGGGATGCATTTACCTGAGTAGAGGATGGGATTAGGTTAGGGAAGTTAGTGTCTCTCCAGAGAAAGTTAAAGGCTCCTCTTAATAAAAGGCAAGGACACTTGACCAAACTTGGGTTCAAGGCCCAGCTTGGGAGGGTTAGAATCCTTCCTAAGATTTAGGGAGTTAGAGGTTCCATTCAGTAAAGTCTCCCTCAGCTAAGAATGGGTTCGGCACCACAGAAATTAAACTGATTGTTAATTTTTTCTTTGCCTTTATTAACTTCTTTGTTAATTTTGTCTTTGTATTAATTTGCCTTGTCCTTTTTTGCTGCATGGATGAATTTCTTGGTTCCTGTCTATGTTTCACTGTCATTTTCAGGAGACTTCATTTAACAGGTGTTAGGTATTTTAACTTTTTCTTCCCCTGTGGACCTCCAAATTTCCATCCATTTGCTTGTGAAACATTGGGAACAAAAGGCATTGCAGGATTTGGCTTACTTATATTTGGCTTATTTTAAGACTCTAGCTGCTAAGGCCTCATCTCTAAAATTGCTGATTGAAACTTGGTATTTAACAGCTATGAGCAATAAGATTAGATAGATGTGGTTATGTTTTGCTGCAGCTGCGCCTATTAGGCATAATCGAGAAGCACTAGGATGGAAATCAGGGGACTTTTCTCCTTGCTGTTTTATTTCATTTGCACACTATAAAAGCTTATTTCCTTTCTTGGATTCAGGAAAATCGGCTTTGCTTGTCCAATCCACACTGCCACTATTGCCCAAACCAGCTTGCTCTGGTCATCCTCATCTAAATGCTCTTCATTTCCTTTGCATTATTTGACATTTCTTGTTTCTGATTCCATGTTGTTGTTTATCTAAGGTCCATGACTCAGCTGGGCGCTGTGGCTCACGCCTGTAATCCCAACACTATGGGAGGCTGAGGTGTGTGGATCATGATGTCAGGAGTTCGAGATCAGCCTGGCCAACATGGTGAAACCCTGTCTCTACTAAAAATACAAAAAAAAAAAAAGAAAGAAAAGAAAACAATTAGCTGGGCATGGTGAATGGCAACTGTAATCCCAGCTACTTGGGAGGCTGAGGCAGGAGAATCGCTTGAACCCAGGAAGCTGAGGTTGCAGTGAGCCGAGATCATGCCAATGCACTCCAGCCTGGATGACAGGGCAAGACTCCATCTCAAAAAAAAAAAAAAAAAAAAGATTCATGACTCAGTTCATTTATATTATTTGGCAGTGTGAATAAGATAATTCAGTTTTCAGCAGGGATTCCCTCATTAATGCAGCTGGCCTTAAAATCTCCCTTATCCTTATTAGTGGAACTTGGCCAGTGACAATACAAGATTTGGAACTTTTCTTTCAGCATCACCTCCCTCCTTCATGGGAACCACAGCATCAATCCCAAAGGACTCACTGCTAAAATGTATTCTTGAATGTTGGGACCAGTTTAAACTAAATGGGCTTAATAAGAGGAAATTGGTGTTTCTATGTAATATCATCTGGCCTCGATACTATTTGGAAAACAAGAAAAATGGCCACCTACTAGAACTATGGCCTTTAATACTATACTTCAATTTGATTTGTTTTGTAAGCAGGAGGGAAAATGTGATGAAATACCATATGTTCAAGCATTTTTGCTGCTCAGACAGGATAAAATCCTGCAACAAGTGTGTGCATGTTTGATTAGAGGAAAGGGAAAAAAATAGGCATACTAGATGATCTCTTGATGTAAGCCCCCCACCGTTCAGCAGGCATTTTTGGGTGGAGCAGAGCCTCCTTCTGTCGGCTCTGAAGGTTCAGGTGCATCAGCCCTTTCTCTCTCGAGTCCATCTGGAAGTTCTGTTGTGACCCCTTTGTCTCCTCCTCCTTACCCATTTAGTCCCACTCTATACTCACCACACCCTGAGGAGCATAGCCCTGCAAGTACTACTCATAGTGGAGCCTCTTATCAACCTCCAAAAGGAAATCTTTGTCCACATAGAGTGGTCGTGAACAGGGAAGAAGGCACTGTAAGAATATATGCCCCCTTTTCTATGTCTGATTTGGCTTTATGTAAACAGAAGTTTGGTCATTTCTCTGAAGATCCAGGAAAATTCATAGACGAGTTTGAAAAATTAACTCTTACCTATAATTTAACTTGCCAGGATCTGCATATTTTGTCATCTCTGTGTTGTACAGTAGAAGAGAAACAGTGTGTTTGCGACCAGCTAGGACCCATGCAGATCAGGTATTGGCTCATAACCCTAACCATAATATATATCCGGCAAGGGATGCAGCAGTTCCAGATCAAGATTCAGAATGGAACTATCAAAGTGGCAGTGATGACCTGGGGAGGAGAGATTATATGGTCTCATGTTCATTGTAAGGGATGAAGAAGTGTATGAAAAAGCCTGTTAACCATGAAAAGGTTAAGGAAGTTTCTCAGGGTAAAGATGAGAATCCCACTTTGTTCCAAGGGCATTTAGTTGAGGCAATTAGAAAATATGCTAACACTGATTCTGGCTCAAGGGAAGGACAGACATTTTTGGGAGTACATTTTATAACCCAATCTGCCCTGATATCTATAGGAAACTTTAAAAACCAGCTGTGGGTCCCCAGACTCCTATTAATTAGCTTTGGGATGTGGCATTTAAAGCTTTTAATAACGGACAGAACAGAGGAAGCAGAAAGAGCAAAAAGAACCTCCCACAAGGTATAGCTCTTGGCTGTAATTTTAAGCTCATCTTCCACATAAGGTTTCTTCTGGCTCTTGGTATGAACAAGGGAAGCAAAAAGGTGGAAAACCTACAGCTTGACATCCAAGTCACTGTGCCTTGGGCATAGATCATTGTGCATAATGTAAGAAAATTGGCCATTGGAAGAGGGAATGCTCAGCACTCTGAATGGAGCTGTTGGCACCTGAACCAATGATGGCAGAAATAGTTAAGCAAGCCCAAGAGTGACAGAGCCCAAGAGCTTCCAACTGGACAACAGCTCAGGTTTGGCAACTAGTCATATCTCTGGAGGAATCTCTGGTTACTCTTGAAGTGGCAGGTAAGAATATTAACTTACTACTGGATACAGGAACTGTTTACTCTCTTTTGACCTACAATAACAGGCCTGTCACCGAAAGCTGTATGGTCACAGGTATAGATTAACAAGCTCATAGACATTATTTTACCTATCCTTTAAGCTGCTCTTCAGGGACTTTGGCTTTCTCACATGCCTTTCTTATCAGGCCTGAATGTCCCACCTCCTTTGGAGGAAGATATTTGCTGACTCAGCTGTAAACAGTGGTACCTTTTGGAAATCACAAGGCAGATGAGAGATTGCTCTTTCTCCTCTCCTGTGAAAAGGGAGAAAGGTCAGTAGGTGACTTATCTACCTTACCTATTGAAATAACCTCCCAAGTAAATCCTGCTGTATGAGATACTGAGATTCCAAGCAAAACTTTAAAGATTCCCCCAGTTTGCATTCAACTTAAGCCTGATGTCCCATACCCCTGGAAGAGACAATACCCCTTAAAGCTGGAGGCACAAAAAGGGATCCAACCATTAATAGCTAAGTTTTTGCAATTCAGGTTGTTAAGGCCCTGTGAGTCTCCTTGTAAATATGCCAATCTTGCCAGTTAAAAAGCCAAATGAAGACTGCAGATTTGTTCAAGATCTTCAAGCTATCAATGAGACTATCATTCCCATACATCCTATTCTCTCCAAGCCCTACATGCTGTTAGCCCAGATCTCTGGGGATGCCAAATGGTTTATGGTCTTAGATCTTAAAGATGTCTTTTTTTTTTTTTTTGTATTCCAGTATACCCTTATTTGCAATTCATCTTTGCATTTGAATGGACTGATCCTGATAGTCATTTGGTTTCTCAATTAACTTAGACGGTTCTTACCCAGGGGTTAGGGACAGGCTAATGCATTGGCTAGAGAATTAAGGATGTTACAAATGAATAAGAACACTATTATCCAATATGTGGATGACATGTTGGTTGCTAGTCCAACTAAAAGAGACTCAGATGAAAACATCATTAAGTTGCTAACTTTTCTGGGACCTAGTGGGTATAAGGTATCACTGTATAAGTCCTAGATTTTAACTCAAGAGGTTAAATACTTAGGATATGTCCTAACTTCTGGCACCTCTGAGCAATAGCCCCAGAATGAAGGGAAGCTATCCAGGGCATTCAAAAACCCCAAACTAGAAAGTGGCTGTGGGCTTTCCTAGGGATAGTAGAATTCTGCCATTTGTGAGTGCCTGGATTTGGGCATATGGCCAAGCCTTTAAATGAGGCCTTGAAAGGAGCAGATCTAGATAATTTTGAATGAGATAGCAATTGTAAACATGCTTTTAATGCTCTCAATGGGAAATCAGGATCAGCTCCAGCTCCAGCCCTAGGGATTCCTAATCTTGATAAGTCTTTTTTCTTTTATGTGGCTAAAAAACAAGGAACCTTCCTGGGTGTCCTTGTCAAGAAACTGGAAAATATCCCCTGACCAGTAGCTTATCTTTTTTTTCTTTTCTTTTTTTCTTTTTTCTTTTTTTTTCTTTTTTTTTTATGAAGTCTCACTCTGTCACCCAGGCTGGAGTGCAGTGGTGCCATCTCAGCTCACTGCCACCTTCACCTCCTGGGTTCAAGTGATTCTCATGCCTCAACCTCCCGAGTAGCTGGGATTACAGGTGTGCACCACCACACCAGGCTAATTTTTGTTTTTTTATTAGAGACGGGGCTTCACCATGTTGGTCAGACTGGCCTCGAACTCCTGACCTCAGGTGATCCGCCCGCCTCGGCTTCCAAGAGTGCTGAGATTACAGGAATGAGCCACCGCACCCGGCCATTTTTCTAAACAATTAGACCACATAGCTTCAGGATGGCCTAGATGTCTCAGGGCAGTTGCCCCAACTGCTCTTTTGGTAGATGAAGCCAATAAATTGTGGGACGCTTATTGAAATATCAGGCTTTGTTGCTAGACACTCCTGATGTAACTCAAAAGTATACCAGACTTTAAATCCAGCTACTTTTTGTTCCTGAGCCCACAGCCACCCTAGATCACTTTGTACACAAGTTATGGAGCAAGTTTATTCTGGCTGGCCAGATTTGAAGGAAAAGCCTCTAGATAATTCTGAGGTAGAATTGTTTATAGGTGGAAGTAGCTTTGTGCACCAGGGAAACAGAAAAAGTAGGTATGTAGTTGTCAGTCAACATGAGGTAATTGAATCTCAGTCTTTACTAGCTTCTACCTTGCCTCAAAAGGCAGAATAGCTCTTATTAGAGTACTGCAATTGGGAAAGGACTTAAGAATTAACATTGACACTGATTCTAAGTATACCTTTCTGGTACTTCACACTCAAGCTTCTAGCTTGATAGAACGGGGACTCCTAACCGCTAAGCGTTCTCCTGTAAAACGTGACTGGGAAATTTTAAATCTATTAGATGCTGTTTTTGCTGCCCAAGGAAGTAGCTGTAATCCATTGCAGAGGGCATCATAAAGGAGACCCTAGTGTGGCAAAGAGAAACTCCTTTGCAGATGCTGCAGCTAAAGCAGCTGCACTGAAGGAGCCAGCTAGACTTGTAGGCATGTTAGTGCTCACCACCCCAGTAATGACAGAATGGAGATATACTAAAGAGGAACAAGAATGGCCTAGAGATCAGGGTTTAATTCAAGATCCTTCTGACTGGCTTATCAATGACAACAAACTGTTGATTCTGAGTGCTAATCAAGGAAAAATAGTTAAGTATTTGCATGACTGTACTCATTTGGGAAAATTCTCTGTTTCAATTAATCTCTCATCCTTTTATAGCAAAAAGCTTTCTTAAAACAGTAAAGCAGGTAACTCAGACCTGTGAACTCTGCCCAGGATAACCTGAATAACCAATCTTTACCTCCTCCTCTAGTAAGACCTGTTAAGCACAGGGGAACGTACCCTGGTGAAAACTGGCAAGTAAACTATACTCAGATGCCCCCATGTAAAGGGTTTAAATATTTACTAGTATTCATTGGCACCTTTAACAGTTGGATCAAGTCTTTTCCTATCGGGTGTGAAAAGGCAATTGAAGTTTCTAACTCTTATTAAAGGAAATAAGTCCTAAATTTGGGCGGCCTAAGAGCTTGCAGAGCAATAATAGCCCACCTTTCACAGTGAGAATTACCCAAAATGTATCTTCAGCCCTAGGAATTCAGTACTGCCTTCATTCACCATGGAGGCTACAGTCTTCAGGGAAAGTAGAAAGAACCAATCAAACTCTAAAAAGGACTCTTGCTAACCTATGCCAGGAAACATCAGAAATCTGACTGTCTCTATTGCCTGTAGCCTTGTTATGAGTGTGGGATCCCTTCCTCAAAAATCTGCAGCTCAGCCCTTTGGCCATAATGTACATATGGCCTTTCTCAACTACAGATATCCTTATAGACATAGATACTTTCAAGCTACAAAATTATGTAATCAACTTAGGACAAATGCAAAAGCCACTCCTTGAACATGGAAACCAAAGACTCCCTTCCCCTACTAAGGAAGAGAATATTTTTATAAACCAGCCAAGAGATTGGTTCCTACTGAATATTTGCAAGGAAGAATCCCCAACAGATCAACTTTCCCCAAAATGGAAGAGACCCTATCAAGTTCTCCTAGTACCCCAAATGCAGTTAAACTTATAGGAATAAACAGCTGAGTCTATCTCTAATTAAACCTGTCTCTTATGCAGCCGCACAGGCTGACGGAACACAAGAGACTGATCCCACTTATTCCTGTGAGCCAGCAATTGACCTCTGGCTCCTGTTCATAAGAAACAAAAAGGATGGGTAACATAAAGATATGGATTGGCATTCTACTTTTGGTATAAGTTGGAATCACACAGATGCTGTGTGATTTGCTGAGTGGGCAAAGACTTTTGCCTCTCTACATAAACTGTTGGGTACGTGGAGAATTGCTACTATCCTCCACTTCCAGGTTGCCCTGGCATATTTAACCGGCCAACCTAAGCTTATAAAGACTTTATTATGATTGAGAAACTGAACATTATAAAATAGTCCCTCTTTTCCCATGTACCATAGCCACACAGGCTTTAGCCCCTTCCTCTCCTTCAGCAAGACAAAAAGGCACCTTTTACATCTAATTAGGAAACAGCTAAACTCCACCCCAAATTTATGTTATACTGTACACAATAGGCTTGGAGAGCTGACAGCTGTTCAAATACAGGTATCAGGCAAAGCGCCTCTATGCTATGATGAATATATGTAACTATGTGTGTTTATGGTAGAATAATTTATAGTCCTTTGGTTATATACCCAATAATGGGATTGCTGAGTAAAAATGGTCATTCTGTTTAAGTTCTTTGAGAAATCGCCAAACTGTTTTCCACAATGGCTAAACCAGTTTAAAAATTCCACCAGCAGTGTGCAAGCATTCCCTTTTCTCTACAACCTCATCAGCATCTGTTGTTTTTCAAATTTTAAAAATTATGTTGGTGCAAAAGTAATTGCGGTTTTGCCAAAATGCAATTACTTTTGCACCAACCTAATTTCTGATTGGCGTGAAATGGTATCTCATTGTGGTTTTGATTTGCACTTCTCTGATAATTAATGATGTTGAGTATTTTTTCATATGCTTGTTGGCCAAATGTGTGTCTTCTTTTGAAAAATGTCTATTAATGTCCTTTGCCCACTTTTTAATGGAGATGTTTGTTTTTTGCTTGTAAATTTCGTGTTTATAGATTCTTGTTATTAGACCTTGTCAGATACACAGTTTGCAAACATTTTCTCCCATTCTGTAGGTTGTCTGTTTACTCTGTTGATAGTTTCTTTTGCTGTGCAAAAGCTCTTTAGTTTAATTAGGTTTCATTTGTCAATTTTTGTTTTTGTTGCAACTGCTTTTGGCATCTTTGTCATGAAGTCTTTGCCAGGTCCTATATCCAGAATGGTATTTCCTAGGTTATCTTCCAAGGTTTTTATAGTTTTTGGTTTTACTTTTAAGGGTTGTATTAAAATCCATCTTGAGTTAATTTTCATATGTGGTGTAAGAAAGGGATACAGTTTCAATGTTCTGCATATGGCTAGCCAGCTATCCCAGCACCATTTACCGAATAGGGAGTCCTTTACCTGTTGCTCATTTTTGTCAGCTTTGTCAAAGATCAGATGGTTGTAGTTGTGTGGCCTTATTTATGGGCTTTCTGCTATGTTCCATTGGCCTAAATGCCTGCTTTTGTACCAGTACCATGCTGTTTTTATTACTGTAGCCTTGTAGGATAGTTTGAAGTTGGGTAATGTGATTCCTCCACCTTTGTTGTTTTTGTTAAGGATTGTATTGCATTCTGAGAAGAATGTCATTGGTATTTTAATAGGAATATCATTAAATCTTAAATTGCTTTGGGTACTATGGCCATTTTAATGATATTGATTTCTCCTATCCACAAGCATGATACGTTTTTCCATTTCTTTGTGTCATCTCTGATTTCTTTGAGCAGTGTTTTGTAATTCTCATTGAAGAGGTCTTTTACTTTCATGGTTAGCTGTATTCCTAGGTATTTTATTCTTTTTGTGGCTATTGTGAATGAAATAGCACTCTTGATTTGGCACTCAGCTTGGGTGGTGTTGGTGTTTTGAAATGCTACTGATTTTTTTACATTAATTTTGTATTTTGAGACTTCGCTGAAGTTGTGTATCAGATCAAGGAGCTTTTGGCCAGATACTATGAGGTTTTCTAGGTATAGAATCATATCATCTACAAACAGGAATAGTTTGACTTCCTCTCTCCCTATTTGATTGCCTTTTATTTCTTTCTCTTGCCTGATTTCTTTGGTTAGGGCCCCCAGTACGATGTTGAGTAGGAGTGGTGAGAGAAGACATCTTTGTCTTGTGCTGATTTTCAAGGGGAATGCTTCCAGCTTTTGTCCATTCAGTATGATGTGTGCTATGGGTTTGTCATAGATTACTCTCATTATTTTAAATCATGTTCCTTTAACGCCTAGTTTGTTGAGGGTTTTTTAACATGAAGGGATGTTGAATTTTAATGAAAGCCTTTTCTGCATCTATTGAGATGATAATTTTTTTGTCTTTAGTTCTGTTTATGTAGTTAATAATATGTATTGATTTACATATGTTGAAAGCACTTTGCATCCAGGGATAAAGCCTACTCAATCATGGTGGATTACGTTTTTGATGTGCTGTTTTATTTCGTTTGCTAGTCATTTGTTGAGGATTTTGCATCTATGTTCATCAAGGATATTGGCCTTAAGTTTTCTTTTTTTGTTGTGTCTCTTCCAGGTTTTGGTATTAGGATGATACTGGCTGAATAGAATGAGGTAAAAGGGAGTCTCTCCTCCTCAATTTTATGAAATAGTTTCAGTAGGAATTGTACCAGCTCTTCCTTATAAATCTGGTAGAATTTGGCTATGAATCCATCTAGCCCTTGGCTTTTTCTGGTTAGTAGGCTATTTATTACTGATTCAATTTCAAAACTCATTACTGTTCTGTTCAGGGATTCAATTTCTTCCTGGTTCAATCTTGGGAAGTTGTATGTTTTCAGGAATTTATCTATTTCTTCTATGTTTTCAAGCTTGTGTGCATAGAGGTGTTCATCATATTCTCTAATTTTTTTTGTTTTGTATTTCTGGGGGTCAGTGGTAACATCCCTTTTGCCATTCTTATTGTGTTTCTTTGGATCTTCTCTCTTTTTCTCTTCTTTAGTCTATCTAGCAGTCTAACTATCTGATTAATTCTATCAAAGAAAGCACTCCTGGATTCATTGATGTTTTGCATGGTTTTTCACATCTCAATATCCTTCAGTTCAGGTCTTATTTTGGTTATTTCTTGTCTTCTACTAGATTTGGGGTTAGTTTGCTCTTGTTTCTTTGGTTCCTCTAGATGTGGTGTTACAGGAACCAAATAAACAAGAGCAAACTAACCCCAAACCTAGTAGAAAACAAGAAATCAATTAACAAATCTTGTTAAAGTAAGATAATTGTAGTTTTTGCATGCAGACATTTAGTGCTATACACTTTCCTCTTAACAGTACTTTGGCTGTGTCCCAGCGATTCTGGCATGTTGTATCTTGGTTCATTAGTTTCAAAGAATTTCTTGATTTCTGCCTTAATGTCATTATTTTCTCAGAAGTGATTCAGGAGGAGGTTAATATCCACACAATTGTATAGTTTTGAGTAATTTTCTTAGCATTGATTCCTATTTTTATTGCACTCTGGTCCAAGAGTGTGGCTAGTATAATTTTGTTTTTTTTTCTTGAAGTTTGTTTTATGCCCAATTTTGTGCTCAATTTTACAGTATGCGCTTTGTCAGATGAGAAGAATGTATATTCTGTTGTTCTTAGGTGGAGAGCTCTGTAGATGTCTGTTAGGTCCATTTTCTCAAGTGTTAAGATTAGGTCCTGCATATATTTGTCAGTTTTCTGCCTCAATGATGTTTCTAATACTGCCAATGGGATGTTGAAATCTTCCCCTATTATTGTGTGAAAGTCCAAGTTTCTTTGAATGTCTCTAATAACTTTCTTTATGAATCTGGGTGCTTCTGTATTGGGTGCATATATGTTTAGTAGTTAGGTCTTCTTTATGAATGGAACCCCTTACTGTTACGTAATGCCCTTTGTCTTTTTTTGATCTTTGTTGGTTCAAAGTCTGTTTTGTTTGAAATTAGGATTGTGACCCCAGCTTTTTTCTGTTTTTCATTTGTTTGGTAAATTTTTCTCCTTCTCTTTATTTTGAGCCTATAGGTGTCATTGCATGTGAGATAGGTCTCTTAAACACAACATACTGCTGGGTCTTGCCACACTGTGCCATTTAATTGGGGTATTTATCCAATTTATATTCAAAGTTAGTATTGATATGTGTAAATTTGGTCCTGTCATCATGATATTAGCCGGTTATCACGCAAAGTTGTTTGTGTGGTTGCTTTATAGTATCACTGGTCTGCGTACTTCAGTGTGTTTCTAGAGTGGCTGGTAATGGTCTTTTCTTTCCGTATTTAGTGCTTCCTTCAGGAGCTCTTATATTGCAGGTCTGGTCATAACAAATTCCCTTAGTATTTGCTTGTCTAAAAAGGATCTTATTTCTCTTTCGTTTATAAAGCTTAGTTAATCCAAATGTGAAATTCTTGGTTAAAAATTCTTTTATTTAAGAATGCTGTGTATAGGTCTCCAAGCTCTTCTGGCTTGTAGGGTTCCTGATTATATGTCTGTTGTTAGCTTGATGATGTTCCCTTTGTAAGTGACCTGCACTTAAAAAAAAAAAATTCAACTTTGGAGAATCTGATAACTATGTGTCTTGGGGTGGTCTTTTTGTGTAGTATTTTTCTGGGGTTTTCTGCATTTTCTGAATTTGAATGTATGCCTCTCTGGTGAAGTTGAGAAAATTTTCATGAACAATATCCTGAAATGTGTTTTTCAAGTTTCTTGGTTTCTCTCTCTGTCCCTCAGGCAACCCAGGAGTCATAGATTGGTTATGTTTTCATAATCATATACTTCACAGAAGTTTTGCTCATTCGTTATTGTTTTTTTCTTTATTTCCTTCTGACTGAGTTATTTCAGAGAGCCAGTCTTCAAACTCTGATATTCTTTCCTCAGCATGGTCAACTCTGCTGTTAGTACTTACAATTGCATTATGAAATTCCTGTAGAGTATTTTTCAGCTCTAACAGCTCAGTTTCATTCTTTCTTATAATTGCTATTTTGTCCATCGGTTCCTGTGTCTTTCTTTGTAATCCTTAGATTCTTTGAATTGGGTTTCAATTTTCTCCTGTATTTCAATGATCTTCATTCCTAACCACATTCTGAATTCTATTTCTGTCATTTTAGCTATCAGCCTGGTTAGGAACCATTGCTAGGAAACTAGTGCTGTCCTTTTGAGGTAAGAAACACTCTGGATTTTTGAGTTTCCAGATTTCTTGTGCTAGTTCTTTCTCATCTTTTTTGGCTAATGTTTCTTCAATCTTTAAAGCTACTGATCTTTGGGTCAGTAGCTTTATCATGATGACAGGACCAAATTTACACATATCAATAATAACTTTGAATATAAATTGGATAAATACCCCAATTAAATGGCACAGTGTGGCAAGACCCAGCAGTATGTTGTATTCAAGAGACAGAGGGAGAAACCAAGCAACTTGAAAAACACATTTCAATGGTCTTGGGGGTTTGATTGTGGTATAATGTCGGTTCAGTTGATTGGCTTTGTTTCTGGAGGATTTTAGTGGGGGCAAG
Source organism: Nomascus leucogenys (assembly GCF_006542625.1). Lineage (NCBI taxonomy): Eukaryota > Metazoa > Chordata > Mammalia > Primates > Hylobatidae > Nomascus > Nomascus leucogenys. Next base: position 56,175,090 of record NC_044406.1, read on the forward strand.
GCTCATTTCAGGACTCGTAAACTGCATGTTCTAACTCTGGAGGGCTGGTGTCAGGCCCCTAGCTTTGTTCTGTTTCTCCCTGGTGTTAAGGAACCTGCAGCACTGAAGGGGCCAAGTTGTTCCTGACTGCTGGCCACAACACTCCAATGGGTGGTGCCAGCCACTGTGCTTCTTAGGGTGCTGGCAGCGGGATCCATCCTCATTTGCACATGCCACCAGCAGTGGCAGCACTGTGGGTTGCATGCTTCTGAGCTGCAGCAGGGTTCTGGTAGATGCAGGGGTGCCAGCTTCCATGCTGGCATTCACAACAGCAGTGGCAACAGCATGGCATGGGAGAGGGGAGGGGCTCCACCAGCATTCCGGCACACATTTGCATTGGCAGTGGTGTTAGCATCGGGCAGGGTGCTGTTAGGCACATGACTGAGTGTGCCCTCCATGTGTACATTCACATGGGTGGCAGCTGCTGCTGGGGATGGGGGTGGGTCCACTGGTGTCCCTGCATGGTTTCTTGCCAGCAGTGCAGGTTCTTGGTGCTGGCCAGCATGTGGCTGATGGTCTCCATGCCTGTGAATGTTCCAACAGCAACGGCAGTACAGTTGGGGAGTTGCCGTGGAAGAGTGCATACTTGCAAAGTGGCTCAGGGAAGGCTGTGGTGAGGGGAGGGCCTGGGTTGGCTGGTGTGCATCTGCAGGTGCACTCTACTAGAGCTCTTCACTGGTCCAGTATGGTCTGTTACATCAGGCAATATGATGTGGGCCCCCAGGTGGTACCCCACTTGGTCATCCAAGGCTGCACTGCCAGCAGGTATGGCCAGGCTGGGGCCCAGGGAGAGGCCAGCAGACTGAGCGTTGCCCAGGTCAGACCAGCCTCGTCTTGTGCAAAACCGCCTTGAAGAGTTCAGGTCCAACAGGTGCCCTAGGACTAAAGTCTCCTATGGGAGAGAGTCAAGCCTAGAGAGTAGGCACCCCGGCCATGCTTTACTAGAGATGCTTTCACACCAAAACCTCTGGGCTTCGCACCTGCTGGATTTCTGCCCGTACCAATTATTTAAGCAGCTTTCCCTGCCAGCTCCAGTTTCCTTGGGGATTATGGAGTCTCTTGCTGGCAGGACCACGGACCTCTGGAATCCTGTCAGCAAGAGTCTCCACATCCCCCAGGGACACTGGCAGTTTGGTGCCAGTGGTTGCTCCACATGGCAGGTTGCTTCTTGTCTTCTCAACTCACTTCTTCCCAGGAGTCACTGGGGGCTAGAAATGAGTCCCAGTGAGTGGTGGTAGCATTGTTCAGGGTTCCTAGTTTCCCCTGACTTCAGCCCAGCATCTGTGTCTTCCCTCAGTCCACTGTCCATGCCACCCTTCTGAAGATCTGCTAGGAGTGCTCCAGTCTTCCTGTTGTCATGGTCTCTCAGTGGCAGATGTTGCTTGCAGCTGTGTCTAGTCAGCCATCTTGACTCCTATCTCCTGCAATATTTTTTTATTTTATTTGTCTTGACTCTTTGAATTTAAATAAGTTTACTAACATACAACCTCCAATTCTTTATCACTGCCACAAGAATACTGTGAGAGGTTTTATAACATTTCTTAATAAAGTTCATGTGCTATCTTTCTGTGCTCTTCCCCTCATCCACCACTCAAGTAAAATTAGACTCTGTCAAAATTATGAAATGAGGTGAGTTTGAGTTGACTTTTCATTAATTAATCCATAATGGTGCATGTTATGTACCACTCCATATCTAAGTTTTCATTAAGCTCTTCACAGGGATTAATTTATCTTAAGAAATGAATTAGATTCTCCTTTGTCTGATGAATAGCATGGTTGTGAGAGAAAACTGCATGGCAAGGGAAAAAAGCAGTAAAGATATAAATGATGGCACCTTTGTGTGCCTTTGGGATAAAATGGAAAGGTTCATGGTATCATGCAAAAAAAATGCAGAATTTGTAGTCACAGAACCCAATATTTGAAATACAGTATTAGGCAAGAGAAAATAAGGGTATCAGTGTCCAATTTGCCATGCTTTTCTAATGATTAGAAGCCACAAGTCAAATTAGAAGGATTAGCTTTCCATAGGATTTGACACTTAGTGTTTCACTATTTTATTATTGAATGGTGGGAGAAATGGCCAGAAAATATGAAGGTAAAATGTATAGATTAGAAGAACATAACATACATATCCGTTATTATAATACATAGGCATTATTTAGATATTTATTAAATTACATGTGAAAAAAGGTATAAATCAGTTCCAATTTTGCATACTAACTGGATATTTGGTGGTACTAATAAAGTACTTTTTATTTTAGGTGCAAAAATAGTATTGTGACTGGGTTTTAAAAATACATCTCAACTGTATAACATATATCTAAGTATATGTAGACTGAAGACTTTACAGATGGGAAAGGGAGTAGATAGTGTGTAAGTGGCGAAGGATTTGCCATAGAGTGACGGTTTTTAATGCTGGAGAATGGACACCTGAGTTCATTTTATGTTCATCTGTCCACATTTGTGTAGGTTAAAAGTTTTCCGTAATGAACAAGTAAAATAAGTATTTTCCCCAAAAAGCGGGAGAAGAAGACAACATTGTAAATCATATCCTAAGAAGTTATGATATATTCAAAAGCCACAAGTCCATATAAAGGCAGAAAGGATTGAAAGAGTAGCACAAACACTTAAGAGTTTGTGTAAAAGAAGCAGTAGAGGCCAAAGAAAACTTTTGTTTTCTTTGCCACAGATTTTGCTGAGGCCAGGCTCTTACTGATATGGTAATCATCATGTATGTCATACAAGGTAAAATTTCGTTGTATTTAATGTCAGTTTCACACACTTATTTTGAATTCTAACTCTTCATTAACCCTTTCCAATCTTTTTTCTGGTTCATATCTATAATCATTTATATGTTTGTTTGTGGCTTTGCTTGATCTTTGTAGTTGACTATCCAACAGTATATTTTCCCCTGACTTTGAAAGATTTCCACCTCATCTGGTGATTTTTTAATATTTTGGAATATGTTTGCTGATCTAAAACGCCTTTTTTGTTTCTTCAAGACATACATATTGTAGAATATAATATAAAAATCTCTTACCTTATGTTTTGTTATTTTCATCATGTACATTTTAACTCTCTTCAGAAGAAAAAAATCATTAAAATAATGTTGGATATTATGCAGAATTGACCAGAAACACAGCTGAGATGTTTATTTTAATTACAACAAGTCTCAGTTGTCAAACAGTCAAATAGATGACTACTTAATTGATCCAAATTGCTTGTTCAGATAAAAGCAAAAACTAACAAGAAGACACCTTGATTCAGATCAGTCATTCTAATGACTGAAACGAAGCTCTACAGTGATTCAGATTTAAGAAATTAACTGCTACTGAGCTGAAAAGAAGTAAATCACTTATGAGGAATGCACACTTTATATATGACATATTTTAGAAATCATAGTAGGAGGGAGTTAAGACAATAACACACAGTGCCATTTACAAAGCATTGTCACATGTAGTCATATTTAGTCTTCACAACAACCATGTTAGATACCATTGTCCTAATTTTATGTTGAGAAATTGTTTCTCAAAGTAATGCTGTTTAAGTGCCTTACCCAGTGGTATACATCTAATGAGTGCTGCAATTCCAACTAAAGCCAAGATCTGAATCCAGGGTTTTTTTCAGTGTTCTCAGTTGCCATCCACAGACATCAACTCATAACTTTTGTAAAGCTACATTATTCCTAAAAATTAACTCTAACTAAATTAATTTGTATTTTGAAACATATAGTATGGTTTTAATAGTTATTACTGAAAGAGCCATCACAAATTAGTAGAAATTTATTCTAAAATTACAGCTCTCCTGGTAATTTTAGTGGAAGTCTCTCAAATTCAATTTTTCGAATATTTTTGAACTAAATTAAAAGAAGTTTGAGCAAGCCTTCCTGGCAAAGGATTTTACCTTATCAGATGCAGACCCCTTTCTTCTCTAATGCATCAGGAAACTAGATATTTTTGACAGATTGGGTCTATTTAGCTATCCCGATATAAGCTTTCTGCAGCAAGATTTTTTTTTTAGTTTCAATTTTTCATGGATACTCTCATTGTTTTTTAACAATTTATGCAGAGTCCTTTGTTTTTTTATTTCCTTGTTCATCCACTATCATAAATCTTTTTCACACATGATTATAATCACTGTTTTGATTATTTGCACCCCTGAGCTTTTTGCAACATATTCTGCTGTATATTTCAAGAATTCAGAATTTTCTACGTATGTTCATTTCATGAATTTCATTAACTATAGCTTTTTCAAGGATGAAACATTAATTTCTCTTAAATGTACATGAAGCTATAAATGGTGATTATATCTTCATGAGTTAAATAGTATATTTAGGGGAGATGTTTAGGAACCAGAAACACTACCCATATGCCCAAGCAACAACAGCCCCTGGCATAGCCTCCCTGACCGGTCTACCAGTGGGGTGATTAGCACCCCACTTGTAACCTACCCTCTGTGTATTAATGTCCCAGGAATTCCCTTCTCAAATGGCCCTAAGTCCACTTCTAGGGTTGTGTGGGCTTCCTCCTTGGCCCATCATGCTCAGTGCAGACCTACCCCAGGTGTACATACCCCTAGGCTCAATGGCTAACCAAGTGGCAAATGTTAGTGGGAAAGTGTAAATAAAATTTTAATTTATATATAGTAGTGTTCATATGAGTGCAAGGCCCTTCCCAGAGTTGGAGGATGCAAAGGGGGAAGAAGAGATGGGGAGAGGACCAGTAGCATCCGCCTAAAGATGTTCTTTTTTCTATGCTGCTGCCTTCTAACTGAGAAGTGCAAAGAGTGTAAGAGATCACAATTTGAACCTACACTTCAAGGTGATTAGGAAGTTATTTTTTCAAGGTAGGAGCGTAGAACACATTTTATTTAGCATATTATTAGCAGTATCTATAACTTTTAAAAACATAAATTTATGGTATGTGGGTCTTTATTTATTCTCTTGTTACAATGCCCGCAAGTATTATAGGTGGCCCAAACAGGAGTGACATTGTCAGACAGAGAATTTGTACTTGCTTTGTGAGCATACACCAAAGAACATATTGAATATGCATCATAATGTCAGAAGTATATCTCATGAAGGTTATCAGAGCCTTGATTTGTACTTACATTTAAATCTCTTTCCAGCTTTCCTCTCATAGATATCCTAAAAGTAATATAGCATATTAGGAAATTCTCATTTAAAGTAATATTAAGAGTTCAAATCCTCAATATTCCTGAAGGGAAAATTCAGAGTAATTCAATCTAAAGTTACCCATTCATTCAATAAACATAAAGCAATCATCTGCTATATAAATAGAAGACCTTTTTGAAAGATTTGTTAAGGATAAAAAGTAATATAGCCAGGCACAGTGGCTCACACCTGTAATCTCAGCACTTTTGGAGGCAGAGACAGGAGGATCACTTGAGGCCAGAAACTCAAAACTAGCCTGGGTAACATAAAGATCCCATCTTTACAAAATAAGTAAATAAATAAATATGAATTAGGCATAATTCTCATTTTTGTCTGATAATGAAGATAAGCATGTTAATTGATGTAATATAGGGCAATAAATGGTATGACCAATGGCCATGAGAAATAGAGTCTGCAATCTTGCAGGACAGTTCAAAGCTGTCCATGCCTAGAGTCTGGCATTTACCTGAAGGGAATAAAGTTTCACTAACCAAGACAGGAAATGCAAAAGAAGCAGTTGGTTTAGGAGAAAATATAAAGTTTTAATCATATAGAGACAGTTGTTTCTTTGGGACCCCCGGAAGAAATAATACAAGTTTATTGAACAGATATGTCTCATAAATCTCTCAACTTATTTTCTACAAGTACTCCATTATGCAGCATAAAAAATCACTAAAGCTAAACTGGTAGGCAGGCAGCCTCTCCTTCATTTTGGGATACCAGAAGTACAAATTTAATTAGAGAAAAGATGATCATGTAACCATTGAAAAGACAATGTACAAAACTAACACTAATCACACAGGACCGGAAAACAATTTAGACCATACATTGACAAACAAATATCTGTGAGACTGCCAAGAGTGAATCTACTTTAGGACTTCAGGCTAAGATGGTCTAACCTGCAAAAGCCATGCACCTTGCTGTGCTGTCTACAGAAAGCAACTGGAAAAAGGGCTCTGATATTACTTCAGAAAAACCCTTTATGCTCCTGATTAGCATATTTTGAGTTTGAATAATAATTTCAGATGGGAAAAGCAGTAGAACAGGTGTCCTTTCCCTTGTAAAGTGAGTGCGTCTTTCATAACTTTCTGCTCACAAAGTCAAGTATCAAGCAAAATTATTGAGCTGATGTGCTTCTAGTTCTGGCCCGTATTTCCAGCTGCAAGCAAGTCTGCCAATCAGTGTCAGATTTGTCAAGAAATTTTATGACATGAATGCCTGGAATGAGTCCAGTGATTACGTTCTCACAGACTATTGAGAATCTGTCAGGGAAATGACACTACAGGAGTTGCCACAGAGACTTACAGTCTGCTTGATATCCAAGGCAGTGAACTCAGAGGGAAGATGAGAATATCTCCACATCCTGCAATCAATTGGCTGAGTTAATGTGTGTGTTTATTACATTTACAATACTTTTAGATAAAGGAAAAAACAATAAAATTGGAAGGAATCCAAAGCCTCAATTAGTTTTCCAGTGCAAACTTCCTTATCTTGAATTCCAGTTACATTAATATGTCTCTTGTATAGGGAAGGTGATTGAATGAGTCAAGATAGGCAAGTTTGTTTTCCAGAAGGTAACAATCCCCAAATATCAATGACTTAAAATAATAATAGATCATTTGTACAGTGGGTTCTGTAGAATAACAAGTTGCTCAAATCTGGAGTCAAATAAAAAGAGACAATGGATCTCAGGAAGAATTTGGCATAAAGGAGATTTCCATAGGGATGAACATTGAGCACAAGCTTGGAAGAAAGGAGCAGTGTCTTCACACTTGTCCCAGAGTCACTCCCATCTGTTCTGCAAATCCCACTCCTTTATCACTCATGTTGAATATTCCAAAAGATCTGAAGATTAGAGCTGAAGTGATTTCTGACATCACTGCATTTTGTTTAATTTTTCTATCAAATTTTATTTTTCTATTAATGCTTTCAGCATAAGGAAAGAAAGGTCTCCAGTTTAAATTAATACAGGGCTTATATTATTAACAAAAATACATTTATATTAATCAAAGAGCATTTAAAATTATAATTGCAGTGGTTTGCTAAGAGGCCAAAAATAATGAGTAGTTTAAATATGGATTTATTTAGAGATCCTTGCTCAGTTTCATAAATTTTGAGCTATGTTAAATTTTAGAAAGGACTTAAAAAAAAATCTCCGGCACATGAGCTAGTCTGCAAAAAATATATATAGTTTTAAATAGTAAATTTATATATTTTATATAATGGCACTTGAAAATCTCTTCTAATGTAAGTTTAAAGGAGGAGTAATATAATTGAGTTTAAATATTATCAATAGTTAACACATTGTCTTTGAGCTTAATATTACCCAAGCCCATCTGGTTACTTTAACTGGAATTGCATCACATTTTGGAGGAAAAAACTGAATATAGATGCAATGTTAGAGGTTACAGAAAGTCCCAGGAGAAGCCAGGAGTGGCTTCTGACATGCTGTTACAGGTTTAAACCCTTGTATCTGAGTTTCATACAATTATCATCTTAGGTTCAGTGCTCTGATAGTGCAAGAGTTCTTGAAAGTAGGAAATGTTGGCCGGGCACGGTGGCTCACCCCTGTAATCCCAGCACTTTGGGAAGCCAAGACGGGTGGATCACCTGAGGTCAGGAGTTTGAGACCAGCCTGGCCAACATGGTGAAACCCCATCTCCACTAAAAATACAAAATGAGCCAGGCGTGGTGGCACATGCCTGTAATCTCAGCTACTCGGGAGGCTGAGGCAGGAGAATTGCTTGAACCCGGGAGGCGGAGGTTGCAGTGAGCCGAGATTGTACTCCAGCCTGGGCAAAAAAGAGTGAAACTCTGTCTCCAAAAAAAAAAAAAAAAAAAGAAAGAAAGAAAGACAGAAAGTAGGAAATGTTTTTGTTAAATTTCCCTGAGTTTCATTATTAAAAGGTTTTTTTTTTTTTGTCTTTCCAGCCATCGTGCTCCAAAGTATCTGAGAAACCCTGCAGCTGTGATTCTATTAAGGCACACTTGTTTTCTGCTTTTTTTTCCCTCCATATAATCCTGATAACACTTATTCCTGGTGATTAAAATTGTAACATTCATTTATGTCTGAGTACAACAAGTTGCATTTCTTAAGAGGAATCAGAACAATATAAAGAGCCTGCTGGGTCTAGTTAAGATCCTTTCTATTTTGTGGCCCTCCAATGCAATCTCCTTTCCAGTCTTCCCTCCTCCTCCCCGCCCCACGTAGTTAGTTGCTGCTCCCTCAGTCTTCATTGCACTCTGAAATATTTGCTCCGAAACTTCCTCAGCCAAATATACACAGGCCATCTTATCCAGACAATATACTCCTTTAGGACAAGGTCTATGACTGCTTATGAGCATACACTCAGGTCAGTGTACTGAATGAAGTAAAGAATAAATTAAATTCACTGAGGGAACAACCAGCTCGCTTCAGACTGTGTCTAGATTCTGGTTCTGCCTTTGCTACCATTTCCACATTTATAAGAAAGCAAGAGAAGGTTTTCTGTTTCTTTAACGGCTGATCCTTTTGGTGATCTCTGCAGAATTAGAGGAATACCTATCTCCAGTTTTTTTTTTTTTTTTGCTCCAAATGTCTATACCCTTGAAAACTGAGACTGTGTTCTCACGTCCACTTTAAGGCCCTTTTAAAAAGCTAAAACTATAATATTTATTTAATAGAAAGTATTTGGACACCTTTGTTAATACAGCATTTGTTTATACATAACACTGCTTTGAAATTCCACTTTCTTGATCAAGGCTAGGAAGTCAAATTACTCAGAAAGCACATGGCCCATTAGTAAGAATTAGACATGGTACTTAAAATAACAAATCGCCCTCTTCTCTTTTTAAAATCAGAAAGTAGCATATAATTTTTAAAGCTCATAACAATCTATCATCTAATAAATAATTTTTGAGGAACCACTAGTGACTACTTATCAAGGTGCTGTGCTCATGGAGGAAAATGCCACACAAATAAGATACGACTCTTGTCACAATGGCAAGTAAAATTAATGCTTAAAGCACTGATTCTTGCAGCCTGAATTTGCAGTATTCAAATCACTCATTGATTCATGGAAATGTCACTAACATCCCAGCGAATGCACAAGGTAAACTGGGGGAATTATCATTTTCTCATCCATCTGAAATAATACAATCTCCATAGCTACAGATTCTTTCTCTGACTTGTTTGCAGCTGTGTCTCCTGTGCCCAGGGCAGTGCTTGGCACAGAGCAACCTAATAAATGTCTGTTGAAGGAAATAATTAATTCACTCATTAAATACTTCAGTTCACCTAGCGTTAGAAACCTGTCGCAGATTCTCTGACAATTTGTAAGATGAACACACTTGGTCATTGTGCACTGGAGACTGTATTCATGAGGTTAAGAGCACAGACTGAAGTCATATTCCTTGAGTTTGAATTATACCCCAAATGCACTAGCTGTGTGGCCCTGGATAAGTTTCATAGCATCTTTGACGTTCAGTTTGTACATTTGCCGTCAAAGAGTAAACAGTCATAATATAATCCTCATAGTATTGTGTGAAGGTTAAATTATCTAATCCATGTTCAGTGCGAAGCACAATGCATGGGACATGATAAACAACTGTCCTTGTTTGTGATACTCTTTTCATCATCGAATAACATTCGACTCATCTTAATTAACTAATCTCAAAAACCATGTGAAACTACCCTGGAAGATGAACATTTCAAATGTGATGTCTAGGACATAGCGAAGTGCTTAAGGCACAGCAAATTACAATCCAATTCACTATAAGAACAAAGAAACCTCAGGAAATTTGATTGTCAGTAGTTGTAGCCCTGCAGCAGGAAACTCCCTCTTTATCTTCTTTGCATTGCTTTCCCAGCAAATATTTTACAGTCAGACAGACAGCATCAAGTTATTCTCCTTTTCTAAGAAGTGTGGATGAAAACAGTTTTAGTGAGACAATAAAAAGAAACCATAGAAAGGTGGTCATGAAGCACCTACCTAGAGGGTAACAGAAAACAAAGAGCAGAGCCCAGCAGGGAGAACCTCATGACAATGCTGCAGGTGATTTTTTTCAATCAGTATTGTTGGGGGACTTCTCTCTTTCTCAGACCTAAGTTGCCAACAAAAACTGAGAGGAAGAAAACTGAAAGGAAATAACATACCTGTGAACTAGACAAAACAGTTTCTTCATTGATGCCCATTAGAAGAGATTAAATTAATTTTTTCTAGTGGGAAATCTTTCCAACGTGTTCTCTTGTCTCTTTTGGGAAAAAAATAATTAAACGAGTTTTCAAATTGATGTATATTTTACAATAATGGTTACAGTTTCTATAATAGATTTTTGCAATATCATTAAATGTTTATGAAATGTAAACTGACAGCAGGAATAAAAGGATTAAAGTGGCAGGATGTCACAGACTGCCATGTTACAGATGCACAGTTTCAGGAGACAGACCACATTGCCTGCTGATGGAATGTTGCCATTATCAAACTGAGAAACTGCTGCCACAGGCCTAAAGTTCCTCCTTCTCCCCGTCTGCCAAGAGGCAAATCCAACAAATTTTGATGTGAGCACAACATGAAGGGATAAAGTTCAGTCATTTATTGAAAGGACAAAATAGCTGCTTTACTTTCTTCACTCACCGAAAGTCAGAAATGGATTTTGTGCCAACATTAGAAATCAATACTGATGATATTTGGAGATTAAATTTCTCAGCACATGTTTTCAACAGAAGTACTAAGGCCAATGTTACATTCAAATTCATGTTGGAGATTTGGCACTCCACCTACCTAAATGCCCCACTCATAATTTTAAATACTCCCTCAGTGTCCATAGTAAGCCTGTGGCATGTAGGCTTTTAAATAGATGCAAATGGTATATTTCTCAAATTTTGAGTGAAAATAATGTACTGAGAAGTTATATGGCTTCCACTTCCTTTCCTACCGAGCTTGCAATTGACTTCTCCCATATCCCTTACCTCATTGTGCTTGCCAGAGACACAGATGCGTAGCCATCAACTGGCTGCTCAAGATTTAGCTATTGTAGTAGACTAGGATACATATGATCCATGCAACCTATGAAAGGGGACTAAGCTTGCTTTTGCCACTATTCAGTCACTCTCTGCACATTATTCAGGTACCCAACCACCACCAAGAGAACAAATCCTGCACCATGCTATTCCTCCAAATTGTGCATCCTCTCCTCCCCCAATTCTACATTTACCCTATCCAAACATTCTTTTCTAAGTGGATCTCTTCCTCTTCTCCAAATAAGACTTCTCCCATTTTGTCTCTGCTTATTTACCAAGTATCCTAGAATTGTTGTATGCAATGATTTTTATTTTTTTATTATTGTTATACTTTAGGTTTTAGGGTACATGTGCACAATGTGCAGGTTTGTTACATATGTATCCATGTGCCATGTTGGTTTGCTGCACCCATTAACTCGTCATTTAGCGTTAGGTATATCTCCTAAAGTATCAATGGTTAAAAACCTCAGAGGTCTAATTGCTGTGTAAGAAGACGGTCCTGAGCTACAGTGCTGGGTCCTAAAATGAAGACTTATGAAATCTCAGGTACTGAAGTCCTATGTTTAAATTATGTTTAAATGTTGAGATTCTAGGATTTCATCTGGAAAGACATGAGTCACACGTATATCTGCAGAACTTTCAAGCTGCCTGTGGGCATCACACCTCACAAAGGCCAACTATATTTGGAGTGAACTGTAAGGGAACATGGTTGGAGTATACTTGTCCATGATTCAAACTTACATTCACAAACTTTGGTTAAGTGTTCATTGTATATGTTATCTTGTGACAAAAGCTATGTGACTGAAAAACAATGGATTCTATATTTTTAGAAATCTAGTTTTAAGACAAAAATTTCAGTCTCTCTACCCTCTCTTTCCCTAAATTCTAGAGGAAAGGCAAAGCTGCATCAAATAGAAGTATTTGGCAGTACTAGAAAACAAAGAAAGAAACGACACAACATTTTCAAGTGTCAGTTTTCTTTCAAATAAATCCATAAATGTAACCTAATTCCAATAAAATCCAAACAGCTTATTTTTGTGGTACAATAAAATTAATTCTATTATTAAGGTGGAATATATAGGATCCTAAAAGAAGATAACTCTAAAGAAGATCAGACAAAATCTTAATAAAATATAAAATAATCGAAACAGGTGTTATTGGAAAATAGGCAAATAAATCAATAAAAAACAAAAGGAAAACATGTCCCAAGCATGTTTGGGAAGATGGTTGTATAGGAAGATATATCAATGGGGAAGAATAAACTAGTCAAGCAATGACACTAAGACAGTTGACTTTCCATAAATGTCAGGTAGATTAATAAGATAAATGTAAAAAAAATCAAAACTATTATAAAAAAAATGAGATCCAGTCATTTGCAACATGATGGAACTGGGGATCATTATGTTAAGTGAAGTAAGCCAGACACAGAAAAACAAACATCATATGTTGTCACTCATTTGTGGGATCTAAAAATCAAAACAATTGAACTCGTGGACATAGTGAGTAGAAGGATGGTTACCAAAGGCCAGGAATGGTAGTGGAGGCCAGGGATGGGAGGTGGGAATTGTTAATGAGGACAAAAAAAATATTTAGAAAGAATGACTAAAACCTGCTATTTGATAGCACAACAGTGTAGCTGTAGTCAATAATAACTTAATTGTACATTTTAAAATCAAAAAAGAGTGTAATTAGATTTTCTGTAATACAAAGGATAAATGCCTGAGGGGATAGATACCCCATTGTCCATGATGTGCTTATTTCACATTGTGTGCCAGTATCAAAACATCTCATGCACCTCATAAATATGTACACCTATGTACCCACAAAAATTAAAAATTAAAAAACACTGAGACAAAAAGTGAGATAACTTTATAATTTTAAGATTGAGAAATAATTTCCTAATTAAACATAAAATTATTACAATACAGAAAGATTTATGAATGTAGCTATATGAATATAAAAACCTTTCAAAATAATGAAAAATCAAAAGCTACAAAGGCAACTTATGTAAAATCTACTGCATCAAAATATATAATGTGTATATAATAAAAAAAGTTAAGACAAGTGACAGATAGGAAGAGATATGTGCAAAACATATGAAACACAAGCTATAATACAGAATACATAAAGAATATATATAGCCGGGCGCGGTGGCTCACGCCTGTAATCCCAGCACTTTGGGAGGCCGAGGCGGGCGGATCACAAGGTCAGGAGATCGAGACCATCCTGGCTAACACGGTGAAACCCCGTCTCTACTAAAAAATACAAAAAATTAGCCGGGCGTGGTGGCGGGCCCCTGTAGTCCCAGCTACTCAGGAGGCTGAGGCAGGAGAATGGCAGGGGCGGAGCTTGCAGTGAGCCGCGATTGCGCCACTGCACTCCAGCCTGGGTGACAGAGCGAGACTCTGTCTCAAAAAAAAAAAAAAAAAAAGAATATATATAAATAAGCAACAAAAAATACGGAGGAAGGACTTGAATAGGAGAAGGAAACTAAATCATGCCCCTCCCAAAAGTGACTTAATCTCCCTAGTGAGCAAGGGAACAACAACTCACAGATATTTAATTACACTAGTTAGTAGGGGCCCCCTGCAAAATGCTTTCCATTACTTGAGAAAGCAAAATAATAATAATAATAATAAAAAACTCTTTCTGGTTATTATATAAAAGAATGAATTGGAACTACAAATTTTTGCTAGAAGTCTTTTTTTTTTTTATTAAGCAAAGAAAGAATCTATAGATTACCAAGTATTTCAAATACCGGAATTTTAATAAGGAAACAAAAACTTTTGCAAATGTATATGTTTCATGTAATAATAGAAAAATTATACCAGGAACCAGAATAAATTATTAATATTGACTATGATACATGAATAACAAAGGATCAAGAGAGACAATTTGTAATATATAGACCTTTACTGTTTGAATTATCATAAGCACATTTATTATAATTGAAAAAATTTTAACCTGAACAGCAGAAAAATAAAAACAAAATGGATATGGTAAGAATTCAGATTCAAGAAAGTTAAATTTAAGTTCAGAAGCATTGGATGGGATTACTTTTATTGATAAAATATGCAATACCATGAAGACATGATGGTCAAAATTTACAAAATAATCATATATGAAACAAAGTATGTTATAAATTAAAGAAAAATTTGAAATAATACGGTAAAGAATTTTTATGGTAGTGTTTATAGTGTTTATTTTAGTGAAAAAATGTAAATAATTTTGTGGTAGAGATAATTAGTTGTTACAGATTTTATTTTGCTCTTCCATTGTGAAAGGTTTTAGCTATAAAATGAAATGATATTGTTTCTGTGAGGCCTGATAGATAAAATCCTCCCAAAAGGAATCTCTTACTATCTTAGTCACTAACTAATTAACAGAGAGAGATACAAAAACAGCCCTAATGAAATGCACACTAACACACAAAAAATAATGCACAAAAAAGCATAGTGGGAAATCAAGATCTATTAAGGTCAACAGTAAGAGCGCACTCATGTTAGAGGAAGAGTTAAAATCTATTTAGGTGGTGAGTAGGAAAAAAACATGACAGATTTTAGAAGTATGAGTCATTCAGTAATAGCCCACACTAGGCACCTTTTTGTTTTGGAATTTTGATAGGCAAATCCATTAATGAGGAACATGCCTACGCGTTCACTTGGAAAGTGAGAGCTAAAATAGGTCCTACGTACTAAATTTAAAAAAAAAAAACTATCGACTTGATCACCTTATATTATCAAAATTAAAATCCATGGTAAAGCATTTTGAAACTGTAAAAGATTGCCAATATTCTAGAGAAAAATCTCAGTGAATATATACGTATATATTTCACTAATCCAAAAAGACACAATAAACTCCTCAAAATAGAGGTTATTTTCTGTTATTTTAAAAAATTTTCAGTGTTGTTATAATCATGATTATCACTATAATTATTATTATTGATATCTTCCCTGTTTAGATGGGGAATTCATAATTTTATAAGAAGATTTTAAAATGAAATAGAGAGTAAATACTGATAGCCTATTTAGTTACCTTATAAATATTCAAAATTCATCCTTGAATATCTATCTTGTATAGATGTAATAGTTCTCGCTTAATTGAAATAATGGATTATTGGTAGTGGAAGGAGATATTAATTTTAGTTAATTGCTAAATAATTCAGGAGTTAATGACTTTATATGTAAAATAGAGATAATACCAATCTCATAGGTTATTATAAGAATTAGGATTCATACATGTAAATTTCCTGACAATATGCCTGGTAATAATGATACTCAATACTCATGCCAATTGATATATTGTCCGACCTGTTCTAAGTGCCTTTTATTTATTAATTCAATTGATGCTCATAACAACTGTATGAGGTGGGTACTATATTTAGCCCCCATTTACTGATAAGGAATTAGGTTGGTTCAAAAGTAATTGTGGTTTTTGCCACAACCTAATACATAAAGGGTGAGTAATTTGCCAGGTAAAGTGCCAAACAGGATTAGAACACTGAAAATATAGCTCCAGGGACCACATTCTTGTAATGTCTTTTAAGTACCATGTTGCAACTGCAGTAGTAATCATTAAATATTATATATTTGTATTACACTGAACCTACTGATATGGACATTGATTCATTAATTTAAAAAAAGCTTATCACACACTGACATAATCTGGCAGTGCATGGAAAATACAGTGGTGGATAAAACATAGTCTTTAACCACAGTTAGCATTAGCATCAAAGAGAAGCTAAGTAATGTCAACATTCTTTGACTATAGGTTCGATTGTTGCTCGGCAAATGTACATTCTTCTGTTTTTCATTTGGAGTGGAGTGTATTTCCCTGCCACACTGAGTTTGGATTAGTAGTATGCCTTACTTTGTCCAGTGGAAGGTTGACATATGTAGTCATGCACTTTACCATGAGAAGAACATACCCTGGGTAGACATTGGTCCAAAGAGTATATTTGGAAAAAATTCTACATGGATCACTCACATTTCTGTATTTCTTCTGAGCAAAAAGCATTGACAGCTTTGTTCTGGAATATCATTGCCTGAATGTTTGTAGAGAAAACAGCTTTGGACGTTAGAGATGGCTTTTCCCTCTGAGGCAGAGAGCAGATTTCTGACCAGAAAAATTAAGATAATGGCTCTATCTGGGGTAATGGTTGAGCAGGTTTGCTAGAAGTCCCTTTTAAAATATTTGGATTTCCTAAGCTCAGCATTCCTCAGATATGACACTGACCCACTAAGTGTAAAACATCCACCTGGTCCTGCCTCCACATAAGCTCCATAAAGTTTAAGGGGTAAAAGAAACTAAGGCAAACATGAATCTCATGCTGTCTGCTTTGGTATGAACATTTAAAAATACAATAAAATAATAGTAGTAGTAATATAAATAATAGCGTCCTTGGTCACTGCCCAAAGAGTCTCATGTTTTCTGTCAGCATCTATGAAACTGTGAGAGGAAACTTGTTAACTTAAATATAGGATAAAATTTGAGATAGTTAATAGTTAATTATAGAGGTTCAAAGTCAAGTGGAGCAGACCTAAATCTAATCCATTATTTGGAGTTAAGCTCAGCAACTTGGAGCTTTGAAACAGAGGGCAGTGAGCCCAGGTGAAACCAGTCAATCCACAGTTGATACAATGTGAAGTGAGTGAGACCAATATACTCATTGTTTTAAGCCACTAAGTTTGTGTAATATGTTATGCATAATTATTGCAGCATTAGCTGACTGATAACTTTATACTGTACCATGTGCTATAGTAAAAGTAAGTATAAGGTATAGAAATGAAATAAAATAACACGAACACTTAAGAAAGAGTTGTATGCTCTGACAAGTACTGTGGATATAAAAATAGTTATATAATTTTATTTCCTCTAACATTAACAAAAACAAATCCTGCTCATTGCTTGCTCACAAAGATTAGAAACTGTTTTTGACATTCTTTGTTATTTTTCCCATGAAACAAAAACATCTACATATTAAATTGAAATAAACAGGCTGAGATAATTTAAGTATATGTACAATTATTGTGTGTCAATCATAAATGATAAAAGACATTTCCAAAGTATAAGATGTTCCTCAAACTGAACCTATAAATCCTAAAATATGGAGGTAGTTATGGAAAAATGCTGACACTAATTTTATTATATTAAGGCTTAGAAGGAAAGTGTAATTAAACTTTGCAGGAATACAAATGATAAGGGAAGGTCTCTAGAGCAGAGTGTGCACTTCAACAAGCAAGAGTTCTTCTTCATGATATTCTACCAAAATAGGCATGGGTACAATTGAAAAGAGTTGTTGGCTCCTTCTTGCTAAAGTACCCACAGTCATGAAACACAAGTGTGTTACATTTCAATATTTCAAGCATAATGTTCAAAGAATTAGACAGGGAAAATGGCCTCCTTAGGGTAGCTTATTTGGAATATCTATTGTTTGGTTCAAATAGTGTTGGCTAATTGGACATTTGTGTTACCGCCAGTGAATTTGCCAGTTGATTACAGGAATGTTATGTGAATATGACTCGGACAAAATAAGAGACGGGAGCAATTATTCTTCTTAACTAGACCTTTTATGTGAAGCTTCCTCCTAAAACTAGTGCATCATATGCTGTTCTGTGTAAGCTCTTTTCTTTTAGGATTTCTGAACTCAATTTTGCATCTACCGTGGTTACATATACACATTATGAAACACGATTTGCTTAATGTCCTTAACAACTTAAAAAATTTAAACAGTGGTTGTCATTTTAAGAATCAGAAAATAGTATCCAATTCTGCTCATAGATGACATTCTACCCATAAATGATATTGTCAATATGGGGTTCATCGAGGATAATTTCTAGACAGTGGTTCAGATTAACCAGGAGAAATTTGAAGGCTCAACTAATGATGTATTCATGAAGGAAGTGTTCACTGAACACCTTTAGAGCTAAGTATTATAGAAAATGCTTTAAATAAAATAAATTGGTACAATCTAGTAAGTTGATTTTTTTTTCTGTAGTTGAGGGAAGCGGCATAGAGTCTACAACTGATTGCTCAAAGTTATAGAATTTGGTGGTGGGCTTGGTAACTCAGCTTCCTTCCTGTTAGTAACTGGCCCTTTTCTTTATGTTAATTCCCTCAACCGACCTGATATGTATTCTGCATTATCATATTACACCCTGAGGACATAAACAGGATGTGGCCCCTACCTTTGAAAAACTAATGATTAAATGGAATGGACTGATATGTAAACATTCAATTAAAGCATAGTCAGAGGATGATCCACCACAAGTAAAGACCACAGTCAATAGCAGTGCTTCCTTAGTGGGGCGTGTAACACCATGATGCAGGAATTAACATTATAATATTGACGGGGTGGTTGAGATAAACCTTCTGAGGTAGGTTTCAGCCTGAAATGTTTTGTGATCAGTTAAAAGCCAAAACAGAGAAAAATAAAAAAAAATCCAATCCATTAACAGGCAACTGCAGCAGAACAATTTTCAGAATTGCTAAAACACAAGAGGAAACAGAACCTTATTAGGTTCTATATTTTTAATATTACATGTGGAAACAAATGGGGATATAAAGCAAGACTTGCATGCATCAGGTTTTTAATATTGCATACATTAAAATTCTAAATTTGAGCCTATACAAGACATTGAGAACCTTTACTGTTTATATTTGATTTCTGATACAAGGAGTTAATCAATCTGAATAACATAACTATGGTGGTGGTGGTGGTGGTGGTGCTTTTAAAGCAAGGGGAGAGTGGGAGAGAGAGAAAGAGAGAGAGAGAGAGAGAGAGAAATCCTATTGGTTCTGTTTCTGTGAAAAATACTAATACACCCTTATAGGATATAATGTCAATATTTAGAAATAAACTTAAACATGCTCTTTATTACAAGTACTTTTGAAATAAAGGGAGTCATGTTAACTAAATTACCAAATATTTAGTGATGCCTAAATA
This sequence comes from Nomascus leucogenys, assembly GCF_006542625.1. Lineage (NCBI taxonomy): Eukaryota > Metazoa > Chordata > Mammalia > Primates > Hylobatidae > Nomascus > Nomascus leucogenys. The sequence continues at coordinate 56,194,248 of NC_044406.1, forward strand.
CAAAATTTTACCTGCTGGGATTAAGTGACGTAGCTAAATTTCTCCTAATCTTCCATAGACTCACAGTGTGTATAAATACTACACTGGTACTACTGTATTTTGCTGAAGGAACAATATTTTTCAGAAACATAAATATGATTGAAAAAATAGAGCTTTGTGTTTCATTATGAGTTAAATGGGAATGCTGTTGTTTACTGAGATATGGTGAGGATGAAATAAGACTGTGTATGTCCCTTGGCACAGAATGGTTGTTTAAGGTAGCTTAGCTTGCTTACTTAGCCCAGCTAAAAAACAAAACAAAACAAAAACAAAACCTTTGTTTTTTTAGGATGCAACTATCCCAATTATTAAGTGACCATTAGGAAGAGTAACAGCAATTACAGTTCTAAAAAAGGAGGTATTGATTTGTGGAAAAGGGGTGAATTAAATAGAACCATAATTCTATATAAAAATAAATTAGTCCTTAGAAAGAAATAGTGGTTAGTTTGTGAAAATACCACAACTGTGTACTAGCAGCAGTTAATTTTTAAAATGGATTATTTATAATACTACTTTAGATTTTTTAATATTCTAGTCATAATCCTAAAAGGGCATACATATATAATTGTTTTAAATGTATCCATCTATACATATCTAGAACTATACAATGTGTATTTTTATTGATATTGTAAATGATATATTTTGTTTCATTACATGAACTAAGATGTTATGGTTGTTATATATGAATTGAACTGATTACTCTAGGTTCATTTTCTAGCCTCTAGCCTTTATTTTTATATTTTATTATTTTTGATTCCAATAATGTTCCAGCAGCTCCCTAAACATACATAATTAGGTCTCTTCTTTTTCAAGAGTTAAAATTATTATTATACCTTTTGCCTTTAAATATTGACTAGAATGTCAGAACAATATTGAAAATAGCAGTGAGAATAGATGTGGTTGAATTGTTCCTTAACATTAAACCTCTAAGAATTCACTATTGAAATAATGCTTATTGTGTTAATTATTTGTATTTTACTCTGTTTATTAAGCATTTTTCTGTTAAATCACTTTTGAGTTATATCACATATCTTTTTGATCAATTTACATGATCGTAGGTTTCTTTTTTTTTATTTTTCCTATTGCTACATACTACATTAATAATTTTCATACTGTTAAACCTTTTGATAAATTCTGGAGTAAAACTTGCATAGTCATTATTTATTACAGTTTAATAAAATCATGAATATATTAAATAAATATTTTACATTTAATTTAACTTACTGAATTAAACAAAGGTTTTCCTCAAATTTGGTGTTTTTGTTGAGGATCTTTGTACCCATCTTTTTATTAGGCAGCTTTTGCTAGATTAAGTTGAGGTAAAGAGCCACCCAACATGTCGGTGGCATACATTACAAGAATTTTCTCACTCTCACCCCCAATTTACATGTTGACCACTGCAGCTCTATTCCAATGCCTTTACCATCCTGAGATGGTAAGAGATCAACCCTTATCTTTTATCTTATTAGAAATAAAAAGGGTAAAAGAGCTGATGAAATCCACCCATACTGCTAAACCTTTCGCTGGGAACTGTTATCCAGAATCACAACTACTCACATTGATCAAACCAATTACATGGCAAAGCCTGATTTTAATGAGTTGAGGAATTACACTTCTCCTACAGGGAGATATTGCATATTGTGTGATGATGGACAAGGATATATGATTCTCTTACAGGGAAGGAAAAAGTAAATAAATGGGAATAATAATACAATCCAATCTACCAAAATAATTGTAAATAAGATTGCTTAGGAATGCTTGTTTTTGGTCTTTATCTTTGTCAGGTTTCATATTTTCTCTTGCCGGATATGTTAGCCTTGTAAAATGAATTGGAAAGTTTTCTGATTATTTTCTAGAATTACACACACACACGCACACACACACACACACTACATACAGTTGATTCTCATTCTTCACAGTAGTTCATTTATATGAAGTCACCACAAATACTAAGTTATCAAATACTGAACCATTACTCCTAGCTAAGAAATGCAGGGTAAGGTTTCTGTGAGTCTCTGGTCACGATGTTTTTGTTACTCAATTGATGTGTAAATTCGTTTTGCCTGTTTTTCTTTTTAAAGTCACCTTATTCAATATATATTGTTGATTCATTAAAATTGAGTTCATGCCAACAGCACTATAGCTCATGCCTGGACAAAGTTTATCTAACATATATTTTCTCTGTAAGTGACATCACAGCCTTCTTTCACTTAGAAACACTAGACATCATTTCAGCACTATGTGTAGAGGCTACTTTAAATAGTAAAATCACCAAAAAGCACAAAAAATATGAAAAATGTGCCACTAAATATACTACAAAAGGACTTTGTTTATAGTATGAGAGCTGAAACAAGAAGGTAAGTTGAAGCTCAGCTGGGAACGTGTACATCAGATGACTCAAATATTCCACTGCTCTGTGCATATCCACAAATAACCTCAAAAATTGCACAAGTATTGATTTTGGAGTTACAAATACATTTTAGTAGTAAGCAAATTTTTAAATATGGAATCTACAAATAATGTGGATCAACTATATATATATTATATATATACACACACACGACTTTTGCTCTCACTATAGATATTCTTTTAGAAATATAATTTGTTTTAAAATTTTATTTTACTACTTGCATATTTTAACATAATTATTTAGACTTTAATTTATATCCAACTTATTTAACTATTCCCTGCTAATCCTCATTTACGTTTATTTTGAACATCTCTTGGTCCATAGGATATCTTACCAAATACTTTATTTATATGGGTGGTATTATTTCTGAACCCTTTAATTTCTGAGAATGCTTTTCTTTTGCTGTTCATGATAAATAATAACTTAGAGGCATATCAAGTTTATGAGTCACAAAATTGTTTTCTGGTGATTCATGTTCTAAGGAAGTCTGAGGCCAGCCTGTTTTGGTTTATTTCTTCTGGAGAACTACTTTTTTCCTATTTAAATTGGATGATTTTCCTCAATTTAAAAATTCATGAGACTAATTCTTTGATTTTATTTGTTTATTTAATTACACTTTCCTGACATTTACTAAAATCTCTTACTACACAGGCTGAGGTCTGCAGATTTTGAAACCTTTTTATTGAAACCTATTTTTCACTGTTGTTTCTGTTCCATCTGTTGTTTCCTTTTAAAAGAATATTTAATTCACAATTTTGATATCTCTACTTTTTGTTCTCTACAGTAATGATCTACAACATTTTCACAGCTTTGTCTCTTTCTTAAAATATCTTTCCCCAATTCGTTCCCAATATAACTGTTTAGTTCTGCTTACATTTTAATTCAGATTTTAATACTTTCAATAATTTCATTGTTTAAAAGTAAACAAGCTACATTACTTTCTGCTTCTCAGTTAACTCCCATTTTATCTTACTCTTTATTTGCATTTTGTTTTGACCTGTATGAGATCCATATAAGATCAGAATGACCTGTGTAAAATACATTTTGTCAATATCATTAAGTACACCAAACAGATATTTTCTGTAATATTTCTCTGCTTCTTGTTGCTAACTGCTTCAGAATAATTTTCTTGTCTCAAACTAAAGTGTGTGATCTTCTTTTATGTTGCAGAATCTTGTCATATGCCCAATTAGCAAGAGTTATTTTTAATTGTAAATGCAATTTTTCTATGAGCTGCACAGTTTGTGAGTAAAACTTTTTTAAAAAATTTTTGCCAAAAATTAGAGTGGTAAATCCATCTTTGTTTTATAATGGAAATGAGAATTTTTTTTTTTTTTTTTTTTTGAGACAGAGTTTCGCTGTGTCGCCCAGGCTGGAGTGCAGTGGTGCTATCTCGGCTCCCTGCAGCTTCTGCCTCCTGGTGCTATCTTGGCTCACTGCAGCTTCTGCCTCCTGGGTTCAAGTGATTCTCCTGCCTCAGCCTCCTGAGTAGCTGTCACTACAGGTGTGCACCACCACACTTGGCTAATTTTTGTATTTTTAGTAGAGATGGAATTTCGCCATGTTGGACAGGCTGGTCTCAAACTCCTGACCTCAGGTGATCCACCTGCCTCGACCTCCCAAAGTGCTGGGATTACAGGCATGAGCCACCGCACTCAGCCAAACAAGAATACTTTTGATCAAGGTATCTGTTTCTCTATTATATGTTTTCTGTCAACTTTGGGATTTTGGAGTTTATCATTTCCTTGAAACTTGGTGGCAATTGTTGGACAAAATCACTGTATGGAGGATAAAAGAAAAACCAAGGAGTGTAGATGCAAAAATAAAAAATGATTCATTGGCTGGACCAGGAAGGCAGAAGGGAGCATCCCATGGTAAATAGTGCACTACTGATTAACCAGAAGGGCTTCCTTCTATCTTTTTTGTAGGAACCAAAATTTGGTAACCAAGCTACAAGGCCCAATTAATTAAAAAAAAAAACAAAACCTTCTATTATCCTTGAATAAGCAACAATTTGTCAACAATTAAATGTGTCCAAAATAGCATGAATGGATGGGTCTTGGTTCCCCTAATATCTTGGCCATGGCAATTTGAGGGAGCAAAAGTGCCACAATCATACTTTTCTAGAAACTTCTTAGGTCTTCTGGGAAAAACATCTTCATTTTCTAATAGAAAAATAATAATCATCTTCAATTTATAACAGAAATAATTGGCATGCCTATCCTCTTTCACTTCTAATAATGCCACGTTTTGAGGGAAATACAGACCAAAAATATAGAATGAGATCTTATCATAAAGCAATGTTCCTGGGAGATGCTGTGGGTTTGAATCCAACTACCACAATAAAGTAAGTCACACAATATTTTTTGTTAACGAATGCATATAAAATGATATTTACACTATATTCTATTAATAAAGTGTGCAATAACATTATGTCTTAAAAATGTATATAATGTAAGTGAAGAATACTTTATTGCTAAAAGTTTTTTTTTTATTATTTTCTTTTTTTGAGAGCGAGTCTCGCTCCGTTGCCCAGGCCGGAGTGCAATGGCGCCATCTTGGCTGACTGCAAGCTCTGCCTCCCGGGTTCACGCCATTCTCCTGCCTCAGCCTCCCGAATAGCTGGAACTGCAGGCGCCCGCCACCACGCCCAGCTAATTTTTTTGTATTTTCAGTACAGACAGGGTTTCGCCATGTTAGCCAAGATGGTCTCGATCTCCTGACCTCGTGATCCACCCATCTCGGCCTCCAAAAGTGCTAGGATTACAGGCGTGAGCCACCGCACCCAGTCTAAAAAATTGTTAATGATCATCTGAGCCTTCAGTGAGTTGCAGTCTTTTCACTGCTGGAGGAACTTGCCTCAATGCTGATGGCTGCTGACTGATGAGAATGGCAGTTGCTGAAGGTTGTGGTGGCTGTGGCAATTTCTTAAAATAAGACAACAATGAAATCTGCTCCATTGATTGACTCTTCCTTTCACAAAATATTTCACTGGAGTGTAAGATAGTATTTCATAACATTTTACCCTCAATAGAAAGTATTTCAAAGTTGGTGTAAACCCTCTCACCCTCTGCCACTATTTTATTAATTAAGGTTATGTAATAGTATAAATCCGTTGTTGCCATTTTAACAATGTTGATACTGTCTTCACCAGGAGTAGTTTCCATCTCAAGAAACCACTTTATTTGCTCATTCATAAGAAGCAACTCATCATTGGCTCAAGTTTAATCATGAGATTGCAGCAATTCAGGCTCCGATTCTAATTCTAGTTCTCTTTGCTATTTGCACCACATCTGTAGAGACTTCCTCCACTAAAGTCTTGAACCCCTCTAGGTCATCCATGAGGGTTAAAATCAACTTCTAAACTCCTGTTAAGGTTGATATTTTGACCTTCTCACATTAATCATGAATGCTTTTAATGGCATCTGGAATGGTGACTCCTTTCTAGAAGGCTTTCAGTTTGCTTTGCCCAGATACATCATTGGAATCTCTATCTATGGCAGCTATAGCCTTGTGAAATTTATTTCTTAAATAATAAGACTTAAAAGTTGAAATTACTCCCTGATCCATGGGCTGCAGAATGGATGTTGTGTTAACAGGCAAGAAAAAACATGCATCTCTGTAAATCTCTATCAGAGTTCTTGGGTGACTAGGTGTGTTGTCAATGAACAGTAATATTTTTAAAGGAATCATTTTTTCCTAGCAGTAAGTCTCAGCAGTCAGCTTAAGATGTTCAGTAAACTGTCCAGGCACGGTGGCTCACGCATGTAAGTAATCCCAGCCTTTGGGAGGCTGAGGTGGGTGGATCGCTTGAGCTCAGGGGTTCCAGACAAGCCGGGACAACAAGATGAGACCACGTCTCTACTAAAAATACAAAAAAAAAGCTAGATGGGCATCATGGTGGTACCTGCCTGTGGTCAAAGCCACTCGGGAGGCTGAGGTGGAAGGATAGTTTGAGCCTGGGAGGTTGAGGCTGCAGTGAACTATAATTGCTCCACTGCACTCCACCCTGGGTGACAGAGGGAGACCCTGTCTCAAAAAACAAAACAAAACAAAACAAAACGATATTCGGTAAACCATGCTGTATACAGATGTTCTGTCATCCAGGCTTTGTTTTCCCCTTTACAGAGCACAGTCAGAGTAATTAGCATAGTTCTTTTTCATACTTTTAATTTAGGTTCAAGAGGACATGTGTAGGTCTGTTATGTAGGTAAACTCATGTCACAGGGGTTTTGTGTACAGATTATTTTGTCACCCAGGTAGTAAGCCAAGTACCCAATAGTTATTTTTTCTTATCCTCTCCCTCTTCCCATCCTTCTCTGTCAAATAGACCCCAACCCTCTTTGTGTCCACGTTTTCTCAACATTTAGCTCCCACTTATAAAAGAGAACATGCAGTATTTGGTTTTCTGTTCCTGCATCTGTTTGCTAAGGATAATGGTCTCAAGCACCATCCCTGTCCCTGCAAAGGACATGATCTCATTCTTTTTTACAGCCATGTAGTATTCCATGGTGTATATGTGCCACATTTTTTTATGTAGTCTGCCATTGATGGGCGTTACATTGATTCAGTGTCTGCTATTGTGAATAGTGCTGCAATGAATATACCACATCTTTATGATAGAATGATTCATATTCCTTTGGTTATATACCCAGTAATGAGATTGCTGGGTCGAAGGGTAGTTCTTCTTTTAGCTCTTTTGAGGAATTGCCACACTGCCTTCCACAATGGTTGAAATAATTTACACTCCCACTAACAGTGTGTAAGCATTCCTTTTTCTCTTCTATCTTGCCAACATCTATTATTTTTTGACTGTTTAATAATTGTCATTCTGGCTGGTGTAAAATGGTGTCTTCTTGTGGTTTTGATCTGCATTTTTCTAATGATCGGTGATATTGACCTTCTTCCCATATGCTTATTCACTGCATGGATGGCTTCTTTTGATAAGTATCTATTCGAATCCCTTGCCCACTTTTTAATGGGATTGTTAATTTTCTTCTTGTAAATTTGTTTGTTCCTTAAAGATGCTGGATATTAGACTTTTGTCAGATGCATAGTTTGCAAATATTTCCTCCCGTTCTGTATGTTGTCTGTTTACTCTGTTGATAGTTTCTTTTGCTGTGCAGAAGCATTTTAGTTTAATTAGATCCCACTTGTCAATTTCTGTTTTTGGTGCAATTGTTTCTGGTGTCTTCCTTATGAAATCTTTGCCAGGGTTTATGTCCCTGGCATAAACCCTGGTACTCCCTAGGAGTGTCATATAGGGATTTTATAGCTTTGTGTTTTACATTTAAGTCTTGCCATTTAAACCATGGTACTCCCTAGGTCTTTCACCCATTTCGAGTTTATTTTTGAGTATGTTATAAGGAAGGGGTCCAGTTTCGATCTTCTGCATATGGCTAGTCAGTTATCCCAGCACCATTTACTGAATAGGAAGTCCTTTCCCCATTGCCTGTTTTTGTCAGTTTTATTGAAGATCAGATGGTTGTAGGTGCATGGCCTTATTTCTGGTCTCTTTATTATGTTCCACTGGTCTATGTGTCTGTGTTTGTACCACTACTATGCTGTTTTGGTTACTGTATCTCGGTAGTATAATTTGATGAGTAACGTGATGCCTGCAGCTTTGTTCCTTTGGCTTAGGATTGCCTTGGCAATTCAGGCTCTTTTCTGGTTCCATATGAATTTGAAGATAGCTTTATCTGTTTCTGAGAAGAATGTCATTGGTAGTTTGATAGGAATAGCATTGATTCTGTATATTGCTTTGTATGGCGATTTGATAAGAATGGCATTAAATCTGTATATTGGCGGTATGGCGATTTTAACAATACTGATTCCTCCCTTCCATGAGCATGGAATGTTTTTCCATTTGTTTGTGTTATCTCTGATTTCTTTGAGTGGTGTTTTGTAACTCTCGTTGTGGCGATCTTTCACCTCCTTGGTTAGCTGTATTCCTAGGTGTTTTTTCCTTTTTGTGGCAATTGTGAATGAGATTGTGTTACTCATTTGGATCTTGGCTTGGCTATTATGGGTGCATAGGATTGCTAGTAATTTTTGTACATTGATTTTATATCCTGAAAATTTGCTGAAGGTGTTTATCAGCTGAAGGAACTTTTGGGTTGAGACTATGGGGTTATCTAGATATAGAATCATGTCTCCAAACAGGGATAGTTTGATTTCCTCTCTTCCTATTTGAATAAGCTATATTTCTTTCTCTTGCCTAATTGCCCTGGACAAAACTTCCAATACTATGTTGAATAGGGGTAGTGAGAGAAGGCATCCTTGTCTTGTGCCTGTTTTTAAGGGGAATGCTCTCAGCTTTTGCACATTCGGTATAATGTTGGCAGTGAGTTTGTCATATATGGCTCATATTATTTTGCAATATATTCTCTCAATACCTAGTTTATTGAGAGATTTTAACATGAAGGTGTGTTGAATTTTATCAAAAGCCTTTTCTGCGTCCATTGAAATAATCATGTGGTTTTTGTCCTTAGTTCTCTTCATGCGATGAATAACATTTATTGATTTGCATATGTTGAACCAACCTTTCATCCCAGGGATGATGCTTACTTGACTGTGGTGGATCAGCTTTTTGATGTGCTGCTGGATTTGGTTTGCCCGTATTTCATTGAGGATTTTTGCATTAATGTCCATCAAGAATATTTTCCTGAAGTTTTTGTCATTGTTGTTGTTGTTGTAACTTTGCCAGGTTTTGGTATCAGGATGATGCTGGCCTCAAACAATGAGTTCGGGAGGAGTCCCCTCCTTTTCAGTTTTTTGGAATAGTTTCAGTAGGAATGGTACCAGCTCTTCTTTGTAAATCTGGTAGAATTCAGCTGTGAATCCATCTTGTACTGGGCTTTTTGTTGTTGTTATTGTGGTTGGTAGGCTATTTATTATGTCTCAATTACAGAACTTATTATTGGTCTGCTCAGGGATTCTATTTCTTCCTGGTTAAGTCTTGGGAGGATGTATGTGTCCAGGAATTTATCCATTTATTTTAGATTTTCTAGTTTGTGTGCACAGAGCTGTTCATAATTGCCTCTGATGGTTATTTGTATTTCTGTAGAGTCAGTGGTAGCATCCCCTTTGGACCTTCTCTCTTTTCTTCTTTATTAGTCTAGCTAGCAGCCTATCTATCTCATTAATTATTTTTTTTCAAATACCCAGATCTTGGCTTCATGGATCTTTTGAATCATTTTTCATGTCTCAGTCTCCTTCAGTTCAACTCTGATTTTGGCTATTTCTTGTCTCTGCTAACTTTGCATTGGTTTGCACTTGGTTCTCTAGTTCCTTTAGTTGTGATGTTAGGTCATTAACTTGACATCTTTCTTACTTTTTTTATATTGGCATTTAGTACGATAAATTTCTCTCTTAACACTGCCTTAGCTGTATTCCAGAAATTCTAGCATGTTGTATCTTTGCTCTCATTCATTTCAAGTAACTTCTTGGTATCTACCTTAACTTCATTATTTACCCAAAGCCATTCCAGAACAGGCTTAATTTCAATGTAATTGTATGGTTTTGCGCATTGAAAAAAATCTTGAATTCTAGTTTTATTGCCTCATTGTCTGGGAGAGTGGTTGGTATGATTTGAGTTCTTTTGCATTTATTGAGATTGTTTTATGTCTGATTGTGTGGTTGATTTCAGAGTACGTGCCATGTGCAGATAAGCATTTGGTCCAGTGTTGTGTTCAGGTCCCTCATGTGTTTGTTAATTTTCTGCCTTGATGATCTGTCTAATACTGTCAGTGGGGTGTTAAAGTCTCCCACTATTATTTTGTGGGATTGTAAGTCTCTTTGAAGGTCTCTAAATAAATCTGAGTTCTTCTGTGTTGGATAAATATATATTTAGGATAGTAAGGTCTTCTTGTTAAATTGAACCCTTTACCACTATGTAATGCCCTTCTTTGTCTTTTTTGGTTGATTCCATTCTCCCCATCTCTTTCAGTGATACCAATAGGTAATAAATCTGGTCTCTTTACATAATTCCATATTTCTTTGAAGTTTTACCCATTCTTTTTTATTCTTTTTTCTTTATTCTTGTCTGATTGTATTATTTTGGAAAGCCAGTCTTCAAGCTCTGAGATCCTTTACTCAGCTTGGTCTATTCTGCTTTTAATACTTGTGATTTCATTATGAAATTTTTGTAGAGTGTTTTTCCACTCCATGAGGTGAGATTCGTTCTTTTCTATACTGGCTATTTTGTCTGTCTGCTCATGTGTCATTTTATATTAATTCTTTTATCCTTGAATTGGGTTTCAACGTTCTCCTGAATCTCAATGATCATTCCTATCCATATTCTGAATTCTTTTTCTGTCACTTCTGAAATCTCAGTCCAATTAAAAACCCTTGCTGGAGTACCAGTATAGTAATTTGGAGAAAAGAAAACACTCTGGCTTTTTGAATGGTCAGAGTTCTTGTGCTGGTTCTTTCTCATCTTTGTGGACTAATGTTTCTTAAATCTTTGAAGTTTCTGTACTGTGGATGGGCTATTTTTTTTTACTTTCATCTTATTTGATGACCTTGGGGGTTTAATTGTGATATAAGGTAGATTCAGTCAACTGGCTTCATGACGGGAAGATTTTCGGGGGTCAAGGCTTAGCTCAGAACTCCTGCCTGGATTGCATGCTGTAACTCTGGTAGAATGGTATCAGGCCCCGGCTTTGATCTCTGGCTCCTCCAGGTTAGAAACCTGTTGTACTGGAGGGGCTAAGGTGCTACCAGACCACTGGTCACAACACTCCAGTGCATGATGCCAGCCAGATCACTTCACAGGGCAGTGACAGTGGGATCTGTCCTTGTTCCCATGTACCAGCAGCAGCTGCTGCAGCAGCATTGCGAGATGCACACTTATCCATTTGATGCAGCAGGGTTCTCATGGGTGCTGGGGTGCTAACTTCGATGTGGGTATTCGCAGCAGCAGTGGTGGCAGTTTGGCTTGGTGGGGGTGAGGAGCCCCCACTGAGACTGTGTGCATGTCCCTGCAGGTGGTGGTTATAGCACGGAGGTGGGGCATCGGTGGGTGCAGGACTGTGTGTGCCCTCTGTGCATGTTCAAGCTGGCAGCAGTCTGCTCAAGGCTGGGGGCTAGTCCACTGTTTTCCATGTCTAGTTTTGCTCTGGTGGCTGAGGCTCAGGGGCAGAGTGCTGCCAGGGGTGGGGCTGGGGAGCTCTGTGCCTGCCGATGTTCTGAAGCGGTGTGGTAGGGTAAGGATGGTGAGGGGGTGCACTCATGGCAGCAGCAGTGGAAAGGCAGGGTGCAGGTATACCAGTACCAGTGTGCTGGTGGAGAAGGGAAGGATAGATCTGCTTGAGCGTAGATGCACTGGCATAGAGATGTGGAGGGTGGCTATGGTTGTGAACGACCTGTTGTGTGTCTGCAGAGGCCACTCTGCTGGAACACTCTGCCAGTCAGGCGTGATGCACCAGCTGTGATGTGGGCCCCAGGGGGCACCTGGCAGCCGTATTGCAAGCAGCTGTGGCCAGGCTGGGGCCCTGCAAGATGCCAGAGGTGCTCAGGTTGGACCGGTCCTGTCTCCCGGGTAGGACTGCCCTGCAGAGTTCAGGTTCGAAAGTTCCCTTAGGGCTAAAGTCTCCCATGGGAACAAATCTAGCCTAGGGGGATGCACATCTCTGACGGTGCTCCACTACAGTTGCTCCCACAGGACACCCTCTGCGCTCTGCCCCCGGCTGGAGTTCTGCACCTACCACTTCTCTAAGTGGCTTTCCCTGCCAACTCAAGTGCCCATGGTGGTCTAGGGTCTTCTCCTGCTGAGATTCCCAAGGCCCACAGTGAGAGGGGGTTCATCCTTGCCTGTTAAACTCACCCTCTCTGTAGGAGTCACTGGGGGCCAGGAACACATTCCAGTGTGCAGTAGCCCCAGGAAGATTCCTAGCTTCCTTCCCCTTCAGCCCAGCCTCTGTGTTTTCCCTCAGTCTGTTCTGCCTCTGCCCAAAGCTGCAGGATAAGAACATGGCAGCACTGGGATATGAACTCATTTTTGCCTAGCTCCAAAGGCCTTGCTCATTCATGCAGACTCTCAGAAATGAAAAATAATTCGCTTCGTCTTCGTTAAATCACATATTCTTGCATACAAATTATCCAAAGCTTTTATGAAACCTATGTGATGCTGTATACAATTGATTACTACAGTTATTTATGGAATATACCATTCATAGCTTTAGGCACAATTATCTATCAAGCTTTCTTGAATTCTCTCTTTTTCTAAAACCTATGGATTTGAAGTCAGGATATTTTCAGAAGACCAACTGGTGTTAAAGATCCCAAATAGATCAAACATTGTTTCTGTTTATATCTGTGTGACAAGTAATACCAATGTGTGCAATTACAGCGTGGAGAAGCCCACATAATTTCTCTGAGGAAAGTTTATTTCACTGGAAGAAGTCATTGCCAATAAGCAATAGAAGCCCTAACCAGTGGCTCTTATTTTGCAATTACACTTTTTCATCTTAAATTTAGTATATGTGTAGCCAAAGCGAACACATTTTCATCTTAAGCAACAACTAAGATTGTGTGTGATATAGGTGAAGGCTATCACCAGATAAACAACATCATCATCAAAAAGTTATTTTTTAATAGTGTCTTTCTGTTGTGCTATGTTTAGTACCTTTCTTCCTTTCCTACTCCCTCCTCCTCTTCCACAAATATATGTTGAGTATCAATTCTGTGATGCCTGAGGCATTAGGGACTTTAATAAGTAATCCTTTAAGTCTCACCAGAATTTGAGCTTCATCATATGGTATCCATCGTGTAAATGAGGATACATCCTCCTTGAAGTGCAAGGTCACATAACCAAATGTGAAAAGTAGGTCTCTTGCTGAAAGGAACTGAACATTGGATGCTGTTGCTTGAAGCCCAAGGCTTCGGTGGAGAACCTCAGAAACCAGATAACTCTGAGCCATAAGACATGATATTGGCCTCTCAGAAGTCTGAATAAATAAGTGTGGATATTTCCCTTGTTTTGAAGGCATTAATGACTCACTTCTCTAGGATACTGAAGTGAGTTCTTCAGTGGGAAGACAACTGGAAAATGAGTTTCCTTGTCTACAGACATAGGATTTTAATAAAAGTAATCATGAAATTGACCTTGGTGGGGAGACACTGCAACAGGTTTACATGGTCTGAGTGAAGTCCTAACAATAGAGGAGATTATGTACAAAGACACGAGAAAGACACAGAGGTAAGAAAAGGAATATTGACTGGAGTCTGGAATGCAGGAGCATGTGCGTGTATGTGTGTGCATGTGTGTGTGAGTGTTTATGTACCTAGATAAGTTTAGATGAGCCTGGAGAATTAACAAGCTCTGCTTATATTTTGCAAAAATACACTCAAGAAGAGACACAGGTTGGAAACCATTGCAGAATTACAATAAGGGATAGTGGTGACATGAACCTAAGTTTATGATGATGAATTTGAAGAGAAATTCTAGGCCTTGGCTTAGAAAACAACATAAAAAAGACTTGGTTCTTCAAGAACACAATGCCCACAGACAAACTTCACTAGAGACAGAATTTGCACATAGATATATATATCACTGCTTACTTGGATGAAATATATGCATATACGTCCATTTACAGATGGATTCTTTCATCTTTGAAAGAAAAAGTGCACTTCAGATCTACACTACAAATATATTTACCTACAAATTTACCTATACCAGTTTTACCTGCTATTTTTGAAAGGTAAAGCAGTTGCTTGATTTATTATTTTAAACTTATGAATGCATTTCAAATTGCCATTAATGAAACGAAAATTATTTGAACTTGAACAGATATGTAAGGATATTTGATGTTACTTTTCTCATACAGATCTATTTTGCACATGAGATTTGCCAGGGAGTTGAAGCTGCCTCCTATTCTGCACCTGTTTATGTGATTTGGTAATAGTCTTTTGTAGTGAATGTTTATGAACATGGTGAATAGTTACATACATTCAACTGAGAGAGATGATAAAATGGCATAACTCAAGTTTCACCTATGATTTTGATACATAGTTTTCAAACTTGTTTTGGGGGTTTGATGGAATCCTAAAAGGGAAGATAATAATTTTACCATTAAAAAGTGTTAACATTATTTTGGCTATAGACTCCAATTTTTGGCTAACAAAATAATTGTCATAATTATTTCATTAAATTTTCATATAAGAAGAGTTATATAGTTCTTCTTTTACTCAGCACTTTTTTTTTTTTATTTTGAGACTGGGTCTTGCTCTGGCGCCCAGACTGCAGTGCGGTGGCATGAAGCCATCCACCCACCTTAGCCCCTGAGGTAGCTGGGACTACACGTGCAGGCCACCATGCCTGGCTAAATTTTGCACTTTGTAGAGACCAGGTTTCACCATGTTTCCCAGGCTGGTCTTGAACTCCTGGACTCAAGCAATCCACCCACCTGGGCCTCCCAAAGTGGGGAGGGATTACAGGTGTGAGTCAACGCACCCGACCCCATTTCTCTTTCTAACATTAATTCTGCTTTTGTTTCTGGTTGTATGTATTTTTACAAATAATTGAAAGGATGATGTAATATTCACAATGCTTCAACAATGTGAAAAAAGTATATGTGAATATAAATCACATAATTGATAAAATATGTGAAATAATGACGCCAAAGCAGGTCATTAAGAAATATTTATAAGCATTGGGTATTGAATTTACAGATGTTGCCAAAGTTGTACATTCCTGGGGCCAGTCATCATAAATTCTGGTTGATATTTAAAATGAGAGCAAGAAATACCCAATTAAGCAGTAAATTGAAAACCATCTAATCTTCTTTTGATGCATCTGTGACATCTTCTTTGTACTTGTAAACTTGCATTGCACGTTGAATAGGAGTCTTAACAGAGTCGTAAGTCCATCCCTTCCTGGCAAACAGCTTTTCAATGACGCCAGGCATTCTGTAGCCCTTGCTTAGAATGAAATCCTTAAAGGCAATTGGTCCATAAAGACCGTCAAGAATGTCAGGTTCATCAGGCTTTTCAAGTACGGGCTTGGGGTCAATCAAAGGTTCATCACTTCTTAGCTTTTTCCCCAACATAGGCTCGAAATACCATGGTCCATACCTTACCGTCCCACACTGTGCACTATAAGAATGCGGTGCCGCCCGGAGTCTCTTGTCCCAATATTTTATGCGTAAGAATTCGACCTCATCCATGTCGTCTAGCTCCATGTCATACGTCAGCCTTGAAGCACACTCGTTTGCCTTCTTAATCTTTTGGTCTTCATAGGTTGTTCTGCACTCAGGGGTGAAATCAAACAGACTGCTGATGGGTTCTTCATCAACTCCCAGGTCTCCAGCCCTCTTGAAGTCACGGAGTTTTCTCGATGTGTGTCTACGTTGAAGAGAGTCAGAAGCACACTCCGTTGTGCTTGATGTACCTTCCTGAAACAGTTCTTTTAGACAGGATGCTCCAGTCTTGGGAGGCTCCGGGCAGAGACTGGACACCCGACGAGTCTTAGGAGGCTCCAGGCAGAGACTGGACATTCGATGAGTCTTGGGAAGCACCAGGCGGAGATGGGGCATCCGACTCTCGAAAGGCCGCGGGCAGGATTCCCAAAAATGGTATTTACCAGGCTTGGTGAGTTCCTCGGTTGTCGTCTCCTGGCCCTCACAACGAGCCCGTGCGTCTTCTGGCTTCTCAGAATCCAGTTTCAGTACCTGTAGTAGGAAACTGGATAACCGATGAGTGTTGGGAGGCTCCGGGCAGCGATGGGACATTCCCGTCTGAGGAGGCTCTGGGCGGAGACTGGACCCCCGACGAGTCTCGGGAGGCTCTGGGTGGAGACTGGACACCGGAGTCGTGGGAAGCAACGGGCGGAGACGGGACGCTCTAGTCTCAGGAGGCTGCAGGCAGAATCCCCCACAGGGATATTGACCAGGCTCGGTGGGTACCTCGGTTGTCTTCTCCTGGGCCTCACAACGAGCGCATGCGTCCTCCAGCTTCCTCTCAGGATCCAGCTGTTGCGGCACCTGTAGTAGGAGATCTGGAGGCATATCTTCTCCCAGATTGGGGTACATGGCCAAGGGATGCTTGGTCATCAGCTGGGCTTCCACTTCCTCTACGAACGCCTTCCGTGCTGGCTGTGCTGGCGAGAGCTTGGAAAATAGGGCCGCTTTCTTGAATAGCTTTTTCTGCCTGCTTTTGGGGTCAGCTTGGGGACCTCTGAGCGATATTTTGGGGAGTAAAAACTCATCACGGCGACAAACGAGCCTCTCTTCGGGAGACGGACAGCCGTAGCGGAAGTCGTCCATGCCCTCCGTCACAAATACCCGGTTCTGGGTGTCCATTGGCGGGAACCTCAGGCGCCTGTGCTTGCGCTTCTCGAAGTACTTGAAAGGCTGTTTGTCATAGTACCAGGGCTTAGAGTCCATGCCCTGGGACCTCGACCGGTCCTGCGGCCTCTGGTCCCCCATGGTGGCCCTCGCTGGGGTGCCACCTCTCCAGCTTCTGGGTTTCCAGATCCCTGCCGCTCTAGTCGCCAGGAGACCTCCAGCCACGCGCAGCCCAGGTTCCTTCCTGGAGGCGGGGCAGTGCTGACGTCACAAGTGCAGCCCAGATTCTAACAGGTGTGTAGTAGAATCCCATTCTGGGTTTCATTTGCATTTCCTAATGACTACTGGTATTGAACATCTCTATATTTGCTTATTTGCCATCCTTATCTCCCCTTGGTTGACGTTTCTATGGATTTTTCCCCCATTTTTAAATTGTGTTGCTGGATATCATATTTAGTTTTGAGAATCCTTGCTGTGTTCTAGATGTAAATAGGTTATCAGATATATGATTTGCAAATTTTTCACTTCATCCTTGGCTTTGCTCTTTCATTGTCTGTGTCAAAGAGAAGTTTTTTAATTTGATGAAGTCCAATTTATCAATTTGTTCTTTTACGGATTGTGCTTCTTTTGATGTATCTATGAAAAACTGCCTATCCAAAGGTCACAAAGATTTTTTTCATTTAAATGTTATAATTTTTGTAAATAGCACAAGATATAGATCAAAGTTTTTATTTTAAAAATGTACCTATTGCTTACGTATATCTGATAATTCCAGAACTGTTTTTGTAAAGACAGTCTTTTCTCCACTGAATTACATTTGGAAATTGGTAGAGTATCAGTTGTCTATATTTTTTGAAGGTCAATTTCTGGGCACTCTTTTCTCTTCCATTGATTTTTCTCTCACACAAATTTCACACTATCTTGGTTACTTTAGCTTTATAATAAATCTAGAAATTAGGTACTAATTCTTTAACAATGTTCTTTTACAAAGTTGGTTCTTCGAAGTCCTTTGAATTTCTGTAGAAATTTTAAAATCTGTTTGTCTATGTCTTAAAAAAAAGTCCTGTTTGGATTTTGATTAGGATTCTGTTGAATCTATAGATCAATTTGAGGATAATTGGCATATTACCAATAGGAAATTTTCTGACCACTGAGGAACGTCATCTTTCCATTTATTTATGTGATTTTTCATTTTCTCAGAAATATTTTTTATTTTTTAGTGTATGTGTCTTTCAAGTCTTTTTCTGTCCAGATTTTTCCTAAATATTGTTTTTCATACTATTGTATGTAGTATTGTTTTTTAATTGCAATTTCCAATTTTTTGTTGTTAGCATATATAAATATTGAGTTTTGTATATCCATCTTGTATCATACAACCTTGGTAAACTCACTTATTATGTTCAGGAACATTTTGTAGATTTCACTGAATTTTCTATATGTATGATAATGTCACCTGTGAATAAAGACAGTTTCAGGCCAGGCGCGGTGGCTCACGCCTGTAATCCCAGCACTTTTGGAGGCCGAGGCAGGCGGATCTCAAGGTGAGGAGCTTGAGACCAGCCTGACCTACATGGTGAAACCCCGTTTCTACTAAAAATACAAGAATTAGCCGGGCATGGTGGCACATGCCTGTAGTCGCAGCTACTCCGGAGGCTGAAGCAGGAGAATCACTTGAACCCCGGAGGCGGAGATTGCAGTGAGCCGAGATCACACCACTGCACTCCAGCCTGGCGACAGAGCGAGACTCTGTCAAACACACACACACACACACACACACACACACACACACCACACACACACGACAGTTTCCCATCTTCCTTTCCAATCTGAGTATCTTTATACTCCCCAGTCCAGTCGTAATTTTTGATTTTCCTTTGAATAATATCAGTTAAATTTTTATCTCTCTTATAGTGCTTAAAACAATACCTATGAAAAAGCATTTTTATAAAAAATTTTAATTATAGACAAATTCAGCCTACGTTGTTCTTTATGCATATCATTTTCTCATCACATAATAATTTTTCCTGTACATTCTTACTCATTTTTAAAAGAAGGTTTCTGACTTCCCTTGTGGGGTGCAGCTGAACAATGTTTTCTACCATTACTAGCAGGTATACCCTAGTTCCTCCTTGTAAATGAGGCATGATCAATGCCTCTCTTCTCTTTGGTTCCTCCTCTGCAAAATAGACACAATATATATTCCTCTTAGGTTTCTCATTAAAGCAAATAAATGGTTTATGTGTAAATCAAGATAATCTATATAACATGATTTTGTATAGCATCTGGAACAGAATAAGCATCCAGTAAAATATTGTTATTTTATATAGTATTACTACAATTTGAAAATAAAAATATTCTACATTCAGTATCTAAATAAAGGAGAAACAAACATCATACATTTATATATCACAAGTATTTTCATTTATCAATTATAAGAATCTGTGTTAAAGTCTCAAGATATTTAGTAGATTTCATAATGTGAAATTGGTAAGACCAAATTTGATATGGATTTATTTTTAACTTTCTTACTTAGAAAAATTCCATGGACTGTATGTTAAATTCAAGAGTCAATGCTTCAACAGTTCTCTATAACAGTACTCTAGCAAGCTCATATGAGTACTCACTTATCTAAAATGGGTGAAATTTGAATAAAACTTCTATATTCTAAATAATCCCACAGAAAAACACACACTGACGCTGTTAAAGATCAACTGGATATCTTCAAAAATTTTCAGGTGACTGTTCATTTAAACAGTTTTTGTACCTTACAGCCACTTTATTTTTTTCACTTTTCAAAGTAGAATATTATACAAAAGACACATATCCAGAATACATAAATAAATCTTAAAACTTAACAATAAAAAAACAAAGAACACAAAAAAGTTTATACTATATAGTGGTTTAACATGTACAGAGATTAATAGCTAAAGAAATAATTATAGTTGTGTGTACATATTGGTTAGTATACATGCATATATTTTATAGCTCTGTCTGCTGAGAAACTAGAGAAAAATGACACCCAATTAGCAACAGGTACCTCCAGTGCCCAGATCTTGGTTTCTAAATACCATTCTCCAAAATAACAAATGCAAAACAAAAAACAGACATCCTTGGAGAAATGAGTAATTCTAGGCCTCGGGCAGTGAAAACACAAGATGAGCCTGGAGTATTATGTAATGCCAGAAAATACGGAAGTGCTCAGAAAACAAAAGAATAAAAGCAGATCAGGAGCCACACTGAAAGAGCACTCAATGGCCAAAGTTAAAACAATTTAAGCAACAAAATGAATTAAAATTTAAAAATTATAACATAGTATAAAATAAAATATCCACGAGTCCAAACTGATATAAATAATTGTACAAATAAATAAATGAGGAGAAAGGTAAAAATCTTTCTTACAAAGAATTTCAAAAAATGTACATAGATACTCCTCCCTCCAGCAGGTGAAATTTAAATGCCCTCCCCAGAGTGTGGGCTGGATTCTAAAAAACAGAATATGGAAAGGGAAAAACAGAATATGGAAAGGGAAAAATAGTAACATTTTAGTGGAGAAGCCTGGCAGTCTTCTCCTTAACCAAGTGATCAATGTTAATATCAGCAGTGAGAAGTCACGTTGGTATCGTGCACTCCTCTGATAGGATGTGATGAGAAAAACACTTCACCTCTGTAGCATTCTTCCCTAAATTCCAGAATCCTAGCCTAATGAGGAGAAAACATCTAACAAACCCAAGTCCAGGGACATTTTACAAAATTCTCAAGTATTCCTCAAAACCATAAAGGTCATGGGAAACAAGTAAAGGCTGAGAACCCGTCATAGACTTTAGATTAAAGAGACATGAAAACTAAATTCCATGTGTTAGGCTGGGTTGGATCCTGGCACTAAAAAAGGACATGGGTATAAAAATCTATAAATCTGAATATAGTCTGAAGTTTAGTTAATAGTAATATGTTAATGTTAATTTTTTAGTTTAAATGCATGTACAGTGTAAGATATTAATTTTAGGGGAAGCTGAGTGAAATGTCCATGAAAATGCTTTGTACAGTGTTTGCAACTGTTTCATAAATCTAAAATTATTCTAAAATAGAAGGCTTCCATTTTAAACTATGTATTGCATCATGATGGATTATCAACGAATCACTATTAATCATACAAGAGAGAAAGCTGTAGCTTCTTTAAAATGCATACTTGCGGCCCCCCTCACCCCATATATAGTAAATCATAATTTTTTCAAAGTGGAGCCAGTAATCTACATTTCACACGGTCTTTAAATTATACACACCAATGTGTGAGAATTACTTTTGTAAGGCCCTGTGCCTTTTATAGGCCCCAAAGACTTTCAAAGAGTTTAAAAAGCACAGTGGTAATGGTATTATCCAAAGTAACCAAATTTGAAGAAAATTAAATCTCAGCAAGTGCTAGATGGGAATGTAAAAATCAGATAGCAAAGCCTGTGGACAAAATAATTCACTTAGATAACATGTGCATAACTAGGGGGCCCACGGGATAATGATGTCATGACAGAAGAGTGAAGAAGATACAAAGTTTGGTGAGTACCTGACTGGCAGTAGAAAAACAACTAGGAGTGAAAGCATCTTACTTGTGCAAATAGTCCTTCTTGGGTTGAAGAAAACTGACATCACTATAGAGTGCAGAGAAATTACAACTGGCCTGTTCAGTCAAGAAGCACCAACTGCCTTAGTATGAAGTGTTAGTCCAGAAATGAATAGTGTAGCTGACAAGCAAAACCAACACCAACAAGCTAATAAAGAAATGTTCAAGCAAGTCAAAAATGGTCTGAGTGGAGCAGCTGGAATGAATAAGTAAACAAGGGAATGAGAATAAACAATGAAAATCAATGTGATGAAGTGCATTGATTTAAAGGAGCCTAAGTAGTCCCAGTTTTGACATTTTTGTGTGCCTCTGACTGCTCTACAAACTTTACTTTACCTTAACTCAGGACACCATTTTTATGCTCCAGCAGACTCATGTTATCTGAAACCTTGCTGCCTCTCCTAGCCACATGCAGCACCTGCCAGCCTCTTACAGAAGCCGAATCACGTTCACTCTGATCCAATCGACTTTGTTTTGCTTTTATTAGCTCTTGCTGAGTTTACCTTCTGTGTGGAGAACCTCAGAAACCAGATAACTCTGAGCCATAAGGCATGATATTGTCTTCTCAGAAGTATGAATAAATAAATATCAAGATTTCCCACATTTTGATTGGATTAATGAGTCATTTCTCTAGGATATTGAAGTAAGTACTTGAGTCTTAATGCTGTGGCCAGCATTTCCAATATTATGTTGAATTGCAGTGGTGAGAGAGGGGATCCTTGCTTTGTGTCAGTTTGCAAGGAAAATGCATCCAGCTTTTGACTATTCAACGTGATGTTGGCTGTGGGTTTGTTATAGATTGCTCTTATTACTTTCAGGTGTGTTTCTTCAATACCTAGTTTATTGAGAGTTTTTAACATAAAGGGGTGTTGAATTTTATTGAAAGCCTTTTCTGCGTCTATTGAGATAATCATGTGGTTTTTGTCATTAGTTCTGCTTATGAATCACATTTGTTGATTTTTGTATCGTAAACCAATCTTGCATCCTAGTGATAAATCCAACTTTATCATGGTGGATGAGCTTTTCTACGTGCTGCTGGATTCATTTTGCTAGCATTTGGTTGAGGATTTTTGCGTCAATGCTCATCAAGGATATTGGCCTGAAGTTTTTTTTGTTGTTGTGTCCAGGTTTTGGTATGAGGATGATGCTGGCCTCATAGAATGGGTTGGGGAGGAGTCCCTCTTCAATTTTTCAGAATAGTTTGTATGGAAATGGTGCCAGCTCCTTTTAGTATATCTAGTAGACTTTGGCTGTGAATCAGTCTGGTCCTGGGCTTTTTTTGGTTGTTGGGCTATTTATTACTGATTCAATTTCACAACTCATTATTGGTTCGTGCAAGAATTCAATTTCTTTTTGGTTCAGTCTTGGGAGGGTGTATGTGTCCAGGAATTCATCCAGGTATCTTCTAGTTTTTTGAGCTTGAGTGCATAGAGGTGTTCACGGTAGTCTCTATTTTTTTTCTCTTTGGTATTTCTGTGGGGCCAATGGTAACATCCCTTTTCTCATTTTTAATTGTGTTTATTTGGATCTTCTCTTTTTTTCTCTGTATTCGTCTACCTATCAGTCTATCTTATTAATTTTCCAAAAAAAAGCCTCCTCGATGCGTTGACCCCATAAATAGCTTTTTATGTCTCGATCTCTTTCAGGTCAGCTGATTTTGGTTATTTCTTTTCTATTGCTAGCTTTGAGTTTGACTTGCTCTTTCTTGTCTTCTTCTTTTAGGTGTGATGTTAGGTTGATAAATGGATATCTTTCTAACTTTTTCATGTGGGCATTTAATACTATAAATTTCCCTCTTAACACTGCCTTAGCTGTGTCCCAGAGATTCTGGTATGTTGTATTTTGTTCTCATTAGTTTTGAAAAAACGTATTAATGTCTGCTTTATTTTCATTATTTACCCCAAAGTTATTTGGTAGCAGGTTTATTCATTTATATTTAAGTGTATGGTTTTAAGGTACTTTCTCAGTCTTGATTTCTATTTTAATTGTGCTGTGGCATGAAATAGTGGTTGGTATGATTGTGGTTCATTTGCATTTGATCAGGATTGTTTTATGTCAGATTGTGTGGTTGATTTTAGACCATGTGCCATGTGTAGATAAAAAGAACGTATAGTATATTGGATCGGAATGGAGAGTTCTGTAGATGTCTATCATGTCCACTTGTCCCAGGGTTGAGTTCAGGTCCTGAATACCTTCGTTAATTTTCTGCCTCAATGATCTGTCTAATGCTGTCAGTGGGGTGTTGAAATCTCCAACTATTATTGTGTGGTAGACTGAATCTCTTTGTAGGTCTCTAAGAACTTGCTTTATGAATCTGGGTGTTCCTGTGTTGGTTGCATATATATTTAGGGTAGTTAGGACTTCTTGTTGAATCGAACTTTTCAATTCATGTCCTTCTTTCTCTTCATTTCATGTCCTTCTTTCTCTTTTATGATCTTTGTCAGTTTAAATCTATTTTTGTTTCTAAAATTAGGACTGCAACCTCTGCTTTTTTGTGTTTTCCATTTTGCTTGGTAGATTTTTTTCCATCCCTTAATTTGAGCCTATGAGAGATGAGTCTCTTGAAGACCACGTTCCAGTGGGTCTTTCTTTTTCATCCAGCTTGTCACTCTGAGCTTTTTAATTGGATTTAATTTAACTGATGCATTTAACCCATTTGCACTCAAGGTTAGTATTGGTATGTGTGGATTTGATTCTGTCATCAGGATGTTAGCCGGTTATTATGCAGTCTTGTTTGTGCGGTCACTTTATAGTGTCCTTTGTCTGTGTATGTGTGTTTTTCTAGTGGATGCTAACTGATATGGTCTGGCTCTGTGTTCCCCACTCAAATCTCATTTGGAAATGTAATCTGAATTGTAACCCCCACGTGTTGGGGAAGGGACTTGATGGGAGGTGATTAGATCATGGGAGCATTCCTCCATGCTGTTCTTGTGATAGTGAATGAGTTCTCATGAGATCTGATGGTTTTATAAGGGGCTTTGCCCCTTTCACTCTGCACTTCTCCTTCCTGCCATTATGTGGAAAAGGACGTGTTTGCTTCCCCTTCTGCAATGATTGTAAGTTTCCTAAAGCCTCCCCAGCGATGCTGAACTGTGAGTCAATGAAACTTCTTTCCTTTATAAATGGCCCAGTCTCGGGTATGTCTTTATTAGCAGTGTGAGAATGGACTAACGCAGTAACAGTCTTTCCTTTTTATATTCAGTGCTTATTTCAGAAGCTCTTGTTTGGCAAGTCTCATGGAAACAAATTCCTTCAGCATTTCTTTCTCTGAAAAGGCTCTTAGTTTGCTTTGCTTATGAAGCTTAGTTTGGCCAGATAGGAAATTCTTGGTTGGAATTTTTTCTTTCGATATGTTTAATATAGGTCCCCCAGTGTTTTCCAACATGAAGGGTTTCTCCTAAGAGTTCTGCCATTGATGTGATGAGGTTCCCTTTGTAGGTGACCTGTTATTTATCTCTAGCTGCTTTTAACATTTTTTCCTTTTTTTTTCTTGTTTTTTTTTTTTTTTTTTTTTTTTTTTGAGACAGAGTCTCACTGTGTTGCCCAGGCTGGAGTGCAGTGGTCCAATCTCAGCTCACCACAACCTCCGTCTCCTGGGTTCCAGCGATTCTCCTGCCTCAGCCTCCTGAGTAGCTAGGACTACAGGCGTGTGCCACCATTCCTGGCTAATTTTCGTAGTTTTAGTAGAGACAGGGTTTCACTAGGTTGGCCAGCCTGGTCTCAATCTCCTGGCCTTGTGATCCGCCTGCCTCGGCCTCCCAAAGTGCTGGGATTACAGGTGTGAGCCACTGCCTCCAGCCAACATTTTTTTTTTTTCATTTCCACCTTGGAGAATCTGATTATTATTTGTCTTAGGTATGATCTTCTTGTGAAGTATCTTGTGGGGGTTCTGTGCATTTCCTGTATTTGAATGTTGGTCTCTTTAGCTAGGTTGAGGATGTTCTCATGGATGATATCCTGAAATATGTTTTCCAAGTTGCTTCCATTCTCTCCATCTCTTTCAGAGAGGAAATTGTGTTATACACTTGGTCTTTTTACATAATCCTATATTTCTCTTAGGTTTTGTTTGTTCCTTTTCATTTTTTTCTTTATTGTTGTCTATCTTGTTTCAATAAGCCTGTCTTCAAGCTCTGAGATTCCCCAGCTTGCTCTATTCTGCTGCTAATACTTGCAGTTCCATTATGTAATTTTTATAGTGTGTTTTTAAGCTCTATCAGTCAGTTACATTTTTTCTATACTAGCTATTTTGTCTGTTTGCTCCTGTATTGTTCTATTGTGATTCCTGGCTTTCTTTGATTGGGTTTCAGCATTCTCCTGAATCTTGATTATTTCTACCCATATTCTGAATTCTGTTTCTGTCATTTCAGCCATTTCAACCTAGTTAAGAACCCTTGCTGGACTACTAGTGTGGTTGATTGGTGGAAATAAGACCATCTGGCTTTTTGAGTTGTCAGAGTTCTTGCACTGGTTTCTTCTAATTTTTGTGGGCTGATGTTCTCTCAACCTTTAAAGTTGCTGTTCCTTTGGTGTTTTTTGTTTGTTTTAGGCTATTTGATGACCTTGGGGATTTGATTGTGGGGTAAGGTGGGTTCAGTCGACTAGCTTTGTTTCTGTAAGATTTTAGGTGGCAAGGCTCAGCTCAGGTTTCTGGGTTGTGTGCTCTAACTATGAGGAAATGGTACTGAGCCCCAGCTTTGTTCTTTGGCTTCTTGATGTTAGGGACCTGCTGCAATGAAGGCGCTGAGTGCTTCATTGGGTGGTGCCAGTGAAAGCACTTTGTAGGGCAGTGGCAGTGAGATTCATGCTCATTCACATGTGCCAGCAGCAGCAGCAGTGTGGCAAGACAGCATGGTGCTAGTGGGTTCTGGGGTCCCTGCCTCTATGCTGGTGGTCACAGCAGCAGTGGTGGCAGTGAGGCAGCATTGCTGTCTGGGGTAAATACCTGAGGTTTGTCATCTCACACCAAGGACATTGAAGACGTGGACACACAACAAGTGAGCTTAGGAGCGGAGGTTTGACAGGCGAAAGAAAAGAGAAAAGAGAACTCTCTCCTGCAGAAAGAGAGGGACTCCTGAATGGGGCTTCCAGTTCTGTGGTGAAATGCATGGGGTTTCATAGACGAGCTTGAAGAGGCAGTGTCTGATTTACATAGGGCCCAAAAGATTGGTTGGACCAGGTGTACCATTTACATAGCGTGCAAAGAAGCTGGCCGCCCCACCCTAATATTTTATTATGCAAATGGTTTCTCTACCTCGCTGGTGTCATGCTGCCTGCCTCTTTACTGCACAGATGGTTGACAAAGAAAAGGGAAGAGGGAACCTCCGTGTTGAATATACCTGGCTTCCAGGCATTTTTTATCTATTGGCACAGCGGCCAGCATTTACCTCTGCAAGCATTTTGCTTGCTTATCTATACTTGAAGCTTGATACTGCAGGCTGCTTTTTGTTAGAAAAGAAATGATTTGGGGGCTTCTTTTTATTAAAAGGAAACCTTACCAAGGACTCTCTTACCCTCACTATCTGCCTAAATACTTTCTTTCTAGCTCCTGTATCAGCAGCATAGCTTGGGTTGAGCTGTGGGCTCTGCTGGCAACTCTGTATTTGTTTGTACCTGTGGTGGTGTTAGCACAAGGGTGGAGCACTGCTGGGCACTATGTGTGCCCTCTGTACATTTTCATTTGGGCAGTGGTGTCCACTGCCAGTCAGGGTGGGGGCAGGTCCACTGTTTTCTGTAGTTAGTTTTGCACCAGTGGCAGTGTCAACACAGGGGCGGGGTGCTGGTTGGGATGGGCCTGATGGACTCTATTCCTGCCAATCCTCTGATAGCAGTGGCTGTGCTGTAGGGAGTAGGGTGGTGTGGTGCACTTATGCCAGCAGCAGTGAAATAGCAGGGTGCACGTGCACCCTTGCCTTGGCGGGGAAGGGGAGTCAAGGTCTACCCATGCACACATGAACCAGCAAAGCAATGTGGGGGGCGGCAGTAGGTGAGCGTGTGCAAGCAAAGTGGCACAGGGGAGGCTGCAGTTTGGGGAAGGCATAGATGGGCTGGTGTGTGTCAGTGGGCCTCTCAGCTGGAGCTCTCTGTCAGGTGTCATCTGCCAGTTCAGGAGCTATGATGCAGGTCCCCAGGGGGACCCGAGGCTGCACTGCAAGCAGGTACAGCCAGGCTGGGGCCTTGGCAGAGGCAAGCTGACTGAGGGGTGCTCAGGTCAGACTGGTCCATCTCATGGGCAAGACCTCCTTGCAGAGTTCAGGTCTGACAATTCCCCTAGGACTAAAGTGTCCTATAAGAGCAAGTCAAGCTTGGGAAATGAGTATCTTGGAGGTCCTCCACTCCAGATGCTTCGCACCAAACCCTCTGGGCTCTGCACTGGTTGAAGTTCTGCCCCACCACTTTTCTAAGCAGCTCTCCCTGCCACCTCAACTGTCCTTTGTGGTCGTGAGGTCTCCTTCTGCCAGGATTCCTTAGGCACATGGCGAGAGCAGATTGCACCTTTCCTGTTCAACACACTCCTTCCTCAGGAGTCACTGGGGGCCAGGAGTGAGTCCTGGTGTAGGGTAGCCCCATTCAGAGTTACCAGCTTCCTTCTCCTTCAGCCCAGCATCCATATCTCCCCTCCATCTACTCTCAGTGTCTTCCTTCTGAAGATCCGCTAGGAGTGCGCTGGTCTTCCTGATGTCCTGGTCCTTTGGTAGCAGATGATCTTTCTGGCTGCATCTAGTTGACCATATTGCTGCCTCCCTCAGCATAATTCTTAGGAGCCCTAGGTTTTTCAGAATGGTGAATGAGCACTGGCTTCAACTCAAAATTACCAGCTTCACTAGTCCCTAACAAGAGAGTCAGTGAAGCTTTGAAGTCAGGCCTTGACTCCTCTCTAAATATGAAAGGATATAGTATTATATATATATATATATATATATATATATATATATATATATATATAAAATAGAACTACACAGCCATAAAGAAGAAATAGATTATGTCCTTTGCAGCAACATGAATGGAGCTGGAGGCCATTATCCTAAGTGAACTAGTGCAAGAACAGAAAACCAAATACCACATGTTCTCAGTTATAAGCTAAAGATTGAGGACACATGGACACAAAGAAGGGAACAACGGGCACTGGGGCCTACTTGAGGGTGGAGGGTAGAGGGTGGGAGGAGAGTGAAGATTGAAAAACTACCTATTGGATACTATGTTTATTACCTGAGTGATGAAATAATCTGTACACCAAACCCCTATGACACACAACTTACCTATATGACAAACCTGCACATGTAC
The DNA here is from genome assembly GCF_006542625.1 of Nomascus leucogenys. Lineage (NCBI taxonomy): Eukaryota > Metazoa > Chordata > Mammalia > Primates > Hylobatidae > Nomascus > Nomascus leucogenys. The sequence goes on from NC_044406.1 coordinate 56,222,875, forward strand.
CCCTGAACCTAAAATAAATGTTAAAAAAAAATAATAATAAAGACACATGACAAAACCTCCAAAAGAGATACTAGCGCTATTTTTGGACCTTTCATCTTTGCCCATTAATTGAAAATCATAATAATGAAGTATCTAATATGGTTTGATTTTAGGATTTTGTCAATTAAAATTGCATAACATAATTTCAAACTAATATTATATAAAAATTCACAGAGAGTTTTATTTTTCTTTATTCTGTTTTCAGGTAAAATAGAGTGAAATCATTCATCCACCATTATCAGCCTAGGCACCTCCTGTCAACAATTCAATTATATTAATCCTTGTACTCTCTATAAACAGATATATGTTATAGAGAGTACAAGTATATATATATATATATCCTTGGGTATAAATATATGTGTGTGTGTATATATGTGTATATATATCCATGTGTGTATATATGTGTGTGTATATATATATCTGTTTATAGAGAGTACATATATATATTAGCTTTATATATATAAAGGTAATAACACTTATATATATAAAGGTAATAAAGCTAGCTAACACTAGCTCTGGTAACATGAGTTTTCTATGTTAAAAAGTAGATAAACACTATCAATTTACTTCAAAAGGATTCTTAAGTGGCATGTTAATGATAACAATTTTCAACCAATAACTACAATGAGTTGCATTAAAATAATCATCCCCTAAAAAGAAAATTTCCCTATGATATCATCACTCAGGAAAAATTAATTTCCTATATGAAATCTCAACTCTGCATAAGATAAACAAAACATTCCTAATATTTTTAACATCATTTTACATTTTACATTTTTATATCATTTTACATTATTTTGTAGATTTTTTCCCTTAAATCCACTAAAATTGGCAACAGACAAATTATATGCTATTTAAGCAATTAAACTAAATTAATTTAATAAACTATAAAAGGAAAACATACCTATGTGATGAGACTGAATTTCTATTTCCTTATTACTTACAGGCTATAATTTATTTCAGTTTCAAAGGAAGAAGGGTGATGGTAAGAAACTGCCTACCAAAGTTCATTACCCCCAAATACTGTTTTTATTCTATGGTCTAAATCAGGACATTTCATAAGTTCTGTGGAGGTATATCAGAGTCCACCACAGAATGATGAGATGTAATTGTTGGGAGGGAGAAAGTAGGAGAAAGGAAGGCAACAAAGAAGAGCTATGAGTCCTACCATCTTAGACCAGTCCTACCAAAGACCAGAATAGCTCCACATGTTTTAACTGTGCAATGGTCTGAATGTTTGTGTCCCCCCATCAAATTTATATGTTGAAATATGAACCCGCAAGCTGATGGTATTAAGAGGTGAAGCTTTTGGGAGGTGATTAGGTCATGAGCGTGGAGCCCTCATGAATAGAATTAGTGCCTTTATAAAAGAGGCCTAGGGAGAGACCCTTGCTCCTTCCCCTATATGAGGACACTTTAAGTAGGCACCATCTAAGAACCAGAAAGTGGGCCCTCATCAAACACCAAAACTGCTGGTGCCTTAATCTTGGACTTTCTCCCTTCCAAAACTATGAGAAATGAATTTCCGTTGTTTATAAACCGCCTAATCTGTGATATTTTTATAGCAGCCCAAATGAACTAAAACAATATGTCATAGTGTTAAAAATATTTTTTGGAGAAAATTATTACCTTGCTTCTGAAAATCTCAAAAACTATAGGCCTGAGTATTTTAATTTTCTATTTGAGGAAAAGATAGTATATATAATAAAATATTTTTGCAGTAGGCAAAAGTAAAAATAAGGAAAGCAGCAAGCTTGTAAATGTTATAATAACAGCTGGCTTTGTGTGTTGAAGATATGCCTACCCCATAATAGTCTTGAATGTTCATTTTTTTGTTTTGCTTTGACCTCTATAAAGTGGAATTTTATCAATGATAAAAGTAATATTCATGAATTAAGTGTTTTTTAATGTAAGTAAATTGATTAGCTAGTAACACCGGTAGCACTTTATTAACTACTTATTGGTGATGATGGTTATTTATGATCTTGAACTGCACTGAAGAACCAAATTTGAATCCAATTCAATAAGTTTCTTTAAAATAAAGATGCATAGGTAATGATTGTCCACTCAATAGGTATTCCCTCACTTCTTCGGTAAGAGTACTGATATGGTTTGGTTCTGTGTCCTCACCCAAATCTCATGTCAAATTGTAATCCTCATGTGTTAAAGGAGTGACCTGATGGGAGGTGACTGAATTATGAGGCAGACATTACCCTTGCTGTTCGTGTTATAGAGTTCTCACAAGATCTGCTTGTTTAAAAGTGTGTAACACCCACCCCCCCACTCTATCTCCTGCTCTGCCATGTGAAGATGTGCTCACCTCCCCTTCACCTTCCACCATGATTGTAAATTTCCCGAGGCCTGCCTTCTTGTACAGCCTGTTGAAAATTGGTACCAGAGAAGTGGGGCATTGCTATAAAGTGGAAGTGACTTTGGAACTGGGTAATGGGCAAATGTTGGAACACTTTGGAGGGCTCAGAAGAAGACAGGAAGATTTTTTAAAAGTTTGGAACTTCCTAGGAACTTGTTTAATGGTTTTGACCAAAATGCTGGTAGTGATATGGACAGTGAAGTTCAGACACAGGTGGTCTCAGATGAAGGTGAGAAACTTATTAGAAACTAGAGTAAAGGTGACTCTTGCTATGCTTTAGCAAAAAGACTGGGGACATTGTGCTCCTGCTCTAGGGATCTGTGGAACTTTGAACTTGAGGGGGATGATTTAGGGTATCTGGTGGAAAAAAAAATGGTCCAAGCAGCAAAGAGTTCAAATGTGACCTGGCTACTTCTAAGAGCAAACACTCATATGCATCCACAAAGAGATGGTCTAAAACTGTAATTTATATTTAAAAAGGATGCACAGCATTAAAAGTTTGGAAAATGTGCAGCCTGACCATGTGATAGAAAAGAAAATTCCTTTTTCTGGGGAGGAATTCAAGGCTCAAAATTTTACATAAGTAAAGAAGATCCAAATGTTAACAGACAAGACAACAGGAAAAATGCTTTCAGGGCTTTTCAGAGACCTTAGCGGCATCCTCTCCTGTCAAAGGCCTGGAGACCTAGGAGGAAATAATGGTTTCATGGGCCAGGCCTAAGGCCCCACTGCTCTGTGAAGCCTCAGGACATGGTACTTTGTGTCTCAGCTACTCCAGCTCCAGCTGTGGCCAAAAGGGGCCAAGGTACAGCTCGGGTTGTTGCTTCAGAGGGTGTAACCCCAAGCCTTGACAGCTTCCACATAGTGTGGGGCCTATGGGTGTGAAGAAGGCAAGAGCTGAGAGGTCTGAGAGCTTCCACCTAGATTTCAAAGGATGTATAGAAATGCCTGAATGTCCAGGCAGAGCCTTCATGGAGAACCTCTACTAGGGCAGTGCAGAGGGGAAATGTGGAGTTGGAGCCTCCACACAGAGTCCCCGCTGGGGCACTGCCTAGTGTCTGTGAGAAGAGGGCCACTGTCCTCCAGACCCCAGTATGGTAGATCCACTGACAGCTTGCACCATGCACATAGGAAAGCTGCAGGCACACAATGCCAGCTCATGAAAACAGCCAGGGGTGGAGCTCCCCAAGGCCTTGGGATCCACCCATTACATCAGTGTGTCCTGGATGTGAGACATGGAGTCAAAGGAGGTTATTTTGGAGCTTTAGGATTTAATGACTACCCTGCTGGGTTTTGGACTTGCATGGGCTTGCCCTTTGTTTTGGCTGAATTTTCCCTCTTGCAATGGAAGGGTTTACCCAATGTCTGTACACATATTGTAGCTTGGAAGTAACTGACTTGTTTTTCTATTTTACAGCTGATAGGTGGAAGGGACTTGTCTTGTCTCAGATAAGACTTTGGACTTGGACTTTTGAGTTAATGCTGGAATGAATTAAAACTTGGGGGACTATTGAAAATGCATGATTGTGTTTTGAAATGTGAGAAGAATATGAGATTTGGGAGGTGCCAGGGGTGGAATAATATGGTTTGGCTCTGTGTTCCCACCCAAACCTCAGGTCAAATTATAACCTCCACATGTTAAAGGAGGAGCCTGGTGTGAGGTGGTTGAATCATGGGGGCAGACGTCCCCCTTGCTATTCTTGTGATGGAGTTCTCATGAGATCCAGTTGTTTAAAAGTGTGTAGCACCTTTCTCCCACCCCCCTGTCTTCTCATTATCTCTCTCTCCTGTTCTGCTGTGGTAACACATGCTTGCTTCTCCTTCACCTTCCATCATGATTGTAAGTTTCCTGAGGCATCTGTATCCATCTTCCTGTACAGCCTGTGGAACCATGAGCTAATTAAACCTCTGTACTTTCTAAATTACCTAGTCTCAGGTAGTTCTTTATAGCAATGTGAGAACAGATTAAGACAAGCACATTGGTGGGTTTTGCCCAATTTTGAATATCCATGATGGTTGGGGAAAATTGAATTCCTACCTAGCCCCAAGGGGTGTTTCCTGATTGGTCTCTATGTCTATTATGACAGTTCTTTTGCTTGCTAGCTGCTCAGCAATGTGTTGCAATTCTGATTAATGTGGTATAAAGAACACATACTTAAGGACTTACGGGAAAATTATAATCTACTCTACCTTAAAAAGGGTTTCAAGACAGGGACATTTCTTTTTATAGATATTTTAACTTGAATGCAGTATCTGTAACTGATATTGCTATGTTACAGCAACAAGCTGAGACTAATAGAGAAGGAAGATGGATCTTAGATAATGCCATTAAGTCACTGACTGAACCCTGAAACTACCTACTATTTAGAGTTTTGTTACATGATGTGATATAGTAAATAGTCCGTTTATTATTACTTATAGTAAAGATTATCTTATGTGGTACACTGTATGTGCTATATCACAAATGTAACTTACAAGAAATGATTCGTTAAGCTAAGAAGATGGGCCATATAAATAGAAAGATATTTATATATCATGTCAATGTGGAAAAGTAAATGGTTGAGAATGTTTAGGAAAACCTGAGAAAAGAATAATGAACATGTATTAATGCAGCCATGTATTACAATAAAGAACTATAAAGACTATAGTCCAATAATGGAGCTATGTGTGTATAGGAATTCACTATATTATAAAAGTTTTATATCAAATAATAGGGGAAAAGATACATTAATTAATAAATGGGTTGGAACGACAAGCTTATTTCCTTCCTCACTCTTTACACCAAACAAATCTAGAGGAATCAAACACTATAAAAACAGCAGCGGTAGAAAAGGAGGAGAAGGAGAAAGTGAAGAAGAAGAAACAATGCAGGTACTGAAAAAATGGATAGTCTGCCTCCAAAAACTGTCATCTGGGAGTTGGGGAGTTCTTTCTGAGCACTGTTAAAAACGCAGTATTGGTTAATATTAGTTTAATATTGAAAACCCATCAGTGGAATTTCTATGTTAAGAGAAATAATAGAAGAAAAAATATTTAGTATCATCTCGATAAATACAGAAAAAGCATTTGATAAATTTAATAATCAAGATTTTTATAAAGTTTTATCAATTAAAAATAAAGCAAAGGAGTCTTTGTTTAATCTGAAAAACAGTAGCTACTGAAAACCTACATAAACATCATACGTAATGGTGAAGTGTTGAAAGCTTTCCCTTTGAGGAAAAGGCAAGGCAAGGATATTCACTCTCACCACTTCCATTCAACATTGTACCAAAGGCCTTGACGGTAAAACAAAACAAAACAAAAAATGTTGTAAGGATTTCATAGAAAAAAAAATTTACTATTTTTCAATAATATAACTATTTATATCAAAATAAAGAATAATCTATAGATAAATTATGAAATTTAATAATTTAAGTGAATTTCTCACGATTAATATTCATATATTATTTATTAATATTTATATGGTATAGCTTATACCATATAAGAATTAATTACATTTCTGGCCAGGCACGGTGGCACACGCCTGTAATCCCAGCACTTTGGGAGGCCAAGGCTGGCGGATCATGAGGTCAGGAGTTCGAGACCAGCCTGACCAACATGGTGAAATCCCATCTCTACTAAAAATACAAACATTAGCTGGGCGTAGTGGCATGGGCCTGTAATCCCAGCTACTCAGGAGGCTGAGGCAGGAGAATTGCTTGAACCCGGGAGGCGGAGGTTGCAGTGAGCCAAGATAGTGCCCCTGCACTGCAGCCTGGTGGCAGAGCGAGACTCCGTCTCAAAAAATAAACAACAACAACAAAAAGAAGTAATTACATTTCTATGAACAAGTAACACAACTAGGAAATAAAATTTTAAAAATTTGCAGTACGATAATTATTTTTGCAAAAAATATAAAATATGACTAAATGTAACAAAATATTTGCAAGAATTCCATGGAGGAAACTATAATATAGAGATAATTTAAGACACAAATAAGTAGGGGGACATACCCCATTAATGAATTAGACTCGTTCTGAAGATGTTAGCTCTCTGCAAATTCATCTGCTGGTATGATGTGATCCAAAAGTGTATACATTTTCTAATAAAACCTGAAAATATGTTTCTAAAATTTATATGGAAATATAAAGGGCCAAAAAAGTCAAGACATTGTACATGTACAACAGTAAACATATATATGAATGTTCATGGCACTATCAATATAGTAACAAATAAATGAAAACAACCTAATAATGGCTAAATCAAGTATGGTGTAGTAACACAATTGAACAGTATGAAAAAAGGAAGTGAATGATCTCCATTAATCAACATGGATGCCTCATAATGTTGAGCAAAATGTATTAGACACAAAATACTATCTGATTTATTTAAATAAAAATGTTTAAGGCAGGTATAAAGGTATAATTAATGTTGGCAATGTGCATTTAAGCAGCAAAACAATGAGGGGAAAAAAACAATTATTATTACCAACATCAGACTGAGGTTGGCCATTACAGGAGAGGGAGAGATGGAATATTGGGTGGGATAGGGTACAAGAGAGCTTCCTGGTGCTGTTAACAGACATTGGTGGTCAGTTTGGGACAAATTGTTGAGTTTTCCATTTCTATATCCTGTATTTTTCTGTATATATGTTATGCATTTCATGATAAAAAGAGGTTAATTTTACCGCTTATAAATTTAAAACTTATCAGGAGTAAAACTAAACAAAAAGACAAAGACAAAGGATAAATAAAATGGAAAATATTTCCCACATGTAATAGGCAAAGGACTTACACATTACCACAATAAAGGTCTGTTCTTTTTTATTTGGGTTATTATTTTTCTGGCTCTTTGAAAACCTTGGTGCTTCATGCTACTGTTCTGTTAATTTTGGAACCGGCATATTAAGAGTTCTGACGGTTTTCACAAGTAGCATTTTAATAAATAAAGTACAGTGAAATGTGCAAAAAAGTTAGAGTCAGTGTCCTCTTGTCTTTGATAAGGGAGACATATCTGTCTGTATTTTCCCTAAAGTTTTTTTCAAAGAGACTATCTAAGGAGGTCACCCATAAGAAATAAATTAATGTTTGTGTGTAGAAAACACTGAATTAGGATTTAGCAACAATTTAGAGGAATGGGCTCTGCAAGAAAGGCTGTGCCAGGCATATGGGAAACGGGGCTTAGTAAAATGAAAGTGATTGTGAATAGAGGAAAGAGCTTCTCTACAGGGCCACTCTCATTTTCTCCCTCTATATCACCCCTGTTTTCATTTGTTTGGCCAATGAAGACACCTTTCCAAACCAGTATTTGTGTGTAGAGAGGAACTGAGACCAGGGTCAAAAGATTCAACCTGGAAGCTCTGAGGGTAAAGAAAGGAATATTTCCAGGGCAGAATTAGGGAAGGAAGTGTACCTCTAGGTGGGAGACCAAACCTCATGGGTAAGAGATATAAAACTACCAGACAGAGACATAAATATGAGGAAGGGTCTGTGTCCAAATCATTCCAGTAACAATATATTTTTAGACTAGAAAGTCATTGTGAGGTAGATTGGGACACCGTGTATGCAAATATAAGGTCAATATTTTACAACAACTGTTCGTTATGTACAAAAAAACTGACTGGTGAATGTTAGCCCCACTAAGCCCATGGAAATTATCAAGACTCTCCTATCAAGGGTAAGGACAGAGAAAAATATGGCCACAACATTTTGATATCATAATCAAAGTGTTTTATTTAAATGCAACATTAAATAAGATGATTATTTAATAAGGTGATTAAATTGTCATTGAACATAAAATTCCCATATTAAGTAAATATTTAAATTTATTTATTTTAGATTTTATTTCCTCCTTCCGATTGAAATTCCTGGAACTGTAGGTTAGATCTTTGCTAGAAATAGTGCCTTCATGAAAAAAACATGTGCCCTAAGAGAATTATTTAATAAATGAATAAAATTAATGATTTAATATTCAGTAGCCTAACCAATAATCTGGAACAGAAAAATTCACATTTTAAGCCATATCCAGCAAGACGAATGTCCGTATTCAGCATAATATACAAGCTAGAAAAACAGTTTTATTGACTTTGAAAGTAATTCTGTGGTTGATGCTTAAAATATTTTCATCAGTAACTCTCTGAAGACACAGCTTGAGATCAGGCAAGTTTGTGAACTTGACTCATGTGAAGGTTATAATTAAAAATACAATTGGGAAGGGTTAGCAAGATGTTAAAATGTCTTATAGACAGTTTGACAAAGCCATGGTCAGAACAAATCCTTAAAGATCAGAGGTGGGAGTAATAAAACCTAAAGAGGAGATACTAAAATAATTTTTAGGAAGATTAATTCTAGTTTACTGTATATTTCTACCTCAAGTAATTTAATCTGAAGATTATTTTCTCCTATGTACAAAATGACATATACAAGAATGTTTATTATAACATTGTTTTTAACCGTGGAAGATTGAGGGCAGCCAAAATATCCATCAGTAGAAGAGATAAATAATGTCGAAATCCAAATTAAAGACATTAATATGCATTAGGTGGATCTGTACATACTGACATGGAAAAATGAGAGAGAGATGTTGCATGAAAAAATTACAGAACACTTTGGATTTGTATAGAAAAGTTTGGAGGCTTTTTCAGCAAGCTATTTGTAATGATCTGGAAGGTGAAGTCACCAGGGAGTTCCACTATCTACATTTATGAACATAGGTGCAGACAAACTAAACAATATATTAGAAAATCAAATCCGTATTGTTTAGTTTTTCAGCATCTGTGTTCATGGGTGAGTTTGGGAGGTAATTATCATTTCATAGTGCCCCTGTCAGATTTTGACATTGGGTTATGTTGGCTTTGTAGAACTTTGGAAATCTTGCTTACTTTCTGGGGGAGTTTATATAATATTGGTGTCCTTTAATTTGTTCCTTATTTATTTGGAAAGAAATTACCGGTGAAGCCAATTGAACTCAGAATTTGCTTTGAGAGTAGGTTTTGAATTACAGACACATTTATTAGATATAGAAACAATTGACTTTCCCTTTATTCTTATTCATTTTTGTTAAATTATGTTAATTGTTATTATCATAACATTGCTTATATCTTTCTATAATCACTTAATATCAATAAAATCTGTAGTAATATCTTCTTATAATCTTTATAATTATTATTTGTGCCTCATCTCTTTGATTAAATTTTTTTTTTTTTTTTTTTTTTTTTGAGACGGAGTCTCTGTCGCCAGGCTGGAGTCCAGTGGCATGATTTCAGCTCACTGCAATCTCCGCCTCCTGGTTTCAAGCGATTCTCCATCCTCAGCCTCCTGAGTAGCTGGGACTAAAGGCATGTACCACCATGCCCAGCTAATTTTTGTATTTTTAGTAGAGACAGGGTTTTACCATGTTGGCCAGGATGGTCTTGATCTCGACCTCATGATCCGCCCACATCAGCCTCCCAAAGTGCTGGGATTCCAGGTGTGAGCCACCGCGCTGGGCCTAATGTTGTTTTTAAAAGAACCAACTTTGGTTTTGTTGATTTCATTTTATAATTGTTTCTTATTTATCGGATTTCTGCATGTATCATTATTTTTTCTTCTAATTCTTTGGGTTAATTTCCTGTCCTCATCTAAGTATATAGATTGTTAATTTTCAGTCTTATTTTCTAATATTTATACTTGAGTCTATGAATTTTTATTTATTAATGTCTTTTGCATGCCACATATTTTATATGCCAACTATGTTACCATTTATTTCACAGCAACTTAAAATATCCATTGTAATTCTTATTTGATACAATTTAGTTATAACTATACAGTTTAATATCAAATATTAAGGAATTTTTCTGTTTATCTTTTTTTTTTTTTTTTTTTTTTTTTGGAGACGGAGTCTCGCTCTGTCACCCGGGCTGGAGTGCAGTGGCGCGATCTCGGCTCACTGCAAGCTCCGCCTCCCGGGTTCACGCCATTCTCCTGCCTCAGCCTCTCCGAGTAGCTGGGACTACAGGCGCCCGCCACCACGCCCGGCTAATTTTTTTTATATTTTTAGTAGAGACAGAGTTTCACCGTGGTCTCGATCTCCTGACCTCGTGATCCGCCCACCTTGTCCTCCCAAAGTGCTGGGATTACAAGCGTGAGCCACCGTGCCCGGCCAAGTTCTCACTTCTTTTATTGCTTTCTGATGCTTTTACATAGCTGTTCTTTTATATTTTGCTTAGCTCTTATAGCTATGCTCAATGGTAGAGTTGTTTTGAAATAAGATACTCTGGCAAAAATGAAAATGGAACTGTCCCATCACCATATTTTCCCTGTTGACATTACTATTCCAAGTAGAATGAGTACATTTTCTTAAAATATCACACAAATAATCTATTTCTGGGGTGAAAATATTTTTTCATGTTGCTCGAATTTATTATATAGTTATTTAAACAGTGTGTTTCTAGAAAACAGAATGGATAACAGAATATAAATCAAAACTCTTTCAAAAGTGTATCAATTATATGTAGGAAATGGCAGCATTTATCTAAAATCATGATGCTTCATAAGAGCTTGCCCAACTGTAGATAGAGTAAATCACTTTTCTTTTGGAGACATGTTGCTCAGATCTGAGCCAAAGTTAAGCAAACTTCAGAGAACATAGAAATCTACCCACACCAGTAGCAAAAGATTTTCCGCCTTAAGCCGAATTGATAAATGTATGTTGCAGATGTATGTGGTTATGATTGTAAATTTCTGTGTTTGTACTAACATGCCTGTGTAACATGACTATGGTGTACATATTTATGTTCATATAATTTCTTTAACAGGTATATATGGCTGGCTTATCTTTAAATGTCTAAGAAGAGTTATGTATATTTGTGGATAGGCATGCAGGTTGCTAGGCCTATGAGTACATGAGTGTACACCTGGCATGGCCCAACGTGTGTCTGAATGCTGCTGTGTCCAAATGGAGGGGTTCAGGGACCTGGAGAGAAGGTATCCCAGGTTAGGGATATGGAACAAAGAAGGTAGTCACTTGATAGTGTAAATACTGGACCTTAGTATGTTTTTGGCACTTTATGCCCAATACACTGACCTTTCACCTAATCCCTTATGTTTATTGTTTATATCCTTTCTACTAAAAGGTCTTTTGCTAAAGTACACTGAAAACAATCCAATTTCTGCAGACTAAGAAACTCTGAATGAGGCCTTGACTCCTGCTAAATTTCTAAACTCCTGTCTTTTTTCTACCCCTGGATGTGGAGCTCCATCTTTTGTGTTCAGCAAAAAGCTTTCCATGAACCGTAATGCTTGCACCTATCTGGCCATAAGTGTGGCCCCTTCCCATATGCTCTTGCTGCATTCATGAATTACATCAGGTTGAATACACTAGGGAATTTTATGATACTTTGAATACTAGTTTCAGCAACCACACTACATATTTCCCTCTTATTCACCTTCCAACCATCACAGTCTCAAAATAGCTTCCTAATATTACAGACCCAGAGGAGCTTGTAGTTCAGTAGGTCTACACAAGGCACAATAGGAATGCTCATTCACAAAGCTCATTATGAAATTGTCCATAATGCGATGCTCATTCACAATTTCTAGGGCCAGCAAAACACTTCCATATACTAAGACTAAATACAATAACAGGTTAGATAAATTGCACTATATGAGAGTAGAAAAGGTAGGAGATGGTTTTAAATACTTATTATAATAATTAATTCTACATTTACTGCCCAACTTAATTGATATTACAGAAGAAATTCAAAAGGACATTCGAATATTCTCTCTAGAATTCGAATGAAAAAGAGACATTATTATAATTTTCTAGAAGTTGGAGAATCCCAGGAAACAATTTATAGCAGAAGATTCTGAAAGTGCTCAAATCTTGTATGGAATAAATATGATTACAAAGGAGACATTGTGGGTTCACTGAAAACAAGTCACACTGAAATAACTTTATGTCCTTTTTATGGAGTATCAGTATATTAGTATTCTAAGTGAAAGTTGTTGGCATTATTTCTTGATTGCAATAAGACATATGAAATGTACCTAAGAGAATCATTTGGAGAAAATGTAGACATGAGCTAAAAATAATTAGGTAGATTTATAGCTGGTTAAATCTCCATATCCAAAGAGTATTTTTAACCAATCAGAGTTAACCTGAATCAGCTATCTTGGCAAGTAGCTATAGATCCTATTGAATTGGCAGCCTTTAGAGGGGAGTCTTGTTGCTTCCAACCTTCCCTCTGGTTCCACCTTGTGGCTACTTTTCTACTGATCACTTGCCATAGCACTTATCTTGCTTTGTGCGTATGTTGAACATCAGTTATTTAACAGAGTTGTGATTATATAACTTGGTGTGGTGCTGCTGAGCTACTTCCTGGTGCATCTGAGAATGAAAATGAATAGAACAAGTCTGTCTTCAGGGCATGGATCATGGTCCAAGTCTGTAGGTATAAATGTTAAATGAGTCCACTAAAGAGAATCAGAATAGTGAATCACTATGTTACATGCCATGCAGTTCCCAAGAAATATTATTGTTTCTTCTCTGAGGCATAGCTTTTCCTGTATCACCCATTTGTTCTTATTCCCCTGATATTATCATCCTCTTCTTTTTTCTTTAGTTGCCTGCAGATTTACCGCTGTTATTATACAGTAACACTAGCACAAATATTAGAACCGCTGTGTTAGTTAGGATTTTGTGGATTCTAAGCACATGTTTATTTTATTTAAATAGACAGGCAGGTTGGGAATATCTCCTGGAAGCTGATGACACTAAGGCTCAGGAACGTGAGGGGTACTAAAAAAGCTGTCACAGCTGTTTTTTTTGTGAAGTTTGAGCTCCAGGTCAGTCTTTTTGAAGAATTATCTAGTTTGCTACCTCCTTCATTACACTGCTGAGCAGAAAATTCTCACTGTCCCCAGAAATCTAAAAGCAGAGAACACCTTGCATGCTTTCACCCTCTTGTCTAGCCATGATTCCAACACGTGACTTTTCACCAGCCTAGTCATGAGAACAAACGTGACTCATACCTCATGGGTCATCAGAACAAATTTCTCAAAGCACAGACACACTGGGTCTCAATTTGAACTGGAATACAGTGTCTTTTCCCCCAGAAGCTTCTCTAGTGACCACAGCAAAAACAATCTGAACCCCAACAATATATACTGGATGGAGGTTGACCACATAAAGTGATCTTTGCACTTTTACGTGGTGACATCCTTTTTTTTTTTTTTAACCTGCTAACAGGACCGTGCCATAGTCTATCAGGAATGAAGAACATTTCCAGTGATCCTCCAATATATAATTATCACCAGTTTTCATCATGACCATCATCATAAAGAATATTTACTGAACAAAAACCACAGCCTCTAACTATGTACCATGTACAATGTTAAGTGCTGTACACTCATGATCTCAGTTAACCCTACACAACCCTGAGAGGCAGGAGTTCCAACGTTTAGTCTGTGAGTAAACTGAAACCTAAGGAGGCTGCCAACCTGACATCTTAGAAATAGTCAATTGTAGAGCTGGGATTTGAAACTGTGTCTGTCTCATGCACACAGCACCCAACGCAACACTACTCATAGATCCCGACTCATGCGGCAGCACCAACAATAATTCCTCGTATTTCTTCCCTCCACTCCTGTTGTGTAACAGATTTAAGCTGGCTATGAATTATTGAACCAAATGAACTCTTTGTCTTAAAAACTTTGAGATTCTACAAACCAAATCTGGAGACTTTCCCTGTACCAGCCCAGAAAGTAGCAGAGATTAGGTATAAAGAGTAAGTCAGACCCCACACTTCCAGTGATGAGAAACATTCCAGAGCTGCAACAGAGAGGGTCTTGCTTTTATTTTGAAAGAAACTTTATGCCACACAATATGGAAACATCCCATGATAGTATTTGCCAACATGGCTCAGCACACTTTAGCAGAGAATAAACAAACACTGGACATGACGAAAGGAAATTGGGAAGAGGTCAAGTGCTATGATCTCCCTGTACATTGATTCATTGCTCCAGGCTTTGGATGATTTGCTGTAAATTCATTTTTTCACACCATGGTTTCCTGAGGTTTGGATTGTTTACTAGCTGTGTGGCTTGTAATTTAAGGACCACTAAGTCATTAAGTTATTTTGAAAAAAATGCCTTCTTATAAAGGAAACAAATATAGAGCTAATAATATTAAAATAAAAAGAGTTGAATAATATCTTATATAATAGATTGTATTATAGTAGATAATGTCCAGTAGAAGCATGTGGGATAGTGGATTTCTCTAATGTTGCATGAATATGTGCAGGTACTACATGCAAATCAGAAAATCCTGAAAATATGACAAATAATGGCACTCACAATCTTGATCATTGTACATTTTGACACCCAAGGCTTTAATGAGGCAACAGTGAAGTCATCATTTGATGAATGCTGAAGGTTTTTAAATTTCCTCAAGGTTATAGAAACAAAATTTGGATGGCTATTTCTATGTTAAGTGACAGTGCAAAAATACCTTAGGCCTCTGACTAGTTTTGTTGCTCTCCAATGCTTGTTTCACAAAAATTGCTGATGACATGGCATTAACAAGTTTTATTTTTGCTGTCAGTTATTTTATTTGCCTATCCAGACGCAATTATAAACTAAAAAGACAAAATTGTGCACTATATATCATGTCAAAAATAACCATTACTTTTCCTAAAATATTACTGAAGTAATTCTCAAATAATTCTTTATTGATTCTTTTGAATTTTAATAAGTGTAGTAAATCTTACTGACTAAAATTCAGGGTACATAATAACTAATTGATAAACACTTAAATTAGTGGCTGGAAGGTAAGTAAAATTATTATTTCCAAAGTGGATCCACAGTTCATTAACCGCAATTGTCATTTTCTACTATGTGATGGAAGAAAGTCACTTTACTTAAGATTAAATTAACATCTGATGTTACACAAATGTTCCATCAACTTTCTTAATGGCTTATTTTAAAAATCATATATTAGAGAAACTAGAAAAAGTTATATCTTTCAGTTTAAACTCAATGTACAGAGTCAGTGTGTCCCTCTCTTCACTTCCAACAATGTAATGAATTTTAATAGCCACTTCTATCTACACTGTTGCCAGGTCAGGCAGCAGCATTATTCCATGTTTGTCAATTAAGACGTAACACTAAATGGAGATTATATGTCTAAACATGCTCCAACTAGTGACAGACCTTTGATCTAGAACTCTGAGTCATGGGCCACTATTTCCTCTGATGAAAACTAGGCTGTTCTATTTTCAGCCCCAGGTGATAAGATACGGCTGGTCCTGTTACCTCAAGCCAAAGATTTGACACAATGTAGCAGCAAGGTGCTTATGACACTAGATGTTTCCTCATGAGCCATATGGAGATAAAAACATTGTTTCTCCCTGTGCACAGGGTCTACATAGTCTTCAGGGATATTGACACCCTTGATTTAATCAGATGGTTAAAGAGAGTTACAATGGAATCAGATACAGAAGAGTCTTTGGCTCAGGTTTATCTAACACTTAGTTTCTATATAAGCTCCTAAAGAGGAAGTACTCTTGCCATATTTGTCTTTCCTATCTCCTGGTGCAGGTCAGACTCAGGCAGGCATTTAGTACATTATTGCTGACTTGTTTCACTGTCTTGACTCCTGGACAGCCTGGTGCCTCAAAATAGAAGATATCTGAGGTCATGACTGCTATACATGCTGAGACTGCCTTCTAGTTGCTGGATATAATCAGAAATGATAACGGGTAATGAAGGTAGAGATGTATGTGTCCTTTTGTGTGTGTGTGTGTGTGAGAGAGAGAGAGAGAGAAAGAGAGAGACAGAGACAGAGATACCATTCTCATCTGTGTTTTAGGAGTGCATGCCGATTTCAAAACTGTGTGAAAAGCAAGTCTAAAAGCATTTTATTTATTCCATTTACTAATTAAATTCCCCTCATCTTGGGATAGGCCAAACTGCTGTAATAGAGAAATTAATATTTCACAATAAATGTGTAAAATATGAATGCAAGACAATAAAAATGCATTTAGTTATCTAGTAACTACAGTATTTTGGAACATAAAAAGACCTCGACCGTCATTTATTCCAATTCCTTTATTTTATGAATGAAAAAGCTAAGGCTTAAAGAAGAGAAATAACTTCCTCAAAGTGAAACAGCAAGCAAGGACCAAGAACTATTGACTTCTAGTTTAGTGATCCTTGCACCTCACTATGCTGCCGTACATGCTAGTAGGTCACTTTCCCATTTCCAACCTCATGGTGGGCATCAGTGAACTCATCAGACCAAGAGTAATGGTGAAACTCTTTTTTTGCCCTTTATGTTGTATCTGTAGAGAATTTTCCCCAAGCCCTGTGATTTAGCAAGATACTTCTAACCCAGTTAGTTTTAATCATTTTTTTTTGCATTTTATAATGAGCTTTTATTATCATTTAATTAATTTTCAAATTCAATTTTCAGATATTTCACTGGGTGGTTGGTCATTCTCTCTTAATTTTATCCACATTAGAGTAATCTGTCTTTGATACAAATTGTTAAAATTGTTCCTTTTTTCTGGAAAACCATCCAGGATAATTTATACTCATCAAAACAGAATACTTGCTTTTGGGTAATAGTGTAGGCAACATTTGAGATCATGTTTATCAAAATACAAAGCAAAGCTGCATTTTAAAGGACCTGACTTTGGGTCTGGAAATAATAGTTGCTCAAAACAAATAAAGCTATTATTTTTAATAATAATACTATCACTGGTTTAGAATTACAGTCCTTAAATTTTCCTATTCCACATCCTTCTGATAGATAATTTCTATTGTTTCTATTTTTGTTTATATTATCCACTTAGTCATTGGTGATCGTTAGCCTGTGCTTAGGAAATTAGGAAACCAGCACAATAAAATAATAAAGTCACATCTATCTACCATGAAAAATAGATGTGAAACAACTCCTCATAAATTTACGTAGTCAAGAGTGGCAGCCGTGTCTGTTTGTTCATTTCCATTATAGGATGTTTCAGGTTTTCATAATGTTATCAACTGACAAACTATTTCCTTCAGCATCATATTGTTTCTAAAGTACAATTGATTTCCTTGGTTTAATGTTGTTTTCCTTCTGTAAGTGAAAATTATTTTCTAACAAGAGACAATAGTTTTCTTTGAATGATCAGCAAATATGGTGATGAATATCTTAAGAATATACTTTAAGCATCAATAAAGTATTGAGTTCAAGATGAGTAAAATAGTACACTTGAGGGTCACAATCTAGGATCTGTATTGTGCATTTCCTAAAAATACTTGCTTTATCTATCTTTCTTTCTTTCTTTCTTTCTTTCTTTCTTTCTTTCTTTCTTTCTTTCTTTCTTTCTTTCCTTTCTTTCTTTCTTTCTTTCTTCTTTCTCCAAGTCTCACTCTGTCATCCAGGCTGGAGTGCAATGGCGTGATCTTGGCTCACCGCAACCTCTGCCTCCTGGGTTCAAGTGATTCTCTTGCCTCAGCCCCCCGAGTAGCTGAGATTACAAGTGTGCACACCACATCTGGCTAATTTTTGTATTTCTAGTAGAGAGGTGGTTTCACCATGTTGGCCAGGCTGGCGTTGAACTCCTGACCTCAGGTGATCCACCCGCCTCGGCTTCCCAAAGTGCTGAGAGGCATGAGCCACCACACTTGGCCAATATTTTAAAAATATTATTGGAGAAGTCAAATTATGTGTAAGAATGCTTTTTGATTCAATTATGGCAGGAACACGTGAACTATAAACTCTTTTACATTGAGAAAAGAAACATACTCTGGGTAGTAGAAATAAAACTCCCCTCAACAATTTCCTAGTGAATCACTAATTCTTATGCCAGGATAGATTCAACAAAGCTTATCTAAGATTCTATATTCATATGATGTTTCACATTGATCTAATATTTCATATTACTATTATAGCAACCTAAGAGTTTCTCAGTTGCCAAATTATACTTGACTTGTATTAAGCTTTTACAGAACTAAAATTCAGGAGGTTTTGCTTGTTGTATTGGTTGGTTGGTTGGTTGTGGCGTTTTTTTTCACATGAATTTTAAGGTAATTCTTCTTTATTGTACAATTGATTTTTTTGGATATATCATCAATTTTTCTTTTTTATTTACTTTTTAAGGTGGTGTTTGGTTACATGAATAAGTTCTTTAGTGGTGATTTCTGAGATTACAGTGCACCCATCACCTAAGCAGTGTACACTGTACCTAATGTGTAGTCTTTTATTCCTTGCCACGCTGTAACCTTTTCCCCAAATCCCCAAAGTCCAATGTATCATTCTTATACTTTTGCATTCTCATAGCTTAGCTCCCACATATGAGTGAGAACATACGATGTTTGGTTTTCCTTTCCTGAGTTACTTCACTTAGAATAGTAGTCTCCAATTCCATACAAGTTGCTACGAGTGCCAGTATTTCTTTCCTTTTTATGGCTGAGTAGTATTCCATTGTACATATATGCCACATTTTCTTTATCCACTTGTTGATTCACGAGCATTTGGGCTGGTTTAATGTTTTTGCAATTGCAAATTGTGCTATTGTAAACACATGTATGCAAATACCTTTTTCGTATAATGACTTCTTTTCCTCTGGGTAGATACCTAGTCGTGGGATTGCTGCATCAAATGGTAGATCTACTTTTAGTTCTTTAAGGAGTCTGCACACTGTTTTCCATAGTGGTTGTGCTAGTTTACATTCCCACCAGTAGTGTAAAATTGTTCCCTTTTTCACTGCATCCCCACCAACATCTATTTTTTTTTTATTTTTTAATAATGGCCATTCTTGTAGGAGTGAGGTGATATCACATTGTGGTTTTGATTTGCATTTCCCTGATAATTAGTTATGTTGAATAGCTATTTCCAAAGAGTGCTAACAGGTACCAGTCTGTGGGTCAATGAAGAAATTAAGATAAATTGAAAAATTTCTTGAGACAAATGATAAAGGAAACACAACGTACCAAAGCCTATGTGGTAGAGCAAAGCCATTAGTCAGAGGGAAGTTTATAGCTATAAGTGACTACATCAAAAAAGAAGAAAAACATCAAATAAACAATCTAATGATACATCTTTAAAAACAGGAAAAGCAAGAGAAAACCAAATCCAAAATTCATACAGGAAAGGAAATAATAAAGATTACAGCAGAAATAAATGAATTTGAAATGAAGAAAACAGTACAAGAGATCAGTGAAAGCAAAAGTTGTGGATCTTTTTTTAATTGACCAATTTCTTGATACATACAATCTACCAAGATTGAACCAGGGAGAAATCGAAAACCAGAACAGACCAGTAACAACTAACAACATTGAGGCCATAGTAAAGAGTCTCCCAGTAAAGAAAAGCCCCAGACCCAATGGCTTTACTGCTGAGTTCTACCAAACATTTTTTCTTTTTCTTTCTTTTTTTTTTTTTTGTGTGTGTGTTGGAGTTTCGCTCTTTCGCCCAGGCTGGAGTGCAGTGGCGCGATCTCGGCTCATTGCAACCTCTGCCTTCCGGTTTCAAGCGATTCTCCTGCCTCAGCCTCCTGAGTAGCTGGGATTACAGACACCCACCACCATGCCAGGCTAATTTTTCTATTTTTAGTAGAGACAGGGTTTCACCATGTTGGCCAGGATGGTCTCGATCTCCTGACCTTGTGATCCATCCGCCTTGGCCTCCCAAAGTGCTGGGATTACAGGTGTGAGCCACTGTGCCCAGACCTCTACCAAACTTTTAAAGCAGAATTAATGTGAATTCTTCTTACACTATCCTGAAAATTAGAAGAGGAAGAAATACTTCCAAACTTATTCAACAAGGACAGTATTACCCTGATACCAAAACCAGACAAAGACCCGTAAAATATAAAACTACAGGACAATATCTCTAATGAATATTGATACGACAATCCTCAACCACATACTAGCAGACTGAATTCAACAATATTAAAGAAGATTATTCATCATGACCAAGTGAAATTTATCCCTGGGATGCAAAGATGGTTCAACATCTGAAAATCAAAAATATGATATATCATATCACCAGAATGAAGGACAAAAATCATATGATCATTTCAATTGATGCTGAAAAGCAGTTAATAAAGTTCAACATCCCTTCATGATTAAAAAAACCCTGAAAATGCTGAGTTTAGAGGGAACATACCACAACATAATAAAAGCTGTGTATGACAGAACCACAGCTAGTATCATACAGAATGGGGAGAAACTGAAAGCCTTTCCTCTGACATCTAGAACGTGCAAAAGATGTTCACTGTCACCACTATTATTTAACATAGAGCAATCAGATAAGAGAAAGAAATAAAGGGCATCAAAATTGGAAAGGAAGAAATCAAATTATTCTTATTTGCAGATGATATGATCTTATATTTGGAAAAACCTAAAGATGCCACAAAAAACTATTAGAAATGTTAAATAAATTTAGTAAAGTTGCAGTATACAAAATCAACATAGAAAAATCGGTAGCATTTGTATATGCCAACAATGAACATCTTGAAAAAGAAATTTTAAAAAGTAATCTCATTTACAGTAGCCACAGATAAAATTACATACATTGGAATTAACCAAAGAAGTGAAAGAACTCTATAATAAAAA
Organism: Nomascus leucogenys; assembly: GCF_006542625.1. NCBI lineage: Eukaryota > Metazoa > Chordata > Mammalia > Primates > Hylobatidae > Nomascus > Nomascus leucogenys. The sequence continues at coordinate 56,243,845 of NC_044406.1, forward strand.
CTATAAAACACTGAAGAAAGAAATTGAAGAGGACAGCAAAAAATGGAATGTCATTCCTTGTTCATGGATTGCAAGAATCAATATTGTTAATATGTATATGCTACCCAAAGCAATCTACAGAGACCATGCAATCCCTATGAAAATACCTATGATATTCTTCACAAAAGTAGAATAAACAATTCTAAAATGTATATGGAACCACAAGAGACCCAGAATAGACAAAGCTATCCTAAGCAACAAGAATGAAACTGGAAGAATCACATTACCTAACTTTAAATTATACTGCATTGTTGTAGTAACCCAGACATAAAAACAGACACATAGACCAATGAAATAGAATAGAGAACCCAGAAACAATGCATAAATTTACAGGGAACTAATTTTTTGACAGAGATGGTAAGAACATATATTGGGAAAAAGAGTTTCTTCAATAAATGGTGCTAGGAAAACTGGTTATCCATATGCAAAGGAATGAAAACTAGACACCTATCTCTCATCATATACATAAATCAAATCAAAATGGGCTAAAATCTTAAATCTAAGACTTCAAACTATGAAACTACTACAAGGAAACATTGATGAAAATCTCCAGGACATACATCTGGGCAAAAATTTCTTGAGCTATACCCAACAAGCACAGACAACCATTGCAAAAATGGACAAATGGGATTACAAGTTAAAAAGCTTCTGACCAGCAAAGGAAACAGTCAATGAAGAGAAGAGATAACCCACAGAATGGGAGAAAATATTGGCAAGCTATCCATCTGATCAGGGATTAATAACCAGAATACATAAGGAGCTCAAACAACCCTATAGAGAAAAAATATAATAATCCGATAAAAAAATGGGCAAAATTTTGAATAGAGATTTCTCAATAAAAGACATAGAAATGACAAAGAGGCATATGAAAAGGTGCTCACGATCATTGATCATCAAAGAAATGGAAATCACAACTACAATAAGATATCATTTCACCACTGTTAAAATGGCTTGTATGCAAAAGACAGTCAATAACAAATGCTGGCCAGGTTATGGAGAAAAGGGATCCTTTTTACACTGTTGGTGGGAATGTAAATTAGTACAACCACTATGGAAAACACTTTGGAGGTTCCTCAAAAAAACTGAAAATTGAACTACCATATGATCAAGCAATCCCCCTGCTGGGTATACACCCAAAAGAAAGGAAATCAGTATACTTAACAGATATCTGCATTCTCATGTTTGTTGTAGCACTGTTTGCAATAGCCAAGATTTGGATGCAACCTAAGTGTCCGACGACAGGTTAATGGATAAAGAAAATGTGGTACGTATACACAATGAACTACTATTCAGCCATAAAACACAATGAGATCCTGTAATTTGCAACAACACGGTTAGAACTGAAGGTCATTATGTTAAGTGAAATAAACCAGGCACAGAAAGAGAAACCACATGTTCTCACTTATCTGTGGGATCTAAAAATAAAAACAATCGAACTCAGGGACAGAGTAGAAGAATGATTACCAGATGCTGGAAAGAGTAGTGAGGGGTTGCCAGGGAGGTGGAGATGGTTAATGTGTTCAAAATAAATAGTTAGAAAGAATGAATAAGACCTACTATTTGATAGCACAACACGTGACTATAGTCAATAATAATGGTACATTTTTAAACAACTAAAGGAGTGCAATTTGATTGTCTGTAACAGAAGGGATAACTGCTGAAGTTATGGATACCCTGTTTTCCATGATGTTATTATTAGTACCTAGTATTTGATAGAACAACGAGGTGACTGTAGTCAAAATAATTTAATTGTACACTTTAAAGCAAGTAAATGAGTATAATTGGATTACTTGTAACACAAAGGTTAAATACTTGAGGGGATACATACTCAATTTTCCATGATGTGATTATTATGCATTGCTTCCCTATATCAAAACATCTAATGTTCCCCACAAATATATACACTTACTATGTACCCAGAAAAATTAAACATTAAAAAATTAATACAAGGCTTCGGTTTTCAAAAGTATTTGTCTTTGATGCAAATCTTTTGTTCCTCCACAGAGGTTAACTCCTGACACAGCACAAGAAAAAGCATAGTTGACATTAGAGCTATTATGCTCTTTTTTAAAAACAAATAGATAGGTCTATCATGTCCTGGCCCTCTCAGAGTTGACCAGTGACCGTCAGTAGTTGCTACCACGTAAACATTTAGAGACACACACGTGCTCATAATCTAACTTACTACATATATATGTATTTAATAACAGGTTTGTTCATATGTAATTCTCATACCATAAAATTCATTCTGTTATATTGTATAATTCAATGTTTGTTGTATATTCACATAGTTATGCAACCATCAACACAATCTAATTTCAGAACTTCTCATCACCCGTAAAATAAGCCCATATCCATTAGCAATAATTTGCCATTCACATCTCCCCTCAACCCTAGGAAATTTTGTCATAGAAGTCCACTTACTGAGAATAAAAAATATGTAATTTACCTACTTGCTCCAGGAAATAGTTTCTCTGGGAATGTAAGACTGAATCCCCTAAAGTAACCAAAGCTTTTATGTCATAAACTGTGCCCAATATTAAACAATTCCCTTCTTCACAAGATCAGCCTTAAAATCACCAAACCCAGATTCTAAAATTCTGTAAATATTCTCTCCTGACTTCCCTTTTCTTAAGACTCTCTTACACGAGGTCTCTCTTACTACTGTAAGTAATCAACTTTGCTGTGCTTGATACATAGGTCTTCTCCCTTATTGCAGTGAGTTTCATGGACTCATCTTTAAGTAATCAATGGATGTTTCTGACTGACTTCTGGAATTTACATTTAGCAGTCTCCTTACCCTCCCTATTGGGTTTCTTGGGCCAGAGTCAAGTTGTCTCCAGCTTTCTTTTGCTTGTGGACCAAGGAGAACATTATTTCCTCTTGTCAGACTCTTGGAGGGCAGGCTGATTTCTGTACAGCCACTTTTCCTTTGCTTTGTCACCAAAGAGCTCACCATCACATCTGACCTGACTTTATGGTTTGCTTCTCAGTAGTGATAGTCCAGTCCACTGAACTCTGAAAATCCCAAGAAACAAAGATGAGCAACTTGGCTTCCTTCAAATCCTTCTCTTCAGGATTGAGGTGGGATTGTGCCATCTCCAGCTCTCTACTTTGGGATTGATGGGGGTAGCAGGTGAGATCATAGCATGACAACAGCTTCCTCCAGAGAAATCTCACAAATTTACTTTTCAAAGTCTGCTCTTTAATACCCTTAAAATATTTCAGGATTTGAGAAAATTAGCAGTCTTTTATTTTCTTTGAAAATTTGAATTTAGTACAGCAGACACACTTTGGAATGTTGTATGTGCTGTATCCTTGTTCCTCAGTTGAAACTCCCAATGTGACATTCAGCTACATTCATATTTTGAGGTAAATGTACTCTGTCTATTTTCTTGAGAAAGATGTGCTGTTAAAAATAAGTTTGAAGACCAATCCAATTACACTCTTTAAGTCTAGTCCAGTGTTTCTCATGCTTCAGTGTGCAGAAACAATTACATAGGGAATCTTGTTAAAATGCAGGTAAATGGAGTCTAATTCAGAACATCTGTAGTAAAATCTGAGCTTGTATATTTCTACCTGTCTCCCATATGATGCGAATGCTGCCAGTCCTCAAGCCATACTTGGCATAACAAGACTTCAGCCACCCTCCCTGTCCCAGGGGTTGGATTCAAATTGTGAATTCTCTGAACTGGAAAATTTAAAACAGAATAATTGGAATTCAATTACTCATTCCAGTGTTGTCCAGGAAAGGAGACAAGGAACAAGAATCTGGGATGAATATGAGGAATGATAAAATTAAGAAGTGATGGTGGAGAAGGGACAGGAGGATTTCAATGGGAGCCTGCTTGAAGATGTGACACACAGTAGGCAGGGGATAATAAGTCAGTAAAGCAAGGGAGAATAATGAGAGAGAGAACACAGGCAAAATAAAATAATCTGGCATTTCTGGCCCATGTTCATTGGGTGAACACTGCCAAATGATAGCATTTGAGTAGGTAGGAGATGTTCTAATAATTGGGAACACATAAGTCTAGTCTGGGTACAACATAGCAATTCTTTTCCTTCTTCCTTGTTTCTACATCTACTGCTGCTATGACACATTCTGGAAATTTTCTCTTTTTTTCTTTTTAATTTTTTATAGATATATAGCAGTTGTATATATCAATGGGATACATGTGACATTTTCATAAAAGGATACAATGTATAATGATCAGATCTGGTAATTGGGATACCAGACCTCAAACACTTATGATTTGTTTGTGTTGGGATTATTTCAAATATACTCTTCCAGTTATTTTGATATATACATAAAATTATTGGTTTTTTATCTTGTAAGTTTACATTTATTTTGTAATGTAATACAAAATACATTACAAAGTGAGTTTGAGATCAGTTGAGTTCACTGAGTTTGAGTCTCTGTTCTTATGCTGTAATTAAGATTTGATTTTCACAGAGTTATCTGAGCACCTTCAGGCACTTAAAGAGTGCCTGGCACATAGCAAGCACTTTACAAGTGTCAGCTATAATAACCCCATTTAATTGTTATAACAATCCTTTGAAGGTTGTTTTTTTTTTGGTTTTTTGATTTTTTAATTATTTTTTAATTTTATTACTATTATACTTTAAGTTCTAGGGTACATGTACACAATGTGCAGGTTTGTTACATATGTATCCATGTGCCATGTTGGTGTGCTGCACCCATGAACTCGTCATTTAGCATTAGGTATATCTCCTAATGCTGTCCCTCCCCCCTTCCCCCACCCCACAACAGTCCCCAGAGTGTGATGTTCCCCTTCCTGTGTCCATGTGTTCTCATTATTCAATTCCCACCTATGAGTGAGAACATGCGGTGTTTGGTTTTTTGTCCTTGCAATAGTTTGCTGAGAATGATGGTTTCCAGTTTCATTCATGTCCCTACAAAGGACATGAACTCATCCTTTTTTATGGCTGCATAGTATTCCATGGTGTATATGTGCCACATTTTCTTAATCCAGTCTATCGCTGTTGGACATTTGGGTTGGTTCCAAGTCTTTGCTATTGTGGATAGTGCCGCAGTAAACATACGTGTGCATGTGCCTTTATAGCAGCATGATTTATAATCCTTTGGGTATATACCTAGTAAGGGTATGGCTGGGTCAAATGGTGTCAAGCTACCAATGACTTTCTTCACAGAATTGGAAAAAACTACTCTAAAGTTCATATGGAACCAAAAAAGAGCCCACATCGCCAAGTCAATCCTAAGCCAAAAGAACAAAGCCAGAGGCATGATGCTACCTGACTTCAAACTATACTACAAGGCCACAGTAACCAAAACAGCATGGTACTGGTACCAAAACAGAGATACAGATCAATGGAACAGAACAGAGCCCTCAGAAATAATGCCGCATATCTACAACTATCTGATCTTTGACAAACCTGACAAAAACAAGCAATGAGAAAAGGATTCCCTATTTAATAAATGGTGCTGGGAAAACTGGCTAGCCATATGTAGAAAGCTGAAACTGGATCCCTTCCTTACACCTTATACAAAAATTAATTCTAGATGGATTAAAGACTTACATGTTAGACCTAAAACCATAAAAACCCTAGAAGAAAACCTCGGCAATACCATTCAGGACATAGGCATGGGCAAGGACTTCATGTGTAAAACACCAAAAGCAATGGCAACAAAAGCCAAAATTGACAAATGGGATCTAATTAAACTAAAGAGCTTCTGCACAGCAAAAGAAACTACCATCAGAGTGAACAGGCAACCTACAAATTGAGAGAAAATTTTCGCAACCTACTCATCTGAAAAAGGGCTAATATCCAGAATCTACAATGAACTCAAACAAATTTACAAGAAAAAAAACAAACAGCCCCATCAAAAAGTGGGTGAAGGACATGAACAGACACTTCTCAAAAGAAGACATTTATGCAGCCAAAAAACACATGCAAAAATGCTCATCATCACTGGCCATCAGAGAAATGCAAATCGAAACCACAATGAGATACCATCTCACACCAGTTAGAATGGCCATCATTAAAAAGTCAGGAAACAACAGGTGCTGGAGAGGATGTGGAGAAATAGGAACACTTTTACACTGTTGATGGGACTGTAAACTAGTTCAACCATTGTGGAAGTCAGTGTGGCGATTCCTCAGGGATCTAGAACTAGAAAATTATTGTTTACTATAGTCACACCTTTGTGCTGCCAAACACTACATATTCCCTCTAATTGTATATTTGTACCCATTAAACAACCCCTCTTTATCCCCTCCCCCCACTACCTTTCCCAGCCTCTGGTAACCACCATTTTATTCACTACCAGCATGAAATCAATTTGTTTAGCTCCCACGCATGAGAGAAAACATTCAATATTTGTCTTTCTGTGCCTTGCTTATTTCACTTAACATAATGTCCTTCAGTTCCGTCCACATTGCTGAAAATAACAAGATTTCATTCTTTTTTATGGTAGAATAATATTTCAATGTACCACATTTTCTTTATTATTCATCCATTAATGGACGCATAGGTTGATTCTATATCTTGGCTAATGTGAATCGTGCTGCAATAAAACATGGGAGTGCGGGTATATCTTCAATATGCTGATTTCCTTCTTTATAGGATATATTCTCAGCAGTGGAATTTCTGGATCATATGGTATTTTTATTTTTAGATTTTTGAGTCATTTACAAACTGTTTTCCATAGTGGTTGTACTAATTTACATTCTCACCTATAGTGTACGAGCATTCCCCTTTCTCCACATCATCACCAGCATTTGTTACTTCCTGTCTTTTTAATGATGGCCATTTTAACTGAAGTGAGATGATATCTCTTAGTGGTTTTGTTTTGCATTTCATGGATGATTAGCAACATTGAGCATTTTTTCATATACCTGTTGGTCATTTGTATGTTATCTTTTTAGAAATGTCTATTCATATCTTTTGCCCATTTTTCATTGGATTATTTGGGGGGGTTTTGCTATTGAGTTGTTTGAGTTCCTCACATATTCTAAATACAAACCCCTTGTCAGATGCATAGTACGCAAATATTTTCTATCATTCTGTAGGTTGTCTTTCACTTAGTTGATTGCTTCCTTTGCTGTGCAATCCCATCTTAAAGTTTTTGCTCTGGTTATTGTGTTTTTGAGTTCTTACTAAAGAAATCTTTGCCCAGGTCAATGTCTGGAAGCATTTCTCCAATGTTTTCTTCTAGTAATTTAATAGTTTCAGGTATTTTAATCAATTTTGATTAGATCTGTATATATGGTGAGAGATAAGGGTCTACTTTTATTCTGCTGCATATGGATAACCAGTTTCTCCAGCACCATTGATTAAAGAAACTGTCCTTTCCCCAATGTATGTTCTTGGTGACTTTGTCAAAAAAGAATTGTCTATAAATAAGTAGATTTATTTTTGGGCTCTCTATTCTGTTCCACTGGTCTATGTGTTTTTTTTTTTTTTATGCCAGTATCATGCTGTTTTGGTTACTATACAGTGTAATTTGAAGTCAGGTAATGTGATTGATGCCTCTAGCTTTGTTCTTTTTGCTCAATACTTATTTGGCTATTCTGGGTCTATTGTGGTTCCATATGAATTTTAGGATTTTTTTCTATTTCTGCGAAGAATGTCATTGGTATTTTGATAGGATTAGGAAATTTTCTTGAGGAGTGTCCAAACTGATTACAAAAATACTGCAGAAGTTGGAAAAATATATTATAAAAAACTCCAGCCTAAACAAAAATATATTTAATTATCTTGCAGGTTTGCTGGAGGTGGAATAATTTCCAGTGTTTTCTTTGCCAAAGCCTACTCACCATTTTTTCTTTGTTTGTTTAATCAATATAGATATTGTAGAGGGGTAATGGGGATCAGTCATTTTTAGCAATATTTTTCAAAAGAGCAGAAATAATACTGGGTAAACAAAAAGGGACCATACGCAGGAGTTTTCATTGCCAGACTCTGATGCCAAGGGAGGAACTGACTGTGTTCTGTCAAAGCCTTTCTCAAGCAACAGTGAAAGTCAGAGCATCTCACCTACATGCCGTGTGATCTGCTTGTAAATAAATGTGTTGAGACAATCTGTTAAGTAAGGTACTTTGCAGGCACCACAATCATCAGAGGCTAATGAATCAGCATTTCCAGTCTAACGACATGACAAAAAAAGAAAAATAAAACAAACGAAAAAACAATATAGTTTTAGTCTACTCACTGAAGGAGAGAAAAAAAATACTTTCACTTCTCAACTTTGAAAATACTTTACAATGGTTATGTTTATAAGAAGTTGCAGGTTATTTCTGAGGTAACTTATTGTCTTGAAAGTTGAGAAATGAATTTGACTTCAGCTAAGCATCGTATGTGGATATGTGATAGCCATAAAATGAAAATAATTTGTGCACGCGCACACACACGCACCACCCATTAAGACTAACGTTTACTGTCTGAATTCTATGCCTTGTTTAACTTTTTAAACTAATTTTACCAGTCATTATCTTTATATGCTGGTATCCTTCTTATTATCATTTCTGTCTCTTCTTTTGGGAACAGTGTTGAGTGGTTTCATGACAGAAAAAATAAAGGCAGATGAATCATGAAGATTCTTTAAATGAACCTTAAGCCTTATTAAAACAGTTGAGTCATTTTTGTTTCCCTCCCACAGGGGCAATAAAAAAAATCATTTAGTCTAAATTATTTTCACTTTCCCTACCAGTTTCTGAATCTCTTAAACCTGAAGAAACCTTCAGAGCATTTCCGTGTAAGAAATTCAGAACCTGAGTGTCTGACCATAAGTGGAAAGAATGGATTGGTATTCTCTTATATGATGGCTTTAACTTTCTTTTACATAATGGCATACAAAATGTTTGAGAGGGCAAAATAAATGATGACCATCTCCATTAAAGTAGCTAAGACTTTGAACTTCTATTTTTTTCATTTGCTAGTTATAGATTATTTTCTCCATTCTCCTGTTTGCATTTCTCCTAATGGCCCATTCTTGTTACAAAATGCTCACTTTTATTGATTATCTTAGTAAGTGATTAAAAGAATTGCTACTTTTTGTTATTTTGAGAATGTAAACTATGCTGATTTGCAGACAACCCTGCAAGGGACCCTTTTGGGATACAGGTATAAGGCAAGTCATTGAAACCAAGGCAATAAACACATTCCCAATCTATGCCCATATGATGATCCTGGGTTATAATAACAGTGGCTGATTAATGTTGTTCCAGTCAGATATTTCTTTACCCAGTAGTATTTGAGCCTTGGGCTATTATAATTCTTAAAGACAAAGTATCAGATCCCTAACTCCCACGGAGGTGTTAATTCTTTTCATTATTCTCTGGTGCAGAAATAATAAAGTTGCCTTCAAAATCCAAAGTCTAGTTCTACTGTGTTAACATTCCCTATGTAGCGTAAGGACTGAGAACATCTTGGCAAAAAGCTCTCTCCTTTAACCAAAACTTTAGCCAAGCTCCTCTGAATCCCCTGCTTGATTATCCTGGACCTTGGACTTCCCTCCCTGTCCTTGCAGAATCCAGTTTGAGCAAGAATTCCTCTAAGAATGTTTAGGGAAAATCCCCCACCCTTGGTATCTGACCACCCTTGTTAACATCTTATAACTCTGGTCTGTCTTCAGCAATGATCTTTTCAAGTTAGTTTAGCCAGAAATCCCTTATTCTTGATATTTTCTCTTAGTAATTTTTCATCCACTGATCCGCCACCCTGTTCGTTGGTTATTATATACCCCCAATTGTCCTTGTTGGGCTTTGAATAAAGTCTGCCTTACTATCTTTAACAAGTGTCACGAATATTTTTTCTTTAACAATCTATAATGTTAAATTAGAAAATTACAAATATAATCCTGAGTTCTAAAAACATTAGCGTCATACTGCCTTTTAATATCTTAGGCAGTTATAGAGAAGCTATAAATGAATCTGTGCAATGGAGAGTGAATTCCTGCCCATCTCCAAGACTAGAAATTGAATTTCATTGGCATGGTATGCTATTGGAAAATAAAGACATCCACAAGAAACCATGCTTACCATGACTGTGCATCTTTACTAGGCCAGCAAATACAGTTATGTTGGATTCCAGGGAGATGAGGCCTACATCATTCATGACGTGAAGATGAGCTTATTTCCACAAACACACGTTCTTAATCTGTTCTCTACCAAACAGCTAGGAGTATAAAAGAAAATATGACTGACTGGGTTGATTTTAGTAATAAGTTGTCCATGGAAGTCAGAGGTTTGCTTAAATTTATCACTGACAATGTACTTTAGATTTTTGTCATGATTTTTATTCTCTCATGACTCAATACAACAGGGCTAAATTTTTTGTTAAGACAGGAAGAATACATAAAAAAGTAAATAATAGGGAAGGGCAGCATACTTTAGATGAAAAATGAGCAATGCTGACTTAGGAATCTGTAATTCTTTTGAAACTTGTTCGGATTTGAATACTATTATCCCATGAACTGGAAGCATTCTGTCCCTACTAGGGTTACCCCAGGATATTTTTCATAGTTTATAGCCTTGCAAGTTCTCAGCTATTCCTAAACACTTTGTAGAGAAATGGTGTTAATTTCTTTCCTGACACTTCATTCTATTCTGTGAAGACCAAGTGCTCTTAATACTTGTCACTCAATGCTGTCCTTGACATGTGGCTCACATCTTTGAACTACTGAAGCTTATCTATTTTTGCACATGTAAGTGACTCAAATTTCCTGACTCATGGTAAATATCTTTCTATTTTTTTATTCTCACTTGTTAGAGGGAGTACACCATTTTAAAAAATATCTTAGTATTTTAATAACTTTGTAACTTGTAATACAAACCTACTACATTTGAATAATTTTATATCAGGTAATAAATAATATTTAAGAGTGATACCAAATTAATGTACAGAAGGAAAGTACCTCTTTTATCAGTTTTAGGAGAAATGGCCAATTTTGGCATTGGAGCATATTTATGAGAAATAATAAATATGTTAACATCCTGGTATAGAATTCTAAATTAGATCCACCATAATATATTTAAAAGTGTATGTAGGTTTATTTTTTGGTTATGGAACAGAAGATGGGTGGGTGGAGATATGTGGGTGCTAAGGAGCACAGAGAACATACTTTATTATTCATTTTGGTTCAGTGGAGAAAAATTACTAAAGGAGCTGGGCTACAGCCAGCGGAATCAGCAACAATTCCTTGTGATAAGGATTCAGTGCTGTATGAGAACTCATATTCTTGGGACTGTATGTTGAAACAATGGAATTTCAACATCAAGGAAGATTACCACTTAGCTGAGATTTGTGGTTATATTATTTCCCAATATCAAAAATGTTTTTGATGAAATTCTAAATGGCTCACATAATGGTTTATTTTAATCCTATAAGGAAGAAGTAATCCCCATACATCACTTTCTTACTTATGGAAACAAAAATATCCAAAATTTTGGGTCACTTGAGTGAAAGTAATATCAATGGCAAATTTAGATGAAAATATGGAAGATTAAATTTTGAGCCAAGGAATTATGAGTGTGAATTGGGAAACTGATGAGAATGGAGATGCTTTTGGAAATTCAAATAATTTTATTAGTGGCATATAATTAATGTGAACAGTATATAAACTAAACAGACAAGTGGCATGCTTATTTGATAATTAGAGAGTTGTTAATTCATAAACTTCTAATCGGGCTTCTGTCTTCATCAGTAGCTTTATTGTTTTTGGGGGCATTCTATCATAACTCCATTTAATTAATCAATCTGGCCAATCACAGAGTGGATGGATTATCACAGATAACCATAGACTACTGCAAACTTAACTATGTAATAGCTCTGATTGCAGCTGCTGTATTGAATTGGGTTTGTTTACTAGAGCACAATAATGCAGACTTTGAGACATAGTTTGCAGCTATTGATCTAATAATGCATTATTTTCTATATCATTCAATAAGAAGAATCAGAAGCAGTTCGCATTCGTATGGTTGGAATAAACAATATTATACATTTGTAGCATTGCTTCTATTAACGTATATTAATTAGTATACTATTTAATATGTATTCATCTATAATAACTAGTCCAGTCTCTTATAGAATCCAGTTCCTTAACTAGAAGCTAAATCAATTCAAGTGACTAAAGTGTGGCTCTTTCTAGAAATGTCAAATTACTAAAAAATAAAAGAGTAAATATGTGCACTGAGAGCTAATATACTTAATGCCATTATGCTACCCAAAGAAATTGTTGTCAATCAAGGTAGAGGCCCACAGTAAAAGAAATTCTACAGAACTGGAAGGAAATTCTTTGATACATTTTCAGTCTAATGGGTTGCTATGTCTAAAGCCTTTAGGCAAAGACCTCTTATACAACAGATAAAAAATAATGAAAAGGTTTAAAGATTACATTATAGATGTAAAAATCTGGCAACTAACTCATATTGTACCTAGATTAACATCACAGGTGAAATGGAACAATTTTCGTCTAAACTAAAAGAAAACACAACCTGGCTATCTAATGTAGATGGAAGAAGTTGTTTGAACATGTTTTCTTGGTCACGCCTGAGAAGTATTTGACCATATGTACAGAGTGCCCTTCAGACTCTTCTATATATTTCTAATTTTTGACTTAAAGTCTGTTTATCTGATATAAATATAGCTACTCCTGCTCATTTTTGGTTTCATTTTGTGTGGTATATCTTTTTCTATCCCTTCATGATCAGTTTGTATGTATGAAGTGAGTTCTTGTAGGCAGCATGTAGTTGCATCATGTTTTCTTTAATTCATTCAGCATGTCTGTCTCTTTTAAGTGAGGAATTTAAATCATTTATATTCAAGGTTATTATCGATAGGCGAGGGCTTACTCCTGTCATTTTGTTAATTGATTTCTGGTTGTTTTGTACATCCTCTGTTCCTTTCTTCCTCTCTTAATGTTTATAATTGAGGTTTGTTGGTTCTCTGTAGTGCTAAGTTTTGATTCTTTCATCTTTCTCCTTTGTGTATCTGCTCTAGCAGTGAGTTTTATACTTTTGCCTGTTTTCATGATAGTGATTATTGTCATTTTGCTTCCAGAATAGGATTCCCTTGAGAATCTATTGTAAGGCCAGTATACTAGTGATGAATTGTCTCAGTTTTTGCACATTTGGAAAATATTTTTTTTCTACATAATTTCTGAAGGATAGCTTTTCTGGGTATAGTATTCTTGACTGCAATTTACGTTTTCTTTCAACATGTTGAATATATCATCCCAGAGATGAACATTTTAAGCTAATTTTACCACAAAAATTCATCTCTTCAAAAATAATTATACGAGAAAGAAATATTAATAAAAGGAATTGTCTGTATGTGTCATATAACAGGACCCATAAAAATGACTCAAACTAAGTCATATATAAACAAGATCTAGGGAAATCAGTAATGCCAACAAGGTAAATAAGGCCAAATTACCTTAAGGATGGGTAGATATCAAAAGAGAAATTAAGAAGATTGAATTGTATACAGGGTAAACAATATAGAAAAAGAAAAATGCACTATTAGGGAATGGTGAGTAGTTGAGTCTGGCAGGATCACAGGGCTCTTCCACCAATGTAGTAGAAACAATTCTCTTTTGGAGAATTTTGACAATCAGCTAAAAGAATATGGGCACACATTTTTTGTGTATTTGACTCTTTTTTTAACAAATAAGGGAAAATGTTATTGTGGTATTTCAGGAAGGTAAATCTGAAAGTAAGAAAAATTAATTGGAGGCCAGGTGCAGTGGCTCACGCATGTAATCCCAGCACTTTGGGAGGCTGAGGCAGGCAGATCACTTGAGGTCAGGAGTTTGTGACCAGCCTGGCCAACATGGTGAAACCCTGTCTCTACTAAAAATACAAAAATTAGCTGAGTGTGGTGGTGCACACCTGTAATCCCAGCTACTCGGGAGGCCTAGGCAGGATAATCGCTTGAACCTGGGAGACAGAGATTGCAGTGAGCTGAGCTCGTGCCAATGCACTCCAGCCAGGGCAACAGAGCGAGACTCCATCTCAAAATAATAATAATAATAATAATTGGATATAGGAGACTCTAGATAACATTAAGAAATATTGGAACGACTTCTGTATTAATTAATAAGGCTTAGGCCTCGGAGGTGACATTGCCCACAGATAGAACAACCATTGTGAAAGATTATGAGAAGGGAAAATCATTAGGACTTAATGAACTACTCTTGCAGGTGAAAAAAAGAAAAGTCAGAACAACAGAGTTTCAGGACATGATGACTTGGAGATCAAAATAATTCTAAGAGTGAAACAGAAATTCCAGAAAAGAACTAGATTACTTTTATATGACATGCTGACTTTTAGCCAAGGTAATTCTTACAGTCTGTAAGACAACAAATCTTTACAGTAGTAAAGATTTTTTAAAATAAAAACATTAAAAAATAAATACTTGTTAATTCTTGGTGTTATATTTTTCTCTGTAATTTTCTGACACTTTTCATTTTTTAAGATAAAAAGAAAATAAGTAAAGGCAATAAGGGCAAATAAGTGTGTTAATAAATAAGAGCTCAAGGATGAATAGTAACTTAGCTTATTTTTAGTTTGGGAAAAGAATGTAGGTGGACAAGAGGAAGCTGTCATTTATTATATAAAAATAAAAAAAGATGGAAGACATAGAGGAAAGAATTGATTGGACATCATCAAAGGCAATTAGATAACACGGAATGAGGGGAGCTAGAAGCTTCGAAAGTAAATTGGAAGTCCTGCCCTAGGATGAGAGGTTGGGCTTAAATTTACAGAATCATCTAGAGACAATGAAGAAGGAAGGTGTTTAGATAGTGAATTTTCTAATTATATGTACTCAGTCTTTCAACTAGTTTGTAGATGTAGTCATCTATTAAGAGTAAGATGCTGATTAAATTATACCACTGAGGAGTGTATAAAAAGTCTGAAGTGGCTTAAGTGATCATAATAGAAATTCAACAAGAGGTTTTTTTTAATTGTTGAGGAGTAGTGAAAGAGCACGTGGGGTTAGAAAACATTAATTTGTAATGGATTTTCAAGGCAAATAATTAGAATTTTCTTCAGATCAACTCTTGACAGCAAAAGCTTGGTAACTGGATTGACAGATCTGGTAGTTCAGAGTGTGAAAGTTTCTATGTGAGAAAGAAAATAAGAGCCCTGGCTTGGCACGGTGACTCACGTCTGTAATCCCAGGACTTTGGGAGGCCAAGGCAGATGGATTACCTGAGGTCAGGAGTTCAAGACCAGCCTGGCCAACGTGGTGAAATCCCATCTCTACTAAATATAAAAAAAATTATCCGGTCATGGTGGTGCGTGCCTGCAGTCCCAGCTACTCGGGAGGCTGAGGTAGAAGAATCGCTTGAATCCCGGAGGTGGAGGTTGCAGTGAGCCGAGATCATGCCACTGCACTCCAGCCTGGGTGACAGAGCTAGACTCCATCTCAAAAATCAAATCAAATCAAAACAAAACAAAACAAAAAGAAGAAGAAGAAAAGAAAAGGAAAGGAAAAAAGAAAAGAAAAGAAACCAAGAGCCCTAAGACTTGATAGCTGATAGTTGGCCTTATTTTTACGAGATAGACTATAGTAAATTCAGGCTGAACATAATTTCATAAAACATCAACATTGGCTGAGAATTCTCTGTAACTGTGATAAAACAAGATGAAAACAACGATACTCTATGATACCACTGCAACAAAAATTTAAACAGCACGACATAAACAAAACCTCGGTACAACCACAAAAAGGACCAAATATTCTTCTCTCTCTGCTAACTTAATTGACTTCTGTTTCTGAAACGACCTTGTTGTATGGAGTAACACCCGAGGTTTGTTGTCTCATTTCCACGAAGAACAAGGATATGGATACACAAAGAATGAGGTTGAGAGTGGAAGTTTAATAGGCGATAGAAAGAGAATAGCTCTCTGCTGCAGAGAGAGGTCCTGGAAAAATGGGTTGCCAGACCTGGGGTGAAATGCAGAGGGTTTTATAGATGAGCTGGTGGGGAGGTGCTGCCTGGTCTACATAGGGCACGAAAAACTGATTGGACCAGTTGTGCCATTTGCATAGGGAGTGAATCTCTGGCTGCCCCCTGCTAATTTTTTATTATGCAGGCAGGTTTTGTGCCTGAGCTGCTCCATGTTGCCCATTTCTTTATTACTGTACACATGGTAACAAAAAAAGGGAAGATGGAGCCTCCATGTTGGACATGCCTGGCCCCCAGGTAGCCCTTTTCTATTGGTGCAGCTGCTAGCACTCCCCCATGCAATCTTCCAGCTTCCTTATCTGTATTTGCAGCTTGATTTTTCAGGCTGCTCATTGTTAAAAAAGAAATGATTTTGGGGGCTGCTTTTTGCTAGAAAAGAAATTCTGCCAAGGACTCTTACCCTACTATCTGCCAAAATAATTTCTTTCTATCTCCTGTATTACTTATTCCCCAGTGGTGATTCTAGCCCTGCTCAGTTTCCTCTGCCACCTTGAAAAAAAGTATTCTTGCTTTTTGCAACATACACTTTGGAACAAACATTCACTTCCTCAACTCCTGTTTGACGTGTCCCACTGTTCTTCACGGTTTAGTCTTTCTTGTTGCTACAGTAAACTCAACTTTGTTGACTATAGGTATTCCTGGCAGTCCCCCATTGAAGGGCATCAAGATAAACACAAAACTTGGCACTTTCATCATTAATACAACTACTCATGGGGCCAAAGCTTGGAAGGCACAAGTAAAACCAGAAAGGAGCTGATGGATTGATAGATAGATAAAGACCAGAGGGATAGCATGCACAACAATGATGGAGAACTGGTTTAATGTGTAAGATACTGTAGACAAGGAACATAGGAGAAGACAGACTTCAAAATGGTGATGACAATTTGTACTGAGCCCCTACTCTTTATTGTGCAAAACACAGCTTCTTAATTTCAGTAAGCTCTAGTACTCTAATTAAAGACTAATTTTTATTATAAAGATGGAGCTTAAAGAAAGTTCTTTTTTCTGAGCGTGAATAATCATTTGCACATCAATTCACATTCACAGAATATTTTCAAAACACAAGAGTGCTGCAGTGTTCCCTCCCTTTCTCCAATGATATGATAGAGAAAAAAAAAGGAGAATATTTCCTACTCTAAGAGGAGAGCTGAAAGAACACTGTCTCTCCTCTCTTGCAAGGTAATGTAACTCAAATTAAATGAAAATTAATTTATTTTGTCATTCGGAGACCACCTTAATCACCAACTTGGTCAATAGAGAAAAATTATCACTAAATATTCAATCTTGTTTAAACTTAGTCCGATAATATTGAGAACCATCTTTCAGAGATGCAGATTATCAAGATAAAATATTTGGACTCCCAGAAAGCCTCCACTTGCCCCTGCTTCTCACCTTATGGTGGTCTCGTGTTATATTGAGAGAGGGATTTTAAAGATCACCTTGACATGAAAAGGGACTAAAGTCCTCCAAAGTGATGCCCTCTATTTTTCTGGTCTCTCACAATGTTCCTTGTAAACATGGACGCAGTTAACCTTGCTAGTAGTCATGGCTGAAGCCTGTTATTGGTTCAGTTAGCTTGGTTCATATGATTGGTCCTCAACTCAGTCTCCACTGGCTCCAGGTTGCTGATTGCAATTGATTCCCCATCACATCTATTGGCTTGACAGCTACAGGGTTCCTTCTGACAGGCCAGCCAGATCCTGATTGAATACCTGTGCCATATACGAATTGGGGTTGCTTCAGGAAAGGAAATTTCAGGCTTCCATCTGGCAGATCCCATCATAGTGCCAAGTTCCTAGAATCTCATTCAAGGTTGGTAGGAGAGGGGCAGCCCAAGAAGTAAACCTTTTCTAGATCTCTCAAAGAGCCTCCTTCTCAGACTTTAATGTTATCCTTATTTATCAGAGGTAGCTCCTTCCTATATTCTGCAGCCACAAGCAGGGAAATTGGTGACTGCTTCCTTCGTTCTCTCCCTCCTTTTTCTTCTTTCTTCTAGTCATTTTCTAGACAGAAATAGGCAGTATTTCTCTATACCCTCCCTATGCGCTATTTGCCTTGTGCCATTGGGAAGTAAGCTTAAGAGACTAAAGTCCTATATGGGTGGGATAAGGAATATTTATAAACTGGATTCACTAGGCTGACACTTCATAGCCTATGATATGGAAAATACTTATTAAAGACAATTCTGGACCTGCAAGTCTGCCACCTTGTGGCACAATCTAATTTAAAATATTATTAACTATTACCTAGGTCTTCTGTAACCAATTATAATTACTTCTCAGGTAGATGGATACCTAGGAAAAACTAAGTCAACTGTAGTTTAAAGGGAAAGTAAGAAAGAAACAAACTAATCTGTTAGTTCAGGGAGAACTGATTGATAATGTAATTGAAGTTGTGTTAATGGTGTCAATTCATGACAGCAAAACAGCAACCAGGAAGAGCACTAGGGTTTATGACATTGTGTGTCTTGACACATTATTTTGGATCTGAGTGTTTGGGGTGGTGGTAGAGGTCCTCTAATTATTTTTCTTTTGCTAGAGGGACATTTGATTACTAACACAGAGAGACAGCACCATATAAAATTATACATTCCACACAATTTACTTTCTCTTTCAAGTTCAATATACACAACAAATGGTGAAATATTTATTTATTAAAAATTTGTAGTCTGTAGCCCTCTCAGTGATTCTTTTTTTAAATCTACCATATGATTCACGTGCTCTATAACTGTTTTAACTGTTCTAGAACTATGAGGGTAATGCTAGGCATAAGATGGGAGCATCTCCCTAATCAGAAGAGGGAAGTGAAGATTTTAATGTCTATTTAAAATCAGTTAAGGTCTATAATAAAAATGCTAACATAACACAAAACATTATTAAATATATTTACACACTAAATATCCCCTAGTGTTGTACAAGTACTAAATCTTAACCAAAACTGGATTATATTCTGATATTTAAATTCTGCTTTTCCTAATTCATGAATTATTTCAAAGGCAATTTTCACCAGCATGTGACTGTAAAGTGCTGATATATATATATATATATATATATATTTTTTTTTTTTTTTTTTTTTTTTTTGAGACGGAGTCTTGCTCTGTCACTCAGGCTGGAGTGGAGTGGCCCGGTCTCAGCTCACTGCCAGCTCCGCCTCCCAGGTTCACGCCATTCTCCTGCCTCAGCCTCCCACATAGCTGAGACTACAGATGCCCGCCACCATGCCTGGCTCATTTTTTGTATTTTTAGTAGAGACGGGGTTTCACTGTGTTAGCCAGGATGGTCTCGATCTCCTGACCTCGTGATCCGCCCGCCTTGGCCTCCCAAAGTGCTGGGATTACAGGCGTGAGCCACCGCGCCCAGCAAGTACTGATATTTTTAACCCTCTGTAAATACATTCAAAGTTTAAACACAGTAGAGAAGTTTCTCCTCTGTTGGAAATCTCACATAGCTATACTGAGGAAAAGAAGTTGAGTTGTCTTTCAAATTGGACATACTAATTTAACTAAATATATTATATACCATACCATACGATGTCAACGGATTTTAAAATTGGTAGTTCGAAGGTTAAAAGTCACTCATTTCAAATAAAATATTAAATTGTGGCGTAACAAATAGGATAATGATTTAATACCAGTTCAGTGATCAACTTACATTCATTTAGAAATGACTGATTTTATACATACATGCCACAGGGTAGTACTGATTTAGCAAAATGTGCTTCATTTCCATTAAACAAATTTACATGCACATGCATACAAACAACCTGCAAAATCTTCACTATATTCTATCATAGATATCCACTGCAAAACACTGTAAATATTATCATCTTAATAATTCTCGTTGCTTCTCTAACTGTAGAAATATTTTGAGTTTTGCCTTGACTGCGGGCAAGATTTTAATGTGGAATGTTTTCAAGGCTTCACATTCCAAAAGACATGAAATGCTATTTTAGGCGATAATTTCTAAGAACCTTGGTCCTATACAGGCAGGACTCATAAAAGTCAATCCTTTGATTCCCTCCAGTGATCTCATGTGCCTACAGTAAAAACAACTTTAAAAAAAATTTACAACTCTATCATGAATATATTGCTCTTTTGATTTGACCCTACTCAACCAGACAGATGACCAGCTGAATGGAATCTAAAATAGTTTATGAGGTACTACAGTTGACTGATACATAAAGGCAAAATACATGAAGAATATATTTTACTTTGTTGAGTAAACTAAGGGTACTAGGATGACTACGATTGTCCAGAAGCTGTAATCAATGTACCTGTTATATTCAGAGGAACATTAAAATTTTAGATTATCATTAGCAACAAAGAGTGAAAGCTAATATTAATCTCAGCATAGCACCTTGTTCCCTTAAGCATAAAGAAATAGAATTTGGCAATGCTGCATAGCTTTGGGGACATAATACAGTGACAAAAAGATACAGAGTTCCACGTCATTGTGGTGAATGCTTTGTGCTGATGTTAATGGTGGTGATAGTCATAGGCTTTAGTGGAGTGCATGCCTCTGAAGGGCGGGGCCATAGAGAGGGAAAGGAAGCCATCTGAAACAAATAATAATCAACATCAAAGAGCAAGATAAATGGAATGTTTTGAAAGCATGCCCACAAATTCTTTGAAGCCTTCTTTAAAAGTTGAAGTAGAATTCCCCTCATTTTGAACATAGGCTGGCCTTGGTTACTAGCTTCTAAATAGTAAAATGTGGCTAGATGATGCTGCATCACTTCTGAGGCTAGGTTTGAAAAGGCATAGTTTCCCCCTGGCTCGCTCTCTCTCAGAATATTCACCCTTGGAACTAAGGCCACGTGAGAAGGCCCCCTTGTAGGTGTTCCAGTCAATACCCTTTTTTGAGATCTCAGTTTACAGCCAGAATTACCTGCCAGCCATGTATGAGCAGAATTTCTCACAGATGACTTTAGTCCCTGTCATTATCAAACTGCATGAAAGACTTGAAGCAAGAACTGCCCCGCTGAGTATAGTCAACACCCAAAACCATGAAGAGATGATAGTAATAATAATAATAAATGACTGATGTTTTACTTTGTCAAGTATTGGAAGAGTTTTATGCAGTAATAAACAACTGAAACAATGGGACATTTCCAAAACTAGTGGTCCTGAGACGTGGCTTGTGTGGACATTCCTGCTGAGGTTAACATGCTATTCTCCAGGGATTAAAGCAATTCTTAAATCTCTGTCAGAGACGCTGAGATGCAATTCACATAAGGCAATATATGATGGCAAGTAATAGTGACATGCTTTGTGTGATATCTCCTTAATATGAAGTGATTTATATATAACCTATGAAATGGGGAGCTAAAGAGTTATAATTATTCCATTTGTGTCCAGCCCTGTCCAAGGGAAAGTGTGACTTGACCATCTGCCATGAGAATTCTAGATACTTTGGCACTCTTGCACTAGAGATAGGGGATATCTGAGTACAATCGTCTAATGGAACTAATCACTTAATCATTTCTGTTTATTTCATTATATATTTATACCCCATGTTGTTTCAGAAAAGATTTGAGTAAGCTTAAAAATATATATCCTTTTGGGAAAGAGAGCATAAATTTAAAATGTGACAAATTTGGCTCTAATTCTAATTTTTCTTTCTTTCTTTTTTTTTTTTTTTTTTTTATGGAGTCTTGCTCTGTCACCCAGCCTGGAGTGCAGTGGCATGATCTCAGCTCACTAGAGCCTCTGCCTCCCATGTTCCAGTGATTCTCCTGCCTCAGCCTCCCGAGTAGGTGGGATTACAGGCGCCCACCATGACGTCTGGCTGATTTTTTGTATTTTTAGTAGAGATGGGGTTTCACTGTGTAGGCCAGGCTGGTCTTGAACTCCTGACCTCAAGTGGTCCTCCCGCCTCAGCCTCCCCAAATACTGGGATTACAGGTGTGAGCCACCATGCCTGGCCTGGCTCTAATTTATCTAATATCCAAAATACAGTGAGACATATAGACAATTACGTAATTCACAGAGTTCATAAAATTCAACGAAACAGTTGCTCAGGAGTATACTTATTCCTAAAATAAAAAGTGAAATAGAATTATCTTTCATTCTGGGCAGGGTCAAAAGAAGAGGTTATGATGTGTTGTAAATGAACAACATCTTTTAAATTACTACATAGGCAAGATCCGGAATAGTTATTTTTCCTGTCATTCTCTTACTTTCTCACAGTTTAAATTAAATAAGTAATACATTTTTACTAAAAATAAGAAAACAACAGGAAAGCATATAAATTAAAAGATGAGAAAATATCCCTATATTTTTGCCCTTACCCTGATCACCAAATTTGAAATGTCACTTTCATCAAACAAACCATTTTAGACTCTATTTAATTTCTTAGATTTGTTTATTCTTGCCATGGCACCACACAGTTTATCAAGATTGTTTCTCAGACTATTCTTCAATAAGGCTGACAGCAAAAGCAGCTTTTTTAAAAAAGCACATCTCATTCAAACAACATTTCTGAAATATTTTTTTTAAATCAATTGCACTGGTAAAAATACGGAATGATGGAGAGCATGAGATGATTTTTTCTAGTAATTGTCTAAAATGTAGCTATTAAGCATTCAATATTAGTTTAGAGTCATAGGTCTTGGGAGTAGCAATTTAGGGGTATAGGTTTAACATATTTTGGTGAAACTGTAATATGAATTCATCTGGAATAGAGGGATAATCATCTTCTCTGAGGAGAGTTGAGTGGGATCAGGACAAACCTACTTGAAGGGCAAAGTTTCCTTCCGTAACTTATTTAAATAGAAGGCAACTCATAAAGGATTGGGTGACCAAGGCCCCAGGGTCTTGCCCCATGGTTCCAGTCATTTAAATGTTAGCATTACCTTCATTTGATTACCTTCCTATAGAAAAGGAAGAAACACATCATTTTTTATGAGTATCTGTATCTGTTGACAATTTTATTTTTCAGTTCAAATTATTTCATCAGCATTTTATTTATCAACATTTTCATCCATGATTTGAAGGAATGGGTTCGTAACCTAGTACCTAATTATGCCTGACCAAGTGAATAGAATCAAGTGATTCAAAATATGTTGTCTGAGTCCATTCATCCCTTCATACAACAAATATTAACTGTTTAATATTTTATTTAATATTTAACTGGCATCGTATTGATGTGCTGACACTGTCTTTGATGCTGGGGTTAAAATATTTAGCAAGAGAGACATATCAGGTTTTTCTGGTCTTCTGGATTTTTTCTATTTGGAAATAGAAACAATATACAAATAAGTGTAATATTTCAGATGATGAGCATTATGATTGGGTTGTGTCTGTGGAAAATAATCTTTGGAATTGAAGCTGTAAGACTAAAGACAAGAGGAAATGAATATAAACACGGTAACCTTGTTTTGATAAAGTCATTTCTCATTAGAATATAGGTTATAGATTCTGAATTTGGCACACAGATATACTTGGATTGAACAAAAAAGTAAATGGATAGCAGATGTTAATCAGGTTTCTAACTGTTGAGTAGTGTGTTACAGATAAACGAGGGGGTAAATAAACCCTTTGATACTGAATTAGAATTGGAGACCAGTATAAACTCATTTTTATCTTAATCTGACATAGTTGGATACATACAGAAATAATTTTAGACAGGTGTGTATGCATGGTTTATTAAGCATACATATCTTTCTTAGCTCTGTTCACTGAGAGGGCTTATAAGCAAGTATACCTCTGTAGCAATAATCAAGCACTCAGGTCTTAATTTGTAATACAGTCCTCCAATCACAGGAATCAGGGCTTCTTGGAGAAATGGCTGGGGCAGAGAACATACAAGATGAGCCTGGAACATCTAATAGTACCAGAAAGTAATGCAGTGTTCCAACAAAAAAGATGAAGTCATGTCAAAGAGACACAGGAGCCAACCTGAAAATGTTCCCAGTGGGCAAAGCTAGAGCAAATTGAGCAACAAAAACAACAGCAACAACAAGAAAAACATTGTAATGGATCATAATACAAAATATACATATATATATGAATCCATACGAAAATAAATAAATGATCAAATAAGTAAATACATGAGGGAGAGGGGAGAAATCTGTGGTACAGAAAAACAATTTATATACTCACATCTCATGGAATTGGAGCTTAAAACTCCACCCCTTGAGTGTGGACTGCACTTAATGACTTTCTTCCAGAGGGAACTATAACGGGAGGCAGGGGAGTAACTTTACAGTGGAAAAACCTAACAAGCACTAGCTCCATCCCGGTGACCCAGGTTAGCTTCATCAGTGATGCTATCATGTGGATAACATGTACCCTTGATACGTTGTAATAAGTATGGCACTTCCCATCTCTAGTCTTCCTCCCAAAACCCCATAACCTCAGTTTAACCATGAGAAAAACTTCAGACAAACCTAAATAGAGGGACATTTGACAAACTACTTCACCAGTCTTTCTTAAAACTGGCAAGTCTATCAAAAATAAGAAATATATAAGAAACTGTCAGAATCCAGAGGAGGCTAAAGAAACATGGTGATTAAACATAATGTGGTATCCTGATTGTGATCTTGGAACATTTTTTTAAAATTAGATATAAACTAGTGAAATCCAAATACAATGTGGAGTTTAGTTAATAGTAATATACTAATGTTTGGTTTTCTATCATATGAAATATAGTAATGTAAGATGTTAAAATAGAGGTAACTTGATGTGATATATAGGAGCTCTTTGAAATGTCTTTGCAACTTTACTGTAAATCTAAAACAATTCTAAAATTAAAAGTTTATTTAAATTTAAAAAACTGGGCTTTGTGATAATAGGGTGAGGATCAGAGTGAGTTGGTTACTTTAGACTGGAGGTAAGTAGGGGAAAGTTTTTCTGAAGGTATGGTACTTGAACTGAGGCAGAGCCAGGGATACAAAGATCTGGAAGAAGGAATAGCAAATGCAAAAGCTTGAGGCAGGAATGAGTCTGTGATTTTTAAGGAATAGCAAAAAGGCCAGTGTGGCTAAGACCATAATGTATGAGTAGAGAAACTGGTGATAAATGAGAGCAAAGAAGAAATAAAGGGAGTAGAATATCTAGGGTTTTTCAGGTTGTACGTCTGTCTCTCATATTGGACTAGGAATTTTCTCACCACAGAGCATGTGGCATCCTTTTCTGCTCCAACTCTATGATATTGACTAATAAATACAGTATGTTTTTAGTAACTGAATTGAAAATTGAGGGAAAAAACATAGACCCAATGGTGTACAGAAAAATGTTTAACCATTGATTTGCTAGAGAACAAGGCCAGATTTGTAGTGTTGGCCAATTTTCTTGATGTACGTAATCTCACCGCAGTCAGTTTCAAGCTACCAATGTGATATTACTAAAGGAGGCATTGGGAAGAGGTGTACACAATAAGCTCTCAAGAGCTAGTAGAGCTCCAGCACATCACTGTGAAGACACCACATAGGATCTCTCTGAACAAAACTCAGCACAGTTTTCAG
This sequence comes from Nomascus leucogenys, assembly GCF_006542625.1. Classification (NCBI taxonomy): domain Eukaryota; kingdom Metazoa; phylum Chordata; class Mammalia; order Primates; family Hylobatidae; genus Nomascus; species Nomascus leucogenys. Next base: position 56,269,307 of record NC_044406.1, read on the forward strand.
GTGGCTATGATTCCAGCTAATTGTTCAATCACAAACACATATTTTCCCAACTTTTTCAGAAGGACATATGAGAGACATTATTAAATGTCTTCAATTATAGGTCAAAGTTACCCAGAAAAAGAAAATCCAATTGATAAGTACTTACTTCTCGGTTTGTTCTTGGTGAACTAATTTTTGCTCTCCCAAATCACCAATTCCCATTCACAGTACCTACCCACAAATCATGTCACCAGAATCATTTACTAAGGTTTTCTGGGTATTAATTTTGATAGTTTAAGTAGCTGGTTGGAATCTCCATCCTAAGGTCCTGGAGTAGGGCCAGCACGCTAATATTGGAAAGGTTTTTTGGAATTGAGCATTTCTCGCCTGGATGCCTCAGACAATTAGGGAGAGCAACATAATAAAGCAGTTGCTCTACGTCCTGATGAATCAAGAAAATGGAGGGAACCAGGGTTGAAGGAATAGCATGAGGATGCATGGAAAGGGAACAAATCCAAGAAACTGTTCTAGCAGAAGCAGACAAGAACCCATAGTTTTTCATGAGTCTTTTGGAGAAGTCTCAGAGGATGGCATGGACTTACAGTCATCATTCAGTTTCCTAAATTGTGGAGTAGATTTTATGTGTATGTACAATGAAAATTACTGCAGGCCATATTTCACTGGTGTACAAAACACAAAGATCAGTCTTTATTAGTAGTGTAGTCTCCAGTGGAGATGATAGATCAGCTCACATTATAACTTTAGAGTGGAATCAACTGTAAAAGCTCACTTAATCCTAAAAATAGCCTTCTGATAATATTCTTATCTCATTTAAAATACAGAAAACAATGCTTAGAGAGTTAAGCCATTAGGCTGAACCGTATGACATCACCATATTTGTGGGTGATAATGCAAATATTAGTACTTCCATAGTCAATTCTGGCCAAAAGTTAGTAACAAAGCAAAACCTGACTTGAACCCAGGTTCTCCAAAACCTGGTCCTGTTTTCTTTCCATCTAACTTCATTGCTTTTCTAGGATGACAATCTCTGAGCTTATAAACTTCTAGAAAATTGGGTTTCTAACTTTCAGGCATGGCTTGAAAACAATAAATGATCTAAAATTATTAGAAAATCATATTGCTAATTTAGTTTTATGTTTACAAGGGTTCTTTGCCCCATTGCTTACCAGAATTGCCTAGGGAGATTAATAAAATGCATTTTCCTAGACCACATACATGGTTATTCTGATTCATAAAGTTTGTAACAAAGTTCAAATTCTATGTTTTTAATAATTATCTAATGTGTTTCTGATATACCTGGTTCTGGAGAAGCTCTGGGGAATCACTGAGATAGAAAAAGAAACCGATATGATGAAATGGATTTTTCTCTTTGTGCAGAGTGATTCGGCACCAAGCAGACACACTCTGAGTCTGAGTACTGAGCTTGAGCAATACAAATAGGTGACCCATAATGATTAAGCATGGAGAGGGTAATGTGCAGCGAACATCCACAGACAACTGGCTTTGACCATATCTTCAATTCAGCCTGTACTGAGAACGCTTGCTAGGGGTTTGAGTAAATTGGAAAGAGTCAATTCTTTCTCTCCTTCTCACACTATCATGCTCCCTATTCTCCAACATCACTGGCCCCCGTTTTCTATTCTCCTTGACATTTCCTGCAGACAGCAGCTGCCATTAAGTAACTGTGACCAATCAGGATTCTGGTAGAAGAAACATTCCAGAGATAAAACCATTTTGCACAAAGTTGAAGAAAAAAAATTCTTTATTTGACATCACATCAGAAATAGCGCTTGTACATGAAGCACATCAATATTTCAAGAGACAGAATATATAAGGTAAATAGCAAATAAAACATATATTAAATGAGGAGATTGTGTTTTCTTCATCTATTAGTAAATTGACCTTTTATGTATTTGTTTGTATAACTCACCAAGTTTAGTTTTACATGCCTTCAAAAATAGCATATGATTATACTTTCTCCGTGTCAGTCATTTGTCAATGTCATAGGGATCTTGGGTGTTCTCTACTTATTTCTCCTCCCTCCCCATCCTGCAACACACACACACACACACACACCACACACACACACACACCAATCCTGTTTTTCTCTAGGTTTACAATCCCCCATTTTGGGGAACTAAGGAGTTGATAAGGATTTAAGTTTTTTTCCTTCTTAAGCTTTAAGTCAGAAATCATCAAGTACTGTTTGCATGTTCTGCGTACCTAGATAAAATTGAAAAATAACCATTAATGTATTTATTTCAGCATATAACTTGAGAAATCACGTAGCAGATGCTGTGCTAAGCCACGGGACCATATCCCTTCAAAAAGCTAGGCAACAATCATGAGTATTCAAGCTTATATTTTAGCAAAGAAGAATGACATTAAACATTTCTCTGAAATTATGATGACCGTTATGAAATACAGAATACCACTAAAGAAGAGTGTAATAGGGAGACAAACTAATCCAAGATTCTATAGAAGACCCCCATGATGATGTGCTTAGCATATTGGTGGGGACAGAGGAAGCACAGGGAAAGTGTGGCAAGAAATTAGGTAAGTAGCAGGTGCCATATATTAAAAGGTTAAGCAAGATTTAAAGCCTTTGGTGACTCTTTGAAAGGTTTAATATAGAAGAGTAATGTTAACTGCTTTCATTCTACTTTTACTTCATCATTTTCAAATTCAAATTGGTGGAATATTTTCTTCCCAATGCATTACCATGTATATAGAGTTCATTTTCAAAACCATTTTTGCAACTGCCGAAAGTTGTTCATGTGTTAAATCTATTATTCAAAATACTAGCTTCATTCCCCACTTAGTATATATTTATACAGTAACCATGTTTCCCAGGTGTTTGTGCAGCAATTAAGAATAATGCTCTGAGTTAAGGAATAATCTGATGGATCATTTAACCCTAAGGTGATATTGACTTATGGGGTGAGAATTCCTGGAATCAATGGATTCTCATCTCAGTAGATGTCAATTTAAATCCTCAGTCCATGTATGCCCACATCTCATCTTATATCTGTGTTAATGTTTCTACATATAATAATTTTTTTAAAAAAAAAAGGAGATTTAGAAATAATTGAGTCCACACCACTTCCACTCAGAGATTCAATGATCAGTCACAGACCACACAGTACGTTAGGACAGAGAAGGGCTATACGGACTCGTCTACGGATTTCGTTTCAAGGTTTTTGACCATGCCACGTAGATTTTACCAATTCTAAAATGTAGATTCACAAATCTTCCTCAAGCTAATGGAGATTACAAACGGGGGAGGGCAGCACTCATTTCAGTAGTTACTTTGTCAATAAATTTGATATAGAATATACACTTTCATGCCAGCTAGCTGAACTTAAGACACTGTAATCAGAAAACAAAACCCAAAAAACCCTGCTAAAGCAAACCTCAAACTTTAGTTACCTTCTTGAAAAAGACAAGGGTTGCTTGAACCTTAACACATAAAGGAGGTATATTTAATAATTATTAAGGTCCTAATATTGGCATTCCCTCCCACTAAAATAGTTTTCCTTTTTAAAAAATATAAAACATATTACTAAAAAAATTGCTAAGGGCTTTACAAAATGTGAGCCAGCATTTATAAATGCATAACTCGATAAAGTAATATGAAATAAATTCAAATTGCATGTATTCAGTTTCCTTTAAGGATATATAATTTCTGTAAACTTAAGAAAAATGCTTAATAAAATCTTTTGATTTTACAACTCCCAAAATATCTTTAAATAATGAGAACAACTTGAATTTGCTCATCCTTAAAGAGAAGTCTGTTGCTTCCACTCATTTTGGCAGTAGTAATTTAGCTTGGTTTTAGTTATTCACTCTGATACACTCTGTGGGCTATATACTCCCAGTTTTTCAATATTCGGTTGCTGTTGTACTAACAGATATGTTTGATCTCCTAAGCACCATGGCAGTGAGTACAAACAGGCACATACAAATATTAGAAAGGAAAAGCCCATGGATTTATTAAGTGATGCAGGACAGGGGAGATAGATAGGGCTCATCAAAGAGCTCAGACATGGAGTACTATGTGCCATTTGAAATTCACACCTGTCAAGTATTTGGAAGTATATGTAGGGAATTAGTGAATCTGAGGTACACTAAAGAAAAAGTGTTGGCTGAGCACGGTGGCTCACACCTGTAATCCCAGCACTTTAGGAGGCCGAGATGGGCGGATCACCTGAGGTTGGGAGTTCGAGACCAACCTGACCAACATGAAGAAACCCCATCTCTACTAAAAATACAAAAATTAGCCAGGCATGGTGGCACATGCCTGTAATCCCAGCTACTCGGGAGGCTGAGGCAGGAGAATTGCTTGAACCTGGGAGGCGGAGGTTGTGGTGAGCCGAGATCGTGCCATTGCACTCCAGCCTGGGCAACAAGAGCGAAACTGTGTCTCAAAAAAAAAAAAAAAAAAAAAAAAGAAAGAAAGAAAGAAAAAGTGTTACAGATTAGTGTTATTATTAGATAAACAAACAAGGGTTCTAATTTGGTCTTTTGTTTTCCTCCTAAGTATATTTAATACATTTCAAGAGGCAAGCCAAACTTACCAGTAGTAAATTCTAGGCCCCAGAACACATCAGATCTTTGTAATCACTTCCCATGGAGCAGGTTCTGTGCTCTGGCTGGGCATGTAATGACAGGTAAGCCAATTTCTCCCTTGAGGAGCTCACAAACCAGTCCTACAGTTGCAGTATCTTTCTCACCACGGGCATGAGATGTATTCGCAATGACTTTTATTTTCTATATGCTTATGCTTTCACATCGTAGGGCCTTGTTGACCCCGGAGGGATCTCTCCCCACCCAGGGTTAGAAAATTTCTAGACATAGCAAACAACTACGCTAGGAGCATACCTTTCATACACAAACCAATCAATCCAAAGCCCATAGTCCCAACCACCTCCTTTATAGGCTCTTACATGCCAGGCCACTATCCATCTCCCCTGAACACCCCAGGGCCAAGTGCCAGACAACTATGGACAGCCTCTGTACCCCAGAGCCTGCTGAAATTATTCAAACTATTAAATCCTAACTCTGCTTATGCTGTCCCATCCATTCCTTCCTGAAGAAACCCAACAGAAGCTCTTGTTCACATTTTCCCCTTGCTCTCTCTGCCTCCTAACTGACCCTGGTGCTTCCACATGTGGCCCTGAATGGTGTGCTGTGCCTCTTGTTTCTAGAGATCTTCAAAACAGTCAATTCCACGTCTGTGCATCATATCATATTTTTTAAACAGTCCTGGGTACCCTTAGAATATAGCACCATTGAGGCTGGGTACAGTGGCTCACGCCCTTAATCTCAGCACTTTGGGAGGCCGAGGCAGGCGGATCACGAGATCAGGAGTTTGAGACCAGCCTGGCCAACATGGTGAAACCCCGTCTCTACTAAAAATACAAAAAATTAGCCGTGTGTGGTGGCGTGTGCCTGTCAACCCAGCTACTCGGGAGGTTAGGCAGGAGAATCGGTTGAACCCGGGAGGAGGAGGTTGCAGTGAGCCAAGATCACGCCATTGCACTCCAGCCTGGGCGACGGGGCAAGACTCCATCTCCAAAAAAAAAAAAAAAAAAAAAAAAAAAAAGGAATATAGCACCATCAAACCACACTTTGTTTTCAACTAAGGCCTCTGAGATCATCTGGGATTGGTGGAGGGGGTATTGGTGTGTTGATGACCAAGGCAGCAGGAATCTACAATGTACCACTAAATGAGTTACGAATTCTTAATAGGAAAAGGAGAAAAAAGGCCATGAAATAAATTTCACAGAACTGTTACCATGTTATGTTCAGTGTATGAAAGACAGTACATTTAAAGCACTTTATATTAGAGGTAAAAAGGAGTGCTAACGTCCCAAAAATCCAAGGAATGAGACAGCCTATCTACAAGGGTCAAATTCTATTAACCATTTTTATTAAATCCATTATTTTGCAATCATGTAGCTAGGTTTTACAGAGTGGGAAAAATATATGTGGTCCAAAAACATTGATGGTGGTAGTTGAAAGTACTTGTACTTTGGAGGATTAGATTGAATTCCAGGATTGAATAATTTTTACATAATTGTGAAAAATAATTGATTATGTTAAGATATTAAAGGATTTTAGTCATATATATTTTGGGAACTTAAAATCAATATTAATTAATATTGGTAAAATGCTCTCAATGTAATCAATATTTTAAAACACGTTTTTCTTATTCTTTATAAATAGCTTTATGATCATGAAATAGTAATTAGAGAAAATGTTTCATTTTGGTACAGAAAGGAGTGAAAGAGAGATTATTTTTATTCTCAGAATGTGAAGAATGACATAATTCTCCCCTCTCCTAGCATACAAAAATGCTAATATTTTCTATGACCCATTTGTATGAAGACCATTTATAATGCAATTACATGCTTAGTGGTTCCCCATGATGTAAGGCCTTCTTACACCTGGTACTAACACATCACTGGCTCAACACTTGAATTTCTTGTCTTCTTACCATGTACATGTGCCACGGGAGTTATTGAGTAGACAAAGCAGATGCCCTGTGTTTTCTTTTTTTGTCGTGGCTTTTTCCCACTAATTGTATCTGTACGTGTGTTTGTGTGTGTGTGCTCTCAGAGTGCTATATATGTTAAAAAACGCATTTATATATGTATGTCTGCGTATATATATACACATATACACATAGTTTCAGTTATCATTCAGTTAGTCAAACTAATAGAGAAAAAGCAAAAGAAAAAGTAGCCTAGAAAATTACATCATAAAAATTCTCAGGGAAATGTGTCTGCTCTTCAGTGTGGAAGTTCACACCATTATGTTTTTCCTGAGAAAACATTCCATGAAATGCTACAGCTGTGGAGCCTAATGAAAGACCAGAGCATCTGTACTGTGACAGACATTCATTTCCAAGGCCCTGCTGCTGGCCCACTGATGGGTGTGGAGAATGTCCACCAGTCTTCAAGAACATTCTTCAGACATTCCAGAATCAGGAAGACTGGCCCCATGGAAAGACGCATTTATCAAGACACTACAGCAGATTGTTGATTTTTTTCTGCAGTTGATGTACAATAGAATTAGACGTCATTCATTCTAAAGTCAGAGGTCACGTTTGTCTAAGAAGGAAATATACATAACAAGAATCTATTGCTAATACAGAGCTAAGAAATCTAACTAGTCTATTGTAAGCTGCAAACTATAAAACGTGAAAACCAAGAAAATAAACTCCTACAGGGCTGAAAGGAGTTGTGAAGTCTACCCATACATTAGATGCTTTGTGATCCAAAAGGTAAGGAAATTTACATATACTAAGTAATTAAATTGCACCACACTTTCTGTTACGGATTTTACCAATGTGATCACATTTTAATCACAATAGCCCTACAGGTAATAATAACAGCAATAATATTATTAAAAACAAACATTTATTGAGCACTCTCTATGTGTCAGGTAGTACGAATTTTACATGTATTAATTCAGTATTACATTTTCTCAACAAAGCTAAGGGATAGGAGATATTATAGTCTCCATTTTAGAGTTGAAGAGACTGACACACGGAGAATATGTAACATTCCCCATAACTATAAAGTCAGGCTGGGCGCAGTGGCTCACGCCTGTAATCCTAGCACTTTGGGAGGCCGAGGCGGGTGGATCACCTGAGGTCAGGCGTTTGAGACCAGCCTGGCCAACGTGGCAAAACCCCATCTCTACTAAAAATACAAAAATTAGCCAGACATGTTGGCACGCCTGTAATCCCAGCTACTCTGGAGGCTGAGGCAGGAGAATCGCTTGAACGCAGCGGGTGGAGGTTGCAGTGAACCGAGATCACACCATTTCACTCCAGCCTTGGCAACAAGAGCAAAACTCCATCTCAAAAAAAAATAAAAAAATAAAGAAAGTCAAAGGGACTCAGTACATGCCATATAAGAAACAACTGGAGGTTTCAGTAAAGAAAAGAGAAAATTAAGAATGAAATCAGGTTGATAGCCACCTCCAAACATGTGAATAACTGTCATCCAAAGAAAGAATTATCTGAATACATGTGGCTATATATATGGCTCCAAGACTTTTTGCCATCAGAAATGAGTGGAGGAGACAGGATGACATTCCCAGTTGCTCAAGACTTGAACACTCTGCCTCAGGGACTGGGAACTGCAGCAATCTCTTCATCACAGGATGGTTCAGGTAAAACCAGGTGACCACCAGGAAGAGTAAAATGAGGCAAAGTATCCTATCTTTAGAATCTCAATGATCTGGGTTCAAGTCCCAGCTTTGCAGCTTACTGTTTGACCTTGGGAAAGCTACTTAAGCACTCTGTCACCATTTCCTCATCAGTCCAAATGGAACCAATAATGGTACCTGGTTCACATATAACAGTGTTTGCCACATGATAAGCTCAATATAACACATCACTTGGTAAATATGCCAAGGTCATTTTGACAACAGGTTTATATTTAGCACGGTTCTAAATGTGAAGTTGTAGTATGCCCTGACTGGTTATGTGCCAAAACTATATACCTGGGTTCCTGTTTCTCTTGTCTTTTATCTTTTTGGCTTTTAGGTGGATTTCATTATTGACAATTTTATAGCTAAGGACAGCACAAAGAGACCAATGGTGAATGTACTTAGGAAATTCTGGCTCATAATTTCTGTTTCTGTAAGACAGAAATCTAAAAATTTACTTTATCTTGTAGTGGTTGCAGTGAGTATGAGGGGCTTTCTAAATATTGAGGGGAAGATGCCTCTTTACTTACTCATTCTGCAGTCTTCCTACTGGAGTGATTCATTTGCAAAAGATCCTTTTTTGTGGATTTGTCCTTTTCTTACATTTGTCTGTTGTGACATATTTTCCCTAAAATACAGCTGCCAGTTTGATCTACATGCTGTGTCAGCTGGAGGGTATGAAATACCTCTCTCACAATTCAGCTGGTCCAATGGAATGGCTTTGATTTTTTTCCCCCAGCTGTTGTGTAAATTGGCTGCTCCTTGAGTACATTAGAGCTAGTTTACATTTCATAGCATTTAATAGCTTTAGAATTACCAGAAATAGCAGTTATAAGAAACATGAAGATGACAGTAGTCCTGCTTCTTGATGATAAAAGACACAAATGATATTTTACACATTTCATCACTTACTCTGACAGGTGAAGGCAACTACTGCACAACAACTAAGTCTCTGAATTTGCAAGTACTTGATAAGGTTCTGGAAATCTTCCTTCTTTAATTCTTCTCTGCTTTAAACTTTGGTTTCTTCATTTTCTCTGTTTCAATTTAGTTTTCTGTATGCATGAAAATAATCCTTCACCTCCTCAATTTCCCACAGAACAAAAGATTAGATTTATGTGAGATCTGCTTTCTGTACTAAATATGGTCTACTGCTAAGGAAAACAGAATGAGAGAATAAATAGTAGAGAAATAAGGATGTAGAATTTGAGATGCATGGCAGGTTCTGCCTCCTCACCAAGCTCAAAAAACTCAGGCCATTTTCTGTCTCTTCTAATCCCTTCCAATTCAGCAAGGTTGCTCTGAGCTTTAAAACAATCTTTCATCAATGGATCCTATAAATCTGTTATTTATTTATTTATTTATTTATTTTTTGAGACAGAGTTTCGCTCTTGTTGCCCAGGCTGGAGTGCAATGGCGTGGTCTCCAGCTCACCGCAACCTCTGCCTCCCGGGTTCAAGTGATTCTCCTGCCTCAGCCTTCCGAATAGCTGGGATTATAGGCATGTGCCACCATGCCCAGCTAATTTTGTATTTTTAGTAGAAATGGGGTTTCTCCATGTTGGTCAGGCTGGTCTCCAACTCCTGACCTCAGGTGATCTGCCCACCTCGGCCTCCCAAAGTGCAGGGATTACAGGCGTGAGCCACCACGCCTGGCCAAATCTATTTATTTATTTACCAAAGATAAAGCTTTTCATTTTCTAGGATGGTCCCAAAAACCCCAACTAGAAAGAACCTATGAGAAATTTCACACATGGAATTAAATTCACACAGTAAATCGATATACCTGAGATACCCGTTGTTGTGGGGGAGAGTATTATGTACTGAGTCGCTGAAGGGTTGAAGAAGGAAGCTGACACCTCTGTCGACAAACTAAAGACAAAGCTTTCCCCCCGACTCTTACTAGAAACTGCCCTGTCCTTAGTCAAACATAATAGAATTCAGATTTCAGTCCGGCTTTCATGTTATAACCGAGTGTTATCCTTTTGTGTTCATCTGTATTCACTGAGTTGACCCCATTTATTCTGTCCCCAAACATCTAGTGAATCTAGCTTCCTGGATTCTTCTCCATATTCTCAAACTGTCATCCCAGAAAATGTTTAAATTAATATAAATGCTAGTTTTACTTATTCATAATTAGTCACAACACATACTTCCTTCTGCCCTAGAAGAAAGCAATCCACTTGATATTTGATGCTTACTTAAGAAGACACATAGAGAAGTCAGATTATTTCAACTAGGTACTTGGGGATATGTATAGTTTTTGGAAACAAATGATGATCTTTTGATACTGTGGAACTTAGGAAAAGAAAATCCCAATTACTTGGTGTTGCATTTTCCCTACCAGCTAATACTCCAACTTGGGTCCAGGACACTGGTTGTCACCAGGACTTAAAGGATTTGCACACTCCCAGAAAACTCATTTTCCTCCTCACTCTTAAATGTTTTAATGCATTTACTAAGGGTCTATTTGACTCTGTCCTATCTGCGCTTGCTACAAAAAAAGTAAAGAGAAGCAGTCACTCTTTTGATGTTTACAACCACAGGTGGACAACACTGTAACCTCCACTGAGGTCATTTTAACTGTCTCTTTTATGACATGGGTATTTTTTTTCTTCTCTCTCTCCTTTCTGTTGATTTTACATGAAAAGTATCTATTTTCCTCCAACATGATCAGCTCAAGCTGGTTCTTTAAATGATGCCAGGTGGCATGGCTGAGTGTTTGACCTCCCTTTCATTAAAAAAAAAAAGGTTCATTTGTGCTGAGTCAGAAAGCCTCCTATCCCATACCCAAACAAAGAGCTGTACAGGCACAGGACACTTGGCCTATTTGTAACCATCTGGTTCAAGTGACTTTCAACTGCACCCAAGTCCATTCCCACCTGTGAATTCACCCTGTGAAACTGAGCTAAAAGAACAGGAGTTCGTAAGGGCAGCCAGGGTTTCCCTGAGTCACAGCTGAGTTTAGGTTTCACATCTGACAAGGAGGATGTGTTCAGCCAACTGACATTCCTCTCATAGCAAATGGAAAGTCGTTTAAGTAATTTTAAGAATCATAAAATACTTTGTATAAAAATTGCTTTATAAGTACAGTGCAATTTTGGGGGTGGTAGTTTAGTTAAGGCCTGAATTTTTAGAAGAGTTACAAAACAAGAGGCTTTCATTCTTTGGGATATGGTTATTATCTCAGTGAAATCATATACCCCATGAGAAGACAGTTAGATCTGACTGCCTTCTCCTTTGAAATTTTCATATCCTTATCTACACTGTAAGAAATTCCCTCTGCGTTATTAACACATACAATACAGTGGTAGATTATGAAGATCTGAGGCGACTGTGTAGATTTGCGGGTACATGGTTGGATGGTGGCCAGAGAATCCTGACTTTTCACTACAAGTTGAGTATTTATTTTACATGTCACCGCATTTCTATGCCTCTCTCATGTTTACTCATATATTTTTAATATGTTTATTTTATGGTCTCAAGACATAAAATAGCATCAGTGTTTGTTCTTTGATCATGCATAGTTGCTGCAATATTTATAAGATTCTATGCATTGTTTTGCATTTAATCAGGTTTAAAAAGTTAGAGCTCAGAAGTAAATTTTAGATTACCAAGACTGAGACTTACAAATGCGAAAGTATCCATATTTGAGGATAATTTTTTAAAACTCCCTCTCTCAAGCTGGCAGTTGAAAATAACAATGAATAAGCAAAACACAAGCAGTTATAATACTCAGGGTTGACAAATTTCAAAATAATGAGATCTTTAATACAGCTGTACAATATGAATGTTCTGGTAATATTTTATATCACTGTTAGTTTATTTTATACCTAACTAGCGTTTGTCATTGTTGTTAGTCTCCCTGCATGTGCACTTGTGTCCTTAGAGTCAATTTTCAAAATAACAGCCAACATGACTTTTTTAAAACATAAATCAGAACATGTTACTCCTCTGCTCCAAACCCTGCAATGCCTTTCTGTTTGATTCTGTAAGAGTTTTATGAGAGTTGAAGAGATTGCGCATTCAAAAAATTTAACTGGAAAGCATCTAATGGAGAGGCTATATTTGGAGATTATGGGATTAGATAAAACAATAAAGAACAGTAAAACAAGCAGAAACTAGGAACAACAGGAAGCCTTTCCTTGCCCAGGTCTGAATAGACAAAGGCAAGGAACAATTCTGCCAAGACTCAGTGAGAGCCATGGGAGAAGGTTGCCTGAAGGGAGCTGTGGCTACACATGACCAGGATAGAGGTTCTTATTTCTCCATTCTCCTGCCATTACATCCTTCCAGTTGGCCAGACCTGAATGGAAGCCACAGGGCAAGGTATCCAGAGTGGTACAGTTCACAGATTCTGCCTCCCAAAGCCCAAAGAGAGAAGAAAGGGGAAAGGTGAACAGATTATCTGCGGGGGCAAACAGGGCATGCCTTCTTCATAAGGGCAAAATCCACAGCCCTTTCTATAACATACAAAGCCTTATACACACATACTTTATCCTCCACTCTCCCTTTAATCTTTGCCTTACTTTCCTACTAGTCCTCCTGCCAAATCAGTCCTTTGCAGTTCTTGTAGTACACATCAGACACACTCCCTCCTGGTGGCCTTTACACAGGCTTTCCTCTATATTTAATGCTCTTGCCTCACATATGTATCCTTGTGGCTTACTCAGTAACCTACTTTAGGACTCTGTTCAACCGTGACCTTTTTTTTCCCTAACCACATCTTTAAAATTGTATCACATCTCTTTCCACAGTCTTTATCCCACTTCCCTGCCTGATTGTACTCTATGGCACTTACCTCCATCTAGTATATATTAACATTTATTGTTAATGAGAAATTATGTAATTGAGTATGTGAAGTTCTTAGAAGAGGATTTGGCATATAAGACATAAAGTTACATAGGTAACTTTCTTCCATATTGTATCTTCAGCTCAATGGTTCTTATATACAGTCAAATGATACATTCACCTATCCCTACATACAGCGTGACCTGATAAAACTCTGTGTTTCGGATTGTACCCTCAAACATATGCCCTGAGTCCACATACAACCCATCTGGGGTATTAGGGAAACATTACTTTACTAACTATATTGCATATAATTAGCAGAATATAATCACAGCTAGTAAGAAATTGTAGATACTTAGATGAAATGTAAAAGAAACAGGTTCAATTGGCTACAGATTTAATGCCTATATTGAAAGTGACCATTTTAAATAGACATTTAAAATAAAGTTTCATGTCAAAGGAAAGGGTCAGTGTACCCAGCTGTCACCTTTCACAAAGCCATTTGCCACAGAACTTTATGTGGCAAAACTTTTAGGTTGGGTTACTGAAAATGTGATGTTGGAGGTGTCCTTTATTTTCCAGTTATTGATTATTTTGAGACAGAGTATGGATACTTTACTTATTTTAATGCGGTCAAGTGTCAAGGTTAAAAAACTTTCCTGAGGTGCTTTATTTTGTTAACTTTTATTTTAGGTTCAGAGGTACAAGTGCAGGTTTGTTATATAGGTAAATTGCATGTCACGGGCTTTGGAGTACAGATAATTTCATCACCCAGGCAATAAGCACACTATATCTGATAGGTAGTTTTCGATCCTCCCCCTCCTCCCACACTCTACCCTCAAGTAGGCCCTGGTGTCTGTTGTTCCCTTCTTTGTGCTCATGTATATTCAATGTTTGGCTCCTTCTTATAAGTGAGAACTTGACGTATTTGGTGTTCTGTTTCTGTATTATTTGACATAGGATAATGACATCCAGCTTCATCCATGTTGCTGAAAAGGACATGATCTCATTCTTTTTTATGGCTGTGTAGTATTCCATAGATTATATGAACCACATTTTCTTTATTCATTCTACCATTGATGGGCATTTAGGTAGATTCAATGTCTTTGCTATTGTGAATAGTGCTGCAACTAACATACACATGCATGCATCTTTATGGTAGAATAAATGTATATTCTTTTGGTTATATACCCACTAATGGAACTACTGGGTTGAATGGTAGTTCTCTTCCAAGTTCTTTGAGAAATTGCCAAAGTGCTTTCCATATGGGTGAACAAATGTACACTCCCACCAACAGTGCATAAGTGTTTCCCTTTCTCCACAACCTCACCAGCATGTTATTTTTTTGATTTTTTAATAGTAGCCTTTCAGACTCATGTGAGAAGATATCTCATTGTGGTTTTGATTTGCATTTCTCTAATGATCAGTGATATGGATCTTTTTTTTCACATTGTGTTTGGCTGCATGTGTGTCTTCTTTTGAAAAGTGTCTCTTCATGTTCTTTGCCCACTTTTTAATGAAGTTGTTTGTTTTTTTTTCTTGTAAATTTGTTAAAGTTCCTTATAAATTCTGGATATTAACCTTTGTTGGATAAACAGTTTGCAAATATTTTCTCCCATTCTGTAGGTTATATATTCACTCAGTTGATAGTTTCTTTTGGTGTGCAGAAGCTTTTAAGTTTAATTAGATCCCATTTGTCAATTTCTGCTTTGGTTGTAATTGTTTTTAACATCTTTATCATGAAATTTTTGCCAGTTCCTATGTCCAGAATGTTATTGCCTACATTATTGAGAGTTTTTAACATAAAGCGGTGTTGAATTTCATTGAAAGTCATTTCTGCATCTATTGAGATAATCATGTGGTTTTTGTCTTTAGTTCTATTTATGTGATGAATCACATTTATTGATTTTCTTATGTTGAACCAACCTTGCATCCCAGGAATAAAGCCTGCTTGATCATGGTGAATGGACTTTTTGATGTGCTACTGGATTTGGAGTGTAAGTATTTTGTTGAGGATTTTTGCATCAATGTTCATCAAGGATATTGGCCTGAAGTTTTCTTCTGCGTGTGTGTGTCTCTGCCAGGTTTTGGTATCAGGATGATGCTGGCCTCTCAGAATGAGTTGGGGAGGAGTTTCTCCTACTCAATATTGTGGAATAGTGTCTACAGGAATGCTACTAGCCCTTTGTACACCTGGAAGGAATCAGCTGTGAATTCATCTGGTCCTCTGCTTTTTTTGGTTCATAGACTATTTATTGTTGCTTCAATTTCAGAGATCATTATTGGTCTATTCAGGGATTCAATTTCTTCCTGGTTCAGTCTTGGGAGTGTGTGTCTGTCCAGGAATTAATCCACCTCTTCTAGGTTTTCTAGTTTGTGTGCATAAAGATGTTCATAGTAATCTCTGATTATTGTTTGTGTTTCTGTGGATTCAGTGGCAAAATTCCATTTATCATTTCTAATAGTGTTTATTTGGATCTTCTCTCTTTTCTTCTTTATTAGTCTAGCTAATGACCTATCTTATTAATTTTTTTCAAAGAAAACAATTTCTGGATTTGTTGATCTTTTGAATGTTTGTGTGTGTGTGTGTGTGTCTCGATTTCTTTCAGTTCAGCTCTAATTTTGATTATTTCTTGTCTTCTGCTAGCTTTGGGGTTGGTTTATTCTTGCTTCTCTACTTCTTTTAGTTCTGATATTAGGTTTTTAATTTGATTTTCTAACTTTTTGATGTGAGTGTTTAGTGCTATACATTCCCCTCTTAGCACTGTCTTAGCTTTGACCCAGAGATTCTGCTGTGCTGTATCTCTGTTCTCGTTAGTTTCGAATAACTTCTTGCTGTCTTACTTAATTTCATTATTTACCCAAAAGTTATTCAAGAGCAGGTTGTTTAATTTCCATGTAATTGAATGGTTTTGAGTGATTTTTACTTTTAGTCCTGCTTTCTATTTCTATTGTGCTGTGGTCCAAGAGTGTGTTTGGTATGATTTTGGTTCTTTTGCATTTGCTGAAGATTGTTTTATGCCCGTTTCTGTGGTCGATTTTAGAGTATTTGTCATATGGTGATGAGAAGAGTATATATTGTATTGTTCTGAGGCGGAGAGTTCTAAAAAGGTCTATCATATCCTTTTGGTCAATGTTGAGTTCAGGTCCTGGATATCTTTGTTTATTTTCTGCCTCGATGATTTGTCTAATAGTGTCAGTGGAGTGTTGAATTCATTCACTATTTCTGTGTGGGAGTCTAGGTCTCTTTGTAGGTCTTTAAGAACTTGTTTTATGAATCTGGGTGCTCCCGTGTTGGCTGCATATATATTTAGGGTAGTCAGGTTTTACTGTTGAATTGAACCCTTTACCATTATGTCATGCCCTTCTTTGGCTTTTTGTTGTTGTTTGAAGTTTGTTTGCTCTGAAATTAGGATTTCAATACCTGCTTTTTTTCTGATTTCCATTTGTTTGGTAGATTTTTCACCATCCCTTTATTTTGAGCCTATGCGTCTTTGCATGTGAACGCATGCTTGAAGACAGCATACCATTGGGTATTGCTTTTATTATTCACCTTGCTACTCTGTGCCTTTTAATTTGAGCATTTAGACTGTTTACATTCAACGTTAGTATTGACATGTGTGGATTTGATCCTGACATTGTGTTGTTAGCTGGTTATTATGCCAACTTGTTTGTGTGGTTGCTTTATATATAGTGTCACTGGTCTTTGTATTTAAGTGCGTCTTTGTAGTGCCCGTGATATGGTTTGGCTCTGTGTCCCCACCCAAATATCAAATGAAATTTTAATCCTCACATGTCCAGGGAGGGACGTGTAATCCCCACGTTTCAAGGGAGGGAAGTGATTGGATCATCGGAGTGGTTTCCCTCATGCTGTTCTCATGATGGTGAGTGAGTTCTCACAAGATCTGATGGTTTTATAAATTCCTGTTTTCCCTACCCTCTTCTCTCTCCTCCTGCCACCTTGCAAGGAAGGTGCTTGCTTCCCCTTGCCTTCCACTCCGATTTTATGTTTCCTGAGGCCTCCCCAGCCATGCAGAACTGTGAGTTAATTAAAACTCTTTCCTTTATAAATTACCTAGTCTCCAGTATTTCTTTATAGCTGTGTGAAAAATGGACTAATACATCCTGGTAATGGTCTTTATTTTACATATTTAGCGCTCCTTTCAAGATCTCTTGTAACATTTGCTTCTCTGAAAATAATCTTATTTCTCCTTCACTGAAGAAACTTAGTTTAGCTGGATATGAAATTCTTGGTTGAATATTTTTTTTCTTTAAGAATGTTGAATATAGGCCTTCAATCTCTTCTGGCTTATAGGGTTTCTGCTGAGAGTTCTAATTTGGGCCTGATGAAGTTCCCTTTGTAAGTGACCCACCCTTTCTCTCTAGCTGCCTGTAACATCCTTTCATTTTGTCTTTGGAAAATCTGATGATTATGTGTCTTGAGGATGATCCTTTTGTGTTGAATCCTGTGGTGGTTCTCTGTATTTCCTGTATTTGGTTGCTGGCCCCTCTAGTGAGGTTAAGGAAGTTTTCATGGATGATATCCTGAAACATGTTTCCAAGTTGTTTTCTTTCTCCCTTTCTTTCAGGGATGCCACCGATTCATAGATTTGGCCTCTTTACATAATCCCATATTTCTTGGAGGTTTTGTTCATTCCTTTTCATTCTTTTTTTTAATTTTTTGTCTGTCTTATTTCAGAGAGCCAGTCTTCAAGTTCCAAGTTTCTTTCCTCAGCTTGCTGTATTCTGCTGTTAATACTTGTGATTGTATTGTGAAATTCTTGCAGTGTGTTTTTCAGCTCTACCAGATCAGTTAAATTCTTTTTTATATACTAGCTATTTTGTCTGTCAGCTTCTGTATCATTTTGGTGTGATTCTTATTTTTCTTGGATTAAGTTTTGCTGTTCTCTTGAATATCAATAATCTTTTTTCCTATCCACATTCTGAATTCTATGGTACTTTCTTTAAAAAGGTCTTTGGGGACCACAAAGTTTCTGAAAGATCCAATTTATTGAACGCCCAGTGACACAAGATTTTACTTTCTTGCTGACATGCCAAGATGGCTGGACATAATAAACTTGAAGCTTTAAGTTTAAAAGAATACCCAAGAATAATGGAGAGCAGTGCTTATTTATTCACAGAGTACAGGTATGCAGATATGCAGATGCAAATTGGGCACGTGGATGGAACAGATGACATCTGGAGACTCCATTTATTTCTCATTACAGATTTGCCTTGAGCTCAAATAAATAACACATTCTGAAGAATCTTAGAAGTATTTGGTGGGAATTACGTTAGCATTTTTGAAGATATTCAAGGATTTATAAGTATGGAATTATGTTGCAAGTATCTGTGTCTGTCTTTGAATATAAACCTCAGGATATATCTAAGTTACCAAACATCCTTCACATTGATATGGTGTAATTTTAAGAGGATCTGCCTGAACCAAAAGCAAACTGTACTTACCCAAAAGCATCCTTCAAGATTGGCATTGAGTTTACAAATTCCAGGATTAGCCTAAAATTTCTGATGACTTAACTGTGGAAATATTTGGGCACACCAAACTCACTCTCTGTATTGAAAATACTAAAAAGGAAGTTGAGAATGTTCATCAGTGAAGTGGAGTCAGAACTGATAAGTTACTTGAATAAATAGACTTGTTATTCTTAGTAATGCTTTTACTATTGCAAAGTAGTTCTCTTTGAATTGATAAAAATTTTTTAGTTTACCACTTGGCCTATATTATGCACTTCAGTATAACTATTGCTTATTAAATCTTTTGGCACTCACCACAGAATGCCATTATTGTTGTTGTTGCTATTTTAGTTAATATTTTGTAACGTGTGTTGCTCCAGACATTTTCATCTATACTATCTTATTAATGTCCACAACAGAACTTAGAAGTGAGTAAATATTTCAGTTTTCTAAATGATGGTGTTGAAGCTCAGAGGGTTTAACAGATGCTCAAAGTGACAAACAGATATGGATGGTCAATATACATCTATATTTATGCTGCATTTCCCCATTTATAATGGATGGATGGATGGATCTAAAGTGGTGTTTTTGTCATGTATTGGTGTTATAGACAAAATAACCATCACCTAAAGATGTCCACGTCCTAATCTCAGAAACCTGTGAATATGTTTCTTTACATGGCAAAAGGGACTTTGCAGAGGTAATTGAATTAAAGATCTTGAGCTAAGAAGATTTATGCTAAACTATCTAGATGGGCTCAATGTAATCACAGGGGTCCTTACAAGTGAGAGAGGGAGGAAACAGAATCAGAGTCAGAAAAGAAGATGTGATGAGGGAAGCAGAGGTCAGAGTGATGAGATTCCAGAAGGGGGCCATAAGCCAAGGGATGCAGGTAGCCTCTAGAAGCTAGAAAATTCAAGGAAATGAAATCCCCCTGGAGTCCCCAGAAAAAAGCACAGCCAGTGAATACCTTGAGTTTGGCTTCCTGAGAACGACTTTGAAAGTCTGGCCTCCAAAAATGTATGATTATACATTTGTGTTGTTGGAAGATACCAAGTTTATGGAAATTTGTAACAATAACAAAATGAAATTAATATAGGAGGTAAGATAGATGTATAATAACCAGTTTCAAAAATCTCCCAATATTAAATCCACAGAAAAAATACCTTGTTTATAAAATTTTAATTTACATCACCCACACTGTCTCCTTTCTCATGTCTATGATTGTTCCTCCTCTTCTGTTTTACCATGTCAGATTAATAGAAGACCTCTGTTAATTCTTCAATAAATATTTTACATGCTAATTAAATTGATAACATAAGCTGAAATATAGCATATATGGACTAACTTTAATCTTTTTTTTTTTTTTTTTTTGAGACGGAGTCTCACTCTGTCACCCAGGCTGGAGTGCAGTGGCACAATCTCAGCTCACTGCAAGCTCCACATCCCTGGTTCAAGTGATAAGCGATTCTCCTGCCTCTGCCTCCTGAGTAGCTGGGATTACAGGTGCGTGCCACCAAAAAAACTAATTTTTTTTTTGTACTTTTAATAGAGACGGGGGTTTCACCATGTTGGCCAGACTGGTCTCGAACTCCTGTCCTCAGGCAATCCACCCGCCTCGGTCTCCCAAAGTGTTGGGATTACAGGCGTGAGCCACGGCACCCAGCCTAACTTTAATCTTAATGTTAATTTTTCTCCCACTAAACTCTTACAATCATACTGATAGACTGTTTTCTTCCTAACCCACCTTTGATGATCCACTTATGGATGGGTCTTTGCACACCTGCAAATGGAGTTCTACCATTGCCGATGCCTTTCACATCCTCTCTGCTTCAATATGCTCCACTAAGTTTTCAAGTGTCCTTTGTAGAATTTAAATCCTAATTTGTCCATTATATCTTTCCTGAATACTAAGACAGTTATTTGTCAAATCCTGTTTCTTCCAAATATGATAGAATGACTATATGTCAGATAATATGCTAAACACTCTCTGTCAATAAAGTGTCTACTCTGCCATATTTTTAAATTTTCATATGTTTGTATCTCTTCTCCCCAATAAATATACAAATTCTTTGAGGGGGATTGGGTTTGGCTGCTTATATTATGCCACACTAAAAGTGGTTCCTGCTTCTTAGGTTGTGACTCTCTGAATTTCATTTTTCTTAACTGTCAAAATGAGGACTCATATACAGATCTCCCAGGGTTGTTGTGAGGGGTAATTGATATGGTCTACGTGGAATTTCCTGGGATAGGCTACACATGAACTAGCTACCTTATAAATATCAGACTTTCACTTTCTCCTAATTTATAACAAGTGATTACTGAATATTTGCTGACTTGAAATTATAATATGCCTTTTACCACTCTGACTAGAGTCCATCCAGATTTTTTAAAAAAAGCAAACAACATGGAACAGAATTATTCTTATGGCCATGTCAGATCCCATTGAATAAAACTAAATGAAAAAGAAGAAAGAATGAGAGAAAGAGCAGAAGAATAAAAGGAAAGAAGAAAGAGAAAGAAAGAAACAAAATAAAACAAAACAAAACAAAAGAAGGGATCACAGTCATGCAGGAAGATATGTATCTGGAGAAAAAATTGAAGGCCAATTTTGGACTGCTCTTGGGAGAAATGTGAATCATGCTGTATCTTGGTGTAGCAGTTCAATAGTTTTATAGTTCTGGTTTCAAAATCAGACAGAGCCGTAGAGGGCACCACAGTTGATTCTCCAATTTCTAGTTTGGCACATGTCACGGTATATTTTTAAATAACTCTCCAGCCTTGAGATTAATCCTACTTACCAGTCTAGTAGTCTCTAATACCACTGTATTTTATTGCCAACTTTATTTTAATTCCTTTCTCTGGACTGCTTTCTCTTTATTTGAAGGTGCCCAAATTGGAACATGACTCTTGCCAATCAAATTTCAAGCCAATCTATCAATGGAGATACCTCTGTTGTGTCTTCAGAGCCCAACTACACAATTCATGAAATAAAACAGCTGCCTTGGAAATAAGCCTAGTGTTTTGAAATAATTTATTCAACTTCTTTCCTCTTAGAAATTTAAATTTGCCTCAAAAGCCAGACGTGATGCTTATCAATCTGTCTTATATTGGAATTTGCATTTCCTGTGAAGCCTAACAACAACATTTCTGTACTGCATTATTACTAGAACCTTTAGTGTTTTTGTTAATCAGAGTAATTTTATGAAATTGGCTGCAAAAAGATAATAAACTTGTGCTATTTCAGCAGTATGCTTAACCTTGGCACTTCATTTTTGATATCATCCAATTTTTTTGTAGAGATTAGAGATCTTGTTCTCCATTGGGCTCATTGTGTATACACATTTAGTTTATATAATTAAGCACTGACTTTATTTTTTCCCCTTGAAACGCTCAATATGAAAAGAAAATTTGGTGTTTTCTTGGGTCAGTATATAACCCATTGCTGTATCAGTCTCCTTTGTCCTTCAGCATTGCCCAGGATTCCGGAGATTCTTGAAAGGAATATTAAAAGAGTTAATTGATTGGTGAGATGACTAAACCATTTAATTCCAGCACAAGTGTAAGAAATGGAGATCCAAACTTTAATAATGATCTTTCAGAAGGATGTAATAAAATGTTCTCATGTGTATTGTAAATTTTCTTTCAGTACAAATAATTGTAGACAAAATACACTGATCACTGACCAAAGAATAAGCGAATCATATACCTGAATTTGATGAGATTAAATTCAAAAATTAAATAGAATAAGAATAGTAAAATAAAAATCATGTGGATGTCAATTTGTTCGTCTATCAGGTTTTTCTGATACTTCTGTGGATTACTAGTCAGAATATTTGGGATGGATGTTAAATCTATTTTCTCAGGGAAAAAATATCAAGCAAATAAAAATACTCCAAGCCCCTCATACCAAATTTTGGCACCAACACTCATCTTCAATTAACCACAATAGCCACATAATTGATTGTTTCCCTTCCTTGATGTACATATGTTGAAGGACATATATCTGCTTATATATTTCAAGTAGTCTGCACTTAACCATGTCGACATTACACCTCCGACACACACACAGATTTCAATGTAGGTTCCTACAAGCTGGATTAAGAAGGTTCCTAACTAAAATCCAGAATTATAGAAAATGTTCATCAATATTTTCTCACATTTTAAGCCCATTTTCTTTTTTTCCTTTAACTTTTGGCTTTAACATGTTTTGTCTGCCAGCTTGCAACAACGTAACTTACAACATACTGAGCTTTAGATTACAAAACACAAATACTGAGTTCTACTGCTTCTTGGTGGTATTTAATGATGTTGCATAGTAGATGCCATTTTTCTTAGGTGGAAAAATCCTCTGTGTTAGGAGCCATAAAGCTTCTTATACCATCAATCTTCGCAGAGTGAGAATATAAACACCAGTGTGAAACAAATGTGATTCCAGTGGAAAGAAATAAGTGAACCTCATCCCTGCACCATGGGGCTGACTTTATGAGGTTAGCTGCAAAAAATTAGCACTGAGATCTATGATAATAATAATAGTAGTTTGTAATAACAGTTAGCATTTACTGAATATTTACTAGACAGTATTTTAAGCATTGTCTTAGGCTATGCTCTCTTGGAAACATACTCTTGGGTTAAATGGAATGCAGTAGTCTAATCAGTCATTCTCTTGTTACCAACTCCTGAGAGAGAGGAAGGGAAACAAACAGGACTAGGCAGCAAGAGAAGTTGGCTACAGTAGCTGCAACAGAGGCTTCATCTGATGCCATGAGGAGCTTGGAAGTTGGATAGCCCTTCAGAGTTATCCTAAACTGAGCTAAGAAGACTAGACAGAATCACAATTTTTGGCCTTGTACTGTCCTTAAGATGGGGCATAGCCTTGTTCAAAGCAGTTCCCTTCAGCTGAGGGAGATCCCATGAAGGGACTCAGTTGTGAGATACCACCAGCTAACTCTCAGCAGCTGTAAGAATGAGTCCCTCAGTCCTGAAGTATCTGGATGGTGCCCCACAATATCTACCATAAATGTCTCATATGTAATATCTAATTTATTTTTAACAGCCATCCTAGGAAGCAACCACTATTATTATCTCAACTTTACAGACAAGGAAACTGAGACTCAAGGATTGGTAATCTAGGAAGCCAGGATTTGAGTCCAGTTCAAGACTTTTGTCCCCACCCTCCAAAGGGGAGGTGTGGCGTTGTACTACTATTGATTAATATTTGATGAACTTACTTAAGAAAGTCACAGATTAATTCAACTTTATGTTTGAGCAAAATGTCTAGCTTTTGAAAAGCAATTGAAACTCATTGCTATCATAACATTTATGTTAAAAACTCAGAATCATTGGTGTTTGAAGTTCCCTGTGAACTAAAACTCCTACTTGAGTTAAAGCTGGGTGGTGAGTATGAAGAGGTACATTATATAATACTTTATACCTTAATAAAAGATTAAATTTTTCCAAATTAACATTTTTAAAGGTCACAAGAACCGGAGGGGTTTACAGGTGATAGTATTTTAGGTGAAAAATAGTTAATTTCAAAGTAATCTCAAGTATTTCAGGTGAATAGAAAAAGATGAAAAACTCTCCAGTGTATTTTATGAAGGTACCAAGACTTTAATATCAACCCTGACAATGACAGGTAAAAGTATAGCCCAATCTCACTTAGTGATAGAGATGAAGCATTCAAAATAAAATCTCAGAAACTAGATTCAGAAGAATAGCACATTATGTTTAAGTAGCATTTATTCTGGGAATGCAAGGATGGATTGATTATTATAAAAAGTCAACATTATCAATTCTATCAAAAAGAAGAGTAGGAAAGCCTCATAGTCGTATCAATAAGTGCTGAAAAAGCAGTTGATAAAAACCAGAGCCTTACTAATAAAAGTACTATGTCAAACAAGAATAAAAGGAAACTACTTACAGTAGGCTTCTTATTAAAAATTAACAACAAATATATAGTAAATAATAGTCACTGAAACAATCACCATTACAAATCAGGAAATAAGGCAAGAACACCTGTTTTGGAACCCTGCTCTTAAAATAGCTGTGCATTAGTTCCCTAGCATTGCTCTAACAAAGTACTAAAAACTTGGCTTAAAAATCCAGAAATGCATTCTCTTACAGTTTATGATGGTGAAAAGTCTGAAACCATGGTTTTGGCAAGGTGATGCTCTCTTACAAGGCTCTAGGGGAAAATTCTTTTGTGCCTCTCTCTTGATTCTGGTAGTTGCTGGCAATCCTTTTCCTTGGCTTGTAGTAGGTTGGTGCAAAAGTAATGGTGGGTTTTGCCATTACTTTCAATAGATGCATCACTCCATTCTCTACCTCTATCTTCACATGGCCCATGTGTCTGTGGCCGAATTTCCGTCTTCTTGTAAAGGCACCAGTTATTGTATTAGGCCCCACCCTAATCCAGTTTGACCGTATCTTAAGTTGATTACATTAACAAAGACCCCATTTCCAGATAAAGTCAAATTCACAGGTTCCAGGAGTTATTACTTCAACATATGTTTTAGGGGACATACTCCAACCCATAATAATCTATTGAAAGTTAAAACATATATTAACTTTGATGCAGCAATCCCACTCCTGGAAATCTCTCCCATCGAAATGAAAGCCCTATTTTTAGAGAAAACACACACACACACACACACACACATCTGTGTGTACAATATATGTAATACTTATTTTGATGTTGAAAACAAACTGAATGGCACAAATTGAGGAACTGTGGTATATCCCAATCATGTACTACATTCAGGAATTAAAATATTTTAAAATAATGATTTAGGCCGGGCGCGGTGGCTCACGCTTGCAATCCCAGCACTTTGGGAGGCCGAGGCGGGCGGATCACGAGGTCAGGAGATTGAGACCACAGTGAAACCCCGTCTCTACTAAAAATACAAAAAATTAGCCGGGCGTGGTGGCGGGTGCCTGTAGTCCCAGCTACTCGGAGAGGCTGAGGCAGGAGAATGGCGTGAACCCGGGAGGCGGAGCTTGCAGTGAGCCGAGATCGCGCCACTGCACTCCAGCCTGGGCGATAGAGTGAGACTCCATCTCAAAAAAAGAATAATAATAATAATAATGATTTAGAGTTGGACCAGTTGGCATGGAGGTACTCTACAAGGTTAATGATAATGAGTGACAAAGACGAGATGCAGAAAACGTTGCAAAGTTTAATACTAATTTTCTAAATCAATAAAACATAATTCCTATAGCAGTTTGTGTAATCTAATATATGCTAAGATTAGTGTGGGGCAAAATCAAGTATTCAAAGTTATTATTAACATGGGTTACTTTCTGTAATGAGGATAAGAAAGGTAAGAGGAGAAAAGGGGAAACAAACTAAGAGAATAATGAAAACAAAAAGCTTTAAAAATCCTTACAAGAATATGTCACTCGCATTCAGGTAAAGTTATTTATTTATGTATGTGTATAAAAAAATTACCCTCCATTGCTAAATACATAAATATTGAGTTAAAGAACTGTTGCACGTATTTTTTATTTTTATTTTTTTTAGACAGGGTCTTGCTCTATTGCATAGACTGGAGTGCAGTGGTGCGATCTCAGCTCACAGCAGCCTTGACCTCCTGGGCTCAAGCAATCCTCTCGCCCTCCTGCCTCCACCTCCAAAGTAGCCTGGACCACAGGCGTGCACCACCGTGTCCGGCTAACTTTTTTTGTTGTTGTATTTTTTGGTAGAGACAAGGTTTAGCCACGTTGTCCAGGCTGGTCTCAAACTGGGCTCAAGCTATCCACCTGCCTCAGCCTCCCAAAGTGGTGGGATTACAGGCTTGCGTGAGCCACAGCACCCGGCCAGTTGCAGGTATTCTTACATAAAGATCCCCAAAATGAGTAGACTTAATGACTATTATATAGTTTGGTCAAAATGTACAACATATTACAAAAGTGGCCAAAAAACCCTGAATAAACAAGTAATAATTACATGTTAATGGCAAAACTTTGGGAACATAATTTCTTTAAAAATTATGCATAGTAACTCTTTTTACATGTGTATGCAAATAATATTTGAAGCAAGCGAAATTATTTTAATTCCTATAATAGAATTTAGCAGAGGAATATTCCACAGCATTCTGCAGATGACACTGTGACTATGACTTCTGGGTGTTCTTACCCTCTGAATTGCTATGAAAACCTCAGTTCTACAATATCCTATTCCATGCCAGGCCAATAGGTGGAATGTGCAGCTAAAGTGGTCACATATATAATTTGAAGAGCAAATGGGGAAATTAGATTAATAATATTACTTATTTGCAGTATTTTATCAGATGACAGCAAATAAAGAAAGAGATAGTTTGAGTTGGAGGGGGAAAAAGCTGATGCAGAATAAAGAAAACCTAATCAGAGTTCTTTGAATATGTGCTCTGGTAAGTTTATCCTAACTCCCTTAATTCTTTGCACTAGGTATGTAAGAAAGTGGAATGTTTATTTTTTCATACTTTTTTCCCCTACTCACCAGGATTTACCTGAGCAGAAAATAAATGTAACATTTAAGGTTGAAAGGGACTTGGACTGTTGGAATAACCTTTTTGAGGATTAAAACCCATCTGCAGAATCTGCTAAACATAATACAAACCAGCAAATTTTCTCAAAGTCATAGCACTATTAAGTATCTGTGCTCATGGATGAAACTGGAAACCATCATTCTCAGTAAACTATCGCAAGGACAAAAAAATCAAACACCGCATGTTCTCACTCATAGGTGGGAATTGAACAATGAGAACTCATGGACACAGGAAGGGGAACATCACACTCCGGGGACTGTTGTGGGGTGGGGGGAGGGGGGAGGGATAGCATTAGGAGATATACCTAATGCTAAATGACGAGTTAATGGGTGCAGCACACCAACATGGCACATGGATACATATGTAACAAACCTGCACATTGTGCACATGTACCCTAAAACCTGAAGTATAATAATAAAAAAAGAGTATCTATGCTGAGTGAGCCACTTTGTTAAACTCTGTGGATACAATGAAGCATATAACATAGTATCTTTCCTTGAAGTATTTCCAGTCAAGGAAAGTCATTGCCTATGTTCACGATTAACCATAATTCACAATAGAGATGGAAAAGTTATAATAGAAGAGCAAATGGTACATAAGGAGAGCAAAAAAGGTGTGTAATTATGTACAAACTTGGTAACAAAAAGTGTAATACACATGTATGATTCCAATAAATATTCACCTACTACTCATAGACGGTCCAATAACTTTCAGTATTACAAAATATGTTCTTGTTCATTTCTAATGCTTTGCCTTTAGCAGTGGTAGCCTTTAACAAAAGTAGCTGCAAATGAAGGGAATTCTTGATTGATGGGTAACATTTTTGAGCACTCACTTTGTGAAGAAGGCTACCCTGAGAAGCATGCTTTACAAAGCTGCAAAGCAGGTGTGCATTCTTTTGTACTAAAAATACTGTAGGCAGTTACATGAAGTGGTCAACATCATACTGAAAGCAGCTGGCTTCTCAAGTGGAGAGCAGTCTATTCGAGGTTTAAAACTATAAGAACTGCATTTTTGTCCTTATTTTTTTTCCTCCATGTAAGCCTCATGTGCTTGGACAAATCATGTACCTTTTTGAACTACAGTAGAAATTCAAAATTTATTGAAATAAGAATAGAAACTAATTGAAAAGAATAATTATTAAGGTTATAATGGGCATCAAAAATACAAGATATAAAGTGTTTTGATCTGAATGTAAGACATCATTATTAAAATAACTACTATTTTCAGTAAAAAGCTGATAAAGGAGTAAAACATAAATTTGATTAAAGCTACAGCTGCTGGGAATAAATAGAAATGTCAGGTAATGTGTTTATTGCTAATTCCTACATTTTGTAGACCAAGAAAGGAGCCAGAATCCTCAGTTATATCATAAATTCTGAATGAACTTTAGTGGGTCATACAATCAATATCAATATCCTAGTCTCTAACATGAAAGGAAATGGAGAAGTAATCTCTAAACCCATTTTAATTCTCAACCTAAACAATAATAAATAACTAATATAATGACTTGGGTAAATATTTGATGGATGTTATATACTGTAGTTGAGGATAATGAATATTTGAACCTTGGAGGAGAGTAGAATCTGAATGAAGAGACAAGTTGCCACTGACTCATAATTTAAAAATAAGATGCCATAATTTATTAAAACTGCATTGCAGGGACTTTAGTTTCAGCTCAGAGATATAAAGACCTTGAATTCCATCATTACTAGCCTTACATCAAGAAAAAGCTGGACAAGCTGAGTATTAACACCTTTTTTGGACACCTCAGATAACTGAGATTGCAGGGCAAACCACTATCCCAAATGTGGAGAAACAGGCTTCTCCAGGAACAAAAACCAGAACAGAAGTCACTAGGAAGATGCCATATAAGCCATAAGAAACATTAAATTAGAAATTCTGATGGATTACTGGAGGCTTGATTCAGAGGATTAAGAATCCTAAGAAAGCCCCTCAGTTCCAACACCTTCCATACACACAAGACCCTCTCTTGGGGAGGGGAAGAGTAGCTATTGCCAAATCCTTTCTCCCTTAGGAAACAAAAGGTCTAATCTCTGAGGTCTGATGTCACTAGCTGGCACCAAAGAAATCCCATTCAAGCTTGATGAAGGGAAAATTTCTCTGCCACAGCCTCCATTTGCCACTTAAAGAAAAATGTAAAAGAATAAATGTACAGGGGAGAAGAACTTAAGGACACAGACCAGAGTTACTAGAGGATCACTGCAGTGGGTGAATGATTAGAAGTACGAAAGCAGGAAAAGCTCTACCACTAGAGAAAGAACAGAAACACTTGTGAGGGCCACATCTCCTAGGCAAAGGTTCACAATGCACTCCAAAGACTAGGATCTAATCCGAGGATTATAGAAAGATTTTCCTCCCCAACATGACATCACTGCCATAATAGTAAGCCTGCAGGAACAGAAACAGTGAATTCCAGTTGGGAGAGCAGCAAGAGACAGACTTTCTCTAAGAAATAGTACAAAGGGAAACCTAAAGCCAAAAGGGAAGAAAACAAACAAACAAACAAAAACAGTCAAAAAAGAGGAATTTGAACCTTTTGTGCCCATAGCCACAACAAATACAAAATACAATCCAACTCTTGGCCACATTACAATAAATCCACACACTAAAGGTCTGTTTAACTCAATATTTACCACCCTGTGCAACATGTCTGGTTTCCGGGAAAAAATGTAAAGGCATTTCAAAAGGCAAAAATAATACAGTGTAACAGAGAAAGTAATTGGAAGATACAAACTCAGATATGACACAATGTTGAAATTATCAGACAGAATTTAAAATAACTATGGTTAATATGTTAAGGTTCTAATGGAAAAAGGGGGCAGAATGAAAAACCAAGTGGGTAGTATCAGAACAAAGATGGTAACCATTGGAAAATATCAAAGAAATATTCTAGAACCAAAACAAACAAGCAAAAATACAGAAAACAAAAACTCCTTTTAGGAATTCCTTGAGTAGACTTGACAAGGCTGAGGAAGAAGTCAGTGACCTTGAAGACAGGTTTATATAAATTTCCCAAACTAAAATGCAAAGAGAAGTAAATGGCAAAAAGAGACATCCAAGAATTGTGGGACAATATGAAACCATATAACATATAAAAAATTGGAATACTAGAAGAAGAAAGAGTGGATGTGTCAAAAGATATATTTGAAGAAATAATAGCTTAAAATTTTCTAAAAATAGTTACAAACACTAAACCATAGATCAAAGCAGCTCAGAGAACACCAAGCAAGATAAATACACACACAAATGCCTGCACACACACACACACACACACACACCCCTAGCCATATCATATTCAAACTGCAGAACACTAAATACAAAGAGAAAATATATGAAGCAGCCAGACAAAAGATGAATAAAATTGATAAAACTCTAGCAATCAAAGCCAGCCAATAAAAGAGAGAGAGCAAAGATATGAAGTGTCACTATCAGAAATAAGAGGAGGGTCATCACTACAGATCCTAGAACATTAAGTATAATGAAAGAATACCATAAACAACCCTATGCTCATAAATTCAGCAACTTAGATAAAACAGACGAATTCCTTGAAAGACATATATCACCAAAATTTACTAACAGAGAAATAGGTAACCTGAACAAACCTATACCTATCAAACAAGTTGAATTAGTAACTAAAAATATTCCAAAAAGTAGTACCAGGCTTAGACTATTTAACTGGTGAACCTAAAGTGATTTTAGTGCTTGTCCCCCTTCTAAAATTCATGTAGAAATGTACTGACAAAAGTAGCAGTATTAAAAGATGTGACCTTCAAAAGGTGATTAAGTCATGAGGGTGAAACCCTTCAGAATGGGATTAGCTGCCCTTACAAAGGGCTTGATAGAGACAGTTTGTCCCTTTTGCCCTTTCACCTTCTGCCATGTGAGGACACAACATTGCCCCATCCAGAGTATGCAGCATTTAAGGCACCATCCTGCAAGCAGAGACACTCAGCAGACAAATAAACCTGTGGATGACTTGATCTTGGACTTCCCAGCCTCCAGAACTCTGATAAAATAATTTTTTATTTTTTATAATTTACTTAGTCCCAGGTATTTTGTTATGGTAGTACAAAATGGACTAAGACAGAAATCAGCCAATCATTTAAGAAATAAATAATTCTAATCCTACACAGTTTTTCTCCAGAAAATATATAGGAAAGAACTAAAACCAAAAAAAAAAAAAGATGATATGGAAAAAAAACAACAGACAATTATTGTTCATGAACATAGCCATAAAAAATCTTCAAAAAATATTAGCAAATTAAACCCAACAATGTATAAAAATAATTATACACCATGGCCCATGGGGTCTATTCAAGAATACAAAACTGGTTTAACCTTCCTAAGTTAATCAATTTATTTCACCATGTTAACAGGCCTAAGAAGAAAAATAGTATAATCATATCAATAGGTGCAGAAATTGATCAATAACATGCAATACTCGCTCATGATAAAAATTCTCAAAAACCTTGTAGTAGAAGGGAACTATCTTAACCTAATAAAGGATAAGTGTGAAAAGCTTTCAGCTGCCAGGTATGATGGTTCACGCCTGTAACCCCAGCACTTTGGGAGGCTGAGGTGGATCACTTGAGCCTTGGGGTTCGACATCAGCTTGAGCAACAAAGCAAGATCTTGTCCCTGCAGAATTTTTTAAAAATTAGCTGGATGTGGTGGCATGTGCCTATAGTCCCACCTATTTGGGAGGCAGAGCTAGGAGGATTGCTTGATCCCAGAAGTTCGAGGCTTCAAGGAGCTGTAATCACACCACTGCACTCCAGCCTGGGAGACAGTGAGATCCCTGTTAAAAAAAAAAAAAAAAAAAAACAAGAAAGAAAATTACAGCTAATGTCATACTTAATGGTGAGAGACAAAATGCTTCCTCCCTTATCCTCTCTTACCACTCCTAGGACACATTGCATTGGAAGTACTAGTTAGTGTAATAAGCTAAGATAAATAACTAAAAGTTACACAAATTGGAAAGGATTAAACAAAGCTGTTATTACTTGGTGATGACATAAATGTCTATAGAGAAACCCCAAAGAACCTATGACAGGAGTTGGGGTGGGCAAGGTAACAAAATATCTCTTGGAGCTAATATATAAACTTATCAATCAAGGGCACAGGTTACAAAGGAATGTGCAAAACAATAACTTCCTCTTATAAGGGCAATGAATAAATAAAATTTAAAATTAAAAAATATATATACTTTATTTTTCTATGTTATTATAAATGATATATATTAAGATTTTAGCATACTTTAGCAAACTAACTTTAGCAATTTTTTTGAAGTAAAGTATACTGTAGCATACTTTTAAAATTTATAATATACTTACTATACAATTCAGCAATCCATAGATAAAAAATCAGCAGGATCCGTATAGCATATATATGTGAACAATACAAAATATTGATTTTTTTAAAAAATCAAAGATTTAAGTAAATGGAATGTCCATGCTCATGGATAGCAAAACTCAAAACTGTTAAGATTTCAATATTCCAACTTCATCTATTCATTCAACAAAATCCCAGTCAATATTCCAGCAAACCATTCATTTTGATATTGGCAAACTGATTCTAACCTTTATATGGAAAGGCAAAAAACCTAAAATAGCCAACATGATACTGAAAAAAAAGAATAAAGTTAGAAGGCTTGCACTACCCAATTTGAAAACTTACTACAAAGCTACAATAATCATAAAAGTGTAGCATTGGTGAAAGCATGAATACATAGATCGATGGAATAGACTTGAGAAACTCATTCTTTGCTTTAGCAAATATAAATGGTGGAAACGTAGTCACTTTGGAAGACAGTTTTGCAGTGTCTTATAACATTAAATATACACTTACTATACAATTCAGCAATCATTTCCCTAGGTATTTACCCAACTGACTTGAAAATTTTTGTTCACACAAAAACCTGCACAAGAACGTTTATAGCAGCTTTATTCATTGTCACCAAGAAATCGAAGGAAACAATAGGTGAATGGATAAACAAACTGTGTTATCTCTATACTCTTCTGAGATAAAGATAATAGGCTATTAATCTACACACAGCAATATCAATGATTCTTAAATGCATTTTGCTAGTAAAAGAAACCAGATTAACAAGGCCACATACTACATGATTTCATTTATATGACATACTGAAAAAATGCAAAACTATAAGAACAAAAACTGATCCAGTGGATTCCAAGGGCTTGCAGAAGTGGTACTGTTTGAGTAATGGAAACACAGGGGATATTTTAGGGTGGTGGAACTAATCTGCATCATACTGTATTAATGGACACTGTGCTATGCATTTGTTTAAATACATAACACAACGAATATGTGCAATTTTTAAAAATCAACCAGGAGACTGGGGGATATCAGAATGGAATTCAGACTGCAATGAAACTACCTAACTATGTAATCCCAGCACTTTGGGAGGCTGAGGCAGGAAGATCACCTGAGGTCAGGAGTTTGAGACCAGGCTGGCCAACATGGAGAAACCCTGTCTCCACTAAAAACACAAAAAATTAGCCAGGCATGGTGGCGGGCACCTGTAATTCCAGCTACTTGGGAGGCTGAGGCAGGAGAATCGCTTGAACCCGGGAGGCGGAGGTTGCAGGGAATCGAGATTATGCCACTACTCCAGCCTGGATGAGAGAGCAAGACTCTCTTTCAAAAACAAAACAAAACAAAACATCTAACTCTATTACAAATGTATGCCATAATCTCATTGAAAATGAAGAGAAGAATGGTACTCACCTGAGTTACTTTGGACAAAAAGAAAGGTACATAAAGACTGTATTCTGTTGGTAAAGTCTCATGGAGATACGGATTAACAATTCTGAAGCTGCTGTACATGTTTACTGGGATTGAACAAACAAGTAAATGGAGGTAGATAGTAGAAGCCAAGCTTCCCAATGTTGGAGTGGGAGGGTTACAGATAAGCAAAGGGGGAAAGACAGAATGGACCACGTTGTACTGGAGTAGATATGGAGAAATCAGTATTAACTCATGTTTAGGCTTGATGTAGATACAGATGCATAGATAGAGAATTACTTTTAGTTATGTGTATAGACATAGGCTAGTATACATACATATATGCTTAGCTCTGCTCTCTGACAGGGCCTACAAGTAAATGACAACCAAGTAGCAACGAATTTAACCAGAACCCAGACCTTGAGGGTTTTTTTAAAAATAAATTGCTGATTGTAGGCAGAGGCAGAGAACATACAAGATGAGACTGGAGCATTTTGTCATGCCAGAAAGTAAGGAAGTACTTGTAAATCAAAATTTTGAGGCATGCCAAAGGGACACAGGAGCTAAGTGAAAAAGTCCATCACGACTAAAGCTGGAAAAACTGGAGCAAAAAAAGAAAAGAAGTGATGCTGGACTATACCCAAAGTATTAAATAAATATCCAAAAGGACATACTGACATAAATAAATGATTGGCTAGACACATAAATGGTGAAAATACACAAATCTCCTGTGCAGAAGACTTCCAAATAATTTATGTAGATATTCCACTCTTAAAGAGGTGGAGCTTAACTCCCTGCTCTTTAAGTTTGAGCCATACATAGTGACTTTCTCCCAAAAAGTGCAGTATAAGAAGGGAGAAAAAAATTAACTTTACAGTGGAAAAACCTGACAAACATTATATTCACCTCAGTGATTAAGGTGTACATCAACAACAATAAGTCACATCAGTAGTATCTTCTCTTGATATGATGCAGTGAAAATGGTACTTTACCTCTGTGGTTTTTCTCCTCCAAACCCATAACCCCTGTCTATCCATGAGAAAAATATCAGACAAACCCAAATTGAGAGATATTCTATGAAATACCTAAAGAGCATTTTTCAAAACTGTCGAGATCATACAAAACAAAGAAAGTCTGAGAAAATGCCACAAACCAGAGGAGGCTAAAGAGACATGACAAAATGTAATTTGGTATCCTAGATAAGAACCTGGAATAGGCAAAGGACATTAGGAGGAAAAATAATGAAATACAAATAACATGTGGAGTTTACATAATAGTAACGTACCAGTGTTGAATTCTTAGTTGTAACAGATGTAAGATGTTAACAATAGAAGAGACTGGGTATGGGGTATTTGAGAGCTCTCTTTAACTATCTTTGCAATTTATCTGTAATCTAAGCCTATTCCAAGTGACATTTAAGTGATGATATTGTTTGGCTTTGTGTTCCCACCCAAGTCTCATCTTGAATTGTAATCCCCACCTGTAGAGAGAGGGAAGTGAATGGATTCTGGGGGCTGTTTCCTCTATGCTGTTCTTGTGATAGTGAGTGAATTCTCTGGAGATATGATGGTTTTATAAATGGTAGATTTTCCTGCACTCTTGCACACTCTCCCCCTCTCTTGGCTTCCACCATGTAAGACGTGCCTTGTCCCCTTTTGGCCTAGGATGTGTCTAGAAACTTCATCTGGGAGATAGGGTCTGGAATGCGTGCCTTATGACTCTTCCTGGTGCCTTATCACACTGTGGCTTAGCTGGTATCCAGGATGCAAGAGAAAGTCATCTTTGCTCTTTGCTCTCCTCTCCCCAAGTAGAAGGAAGGAGCCACTTTTCTTGCTGTGATCTGCACAGCCTGGGGTTTAGAGAGGGATGGTACAAACACTCCCTTAGTTGTGCCAGTTGGTTTCTCCCTAGGTCATGTGGCACCCTATTCACTGGCTCTACCAAGCCTAGGACTAGAAGTTGCCTAGGGATTACAGTCCTTGTTTCCTAAACTGCCTTTCAAATTTACCCGAACTACCCATTTTACAAGGGATTAATAACCAGAATATATAAGGAACTCAAACAACTCTACAGGAAAAAAAAATCTAATAATCTGACTTAAAAATGGGCAAATATTTCAACGAACACTTCCTAAAAGAAGACATGGAAATGGCAAATAGGCACATAAAAAGGTGCTCGGCATCACTGATCATCAGAGAAATGAAAATCAAAACTAGAGTGAGATATTATCTCACCCCAGTTAAAATGGTTTTCATCCAAAAGTCAGACAATAAAAAGTTCTGGTGGGGATGTGGAGAAAAGGATACCCTCATACACGGTTGTTAGGAATGTAAATTAGTATAAGCACTATGAAGAACAGTTTAGAGGTTCCTCAAAAAAACTAAAAATCAAGCTACCATACAATCCTGCAATTCCATTGCTGGGTGTATACCTAAAATAAAGGAAATCAGTAGATTATGTATCTACACTCCATGTTTGTTGCAGCAGTGTTCACAATAGTTATGATTTGAAAGCAACCGAAGTGTCCATCAGTAGAAGAATGGATAAAGAAAATGTCATAGATGAATGGATAAAGAAAATTATACACATTGCAGTACTATTCAGTCATAAGAATGGGATTCTCTCATTTTCAACAACATGGATGGAACTGGGGATCTTTATGTTAGGTGAAACAAGCCAGGCACAGAAAGAAAAACATTTAATGTTCTCACTTATTTGCGGAACCTAAAAATCAAAACAATTGAACTCATGGACATAGAGAACAGAAGGCTCCTTACCAGAGGATAGGAATGGTAGTAAAGGAGAAGGGGGAGTTGGGATACTTAATGTGTATAAAAAAATAGAAAGAATGAGTAAGTCCTAGTATTTGATAGAACAACAAGGGGACTATTGTCAATAATAATTTAAGGGTACATTTAAAACTATTAAATTTAATCTAACTAAAAGGGTATAATTTGATTGTTTGTAACACAAAGGATAAATGCTTGATGGGATAGATACCCAATTTTCCATGATGTGATTACTATGCATTACATGCCTGGACCAAAATATCTCCATGTGCTCCAAGAATATATACACCTAATATGTACCCACAAGAAACACAAATAAAAAAATTTAAGAAGTAAATTATATCAACCTGTTGTATCCTTTCCAGGGGGAAATTTGAACAAAACTTAAGGTAATTTTGTAATAATATATCTTCCTATGTATATATTAGAAATTATTTGCAAATAAATTTCACTTGCTTTCACATCACTGTTAAAAGGAAGTATAAATACATAGAACTCACAAAGATGGACAGCTGTCTCCCTAAATTAATGTGTTTAGAAGAAATCCACAGGATGGGATAAAATATCTGCAAACTATCCGTTTTACAAGGGATTAATAACCAGAATATGTAAGGAGATCAAACAGCTCCGCAGGAAAATATCTAATAATCTGATTAAAAATGGGCAAATACTTCAATAGGTATTCATTTCCTAGATACTCATCTTAAATGCTGACAAAGGCCCAGCAGATGCTCAAAGACTGATATAGCTAAAAATTCAGGTGTAATCTATGTATGATAAAGGGTGAATTACTCTCATCAATGCTCTGGAAGTGAGGATGGGAGATGAGAAGGAAGGGTGTGGCTCCCAAACTGTCCTAATTTTCCAGGTAGGGTGACTATATGCCAAATAGATAATAGATGATGATAAGAGGAGGATCAGGATTAGTATAATGGAGAGTCTTTTAATTACATTCTATAACTACCTCACTAATCAACTTTTATCTTTAACTATTTAACCTAGTCGTGTCTCCAAGTTTGAGTAGAAAATAGGTTTCACTCTACCTCTTATATAATCTAAGACAAATGCTTCTTAATACAGTATTTAGATTAGCCTGAATGACTCACTATTTAGTTACAGAGGCCTAACTTGCAAAAAATAACAGAGTTTTCTAGTAAGAGAACATAAAAAGTCTTGCAATGAGTTCCAAACATTTCTTTTGAAATGAAATGACAGATCCTTGTTGCTCATCTATTATGTACAAAGAACTGCCCTTTGCACAATAATAATTATAATCATTGTGGGTTTTCAGCAATGTTAACAATAGAAACAGTGTACATTCCTGATTACTAAATCAAAGTTTATAATTAGCTAAACTAGAATAAAGTTAAGATTTGTCATCTAACCTTGAAATCTACTGAATCTTAATTTTTCCTGCGAAGTTTGATACGGCTTTAATTTGTGGCTCCAAAACAGGAAAACTTCTTATTTCTTGTTAGCGAATAATTGCAAGTTATAGTGAAAAAAGAACACATAGTTTGGGTTGATCATAGCAAACTTTGTAGCCTTACACATGAACCAATGAGAGTTTTATTAAATTATCAGTATCTGGAATTCTATTAAGGAAAATAGTGATGGAAGAATCTATGAATTTTTCATAATAAACTCTCAATGCATTTTTTTGAAATTTTGGAAACAAATGTCTGATCTAAAAAGGTACAAATGCTTTCCCAAAGTTAAATAACATACTATTTCTAAGTAATAGGTGCACTAAAGACAGATTTTAGTGGTATCAATGATATTGATTGTCTTCGTAGAAAACCGGTCTGTCTCTCCTTATCCCAGAGAACACTACTGAGAGGTCTTCTCTGTCCATAGTTGTAAAAACATTTTGTCAATTTTTATAATTATTGACTTATTCATTAACCTTAATCTGGATGTAATATTTATCTTTCTTCACTATATTTTAGCCCTTTCAGCACTTTAACGATGTCCTCTATGTTTGCCATCTTAGTATCATATAACTTAACTGGTTTGGGGATTCTATAGCATTTTTCTGAACACACTAATTTCTTGACATACCTTTGAAAATACACATCCCACACTATGTACAAGCCAATTTCTCTTTTCCTCTTCACAGAAAATATTTTTAGAAAAAAATTTGGAATTTCTGCCTGTGTTACTCATCAGTAACTCAATTGTCTAAGGAAAATGACTTCTTTGTTGTGAAATCCAACATTCACTTTTTCTTTTAAATGTATTTCTTAGCAGGAATCAGCATGGTTGACCACTCCCTCCTTGAAACACTGTCTTCATCTGTTCTTCATTACATTGCACTTCTTCCTGTCCTGTGGAACATTCCCACTCACAGTATTTTGCTGGCTTTTTAATGAGGTCTCCAAGACTCAATCAGTGACCTTCTGGGTTTCTTTTTTTTTTTTTTTTTGTCTACCCAGTGACTTCTCATGGCTTTGAATACCATGTAGATACTTTTTAATTCCAAAATTACCTGCCTGTGCTTGAGACCTGCTTGGTACACCAGACTAATTTATAAATCCACCAATTTGATATCTCCACTTGGAATATTG
Source organism: Nomascus leucogenys (assembly GCF_006542625.1). Taxonomy (NCBI): domain Eukaryota; kingdom Metazoa; phylum Chordata; class Mammalia; order Primates; family Hylobatidae; genus Nomascus; species Nomascus leucogenys. Next base: position 56,308,447 of record NC_044406.1, read on the forward strand.
CATTAGGCAGGTATTTCGCAGGACACTCCAGAAAAGAGTTCTTGATTTTGCCCTCTATCATATCTGCTTCTTCCTAATACTTTTAAATCTTAATAAATAAATTTACTATTCAGAAAAGGAGATATATTACTGCATCAGAGTCCTTTAGTAGGCAGAAAGAGATTACAAAGTACACAAGTGGAAGTGTTCGTCTTCATCGTTAGAACAGTCAGTTCATAGTGACCAGAAAGAAAGCAGGGCACGTGAGTACAGATGAAGACACTGGTAGTGAGAGTTTGTGGAAATTATCTTCTTCCTCATTTACTAAAATGAGAAGCAAAATCTTCAGTTGAGAGTGAGTATGAAGGAAGAGTTGAGCTCCAATCACACTGAGCTCCAGTTCAAACCAGTGAACTTCAATGTAGTGATCCAATATCTTTTCTGAGAAGAGACATAGATCGACCACTGTTACCCGTAATGTGGAATATTTTGTAAACCTCAAAAAAGAAGTAAAATACAGCACTCTTTTAAAACTAAAAACTTTCAGTGGTTTGCCTTTAGAAGAGTGTTAATCCATCCGTATACAAGAAAAGGTTTTGTTGCAATGAGGTTCAAACATACTCTTTTTCGGGAGATGAATGTTAGAAATACAGCTAAACAGCTGCTGTTGTAAACCTCAGTTAAAGCATGGGGGACGAAGGAAAACTGCACACTGGAAAACAATGAGGAGTGCAATATTGTTGAATGGCATAAGGAATAGATGCCAAGGGAGTAGAATATTAAGATGGATAATATTTTCATTTAGCAAAGAAAGAGCTGTGCTCTCTAGAAAATAAAACACAATTGCCGGGCAATAGAGGTATACAAATATCTATCCTGACTATAACCAAAAGATAGGGGTTCTTGATCTGGCTTAAAATAAGTGTCCAGTGTATTACTCTTAGCTTGTGAACTAATGATTACTGATTGCTTACGAGCTTATCTCAGTATTGTCATAGACTCATAATAATCAGACAGAAAATTCTCAAAGGTCATTTAGAATATCGTCTCAACCTGGGCAGTGCCACCTTTGACAAATAGCCATGGAGATTGTGCAGTAAAATTTCCTGTGATGGGGACTGACAATCTAACTGAAGAGACAGTGTTGTTTAGAGGTTGAAAAGCATGGGGTTTTTTTAGCTACATAGTCTAGATTCAAGCTGTATTCTCTTACTTGCTAGCTGTGTGACCTTGGGCAAGTTGCTTAAAATCTCTGTGACCCATGCTCCTCATCTGTAAAAATGATAATAATGCCATATGAAATTTAAAACAGTTTTTTCTAATTCTGTGAAGAATGTCAATGGTAGTTTGATGGGAATAGCATTGAATCTATAAATTACTTTAGGTAGTATGGCCATTTTCACAATGTTGATTCTTCCTATCCATGAGGATGGAATGTTTTTCCATTTGTTTGCATCCTCTCTTATTTCCTTGAGCAGTGGTTTGTAGTTCTGTAGGTACTTCACATCCGTTATTAGCTGTATTCCTAGGTATTTTATTCTCTTTGTAGTGATTGTGAAAGGGATTTGATGCATGATTTGGCTCTCTGCTTGTCTATTGTTGGTGTAAAGGAATACTTGTGATTTCTGCACATCGATTTTGTATCCTGAAACTTTGCTGAAGTTGCTTATCAGCTTAAGGAGCTTTAGGCTTTTTATTTCTGGTAGAATTCAGCTGTGAATCCATCTTGTCCTGGGCTTTTTTTGATTGGTAGGCTATTAATTACCACCTCAATTTCAGAACTTGTTATTGGTCTATTCAGGGACCCTGTATAGTCAAGACAATCCTAAGCAAAAAGGACAAAGCTGGAGGCATCACGCTACCTGACTTCAAATTCTACTACAAGGCTATAGTAAGCAAAACAGCATGGTGTGGGTACTGAAACAGACATATAGACCAATGGAGCAGAACAGATATCTCAGAAAAACACCACTCGTCTACAGCCTCCTGAGCTTTGACAAACCTGCCAAAAGTAAGCAATGGGAAAGGATCTCCTATTCAGTAAATGTTGCTGGGAAAACTGCCTAACCAAATGCAGAAAACCCTGAAACTGGGCCCCTTCCTTACACCTTATGCAAAAATTAACTCGAGATGAATTAAAGACTCAAATGTAAAACCCAAACCCATAAAAACCCTAGAAGAAAACCTAGGCAATACCATTCAGGACCTATCACGGACAAAGACTTCATGACAAAAATGCCAGAAGCAATTGCAACAAAAGCCAAAATTGACAAACTGAATCTAATTAAACTAAAGAGCTCTCCACAGCAAAAGAAACTATTATCAGAGTGAACAGGCAACCTACAGAATGAGAGAAGATGTTTGCAATCTACCCACCTGACAAAGGTCTAATATCCAGAATCTAAAATGAACTTAAACAATTTACAAGAGAAAAACAATCCCATCAAAAAGTGTGCAAAGGATATGAACAGATAGTTCTCAAAAGAAGACATTTATGTGGCCAATAAACATATGAAAAAAAGCTCAACATCACTGATCATAAGAGACATGCAAATCAAAACCACAATGAGATACCATTTCATGCCACTCAGAATGGCCATTATTAAAAAGTCAGGAAACAATAGATGCTGGTGAGTCTGTGGAGAAATAGGTATGCTTTTATACTGTTGGTGGGAATGTAAATTAGTTCAACCATTATGGAAGACAGTATGGCGATTCCTCAAGGATCTAGAACCAGAAATACCATTTGGCCCAGCAATCCCATTACTGGGATTGTAGGAATGTAAATCATTCTGTCATAAAGACACATGCACATGTATGTTTACTGCAACACTATTTACAATAGCAAAGACATGGGACCAACCTAAATGCCCATCAGTGATAGACTGGATAAAGAAAATGTGGCACATATACACCATGGAATACTATGCAGCCATAAAAAGGAATAAGATCATGTCCTTTGCAGGGACGTGGATGAAGCTGGAAGCCATCATCCTCAGCAAACTAACACAGGAACAGAAAACCAAATACCACATGTTGTCACTCATAAGTGGGAGTTGAACAATGAGAACACATGGACACAGAGAGGGGAACAACACACACTAGGGCCTTTTGGGTGGTGGGAGGTGAGGGGAGGGAACTTAGAGGATGGGTCATTAGGTGCAGCAAACCACCATGGCACATGTATACCTATGTAACAAACCTGCAGGTTCTGCACATGTATCTTCTTTTTTTAGAAGAAAATTTTTGAAAACCAATAATTAAAAAGATTATTGTGATAATTCCATGAGTTAATACAGGGCTTAGCTTAGTGTGAAATTTCTGTAAAAATAATATAATTATCAGAAACATCTTCATTATACTGTTTTAAAAAATGTATGTCTTGTTCCTTGAACCCATTGTACCTAGTTCTGAAATTTGAATCAACCTAAAGTTTATTTTAGTACTTCGTTCCTCATATAATTCCCTGTCACTCTTCAGGGCTACATTTTTGGTTGAATTTTCACAATTATACCATGAATTATAATTATTCTGTGTATTATTTTATAAAGAGCATCCCCTCCATATTCATTTTTGCTCACTTCAGGGCCCCATACTCAATACCTGTTGTGGGATAGTTCCTGAAAAACTGTACTGAATGACTGGAGACAATTTCAATTTTTAAAGGTAACTCTTATGTGCTTACTATGTGTTCTGATCTTCAAGCTAAACATTTTCAAAATTTTCACTAATTCCTCTTACATCGCCATTTCAACCTCCCACTCAGCTGCCTTTGAACATATTCCAGTCTTTCAAAGAGCCTCTTAAAATATGGCACCCAGAACTGACACCAGCATGCTACGTAAGGCCTGACAATTACCAAATACTCTGGAATTATCAGTTCCTTTAATGTGGACATTATTCTCCTATAAATGCAATAAAAAATAAAATGCATGCTGAAGAATCGCTGATTTATTAGTATTCCATCACTAATGCTTTCTCTCAACAGAGGTAGTTCATATGAAAAAGTATTTGACATTGACGCTCAAAATGTACTACGTAACTTTTTTTTCCTTTTAACTAAGAGTGGAGACTGACTTGATATTTAAATATCTACATGCTTCCAATTCACCTTGCTAAGGTCACTCAAATAGTCAAACTATGATGAATCATTATTAAAATTTTAAATCTATGAGCTGTACATCTCTTGGGGGTATATTTTATACCCATAAACACCCATATACAACAGGTTGTGGAATGGTTATGAAAACAATTGAATAGTGCCCATAATTATCTCATAAGTTATACTGGCAAAGATCTAATGAACCAAGTAAAGATTTCTTGTATCAATGTTTATTCTTGTGCAACAATCTCACTGAATTTACTTTGGGTAAATAGTATTTTTTTTAAACGTAGCAACATATTTCAAAACTCAATGAATATAGAAATCTTTCCACATGATTTTTGTTTGTGAGAAGTCAGAGCCCGGATCAGCAACAATGAAATCAAAAGTGTCCTTAGGAAAGTAGTAAGCACAGACTGAGATAATGCTGTCATTATAATATAGATAATAGTCTATTAGCATAATTTTATCATGATTGTGAGATTTCCATTTTAACATTTAGAAAATGGTAAATATCTATATATGTAGGTATATGTATTTAGAGAGATATAAATTTACATATATTCATAAAATTGATTTACTTTATAAGTGAAGAACAAACCTCAAAACTCCCTTGGGACTGTAAACTATAGTGACAAAACAATTAGAATAGAAGTCACATTACTTTTCAAACAGGTTTATGTGGTTATCATTGGAATAAAGCCTTGTGTTAAAATTTCCACTGGACTGAGAATAAAGAAATGCAACAATCAGGAAATGACAAGCGAAAAACATTACATTCATAGGCATTAAGCCAGGGTTTAAAAAGTAGACATTATGGAAAAAAACATAAAAGAGAAAATTAAGGTGTCAATGCCTTTGACATCCATTTAGAACACTATTCATAGAAAAGTATAATTCTTTTAATGATTTAGGCTATTCTTCCGTATGATGCCATAAAGTCAAATAACAGTATTTTCCTTTATATCATTGATGAAAAGTTTTAGGCAGCATTTCAACAACCTCACTTCAACTAGTAGAAGATATAAGGTAGACTGTTACAGGTAGCAGAAAATAGCGTGGATACCCCTCTAACCCTAGGAACAGGAAAATCCTAGACGTAAAGTGTTAATTCACAGATTAGCTTTCTATAGAGGAAAGGATATCCCTAGTTTTCAGAAGCAGATTCACAGGTCAAAACCACAGCATTAACTGTGAAGCTTAAAGCCATGTTGCTTCAGGCTGGTATCAGGCCTGAAAATAGGCCTTGATGGTATGAGGCTGTGGTTATAATGCTCACAAAACAGAAAGAGGATTTAGCCTTGTGTCTGATGCTGATTTCAGTTCCTTTGAATATATACCCAGAAGTGGGATGGTTGGATCATATGGGACTTTTATTTTAATTTTTTTTAGCAAAACTCCCTACTATTTTTCAAATTGGCTGTACTAAGCAGGGCCCTGCTGACACCTTGATTTTGTACATCCGACCACCAGAATTATGAGAGAATACATTCCTATTCCTTTAAAAAATAGAAACAAGTAAATTGAAGAGCCTTTCCTGAACTTGTGCTTGTTAGAGAAAGAAAAATTTCCCCATGGAATTTCTTTTTTTTTTTTAATTTTACTTTAAGTTCTGGGATACATGTGCTAAACATGAAGGTTTGCTACAGGGGTATACATGTGCCATGGTGGTTTGCTACACCTATCAACACGTCATCTAGGTTTTACGCTCTGCATGCATTAGGTATTTGTCCCAATGCCCTCCCTCCCCTTGCCCCCCAACCCCGGAACAAGCCCCTGTGTGTAATGTTCCCCTAACTGTGTCCATGTGTTCTCATTGTTCAGCTCCCGCTTATGAGTGAGAACATGTGGTGTTTGGTTTTCTGTTCCTGTGTTAGTTTGCTGAGAATGATGGTTTTCAGCTTGATCCATGTCCCTGCAAAGGACATGAACTAATTCTTATTTATGGCTGCATAGTATTCCATGGTGTATATGTGCCACATTTTCTTTATCCAGTCTAAGAATGATGGGCATTTGGGTTGGTTCCAAGTCTTTGCTATTGTGAATAGTACTGCAATAAACATACGTGTGCATGTCTTTATAGTAGGATGATTTATAATCCTTTGGGTATATACCCAGTAATGGGATTGCTGGGTCAAATGGTATTGCTGGTTCTATATCCTTATGGAATTTGCACACTGTCTTCCACAATGGTTAAACTAATTTACACTCCCACCAACAGTGTAAAAGCATTCCTATTTCTCCACATCCTTGGCAGCATCTGTTGTTTCCAGACTTTTTAATAATGGCCATTCTGACTGGTGTGAGATAGTATCTTATTGTGGTTTTGATGTGCATTTCTCTAATGACCAGTGATGATGAGCTTTGTTTCATATGTTTGTTGGCCACATAAATGTCTTCTTTTGAGAAGTGTCTGTTCATATCCTTCACCCACTTTTTGATGGGGTTGTTTGTTTGTTTTTTGTAAATTTGTTTATGTTTCTTGTAGATTCTGGATATTAGACCTTTGTCAGATGGATAGATTGCAAAACTTTTCTCCTATTCTGTAGGTTACTGTTCAATCTGATGATAGTTTCTTTTGCTGAGCAGAAGCTCTTTAGTTTAATTAGATCCCATTTGTCAATTTTGGCTTTTGTTGAAATTGCTTTTGGTGGTTTATTCATGACTCAGCAATCCCATTACTGGGTATGTACCCAAAGGAATGTAAATCATTTATTGCAGCACTATTTACAGTAGCAAAGACTTGGAACCAGTCTTTGCTATTAGGTTGGAACCAACCCAAATGCCCATCAATGATAGACTGAATAAAGAAAATGTGGCACATATACACCATGGAGTACTATGCAGCAACAAAAAAGAATGAGTTCATGTCCTTTGCAGGGACATGGATGAAGCTGGAGACCATCATCCCCAGCAAACTAACACAGGAACAGAAAACCTGAGGTTGGGAGTTCAAGACCAGCCTGACCAACATGGAGAAACCCCCATCTCTACTGAAAATACAAAATTAGCCAGGCCTGGTGGTGCAGGCCTGTAATCCCAGCGACTCGGGAGGCTGAAGCAAGATAATTGCTTCAACCCAGGAGGTAGAGGTTTCAGTGAGCTGAGATCATGCCATTGCAATTTAGCCTGGGCAACAAGAGTGAAACTCTGTCTCAAAAAAAAAAAAGTGTCATTGGATTGTTTGCACCTCAATGAACAAATGTTTGAGGTAATGGATACCTCATTCTTCATGATGTGCCTATTTCACATTGCATGCCTGTATGAAAATATCTCATGTACCCCATAAATATATCCACTTACTATGTACCCGCAATTTTTAAAAATTAAAACATATAAATTAGGCCGGGCATGATCGCTCATGCCTATAATCCCAGCCCTTTGGGAGGCTGAGGCAGGCAGATCACCTGAGGTCAGAGGTTTGAAACCAGCTTGGCCAACAGGGCGAAACCCCGTCTCTACCAAAAATGCAAAATTAGTCAGGCATGGTGGAGCACGCCTATAATCCCAGCTACTTGGGAGGCTGAGGCAGGAGAATTGCTTGACCCCGGGAGGTGGAGGTTGCGGTGAGCCTAGATCATGCCATTGCACTCCAGCCTGGGCAACAAGAGCAAAACTCTGAAAACAAAAACAAAAACAAACAAAAAAAAAACAACCACATATAAATTAATTTTTAAAAATGCAGTTTAACATGCACACAAAATAGGAATGCAAATGAAAACCTCAATGCGACACCATCTCACACCAGTCAGACTGTGTATTTTTTAAACCTTTATTTTAGGTTCAGGGGTACAGGACGAGGTTTGTTAGATAGGTAGACTAATGTCACAGCAGTTTGTTGTACAGTTTATTTCACCACCCAGGTATTAATCCCAGTACTCGTTAGTTATTTTTTCTGCTCCTGCATTAGTTTGCTAAGGATAATAGCCTCCAGCTCCATCTATGTTCCCACAAAAGAAATGATCTCATTCTTTTTTATAGCTGCATTGTATTTCATGGTGTATATGTACCACATTTTCTTTACCTAGTTTGTCATTGAAGGGCATTTAGGTAGATTCCATGTCTTTGCTATTGTGAATACTGCTGCAATGAACATTTGTATGTATGTTTCTTTATGGTAGAATGATGTATATTCCTCTGGGTATATATCCAGCAATGGAATTGCTGGGACAAATGGTATTTCTGCTTTTAACTCTATGAGGAATCGTCATACGGCTTTCCACTATGGTTGAACCAATTTACACTTCCAACAACAGTGTGTAAGAGTTCCTTTTTTTATGCAACCTTACCACCATGTTATTTTTTGACTTTTAAATAACAGTCACAGAATGGCTCTTACTAAAATGTCAAAAAGTAACAGATGCTGGTGCGGTTGTGAAGGAAATAGAACACTTATACACTGCTGGTAGGAATGTAAATTAGTTCAGACATTGAGGAAAATCGTTTGGCAATTTCTCAAAGAACTTAAAAAGGAATTACTGTTTGACTCAGCTATCCCATTATTGCATACACACCCAAAGGAATATAAATCATTCTACCATAAGGACACATGCATGCATATATTCATCGCAGCACTATTCACAATAGCAAAGACATGGAGTCAATATAGATGCCCATCAATGGTGGCCTGGATAAAGAAAATGTGATACATATATACCATGAAATACTACACAGCCATATGATAGAATGATATCATGTCATTTGTAACAATATGGATGTAGCTGAAGGCCATTATCCTAAGCAAACTAACACAGGAAGAGAAAACCAAATACCACATGTTCTTACTTATATGTGGGAGCTAAATGTTGAGTATATATAGACACAAAGAAGGGAACAACAGACACAATGGACTACTTGAGGGTAGAGGATGGAATTATGGTGAGGATTGGAAAACTACCTATTGGGTTCTATGCTTATTAGGTGGGTAATGAAATAATTTGTACACCAAACCCCCATGACATGCAATTTACATATAAAACAAACTTGAACATGTATGTCTGAACCAAAAATATAAGTTTGTAAATAAATGGTAATAGAAAATTTCCCAAACCTGGATAAATATTCTGATACAAGGAGATTAAAGGCCACCAATCAGTTTCAACATAAATAAGAATACTCCAAGACATATTAAAATCAAATTTTCAAGGGTCAAATACAAAGAAAGGATACTGAATGCATTGAGAGAAAATAAGTAAATAACTCATGTAGCAGATCCAATATGCCTGAGATCAGACTTCTCAATAGAGAAACCTTACAGGCCAGTAGGGTGTGGCATGATGTAATCAGAGTGCTGAAGAAAAAAATAACTTCCAACCAAGAATACCGTACCCAGTACAACTCTCCTTCAGAAGTGAAGGAGAGAAATGCTAAAAGGGATTCTTCAAACCGAAAGAAAAGGATGCTAAAATTATTGTTAATGTCATAATTGTGATTTTTAAAGCACTTATATCTTCAGTAAAAAGACTAAAAGATAAAACTATTACAAGTAATAACTATGATAATTTGTTAAGAGATAAGCAAATTAAAACACTATAAAATGAAAATAATTCAAAATATGGTGAGAAAAATTGAGTTAAATGTACTTTTTTGTTTCTTTTTGTGATCAAAGTTAAATTGTTATCAGTTTACAATAACTTATTATAACAAAAGGATAATTTTGTAAGCCTCACAGTAACCACACAGCAAAAATCTATAGTAGATACACTTAAAATAAAATGTAAGGCATATAAACACACTACTGGAAAAAGTCATTTCACTACAAAGGAATGCTTTAAGAGAGGAAGAAAGAAAGTATCAAAAAGACAACTAAAAATCAAGTAACAAAATGGTAGTAGTAAGCCCTTACCTATCAATAATTACCTTGAATATAAATGGATTAAATTCTCCTATTAAAAGCCATATTGGCCAGGTGTGGTGGCTCACGCCTGTAATCCTGGCACTTTGGGAGGCCGAGGCGAGTGGATCACAAGGTCAGGAGATCAAGACCATACTGGCTAACACGGTGAAACCCCATCTCTACTAAAAATACAAATATTAGCCAGGCGTGGTGGCGGGTGCCTGTAGTCCCAGCTACTCGGGAGGCTGAGGCAGGAGAATGGCGTGAACCCGGGAGGCAGATCTGGCAGTGAGATCACTCAACTGCACTCCAGCCTGGGTGACAGAGCGAGATTCCTTCTCAAAAAAAAAAAAAAAAAAAAAAAAAAAAAAAAAAAAAAAAAAGCCATAGCATGGCTACATTGACGTAACTATACACTGCTTACAAGAAAACTTCCTTTATCTGTAAGGACATGCATACACTGAAAGATGAAAAAGAATATTTCAGGCCGAGTGTAGTGGCTCATGCCTGTAATCCCAGCACTTTGGGAGGCCGAGGTGGGCAGATCACCTGAGATCAGGAGTTCAAGACCAGCCTGGCCAACATGATGAAACCCTGTCTCTACTAAAAATGCAAAACTTAGCCAGGCGTGATGGCAGGTGCCTGTAATTCCAGTTACTCAGGAGGCTAGGGCGGGAGAATTGCTTGAACCTGGGTGGTGGAGGTCGCTTTGAGCCAAGATTGCGCCACAGCACTCCAGCTAGGGGACAGAGCAAGACTCCATCTCCAAAAAAAACAAAAACAAAAACAAGAACAAACAAACAGAAAAATATTTCATGCAAACGGAAACCAAAAAAGAGCAGGAATAGCAATACTAGTATCAGATAAAATAGACTTTTAAAGCCAAAAGCTGTAAAAATAGGCAAAGAAAGTTATTATATAGTGATATAGTTACCAACATAGCAAGAGAATTTACCAATTATATGTGCACCCAACATTAGAACAATAAGTATTTATATACCCATATGCCAATTTTAATAGAATTAAAGGAAGAATAGATTGCAATACATTAATAGCAAAATTCTATATTGCTCTTTCAGCAGTAAGAGAGATCATCCATACAGAAAATCAACAAGGAAACATCAGAGTCAATCACACTATAGACCAAATAAACTTAACAGATATTTACAAAACATTCCATCCAACAGCCACAGAATACACATTCTTCTCAACAGTACATGGAACATTTTCCAGAATAGATAATATGTTGAATCAAATAATAAGTGCTAAGAATTTAAAAAAATAAAATCATATCAATTATGCTTTCTAAAGACAATGAAATAAAACTAGAAATCTATAAGAGGAGGAACTTTGAAAAATATGCAAAAACACGAAAATTAGACCACATGCCCCTGAACTACCAATGTGTCAATGAAAAACGAAAACTGGAAACACAACATACTAAAATGTATGAGATACAGCAAAAGCTGTTCCAAGAGGGAAGTTTATGGCAGTAAACACCTACATAATAAAAATAGAAAGATCTCAAATAAACAACCTATAATTGCACCTCATGTAAATAAAAGAAACAAGAACAAACCAAACCTCAAATTAGTAGTAAACAATAATATATATCAGAGCAGAAATAAACAGAGACTAAAAGTTTAATACAAAAGATCAACAAAATGAAGAGTTGTTTTTTTGAAAAAGTAAACGAAACCGACAAGCCTATAGCTAAGCTAAGAATAAGAGACTGCTCAAATAAGTAAAATCAGAGATGAAACGGAGACATCACAACTGACACCACAGAAATACAAAGGATCATTAAAGGTATTATTATCAAATAATTATCCTTAAGAATAACTATATGTCAACAAATTGGAAAATCTACAAGAAATTGATAAATTCATAGTTACATAAAGCCTACCAAGATTTTCATGAAGAAACAGAAAACACATAGACCAATGGAAAAGAATAGAAAACTGAGAAATAAATTAACACCTTTACAACCAATTAATTTTCAACAAAGGTGCCAAGAACCCACATTTGGAAGAGGATAGTCCAGTCAAATCATGATGCTGGGAAAATTGGATACCCATATGCAGAAGAATGAAATTAGATCCTTATCTTTCACCACTTACAAAAATCAACTCAAAATGGATAGGAGACTTACATTTAAGACCCAAACAATGAAACTACAGCAGGTCGTTTAATAATGTCATTTCTTTCAACATTGTTTACTCATAACGTAGATGAGAAAAAAAAATCCATTCCTCTCTGGGGCCAGTGTCTGTGAGTTTTTTCCCAGATACTTCAGTTTCCTCTTACATCCCAAATATGTGCACATTTGTTTAACTAGTGTATCTAAATTGTCCCAGTATGAGTTAGTGTGGGTGTGTGCATGAGAGCACACAGCAATGGAAAGGCGTTCTGTCCAGGGTTGGTTCTCATCTTGCAACCTGAATGGAAGGATACGCTCTGCATCTGTAACTCTGAACTGGAATACTTGGTAAAATAATTATCCTACTCGTTTTCATTAGTCTTTCTTAAGTGTTATGTATAGCTCACATTTATTTTGATATTTAATATTATAAGTATTTTGGTGATTATTTAGAAGTTTGATAATGCTTATAGAAACAAAAATATGCCATAGGAATTTAACTCTTGCTTATATAAATTAGCATATGGTAAAACTGGTTTCATTAAATGTCATTTCACTTAAAGTCACAGTTTCCAAGAACCTATCAATGATGTTAAGTGAGGACTTACTATACAAAAAAAACACATAGAAGAAATGCTTCATGATATTGGTCTGGGCAAGGAATTTTTTGGATACGACCAAAAAAGCACAAACACCAAAAGCAAGACTAGACAAGTGGAACTATGTCCAAGTAAAAGGCTTCTGCACAGCAAAGTAAACAATTAACAGAGTGAAGGGACAACCCACAGAGTGGGAGAAAAATATTTAAAAACTATACATCTGACAAGGGGGTAATATCCAGAATATATAAGAAACTCAAACTCAATAGCAAAAAAAAAGGTCTGAGTAGACATTTCTCAAAAGAAGACATGCAAATGGCCAACAAGTCTATGAAAAAAATGCTAACATCACTAATCGTGAGGGAAATGCAATTCAAAACTATAATGAGATATGATCTCACCCTAGTCAGAATGGCTATTATCAAAAACTAAAAAAAAAAAAAAAAAGTAGATGCTGGGGATGTGGAGAAAAGGGGAACCCTTATACACTGTTAGTGATAATGTAAATTAGTACAACCTCCATGGCCAACACTATAAAGTTTCCTTAAAATGTTAGAAACAGAACTATCATATGATCCAACAATCCCACTACTGGGTATATATCCAAAGCAAATAAAGTCAGTATATTGAAGAGATAACTGCACTTCCATATTTATTGCAGCAGTATTCACAGTAGCCCTTACATTGAATCAACTTCTATCCATCAACAGATGAATAGATTAAAATGTGGTGTGTGTATAAATATAAATATATATACATTATGTGTGTATATATGTGTATATACACACATATATATACAGACACAAAATTTATTTATTCTGGTCTTTTTTATATATATAATATATATATATTTATTCTGGTCTAATCTGCACTGGCATTTCAGCCTTCTCTTGATGAGGTCCTTACCCTTTAGTCATTGTATACTTGTAAGTAGTGGAGTTGTTTAGACTTCTTTTTAAAAAACATATTACCTGATTCATATATTTACTGTGACAAAATTAAAATACCTTTCAATGTTGTGGACACATATAATTTAAAGTGATAATACACAAATGAGAAGAGAGCATCATTAGGTCAAAAAACAAGGTAAGTTCTTTTTTTTCTTTTTTTTTTTTGAAACAAGATCTTACTTTGTCACCCAGGCTGGAGTGCAGGGTTGTGATCTTAGCTCACTGCAGTCTCGACCTCTGGGGTTCAAGCGATCTTCCTGCCTCAGCCTCCCGAGTAGCTGGGACTACAGGCATGCACCACCATGCCTGGCTAATTTTTGTATTTTTTGGAGGAGTGGGGTTTCACCATGTTGCCCAGGCTGGTCTTGAACTCCCGAGCTCAAGTGATCCACTCACCTTGGCCTCCTAAAGTGCTAGAATTACAGGCGTGAGCCACTGCGCAGGTCCTTCAAGATAAGTTCTTAAGCCTGCTTTCTATTTATGAAATTATTCTGCCTCTCAACACTGATATGATGGTAGTAATTTTATAAGCCTGGTTGAAAAACCAGTCTGAATATGAAAGAAATGTCCATTATTTTTCCTTCAGCTCCAGAGTACAGTGCATAAATTGGATATATTCACTTGTCAAAGATACCACTTCCCATTTCCAGCTCTTTTCTCATTTCTATCCTAAAAGTCATTCTCTGTGTGTGATACCATGGCAAGACTGCTAGTGTACGGCCTCTAACATCCACAGAAGTATATGATTTTAAACCTGACAAAGCAAGAAGTTCTTACTGGCACAGAAAGCATTTCCCAAAACTGCAAGACTTCCATAAATAGCATCATTTAAGTATCTTTTTAATAAATGTCAATATCTGGCACTCTAGATAATATTTTCAACTACTCTTATTTCCCTAGTCCCAGCAACAAATTACAGAAAGGCAATAAAACCAATAAAAATCCACTGAATTCACTTATCCAGCTTAAACAAATTCTCAAGACAATAAAAGATTTTCAGATGTATTTTGAAATGCCAAACGGTTTTGCAAGGCTTTTAAAAAGTTCAAACAACAGAGGAAGATGGAGTAAAAACATAAAATCACCGTTTGCTCTTCATAGTAACAAATCTTAGCGTTTCAGTCAAAATGTTTTCTGTAGCAAACAATCTTGTGTTGAACATCATTTTAAAAACCTACACATCACCAAGCACACTGCTAGTGATTTTTAAGGTATTTATTCAGAACTGGAATTACTGGATCAATGTACACACATTTAAAACTTCAAGAAATGCTGGCGGGGCGTGGTGGCTCATGCCTGTAATCCCAGCACTTTGGGAGGTTGAGGTGGGTGGATCACCTGAGGTCAGGAGTTCGAGACCAGCCAGGCCAACATGGAGAAACCTCGTCTCTGCTAAAAATATAAAAATTAGCCAGGCGTGGTGGTGCTCGCCTGTAATCCCAGCTACTCAGGAGGCTGAGGCATGAGAATTGCCGGAACCCAGGAGGCGGAGGTTGTGGTGAGTCTAGATTGCTGCACTGCACTCCAGCCTGGGTGACAGTGAAACTCCATCTCAAAAAAATAAATACATAAAAAATAAAAATAAAACGTCAGGAAATTTTACCAATGTCCCAACAGAAGCTATACCAACATTTACTCAAATCAACAGTCTATGAGAGTCAGTATGTCTTTGTTTCCTTGACCACACTGTCAACTTTAAAAACTCATTACTATGTGACGGGCAAATATGAATCTTCATTTCTGGTCTTACCTCTATTCCTGAACATCTTTCCAGAGAAGTATCGGTCCTTTGAGAACTTCTGCTAATCTCTTACTGATAATATTCATTTTCGCATATATTCATGAGGTGTAAGTAACTTTTATTACTTGCATAGGTTGTATAGTGCTCATATCAGGGCTTCAGAGTCTCCATCAACCAAATAATGTACATTGTAACTGTGAAGTAATTTTTTTTTGTTTTAGCAGCATTATTTATTTATTTATTTATTTATTTTTATTATTATACTTTAGGTTTTAGGGTACATGTGCACAATGTGCAGGTTTGTTACATATGCATCCATGTGCCATGTTGGTTTGCTGCACCCATTAACTCGTCATTTAGCATTAGGTATTATCTCCTGATGCTGTCCCTCCCCCCTCCCACCACCCCACAACAGTCCCCGGAGTGTGATGTTCCCCTTCCTGTGTCCATGTGTTCTCATTGTTCAATTCCCACCTATGAGTGAGAACATGCGGTGTTTGGTTTTTTGTCCTTGCGATAGTTTACTGAGAATGATGTTTTGAGACGGAGTCTCGCTCTGTCGCCCAGGCTGGAGTGCAGTGGCGCAATCTCGGCTCACTGCAAGCTCCGCCTCCCGGGTTCACGCCATTCTCCTGCCTCAGCCTCTCCGAGTAGCTGGGACTACAGGCGCCCGCCACTACGCCCGGCTAATTTTTTGTATTTTTAGTAGAAACAGGGTTTCACCGTGGTCTCGATCTCCTGACCTCGTGATCCACCCGCCTCGGCCTCCCAAAGTGCTGGGATTACAAGCGTGAGCCACCGCGCCTGGCCCAATTTTTGATCATTTTTTATTGCAGCTTGCTGCTGTATCAATTTAATATCTTAGAATCTCTCTTAGGGTACTAATTAGCCACTTAGAATTTCCATTCTAATTCTAAATTTACTGTTTCAGAGGGAGTTTTCTTTTTTCTCCTTTTTGTTTTCAAGATATTTCTTTCTAATGCTGTCAGTTTTCCTCCTTGCCAAGTGAGTCATGATTTTCAATTAATTTTTAAAAATTAAAGACAATGAAAAACATTATGGAGGGTTCTAAAGAAATTAAAAATAGAACTACCATACGACCAACAATCTCTCTTCTGTGTATATACCCAAAAGAGATGAAATCACCACCTCATAAAGATATGTGCACTCCCATGTTCATTGCAGCATTATTCACAATAACGAAGATATGAAAACTACCTAAATGTCAATTGATGGACAAATGGATAAAGAAAGTGTGGTGTAAATATATATAATCGTATTTCATTATAATATAATATTCCATTGTTATGTAGAATATGTATATATACACAATGGAATATTATAATATAATGGAATATTGTCTCACACACATATACACACATATATGAATCACACACACACACACACATATATATATATATATACACAATGGAATACTATTCAGCTTTAATTACAAAAGGAGATTCTACCATTTTCAACAACGTGGGTGGACCTGGAGGAAATTATGCTAAGGGAAATAAGCCAGATCTAGCAAAAATATATTGTATGATCTCACTTATATGTGGGATATTTTTTAAATGAGCTTAAATACATAGAGATAAAAAATGAAACAGTGGTTACTATGGGCCGGGGTTGGTGGGAGGAAATAGGAAGATGTAGGTCAAAGGACAAAATAGCACATATGTAGGTTAAACAAATTTAGAGATCTAATGTACAACATGAGCACCAAAGTTTTAAAAAAACACATTAGAGGAAAAGAAGGTTATGTTGCTGATAAGAAACAACCAATGTGGATTTTCTTTGCAGCTGCATGTGTCTGCTTCCCCTCCTGTATGGGTAACTGCAGGCCTGGTGTGTAAAGGCAAGAAGTAGCAACAATCAGGCCAAGGTTCTAAGCAGAGCACATAATTAGGACCTTCATTCGCTAAAACAAGGAGTCTTTTCCTCTGATGTATAAGGTATTAAGTGAATTTACCTCCTTAGAAGTCATGTCTATCTATTTATTCCTCCTCTGTATGTTTATTTGGGGGGATTCTGAGTTACCTCTTGTTCTACTCTTCTCTAATTCTGCATGAATAAGAGTCTTCTCTAGAAAAATGATTTATTTGGTTTTCTGCTCCTGCATTAGTTTGCTGAGGATAATGGCTTCCAACTCCATCCATGTCTCTGCAAAGGACATGATCTCGTTCCTTTTTATGGCTGCATAGTATTCCATGGTGTATATGTACCACATTTTCTTTATCCAGTCTATAATTGATGGGCATTTGGGTTAATTCTGGAAGATGAGAACACATGAACACGTGGGTGAGGGGAAACAACACACAATGGGGCCTGTCAGGGGTGTGGGGAGGGAGAGCATAAGGAAGAATAGCTAGTGGATGCTGGGCTTAATACCTAGGTGATGGGATGATCTGTGCAGCAAACAACCTTGGCACACGTTTACGTATGTAACAAACCTGCACATCCTGCGCGTGCACCCCAAACTTAAAAGTTGAAGAAAAAAAATTATCAGAATAAACAACTGCTTTCTTATTATTGGTCCTATTTAAAATTAGACTTTGCTTTATTTTCACGTTCAATATCACTTACAGGAAATAAATGTCAAGTTTTGTCTCAGAATCAACACCTGCACTTTTACCCGATTAAGTGCCTAAAATTGAAGACTTAATAATTTGCAAATGTTTTATCAGACAGTACTAAACAAAAAGATTTAGGGGATAGATAGGCACAGGTGGTGAGTCATTACCCATTTGTTTCTTCTAGAAGTTTTTCCAAATTCTGCTGATGAACTGGCTAGTCATTTTAGGAACTAAGTCCATTTTTGGTAGCCTGGGCAAGACTCTTAATCATAAATTAAGAGTTTTATGCTTTGCGTGTTCCAATCATTCTGTAGCCCTCCAAAAAGCCCAGTTTCAGTGAGATGTTTGTGTTTTGAAAAAGAAGTATTTACCTGACACTGTTGCACCTCTGGGCAATAATGTTAGGGGACACATACATATCCATACACAGGTGCACACACGTGCGTGCACACACACACGCATTTTATGGTTAATGAAAAAATAACTGAAAAAAGAGATAAGAAACAAAAACAAATGAGCATGTAAAAAATTAAAAGCAAAAGAGAAAAGTAATTTATTCTTTTTAGTGCAGTGGTGTGAACATTGACTGCACATAGGAACCAACCAGGAAACTTTAAGGAAATTTCAATACCCATACTTCAGTTCAAAACACCTAACTCAGAAATTCCAGGAGAGAGGCCCGAGCATCAGTGTTTTTCAAAATTGTCTGAGTATTTATAATGAGAAGCAAGGTTCAGAATATGAACTGAACTGCTGTGTAGGATGGAACAAGAGGTTTTACACTTCGTCTGTTCAGAGTGCGTTTCTTTAATTAATTACTCTGATAACTGTCTTGAAGAATCTTCTCCATTATTTTATTTCTAATTTGATTTTGGTTTCAGTATTTGTTTCTATTTCTCTGGAATTATTTTCAGTTCATATTTGACGTTTCCTCTTTTATTAATCGACTTCTTCCTTTTTTCTCAGCTTCTAGAAATTTTTCTAGATTTATGAGCCACTTATCCTACCAGTTCTTGTTTACCAACATTCCATGGGTATCTGCCATTTTCTGTTATTTTTAAAAATATTACATGGATGGGGGAGTGTTTGAGTATTATCAGCTTGCCACGATAGTCTAATTTCCAGTGTTGGCATACTTTATAATTTATTGAGGTTGCATTCTCTATGCTACCACGAAAATTGAATTATTTTGGAAGTCTCACTCACCTTCATTTCTTACCTTACATTCAAGGTCATTATTCATGAATACATTTGACCTTATTGATAGTCTTTGTAATGGCAAAAAATGTGCAGCCTATTACTCTGATCGACATGATGAAAGCTAAGTTGAAGTGAAGAATACAACTTTGACTTTTTAAATGTTTTTAGAGAATTATTCGTTCCTCGATTATGAACTAAACTGAAATAAATACAATTAAAGTAAGAAGTGTCATACAACAAACTAGAGCTGTCTTCAACTGTTTTCACATCTTGAACTTTGCCTCTTCTCTGATTTTCTGTATTTCAAAGTATAGCCCCATCAACCACTCACTACCCTAGATTTGTGTGTCCTTCTCAATAAGCCCTACAGTTCCCACAACTAAAATCTCAACAAGTCCTGTAGATCTGATTTACTAAATATTTCTTTTTATTTTTGTAAAATATATATAACATAAACTTTGCAATTATAACAATTTGCAAGCGTGCAATTCAGTGGTATTAGCTAAATACTCCTGAATCAAATTTTGCATCCCTACTACAATTACTTCTATGATTACTTCAAAAATCACCTAATTATTCCCCTGTTTGTACCCCACCATTCAGCTGTCAAACCGAAACAGCATTCCATTTTGTAACATAATTATCTGATGTCACTTCATTCCTTAAAATTCTTCAGTGTCTTCCCAGTCCTTTAGGATTAAGTCAAATTTATTGAACATGGCTTGCCTAGCTTTTTGTGGTCTGGCTTTGCTTACCAGCTTGATCTTTCACTATTTTTCCAAAAAAAGCAAGCTCTAGTTATACTGAATTTTTTGCAGTTACTTGAATTGCCATGCTGTGTCTCTTTGGGGTCTTAGCACATACTCATTCTCCTGCCTGTATATTCTGCCCCCCTCCACGATATTATATGGCTAAATTTTATTCATCTTCCAGGTCTCAGATTAAATGTCATTTTGTCAGAGAAACCATGCCCGAGATACTGAAGTCTTAGTAGGTGCCATTACTATATGCTCCCTTAGTTTTAAACTTTACCAAAAATTATTTGACTGATTATTTGTTTTGAACCCTTATTTGAACCCTTAAAGAG
Organism: Nomascus leucogenys; assembly: GCF_006542625.1. Taxonomy (NCBI): domain Eukaryota; kingdom Metazoa; phylum Chordata; class Mammalia; order Primates; family Hylobatidae; genus Nomascus; species Nomascus leucogenys. The sequence continues at coordinate 56,328,660 of NC_044406.1, forward strand.
AATAATCTCTACTAAGACAGAGTCTGTATTTGAATTAATCAATTTGCCATTGCCAGCACCTTACTCAGTCCTGGCACATAGTTAAGAACTTCAATAAATACTTCTGAAATGATCAAATGAATGAGTGGAATAAAGAATAAGGCAGGAATATCATGAATACACACAATGAGAATCTTTTCCCCCTCTTCTCAATAAAGTAATAAAATAACTTGTTGAATGCAAATTTTTTATCTAAGGGACTCTGTATACCATATTACGAACTTCTAGATAAGGTTAATTAGCTTACAGAAAGTTGAAAAGGTTTTTTTTTTGTCTTTTTTCTTGACTGTTTTGTTTCTGCCTCTCAGGATATCTACTCAATAGCCACTGTTTTCTATTTTATCAGGTGCCCTAAAAATGGTGACAGATGTTTCATTTTGCATGGAACACTTTCAATTTATACCTGTTATCTAATTGTAATTAATCATACCCCCTTTTACTTGCAAAATTGTCTGAGTTTGGACAATGAGTTATATGTTCACCCTATCTAGACAACATCCACATTCTTTTCTTAAATTTTTTCAACAGAATTTTATTTCTTAATAAACAACCACAATTTACATTCTCATGAACATTTACTCTGCCCTTTCCTGGGATCTATCTAGACCACCTAAACACAATTTATATATATATTTACAGGAAAAGGAAAGGACTAGATTCAGAAGGCTGGAAAGTAAGGAGATGAATGAAGGTGTTTCCTCAGCGATAGCAATAGACTGTTGGAGGTTGGAGGTGTTCATCAGTGAAAATTCAATTATAGCTACCACTTTGAAAGGGTCATCATAGAGTCACCTTCTGGCTTGTCATTGTCTATCATCTGTCTGCTCCACAGAAAGTTGGGTTATATGGTAATTTCATAAATCTGACAATATTTTGTCTTTTAAAATTAATATGCACATATTAGATGCAAAGAAAATAAGTTTTTCCACTGCGGAATTTTAAATTCATAATTCCGTTTAAAAAAATTTGACACCATGAAATAAAAATGTTGAGCCAAATGCCTATAGTTTCAATTTGCTGGTTACTGGTTAATTAGTAATTATGGAAGCTGACCAATGGCCTAGTAGATAGACACCATGCAATGGCTTCACTTGCGTTGTGGTCAGTCAGCTGGCTGAAAAAAGCAGCTCTGCAAAAATGAATTCTTACTGTGAGTATTGACTTCAAAAATGCACGAAATGACTACTGTCATATAATTTTTAGGTGGGAAAAAGTAAGTTGATGATCCTAAATCAGAAAATAGTGATATTTGGTTCAGATAAACCTAACTAGCTTTACCTCCATTGCAAAGATGTGGTTTTGCTGCCTCATTTCAACCCTTACTTATCAGGGTATAAAAAGAGATATAGGAAAGCCCATGTAAATACCTAAATAACAGGATATTTTTCTAATGTATCCTTAGCAAATTTATAATATTCTTTTGCATACGTGAAGAAAATTCAGGCTCCCTGTTATCTATCTTTAGTTTTTATTTATACTGTGTAGCAAGAATGCACATGCTTTTGCTGCAGAAATAGTAATGTGATTAATACTCTAAATTTGTATTGAATAATTTTAGAATCTTTGATTGAAAGGGGTCTTAAAGTATATAAAGTTCAACTTACTGAAATTATTTATACGTGGCTCTTACAAACAGGGTTCACTAGAATTAGACAACAAACACATAGTGAATTCATAGTTAATATCAAATATTATGTTAGGTAGTGAAAGCATATATGTGATTACGACATAGGCCTTACGTTGAGGAACTCAACATCTTAACAGACATATGAACCATCAATTTCAAGTGCTATATTACTGGGGTGAACAAAGCCCTATAGGATCGTAGAGAAGGAAAAATATCCCAGATCATAGATAAGGGTTAAGTAGGTAATATTTTAGCTGAGGCTTAAAGTATGCCTTGGTATTTTCCAGAAGCAGTACACTCCAAGATTACCATAAGTATGAAGAAGGTGAATAACTAACTTCATTATACAAAAATTACTTAGCACATTTTTAATAGTAAAACCAGAATGTCATTGCCATTTGTTAAAATATCCAGGAAAAGCCACGGTAAACAAATACAAGAGTAAGGGCACACAATTACTATAAAAAATACTGGTTTAACTTTATACCGCTCTACTTGTTTTTACTGATACACTATACAGGATAACGGGAATGGTAGGAGAACCTAGCATTAGACCAGGGACAAGTGCTCACCAAATTTTGCTTAAATTTCACCCGAGGGAGATCAGATAGTTAGGAATGCAAAATGACATTTTGAAAGGAGGTTACCATTTTCTTGCTTCATATAAATGAATTTTGCTTTCAAGTAACTTACATTGTGACAGCGATTCAATGCATTTTCTAGAATAGAAAATAGGAGTATGTGTGTGGGGTGCAGGCCGGTATGTCAATAAAATACAAATTAAAATAATAAGATAACATATTTACATGTGGTGACCACACTGTAATGCATGTAGTGAAATGCTTAAAGACATATTTTGAAGACATTTCCTAGAATGCTACTCTTATACTATGTTAAGAATAGTGTCGTTTCAGTGAATGGATGTGGTGACATTGTAATCCATAGGAAAAAAAAATACCATTTTTAAACCATCAAATTCACAAATATGCTTAAAGGATAACATAATAATTTTGTTCAGTATGGGAAGCCGCTGAAAGCCTTTACACAGATAGCTGTTACAAATATAAATTAGTGCACTTTTTCTGAAGAACTCTTTGGTTAAATATGTACATGTTTACATACTTTGACCAGTAAACATGCTTATAGATCGTTATCCTAACAAGATAATGTTTCTGTATAAAGATATACCTGTAAGTACATTCAATGCAACTTTCTTTATAATAGAAAAAAACAAATGACAAACTATGAGGGATTAGTTTTAAAATGATGGGTTATCCAAATGATTAAATCATATTGAAATTACACATTGAGTATCCCTTATTAAAATGCTTGAGACTAGACGTGTTTTGGATTTTGGGTAGCTCCGAATTTTTGAATATTTGTACATACATTATGAGATAACTGGAATGGAACTCAAGTCTAAACATAAAATTCCTTTATGTTTCATATACATCTTATACACATAGCTTAAAGATAATTTTAGACAATATATTAAAATAATTTTATGCATGAAACAAATATTTTACTGCATTTTGACTGTGACCACTCATATGTCAGATATGGAATTTTCCACTTGTGGAGTCATGTCAGCGCTCAAAATGTTTCAGATTTTGAGGCATTTCAGATTTTGGATTTTCAGATTAGGGATGCTCAACATGTATGGTATAATAATTGTAATAACATGGAAAATAATCAAAATACATTGATTAGTATGTAAATGTACTTCATAAAATACTATAGTCGTGCATCATTAATGCAGGGGTATGCTCTGAGAAATGTTTTATTAGACTTTTTTGTTATGCAAATGTCATGGATTGTACTTACACAAATCTAGATGGTTTAGCCTACTACAGACCTAGGCTATATGATATAGCTTATTGCTCCTAGGCTACAAACCTGTCCAGGATATTACTGTACTGAATATTACAGACAACTGCAACACAATGGCAAGGATTTGTGTATCTAAACATAGAAAAGTACAGTAAAAATATGATATAACAGATAAAAAACGGTAGGCATGTGTAGTACACTTACTATGAATGGAGGTTGCAGGACTGGATGTTGCTCTGGGTGAGTCACTGAGTGAGTAGTGAGTGGATATGAAGGCCTAAGACGTTGCTGTGCTCTACTGTAGACTTTATAAATAATTGTACACTTAGGCTACATTAAATTTATAGAAAATATTTTTTCTTTGATAATAACACTAGCTTACTGTAATTTTTTAAATTAAAATTTTTAAATAAAAGTTTATAAACTTTTTTATTTTTAAACTGACTTTTTATAATAACAATTAGCTTAAAACAAAAACATCTTACAGCTGTTGTACAAAAATATTCTTTCTCTGTACTTTACAAGCTTTCTTCTATTTAATTTTCTTTTTACTTTTTAAACTGTATTACTAAAAAGTAAGACAAGAACACACACATTAGCCTAGGTGTACACAGGGTCAGGATCATCAGTGTCACTGTCTTTCACCTCCACATCTGGTCTCACCGAGAGGTCTTCAGGGGCAGTGACACACATGGAGCTGTTACCTCCTGTGATAACAATGCCTTTTTCTGAAATAGCTCCTAAAGGACCTGCCTGAGGCTATTTTATAGTTAACCTATTTTTATAAGTAGAAGGAGTATATTGTAAAATAATGATACAATATATAGTGCAGTAAATATGTTAACTAGTAACAGAGTCATTTATTATCATTAGCAAGTATTATATACTGTAAATAATGCATGTGCTAGACTTTTATATGTTTTGGATATCCATATGCAAAAGTAAATGAATAAATAAGCCTCAATGTATACCTTGCACAAGTGAACACAAAATGGATCATACGACTAAATATAAACCTTAAAACTATAAAACTTCTAGGGAAAAACAAGGTAGAAAATTTTTGCTACCTTGGGCTAGGCAGATTTCTTAGATATGACACAAAGCAAAATCCATTAAGAAAAATATTAGTTAAGTCTATGTCATTGAAAGTAAGAATCTCTGCTTCTGAAAGACACTGTTAAAAGAATAAAATTTTTGGCCAGGCGCGGTGGCTTATGCCTGTAATCCCAGCACTTTGGGAAGCCGAGACGGGCGTACCACCTGAGGCCAAGGAGTTCCAGACTAGCTTGGCCAAGACGGTGAAACCCCGTCTCTGCTAAAAATACAAAAAAAAAAAAAAAAAAAAAAAAAAAAAATTAGCCAGATGTGGTGGCGAGCGCCTGTAATCCCAGCTCCTCGGGAGGCTGAGGCAGGAGAATTGCTTGAACCCAGGAGGCGGAGGTAGCAATGAGCCAAGATTATGCCATTGCATTCCAGCCTGGGCAACAAGAGCTAAACTCTCTCTCAAAAAAATAAAAAATAAATAAAATAAATAAAAGAATAGAATTTGAAGCCACAGACTAGGAGAAAACATTTGCAAAAAACATATTTCAAAAAGTACTCATATCTAGAATATACAAAGAACTCTCAAACTCAGTAATAATAAAACTAAAAAAATTAATAAATCATTCAACAAGGAAAACATATAGATGGCAAATAATCCCATTAAAAATGTTTAAGAAGAGCAACAAATATAATAACAAGTTCTGGAGCATATGCACAGCAACTGTAAATCTCAGACATTTCTGGTAGGAATTTTTAAAAAGGTACATTCACATGGGATAATAGTTTGTTAGTTTCTTATAAAAGTACCCATACACTTACCATACAATACAGCAATCTCACTCCCAGGTACTTATCCAAGATAAATACAAATTTATGTTCACATACAAACCTGCATGTTTATGTTTATAATGGTTTGCTTCATAATCACCAAAAATTAGAAATAGCTCAAATTCCTTCAACTAATGAATGGATAAACTGATACATCCATACAATGGAATACTATTCAGCTATAAAAAGAAAGAACTTTTGATACATACAACAACATGATGAATCTCAAATGTATTGTGCTAAATGAAAGATGCCAGACTGAAAAAAAAATGTTCATACTATATAATTTTATTTTTATGACATTTTGGTAAACGTAAATGTATAGAAACATTTTTAATTTTTTTTTTAAATCAGAGTTTGCTGGTGACTGGACAGAGATTGAATTTAAATGGACAGCACAAGGGAAATTGTGGGCTGGACAGAACTCTTGGATTTTGTTTCTTGTCATTGTTACTCAACCGTATACACTTATCAAATTATTGGGAATGCACAACAAGTATGATTTCTACTGCCTATAAATTTTAACAGTGAATAAAATGTAAAAATATATATGTGTGGGTAAAGTATTCCAAGCTATCTGGGCAAATGCTTTTCAAATTCCTATTCACTAGTTTTTGCTTTCTTATTGGGGAAAATAAAGCCAATGGCCCCTCACCCACCCCCCAAAAAAGGGCAGAAAAAAAGAGAAACTATACTTTCATGATTGTTTTTAAATTTAAAAAAAAAAAAGAAGAAGAAGAAACGCAGGAGCAGGATAAATGACTGAAATCCTCTTTTCAGCACTGTATTTTGTTGTGGGGAATTTTTCACTCCAGCATTATTTGCCCCCGACACAGTGGGGAATAGCTCACTTGTTCATCGTGGAGCTAATATAGCCCCTTCTGTTTCCCATCTATCTTTTGGGTTCCCTCTACTTCTTTGTAGATACCCTCCCTGCTTGCCCATGAGCATCCCTTTTATCTTTACAATTACCCTTATCCTGGCTGACAAACCATGTCTTTTTTTAGATGAATTACTCCAGCTTGAGGTGGCCCAGCTATGGCTCTGGGAATCAGCTGTTCCTTCCCGTCAAATAAGCATGAATACGTTTCTTTGATCCCTATATGCTCCTTTTGGTAACCTCAGCAGCTGAAGCATGAAGTCTTGGATTACAAACCAGAGTCTTCAGCCCTAGTGCACCCTCACTGGAGTACTAGACGGAGACTGAAAGCACCAACTCAAGCATTAAATAAGGAAAATAATAAGAGGAATCTTTTTTTTTTTTTAAGTAGGAAGCTGCTATATTCAGTGACCAAATTCACATCAGTGTTGCTTTTAAAACATGGTTTTATTGTTTTTAAAATGTCATTGGGCAAAATTGTTTAGGTGTTATTCATAGAAAAGAATGAATCTAGGTTAGAATCAAATAAACTGAAACTTGTCTGAGATCCCTTCGATAGAAGCTTTCCTTCTGAAGGCCTACTCTCTGCCCCTACCACCTTAATAACAAGGGTGCAAATGAAACAGCTGTAATCTGTAACTGTTCTGTAAAGAATAAATGATGCCATAAGAGAATAAATGACCCCGTATCTGTCACATTTCTACCCGCTTCCCTTCTCCCTCAGATTCTTATTGAATCTTAACTCCAAAAGTTAACAGCTCTACAGAATGTAGGGTAGGAGGCTGTGAGTCATATTTTAGTCATACTTCAAAAGAGTAAGAAATAAACCACACTACAGTTCCCTTTTCATGTTATTACTTTGTTTTTGATGAACCTGTTAACCAGCTCCTTTGTGGGTAGATTATATCAATTCATAAATATAAATTCTAGATTTTCAAATTCAGCTCGGTAAAATTCTAAGCTTATTTTCTATCTATCAGTTTACATAAAAACGTGATAACTTTCTGACAGATAAGTTGAAATACGGGGTTAGCTGAGGATGTGTGAAAAAATATGAGTGGCAGCAGAAAGGCTGTCAATATTTCTACATATTTTTCACGTTTTATATTTTCTCTACCAGATTTTTTTCCTATGAAAAATCAAGGAAGAAGGCTTTCCATGGTGGAAAAGCGTGACATTATTACCATATGTGGAACACTTAAAAGCTGTCTCATGGCTGAAACATGAACAATGGGAGTATTTTAAGGGAATCACACAAAGAAGGAAAGATGGGTGTCCTAAGTTCAGGCTCCTCCATCATTTTCCTAATATTAAAGATAAGATATAGGCAGCCAGGTTTTGGTAAAGGACTCTCCTACATTAATGCCACTGGTTATGCTTTATAAGTAAATGAAATTCTTGAGTTAAAACATCATTTCAAAACCTGAATATTTCATCCCTTTATCTGCCTAAATTCCACACAGCATCCACCTTACCATAACCTCTGACGTGCCAGAAATGGCATGTTAAAAAAAAAAGGAAACCCTGTTACAAAAATCACCTGTATAATTATCATTAATATCATTGTCAAAAATATGACAATAAGTTCATCCTGCATTTTCTGTAATCACATCCATATTAAGAGGAAAAATGAGCAAAGCTCTTCATTTATCAACCAAACCCATTTCCTGGGGGGAATATATATTATATGTAATAATATTAAGATTTAAAAATTAAACCAGTCTGGCTTATTTTTATCATGTGCAAGTAGAAACTTAGGGGGAAAATCAGAAATAATGGAAGCTACTGAAAGATTGGTGGCTGCCTTGGGGAGTGTATGGTGCTTAACATTTGACATTACTCAGAAATTTATAATTTTGCAATGGAAGTTTCGTCCCCATCCTTGTACCCACAATTCTGTGTGTACATGTGAGATGATGCCACAACCTAGCAAGATCAAATCTCTTCTCGACTTACTGCTGTTTTATTCTGCCTATTTGGAAATATGTTCTTGCTGTTGCACTGTTCTCAATATTATTTCTGGAATGCTTATTTATTTATTTTAGTGTGTGTTCTTTCAAACTGGCCATTTCTTTGGCAGCCTATTTCAGTGAATGCAATAGGGACGAATTGTGTTATCCAAACAGAGGGAAATACAATCACAGCTGGGTGTTACCTCAGCTGCAGGCGTCTCGTCATGAGCACCCCCATATTGTCTGGCTGATTGTTCCCTAAATTGTCTGAGTGCTGAGAAACTTCTGTCACTAGACATCATTGGAATTGGAATTAGACGACCTCTGTGACCTCACAGATATTTAGAAAGTAGTGTCTGCACAGCCCTAGAAAGCTCTTTCTCTGGAATTAACTTTACTCAGAGCTTGACTTGGTGACACGTTAATCTTTAATCTCATCCTGTAGGAAACAGTGATATTTTTCTCTTGCACTACAGCAAAAGCACAGATGTCCTGTGTTTTGATTGGCTCCCATCAGTCAGATGTATATGCAAACAGTGTAGTATGCAGGTGGGTTATGCTATCTATCCTGAAAGCAGTTTATTAATAGACCATCTTAGGTCTGACTTAGGACCCCAGCTTGCCAAGTGTGTTGGAAACACGAGTGAAAATCTGAGAGTAAGCATGATAGAAAGAAATGCAGTCACATCTCTCTAGGGTGGCAAACCCATTTGGATAACTTATTTTCTAGGTTCACAATGTCACCTACCCTCACTGTGGCATATTTTGCTCTATAACTTGTTCTCCTGTTCAGAATATGTGACACTCTTTCTTTTCTCCAGCAAAGGGATGTGTTTGCCATTTAGTGAGTCTCCCATTACTCATAAGACTGGACTTCTGGAGGGGAAAATGTCATGATTTTAACACTGTCACTTTACTCTGTGCAACTACCTTAACACATTTCATTCATCAGATAAAAATGAAATTGAGGTACGTATTTGGGCCAAAGACAATCTCCCCATGCTTCTCTCCAAATAATAAGAGTTTTGGTTTTGGTTTTGGTTTTCAAATCTTTCTCTGAAGAAGTCTATGCCCATAGAGAGTTGTGGATTGTGGGAACTTACAAGGTAAAGGTATCCAAAGAAGTAGAGACTGAGGGCCAGTGCCCATTGCCTCTACTTACCTACATTTTTCTAGACATCAAGCTTTTCCACAGCCTTGCTTATGCCCTGGGCTCATGATGAGAAGGGAAACACAAAGAAACATTACTTCTTTCCTATTCATTTGGACTCATCTGAAAGAGACCATGAGGCCTACATAATTTAAAATCCATTATGTCCTCTCCACCATCCATTCCCTATGGCACAGACAATGAGAAGAAGGACAACTACGTCTCAACCCTTCCCTCTTCACCCCATGCTTTGAGTGGTTGCTAGTTACTTACAGGATCAAGCCAGGACTTCCTAGGCTCTTTGAACTCTCCAAACCCAAACAACCTTCACTTGCTCAACTCTCTTTCTCCTCTTCACTCCTACATCCTGTCAAGTATTCCGTTTTTTATTTGCCATCATTATTGTTCTCCACATTTTTATTGTGACATTTGACTCATCTGGAACCATCATCTTCAGCCATTTGCATGTCGTTCCCTGTTGGAACTTCTTCCTTTAGTCAAATATCTTACAAACTTTAAGGTACAGCTTAAGGTTAACTTTTTTACTTACTTAGATAGTTTAATGACTATATGACTATTCTAGCTACCATGAAGCATTCTCCCTAAGAACACTATGCTGTAGTGTTTAGCATTTTGTTATTGAAACTTTTACTCCTTAAACATCTTGTACACACACAGACATACACACTTAATATTATTCTCAAAATATGATGTTCTTCACTCATTCATTCTTTCAATTAATATCTATTACAATCCTACCGTAAGTCAGATACTGTGCTAGAAACTAGAAACTATAGATAATATAAAACATAAGAGGCATGATCCCTGCTTTCAAAGAAATCACAAACTATCAGCAAAGATTAGGCACATGGAAAAATAACTAACAGGAGGTAGAAAGTGCTATGTTACAATGAATAAGTGGAGAGGCAAGGGTCATTCCTTAAATTTCTTAAAATGTCCTCATAATAATTATATTTCTTACGGAATTCTAGGCATCCCCTAATTTAAATAACAGCCAACTTTAAATTTGACAGTTGATTCTAATTTCATGGCAAGCTACATCAAAATTGTCATTCCAGATTTGTTTTTTAAAAGCTTTATTTTGTACATTAGCCTTTCTTTGATTTTTAAATAGATCGATTTTTAAGATCTATTCCTCCCATAGAAAGGGTCTTTCAGTGTGACTTATTATTGCAAAGGTTCTCAAATTTGATATGCAGTGTTATAACCTGGGGCAGTTAATAAAATTAATATTCTATTTACCAAGGTCCTATCCCCAGGTGTTTGCATTCACTAGGTCCTGGTTAGAGCCTGAAAACCTGCATTTTAAACAGCTCTTCAGATGGTACTATGCCAGTTATCTCTGGAGAACATTCCCTTGAGAGACAAATATCTAATGACATAGCAACAATTCTTGATATGCTAGTTTTCCTCCTTAAATATAGTGGTAAAGTCAGGTAATTTTCTTAGTTGGTGAAACCTCCATCTGAGAATAAGACATCTTTCATCACAGTCCTTAATAACATCATAGAATTGGACATATTAATACTGACTCTCTTTTTTGGCTCATATAGATGTGGGTATTAAAAGCTCAAAGTCGTATCTTGTAACAGTGAATATATCCCCAAAACTAATAAAATAAAAATGCAAAGAATTTCAGACCTCAACCAACTGGTTATAGATCCTTATTTTGATAAATTCTGCTACAGTGAAAAAAAGTTAATGCTTATTCGAGTTAGTTTAAATGAAATTTTTATGATTTTTCTGTTTTAAGCTTTGAACTTTTGAAATGCACCCATATATCAGTCCTCAAGTCGTCAGAATCACAGTCCTTAAACTTCAATTTATAAAGGCAAACAAAGACTAGAAATTCTCCAGTACTGAAACTACCTTAACATGAAAATGCCCCTCGCTTGAAATAAAAAAAAAAATCTGATTTAAAGGTATTAACCATGTTGTTTATATATACATATATTTAAAAAAAAAATAGCTGAAAGCATTTATTAAGCGCTGATAATGGACTAGGCACTGTGCCAGGTAGCGAATGGTATCAGTTTCCTGGCAGGAAGCAGCGGCCACCCAGAGAGTTTTAACTGAAGAGATATTTTTAAAAACATAATATATGGGCAGAGTTAAGGAAAAACAGTAAGGGATGGTAAAGGAGTGCAGTGGTAGTAAAAAGGGAGCATATATAGCTGCCAGTCATGAAGATTCTGGAGGAGTCAGCCACTGGATTCCCAAGAAGGCCTATAGTTATAGGAGAGAGTCATTCACTAGGAACAAAAGTCCTTGGGAGAGGAAAGTAGCCATTGCCAAATCTTGACCTAGGAGGGAAGAGGCTAGGAGAATAAATACCTTAGTTGCCTGTTGGTGTCTCACTTTACCAGAGAGCGATAGAGCCCAATTGATGTAGTTAATTGTGGTTAGCCCCCAGCAGCACATGGTGGAGAAGGAAGGAGAACAGATCTTGAGGGACAAATGGAGAATATCCAGCACAGATGAATAAGACAGTCTCTTCTTCCCATGAATCAGAATGGAAATGTGTGCCCTCTTGGGGAAATAGCAAACAGCTCAGTTGGGGGAGACCTCACAGAACGCATAAGAAAAAGTAGAGTGTCCATTACTGTTATATAATAAAATTCTCCCTCATTTTCTTACTTTCATACAAAATGATAAATTATTTTAAAGCATCATCTATTGTCTTTTTCTTGATGCATGGGCTGTGGCTAAAGCTTTGTTTTTGGGGGATTGTGCTTATTAAGGCTTCCAAATTGTTTTCCCAAACTGTTGCAGCATCTGTGACAGAATTGACTACCCTTGGATAATATGCATTCCCCCAAAGTTAGTGCTATTCAAATTAAAAAGTGGCTTTTCACGCCCTCAGGCTCAGCCATATCCAAATCTTAAAATAAAAATCATCCTTCTTTCTAGACCATTTTCCAAAGCATCTCTCACCTCCCCGTCATTAAGATTAAACTTTTCGAATAGGCACTAAGATTGATTGCGAACTCCATTGAAACATCTATTAATTGTGTCTCACTGGATGATTAAATCTTTCCTGAACTACTGTTCCTACCCGTTAGGTTGAAGAGGAAATTTTTTTGGTCTGGAAATGATCCAAGTATATGAAGCACCTTGGCATGCCCCCTCCAACAAAAATAAACCTGTGTACATCTTCCTGGAAGTTAAGCAATTTAAGGGGGGAGTTGAGATTGGGTTTGGTATGAAAGAAACTCTAGATCCTTTAGTGACTTCAGATTCTACTTGCTTTTCAAAAAAAAATTCAGGACTGAGATTAACTTGGGCTTGAAAACTCATTGCTTCCTTATCAAGTGAAAACAGAATTTTGGCCCTATGAGATCCACACTTATATTCCCAGGAATTAGCTGAAATTGGGGATCAGGCTCCAGGGACTATAGAAGGATGGAGTGATGTTCACAGTGAAAAATCTCTGAACTCATTCAAAAGGAAACCAGGAAGGAAAATGTGTCAGTACAATCAATGCATATTTTACTGCTGCCTCTTTGTTGAACTTGACGTTACCAACCCGGTAAGTCCTCAGGCACTAGAGTGCTAATGAACAAAAAAAATCCAGCTTAAAAGCATAGCTTTAAATCCAAAAGCTTTCAGCTCTTGGAAACCTATTTCTGTTTAAGACTTTCTATCCCTCTTATAACCTCAGTTGGAGAGAGAGAGAGAAAGAGGTAGAGAGAGAGAACAAGCACATATACAAAATGTGCTAAAAAATTAATGCCGATGCTAGTCATAAAAACTTGGAACACTAAATCATCCTGCTGGTCCAAAAAACCCAGATGCTGGGTATTTTCCTTATGATTTTCTAAATTTTCCAGAACCTTTGCATGTGTGTACATCTTTAATATTAACACAAGATGCTTCTCTTCAAAGCATGGCCCTAACATTACTGTGTTTTGAGCATCAAGACCTTTAGAATACCCTGTAAAGCAGAAAATGACTCTGTCTGGTGAGTGATGGTTATCAGTGAGTAGAAAGGGAGATAGTGATCTCATTGCATCTCTCTGTATGGAGCAGTGTATGATCTGTACTAGCCACAGCACAAGAGTCCATTGGAAGGCCTCCAAATTCCCAGTAGTGAAGTTGAGTCAAGGCTGGGATACTCTACTCTAATTGGCACACACATATGTCAGGAAGGTAGGGGCCTGCTCTCGTGATGTATAGTCTGTTTTCTTTAGAGAATAGATTCTGTTTGTTCTAAAAAAAAAAAAAACTGAAAGAAATCAGAATCCAGGCTAGGTCAGTTCTTTGCAGAAATAATATTGATACTATATTGAGTGTATAAGAGTCAGCATTCATTACACATTTGTTTTATGTTTATATGGATTGTATTATTTAATCCATCGTACGGCCTGTAACATCCTATCATTAGCCTTTCCCTTTAACAAATAAGGAACTGGAGCACAAAGAGTTTAAGTACTTTTCCTCCAAATTACCTGTGTTATTGAGGTAATATTTTTCAAGACTACAAGAGAACACCGAACTGTTCGTTACTGTTGTCAATAATTGAGCATCACACATTGCCAGACAATACCATGAAGGGTGTTACGTGAATCATCCTGAGGATATTGATGCTAACAGGGGTTAAGTTAAATAAGTTATTCCAAGAATACACAGTCTTTCCTGTTAAATTTTAATTCAAACACAGGGTTTTTTATGAAGGATTCTGTGCTCCATTTACTGGGCCATACTGCCTCTGTTCACAACTCCTTCAAGGAGACCCTATGTGTGACTGACCATTTTATTTATATTGAGGGAAACCAGCCCCCAATATTCAACGTGGGTCCTTTTCTATTTTCCCTAAGTGTTGGCCGGTCTGAGAAATAAAGGGAAAGAGTACAAAAGAGAGAAATTTTAAAGCTGGGTGTCCAGGGGAGATATCACATGTCAGCAGGTTCCGTGATGCCCCCCAAGTCGCAAAACCAGCAAGTTTTTATTAGTGATTTTCAAAAGGGGAGGGAGTGTACGAATAGGATGTGGGTCACAGAGATCACATGCTTCACAAGGTAATAAAATATCACAAGGCAAATGGAGACAGGGCGAGATCACAGGACCGGGGCAAAATTAAAATTGCTAATGAAGTTTCCGGCACACATTGTCAATAATAACATCTTCTCAGGAGACAGAGTTTGAGAGCAGACAACCTGTCTGACCAAAATTTATTAGGCGGGAATTTCATCGTCCTAATAAGCCTGGGAGCGCTACCGGAGACTGGGGCTTATTTCATCACTTATCTACAACCGTAAAAGACAGACATTCCCAAAGCAGCCATTTCAGAGACCTCCCCTTGGGAACGCATTCTCTTTCTCAGGGATGTTCCTTGCTGAGAAAAAGAATTCAGCAATATTTCTCCTACTTGCTTTTGAAAGAAGAGAAATATGGCTCTGTTCCGCCTGGCCCACAGGCAGCCAGACTGTAAGGTTATCTCCCTTGTTCCCTGAACATCGCTGTTATTCTGTTCTTTTTTCAAGGTGCCCAGATTTCATATTGTTTAAACAATTTGTGCAGTTAACGCAATCATCACAGGGTCCCGAGGCGACATTCATCCTCAGCTTATGAAGATGACAGGATTAAGAGATTAAAGACAGGCATAGGAAATCACAAGAGTATTGATTGGGGAAGTGATAAGTGTCCATGAAATCTTCACAATTTATGTTCAGAGATTGCAGTAAAGACAGGTGTAAGAAATTATAAAAGTATTAATTTGGGGAACTAATAAATGTCCATGAAATCTTCACAATTTATGTTCTTCTGTCATGGCTTCAGCTGGTCCCACCGTTCGGGGTCCCTGACTTCCTGCGACATATTTTTTAAAAAAAACTTGTTTACAAAGAGTGAAACATAAGGAGAAAAGTAGCTGTTAATGTTCAGCTATACATTTAAAGATAAGAAGAGGTATAAAGAGGAACTAATATTAATGGTGCAATTAGTAAGTGCCAGTGACTTCCTGAGGTGTTTAATTTAGGTTGTATCCTTTAAATCTGACAGTACTTCAATATTGCCTGTCAGTAAAACATTCAATAAACTGAAAAACAAACACAGAAAGATCAATCCTTTGTATTGTTTTTCTGTCCTCTCCCCTAGCTTGTTGGCTTCTAAGCCCATACAACTTGCCTCACAAGTATGAGATGGCTGTTTAGATACTAGTCTCATGTCCATTACGTAAACAGAAAGAAGGGGAACTGAAGAAAAAATGGTTGACAATTATATCAGAAAAGCAAAAACTTTCCCAGTAAAGCAGAATTCGTATCTTATTGACAACAACTGTGGCCAAACGCCACCTTTTCTTGCAAGGGAGCCTGAAGAAGGAACTATGTTACCTGGGCACCTTGCTGCATGCTTCTAATATTATGTAATAATGTCCAATTTTCCCCATATGACCAGATGTTCTAGGCTCACATTCTACATTCCCATATTCAGATGTGTAATAACCCTTTCTGCAAGAAGCCCTAGTTTCAATATTTTAATCTCTTTTTTTGCTTCTGTTTCCAAGAGTGTGCTTTTCATTTATTTCCTATCTCTTCTTGTGTTTTCTGTGGTGACTATCCTTCCATGTGTCCCTTGTAATTTAGTCTTCATTGTAGAATTTTGTTTTTCTATTTATTCAGTGAGTTAGGTAGATTCACATTGTATATCCTATTTTCAGGCTATCGCTTCCTGTTTTCTGGTCACCTTTTCTTGAGTTCTTAGATTTGAGCTTTATAGTATTCCTGCATAACTATAATTGATCTTTCAAAGATTTGATTCTGTTAGTTTTCTGTTTGTTGTTTTAATTCTTTTTACAATGTTAAGTTACAACTTTCATCTGCTTTGAGGAAGCCATTTCCAGATAGGTTTTAGTCGTATTCTACAGGAATATATGCTGCTTTTTTTCATTGTTTATCCTATAGTATCCATGCGTGTAGGCAGAACTTTCTCATTTCCTGTTGCTTGTATTTAAATGGGATAGATTTTCCTAGACTTCTAATAGGAGGGTGGGATGGAGGGTACAGAGTATACCAGTGTAGAATTCTAAGCTTCACAACTCCCAGCTCCCTCCTTTGTCACTACAGTGAATATCTTAAGATATTGTCCTTTCTGTTGACAGCCCTGCTCTGGCTCTTAGAGCTCAGCCTAGCTCAGGTGAACTTTCTCTGCCAGCCTGAATCTCTGAGTTCCTTTCGCATCCCTTTCTTACACTATCATGCATTCTTAGAAACTGTTTTCTGCTGGCACATTTTGCTATCTGCCACCTATGGGCTCCTGAGCTCTTTGTGAGCCTTGCTTCATTATTCCTTCTCCAGCAATCTTGAGGTGTTCCATTTCGGTTATACTCACAGTGGTTCCCTCTCAGGTAGGATGTTCTCATGTGAAAGGCAACTATTGACTGGAGATGTACGAGACTCACCAGCCTTAGAACTCCTCTCGCCACCCTGTTCTTCCCCATTGTCACTCTCACAACACTGTGCTTCCTGTGTAGCTTCACCTTTGATGAAATGTATATGCAACTGGGAGTCTGCTGATTTCTTCTGTCTCCTAGTTTTGTTTGTTTGTTTTTTGAGATGGAGTCTTGCTCTGTTGCTCAGGCTGGAGTGCAATGGTATGATCTCTGCTCACTGCAGCCTCCGCCTACTGGGTTCCAGTGATTCCTGCCTCAGCTTCTAGGTAGCTGGGATTACAGGCATGCACCATTACGCTCAGCTAATTTTTGGATTTTTAGTAGAGACGAGGTTTCATCATGTTAGCCAGGCTGGTCTTGAGCTCCTATGTGCTAGGATTACAGGTGTGAGCCACCGTGCCTGGCCTCTGTCTCCTAGTTTTAATGAAAATATAGTTCGAAGTTGTGTTTTTTTTTTTAAAAAAATAAGTTTACCCATGTCTCCTCCATATGATTTCTGGAAGAAAGAAGGTATTACAGAATTAGGTGCTTGTTCATAAAACTCTTGGCTATAAACTGCTTGGATATAAAGTCTGATTTATAAACTTTTCTAATTAGAAGAGTAGTTTTCATTTGCTGTGGGTTGCCAAGGACCAGCCTCAGTGCCATGTACTGTGAACATAATAATTCAGTACAGCAAACCTGAGGGCTAATTACAGTCATTATCTCATTTTCACATGAGTTAACTAAGATCCCCGAAGGTTAAGTAATTTGCTTAACCTGAAACGCAGATGATAAGCAGAAAACCTGGAATTCAAGACCAATTTTTCTAAATCCAGAGCCTAAATTTTGATCCCATGAAATGACTTACCACTTTTCCTGCAGACTTTAGTCTTACAGGATTAAAATTATTTATGTAAATTTTCCATTCTGCATACAGTGGTGCCTCTTGTCATGGTCTAATATGGATGAAATATAGACACCTTGATTTATAAACTGCACAGAGTGTGCTTCCCTGAAAGCTTCACATAGTTCTCATTTAACCTTGAAAGTGGAAATCTAACATCTAATTTGAAATATGAAAATACAAATATGGCCTACATTGCAACAATATGTATTAAAATGAAAATTAACGTCTTTAATCCTTTCTCCAAAATTTGACAAAAATGCCAAGTAAAAGGTAAACATGGGCAGAGAAAAAAAGAACACTTATATACTAATGGTGTAATGTAAATTGGTTCAGCCGTCATGGAAAGCAGTTTGACAATTTCTCAAAGAACTAAAAGTAGAATTACCATTCGACCCAGCAATCCCATTACTGGGTGTATACCCAATGATATCTACTGTTCTAACTAGAGAAGTTTCGAACTCAGACTTTATAAACAAGCAGTTTATAGCCAAGACTTCTATGACTAAGCAGCTAATTTTGTAATATCTTCTTTCTCCCAGAAATCATATGGAGGAAAAGGGTAAATTAAAAAAAAAAAAAAACACCACTTTATCACCATTGGGTATATACCCAATGGAGTATAAATCATTCCATCATAAAGACACATGCACACATATGTTCATCACAGCACTATTCACAATAGCAAAAACATGGAATCAACCTGAATGTTGGTAGACTGGATAAATAAAATATAGTACATACATACCATGGAATAGTACAGAGTCAAAAAAAAAAAAAAGAGTGAGATCTTGTCCTTTGCAGCAACATGGATGGAGCTGGAGGCCATTGTCCTAAGTGAACTAACACAGGAACAGAAAATCAAATACTACATGGTCTCACTTCTTAGTGGGAGCTAAACATTGAGTACATGCGGACACAAAGAAGGGAACAACAGATACTGGGGCCTACTTGAGGGAGGAAGAAGGAGGAGGAGGATTGAAAAACTACCTCTTGGGCACTATGCTTATTAACTGAATGGTGAAATAATCTATACACCAAGCCCCCATGGCACACAATTTACCTATATAACAAACCTGCACATGTACCACTGAACCTAAAAGTTAAAAAAAGGAAAACATAGTATCAGATAAGATAATTTTGAAAATATTGTCCACGTCCTAAAACACTATGTTAATTTACAAATGCTCTCTACTCGAATAATTTTTACCCATTGATCTGTCAAAATCTTCTGAAATTTGTAAGCAGCACACTAGATTCCCAACATATACCATATGGTAACTATAATTTCAAGGTTATGTATTTGTATGATTTAAAGACAATGTATGGGACTATCATTTAACAAATACCTATTATATGGGAGAGATTTTAAAAATAGTAGATATGAAGGTAAAGTATGGAACTGACACTCAACAAAAACATATATATATAATTTATATCATATGATATATTCATGTATGTACTTTTAATATTACATATGTATATATTATGTGTATAATTTACATACAGCTATATTATTTTATGTTTCTGACAACTGTTTCTTCATCTTCATTTTATGGGCAACCAATCTGAGGTTCAAAGGGGTCAAAAACTTTTCAGAAATATTTTAACTCCTCAGTCTCAGAGCTGAATATAGAATGCAGGAAGCCCTGATTTCCAAAGTCCTTCCCAATGTACTGGGCTGCATTGAAGGCCTAAAGTTCAAAATAAATAGAAATTCAACCTAGCAAGGATGCAAAATAGAGAGAGAAACAAGTGAAAGTGAATGTGGAGCTAGTTTATAGGGGGAAGTTTAATTTTCTGGGGAATTCTGAATTTGTGAACACTAGATTACCATTTTTAGACCAAAAACATTTAGATGTATTCAGGAAGTAGCCACATGGTTCGAGTGCCCTAGGTAACATCTAGTCTTCCTTATCATGGTTTCTCTCTCTCATTAGGTCAAAGCCCAAGCAAAGCTAGAATTGCAGAGAAGTCATGTGCATTGATCACCAATATGTTCTGTCATAATATTAAATAATGTATATGATGTAATAGCATAAATTTGTATTTCAGTGAATACATGCTACTGAGTGGACATCAGTGAAATGAGTACACTAGAGGTAAGGAAGATCATCACCAGCTAGTTCCTTTTCAGGCACATGATGACAGGCTTTATGGGGGTCTAATCACTACACAGGAACAAGAATCATTTTATTTTTCTCCATTAGTTGGAGAATATTAAGCTCCAATTGTCATCACATGGAAGGGAAGTAAATTGCTATTGGGACATTTAGGCACCCAGCAGCCTGACTGACTTTGTCTGCACAGCACTTCAGATTATACATCATTGTTTTTAAGTGCAAAAATGCATATTATTTAAGTAACGCCTTCTATAAAACAGTGACACTTTAAAGGTCTATGAAAGTATTGAAAGTCATTACCTCTGTAAAAGTGAATAGGTAGCTATGATACTTAAAACTAAAATTCTTACTTTTTGAGCACGGCCAAGTTTTATATGTCAAGATACACTTCTTATAAAATATATAATCCTATTTTTAAGTTTCAAAATCAATTAATAAGCAATTGGTAACTATTCAGTCACAATGCTATAAAAGGCAGAGGGCTAGGTGATGAAGACAGTGCAAAAAATTAAATCAAACACAGATCCATTTCTCAGTGATTTCTCTAGCTTGGGGACATTTGACAAATATATACACGCACGTACATATATAAAACCTCTTCACCGTAAATTAGATTATCTCTCTCCTCCAATCAAAATCCTTCAATTGGCTTCACATTGCCCTCAGAGTAAGATGCCAAGTCCTTAGTAAAGCCTTAGCAAATAATGTGCAAAAAATGCACATTATTTAAGTAACATCTGCTAGAAAACAATGGGGCTTCAATGGTCTGTGAAAGTACTGAAAGTTATGGTGTACCTCCCTAAAGCATAGGCATCCCCACCCATCCTCATGATCCCTATCATTAATTCCCTGATATTTTAGTTACGTGACTTTTTCAATCTTCTCCTCACTCAGTCTACTCCAACTTCAATGGATTCCTTGCTATTTTAGGAAAATTTGCAGGAAAGCTTCGACCTCAGGGCACTTAACCTGGCAAACCTCACTCTCTGAAACTCTCTGCCCTCAGATAAACACATTACTAAGTCCTTTATGTCTTTCCCATTTTTGCTCATATGAGACCTTATTAGTAACATTCTTTTTAGGGAGCTCTGTACTGACTGTTTTTTAAAAATTCTAAACTGCACTTTTATGCTCTGTGATGGATAATTTTAGATGTCAACACAACTGGATTAATGACTACCTAGATAGCTGGTAAAACGTCTCTGAGGATATTTCTGGAGGACATTGACATGTGAGTCAGTGGACTAAATGGGGAATATCTACCCTCAATGTAGGTGGGGATAATCCAATTGGCTGGGGTCCCAGATGAAACAAAAAGACAAAGAGAGGGCAAATTCTTACTCTCTCTTCTGGAGCTAGGGCACCCTTCTTCTCCTGCCCTTGAACACCAGAATTCCAGGTCCTCTGGCTTTTGAACTCCGGAACTTGCACCAGAGGAAGCTCTAGGCCCTCAACCCTTCAGCTTCTGACTGAGAGTTACAGCACTGACTTCACTGATTCTGAGGCTTTTGGACTTGGAATGAACCTCGCTATGACCTTCCCTAGATCTCCAGGTTACAGACAGCCTAAAGTGGCACTTCTTAGCTTCCAAAATTGTGTCTGCCAATTCCCCTAATCTCATCTATCTATTACCTATTTATTCTATCTCTCTGGAGAACCCTGACTGTATTAGTCCATTCTCACATTGCTGTAAAGGGCTATCTGAGACTGGTTAATTTATAAATGAAAGAAGTTTAACTGACTTACAGTTCTGCAGGCTGTGCTGGAAGCATGGCTGGGGAGGCCTCAGTAAACTTACAATCATGACAGAAGGTGAAGGGGAAGCAGGCACATCCTACATGGCTGGAGGAGGAGGAAGAGAGAGCAGGGGAAGATGCTACAAACTTTTAAACAACCAGATCTTGTGAAAACTTACTGTCATAAGTACAGCAAGGGTGAAATCCTCCCCCATGATCCAATGACCTCTCACCAGGCCCCTCCTCTAACATTGGAGATTACAGTTCAACATGAGATTTGGGCAGGGATCCAAATCCAAACCATATCACTGACTAAAACAGAAATTAGTACCAGAGGAGTTAGGTGGTTGCTATAGCAAATAACTAAAAATATGGAGTCTTCTTTGGAACTGGCTCATAGGTAAAGGTTGGAAGAGTTTTGAAGTGAATGCTAGATAAAGCTTGTATTACCGTTAATGAAGCATTAAGGGTGATTCTGGTGAGAACTTGGAAGAAGAGAATAACTATAAAGAAAGCCTCTGGCCACTTAGATATTACTTAAGTGTTCATGACCAGAATGCTCATGGAAATATGAACAGTAAAGAGTATTCTGATAAGGTTTCAAGTGGAAAGGAGGAACAAGACACAAGCATGCTTCATTTTATTGTGCTTGGCTTTATTTTGCTTTACTGGTACTACTTTACAAATTAAATGTTTCTGGCAACCCAGCATCGAGCAATTCTATGGATACCATTTTTTCAGCAGTATGTGCTCACTCTTTGTCTCTGGGTCACATTTCAGTGATTCTCACAATATTTGAAACTTTTTCATTATCATTAAATCTGTTATAGTGATCTATGATCTTTGATGTTACTATTGTAATTGTTTTGGGGTGCCACAAACTACACCGATATAAGATGACAAAATTAATAAATGTATGTGTTCTGATTGCTTCACAAACTAGCCATTCTGCCGTCTCTCTCTCTCTCTCTTTGGGCCTCCCTATTCTCTGAGACATAAAAATATTGAAATTAGACTGATTAATAGCACTACAATGGCCTCTAAGTGTTCAAGTGTAAGGAAGAGGCACACATCAGCCAGGCATGGTGGCTCACACCTGTAATCCCAGCACTTCGGGAGGCCGAGGCAGGTGGATCACTTGAGGTCAGGAGTTTGAGACAAGCCTGATCAACATGGTGAAACCCTGTCTCTACTAAAAACACAAAAAAATTAGCTGAGTGTGGTGGTGCATGCCTGTAATCCCAGCTATTTGGGAGGCTGAGGCAGGAGAATCGCTTGAACCTGAGAGGTGGAGGCTGCTGTGAGCTGAGATCATGCCATTGCACTCCAGCCTGGGTAACAAGAGCGAAACTCCGTCAAAAAAAAAAAAAAAAGAGGCACACATCTCTCTCACTACAAATCAAAAGCTAGGAATGATTAAGCTTAGTGAGGAAGGCATGTTGAAAGCAGAGATAGGCTAAAGCTAAGCCTCTTGTGCCAATTAGCCAAGTTATGAATGCAAAGGAAAAGATACTCAAAGAAATTAAAAGTGTTATTCCACTGAACACATGAATGACAAGACAGTGAAACAGCTTTATTGCTGAATTGAAGAAAGCTTTATTGGTTTGGATAGAGGACCAAACCAGCCAGGTTACTTTAAGCCAAAGCATAATCCAGACCAAGACTCTAACTCTCTTCAATTCTATGCAGGCTGAGAGAGCTAAGGAAGACACTGAAGAAATCTTTGAAGCTAGCAGAAATCAGTTCATGAAGTTCAGAGAAAGAAGCTGTCTGTATAACAGAAGTTGCAGCAAGTTATCCAAAAGATCTAGCTAAGATAATTGAATAAGTTTAGAAGCTAAACTAAATGACAGATTTTCAATGGACACAAAACAGTCTTCTATTGGAAGGAGATGCCATCTAGGGCTTTCCTAGCTAGAGAGGTGAAGTCAATGACTGGTTTCAAAGCTTGAAAGAGCAGGCTTACTTTCTTGCAAGGGGCAAATGCAGCTGGTGACTTTAAGACCAATGCCCATTTACCATTCAGAAAATTCTAGAATTCTTAAGAATTATGCTCAATTTACTCTGCCTGTGCTCTCTAAATGGAAAAACAAAGCTTGGATAACAACACATCTATTTACAGTATGGTTTAGTGGATATTTTAAGCCTGCTGTTGAGACCTACTGCTCAGAATAAAAGATTACATTCAAAATATTTCTGTTTATTGACAATGCACCTGGTCATCCAAGAACTCTGAGGGGGATGTAAAGGGAGATTAATGTTGTTTTCATGCCTATTAATACAACATCCATTCTGAAGCCCATGGATCAAGAAATAATTTTGACTTTCAAATCCTACTACTTAAGAAATGTATTTTGTAAGGCTATTTCTACGATGGTGATTCCTCTGATGGATTTGGGCAAGGTAAGCTGAAAACTTTCTGGAGAAGACTCATCATTCTCTTAATAGACACCATTAAGAAAAGTTATGATTCATGGGAGGAAGTCGAAATATCAAGTTGTACTGAAGTTTTGGAAGATGTTAATTCCAACTCTCATGGATGTATTTGAGGGGTTCAGGACTGTAGTTGAGGAAGTAGCTGCAGATGTGGTGGATTGCAAGAGAACTAGAATTAGAATTAGAGCCAACTGAAAATAAAATTTAAAAAAAAAAGACACTGGGAGAGTGACCAGGAACACATTTCAGACATCTATGAGGCTGCCATGCACATCACAAACTCAGAGTAATAGGGCCATGAGGGAAAAACAGTCTAAAGGGAGGACCCAGGACACTTGTTTTCAGGGGTCACTACCCAGTGTCATGTCAGGTCTCTGCTCCCTGCATTCCAGCACAGTGCTCCTTGGATATACCACCTGTGGCTTAGGCAGGCCCAGGAGTAACTCAGACTGGCACTCTGGAGGGTGCAAGCAGTGAGCCTTCACATCATACACATTGTGCTAATTCTTCAGGCTCACAGAGTGCAAGAGCTGTGGAAGCACAGCTGCCTCCACCTAGATTTCAAAGTGTGTATCAGACAGCCTTGGAGCCCAGAGAGAAACTTTTCCCAAAGAGAGCCCCCACTAGGGCAATGCCCAGCACAATTGTGGGGTCAGGACCACCATGGAAAGCACTCACTAGGCCAATGCTTACTGGAGCCAAGGGGACAGGATTTCATCTAAGACTCCAGTCCAATAGGCTGCAACACTAGCCTTGGAGAGCTTCTGGCATGAACTCCAGCCTGTGGATTATAAACTCCTCAAGCACAGGAACCACATCTTTCTGAATTCTGTATGGCCCACTGACCTTACTAAAGTACATTGCACATTGTTAAGTACTCAGTGTTTGCAAATTAATGATAGCCTTTCATAGTCCAGTTTTGAAAACATATTCTGATGTTCTACTCCCTTTGGTACTGCTCTGTGACCTGCTGTAGTTTAGCATCTCCAGAGTTTAAACTTTGTTCTCTGTGTTGTATTATAAGTCTCACATACAGTGCTTTTTATTGCTCTGGGAATGATCTAAATCATAACACTAGAAGAAAAATCCCAAAATTTATATCTTTGCTGCCATGATATATTTTGAAAGAACTATGGTAGACAGTTTGCTGTGCTGCATTTAGGAAAGTAACTGATGGTAAACTAGAGAAGTTTACATGAAGGCAATTGAAAAATTGAAAAATTAGTTATTTTTTTTCCCTGGCATGGTGGCTTAAGCCTGTAATCCCACCACTTTGGGAGGCTGAGGCGAGCAGAGCACCTGAGGTCAGGAGATCGTGACCAGTCTGTCTGACAGGGCAAACCCCCATCTTTACTAAAAAGATACAAAAGTTAGCCAGGCGCCTGTAATTCCAGCTACTCAGGAGGCTAAGGCAGGAGAATCGCTTGAACCCGGGAGGCAGAGGTTGCAGTGAGCTGAGATCACACCACCGCATTCCAGCCTGGGTGACAAGAGCGAAACTCCATCTCGAAAAAAAAAAAAAAGAGATGTGCAAAATAAAGAATAATACCACTTTTAAAATTACACTTTAAGTTCTAGGGTAAATATGAAATGCAAATCAAAACCACAGTGAGATACCATCTCACACCAGTTAGAATGGCCATCATTAAAAAGTCAGGAAACAACAGGTGCTGGAGAGGATGTGGAGATATAGGAACATTTTTACACTGTTGGTGGGACTGTAAACTAGTTCAACCATTGTGGAAGACAGTGTGGTGATTCCTCAAGGATCTAGAACTAGAAATGCCATTTGACCCAGCCATCCCATTAGTGGGTATATACCCAAAGGATTACAAATCATGCTGCTATAAAGATGCATGCACACGTATATTTATTGTGGCAGTATTCACAATAGCAAAGACTTGGAACCAACCCAAATGTCCATCAATGATAGACTGGATTAAGAAAATATAGCACATATACACCATGGAATACTATGCAGCCATAAAAAATGATGAGTTCATGTCCTTTGTAGGAACATGGATGAAGCTGGAAACCATCATTCTCAGCAAACTATCGCAAGGATAGAAAACCAAACACCGCATGTTCTCACTCATACGTGGGAATTGAACAATGAGAACACTTGGACACAGGGTGGGGAACACTACACACCGGGGCCTGTTGTGGGGTGGGGGGAGGGGGGAGGGATAGCATTAGAAGATATACCTAATGTAAATGATGAGCTAATGGGTGCAGCACACCAACATGGCACATGTATACACATAAAAAATTAGTTCTTAAAACGGACCCTTCCTTTCCCTATCTCTTGTCTTCAGGCATTTTTTTTTCATTGACTGTCACAGAAACAAAAGCAAACAATAGCTGAAGGACCACATGCAGGTAAGCAGACAGAACAATTCAAAAGAGAAAAAGGCAAGAGGCAGGAATCTATTAGTCATCTTTTTAAAATTCTTGTTTACTATGGTAAACTGTAAAATAACTTCACTGGACATAACTATTCAGAAAACATATTGAGGACTAAGGGAAACTAGGTTGAATTATTTATTGTTCTGTATCAATGTAAAGGAAATAAGAATTTAAATTTAAAAGTGAAGCTCTAGATACCACTGAACAATTTAAAAATGATAATAATTAATCTACCAACATATTAATTTTACGAAAAGCCAGCTTAATGTGGAACTGTGTTTGAGGAAGGAGAGAAGTAAAAGTTTCAGCTGTTAAGACACATACTGTTTTTGGCTAATTACTCCAGTTAAATTTTTATTTTAATTTTCACTCTGTGGACAAAACATGTGAGAACTTGGTATAACTTTATCCTTGTTTGTATATTATCGTTTAGTACATGAGACTAAGGGCCTTATATGGTCTAGAAGTTAGGTGGCACAGCTAAGAGAATCGAGCATTATTTCAGAAATATTTTGATGATGTTCTATCTTTCTAGTCTACTACTGTTTTTAGGTCCTAGGTTGTGGGTCTATGTTTATCAGAAAACCCTAGGTTTTTTATGGTAGGAAAGAACATGTGCTTCCTATAGCATAGGAAGACTATAAAATCAAATTTGGTGACAAAATTATGCACCCTGTCCTTAAATTTGTGATCCAGGGGCCCAGGCTTTGCATTTGTCATATCCTTCACCATTTGCAATTATGAGGTAAAGCAGATTTATTTTTTTTTTTTTTTTTTTTTTTTTTTTTTTTTTTTTATTTAAATGCATTGTATTTTATTTTGCAAATTTGATTCAGCACTTTGTATCCTTGATCTTGAAGAAAATGGCCAATGATTTGCAACCACTCATAAAATTTAGGTCTGTGCTTGGTTGTCCAAAGAGTAACAAAGGAATCAGTTGGTAAAAATGATTTTGGGCTGTCTATTCAGGATATATCTAAGCAACGAAATATGATAACTCTATTACTCATAGATAAATGTGTCAAGCTTTTTAAAGTCATGAAATTGATATACACCATGATAAAGGTAAATTAAAAATAAGACAATATTATTTCCAGGCATAAGTCCTTATTCTGGGATAACCAAATGTATATCAGATTCTGAAAATAAATTAACTATATTTAACACTCAGGGTTTACTTGTTGTAGGATATTTGTTTATTTATTTAAGTACGCCAGTTCTATTGCTAAACCTGGAGATAGGCTTTGATTCTGGCAAAAAAAAAAGAAACAAAAGAACTTAAATATTTTCATGGTACATTCACAAGTGTCCTGCTCTTATCTCTAACAGAAACTACTCCACACTGAGAAAAGATCACACTTCTCCATTACTAACCGCACATAGTAACTTTTAACATCTCATATTCGTATTTAGTCCAGCATTGTTTTTAGGGTAATTTTTAGTAATTAAGCCAGCAAAAAAATCTATGTGGGCTTTAGAAAATATTATAAGTAAAAACAATAAAATTGCATTAAACAGGTAGTCCATTTATTTCAATTCAGTATGGCAAGATACTTGAGGGAGGGAATAAATATGTCAGCCCTATTATATTTTAAGTTTACAATAAACCACGTTAAAATGGGTACATTAGCTATTCTGATTTGAAACCTACTAATAAGATTCACATTTTGCTACAAGAGTCAGTATTTATATATTAAAATGCTGGTACCATTTACTAATAATATAATAAAGAATGATAATTCCCACTTTATGCCTGAAGCAAATCACAGCACAAATGTCAGACTCATATAAGTGAACTTTTTAGAATAGATTTTTGGCTCTTTTTAGAAATGGATAACTCTAGCGTCATTTGTTGTGTTATTTTCCCTTTCACATTTGAGTACCTTTCAAATCTCAGCTTTAACACCTAAAAGAAATTCTAAGTCTGAAATATAAAGTAAAAGTAAATTTTTCTTTTCTAATAGGATAAAATTATTATATGAAAATCATTAGATAGATTAACCACATACTTTCTGCCTTTTATATCCTTTATTACAATAATGCATTAGTAACAACTATAATAAAATTTTTGTAGAAATATGTATAACATTCATATTAATATCAAATGAATCCATTATGATTGGCATTATTTTGAAGAATACTAATTAGCTTCACAAGGCTAAGCTATTCAATTTAATACTATGTTTAATTAATGCTGAACTACAGTGAAATTCTCATGAGGCTAAATATGATAGTCACATGATATCAAATATATTGATACTGATCAGTGCCTTGACCATAAATATGAACACTTAAAATTTTTTGTCATCAAGTATCAAAAAGCTAATAACAAGATTTTGCATTATGTTTCAAATTATTAAAAACCCATGACAATATTAGTAAACATGGGATACGTCAATATTTTACATAATTTAGTAATCCAAATTCATATGCCCTTTTCTAACAATAACAATGATGACAATGAAGATGATGATGATGATGATGAAGATGATGGTGACAATGAAGTATAGTTCATATACACTGACTAGCTACTACGGTCCAGCAACTGTTCTAAGCTCTAGGTACTTTCTGCAACTCAACTCATTTATGAGAAATAATTCTAGAACTGTGTACCTAACTTATATACAATTAAGAAAATAATGTGATGCTCCTTTGCAAGTAAGGAAGACCGTTAACTATTTATGAGCAGATATTTAACAGCTAGCTGTACCTGGGATTAAAGACTCCTTGGCATCATCATTAATATCATCGTAGTAGATAAATGTTCATTTTCATTCAGAAAAATATTTTTATCCAAGAAATACCCGAACTGATATTATATTTCTCTTATATGGCAAAGAAAAAACATTTTTATAAATTACAATAGCAATATACTTTATATTTACATGTGATTTTTATTTGTGCATTTAAAAAATCTATAACTATATCCACATAACTTATTAAGAGGTAGGTCAGGGCTGGGCGCCATGGCTCACGCCTGTAACCCCAGCACTTTGGGAGGCCAAGGTGGGAGGATGACGATGTCAGGAGTTCAAGACCAGCCTGACCAATATGGTGAAACCCTGTCTCTACTAAAAATAGAAAAATTAGCCGGGCGTGGTGGCGCGTGCCAGTAATCCCAGCTCCTCCGGAGGCTGAGGCAGGAGAATCGCTTGAACCCGGGAGGCAGAGGTTGTAGTGAGCTGAGATCATGCCATTGCTCTCCAGCTCTGGACAACAGAGCAAGACTCTGTCTTGGGGAAAAACAAAACAAAACAAACAAACAAACAGAGGTAGGTCAGGATGAAAAGGCATCAACACTGTGTTAATCATCATCTTTTAACCTATGTTATCCAACTCGTCTCCCACACCACTCAGCACCTAACTTTGAAAGATTACTTTATTTCCAACGTAGAGTGTAACTAACATATGCTTTCTCACCTCTACTCTCCATTCATATCTCCCTCCCTCTCTTTCTCTCTCTCTTTTTTTCCTGAATCAGAAGAGGATACACCTGTACTTCTTTCTAGGGATAACATAGCCAGCTTACATGATGTGCAGGGTTTTAGTCCATGGATGAACCAACACTCTCTTCTTGATTTTTCTATCTGTTCCTCTAAAACTTCTTTTGCTTAATCTGAGGTATGAATCAGTTTTTTCTCTCCTTAAGTATTTTTTCTTCAGTTTTTTCTCTCCTTTTCACAACTATGCTACCCTATAAAGATACTATCCTTCTACTTTCTCCTAAATTCTGCCAAACTGTCAATCCAGACCTCCACAGTCACACCAATGGAGTAATCATAAGCTCATCTCTTCAGTCTCCTCAAACTCTCTACAATACTTAAATTGATGCTTAACTTCTCTTTTTTCACTTTATTTCTTTGACTTTCATAATGTTGCATCCCATGGAAATTTCCTCCTATTTCTCTGAATACTCCTTGGTTTCTCCACATATTTAGTCCCCATACCACCTTTTAAAGCTACATTTCGGAAAATTTAACAGTAAGTTCTCATTTCTTACCTCACAATGTCCTATTTCATAATCTTATCCACTCCCAAAATATCATCGTCTCCCCTTAGGGCAGAATTTTCAAACCCTAAAGCTTAGCCCTGACTTCTCTCCCAAGTTCCATGTCTTCATGTGCAGCTGATTCTTCAGCATCTCCACAAGAGGGTTTTACAAGCCCATTAAATCTAACATCTATGATACATGATTATGTTTTCGAACTTCAAATCATCCAGTTACTATAAGCAGTATCAAAACAAAAATGTCCCACTATTCTGCCTTCTTTCTCTTTATTGCTGCCATTAACAATCCTTCAATTATACAGGCCTAATATTTGAGAATCATATTTGATTCTTCCTATTCCCTTACCCACTACATGTATTAAGCTATAAAATCATTTGATTTTTAGCCTTATTTCAATCAAATAAACAACCCACATAAAATATTCAATGGCTTCTCATTTCATAAATTCCATGTGTCATTTAGGGTTCTCCACATCCTGGGTTATATTTTCCTTTCTAAAACCGTCTCTTGCCCCTCCACTCTAAGTATCCTTCATCCAAATATGGTCTTCTCCCAAACTAGCTACTTATTCTTGTTTTCATACCATTACTCATATTGTTCCCTTAGCCTGAAATCCCTCCCTTTACATTTGTACATTCATTCATGAATTCACGTATTCAGTATGCATTTAGCAAGCACCTACCTATACATTTAAGATGCTGTTCTAGATGCTAGAGATATGATGATGAAGTAACCAATGGAGCCTATATTCTATCCTAATGGAGCCTATATTCTAGTGAGAAGAAAGAAATTAAGTAAGCAAACATAATAAAATGTTAGGTATGAAAAATAAAACAAAATAATGGGATAGAGGTCCCTATGATCCAACACTCACAGAAGTTTTCCCTGAAAGGAGTGACATGTGACCAGATGCCTGTAGTCTGAATGATACGAGAGAGCTAGCCACATCATATTAGGATCTATGTAATAGTAAGCACAAAGGCCCATGACAGGAGCGTGTGTAAGGTATACAAGGAATAGCTAGGAGACTGTTGTGGCCAATGCATCTTGAATGAGGGGTTTCTAAAAATGGTGAGAAATGAGGCCAGAGTAAGTAGAGGTCAATCCCCCAATCATATGGACTATAGTAAATAAATGAGTTTTATTCTAAGTGTGATAGAAACTGTTTGGAGGATTGAGAGCAGAAAAGTGATATGATTTTATTTATTTTTTAGAAGGATTACTTTGCAGCTGTATACAGATGGTGGGGTTGATGGAAAGAGTGAATACAGGAGATGAATTAGGAGGCTAAGGACTAGTCTAACTAAGAAATTATGGTGACTTAAACTGCAGAGATTGGGGAAGAAGTGGTATGAAATGAGCAAATTAAAGATTACTTTGGAAGATAGTAATAAGGATATTTACTAATGAATTGGATGTGGGAAAAGAGAATGATAGTAAATCCAGGATAACTCCCAAGTTTGGGGCCTGAACAGCAGGGTGGATTATGGCATGTTCCATTTTCTGTATAAGAAACCTTGGATAAATGGAAAATTTGATGAGGAATCAAAAGGTCTATTTGGGACATGTTAACTGAAATAGGCATTAGACAGCAAGATGGAATTTTCTAGTAATCCCTCAGTTATGAGCCTTGAGTTAAACAGAAAGCTCAAGGCTGGAGATAAAAATTTGAGTCACTGGATTTTTTTTTGGTGACGTTTGGAGTCATGGAACTGGATGAGATCACCCCATTCACTGTTGTTCAATCATGCCACACATTTAATTCACTGGGGGAGCTTTAAAATAAAATACTGATGCCCTCCCATCCCCATCTGAATCCAAATCTCAGCAGAGGGGTCAGAGTAATGTTAAATTTTAAAATCTTTTCTGGTCATTCTCATGTGCAATTACACTTAAGAACAACTGACCTATTGAAATGGTGTGGATAGAAGTCTCAGTACTTGACTCTGGGGCATAGTAAAATTCAAAGATGGGTAAAAGAAGATTATAACAAAGGAAGCTGGAAACAAGTGGGCACCAAAACATGGGGAAAATCAGGAGAGTAGCATGGTGTCCCATAAGCTAAGAAAAGAAAGTGTTTTAAGAAGGAGGGCAGATAAATTCTATCAAATGCCACTGAAAGTTCAGTGAAGGGGAAGACGGAGAGTTGACCACTGGATTTGATAACGTGAAGGTAGCTATGACAAGTGGGTTTAGACCATAGATGGGGATGAAAGAGTGATAGCATGCATTCAAGAGAGTAGAGGAGGGGAAGGAAAGAGTGCAAGTTAACAGCAACTCTTTGCCATATGCATTTGTCAATGCTTTGCCTATTTTCAAAGCCCAGTTAAAGGCTGAGCAGCCTCCTCCAAACTCACCAGCTGGAGGCAATCTCTCTATTGTACAATTTCCACTTGCCCTTATCTCTGAGATGTCAACTTGAACTATTACTCTAGTTATTTATGCATGTCTTAGCTTTTTGTGGAGAAGTATCACTTTTAATTATTCTTTCTATGCCCCACAGTGATAGAATAATAGGTTTCAGTACTTGTTAGGTCAAAATTTGGAAAAGAAAAAGCTTTGAAATATGCTGAAAAAGCAATGAATATTACTGAGGCGCTAAGTGAGCAGAGCTCTAATGTCATATGCCAGAAAGGGAAGATGTTAAAATTCACTGGCTGTTTCAAGTGAATGTAAAGTATTGGGAGAGAAAGAGGACAGAAATAATCAAAGTGTTGGAGAAAAAAGTTTCCTTATATCTCTACTGCTGTTTTCAATATTGAGCACTATGAGGTATTAAATGGCAGTTTTGTGACAAGGCACTGACCCATGTATAGATGACAACAAACTATGCCTTCTACTTTTTCTCATGCATAGTGGCCAGGCCTCACTTGAACCACCAGCTCTGCCTACAACAAGGTAATCTCTCAGGAAATGCTGAAGTTGTCTTTAAAAACTGCAAGGTCATAATTTTTGTTTCTTTGTGTTTTTTTAAATATTATACATCTGACCACGTAGGAAAGTTTTATAAAATCTGCCTAAATTAGTTAGTGAAAAATAGCAACCTGGAGGACATGGAGATCTTTATAAATATATATCCAGTCACGACAACATGAGGGGTATTCGTGTTTGCAGTGGCTTTGAATATCCCAGAAGCGTCAGTATTTACATAATTTTCTCTTTTAGTTGTCTTTGGTTTATATCCATTCATTTCACCCAAGAGCAATTTTTAACTTAAACATTTTGTAAGTTAAATGTGTTTCAAATATATGAACCATACATACATAGTAAGAGACCATGAGTAGATTTTTATTTTTAAAAGACTTATAGGACTTGACTACCTATCTCAACCCCTTGAAGCTCTAAGCCCCCCATATATCTGAGTATAGCTGCCTGAGCTGTCATCTCTGAACATCTTCTCCCCAATCATAAATCTTCCTCTAGATTGATAAATAACCACCAATGCGTAAAGCAAACATGATATCCTCTATTTTCCACTTTAAAAAAATGAGTTACATGAAAACTGAGCCAGAAAAAAATTTTGGGGGGGCTGTGCAAAAAATTAAGAATGCATGTTTTATGAAAGAGGTCCCCAAATAAGAAAGTAACTGCTTATTAAAACTAGAAATGAAATTTGAATGTTCTTTCTCTAAAGAAAGATAAATATATACTACTTATTTCAATATATGTTTATTTGGGAGGGTATGTTGAAGCCTGTCAGTGTTTAAGAACTGTGTTTCCTGAATCAGATACAAGAATTTGCTTTCTGATATTTGTTAGAATTGGGGATAAAATTAGTTATTGCACAAAGTGGCATTTAATACAACAAGTGAGGGATAAAGTAAAAATTATTACTAGTTAGGAAAAATTTTCAAAGCTTAGACACATCTCTATCATAAAAGATAGAGCTATTCCTAACAACAGAAAACACCCACAAAGCACATAGAAATGTTATATTTAAGTGCTTTTTTTCTAGAAAAACATTCATATGAAATAGGAAATCTGGATATTAGCCCTTTGTCAGATGGGTAGATTGCAAAAATTTTCTCCCATTCTGTTGGTCACCTGTTTACTCTGATGATAGTTTTTTTGTTGTTGTTGTGCAGAAGGGCTAATATCCAGAATCAACAAGGAACTTAAACAAATTTACAAGAAAAAAACAAGCCCGGCAGAAAATGAGCAAAGGATATGAACAGACACATCTCAAAAGAAGACATTTATGCGGCCAACAAACATGAAAAAAAGCTCATCATCACTGGTCATTAGAGAAATGCAAATCAAAACCGCAATGAGATACCATCTCATGCCAGTTAAATGGAGATCATTAAAAAGTCAGGAAACAACAGATGCTGGAGAGGATGTGGAGAAATAGGAATGCT
Source organism: Nomascus leucogenys (assembly GCF_006542625.1). Classification (NCBI taxonomy): domain Eukaryota; kingdom Metazoa; phylum Chordata; class Mammalia; order Primates; family Hylobatidae; genus Nomascus; species Nomascus leucogenys. The sequence goes on from NC_044406.1 coordinate 56,363,375, forward strand.
TTTACACTGATGGTGGGAGTGTAAATTAGTTCGACCACTGTGGAAGACAGTGTGGCGATTCCTCAAGGATCTAGAACTAGAAATACCATTTGACCCAGCAATCCCATTACAGGGTATATACCCAAAGGATCATAAATCATTCTACTATAAAGACACATGTACACGTATGTTTATTGCTGCACTATTCACAATAGCAAAGACTTGGAACCAACCCAAATGTCCATCAATCTTAAGACTGGTTAAAGAAAATGTGGCACATATACACCATAGAATACCATGCAGCCATAAAAAAGAATTAGTTCATGTCCTTTGCAGGGACATGGATGAGGCTGGAAACCATCATTCTCAGCACACTAACACAGGAACAGAAAACCAAACACTGCATGTTTTCACTCATCAGTGGGAGTTGAACGATGAGAACTCATGGGCACAGGGAGGGGAACATCACACAGCAGGGCCTGTCGGGGGTTGGGGGGTTAGGGGAGGGATAGTATTAGGAGAAATACCTAATGTAGATGATGGGTTGATGGGTGCAGCAAACCACCATGGCACATGTATACCTGTGTAACAAATCTGCACATTCTGCACATGTATCCCAGGACTTAAAGTATAATAAAAAAAGAAAGAAAGAGAAAGAAAGGAAGGAAGGAAGGAAGGAAGGAAGGAAGGAAGGAAGGAAGGAAGGAAGGAAGGAAGAGAGAAAGAGAGAAAGAAGAAAGAAAAGGACATCTGAGGCTGCTGTGGAAAACTACAATATAAATATAAATCGGTGCCTCACAAACATCTTTAAAGTTTTTCTTCATTGATCAACTCTACATCTGAGTTTTTTCCATAATAATGAAGAATCACTAATATATGTTGGAAAACACTTACTTTTAGCCTAGTCTAGCCTCAAAGATCAATAAGGAATCCCCCTAAAGCAACTTTGAAAGGTGGTTTTCATGCACTAACTTCTTGAACCTTCCCAATGACATGAAGTTCATTACTTAGGCAGTTCAATCCATTTTTTTTTAAGTAAAACTCTTTTTTTTTCTTTTTTTCTTTTTTACCTTAAGTTCTGGGATACATGTGCTGAATGTGCAGTTTGTTATGTAGGTATACATGTGACATGGTGGTTTGCTGCACCTATCAACCCATCATCTAGGTTTTAAGCCCCGCATGCATTAGGTATTTGTTCTAATTCTCTCCCTCCCTCCCTCCCCTTTCCCCCCAACCCCTGATAGGCCCAGTGTGTGATGTTCCCCGCCCTGTGTCCATGTGTTCTCATTGTTCTTCCCCCACTGATGAGTGAGAACATGTGGTGTTTGATTTTTCTGTTCCTGTGTTAGTGTGCTGAGGATGATGGTTTCCAGCTTCATCCATGTCTCTGCAAAGACATGAACTAATTCTTTTTTAAGGCTGCATAGTATTCCATGGAGTATATGTACCCCATTTTCTTTATCCAGTCTATCACTGATGGACATTTGGGTTGGTTCTAAGTCTTTGCTATTGTAAATAGTGCTGCAATAAACATACTTGTGCATGTGTCTTTATAGTAGAATGATTTATAATCCTTTGGGTATATACCCTGTAATGGGATTGCTGGGTCAAATGGTATTTCTAGCTCTAGATCCTTGAGGAATCACCACACTGTCTTCCACAATGGTTGAACTAATTTACACTCCCACCATCAGTGTAAAAGCATTCCTATTTCTCCACATCCTCTCCAGCAACTGTTGTTTCCTGACTTTTTAATGATCTCCATTTAACTGGCATGAGATGGTATCTCATTGTGGTTTTGATTTGCATTTCTCTAATGACCAGTGATGATGAGCTTTTTTTCATATGTTTGGTGGCTGCATAAATGTCTTCTTCTGAGATGTGCCTGTTCATATCCTTCGCCCACTATTTGATGGGGTTGGTTTTTTTCTTGTAAATTTGTATAAGTTCCTCTTAGACTCTGGATATTAGGCCTTTGTCAGATATACACTTCAGGTAAGTGGCATATGTAAGGAGGAAACTTAATATAACATGTGTATATGCGGTTTAAAATTGTTCCAAGGTATTTTAAAATGGGACCAAATATTTTCTAAATGCCTTTTAAAGTTGATTAAGTTTTCCAGCTTCAAAATAATAAAATAATAAAACTGTCAAGTGGAACCTAAAGCCTGTGGAAAAATCAGGTGTTTCAGTTTCTGACTGTAATTAATTAAACATTGGTTTTAAAAAACTAAGTTAATATATTACATATTGTTTTCAGAATATAAAAGCCATCCTGAAGGTTTGTTCATGAACATGTATGCACATGCAAAAAAAAAAAAAAAGCCTCACATTTTGTAGCTCATTAGTAGAGTAGTTTGAGGGCAATAACTATTTTTTCTCATAGTTTCTAGGCCAGTAAAATCCTGCTTGATGTTCAATGTCTTCCTCCTTTTTGATACTAAATGAATGAATCAGTGAATGAATGAAGTTCCTAGGAAATTAGCTGGCAGGCTCTTCACTATGGTGCTACTGTGTCCTACACAACTGCTTCCCCTCTTCCTTCTCTGAATTGAGAAGAGAAGTATTTATTTCTTTACTCTCCCCTACATCAATGGGCCACATCTAGGATGAATTCAGAGAAGGGGTTTCTGATCAGTACCTTGGTTTTTTGTTTTGTTTTGTTTTGTTTTTGTTTTGTCTTTTTTTTTTTTTTTTTAGAAGAGGTCTTGCTCTGTCACCCGGGCTGGGGGCAGTGGCGAGATAGTAGCTCACTGCAGCCTCAAACTCTTGGCCTCATGCTATCCTCCCACTTCAGCCTCCCGAGTAGTTGGAATTACAAGCTTGAGCCACTGTGCCCAGCAAGGATGCTACTTCTTTTAATGCAGTGTATGACTGGGGCAGATGGGCTGGAGCTTTAGGAATTGCCAAACATTTTGTAGCTTATATTCTGAGAGTCATAACTGCAACTCACATAATTCTATATGGAAATGTACTCATAAGTAACCAAGCTAAAGTTCTAATAGGTCACAGTTCCCATGTGACCTTAGATCTTGCCTCTTTCACCCAAAATTACTGCTTCTCATGACAAGTGACTGTCTGGTCTATGTCCTGGGTCAGAGAAAACACTTTTGCTTTCTCTCACATAAAACAGTGATCATTTCGTATCTTGTAACTTCTAAAATTATCTTTCTGTTTCCTCTTATACACAGGACTTTGGCTAAGTTTTATTTTTATAGGAGCCAAGGCCTTTTCCTAAATATCTGTTAACTTGGTCCCCTAAAACCTGTCTGAAAAAGGTTCTTGGGACAAGTGCCCTTGGAAAAAATTACATGTGTTTATTCTTTAAAACAACAATTTATTTAGCTTTATCCAAAGTGAAAACATACAAAAATAACTGATTTTGCATGGTTGTAAATTACATTAATGTCCAATTGACTGGAAAAGCAATAGGCCACCTTAAAATTATACAAATATTTAATAATTGCACATCTATACTAACTATAAATATGACAGTTTCAATATTATATCTGAAAACTTTTCAGTCTTTGATATAGTTATTGATTACAAATTACTAAAATACTGTTAGAAGATATGTTTTCTTTTATCTCCTAACTACTTTCCATCCCTTCTGCTATAAAGCATGATGGTGGTGATCTTAGCACTGTCAAAATAATGCAGAGTATAGATATTATGTGATTCTAATAATAATATAAAATAGTCTGAGTAACTTATTTGGATGATAACACTTTTGAATCTTTATGTAATTGTCCTCCTCACCAAATATGAGACTGATTTTCTTGCAAGGTCAATTAGATATGCAATTAAAAGCTACTCTCTCATGTCTTCTTCCCATGGTTGTCAGTGCAAATTCTCCAGGGTCATCATCTCTCCACAGATCTGAGTCATTCATGCAAACTGCTTTCCAAATGGCTTTGAAATATTAAAAGTTCCATTTTACAATTTCTTCTGCTCAGTGATCAGTGTGGTGAATCTCCTTCATCTTGATAAAGGTCATAAAGGTTTATTTTATTATTATTCTTTAAAGTGCCTGATTTTGTGGGTTGTGAAAGAAAGAAAGAGTGAAGGAAAGAGACAATTATAGAAAAAAAAAGAAAGAAACAAAGTACAATTAGCATCAGGAACTAGGAAGGACAATATTCATGAAGAATTTAACAAAGTTCCCCTATTATAGATATTTCTTTTTACCCTTTATCTCTTACTTAGTCAGATAGCCATTACGTTTGACTCAGCAGAAATGGAGAGGGGCGACATAAAAATAATCAAATGTTGGTTTTTGAATTTCAAACATTTAGGTTTAAAGGAATAGGGATAATTTGGATTCAGAATCAATATATTTAGAAGAAGTTATGATCAGCAGGAAAATCTGAAAAGCTTCCCTCCTCCCTTCTCAGCTCTCCAAAGTAAAAAGCAATTCCTTGATTTAGGGGAGAGGAACGACAGAGGAAGTAATGAAGAGTGAGAAAGTTTTGTGGGGCATTAGAATATAGAATGACAGGATCCAACTTGGAATGAACAACAGAGGATAACAGAGACTAGTAGAGACCATTAACCTAAGGGGTGATTCATTTGTCTGACTGTTGATACCTGATGAAGATTTTTTTAAATCTCACTTTAATAGCAGACACTTTATTTCCTGCGAATCAACATGAAAATGTCCAGCAGGTGTGATGTTAGTCAGGCTACCTCTAGATTCGCTCAATTCACATTCAGTGCAGCCTCTCAGGACATGCCTCTTTTTTCATCTAAAGACACTCATAAGACCTTATACGTAGAGTGGGACCCCAGTCACCTAGAGAAGTGAATATAAAAGGAAGAGCTTCTTGCATGTGGACTTGAGTGGGACCAAACAGAATCATCTCAATAACTTTCCCTGGTCAGAACAGGTGCATCCCAGTGAGATGGAAAGGCTCTTTTTGGTCACTCACATCCTAAGAACCTGAGTTTGCACTGCAGAACACTCATATATAAGAGTTGAGAATGTCTTTCTCACCCTTTTAGCATAACTCAAGATGTGAATACATTGTACAAGAAGCCATGAGATGAAGTCAAGCAATTTTTTGATCTAGACTGTCCTTGTGGACATGTGCAGTTCAGGGCTGGATGTATCCATAGAATGTTAGCTCACTCATCAATTTTGTGTAAAATATACCATCACCCTAGAAGCTACAAACAGAAAGGAAAATGGAGCTCTGCAATGCATTTCTTTGCCCCTAGCTTGGTGTTGTTTCTCCAGAAACACTTGTTACACCAACTTAGGTGCTATTATATTATTAAAGATTGCACCCCGGGGAACAGGAGTGAAGGAAGGGGTCATAATGAGGGGAAAAGGAAGAGAAAAGCAATTCAATTCTGCATTTCTAACTGGACAAGTGCTTGGTATCATGCACTACTGACTGAGCCATCTCATGGGACCAACTTCCAAGGTGGCATATGAACAACTGCGTCTCAAGACAACCCATATGGAAGGAGGGTGGGAGGCTTTACTGCTGGCTCCAGGCTCCCAGTTCTTAGTGCTCCAAGGTTTGCTCCATTACTCTGCTGGATTGTATTCACATTGGAACTAAGCATGTCTTGCAACATCTTATGTCTTAGTGCCAAAGAGGAATGCCTCTAGAGGTGTTACATAAGAAAAGTTGTTAGTTTGTGCATATGTGAAGCTGGCTAGAGTCCATGCTGAGATGGTAGACACAGCAGCATCTGGACAAGATCAAGTGCCCAAAAGCTTGAGACATACAAAGCCAAGAGGTTCTGAAGAGGCATGTGAGATGTATTTGATATAACCTCTCCCATCCCCATTCCCAGCCAAGAGAGACCCTACTTGGAATAGGAAACCCCATCTAAGTAGCTGGAAATTAGATATCCATACACAACCATGGAGAAAATATCCCCCTTGTTTTTAAGTGAAACAGTAATTGAAAGATGAGCTATTTTTCAGAGAGTGAACATGGACAAGGCAGAGGGGAGGAAGATGTGGATAGATGGTCAAAGTCCAAGTCTGAAAAATGCGTTAGATTAATAAGCTCTCTGCTAGGCTAAGCAGTTGAGGTTTTGGGCATTTTCAAGGAAAACCCACCGCTGATAACAGTGGCAGGATATCTGAGTTAAGTTGGGAAATATGGACCAGTAGAGAGATGATGGAATATCAATTAGCTTCTTTAACATTCTCCATAAGATTGAACAAAGTAGTGACTATACTTGTGCTAAGATTGTGCAGAATTTGGTGCAGAAAGCTCTCGCCAGAGGGTTGTTAGAGTCAGGAATATAAATCGAACCTGCCTGCACTCTGTGTGGGAAGAATCAGCTCTAAGTAAAACCTTCCATTCTAAGGTTAATCAGGCAAATTCAGTAAAGCTATAAAGAGTAACTGATAGATGGAAAAGATAACACATGTCTCTTAGATACCAGCAGTTCAAGGAATTGGGTAAAGGAGAGAAATAACCCAGTAACAGTCTCAAGTTAATGCATTTACTGTATTTGCACTCTGAATGAAATAAAATTTATTTTCAAGCACTTGAAGAAATGTACACAAACACAAGTCAAAGCACAATTAAAGTTCCAGATTTCCCCAAAACTACAATACAAAAGTGACAAAAAATACAGTAAAATAATATTTTTTAAAATCAGTGACAAAAAGGTAATGTACATAGCACACTAACTCAAATATCTCAAAAAACAAATGCGCAATTTTGAGTAATTTGTGGGTAAAAATGAAACTCAAAATGGAAATTACAAAACACTCTAAATAGAAGAAAATAATTATTAAAGTAAAATAATGAAACAAAAAATCTATAGATTTGAACAACAGATACATACTTTTCTGACAAGAATAATAAAACAGACAAAACCTTGTCAAGTGTAGTTTCATTTTATTTATTTATTTATTTATTTATTTATTTATTTATTTATTTATTTCAAGACAGAGTCTCACTCTGTCGCCCAGGCTGGAGTGCAATGGCGCGATCTCGGCTCACTGCAACCTCTGCCTCTGGGGTTCACGCCATTCTCCCGCCTTAGCCACCCTAGTAGCTGGGACTACAGGCGCCTGCCACCACGCCCAGCTAATTTCTTTTTGTATTTTTAGTAGAGACGGGGTTTCATCGTGTTAGCCAGGATCGTCTCAATCTCCTGACTTCATGATCCACCCGCCTCGGCCTCCCAAAGTGCTGGGATTACAGGCGTGACCCACCGCACCTGGCCTGTAATTTTATTTTTAAAGCGAAGAAAGCCCTTAATAAACAGCATCAGTAATAAAAGTGGACAAATAATTTAGTAATCTATTACTTAAGATTAAATAAAGGTAAAAATAATAACATACAATGAACAACGTTCTAGGAATTAATATGAAAATCTGTATAACATGAAAAAATCCTAAGGAAATATAAACCAGCAAAGTAGACCATCAAGAAGAAAACCATAAAATAAAAGAAAGAGTAGTGAAATTTCTTCAACCGCAAAGATATCAAAGCAACGAAACGTTTTTTAAAAGAAGCTAATTTAAATTGAACAAAACTGTTCTAATATACAGAAAAGAAGATAGATAATTCCTCAGTTATTTTATGAGTTTAGCAATAACTATGACAGAAAAACACAAGAAAGTAAAAATGTATGTTAATCACACTTATAAGCATAGAAATGATTTGATGGCAACTCCAGCCTCAAACACCAGAATGTTCACACTGGCTCAAGACACTATCTGTTCAGCAAATGTGGGAAAGCTTACAGCAGATGCTCCCACTTTTTGTGGCACATAAAAGTTCACACTGGAGAAAGGCCTTGTGAACATAGCGTTTTGGTGACCATTTAGCTCTGTCTTATAAGCTCATTTAGCACACAAGAGATTACATGCTGGCAAGAGGTCTTAAGACTTCAGGGAATGTATTGTCTCCTTGTTCAATACAGCATGACTCAAAAAAGAGAAAAGCTTTGAGAATAGCCTTTGTGAGGGAGCTAAACACCAGAAGTTGAACTTTGTACATCTGGGTATCTACAATGGGGGAATCGCCTATAAGTGCCAGGTATGTGGGAAGCGTTCAGGAGCTATGTTGCATTTTCTAACCTGCCCAGGCCCCTTACCTGAGTTATGTCATTGCCAGTGTCTGCTGCAGAAACCATTCTACTTCTGCTAGCAGTCAGGTAGTGTGTGACAATCACCCCAGTATGCTCAGAGCAAAGACCTCTCTGCTCTCTTTTATTCCTTGAGGGAATTATGAGTGGTCTGAACACACTAGGAGGTCCTCATTCCCTCTGCCCTGATGGTTTCAGTGTGGACATGACCAAGCTCCTGGTAAAAATGCATGAGCTGAGATTTGCTGCAAGTTTCCAAAGATTTCCTTTCTTCATGGACAATATTGGCTCTCTATGTGATAGCTGAGATAGATTTCTCCAGCCTCCAAATCACCAAGCTTTGGAACTTCCTAACCTAACTAATCTGATTTGTGCAATGACTTGTGCAATGACTTTTACAATGACTTTTACCTTATTGATTAAGCCTTTCCTCTTCTATATTCACTGTGTGGGATTGATTGAGAAAAGAATTTGGCTTTGCCAGCATGAAGGGAGGAACATCTTTTATGGGGGCTCCGAACTTTGTGTGCTTTAGAGAAAACAGCTCACAGTCTAATTTGACCTAGTTGGCAATGCTGCCCAAGCTCCTTTAGGAAAAACTATAGTGCTTTGTGGAGCTAATCTTGTTACATGGCTACCTCTTAAGAGCCCTAAGTTCACCCCAGTAAAGAGATAGTTCTTATGACAACCTACAGTACATCTGGGGACAACATGAGTTTAGTCCCTTTTCGCCAGGGGATGGTTAACATCCTCCAACACTATTGAAGTGTAGCTGTCTCCTAAGACCTACCCAGAAGTCATGGTTCCTGAAGTCCAAAATCTGGTAGGCAGATAAGACCTATAGGGACTAGGGGGTAACCATAGTTGATACATTTCTTGTTGTGCTATGTAGAATGTTGTCATCTTTCCTGACATTCAAACTTATAAAGGTTAAAGATATAAATTCTGTTTTTCTACCTTTTAACATTTTAAGCCTTAATGCTTAGTAAGGATGACTCTGGTAAATATTGTTTCAGTTAGAAATCCTGAAATATGTTTGATTATGTCTTATTTAGATAAAACGTCTTTCCAAAAATAAAACTAAGCTGGGTGCGGTGGCACATGCCTGTAGTCTCAGCTACTGGGGAGGCTGAGGTGGGAGCCCAGGAGTTCCAGGCCAGCCTGGGCCTCATAATGAGACCCACGTCTCTAAAAACAAAATAGTTTTTTGTTTAGTTAAAAAAATTCCAAATGTTTTAAAAATCTAAAATTTAAAAAATTCAAATCATAAAATAAAATAAATGTAAAATTTAAAAAAAAATTAAAAACTAAAAAAATAAAATTAATAAGTAAGAACCTTCATACTGATACAGTTTGAGACATTTTGCAGTCCAGGGATGGGTATTGTGTGACCCATCTAGAGGTCAGGTGGATGTGGCCTTCATTGCTCTCCAGTTTCTAAACTGAGGCAGAGATGACCCTCCCATTATATAGGAAATGGGAGATAGTTGAGTTAATATAGGGTTGGTTGATTTTCCAAGAGAAATGGAAGATTCAGATTTTTATGGGTAGCCATAACAGCTTTATTGGTGTGTAACTGGAATATAAGAAACTTCACACATTTAAATTGTAAAGTTTGATAAATTTTGACACACACACACATATATATATATATATATATATATATATATACCTATGATACCATTGTCACAATTAAGGTAATGACCATATCACCCCCAAAAGTTTTCTTATGCCTTTAATAATCTCTTTGTTTTGTCCCTCCTTGATCTCTCATCTGCATACAACCACTGATTTGTTTTTTATCACCACACATTAGTTTGCATTTTCTAGAATTTTATACAAATGTAATCATACAGTGAGTGCTTATTTTTTGTCTACCATCTTTCAGTAAGCATCCTTTTTTAGAGTTTAATCAATGTTAAGAATATCAGTAGATTATTTCTTTTTATTGCTGAGTAATATTTCACTGAGTGGATATACTACAATTGTTTATCCATAAGTTTTGATGGACTTTTGGGTTGTCTTCAGGTTTCGGCTATTAAAAATAAAGCTGCTTTTGAAAAAAATAAAAAGGAACATTGAATGACCTCTCAGAGACAGCTGTCTTGCAAAAGAAAGACAGCTCCTCAAGACCAGACTCCACCATTCATATTGCCTCCACGTTGCCCTTAAGAGTCAGGTCCTAGTATTATTCAGGGGAGAATTTCAAGATCTGGGAAGGAGCTAGCACTTTTATCCAATGTAGTTGCAAGTTCTTACTAATCGTATAGGTAAGAAATCAGAACATATTGTGGGAATGGATTTGAAGTTTGCTGGACCAAGGAGAATAGAACGTAAGGTTAAACATCAGGTAAAATTTATCAGCATAGGTACACTTACTTGAGCTTTGGCATTTACCCTGGATTGAATGGTTGCCTACATAAAAGAATTCAAATACCCCAGAATTTCCCTTGGACTTTTTTTTCTATATCTCAGAGTGATGACTCCTGCACATATATTTCCAAGTTTTCTTCTCCTCTGGCTTCCATATAGGTTCAGCCAGACGGAGGCACCTAAGGGAGACTGGAGGGCATGAAGTAGAGGGAATCCAGGTTTCTTCTTCTTCCTCTATGCTTCGGCTGGCTTTTCTAGCAAAGTTGGCATCTCCTTTGCTCCAGTAGCCCTTCCAGACAATTGTTCTTGTGGTTCCAACATTTACCAAGTGACCTTGGGCTCTGGAGGCCAGTAAAACCACCCTAGTACCTCTAGCTTAGGAGTGGTAACTGCTTTCTGCTGATATTAATCTGTGTTGCCCAAACTGTTACCATCAAGTGAAGAGCCAATTCTCTTAAATTCCATCTGTTTAAATGTTTCAAGAATTTTTTTAGTTTCTTTTTTTTTTTCTGGTTGTAGTCTAACTGATACATAACTATACTGAGAGGATGGGAGAAAGAGGGTAAGTGTGTGAGTAAGCAATGAGAGTGAAATAGTCCTTAATCATGGTCTCTGCAGAAAACATCTTATTCAAAGTAGTTGAAGAGAATTTAATGAAGAGGCTATTTTTAGGGTTGAGGGCAGAACTGAGGAATGCATTAAAAATGGAGATGCACCCAGGAACTAACAATAGTGGGAAGTTTTTCCTATCCCTTAAAAGGAGGCAAAGGGTGGAGCCGTGTTATTAAAACTAGAAAGACCTCAAACTGTGGGAAAGAATCACTGAACAAGAGATGGGGCCGTAGGTAGGGGAACACAATGACCGTTAAACTGTAATCTGACAGGGAAGGATCATCAGGGAGCAGGAATAAATACCTGACCTCTCTCTGCTTCTGCCCTTTGATTTCCTACCAATACCTGTCATTGCCAAAGTGAAATTAAAAGCCAAAGTTCAAGGGAAACCTGGTGATACAGTCCATAGAAGTCATCCTCCCAGGGCGTAGAAGGGGGAGCTAAAGCTAAAAGCTTTAAACCCACAGTTTAAATATACTTTAAGGCCCATGGTTACTTAACCAAAATTTAAATCATCCTGAACTTCCTGAAGCACTATCCTTAATCTTAAATCCCAAACAGCTTTACATCCTCATCAGCATGATTCAGTGAAATGAAGCTAATCAGCTATAGAGAAATCAGCTTAATCAGCTTTGTTTGCCCTAAAAAGAATGTTAACATATAACAGCCAATCATGAAAAAGGCCAAAATACTTCATCCTTTATGTTTTATAAACTGTGCTGTGAAGTGGGCTTCTTACTGCTCTTGGTTTGAGGAGTCCTGGTTTGCAAACTGTCCTTTTGTATGCACAATAAACTTTAAAATTTTTTTAAAATTTGGTCTGATTTTATTTTTGACAGAGTTGAAAATGATTACTTCAGAGGAGTGAAACTCGGGGGTAGGAGTGAAGCGTTTTTGTAATAAGTCATAATGAGCTATTGGAATATATATGTGTGCAATGTATTATATATAATGTAATATAATATAATTAAAAATATGTTCTTAGAACAAAGAAAAGTGAAAACTCTTTGGTGTAAGTATATAGGAAGTATTTGAGGGTCAAAGACTATTTGAGTATATTTTTGTGCCTATGTGAGTGTGTTTACAGACTGAAGAGAAGAAATAGGAAGCTGGAGAAATGGGGAACATTTTTGAAAGATGAGAGATGAAACTCAAGGATACAGGAGAAAATGACATCAAGAGCACAAGTAGAGGGCTAACACTTTTTCCTCCAAGAGTAGCTGAAAGGAGGTAAAAATTAATATTAATGCAAGCTATGGGTAATTGGAAGCCAATCGTTGAGAAAAATCATATCTTCTGAGCATGACCACTTATTGATAAAACAGATGTTATATTCATCAGCTGAGAGTGGAGAGAAATGGGTAGAATGAGATGTAAGGACAGCAAATAAATTGTCCACTAGCTGACAGCAATGAGAAATAATGTAGTCCAAAAAGAAACAAAAATACTCCTGGTTCTACTCTGGTTGCAAATGCATTCGAGAATATGAATTTATCCTGTCCATAGGGTTACGCTATTTTTCTGCAACCAGGTTTAATAAGCAATATAGGAGTGGTAAAAGAAAAGTATTGTATTGTTTATAGAGATATGATTCTGCCAGTTTGGTATGGTAAAAAGACAAGAGTTTAAAGTTGTTGAGAAAATTATTTGCATATAGTGTAGGTAATCAACAGAGGTAGCTAAGAGGAGAGAGAAAGGAAATGAGCAGGCTTATATCTCGGAAGAAAGCAGAGCAATCAGTAGCTGGGGTTTCTATATGGTTGAAGATAATTGCACTGGTCTGAGTGTATAAGAAGGTAAGATATTGCATTGAAATGATGGGGAATTTGAATTTAAGAAACAGAGCAGTCATGAGCACTGACAAATCTTGAATATCAATTTCAATAGAAAGAATGGCTGAATTTAAGAAAGACACGGGAGTACAAAGGCAGGGTGCCTGACATATCAACCAATGGCATACTGAACCCAGCTAAGATTATGGTCAAGGAAGCTGAAACATCAGAGAATAAATTAGGACAACTAGGAGACTGATCAGTTACAATAAGAAGTTGATCGTCCTTTAGCCCAATGTCATGGTCCTCAAAGAAAGGATCTTTATAACTGACACAGTTTGGAGATAGAATGCGCACATCATTTGTCTTTCAAAATGGAAAACTTTTCACAATGTTTTCATTTCCTGTGGCTGCTGTAACAAATTACCAAACTTGGTTTGCTTAAAATAACATAAATTTGTTCTCTCACAGTTCTGGAGGCCAGAAGTCCCACATCAGTTTCACTGTGCTGAAACCAAGGTGTCAGTTGGGCCATGCTCCCTCCAGAGTACCTAAAAGAGACTCTATTCCTTGCATCTTCCCAGTTTCTGATAGCTGCCAACATTCCTTGTCATGTGGCTGCATAACTCCAATCTCTGCCTCCATGATCACATCACTTTCTCCTCCTTTGTGTCTGTCAAATTTTTTTTCTGCCTCTGTATTGAGGATACATGAGATTAAGGATACTAAGTAATAGGGATTACTCAGATAATCAGGATTATCCTTCCCATCTCAAAATGGTTCACCTAATCACATCTGCAAAGACTTTGGTCCCCGTCCATGTAAGTTAACGTTCACAAGTTCCAAGGATTAATATGTGGATAACTTTTTTTTTCAGTCTATCACAGGTAGCAAAAAGGAGCATTGTGAGTAATTATATAACAGCAACAGGTGCAAACCAGGACTGCCCCAGGCAAAATGGACTATATGGTCACCTTATTTGGAGGCAGACTTGGGAGCTTGAGATTTCTGAAATGTTCTTTCATAAGTAACCATGAGACCAGAAGACCAGAAGTGTGGACAATGTTCACTGTCCATTGAAGGAGGCAGGTTACAGAGGAAGCAATTATCCTTGAGATAGAGTCAGGAAACTGCTGGTGCACACGATACCTCTGTGCGCATCCTGATGGATACAGCCCAGCATCAGGGTATAGGGATTTGGCAACTGTATGGTGAGCAGTTTTAACAACCATATGCAACAGCCTTGGATAGATACCAGTTCTATGGAAGATAAGGTACAGAAATTGTAAAGAAGTTTGGAATTCAAAGAGATTAAATTAAAATCACTGATAGATGCAGATACAGAAAGTGCACTGGAAATAGCTGATTTTGAAATTCTTAATTGACATTTGTTATAAAGTTTAGGCACCATAGAATTTTCTTCATGACCAATGGATACTAAGACTTCTAATGCAATCTTTTCTCAGTGTTCCTGCTAGCTGCTTCTTCCTCCCTTGTCTCAGTTTCTTAACTGTCCATAGGGGATCACAACTTGGTATCAGCTATTATCTCTTCCTGAGAGGAAACATTAACATCTTACTTTTTTTTTTTTTTTTTTTTTTTTGAGACGGAGTTTCGCTCTTGTTGCCCAGGCTGGAGTGCAATGGTGCAATCTTGGCTCACCACAACCTCCGCCTCCCGGATTCAAGCGATTTTCCTGCCTCAGCCTCCTGAGTAGCTGGGATTACAGGCATGTGCCACCACGCCCGACTAATTTTTTGTATTTTTAGTAGAGATGGGGTTTTTCAATGTCGATCAGGCTGGTCTCAAACTTCCAACCTCAGGTGATTTACCTGCCTCAGCCTCCCAGAGTGCTGGGATTACAGGCGTGGGCCACTGTACCTAGCCAACATCTTACTTTTTTTAAGATTGTCTAAACACAAACCCATTAGATAATTTCAAATACTTTTTTCAACTTTGTGCAGGGCAGAAGCAATTTGAATACAAATTTCCTAAATTGGAAAACATAAATTGAAATAAGAAAGTTAAACATAAGCCAAACATATCCTTCTATTTTTTCCTTTGTAAATTTTGCATAAACTACTCCCTAAGGTTCAGCCAAAAATTTCTGAGAAGGATCAGTAATTTGTTTCCTTAATTAAAATGAAATGCCCTCTTTAAACAAAATAATTTATTCAGCTCTTCTATTCAAAGGAGCATATTTAGTTAAAGAATGATAAGGAGTGATGGCATTATTTTGGATAAAAATCAAACACAACTCTTAGAGATTCTACTTCAAGAATAATATATAAACTTTATTACTCTGTTGATACATAGCTATGACAATATATAAGCATTGTTTAGAGCTGATAACACTATTTTGTCAGTTCCAGAATGTATAAACTCTATCATGTAGTTTTCTGGTTTAGTGCACACATAAATAAAAAGCAAATCAAAGACAAACTCATTTTTCTCATATGAAAATAAAAAAGAATGAAGAAATAGAGGTAACTAGATGTTTGCTCAAGTCTGCAGCAAAGGACTGCACTACATTGAAAACATTTTTATTCGATTTTTAAACCTGTTGATTGGCAGGTTATTTTTAGCATTGTTTCCCTTAGAGATACACCAGGTATGCACACACATAATCCTATTCGTTTCTCATATGCAAAACCACTTAAACTCGATTAAAAACAAGCAGCTTATGATCTTATGACATTTGGAAACAGCATGTGGAAAAAAATCACAGTGTGGATTTGGCAGTAAAATAAAATGACAGAAGTTGATTCTCTCGTCTAGTCTTCTTCAGCTTGAGAGAGATCTAAATTAAGAAGGTGATAAAGAAGGTAAAATGCGCCAACAATCAACACAGTATCACAGTCCATTTTGTGTTCTTCTAACATAATATGGCAGACTGGGTAATTTATTTTAAAAAGAAATGCATTTCTTACAGTTCTGGCAGCTGGGAAGTCCAAGGTCAAGGGGCCCACATCAGTGAGGGCCTTTGTGTTCAACATCCCATGGTGGAAGGCAGACTTGCAAGAGAGCATGTAAGACAGAGGGAGAAAGGGAGCCAAAGTTTTTCATCAGGAGCCTGCTCCTATGATAACTAACCCACTCTCTTGATAATGGCTTTAATCCACTCATTAGGGCAGAGCCCTCATGACCTAATCACCTCTTAAAGGTCCCACTTCTCAACACTGATTACAATGGCAATTAAATTTCAGCATGAGTTTTTGAGAGGACATTCAAACCATAACACACAACCACCTATTTCAAAAGCATTTCTTAATGTGCCAGTAATTCATTTACTTATCTATTCTTCTAGCATTTTTCAATACTTGTAAATGTGAAAGTTTGCCTGTGTGACAGGTTATTGACAATAAAACCAATCTCTTTTAATTTAGAAAAAAATCAAGTATACTCAAAGCATCCTGTACTTAAAACTTTGCATTTTTAAAGGTAGCAGGCCATTATAAGAAGTGAAATTCTACCTCCATGATAATGGAGCTAGAAGCCTCCAGTGCAACAGTGCTAATAATAAGATGTTGAAAGCAATTTTAACCCACAAAGTCAAGCAATGACCTGTAGGATTGATTTTACTTCACTGAGGGTGTATTAATGTGTTATTTCTTTGGTTCTCAGAAATAACGGATTTATCTCACTATAAAAATAATACAGTAATTCAATTCTGGTTTTAAATTATTAAAATATTCTCTATCTATATCATGAAATATTATTAGAATTAGATACTTGGGGATTACTTTAATGTGTCAAGTTAATTTGTGTAACTCCTAACAGCATAGGTTCTATTGGCCAAATGCATTATTTTAACCTATTACTACACAGGAATGTTTTTGTGATGATAGGGCACTTGTTTAAATTCTACTTTCTAAGATAACATTAGTGTATTATTTAACCGTCTTAGAATAAGAACAGAAGTTGATTATGTATTTCCTGCTGTTCAGGGAAGATAAGAAACAGTTTCTGTATTCACGAATGCTAACTGCAAATGAGAAAAAAAATTATGGTAGGACACAAGTTTATATCTTTAGGGAGTAGATATAATCCACCAGGTTCTTAAGGAAACACTGCTTCCTCACTTAAGTTATTATCTAAAATGGTGGAAGAAAGGTGGCTTCATTCAAACTGAATAATTATAATGAGAAAATCAAAGTAACCAGATTTATGGCCTGCTGGGGGTTATGGTTTTGAAAATACCTATTTTACCACCATCTCTCCTTCTCCATCACCCACTCCCTTATTCTCAAACCTTCCGATTCCCTAAAAATTTCCACAAGATTGTCGTTTCTGTTTTATCTTATACATTTTGAAATACTGGTATGTGGTATTCTAATATGTAATTAAGCGGCTTAATGTATTAAATAATTTATTTAGTATCATGCCTCTTCTAAAATTAATTGGTTGCCTATGCCAAATAAATTTTGTAAGTTTGAAGTTTCCACAAGATTGTCATTTCTGTTTTATCATATAAATTTTGAAATTTTATAGAGTAGGATTATTATCACGTATTTTCCATAGTTGCTGCTATCTAGTATGTAGTATTCTAATATGTAATTAAGGGGCTTTATGCATTAAATAATTTATTAATATCATGCCTCTTCTAAAGTTAATTGGTTGCCTATGCCAAATAAATTTTGCAAGTTTGAAGTTCCAGGCCAAAAGGGACTGGAGTGAAGTGAATTACTCAACCTACTATATATGGGAACTGTAATTGTTATTGATTTCTAAATGGCAGCTATAATGACTATTCCGAGCTTGTCTTCTTGAAATGGTAGAGGAAATATTCAGAACAAATGTCTAATTCCTCTTTATCAATAAAATATAGGCCTGGAACTTTAGGGTTATACCTGGAGGAGTGGGGATGGACTACACAACAATAAAAACTTTAAGAAAATTTTGCACCTAGATTTATATTTAATATAATTGTTTTATCAAATCAATTCATTTTATATATAAGTACAAATGTATATATTTGTATATTCAATATGTACTTATATACAAATACAAACATATATGTGTGCATATTGTTCAAAACCTATATATGTGTATTGTTCTCCCAGTGTAGGTTTTGTGAAGCTCTTCCTGGTTAGCCATCAGGAAATAAAACTCCAACTGAACTAGATTGAAAAATACAATCCTCTGTACTCTGTAGAGTCCATCTCTTTAGCAAAGCATGGAAGATAATTGACATTCTGAAAAAAAAAATGGACTTTTAATAATATCATTCAATATAAGTGTTAATGTAGTAACAACTGGACAGAAGAAACTACTAAAACCTACACAGCCTTTTTATTGCATTGCAAAATAAAAAGAGAGGACTTATGTTTGCCACTTGATATATTCTCTTCTTTTCTATGGTATTGAAATGTAATAGAATAGCTTTTGTTGGGCTATTTTCCACCTGTAATAGAATCTTTGATTTATAAAGGTGCTGACTCATGCATTAGCCTTGTTTCTCAGTATATACATAGGAGTTATTTCAACCAGAACTGAAGGACTACAGCCATAATAGAATGCAGCAGCTGTTTAACATCACACAATAAAACCATGCATAAAAAAGAGCAGTAAGGATCACACTTTATTGATTTAATTTCAGAACATTTACACATTATAATGGCAATCATACCAAGACATTTTCATTTCAAGGGACTCCACTGGTCCAAGTTTATTGAGATTCTATCCTCAATGGAATTTAAGGATCATACAATTTTGGAATTAGAAATTCTTTGGAGAATCTATTTTCCTTCCCCTTATATTAAGAAACCAAGGCCCAAAGAAGTTAAATGGTTTGATCGAGATCACATGGCTAGTAAGTAGCAGACCCTGACAAAAGTCCAATTCTCATCCTCTTGATCTTTGTACATTGCACAATTATTAAAGAGAAAAATATCATGTAATTCAATTCTTCCTATGTTCTATAGAAAATCTGGTATTCTTTTTTTTTTTTTTTTTTGAGACGGAGTCTCGCTCTGTTGCCCAGGCTGGAGTGCAGTGATGCCATCTCGGCTCACGGCAAGCTCCGCCTTCTGGGTTCACGCCATTCTCCTGCTTCAGCCTCCCAAGTTGCTGGGACTACAGGCGCCCGCCACCACGCTCAGCTAATTTTTTTTTGCATTTTTAGAAGAGACGGTGTTTCACTGTGTTAGCCAGGATGGTCTCGATCTCCTGACCTTGTGATCCGCCCACCTCGGCCTCCCAAAGTGCTGGGATTACAGGCGTGAGCCACTGCACCCGGCCGAAAATCCGGTATTTTAAAATACATGAGGAACAAGTTATTCTTAGCAATGATGCGGCATGAAATAAAATAGATGGAAATCAATGGTATTTGTTATGCTGAAAATTCTTATAGATTTTCTAGTTTTGAATATTTGATTACATCAAGAATTTCAATATAGTGAGAGTGGATTCAGAGGCATAGGGAACATTTCTGCTGAGTAGGAATTCTTTAAGTAATGTTCTCTATTTCCTGGGCCCTTATTTTTCTAGGATTCTAATCTCTCACCATCTTAGCTAGGCTCATCAGCATCCTAAAACCTGATGGAGAATAAGAAGGAAGGATTTTTAAGAAGATAAAAAGAGGATGAGGAAAATTGTAGCAGAATAAAACCATTAGCCAAGTATTTGTATTTTCCAAAGCAATCTATAATCACTGGAAAAACAGTTAGTAACTACAACCAAGTAAAAAGAGTGGATTTTATTATACCTAAATGAGTTTTTCAGTTAGAGGCCATCTATGCTCAGCTTTGACATCAACACTAGAGTTACCAATCACATACCATTTTTTAGCTGCAATAGATGAAAAGTCTTTGTTGCTTGGATCCCAAGCTAGTGCCACCATAAGGACGTGGCAAGGCAAAAAAAAAAAAAAAAAAAAAAAAAAAAAAAAATCCCGTAACACAAAGAGGAAGGTAAATGACAGAGAATACTTAGCAACAAATAATTAAAAAAAAAAAAATCTTATCCCAAAACTCAACCCTTGAAGTCTGATGTGATTGGTGGTTGACTGAACTAAGGGACTGTAAAAGCTACCTAGAAGCCAATTAAAAAGTAGTTTCCAGAAAGTGAAAGAAGAGAAAAAAGCTGTATCAGGAAAAGTGGGAAAGGACTCCAACCATTGAATGGCATTTTAAATATAGAAAACACTTTTAGTTGAATGTGCCCATACAAAATATAAATGTTCATTATTAAAGCATTGTTTATAATAACTTGAAAACAACATGAACATGCATCAGTGAATGAGTGACTAAATTAATGAATACGTGACTAAATGAATAAGCAACTATGTTAATAATTAATAAATCTACTACTCTGAAATACCACGCTTATATTGAATGTGGTATATCCAGGTGTACTGACTTGAGAAGGGATGTCCTTAACATGGAATTAAATTTTTAAAATATCAAATTACTCAATTTTTTATATATTTTGTCATTCTACTTTTTTAAATCTTTAAACTTTTTTATATTTTAATTATAAATTGACAAATTATAGTTGTATATATTTATGAGATACAAAATGATGCTGTGATTTATGAATAATACATTGTGGAATAATTTAAGTAACATATCTATCTTCAAATACTTAACTTTTTGTGGTGAGAAATTTTGAAATTTACTCAGTGATTCTGAAATAAACAACACATTATTAGTAGTATATTAACCATGCTGTGCAATATATCTCAAAGTAAAGAAAATAAATTTATTCTTCCATTCTCATTGAGGTTTTCTATCCTTTGCCTATCATATCTCCGTTTCTCCCTCTTTCCAGCCTCTGTAACCATCGTTCAATTCTCTGCTTCTTTGAGATTGTTTCACAGTCCACATAGTAAGAACATGTGGTATTTGTTTTTCAGTGCCTGGCTTATTTCACTTAGCATAATGTCCTCCAGGTTCATGCATGTTGCTGCAAATGACAGTATTTGCTTCTATTTTAAAGTTGAATAGTATTCCATCATGTATATATACCACATATTATTTATCCATTCATTAGTTGATGGAAACTAAGTTGATTCTACAAGTTGGTTATTGTGAATAGTGCCACAATGAACGTGGAAATGCAGACATCTATTTGACATATCAATTTCAAATCTTTTGGGTCAATACCCAAAAGTGGGATTACTGGATCATATGGTAATTCTATTTTTAGTCTTTTGAGGAACCTCCATACAGTTTTCCATAATGACTGTACTAATTTACACTCCCACCAATGGTGTGCAAGGGTTCCCATTTCTCCACATGTCATTCTAATTTAGTAAAACTGCTTTTAATCCTCAACCATATAAGGGTATATTTGATTTTAAGCATGTGCATAAAAAAGAAAAAGGGGTGAAAGAAATCACGCTAAATTCCAAACAACAATTACATTACAGGATTGGAATTAGAGTCTAAGGGAAGGAAAGACTACAGAGTTCATCTTAGACTTCCTGATAGTATCGCTGTAATGAGCGTGAATAATTTATTCAATTAAATTATTGGATTTTTAAAAACTCAGTTGCAAAAGAATAAGTTTCTAGAAACACACACTGTTTCCTTATAAGTACCCCAATACAACACATGGTAGCTCTTATATAAACTATTAAAATCTAAATACTTAACCAAGATATGTAGATAGACATATAGCCAAGAATAAAGAACACTGAATTGGAAATCAGTAGTGTTCTTTAGAAGTCAACCGTCTTAGACTTTGGTTCATTCTCAATCCTTCACAACTAAGGTTTTAAGGAAGCTTTAAACAAGATCTCCTTCATGAGGTCTCTGTAAAGAAACAGAACAAGGATTGAGCAAAGAGAGTTATGCATCCCTTTGGAGATATCTTTGTACCTAAAGCCAAAATATTTGAAAACACCATGATAAAATGCAAACTTGTATAATATTATTGCACAGTGAGGTCCTTAGGATATCTGTGTAAGAGAAAATCAGTATGAGCTGGCCTGACTGAAGTAAGTTATCATTGAATAAGGAGACTAAAGCAGGCTTTGAAGGATAAACCCCCAGACTTCCACTGAAAAATCTAAAAAACTGATTTAATATTGTCAAATTCAATGGAAATCTTCCTGGACTTTGATGCTTTATTTGGCACCAATCATCACATTTCTTTGGTTAAACTATCAATTACCTTCAATGTCATGTTATCATCCTCTTTTTCCCTGTTTCTAATCCTAACTCTGTCTGTTCCTTTTTGAAGTTTATAATTAACTTGTTTTTCTATCTCTGTCTTTCACATTCCAAGGCCTCTACCCAAATCATTGCTCTGTTTTATCTACGTGCTGTGCCTGAGTAATTTTATTCATCTCTTTCTTCCTTTTAACTACCATCTAATTGCCAATGGCCCTTGGTTCTAATCTCACCCCAGAGTTTTAGATTTATATATTCAATTATTTGTTTCATACATCCACTTGGATGTTCCATTAAAAAACTCACACTCAGCATGTTATTTTTCTTCTTCACTATACATCCCTAACACCTGCACCTCTTCCTGTATTCTATTTTTCTATTAATGGTTGATATGGTTTGGCTTTGTGTCCTCACCCAAATCTCATGTTGAAATGTAATCACCAGTGTTGGGGGAGTGAACTGATGGGAGGTGACTGGATCATGGGGGTGGTTTCTAATGGTTTAGCAACATCCCCCTAGTGTTGTCTTGTGATAAAGTTCTCACGAGATCTGGTTGTTTTAAAGCATGTAGCACTTCCTCCATCACTCTCTTTCTCCTTCTCCAGCCATGGGAAGAAATGCCTTGCTTCTCCCTTGCCTTCTGCCATGATTGTAAGTTTCCTGAGGCCTCCCCAACCATGTTTCCTGTACCTCCTGCAGAACTGCGAGTCAATTAAACTTCTCTTCTTCATAACTTACCCATTCTCGGGTACTTCTTTATAGCTGTGTGAGAACGGACTAATACAATGGTTCTACCTTTTATAAAGTTATCCAGGCCAGAGATAGGTCCTTCCTAGATTCCACTTTCCTCCACACTTCCATAAATCTTCAAAATATATTCCCAAATCATTTATTTCTCTCTTATTCCATGAAAACGCTCTAAGGACCACTGTAAGGTGAACATGTTAGGGTTTAATAATGGTAAGACTGCCTCAGGTTAGTATTAAAATTTAAAGACTGAAATTATCTATGGTGGTGGTTCTTAACTGATGGTGATTTAATCTCCACCCCAGGGAGGATGTATGACAATGTCTGCAGACATTTTTTATTGTCACAACTTGAGGAGGGGGTGCTACCAGCATCCAGTGGCTATACCAGTGCCACTACAAAACACCCTACAATTCATAGGCCAACTCCCACAGCAAAGAATATTCAGCCAAAATATCAACAGTTTCCAGCCTGAGAAAGCCTGATCAATGATTTTGCATTCTAATTGGATGTCTCTTGAGAAGTATTTACAGATTGAATTTTAGAACAGCATGATAAACACTCTCCAAGAACATACCCCAATATTATATTTACATGGATAATATTTGAGTCAATTTATTCTGGATCCATATTAGCAGTATTGTAGTGGACATATCTTAAGGCGACCCCCAATGAGTCATGCCTTTGTATAATCCCCTCCTCTTGAGGTCAGCTGGAACCTGTGACTTGCTTCTAGCCAATAAAATATGGCAAAGGTAATGGAGTACTCACTTCCCTGATTATGTCACAATTTGTAAGACTTTCTCTTAACAGATCTGAGCAAGAGAGAGCCTCCTGCTGGCCTTGAAGAAGTAAGTTGCTATGTCATGATAGGACCATTTAGCAAGAACTGTGGGGACTTCTAAGAGCTGAGAGTGACCACCTACTCCCAGGCCAATAGCCTGCAGGAAAGCAAGAACCTCAGTCCTACAATCACAAGGGACCGCAAAGAAAGAAACCAACAACCACATAAGTTTGGAAGATTACACCTAGCTCTAGATGAGACTATAGGCAGCTAATGCCTTGATTACAGCTTTGTAAGACTCTGAGCAGAAAACCCAGTTCAACTGGACCTGAACTCTTGACCCACAAAAACTGTGAGGTAATAAATGTAGATTGTTTTCAGCCATTAAGTTCGTGGTAATTTATTATGAAGCAGTGGATAACTAATACAAATACAATGGTGGAAAATGAAAGAAAGAAACGGGGGAAAAAGTAAGAAAGAAACATAGGAAGAATGAATATAAACACTTTAAATATGGTATGACAACTTATAAGTTTATTTTACATTTTCTTGTTTTCTCTTTCAGCCATTGATTTATTTCAAGCCCTTATCTTTCTTGTATTTAGGGAGCTAGATTAACATAATAAATTAATTATATGTGATATATGTATGTATATATATACCTTAAGATTCTACCAATGTTTGTTTGGACGTTAAAACAATGAAATCAGACTTCATCAGCAATGAAATAATTGTGGTGAAGAAAACTTTGGCTGAAGCTCTATAATTAAATGGAATGTCACGTACAAAAACCAACTCAAGATAGATTAAAGACTTAAATATAAAACCAAAAACTATAAAAACCTTGGAAGACAACCTAGGCAATACCATTCTGGACACAGGAACCAGCAAAGACTTCATGACAAACATGCAATTGCAACAAAAGCAAAAATTGACAAATATGATACATTTAAACTTAAGAGCTCCTGCACAGCAAAAGAAATTATCAACAGAGCGAACAGAAAACCTACAGAATGGGAGAAAATATTTGCAAACTATGCATCTGACAAGGGTCTAATATCCAGCATCCATAAGGAACAAAAAAATTTACAAGAAAAAAACAACCCCATTAAAAAGTGGGCAGAGGACATAAACAGACATTTTCCAAAAGAAGGCACACATGTGGCCAACAAGCATATAAAAAATGTTCAACATCACTAATCATTAGAGAAATGCAAATGAAAAACACAATGAGATATCACATCTCATACCAGTTATAATGGCTATTATTAAAAAGTCAAAAAGTAATAGATGCTTGTGAGGTTTCAGAGAAAAGGGAAGGCTTTTACACTGTTGGTGGGAGTGTAGATTAGTTCAATCTTTATAGAAAGCAGTGTAGTGATTCCTCAAAGAGTTAAAAACAGAACTAACATTTGACCTAGCAATCCCATTACTTGATATATACCAAAAGGTATATAAATCATTCTACCATAAAGACACATATACAGATATGTTCATTGCTGCACTATTCACAACAGCAAACACATGGAATTAACCTCGATGCCCATTAATGGTAGATTATATAAAGAAAATGTGGTACATATACACCGTGGAATACTATGCAACCATAAAAAGCAATGAGATGCTGTTCTTTGCAGGAACACGGATGGAGCTCGAGGCCATTATCCTTAGCAAACTAATGCAGGAACAGATAAACAAATCTACTTGTTCTCACTTATGAGTAGTAGCTAAATGATGACAACACATGGACACGAAGAGGGGAACAAAAAACACTGGGGCCTGTTTGAAGATGGAGGGTGGGAGGAGGGAGAGAAGCAGAAAAAAATCACTATTGGATACTAGGTTTAGTACCTGGGTCATGAAATAATCTGTACAAGTCCCCGTGACACAGGTTTACCTGTATAAAAAACCTGCACATGTACTCCTGAACTTAAAATAAAATTTTAAATGAAAGATTGAGTGTGATGACATGTATACAGTAAGAACAGTCTATCAGTTTCTTTGTTATTAGCTTCATTTGGTAATTTAGATTTGATAGCCATTTTTAGTAATTACTTTCATTACACATTATTAAATTTCAAATGGAGATGGTGGCTCTCCAGTACAAGATAATTTACAAAAAAAACGTAGTCAAATTTGCCGATCACTTTTCAGAGGATAGGAAATTTCCTATATAACAACTGCAGAGGAAACACAGAGAGTACAGAACTAACTTGTGATTATCTTAGCACTTTCTAATAGTCATGTCCATGAAAGTTCCTCAGTTATGTTAAATATTAAGAGATATTCTCAAATCTAACATACTTTCAAATTTTAGACATCATAAACTTTTATTGTATCCCACAGATATTGACCCTTTGAAGCAGATGTCACCCATGAGCCAAATACAGCTCACCACTTGTTTTTGTATAGTTTGCAAGCAAACAAAAGCTTTTACATTTTTAAATGATTGAACAAAATAAAAGGAATAATATGACATTAAAATTATGTGACATTCAAATGTCAGCGCTGATAAATGCAGTGCTATTGTAACACAGCTACACACATTCATTTACATATTGTTTAGGGCTGTTTTTGTATAACAATAGAAATGAGTAGTCATTGGCACAGAGATTGGATGTGGCCTAGAAAACTGAAAACACATGCTATCTGTTCCTTTTTAGAAAAAATTGGCTGACCCTTTCCCTAGAATATGTTGTGTTTTGAAAAACACCTCTAAAAATAAACAATGCATGCACGTATTAAATTAAATTATTTGTAATGTATGTGGTGTGTATGTATGTGTGCGTGTGTATCCATGGTCCTATTTTTTCTTCAATATATCTATTTAATATATGATTTATTCGGTTCCGATTAAACATCATGCTCCATAAATACAGGGTACGGTTCTTTGACAGCTTCGTTCATAAGCATTCTAGGGTACAGGCTACAAGTTTGGGTTCTATTATTGTTTTCTTTTTTCCCTTTCTTCATTGATGGTTCATGCCTCGTCCTGAGTGCACAAAGCCTCCAAGACATTCCTGCAATCCGTAGCCCTGCATGCACTGTCCAAGAGTTCTTCATACCATCTGTGAGATTTCTTTACAAAGGCCCTGCAGGAGTGAGGAGTTGTAAATTATTGTTTGGCATTTTCAAAGTGTTAACAAAAGGGATGGAAGTTCTATTAACAATGCATGAGGAGGAGAGGTCAAACCCCACAGTCCCTGTCTGGAGCTTTCGAAAGCATGGTGTTTCTATAAAATAGAACCAGGCCCAAAAGGAAGATAAATATGCCAGTGGTAAAGGTTAGAAAACTCCAATAAAATTACTGTAAGAAACATGCAAAAATTATGGCTGCCTTTTACATGTGAAAAGGGAAGGATGGAAAATCATAGAAGGGAGATGAATTAAGGTATTTTTAATACAATGGACATTAGGCTGCTATGATTGTGGCAAAACTGTTTTGAAACCTGTTTGAGATTTGCTTGATATTTGTCTTTTCAGGCTCCTCTGACACTTATATTTAGTTGTAATTTTGTTTGTAAAGCACTGACACCTAACAAAATACATTTTAAGATGTGCTGTTTTCGCAGATAATCATTTACATTTTTATTCCTTCCTCCATTTTACAATCTGAATTTTACTAATATCTATGCTATATGGAGAGAATACAATGAGTAATTTTTAAAATAATTTTATCGAGTTTATTTAAGGTACAAAATATGATGTTACGAGATACATATAGATAGAAGCAATTCTTATACAAAAGGAATGCATTATGGAAACTTCATACAAGTCATCTATTGTAACCGTTCTGGTCCAAAAGATCAAGGGTCCCCAGCTCTCAGGCCATGCCGAGATGCACAGCAGGAAGTGAGCAGCAGGCAAGTGAGCAATACAGCCTGAGCTCCACTTCCTGCCAGATGAGTGGCAGCATTAGCTTGTTATAGGTGCGGGAACCCTATTGTGAATTGTGCATGTAAGGAATCTAGGTTGCACACTCCTTATAAGAATCTAATGCCTGATGATCTGAGGTGGAACAGTTTCATTCCCTCCCACCCCCACTATCTGTGGAAAAATTGTCTTCCATGAAACCAGTCCCTCGTGCCAAAAAGGTTGGGGAGTGCTGCAATTGATAGTCCTGCCAATATCTATTGGGGAACAGAAATGATTGGAGTTCTGTTAGAGAATGGTGTTACAGTGGTGCTGGACCAGGAACCCAGGATTGCTTCAATCTTTCCTGGCCCAGCAAGATCTTGCCTATTACCTTCCTAAGGGGGCAGGGGTGGTGTATATTAAGAGGTACAGAAGAGAAAGACATCCTTTTCTTTTTTTCAGTGGGGGCTTTAGCCCTAAACCTCAAAATAGAGGTGAGCAGGACCATTTGGTAGATTCCATAATCCCTTAGTCTAGAGGAGCAAATACTTACAGCCCAAAATCAAAGCAGACCCAGTGCAGCCGTCAGCATTTCAATTAGCAGAAAGATTGCACCCAATTTTTTTTTCGAGTTCAACTGGATTTATTTGCAGTGTTTATGAGGCACCTTTACATACATTTTTGCTTGCTGGCTTAAATAGAGGCTTTTTAGCCTCTCATGTGTCTCCATCTTTTCTTTTTTTTTTATTATTATACTTTAGGTTTTAGGGTACATGTGCACAACGTGCAGGTTTGTTACATATGTATCCATGTGCCATGTTGGTTTGCTGCACCCATTAACTCGTCATTTAGCATTAGGTATATCCCCTAATGCTGTCCCTCCCCCCTCCCCCCACCCCACAACAGTCCCCGGAGTGTGATGTTCCCCTTCCTGTGTCCATGAGTTCTCATTGTTCAATTCCCACCTATGAGTGAGAACATGCTGTGTTTGGTTTTTTGTCCTTGCGATAGTTTACTGAGAATGATGATAGTTCAACCATTGTGGAAGTCAGTGCGGCGATTCCTCAGGGATCTAGAACTAGAAATACCATTTGACCCAGCCATCCCATTACTGGGTATATACCCAAAGGACTATAAATCATGCTGCTATAAAGACACATGCACACGTATGTTTATTGCGGCACTATTCACAATAGCAAAGACTTGGAACCAACCCAAATGTCCAACAACGATAGACTGGATTAAGAAAATGTGGCACATATACACCATGGAATACTATGCAGCCATAAAAAAGGATGAGTTCATGTCCTTTGTAGGGACATGGATGAAACTGGAAAACATCAGTCTCCATCTTTTCTATCCTTTTTTTTTAATATACTTTAAGTTCTAGGGTACATGTGCACAACGTGCAGGTTTGTGACATATGTATACATGTGCCATGTTGGTGTGCTACACCCATCGACTGGTCATTTACATCAGGTATATCTCCTAATGCTATCCCTCCCCCCTCCCCCCACCCCACGACAGGCACCGGTGTGTGATGTTCCCCTTCCTGTGTCCAAGTGTTCTCATTGTTCAATTCCCACCTATGAGTGAGAACATGCGATTGCACCCAATTTTCAAATTAAATTCTGGCCCTTAGATCCTAATTCTATGAATAAGGAAAGATACATGAATGGAGGAAACATAACTGCCCAAATGAAGTCAAGCCATATGGCAGGGATGGGGGAAGAGAACATAGGGAAAGGAGACAAGGATCAAATTTGTCAAATCAGACTCCTTAAGTACTTAGAATATTAAATCCAATAAGGATTAACCCACTAGATGAGGATCATAACTCTTTAATGATGAAACAATAATGAGGAAAAGGAACCTTAAGTTAAGGTGAGCAATAATGATTTGCTAAAGAGAAATTTACCTATATATTTCTATTTTTGTTTTTGTTTATTTTTTGTCAAATAAAAATTATATATATTTATGGTGTACAACAGGATGTTTTGAAATATGTATACACTGTGGAATGGCAAAGTCGATCTAATTAATATATACATATAACATCACATATTTATTATTTTCATGGTGAGAACACTACAAAGGGTGAGAAATCTACACTCAGAAATGTTCAAGTATGTAATACATTGTTATTAACTATAGTTACTATGTTGTACAATACATCCCTTGAACTTACTCCTGCTGTCTAACTAAAATTGTGTATCTTTTGACCAACATCTACCCAATTCCCCTCACTCCCAACCCCCAGCTTCTGGTAACCAGTCTACTTTCTGCTTCTGTGAGTTCAACTTTTTTAGATTCCACATACAAGTAAGACATGCAGTATTTGTCTTTCTGTGTCTGGCTTTTTTTTTACTTAATATACATGTCTTTGAGGTTCATCCAGGTTGTCTCAAATGACAAGAATTCCTTCTTTTATAAGGCTAAATACTATTCCATTGTGTATATATATATATATCATATTTTCTATATCCATTTATCCGTTTATGGGCACTTCAACTGATCCCATATCCTGTCTATTCTGAATATTGCTGCAGTGAACATGGGAGTGCAGGTATCTCTTCCACATACTCATTTCGTTTCTTTGAGATATACAACCAGAAGTGGAATTGCACAACATATGGTAGTTCTAGTTTTAACTTTCTGGGGATCCGCCATAGTGTTTTCCATAGTGAATGTATCAATTTACATTCCCAGCAAGAGAGCATAAGGATTCACTTTTCTGCACATCCTCATCAACACTTGTTATCTTTCATCTTTTTTAAAATAGCCATTTTACCACGTGTGAGGTTGTTTCTTTAAGTATTTGGAAATTTCTCCTTTTATTGATGCAAATTCTGCCTCCTTTTCCTTTGTAACTTCTCCTCAATGATTGCCTCTAGCTCTGCCCTCTGGATGCACACAGGTAAATTCAAAGTAGTAGTTGTTCATGTACTGCTAGTATTTCAGGATTTACCCTTTATCACCTCAGATGGAAAAATTAATTGCTACACCCTCCCCACACACATATTCCCAGAGGCAGCAAAAAGTAACACCTCTGTCCCTGAGCAACCCTGGCTTAAGGAAACTGCAATCTTTTGAAGGGGACTTCTGGAGAACCTGCCCAACATTTGCCCTTGGGATAAAATATTGTTATCCTGGGCAGCAAACAAATCTGCCCTCTGCCTTCTATCCCAAAGAGAGATACTATTTCTGTCTTCCGAGGCTGTTGGCCATACACACATCCTTGAAAAGACAGTCCAGAACCAATGCGAGAGATCTGTGGATACGGGTCTTACATATGTAAGTGTGTGTCTATACACATACACAAATATATTTGTGCACTCTTCACATTCACGAAGGTTAATTTTTACATACATTTGATCCATTTTTTATATATTTTTTGACATGCTTTTTTGATGAATATCTTTCTTTATCAGTATACCTCATTCTTTTTTTTTGCCACTACATAGTATCTCATAGTATTTATATTCTATAATTTACTGCAAATTCTGAGCCATTTCCCTATTAATATACTTTAAAATTTTTTCCTATGTCTTACTATTACAAAACTGCTGGAAAAACAGTCTTTTATACATATATCTGTGCATATATGAGTATTTCTATAGGAGAGACAAAGAGAAATGGAACTACTTGATTAAAACATTTGTACTTAAAAATTTGAAAGCTGTGTACAAGTCCCCTGTGTCAACTTATATTCCCTCCAACAGTACATGAGTGTCCAAATCCTATTTTTCTATGTGTGCTAACATACTTACATGCCTCCGAATAAGAATATACCTGTGGAAAGACATTATTTAAAATTAACATTGAATAGTACTTTAGGTTTTAATGCAATTTTGTCTTCACTATCAAATTTATGCCTACACAAGCCCAGGAAGCTGTCTGTTATTAGTTTCAATTTCAGATGAGTAAAGTCAGACATTTCAATAAATGAGCTATGGAAAAGAAAAATGTAATCACAAGTTCCAGTGCTAATTTCTCATATTTTTGTGTTTAATACTGGGTTTCCCTGACACAAAAAAAGGGTATGTGCAATCCATGAGCCCATACATCAAAAGGAATGCAAGAACTTCCTACTGGAGCATTTGCAGAATGTATTTTATCCCCCAAAGGCAACTTTGCTATATAGCTTCATCACATTTTCCAAAATTAAGTTTTATGGCAGTGGACTTGAAACCAGAGATTCATATTGAGCTTGAAGTCAACTAAAACTTCCGGTTAATTTTGTGCTGCTGTTGTTATTGTTGTTGTTATTGTTTTAACATAAACTACCACTTACCTAGGTTTCCCAGATATAACTGATTTTTTATCCTAAATTAATGTCTCAGTCAGTTTGAGCTGCTATAACAAATTACCTTAAACTGGAGGGCTTAAGCCACAGAAATTTATTTCTCACAGTTTTGGAGGCTGGAAGTTCACGATCAGGGTGACAGCATGGTCAGGTTCTGGTGAAGGCCTTCTTCTGAGTTGCAGACTGTCATCTTCTCCTTGTAACTTCACATTGGGAAAATAGGGAGAGAGAGTTTTCTGTGGTCCCTTTTATAAGGCATTAATACATTTATAAGGGCTGTACTCTCACAAACTACTTTCCAAAGGTCTCCACTCCTAATAACATTTCAATGGGGGTTAAAATTTCAAGATATACATTCTTGGGGTATACAAACATTCAGACCATTGCATTCCCCACCCCAGCCCCCAGAAATGGATGTCCTTCTCACAAGTAAAATGTATTTATTCCATCCCAAAAGACTCGAAAGTCTTAACTTATTCTATTATCAACTTTAAAGTCCAAAGTTGTATCTAAGTATCATCTGAGTCAGATAAGGGTGAGACTCAAGGTACATATAAATGTGTTACTTTCCTAATTTGCAGTTTTTCAGTATCTTTTTGACACTTGAATCTATCATTTATCTTATTAACTGGCTTTTCCATTTCTGTATCATCCACACATTTAATAAATAGATATCATTTTCATGAATTCGCTCAACTCACTTATTAAAATGTTGAACGGGACACATCCAAACCCAAGCATATATATCTGCGCCACTAACATCTTATCTGAAGGTGGACGTCATTGTTTTTAAGCCTATCTTGCTTTTCATTAGTAGAAACATGGCTGTGAATTACAATAAGTCTGATGTCACTACCGCAGTCATGGGGTACATGAGATGACTGTGGCAGGAAGAAACACTAATGGAAGGGAGAAAGCTATTTTTCACAAAGATCTATAGTTCAACAAGCCTCATGGGAAAGGTAGTAGAGAAGGACAGCATATAAATTGAATTAAATTCTCATAAAATAAGAGGCTTTTAATTTATTTTTCCCTGAGCATCAGCATAATGAATAATTAAAACGAATTCTCTTCTTAGATTTGCAGAAAGCAGTGAATTTCTCATATCTACTTGGCAGCTTTATTAGCTATGATTGTTTCTCTTCTTCAAAGAGGTTATCTGCCGGCTGAATTTTTTTTTTATCATTTTGGTAATTATATTTTGATGTTTACATTTGCATGATTTTGTTCAAAGATCTCATGTCAAATGAATGCATTGAATGCAGAATAAAGGTAAAATTATAATATTGGAGATGATGAAAATGAGTACTTAAAATGCCCATATGTAACTGTGGCCTTAATTAAAGGCTGGTCCAGAAAGAAAACTTTAGGTATAAATCCATTTTCTTTCATTTTTACTAGAAGTTTCCTATTTTCAAGGTGAAAAAACAACTTGTTGTTTTACCTCAGTTAAGCTGTCATTGGGAAAAACATTTGGTTCCTAAATTTGCTCTCGTGGAAGGAAGAGGACCTGAGTTATGTTCTGATTATTATGTTATAATTAGTTTAAGCCTGTGGTGGTCATAGCAAAGCCGTGGGCAAATTTGGAACATACCCAAGCTTAAGGGAATCAATCCAATTCAACTACAACCCCAAGGCACTGAGGAATATTGTGTCAGGCAATAGCAGAAAGGCAAGGCAATCCCAAACCTTTCCATGAAGAAGGAGGGAACACAGCTACAAGAGAGGCCTGTGAAGCCCACAAATGTCACTCTACATGCCCAATCTTCAATGACGAGACCTCCTCGATAGGGAAACCCATTTTAGTCAGTTAATGCTCTTTAGAGATCTCACTGTATGGTCCTATTATCCACCTAAAATCCTATTAAAAAAAAAAAAAAAGCTGGGCACAGCAGCTCACGCCTGTAATCCCAGTACTCTGGGAGGCCGAGGCGGGCAGATCACAAGGTCAAGAGATAGAGACCATCCTGGTCAACATGCTGAAACCCCGTCTCTACTAAAATACAAAAATTAGCTGGGAGTGGTGGTGCTCACCTGTAGTCCCAGCTACTTGGGAGGCTGAGGCAGGAGAATCACTTGAAGCCACTAGGCAGAGGTTGCAGTGAGCCGAGATCGTGCCACTGCACTCCAGCCTGGCCACAGAGTGAGACTCCATCTCAAAAAAAAAAGGGAGGGGGCATGGTTACTCCTCCAAATTCATTTATATTTCAAAATGTAACATCCATGCCAGCAGCGTTCTTGTCCATCACGATAAAATCCAATTTATATAGTAGTGATGCATACCATTGCCATTCGTTTTACATGCAAAAATATACATATAACAAATATAATCCCTCCTATATAATTGTTTTCTTTTCTTTTCAATTTTTATTCAATTTTATTTTTCACTCTCTTGTTCGAAACCACTAATTCTATGTAGCAACTACATAGTTCAATAATACGACTCCGCAAAAGTATTGTCTCAATGGGAAGGAGATTACTATGCACTAAAGGTCATTTTTTTGTGTGTGGAATAAATAAAATAAGTAATATTATGTGTATAATGTTTTTTACTTATGGATTTATAAACATCTATCATAAAATCACTAGTAGCAAAGGGTTAAAAGGAACCTTAGGTGTTTTTCTCCTCTTCTGCAGTGTTTGTTCAAGCTTTTGTAACATATATGTAACTTTATTAGTTATAGAAATTTCTGCCTTCTCTTCTGGACTTTAATTCTGTGAAGTTGGACTATGGATGATTGATCACTCAATCCTTAGTAGTTTCTACAGTGCCTGGAAAATAAAAGATACTCAGTGAATGTTAATCAAATCCTCTCTATTTAAAGTGGATGAACTAAGGCTCTAAAAACTTGATATAACTTGCAGCGGCTCATAAACCTACTCAGCAAGGAAACCTAGCTGAAGCCCTGGAGAATCCAGTGAAAAATCTTACGTTGTTTATTTACTACTTTGAGTTTGAATCTCACCGTATTAGTCCGTTTTCATGCTGCTGATAAAGACATATCCGAGACTGGGAAGAAAAAGAGGTTTAACAAACCTGCACATTCTGCACATGTACCCCAGAATTTAAAGTATAATTAAAAAAAGATAATTGGAATGTTTCTAACACAAAGAAATTACAAATAGTTGAGGCAATGAATACCCCAGTTACCCTGACTTGATAATGAAACATTGTATGCTTGTATCAAAATTTCACATGTACCCCATAAATATACACAACTGTTATGTATCCATAATAATTTAAAAAAAGAAAAAGAGGTTTAATGGACTTACAGCTCCACATGGATGGGGAGGCCTCACAGTCATGGCGGAGGGCAAGGAGGAGCAAGTGATGTCTTACATGGATGGGAGCAGGCAAAAAGAGAGATTGTGCAGGGAAACTCCCGTTTTTAAAACCATCAGACCTTGCGAGACTCACTCACCATTACAAGAACAGCAGGGGAAAGGCCTGCCCCCACAATTCAACCATCTCCCACTGGGTCCCTCCCACCACACGTGGGAATTATGGGAGCTACAAGATGAGATTTCGGTGGGGACACAGAGCCAAACCATACCACTGGCCTTACTACCTTGACTTGTTCTTGAGGACACAGACCAAGTTTTGATATTCTAGAACATTGTCTTAGTTCCTCCATGTACCCAACTCCAATCCCAATGCCTGGCTCAGGGATAGCTCCAAAGCAGATCTGTTCTAAAACAAAACAACAAAAGAAAACAAAACAGAATTACTTTGTTCTAAAATCTGTGTTGTTAAATAATGTTTTATTAAAAAATGCTTTATGATCAATCTCAACTGCCAAATGGTAAATTTTCCATCTGCCATTTTTCCCTGCCCGAAATCTCTTAGATTTCTATAAGTTTCAGGGCTGTGTGGAGACTACAGGATAATAACTTCTGTATACTATTTGGTCGTTCATCCAAAAAAATCTATGCCTGTAATTGCCTGCTTTAGGCAGCTCTCAGCAATTTGTTAAGATAAAACCTTTGCAGTAAATGTCACCATGCGACAATATATCCCACCCTGAGAGGGAGAAAAATACAAACGTGAACTACATGAATCTAAGGAACAAAGTGAACCACACAGATCTGCTA
Source organism: Nomascus leucogenys (assembly GCF_006542625.1). Classification (NCBI taxonomy): domain Eukaryota; kingdom Metazoa; phylum Chordata; class Mammalia; order Primates; family Hylobatidae; genus Nomascus; species Nomascus leucogenys. Next base: position 56,399,078 of record NC_044406.1, read on the forward strand.
AATTTTATATAACAATGAGGAAAATTATCCATTTCCCCTTACTGTATATAACACCTTCAAGGATATTATTCTAAAATGGTAATTTTACTTAATGCCCTAAGTCCTTGCCCTAATCCTCTATAGAGTGAATCTCCCTGACTGGCCAGTAGTCCAGTCATCGGTAGGCAAGAGCATAAAACTGATAAACAAAAATCCCTCAGCTAGGGAAACAATAAATTACTTTACAGATATGTAGTTAAAAGGCTGCTTAACCAAGTGCTCTGTGCTCCCCAAGCAGGGTTTTAAATCCAAATATGTGTCAGTGTGTCCCCAGCAGAAGAAAAGGACAGATGGAAGAGAGAACCGAGATAAAACCATTCAGGCTCCCCAAAATTCAGCAAGTGGCTTAGTACACAGTAATTATATCAATCTGTCCAGGTTTGATACTTGTTTGCCTTTGCATGTCTGCTTAGGTCCAGCCAACAATGATATAGACTTTTATGAAAAGGAAAATCTTAATGCAGGGAATGGGAAGACGATATAGGAAGAAAATACAAATATTCTTAAGTCGAGTATGCCATGTTTGTTTTGTAGGATATTGACATAAAATTTATTTCTGGCTTCTAAGAATTGTTTTTCAGCCATAAAGCTTTCAAAAATCTTGTGTACCTAATCCAAAGCCTTTAAAATTTATGTTATAAAATTTATTACAGCATCCTTATAAATCAGTACTTGGTAGTAACAAATTATAAGAATGTGCTGTATATTAAAAAGATAAATCAGAATTGGACAGTAAAGAGAGCAGGTGTTTTCAAATCAGACAGCTAAAGCACTAACTAATAGGAACATTTGTAAACTTGACAATGATTTACACTAGGGCTCTTGGTTGGAGTACATAAATCCAGCAGAAGAGTTTGCATCTATCAACTGGGACTTTTGGTCCATTGTTTATGAATCAAAAAGTTAATGAAGAGTCAGGGGCCTGAAAATACAGATAGTAAATTATAAATTTTAGCGTTTGATTTATAAATAAGTAACTTTAAGAATTACTTATATAACAAAGCAGAAAAATAAATTGCATTTAAAATCAGGCGAAGGTTAGTATTTTTAAATCAGAGTTGTAAATAAAATGATTATATGTTTATATCTCCAACCAATTACCAACTTAGATACTTCTAAAATTCTGCATTTCCTAAGATCATAGCAGGGATGTGCCAAGCACAAATGCCAACACTTAGCAACTTCAGTGAAATAATTAGTTCGTTCTTATTCTGTTAACTTTAACAGGGAACTTTTTTTAAAAATACAATATTTACAGTACAATTTTTTGTTTTACCGTAAAAGGACCAAATAGCATATGGCAAATCATAACTTGAAAGTCTAGTTATAGACATGAAGCTCAAATGCCTTCCTTTTCCCTTAGGATACACCAAATGTATTTCCTAAAAGACCCCAATGTAAGGACAATTCTCTCACGTTTTGCTTTGCCTCATAACTTCTCCTCGCAGTGGAATCCAAGATGAGCAGGTGCCATTTCAGGGCCAAGTTGCTAAGGTCCCATGTGGCTATTTCATCACAAAAGAACACGATAGAAACAGAATCAAAAGAAATTTAAAAGCAAAGAGGTAAGAAATCCTTGCAGGTGACTGGCTCAGAGACAAGGTTAAATATGGCTTGTTTGCCTTGCCCTGGCTCTGCTTCAGAAAGATACCCCTGCTGGACTGTTTCCCTGTGAGCTACATCACCGTGGAAGAGCCGGGCCCAAGTGAGGTTCTGGGGAGACACATCCCATTAAGGATCCCCTCTGTCCCTTCTCCTAGCATGCCACCCATCCCTTGAGGGTCAGGCCCTTTATTCTCCTGGCAACTCTGAACCGGAGTGAAATATCCTTCTTCCCATTCCAAAGGAAGCGACCCTGCCTTGTGTCCTCTTCTGTCTAGATGGTATGAGTGCCTCACTAATCAACAAACCACCTATGTACCAGATCTGAATGGATGCTAATCTGTGAGCCCACGTGGGTTGACTTCTTTACATGTTAGTAGAAACATTCAAGTACTCTTCCTTACTGGAGAATAATGCAGGACTTTATACAGACGGCAAGGGAGGGGTAAGAAGCCGTAAGGGAAGGCTGGAGATATTTTACATGAAAGGTACTTGGGAATAGGGACATCTGCCCTGGAATCACCTGTGCTTACTGCCCTGACTAGAGTGGGGTTAAATGACATCTCAGCAGCCCACTGGATCATAATTGTTAAGGACCTATGTAGAAAATACTCGCCTCCTTTTTCCTCCTCCGTTTTCACTCACTAGTTATTCACGAACGCAGCCACCCTGGACTCCTCTGTATTCCCTTGTATAAGGTCCAAGACCACAGCATCTTGAGGTTGACACAATCTCCTGGGGGGAGTGAGGAATAGGAGACCCGAGGTTTATCCTTTGAACCCCTTCTCCACCATGACCTCATGATATGCCCTTTGTTTTCTGTCCTTTCACAGGGATCTTGCTGTATAGCTTCCTCAAATTCATGTTTATGGACTGTGCACTTGTACTGATTCCCTGCCTTTCAATTTGGCAGCCTTAGAGCATGACCCACCTGGGGAACCCTCATGAGAATCTAAATGTCAACTGTGTCCTCATCTCTGACTACAGATAGAACCACTTATCCTGTGATACCATGCAGGTCCTTTGGGAGAGCTTGCATCTAGAAGCCACCTAATATTATTTGTTAAATTTTTAAAATACAGACTTAAAGACACAGTGCATTTCAAAGCTTGAGGAAATACATTGTGTTATAGTGCTATAAAGCAAATTCATATCAGAAATTAATTGAATGAAATAAAGAGCACAGATCCTAAAACATGGAGTTCATAGGTAATATTCTTTCTTCATTTGATATTTACTCTCAGGTTTATTTAACATCAGACCTAAAGATACATGTGATGTGGCATTGCAGACTCATTGTACCCTTCTACATTCTGCTTGGATAGCAACAAAATGGAAAATCAGAGCAAATGGTCCCACAATTTAGGTACAGAAAATCATCCATCACATTGCTGAAGCAGCTCCACTAGGTTCATTATAAGCAAATAAAACCTATGAAATTGTACAGCATGGCATTTGTTTCATAAGCATTTGATTAGGTTTTGTCTATCCTTTGGAGGAGAAAAGCACCCAAACACTAAAATGCTTCCATTATTATAAGTTCACCAATCCTGAACACGTGCTACCCAAGTTGATTTTTCTAATATCATCTATTTCAAAAGGACTTCCAAAGCTATGTTACTGATATAATTTTGTTTTCTTCAAAAATTATGGGTCTAGTTTCTAAACACAATTTATAAAGTTCAACCAGCCACCACATAAAGAGTAATGTTTGCCAGCTATTGTAGAGAAACTGACTGATATGCAAATGAGCATTTGCAAATAGAGGTGGAAATAAAGGCTGCTTAAATGAAAAAAAAAAAAACAACACTCAAACGAAAAAGCAGCAGCTAAAGCCTGCCACTTTGCAAAAAGAACAACCAAATCATGACTTGGGGACTGTTGGGGTTATGTTCCATCTGCCCTAGTTCTACCAACAGCTCTTCTCTGTGCCCTGGGAAGCTGAGGCCTGCAGTGTGCATCAGAGGCTCCTCTGCCTTCTGGCTGCTGTTAGGTTTGGCCAAAAATTGCCAAAAAAAGAATAAACTACCTAGGAATACAGCTAACTAAGGAAGTGAAAGATCTCTGCAAGGAGAATACAAATCAAATCAGAGATGACACAAATAAATGGAAAAACATTCCATGCTCATGGATAGGAAGAACCAATATCATTAAAATGGCCACACTGCCCAAAGCAATTTATAGATTCCATGCTATTCCTATTAAACTACTACTGAAATTCTTCACAGAATTAGGAAAAAAAAAAACTATTTTAAAATTCACATGGAACCATCAAAGGGCCCAAATAACCAAGAAAATCCTAAGCAAAAGGAACAAAGCTGAAGGCATCATGCTACCTGACTTCAAACTTCACTACAAGGCTACAGTACCCCAAAAACAGCATAGTACTGGTACAAGAACAGACACATAGACCAATGGAACAGAATACAGAACTCAGAAATAAGACCACACACCTACAACCATCTGATCTTCTATAAATCTGACAAAAACAAGCAATGTGGAAAGGATTCCCTATTTAATAAATGGTGCTGGGAGAACTGGCTAGCCATATGCAGAAAATTGAAACTGGACCTCTTCATTACACCATATACAAAAATCAGCTCAAGATGGATTAAAGACTTAAATGTAAAACCCAAAACTATAAAAACCCTAGAAGAAAACCTAGGCAATATCATTCAGGACATAGGCAAGGGCAAAGATTTCATGACAAAGATGCCAACAGCATTTGCAACAAAAGCAAAAACAGACAAATATGGTTTAATTAAACTAAAGAGCTTCTACACAGCAAAAGAAACTATCATCAGAGTAAACAGACAACCTACAGAATGGGAGAAATATTTGCAATCTACCCATCTGACAAAAGTCTAGTATCTGACATCTACAAGGAACTTAAGTTTATAGGAAAAAACAATCCCATTAGAAAGGGGGCAGAGGACATGAACAGACACTTCTCAAAAGAAGACATATATGCAGCCAAAAAACATATAAAAAAAAAACTCAATATCACTGATCATTAGAGAAATGCAAATCAAAACCACAATGAGATACCATCTCACACCAGTCAGAATGGCTATTATTAAACAGTCAAAAAAATAACAGATGCTGGTGAGGTTGCAGAGAAAACAAACACTTATACACTGTTGGTAGGAGTGTAACCATTAGCTACACTACACAACGGTAGTTCAACCATTGTGAGAGAGGGTGTGGCAATTCCTCAAAGAACTAAAAACAGAACTACCGTTCAACCCAGCAATGCCATTATTAGGCATATACCCAAAGGAATACAAATCTTTCTTTTATAAAGACACATGTATGCATGTCCACTGCAGCACTATTCACAATAACAAAGACGTGGAATCAACCTACATGCTCATCAATGGTAGACTGAATAACAGAAATGTGGTACATATACACCATGAAATATTATGCAGCCAGAAAAAAGAACAAGATCATGTCCTTTGCAGGAGCATGGATGGAACTGGAGGCCATTATCCTTAGCAAATTAACACAGGAAAACAAAACCAAATACCCCATGTTCTCACTTGTAAGTGGGAGCTAAATGATGAGAACACATGGACACACAGAAGGGAACAGCACACACTGGGGCCTATCAGAGGATGGAGGGTAGGAGGTGGTGGAGGATCAGGAAAAGTAACTAATGGATACTAGATTTAATACCTGGGTGATGAAATAATCTGTACAACAAACACCTATGACACAAGTTTCTCTATATAACAAACCTGCACATGTACCCCTGAACTTAAAAGTTAAATTTAAATCATAATAAAATAAAGTAAAATAAAATAAAATCCAACAAAATGCACCACTGATTCTAACTTGAATAAGGAAATGGAACAGTTTAGTTCAAGATGGACTTTTACAGGAATACATTTTTATTTAACCTGTGGTGCTGTTATCTTTGAATGCTGCATTAGAGCTCTCTGATATTGGGTAATAGGCATCAGTCATTGGAATACAGGCCTTTAGAGCAGCAAACATAGTGAGTTTTACAGGTTGTTAGAGGAAGCCTATCAGAGACCATTTGTCCATTGACTATATGATAATTTTGTCATTTTTTGAAAGACTAGGTCAGGGACTTCAGTAGTCCACCACTCTATTTCTTCTTTACAGGAGCTTGACACCATCATAGTGTGTCTGGCCTCAGAGGCCCAAGTAGAAATCACCAAATCTCAAGAAGCCTTTCATAAAGATCTTACTCTGCATGTGGGCTTTCAAGTCAGGAAATGCCATTGCCTGTAGGCCCTTGTACACCACATCTACTTTCTTCATTGGCAATGAAATTGTGAAAGGGCTATGTGAACCTTGGCTGCATCTCTTCTTAGCCTGCCTTGTGGGTGAATGCCTCTGTACACATGTCTGTTACTGTACTTGGAAAGTGACACCTTGGCTATACGTATGAATCTCCTTTCTCAGTGAGAATTCCAGTTCTTTGGGGAAATGTGTCTTTTACCTTTAACAACATGAAATATCCTTAACATAAGTTTTAGCACATAGAACAATAAAATATTTATGGAAAGAAAGAAGAAAAAGAGGAAAGGAAGGAAGAAACAATTACAGAATTATAAGTAATAACAAGGATCAATTATCCTAATTATTTTACAAGTATTTCCTCATTAAAATCTCACAGAAATTCAAGGTACTATTATCGCTCTTTTATAGTGGAGAAAAGAGTGCTCAATTGAGTTAAACAACATTTCCCAACTCACAGAAAAGAGAAGTGGTAGAATCCACATCTGAAGTCAGTTTTGACTAACTCCAAATCCTGTGTTCTTATCCACCAATCCCAGAAAACACCAAAACTCAGAGAATTTGAGCATCTTACCTAATCCCACAATTATTTAGGGGGAGAGTAGTGAAAAACTTCTGGTTATAGCAGTTAGAAACTCTTTGATGGTAAGTGATAGAAATCATATCAAGCCCTGTTAAACCACAATTTCCCTCTTTAAGTGTTTCACAGATCACAAGAACACTTAAGGGCCTGGGCCTCAGGAACCATCAGAAACTCTAGAGTGGAACCAGTGCTAAGAATGTCCTTGGAACATACATCTCATGCCTCAGTTTCTCTGCACATCTGCTTCACTCCTCCTTGCAGATGAGCATCCTCTTCTTCTCAGTTAAATGGAGAAAAACAGCTGTCTCCACAGCCCCTGAGCATCTATGACTCAGACATACACAAAGAGCTTTAGTTCAGTGTCAGTCCAGATATCTGTGGAAAAGCATTTGATTGGCCTAAACCAGTCTAGAAATTCATCCTGGTTCAAATACTACAGGCAGAGAGGTGAGGTCATGATCTAACAAGAGGGCAGAGAGGGACTCACTTTGTCCCATGATCATGTGGATTGAGTGGACCAAATTCAACCAGTGGGTTCCAGACAAGCAAGAAAAACTGTAAGATGCTTTTCTCTAAAATTATCTACTGTGCTTGCTGTTAAAACTTCTTACCACCCTTTACTGCTTTCCAACTCTGTAGCAAAGGATAATTAAACTAAATTTATAACTTTTACTCTATCAACAAATTTTATCTTAGGGAGTTTTGTGTACAGTGAAGAAAAACTGGTTAATTTTTATCATTCTATACAGAAATTTTGAAAATGTATTGTTTTAGAAAGTTTTTCAAAATCATGAAATGCAAAATTCAATTTCAAAACCCTTGAAAGATGGACAGGCTACTGATACAGTCAACAAGTATTATATCTTGTCTGAAATATAAAAATAAAAACAAAATGTTGAATTTGAAAAGCTTAGCTTCCATTAAAATTTGTGAATTATTTCTCAGGTACTTTTCAGAGAGGACCAAAGTATCAAACCTTAAACACAAAACAGTCTCATTCAAATGAAAAACTTAGTTAATGTAATAACCTGGGGTTTCCAGTTAATAAATGAATTTGTCTCATCTGAAAGAATTACTTATCTTATATATAATATATAAAATTTTACACAATATATAATATATGTATATATAATATATGTTATATATATATAATTACAGTTTTCATACCTCATTTTATATGTGTGTATATTTACTTGAAAATAAGAAATACTCACCCCTGTGTATTTTCCCAAGAGTTATGAAAACATGTTTACACAAAAACTGATACAAAAATATTCATAGCAGCTTTGATCATAATAGCCAAAAATGGAAATAACCCAAATATCTTTCAACTGGTAAATGAATAAACTAATTACAATACATCTGGACAATGGAATACTACTGAGCATTAAAAAGAAGCAAACTACTGGTACAGGTGACAATATGAAGTATCTCAACTGCATGATGCTATGTCAAGGGTACCAGGAACAAAAGGTTAACAAAACATATGATCCTATTTTGGGACATCGCTCTGAAAAAAGCAAAAAAAAAAAAAAAAAAAAAAAAAAAAAAAAAGAGAGATCAGTGCTTGACAGAGGCTGGAAATGGGGAAAAGTCATTCACTATAAAGCGACATGAAGGAATTTTTGGGAAATGTTTTATATTATGATTATGGTGGTGGGTCTATAACTGTACACCTTTATCAAAACTCGTCAAACTACACATGAAAATGTTAAATTCTACAGTATCTAAATTATACCTCAATAAACTGGACTTTTTAACAAATAAAAACGATAGATACTCATGGTAGATAAAGAATCCAGCACGAGTGTGCTGCTTTTTAAGCTCACAAAAAACAGTTTTACTTGTATATTTTAAAATGGAATTGTATTCTTATGTCTCCGACTTATTATTTTAATTAAAAATAATGTCTTTTGATGGATTGGCCAATGAAGTCATATTAATCATCCCATTCATAATCTATGTAACAGAGGAAAGCATTGCAGTTTTGACCTTTCTTTATGAAAAGCCAACCTATATATGATCCCCTGATACACGAGCCCAGGAAATATCTAAGGAAATCCCGGAAAGCCCTGGTTTCATCTGATATTTAGATATCTAATTTATCATAGCACTTTTTGCAAACTAAATGCATTGTCATATAATTGATGTGAGGTTACTGAGATTTTGTAAAACTGAAAGCATCAATTCAACCACCGATTAAGTCATTCTGGTCTTTGCTTTATAGAGCATTTCTTCATTTGCAATTTTCAAAGGGACAGAATTTGAAGGTACTCCAGGAGATGAGTTTAAAACTTGACCCGGACTTGTTGAAAGAGCAAAGTGAAGGCAAGTGAATGCAAAGAACAAAGTAAAGGGATCCAAAGATGGAAAAGAGGAATTTTTAGAAAAAACTCCAATTTAGGAGGTGAGAATTTTATTCCACAGATAAAGCAGACGCATGAGTGTTAAGAGTTTATCCAAGACCTTCCTTGATGCCTTAGATTCTGGGGTCCAGGAGTGGTTGTTAAAATGGAGAGTTGCCTGGGTAATGCAATTTGGGGAAGCACACATCTGCAGTTGCATGACCCCCGGGACCAAGGCTTCCCAACAGAAGTGCATAGTGTATGTGGCATTGGAGAAAAGAGAAGCTGGCATTTACTGGACTCTAGGCATTTTGTTATGGCTATCGTCTTCCTCGTTGTAAGGAGACTATTCAGTGAAGGGACTCCCAAACCAGAAATGAACATCAGACCTCCTGGCCCTAGCTTCATTGGGTCCATCTCTGTACCAATCTTCCCAGGGGAAACAGGCTGGCAGATGAAGGCAGAAGCAGAAGGGAAGAATGGGACGCTTGTAGCACACACATCTTAATTGTGTTTGTTCTCTCTTTAAAATAGATTTTTATGGTTCTGATTAGTACATACAACTTTTCAAAAATGATTTTATTGGCAAACAACAAAGAATTTCTCAAGTAATGTGCAAGAGTACAGATGGTTTGAAATTCAATCTAACAGCAGAACACCACACTAAACTAAAGCAGCTCTTGAGGCCAGCCTCTCCCTCCTTCTTTCTCCTAGGAAATATTTTCTCAATAGCTATCCTTCCTTCGCTCTGCTCCATTTCATTCCATTCCATTTCTCTTCACAGACAACTGGTATTCTCTAGATGCTCATGGGTTATCCTCCACCTGAACTTGAACAAAGTCTTTTTCCTTTGTAATCAGTACCATACAGTGATTAAGAGGAGAGCCTCTGAAATCACATAGACCTAGGCTTGAATCCTGGCCCCACTAGCTAATGCATAGCCAAGTAACTAAATAACTTACTTTCTGTGGGCCTGCAAATTAAGAGCAATGCCTAGGCCATAGAGCTGTTATGGAGGTGTTAAGACAGCCTGTTTAACGTGCTAGATAGTGTCAGGCACATGGTAGGCATTCTGTGGATGTTAACTTTTTATATTCTCCCTGCATTCCTTCAGCTTCTGCCTGCAGTTCCAATTGGTAAATTATTCCTTACTCTTTGCATTCAAATTCTTTTTTTTTTTTTTTTTTTTTTGCAGGGGCAGGAAGCAGGAACAGGGTTTGACTCTGTTACCCAGGCTGGAGTGCAATGGCATGATCCTTGTTCATTGCAACCATTGTTGCCCAGGCTCAAACCATCCCCCCGCCTCAGCCTCACGAGTATCTGGTACTACGGGCGCCTGCCACCGTGCCTGGCTGATTTTTGTATTTTTGGTAAAGACGGGATTTTGCCTTGTTGCTCAGGCTGGTCTTGAACTCCTGGGCTCAAGTGATCCTCCCCCATCAGCCTCCCAAAGTGCTGGGATTACAGGTGTGAGCCACCACGCCCTGCCTGTGTTCAAATTATTGAGAAAGAAAACTGGGTTGGCATAATTCTCCTATCAGATCACAAAGTATGGGGCTGTCTATGGATTAATGAGTCTTCAGTCAGAAGTCCTCTCCTGTCCACCTTGATATGGCCTGAACTTGAATTTAGGTTACAAAACATGCCTATTGAGGCAGCAGAGGCTGTGGGTGAATTAGTTTCCTGAAGGAGGGTCATGGCTTGTGGGTAGTGATCAACATCCTAGAAATAAAGCATTTAAAAATACAGCTTTTCACAATATTGAATCAATGTTCTATATCAGAAATGACCATGGTAGATGCTTGTTACTGGTATTCATGAGTTTGGCTGGTGGTATGTATGCATCTATGTTTTACTTAAGCCTAATTACTTTGAGAATTTCTGTTGTAGTTTGATGAAGATCATCAATACAATGATAAAAACTATTTTGGGGCAAATCTAGAAATACAAAATAAAATAATTTTCATGAAACTCTCTGCACGGCAATCAGCCTCTGATATGGCAGTGAACGGGGTGTACCTGAAGCCTGCCTGCTGTGGCCTGTATTGAGAACATATTCCTGAAGGTAAATTAGCTTCACACTGCAGCAGACATGCCAAATACATCCATAAAATCCTCCTAGAGGGGGATATGGGAGCTCAAATTCATATGAAAGCATTTGTGCAGAGAGGTCTGTGAGGGTGATAAGTATGTTATTTACAGACAAATTTCATGAAGTTCACTGAGTAATTAGGACAATAGCTACTCTGGCCTCTAGTCCACCTCCGACTCAGCTCACACAATTTACCCATTCAGATCAATTCTCCACCATTCTTCTGACCAAGCACAACTCTGTCTATTCTAGGGCAAAAATTTTCAGCCAAATTATTTTCTGTTTTTATGCAATGATCTATTTATTCTTAGTTTATATAATTTGAAAATTATTAGGAGATAACTTTCGTAACACAAGGGTTAAAGGCAGAAAGGCACTAGGGTATGGGTCTATACATTTATTCAACCTTTCAACAAATATTTTCCGAGAACCTAATTATACTGGATCTTGTTTCAAGCACTTGAAACCCATCAGTCAACAAGATAGAAATAAATCCTACCTTAATAGAGCTTACCTTCTATGTTACTACAAAGTAAGGTCAATAAGTAAAATATTTTGTATAATGGAGTGTGGTAACGACGGGAGTAAAAAATTGAGCAGCCAAGAAGAAAACACCTTTGTTACTTTTAAGGTAGAAAGATAGATATAGCATTAGTAAACTCCCCAGAGGCCTATAGCCTTGGGTTGAATAGAAGTCAAGAGGCCTCGAACCAGCCAAATGCATTTGTGAGGGAATAAATTCTGCTGAAGGACAGAGGAGGTCTTAGGTCAGCGCATAAAATTTGTACAAGTTTTAAAAGGAATAGATCTTGCAAACTGGCAATCAGGGGAGGAGGACGTGTCAGGCAAGTACTGACAATAAGGATGGACAGAAGGGCCAGCAAAGCTGAAGACATTCTAGAGACATAGGGATCATCGGGAACCAGGTCCCTATACAAAGTCAGAGTAATGAGACCGAGCCCAGGCAAAGAGCTTCAGAAGCAGCTTTTGAAAATCTCAGCCAAATTAGCCTCAATTCTAAATCAACTTTAACCCTCAACCAGGAACTTTGGAAAACATCTTTTTATTATTATTATTATTATTATTATTATACTTTAGGTTTTAGGGTACATGTGCACAATGTGCAGGTTTGTTACATATGTATCCATGTGCCATGTTGATTTGCTGCACCCATTAACTCGTCATTTAGCATTAGGTATATCTCCTAATGCTGTCCCTCCCCCCTCCCCCCACCCCACAACAGTCCCCGGAGTGTGATGTTCCCCTTCCTGTGTCCATGTGTTCTCATTGTTCAATTCCCACCTATGAGTGAGAACATGCGGTGTTTGGTTTTTTGTCCTTGCGATAGTTTACTGAGAATGATGTGGAAAACATCTTTCTAGGACAGAAGTCAGCTCATCTTGTCCGAGGCCTGCAGGTAAAAGGAAAGGAGGGGTGGCTATGATAGTAATGTCAAGGGTACTTCACAAACGGTAGTACAGTGTTGTGTCCAGGCAGAGTGGATAAAGGCTCTAATACTGGAGCGAGTCCTAGAAGATTGTGTCCAGCATTCTTTCCTAGTTGTTGGATGGATTATCTGGTGGTGGCGGGGGCGGTGGTTATTGTCTAGAGCAACAACAAAGAAGGGCTAGGAGCTCAGGGAAGTGGCTGTTAATCAACTTGTACTCCAACACTTTGACAAATTCATATAGTTTGTTCATCTGTCAAGTACTTGAAATACAGGATCCTAGAAGGACAGCTTGGATGACAAGAAGTACCTGTGCCCATTAAAAACGTTTTTTGTTCAGGTGAGGAGCACAGTACATTTATCGGAATACAAAGGACCAGCCTAGCAACTTTCAGGCTGTGCCAATGGCACTCTCCTTATTCTCTCCAAGCCCTGGCTCTGCAGGAGTGAAATGGGGTTGAAGACACCTACATCTCAAGGGTGTGATGAGGATCAAATGAAACAGGACAATGTTTAGCATCATGGTTACCATGTAGGAGTTGTGCAATAATCTCTGGAATATAATAGTATGCCACAGAATATAATGGTACATTAAGCAATATCACATTCAATTTCCTCATTCTACAAATGAGAGTCTTTAGGTGCAGGGATGTTTGCAATTTCCAGTGGTTGCCCAATAGTTTAGTCACAAATTCAAAAGAGGGAAGCAGGTGTCCTGTCTCTCAGTGGAGTGTGCTTAATTCTACATTATACTATGTCGCTTTTATCCTTTTACAAAGAATTTGCCATATTTTTGCTCCTGTGGTGCATTAATAACTTATGCATTCATGTTTACAACTTTTTGCTGTAGAATATATAGTAGTGAAGAGGGAAAAAGTAAACATAAAATGAGATTTTATGCACAAAGGATAAGACCTATAAGGATGTGCTTAATGAAGGGACTTGGTGTATGAGATGGAAAATTTCAATTAGAATAGCACACTCTTAAATACAGGCCATAACTCGTTCTTTCAAGAATGTTCAGTCGTAATGGTGTTGTTTTCTATTTGTTGTCCTACCAAATATTTCCCAGTTATTTTCCGACAACTTGAGTCTCCAAAAGCTCAGTTAAGGGAAATATTTTGACAGAAAACAGATGATCTTCCCTTGGAATTGCTGCCACTAAGTCTTCGGTGAATCTGCATTCCTCTATCTGGCAGCTCCAAGATGACATTTGTAAATAGCAACTTTAAGTAAATAGCCACAGCATGAAGAGTCCTTCCACCAGATTAGTACCATTCCTGACTGCTGGGGATGGCAAACTCGCATTTAAAGAAAACTCTCAAGTATGTCACGCTACTCCCTACTTTTCATTTACTTATCCCAAGGCAATGAAAGGGTATGTGTGTGGAGAAATCAGAGAAGAACACTCATCGGGCCTGGATTGTAGCCACCCCCACTGCCTGCCTTCTCCTCAGTTATAGATCTATAAATAAGCAGCCTCACTGATAGAAGTTAAAATGTAGTACTATGGTTCACGTGTGTGTGTGTGTGGCCGGGCGCAGTGGTTCATGCCTGTAATTCCAGCATTTTAGGAGGCCAAGGTGGGCAGATCATTTGAGCCCAGGGGTTCAAGACCAGCCTGGGCAATATGGCAAAACCCTGTCTCTACAAAAACATATATATATATATATATATATATATATATACATATATATATACACACACACACACACACACACACATATATAGTGTGTGTGACTTTTTTCAAAATGCACAAACTCTTAATGGTTACTAAGGCAGAAAAACATGTTCTACCTCCCAGGAAGCAGAAAAATTAGTCACAATCTGTCAGAAATCAACTGTTTGCCAAGGAACTCTTCCAGAAACACTAACCTTTGTTTAATAATATTGTTGATTTTCTAAACTGTTGAATATGGTTTATAATGGTGATAACTTACATAATACCACTCATTACTTCAGTTAATACCTAGTTTGTTAGGACATTAACTTTAGCCACAGGCAATTAACTGACAAACTGATTGTGTGTGTGTGTGTGTGTGTGTGTGTGTGTGTTTGAGTGAAAGAGAGAGAGAGGAGACATACTGAGAGATAAGCAAGTGAACAGTAAAGTATTTTCAAATGGCATGAGGGAGCTCTGCAGTGCAGTCCAGACTCCTCTTGTCCTTCCCTTTTTTTTTCTAGAAGACAAAGGACAGTTCTATATAAGTATGAAGTCCCTCTAAACTTACTGAGCTAATTCACAATGAGCCATTGGAAAGCATGGGCATAAATAATTAAACATTACTACTGATAAAAAGATGTGTGTGTGTCTGTGTGTGTGTGTGTGTGTGTGTGTGTGTATACAGGTGGAGAACTTGGGAATAGGATAAAGAAAAGGGTTATAAACTATGTAAAAGCATTGTGTTGCCCCATCATTGGTACAAAGTAAGATTCATGCTTATTCCTTTACAGGGAAGTGACATGCCATATGGAAAGGCTTGGGCACTGGAGTCCATCAGACATAGTTTTGAGCCCCACAGATTCCAGTTATGTGGCCTGTGCAACATGGCAAAACCCCATTGCTACAAACAAATGTGTGTGTGTGTGTGTGTGTGTGTGTGTGTGTGTGTGTGTCTTTGCCTCAGCTTCCTCATACCTTACAGGTTGTTACCTTTTAATACAAATAAACTATAATTATTTTATTTTTTTATTTCAGGTAATTCCATTTTAAGGTCTTTGCATTACTCTTCATAGAAGTTATTTAAAAACTGCTGCCAGAATGATTTCTGTTCCTTTGGGTATATACTCAGTAATGGGATTGCTGCATCAAATGCTATTTCTGGTTCTAGATTTTTGAGCAATCACTGCACCGTCTTCCACAATGGTTGAACTAATTTGCATTTCCACCAATAGTGGAATATAAATCATTCTATTACAAAGATACATGCACACATATGTTCGTTGCAGCACTATTCACAATAGCAAAGACATGGAATCAACCCAAATGCCCATCAATGATAGACTGAATAAAGAAAATGTGGTACATACACACCATGGAATACTACGCAGCCATAAAAAGGAATGAGATCATTTCTTTTGTACAGACATGAATGGAGGTGGAAGCCATTATCCTGAGCAAACTATTGCAGGAACAGAAAATCAAACACCGCATTTTCTCTCTTATAAGTGGGAGCTGAACTTATGGGGATGAGAACATATGGGCACAGGGAGGGGAATAACACACACTGGAGCCCATCGGGGAATGGGGTTGGGGGAGGGAGAGCATTAGGAAAAGTAGCTAACGCACACTGGGCTTAATACCTAGGTGATGGGTTGATAGGTGCAGCAAACCACCATGGCACATGTTTACCTATGTAACAAACCTGCACGTACTGCACATGTACCCTGGAACTTAAAAATAAAAATAAAAATTGCTGCTGGAGAGTTTTCTTTTAGTTTCTGTATGTGTTTTGTTGTGCTATTCTTATGGGGATTTACTTCCAATTCAATTATAAGCTGTTGAGGGCAGGCAACATCACATCCTATATTTCTTTTTATCTGTCACCTAGCATGGTGTATTTTACAGAGCAGACACTCAAGAAAGTCATGGTAATTTTGTTGGCTAAAATGCTTTGTTACCTGCAAACTTGATCTTTGGGCCATTGCCTCTACCCTACTCCTCCTCCAAGTATGGCCCGGTTCATCCTTTTTACCACATCATACGGAATTAGTAAAGTGTACAGTTAGTGATTGATAGTTGGTGTTTGTGCATTATATTCTACCTCACTCTAGAAAGTAATTGTCAATATGTTAAATTCTGAAACAAAAAATCCCCTTGTGTTGGTGTCAGCTATTGAACTAGAGTCAATCCATTTCCAACGAAGTTCCCAAAAAAGGCAGAGATAAACTATTATCTATTAGGTCAAGTCTGGGAGACAGAATCTATGGTGATGTAACAAATGAAAATATGATGATCTAGTAGAATTCATAAGAGAACACTATTTGAGCTCATCAAGATTATGAATCACTTCGGGGAAGATATAAATGTATGTTTCTGTTGTGTATGTTATTTATTGGAATGCACTGATTTTCCACGTATCTACCTATCTTAAAATCTGTCTCTTTAATCCTATCAAAAGCCTGTTTCTAGAAAGCATTTAACTCTTTAAGCCACTGTAACACTTCAATTGCAGTCTTTCAAATATATATATTACAGGCTCCCTAATATGATGGGTTTTGGTTTGTTCATTGTATATTCCGCATAAAGTTCTTGCAGTCGAGGAGTTGTACTTAATTTACCTAATGTCTAACTCAATGGCTTTTGCATAAATTTCACCATCACTGGCTTATGCCCAGAGAGTGTGATAGGAAGGGAAGTTTAAACCAGCTTAAATACAGTGATAAAATTCAATAACTAAACAAATGTAATAAGATTTTAGATCTGGTTATTTGCAATACAAGCAGGTAAAATCATGTATTAGAGCAGCTGTTCTTAAACATTTAATTATAAATCAGAATTACCAGAGAAGCCTTTTAAAAAATTGACTGATAGAGATATATGTGCTCATCAAATCATTTGCCAATGGAAAGCTTGAGATGGGAAGTAACAGGGTAGATACATTCTGACTCCATTTTTTTCTTCTTTAGACCACTAAGTCATCTGCTTATTCATGGTCAACTTCAATAACCTCCTACAATATAAGTTCTAAATCAGGTTTTATCCTTGTATTCTCCAAATTTAGAAGAATAGTTCCTAAGAAAAATTGAAAGTGAATAAATACAAAAAAAATTCAATAAGAAATTAAAAAGTAAAGTGAAACAAAGGTAATGTATATGTAATACCTATCATTGGGTAGGCAAGTGGTAGATACCATGTCAATGTTAATACATGTCTTGGTAGATCTTGCAGTTCTTTTGTAATTTTATCTCTATTTCAATTCGATTTGTGTTTCTCCTCCCCTACCCTCTCTCATCACCTACTCTCATTTTCTTTCTTTCCCTTATGAAAGGCTTTATGGTTTTATATCTAACCTGAGAACAAAATTGCATACAATATCTACATTAATTTTCTTTTTTTCTGATTAAAAGGCATTAGCCATTTGTACTTTTTAGAAAATGTACAAATATAAATTTTACAAAGAAAATAAATATCACATAGAAACCTACCACATGGATATAGAAATAGAAATACTACTGAACAAAAAATCAAATGAAAATCCTTGTGCTAAAAAATACAATATTTCGCTAATCATTAGAGAAATACAAATCAAAACTGCAATAAGATACCATTTCACACCAGTCAGTATAACTATTATTAAAAAGGCATAAAATAAAAGATGCTAGTGAGGACACGAAGAAAAGGGAACACTTATACACTGCTGATGGGAATGTAAATTAGTTCAGCCACCATGGAAAGCAATTTGGAGATTTCTCAAAGAACGTAAAATAGAACTACCATTTGACCGAGCAATCCCATTACTGGGTATATACCCAAACGAATATAAACTGTTCTATCAAAAAGACACACGCACTCTTATTTTCATTGCTGCATTATTCACAATAACAAAGACATAGTCAACCTACATGCCCATCATAGGTAGATTGAATAAAGAAAATGTGGTACATATACACCATGGAATACCATGAAGCCATTAAAAAGAATAAAATCATGCCCTTTGCAGGAACATTGATGTAGCTGGAGGCCATTATCCTCAGCAAACTAATGCAGGAACAGAAAACCAAATACCATATTCTCACTTATAAGTTGGAGCTAAATGTTGAGTACGCATGCACACAAAGAGAAGAACAATAGAAACCATGGCCTACTTGAGGGCTGAGGATGGGAGGAGGGTGAGGGTTGAAAAACTACCTACCATGCACTCTGTTTACTACCTGGGTGATGAAATCATTTGTACACCAAACCCCAGTGATATGCAATTTACTCATATAACAAACCTGCATGTGTACTCCCGAATCTAAAATAAAGGCTGATGGACAGAAAAAAATAGAAAGAATGAAGAAGGTCTAGCATTTGGAAACACAACAGGCTAACTATAGCCAATAATAGTTTAATTGTACATATTAAAACAACTAAAAGAGTATAATTATATTGTATGTAACACAAAGGATAAATGCTTGAGGTGATGGATACCCCATTTACCCCGATGTGATTATTATACATTGTATGCCTGTATCAAAATATCCCATATACCCCATAAATATATACACCTGTGTATCCACAAAAATTAAAAATAATTTTTTCAGTTGAAAGGAAAAAATAATACAACATCTAGGATCAAAAAGTTATTGATTGTGACTTGCACTTCTGAACAGGATCCAGTAAAATGTACCAGATTTACTTTCCCACCTGAAAACAAAACAATCATATTAGATACATGAAATGCTGTTTTTCTGAAAAAAAAAAAAAAAAAAAAAAAAAACAATATACAGTGCAGGATAGTTATTCTTGAAAGATGGAAAACAAGTAAGATGAACCCTATCTATGTTTGCCCCACTTTACTGCTTACAGAGTTCTCAACCCATGGTTGATGGAGAACGACCCCAGAGGAAGCCAAACAGACTCCCCGAGTTGAGGAGATGGAGCTGAGGGTTCAGAGGCAAGGAAGGAAAGCATATTTTGTATAGCTTCCTCAAATCAGAAGGGATAATCAGATGTCATGTTATATTTGATTGTATTCTCAACTTAGTATGTTTTCATGAAATAATACTGTCTAGCCTATCGACACTCATTTAACAATCTTTCTTCCCCTAAGACTCTATTTCAGTAAACATGTATATGCCTGAAGAATATGTATGTGCCTGAAGAAGGTGCCTTGATATATTTGTTTTCATCTTTTTTTAAGTTAGAAAACTGGTATTTGGAGGAGGGAAGACTTCCAGAATGGTGGAATGAGGAGATTGGCAAACCTTCTGCCCAAAACACAACGATACAACTAGATAAAATTGTCAAAACATTCATTTCAATATTGTTTAAAAATTGACCAAAGGCATGCAACAATCCGCAAAGCATTTGTTTATGCTTGAAAAACTGCTGAACTTGTGGTTTCAGGTAGGAAGAATGTCAGTCTGCTGCATTTTACCCTATAGTTGCTCTCTTCTTTCCCCTCCTTACTCCTTCCCCATCAAGCTAATTCTGGGTGGTAGTTCTACTAGGATGGAGCAAGTCATCACAATCAGGAATTTCACTGCCAGTGGAGTCTGGCTTGATTTGGTAATACATGTTCAGGGGCCTTGTCTCAAACAGTGGTGATATTGGTGGCAAGCAATCAGGGAAGGACAACATCACAACTGCCTGTGGTTGAGACACTGAATGGAACAACTTACTATTCAACTCAACAGTTTTACTCACAGGTATCTACCCCACAAGAAATGAAAACATTTGTCCACACATAGACTTGAATGAAAATGTTCCTGGCGATATTGTACATAATAGTCAAAAACTAAAAACAACCTAAATGTCCATTGGTTGAAGAATGAATAAACAAAATGTAGTATATATAGATAATTATTCAGCAATAAAAAGGGAGGAACTACAGGTACATGCTACGACATAGATGAATCTATCGCAGAGACCTGAATGAGATTGGAGACTATTATTCTAAGTGAAGTAACTCAGAACGGAAAACCAAACATTGTATGTTCTCACTCATAACATACGATGAGGAAAGCTATGAGAATGCAAAGGCATAAGAATGATAGAGTGGACTCTGGGGACTCGGGGGAAAAGGGTGGGAAGGGGGTGAGGGATAAAAGACTACAAATTGGGTGCAGTGCATACTGCTCGGGTGATGGGTGAACCAAAATCTCACACACCACCACTAAAGAACTTAATCATGTAACCGAACACTACCTGTTCCCCAATAACCAATGGAATTAAAAAAATCAAAAAATAAATAAAAACTCAAAAAAATTCTAAAAAGCTAAGTGAAAGAAGACATACAAACATGACCACATATTGTATGATTTCATATATGTGAAATGGCCAGAAAAGGAAATACATAGAAAAAAAAAAAACCAGATTAGTTGTTACCCCTGGTTGGGAGTGGGTCTGAGGAGTTAAGGTAAATAAGAAAGTGGAATCTTTTCGAATTGTGATGATGGTTAAATAGCTCTCTAATTTACTAAAAATCATCAAATCGTATGCTTGGGATTGACGAATTTTATGGTGTGTAAATGTACCTCAATAAAACTTAAAAATTGGTATATGATAGAGTTAAAATTAGTATTAAGAATACTAACACTAACACAGAATAATCATTAACTCTATTATAATAATTTAACAAAGTATGAAGCATCTTGGAATGGTGCTGTAAAATTCTAAGTAAGTTTCGTAAAGGATATCTCTTATTGCTTCATAACATACAAAAATAGAAAATTGTAAGAGCCTCATTATTATCCTTGGTATATCTTAAGAAATTTTCCCATTCAGAAATAGTCTTGTCCATCATGATAATGATAATTTCAGATAGTTACAAGAAAATCTATTCTGAAGTTACAATATGCATTATAATAAACTATTGTACAAACAAGAAAAAAACAGAATTTGCTCCATATGCCAGCTATTGAAAGAAAGAACAATAATTGCTAATAATTAATTCTGGCATTAGCTTGGCACTAGATAATACAATGAACAAAAGAGTGATACCATCTCAGATAGTATCCACCAAGGTCTTCTCAGATTAACGTAATTGTCAATTGTTAAACTAATTGAGAAATCTGAGACCATTGTCCTTATATCTTTTATGGAGTTTCTTTCCTAGAGATTGAACAGAAGCTCAGTTTCACATTTAGACAGAACAGCAACTTGATAAAATAGTCACTTTGTGCTGAAAAAAATTTTCCTAAAAAGTAGAAGATAAAATTATAGCTAATATGCTTTCTTTGCCTTTAGATTTAAAATGTTTGAAAGGCCATTTCTACCTATGAAAACCATATATGCATATATTTAAGTAATATTAGCTAATACTTAAGGGGATGTGGGAAAATTGATAATTCTGCATATTTCTGTTAACATTGTCAAAAGGAAAACAACTTATCAGTATGTATCTTGAAATGGAAAAATCTTCATGCCCGTGGCTAGTAGTCATCCTCTTTCAGAGTCTGTCCGAATCTCCTGCGACTTCGGTACTGCTTCAATAGGTGCAATCTTGTTGGGTTACAGGGTATATATGGGTGTAAGAGAGAACAATTTGGCTCAGAGAATATTAAATATTTGTGAGTTTCAGAGTGCCTGCCTGCATCATAATAAAATAATTGACAAAGATTAATGTAGGTGAAACCTCTTCTGCTCTCTGACATATTTTCCATGAATGCTCTTCCAATTCAGCTTCATCACTTTGTCAATCCATATCCCATGTGAACTCATAGGGATATTACCAGAAGAACTGGGCAGAATGAGCCCAGAATTGTGACTCTCAAGGGCAATGTAAAAATGGCTGTCAATTCATTTCCCATTTGGTAAGCTTTTTATCTTTTTATGGCTTCTGGCACCTTGTGACCCACAGTCCCTGCCAATGACCATGGTCAGAGTCCTCGTTTGGATCCCCAAGCTTCTGATATCTTTGTACCAAGGATGTCATTTAGGTAACCAGATGATAAATGCAATTCCTACTGTAGGCTCAGAAAGAGGTCACAAAGGCTGAGAAGAGAACAACAGTTGCCTGGTAACCACACTTTCTAAACCAAGAGGCTGATGCAAAGATGGTGACATGAACAGATCAACCCTCTTAAGCTTATATAAGAGGTTGAGATTAAAAAGTTAAGATAATTTCATTTTTGTTGTTTCTTACTTCCGTTTTATTGTTCTTTTTGAAGCATAATATTCAAAATACAAAGGCACATATTATAAGCAACAGTTCAATACATTTTATGAACTAAAATTACCCAAGACATGAGCACCAGATCAGAAAATAGAATATTGCTAGCACCACATATTCCTCACTCAAGTTTTTTCCAGCTAGTCACCGCATTATTCTTTACTAGTAACATAGCATAGAGTAACTTGGCCTGTGTTAAGACTTTTATATAAATGATGTCATATAGTGTGTACTCTTTTGTGCCTGGCTTCGTCTTGTATTTTTGATATATTGGCATGTGCAGTTGTAGAATGATCATTCTTAATACCGTATTTCATTTCATTGTGTGACTATACCACCATTTTATTTTTTATTCTTTTGTTAATGGGTAATTGGGCAGTTTTCAGTTTGGGGCAATTATTAATAGGGTTTTTAAGAATACACTTTTGTTGATCATACGTGCACATGTGCCTAAAGAGTGGAATGACTAGGTCACAAGAATGGATATGTTAAGCTTTAGTACATAATGCCAAAGTATTTTCCAAAGTGATTATATCGATTTATACTCCCACCAGAAATATATAGGGGTTTCAGTTTCTCCACACCCTCACTAACGCTTGGTATTTTCTTTTTCATTTTAGCCACTTTACTGGTTATGTAGTAAGTGTGTAGTGGAGAGATGATTTATTTCAAGAAAGATTTAAGTGTGCTGTACTTCACCTCACCTCAATTCATGAGAGGAGCTTCAGGATCCCTAAGGAGAGTTTCAAATATGTTTCCAAGGGTGTGAAGAACAAGAGGACAGACATGTGACTTATACCCGTGAATTCTAAAGGCAAGATCTGTGGCTGGTGCTGCCCCTTATTGATGGTGGAGTAGAGAGGGCTGCCCTGGGATCCAGCTCCTTTTCCAACAAAGGTGGGGCACAGGTGAAGGTTTTCTGGGGACTAAATATGACCTTGAGAAAGGGGTACAGTCTGGAGTTTTCTTAGGATTTACTCCAGCACAGATGACTGAATGGGGAAACATAGGAATACCAACTGAAAGATAAACAGCTAAAAACCCAGGGGGCAAGGATGAAGGTGTATATAGACAGCTAGACACGAGGCATTCCCCTCACCAAAGGGTTGAAATGGGAGATCCTCAATAGGAAAATTGCTAAGTACTCCATTAATGTATGCCATGGTGAGAGAGAGGCATCATGGAAAAATACTATCACCAGTGTTTTCTAACACCAGGTTCCAACTAAGCCAGTCATTTATCCAGTCGTATAGTGATTAGCAAACAACTAAGACAGAAATCCAGTTCACATCCTTTTCTTGCTGTAGTCTTCCAGTACTCAAGCAGATCCGAGTTTGGGAGGAGAAAAGTTTAACACTGAATGATGTTGGCATTTGAAATAACACTAAGTTGGAGTAGTCATTATGAAATGAAATCGAATTTGTTAATGCTTGGAAGACATTAAAATATTTTTATTGGTTAAGAGAGACTGGAAAAACTAGGGAGCATGTCCAGAATTTTAGCCAGGAACAGAGAACAATTGTTACACAGTAAGAATTAAAAGATGATTAAAAAGAATAAGGAAGAATTTCATACTATACAGGTGATTGAGTTAGTGTTTACAAAAACAAGACACTCAGGCAGCCTCAATCTTGATTTCTCCTGTGATATTCAGTCTTGCAGAGATACAGTTTATAGGCAAGCAATAAACAGCAAGATTTTTGAAGTATGCATGAAAATTGCTGCAATGCTTTTCAATGGACAGTGATAACAGCAAGCCTGTGCCTTAATCTGTTTGTGCTCTGAAGACTGGTTCATTGAACTGTTCTGAGAGCTATCAGTGCAGATATAGTCTTGCAACAGCTGTTAGAGCAGCATCTGTGACCAAGATAAAGGCCATTGAAGTTTCTGTGCCACAAGTAAATTTCAGTGAAAGTTAATAGACAGAGTGAGAGCATTCCTCAAACTGCAACGGAATCAGCTATTTCTCCACCACCAAAGTCTTTGTTCTTTAGCCTAGAGTCTTTTCTTTAACACATCTGGTAAACTAATCTAGGCTTTCAGGAAATGGAGAAACAAAATGACCTAATCCTGTAGTAGAAGGCAAGAGGACATCCTCACCTCATAAAGAGGAATACCTCCTCACCATCGCGCCACTCCCCCACCAAAAAAAAAAACCAGAAGAGATAAAACAAGTGAAGATGTTAACAGTCTTGCTTTGAGTGGGCATAATAAAACAAAAATAAAGAAACAACTTGATATAAAGAAAAATACCACTGAACCAGGGACCTAAGAGCTTTTCTGTTGGGCTCTCAGAAAACATCTTGTACAAATCTTTTCAACATTCCTCCTCTCCCAGCAAATCCTATGCCTGTTATTAAGGATTCAGTAAAACTGAGATTTAACTAGCCAAAACAATCTCAGGGATCCATAGCTATACAGGCCAACTCAGCCTGTTCTTTTACTAAATCTGTTTGCTGACAAATGCTTTAAAAAAAGAATGGAATGTACTAAATTAAACTAAAAATAAATATAGGTTTATTTGGTGTCCTCCCTCACTGGGTTCAATCAGCATGTGGTCATAAGTTCTAATTAGTACGTGGAGCCAGAATTGCTATTATTAATTTGTTAACAACAGTATAAGTGATGTTAGATATTGACAAACTTAGTTTCTCTTTCTTAATTTGGACAAAGAAAGTTGACAGCTTTTCTTTTTTCCAACTAACGTGTAAATCCTCCATTGTGTTTTTATCCATGACATGCGGAGTTTTTCATGTGACATTGCAATTATTTAAACTCTTGCCCTATCTTTCTTAATTCATTTTTCAAAGTTGGAAGATGACCTTTGCATCATTAGGAGATGCATTAATAGACTTTATTTTCACCATTATTGTATGCTATCTGGTATACAATATTTTTTCTTCCCACATTTTTGTTCTCTGCAGTCACCTTACCTGCCCTCTCTTAACCTAAGAACTACGGTTATACAAAACTGCATGTTTTGTGTAGCTATGGAGTCAGACTGTAATCGCCAGACACAGACTTAGTCATTTTGTTTACACAATGTGGGAAAATTCAGTTTATTAAATATTTCACATAACTATATCCAATCTTTGCCAAACTGGAAAGTTGGACATTTTCCGCATAGTAATTTTTGGCTCTAAAAATGTATTTTTTATTTTTTAATTGTGTAGTGATTTTTTAATTCTAGTATTCATGACATGAAGATCAGACTGTTGTTTTCACATGATGTATGTAGTATCTCATCACTGGAGTTTATTTTGTTTTCTATTTAAACACATTTTATTTTACAAGAGCTATCTTACAAACAGATGATGTATTTGCTTACTTAAAAAAAAAAACAGTTGTTTTAAAACAACTGGCCAGCAGTTGTGGTTCACATCTATAATCCCAGCACTTTGGGAGGACGAGGAGGGAGGATTGCTTGAGTCCAGGAGTTTGAGACCAGCCTGGGCAACATAGTGAGACCTCTTATCTACAAGAAAAATAAAAAAATTAGCCAGGCATGGTGGTGTGTGCCTGTGGTCCCTGCTATTCAGGAGGCTGAGTTGGGAGGATCGCTTGAGCCCAGGAATTCAAGGCTGCAGTGAGCCATGGTCATGCCACTGCACTGTAGCCTGGGTGACTAAACAAGACCTTGTCTCAAAAAAATAAAAATAAAAACAAATGAAACAACAAACTTGAAAGGAAGAAAGGAGGGAAGGAAGGAAGGAAAGAAGGAAGGAAGGAAGGGAGGGGGAGAGGGAGGGAGGGAAGGCAAAACCCATCAACCTTAAGGGGAACAAATCAGGAATGAAATAATAAAAATGTTTAGTATTAAAAGAGTTCGGGTTGTGAATATATTTAACCATGCTCGGTATTTCGAATTTTTCTGATGCATGTATATAACATTTGCAATTTTAAGAATGTAAAAATAAAAGCTTGGAGCTGTTAACTTGGAACAAGCATTAGAGAGTTAGGGGTTTTTTGTCTTTTTTTTTTTTTTTTTGAGACAGGGTCTCTCTCTGTCACCCAGGTTGGAGTACAGTGGCATGATCTACAGATAGAGACAGAGACAGATAGAGATAGAGATATCCATATCTACATCTATGTATGTATAATAATTATATATATATGGTGTGTGTATTTCAAAAGCATTTTATTGCCTATTTTATTGTAGCTAGTATTTTTTTTTTCAGTTGCAGCTGCAAAAAGTTATAGCAGGTATGGAACCTAGCCTTCTTGGAACCTGGAAAATTGTAAAGCAATAAAAAGTAAAAATGACTTTTTATAAATGGTTTCATGTGGTTTTAATGATATTATGAAATATTTTATGGGAGAGATGCCACAGTGTTAGCTAAATTATCAAATAATTCTTAGACAATATTACCCATATCAATGTCTGGAGCTTATTTCTAAGAAGTTATACTTGTAACCGTGGATCAACTTTATGATGCCCTTAAGTTTAACAACCCTAAACTCTTTGTTAGAGACAGGGATTGGGGCCTTTAAATATATATATATATATATATATAAAATATACATATATATTTAAATATAATAATTATAAGACATGTACCCTGCTCCTCGAGATCCCAAAACTCACCAAAACCAAACAGGAATACAGAATATTGTTAAGCAGAATTCTACTAAAAAGTACATCAACAAAAAGTATTGTAAGAGTAAATTCAGATTGCATGTTAGATATGTCTATCCTTCAAATCCATTGATCATCTAGCTACAGGAGATTGTCCCCCAAATCCACTGCCCCAAACACTCTGACCGCTTTTTTCCTGAATCCATTTTCTCCTTCAACTTATCAATTGAGCCATGGCCTGCCAATGACACTCTTTTCTTTCTCTATTACAGAGAACAATCCAGGGCTCCTTAATATCTACTTGTATAACCACTTATAATCACCTGTTTAAAAATATCAAAACAAAAACCCTGTGGACAGGATATTCTAGGAAGGAGATATATTTATATTTACTTTTTGCAGATCCATTGACTGAATTTGTTCAGTCCATTTATTTTGAGGAATTTGGGCACTATACTACACTCTAAAGATACTGTATTGACTGAAACAGATAAAGCCCATGCAATTACACAGTTTACTGTTAAGGGGAAAGAGACTATCAAATTATCACATCAATAAGCACAGCTAGGAGCGATGATGAGTGCTACATAAAGGGAAACTACGTTTGTTTTGTAAAATTGTACAAGGGATCTTAATTTCAATTGAAAATTCAAGGAAGGTCTTTCTGAGAAGTAATCGTGTATAGCGTGTCCTTAAGGATGAGAATAAGTCAGGCATGAAAAGAGCAAACAAGAAGATGCACAAAAGCCCTGAGGTAAGAAAGTTATTTGGGGGTTTGAGGGAATGAGAAAAGGTAGCATGGTTGGGGGGCGGTGGGGGGGAGATGAAATGTGAAGAATTTGCGGAGGAAGGCAGAAGTCAGCTCCCAAAAGGGCTTTATAAAAAGATTTAGTATTTGAGATGTTATTTTAGGTATAATGGGAAGTGCATGAAAAATTTGGGGGAGAAGGCATAATCTAGTTGGCATTTTAAGAAAATCATTCTGCAGTTTATTAAGCATAAATCCACCAATAGCAATTGATGGCACCTATTTTCATAAATGTAGAAGAGCTTATGAAATTGGGGACATATAACACAAATCAGGTGTAAGATAAAAGACTCCTTTTTAGAAAGAGTTAAGTGTCAGGAAACATATTCAATTTGTCCAATGGGAAAGAAATTGCCTATTAGAAGCATAAGAATTCTAGAATACATTTTCTAGTAGACACTACCTACATAAACTTTCTCATGTAGATAAAGGTTGCAAATGCTTGAAATGCCTTTTCCCATGTAATAATCAAATGGAATATCCTGTTTTAAATATTCTCATATAGCAAAGCAATGGAAGGTCATACAGATAGAATTTCATGGGACAAAAGTTATTCTAAGTTAAGTAAAAAATTGCAGGTCTAATTTATATTGGCTTTGCAGTCACACACTTCTTTATAGCTGGCTGTGTGACTGTTACAGTGAAGAAGAGACCTCCCTATATTTGAAACTATATCACTTGAAGCACTTATTAATATGTATTATACCCCATTAATTATATAAATCTTATGTTCAGGTGTCACTACAATGGCTGAGTGACAATACACACAGCACTACCAGCACATAGTATGTTCTTGGTACCAACCACTCAGTGAATATGAGTAACTATATAATGGGTTCAATAGGTGCTTTTTCAATCAAATTTATACATTTTAAGAAATAACTGAATTGGTTGCATGCATCTTATAATAAGGAAGAAATGATAGAGGGCCACTGTTTCCTAAAATTAGTTTTATATATAAAAGCAAAAGTATGCCACATTAACCTTATGCTAATATTCAGAAAATTTTCTGAAGCCCTTGCTTCCCTTTTTTGTACAGTTTTACATATTCCTAACCGTGGGAAAGTATAAGTTTAAATTTGTCATAGGTTGGTCTGTTCTCTCAGTATATTTTCTTCCTTGCCAAACTGTTACAGAGTCTTTAAAATTTGAATTATCACTGTAATTCAGAGGAAGTTATGCTACCTTCCAACCAGTCTGAGCTCCTAATAGCTAATTCATGCATGATGACATGTGAAATATGCTTTATTTTGTATTTTAGGAAATTGACTGGTATATTGTGCCTTTCTTTTCTGGATGTTGAAAACATAAGTTTGGAATGCTCCCAAACATGAAAGACAAAAACATAAAGCACAATTGGCTGGAACCCTCCCTACAATTTTTCATAACATTCTTCCCTAATCTTTCAGGGGAAAATAGCTTCATCTATTCTTCCTATGAAATACAAAAATTCTGGCCTTGATTATTACCCATTATTATCCATACTCTTAGCCTATTCAGACATTCAATTAATTGAACTTTCCCTACAAATAAAACAGGTCCCAATTTTGAAAATGATTCATGTCATTTTTAAAATTTGTTCTCAGAGGGACCCACCAAGGAATTCCTATAATCCTAAACCAGTTGTTGGTTTTCTGTAATTTATAAAATTTTGTTTTTGCTCTCTGCCATCACAATGATAGACATTATAAACAAGAGGATAAGATAGCCCATAGAATCTTCTTTCTTAACATCCTGAGTAAAATAAAACAGAACTTGGTGCATCTGAATTTGTTTTCCTTTCTCTCCAGCTTTATTGAGGTATAACTGACACATAAAAGTTGTATATACTTAAGGTGTATAATATGATGTTTTAATATACATATATATTGTAAAGTGCTTATCACAATCAAGCTAATTAACATATCCATCACCTCACATATTTACTGTGTGTGTGTGTGTGCAAGTGTGTTAAGGACAGTTAAGATCTACTCTCAGCAAATGTCAAGTACACAATGCATTATCATTAACTATAGTGACCATGCTGTACATTAGATCTCCAGAGCTTATTCATCCCACATAACTGAAAATTTGTACCCTTTGAGTAACCTCACCAAATTTCTCCCTCCATCGCCACCACTACCCCAGTTCCTAGCAATCGCCATTGTACTTTTTGCTCCTAAGGTTTTTTCTAAGGCTTAATAATATTCCATTACACATACACACACACACACACACACACACACACACAAATGACACACACACATTTTCTCTGTCCTTTCATTCATCTACAGGCACAACAATCTAAGTAGATTGTTTCCATATATTGGGTACTGTGAATAATGCTGCCGTGAACATGTAAATGCAGATATCTCTTCGAGATAGTGATTTTATTTCCTTTGGATATACACTTAGATATGGACTTGTTGGATCATATGGCAGTTCTTTTTTCAATTTTGTGAGAGATCTCCATACCATTTCCCATAATATACATTCCCACCAACAACGTATAAGGATTCCCTTTTCTCCACATCCTTGCCAACCCTTGTTACATTTTGTCTTCTTAATAATAGCCATCCTAACAGGTGTGAGTGATACTGCATTATGGTTTTGGTTTGCATTTCCCTGCTGATTAGTGATGTTTAGCACATTTTCATACACCTTTGGCCATTTGTACCTCTTCTTTGGAGAAATGTCTGTTCAGATCTTGGCCCCTCTGAATTTGATTCTTATTCAACATTTGGCAGGAAGGGGAAGTGGAGAACTGGGGAGGAAATGTGAGAAGTAGTTAACTTAAGAGTTTTGGCTTAAGAGCTGCTCCTCTGTCCAACTCTTTGCCTGCTAGTTTTGGGGCTTTTGGTTGGGCAGAATTGGAGAAATGGGCCAAATAAAAGATAATAGAAGATGGAAAGATTTTATTTGTATTGGAAACAGAAGAGAGTAAGCCATAAAGACAGAAGGAATTGGACTGTATCTGTGACAATGAGACAGTATGGGCTGGAGTAGAGTAGGTTATAGAGTTTGGGAGCATTTCAGTAGAGAAAGGTGAAAGACTCCGATTTCACTACTATAATGTAATATTGTGACAAAGAGAAAAGAAGAAAGAAAAGTTTAAGTTGTGTTAGTTGTTAAAAATACAAATATGCAAGCCTTTTATTTAGAATCTAAAGTTTAAAAATTAAATGGTTCTTAATTCGTTTTGGATGACCAATTTTTTCATCTAATGCAGAACTGAGTTTTAGCCATTTGACACTTCAGCTTTATATGGAGTCAAACATTTAAATGAAGGTTTTCTATTTATTTCACCTCCAGTTGAGGGCAAGAAAGTACAGCTCCAACTTGGTCTTATATTTTATTATCTATATAGATACAGATGAAAATGGGCTTATGTTTTACTATCCATATAGATATAGATACAGATAATGAAATAGCAGTCATTTACTGTGCCTTCTATGAGTTGGACATTTTGTATATAATATCTTTAATCATGACAAGGTAATTAATATTGTGCCCATTTTATAGATGGGAGAACTGAGGTTCAGAAATGTTATTTGGCTTGCTCAGAGCCACACAGATATTAAGTGAGCCTGCTGAGGATTTTAACCTGTTATATGGAGTCCCCAAATCTAACAACCTTTCTACTCAATCATTCTGCATCCCCATGCATTTTTCCTTCTAAGCAGAGAAAGTAAAGCAAAACCTCGAAAGAAACTACTGTTAAACTTCTCTTTTCATCTTTCTACTGCCAGCATACATATTTACATTCTAAACTCATTTTAAATCAAAAGTAGAGAACTAATATCTGTTTCATAATAGTACCTAATTTAATAGAAATATGGTATCATTTATTTGTGATACTGATAGATAATAGGTATTATTCATTTTTTAACACAAATCCCAGGTAAATACGTGTTCTCAAAGACCCAAAGATTCATACAGGAATGAGAAAAAAAAAACAGCACTAAAGGTCCAATTCTCACAATAAAAGAAAATCACACAAATAGGAGACAGCAAGGCTTTATCGATCATTTGTCTACCTGGGACTCTGTCAGTGATATTCAAATCCAACCCTCTTGTCTTATCAGAATGTTTGTCTAGCAGTGTTCTTATGGATTATCTATTTTTGCTGAATAACTTGCAGCAGGGCTGCTAATCGAGAGAGAAAAGAAGCTGCCTTCGGGGATGAAAATTGCTTTCCAGTGACTGATTGTGCTAATCAATCTTCTGTAAGGGAAATCAGGAGTAAAAGATGGCCAATAATTGCAAAACACTGCTGCACACATGAGGAAAAATAGCTCACGCACAAAGAACAGAAAGTAACTCTTCAGAAAATGTTGCAGAGTTGGCTATTTTGAAATATATATACCTTGGAAAGCAGTTTTTCACAGTTTAATACCTAAGCCTTATTTTTAATATGCGGGTAAGAACTGTGCCTACTTTACTGTCGCATTATAGTATTTGATGGCACTTCACAATTTAAGAGTAATCCAGGATTTCTCTTTTATAACTAATTGCAAGTTATAAAAATTGCCAGGATTGCTACTGCAAGGATTACACTTAGCCTCTGATTATTATTTTCTGCATGTGATAACCACAGTGAATTAATGGCAGTTAAATCTTAATTTCTAATGAATCTCAACTGCCAGTGCAGTTCAAGAAATGATGCATACTATTTTGTCTCTTTGTTTAGAGTATGCTTGTGAGTTCATTGTGATCTTACAAGAACAAAATCCAATGTAATGTTGACTCTATAGCTAGTCCTATGCAGACATTGCGAAGTGGAGTCTAAAACTTTTACTGCTCTCCACAAAAAATAGGTAAATTATTTTTTTCCAACTTGTGCATTTAAGCCAATTTTTACAACTCTGTGTAACTTAAGAGTCAACTATATGAGAGCTGAAATCATATATGTGAATAAAATGCGTGAAACAATACCTGAAGTTCAGGAAACCAATTCTGGCACTTACTGTGTTTTTTCAAATAGAAACAAATATTTGCAAGACTCACTAAAACAATTAAGAAAAAAATGTTGCAAATTAAATTAGGATGTATTGCTTTAATGGAAGTCCTGCATGGCACCTGGTTTGATCACACCAGCCTCTTTTTGTTTTGACTTTTTCTATTCTACTTTCAAGGTATTGGAAATTTCTTCTATTTCCAAGTGATTTGGAAATTTCTCCTGCCTAAAGCGACATTGCTTGGAGTACATTAGGCAATTTCAAAAGGATGTAACAAAACCTAAAACAGTAATTTGCAATGGGAATCTATTTAAGTTCCTGTAAAGAATTTTTTCACTACTTTGCAGAAAATTATGAAATCCTGTTCACTCTTCCAATGATAAATATTTGCTTTGATAGCATCAAATTTATCTCTTACTGCTGTATTTTCATGCACAAATAATTCTTTATTTCAAGTCAAATGATACTGTAGTTCCTTATATTATTGTAAGTCAATAAAACTCAACATGTTTAGTAACATAACTCAACTGAAATGATATTTAAAGCTATGACCAAGAGAGTACATGGGCAGGCAATGACAAGTACAATACAACTGCTATCTAGACAATGGCGATTTTAAGATAGACACATCCTGGTTTCAGAGAAGTTAAAATGTGAAAGGTGTGCCTCTTAGGACTGATGAAATACGCTAATAAAGTTATAAGGTAAAACTTTAGAAATAATGATGTCTAATTCTTTTATTTTTCATAGTGGGACCACGGGACCCAAAGAATTGAGAAAAACTATCTCATATGGTGGTAGAAACTAGATGAGAAACTAGATAATTTTAAGGACAATTTATATTATATTATTTTCTATTTCGATGATCTGCCCCTTTCGAATGATTTATTACTTTTTAATTTTCTTGTGCTCAAAGCTATTATTTGATTGAATGCTAATTTAGCTCATCGGTCTGTCAACCACTGATCATTGTGTTGTAACTAGAAGGTTGCTTCTAATCTTTAAGTAAACTTAGTTGACAATACAAAATGTTCTTAATCCATTATGTAATTTCAGTAACTTATTTAATTATTAGTAACTAAAGATAAAATTATCTTTGATTAATCTTAATATAATGCTTTCATCCTAACAAATTAAGTATCTTCCTTTTGTTTGCTGCATCATTTCTAGATTTCTCCATCCAATTTTTAGGGTTTACCATAGCATAGCATCACCTAAATTACTCAATTTTATTTACATCTACTCGAAACTATATTATTCTGATTTTTGCTTTGGTCATTATGACACTAATAATAAAATGCTTGTAAAATTATTGTTCAATCTCAGCGTTTTAATAACTGTCCATGGAATCTTCTGAAAGCTAGGCAATTTATTGTATTAATTGTCTTCGACTAATAGCACATAATGTACACCATGTCATGTCTGTGCTTTGAGCATTACTCACTTTTTAACAAATTTGGCAGAACGAAAACAAAGGAAATCTGGAGTCACCATGTAACTGGCCACAAGCTCTTATGTCAGTATTGACTTCCTCTCCTGGCTTTAATGGTCTTAAGTTGGTTTTTAGTGGTGTGCAGTAGATATTGTCACACATCACTTGCCTGTGAAGGCATTCTCAAGCAAAGTATCACCTTCTCCATTTTTTTCCTCATGATGATGTATCTCTGATAGTAATAAAGCTTCTCCCTGAAACAGACAACTAAATTTAAAAACCATTAAGCTAGGCATCACTGAATACATTAAAATTAAAATTATTACTATATAACAGATGGCTGATACTGATTTCAGGTTATTATGCCCCTCATACACCTACTCTTCCAAAAAAGAAAAAAGTGTTTAAAAATACTGAAGGATTACATTAATATATAAACAAGAAACTTCATAGTAGAAATAGATTTATCAGTACCTGGACATGTTTATCATCAGTCAGAAAGTATTATGGATCAGTAGAAGCATGTCTAGCTATAGATCAAAAGACTAAGGAGCAACTGTATGTTGTTCAAGTTGATTTGTGATAGGTGGTAATTTCCTTTCACCTTTCTCTGCCTTTCTAACTCAACAGACTAAAGTCCTAAGGACAATCTATAACCTGGAAGCCATTATTCTTTTGTCATAAAGACTAGTCAACAAGACATATGATATAAGCTGTTCAGCATATTTCCATTTTAAATTAAATGGCACCATCTTACGCAATTATAGTCTTATAGTGTCACAGAGTTCATCTTTATTTTAGAGACTGGATGTCTTATAAAGATGCAAATGTATTCTTCTCATCTACGTTAATGTCAATAAATAGAATTTTTTAAAGGTAAAAATCTGTTTCAGTCTAGAGTTGGGAATCTGGAGAAAAAAATATTTCAGTTGATATTTTTCAATATAAAATATCTAATTTTCTATCTACTTTAAAGGAAAAAAGCATTGATAAATGTTACTAACATTTAATGAATAATTAATAGCACTGCCTTTTCCATAATAATTTATTACAAGGGGAGATGGAGCAAAATGCAGAATAGAAAGCTCCACTGATCATTCCCCCTCCCCACACAAGGACACCAAGTTAACAACGATCTACACAGGAAAAACAACTTCAAAGGAACCAAAAATCAGGTAAGCACTCATTGTACCTGCTTGTAACTTCATATTGCTGAGAGAGACGCTGAAGCTATAGAAAATAGTCCTGAATCTTTAATACTAACCCTTCCCCATCCCGGCAGCTGTGGCATGGTGCTGAGAGCATCTTCGACCTGGGGAAGGGTGAACACGGCAATTGTGAGGCATTAAACTCAGTGCTGTTCTGTTAGAGCAGCAAGGAAAACCAGACCAAACTCAGCTGAAGCCTGCCTACAAAGGGAACATTTAAGCCAGTGTTAGCCGGAGGAGAATTGCCAATCCCAAGTATCCCAACCTGAGTGCCCAAAAACTTTGCCACCAAGGGTCAAAGTGCTCTGTGTTTCTATGCAAACTCGAAAGACATTCTAGACCATTATGACTGCAACTCTTAGGAGAGTCTTAGGGCTCATCTAGGCCCAAAAACAGTGGACTCGGAGGCACAGGACATACTTAGACACCAGCTGTGGTAGCCAAGGAAGTGCTAGCATCAACCCTCCCCTAACCCCGGGCTGCAAAACTACAGGCTCCAAAAGAGACCCCTTCCTTCCACTTAAGAAGAGGAGAAGGAAGTGTGGGGGCTATGTATTGCATCTTGGATACTAGCTAGGCCACAGCAGGATAGGGCACTGGTCAGAGTCATGAGTCTCCCGTACTAGGCCCTAGCTCCCAGATGACATTTCTAGACATACCCTGCCTTGAAGGAAAGGACCCAGTCCTGCCAGAATTCATCATCAGCTAAATGAAGTGCTCTCGGGCCCTGAATAACCAGCAATGATACTCAGGTACTAAATTGAGGGCTTTAGAGAGCCTCTGAAACTTGCTGGCATCAGGTACCAATATTGCCACAAGGGTTAGAGCAACAAGCAGGCTCTTGGGGTCCCCGATTCCAAGACTTGACTCTTGGACAGTATTTCTGGATATGCTCTGGGCCAGAGAAAAGCCCACTACCCTGAAGGGTGAATCGCAGGCCAGGCGACATTCACCACAAGCTGACTTAAGAGACTTTAGGCCTTAAGGGTAATTGGTAGTAGCCTGGCATCACTCCTCCTGGCCAGGGGTGGCAGTGGGGATGGCATGAGGTGCCTCTGTCTTTGGAAAGGGAGGGAAACAGTGGGAAGGAAAGTGTCTTGTGGTTTGAGTGCCAGTTCGGCCACAATAAAATAGAATACCGAGTAGACTTCTAAGTTTTTTGGCTCTTGTCCCTGATGCTCAGATGGCACTTCGGGACCCACCCGAGGCTAGGGTTAACTTGCCGCCCTGAAGTGAAGAACACAGGTCTGGCTGGCTTTGCCGCCTGATGATTATAGAGCCCCAGGATCTTGAGAGACCATAGGCAGTAGCCAGGGAGTAGTTATAGAAGGCCTTGGGCAAGACCCAGTGCTGTGCTGGTTCCAGGTCTGACCCAGCACAATCATAGTGGTGGTCGCCACAGGCGTACTTGGGTCAATCCACACCCAGATTTAGGTGGCTCAGAACAGGGGAAGATACTCTATGTTTGGGAGAAAGTAAGGAACGAGAACAAGGGTTTCTGCCTGGTAATCCAGAGAATTCTCCAAGATCTTGTTCAAAACCATCAGGGCAGTACCTCTACAAGTCTGCAAGAACCACAGCATTATTGAGCTTGGGATGACTCCTAAAGTAAAAGCATCTTAGATCACAACACCTAAGTCCTTTCAAATATCTGAAAAGCCTTCCCAAGAAGGGTGGCTGCAAATAAGTTGAAACAGTGAAGACTACAAAGACTACAATAAATATCTAGCTCTTCGATGCCCAGACACTGAAGAACATCTACTAGCATCAACAATATCCACAAAAATATGACCTCGCCAAATGAACTAAATAAGGCACAAGGGACCATTCCTGAAGAAACAGAGATGTGTGACCTTTCAGACGAAGAATTTAAAATATTAATAGCTGTGCAGAGGAAATGCACAAAAATTCAAGATAACCCAAAGAAGGAATTCAGAACTCTATCAGATAAATTTAACAAAGACATTGAAATAATTATAAACAATCAAACAGAAATTCTGGAGCTTGAAAATGCAATTGACGTACTGAAGAATGTATCAGGGTCCCTTAATAACAGAATGGAGCAAGCAGAAGAAAGAACAACTACAGAAAACAGAAAATAGCTTCAAATGGGCAAATCTAAGAGTTATTAGCCTTAAAGAGGAGGTAGAGAAAGAGTTAGGGGTAGAAAGTTTATTGAAATGGATAATGACAGAGAACTTCCTAAACTTCCTAAACCTAGAGAAAGGTATGAATTTTCAAGTATAAAAAGATTATAGTACACCTAGCAGATTTAACTCAAAGTAGACTACCTCAAGGCATTTAATAATCAAACTCCCAAAGGTCAAGAATAAAGCAAGGTTCCTGAAAGCAGCAAGAAAACAGAATCAAATAAAATACAATGGAGCTCCAATAGGTCTAGCAGCAGACTTTTCAGTGGAAACCTTACAGACCAGGAGAGAGTAGCATGACATATTTAAAATGCTGAATGAAAAAAAAAACACAACCACCCCCCCCCAAAAAAAAAAACTGTTACCATAGAAAAGTATTATCTGGAAAAAACATCCTTTAAACATGAAGGAGAAAAAAACACTTTCCCAAACAAGCAAAAGCTGAGGGATTCCATCAATGCTGGATCCATTCTACAGGGCATTCTAAAGGGAGTACTTCAGTCAGAAAGAAAAGGATATTAATGAGCAATAAATAATCACCTGAAGGTACAAAACTCACTGGTAAGAAGAAACTACTGCCATTTGAGACAACATGGATGAACCTGGAAGACAATATGCATTTTTTTAAAAAAATTTTTAACATCTAATGTTTGTGGGTACATAGGAGGTGTATACATATTGACACAGGCATAAGATGTTTAATAATCACATCACGGTAAATGGGGTAGCCATCACCTCAAACATTTTACCTTTCTTTTACAAGCAATCTGATTATACACTTTTAGTTATTTTTAATTACTATAATTTATCTTTGACTGTAGTTATCCTGTTGTGCTATCAAATGCTAGATCTTATTCACTCTATTTAACTACATTTTTGTACACATTAACCATCGTTACTTCTCCCCTAGAACACTTCTTGGCTTCTAGGATAGCCGTTGTTCTACTCTCTCTCTCCATTAGTTCAATTGTTTTAACTTTCAGATCCTGCAAATAAGTGAGAACATGTGAAGTTTGTCTTGCTATGCCTGGCTTATTTCACTTAACATAATGATCTCCAGTTTCATCCATATGGTTGCAAATGACAGAATCTCATCTTTTATGGCTGAATAGTACTCCACTGTGTATATGTACCATGTTTTATTTATCCATTCATCTGTGGATGGACACTTAGGTTGCTTCCAAATCTTGGCTATTGTGAATAGTGCTGTAATAAACACGGGAGTGCAGATATCTCTTCAATATGCTGATTTCTTTTATTTAGGGTATTTACCTAGCAGTGGGATTTATGGATTATATGGTAGCTCAATTTTTAGTTTTTTTGAGGAACCTCCAAATTGTTCTCCAAAGTGGTTGTACTAATTTACATTCCCACATTGTACAGTATACAATGGTTCCCTTTTCTCCACGTCTTTGTCAGCATTTATTATTGCCTGTCTTTTGGAATAAAAGCCATTTTAATTGGGGCGAGATGATATCTCATTGTAGTTTAGATTTGCATTACTCTAATGATCAGTGATATTGAGCACCTTTTCATATTCCTTTTGGCTATTTGCATGTTTCCTTTGAGAAATGTCTATTCAGATCCTTGTCAGATGAATAGTTTCAAAATATTTTCTCCCATTCTGTGGGTTGTGTCTTCACTTTTTTGATTGTTTCCTTTGCTGTACAGAAGCTTTTTAACTTGATGTCATCCCATTTGTCCATTTTTGTTTGGTTGCTTGTGCTTGCTGGGTATTACTAAAGAAATATTTGCTCTGTCCAATGTCCCAGTGAGTTTCCCCAGTGTGTTTTTTAGTAGTTCATAGCTGAAGGTCTTAGATTTAAGTCCTCAGTAAATTTTTATTTCATTTTCGTATATGGTGAAAGATAGAGGCCCAGTTTCATTCTTCTGCATATGGATATCAAGTTTTCCCAGCTCCATTTATTGAACAGACTATCCTTTCCCCAGTGTGTGTTTTTGGCTCCTTTGTCAAAAATGACTTTATTGTAGTTATATGGGTTTTGTTCTGGAATCTTTATTCTGTTCCACTGGGCTATGTGTCTGTTTTTATGCCTGTACCATGCTGTTTTGGTTACTACAGCTCTGTAGTATAATTTGAAGTCAGGTAATACGATTCCTCCAGTTTTGTTCTTGTTGCTTACATCAGCTTTAGCTATTCTGGGTCTTTTGTGGTTCCATATAAATTTTAGAATTTTTTTTTTTGCATTGAATCTGTAGATTGCTTTAGGTAGTATGGATTTTTTAACAATATTGATTCTCCTAATCCATGAACATGGAATGTCTTCTAATTTTTGTGTCTTCTTCAATTTCTTCCATTATTGTGTTATAGTTTTTACTGTAAATATCTTTCACTTCTTTGGTTAATTTCTAGGTATTTTATTTCATTAGTAGCTATCATAAATGGGATTACTTTCTTGATTTTTTTTCAGATTGTTCACTCTTCGTATATAGAAATGCAACTGATTTTTGTATGTTGATTTTGTATCCTGCAACTTTGTTAATCAGTTCTAATAGTTTTCTGGTGCAGTCTTTAGATTTTTTCTAAGGTTATATCATCTGCAATAAAAATAATTTGACTAATTTCTTTCTAATTTGGATGCCCTTTATTTCTTTCTCTTAACTGATGGCTCTAGCTAGGATGTCCACTGCTACATTGGATAACAGTGGCAGAAATGGGCATCCTTGTCATGTTCCAGATCTTACAGGTAAGGCTTTCATTTTATCCACATTCAGTATGATACTAGCTGTGGGTCTCTCATATTTGGCTTTTACTGAGTTGAGGTATGTTCCTTCTACACCCAGTTTTTTGAGGGTTTTATCATGCAGGGATGTTGAATTTTACTAAATGCTTTTTCAGCATCAATTGAAATTATCATATGGTTTTTATACTTCATATTACCCCTAGTAGCTCAGACTGTGATTGCATTTAGAGATAGAAACTTAAAGAAGTAATTACATTAAATTGGGTCATTAGGGTGGCCAATAATCCAATACGTTGTGTTCTTATAAGAAGAAGAAAGGGATGACCATGTGGGAACACCGAAGAATGCAACAATCTGCAAGGCAAGGAGAGAGCCCTCGGGAGAAAGTAGACTAGATAATACCTTGATCTTGAGCTTCTGCTCTCCATAACTGTGAGAAAATAAATTCCTGTCGTTAAAGCCATTCAGTCTGTGGTTTTTTGTTATGGCATCCCTAACAAACTAATATATAGAGATAGCGTAATTTCCATATTGAATAGCCAGCTGTATAGAATGTAATGGAAATATGTGACAAAACAGAGCTCATGAAAGGGTACCACATATTGTATGGATTTTCACTGAATTCCGGCTTCGTCCATGATTTGCAACTTCCTGTGACACTCTCATGCAAGTAAATTCCCGT
This sequence comes from Nomascus leucogenys, assembly GCF_006542625.1. Taxonomy (NCBI): domain Eukaryota; kingdom Metazoa; phylum Chordata; class Mammalia; order Primates; family Hylobatidae; genus Nomascus; species Nomascus leucogenys. The sequence goes on from NC_044406.1 coordinate 56,439,771, forward strand.
CAGAGTTGAAAGACCATTCTTATTCCTGCACTTTTATACTTAGGCTTTTATAATACTGCTCTTTTATAACAAGGTCTATATCATTCTCCTAGAATTCTTAACATAGCAATCAATATGCTTTGTTCAAAAGAGGTTTAAGAATACTAGACATTTTTGGTTCCTGAAAAGAACTGAACAAGAGAAAGCTCACATTATTATACCCAGAAAAAGAGAGTAAGGTTTTCCTAAACAATTCTAAAAATTACCTATGCTTCATCATTCCAGAGTTCTGAAAAGCCAATTACCCTATAGTCTAACTCCAAGGACTATGATAATAAATTAATCTCTCAAGAGGTAGTCCTACTTTAACAATGTGACTCTTAGTAAATGTGAGGAAAGAGTTGAAATTTGTCAAGATTTGGGGAGGGTTAGGCAAATTCAGGGCCTTGCATCTACACAGACTCCAGAGGATTATGACAGAAATCCCCAGATCAGAAAAGGTGACAGCAGCATAATCTAATAGCTTTTGAAAGAGTCCAAACCAAAAGCTTCTGCTTTCCTTCTCTTAGTTTAGGGTTCTTCTAGCAGACATGAACATCGGGACATAAACACAGCTGTGCCAGAATTGCAGATTTATTTATTGCTTTAGAGGTCATGTTAATTTCTGCAGTGATCTTTCATTCTACTGGTTTGCTGGTTATACTTTGTTTGCCCCACTAGATCCATTTTCACCTCTTTCCTATCCGGTTCTATGCCTGAGGAGGCCAATCTCTACAGACCATATATCCTAGACTCTTTTGCTCTCTAGTTTCCAACTGGGTTTGGCCAGTGAAATGAGAAAACAGGAGGCAGTCAGTCCCCCACCCTTCGCTTCTTTCCTGATGGCCAAAGCCCTGATCAAGATACACGAACCTTCTGCTATGCCAGCTATGCTTCCTGCCATGATGGATTGTGGGGAAATATAGGAATTTTCACGTTACAAGGTATCAGCCAGGCTGTTGTTATAAGGCAGGTGAGGGATCTCCCTGGAAGTTCATGGAAGCAGCAAATTACCAAGTAGTACAGAAGTATTTCCAAATGTTAACAATCATTTTAGCTGAATTGGTTCTTACTGGCTGAACATTAGTCCTAGCTCTGCTCTAATCCATAGCCCCATCTGTAAGAGTGAGTGTTCCTGCTGGACTATTCTGTGGTCTAAATGATGCACACTAACCTCACAAACTTCTAACTAATTTTTTTAAAGAAAAATAGAAAAAAATATTTTTCTGTTATTTCAATTAACAGCGTAACTACTTTGAGCCTCAACTTCTTCTACTGAAAAAGTGTAGATGGTACATACCTCATAGCATAACTGAAAGTAAAAACCTCAGCATGTGTATAACATACCCAGTACTGTGAAGAAAACCTAGTTTAAGAATTATACTCGACCAACCAATCTATTATAAATGAGACAAAGTGGCATACATGCATATACATACATATGTATCTAGGTGATAAATGTATGTATATATCAGTACTTTGAATTTGTAGTCAATATAGCAAACATATTCTTGGCATAACAATACAGACATGATCACTTTTCAAAACAATCTGAAATATTTTCATTTTAATCTGTTTGAATCTTCTTTCTTCATAGAATATCAGGCCCTCTTTTTTACAGTATAAAATCTTCTCAGTAGTAATTTCAACCCTAACCCAATTCAACCCTTACTACTCTCAACAGTTGCACTTTTGCTGTGCTAGTTTTTTGTCACCTAAATCAAAGAAAAAAAATGCTTTATTTCAGATTTTGAAATGTCTTGAAATAGGCAAGAAAAAATATTTTTACATTGAAACGAACCATCTGGCCACTTTATCCTGTTCTATATCTAACATCTGACAGTTACTATAATATTTATTTTACTGGATTATTTATTCATGAAAGTAACATTACAAATATAAATTGCCCTGACTAGTCAGCCACTGCTTTTAACTGCTTCTTTTCTTATTTTAAGTAAGAAAAATTATCTTTAAGAGCTAGAATTAAGAAATGTGCATGAAAATTGGAGCATCAGTTAAGAACTGTAGGTTCAAACCTCAATTCTGCCACTAATTAATTTTGTCATCACCAACAATTCACTGTTTTCTCACAAGTTAACCGAAGAACTGGGACAGGTGAGACGTAAGGAACTTTTTATATTCAAATTCAATTATTCTATCTTGGGATTTCTAAGGTATTTATGGGATAAAATAACACTAATATATAGTTAGCAATTGTATCCCAGGCCATGTGCATTTACTAATCACAGCAACTCTACTTTTCAGATAAAAACACAAAACTAGTGAGGTTACGTCTCTTATCCAAGATCTTATAAGTAGTTTGTGGAAGACTCAGAGTTTAAAATGGTCATTTTGAATTCAAATCCTATAATTGAGTGAATATTACCTTATTTTTATTTTTCAAAATAAGCTAGAAGTTTAAATGGTTAAATAAAGGAATGTTTTACAAGCAATCAATAAGCCAGTAAATAAACAAGCAACAATTTCAGTAAATTTGAAAAACCAATAGGTATTCAAAATGTGCCAGTTAAGAAATGTGGAGATGTGCCTTTATAGCAGCACATCTCCACATTTCTTAACTGGCACATTTTGAATACCCTAGAACTTAAAGTATAATAAAATATATATCCACATTATATATATATATCTTTTATATATATATATATAAGAAATGTGCAGATATTTTTAATCGATTTATAAATAAACTGTAAATATAACTCTGTATTTCTAAAGAACAAAACAATAGGACCTACAATAAATAATATCCTATTTCTGCCTTGATGGAGCCAGTGATTGTTTTACTCTAAGAAAATCCCCAGAGCCTAGCACTTGCTGCCTTTTTCTCTGCTGTGATTCTCATGCAGGTGTTTTCTTTGTTGGGTACTTGTGAGATTCAATTGATAGTTGGCTCATAATGTGAAAATCTTTTTACATTTTTACCTTTATAGTCAGTAAATTGTTTTCTAGATATATTATAATGGTTTCCTAAGACTTAGATCAAATCAGTGCCTCTGAAATTCCTAGTAAGTTTCATGAAGATTCACAAACTAGAAACATTTTTAATTACTTTATACGTAGGGAAGCCTACAGATATAAAATAATCTTAAATACTTACAAATTTAAATATATATTTTAAATTAACTGTGAAACAAAATAAACCATAGAAATCTCTGTGGCATTATTTTGAGGAATAAAAAGAACGGCATCTACAAACATGTTTTTTAATGTGAGATGTTATTGCTCTTGGTTAGTTATAATTCTAATTTAAAAAGTATTTAAAGAAATACCTTTCTAAGCTAGTGATGACATTTCCCTTCATACTAACCAATGCTAATCTCTCTAGAGTGCTGCATAAAGTAATCTTTTAGGAATACATATCTTCAACTTCCACTTCTGTATATTGATGCAAAAGCTTCAGTAAATAGAAATGTCAGTAACTAGAACAAGTAAATAGAAATGATGCTTCATTTCTATTTCGATACAGTCTTTTAGATCTTCTGACTCATTGATATCAAAGCTCAATGTACTTCTTTTCCTGGATATAACAACCAAAAAAAAAATCACAATTAAACAACCAAGATAAAACTGTGCAGCCATCACAGTGGTCTCAAGTTCCCTGACAACTGGGTGCTTCAAAATCATTATAGCTACTGTTGTAGAAGACATGACATTATGTGAAAAAAAAGCTAACAATTCCCCAGAAAAACTGTTAAAACTAATAACTGAATTCAGCAGTCTCAGGATACAAAATCAACACAACGAAAAATAGTTGTATTTCCATACATTAACATTAAACAATACAAAAAGGAAATCAAGGAAACAATTTCATTTACAATACCATCAAAAATAATAAATTACTTAGGAATAAACCTATCCAAAGTTTAGGTACACTGAAAACTACAAAAGACGTGTACACTACACTGAAAACTACAAAAGACATGTACACTACACTGAAAACTACAAAACATTGCTAAAAGAAATAAAACAAGACACAAATAAATGGAAACACTAGATAGACTAATAAAAAAGAAAAGAGAGAAGAGTAAAATAGACACACTAAAAATGAGAAAGGGGATATCACCACCAACCTGACAGAAATACGAACAACCATCAGAGAATACTATAAACACTTCTACGCAAATAAACTAGAAAATCTAAAAGAAATGGATAAATTCCTGGACACGTACACCCTCCCAGACTGAACCAGGAAGAAGTTGAATCCCTGAATAAACCAATAATAAGTTGTGAAACTGAGGCGGTAATAAAGAGCCTACCAACCAAGGAAAAAAAAAAAAAAAAAAGCCCAGGGCCAGATGGATTTACAGCTGAATTCTACCAGAGGTACAAAGAGGAGCTGGTACCATTTCTTCTGAAACTATTCCAAACAATTGAAAAGTGGGGACTCCTCTCTAATTCATTTCATGAAGCCTGAAATGATGTCATCATCCTGACACCAAAACCTAGCACAGACACTATAAAAAAAAAAAAAAAAAGGAAAGTTCAGGCCAATATCCCTGCAAACACCAATGCAAAAACCCTCAATAAAATACTGGCAAACTGAATCTAGCAGCACATCAAAAAGCTTATCCACCACAATCAACTCAGCTTCATACTGGGGATCCAGGGTTGGTTCAACATACTCAAATCAATACATGTGATTCATCACATAAACAGAACAAAAGACAAAAACCACATGATTATCTCAATAGATGCAGAAAAGGCCTTTGGTAAAATTCAACATCTCTTCATATTAAAACCTATTAGGCGGGCGTGGTGGCTCATGCCTGTAATCCCAGCACTTTGGGAGGCCGAGGCAGGCAGATCATCTGTGGTAGGGAGTTCCAAACCAGCCTGACCAACATGGAGAAACCCCATCTCTACTAAAAATACAAAGATTAGCTGGGCATGGTGGCACATGCCTGTAATCCCAGCTACTTGGGAGGCTGAGGCAGGAGAATTGCTTGAACCTAGAAGGCGGAGGTTGTGGTGAGCTGAGATCACGCACTTGCACTCCATCCTGGGCAACAAGAGTGAAACTCCATCTCTAAATAAATAAATAAATAAATAAATAAATAAAATTATCAATAAACTAGGTATTGAAGGAACATACCTTAAAATAATGAGAGCCATATATGACAAACCTAGAGCCAATATCACACTGAATGGGCAAAAGCTGGAAGCATTCTCCTTGAAAACTGGCACAAGACAAGGATGCTCTTTCTCACCACTCCTATTCAACATAGTGTTGGAACTTCTGGCCAGGGCCGTCAGGCAAGAGAAAGAGAAAAAGAGTATTCAAATAGAAAAAGAGGAAGTCAAACCATCTTTGTTTGCAGATGACATGATCCTATATCTAGAAAACCCCATCATCTCAGCCCAAAAGCTTCTCAAGCTGATAAGCAACTTCAGCAAAGTCTCAGGATACAAAATCAATGTGCAAAAATCACAAGCATTCCTATACATCAACAACAGACAAGCAAAGAGACAAATCATGAATAGACCCCCATTCACAATTGCTACAAAGAAAATAAAATACAAGAAGTGAAGGACCTCTTCAAGGAGAACTACAGACCGCTGCTCAAGGAAATCAGAAAGGACACAAATAGAATAACATTCCATGCTCATGGATAGGAAGAATCAATATCATTGAAATGGCCATACTGCCCAAAGTAATTTACAGATTGAATGCTATTCCCATTAAACTACCGTTGACATTCTTCACAGAATTAGAAAAAACTATTTTAAAATACATATGGAAGCAAAAAAGAGCCCGAATAGCCAACACAGTCCTAAGCAGAAAGAACAAAGTTGGAGGCATCACACTACCCGACTTCAAACTGTACTACAAGGCTACAGTAACCAAAACAGCATTGTACTGGCAGAAAAACAAACACATAGACCAATGAAACAGAATAGATAACTCAGAAATAAGACCACACATCTACAGCAATCTGATCTTTGAAAAACCTGACAAAAACGAGGAATGGGGAAATGATTCCCTATTTAATAAATGGTGTTGGGAAAACGGTTTAGCCATATGCAGAATATTGAAACTGGACCCCTTCCTTACACCTTATACAAAAAATTAAATCAAGATGGATTATAGACTTAGATGTAAAACTCAAAATTATAAAAACCCTAGAAGAAAACCTAGGCAATAACACTTATAACTCACTTATAACTGGGAGTTGAACAATGAGAACACATGGACACAGAGAGGAACAACACACACTGGGGTCTGTTGTGGGGGACAAGTGGCAGAAGAGCATGAGGGAAAATAGCTAATTTATGTTGGGCTTCATATATAAGTGATGGGTTGATAGGAGTCGCAAATCACCATGGCACACATTTATCTATGTAACAAACTTGCACATCTGGCGCATGTACCCCAGAACTAAAATAAAATAAATAAATAAAACACATGGTCAGAGGAGACTATAGAAAAAATAATTTTTTAAAAAATGAAGCATGTCTACAGGTCTAGAAAATCGCCTTGTAAGAACATATCTAAGAGTTACTGGCCTAAAAGAGGAGGTAGAGAAAGAGATAGGAGAGAAATTTTATTCAAAATGATAATAACAGAGAACTTCCCAAACTTAGAGGAAGATATGAATTTCCAAGTACAAGAAGGTTATAGAATACCAAGCATATTTAACCCAAAGATGACTATCTCAAGGCATTTAATAATCCAACTCCCAAACATCAAGAACATAGATTAAAAGCAGAAGGAGAAAAGAAACAAATAACACACAATGGAGTTCCAACATGTCTGGTAGCAGACTTTTCACTGGAAACCTTGCAGGCCAGGAGAGAGCTGAATGACATATTTAAAGCGCTGAAGAAAAAACATCTTACCATAGAATAGTATATCCAGTGAAAATATCCTTCAAACATGAAGGAGAAATAAACACTTTCCCAGACAAACAAAAGCTGAGGGATTTCATCAATACCACAACTGTCCTACAAGAAATGGTAAAGGGAATTCTAATCAGAAAGAAAAGGAAAGTAATGAGCAACAAATAATCACTTGAAGGTGCAAACTCACTAGTAATAGCAAGTACACAGAAAAACACAGAATATTATAACACTGTAACTGTAGTATGTAAACTACTTATCCTACGTAGACAGACTAGACTACATGACGAACCAATCAAACATAATCACTACAACTTTTTAAGACATAGTCAATACGGTAAGATATAAATAGAAAAAATAGAAAGTTGAGGAGGACAAAGTTAAGGCATAGAATTTTTATTAGTTTTCCTTTTGCTTGTTTGTTTGTTTATGCAAATAGTGCTAAGTTGGCATCAGGTTAAAATAGTGGTTTATAGGATAGTATTTGCAAGCTTCATGGTAACTTCAAACCAAAAAATATACAATGAATACGCAAAAAATAAACAGCAAGAAACCAAATTATATCACCAGAGAAAATCACCTTTGCTAGAGGAAGACAGGAAGTAAAAAAAAAGAAGGAAGAGAAGACCACAAAACAACCAGAAAACGAAAAACAAAATGGCAGGACTAAGTCCGTACTTATTAATAATAAAATTGAATGTTAATGGACTACACTTACCAATCAAAAGAAAAAGACTGGGCCGGGCGCAGTGACTCATGCCTGTAATCCCATCACTTTGGGAGGCTGAGGTGGGTGGATCGCTTGAGCTCAGGAGTTTGAGACCAGCCAGGACTATATAGTGAGACCCCATCTCTACTAAAAGTACAAAAATTAGCCAGGCGTGGGTGGTGCAAACCTATAGTCCCAGCTACTAGAGAGGCTGAGGCATGAGAATCACTTGAACCTGGGAGGTGGAGGTTGCAGTGAGCCAAGATCATGTGACTGCACTCCACCCTGGGTGACATAGCAAGAGTCTGTCAAAAAGAAAAAAAGACATATACTGGCTGAATGGATGAAAAACAGGACCGATTGATCTCTTGCCTACAGGAAACACAATTCGCTTATTAAGACACAACTAGACTGAACAGAAATGAATGGAAAAACACATTCCGTGCCAATGAAAACAAAAAATAGATAGGAGTAGCTATGCTTACACAAATAGATTCCAAGACAAAACTATAAGATGAGGCAAGGAATGTCACTCTATTCACTCTATAATGATAAAGATGTCAATTCAGCAAGAGGATATAACAATTTTAAATATATATGCACCCAACACTGGCGCATAAAGAAATCTTAAGAGCTAAAGAGAGAGATAGGCCTCAATACACTAATTTCTGGAGACTTTAACTGCCCGCTTTTAGCATTGGACAGATCTTCCAGACAGAAAATCAACAAAGAAACATCAGACTTAACTGAACTATAGGCTAAATGGATCTAATGTATATTTACAGAACATTTCATTTTGTGTTATACTTTTTGGAGAGACAGGGTCTCACTGTGTTACCTGTATTGGCCTCAAACTCCTGTACTTAAGCAATCCTTCCACCTTGGCCTTCCATAGTGCTGTGATTACAGGCATGAGCCACCATGCCCAACCTACAGAACATTTCATCCAACGGGTACAGAATACACATACTTTTTCTCAGCCCGTGGATCATTCTCAAGGATAGACCATATGTTATGTCCAATACAAGTCTTAAAACATTCAAAGCAATTGAAATATCAGGCATCTTCTCTTACCACAATGAAATAAAACTGGAAATTAATTACAAAACAAATTTTGGAAACTATACAAATATATGGAAATTAAACAATGTGCTCCTGAATGACCAGCGGGTCAATGAAGAAATTAAGATGGTAATTGAAAAATTTCTTCAAACAAATGAATGGGATTAAAAACACAACATACAAAATCAATGCGATACACGGAAACCAGGACTCAGAGGGAAGATTATAACACTAAGTGCCTACATCAAGAAAGAGGAAAAACTTCAAATGAACAATCAATCAATGTTTCTCACGGTACTAGAAAAGCAAGAACAAATCAAACTCAAAATTAGTAGAAGAAATAATAAGGATCAGGGCAGAAATAAATGAAACTAAATGAAAAAAATACAAAAGATCAATGAAACAAAAAGTTGTTTTTTGAAAAGTTAAACAAAATTGACAAACCATTAACCAGACTAAGAAAAAAAGAGAGCAGATCCAAATCAAATAAAAAAACCAGAAATGAAAAGACATTAAAACTGATTCTGCAGAAATTTAAAGGATCATTAGTGGCTACTATTAGCAACTAAATACTAACAAATCAAAAGATCTAGAAGAAATGGACAAATTCCTAGACACATACCACCTACCAAGATTGAACCAGGAAGAAATCCAAAACCCAAACAGACCAATAAAAAGTAAGAGAATCAAGGCCATAATAAAAAGTCTCCCAGTAAAGGGAAGCCCAGGACTTGATGGCTTCACTGCTGAATTCTCCCAAACACTTAAAGAACAACTAATGTCAATCCTACTTAAAATTTTCTGAAAAATAGAGAAGGAGGAAAAATTTTCAAACTCATTCTATGAGGACAGTATTACCCTGATACTAAAACCAGAAAAAGGCACCAAATAAAGAAAACTACAGGCCAGTTTCTCTGATTAATATTGAAGCAAAAATCCTCAACAAAACACTATCAAACCAAATTCAACAATACATTGAAAGCGTCATTCATCATGACCAAGTGGGATTTATCCCTGGGATGCAAGAATGGTTCAACAAACACCAATCAGTGTGACAAATCATATCAACAGAAGGAATGATAAAAATCATATAATCATTTCAATTGATGCTGAAAATGCACTTGGTAAAATTCAACATCCCTTCATGATAAAATAAAAATCCTCCAAAAATTGAGGATAGAAAAAAATACCTCAACATAATAAAAGCCATATATTACAGACACATAGCTAGTGCCATACTGAATGGGGAAAAACTGCAAGCCTTTCCTCTAAGATCTGGAACACAACCAGGTTGCCCAATGTCATCACTGACATTACTCAACATAATACTGGAAGTCCTAGAGGGAGCAATCAAACAATAAAGAGATATAAAAGGCATCCAAATTGAAAAGGAAAAAGTCAAATTATCCTTGTTTGAAATGATATGATCTTATATTTGAAAAAGCCTAAGGACTCCACAGGAAAGTGTTATTACCTATTTAAAAATTCAGTAAAGTTGCTGGATACAAAATCAGCATACAAAAATCAGTAGCACTTTTTCTGCTAACAGTGAACAACGTGAAAAAAAATTTTTTTAAAGCAATCTCATTTACAACAGCCACACATAAAATTAAATGCCTAGGAATTAACAAAAGAAATAAAAGATCTCTATAAAGAAAACTATAAAACACTGATGAAACAAATTGAAGAGGGCACAAAAAAAAATGCAAAAATAGGCTAGGCATGGTGGTTCACACCTGTAATCCCAGCACTTTAGGATGCTGAGGTGAGCAGATCGCTTGAGCTCTGGAGGTCAAGACCAGCATGGGCAACATGGTAAAACCCTGTCTCTACAAATATGCAAAAATCATCTAGGCGTGGTGACTCACACCTGCAGTCCCAGCTACTCAGGGGGGTGAGGTGGGAGGATCAGTGGAGGCTGGGAAGGAGAGATTGCAGTGAGCCGAGACTGCACCACTGCACTCCAGTCTGGATGACAGAGTGAGACTCTGTCTAAAAACAAACAAACAAAAAAAAACTTCCATGTTCACAGATTGGAAGAATTAAAATTGTTAAAAGGTCCATACTTCTAACGGCAATCTACAGATTCAGTGCAATCCCTATCAAAATACCCAATGACATTCTTCACAGAAATAGAAAAATCAATCCTAAAATGTATATGGAACCACAAAAGACCCAGAACAGCAAAGCTAGGCTAAGAAAAATGAACAAAACTGCAGAAATCACATTAGCTGACTTTGAATTATACTACATAGCCATAGTAACCAAAATAGCATGGTACTGGCCTAAAAAAAGACACATAGAACATTGGAACAGAATAGAGAACCCAGAAACAAATCCACACACCTACAGTGAACTCATTTTTGACAAAGGTTCCAAGAACATCCACTGGGAAAAGGGCAATCTCTTCAATATATGGTACTGGAAAAACTAGATATCCATATGCAGAAGAATGAAACTAGACCCCTATCTCTCACCACATACAAAAAAACAAATTAAAATGGATTAAAGACTTAAATCTAAGAACTGAAGCTATATAACTACTACAAGAAAACTTTGGGGAAAATCTCCAGGACATTGGTCTGGGCCAAAATTTCCTGAGTAATACTCCACAAGCACAGGCAACCAAAGCAAACATGAACAAATGGTATCACATTAACTTAAAAAGCTTCTGCAGGACAAATGATAATACAATCAACAAAGCAAAGAGACAACCCACAAAATGGATTTGCAAACAACCTGTGTTAGTTTGTTCTCATGCAGCTAATAAAGACATACCCAAGACTGGGTAATTTATATTTTTTTAAAAATGAGGTTTAATTGACTCACAGTTCAGCCTGGCTGGGGAGGTCTCAGGAAATTTGCAATTATGGTGGAAGGGAAAGCATAAACATCCTTCTTGACATGGCGGCAGGAGAAGAAGTGAGAACCGAGCGCAGCGGGAAGCCCCTTATAAAACCATCAGATCTTGTGAGAACTTACTCAGTCTCACAAGAATAACATGGGGGAAACCATCTCCATGATTAAATTACCTCCCACTGGGCCCCTCCCACAGCGTGTGGGGATTATGGGTACTACAATTCAAGATGAGATTTGAGTGGGGACACAGCCAAACCATATCACTACCCTTCTGACAAGAGATTAATAACCAGAATATATAAGGAGCTCAAACGACTTTATAGGAAAAAGATCTAATAATCTGATCAAAATATAGTCAAAAGATTTGAATAGATATCTCTTAAAAGAAGGCACAAATGGCTAATAGGCATATAAAAAAGTAGTCAACATCACTGATCATCAGAGAAATGCAGATCAAAACTACAATGAGATATCATCTCATCCAAGTTAAAATGGCTTTTATCCAAAAGACAGACAATAAACTAATGCTAGCGAGAATATGAAGAAAAAGGGACCCTCATAGACTGTTGGTGGGAGTGTAAATTGTAGAACCACTATGATGATCAGTTTAGAGGTCCCTAAGAAATCTAAAAATTGAGCTACCATATGATTCAGCAATTCCCTAATGGGTATATACCCCAAAGAAAGGAAATCAGTATTTCAAAGAGATACTTTTGCTCCTATATTTGTTGCAGCACAATTTACAATAGCTAAGATTTGGAAGCAATCTAAGTGTCCATCAACAGATGAATGGATAAAGAAAATGTGGTACATCTACACAATGGAGTACTATTAAGCCATCAAAAACAATGAAACCCAGTCATTTACAACAACATGGATGGAACTGGAGATCATTATGTTAAATGAAATAATCCAGGCACAGAAAGACAAACATCACATGTTCTCACTTATTTGTGGGATCTAAATATCATGACAATTGAATTCATAAGCACAGAGAGTAGCCAGATGGTTACTAGATGCTAAGAAGGTTAGTGGGCAGCTGGGGACGGGGGGAGATGGGGATGGTTAATGAGTACAGCAAAAATAGAAAGAATGAATTTAACCTGCCATTTCGTGGCACAATTGAGTGGCTACAGTCCATGATCACATAATTGTGCATTTTGAAATAAGCAGTGCAATTCAACTGTTTGTAACTCAAAGGATAAATGCCTGAGAAGATTAATACCCCATTCTCCATGATTTGTTTATTTCACATTGTATGCTTGTCTTGAAACATCTCATGTACCCCATAAACATATGCACCTACTATGTACCCATAAATTTTTTAAAGAAAGGACAAAACCTCTGTGTAATATGGGATTGGTACAGATACCAAATCTATGACTCATTGGAAGCCCTGAAATACAGAGATAATAAATGAGAGAGCAATTTGGAAACATATTTGAGGATATCATTGATGATAATTCCCCCAACCTGGCTAGAAAGGCCAGCATTTAAACAAAGGTAATGCAGAGAACCCCTGCAAGATATTATACAAGCTGAACATCCCCAAATCACATAGTCATCTGATTCTCCAAGGTTTACATGAAAGTAAAAATATGAAAAGCAGCAAGAGAGAAGGAGCAGGTCACCTACAAAGGGAACCTCATCAGGCTAACTGAAGACCTTTCCACAGAAAACCTACAGGCCAGAATAAATTGGGAGCCTTTCTTTAGCATTCTTAAAGAAAAGAAATTCCAACCAAAAATTTTATATTCAGCCAAACTCTGCTTCGTAAGTGAAGGAGAAATAAGATCCTCTTTAGACAACTAAATATTCATACTAAGGGGTTTGGTTACCATGAGACCTGCCTTACAAGAGGTTCTTAAGGTAATACTAAATATGGAAATGAAATGCTATTGCCAGCCAAAACAAAACAGCACTTGTCATAGACCATTGATATTATAAAGCAAGTACACAATCAAGTCTACTTAATAACCAGCTAACATGATAACAGGATCAAATTCACATATAACAATATTAACCTTGAATGTAAATTGACTAAATGCCCCAATTAAAAGCCATAGTGTGGCAAGTTGCATAAAGAAGCAAGACACAAATATATGCTGTCTTCAGGAGACCAGTCTCACATGGAATGACACCCACAGGCTCTAAGTAAAGGGATGAAGAAAAATCTAACAAGGAAATGGAAAGTAATAAAAGTAAGGATTGCTATTTTAAATTCGGACAAAACAGACTTTAAACCAACAACCAAAAAGACGAAGTAAGGCTTTACATGATGCTAAGGGGTTCAATTCAACAAGAAGACTTAACCATCCTAAATATATGAGCACCCAACACTAGAACACACAGATTCATAAAACTAGTTCTTAGAGACCTACAAGGAGACTTAGGTAGCCACACAATAATAGTGGGAACCTTCAACATCCCACTAACAATATTAGACAGATCAGTGAGGCAGAAAACTAACAGAGATATTCAGGATCTGAACTTGACACTCAACCTAATGGACCTGACAGATATCTACCGAACTCCCTACTCAAAAACAAAAATATATGCATTCTTCTCATCTGCACATGGCACGTACTCTAAAATTGACCACACGATCAGCCATAAAACAATTCTCAGCAAATTAAGGAAAAACAATGACCCAGTGTGGTGGCTCATGCCTGTAATCCCAGCACTTTGGGAGGCCATGGTGGGTGGATCACCTGAGGTCAGGAGTTCGAGATCAGCCTGGACAACATGGTGAAATGCTGTCTCTACTTAAAAAAATACAAAAATTAGCCAGGTGTGTGTGGTGGTGGGTGCTTGTAATCCCAGCTGCTCAGGAGGCTGAGGCATGAGAATCACTTGAACCCGGGAGGTGGAGGTTGCAGTTAACCAAGATCACGCCATTGCACTCTAGCCTAGGTGACAAGAGCAAAATTCCATCTCAAAAACTAAAATAAATGAAATCATACCAACCACACCCTTGGACCACAGCACAATAAAAACAGAAATCATTGCTGAGAAGATTTCCCAAAACCATACAATTACAGGGAAATTAAATAAGTTACTTCTGAATGACTTCTGGGTAAATAATGAAATTAAGTCAGAAATCAAGAAATTATTTGAAACTAATAAGAACAAATACGCAATATATCACAATCTCTAGGACACAGCTAAAACAGTATTAACAGGAAAGTTTGTAACATTAAATGGCCACATCAAAAAGTTATAAAGATTTTAAATTAACAACCTAATATCACATCTTCAGGAACTAGCAAAACAAGAGCCAGCTAACCCCAAGACCAGCAGAAGATAAGAAATAAACAAAATCTGAGCTGAACTGAAGAAAAATGAGACACAAAAAAACATACTAAAGATCAACAAATTCAGGTTTTCTGTTTTTGGAGAGAATAAATAAGATTGATAGACTGCTAGCTAGACTAACAAGGAAAAAAGAAGAGCCAAATAAACACAATCAGAAGTGACAAAGGGAACATTACCACTGACTGCACAGAAATACCAGAAATACAAAATAAAACCCTCAGAGAGTATTATGAACAGCTCTATGCACACAAAATAGAAAACCCACAATAAATGAATAAATTCCCGAACCAGGAAAAAATTGAAAGCCTACAGAGACCAATAATGAATTTTGAAATTGAAACAGTAATAAAAAGCCTACCAACAGAAAAAGCCCAGGACCAGATGTATTCTCAGTAGAATTCTACGAAAATGATACTACTTCCACTGAAACTATTCTAAAAAAAATTGAGGAGGAGGATGGACTCTTTCCTAACTCATTCGATAAGGCCATTCTATAACTCATTCTATAAGGTATTCTGACACCAAAATTTGGCAGAGACACCACAAGAAAATAAAAGTTCAGGCTAATATCCTTGATGAACATAGATGTAAAAATTCTCTGTTGTGGTACCAGTACCATGCTGTTTTGGTTACTGTAGCCTCGTAGTATAGTTTAAAGTCAGGTAGCGTGATGCCTCCAGCTTTGTTCTTTTGGCTTAGGATTGACTTGGCGATGCGGGCTCTTTTTTGGTTCCATATGAACTTTAAAGTAGTTTTTTCCAATTCTGTGAAGAAAGTCATTGGTAGCTTGATGGGGATGGCATTGAATCTATAAATTACCTTGGGCAGTATGGCCATTTTCACGATATTGATTCTTCCAACCCATGAGCATGGAATGTTCTTCCATTTGTTTGTATCCTCTTTTATTTCATTGAGCAGTGGTTTGTAGTTCTCCTTGAAGAGGTCCTTCACATCCCTTGTAAGTTGGATTCCTAGGTATTTTATTCTCTTTGAAGCAATTGTGAATGGGAGTTCACTCATGATTTGGCTCTCTGTTTGTCTGTTATTGGTGTACAAGAATGCTTGTGATTTTTGGAGGCATCACGCTACCTGACTTTAAACTACACTACAAGGCTACAGTAACCAAAACAGCATGGTACTGGTACCACAACAGACATAGATCAATGGAACAGAACAGAGCCCTCAGAAATGATGCCGCGTATCTACAACTATCTGATCTTTGACAAACCTGACAAAAACAAGAAATGGGGACAGGATTCCCTATTTAATAAATGGTCCTGGGAAAACTGGCTAGCCATATGTAGAAAGCTGAAACTGGATCCCTTCCTTACACCTTATGCAAAAATTAATTCAAGATGGATTAAAGACTTAAATGTTAGACCTAAAACCATTAAAATCCTACAAGAAAACCTAGGCAATACCATTCAGGACATAGGTGTGGGCAAGGACTTCATGTCTAAAACACCAAAAGCAATGGCAACGAAAGCCAACATTGACAAATGGGATCTAATTAAACTCAAGAGCTTCTGCACAGCAAAAGAAACTACCATCAGAGTGAACAGGCAACCTACAGAATGGGAGAAAATTTTTGCAACCTACTCATCTGACAAAGGGCTAATATCCAGAATCTACAATGAACTCAAACAAATTTACAAGAAAAAAACAAACAACCCCATCAAAAAGTGGGCGAAGGACATGAACAGACACTTCTCAAAAGAAGACATTTATGCAGCCAAAAAACACATGAAGAAATGCTCATCATCACTGGCCATCAGAGAAATGCAAATCAAAACCACAGTGAGATACCATCTCACACCAGTTAGAATGGCCATCATTAAAAAAGCAGGAAACAACAGGTGCTGGAGAGGATGTGGAGAAATAGGAACACTTTTACACTGTTGGTGGGACTGGAAACTAGTTCAACCATTGTGGAAGTCAGTGTGGCGATTCCTCAGGGATCTAGAACTAGAAATGCCGTTTGACCCAGCCATCCCATTACTGGGTATATACCCAAAGGACTATAAATCATGCTGCTATAAAGACACATGCACATGTATGTTTATTGCGGCACTATTCACAATAGCAAAGAGTTGAAACCAACCCAAATGTCCAACAACGATAGACTGGATTAAGAAAATGTGGCACATATACACCATGGAATACTATGCAGCCATAAAAAATGATGAGTTCATGTCCTTTGTAGGGACATGGATGAAACTGGAAAACATCATTCTCAGTAAACTATCGCAAGGACAAAAAACCAAACACCGCATGTACTCACTCATAGGTGGGAATTGAACCATGAGAACTCATGGACACAGGAAGGGGAACATCACACTCTGGGGACTGTTGTGGGGTGGGGGGAGGGTGGAGGGACAGCATTAGGAGATATACCTAATGCTAAATGACGAGTTAATGGGTGCAGCAAATCAACATGGCACATGGATACATATGTAACAAACCTGCACATTGTGCACATGTACCCTAAAACCTAAAGTATAATAAAAAAAAAAAATTCAAAAAAAAAAAATTCTCAACAAAATACTAGCAAACCAAATCTAGCATTTCAAAAAGCAAATCCACCATGATCAAGTATTTTATTTTTTCTGGGATGCAAGGTTGGTTCAACATACACAAATCAGTAAATGTGATTCATCACACAAGCAGGGACAAAACAAAAACCACACAACCATTGCAATAGGTGCAGAAAAGACTTTTGATAAAATTCATTATCCCTTCATGTAAAAAAAAAAAACTCAAAACTAGGCATTGAAGGAACATACCTCAAAATAATAGGAGCCATGTATGACAAACCCACATCCAACACCATTCTGAACAGGCAAAAACGGTATACATTCCTCTTGAGAACAAAAACAACACAAGATGGCCTATTTTCATCATTTCTACTCAGCTGAGTACTGGAAGTCCTAAGAAGAGCAATTAGGCAAGTGAAAATAATAAAAGGCATCCAAATAGGAAGACAGAAAGTCAAACTATCTCTGTTTGCAGATGATATGATTTTATACCTAGAAAACCCCATTGCCTGCTGAAAAGTTCCTAGATCTGATCAACAACTTCAGCAAAGTTTCAGGGTACAAAATCAATGTACAAAAATCAGTAGCATTTCAATACACCAACAACG
The DNA here is from genome assembly GCF_006542625.1 of Nomascus leucogenys. Taxonomy (NCBI): domain Eukaryota; kingdom Metazoa; phylum Chordata; class Mammalia; order Primates; family Hylobatidae; genus Nomascus; species Nomascus leucogenys. Next base: position 56,457,731 of record NC_044406.1, read on the forward strand.
TCCAACCAGAGTGCCAAATGAAGAACACAATCCCATTCACAATAGCCACAAAAAGAATAAAATACCTACAAATACAGCTAAATATAGTGGTGAAAGATCTTCACAATGAGAAATACAAAGGCTGCTAAAAGAAATCAGAGATGACACAAAGGAAAATATATTCCATGCTCATGGATAGAAAGAATCATATTGTTAAAATGGTCATACTGCCCAAAGCAATTTAGAGATTCAACGCTATTTCTATCAAACTACTAATGACATTCTTCACAGAATAAGAAAAAAAATTCTAAATTTCTTGTATATTAGTACCTTCTCACACTGCTAATAAGGACATATCCAAGACTGGGTAATTTATAAAGAAAAGAGGTTTAATTGATTCACAGTTCAACATGGCTGGGGAGGCCTCATGAAACTTACCATCATGGTGGAAGAGGAAGCAAACATCCTTCTTCACATGGTGGCGGCACGGATAAGTGCCGAGCAAAAGGGGGAAAAGCCCCTTTTAAAACCATCAGATCTCATGAGAACTCATTTACTATCATGAGACAGCAGCATGGGGGTAACTGCCCCCATGATTCAATTACCTCCCACCAGTTTCCTCCTATGACAAGTGGGGATTATGGGAACTACAATTCAATTCAATTGTAAAAGCATTTAAACAGCATAGGATAATAACAACCAGAATGCTTAAGGAATTGGTTGCTGTTGATTAACTAAATTTTTTAGCTATTAGACAGTTTGCTATAACATTTTTGTAAAAAAAAAAAAAAGAAAATATTGTCACATGCTACAACATGGATGATCCTTGAGGAAATTATGCCAAATGAAATGTCGGTGACAAAAAGACAAATACTGTATGATTCTACTCATATGAGCTATCTAAAATAAATTCATAGAAACAGAAAGTAGAATGCTGGTTACCAGGGGCTGGGCAGAGGGGAAAATGGGGAATTATTATTCAATGGGTATAGCGCTTCAGATCTGCAAGCTGAAAAAGGTCTAGAGGTCTGTCTTACAACAATGTGAATATACTTAAGATTACTGAACTGTAAACTTAAAATGGTTAAGATGATAAATTTTATGTTTTGTGTTTTTTTACCATATTTAAAAAAGCACACATTATATGTAGAGTAGTTCAATAAGAGTATTGTCAATTCCATAATTGTCTTACAAGAGAATATAGTTGCTAACAGCATTTAATAAGACCAGTCATGGTGTCTCATGCCTGTAATCCCAGCACTTTGGGAAGCCGAGGTGAGAGGATCACTTGAGACCAGAAGTTCAAGATCAGCCCTGGAAACATAACAAGACTTTGTCTCTACAAAAAAATTTTTTAAAAAAATCTAGCCGGGCATGGTGGTGCACGCCTGTAGTCCCAGCTACTTAGGGAGGATTGCTTGAGCCTAGTAGGTTGAAGGTGCAGTGAGCCATGGTTGCACCACTGCACTCCAGCCTGGGTGAGAGTGAGACCCTGTCTCAAAAAAACAAAAATAAGTTTCACCTATAGCACTCACCTAGCCTTTGAGATATATTTTTACATCATTGATCTCAGGAAATGTACTTTCAAATGAAAAAGTGAATGATTATTTCCCTTGGTGTATAGAGTAGATCTACACCACCATTTACAGTGGTTATTTTGCTGTCTGAACCACCAATAGTAACATGAAAGTTCATTTTCTATACAATTTTAGCTATCTTTAGGGAAGAAATTTTTGAAGCATGACACATCTTTGTCCTTAAGAAAAAAATTTTTTTTAATTTAAGTCTATGTGAAATGACCACTATAGGTAAAATGACCACTATAGGCTACTAGTCTTATTCGTGATTAGGTCTGCTTTTTACATCCTGACAAAAATCAGCCCCTCCTGCATAGAGGGATGTCTATTCCTAAGTCAAAAACCCTATCTAACTGCCAAATTGCTAGTAAACAAAATGCTATACTCCCTGCAAATGAGCTATTTAATATTTTAGCTCTTGGGCCACAAATTAATGTACCAGTTTTGTGGAAGAAATTAATGCAGTTCAGGGTTCATTTCTTTTATTATAACTGTAGGGATAAAATAAACTTCAGAAGCTTTTTCTGTTGTTGCTAAAATACATGCATTTTAGCAGCATTTTATGCAATGAAGGATTTTCTCTTCTTTTAAAAATATTGTTTATATATGTGCATCTTATCTTTTACCCATGGTAGAAATTTAATCATCCTTCACACTTTCTCTTAGAAATCACCATGATCTGGTGATTTTATCAAATAACATTATGAAATTCATTTTTTTGATCAGTTGGTGTTGTTACATTAAGAGTGTAGACTCTGGAACAACATATCCTGAGATGTGTCCAAGCTCATCTATCTCATTCAGTTCAGTTTGCTGAACTGATTTTCAGCAATGTACTTAAAATTTTTGTGCCACAGTTTCCCAAAAATGGATATAAAAGTAATTGCTATTGATACCACTGTTGTAGTAACTGACTTATTATGTAAGAAGCTAAAAATGGGTTTGGCACATACATACTGCTAAATAATATTAGCTACTATCAATATTGTCTGTATTATCATTATTGTAGTTTCAAGTTTCGTGAGCTCATCACTGAAGCTCTACAACAGTCTCTGAATTGGTCCACTTCGATTCCATCTCCAAATACCCTCCGGAGTGACCAATCTGGAGTGCAAATCTGACCACATCACTCCCACACTTATAATCAATTCACAGCTTTCTGCCACCGACAAGACAAAAGACAAAATGTCCTGACATGGCAAACAAGTGCCTCCATGACTAGTTGGCATATTGTCTCTTCAGCCCTATTTCATGCCATCCAGCCACTCACATTACATTCCAACAGCAGTCAAGCATTTATGGTTCCCAGAGTATGTCATGTATCATGCCTTCATGTAAGTGAAAACATGCTGTGCCCAGCTGCATTTCTTTGAATGCTTTCTCTAGCCACTAAGGCCCATTTTTTCATCTACATGGTAAGCAAAAGTGCTGGGGAATTAACACTTCCCAGGAGAAACTCTGACTAACAAGAACTGGTGTATAAAACTCCAGCTCCCTCAACCCTCGCAATCACTTAAGAATAACTCAAAAGTGCATATTCTACACTGTTCCCCAGAACTCCCTAGCAGGATCAAGCTCAAATTACCAATAATAAATGCTTGAAAACAAATTTTCTATTGGCTGCTATCTGTTCATCATCTTACTTCCTATCTGGCATGTCCTGCTGTCACTTCCCAAATAAACTACTTGTTCTTGAATCCTGGTGTTGGCATCTATTCCTGGGGTATCCCAAACCTAAAACCTACTGCATTAATCTAGGTAATTTACATTACCTACCACTAAAGCCAGGGTTCAAAAATCTCATCGCTAAACACAATGTTTGTTTCTCACTTTTGTAAAGTCAAATCAAGACTAGTCAATCCTTCTCCATATTGAGCAACATCACATGCAGTTTCCTAGGGCATGTCTGCGAGCAGAATGGGATGGAAGAGGCTGATGAGGTTTGGCTCTGTGGCCCCACCCAAATCTCATCTCGAGTTGTAGTCCCCGTGTGTCAAGGGAGGGATCTGGTGGGAGGTGACTGGATCTGGGGGCAGTTTCCTCCATGCTGTTCTCAAGATAGTGAAGGAGTTCTCCTAAGATCTGGTGGTTTAAAACTGGCAATTTCCCCTGCCCTCTCTCTCTCCTGACTCCTTGTGAAGAAGCTGCTTGCTTCTCCTTTGCCTTTCACCATGACTGTAAGTTTCCTGAGGCCTCCCCTGTGAGTCAACTAAACCTCTTTTATTTATAAATTACCCAGTATCAGGTGGTATCTTTATAGCAGTAATGAAAACAGACTAATACAGAGGCATTCCCCATTCTTAACTGCCTTAGTTAAGAAGTGACTTAGGCTACTCTCACTCATTGTCTATTGGCCAGAACTAGCCATATGGTCAAATCTAACTGCAATGCAGGTTGTAAAATATAGATGGGATAACTATTGAGCACCAACTGTTTCTCACCTACCCAACCTCCAATGTTTCTGAAAAAGTCCATTACGGCTCAACCCCTTTGCCTTATCATACTGGATCAAGGGTCTTTGTTATGTGATTCCATGGTGCTTTTTATAAATCTATTCACCGTACCCATATAATTTATGTTTTTGTCAGTCAGGATAAACTACCACCCAATGATCTCCTTGAATATAGAGATAATTTTTATTTTTCTTTTAATTTCAACATTTTAATTTTAATTTTTAATAAAAACTATATATATTTAAGGTGTACAATGTGATATTTTGATGCAGATATTCATAGTGAACTGATTACTACAGTCAAGCTAATTATCCTATTCAACCCCACATAGTTAGCATTTGTGTGTGTGTGGTTTCATATAGTCCCACTTGTTTATTTTTGCCTGTGCTTTTGGTGCTATATCCAAAAATATTTGCCAAGGCCAATATCAAGGAGCTTTTCCTCTGTTTTCTTGTAGGAGTTTCATGGTTTCAATGTACTTTATTCTGAAAAATTGCTAAGATAATAGATATTAAGTGTTTTCACCACGATAAAAGATAAATGAGGTCATACATATGTTTATTAGCTCAATTGAGCCATTCCACAATACAAACATTTTCAAAATATCATGCTGTACACAAAAAATATATACAATTTTTATTTTTCAATTAAAATTTTAAATAAATACATAAATGCATGAATGCATAAAAATGCAAGGATCCAGTTTCTTTTTTTTGCATGTGAATGTCCCATTTTCCCAAAAGCATTTATTGAAGAAGTTATCATTTCTTCATTGTGTCTTGTTTGTGGCCTTGCCAAAAACTGGTTGACCATATATGCTTGGGTTTATTTCTGGGCTCTCTACTCTTTTCCATTGGTCTATTTTTCTATTTTGGCTCCAATACCATACATTTCTGACTATTATTGCTTTGTAATATAATTTGAAATCAGGAAGTGTGATGCCTTCAGCTTTGTTCTTCTTTATCAAGTTTGTTTTGGCCACTCAGGGTCTTTTGTGGCTACATACAAATTTTAGAAGAATTTTTTCTATTTCTCTGAAAAATGCCTTTGTAATTTTGATAGAAATTGCATCAGATCTGTGTATCATTATAGATAATATGAAATTTTAACAATATTAATAGATTTTTCTTATGGAGGAGCTTATCATTATTTTATAAAAGATTATTATTTTTACTGATATAATTCTATGCTCTTTTAGGCATATATCCCCTGGTTGTCAGAATGGAAGTCAATGACTTGACAGAAATTAGAAAGAAGTTCGGGGACTGCATTTTATCCATCTCTCTTTCATAGTACCTGTCCAATTACCTAACATTGCTGGTGAAAGTTAGAAGAAATATAACCCTAAAATAGAGATTATATTGTGTTGTTTTTGCTTATAGCTTTCAGATTCCCAACTTGGAAAATGGTTGTCCACATTTTATACTAATAACTGTGGTTTACATTTGGCTGGTTTCTAGTAGACTTGGGTGATGATATAATTGAATATTTTTCTGTGACACACTAAAATATTGTTTGTTTCCAATTTTACCAACAATTATCAAATTATCAGGATTAATTCTTATCACAGTTTTCTCTCTTCAAAGTAATCTTCTGGGAGAGGGTAAAGGTTATACAATACCTAAACAATACTGTACACATAAAAGAGGAAAATAATGTACATGAAGAGAAAGAATTTGTAAAGTGGCTCTATTTGAAGTCGTGTGGCTGATTTCAAACCCTGAACATCCCTTCTAAGAAAAACAACAAAAAGTTGCATAAAATATGAACTTTTTCTTAAATGTCACCACTGATATGGCAAGAAATAAACAATGAAAAAATGACAAAAAATAAAATGAAAGCATAAATATCAGAATGTAAGAGATGAATAAGGAAGCCTTTGTCCACAGGGCATCTGTAAACCTTGGCAACCTTGAGCAGAGCATTATTTGCTGCTACAGAAGGCACAGGGACAAGAGAAGAGTCTAATCTTTGCTCAAGGCAGGAGTCTAATACAACTCTGAGGATAAAGCTAGGACCCAAGAGGGAAAGACCTTCCATGTAACAGTAATAAGAAATGAACCTGACACACCAATAAGACAGCAAGAAAACTTATTGTCTTGACATTCACCTTGTACGAAGGGAGGAAACAACCTCCCCTGAGAATTTTTAAACACAAACTAGTCTCATACAAGTTTGCAGCCTAAATTCGTGAAACCAGAAAACTCGAGAGGTGTATTTGAGATAACTGTTCTGAACCCCCAAATGACTGAAATAATAAAACAAATCCTCTTTGAGGGAAACAACTGCAACCCAATTCTGAAATAATTTCCAGAGGTAATAATCTAAGGAACATGAATTCACAGAAACAAAAATACAAAAGCCACAAGAAGTCATTCACTATAACTGAGAGAGAGAATATGATGTGCAATGAATTCCAAGGTTGGAATCATCAAACCCATAATACAAAGTAACTATGTTCATATACTTCAAACCATAAAATAGAAGTTTGAAAATTTAAACAAAGAATAAGAAACAATGGAAAATACAAAAGCATATTTGCAGTAGAGTCAAAGGCATTTGTAGAAATGAAAACCATAATAATTAAAATTAAAAATGTGATAGTGAGTTAAACAGCAAATTGTTCAGTTAAGAAGAAAAGAGATAAATAGAAGATAGATCCATAAAAGCTCTCAAGAATGCATCTCAGAAAGACAGAGTTGGAAAATGTGAAAGAGACTAAATAAATTATGCATGTATAAAGAATGTGTACAAAGTAAACTGAAACTCAATAGAATTTTAAAGAGTTTATTTGCACAAACAATTCATGACTTGGGCAGCTCCAAACCAGAAGCAGTTCAGGAGCTTCATGGAGGAAATACAAAAGGGAGGCTTTTATAGGACAGACACAGAAGTAAAGCAAAGAAAATATTTGATTGGTTAGTTATATGGTTGCCTTATTTAATCTATTCCATTGGAAAGTCCTCAGTTGTAGAATTACAAGTTTGTTGGTTGCTCCTGATTGGTTGAGCTTAAGTTCTGTTTTTCTTTAATATCAGCATTTGTAGGAAATAGCTCAACTTAAATTTCACTTATGTTTGCAAATTCATCAAGTTTAGGTCGCTTATGAGGCCTAACTGGTTTTGTCTACTCAGGGAATCTTCAGACATGGTCTCCATTTTAACTTATTTTAACAGGAGTTTTACAAGGTGAGAAAAACATTTAATTTGCAAGAAGAAAATTATTCTTAACTTATATGTGCCTAATAACATAGCCTCAAGCTATATAGAGCACATATTGACAAAATTAAATGAAAATTTTCAACACTAACACATTGAGAGACTTTAACATATATCTGTATCAACTGATGAATCAAATAGATTGAAAAATTTAGCAAAATAGAGAAGATTTGAACACCACAATGAATAAGTTTGATCTAATGAATGTATATGTAACACTGCATTCAGTGATTGAAGGATATATGTTTTGTGCAAAAACTTGGAGAACATTGTAAATATTGACCATGCTCTAGGCCACAAAGCAAATGGAAATATTGTCTTTTTGCTTCCTTTTCCCCCACATTGTTTATTCTCAACTCCACAACTATAATGATCCTGTGAAAATCTTAGCTGGATGAGTCCTACCTCTCTTCATATTCCCTCAGTGGCTTCTGGTTTTGTCTCTCTTACCTCATCATGTCATCTCCTCCCCTCTCCCTTATTCAGTCTGCTCCAGATACACTGGCCTCTGTTGTTCCATTACCACATTAAACCTGATTCCGCCTCTGAACTTTTCACTTGCTATTTCTTCTATCAGGATCCTTTCTGAAAATATCTGAGCGCTCACTCCTTCGTATCCTTTAGGTCTTTTACAAATTTTTTTTTTTTTTTTTTTTTTTTTTTTTTTTTTTTTTTTTTTTACTGAGGCCTTCACCAAACACCTTCTTGATAACTCAATTTCTATCCCTCATCCATACTTTATTTTTCTCCAAGTCATTTCACACTATATACAATATTATATATCTTATCATCTGTCTCCCCTCTCTAGAATGTAAACTCCCAATTCCTATAGTTTTCATTCTGCTATATTTACTGTTATATCACTAATGACTAGAATAGTTTCCGGTACTTTCTATGTATGTGACAAATACTGGTTGAATAAATAAAAAATGAATGAATTTTGCAGTTTAAAGCACCATTTTATACAACTTTTGAGTTAGAAAAAAATCATAAATGAAAAACTCGTAATGAAATTATAAGCTGTTTCAAATTAAATAACAAAAATTATACATGTCAAAATTGTAGGATATAGCTAAAGTTGTACTTAGAGAAATGTTTAAAGCCTTCAGTATGCATATTGGAAAACAATAATCATTTAAAAATAACTAACCAGGTATCCAACCTCAGAATAAAAACAACAACAGAGTAAACCTCACCCACATAATAGGGAATAAATAATAAAGATTATTTAAAAAATTGGAACAAAAGAGGCCAACAAAGCCCACCAAAAACAGTTCTTTGAAAAGACTAATAAATCTTTAGTCATAATAATAAATCAAACAAAATAGAGAAGACAAAATAGACTATTAAAAGTGAAAGAGATTAAATAACCACAGACACTAAAGTGATTAAAAAGATAAGATACTATAAATAATTTTGTCAATAAATTAAAAATATTAGGTAAAATGGGGAAAATTTCTAAAAAAATATAACCCACCTTAACTGGTTCAATTAAAAAAAAATTAAAAATCATTAAAATACAGCATCAAGAGTTTATTCTACCAAAAATACAGACACACACACACACACACACACACACACATACACACACACACTAGAATCAGATGGCTTTACAGGTAAGTAAAGAAAAAGGAGGAATACTTCAAATTATTCAATGATTCCATAAAAATCTTAATAGCAAAAATTTTTAAAGAGTAGTGTATTAAAAATGTATAGGACTGGGCTTCCCTGAGAAATAGTTGATTCTACGACTTGGGCTAGAAATGTACAAGATGAGCGTAGAGCATCTTGTAGTACTAGAAAGTAAGGAAGTGTTTGAAAAAACAAAATGAAACAAAGTACAATGATTGTGATGTGTGAAAGGATCACAGGAACCAACATTTGAGCAACAAAATAATGTAGCATTGGATTGTGATCCAAACTGTAAAACAAATATCTACGAGTCCATAGCTACATAAATAAGTGATTGACTAAATAGTTGGAAGATAATAAATAAATCTCTTGTGCAGAAGATTTACAAATAACTTATGTAAATACTCATCCTTCAAGGAGGTAGATCATAACTCTCCACTCCTAAGTGTGAACCGTGTATAGTGACTTCCTCCCAAAGAGTGTGAGATGCAAAGTTACAAGAACATTTCATGAATATAGATGTTTACTCACAAACAAACTAGTAACAATATGAATATCATCTTGTTTATTTTAAAAAATCATCATTATCAAATTGCTATCTGAGGAATTATTTAAATAGTAATAAAGTATTAGTGCAACTCACTACTTTAAGAGACTGTAAGAGGAAAAACTCAAGATGAACATATCAATAAATTAATAAAACACATTCGATATAATTCAACATCCTTTCCTGATATGAATTTTTTTTAATTAGAAATGAAAGGGAATCATTAACCAATATTATTAACTATGGAAGGCAGATCAGCCATTGTCAGAAGGTTATTGACTGCAAGGGAAAATGAGGAAACTTAACAGAGTTGATGAAAATATTTTATATCATGATGAGGGTTGAGGTCACATGACTATACATTAGTAAAAACTCATTGAATTGTACTCTTAAAGTTAATTTTACTGTATGCATATTTTATTTCAATAAAGCTAATAAAAATCAAAAGAGAACTAATAACTCGATAAAGGATACCTATAAACAAAAAATAACAAAAAATATTTAAAAATTTTGTACTCTCTTGTGTATCAACTCTTATTTCATCCCCTGCTTTAGCAACTGCTTCCATACTGTCTTTAATGAGCTTGCTCAGAAGTTACCTTAAAGAGCTTCCTCTCCTGAGGGTACACCCTGTACCTCTCCTTTCCAGAATCCATGCTGTCTATGGTTGCCTGCAGGAACTCACCTGCATTCACATATATGAAACCTAAAAGTACAAGGTAGTTAGCAGCACATGAGTCTATCTTCACCAGAAGGGTAGAAGAACCCGTGGATCAATCAGTCCTTCCTTCCTTCTTCCCCCAGGTGGACAATTCTGAGATGTTATTGCAAAAGCTTCTCGATAACTCAGTGTTCATGAAAACATGGATCAACATAAAATTTATTTCATGCAGTACTGGTAGAAGTATAAAATGGAAAACAGTTCACTATTGTCCAATAAAAGTAAATAAGATTATACTTTATAACCCATCATTCCACTCCTGAGTACATAATGCTTGCACATACACCCTAAGCAATGCTTACAAGAATATACTTAGCAGCATTGTTCTTAAAAGCAATAAATGGAACTAGCTCAAATGGCCTTCCACAGAAGAGTGGACACATATTTACTCATTGTATGAATATACATTGGAATATTATACAACAGAAGAAATGAATGGATAGCAACTACCTGTATCATTATGGAAGAAACTCAGAAAAGGGCCACAGAAAAATGCATGCTGTAGAATTACATTCATATAGCACTAAATGAAGTAAAGCTAAATAGCACATTGTTCTTGTGGGAAAAATACAAAGTAAAAGCAAGGGAAAATTAATATAAAATTTTGTACTGTGGAACCTCTAAGCTGAATAGAGAGGGGAAGATGAAGAAGAGCATACAGGGGCTTTAAGGTGCTGATAATAATTCTATTCTAAATGTGGGTTGGGCACATGAGTGTTCAGTTAATTGTTGTTGCTTATATGTATACACCCTTTGTTATAAGTATACTGTACTTCTATTAAGAACTAATTGGGAAGAAACATGGTTTTAGAATTGGTAATTTGCTCAGAGGCAGAAGCTGCCCAATGTGAACTTGCTTCTTTGGTGTGGAGGAACTCATTTACCATCTGTATGGTAATTTGGTATAACAACCTCTGAGGACCTACCTACACCAGGTTGCAATACCCATCCCAACCCCATCCCATGCCCACTGGTGTTTTCACAAAGTTAGAACACTGTGCACGAACCCAGTGGAAACTGAAAAAAAAAAATTTCTTCAGCTGAGAAATTATCCGCCACTGTCCAAGCTATGTGAGAGCTGGTGACAGCTCCCTCCTGAACAAGTGTGAAGCCTTGTACATCTTGTAAAAATCCATGGCAGCTACTGCTTCTTCTCAGATGATTTCTCAGTATTCTACCTCTCCACTTTTCATTGTGGGCTCTCTGGATACCATCTCATTCCCTCAGTCCCATCTGGTTGCCATAGGACTGGATTTTACTTCCTGGTCTGCACCTTAGGGTTGAAAATCTGTTGATGTGTTTTCCCGGGTTTCTCCCCAGGATGCAGTCCCTTACATGTCTTGAATTAGCTGCATTCATTGCACTGCTCATGAAGAAGTAATGCTCTGGCCCAATGCCAGAGCTCTCTCATACTTCTTTTCCACCTTTTTCATGAGGGAGGAAGGGTTATAAACACCTGCTTTAGCTTAGGTGTTTTAACTACATATTTACAGAATATTTATGAAGCTAAAAACAAATAACCTGGATGGAACTAAGTACAAACATTGGCTCACTGCGGTAGCCAAAGCAAGAAAGTCTATGTTTTAACTATAAAGAATATTTCTAGGGTATGTACCTATGAGTGGAATTATTGGATAAATCAAAAGCAAGAAAATCATGTTAAATGCAAGACATTATACAGGTTGAGTATCCCTTATCCAAAATGCTTGGGATCAAAAATGTTTCAGATTTCAGATTTTTGGGGGCTTTAGAAGAGTTGCATTATACTTTAATGATCATCTCAAATCCAAAAATACAAAATCTGAAATGTTCCAGTGAGCATTTTCTTTGAGCACCTTTTCGGGGCTGTTCAAAAGTTTTGGATTTTGAAGCATTACAAATTTCAAATTTTCAGATTTGGGATGTTCAATCTATAATTCTTTTTTATAAAATCATTGTTTCTCTAAGTCTGTATCTTCTTCCATTTGCAAATAAAGTGATACTAAATAATCTTTTGTAAAGATAGCTAGATTTACATTCAATCTAACAACATGTCCTAAAATCAGATTTAATGTGTACGACCTTTTTCAGTAGGTTGAGATGTAAACACGGTCACATCTCTTTCATTTTTCTAATGCATTGTTTAAAACCTCACATATCTTTATTAGCAGAACATCCAGTTTCTTCTTTTTAAGCCCTTTAGCTTGCAATAAGCAAAACGATAATTTACTTGATCCAAATAAATCCGTTTTCCTCCCAAAAGTTATCCATATAGAGGGCTAGAAAGTCCTGTTCTAATGCCATTGTGTTGTTGCCATAGGGATTCTAGTTTAACTCTGGTTCTCTAAAGTCTGATGGTTGCCTGACCCAGGCCTTTGGTGATTTGGACCCTTCATGGGACACAGGGGTACCCTGGCAAGGGCTCCAACTTTATCTTTGGGGTGTGTGTGTGTTTGTGTGTATGTGTGTTTGTTTAATGTCACACTCAAACATTCTTAACCCTCGTTCTTCAACATAAAATAAGACTTTCTCAGAGTATGAGCATCAATTGACCAATCATGTGATACAGGCTCAAGAGACTTCCTTTGAATAAAGGTCCATGGATAGAAGTTCCCTAATATCTTTCATGAATCAATTATTATCCTGTTTGTTCATTTGTTTATTTGATTTTTAAGAAGAAAGAAAATTTAGATCATTTGGAGTTATTCTGGATTTGGGCTGCATCTAGATTTTTGTCCAGTTATTTCCAAAGCTCTACCATTTATTTTTCCACAGTTAATTTAACAATTACTAGAACATGTGCAATATCACAACGCGGTATCACAACAAACACAAACCCTTCCTGCTAAATATCTCCATACGTGAGTGGGGCAACAATAATGTGGTCTACTAGCCATGCGTCTTGCATGAGTATGTCTTGGCTTGCTTTACAGACAGAGTGCAGAATATTAAGTTGGTGCGTTGGATAAGTAGAAACAGATTCCTTACATGAGATCATGATACATCAAAATGATATATAAAGTATTATAGTACAAAAGAAATCTGAACTAGGAAACAATAGTGTACTGACGTCTATTATCTCTCATTTGAGACACATCCATTCATCTCTGGTTAATATACAGATTAAGCATCCTTAATCCAAAAATTTTAAATTGAAAATGCATGAAATCTGAGTCTTTTTGAGCAGCAACATGTGACCAGAAGTGGCAAATTCTACTCCTGATATCATGTGACAGGTGACAGTCAAAAAGTAGTCAAAACTTTGTTTCATGCACAAGATTATTTAAAAACACTGTACAAAATTACCTTCAGGCTATGGGTGGAAGAGATATATATAAAACATGAATGAATTTCATGTTTAGACTTGGGTCTCATCCTCAAGATATCTCATTATGTATATGTGAATATTCCAAAATCTAAAAAACAATCCAAAATCCCAAACACTTCTGGTCCTAAGCACTTTGGATAAAAGATATTAAAACTGTAGTAGTCTTACAAATTTTTTCTTTGTATGTGTATTCAGATCATGCTTTACATAAAATTAACTTGGCGTGTGTTTTTTGTAAATACTGCTTAGTCTAAAAGACTCAGTCTCAAGGTGGAAAGGCAATTAGCAATACCAAGGGGAAAAGGGGGAGTGATGGGAGTCAGTCCTGAGCTAGTCTACTATAGTTGTAGGAATAAAACAAAAGGCAATTAGCAGTGCTTGTCAGTCCTTGTTCCCTCTGTATAACATAGCTTTTATGTTTTATCAATTTCGGTTGACATAAGATTAAAATTTCAGCTTTACTACTTAATTATGTGGCCTTAGGGAAGTAACTCAAACTTTGTGCGATTTGGTTCCCTAACCTGAGAAGAAGGGCTAGCGTCTAGTGTACTTGTGTTCGTTTAATTAATATAAGCACATGTGTAGAACACCTAGAAAATGATGGCACATAGTAGGCATTCAGTAAGTTATAAAAAATGATATTAGTAAAATAACGTGCAGCAAAATCTTATTAGGAGCTATTTAGATCTCACATGATGTTATTAATACACACCTTTGATAAGATTTAAATCTCTGACAGTTCTTGACCAGCCATCTGAGTGATGTTCATACCGTCCCCTCTCTTTTTCAACCTCCTGGCCAAGTTTGGCAGCACGTTGTAACTGGGTGTCTTAACGGAAGTCCCCTTTCCTCAGATTTAAGTGAGGTGCCAAATAGAACAGATACCAAGACACCAGAGTGTCTTGATAAAGGTGAAACAGACCCCCTTTTTCCAACTGCTGAATTTACAAGCGAAACAAAGTGGGACCAATTTCATATTTATTGAACCCCTCAGCCTGATCAAAGACATAAAAATGTCCCTAGAAGGGAAGCAGCACCCCTTAAAGAAAGGCTCAGCTTTATATGTCTGACCTGGATCAGGCCTGAGCTACAAAGAAGATTTAATGCTAAATCAAGTTTGAAGTTTTGATTAATGTATTGCAGCTAGCTATTCTAATCACTGGGTTGAGATTGTATTTGCAAACTAAAGTGATCATGGGACTCTATTACCTGAGAGTGAACAGAACCCATGAGCTCTGTAAGAGATTTCAACTAGGAGTGAAGAAAAATTAGCCCATACTAAAAATGTTTAAAGTGACCTTGAGAGAGAATGAAAAATAAAGTTGCCTTTTGAATCAGGTTTTTTTTTTTTCCAAACAGACTGATTACCTAAAAATTGTGGAATCATTTCCAACTCTTCACTCTTTAGCATTCACATATCTTGATTGTTTCCAAACAGGCTTTGCATTTTTTCCTATGCAATGCTTTTCCTAATGTCTCATTCTTATAGAATCACTACCAAATCAATTATTCAGTGTTCAGTGAACTCTGCTCAATCTAGACTAACTTCCCTACTTCTGGTCTCTTTGCATTTACAGCATCATTAATGATCACCACCAAAAGTACTCTCTTTTATGCACATATTCTACTTCTATCTTACATTATCCTTATTCTTCCCAGAAGGGATGATGATAAGGCAAGAAATACCTTCCAAGACTAAATGGTGCAGCATTAATGCGTATGATGAGAAACTTGGGCATGGTCAGAAAAACATTTGGAAGTGTGAAGGCAAAATGGAGTGAGGACAAAGCCATTTAAATGCTTGGCTTCAACGGTAAAGAAGTTTGAGAGGAGAGATCAAGGACAGAGCGAACATTCTGCACTGCAGATTTAGCAATCCTATGTTGCAAATTTGGCAAGACATGCCTGATTTTTAATATTTTGTCTAGTTGTTCCTTCGGAACACCTTGTCTAGTTTGTCACATCTTGTGTCCCAAATTTGTGTTTGATAAACATACTGGTTGGCATGGATCTGACTTGGTAATGGCAAAACAAGCACTATATTCAGTAAAATGGCAGTAGAAATATTATCCCCAAATATGCAGATAGTTTTTAGTTTGGTGAAATGTGACTATACTTCAGAGAAAGTTGGTTCTACATCTTTCCTGGGGCAACACAAGAATATTCACAAGGATGGGATGTCACAAAATAATACAGTATGGTCTGTGTGTATGGAGTGTGTGTGTGTGTGTGTGTGTGTATATATATATACACATGTGTGTGCATATATATATACACATGTGTGTGCCTGTGAATGTGTGTGTGTTTTCACACAATTTGATTTACTGCTTTCTTATTCCAAAAAAATGTGGATCATGCGAGAGACTAAATACAATAAGAGCAGGAAAAGAAATAAAAAGTAGTAAGATTTTTTAAATGGAAAAATTGTAAATTTGTATACGTACTTTAGGAATGCCTTTTGATTGTTTTTATCTCTTTCTGTCTCTGTTTCTCTCATTTTGGATTTGGAAAATGGTAGTAAACATTGAAAACTATCAGGAAAATAACATAAATGTAAAATGATATCATAAATGAATATATAATTAAGCATGGAATAACTAAAACTATTTTGCAGCAAGTCTATAATTATAACCATATCCTTAAAATAATCACCATTTTGTTTTTGATGACTTTAAAGCAAAACTTTAATGTATTTATTTTCATTTACATTATTTGATCCTGCATTCAGAAACTTGAGCAAATAATGAAAACCGGATTTGTTTTTTTTCTCTTAAGAGGAAGCCTGTTTCTAAGAAAGAAACATATTCCAGGGAAGGCATGAGCAATGCACATCAGTTCAGTCACTGAGAAACTAATGTTTTAAAAAATAAGAAGACTGAAGGCATGCATGCACACACACACACACACACACACATTATGTGCTCCCCTTCCTGAGAGCACTCAGAGTATTAAAATGCATGACCAAAGGAATGCCCAGATATTGAAATGAAAGTGACAGTGAATTGATAAAAACATTCAAAACCTTATGAGAAAAATTGTAATTGGCATTGAACAGAATATATTGGAAAAATATATTCTATTTCTCTGAATATATTTAGGAATCTGCTTTATCTGTCTAGCTTTATCAAAATTGGTGATATCTTGTCAAGAAATAATAAATGGTTATCAGGTATCACAGCTTTAGTTAGTTCACTGTGGGGCAGTGGTGTCAAAACACAGAATGATGGGGTCAATCATCCTGACTCAATGTCAGCCATGAAAAGTTGATCCCTACAAAGGTAACTAGCCTGTCCTTTAGTCTTAATTATCAACTCTAGTAATAATGTTTTATTTCTCTTCTATTTTTTCTCCTAACCTATCAACCATTCATATATAATTGAACTTTTCTAATTCTATTTAAAGTAAATTTTACTTGGCTTCCACTTTAATTTTCTCGCCATCATTCTAAAAACCCTATATCCACTATCTCTCTACATCATGTCACCTACATCCATTTTTTCCAAATGCCATCTCTAACTTGCTTTGGCTTCCATAAGTGGCTTCTATTCACAGCACTGTTCATGGGCACACCATTTTTTGTTTGTCAATTAAGAAGACTATTCTGAAATCTGACAACTGGGTTGGCTAAAGATAAGGGATTTAAAAGGAGCTCAGAGAGCAAATGTCAACGTGGCCACAGTTTGAAACCACAATGCAACTTCATCTTCTTACTTTAACTAGAGATATCATTTCCAAGTCTGTGACCCTTCCTATTTGATAGTTTTTATCAGTGGGAATTAGCAGCTTTTTTGTACTTTGTTTCATGCTGTTCTTTCAGACGACTTGGATAAATGAACTTTTGCTTTTTACTTCTAAATTTCTAGTAGTTTATTTATGCATTGTGAAGCTGTATGAATGTCACAAACTGAATTCACAAGAAGAAGCCATATGTCACTCTTTTTATTACTCTGTCTTAAAAGTTGGTGTTTTAGGTGTACCTAGAGAGACATCCTCATTTATCTTTACCAGCCAATTAATACATTGTCAGAATCATGGGTTGCACTGAGAATCACAGCCCCCAGTAGTGGGAGCATAACAAAACAAGGTGGTTTAGAACAATTGAGTGAAGAATACACTTATGTCAGCTAAAACAAAGCTGACTCATCATTGTCAATGGGACCAAAATCAGTGACAAATAGAGCCTGCTGAGAAGTGGACATGAAAGAAACACCATTCACCTGGTCACTGCATAATGTGTTGAAAGGTAGTGTATAAACTAGTGAATTTTTATTCTCTTAACTTTGATACAGCTACTGGGGTAGATGTTGAGCCCTGAGAGGCTTGAGAAGATGATGTGGATCAGCACTTTTCAATCTTTAACCTGTGCAAGAGTCACTAGGAATCCCGTTTAAACTACAGATTTTGATTCAGTAGGTCTGAATTTCTGGTGGGGCCAGAAATCTGCATTTCCATCAAACCTCCAGGTGATGCCAGTATGATGGCATATGCACTTCATGTAGCAAGAGTTTAGAGCGATAGGGATGGAAACTACTGAATGAGCACTGGGGAGAGAAAGGAGGAGAAGGCTGACAGAGAAGAGGGCGCAGATGTGGGTTCTGATGAGCCAAGCAAGATATGGAAGTCTTTCCTCTTCACCGTGTAGCACCCCTTTCTTATGACTTCTCAAGCAGTCAGAAAAGTCTTGTATTAACTCAAAACTAAATAGTGCCGTTTGATTTGTTTTTTTCCAGAAATTGGTAAAGGGGCTGGCATTTGCACCTAGGTTTTCAAGGGGAAGGATGCAGTGTAAGATGCAGAACCAAATATAGAGAACAGAAGAAGCAAGAACTTTGGAAAGGACTTTGTACTCTGAAGGATCATGAAATTGGAGATTTGAGCAAAGTTTACCTAAATCTCCCAGGGACCAAGAGGCCCTCGTTGACACCTGGATTATAATAATGTAATAATCATGGTTCATGCATACCTTATGCCAGACATTACACCTTATGTAAATTACCTCATTAATTTTCACAACAACCCAGTGCCGCATCATATCATTTTGTAAAGGAGGTTCATGGCATGCTCAAAGCCATACAGTCAGTAGGTTCCAAAGTAAGTATTTTAACCTTGGTCTTGATGAATTTAAAGAGATTCCTATTCTTATTTACCAAAGATAAGAAAGCTTGAAAGGAGAGGGGGAAAAGTGTGAAACATGTAGACTAGAGAAAAGTTGAAAAGAAAATGATTCAGAAATGACATAAGCACAGATCTTCATATTGTTCTAATATTTTTCCACCTATGTTTGTTTGGACTGAATCAACTGACATTTTGAATTTTGACAGACTGTAGACATACCATGCAGTAATACTCACTTTACAGACTAACATTAAAAGGTGAACTCTAAAGGTGAGAGCTACACTGAAAAAAAATTCCTAAGAGAATCTTTATTCCACTATCCTCAATCCCCTGGTACTGCTGACATTTAAGACCAGCTTTTGGAAACTCAAGAGAAATAGCTTAGCTGCATTCTTCTAAGTTGGAATGTGAGTATAAACTGTTGTAGGTATTCTTTCTACTAAATGCTTTTTAATTTCAGCTTTTCCTTTAGTTGACATTGAGCCATCACTATACTTTAGATGTATGATTTGGGGTCACTTTTGGCCCCATTGTACATGTGAGTCCTTCAGACCACAAAAGAGAGGAGGTACCCATACTTCCTATGAAGGAGAATTTTCTGACACTACAGATATAGTGTCCATCAGGAGAACATTGGGGAAGGGCTCTCAGCTACAACAGTTTTGAGATTTTCTATATTACAAAAAATAAGCACATGGCAGCGAATACAACAGTTGCTGGTCATCCTGTCAATCAACATCTATTGCTAACGTGGGAAACTGACAAAACAGGACTCAAATTCAGGAAGGGGGTGTCTAAGCTGGAAATTCTTAGACTTTTTCCATCTATCTGCAAGCATCTTCATTCAAAGGCACAAGGGCAAAACGTCTCTATGAAGACTGTCTATGAAAATTCACCAAGAAGTCCATAAAGATGGATTTGACTAAAATTTTAAGTCACAGATAAAGCTTAGCTAGCCAGCTCCAAGAAGAGCAGTGGCGGAGGGCAAATAACTTCCTGATGCCTTCTTTCTCTACTCTGACCTCTTGATCTGTGTCTCAGTCAACACCTAAGTCTTGATTCTACACTTAGCCCTCCAAGCTCCAGCAAGAATAAGCTAAGCCTGCTCATTCTACCAATGTTTAAGCTATTCAGGGTAACTATTTCTGAGGCTATGGTGTTCCATTTTCCATTTAGTTCCCAAGCACAGGACACTCCAAAACAGATATAGAAATGATGTATCATGATGATGATGTCCAAGGATAACCAAAATTCCACCATGATGAGAGTAGGTTGGTAGGCATGCACTTGCTTCAGGGTAACCAGAAAGTTCAAATTGTAGCTGTAAAAACAAGGAGACAGAAAGATTAAAACTGCAGTAGTGATGTGCTTGATATACATACACCTGGTCATTTGTTCTCATAGCTTTAAATGAATAAAAATACAATATAAGTGTGGAGGAAGAGTTGTGCCTATATGTAACCATTGTTAAGGAAATGAATGCTTGACAAGGAAATGGAAAAGGCATTTAGAATTGGTCCCAATGAGAATAGTCTAAGTTTCCCATATTCCTACCTCCTGGTCATCTGACGCACACTTCTTTCATTACAATGAACGTATTTATATTAAAATTAATCATCCTTTCCCTCACATGTCTTTTAGTGTTTCCAATTCCATGATTTGTTTTCTTTTTTTGTGGACAACTATATTATTATGGTCATAGATCCTACTGTGAAACATCAATTAATTTGAAATCAAAACAGCGTCTAATGTGGATAGTAAATTGTGTGATATTATTGACTGAAATCTAACTAATTCAACATTATAGTACATTTTTAAAATAGAAAAGACATTAGAAAATGATAAAATTTTGATTTTTAGATGCAGGATTATTAATTTTTATAAATGTTATTTTTTAAATAGAAGCAGAAACAGCAACTATCAATCACCATCATTTATGATAATTTTAAGCCAAAAAATTTGCAACAATGCAACAAGAAATCCCAGAAATGAAACAGAATGCACCAGAATCTGGAGCCCTCTTGACCTCATTAATTACCATGAATATCAAATAGGCCTCATTATATTATGGTTTCACTCAAATCACAATCTTTCTGGAGTGGACTTCAAGAATAAAAGTATAGTAAAGAGAGTAAACCTCTGAAGTGCTCTTTTCCATTTCTTATTCTTAAAGTATCTTGTTGACCTTATTACTTGTTCCACTGGACAAGCAATGGGTACAATGGTGTTACCTTATTCACAGTTTTGCTTTCCTCGGTTTCAGTTACCCAAGGTCAACCACGATCTGAAAATACATTAGTACAGTACAATAAGTTATTTTTAGAGGGGAAGAGATACTACATTCATATAACTTTTATTACAGTATATTGTTATAATTGTTCTATTTTATTGTTAGTGGTTATCAATCTCTTATTGTGCCTAATTTAGAAATAAAACTCTATCTGAGGTGTGTATGTGTAGAAGAAACACTATATATATGGTTAGGTACTATCTGTGGTCTCAGACATCCACTGGGGTTCTTGAAACATATCCCTGAAGATAATGGGAGGACTACTGTCTTTCTAATTTTTCAATGAATATTTAATTTTTTTTTCTCTCAAGGAATCTGTTTGTCCCTCCATTCAACTTCTTCTCTCTGAGAGCAAAGAGGTCTAACCAGTGCATGTCTGGATGTGATCCCAGTGCTGAAATCTACTGTGTATGAACAACTTTCCAGGATCTGGGAGGAGAAGCACAACTGAAAGAGCCCAACCTGGTGGCCCTGTACCCAATGGACAGAGCCTACTCTATATGGATGGAAGTCGGAAAAACTGGAGGATACCTTCCCACTGCCCATCTAAAAAATGGGCTTGAGATTGGCAGTGACCAGTGGCTGCTGTGACAGTGACAAATTGGGAACTTGGACAATGTATGAGATTTGCTGGGCTTGAAAACAGTAAATAATTTTTTCCTTCCTAATTGGTTAAGTCCTTAGTGGTTTATCCCACATGACTGAACTTAAGCAGTTGCACATTTCAACTGTTAAAAAAACACAGTTAGTGCACTTGCTGATAGGCTATAAGCTAACAGCATGACAGTAAGTCCTCTCTATTTTCTTAAGACCAGTTCAACATCTGAAATGTGTTCCCCACATCTCTTCCACACCTTCTACCTCCAGCTATGACACCTTCCACTTCCCTGATGAACTTTCCAATTTCTTCCATTTGACCTCGACCTCTCACATTACTGACCTGTTTCTGTGGCCTCAATGGTTCAAGCTTGGAGATGATCTCATCCTTCATTTCAGGGGTCAGAGAGAGACAACTTCCTGCCTTTCCCTGGCTACACAACTCATACACCCAATTTTCATGGAGCTCCTGTACTGTGTGACTCTAGTTGTAGCCTTTGCCTCATGAGGTCCCAGGACAGGGATGATCATGGTGATATGGTGCCTCAGCTAGCCTCAGGTAAAGGAGGTGGCTTCTGGCCTTTGTGTGATGTGACAGTGCAAGGCCAACAAAGCCATCCCTTTTAAGAGATCTTAAATCTCCTTGGCTAGGGACTTGAATTTTCTTCACAGTTCAATCTCATTTCTCAAATTTGGGTCTATTTTAATTTTTGTTTCTGCCACACACACACACATACACACACACACACATATATATTCACATATATGATACATACATAAGATATATACATAAATCTTAACTGTCACTTCCCACCCCAACTACCACCCACTTCCAGTCAGATACTTTCTGGTGGGTAGGTTTTCATTTAATGTTTGCTAATTTTGGAATCTCCCATTCTACTTTTCCCATTTTTAGGGTAAATACAAGTCTATCATCTTTTTTTTTTTTTTTTTTTTGAGACAGAGTCTTGCTCTGTTGTCCAAGCCAGAGTGCAATGGTGCAATCTTGGCTCACTGCCACCTCTGCCTCCCGAGTTCACGGGATTCTCCTGCCTCAGCCTCCCCAGTAGCTGGGATTACAGGCATGCGCGACCACGCCCAGTTAATTTTTGTGTTTTCAGTAGAGACGGGGTTTCGCCCTGTTGGCCAGGCTGGTCTCGATCTCCTGACCTCAGGTGATCCACCCGCCTCCTCCTCCCAAAGTGCTGGGATTACAGGCATGAGCCACTGAGCCAGGCCAAGTCTACTGTCTTTTATATGAAACTTTTGGGGCCAGCTATGTTGGGCAATTCATGATTTTTCAGATATTTGAAGAATACTATGGTGCATACACTGTAAATTTTACAACAGCATCTCTGCCTACATATTTCTTCACACTTAATGGGATAAATTGAAACCATAGATAGCCTCACATCAGTTTGAAATATGTTTTCCCACTGTTGGGGATCAGAAAGCTCTAATCTGAGAAATAGATGCCCCTATATTAGCTAGTATGAACCCTATGGTTAAGGAAACAAAATGACTTATGGGTCTAGGGTTCAGGGCCTAGCTAGCATGGCAAATTTCCAGATTCCTACTGTTCTGAACTTCCAAACAATAGGAACTATCAGATTCCTACTAACTCTAAGTTACAACCCAGACCACTGCAACTCTGATTGGACATAGTATGGGCCTTATAAACATTCTTTTCTGATAAGCAATTACAGACCTTAAGCAAGTTTCAGCCAGCTTATAGAGGCTGCATAGAAACTGTCTTTGTGTCATACAGTTCACCTTTTGATGTAAAGAGCCAAATTCCACCTCATTTTAGTGCTAAGACCCTGCCCCAAAGTGAACATGGGATGTTACATATATGTTTACCTATTGTGCATGTGTTCTTCTCCTCTGATAAATACGTATAGCTTTTCTCCCAAACTTGCTGAATATATATGATTATATTTTGTAATATGGACCCCGTGAGGTATAAAACCCAACCTGTCCTTCCCCTATTCAAAGAGGGAGCACCTTCGGCTCCTGCCAGAGACCTTCTCTTCCCAGTTTGAAAACTAATATCGACAATAAAACTCTTCTTTCTAGTATTTAGCCATCCTGGTGGTCTTTTGGATGATAAAAAAAAAAAAAACCCAAATATGGTGCTTTGACATACTGAACTCAAGAATCAGCCTCAAGGTCTCTCTCTGACTTTTCCCTGCCTCTCTGTCTCTCTGACTCTCTTTGTTTCCTGAAGCACCAGGAGGAATTCCCTCTGGAATTTCCTTATATAACTAAGAAAACTCCTTTCCAAAAAAATGCAATTATCTTAAGACCCCTTCCCTTGAAATCTCATCAAATAACCAGGAAAGATTAACCACCCAGAAGAGACTGGGAGTTCTCACCATGTCAGGACCAACTTTTCATCTATTCTTTCCAGGGCAGTTCAGAAATTACCTGGGATGCTCAATATGCATAGCAAGACAACCTTTGTTCACAGTGACATTCTACCCCTCACCTTACTGCCACCTTCCCCAGAGCTCAGAAAAACTTTGTTTCAGGCCATTGTTCTTTGGGCCCAGTTTCCCCTGGCAATCATTTACTCCTACACCCCCCATCTCTGTTTCAGTGAAGAAGGGTATATAAGCATCTGGACCTCATTGTGTTATTGGATAATCACACTCCTGTGATTTTTTTCCCTGTGCACATAAAATAAATTTTATACGCATTTTTTTCTCCAATTAATCTGCCTTTTCTCAGTTCATTTTCAGTGAACCTTCAGCAGGTGGAGAGGAAGTGTCCCTGTGCCCTTGAGTTTGCTACAAATATCTGAAAAGAAAAAAAATACTTTTGAGAGTTTGTTGTATTTTGAAATTGAGGATTAGGGATGGTTGATGGGCCTATGTTGTGTAAAATTCTATAAATTATTAATAGAGGAATAGAGTTTTTTAAGGAAAGTTTGGTTTTTTGTTAAAAATGGTTTACTTTTCTAGTTTTGGAGACAGCATAGAGACAATTTTTTTAGGTAGTATAAAGAAGGATGGAGTAACTCAAGTAAGCAGTTGAGAACAAGCTAGAAAAAATTAAGCAAAAATGTGGGTGGAGGTGGGGGTTGGGGTAGGGGTAGAGGGGAAAGAAAGCTTGCATTGAAGAGAATAAAGAAAACTATTGGCTAATTGGAAAATAAACTTATTAAAATAAACTTATTAAAAAGATGATAGAAGTTGGAGGCAAAATAAAGATTTCTTTATATGTTTGAGAGCATACTCAAGACATTTTCTTATTACTTTTGAATACACATTATAAATCTAGATAAAAGAACAGTCATACAATCCTGGTCACCTATTAATTGTCCCGATTTGTAAATTTTTCAGTGTTCCCTAATTTTTTAAGGACAATATGCACTTAGGCTTCTTTTTAGTTGAGAAGCCAAGAAGCCCTTTGGGATTTGGAGGTTTGTGAGCTCTGGATGCTCCAGGCAGTCTTTGTTAAGGGTCCTGCAATAATTAGCATGGTAATGATTGAGAGGAGGGAGAAAAGTTCCCACAACTGTAAATATAAGAAAAGCCAGGGCGTTTATTTTACATTAGGCTCGTTCTCATTTGACACTAACTCGATTGTTTCTTACGCCCAAAATGTTGCTGCAGTCAACATGTGTTCAACCTATGGAAAGATGTGGTTGCAGGAAAATAATTTTCATCAACCAAAAGTATGAAATCTTGCAACATTGAGGATTGTGTTTCATAAAAGAGAGAACATGTTTCTTGCATTCTTCAGCTCTTAACCACTGTTTTGGGAGTCTCACCAAGTTTTTGGGATGACTAAAGATCTGGAAACATCGCCCCTCCTCATTGATGTATTCAATAAATTATTTATTTTATAGAAAAGATGGACATGAGTCAAAGAGCTACAAGAGACAGATAACCCACCAATCACATGCTAAACCAGGCAATTACAAAATTTCAATTTCAAATTCAAGAGGTGTTTAGTCCTCACATGAGGGGGAAAATATGGTGCATCTACTTAAGAACAGGACGATGTCCTATTGTGCTGAAACCTTAGCCCTTAGATGCTCAACAAATATTTGTAGATTGCTTAGTTTACCATTCAGGAAATATACACATCACTTTTCCTATTGCAGGTCCTGGGCTAGATCTTGCTAAGGACAAGGACATCTTAATACCCAGGAGGGGAATTAGCTCCAGCTTGGCATAATGCAAAGCGGAATTAATAAAGGTTTTAGCCAACACCCAAAGGGCAGAGCAGTGGAGTTGGAAATAAGATTTACTTCATATTTTGCAGGAGCTCTCATTTCCTTTTTAGCGCCTGCGTTTTCAGAGCAAATGCCCTTCATAGGGGGGCGCAAAAGCAGGTGAGCCCAGAGAACAGAAGTGGCAGCAGGCTAGCGGAGAAGTGAGGAAATAGGGAAAACCGGGGGACTCCTGGGCCCGTCCTGGTTTTGAAAAGAGGGCAAAATGCATTTAGTCACTTTTCTCCTCCGTCCTCCAAATCCCTCAGGATGTGAAATTGTCCGGGGAGGGGCGTGTTACATCACTGAGACAGAGGACCTGTCCTTGCTCCAAGAGGCACAGCTTAGGAAACCTAGGAATCCACTTCTGGCGCCTTCTAGAAAACGGCCCACTCCTGCTCCCTAAGAAAAGGAAACCCACGTGACTGGGCGAAGGGGGAGAGCCCGGCGACCTGGAGCCAGCGAGACTAGGGGCCAGGCGGGGGCCGGGCGGGGGCCGGGCGGGGGCCGGGCGGGGGCCGGGCGGGGGCCAGGCTGGGCGCGGGACTGCTTCAAGGAACTGCCGCGCGCTGCGAATCGGGGGCGCGGGTTGGCACTGGGCTCCGCCCGCTGGCCAGAGGCGGGGTAGGGGCGGGACAGGCGCGAGCCTCCGGCACTGGGAACTGGAGCCGAAGCCACCAAGTGCTGGCCCTCCGCCCCTCCCCGTTCGGCACCGCCTCCCGCAGCCCGGGGAGGGGCCGGGGCGGAGCGAGCCCGGCCAAGCCGGGCGGAGCGGGCGCGGGCGCTGGCAGAGCGCGGCGCGGGGCCGGCGGCGAAGGTCCGGGGTGGAATCGACGTCGCTGAGGCTGCCGACGACCCACACCCGGCCGGCCGCCTCCGCAGACCCACTTTGGCCGCGCGGCAGGGGGCGCGCAGAGCCCCGAGGGAGCGAGTCCCAGCGCGTGGCAGTTCAGCGGCTTCCCCCCTCGGGAGGTCCGGCTCCCGGCTCTCCGGACCCGCCTGGCGTCCTCGCCTGCGGCGGGGCGGACGACAGCGGCGCCCAGGAATGGCTTCGGCGGGCAGCGGCATGGAGGAGGTGCGCGTGTCGGTGCTGACCCCCTTGAAGCTGGTCGGGCTGGTGTGCATCTTCCTGGCGCTGTGTCTGGACCTGGGGGCGGTGCTGAGCCCGGCCTGGGTCACAGCTGACCATCAGTACTACCTGTCGTTGTGGGAGTCTTGCCGGAAACCCGCCAGCTTGGACATCTGGCACTGCGAGTCCACGCTCAGCAGCGGTGAGGGCCCGGCGCACCGCGACCCCTGCCTCCCGCCCCGGACTGCCCCGCGCCCCACTGCCAGGACAGTCACCGCCTGTCCCCACCTCCCCGCATCCCCTGCCCTGGCCCGTCCCACCCCGTCCAGGCCCTTCTCGGATCCTGGGGCTCCAGCCACCTCCCTGGCATCCACCCCTCTTCCCTCCCCATCCCTGGCCGCCAAACCTAAAGCGACAGCCCACGCCCTCTCCCTTCCCCGTGGCCATTCCTCCTGTTCTGGAGTAACACGTACGCTATTTTGGGTATTTGTTATCATTTGAGGCGAGAGCCATGTGGCTGTGTAAAAAAATGAGACGCCTTCCACACCCCCGTTAAAAAAGAAGCAGGCAAAAACGCCCCAACTCCACCGAGATGCTGCGGGGGTTCTCTGTTCGGTCTTCCCCACTCTTTTTCCCTCCTCTCTCGAGGACGAATTTGCCTAGTGTTCACATTTCTGCCGGTTCCACTCCACCTTATCTGCGTTTTCACCAATGTATTTCGGTTTGGATTTTATTTCCTTACGTTTTTGATGGATGTGAAGAGTTGAGAGAGGGACAGGCTTGTTTTCCTTTCCTTTTTTGGTGACGCCGCCGTTGATTGTGAGTTGCCTTTCTTTCTTTGCCACTCTAAGTAACTCTTCTCTCCTCCAGACCTTTCTTTTCTCCATGAGCTACTCACAGATGCCTAGAAAGTTGTGCTTTATTCCGCCAGCGCTGAAAGCTGCAAATGGATAAGATGGGGGTGGGGAGTGGAGAATAAGGTAGCTACTGAGGCTACCAGTCCCAGGGGGCTTTACTGCTTTACGCCCTCCCTGACCCTCCAGTTGCCTTCCCCGGCGCCCCAGTTATGCCCTTAGCAGAAATCTGTCAACTTATGATTTCTTGCTACAAACCTCTTCCTTTCTAATTTTGATTCTTCAACTGCTGGTGTCAGCGAAGAGAAAGGGGAATAAAGAGAGAGGACCTGCCGGCGATTTTCTTTCTTTCTCTCTCTTTCTCTCTTTCTCTCTCTCTCACACACACACACACACACACACAGACTCACACACACACACACACACAGACACCTGAGAAACTCATTAATCATTCCTTCCAGTTTCATGTCTTCTCTGGGACTATTTATAAAGCTTTCCTGGAAACGTTTCAAGTTGTAACAAAGTTGAAATAGCACAAAAAGCCACAAAAATCTGATTTTCTTTTGTCTTTGGTTTCCTGTTATAACACAGGAAAATTTGATTAAGTTTCTTCTGTAAATTTAATTTTGTGTTTAAAAAAGGCTTTTTCTTTGATACTACCTCAAAATTCCCATTGAAGGGTTTCCTCTTTGTTGGTTAATTCCCTGTGGAGGGAACTGGTTGGCAGCAGGAGGTCAACATTTAGGTCCTTCAATTCTTTCAGGGTTGGCTGTGTACAACTAAAGATAAAATAAATCGGCAGAATTTCTTTCTTCGGTAACCAGGGGATCCAAATAAACTTCGGCGAAAATATCTCCTTTCCCCTCTTCAATAA
Organism: Nomascus leucogenys; assembly: GCF_006542625.1. Lineage (NCBI taxonomy): Eukaryota > Metazoa > Chordata > Mammalia > Primates > Hylobatidae > Nomascus > Nomascus leucogenys. The sequence goes on from NC_044406.1 coordinate 56,486,183, forward strand.
TACAATTTATGTAGGAATGACAGCTTCTGCACGACTCCTTAGCAACGTGAGTGTTTTGCCCCTTTCTCTCTGTCTCCTGAAATAATAGACCCCTGATTGCATAAAGACTTTTCAGATAGGTTAGAGAAGCCAGTTTCAACTCACATTTGCTTTTCAAGCCAGTACCCTTTTTTCTTGGCCAGGAATGTAGGGAATGGGGAGAAGCCAGCTCGAGTTTGTAGAGCAACATACAGTGTTTGCTAACCTTTTCTTAATTGCCTCCATACCCATTTATCTCAGCTTTTTTTCTCTCTAGTCAAGGAAATATGGAGACGCAAGCCTAATGCAAATATAGCAGTAATAGCACTCTGCAAAGTAAAAATCAAAGGCAGGCCCAGTTTGGGATTTTTCCCTGTTTATTCTACCCCCTTGCTGAAAGTCATAGCCCAGCGTACATTTCTATTTGGGTTTCTGAAAATCAGCTTTCATCTCATCTTGCCTTAAAAAAAATAGTTTTCAGCCCAGATAAAGTAGAATTCATAAGCAAATGGGTAAAAAGTAGAGATGGTTTTGTTAGAGGTTTTCTGGAACAAGTTCTTGACTTTCTGTATGTATAATAGCAGTTCATTTTTTTGCTCTCCACGGTGATGGTGGGACACAGGGCGGGGGTGGAGGAAAGGAAACAAGATATGGAAAATTGCTCTGTGTCCCCACTTTACAAAATGTGCTTTCTTATGTTATATGAACTTGAAGCTTCTGTCCACCAGTGTTTTGAAAGGAAGGGGAATGCCCGAATCAAAACCAGCAGTGCTTTTCTTGTCTGTTCCAAAGGGCAAGCAGCTTTTTTCAGTCTGTTTGCTGTGTGGAGTAGCAGAAAACAGGGAGGGAAATGTCTTCTCTGAAGATTTTGAGAGATCCACATCTTTGTCTTTCAAAATAAATTACCTTGGGAGGAACCACCAAGGCCAATTTTACTGAAGGCCCTTCACCAAGATCTTTACGGCTTAATTAAAAATGTTTGTCTTAATTAGAATTAAAACTGCTGTGAAGAGGCAGGCCTGTATTTACTGAAGGAGCATTTCAGGAATGTTTCTACTCACAATAGTATGCCCTACTTAGACCCAGTTTCTACTGAAACTTTCCCCTAAGCCATTATTTTTAAACTTGCATTTTAATTTTGGTACCAAATGTGCATCGTTTGCTGTTTATAACCTGTTTTATGATTTTAAGCAAAAGTAGAACCATGCCTCTTGTGTTCTGGTGTATTGAAGGTTGCGTCAGCTCTTCTAGTACGAACCAGTAATCCGGTTGTCAGTCAGCCGTAATGCTTTTCTCTGGTGTTCCAATTCAATGTATGGGGGACAGTTGAGGCACTCATCTTAAGTTCTGAGTGTTCCAGAAAGGCATATGAGAAAGCGGCTAATTGACTGTGATTAATGATGGAAAGAGAAAAAAAATAAAGTGTGCTTGTTAGGAAGTTTAGAATACGCAGTACTCACATGGCTGCCGGCCACAGAATTCTTTCTAAGGGTAGTTTTCCCCAGTACTGTTTCGGGGGACCTTTTAATAAACCTTAAATCTTACACAAATTATAGTAATATTTTAGACTTCTGCTTAGTCACATTTAGTTTGCTAACTTTATTTCTAGGATATAGTTGCTAGGATTTCACAGCAATTACAAGAATCCTTAGTGTAAATAGGATTGGCACAAGTGTATACAGAATGCTGATGCCCTAAATTTGATATCAAATGTGCTGTATAACCTCTAAGGAGATTTTACATTTCTTCTTTAAAATGTATAAATACATAGCTATTTCATATAAAGCAGATTGCTTTTTGGTGTCTGTGTCATTTGTTGACTCAGGAAAAAGCAAGGACATACAGATGGCCAAATGAACACTTTTACTAACTGTTAATTTAGGGATACAACAAATTCATTTTTCCGTTTTTTCATCCACAAAATACTTGATCAAATAGTACCTTTTTCCAGGGATATTGTTAACATCATTCACATACTATCCTAAAAATAGCTGCATTTGTAACGTGAGTCACTGGTAGTTTTGAAATGGCAGTATACCGTATGCTAATAACAGGTGAATATTATCATTTCTAATTGACAAGAAATTCTTTTTAGAGTGCTTTATATGTAGATCTTTTTTTAACTTTAGTATAAAAAGTTACTTTAAAAGGAATTTGTGAGAAAGCCTATCTTAGGTATTAAAGATAAATGGAACTGCCTAACCACCTGCAAATCTTAGCAAATCTGAGATATAGTGATTCTGACTTCAAACATGTTTCATCTGTTCATATTTTGCATTTATTCCTTAATTCGAAAACACAGTTTCATTAGGAAACCTCACAATGTGATTTGCTCCCGGGAAGGTTCAGCTTGTTGCTTGAAATGCGTTGATATTGATGCATTTTTATAAATAGCTCCGCAAGCCTGGAAGTCACTATCGTTATACCCACTTCTGGCTTTCTTGAAAAGAACATAAGAAGAATAAATGCAGTTTTGTTTAACCTAGACATCATAGACGGGTGGATAGTTAAGAATGCCAGAGAGCACCCAAACTTTCTCCACTGATAAGCCAGAGAAAACCAAGTATAACTTATTTCAAGATCTTCCTGATGACTTTCTCTTAATGTCTTTTAGATTTTCAAGTTCCTTAGATTTACTTTTACAAAGGACATTTTAATTTGTGAACAGATATAATTTCTCTTTTGCTCACATTCATAGAAGGATTATAATCCCCAGAGAGCCACTTAGATCAGTCTTGGCAGCTGAGGGATTTGATGGGTGTGGGAAAAGCCTGGCCTTTCGTAAAACATTTCAAAACAAAACAAAAACAAACAAAAGCATATCTCAAGCAATAGATTTTACTTGCTGTCGGGAATACATTTCAAGAAATTTCCTGCAAGTTTTTGTTTAATAGTAAGACCACTTGCAGAGACCATAGATATAGTCAGGGCTACTAGACATGTTAGTGAAAGGAATATAGATGCTTCAAAATATGTCTCTGGAATACCTAACCTAAATACCATAGCAGGGAGCTCTCTGAACTACTTCTGGTTCTGAGGGCTACCCCAAAATAACTAACCGAATAAATAAATAAATACCACAACAAACTTCCATGTGAGCTATGCTAAATTGTAATGTAATTCTGTATCAGAGTAGAGTAGTATTTTGGAGAATAAATGAGACATTGGATTCTAACTGACCTGAACTTGGCCACTTACCAATCATGTGACCTTGTACAACTTAATGTCCTCAAATGGTTTATCATAAAGATTAAATATATGAAAGTGCCTGTTTGTTAGTGTTATGTTTTTTCCTGGTTATGTATTCAGAAAATCCCAGCGATACTTTTCTCAATAATTGAAGATTTTTCCCCTTTAAGTAGTAAAATCTCTGCATTGCATAATGCATTGCATAATGAATTACTTTGTTAATTTCAAATTTAAATTTTGATATGCATTACCTAACATTTAACAATGCTCTTGGTAGATCATGATCACAAAACTATTATCCTTTTGTTCAGTCCTATTACAGGCCAGACACCTCAGTTATTCCCAATGTCACAATAAACTTGCAAGGTAGCTAAAGTTATCCCTATATATTATTGAGGAAACTTTGGATTTATGTTAAGATTACCAAGGTCTCAATTAACCGGTGGTAAAGACAGATTCTTACCAAGAGTATTCCAGTTGCTAATGCTGGGAAACTAACCATAACAAAAGTTAGTCGTGTAAAATAGCCATTTTATTATAATCATGAATTCTGTGGGTTAGGAATTCAGATAGGACATAATGAGGATGGATGTCTGGAGCCCTTGCGGAAGATAACTTGAATGGCTAGGAACCAGGACGTCTGGAACTGTAGGGTCATTTTCCAAATGATTTCGCTCGCAGGTTTGGCACCTTGGTGGGGAAAGCTGTGAGATACTGGGCAAAGCTGTGACTCTCCCTGGAATGCCTACAGGTGGCCTTTCTAGCATTGTGGTCTTAGGATATTGGAATTCTTACAAATTGAGTGGGTACCACAGGGCAAGAGTCATAAGAAAGCCAGACTCTCTCTGAACTAGGCTGAGAAATCACACATCTCTTCTACCACATTCAGTTGGTTACAAAGGAGCCATATGGCCAGCTTGGATTTAAGGGAAGGAGAACTGAATGCCACCTTTTGATGGAGCAGTGGCAAGGTCACGTTGTAGAAGAGAATGTGGGATAGGAGTTGCTGTTGGGCCATGTTTGGAGCATACAGTCTGACACTGAGTCTAACTGCAAATCTGCATTCTTTATTGCCTTTGAAGAACAACAACAACAAACAGCCAACCAGTTTGTCTTTGCTTTGTGGCTTCTGTACTTAAGAACTTTGAATTGATTATATAAATAATGTCTGACTGGGACAAAACCTTCCCTCAGCCAGCATATGGCTTTAATGACTGGTTACTTGTACTTTGGATATGAGATGGAATGAACTCAAGAACCTGACTTTTCCACAAACAGAGAGATACATATAAAACCTTCCAAAATCTTTGGTTTAGTCTCAGACAACCAAGGCTCAAACTGATTATGAATCTGGAATGTAATTTGCTACTTTATGTTGTATGATAAAATTTTCTTTTTTTAGAAAGTTATGAATGCATCTGATGATATGCTTGGTACATGAACACTAAAACATTAAAATTCCAGACAGGAGCCAAGTTTTATAGTGCTAGAGAAATGTTGGAGTTAGAGTTATTTTTTGTTTGTTTCCTTTTCCTTTGTTTTAATAACATAGCTCTTCTCTTGACTACTGCCCATGTCTTGAATCACAGAGTTGTAAAGTGTAAAATAGACAAGATTTTTAACATAATCCAGTCTAATCACATTTAATACATGATTAAGGAAAATGAGGAAGGATACAATGTTAAACACTCAGTAGAGAGGGTACATTTTGCCATAGTATTTTTGGAGGGTTGGTTTTTAAAATGTTCTGTAATATTGTAGATAACTGTCACTTGGTGTTTGAAGGATTGTTGAATGATGTCATGTATGGAAACTTGGATGAAGAGGTGAAGGACTGCATGTGAAATAGCTGCCCACTTTTTGTAAGATTATTTATCATCCATGATTTGATTTCACATAGAATTAAAGTCTGAAAATAGGATTATATGTGTTGGTAGGTACATTTCAGATGTTTATTACCATCAAATGTACATTTTAACCATGACTAGTGCTTAAAAATAAACACTTCTACTTTAAGTTTCTCCATGATTGGGTACATTAAAACAACGGCTTGGGGGCCAGGCACGGTGGCTCACGCCTGTAATCTCAGCACTTTAGGAGGCCGAGGTGGGTGAATCACGAGGTCAGGAGTTCGAGAACAGCCTGACCAACATGGTGAAACCCTGTCTCTACTGAAAATACAAAAAATTGGCTGGGCGTGGTTGTGGGCGCCTGTAGTCCCAGCTACTTGGGAGGCTGAGGCAGGAGAATCATTTGAACCTGGGAGGCAGAGGTTGCAGTGAGCCGAGATCATGCCACTGCACTCCAGCCTGGGCAGCAGAGCAAGACTCCGTATCAAAAAAAATTGAAAAAGCTTAATTTTTTTTTAACTTTCATTTTAGGTTCGGGGTACATGTGCAGGTTTGTTATATAGGTAAACTCATGTCACCGGGGTTTCTTCTACAGATTATTTCGTCACACAGGTATTAAACCTAGTACCCAATAGTTATTATTTTTCCTGATCCTCTCCCTCCTCCCATCCTCAACCCTCAGGTAGACCCCAGTGTCTGTTATTCCCTTCTTCGTGTTCATGAGTTCTCATGATTTAGCTCCCACTTATAAGTGAGAACATGCTGTATTTGGTTTTCTGTTCCTGCATTAGTGTGCTAAGGATAATAGCCTCCAGCTCCTTCCATGTTCCCACAATATGCATGACCTCGGTTTTTTTTTTCTGGCTGCATAGTATTCCATGGTGTATATGCACTACACTTTCTTCATCCCATCTGTCATTGATGGATATTTAAATTGATTCCAAGTCTGCTATTGTGAGTTGTGCTGCAAAGAACATTCTCCTGCATGTGTCTTTATGGTAGAACAATTTCTGTTCTTTTGGTATATACCCAGTAATGGGATTGCTGGGTTGAATGGTAGTTTTTTTTAGGTCTTTGAGAAATCACCATACTGCTTTCCACAATGGTTAGACTAATATACACTCCCAATAACTGTGTATATGTGTTCCCTTTTCTCCCAAACCTTGCCAGCATCTGTTATTTTTTGACTTTTTAATAGAAGCCATTGTGACCGATGTGAGATGGTATCTCATTGTGGTTTTGATTTGGATTTCTCTAATGATCAGTGATATTGAGCTTTTGATTCATATGCTTGTTGGACACATGTATGTCTTCTTTTGAAAAGCGTCTGTTCATGTCATTTGCCTGTTCTTAATGGGGTTGTTTATTTTTCTCTTGTAAATTCGTTTAAGTTCTTTGTGGATGCTGGCTATTAGATCTTTGTCAGATGCATGGCTTGCAAATATTTTATCTCATTCTGTAGGTTGTGTACTCTGTTGATAGTTTCATTTGCGGTGCAGAAGCTCTTAACTTTAATTGATCCAATTTTTCAATTATTGATTTTGTTGCAATTGCTTTTGGTGACTTTCTTATGAAATCTTTGCCTGTTCCTATGTCCAGGATGGTATTGCCTACCTTGTCTTATAGGGTTGACAGCATAGTTTATAGCTTATGGTTTTAGGTTTTACATTTAAATCTTCAACCCACCTTGAATTGATTTTGTATGTGGTGTAAGAAAGGGGTCACTCTTCTCTATATGCCTAGCCAGTTATCCCAGCATCATTTGTTGAATCGAGAGTCTTTTCTCCATTGCTTGTTTTTGTCAATTTTGTCAAAGATCACATGGTTGTAGGTGGGCAGCCTTATTTCTGGGCTCTCTATTCTGTTCCATTGGTCTATATGCCTGTTTTTGTACTACTAGTACCATGCTGTTTTAGTTACTGTAGCCCTGTTGTATAGTTTGAAGTCAGGCAATGTGATGCCACCAACTTTGTTCTTTTTGTTTAGGATTGCCTTTGCTATTTGGGCTCTTTTTTTGGTTCCACATGAATTTGAAAATAGGTTTTCTAGTTCTGTGAAGAATGCCATAGGTAGTTTGATAGGAATAGCATTGAATCTGTAAATTCCTTTGGGCAGTATGGCCATGTTAATGCTATTGATTCTTCCTATCCATGAGCATGGAATGTTTTCCCATTTGTTTATGTCTTCTGTGCTTTCTTTGAGCAGTGTTTTATAATTATCCCTGTAGATCTTTCTCCTCCCTGGTTGGCTGCATTCCTAGATATTTTATTTTTTTTGTGGCAGTTGCAAATAGGATTGCCTTCCTGATTTGGCTCTCGGCTTGGCTAACAATAGCTTAATTTTAGGTTGAAAAAGAATTTCCAAATTATGTGGAAGTCAGCCATGTAAGTTTCTTAAATTGATTAAATGAATATTAATTTTCATTCAACAACTTAATTGCATTCTGGCTTTATTAAAAATATGTATTAATTTATCAAAAAAGATTGAATTTTCTTTCAGCAGAATTTCAGCCTCACACATTAAAGGCACTGACAGTTAAATGTTACTAATCTTTTCAAACTATTGGTTCACCTCCCTTGAAAATTAGGCAAGGACACCTTTCCTTAACGTTTTTACTCCTAAGTTTGTGTGTGATTTGGGGACGCTTGTAGATCATCAATTTTCTATTCTAATCATGGACACCAAAGACTCTCACTTAAAAAATGTACAACAAAACATCCATGGTCTTCCAAAGAACTGGGAAAAAATATCTAAATCACCTTTGTCTCTATCAGCTTGTTGACTGTTAGGAGGTTTAAAATGATATTTTAATGAGCCATGTTTCAAGAGATCACATATTTATACTTTCTGTTCAAAATGTATGTTTATTAGGCAAAACAATGTTAAAAAAATAGAAGTTGAGACCCCTGAATTACTTATTCTCTGTACATAAAAAGGGACAGACACAAAAGAGCTCAAACTTTCATCAAAGAAGATTTTATTGCCATCATGTTTAAGGTCCCTAAACCAAATATTCACCAGAATGCTGTCATGATGCTCTTTGAATGAAGCCTAGAATCTATTCTTAGCTCCTCTAGGTAACTTAAAGGGAGGTACATTCAAATGCTTCTCTCTATTTTCCCATCTTCTCACATGTACTCAATGAGTTAACTTCATTGAAACATAGTCATTGATTTTCTAGCAGAGGGTAGACATTATTCTGATACAAAGTCAGCCAGTTAGTCTGTGTTCCAGGCATTGTGGAAGGTAGTGAGAATAAAATGATGAGTGAAACAAATGGTGTCTTTTAAACAAATTATTAATAATTAAATAAATGTGCAAAGTGCTGTGAAGGAGGAAACAAAGGTTCTATTTCTGCAGCGGGGCATTAAGAAGGAGCTGGTGGGAATACTAGCTTTGCCAATTTTATTCCTCCATATTTACTAAAGGGGTATCTTAATACTGATCGTGGGTGGCTGTCTGGCTTTCTTCATTCTACTCTTTGATTATTCTTAGCTTCCCTAAACCCATTACAGTAACTTTAGTTGCTTAGAGGAAGTTTCACCCACTCCTAATCCCGGAGTAGTAGGTTTTCTTTGTGCTTTTCAAAATAATCAAGTTTTCCAAGTTGTAACCTAATTAGGTTTTTATTCAAAGAGTGAAAAAAGAACAATGTTCAAAATACCAAAGTCATCACAACTTTGTAGAAATACCATGATTAGAAATTATTGTTGAAAAATACCAGTACCTGTTAGGTAACACTAGTTACCATCAAATGCTAATGAAAGCTTTCAAAGACGGTGCATGGTAAGAAACGGCAATCATTAGGGGTGATAGTGTCTTTCTTTTTGTCCAAATACTGGAACTTGCCTTAACAGCAAGGCTCTTTGCTAAATACTGTATTCAAATGGTTTTATTTGAGGAAAAAACACCATATGTTATTGTGTTTAGATTATTAATTACATTTCCACTGAATTGTCTAAGACAGAATTCTATGAAGCAGCTAAAATGTTCCATTATTTGTTAAAAATAAAAAATATGTGTTTTTTTCTAACATCGACATAAAACAACTCCAAGATCTTGAATGAAATTGTCATTGTTAAACACTAGTAACCCATCTGGCATTTTGGACAACCAGGATTTTCCAAAATTTGGCAAAATTAACACGCATTTTGGTCATTAGAGTTATTGCATCATCTGTTTGGATGGTTACCTGGGGTCATTTATGTCTGTAGTTTAAAATCAGGTTAGCACTGTACTTTGGAGGCAGTCTTTATCTGTGAATGGGCCTAAAGGGTAGTATTCGAAATCAAATTGTTGCCAGCCTGATTACTACTATGGATATCTAACACAGTTGCTTTTGCAAACATCTATTTTGCTTTGTGTGTCACAACACACATAGTATTTATATTGTAATTGTATAAAATACAAATAATTACTTGCCTTAAATTGGATAGAAAGGCAGTATCCTCATATACAAAGAAATATTTCTTTGCACATGAAAAATTGTAGTTTTGATGTCAGTTGTTTTAATAAAAGAAGTGGTCATTTTAATTATTGAAATTAGAATCAGAATTCATTTGGCTGCCTTTCTTTGTGTCTACATCACAGAGTGGTGGAAAATTAATGCAGTATTGACAAATTTAGGTCAGGATGCAACTTAGCCAATAAACCAAGATTTAAACCGCCTCAGTAACGGTTTCAGTTTTCCACTTCATTAGCCACATGCAGACTAACTTTTAAAAGTTAAGTAGATCATTTGATACCTTTAGAAGTAGTTACGCTAAGTTTATAGTTCTACACAAAATAGCATTCCGTTCTTTGTATATGAGGATACAGCCTTCCTATCCAAACTCAGAAACGCATAGCGTTAATATTAAGATAAATTCTTTAGTTGCATTTGGTGAAAATAATTAAATGCCATAATTTCTGGCAAAGTGAGCTAGTTGGGAAAAAGACATAGTCTTTGGTGAATAGATGGATAATTTAGGGATTGTGAGTTTGAAATATTCTTCTGTATCTGAGCTTTGTTTTTTCCTTTAGTACTAAACCATCCCACTATTTCCAGTTCCTGATGATAGAATGGGATTGGCAATACTAACTTAACTATGTTCTCAACAATGTAATTTAAATGTTTTGCTATAAATATGTCCTACAAATGAATACAAGTATTTAGAAAAGCTGAATGTTTGCTGGGAATGAGTGAAAATAATCCAGTCTGTTTGGGTGAATTAGGAAGAATTTGTATATAACTTGTAATTCAAGATGATAGGTAAAGATCACTGTTATAAGTTGTCTAGTGAATTACTTTATTGCAGTTATAGATATCATTTTAGTTAATATAATTTCCTTTTGGAGGGGTTCAGAAATGAAAATACAAGTGCCAGTCTGACAAATGTGAACGTGATTTAAAAATCAGTGTTTTAATTTGTGATGAGAATTATAGAAAAGTGAGAATCATCCATAAAAACAACAGAATACATTGAAGGAAATACCACCCACCTAAGCAGTAGGACTTCTGTATATAAGGTTAAAAACTTGTTTTTCCATTGCTTTTTAATTATATCTAATTTTCTAAAGGAAATAGCCATTATGTGCTCAGGGATTTACACATAGTAGAATGAATCTCAGCATATAACCAACAGCTACAGAGGTAAATAAATTAGCCAGTGTTTGATAGGTGAAAGGTTTCTAAATGAGGTGAGTGGAGGCAGAAAGCTGTAGGAACTGGTTTTGTGCATTGCCCTTGGCTTGAAAATATGGAAAACGTATCTTTGTTAAAATTTTGTCTTTCCTGAAAATTGGAAGTGACTTTTGATCGTGAATTCCCTAAGGGAATGATAATTCTCCAATTGGACAATTATAATGTGGTCCATAGAATTTTCATAATGCAGTGGCGATTTCAGACCGGTCTCATATGTTACACTGCTAAAATAAGCACAATTCTGCAGAATACTAAACCATTTATAGACATTGGAAACTCTGATGCCAGCTAATAAAAATACCTTGAAAGAGGACCTGAAATCAGTTCCTGAGTTGCATCTTAATGTTAAACTTGATGGTGTAGTATAGGGACTGCCCTATTTTTAGCCTGTAACTGCAAGGGGAATATAACACTATGTGTATATATTTTCCTGGAGTTTTTTTTTTCTTTTTACTTTTTTTTCCTGTTATAGAAAACACTAGTAGAGAAGCATACACTTATCTTGAGCCTCCACTTCTTTAGGTGCAGTTTGAATGCCCCCAGTGTGTCACTGTGTCAATTTTGCCAAAATTCTGTTGAGAGAACCTGACACGTAACCTGGCAGCCTCATTTCAGGTTTGGTTTTCAGATCCAAAACATGTCTCCTATCCCATTCGAGCCCTCACCAATTTATCAACCAAGGATGTATGTTATTTCCTCAAAACTGATTATCACCTGTTCTCTGTGGTCTCAGAAACCAAACTCAGATTTCCAATCAGCTGGCCTGACATTGAACAATGGCCCATTTTAATTGTGCAGAGCACTGCAATTTGTAAAACAGTACCATGGTCATTGATGTTCTGCAGGTCTGGTTTATGTTTACTGTTCCACTATAGTATTGGTATATTATTTATAGAAAGGTAGAAAACTAATGCGGAGTAATAAATCTTTACAGACTCTTAACACCTCATCTGACTAAATACCGTGAAGGCTATAATTGGACAACTAAGACTGATATAGAAATTAACTGATTGTGAAAACTTAAAATGCATGACTTTTTTGAAAAAATGGTGCTGGAAACAGGGAATTTTATGAAATTTTAATTTGTTTTGCAAACACTGAGTGTAGGTTAGCAAGTGTTTGTGGCATGCAAATCTTTTGGTGGAAAAGTCCGGGTAGAACAAGTTTTCCGGTCTCTTATAATATTACTATAAAATTGTCCAAGTCTTATGTATATATTCTTGCTAAATCTAGTATTGGACTTCGGATGGTAAGTAAATATCTGTCTAACTGTGTCAATATAAAGCCCAGCCTATTATTTTAATGGCCAATAGTAGGTGTCTATAAAATATTTTTCACTTTTTTTTACTCCTCATATCTTAGTCTTTGTTCAGTGAGAGAGGGAAATGGTAACTGGCTGATTTACATAGTCCTTGATTTTAGTTCACCTCTTAGGCTGGCACTATTATTTGGACAATGGATTCTAGTTGTTTACTGAAAGAGATATGATGCCACAGGCCCTGTTTGCAGCTCCAAAGTACCCACACTGAACCTTGAAATGCACCTCAGACCTCCTTGAGTTATGATAGCCATATCGAACCACTTTTTCAGCTTCCTGATTGAGGTTAAACTGATCAGCAATTTAAAGTTTTGGTTCTGGGCAACTGGCCTGAGTGAATCATTCCAAATGGATATAATGACAACAATTCTAAAACTTGGCACCATTCGCCAGGGATATAGTCTCAATAATCCAGTCTAAGCCCCAGGTTTTGGCCGGAACAGTGGCAGTCATGGCCCATTTCTAGTTTCTTTTGGAAAATAAAATGGCTTTTCTGTTTGAGCAGGCATATCTCTGGTTGTGGACCAAAGGAAAGGTGGAAATATCACAACAGTGGTAATGCTGATGATTCTCCTTGTTGACTTTACATCTAGGGTAACTTTGTCATTAACCACAACCTCAGTGCTGAAAATAAACATAGGACTTTTAGAAGAAAATCCAGAACTGGTTATGTTTATCTACTTTTTAGAAGTATTTCCTATACTATAGGATGCTCTTTTTCTAATTAGGTTCTAGTCCTTTTTACTTTTATTCTCCTGGTGCTTTCTACTATAGCATTTTACTGGTTTTCCAAATGAAATGAAGAATTGCTATATTGAGGAAATGTAACAATATGCAATTAGGAATTTTTTGGAATTTTCTGTCGCTATATTGGTTAAGCATCACTTTGCACTCCTGTATTATTCATTTATTAAATTAACTTCATTGTGTGTTTTGTAGTTTAAAAGATCTTTACCTAGAAAAAAGTTCAACACTTGAAATGCTATATAAAGTATAGTGGTTAGCAAACAGCAGCTCAGCCATGGAGTCCAAACCAACCCACCACCTGTTTTTGTAGATTAAGTTTTACTGGGGCCGGGCGCAGTGGCTCACACCTGTAATCCCAGCACTTTGGGAGGCCGAGGCAGGTGGATCACTTGAAGTCAGGAGTTTGAGACCAGCCTGGCCAACGTGGTGAAACCTGGTTTCTACTAAAAATGCAAAAATTAACTGGGCGTGGTGGCGCATGCCTGTAATCCCTGCTACTTGAGAGGCTGAGGCATGAGAATCACTTGAACCCAGGAGACAGAGGTTGCAGTGAGCCGAGATCGTGCCACTGCACACCAGCCTGGGTGACAGAGTGAGACTCTGTCTCAAAAAAAAAAAAATAAATAAATAAGTTTTATTGGGGCACAGCCAGCTTGTTTACACATTGTCTGTGGCTACTTTCATGCAACCGTGCAGAGTTGAATGGGTACAACAGAGACCATAAATCATAAATCCAAAAATATTTCTCATCTGGCCCTTTATATGGAAAGGTTGCTTATCATTTTCTACCTTAGTCTGTGTTTACAAAATGCAAAATAACATGTGTATTTTAGCTATTTTTTTGAGGATATTTAAGATAGAGAAAAGTGATCAAAATTAATTCCTGTTTGAATTACGGCTGAAAGTGAAGAGTCAAATGTGTGGCATTTTTTTTCACATTGAGCTATGTGAAAGAGCTTATCAGGAAAAAGCAATCTATTGCACTTTCATTTTAAGATATTTTGTATGGTTAGATATTTAGTTACATTTCAATTTAAATGAAGCCAATGCTTTAAAGTTTTTACTTATGTAAAATAATTTAGGGAAAGTTGCTAACAGTAATAATCATTCTATAAAAGTAATAGACCAACTAGAACATATTCAGCATAGGCTTTCTTAATCAAACTCTCCAGGAATTGGATGGATGGATGGATGGATGGATGGATGGATGGATTTTATTTTTTTCATTGTACACTTTTGTATAATTAAACTTTGGTTTTTTAATTCAGAAATTTCAATTTACACACCTGTTTTTAGAAGGATTTCCATCATGCCAAAGTGCAATATAATTGTGCACTTGTGTAAACTTTCCCCAAGAAATTTAGAGACTTCAAATGTAAGGACTATTTTTTTTGGCTTTTTAGTTCAAAGCTACATGCTGTTATGGAATAAAAAAGCCCAGTATGGCTATCCTTTTAACTTCTCGTTAAAAGCCAGATATACTTTTGTTTGAAGTTGTATGGCTTTGTTACAAATAGATGGCATTAAAAAGATGCTCTCCACTTTGTTGTGACTCATCTTTATATTTTAAGAAGTTTGGATTTGTTCTATTTTCCCCTTGTTTGTTTGTTTCTTGATTGCAGTGCAAGTTCTAGTTGAGAGCCTGTGAAGCTTCCATAATTTCGTAGGAGGAGAAGATGTGGAAGAGGATGCTTGAGGCAGGGATATACAAATATAAATAAAAGAAAATCTTAGGGTATTGGCAATTCCTCTGCTCATCGTTTATCCTACCGTAACAAAGAGTGCATTTTGGAAGCTTTCTGGGGGGATAATTTCAGAGGGAAGCATCAAAATATCATGACTTCTGGACTTAGGATAGAATCCATTGCAATTTAATGATAGAATAAAATCCATTTGCATTTTCTGCACTTACATTAAACTGAGGGCCAGAAGAGGCGCTTGGGGCTTTTAAACAACTGCTGCTCTCCATAGTATTGTTTTATTGTTTCCCAACCTGTATAGTACTTTCATAGATTCACTTTGTCTCTTCTGAGAGAATATTTTACCATTCTTATGAATGGAAAATGGGCCAGTTTTTCATCATACTATTTCTACATTTTTGTTTTATAAGAAATGAATGCATTTCACTAAGAGTGTGAGAAACTCTTTGGAAGCATCTGTGAACAGAGGCCTGCACATAGTAAGTGGTCAATATATGCTTACTCTTTCCGTGTATGAATGAAGGGGCCGAGCAGCCATTCAGAGTCCATTCTGGCTCCCTGGGAATACTTAATTATAGAAACCACACCCGTGATGGTAAATACAACAGTGAGATTAGAATCAAAGAAAAAAGAAGCGGAAAAAAACAAACAATATTCCTGATGCTAATTTGATGGGGAGTTGTTTTAGAGGGAGTGGAGGAGGGACAAATAAAAACTTTGGAGATTTTTATATGGTTAAGGAAGGCTTTCCAAGAAATAGCAATAAAAAAAAGAATATACTACTGTCACATGCAACAGCGTGGATGAATATGAGAAACTTAAAAGCCAGACACAAAATAGTTTATACCTTTTATATGAAGTTTAAGAATAGGCAAAACTCAATCTGTGGTGACGGATGTCCTCAGTAGCCCAGGTGGGAGGGTCATTATTGACTGGGAAGGGGCGCAAGAGAACAGTCTGGGTGATAGAAATGTCCTGTATTTTAATCTGGATGGTGTATAAATATCTATAAAAATTCATAAGCTTCTCTACTTTCTATACTTAAGATTTGTGAACTTTATTGCTCAATAAAAATTTAAATCATAATGATATTGAAAATAGGTCACGGAGGGGACACTTGATTTAACATGAATGCGTAATAGAGTCCTTGGAAGAAAATCCTAGCAAACCCCTGGTCTAAAAACTCTGCTGAGTTTAGCATAGGAGACTTTTCTGAATAAGGACATTTCCTATTCATTTTTGTTGCAAAACATTTCACACCCCAAAGGATGCTTAGCATGCAGTAAAATCACATCTGTTGAGCCACTGCAAGGTGAAGGCTGCTGAACATAGTTCTGTTGATTCTTTGAGGTCTTACTACTCAAAAACAATTTCTTTTTTCTTTCCAGATTGGCAGATTGCTACTCTGGCTTTACTCCTGGGCGGCGCTGCCATCATTCTCATTGCATTCCTGGTGGGTTTGATTTCTATCTGCGTGGGATCTCGAAGGCGTTTCTATAGACCTGTTGCGGTCATGCTTTTTGCAGCAGGTAAACAGATTCATTACTTTCAAATGAGTATTAAAGTTTCATGAAACTTTCTACCATCCTCCTTTCTTATGCAGAAGAGGTATGTGTTTGCCGCATTACATAAAAATTGAGAGACACTTACTATATTTTTAAGGTAACTTGGCTAAAGGTTTATCAGATTATCAGTTTTCAGTGTGTTAAGCATTTCACAGAGCACAATGGCAGCTTCTAAACCTCTGACTAAAGCATGAATAAATAATACTGCCTCACAGGGCTATTACCTTAGGAATTGTAGCAGGTGTATTTACTAGCAGTCTTTTTTTACATCCAGTTTTTTCCCCTTTTTTACTGCTCCCCTGGTGATCTTAAGGCAGCATTATTTTTTCTGATAAGGAACTGAAAACAAATTCCAAAATGTTTACCCTTAAAGATGTATATCTCTTTAAAAATAAACATAGTTATCCTGAAAATGTGTGATGTGTGACTCCAACCATTAGACAAGTCAATTATATGAAGTCAATTGTATGTTAATTAATTTATCAACCATCATTCTATGAAGCACAGCTTGCATTAAAATATCAACCAATGAAATGAAAAGACGGGGGACTGTTTAGAAAAGGGGCTTGCAGACTAAAAGCCCAATACATGATTCAATACATGATTTGATGTGAGCTTTAATTTTCATTTATAAAAATACCTTTGAATATATTGTTCTTTTTGACTCAAAACTGCAATATTCTGTGGTGCCTTCAATTTGCCCTGTCAGTCATATCTGATTTGAAGACTGCAAAGTAAGCTTCTGTGACTATCAATAATGAAGACACTGACAAAACCATCTAGGCTGTTAGATGGATTTTTAAAAGCTGCTTCAAGATTGGAATAGATTAAATTTCTCAGGATTTAAAGGGTAGTTTGAGCTAAAAATACAAAACAGAAGTGTTCTGCTGCCCCCTACTGTTTGTGTTCATTTTCTTGTACCCATGAAGGCTGGTCAGAATTGGGGGTGTCATAAAAACGAAGGTCCAAAGGGCTGAAGGAATCCAGAAGTACATCTAATTCAAATCTTTAAGTGACTTGCTCAAGATCGCGTAGTAGCTACTGGCAGACCTGGGCCTGGGAGGCTTCTGAATCTTAATCTAGTGGTTCATTAACCACTGACTTCCTCACTTATTTATGCAACTATTTCTTAGGTGCCTATTACAGGCTAAACAGAGTATTAGACACCTATAAAACTGGCCACAGTATCACCACAGATACTCACTAATAGAGTAGAAAGCACGATTTCCAAAAATATTTTGAAGTCTTAGTCCCAGTTATTCGGGATGCTGAGATGGGAGAATCACTTGAGTCTGGGAGCTCGAGGCTACAGTGAGCCGACAGCACACCATTGCACTCCAGCCTTGCCAACAGAGTAAGACTCTGTCTCAAGGAAAAAAAAAATAAAAGTCTTTTTTTCTGCCGAGACATGTGCAGTACATAAAATCAAAACAGACACATTACTACTACCGCTTGGAAACATCTCTATCCGAGACTTCACACTTATTTGATTTAGTGCCGTGTGCTATGCCTGGTACTCATATACACTCAATAAATAGTTTTTGAATGAATGATATAAAAATGACTACGGCATGTAGCTCATAATCTGGTGGGGTAAAACAGGCATGTAAACAAATAAGTAACTGTAATTAAGGGTTTTTTTTAAAGCCATTTCTCTTTTGGGGTCTTAGGAAGCAGCTAGTTTCACATGACTACAAAGCTAAGACCAAAAGAGCTCAAAAAAGTAATAAGTATCAAAAGGATGTATTTTCATATATTTATGTTTTTATTTATTTAATAAATATGTTAGGCACTTACACTATACAAATAGACAGTCTTCGTGTTATAAAATATACTCTAAGGGTTTTTACTGAAAACTGACAATTAAGTCTCATAAAGATAGCCAAACAGATTATAAAGATTTTGTCTTCTTTTTTTTTCTCTGAGGTCTTTTATTTAGGGTGGGCTTATTACCTTCTTGAATAGTTGCTAGAATAGCTAAGAGCTAGCCATTGCTGTAGCCCATCTAAAACACTGTCCTTTTTTCCACAACTCTCTTTCTCACCAGCCCTGGAAATCTAGACTTCAGAATTAGATATTTTTATAATAATAATGCTGATAAGAATGATTAATTAAGCACCTGTCATGTGCCACAGTGCTAGACACTTAACATACACTGTCTCTGATATAACAATCCTAAAGTTAGATATTTATTTTCTCCATATTATCAGTGAAGAAACAGGTTCAGAAAAGTTAAGTAATTTCCCAGGGTCATTTTAGCTAGTAAGTTGTACCTCTAGGGTTTGAATTCAGGATACCTATCTGACTTGAAAGCCCAAATGAGGATTCCCCAGTTACCTTTACTTCAGTGCATATCACATATTGGAAAAATCAGTGCAGAATCAGCGTTGATTTTGAATTCAGTTGCCAACTGTGCACTACAGTTGGAGTCCATCCTGTAACTCCAGTTACTCCGTTTCTCGGGAGCAACACCTGAAGGCATTCAGTACCTTGAGATGTCATAAAGACCACAAACTGTTCGATGCGGCATGACTGAACCACAGCACATAATGAAAGTTGTGCACATTTCCAGTACAGTTGACTACAGCATATTTCTTTTTGTGTAACTGACAGTGATAGGTAATATATGATGTGATTCTGATAACTGGCATCCAGTTCTCACTAAAGACTTGGTGCAATTAGAGGGACTGCCTCTTGCCAGGTTCTCTTCTTTTATTGTCTGGTTTTGAACTATCCCCAGGTCATTTGTATGTCCCACAGGAATGTAGGATGAGTGTTTTCTTTCTTTCCAAGGCCTTTAATACAAATTGCAGAAAATTCTCTTTTATAATTTGATTTTACATACAGAATCCCCATTTATTATGTTATTAAGGATGATTCCTTTATGTTGTATCTGCAGAAAGCCTCCTATAGGGATTGTTTTTATAGAAAGGTGTGTTTTTTTTTTTCAGGGTCCTGCAGCTGATTTCCATCTCTGATCACCATCCTATAAGTCACAGTGAGATAGCTGGAACCATTTGAAGTCTAGATTTTGGTAGAAAAATCAGTGTCCAGTTTAGAGTTCAAACTGAAAGAGAGTTCTTCTATTCACAATATTTAGATTGCATGTTAATTTCTCTGTACCGTTATCAAACTACACTTTGGCTAGAACAATTTACAGTATCACTTCCCAATAATTAATTTCATACTGCTGCCACTAGTAGTTACGAATTAAATTTTAAAAAGAAAAGAAATTGATACCTTTATATTAACCTTTCACTGGCAAATGCTTTTTATTCTCCAAATTATTGTTTCTTTTATGTCAATTTTATATTTAGGGACTGACCTGGCTGTTAGGGCCTATCAACCTTTGCCTTTAAATGATCTCCTAATTTTATACCTTTTTTTCATACACCATCATTATTGCCTCAGTCGAGGCCACAACTTTTCCCTAAATGGAAAGTCTCAGTCGCCAAATTTGGTCTTCCCCTACTTTGTTTTGTTTTTCTATGGCAATATCTGACTGTTTTAAGATGTTTATGTGACTCCTTTCTTTTGCCTTGTTGAGTATCTAGTTTTTCAGTTCTTTCTTTTAGTCTTTCTTTAGCTTCCCTGACTTTTCTTTCCCACTGATGACACCCCAGTCATCACTGCCTACAGGTCCCCACACACTGAATGACCTTCTAGGGGCCTGTCCTTCTCTAATCTCTTCCCCATGTAATCTGTCTTGGATACAACACGTGAGGTCTCCTTGTGAAATAAACATCTGGTCTCGTCACTTGTCCCTTTGATTTCCTCAGAAGCAAATCCTGAGACAAGAAATCAAGTGCATATACTTTATTTGCAAGGTAAAAGAAGGGATATGATAAGGAGTATGGAAAATGAGACAGGGATGGGAAAGCAGCCATTAAAAGGTTACATTATCAAGCCAGTTGTCACTCAAAGCAGCTGGAGCTTAATCTTCTTGGGGAAGCTTTAAAAACCGGTGTAGAACACGCATCTCGAGAATTATCTCATTCGGAGGACTACGGAGCTGGAGTATTAATGCACCAAATTTGGGGAGTCATTGGTTGAGAAATGTCAGTTATAATCAAGGGAGAGCAGTGTTAATTTTCTGGACCTGGCCTGCCCCATAGGCAGCTAAAGTAGCTTTAGTGGCCAGAGGTAACTCAGGCAAAGAAATGCAGGTGCTGGCAATTGGAAGTCAGGCTAGCATGTACTGAAGTGGTGAAGATAAAAATATATGGATAGGACACCAACCGCATATACAATTACAATAACCTCTCAGATGGTCTCCCTAGAGAAACAAAAGTTTATTACTTTATGAAACACTATGGCATTATAGTATGAACTAAACAGCCTTGTGCATGCGCCCTTCATTTTACCCATGCGAATTGCTTCTAGCCATACTCTCTTATAGCTGTAAGCACTATATAATCTGCTTCGTCTTCCTAGAGGTCTTTTCTTTCCTCTGCCTCTTCTGACCAACTTTCATCCATCCTTTAAGAACCAATTCTGCACGTTGTGCACATGTACCCTAAAACTTAAAGTATAATAATAAAATTTAAAAAAAGGAAGATGTGAAAGAAAAAAAAAACAATTCAAATGATTTCAAATGATGTCCCTCTGAAGCCCTCCTTTCTTTCTCTAAGCTGAATCAGTACTTGGCACAATGTTTGAGCTCAGTAAATGTGTGTTGAACGTATTATAAACAAACATGCATGCCTCTACTATTGCTGTTGAATGCGTTCACTTGTAATTACTTGTGTGCCTGTCTTCACCATCAGAGTATGAATCATCAAAGGGCGAGGGCCATGTCTTATCTATCTTATCCCCTTCATCTAGCACACAGTAGGCACCCAATATATGTTTGTCAAAATACTGAAATGTCCTCCTTAAAAGAAAATATTGAATATTTCACTATCAATGCTTTGAATATTTTAATATTGAAAACACTGAAAAATATCCCCTTAAAACTGGAATAAAACACAAGAATTAGTTAGGTCTACATTCCTGTCATGCTTCTGGTCCACACAATTTCATGGTTAGTGGTTTCATTGCCTGTTTTCAAAAAAGTGCAGGGGGCACAAAATGAACCCCAAATCTCTTAAGACTCTAAAATGTTCCAGAACTGTACCTATGTTATCTTTGAGGTAGAGCATAGAGAATACCATATCCAATGCCTATTTTGTTTCATTGATTGGTAGTAAAATAGAAATGTAGTATAATGGCATTTTCCTGACTTCTGAACTCTTTATGTTTTTTTTTTCTTCCCTCTACAGCATCTGTGAAAGGCAAGGAGGCATTTTTACCTACATCTGTGAATTTTATTACATGGAGAAAATTATTTACAAATGCAGAATTATATTTTTCTCAGTTTTGCTATTACATTCATTTTTCTCTGTGATTCCAAAGGGAGTCGAATAATTCAGAGGCACGAAGTGTTTTACAGTAATTTTTATTGAGCTCCAACACAATAAAAGTCTAAGAAAGCTGTTCGGAAGAGTATGCCAGTGGAGCCTAATGGAGTTGTATTTCCATTTTTCCACTAGAGGGAAATTATATCATTATATTATACCATGGAGGCCAAATATTTGCTAAATAAAACACGTTGAAATGAATATTAAAAGCAGCGTAAGTAAACACCTCACTCCAGGGACTAGTCAGTTCACAAAAGAAGCAGTGTAATCATTTTAGAGTAATTCAGATTAGTTATTACTTCTCTGCTCAAACTCTTCTGCTAGCTGCCTGTCACGCGTAGAATAAAATCTAGACCCCAGCTATGGTTCACAGGCTGTCCATGAACCACGAAGGGCCCCTGCTGTCTCTTCCATCATGTCTCATGCTTCTCCCTCCCTGCTCCCTGTACTGCAATCACAGCCTTCTGACTTCTGTTCCAATGCACCAGATGTGCTCCTGTGATGAGAGTTTTGCAGTGCCTGTGTGTTTCACGTGTGAATGCTCAGTCCCCGCTATGTTGTTCTGCACCCCCAATTCATTCAGATCTGTGCTCAAAATCTCCTCCTCAGAGCAGCCTTCTCTCATGATTGATCTAAAAGAGCAGCCCTCATCCCTGTGTCCTGTCTGCTTTCTTGCATTTCTTGTCTCTTAGCAATATGCGACATTATATTCTATATTTGTTTACTAATGGACTGACTACCCATGAGAGTAGCAGCTTTGTCTCTTTTGATAGCAATAATGCCTTAAACTGTATCACTTTAGAAACATTCAGATATTTATTGAATGGATGCATTTATTGAATGAGTAAATGAATTACTACACTAACTCACATTCTTGTTTCAGTCATATCCTGGTAGGATCAGTACGGATTTGAGGAGTGACCAGAGTATAGAAACCTAAGGAGAAGTGCCTTTTTTTTTTCAAATGTATTTGGCAACTTTGGAATTTTTTTCTCTGTAGTTATGGTTGATAGTAATTGACTTCTTGTTAGTTTTAAGACATTTAAAACATGAAAGCTCCCTTTTCCTCACAAAGGCACAGAGCCAACTGGGCTTTTTTTTTTAAATTAATGCACATTTTAGCACTTACTAGCTGGAAATAGATGAAGTGTGGGTCATATAATATGCCGTCAGCTGAGTCCTAACAACAACCAAAACTTTTTCTGAGAAGGTCTGATTTCTATTTTGGATATCAGTAGAGTATCCTCTTATACAAACTTACTTGTGTATCCACTCTCAGTAGTAATGGTAGGCAAAGTGCTGACTCAGAGCGGTGTCATGCTACACGGCAGAAATGTTAGGTATTTTTATATCTAGTTCCGGGTAGGTGCTTTGACACCTAGCCAGAGCCTTATAGAAAGAAATTTTGAGGAATCATTTCCTCATGGATTTGCTGTATTTCATCAGTTTTATGGGAGAGAAAGATGACTGTTATGTAGACTTTCTAGGAATCTTCATCATACTGGTACTAATCTTTTACATGGGCTAAAAATAGATGAGAGTACATTTTAAAACATAAAATTCCGTTTTAATTAAACACCCTATCCATCCTAGTGCTCTTTTTAAAAAATATAGGCGATATCAAAACTACTTATGTATATAGTTTTACTATGTCTGTTTGTTCCCTCCTTTTCTTTAATTATTCACATTTTTGTTCTTTTCAGATGAATTAAACAAAAATTATTTTACCCCCTAAAATTATTTCATATATCAGAGGTTAGCAAACTTTTTTTGTTAAGGGCAAGAAAGTAAATACTTTTGGCTTTGTGAGCTGTGTGGTTTCTTTTGCAGCTTCTCAACTCTGCCATTGTTGCATAGAAAATACGTAAATGAATGAGTGTGGCTGTGTTCCAATAAAACTTTTTCAAAAACAAAAAGCAGACCAGATTTGGTAGTTTGCCAACCCCTGTTAAATATAACTGTACTCTGTATTTTTTAGGGAAAAAGATTGTCTATTTCTTGAGGGTGGAAGCTGTCCTATGGTAGAGAATGAAGCTGTAGTTAACTAATTGTAGTTAAACTAATTAAAATAAAATTACATAATAATTGATCTAATAGGAAGTTAAGAATTTTAAGTGGAAGACATTATCTCTTGTGCATATCCACAAGATAAATTTCATTTTATTTTAGATAGTAAAAACACCACAAAACAAAAACAAAATAAACATTCCCTTCCTGATTATTTTGGTTTATTTTATTCGGTATGACTAATCATATTTCCCTTTTAGCCCTGACGGAAGTAGGATCTAACCAGGGACTAAGAGCTAAGTTTTGACCTCTGTTATAGTAGCCATAATTGGCCTAGGTTTTCCTGTACCATTATCTCTCTTGCCTTTATAGACTTAATTCTTTTTTGAAAGTAGGTGGAAAACAGATGTGAAAATATCATCTGTTAATAACTTTTAAGCCACTTTTTAAAGACAAGAGGCATA
This sequence comes from Nomascus leucogenys, assembly GCF_006542625.1. Classification (NCBI taxonomy): domain Eukaryota; kingdom Metazoa; phylum Chordata; class Mammalia; order Primates; family Hylobatidae; genus Nomascus; species Nomascus leucogenys. The sequence goes on from NC_044406.1 coordinate 56,510,123, forward strand.
GATTGGGTGAGAAGAAAATAATGAAAGTAGCTTTGGATCAGAGTAATGTAAGCAAAGACATCATGGTGGGACTTTCTGGCATATTGGGCTGAGTTAGTATTGCAAAGCAGCAACAACATCAAAAGCACATTATCACTCACAGGTTGACCAGTTGCATCAGTAGAAATTAATTTGAATTTCCTAATTCCTTAATAGCATAAATAAATAACAAGAGTTTCAGTTGGCATTGGGGTCACTATTCTTTTTTTTTTGAGATGGAGTCTCGTGCTGTCACCCAGGCTGGAGTGCAGTGGCATGATCTCAGCTCACTGCAACCTCCCCCTCCCTGATTCAAGCGATTTTCCAGCCTTAGCCTCCTGAGTAGCTGGGATTACAGGTGCATGCCACCACACCGGGCTAATTTTTGTATTTTTAGTAGGGGTTTCACCATGTTGGTCAGGCTGGTCTCGAACTCCTGACCTCATGATCCGCCCGCCTGGGCCTCCCAAAGTGCTGGATTTACAGGCGTGAGCCACCGCTCCTGGCTAGGGTCACTATTCTTGAGGAGCTACTTACATGTTTTAGTAGTGGCACAATTTAGTTTAACTAGTACTACTTGCCATAATAATAATGATAATTATATTTGTAAGGTGAAAATCACTACTTTGTATGCTCATATAAATTATTATATTGCACTAATTATTTTATCTATACTAATAATGATTTACTAATAAATAGGATAATTCTTATATATTGGGAAAAGGTATTTAAACAAAAAAATTATTAATATTTTAAAGTATACCATCTAGAACAAGCCATCTTTAAAATTTTTGTCTTTTATATATATTTGATTACAAAGTTACTCTCATACATATACAGTTACATATTTATATTATTTTATTTGCTGTAAATAACATCTTCTAATTTTGATTTGCTTTTCTTTCAGTTGTTTTACAGGTTTGCAGCCTGGTCCTTTACCCAATCAAGTTCATTGAAACTGTGAGCTTGAAAATTTACCATGAGTTCAACTGGGGTTATGGCCTGGCCTGGGGTGCAACTATATTTTCGTTTGGGGGTGCCATCCTTTATTGCCTGAACCCTAAGAACTATGAAGACTACTACTAGAACCAATAGTCTCAAAGTAAAAACAACCACCACCATCCAACAAAAGGATTACGTCTGCATCTTTTCTAACTTACTATTTTCTAAAACACTTGTGGAGCATCAAGCAGTTTGCTCAGTTGATTTAATCTTTTTTGCCTTTTGGCTGTCAACATCATAACCAGCTTTTACATCCATTTTAGAAATCTGCACAAATTAAGAGAGCTGATTAGACATAGGCAAATGCTGCAAACTTCCAATATGTTCATATCGTTTTTCTTGACAAATGAAGGGTCTATATGACAGCAACCATTGTGAGAAACTAGTTGGAATGAGATTTGCCTCCATCTCCTATTGCCTGCAGGGGAGCAGTTGGCATAAGCAACATTTAGAAGTTCCTTTGCGCTGACAAGGATTCCACTGTTAGAGCCCTTACCGCCTGCTTATCCTACCCAATGACTACATTGGCTGTTGGTTATTTGCTTGAGTGAGCCCTTGAAAAATGAACTGCCCTTCAGCACCTAATGGGAGTTGTGAATGTAACTGGTTAATGGTACACATTCCACCTTCAGGAACACTCTTTTTAATGGGAGGTTATGCTTTGGCAATCAGCATCTCCCTGGGAAGAGAGTCAAGACTTGGAGACATGTGCTTCTCATTATGTGGTTAGAAATTGGTGCCTCAGCCCTATCTAGACTGGGGAAAAATTGAGGATCTCTGCTTTTCCTGGGGCAAACAGGAAGAAATCTGCATGAGTTGCTTTTGTACCCTTTAAATCATTTGCCAAACATTGCAGCAAACAAGTGTGCGTATGTCACAAGCTTCACTGTTTTTATAGAAGGTGAACCATTAGTATAAATGGTAATTAGTTGTTCCCTAACCCTCCACATACATTTGCCTATTACACATAAAATTAATATTTACCCTAGTGAAGTGGTTTGAGCACTAACCTTGTACACATTGTCAAGAGGCTTAGATTGGTATTCATACTTATTTACCATACAAAAGTATGGTACCTTAAAGCTTTTGCTCTATGTTCTTTACTGTTTCACTGGAAAGTGTCAATAGAGTTGCCTAAGAATAAAAATTGAAATAGTGTTAATCTGAAAATTAATGATTCTCTGTAAGCACTGTAGTTGAAAAGAGAGTAGCAATTAGGATGATCATTTTGTGTAAAATTCATTAAAATAGAAGGCTGCTATTTTTTGCAAGTATTTTAAATGTCTTCATTTTTTTTTAAAAAAAAGGAGCAGTGATAGATTTATATAAATATCCAAATGTCTCAGTAGAGGAGTAGAATTTATCTGGTTATCACCTGGTCCTCTGAAGTTAACTGATGGGCTAACCGATTTGTGCACACACTTAGGATGGATTTATGTTAAGGGAATTACTTACTGACTGTTCAATGGAAGGAAGTATTAATAATAGGGAATAAGTTTGCAACTAATCTCATGCTGCAAACTTGTGTTAATTCTGTTTAATATACAAATTTGGATAGCTTAATTATAAACATATTTTTATATCAAATATACAGTTCTAATATAAAAGTTATAAATAATTATTTTTGTTAACAAAGACACTAAAACAATACGTTCTGGTTTTGGCCCTCTTGCAGAAAGAAGCATTAGAAAAATTACTTTAAAAGTAGCTCTATGTTACTGTATTGCAAAATCTGTTAAGAGCAGGACCACATCGATAGTATTTAATAATTTGTTTTACCTCCCAAAGCACAGTTCTTCTTTCAGCTTGTCTTAAGAATGGTTGCCAAAAACAACAGCCAAAAAAAAAAACCTATTTTATTATCCAAATGCTAAAAAACACACTTATGAATTTTCTATAAAATCACAAATATGAAGTACCAGGTTTAGTCTTACTTTAGCGATGATAGACAAAAGCGAATAAATACATCATAGACAGAAACCTTTATAAAAATATATGATTCTATAAAGAATCATTAGAAATTATGAGTGGAAATTTTCCAGAAAGATAGTATTATAGAGTCTTTTGAAGCAATTTTTTGAGAAATAGTAAAATCTGAGGCAGACTGTCTTGCAGTTAATTGCATATTGTCAGAGCAGCATGAGAAATATGATATTTGGATAGGGATTTCAGCAACTAAACATTCTCTGTTCTGAGATCTCTTTATTCCTGAATAATGAAAGAATAGTACTTTGGTGCTGACACCAATGAGGCACTTCTCTTGGTCCTAGTAGAGGATGCAGTGTACTGTTAAACCAATATCACATCTCGAGTCTTACCAAGTTTTCATTCTCTGTCAATATGACAAGCTCAAAGTGACAGAATATGTTGTAAGTTGAGGCACACATATTTGCAGTTTATTGAAAAGTAGATTTCTTATGTGACTTTTTTCCCTTCCCAGCAAAGAGCCCTACACTATATTTCTACCATCACTAATATTTGGAAGTGTTTCATTACTAACAATCTCAGTACAACATGAAAATTGTTGCTTCTCATCTAAAATACAATTTTGTCTATCAGAATAAACACAAGTGAAATTTTCACCTACATTAGCATTATGTCTTTGCAGCTTTAGGTTTGTTAGATGTGTTCTTAAGCAGAATTTTTAGCCACAAACCCATTGCTAGATAGATATCTATGGATGTAGATCTACATCTATAGATATAGATATACACACATATATATACTCACACACATATAGCATAAAATACTCAGCAGGGCTAGTCATTCCGATTTCTTGCACAATTATTTAGCTTTTTGTAAGTTCAACGTGTAAATTTTAAAGACATAAATATAGAGAGACTTATGTGTTTGAATATAAATGATATATATGGATTAGCATGTACCTGTATATTATTAAACATGCAATGAGCTGACTGGTAAGTGACGTCTAATTGTATGGCTAGCAATGTAATTTATTCAGACTGTATTTTTGTACAGAGCAGCGCACTCTAACCTATGCCTCTGTGTCCTCTTTAATGCCTAAAGCTGTGCCTAGAAATTTCATCTGTCTTAAAAATAAAATATACTTCATGCTGTTTATGCTATTAGTTTCTGTACTGCTATTCTATATTTATTATTTTTAAATATATGACATGTTTACTACTTAAACATGAATTCATGGTATCCTGGTTATTTTTTTTTTAAGTCATCTGGGGGAAAACCTGTCTATCACTCCAGTGATTTTGAGTTTGCAGTTTCACAATCAGTTCTTCGTTTCATGATTTTTGTAGTTGACATGAAGTCATCTATGTGGAAAAAAATAAAAATAAAAGTGATTTCACGGATGTGGTTTGACTTTGTGTCTTCTCTGTTGTGTAAACTCTTTAGACAAGGCTTCTAAATTGCATATATTCATTACATTTTCTCCTTCAAAATATATATTATTTAGAAAACATCTTAATATGACATGCTTATTTTATTTGAAAACACTTTTAAATTTTTTATTACAAATTGTCTCCCAAGATCCTTCTATTCTCCATAGCCTTTGCACGGCCAGTGATAAAGGAATACTATTAAATATCTTTTTTAACCTTCTGTTTTAAAGTGTACTCAAAGGAGATGTAGTGCAGGCTTCCATTATTCCGACTCTAATCACCACACAATTGGAAATGATTAGTCAAAGGGTTCGATATGGTATTTTGTTCTTTGTGTAGTTTTCAATGTTTGCAGAGTGTTAAAGCCAGCTTGTCTGTATTATCTCTTTCTTAAAAAGACTAAAAATTCAGTGTGTATGTGTGCATGAGCATGTGTGCATGAATGTGTGTGCATGAGCATGTGTGTGTGCAATGTGTATGTGTGAAGAAACTGATAAAGTCAAAATTCATCACCCTTTGATGTATATAAATGGTGAGTATATGTGGAAAAGCAATTTAAATAAGACATTCAATAAAATTCACTTGCATGTATGCCAATTTTTTTTTTTTTTTTTTTGAAAAGGGGTCTCACTCTGTCACCCAGGCTGGAGTGCAGTGGCGCAATCTCAGCTCACTGCAACCTCCGCCTCCCAGGTTCAAGCGATCCTCTCACCTCAGCCTTCCAAGTAGCTGGGACCACAGGCACATGTTACCATGCCTGGCTAATTTTTTGTATTTGTAGAGATGGGGTTTTGCCATGTTGCCCAGACTTGTCTCAAACTTTTCAGCTCAAGCTATCTGCCGCCTTGGCCTCCCAAAGTGCTGAGATTACAGGCGTGCACCACTGCACCTGGCCCAAAAATTTTTCTCAAAGATATAAATAGAATCATAATTGAGCAAACTTTCTTGTGTTGATAAAATCAGTTTGAATATAAAATATATATTTGTCATCAAGACGTTTTTTCATGTCTCATAGGAACCATTACATTTTGCAAGGATCACAGTATATTTGTTTTGCTAAGAAGAAAATATTACAAATCCCCTGTAAGCCTATGATATATTTAATATCACACTTTCAAATGTATCCATACTTAAGTTATACCTTCTAACCTTTTTACAGTTTTTCTGTCATTTTAGAAATTTTCCTTTTCAGTGGCCTTATTCTAATTTGATGGAGTAGCAGCATTCATTCAATGTATTTTCAGTATAAGTACTTTCATTTTTATACAGCATACTCTTGAGTAAATCACCTTTACAAATATGGCTTGCCTAGTAATTATCCATGACCCAGTCTCTCTGAATTTGGAAGACATGGAGATATAGTTTCACTAGAATTTGACTAGAAAAAATCCTTTGCCTTCAGAGCTTTCATTGTGAACATAAAACAGAAAAGCAATTTCAATTTACTTTTCCATAATGGCCATATGGGCTGTTGCAGTTTGAATTATGAGATCAGGCGCATGCTATGTCAACACTGTTCCATTTTGATGGTTTTTAAGTCATTTTGGTTACAAAGTAAATTGACAGTGAAATTATTTTGTATTCTGTAGACTAAACCACTGAATACCTAAATTATCAAATTTTCATGCTATTGTTTTCTGTTCATAGCTTTTCAGAAGTGTGATGTTAACTAAGATTAAAAGAACACAAATTAGGCCTGACGTGGTGGCTCACGCCTGAAATCCCAGCACTTTGGGAGGCCAAGGCAGGTGCATCACAAGGTGAAGGGTTCGAGACCAGCCTGACCAACATGGTGAAACCCCATCTCTACTAAAAATACAAAAAATTAGCCGGGCGTGGTTGTCTGCGCCTGTATTCCCAGCTACTCAGGAGGCCGAGGCAGGAGAATCGCTTGAACCCAGGAGGTGGAAGTTGCAGTGACCCGAGATTGCACCGCTGCACTCCAGCCTGGGTGACACAGTGAGACTCCATCTCAAAAAAAAAAAAAAAAAAAACCACCAGAAATTAGAATTAAGTGCTTAAGAGTATTTTCACAGGAAGCACTAATTTATTTGACTTTTTAACTTGTATGTCAAGTATTGGGTCATGGTACCATAGCACCTTAATCCCAATAAGTTAAAATCAGACTAGATAACAAAACTCCATGTAATAAAATGCCAACAGTTTTTCCTATACAAGGCAGGCTTGGGGACCGTAAGAAGTCCTCACATTTCTAACAGCTACTGAATGATGTCCTGGGCAGAGTGTCCATATATATATATATGTACACATACGTGGAAAATCTTTTTCCAAATAGTCATCAGCTAGGTGACTCACATTTGTATTCTACAAGTAACTCTCATGGTTCCAAAGTATAACTAAAAGAACAGGAGCTGAACTGTTCAGTTGGGAAGGAAAATATGTGGTGTTTCTAAGCCAAGATTAACAGCACACAAAGAATGGTGTTCTTTGTAAAACTAAAGCTGTGTTGAGTGCTTCACCAGAGAAACTCAGTTTTGGCAAGCAATTATTTCCAAGTTGAATGACTTCATAGAAATAATGGTTATAAAAGAAGCTTGGAACAAGTACTGGAAAATCATGCCATCGAAGCACCAGAACCTTGAATACTTCAATCTTTGCATGTGACAAGGATTAATGAAGAAAATTGTATCTAAAAAATAATTCTATATATGCTACATTTACATGTATGAAGCTACGTCTATGATGATGTGAAGGCACTCTTATACTAGACGAGAGCGGGCAGTCATGGAATTAAGCCTAAAATACTACATATATGAAATGATGGTACCATAGGCTACCCTCAGTTTGCTTTGACTTTGTCATCATAAAAGTAAAATAAATGAAAATCATCCCTACATTCTATTTAATTTTTAAAGTAAAATATAGTTAACGAAGACATCGAAGGAATTGTTTTAAACCTGAGCAGGAAACATTTCTCAAGATTCTTATGAATGTAGAGTTATATCATTAAGGGTTAATGGAGAAGAAAGACTACTTTGCTAGTCTTTGATACTGTATGTTAACAAAAAGGCAGATAATACTATCATGCTTGATAACCTCTCCCAGGCAAACTTATGCTGTATCAAAGCATGTTTGGAGAGTAGGTCCCTCTTTGTCCACATCAGTGCTCGGTGGTAATGTGACAACTTCTGACATCAAACACAAGTTTTCCTATTTTTAACTTTTAGGTGATTTCTCTTCTTAAACACTATCTAGCTATTATGGTTGTGTTAATTCTTTGAGGCACACGGTTTGTGTGAAGGCAGCAAAATAAGTTGTGATAAAACATTTAACACTTATAATCATGAAAAGTATGTTTCTCATTTGACCACAAGGTACAAATGCTGTTTCCCATTTGAACTCAGTGGCATAAATTTGACAATATAGAAATCCTTATAGAGACATAATGTTTCCTTAAAAATTTCCAGTTATATTCTTTGAAGACATTAGCGTTTTTCACTGCTCCATAATGGAGAGGAATTTTGCAAAATTCATTGCTCAGTATATTTCTCTGTGCAAACCTCAGTATTTAGCAATTATCTTTCCAGCCAACTTGTGAGACATGAAATATTTTGAGTTACTTTCCCCCATTGTTCAGGCTTGAGTAAAAATAAGTTTTCCCTGTCTGTCTCAGGCAGTCAATAAACATTAGTACATATTTAGCCAGGCATTTGAGCTTTGACGATGTTACAAGTATGAGCCAAAATACAGCAAACTACTGCTACCAATGATTGCATGACATCTTTGAATCAGAAATGCTCTAAAAGATAACAATTAAGCCCTCTTATGCTCATTCAAACCAAAAGTGCTGTTTGGCTTCAGTTAGGCTTGTTTGACTACTGTGCTGTTTGGATGGAGAAATCACTTGTAATACGCTATTTTCCTGAAGTTGCGCTGGTTTTTATTTATAAGTATAAATATGTATAAATTGCATGCATTTATATAGTTTGAATGGTTTGTATAGTATCTATTTTGAAATGAGAGCACTTTTAAAATTGTTTGTAACTTATGGAAATACAAAGAGTAAGAACTGGGGGAAGTTATTTAATAGGAAAAGGAAGTCAAAGATTTGGATCTTCCAAGTGCTGCCATTTAGTCATGATTGCATGCTATAAGAGTGCGCAGGTATGAGAAAAAGTAGAAATCTGGCCGAGGCAGGTGGATTACCTGAGGTCAGGAGTTCGAGACCAGCCTGGCCCACATGGTGAAACCCTGTGGTAAAACCCTGTCTCTACTAAAAATATAAAACATTAGCCAGACGTGGTGGTGTGTGCCTGTAAACCCAGCTACTCAGGAGGCTGAGGAATCACTTGAACCCAGGAGGCGGAGGTTGTAGTGAGCCGAGATTGTGTCATTGCACTCCAGCCTGGGCAACAAAAGTGAAATTCTGTCTCAAAAAAAAAAAAAAAAGAGTAGAAATCTGACTGGTTGATGGAATTGATTAACTTTGGAGTTTATGCTCCACCCATAATTATTTCTTAGAGACAAACAGAAGATTTGGCAGGCAGCCACATTTGTACCACATGACCCTACACCCCTGGTCAAAGATGATTAGACAGAGATAGTTCCTGCCTTTAGCTGGCCACTCTGTTTCTCTTGCCTATTAATTTGGAATTGGTCTCTGAATGTAGCTAGTAATAAAATGCATAAACTACGGGGCTTTGGGGTGTGCAGAGATGCAAAGAAAACAAACTGGGAAGAATAAAGAAATGAAATAGTTATTCACAGAGAAATAGTCAAGAGAACAAGAGTGGGTGGTCACAGTTCCTAGTAAGGTCAAGTTGCCTTATATTCCATAAAATACTCCTGTATTCTTCCAATAATTTCCTGTTTTGATTAAACCAGGTTTAGTTGGATGCAAGAGAATCTTGACGAAGACCCTTGTTTTAAATGGTTCAATATTCATGTTGTGCTAACTCTCCAAAAAAGAATTGAAAAGTACATAAAGATTTGTTTACAAACTTCCTATCCCACCCGAGCATGCCAAGCACTCTCTATTGCCCCATCAAAAATTGATTCCAATTGTCTTACAGTAAAATATAACTAAGTAAAAAACATTTTAGTATTAATTCTTCATTTTTGTGTTTATTTTTCTCTGGATCAAAGTCATGTGCTAAGGGGAGAAAATCAATCATTCTCAGATGACATGAAAACTATCCTGGAATCTCTGAAATCACTCATGGTAGTTTCTTCTCCATCTTATCTTTAGGATACATCGGCATTCTGCATTGGCCTATAAGAGAGCATCATTCATGTGTGTTCCTCAGTAATGCTAGTTTAGTTGACTGTTTCTTTGTGCTTATGGCTGCTCTTGAGGATTTTACAGTAATGTCTCACACAAATAACTACCAAATGGGGTTTCTACCGCCTTCACTCTAGTGCCACTTTGGGCTCAGGTGAATCAAGTCCAGGTAGAACCAAACTTGTGGAAGCAGACATGTTAGTTGACTACGGACAAAGATTCTACTCATCCAAATCTCTGGTGACTTGACCTACATGACTGCTTAAGCAAGTCAGCCTAACAGTTACAACTATTGTTAGATCATCCCTTGGCTAACATAGTGACTGTGCATATGAAAAAATGATTATACACAAGTACGGACAACTGAACCCAAGGTCAGGACCTAGTCTCTATATTTGTGTTCCCAAGTCAGCCTGGGGTTAAATAAAAAAAGGGAAGTAAAATCCCCCTTTCTTGCTATCAGGTTTCCTAAAGGCAAATCTGCTTATTCTTTTCTTGTGTGTGTGAAAAGATTATGACTTGTATGTATTTCAATGTCAAGTGCACCTATGACATAGATAAAAACCTTCAAATAAAGGACAGCTTCCTATGACATAGATAAACACCTACAAAAAAGGAAAGTATTTTTTTGTTTGCAAAGAAACAATAAAAGAAATTAGGTGTTTAAATGATGTGGTGGAATGATTTTGATAGCTGTAATCACAGTGTGTTACAGGCAATCAAATTATCTGTCATTTCCACAGCTTTTTTCCAGGGCCAATGAAAAGCATCCACTTTGAGAAGTTTTTTTATTTTCTTTTCTCCACTTTGAGAAGTTTTTTTATTTTTTTTTTCTCCACTTTGAGAAGTTTTAATTCCAAAAAGCAAAGTTCTATTGATTGATGGACAATCAAGCTTTGATGGATATTTTTCTGATTCTGTATGACAGAAGATAGCCTTAGGCCCTTAAGACAAATTGATTCATCATCAAAAGTGTCCACTGGTATAATACACCATCCCTAATTTGTTGTAAACAATATCTTCAAGTTTGGTAGCGAAGCCGCATACACTCAGAACACAAGACAAAGGAGTGATTTTGACAAATTTTGCCACAGAAAGAAGAGCCCTATAAGACTTGATTGACAGAAAAAGACTTGAGAAATATGGTGGGACTTCTGACAGGCCATTTTAGTTCTGTCAGTATTTGATATTACTATGTAGTCTACATTATAATTTTCTCAATTGTTTACATTTCTCAAGCCTTCAAAAGACTCTTGGACATATATAATGAAAATTCTAACCCTTTAGCCCATTCCCTTTTCCTATGGCCTGAGTAGCAAAGCTATTTGTTTTTGAAATACTAGGAAACTGTCACAATTCCTGGGTCAAAAGAAAATACGTGGCTTGTTATTTTCCATTCTTATTTGGATCTTACAATGTGGGGCAAAATAATTTTGCATTCCTGACTCCTTCATCAGGAAAATGACATAAGAATCCACATAACAAACATAGCATGAGGCATTTAAGAGTGCTGTATTTTACACACTATATTTAAGTGTAGCAGGAATAAGAATAGAGTCTTAAAAATATATCCGGTCAAGACTTGCTTCCTCCTTTCTCCACAATCTTTAAATGCAAATACATGCATACTGACAGCTCTCAGAAAAATAGGACTAATGAGAACTCTCCCTTTCCCAAGGGATGCCCTCTGCCACCATCTATTTATGGAATAATAGCTGGCTCCCTACTTCATTCTTACATCGTACGTTTAAAAGAGCAATTTCCATTTTTGAAGTATTGCTGAAAGGAAAGAAGTCATCTTTTATCACAGTCAGGAAAGGTCAGCAAGTCAGTAATCCTCCATTCACTTACTGAAAGAAATATCCTCTTTTCTTCCACAGCAGACCAGAAAAGTGATTTATCTCAGATTGGCATTAATACATAAAATGGCCAATGCACCTAGCTATGCCAGAGCAATCTCTTACATGGTCCAGAGGCTTCTTTTATTACCTGCTAAGGCTGTGAATTGAATCTGTTGGAGCAAGCATTGTAGATAGGATTTCCAATCTCCTCCCAAGCACTCTTCCATAATATCAAATCCTGGCAAGGCCAAAACATTTTCATAATGAAGATCGACTCAGAAGCTGTCTTTGCTCTTGTGTCCTGATATTGACCTTTTCTTTGCATTCGGTTGTACACACACACACACCCCCACACAAATTTACAGAAGTTTTTGTGTTTCTTACAACTGTATTTCATTTCATATGTTCATTTTTCAGTTTTCCAACCACTCAACAAGTTTTATTGCATCTTTAATATGGGCCCAATACTGTACAAGGCAGCAGGACATTACTAAAAATATTATCTTAGACTTCTAGGGTCTTAGAATTCAAGTTGGGAATGCAGTATGCACATAGAAATAATTATTCCTTATATTGTGGCATTACTTACAGTTCTGAAAGTAAGTTAACTAATCTTATTGCAACCTGATACTTTTACTAACAATATAGAGTATGTAGCAAGATTTTGACCAAATTTAATGTGTGCTTAATCAAAATGATACATGTAAACATCAATCTGAGTCTTCCTATCCAATTCTGGGCTAAATATTTTCTTTCGGAAACAAAACCAAATCTCTAATTACCTGTAACTTGTATTTTGTATAAACTAAGGCACCAGAGATTGTAAGATTTTATGTACCAATAAGAAAGAAAAAATGCAACCAAGATTTTGTGGAGAGGCAATCAAACAGGAACTCCCTAAATAAAACAGGGACACCAAAGGCTCTACCTTCTTGCAAGACTACATGACCCAATAGTGTGGCCACAGAGAAAGAAATAGCAAGGGAACTTTCATATCTCAACCTTGGCATAGGGTGGAAAATTTTAACCACTAGTTAGTATTTAGGCAGGTTTGAGGTCTGAATTCACATTACCAGTGTGACCCAACACCTCACGCAGAGAATTTAATTTAAAGTGGTCTCAGGTGGCTAGTACCTGAAGTTGGCTGGCCAAAGCAAGAAAGACCTTGACTTCAATCTAGGCTGACAGAAATTAAGCATATTATTGATTATAAGATGCACTCTGATTTCATTATGTAAAAATATGTTTTAGAATTGATGAAATATAGTTATTACTTATTTTTAAGTAAAGGACTTTCACTTCACAGTTACCTCTTAGGATTAAAATATCTGAGATTTAAGTACATCGGCCGGGCTTGGTGGCTCATGCCTATAATCCCAGCACTTTAGGAGGCTGACACCAGTGGATCACCTGAGGTCAAGAGTTCGAGACCAGCCTTACCAACATGGTGAAACCCTGTCTCTACTAAAAATGCAAAAATTAGCTGGGCGTGGTGATACATGCCTGTAATCCCAGCTACTTGGGAGGCTGAGGCAAGAAAATCACCTGAACCCGGGAGGCGGAGGTTGCTCTGAGCCAAGATCATGCCATTGTACTCCAGCCAGGGCAACAAGAGCGAAACTCTGCCCCGAAAAAAAAAAAAAAGAAGTAAATTGTCTCACATATCTTAGTCCTTATTGTTTATGCCTTTTATTTTAGAAGACTTATCTATGAATCTTCTGAAAAATGTTCCAGACTAGCATTTCCAAGCTAATATGTCATTTATTTAAAAAAAAAGGTTAAAAAACAGATAAGACTTTAAGCAGTTTATTTGAAACATTTGCTCTTTATAAAAGCAACCGTTTAAAAAATTATGATGTTTAATTGCAGCTTAGGTTCAGGACTGGAGATGAGCTGGAAGATAATCTTTAAGGGGTCCTTCCCTACATGACATTCTGATTAGTGTTTTTTAAATCTTGTTATTGTAAAATAAAACACAAACACAAAAGTGTACAAATACATATGTAGAGCTCAGTGATTTATCACAAAGTGAACATTCATTTAACCATAATGAAGATCAAGAAACAGAAATTGCCAGCACCTTAGAGATCTCTCATGCTCATATTATCACTGTAGTTCCATTTTGCCCATCCCAGAGATAATCATTTCCTTGTCCACCTTTTAAAAATAGCTTGAGCATGTAACTCTTCATTTCTACACATCAGTTTTATTTAGTCAGTCTTTTGAACTTAGGAAAATGGACTCATGGAGTATTTGTTTTGTGCCTGTCTTGTTTTGCTCAGCATTATGCCCTTGAGCTTTATCTCTGTCATTGCATATAGCTGTAGTTTGGTCATTCTCACTGATGTACAGTTTTCCATTATACGTAGATGCCACTATTTATCCATCCTACTACAGTTAGACATACAGGTTGCTCTCAGTTTGGACTATTACAAACATTGATGCTATAATTATTCTTGAACAGGCCCCTTGATAAAACTATAGATACAGTTCTTTTGCATATTTAAAACTTGAAATAAAATTGGTGTGTAATAGAAAATTTACATGTTTGGCTTAGCATGTTTCCAAGCAGTTTTCCAAAGTGGTAGTACTAATTTGCCTGCTCACTAGCTATGTAACAGAGTGCCAATTTTTCTGGTTTCTTTCGTTTTTTATATTTTGGTCATCTGGCCTGTCGAAAATTTGTTCAATGACTTTAAAGAATACATAAGAATTTTTAGATAGTATTATAGGATTATAGCCTCAGTATTAAAAATTATTGACAGGATAAGACAATAAAGCAATGAAGGTTAGGTAAAATTCAGCAGGAGCAAAACAAAGTTACACCAGCTGACCAAGTAGAGTGTGAGGAGACTAAGTGTCACTGAATTTCACTTGAAAAAGGTGATGGAATATTACTAAAGTGTGGTAGTCAGAAAAGAAAAGCGCTATCTAAATCTAATCTAGCAGGGTAAGTTTTCCCTAAATAGAGCTTGTATATGCCAACCGCCAATGAGAAATGAACCTTTCACTCAGTAGATGTTTGTTAAGTTGACGAATATGTGAATGAGTGAATGAGTGAATGCTTTGTGCTCAAAGCTGAATATTAAAGAATGTAAAGACACTCCAAAGCAAAGCTCTTCTGCTCTCTTTCTCTCTTCCCCTTAAATTTCCTTTTTATTTAAAGAACAGAAAAAAATAGGTGACAATTACCAGAGAAGCAGATGATTAAAATAAGAACCAGTTAAATCAAACCCAAGGTTTTTTGGAAACATTTATGAAACAACAGGTTGTGTATAAATCATTTAAGTCTCAGTTACCCTTTCCAAAGCAGAATTTTCTTTTCCTATTCTGTCAAATACATTTCTTTTGGGTTCTTTTTTGTTTTATCTTCTCTATTCTTCTTTTACGTCCATTTTTTTCTTTCTCCCTTTTAAAAATGGCAATTTCTGTGTTTTCTTTTTTTTTTTATAAAAGAATACTGCACACAAAAACCTTCCAGATCAAAAAGCTCGTCTTCTAGCCATGAACTGCTCAGCTTAGATCCCATACTTCACCAGTCATGCTCCTAATTACTCATTTCACTCAGTGCAGAATTCTATTTTTATTTTTTTTCCAAAAAATAATGTCTGGGAAATTTCAATACAGGAAACATGAAAAATCAAATGGAATTTTAACAATTCATGCCCAAAGAGAATATTCCATGTAAATAAAGTCACAGCTCATAACCTTAATGCCTATTAGCATCTCCAGACTTTTCTTTTTTATGTTTATTCCAATTTCAAGGCATAATCAGAATTTCGTTTTGTATCATTTGTATTTGCATGCCTCCTCTAGGCTGAGGAATAAATGCTTTGTTTCATTACTATTCCCTGAGGTTATTTTGGTTCAGTGGCCTGATGTGTGTAACGCTTCCTAAAATTAAGAAATATCTTATTAATGCCTTCATTTCCCCTTCAGGTTTTTTTTGTCTATATGATCTATATCACAGATTACATTTACTGTAAACTTAATCTATTTTTAATGACACTTGCCAAGAAAACTGTGGCTTTATTTTTCTGTTTACTTGGTATTTGCCTAGCAAATAGCAGCAGTCTATCATTGATTTGGAAGGAAGGTGGCATGTTAAATTTCACCATTTATCAGTTTTCTCTGTGTAACTGGCATATCAAAGAACAGTGCATTTTAAATCATCTAGTGCTTGCCTGGGGTTTATTTTTTATGAGATAAAGAAAAAACTTAGCTGGAATTTTACATCCTTGAAAAGGAGTTGCAGCCTCATAATGATGCCGTATATTTTTAGTGTGCTTTAACATTGACAAAGTACTTTCAAAAAATAATCTCATTTCATCTTCACGAGAACAAAGCTATGCAGTGTGCTGGTTAGAATATGGCCTCTGGAGCTAGGCTCCCTAATTTCATCCCTGCCTCTGTCATTTACTGTCTGGTAATGTGACCCAGGGTGGTTTACTGAACTTTTCTCTGGGTCTCAGTGTCTTCTTTTGTCCAATGATGATAACATTGCTGCCTACAGATGCATTGGGTAGATGAAATGAGATAATCATTTGTATCCGTTAGTTACTTTCATAATACATATAGCAAAATAAATCTTCAGTGGTCTACAACTATACCTGTGGTTGGCTAGAAGCTGGCTATGCTAATCATGCTTGGCCTCATCAACAAGTCTGTAGACTGGCTGGATATCCATAACCTAAGATAGCCTAGGTTAAGATGACATAGTATCTTTGGCTCTCTTCTATATGTGTTCATTCTCCAGCAGTCTATCCTAGACATATTCTCACGACAAAAGAGAGATAATCCCATTGCATGAGTTCATTACAAGCCTCTGCTTGTTCAAACATGCTAATACGCCATTGACCAAAAGAAATCAAGTTGTTGAGCCCAGACTGAAGGGACAGGGTAAGTCAGCCCACTCATGATGAGAGGACACCGAAAATGTAAATTGCAAAAAAACACAAATACGGGGAGGGATAAAAAATTGAAGCCATCTGATATGGTTTGGCTTTGTGTCCTCACCCAAATATCATCTCGAATTGTAATCTCCACGTGTTGAGGGAGGGTAGGAGGTGACTAGATCATGGGGCCAGTGTCCCCCACGCTGTTCTCATGATAGTGAGTGAGTTCTCACAAGATCTGATGGTTTAATAAGGGGCATTTCCACCTTCGCTTTCTCTCTCTCTCTCTCTCTCTCACCTGTCATCATATAAGATGTGCCTGCTTCCTTTTTCACCAGGATCGTAAGTCTCCTGAGGCATCCCTAGCCACGTGGAACTGTGGGTGAATTGAACCTCTTTCTTTATAAATTACCCAGTCTCAGGGAAGTTCCTTATAGCAGTGTGAAAATGTACTAATACAGAGAATTGGTACCAGTAGAGTGGGATACTGCTATAATGATAAACTGAAAATGTGGAAGTGACTTTGGAACTGGGTAATGGGCAGAGGTTGGAAGAGTTTGGAAGGCCCAAAAGAAGACAGGAAGATGTAGGAAAGTTTGGAACTTCCTAGAGACTTGCTGAATGCTTTTGACCAAAATGCTGTTAGTGATATGGACAATAAAGTACAGGCTAAGGTAGTCTCAGATGGACATGAGGAACTCTTTGGAAACTGGAGCAAAGGTGACTCTTGCTATGCTTTAGCAAAGAGACTGGTGGCATTTTGCTCCTGCCCTAGAGATCTGTGGAACTTTGAACTTGAGAGAGATGGTCTGAAATTAAAACTTATGTTTAAAAGGGAAGCAGAGCATAAATTCGGAAAATTTG
The DNA here is from genome assembly GCF_006542625.1 of Nomascus leucogenys. Taxonomy (NCBI): domain Eukaryota; kingdom Metazoa; phylum Chordata; class Mammalia; order Primates; family Hylobatidae; genus Nomascus; species Nomascus leucogenys. The sequence goes on from NC_044406.1 coordinate 56,527,341, forward strand.
CAGCAAGAAAATGTGGTAGAAAAGAAAACCCCATTTTCTGGGGGAGGAATTCAAGCCTGCTGCAGAAATTTGTATGAGTAACAAGGAGCTGAATGTTAATAACCAAGACAATGGGGAAAATGTCTCCAGGCATGTCAGAGAACTTCACGGCAGCGCTTCCCATCACAGGCCTCAAGGCCAAGGAGGGAAAAATGTTTTCCTGGCCTTGTCCTAGGACCCCACTGCTGTGTGCAGCCTATGAACTTGGTGCTCTGCATCCCAGCCACTACAGCTCCAGCTGTGGCTGAAAGAGGGCAAGGTACAGCTTGGGGCATTGCTTCAGAGGATGCAAGCCCCAAGCCTTCACAGCTTTCATGTGATGTTGGGCCTTCAGGTACACAGAAGTCAAGAATTGAAGTTTGGGAATATCTGCTTAGATTTCAGGGAATATATGAAAATGCCTGGATGTCCAGGAAGAAGTCTGCTGCAAGGGCAGAGCCCTCATGGAGAACCTCTGCTAGGAGAGTGCAGAAGGGAAATGTCAGGGTGGAGCCGCTACACAGAGTCCCCACTGGGGCACTGCCTAGTGGAGCTGTAAAGGAGGGCCACCATCCTCCAGAACCCAGAATGGTAGCTCTCCTGACAGTTTGCACCGTACACCTGGAAAAGCTGAAGGCGCTCAATGCCAGCCTGTGAAAGCAGCCACAATGGCTCTACCCTGAAAACCCACAAGGACAGAGCTGCTGAAGTCCCTAGGAGCCCACCCCTTGCATCAGTGTGACCTGAGTGTGAGACATAGTGTCAAAGGAGATTATTTTGGATCTTTAAGAGTTAATGACTGTCCCGCTAGGTTTTGGACTTTCACGGAGTCTATAGCCCCTTTGTTTTAGCCAATTACTCCCATTTGGAATGGGAACATTTATCCAATGCATGTACCCCCACTGTATCTTGGAAGTAACTAACTTGCTGTTGATTTTATGGGCTTATAGGTGGAAGGGACTTTCCTTGTCTCAGATGAGACTTTGAACTTGGACTCTTGAGTTAATGCTGGAATGAGTTAAGACTTCGGGGGACTGTTGGGAAGGCATTATTTTGAAATGTGAAAGGGACATGAGATTTTGGAGGGGCCAGGGGCGGAATGATATGGTTTAGCTCTGTGTTCCCACCCAAATCTCGTCTCAAATTGTAATTCTCAGGTGTTGAGGGAAGAACATGGTGGGAGATGATTGGATCATGTGGTTGGTTTTCCCCATGCTGTTCTTGTGATAGTGAGTGTGTTCCCATGAGTTCTGATGATTTTATAAGGGGCTCTCCCCCCCCTTGCTTTCTCTCTGTCTCTCTCTTGCCACCATGTAAGATGTGCCTGCTTCCCCTTCCACGATGATTGTAACTTTCCTGAGGCCTCCACTGCCATGCAGAACTGTGAGTCAATTAAACCTCTTTCCTTTATAAATTACCCATTCTCAAGGAAATTCTTTATAGCACTGTAAAAACAGACTAATATACCATCATTGTAATCTACTGTAACATGTAAACTATAGCAAAGCACCTATAACAAAGAAAGATTTAATAAGTGTGTAGCTATTGCTATTAGGTGGATCTAAATGAAATTATCATTTTTGTACATAAACATGACTAAATATTGGCAATTTTATATAATTCAACCTCAAATATTACAACATGTTTTAAAAAGGAATTATCATCTATCATTTTCAGGTAAAGAAACTGAAGCCTAAGTAATTTTCAACACTACCCAGCTACTACATTTTAACTTTTTTTTGAGTATAGTCTCTTCTGATTCTAAATCCAGTTGTCTTGTCTTATATTACAGCTGTAGTTTGAGATGCTTCATGATACCTAAATAATTTTGTGACATCACTTTATGTATAACACAAAGACGTAATTTCCTAACTCTTTAATGTCATAAAACTCACGCATTGCCAGGGAGTACTGACAACTGAAAGACCTGGACTTTTGCCAACAATAACACTGTAGCATTCCATCTCCTGGTTACTTGCTCCTAGAAATGGAAATGAAGCTGGTAGTAGCTAAATACTATATTAGTAATTTCAGAAAAGCCATCTCAAAAGCACTTGAGAATTTGTGAGTTATGACTAAATATGATTTTTATTCTTTAAAAATTATTTTTGTTTTATTATATATTGTCAAATTGTAGTCATATACATTTACGAGGTTAAAATTGGTGTCATAACTTTTGAATACAATGAGGAAAGCTTAATCAAATTAATATTCATCACCTTAAATATTTAACATTTTTTGGGATGGGAACATTAGAAATTTACTCTGTTATATTAAAATGTACAGAACTCAGTTATTAACTATATTCACCACGTTGTGAAATTGATTTTAAAAAATCAAGCTTATTCCTCCTAAATAAAGCTTTGTGTTATTTGACTCTCCCTATTCTCCCCATCCCCCAACCTCTGGTAACCACCACTCTACTTGCTGCTTCTGTGAGTTCAATTGCTTTAGATTCCACATATAAGTAAGAAAATGTGGTATTTGTCTTTCTGCGCCTGGCTTATTTCATTTAGCATAATGCTCTCTAACGCCATTCATGTTGTTGCAAATGACAGAATTCATTCTTTTTTTAGGGTTGAATAGTATTCCATGGTGTATATACACCACATTTTCTTTATCCATTCATCCACTGATGGACGCTTAATTTGATTCCATAACCTGGCTATTGTGGATAGTGCTGCAATGAACATGAGAGTACTGACATCTCTTTGTCATATTGATTTCAGATCTTTCAGTTAAACAACCAGAAATCGAATTGCTGTAACATATGGTAATTCTATTTTTAGTTTCTTGAGGAACCTCTACACTATTTTCCATAATGGTTGTATTAATTTACATTCCCAACAACAGCCTTCAAAATAGAGTATTTCATTCTTATCTCACTTGTATTTTCCTAAACATGGTGGTTGTATTTTTTCACATTTATTTCTTATTTGTATATCTAATTATATTTGAGCTAGGTGAACAGATAAATTACAGGTGGGTTCTTTTTACATATGTGCCTATAATATATTTAGCACTAAACAATGTATCAAAATATTTCTAGAGTTGTCCTGTCTGCCATCTATCAGATGGCCTCTACTGAGTGCATTGACTAGTGACCATCAGAATCAACTTATTATTCCAATTATAAATAACATTTTATATAATTCAGAATAAGAGATTTGTAAATAGCAATAAGCTATTGAACCTCCTCATAAAATATATTGTTGCTAAATTAAGTTTCCTGGCCTATCAATTAGCATCTTATTTAAAATAGTCCCAATTTAATTTCCCACTTCCTGTTACCACAAAGGTCAACAACATCAAAGGATTCTTCATTCCTGACAAACTGGTAATTTCCAGACTGCAGGACTCTGTGTTACTTACTGTTTTCTAAACTGAATGACCCTTTGGATTTATTTTCCTGATGCCGTCAAATCAAGAAGGAAATACCTGTCCAGGCGCAGTGGCTCACGCCTGCAATCCCAGCACTTTGGGAGGCCAAGGCAGGTGGATCACCTGAGGTCAGGAGTTCGAGACCAGCCTGACCAACATGGTGAAACCTCGTCTCTACTAAAAACAGAAAAATTAGCCAGGCGTGGTGGCAGGCACTTGTAATCCCAGCTACTCGGAAGGCTGAGGCAGGAGAATCACTTGAACCTGGGAGGTGGAGGTTGCAGTGAGCCGAGATCGTGCCACTGCACTCCAGCCTGGGTGATAGAGCAAGACTTCGTCTCAAACAAAAAAAAAAAAAAAAAAAAGGAAGGAAATACTTTTAATACTCGTACAACAAGCCATAGCAACTTATCTACACTCATGATGTAAGGACTCACACTTCATAACCATCCTGTTTTCTGCTCTAAATCTAAAAGTTGTGTGTAGATGGAGTACCTCCCACATGCAGGTGAGGAGAGTGAGAAGGGGTTGGCATCATTGAATCCTATTTGTTTCCTATTTCTGTCCTGCACTAGTTGGGTGACATTTGAAAAAGGTATTTAAGTTGTGTCTTTGTCTCTAATGTTTGCATGAGCCCTAACTCACAGTGCTGCTTGGCATCAAATGAGATATTGTATATGCTTAAGCACCACGGAGTTGTTGATCAAATTCTGAATTGCAAAATCCAGAGAACCATCTGAGAGATATCTGCTTATCTATCTAGTGAGGGAGAAAATAAAAAAATAGCCTATACAGCTTCTAAATCTGAGGAAGTTACCAATCAAATCTGACAGTCATAGTACTTTAAGATTTTTCCTTTTTTGCATATTATAATTGCCACAGATCATTTTGATTCAAGAATATAGACGGCAGTATTTTTCATTTTTTTACTGTGGTACAGTCAGAAATATGATTTTATTATAACTCATATGCACATGCTGTGCACATACACACACATCTCAAAGAAAAGTTCACAAACCTGTGTTGTTGCCTAATATTTTCTACTCTAATTTGTTCCAGTATCATTTATTTAATTTTTTAAAAAATGGTTTATGTGTATCCCAGTTTGTGTTACAACATATGTTTTAAAATATTTAGAAGTAAGACAGATCAGAATTTAAGTCCTGAATCATCCACTTGCTAGCATAGTGACTTTGAACAAATTAAAATCTCAATTTCCTCATTTGTAAAATGGGAATTATAACAGAAATAAATCTTATGGAGACATAGTAAGGATTAATTCAGATAATTCATGCAAAGCGCACAGCATAGTAGATGCTCATTATTTGGGGGTTTCAAATCATGATCTTTCACTGAATTAGAGACAGTTAAAATATATTTAATTGTATTCTGTCTAATTCAGAAAGTTAGATAACAATCTGGGCAATTTAGGACTTTAAATTTATTTCTTCCTTTACAATTTGATGGAGAGAGAAATTAAAGATTACTTTAGGATTTTTAATGTCCATGAAAAAATAAACTTCATATCCAAACACCACTGACCTAGTTTGGTAGGAAAGACCATGAATGCTTGGGAAACATTGTTCTGCAACTTGTCAAGCACCTCACTACTCAGAGCCATTCAGGAGATTGGCCTGGTACAATTTAACTGTGTTTTTCAAAGTTCTAAATCTGGGCCTACATTTGTAAACACCAATACACAATCTCTCTCTTTTCCATCCTCACCAGATTTCATTTCCCCAAGATGAATCAATCTTTGTAGCTTTTCTGAAACTTCCAAATGTGTCTCAGAAAATTATATCATTGTTAGCTACTTCCTTCTCTTTGGGCTTAGAATACTTGACCAAAATCAAATCTCACATTTCAAACCTGATGTTCTACTGTTTTCTACTACTGTGGAAAGCAGAACTGCAGCTTAATTCGATTTGTATTTTCTTCCTAATTTAGTGTTAAAGCAAACTAAATATGGCCTGAGAAGGACTCCATACCTTTATATTTGAGTCCTTGTGGACAAACTGCAACCTGGCTTAATAGGTAGATTAGAATTAAGTTCTGATTTCTTTATCTTGCCCAAATTCCCATCTAAGGACTCTGGAGAGTCATGCCCCACAAACCATAAATTCTCATCAGATGGGTTTTATTGAACCTTATATATCGTGACTTACTTTCCAATCTGACTCTGGCATAACATTATGTGACAAAGAAGAAAGTCAAAATATTTTACCCCCAAACACGTTTATTTGCCATATCTTGAAATGGCCCTGCAAAGCTGTCCTTTGTGGGGGAAATTTTACATCTATAAATAATCTCTATTAACATAGCTAGATCTTTTTCTTCCAGCCCCTCCCAATCCTAACTTGTGAAAGTTAAGCCTGCATTGTAAAATTATTTCTGTATTGATGGAACGTAAGCACAGGTCATCTTTTTTCTGCTTCTCACACTTAAGATAATCTCCTCTCTATTTTTTTTTTTTACCACTATCTCATGCTCTGGAATGAAATTGAATCACAATTCTCTAACAGAAAATTTCAACAACGCCATTGGCACCTATTATCATTCAATAGTCAGAGAGCAGATACAAGAGAAATTACTCATTTTTGAATCTCTATTCTTCCAAAATTGCTATACTTTAGTCCAATTTTCTTGAGTTCAATTCATGATTGTTTGGCTCTGTGTTTGGGAGATTTTGATTTTGAGGCTTTATTTCACACCTGAGGTTTTTTATAATTTTGAGAATTTTGGTGACACTGACCTATCAACATATGCTACTATCTGTATTCTTGAAGATAGTTTGGTAACCCCTACAGAATTGGATTACACTGTATAAACCAAAATATATTCAAGTTTTCTCTGTTGCTTGCAATGTAGACAAGATCCATAAACTATGAGTGTGTTAGCCCAAAACTCAGGCCAACAGGAAAATATTTTACTGTGAAGCAAGGCCCAAGTATATATAACGAGGTACTTTCATGATGTTTAGAAGAATATTTTTGATAAGAAAAACTAACCAGGTGCAGTTGCTCACTCCTGTAATCCCAGCACTTTGGGAGGCTGAGGCAGGAGGATAGCTTGTTGCCAGGAGTTCAAGACAAGCCTGGGCAACATAGCAAGACTCTGTCTCTACAAATAATTAGCTGAGTATAGTGGCTTTTGCTTGTAGTCCTAGCTACTCAGAAGGCTGACGCAGGAGGATTGCCTGAGTCCAAGAGTTTGAGGCCATGATCGAGCCACTGCACCCCAGCCTAGATGATGGAGCAAGACTCTGTCTTTAAAATAAATAAATAAATAAACTGAAAATATATAAAATTACATAAAATTTTTTAAAAAGATAAGAAAGACTGAATCAAATTCCATAAACCATAAGGAAATACATTCCTTTGCATACCAGGAAGATTAGAGGTAGGGCAGGCTTCAAATACAGAAACACCAGTGCTTCAGTGATTCAATAAAATATGCATCTCTTTACTTTGATCTCCTAAATATCAACTTATTTTCAGGAGCACGCCTAGGGCAACTGGGAGTGCTTACTTTTTTTTTGAGACGGAGTCTCACTCTGTCGCCAGGCTGGAGTGCAGTGGTGCAATCTCGGCTCACCGCAACCTCCGCCTCCTGTGTTCAAGCTATTCTTGTGCCTCAGCCTCCCGAGTAGCTGGGATTACAGGCACATGCCACCACACTCAGCTAATTTTTGTATTTTTAGTAGAGACGGGGTTTCACCATGTTGGCCAGGCTGGTCTCAAACTCCTGACCTCATGATCTGCCCGCCTCAGCCTCCCAAAGTGCTGGTGTTACAGACGTGAGCCACCGTGTCCGGCCTGGGAGTGCTTACTTTTTAATTTATTCATTGAAACAAAACAGAATAACTTCTCTCCAAAAGATGAATGTAATTAACTCTGATTAGTTAACTTAGATTACATAACTTATCTGGACAAGAATAGCCAAGAGAAATACTGTACTCGGATTCCATCAGCAAATAGCCATTCCATGTGGAGCTGGAGATGGAGTAGATACCCAAACAAAATTGAGGTTCTGTTAGGAAAGAGAAAGTGTAGCTTGAGCTTTTTTTCATTTTATTTCCTATTCTAAGATCTTCTGAAATTTTATTTACAACACATGGGCATTTAATAGCCATTTAACATGTGAAAAGGCAAGTATTGAAAATACATTGGAGTCTAAGTACAGGATGGTTCATAAAATGCAGACACTCAATTTTTATATTAAAGACATTTTTCATAATTTTCCGAAATAAAAATCTTTTCAAATCATTTAATTGGATTTGTTTCCTGGCTCCAGAAACAAATAAACCCCCATTTTAATCTGTGCAATACACCTTCAAACACCAGAGACGTGCTGAGTCACTGATAAGTAATTCACTTATCCTGGAAGCAGATAGATGAACCAATTTCTGAAAGCTGCAGACATCTAAGTTCCCCCATACCTTTCCTTGTTGAGATTAGCTAGTACAGATGAATGCTGGCATTCTAATCAGGACAAAAATAGTGTATCCCCTTTTAAATTTTTAGCAACCTGTCATGGTATATTTCTGATGTCATGCCTAGTGATATTTTGTGTCAAGAGTCTTTAGGTCCGTTGAACTTAAGTGCTGCAAATAGTTGTGGATAGTTGATATTTCCTCTAAAAACAGCCAGATTTGCAAATAATCACATCTCCTTTAGGGAATGTCAAATGCAGAGGAGTGGAATAATTCTACTCTAAGTAATGTAAAAGTAGGTTTGAATTCATTTTATCCAAACCAACAATGTAATTAAAAGATTTTTTTTCCGATTTTTATCCAACACTGCTGATTACAAGGCATCTTGAGCATTTATTCAACAATCTTCTTGGTCTATTTTTAAATCCTTGAGTAAAAGAAATTAAATAACCTTCTCCCACATAAAAGATAACTTAGATATATAGGAATAACAGTAGTTACATGGTATATATCTATTATACTTAAAAGCTAATATTGACTGTTAAATCAGTATATGTGCTTCGGTGATGTTGAATGACTTTTAAGAACAGAGCCACAGAACACAGGCTTATTTTAATTGAGGTTCCAAAACTACATGTAAAATTTTTGCAAGTAAACAAAACTAGATCAAAAAAGAAAAGGAATTCTTGTATGTTGGGTAAATTTCCCCCTGTATTAATCAGCCTAAATATATTTTCTCAACAAATTAACTTGATATTTAAAAATATTACCAACGTTAAATTTATATACAGTGAAATGAACAGATTGTAAGTGTACAATTGAAATGGGAGAGTTCCCTGACTTTCCTTGCAGGACATGCGACAGGAGTGTGGCTCGTATGTCCAGCACTCAAACCTCTTACAGGAAGGGGAGCATGCAGAGGGGCAGGTGCAGGAGCTGGGGTGAGCTCTTTTTTGGGCTCTGGCCCGATGGTAGCATCTAGGGATGGATGCCTGAGAGTCCCAAAGCCCAAGTGGATGTGTGTTACTTTGGGCTCTTTTAGTTTTGCCTCCCACAGAAGGCTTAAATGTTAAGCATTTCAGTGGACTCTCTGCCTTTTTGCAAGGGCAGTGAGCCAGTGTGACAGCTTTCTGTATTCCAAGTTCTTGTCTGACATTCAGAAAAAATCAGGTCACACATGGACTTGAAGGGTGGTGAATTCGGGGGTTTTATTGAGTGGTGGAGGTGGCTCTCAGTAGGAAGGATGGGGAGCTGGAAGTGGGATGGAGTGAAAAGATGATCTTCCTCTGGAGTTTGGCTGCTCAGCGGCCAATCTCCTCTTTGATCATCCTCAGCTGAACTCCTCTCAAAGTTCATATGCTCCTTCTCTGCTCTCCTCTTCTCTTCTCTTCTGCTCTTCTGTGCGTTTGCTTATCTGCTCATCTGCTTGTGGAGCCTGGGGTTTGGGGTTCATATTGGTACAAGATAGGGAGATGTGGTGGGCCAAAAGGCAACCCTTGTGTGTGAAAACAGGAATGCATGTTCCCATTTATGGCTGTGGGTTTCCAGGCTCGAGGGTGGGGCCTTTGCCAGGGAATTGCCCTCTTCTACCTAGTATTTTCCAGTCTCCTGTTTGTATCACAATTTCATGAGATTTTATATACCCACATGTGATAAAAACTTCCACATATAATATACACGCATGTAATTTATATCCACTCAAGGTAAGGTCAAGAGACCCTGGTGCTACCTTTTTCTAATCATATTCCCCTTGATAAGGGGAATCACTGCTCTGATTTCTATTGCCTTCGGTTAGATTTGCATGTTCTAGAACTTCATCTAAATAGAATCATAAAAATGTAGTGTTTTGTATATTTCCTCTAGAAACAGCCAGATTTGCAAATGATCACATCCCGTGACAAATACAGAAGAGTGGGATTATTCTGCTTCAAGTAATGTCAACATTATTTCTATGAGATTCATACATGTTGGTTTGTGTATCAGTAGTTCATTTTTATTGCTAAATATTACTTCGTTATTTGAATATATCACAGTTTATGTACCATCTTGCGGAAAGACTTTAAAATTATTCCCCATTTTTGACTATTTTGAATAAAACTACTATAAGCATTCACATACAAGTCTGTGTGTGTGATCAAATTAATTTTTTGTTTAAATAAATACCAAGAAGTGGAATCATAGAGTAATATGAGTGGTATGTGTTTAACTGTTTAAAATATTGTCAACCAGTTTTCTGAAGTGTTTGTATCACTGCAGTTTTAGTTTCCATTTCTCTGATAACTAATAACATGCGAATCTTTACATACACTGATTGGCTATTTACAAATCTTCTTTTATATAGTATTTGTTCAAGTATTTTGTCCGTTTTTTATTAGTCATTTTTGAGAGATATTTATATATTCTAGACACAAGTTCTTTGTCAGACATGCGTGTTGCTAAAATTTTCACTCTCTCTGTGGTTAGCATTTTTATTTTCATAAAGATGATTACTGAAAAGCAGACTTTTATTTTGATGAAGTCCAATTTATTATTTTTATTTATGCTTAATGTATTTTTGTGGTGACCACTCTAAGAAATCTGTACAGACTCTGTGTTCCCCAAAATATTCTGTAATGTTTTCTTTTAAAAACTTCTGCAGTTTTAGCTTTTATATTAGAGTCTTAATCCATCTCAAATTAATATTTGTGCACTGGGTAAAAAGGGGACAAGGTTAGTTTTTCCCTATATTTATTAAGTTGTTCCAGCCCTATTTGTTCAAATTACCTTCTTCTTTGAATGGCATTAAGCTCTTTCTTAAAAATTGATTGTATGTGAGTCTTTTTCTGGATGCTATATTCTGTTTTATTGAGGTATTTGTATATCCATTTATAATACCACAACATCTCAATTACTGTAGCATTATAGAAAGATTGAAATTAGGTAGTGTAAAGCCTTTAAAATGGGAAAAGTGATCTAATCATTGATTTAAAATCTTATTTATTTTATAAAATATGCAGGCAAAGGTATACGTTTTCCTCTAAGTATTGCTTTAGTAGCATTCCAGAAATTTTGGCATGCTGTGCTTTCATTCAAATTCAATTTGATGTATTTTTTAGTTTCCTTTGTGATGCATTCTTTGGCCCATGAGTTATTTAGAAAAGTTGATTAATTTCCAAAGTTCGGGGTATTTTCTAAATATTTTCTTATTATTCATTTTCAACTTTATTTTGTTATGTTCAAAGAACATATGCCATAAGTGTTTAGTCTTTTCAAATGTATCAATGCATATTTTATTACCCAGCAATTGTCATTCTTGACAGAAATCCCATGTGCACATGAAAAACAATGTGTTCGGAAATTGAGGTGATCTATAAGTGTCAATCAGATTGAGTAAGTTGACATTGTTTTTGAAAGATTTTACAGCCTTATGATCTTTTGTCTACTTGTTTTATCAGTTACTGAGGAGGGTAATGCACTCACCAACAATGACTATGGCTTTCTGTGTTTCTTACTTTAGTTCCGCCAATTTTCACTTCATCTATTTTGTAACTTTGTTATTTGGTTCATTCACTTTGAGGATTGTGATGTCTTCCTAGTGAATTGACACATTTTTGATATGATTTATTTGTCTTCCTTCTAAGCTATTTGTTTTCTACTTGTCCCACACATTGTTCATTTCTTTTGTCCTTATTTACTGCTTCTTGGTGTTATTTTAATATTTTAGTCTATTATTTTATATCCTCTGCTGGATTTTTATTCATACCTATTGATCCTTATTTCATTATTTTTTATTATAATTTGTATCTCTAACTTTTCACAATCTACTTAGAATTAATATTATATAACTTTGTATAAAATTCAAAACATTAACAAAAGTGTAATTCTACTTTCCTTCTTATACTGTGTGCTATGTTGTCATGCATTTAACTTCTACATACATCAAAAATCCTACAGTAAAATACAATCATGCATCACATAATGAAATTTCAGAGACTAACAGCATATATGATGGTGGTCTGAAAAGATTATACTATCATATTTTTACTGTACCTTTTCTATGTTTAGATACACAAATACTTACCATTGGGTTACAATTGCCTACAGTATTTAGTACAGTAACATGCTACATAGGTTTATAGCTTAGGAACATTAAGCTATGCCATATATCATAGGTATACAGTAGGCAATACCATAAAGGTTTGTGTAAGTATACTCTGTGATGTTCACACAACAATGAAATTGCCAAATAAAGCATTTATTAGGGTCTCTTTCCAAGGTGGTGGATTAGATGCAGCCAAGAAGAACATCTCCCACCTAAGGACTGGGACATTGGGAACACTGGCAAACTCCTAGTAGATCTTCATAGGAAAATCATTGAGAGCAGATGGAGAGCAGATGCTTGGCTAAGTGGGGAGGAAGCTGGGAACATTGCATGGGGCTATGGCATACTGGGACTCATTCCTGGCCTCCAGGGACTCTCAGGGAAGGAATTAGTTGAACAGGTAAGGAGGAACCTGTTCTCACCATGGATCTCTGATATCCCGGCAGGAGGAGACTCCTTGACCACCACAACTTGAGTTGGCAGGGAAAGCTGCTTAGAGTAGTGGTAGGGGCAGAACTCAAGCCAGTTTGCAGCCCAGAGAGTTTAGTGCAGGAGTGTCTCTAGAAGAGCACGGCCAGGGATACACATCCCCTAGCTCAACTTGCACCCATAGGATAATTTTGCCCTAGGAGAACTGTCAGAGCTGAACTCTTCAGGACAGTCTTGCACAAGACAGGGCTAGTCTGACCTAAGCACCCCTTTGTCAGCTGGCCTCTCCTGGGGCCCCAATCTGACCCATACCTGTTTGCAGTACAGCCTCCAGGTTCCTCCTGCATCATAGCTTCTGCACTGGAGAACATTGCAACCCAATTTATGAAAGATAAGACTGAAAATAAAATGATACAGGAGCTGACAGGCAAAATATCCATATAGAAAACAATGTAACTGGCCTGATAGTGCTGAACAACTCTCTAAATGAATTTCATAATGCAGTCACAAGAATTAACAGCAGAATACACCAAGCTGAGGAAAGAATCTCAGAGCTTGAAGACTGGATTTCTAAAATAAAATCATTAGACAAGAATAGAGAAAAAAGAATGAAAATGAATGAAGAATATATATGAGAGACATGGAATTATGTAAAGAGACCAAATCTATGAATTATTGGCATCCTTGAAAGAGATAGGACAAATGGAAGAAACTTGGAAAACATATCTAAGGATATCATCCATGAGATTTTCTCCAACCTAGCTAGAGAGGCCAACACTCAAATTGAGGAAATGCAGAAAACCCCTGCAAAACACTTCACAAGATTCTCACCCCAAGACACATAATCATCAGATACTTCAAGGTCAAAATGAAAGAAAAAATGTTAAAGGAAGCTAGAGAGAAAGGACATCTCCTTCAAAAGGGAGCCCATGAGACTAACAGTGGGCCTCTCAGCAGAAACCATACAAGTCAGAAGAGATTGGGGGCCTATAGTCAACATTCTTAAAGAAAAGATTCCAATCATAAATTTCATATCCAGCCAAACTTAGCTTCACAAGGGAAGGAGAAATAAGATCCTTTTCGGAGATGCAAATGTTGAGGGAATTCATGACTACCAGACATGCCTTAAAATAGCTCCTGAAAAAAGCAGTAAATATGAAAAGGAAAGACTATTACCAGCCACTACAAAAACACACTTAAGTACATAGACCAGTGACACTATGAAGCAATCATACAAAAAAGTCAGAATAATAAACAGCTAACAACATGATGACATGATCAAATGCACAAATATCAATAGTTACCTTGAATGTAAATGGGCTAAATGCTCCCATTTAAAAAGCACAGAGTAGCAAAGTGGATAAACAAGCAAGACCCATGGGAATGTTGTCTTCAAGAGACTCATCTCACACGCAATGACACCCATAGGCTCAAAATAAAGAGATGGAGAAAATTCTACCAAGAAAATGGAAAACAGAAAAAAGGTAGGAGTTGCAATCCTAATTTCAGACAAAGCAGACTTTAAACCAAAAAAGATCAAAGAAGACAAAGTAGGGCATTACATAATGGCAAAAGGTTCAATGCCACAAGAAGACCTAACTATTCTAAATATATATTCACTCAACACAGGAGCACCCAGATTCACAAAGCAAGTACTTAGATACCTTCAAAGAGACTTAGACTTCCACACAATAACAGTGGGAGACTTCAACCCTCCACTGACAGCATTAGACAGATCACTGAGGCAGAAAATTCACCAAGGTATTCAGGAACTGAACTCAACACTGGGCCGGCCAAATGTATCTGATAGACATCTATGGAACTCTCCAGCCAAAAACAACAGAATATACATTCTTTTCATTGCTACATGGCACATACTCTAAAATGAACCACACAATCAGACATAAAACAATCCTCAGCAAATGCAAAAGAAAAATCATAGCAACCACTCTCTGGGACAACAGTGCAATAAAAACGGAATTCAAGACTAAGAAGATCACTCAAAATCATACAATTATATGGAAATTAAACGACCTGCTCCTGAATGACTTTGGGGGTAAATAATGAAACTAAGGCAGAAATCAAGACATTTTTTGGAACTATTGAGAACAATGATATAACATAGGAGAACCTCTGGGACACAGCTAAAGCAGTGTTAAGAGGGAAATGCCCGTATCAAAAAGTGAGAAATATCTGCAATTAACAACTGAACATCACAACTAAAAGAACAAAAGAAGCAAAAGAAAAGCAACCCCATATCTAACAGAAGACAAGAAGCAATCAAAATCAGAGCTGAACAGAAGGAGACTGAGAAATGAGAAGCCATTCAAAAAATTAACAAAGCCAGGAGCTGGAGTTTTGAAAAACTAATAAGATAGATAGACTATTAGCTGGACTAATAAAGAAGAAAAAATAGAAGTTCTGAATAATCACAATTAAAAATGACAAAGTGGATATTATCACTGACTCCACAGAACTATAAATAACCATCAGAGACTATTATGAACACCTTTATACACACAAACTAGAAAATCTAAAAGAAATTGATAAATTCCTGAAAACATACAATATACAAATACTGAATCAGGAAGAAATTGAATCCCTGAACAGACGAAAAACAAGTTCCAAAATTGAAACAATAACAAGTAGCCTACCAACCAAAAAAAGCCCTTTACCAGATGGATTCACAGCCAAATTCTACTAGATGTACAAAGACAAGGTAGTACCATTCCTGTTGAAACTCTTCCCAAAAATTGAGGAGGAGGGACTCCTGCCCAACTCATTTTATGAGGCCAGCATCATCCTGATACCAAAACCTTGCAGAGACACAACAAAAAAGGAAAACTTCAGACCAATATCCTTGATGAACATTGATGCAAAAATCCTCTTAAAAATGCTTAAAAACTGAATCCAGCAGCACATCAAATAGCTAGTCCACCATGATTAAGTAGATCTTATCCCTGGGATGCAAGTTTGGTTCAACATATAAAAATCAATAAATGTGATTTATTACTAAACAGAAGTAAAGACAAAAACCACATGATTATCTCAATAGATGCAGAAAGTGTTTTTGATAAAATTCAACATCCTTCATGTTAAAAACCCTTAACAAACTGGGCATTTAAGGAACATAACTTAAAATATTAAGAACCATCTATGACAAAACCAAAGCCAACATCATGCTGAGTCGGCAAAAGCTGGAAGCATTCTCCTTGATAACCAGCACAAAACAAGGATGCCCTCTCTCATCACACCTATTCAACACAGTATTAGAAACCCTGTCCAGAGCAATCAGGCAAGAGGAAGAAATAAAAGGCATCTATATAAAAAGAGAGGAAGTCAAATTATCCCAGTTTAGAGATTACATGATTCTTTTTCTAGAAAATGTCATAGTTTCAGCCCAAAATCTCCTTCAGCTGATAAACAACTTCAGCAAAGTTTCAGGATACAAAATCAACATATAAAAATCACTAGCATTTCTACACTCCAACAACAGCCAAACCAAGAGCCAAATGGGGAATGTAATGTCAATCACAATTGCCATCAAAATAATAAAATAACTAGGAATACAGCTAACCAGGAAGGTGAAAGATCTCATTTAGAATTACAAAGCACTGCTCAAATAAATCAGAGATAATACAAATAATTGGAAAAACATTCCATGCTCATGGATAAGAAGAATCAATAGCATTAACATGGCCATACTGCCCAAAGGAATTTACAGATTTAATGCTATTCCTATCAAACTACCAATGCCATTCTTCACAGAACTAGAAAACCTATTTTAAAAATTATATGGAACAGAAACAGAATCTGAATAGCCAAGCAATCCTAAGCAAAGAGAACAATCTGGAGGCATCATGCTACCTGACTTCAAACTACACTACAGGGCTATAAGTCACTAACACAGCATGGCAGTGGTACAAAAACAGGCATAGATCAATGGAAAAAAATAGGTAACCCAGAAGTAAAGCCACACATCTACAACTACCTGATCTTCAACAAACCAGAAAAAAAAAAGCAATGGGGAAAAGATTCCCTATTCAATAAATGATGCTGCGATAACTGGCTGGCCATATGCAGAAGATTGAAACTGGACTCCTTCTTTACACCATATACAAAAAATCACCTCAAGATGCATTAAAGTCTTAAATGTAAAACCCAAAACTATAAAAGCTCTGGAAGACAACCTAGGCAATACCATTCTGGACATAGAAACTGGCAAAGATTTCATGACAAAGTCTCCAAAAGCAATTGCAACAAAAGCAAAAGTTGACAAATGGTATCTAATTAAGTGAAACAGCTTCTGCATGGCAAAAGAAAGTATCAACCAAGCAAACAGACAATATACAGAATGGGAGAAAATATTTGCAAACTATGCATCTGGCAAAAGCCTAGTATTCAGCATCTATAAGTAACTTAAACAAATTCACAAGAAAAAAATAACCCTATTAAAAGGCCATAAACACACACTTTTTATTTATTTTTATATGTATTATTATTATTATTATTTTTGAGATGGAGTTTTGCTCTTGTTGCCTAGGCTGCAGTGCAGTGGTGCAGTCTTGGCTCACTGCAACCTCTGCTTTCCGATTTCAAGCGATTCTCCTGCCTCAACCTCCCTAGTAGCTGGGATTACAGGTGCCCGCCACCATGCCTGGCTAATTTTTGTATTTTTAGTAGAGGCGGGGTTTCACCACGATGGCCAGGCAAGTCTCGAACTCCTCACCTCATGATCTGCCTGCCTCAGCTTCCCAAAGTGCTGGGATGGCATGAGCCACCGCGCCCACTGACACTTTAAAAGAAGACATAAATGCAGCCAACAAACACATGAAAAGAAGCTCAATATCCCTGATCTTAGAGAAACGCAAATCAAAACCACAATGAGATACCATCTCACACCAGTTAAAATTGCTATTACTGAAATGTTAAAAAATAACAGATGCTGGCAAGGTTGCAGAGAAAAGAGAATGCTCTCACACTGTTGGTGGGAGTGTAAATTAGTTCCACCATTGTGGAAAGCAGTGTGGAATTTCCTCAGTGGCCTAAAAAAAAGACTTCCATTCGACTTAGCCATCCCATTACTGTGTATATATCTAAAGGAATGCAAATCCTTCTATCATAAAGACACATGCACGCGTATGTTCAGTGTACCACTATCCACAATAGCAAAGACATGGAATCAACCTAAATGTCCACCAATGGATTATTGGATAAAGAAAATGTGGTACATATGCACCATGGAATACTTTGCATTCATAAAAAAGAATGGGACTATGTCCTTTTCAGCAACACGGATGGAGCTGGAGGCCATCATCTTTACCAAACTAACACAGAAACACAAAGCAAATACCACATGTTCTCGCTTATAAATGGGAACTAAATTATGAGAACACATGGATACAAAGAAGGGAAGAACAGACACTGGGGCTACTTGAGGGTAGGGGATGGGAGGAAGGAGAGGATCAGGAAAAATAAATATTTTTATTTATAATGATATGTATTATATATAATATATATGAAATAATATATAATATTTATAATAAATATAATAAAAATAAATATACTAGGACTAGTACCTGGGTGACAAAATAATTTGTACAACAAACCCCCATGACATGCGTTTACCTATATAGCAAACCTACAGATGTACCTACCTGCGAACCTAAGATAAAAGTTAAAAATAACAAAAACAAAAACATTTATTAGAATGTATCTTATTGCTAAGTAAAACATTACTATATTTTATTTATGCTTCAAATATTAGTTTTTAAAAAATATAGAAACTAAAAAAACAAAAATCAAAAGCATTTATATTTACCCACATATTTGCCGTTTCTGTCTCATTTCATTTTGCAATTGATTTCTGTTTCTCTCTAGTATCATTTTTCTTTGTAGTGAACGATTTTCTTTATCTTCTTTCAGAGGCCAGATCTGCTGTCAGCAAATTTCTTCGGTTTTTATCTGAAAAGGGCTATTATACATCCTATGTTTTTCATTTTTTAAGGTACAAATTAAAAACAGTAAAATTTACCCTTTAGGTATACAATTTTACTAGTTTTCAGAAACACATGAAGTCATATATTTCCTTAATCACTATATAGAACACAGCCATCACCCAAAACATATTTCCATGTGGCCCTTTCAATTCAACCTGTCCTCCCACTCCCAGCTTCTAGTAGCTATGGATCTATTTTCTGTCCATATAATTTTGTCTTTTCCAGATGAGCATATAAATGAAATCATGCTCTACGTATCCTTTAAATTTGGCTTCTTTCATTTAGCATAACAAATTTGAGATCTATTAAGTCATTGGATATATCAATAATTCATTTTTTTTTTTTTTTTGAGACGGAGTCTTGCTCTGTCACCCAGGCTAGAGTGCAGTGGCTCGATCTCGGCTTACTGCAAGCTCCACCTCTCGGTTTCCTGCCTCAGCCTCCCAAGTAGCTGGGACTACAGGCACCCTCCACTATGCCCGGCTAATTTTTTTGTATTTTTAGTAGAGAGGGGTTTTCTCCGTGTTAGCCAGGGTGGTCTCGATCTCCTGACCTCGTGATCCGCATGCCTCGGCCTCCCAAAGTGCCGGGATTACAGGCATGAGCCACCGCGCCTGGCCAGTTCATTCATTTTTATTGCTGAGTAGTATTTTATTGTGTGAATATACCACATTATTTTTGTTCATTCCACATTGGAAAAAAATTTGTGTTGTTTCAAATTCTGGTGATTATGAATAAAGCCACTATGAACGTTCATGAGCAGATTTTTTTTGTAAACTTAACATTTTTATTTCACTTGTGTGAAGTTTCTGATTGTTTTGAACACTTAACTTTACCAGAAACCAATAAACTGTTTTCCGAAGTGGCTACACTATTTAGCATTCACACCAGCAATGTATTTCTAGTTGTCTCATAGCCTTACCAGTACTTAACAGAAATTATTTTGCTGTTCTAATAGGTGAGCAGTGGTACCTCATCATTTTAGTTTTGATCTCCCTAATGATCAATAATATTCATCATACTTTCATGTACTAATTTGCCATCTGTACAACTTCTTTGGTGAAGTATGACAAGGAGTTTCTCCTTGACCAAACTTTAGTCGGCCTTCTCTGCGTTATCTTCCTAATTAAGGCTCAAGTTTTGGACTTCCATGTCCATTTTTCGTTGCCCAATTTGGGGAAGAATCCTGCTAAATTGATTTAGCCAGAATCCTACATCCTTGATATCAAACCAAATCCTTGTCTCTCATCAGCCCCCCAGGTCTGATTACCCTGGCCTGTCTTCAGCAAAAATATAGCTAGGTCTGTTTAGCCAGAATCGCCCCCTTACCAGTTATGCTTCCCCTTAATAATTTCCATTTACTGATCCCTCTCTCTGCTCCCTGTGTATAAATTCCCACTTTTCGTTGTATTCAGAGTTGAGCCCAGTCCCTCTCCCTCTACTGCAAAACACCATTGCAGTAATCCATATACCTATTGCAGTAGTCCTAAATAAAGTCTTTCTTACCATTCTTTAGTAAGTGTCATGAATAACTTTTACTTTAACAAGTACCTGTTCAAAATTATTTTTCATATTACCGATTTTGAAGCATATATTCTGGACATAAGCCTTTCTCAAATTTGTGATTTGCAAATTTTTTTTCTAGTCTTTGATTGATCTTTTTATTGTCATAATAGTGTCCTTTGAAGAGCAGACATTCCTGATTTTGGCAGCCATTGTTTCCAGTAAGAAGTCAATCACCATTTGTATTGTTTCTCCCTTGTTTCTCTACTTACGCTTCACCTCCCTGTATCACATCCTGAAAACTACCCCCAGACAGAAACCAGGTTGAAAAATGACCCACCCCATGTGTTTCCCTCTCTTAAGTATCAAAGGTTTTTTTTTTTTTTTTTTTTTTTTTTTAGCTTTGCTCAGCACCTGGAAACAGCTGTCTCAAAGAATGTGTCCAGTGTTACAGCAATTCATGATAAGAGGATAAGTCTTATCCAGTTACTACCTCATGGATATATGAAATATTCTAGCATGTCTACTCTCATTACTTTTATTTCTCCAATCTATATATAAAACAATCAATAATATATTTTTGGATACCCACTATGAGTGTGTGTTCATTATTAAAAGGTCCATATTCCCAAACTTAACAAGTTTACACTTTCATAGGCTTAAAAAAGAGAAGTACAGAAAATATTCAAGAGTTTTTACAAGCTGTTGTTACATCTCAAACATATCAAGATTTCAAGTCATAGGCTGTAAATGCATGATTTCAGACCTCATTGCTGCTCTGCATTACTTTCCATTATACCCAATTGAAACTTTCATCCATTTCCAATAATAATTCCAAATTTTTATCTTCCTAATATCAGGATGATTAAGAGCCTGAGTCTCCTTTATATGAATTCATTAATGAATATGATTTAACACTTTCATGGCTATAGTCACTTGGGAAAATTCAACCCAGATGTGTATATTCAGATCGACATGAAACTGAGCAGTCAAGACCTTTCTTCACTTCATAACTGTCAAAAGAAAGAACATGTTTATTTGCCACTGAAGTCCTGTTTAAAGGAGCTCCGAATTTGTTGATGCTTGTCTTCCTCCTACTTTAGTCTTCAAACAAATGTTTGAGCTTGGAAATAATTATTGAACACCTCTTTTACCTTAGTAACACAGATTTCAAAGGAATTGACACATGTGTTTATGGATTTAATCATTCAAAGAGAGTCGTCAAGAAACGAGTTTGTTCCAGGTCATGTGCTAGGCCCAAGAAGGCAGGGAACATACATGCATAAGACTCATTTTCTATCTATTAGAAGTACACAGTTTAGCTTGGGAGAAAGGCACATTAATACATGTTGTGAATGTTGTTTAATTAATAGTGCAACTGTGTATGTGTGCGTGTTTGTATGAGAGAGAGAGTTGAAGCTTTGGAGAGGTAGGAACTAGTTATATATAGGTGGTAAAGACCCATTAATTGGTCCTTTGATTTTCAAAAAAAAAAAATGTGTAAGAGAGCCCAACTTAATTAAGGAGAAGCTGTGGGCTGGGTACAAAACCTTGAAAAAATAACTTTAGGTCAAAATTTTAGGCTATAACATTGATTGGGATAGTTGCTCTAAGGTTCTGGAGCCAAAGGCTATAAATCTCTTTTCCAGCTAGATGCATTGTGAAGTTTAACATGCAGACTCCTCTATCTCATGGCAGTGAATGATTGACAGAAATTCCCTGATCTAGGCCCAGACTTGGCCAAATGTAAACAAGCCAGCAACATGATACAGATGGTGCTATATACCAAGGAATATGCAATTTGAAGTGAGACTGCTAAAGCAGCCTGAGCTACAGTTGGCAGGTTCTTTGTCAAACAAACTTCTCATTAAACCAGAAAAATCCGAGGCAAAGGCGTTAGCCAGGCAGCCAGGCAGCCAGGCAGCCAGGCAAGATTTGAGGTAGAAACATCAGCAGGTTTTAAATTGCTGCTGGGGCACTACTGATCATGACAGGGGTGCATTATTGATCATGACAGTAAGGGAGGCTTGGGGCCTGATGTGGCAGCAAAGGGAAGGACAGTTATGTCATTGAACAGGACTGATACATTATTGTCAGTGTAAACACCAGTATTTTGTAGCTTATAAGATGATTGTGTCCACAGGGAATACCTCCAATCCCCATAGCTATGTTACAGTTTTCACGAAAGCAGGCATTCCTCTCTAAGAGCCTGCTGTTTCCAGAGAAAAGGAAAATTCTATAAAAAACTTGAACTTGCTTCTCAGAAGAGTGACCCAATGTTAAGACAGGAAGACAATACAAGTTCATAAATTTTCAATAGAGATTGCACCATAAATTTGGGTGCTTAAAGAAAAGCACCTAGTTTCTTAAATTACTACAAAAAGTAATTTATGAAATGAAAAGTCTTGCCAACACCAAGTGCACTCAAGAACACTTGAAGTACTTGGCAATCATTCTGAAGCTCTTTATTAAAACTCTAAAGCTCACCAAATCCAGAACTCCCAGACAAAAACACAAAAAGACATTTTGAAGTATTCGTGGAGGTCAGCGGGATTGCTTTAGTCGGTACTTTCCTCTCCTCTCCACTGCATTAATGACTGTACTTAATAAACCTTCATTGCCCACATATTTGTGTAAATCGTTTGATTTTAGCAAAATATTTCTGCTAAAGATCTTTCACAGAATGCATAAACTTTTCTAAGCTTCAGTGTCTTTCATATGAAGATACTAAGTGAAAAAATATTAGACATTTATTCTAATGACACAGCCTTACACATAGACGAATGATTATAAAATAAAAATATTCATTGTAACTTAGTGTAAAAATAATATTTAAAAGTATCTAAATGTACAAAATGGAATGCGTTGATTATAGTATAGTGCCTTCATGGACAATAATGTAACCATATACAATCATATTTACAGAGGGCTTTAATGGCATATGGAAGTGCCTGGAATACAATGTGATATTTTAAGGTTGGGAAATAATATGATCTTAACAGCATCATCTTAACTTTTGTATAAAGTTCATGCTGAGCCTGGGGTAAACAGGCACTCTCATACATTGCCAGTGACAATCCAAATGTTACAATCTCATATGAAGGAGAATTTGGTAAAATATATCAAAGGCACATATGCATTTATCCTTCAACTTAGAAGTCCAGCTTCTCAGAGTTTACCCTGAGGACACAACTCCAACAACATGAAAATACAAATGACCAAGGTTATTTACTGAAGCATTATTTGTAATCACAAAATATTGAAAACTACCTAGATGTCCAAGCTTAGAGAGAGGTTGAATAAACTATGTTACATACACACAAGTGAGTACTATGTAACTGTAAAACAGAATGAGAAAGATCTCTATTAACTAATATAGAGTGAATTCCAGGAAGATAATATTAATTTAAAAAGAAAAAAATTAATATTAATTTTTCTTGTGCATAGATCATGGTGCAAGTGGGGGCCTCTCTGTTCTGCACACAGGCAGATCTCCAGGCATTCAGAGCATCCACTCACATGGACTAACAAGCTGAGATGCCCCACCCTTCCTGTGCAGAGATCCTGGTGCAGGGATGCCTCTCCACTTCATGGCCAGGCAGATCTCCAGGAACATGGAGCACTGACTTACCTGGATTAGAAATTTAGGCTACTTCTTCCCCCCATGCAGATAACTTGTAGCTGAGGAAGTTTCCCACCTCCATGCCTAGGCACACCTCTAGGTGCTTGGTGGGTACCCACTGGATTCCTCCAAAGCACTGGTGCTTCTGCCTGCCACTGGGGTACCTGTAGATGGGCCTGACTGTTCTAGACCTGCCCATCTTGACCCAGTACCTCTGGGGCAGGGCAGGCAGCTGAGCCCACTGTGCACTCCACAAATAAGCCCATTGCCTGAGGCAACAGAGAGCTTCTTCCAGTAAAGAAGGATCAAGTATGTACCCAGTCATATTGGCTGCAGTAGTATCTTACCCATAAGTGTCATCTACTGGCTTGTGGGTTAAACTGCATAGTCCAATATAAAACCTGCCGAAAGAAGTGTATAGGGCTATAGAAGCAAAGCCAAAAGACCCTAATCAGTACCTTCTAAAGTAATATCCCATAGGGATGGGAGTAAAAAAAAAGGGAAAGAAAAAAAAAGCAATAATAGTATAAGGAAAGAAAGAAAAAAACCCTATCAGCATGAAAATATTTACAAAAATTAGAATTGCCAGGATCTCCCGATGAGACGGAACCAGTGCAAGAATTCTGTCACCATGAACAATCTGAATGTAGTGACACCAAATGATTATACTAGCTCTCCAGCAGTGGTCACAAACCAAAATGGAAACTCAGAAATGACAGGTAGATGCTTCAAATCAAGATTACAAGAAAATTCAATGAGATCCAAGACAAGGTTGAATATCAACACAAATAAGCTTCTAAATCAATCCAGGAAATGAAGGAAAAGGTAAACATCTTGAAAAGAAATTAATAGGAGCTTCTGGAGTAGAAAAACCTTAAAATGCAATTGAAAGCTTTATCAATAGACTGAACTAAGTAGAAGAACGAACCCCAGAGCTTCAAGATTGCTCTTTTAAACTAACCCAGTCAAACAAAAATAAAAAAGGATTCTAAAAGATAAAGTCTTTGAGAAATTTGGTATTATGTAAAGTGACCAAACCTACAAATTATTGGCATTCCTGAGAGAGAAAGAGGAAAAGGAAACAACCAGGAAAACATATGTAAGAGACTAATTCAAGAAAATTTCCCTAATTTTGCTAGAGAGGTAGACACCCAGATGCATGAACTTCAGAGAACACCTGAAAGACACTCATCAGATGAGTGTCTGATTTCTCATCAGAAAACTTATCAGCTGGGAGAGATTAGGGCCTATTTTTAGCATTCTTAAAGAAAGGAAATTCCAACCAATAATTTCATATCCTGCCAAACTAAGCCTCATAATTGCGGGAGAAATAAAATATTTTCCAGACAAGCAAGCACTATGGGAATTTGTTACCACTAGACCAGAATTACAAGAGATTCTTAAGGGAATTCTAAACATCAAAACAACAGAATGATACCTGCTACCACAAAAGATCACTAAAGTACATAGCCCAAAGACCCTATAAAGCAATCACAAAATAGAAACTACAAAGAGACCAGCTTACAACTTCACAATGGGATCACAACCTCACATATCAGTATTAACCTTGAATGTAAATGGCCTAAATGCCCCCACATAAATGGCACAGAGTTGCAAGTTGGAAAAAAAAACAAGACCCATTCATCTACTGTCTTCAAGAAACTCATGTCACAGAAAACAGCCATACGCTCAAAGTATAGACTTGGAGAAAAATATATTATGCGAATGGAAAATAAAAAAGAGCAGGGGTTATTATTCTTATATTAGATGAAGCAGACTTTAAACAAACAACAGTAAAAAAGGACAAAGAAAGGCATTACATAATGATAAATGTTAAACAAAAAGGCATAACTATCCTAAATATATACACACCCAACACTAGAGCATCTAGATTCATGAAATAACTGTAAGACCTACAAAAAGACTTAGACAGCCACACAATAACAGTGGCGGATTTCAACATCCCACTGAAATCATTAGATGGATCATCAAGGCAGAAAACTAACGAAGAAACTGGGGATTTAGATCTGGCTTTTGAACAATTGGACTTAGTGGACAACTACAGAGCACTCCACCCATCAACCACACAATATACATTATTCTCATCTGCACATGAAACATACTCTAAGATGTACCACATATTCAACCATAAATCAAGTCTCAATAAATTTTAAAAAATGAAATTATACTAACCATACTTTCAGACCACAATGGATAAAAACAGAGATCAACTCCCAGAAGATCTCTCAATTCCACACAATTACATGGAAATTAAACAACTTACTCCTGAATGACTTTTAGGTAAACAATAAAATTAATTTTTTATTAATAAAAAATTAATAAAATTTTTTGAAATGAATGAAAACAGAGATACAACACACCAAAATCTTTCACATATAGCAAAATCAGTGTTAAGAGGAAAATGTATTGTGCTAACTGCCGATCTCAAAAAGCTAAAAATATCTGAAATTAACTAACATCACACCCAGAGAAACTGAAAAAACAAAATCCGAGAACAAACTAATCCTAAAGCTAGTAGAAGCAAAGCAATAACCAAGAGCAGAACTGAATGAAATTGAGACCCAAAAATCCATATAAAGAATCGACAAAACCAAGTTGGTCCTTTGAAAGGATAAACGAGATCCATAGACTGCTAGCTAGATTCACAAAGAAAAAAAGAAAGATCCAAATGAGCACAATCAGAAAAGAAAAAGGTAATGTTGCATCTGATCCCACAGAAATACAAAAGATTCTCACAGACTTTGGACACAAAGTAGACAATTTAGAGAAAACTGATTAAATATTTAATTTAATTAACATATATAATTAATTAACATATCTATTAACTCACATACTTAACATTTTTTATGGTGAGAACACTTAAAATCTACTCCCTTAGCTATTTTCAAGTATACAATACATTGTTATTAACCACAGTCACCATGTTGTATAATGGGTCTCTTGAAGTTATCTTTCATATCTAAGTGAAATTTTGTATCCTTTGACTAATATCATCCCAATGCCCCTCTTCCCTAATTGCTGCCAGTTCCTGGTGAGCACCATTCTTTGCTTCCATGAGTTTGACTTTTTAGATTCCACATGTAAGTGACATGCATTGTTTATCTTTCTGTGCCTAGTTATTTTACTTAACATAATGTCCCCCAGGTTCATCGAAGTTGTTACAAATGACAGCATTTCCTCCTTCTTAACCTAGGTATGTTTTTTGCACTTTTATACTTTCCTGTATTTAATACAGTTTATCTAATGAGACTAACTAAATTTTAAAAATTAATGTACGTTTGTATTTAAAATAAATTTATGTTTGTGTTTGATACATAGTTCATTCTGTAGATGGTAATAATCTGTGACGTTTCCGATTCTTCTCAGTGAAGTGTGCTGTAATGGAAAAAATGTAACTCAACTAAAAGATTTGCTTTCTTTTCCTGATTATTCTGCTAACTGCCTATATTTTGTGAGTCATTTGACCTTTGAGGTGAGTTTCTTTATCTGTAAAATGAAGCGTGTTGATCTACCTTACCTCAAAATTTCCATGTTTCCTTTGATACCAAATTAAACATTATGTGTGACTCTTCTTAATTGGATATCTTAATAATATTGCTAATACATTTTCAAATTTAAAACCCTCTGTACGTTGCATGTATTACATGTTTTTCCTAAAGCCCATAACACAAATACCTGAAACCTAATAGACAGTCTTTCAAATCCTTGATAAAAAGTGTAACTTGTAATCACATTTAGATTTTGCTGTATTAAAGGTTCTCCTGAATTTGCTTATTGAAGGAAAAAGTCTTTTTTTAGTATTTTATCTGAATGTTGAAAATATTGCAAGCTTGTGTTAAAGACAATAGTAACTTTCACATGCATAATCACATTAACAACCTCTTTTTTTCCCCAGTGAAAGCATCATTGGCTATAAAAGTTACATATCTGCTTTTTCTTTACTGAATGACATTGGCTTTTGACTCCTCTGATTACATGATAATTAAATCGGACATCTGGTTCTAAGTGATATGTTTTCTTTGCTTTTTCATTTGTTTATTGTTGTTTGCATTATTGAAAAATGCATTAAAACTGAATGCTGATGAAAAAAGCAGAATTCTGTCAGACGGAGAGAACAAGCTTTCTCACTGTAGATACCATTTTAACTTTGAATCTTTCGAGTGTAGGTTTTTCTATTTGTCTATAGTTCTTTCCCCAAGACATGTTTTTCTTCTTCAAATCAGATAACACTTTTCAGGAGATAGAAAATGATGAGAGGATGCTTACTTTTTCTTCTCTTCATCACTTACCTTAGGTGGCTACACTAATGCCACAAAATAATAGGGGTAAGTTCTAAATTGAATCTAGCAGAATTTTATGTTATATTAAGTAGGATTTTAGTTGGACCTTTGGTGATTTCATAGAGAACTAAATGAGTTTAGAGAGTTCTAGATATTGATTGCATAAAAGTCTCTCTCTGTATATATAAAATAAGCCTTTTAGCCAGAATTCTGAAATGCAAATAAAATGTAGACTTTTAAATACACACACACACACACACACACTACCCAATTATTTAAGGAACCAGGAAAGATATAGTTCTGTATTTTATTATGTTATATTTTCACAATACTCATATATAAGACTCTGGAATCTCATTTAAATAACAGGAAGTGACTTAATAAGCCTGACATCTAGTAACAATACATTTTGGGAAATGTACACCCAACTGTGATCTTTGCCTTCAACAATTTACAAATGACTTTAATATGTCTGAGAGTGCTGTTCTGTAATGGCAATGTGTAAAGACATTGTTCGGAGTAAGAAAACGGAAGCAGCTGGTACTATTGTGCGTGATTCAAATCACAAAAAAAAAAAAAAGCGTATATCCTGTTTCCACCGTGTCCAGAAAATCTCTCTTAAACCTCAAAAAATTAGGAATCAAATTATTTTGAAGGCTTTTGTGTATCCCGTATTGTAATAACATATAATACTTAGGACTCTGAAATTTATTTCACTTCTGGAGAGTCCTGCAATTTAAGAAAATTAGTGAGAAAGCGCTATTGAGAAAAACAAAACAACATAGCAATGATTTAAGCTATAAATAGTCATGGTTTTCTTACCTTTTAGTGAAACACAGATGTCACATTTGGAACAAGACTTCTGTGGTAATGTGTTTGAAAATAAACACCAACAGTTTTCATTGAATCTCATTTACCTGCTATTGATTAGTAATGCTTAACATTTTGAGAGCTTGGAAGAAAACATGGGAGGAGGCAATCATCCTATCACTGTTACTTCACAGACACCAAGGAAAATTACTTGAATTAAAGTCTATGCCCAAGTTCATTCTCAGGCCTCCTAATAGATTTCTTACTGAAGCCCTTCAATTCAGCTAAGGCAGCAAAATGATGTTTGTTAAGCATTGACTCTTAAAAGCCAGAAAATACAAAGGAGATGCTGACAGTTGGTGATTTACTGAAGGAAGGTGTAGAAAGAAAAAAATGGGTTGATATTTTAGCTTAGGTTCTTGACAGAATCCAGTATGTAGCTGCAGCTTGACTGTCTATACTCTGAATTAAAACAAGATAAAGCTGCTGGTTGATTATTCGTAGGTCAGAAACTTGGCAGAGAGGTTAAAGAAACAAAAGCAGGTAGTGGGAACAAAGACTCTTTGAGGAAGATCTCGTAAAATGGAGTTACTCTATCCTAACCGCACATTTAGAATAACCTGGCGCATTGTTAATAATGCATAGACGTCAATACAGACAAACAAAATTCATATAACCAAGGATGGTCATGGGCATGTGCAGCCATGGTTGAGAACCACTGATTTAAATCACCATCACTGTTTTTCTAGCATGTACCTATAATGGGGAAATTTTAGATTGAAAATATTTAATTAGTTTAAAAATATTTTTCTTTACCAAAGAGGAATTGTGCAGTTTGAGGGTATTTATTTAATAAACCACAATATGAGAAAACATATTTTAAATAACATAATCTTGGCTCACACATGACAGAAACTCAAAGAAAGTTAGTCTCTGTTTTTTTAGTACATCTGTGTATTTATATACTCATGTAGGCACAAACACACATACATATATAGTAGTTACATGACGTTAAATAAGTGTGTTTTTTTCATGGAAATGCAGAATTAACCTCACACAGAATTAAACTCACTTATTATCATTATTTGAATGGCAACAAATTGTTTTCCCGCAACAACAAAAAAATTTTGTTTGAGTTTTAGCATAACTTTCTTTTTTTTTTTTATTATACTTTAGGTTTTAGGGTACATGTGCACAATGTGCAGGTTTGTTACATATGTATCCATGTGCCATGTTGGTGTGCTGCACCCATTAACTCGTCATTTAGCATTAGGTATATCTCCTAATGCTGTCCCTCCCCCTCCCCCCACCCCACAACAGTCCCTGGAATGTGATGTTCCCCTTCCTGTGTCCATGAGTTCTCATTGTTCAATTCCATTACTTTCTAAGGTGTTATTACTCGTGTCTATAAAAGGAGTGAGACATCTGTACCACTAAAAATGATTTGGTTGCAAGTAACAGAAAATTTTAACAAAGATAACACTTATTGGCTCAATTTTCTGAAAATTCCAAACATGTTTGTGTTGTAGGTTGGTGTACATGTAGATGGCTTCAAGTTAGAATTGGTTCAGCAAAGTAAAAGTGTCACCAAAACTAACTTTTTATTTTGATAGAGTAACTATTTTTTGCCTTTCATAGAGTTGACCTATTCCTGAGGCTTGCTCCCCTAGCTCTTTTAAAATGGCTGCTAACACAACCTGTGACACAGGCTGCCTAGTTTTCCTTCAGTGAGCAAGTGAGAGCATCTCTTCTTCCAACCATAAAACAGTGCTAAGCAACATTTTAATGTATGTATGTATGTATGTATGTATGTATGTATGTATTTATTTATTTTGAGACGGAGCCTCACTCTGTCACCCAGACTGGAGTGCAGTGGCACCATCTCGGCTCACTGCAACCTTGGCCTCCTGGGTTCAAGCGATTCTCCTGCCTCAGCTTCCCGAGTAGCTGGGACTACAGGTGTGTGCCACCACGCCTGGCTAACTTTTTGTATTTTTGGTAGAGACGGGGTTTCACCGTGTTAGCCAGGATGGTCTTGATCTCCTGACCTCGTGATCTGCCCGCCTCGGCCTCCCAAAGTGCTAGGATT
Source organism: Nomascus leucogenys (assembly GCF_006542625.1). NCBI lineage: Eukaryota > Metazoa > Chordata > Mammalia > Primates > Hylobatidae > Nomascus > Nomascus leucogenys. Next base: position 56,558,006 of record NC_044406.1, read on the forward strand.
ACAGGCGTGAGCCATCGTGCCCAGGCCAACTAATTCACATCACATGCCCATTCTTAACCACACATTGGCCTAAGGGGAATGGAATTATGTTGACTGGTTTCGGTAGACCCAAATCTGGAGCAAAGAGGTAGGATAACATGGTTGCCTTGTATACGTGTGTGTGTGTGTGATGTGCTTGTGTGTGTGTGTGTGTGTATGAGGGTAAGTGGGTAGATTCCAGGGAAAGCAACCATCAATGTCTACTACCTTATCAAAATAACATATTTTAAACAACTAGATCAACGAAGAGTTAATAAATTAGAATTAATGAACATGTCTGAATATTTTTATTATCCACCGTAGAAAATTATGTATGGTTAAATTATGAGTTGGGGTTCAGATGCAACAAATATTTTCCCTTTTGGATTCATGGAGGGCATAAAGTATCCTGCATGGCACTATTTTATATACATTTATAAATTCATATCATCTATTATTTTGAATAATTTAAAACAGTTTTGCCACTGTAACATTTCTTGTTATATTCAAATATTTCACTGGAGATAATACATATAGTTAGAGGGTCTTAAGTGTTCTCACAGCAAAATGACCTCAGTGTTTCAGTAAAATTTTATGTGGGGTCCCCAGACCAAAATTCATATGTTATAGTTTTGTTTATTGAGTTATGCCCTGACAACTTAATAGGCATTTTTCACTGATAATTTAGTAGTCCTTTGGGAAAAAAAATGTAATACACATAGATTAAAAGAAAAATAGAACTTTTATTTCATTTTTAACTAGTCACAAGATGCATGTACCTGTTGAGCACTGTACACACTCTCAAAGCTTGGAATCAGTTTTAGATGATCACCCTCATTTCTTGTACTATATTATTTTTGTGCAGTACTTTCTTTTTATCCTGGAAATTGCTAAAACCCTGTTTCACAAAGATACAATGTTACCAAAAAGGAATTTCACGTGATCTAATGGTGAAACTGGGAACTACCTTTCCTAGTAGTTTATACTGTGTCTGATGGATCTTAGTAGATTCCTTTTGAATTTGTTTTTTAGTTTTCATATGTTTAGAAAGTACAAGTGCCATTTTGCTACATGTATAAATTGTATAGTAGCAAAGTCTGGGCTTTTACTGTAGTCATCACCTGGAGAGTAAACACTGTACCCACTAAGTAATTTTTCACACCACCACCCCCAACTTCTCACCCTCCCAAATCTCCATTGGCTATCATTCCAGTCTCTGTGTCCATGTACACACATTATTTGGCTTCCATTTATGAGTGAGAACATGCAGTATTTGACTTTCTGAGTTACATCACATCAGATAATGTCCTCTGGTTCCATCCATGTTGCTGCAAAAGACATGATTTCATTATTTTTTTTATGGATCAATAGTATTTATTTGTGTATACATACCACATTTTCTTCATCCAATTATCCGTCAGTGGGCACTTAGGTTGATTTCATATTTCTGATATTGTGAATATTGCTGTAATAAACATACGGGTGCAGGAATATTTTTGATATAATGATTTTTTTTTTCCTTTGAGTACATACTCAGTAGTGGAACTGCTGAATTGAATGGTAGCTCTATTTTTAGTTCTTTGGGAAATCTCCATACTGTTTTCCATAGAGGTTATACTACTTGCATTCCCACTAACAGTGTATGTAAGTGCTCTGATTTCTGCACATCCTCACCAACATCTGTTATTTTTGCCTTTTAATAGACATTCTGACTGGTGTAAGATGGAGTCTCATTGTGGTTTGGATTTGCATTTTTCTGATGAAGAGTGATGTTGAGCATTTTTTTTTCATATGCTTCTTGGCCATTTGTATGTCTTCTTTTGCAAAACGCTTGTTCATGTCCTTTGTTTGCTTTTTAATGGGGTATTTGCAGGTATTTTGTCGAGTTGTTTGAGTACCTTTTAGAGTCTGGATATTAGTCCTTTGTTGGATGCATAATTTACAAATATTTTCTCCAGTTGTGCAGATTGTCTGTTCACACTATTATTTCTTTTATTGTACCCATGACCAACACCACACTGAATGGGGAAATCTGAAAGCATTCCCCCAAGATTTGGAACAGGTCAAGGATGCAGACTGTCACCACTCCCATTCAACATAGTACTGGACGTGTTAGCCAGAGTAATCAGGCAAGAGAAAGAAAGAAGAGGCATCCAAATGAGAAAAGAGGAAGTCAAATTACCTCTCTTTGCTGACAATATGATCTTATGCCTAGAAATCCCTAAATACTCCTCCAAAAAACTCCTAGATTTGATAAATGAATTCAATAAAGTCTCAGCATACAAAATCAACATACAAAAATCAATAGCATTTCTATACACCAGTAATGATCAAGCAAAGAACCAAATCAAGAGGTCAATCTGTTTTGAAATTTTAAAACAGTTCTTAGTATCATAAAGTGCCTTGATACACAGTTTAGGACCTGTAGTTATAGTTGTAAGAAGACACAAAGCAAGAGTCAGAATTGGAAAGGCAGGCTTCCAATTACAAAATATCAAGAGATGACAACTAGTATTAAAAAAAAGGGAATCATCACATACATTTTTCAAGTATCTTCTTAAAAAGTTACATATTTGATTTGTATAACAACATTTTTTACTTTTACACATTTTTTCCAAAACACATTAATGTAAAAAGTGCATCATATTCTATAAACTGATCTTCGGAGTTTTTAAAACCATCTATTACTTCTGTAAGTATTTCCTACTCAAGATTACTGTGAAATTACAAAATCATTCTAATGAAAAATGGGAAGAGGACAGTTCAGGAAGAGATACAACCCGACATTTTTATAGATTGCAAATTTTACTACATTTCTACCTAAAAATGGTACCAGTACCAAATGGCAGTAATTCCTGGCACCACTGAATATTCTGAGCTAACTCGTTCACCTTATTGACTTATTTCACATTTATGACTAGGGAAACAATACATCATTGTAATTTTTCTCTTCTGAATTTCCTCTTACAATGGCTGATTGTTAAAGAATTAGGACAGATAAGTGCTACTTTTTCTCTTCTAAATAATGACCAAAAAAAGCCCATAGGCTAATGTATCACAATAAGATATTAGAAGGAAAAAAATCGATTGTCAGTAAGACACTTTGTAATAAATCTTACAACAGTGACCTTGCTTGGCTGCTATATACTGTATAAAGAAGAGAAGCCAATCAAAACTGCATGAATGATTAATGCATTTCATACAAAGCTCGATGATATCCTTAGAATATATTTGCTAAGGTGCTGCAGTCATAAGAAGGCAAACAAATGTGAGAGCTCAAGTAAGGAGTTTCAGCAGGAGTTCTTAAGAGAGACACATGCGGTTAATTTCTTAGTTCCTGTTGACTGTACAAATTGAAGTACTGATATCAGAATACATGTTGTAAGGAAAAAAAGACATTCAGATTGCAGTTTGAAGTTATGAAAACTAGGGGACTACATAGTAGATTTGATCCTGAAAAGTCTTATAAGAGGATTATGCATTTTGTTCTGTTGACATTAGGTTTAATAACATGATTTTCCTTGGCCAAACAATATGTGCCATTTTGTAGCACAGATTTTAAGAGTGAGTGTATAGTTCACCATATCTTTTTTTTTTTCTTCCTGCCTTAATGTATAGCAGAGTGGCAGCTGCTGGGTATGTGGAATGACTGAGCCCCTGAGATAGGATGTTTGTCACTGCAGCACAGCATAACCCATCCTGACTGCCACAAGTTATTGGGCATTAATACTAGTATAAACTGAATTTGGGGAAATTGAGGAAGAAGGAAAAGAAGCAATGGCTTTCAAAATGGGCATATCAAGGTTTTTTGAGCAGGTAAAAGAATCAGGCTGTAGAAATGGAGAAAGAAGAAAATAAAGCTTTGGCAAAAGCTCCATTGTTGGAATCCATGCCTTGAGACTATAGTGAATGATCACTGCTCTCAAGATTATCCTGGAACAGTCACTGCCATATATTTTCTCTGAGCTCAAAGGGTTTCAGCTACGTTCTTACGGTCTCACAACTAGTAAGTCCAGACTCAAAACACATTGCTTTCAATTCTATTACACTGTCATCTAAACACAGAACATGAGCACCTGACTAAGTGTGGTAACTGCTCAGAGCTCCATTGGAGAGAGAACCTGATATGGGGAGTGCAGTTAGCTAACAGCCTCCAGCTGCAGTGCCTTTAGGATTTGGGATTCAGTGTAGGCATTTGAGCCAAGGATACACTCTCCCCAGGAAGTCCCCAGCCAATGACTGAGCATGGAAAAGGAATTTGGTTCTGGCCATTTCTGCCCAATGCAGTGTCTCCTATGGGCAATCTTTACGCTAGGGCTCTCCATTCTATTGCCAAGACTTTCTCAGAGCTGCACTGTGCTCTGAGGCTCTACCTATCCCCTCTTCCTACTTTCCCCCTTCTCCATTCACAGGATAGGTCAGAACAACATTATTGTCAGAAGATTTTCCTGACCTACTCTTGGCCCCTTCCCCCTTATCTTACATAGGTGTCACCTGTTAAAAAAAAAAGTATTCTGACATTTGTAAAAAGGTAAGGATGACTTCATTTGGGGGACTATTGCAATAGATGTTAACACTATCATAATAGGGGATAGAGATTAGGCTCAACTCCTAATACAGTAGACAACTGGGGATTTATAGCCAATGAGCAGAACGAGGGGCATCAGAGGATGGAAAGTTACGAAGAGGAAACATCTGGGGTAGGGTCATTTTTGCTAAACCAACTTAACAGGATTCTTGCTAAAGTCAGGCCATGGGGGCTGGATATCAAGCCATTCTTACTACACTGCCTTATCAGGATTCTTGCTAAACCTGGGCTAGGCAGGCCAAAGACAGGGCCTAGTTGAAAAGAGGGCTCAGAGAAGGCTGTCTAAAGTTTGGCCAAGGAGGCAGTCTTTGTCACGCCCCAATAAATCTCTTATACTCCTTATTCCATCTTGGCATCTACTTTGTGAGCCCTTGAACTGACACACTTAGGTGAACTGGAAAGTTTGATCAACATCATGTAGAGTGGCAAAATGTGTACACCTTTATGCCAATATTATTATGGCTTGAAGAATAATGGTTCTCCTGCTTAAAAAAATAAAAATGGTTAGAGATTTGAGTTCTGGTAAAATGCTGCCATCTATGGGTGATTTCTCTTTTGTTGCGCACTGAAGGTAGGAATTCATACAGATTGCCTTATTTAATGCTCATACAACATTGCAAATTAGATTATATGATTATTCTTATTTTATACATAAGGAAACTAAAGCTGAAGTGAAATGAATTGTATAAGATGATCCTTCTAATAAATAGCAGAGACAAAAGTCAGGGTCAGATCTGTCATATTTATTTATTTATTTATTTTATTTATTTATTTATTTTGAGATAGAGTCTCACTCTGCCACCCAGGCTTAAGTGAAGTGGCGCAATCTCGGCTCACTGCAACCCCCGCCTCCCAGGTTCAAGCGATTCTCCTGCCTCAGCCTCCTGAGTAGCTGGGATTACAGGCGCATGCCACCATGCCTGGCTAATTTTTGTATTTTTAGTAGATGGGATTTCAACATGTTGGTCAGGCTGGTCTCAAACTCCTGATCTCGTGATCCCTCTGTCTCGGCCTTCCGAAGTGCTGGGATTATAGGTATCAGCCCCCTTGCCCTGCCAGATCTGTCATATTCTAAACTGTCACTATTTACTCACGGTCAAATTGCTAGCTGATAAACTACTGTTATGCAGTTTTGCTGTGTGTTGGGAAAGAGGTGTAATATTTGGAGTTTGATTTGTTATAGGAAGACGTTGAAGGACATAAGAGACTTTGTATTAAATTGCGAATATGACATTTTATGCACACTTTTCCCATGGTTATGCCAAGGCCCTGGGGAGTAAAACCTGTTAGGCTCAGATGGATGGTTTCAATTTGTGTGTACATCTCTTTGGATAAGGAGTTCTATGGGTAATAGAAATCTGAGAACTGTAGAATACCATAGAAAACAGAAAAAAATAAATGGTTCTAAATTCAACTTATATTCAGAATATTAATTTTATCTCTTCTGAAAAAATAAGAATCTGAGAATTTTGGTCATGGACCCAGATTGTGACTCTCAGCTCTCTAACTACTTCAGGAACTGCTTGCACCAAATACCATTCCTGCTTATGTACCTTCTCCTTTGTAGTACCTGTTCTAGCCAGCAATGAACACTGGAGAAAGCTGGTGATTTGTTGTGTAACGGAAATTAAATAAGGAAGCAGCAAGTTAAGAGATAATGTCAATAGTCTAAATGGTATTGTTTAGTTTTTTGTTTTTCTCTGAACTCTGACTCTGAACCCATTGATTCTTCATGTGACTTATCCCAGTTATGCTGCCTTAGCCTGAGTCATGACTGGATTGATTCTTTATCTTACAAAATGAATGTTGAGCTCTGTAGTAGATATTATCATTACTGTGCCAGATCCCTCAGATTCCTTTTTACTATGCACATGTACACCTAAGCTCCCCTTTGGTGTGCTTTTGCATCTAACTTTGCATCTTTTTCACAACACTGCCCTTGGGCTACTGATGGCTCTTTTGCAGTGCTTGCATGTACACACACACACACACACACTACACACACACTACACATACACATACACATACACATACACGTACACGTACACGTACACGTACACGTACACATAGCTAGAAATGCCTAGGGATTTACATCCTCTGTTTGATGGGCAGGACATAAAAACTCAGCTTTCTTTTCTTGGGACAAGATAACTCGGACTTCGCTTTCACTCCAGAGTTACCCTATAGGATCAGACTGAAGTATTGTCATCTGTAGTAATTGCCCTGAGATCAAGTCTTTGTTAGACTTCCACCCCTTGCCTATCCTGTTGCCCCCGGCTCCCTTACCAGTTTCCTCTGGTTCAAGAGCACTTTCTTAATAAATCACTTGCACAGGAACCCTCATCTCAGAAACATTATCTGTTTCTAACCTAAGAAAAGCACCTACTAAACCTGAGGCACTATGCAAAGTGGTAAATATAATTGTTGCCTTCAAGAGGTAATTGAATAATCACAATAACACAGCTGATATATATTATGAAATGATATTACTGAGAAGGAAGTGATTACCATTAGCAATTCTATTTACACAAATTAACATTTAAGCACATTCTTTAAGGGTGAATGGATGGGTAGGTATTACTAGGATGAAAAGAAATGAAGAGTGTTTGGAGCAAAAGAAACAGACTCTACTTTGATAATAGTTTCCCTGGAAACGGGTTTTGTAGATTTCACTTTATTTTGAAGCCAGTGTTTAACAGAGACCTGTAGTAGATGAGCTCCACTATGAACTCTGAGAAGGGAGGGACTCTTTCTGATTTATACTGGTTATATCACTAGTGTGTAATACACAGCTTAACACGGATGGTCTTTAAAATATTTTTGGACAAGTGAACCCAGAAACAAACACATTCTAACTTTCCTATTTTCTGTTATGTTCCCCAAGTTTAGCAACTTTAAATTATATAGAGAATCTGCATATAATAAGAAAACACTCAATAGTCTAAGATTTTTTTTTCTTTTTTAATGTACTAATTCATAAAGGTAACATTTAATCAACTCGCTTAATATTTTTAAGTCCCTACTGCATTGCAGGCACTTTGCTGTTTTCTGATTATAAATCCTAGTCATTAGGAACTTAAGACTTATAATTTGGGCAGTAGTACACATTCAGCAGTTAATTGTGTGACTTTGAGCAAGTAATCTATCTCCATGAAACTAATAACAGTGCCTATTTTATACGGTTCTGTGAAAAGTATATGAAGAAATGCATGAAAAATTCAAATCATAGTGCCTGGCATATAGTGAGTGCTCAGTAAGTGTTAGTTGTTACTCATGTTAGTGTTATGATTGTGACTTTTTTTCCGTTATTCTCTCCTGCACCAGATTTATATAGGTTCCGTGACTTTCTTTGCTGTAGAGTCAGACTTCTATTGTACTCCATTCTTTTGAAAGATTAAGAAAGATAAATGAGTATAGCATACTATTTACAAAAACCCTGACATCCCCATCAGCTACAGAATGCTTAGGTTCCTCACTTGTCTCCAAAAAAATGATTAACTCTACATCTTGGCAGGACAAATTCATATGTAATCAGTTGGCTTCCATCTAGTGAATGACTGTGTAGATTTTCAGTGTAACCAAAGGAACCGTTGTCTGCAATTTCTCCCCTAGCAAACAAGGAAACACAAAATGCCTTCGAGATAGGAAAAAACAACGTTGAAGGTATTCAGTCAAACACTCAATAAATACTCAGATGTTACATAAGCCATTGTAAATCACTTAAGAAAGAGTAGATGTTTTCAAATTTAAAGTTAGAATATACGAATTTTGCACATTTGATTCTGTTCTGTAATTCTAAAAAATTATTTCTCAGCTTATTTTATTTGAAATGAGATATTAGTTATGATTTTCCCACTGGTGATTTTTAAAGAACTCTAATGTCCCACTTAATATGTTTCAAATATTTTCATATTAAAATGACTAATTTGATAATAAATGGAAAGTAGAGCCTTATAATAATTATTTATCTAAGACTTTAGTATTAAATACATAAACAGTATTTATTTTATTTTATTTTATTTTATTTGGGATAACTGATCTTTCAGTCACTTGCCAATAACTTCAGTATGATTTTCTACACATAATAATTGGAGGCGGACACTGGGAATTTTCAAAAGACAATTTGACTATCGAGTTCAGTGAGGTCTGTCATTTCTCATTGCTTGGTTAAGTGAAACCTGCTTAAAGACTTGACCATGAAATATCATGTGCTTCTTGACACCTATACTTCAGATAGAATAAAGGCATCAAAAATGATTATTAAACGTGAGGCTTTAATTTTGTCTCAACTCATTCCTTTGTATTTAAAGTTTTAATTATAATATTAAAAATCAGGTTTGATATTTTACACTAATTTTATTCATTTAACTTATTTCAAAATGAAAATGATATGCAATGCATACAACTTTTATTTAGCACCTCACTGTGATCTAGGAAATGGTACTTGTTCTTTAGTATAAGCTCGAAAAATGGCTCTTGTCAGTTTCCAGTACTGTTCACACACTGCTTTGAAAATTTTCTTTAAAAATCTTCAAATCAATATTTTTTCATTTGGTTCCAGCCAAAATAGCTTTTACCTGGTATTGTGAAAATTACTTCATTTGGCAAGTAGAATGACTAAATCTGGATCATGAATATCAGAAGTTCATGAATTTCCAATTTATGATGAAAGGTTCTAAAATATTCTTTGTGCATTGAGAAAGCTTCTTAATTCAAAATAATATTTTTAACAAAATTAAAATATCACCAAAATTACTCTAGGAATATCTGGGAAAGTGTTATGTGAAAGTATAATGCAATGTTTAGGTAGTTCATTAAATTTTGTCTTCAAGAGCCATGAATTTGTATCACTCATCTGAATAACTTATAATATCAAGCAATCTGATCAACAGCTGTTTATTGGATTCAAAATTCTTCTAAGCATTGTATGTAGTTCAAAATAAGCAGAAGACATTGATTTTACTTTTAAGAAGCTTAGTTCTTATTTGGGGGTATACACTGAATAAAAATAATTTTATCAGAGAACAGTTAAATATAAATCTGTATGGCACAACTCTAGGTTTATTACTTTGTAAAAGAGGAAAATCATTAAAGGTTGACATTTATGGAAAAGTTTCCAGGAGAATTGTCGCTCACACTTGGATTTGAAGAATGTCTAGGATGTGAGCATGGAGGAACAGACTATCACTGAACTGCTTCTATTTGCATCTAAAAGAAAATACTGGCCGGCACAGTGGCTCACACCTGTAATCCCAGCACTTTGGGAGGCCGAGGCAGGCAGATCACTTGAGGTCAGGAGTTCAAGACCAGCCTGACCAACATGGAGAAACCCCATCTCTACTAAAAATACAAAAAATTAGCCGGGCTTGGTGGTGCATGCTTGTAATCCCAGTTACTCGGGAGGCTGAGGCAGGAGAATTGCTTGAACCCGGGAGGCGGAGGTTGCAGTGACCCGAGATCGCATCATTGCACTCCAGCCTGGGCGACAAGAGCAAAACTCCATCCCCCGCCTCGCAAAAAAAAGGGAAAATAAAATACCTTTTTTTATTTTTAGAGAAAATATTATATTAATTTTTAATGAGCAATACAAATATTAATAAAAGTATGTATCATAAAATTTGTTGTAGGCATAGACTTTAAATAGTATTAAAAATACAGATAGACAATTTGTAAGTTGTGTCTTTTTTTATATCTTCAGACTTTATTTTAGTAGTTAAATATTCAGTTGTGGAGTCAGATCTTGATGCAAATTCTGGTTCTACAATTTAACAAATATGTGATTTGAGGCAAATTATAAGTATCAGTTTCCTTATCTATAAAACGGGGATAACAAATGGACACAATTCCATGGGTTTCTGAGTAAAATCTTAGAAAAACTTAGGCATATACCCTGTCCATAGAACCATAATAAATATTCAATATATGTTAATTATTATCATTAACTATCATGTTTTATTTTTGTGTATGGCAAAAATAATATATAAAATAAAATAATAATATATACACTGAATGATTCCTTTAAGTCAGAGAATTATTTTTTTATTCCTCAAAAATAAAATAAAATAAAATTCCACCTCTTCTGCAATAGTCTCTGGGCTTAGAGGAATTGAATAGGTTTTTTTTTTTCCAGACATAATTTATGTTTAATGCTTATACTCTGTCTTTCTAAAAGTCTCCTAAAAAATTGCAGTAAAGGAGGCAAACATCTCTACTTTATGATAAAATTTCAATGCGCCTGGTAGATTGAAATAATTTACTTATAAACTGCCAACATTTTTATCTCAATGAAAGTAGATCTAAATTAAAAATAAGTCATATGCTTAAAATACATCTGAATCATTATCCATGGATTGAAAACAGGTATATTTTAAAAGACAAACTAAATTGAGTAAGATAGCTTTGAAGTTTCTGCAATACAATTGGAGCACATATGAGTACAAAGTGTTTTGCAGAGTTTTTTTTTAATTTCAACTTTTATTTTAGATATGGGGGTACATGCACAGATTTGTTACATGAAAATATTGCATAATGCTGAGGTTTGGAGTATAAATCCTATCACTTTGGTATTAGGCATAATTTTTTAATCCAGCCCACACCTTCCATCCTCTAGTAGTCCACAGTATCTATTGTTTCCATATTTATGTCCATGTTACTCATGGTAACAATGCTTAACTCAATGCTTAACTCCCATTTATAAGTGAAAACATGTGGTATTTGGCTTTCTGTTCCTGTATTAATTTGTTTAGGATTATGGCCTCCAACTCCATACATGTTGCTGCAAAGATCTCAAGGAGAAATAAAAAAACACTGTTGAAAGAAATCAGAAATGACACAAGAAATGGAGAAACATTTCGTGCTCATGGATAGGAAGAATCAATACTGTTAAAATGGCCATACTTCCCAAAGCAATTTACAGATTCAATGCTATTTCTTTTTTTTTTTTTTTTTTTTTGAGACAGAGTCTCGCTCTGTCACCCTGGCTGGAGTGCAGTGGCGCAGTCTCGGCTCACTGCAAGCTCCGCCTCCCGGGTTCACGCCATTCTCCTGCCTCAGCCTCTCCGAGTAGCTGAGACTACAGGCGTCCGCCACCGCGCCCGGCTAATTTTTTTGTGTTTTTAGTAGAGACGGGGTTTCACCGTGGTCTCGATCTCCTGACCTCGTGATCCGCCCGCCTCGGCCTCCCAAAGTGCTGGGATTACAAGCGTGAGCCACCGCGCCTGGCGATTCAATGCTATTTCTATCAAATAACCAATGCCATTTTTCACAGAAGTAGAAAAAAAAAAGATTCGAAAATTCAAATGGAAGCAGAAAAGAGCCTGAATAGCCAAAGCAATCCTAAGCAAAAAGAACAAAGCTGGTGGCATCACACTACTTGACTTCTAACTATAATATAAAGCCACAGTAACCAAAACAGCTTGGTACTGGTGTACAAAACCACATAGACCAATGGAACAGAATCGAAAACTCGGAAATAAAGCCATACACCTACAACCATCTGATCTGACAAGCCTGACAAAACAAGCGATGGGTAAAGGACTCCTTATTCAATAAATGGTGCTGGGATAACTGGCTAGCCATATGCAGAAGATTGAAGCTGGGACCCCTACCTTTCACTATATAAAAAAATTAACTCAAAATAGATTGAATATTTAATAGTTTGTGAGACTTCAAACTATAAAATTCCTGAAAGACAACCTAGGAAATAATCTTCTCACCATTGGCCACAATCCGTATAAGATGTGACTTGCTCCTCCTTGCCTTACACAACCATTGTGAGGCATCCCCAGCCTTGTGGAACTCTAAGTCCAATTAAACCTCTTTCTTTTATAAATTGTCCAGTCTTGGGTATGTCTTTATCAGCAGCATGAAGACAGACTAATACAGTAAATTGGTAACAGTAGAGTGGGGCATTCTGAAAAGTTACCTGAAAGTGTGGAAGTGACTTTGGAACTGGGTAACAGGCAGAGTTTGAAACAGTTTGGAGGGCTCAGAAGACAGGAAAATGTGGGAAAGTTTGGAACTTCCTAAAGACTTGTTGAATGGCTTTGACAAAAATGCTGATAGTGATATGAACAATAAGGTCCAGGCTGAGGTGGTCTCAGGTGGAGATGAGGAACTTGTTTGGAACTGGAGCAAAGGTAACTTGTTATGTTTTAGCAAAGAGACGGGTAGCATTTTGGCCCTGCCCTAGAGATTTGTGGAACTTTGAACTTGAGAGAGATAATTTAGGGTATCTGGTGGAAAAAATTTCTAAGGAGCACAGGATTCAAGAGGTGACTTGGATGCTGTTAAAGACATTCAGTTTTATAAGGGAAGCAGAGCATAAAAATTCAGAAAATTTGCAGCCTGACAATGTGATAGAAAAGAAAATCCCATTTTCTGAGGATAAATTCAAGCCAGCTGCAGAAATTTGCATAAGCAATGAGGAGCCCAATGTCATTCCTCAAGACCATGGGGGAAATGTTTCCAGGGCAAGGCTGAGGTCTTCATGGCAGCCCCTCCCATCACAGGCCAGGAGGCATAGGAGGAAAACATTGTTTTCTGGGCCAGGTCCTGGGTCCCTGTGCTGTGTGCAGCCTAGGGACTTGGTGCCCTGCATCCCAGCCACTCCAGCCATGGCTGAAAGGGGCCAATGTAGAGCTTGAGCCATGGCTTCAGAGGGTGGAAGCTTCAAGCCATGGTAGCTTCCATGTGGTGTAGAGCCTGTGAGTGCACAGAAGTCAAGAATTGAGGTCTGGGAACCTGTGCCTAGATTTCGAAAGATGTATGTGTATGGAACTGCCTGGATGCCCATGCAGAAGTTTGCTGTAGGGGTGGGATCCTCGTGGAGAACCTCTGCTAGGGCAGTGCAGAAGGGAAATGTGGGGTGGGAGTCCCCACACAGAGTCCCTACTGGGGCACCACCTAGTGGAGCTGTGAGAACAGGGCCACCATCCTCCAGACCCCAAAATAGTAGGTCCACTGACAGTTTGCACTGTGTGCCTGGAAAAGCCACAGACGCTCAGTGCCAGCCCGTGAAGGTAGCTGGGAGGGAAGCTGTACCCTGCAAAACCACAGGGGCAAAGCTACTCAAGACTATGGGAACCCACCTCTTGGATCAGTGTGACCTGGATGTGCAACATGGAGTCAAAGGAGATCATCTTGGAGCTTTAAGACTTGACTGCCCTGCTGGGTTTCAGACTTGCATGGGGCCTGCAGCCCATTTGTTTTGGCCAATTTTTCCCATTTGGAATGGCTGTATTTACCCAATGCCTGTACTCCCATTGTATCTTGGAAGTAACTAACTTGCTTTTGATTTTACAGGCTCATAGGCGGAAGGGGCTTCCATTGTCTCAGATGAGACTTTGGACTGTGGACTTTTGAGTTAATGCTTGAAATGAGTTAAGACTTTGGGGAACTGTTGGGAAGCCATGATTGGTTTTCAAATGTGAGGACATTTTCACTCGCGTCCGTGTGAAGAGACCACCAAACAGGCTTTGTGTGAGCAACAAGGCTGTTTATTTCACCTGGGTGCAGGTGGGCTGAGTCCGAAAAGAGAGTCAGTGAAGGGTGATGGGGTGGGGCCGTTTTATAAGATTTGGGTAGGTAAAGGAAAATTACAGCCAAAGGGGGGTTGTTCTCTGGTGGGCAGGAGTGGGGGTCACAAGGTGCTCAGTGGGGGAGCTTTTTGAGCCAGGATGAGCCAGGAAAAGGAATTTCACAAGGTAATGTCATCAGTTAAGGCAAGGACTGGCCATTTTCACTTCTTTTGTGGTGGAATGTCATCAGTTAAGGCAGGAACAGGCCATTTTCACTTCTTTTGTGATTCTTCAGTTACTTCAGGCCATCTGGGCATATACATGCAGGTCACAGGGGTTGCGATAGCTTAGCTTGGGCTCAGAGGCCTGACAGACATGAGATTTTGGAGGGGCCAGGGGCAGAATGATTTTGTTTGGCTCTGTGTCACCACCCAATTCTTGTCTTGTATCTCCCATAATTCCCACATGTTATGGGAGGGACCCAGCGGGAGATGACTGAATTATGGGGGCAGGTCTATTCTGTGCTGTTCTCATGATAATGATGAATGGGCCTCATGAGATCTGATCATTTTAAAAAACCGAAGTTGCCCTGCACAAGCAATTTTTTTGCCTGCTGCCATCCATGTAAGATGTGACTTGCTCCTCCTTGCCTTCCACCATGATTGTGAGGCCTCCCCAGCCATGTGGAACTGTAAGTCCAATTAAACCTCTTTCTTTTGTAAATTGCCCAGTCTCAGGTATGTCTTTATCAGCAGCATGAAAACAGACTAATACACCATAAAAAAAATGTGTGGATTTATTTCTCAAGTCTCTATTCTGTTCCATTGGTGCATACCTCTGATATTATATCAGTACCACACTGTTTTGATTACTGTAGCCTTATAGTATATTTTCAAATCAGGTAGTGTGATGCCACCTGCTTTGTTCTTGCTCCAGATTGCTTTGGCTTTGCAGGGCCTTTCATCATTCCATACAAATTTTAGGATTTTTTTCTTATTTTTCTGAAAAATGCAATTCAAAATTTGACAGGGTTTCCATTGAATTTGTAGACCTCTTTGGATAGTATGGACATT
Organism: Nomascus leucogenys; assembly: GCF_006542625.1. NCBI lineage: Eukaryota > Metazoa > Chordata > Mammalia > Primates > Hylobatidae > Nomascus > Nomascus leucogenys. The sequence goes on from NC_044406.1 coordinate 56,573,203, forward strand.
TTAACAATATCAATTCTTCCAATCCAGGAACTTAGGATACTTACCATTGACTTGTGTCTTCTTTAATTTCATTCATCAATATTTTATAGATTTTATTGCACAGATATTTCACCTCCTTGGTTAAATTTATACCTATGTATTTTATTATTTTTAATGCCATTATACATGCAATTGCTTTCTTAATTTCCTTTTTGGATACTTCATTGTTAGTGTGTAGAGACACAACTGATTTTTGCATGTTGCTCTTTTATATGGCAACTTTTCTGAATTCACTTATTACTAATAACAATTTTTGATGCATATGTTGAACAGGAGTGGCAATAATGGGCATTCTTGTCTTGTTCTGATCTTACAGAAAATGCTTTCAGCTTTTATCCATTACACGTGATGTTATCTGCAGTCTTGTCATATATGGCCATTTTATGTTTGGGTGTATTCTTTCCACACCTAATTTGTTGAGTTGTTTTTAATTATGAAAGAAGGCAAAAGTTTGTTAAACACTTATGATTTTTACCCTTCATTCTGTTGATGGGATGTATTACATTTATTGATTTGCATGTCAAACAATTCTTGCATCCTATTTGATCATTATGTGTGATACCTTTAGTTTGCTATTGAATTCCGTTTGCTAGTATTTTCTTGAGGATTTTGCATTTCTGTTCATCACACTATCCAACATCAAGCTATACTACAAGGCTGCAGTAACCAAAACAACTTGGCACTGGTACAAAAATAGACACATAGACCAGTGGAACAGGATAGGGAACATAAGAATTAAGCTGCACACCTACAGCCATCTGGTTTTTAACAAAGTTGACAAAAATAAGCAATAGGGAAAGGACTATCTATTTACTAAATTATGCTGGGATATCTGGCTAGCCATAGGCAGAAAAGTAAAACTGTACCCCTACTTTTCACCATTATAAAAATTAACTGAAAATGGATTTAATATTTAAATGTAAGACTTCAAACTATACGAATACTAGAAGAAAACCTAGGAAACATTCTAAACATTGACCTTGGGAAACAATTTATGACTAAGTCCCCAAAAGCAACTGCAACAAAAACAAAAATAGACAAGTGGGACCTAGTTAGACAACTAAAGAGCCCCTACACAGCAAAAGAAACTATCAACAGAGTAAACAAACACCCTACTGGATGGGAGAAAATATTTACAAACTATGCTTCCAATAAAGGACTAATACCAAGAATCTACAAGGAGTTAAACAAATCAATAAGCAAAAAACAAATCACCTCATTCAAAAGTTGATAAAATACATGAACAGACACTTCTCTAAAGAAGACATACAAGTAGTCAACATGCATAGGAAAAGATGCTCAGCATCACCAATCATCAGAGAAACGCAAATCAAAACCACAACGAGATACCATCTCACACCAGGCAGAATGGTTCTTATTAAAAAGTCAAAAAAATAACAGATGTTGTCAAGGCTGCAGAGAAAAGGGAATGCTTATACACTGTGGGAATGTAAATTAGTCTGGCCCCTATGGAAAGCAGTTGGAGATTTCTCAAACAACTAAAAATATAACTACCAATTGACCCAGCAATCCCATTACTGGGTATATACACAAAGGAAAATAAATTGTTGTAAGAAAAATACACATGAACTTGTATATTTATAGCAGCAATATTCACAATAGCAAAGACATGAAAATAACCTAGGTGCCCACCAACAGTGGATCAGGTAAACAAAATGTGGGACATATGCACCATGGAATACTATGCAGCCATAAAAGAATCAAATCATGTTCTTTGCAGAAACGTAGATGCAACTGGAGGCTATTATCCTGAGCAAATTAATACTGAAACTGAAAACCAAATAATGCATGTTCTCACTTATAAGTGAGTTACACCTATACGTTAGATACACATGGACATAAAGACAGGAACAATAAACACTGGGATGCAGAAAGGAGGGAAATATGGAAGGGAGCAATGGCTGAAAAACTTCCTATTGGGTACTATACTCACTATCTGAATGACGGGATCAATAGAAGCCCTTAGTGCAGCATCACACAATATACTCTTGTAACAAACCTGCACACATTACCCCTGAATCTAAAATAAAAATAAATCCCGTCATTTGTAAGATGCTGAATCAAGATAAGAATAGTTGTTTTTCTTGACCATAGCTCCTTCATATGCTGTTTTCAGAGCTGGGTTGGTTGAATGAAATGAAATTTTTGGTATATGCAACCATGCAGTAGAATTGGCTCTAATATTTCAGATTCACCTGGGCATACAATATTTTAGGGCTTTCTTCAAGGATCCTTCATTCGTTTGCAGAAATCTATTTCTTAAGAGCTTGTAAGTTTTTTCACTCATTGCCTGACAATATTCTCAACATTCTGTAGAGTCATCCTCTTAAAGAAATGCACATCTGCATAGCAGTTGATGCTTATTGCCCACATAGTATGCATAAGAAAACGTGCATAATATGCATAAGGAAATGTTGTTATGTAAAATATTGCTGCTTCCTCCACCTGGAATGTTCTTCCCCAATCTAAGTGTGTTCTCTCTCCTCATCACTTGGGTCTCTACCCCAATGTTACCTTCTGAGAGAGGCCTTTGCTGAATTCCTTATCAAAAATAGTCAACTCTCTCCACATTCTCTTAGCCAAGCAGTCTCTCTTTTCACCATGATTAGTTTTCTTTATACTATCTGTCACTTGCTAAAAGGGTATTATTTATTTATTTTCTAATTAACTACTATAAGTCTCTTTTCCTAGAATGATAGCTCCATGAGGATGAAACTTTTGTCTTATTTTATGGCTATGTCTCCAGCACTTAGAACCCTTAGAAATTGCCCAGGATTACCTGAATGTCTCTCTTAGAACAATGCCTGGTGCATAGTAGCAATTCAGTAAAAACATACTTATTGAAAGAATACTAATATTGCACTTTTGTTCACTATAGCATTCATCATAATTGTAATTAAAAATAATTATGTCATTAGTTATATATACCTTTATCCACTCTCCCACTGGAATATAAAATCCATGCCACATGAATTGTGCCTTTCTTTTTCATTGTATTTGGGTTAAGTGGAATTTTGTTGCTTACTCTCATGAAATCTAATGATGCAGTTTTTCTATGGAAGAACAGCACGATGAAAATAAATAACAATTTAACAATTTAAATGAAAGATCAAGGCAACATAAAAGTTAGGAATTTGATAATATGTTAGACACTCATATTTGTTAATTGCTAAGCTATTTCTAGTAATATGGGATTAGATGGTAAATATTTAGCATATGTTCTTACAAGTATTACAAGAATGAGATAGGGTGGAAAAGTAAAAAAAAAAATCACTCACATAAGAGGCAGAGTTCAAGTATTTTAAAGATAATGACTCTTATGAGGAAATAGTAAAAGTATTAGAAGAGCATTAGCACAAATGCAGCTATAGGTCACCACTGCAGGCAAACAGTGAGAAAAAAAGCCTGGAAGTTAGATTACCAGATGATTAGAAATTTAGTTTTAGAACTTTGGACTTCAACTTCTGTCAATGACTGGTGGGAAAGCAAAAAAGACTTTTAATCCTCTTAGTAGAAAAATGAAATTGACATTTTAGCGATAATTATGGAGGCATAGTAATGTAAATATAGTGACAAACTAGAGGAAGGAAAATCAGATAGTAGGCCAGTAGTGATAAAGTAGCAAACACTTCCAGTGGAAACTTAAAGGTAAGTAATAGGGTAAAACACACTTTTTTCCAATCAATATTGAGTTCCTCCAGTATTTTCTGACACTTATTTCTCAAAGGCAATAGATAATCTGCTGTATTCAGAGCAGGAATCTGTCATTTACTTCTTCTAAGTAGACAACATGTCTAGATATTTCCCAGCTATTATATTCTATAAATTGCCTAGGATTATCTAAATGTCTCTCATAGGAGACTGTTAGGTCAGTCACATTATTTACTGGAAATAAAGTTTGTGTTTATGTGCTTATGGTCATCAATACTTATTTTAAAAAGACATGGTGAGTATTGGCCATCTGCATAAGGTTTAAAAAATTTTTGTTCCTAACGTTGTAAGGGTGAATTCCCCATCTGATTCATGTGCAAAACTCCAAATAAAGTTATTTGGGATTATACGTGAGGAATTAAAAAAAAATTCCATATAAATAAATAAGCCTATATACATTTAGGACAACTTATTACCCTCTTTTAAAGAAAAAAACTCCATTGTAGATAATATAACTTAGAAATATCTTGGGTTGTCTTCAAAAGAAAAGAAGCACATAAGCTGTCTCAGAGAAAAAAAAAGAACTGTTAATAGGAGGTCAAAGGAAAGGGCTTATTGAAATCCATTATGTTCTTAAAAAGATATTTTTCGGCTATAATTGATGGCACAATATATTTCATTAAAGAGGAGAACAAAAATAAAAATTAACCCAAGTACTCTTCTAATTTCTATTAAAATTAGACCCACGAATCTGAAGATATTACTTAAGTTGTAATTTTTTTTTTTTTTTTTGAGACGGAGTCTCGCTCTGTCGCCCAGGCTGGAGTGCAGTGGCGCAATCTCGGCTCACTGCAAGCTCCGCCTCCCGGGTTCACACCATTCTCCTGCCTCAGCCTCTCCGAGTAGCTGGGACTATAGGCGCCCGCCACCACGCCCGGCTAATTTTTTGTATTTTTAGTAGAGACGGGGTTTCACCGTGGTCTCGATCTCCTGACCTCGTGATCCGCCCGCCTCGGCCTCCCAAAGTGCTGGGATTACAAGCGTGAGCCACCGCGCCCGGCCTTAAGTTGTAATTTTTACAGAAATGTTTGAGGTTATATTACATGACAAACCAGACTAATTCAGCCTGGTTAAGGTATGACACTAAATGCCAATGGAAGAATAAGATGAGTCACAGCTGGAGGTGGAGTTTGTCATTCCACAGGAAGGACATTGAAATTTACCCTGAAGTAGTGTACTACAATGCCTTTTGTTATTACATAATTCCACTTGTATGGCATAAATTGTGCTCAAAGGTAAAACATCCCAATGATTGCAATTATTCTGAGTGGCTTTATAAAAATACTCTTTTGGAAGGAGAGGGAAAATTTTCCCACTGATAGTTATTGTTACTATATTAAAAGCAGTGGCTTTTTACTAACTGTGAAACTGCAGCTGATCCCACTTGCTTTCAATTACCATTAAAATTATAATACAATAATTGTAAATAGTGAATTATTTTATTTATTTTTTAAAATTGTAACTAATACTATTGAGGACTAAGCTCTGATTTTTTATCTTACCCAAATTCCTACCTAAGGGGTCTAGGGAGTCATGCCCTACAAACCATAAATTCTCATCAGATGAGTTTTATTTGACTCTATATATAATGACTTTTCAGTCTGACTCTGCCATAACATTATGAGACAAGGAAAAAATATTTAACCCCAAAATATATTTCCTTCTCATACCTTGAAATTGCCCTGCAAAGTCTCTTGTGGGAAAAATCCACATCTTGTAGAGAATCACCTTTCCCCTTTGTTTTCCTTCCTTTCTTTCCAGATCCAGGAGATAATCAGCTAGGAGCCAGGCACCCTTTTAGGTCCTATAAGAAACATTTTACAACCTGCCCTCTCTCTGAAGCCTGCTATCTGAGAGATTCCTCTGCACAATAAAACTTGGTCTCCCAAATCCTTTATCTTAACCTGAACATTCCATTGATCCTAGGTCTTCAGATAAACTCAACCAATTATCAACCAGAAAATGTTTAAATTTACCTATAGCCTGGAAGCACCGCCCCCCGCCGCCCCCGCTTTGAGTTGTCCCGCCTTTCTGAACCAAACCAATGTATTTCTTAAATGTATTTGACTGATGTGTCATGGCTCCCTAAAATATATAAAACCAAGCTGTACCCCGACCACCTGGGGCACATGTTCTCAGGACCTCCTGAGGGCTGTGTCGTGGGTCATGGTCTCTCATATTTGGCTCAGAATAAATCTCTTCTTTGACTCTTTTCGTCAACACTATCCTTGTTATTTTATATATTATTTTAGAGACTCGGGAGAAGGATTTCCTGCTTTATGAATTTATTACAAATTAATGAAACATTACTCTAAAAGGTCATAAAATAGCAAAATTATTTTAAGGAAGGAGAAAATGTCAGAAGAAATCTTCTTGGTTTTCATCTGCTTCTTCCTATTCCATTCCGCCATATTTCCCAATGGGAAAGTGGCCCCTCACTGTTATAAACCTTGTCTAAAACTAGTTAAATGGCTTAGTTTAAAACAAATTTATCATCTTCATTCTGAGGAGAAAATGAATGAGCAAGAAACAGTTTTGATATCAATTTTTCTTGATGTCAGGTTAGTATTGCTTTGAGGATTGTGTTTTTAATGCTGACAAACACACACAAATCTTCACATTTATCCCAAGGATCATACTTTTTTTTATAGCTCTATAAATTCTCCAGGCCAGCCTATTTCAATTATACCTTTCAATTTTTGAGCCATTTATCCTGCCTGTGTGGGTAGGTGATTCTACAGAAGCTAAGACATTGCTAATTATTCAACAACACTTTACTTTTCCTATTTAGATTACAAATGATAAATGAGGTTTCATGAATGTGTAACACAGTTTGTAATATCAGAGAAAATTGCAGGGAGCTTTACACAGCTATTCATAAACCTCATGATTCAAGGTATTACTCTCAAAAGGGGAAAGAAATTTTTGTGGAATGTTGAGTGTATTTCCTGTTTGCTCCCAGGATAGCTATAATGCTTTATTTCCTACAATAGAATTAGGATGTGGTTTTAGAATGTGCTTATCAAATGTACAAGAAATAAGATTAAGCAAGTTTGGTTAATTAATATTATATATTATTTATGTAACACAATCTATACCCAACATCTCTTTCCCTCTCCCTACTCGCAAGAACACAGATATAAAAATCAGATATTTCTAGACAATTGTTGATAGACCTAGAATATTTTGAAGAAATAGGTTATGGTTAATTATGGTAGACTATGTTTTTTGTTATCCTTTTTATACTGTGATTTATGGAACTAAACAGATGTCCATTTTTTGTTTATTGACTGTCAGAAACCTCAGAGGTAAATCTCTGGCCCTCTTTTGACAAGTATGCTACAGTCAAATAATTATTACAGATTACTTTTAAATTGAGATATTACATCCATACAGTAAAGCAAACAAATCTTAATTGTACAGATTGATGAATTTTTGTTATACTATGTTATTTTTAAATTCATGAATTTACTACCTAAATCAAAATAGAGAATATTCCTAACACCCTAGAATGCTGCCTCCATGTCCTTTTCCTATCAGTATCCCACAAAAGGTGACCACTATTCTAACCACTATATAATTTGAAGTGTTATGACACTTTATACTACATTAATTATTCTTATTTTTGGTTTGAATTATTTTTCTTTACCTACTTCTAAATTACATTTTTTGATTTATTTATAAGTACAAGACATCTTGATTTCTTAACTCGGGACAGGATAAGTCATAAAATATTCTTACGCCAGGCATGGTGGCTCACACCTGTAATCACAGCGCTTTGGGTGAGGGAAGAGAGAGACCCTCTCATATTGGGAAGAGAGAGACTCTCTCGTGTTGTTTTATATTGTATTATACTCAATACCTGTTTTAAAACAAACAAACAAAAACAACAAGGAAGTAAAACCAAAGACAGGCAGCCCGGCGCCAGGCCCGAAACCAGGCCTGGGCCTGCCTGGCCTAAACCCAGTAGTTAAAAATCAACTCATAACTTAGAAACCGATGTTATTCATAGATTCCAGACATTGTATAGAAGAACATTGTGAAACTCCCTGCCCTGTTCTGTTTCTCTCTGACTACCAGTGCATGAAACCCCTGTTAGGTATCCCCTAGATTGCTCAATCAATCACCATCCTTTCATATGAAATCTTTAGTGTTGTGAGCTTCTAAAAAGGGCAGAAATTGTGCATTCAGGGAGCTCGGATTTTAAGGCAGTAGCTTGCCAATGCTTGCAGCTGAATAAAGCCCTTCCGTATACAACTCGGTGTCTGAGAGGTTTTGTCTGCGGCTCGCCCTGCTACTTGGGAGGACGAGGCCTGTGGATCACCTGAGGTCAAGAGTTTGAGACCAGCTTGGACAACGTGGTGAAATACTGTCTCTACTAAAAATGCAAAACATTGGCCGGGTCTGGTGGTGTGTGCCTGTAATCTCAGCTACTTGTGAGGCTGAAGCAGGATAATCGCTTGAACCCAGGAGGTGGAGGCTGCAGCGAGCAAAGATCGCACCACTGCACTCCAGCCTGGGTGATAGATAGAGTGAGACTCCGTCTCAATAAAATAAAATAAAATAAAATAAAATAAAATAAAATAAAATAAAATAAAATAAAATAGTGTTCTTAGGAGTTAATTCACAAAACTGATAAGGATGTAAGATTGGAATGGGAGTGTTGGAACTGGGGAGTACAATTACAAATATACTTCTGAGACATCAAAATGCTCAGGCAGATAAAAAGGGGTCCCTGGACAATCTCCAACCCACCCCACAATTGTTTACATCAAATGCTTTTGTGCAGAGAGAGAGCCTGCTCAGGGCTTGTCTGGGCATGCTCACAGCAGATTGGAGCCTGACACGTGCACTGGGGGAAGTGGGAAGAGCCATGGGGAATTTGAGCCTTATGCAGAGGGGGAGCCTGCTCTCTTCAGCTTGTGTGGTGACCTGGGAGTCAGTCTGTGAGGTGGAGGGCCTGTTAGCAGGACTCCATCTTACTTTGCTGAGTTTTTTTTTTTTTTCTTTTTTGCTTTTCACCCAATAAAGTCCTGCTCTACCCACCTTTCAATGTGTCTATGTGCCTACATTTTTCTGGTAGTGTGACAAAAACCTGGGTTTTAGCTGAACTAAGGAGCAAATTTCTACAACATTTTTGGTGCCCAGTGTGGGGCTTGAGGAAGGGTGAGTAAGATAGAACCACATTTTTTTTGTTTTTTCCTTTTGCTTCTAAACCTTTTTGTCTTTGGACTTCTTCTGAGGGTAGAGGAAATTATGCCTCCCCACCCCTTCCCACATTGCTACCCAGGGTCGGCCATGTCAGCCTTTTCCTTGTTTTTCGGGGATGAACAGGTAAACCGGTGGCTCCCCCACTCCCCTCTTGTTTCTCTCCAGGTTGGAGAAACACATTTGCATAAGAATAAGAGGTTCTTTCCCCAGGCATCTTTCCAACCCTGCCCATTAAACTTTTTTTTTTATTTTTATTTTTCCAAGGATGGGTTTATTTCAAAATTGTAAAGATTTATATATTATTTTTATTACATATGATAAGCAATTTTTAACTTAAAATAAGTTTTACGTTTAAAGTAAAAAAAAAAAAAAACTTAAAAATGCAGACTTTTTTAAAAGCCAAAAAATCTTAATTATCTTGCAGCACAGGTCTACCCTTAAATATTCACATTTCAAAGCTGTTTTGAAAAGATTTAAAAATTGGCTAAAAATAATTTACAACTGGCAGTGATTAAAAATCTTATCTTTGGAAAAGCGTATTAATGACACATAATGAATTTAAAGTTACAAGCATTTAATGGTTTAATCAAGCATGTAGTTTTTACCAGTATAAAAATGAGACAGTACAAAACAGTCTTCAACTGTCACTTCAGTTGTTTCTGGAGTATTTTATGGGGAAAAGCAAACTTCACCAAACATAGAGTATCAACATTCAAGTACTTTTTTCCACGAGTTTCTGATTTTCAACTTAGGAGAGAAGAACAGCATTTGATAACTGCATCCCTTGCATATGGGATGTACGACAGGCTATACCAGGTCATTGACAAGAACTGCAATATGCAGAATAACATAGCCAGTCCCTTCTTATGCCACCAAAGAGCAGCACACAGGGTAAATACGAAACACAACAGCATAATAATTGTTGCAAGCAATCTTGTTGTTTCAAACATTTTCTTCAGTTGTTTCACAGGTCCCATCAAAAAGCATGTACTGGCTAACGCAGCAAGATTGCCGAGGGTATAAAACACTGCAAAAGCTTTATGCTGCCCGGAAGCCACAGCAATCCAGTTCCAAGAATAGAAAAGAAAACGCCACATACGAAGCAGATGGCAAACCATTTCAATCTGGTGTTGAAACTAAGGGATGAGGCATCCAGGACCTGCGCGGTCAGGCCCTGCTCCTCGTCGTCCTGGCCGCTCAGGACTCGCCGCAGCTTCTACATGGCGCCTTTCCAGGGCCGTAGCGGCCGCCACTCTGTTGCCTGCCCCTGACGCCCACCAAGAAACCCCGAACCCGAATCCCCACAGACCAGCCCGCACATTAAACTTTTGTCCTTTTCTTTACCCTGTCAGCAGTTAATTTTTAAGTGAGAGGATTTTTTTTTTCCTTTTAGACATTTCACTAGGCCAGGAATGATAAGGATCACTGTTTATATTCCCTGTAAAGTTTTAATTATGAAAAAGGACTTGTGACTTTGGTCTTAAGTTGTAGCCAATCTGGTATGACCAGTAGCAAACTTTGCTGCTGGCCTCCATCTTGTTTTATGTCCTTGGCAGCATAACCTGTAACCACAGGACAATGTTTTGTTTAGCTTCTGCAATTTTACAATGGTGGCCAGGTTCAATCTTGGCTTAGAGAATGAGTCCTTTCTGGTTTGATATCTGTGTAACCTTTGCTACTTGTTGATTCTCTTCCCCTCCACGAACTGACTTGGGTTTTTCTTTCTCTGAGCCTTTACTAGAGTTTGAAAGCCAGAAATACTGGCTGCTTGGTGTGCAGATGAGGGAAGTTTGCCAGGGCTTGTCTGGGCATGCGCACAGTGGACTGGAGCCCAACATGCACATGGGGGATGTGGGTGGAGGAAGTGGGTGGAGAAGTGGGGGGAAGTGGGTGGAGCCACCGGGAATTCACACACTATGCAGGGGAGGAGCCTGCTTTCTTCAGTCTATGTGGTGACCTGGGAATCAATCTATGAGGTGGAGGGTCTGTTAGCAGGTCTCTATCTCACTTTGCTGACTTTTTTTTTTTCGTTTTTTCCTTTTTGCTCAATAAAGTCGTGTTATACTCACACTTCAATGTGTCTGTGTGCCTAAATTTTTCGGGTCATGTGACAAGAAGCTAGGTTTTAGCTACACTAAGGAGCAAAGTTCTACAACACTTCTCCACTACTGGTTTTTAAATAAATAAAGCTGGAATACTAATATAATCTTGCCTTTCAAATTGCAAAAGACAATCTTTTACCCTCCCCCCATCCTCTTTAAAAGAGAAGTATCTATAAACTCAATCAAAAATGATTCTGTAACCAAGAGTGCACCTGATTAAACAATAAATTATTAATAATAATCCATGTAAGGAATCTCTGCTTCTGACTGACATGGAGTTAACAGGGGCTGGATTTGTCATTTGTGTGAGTCCATTTGCAGTGCTACAAGGGAATATCTGATGCTGGGTAATTCATAAACAAAAGAGACTTATTTGGCTCATGGTTCTGCAGGCTGTACAAGAAGCATGGCACCTGCATCCACTTCTGGTGAGAGCCTCTGACTGCTTCTACTCATTGTAGAAGGCAATGGAGGGCCAGCATGTGCCAAAATCACATGGCAAGGAAAGAAACAAGAGAAAAACAGAGGGAAGGTGCCAGGCTCTTTTTAACAAAAAGCTCTCATAGGAACTAATAAGAGTTACATACCCTTCCAATCACCCCAGGGAGGGCATTAATCTATTCACGAGGATCTGCCTCATGACTCAAACACCTCCCATTAGGCTCCACCTTCAACATTGGAATCAAATTTCAATATGAGCTTTGGGGGAACAAACATCTAAACTACAGCACCATCCTTTCTGAAATATCCAAAAGGCAAGAAATATATTGGAAATACCCAAAAATGAACAATCTCAGAAAGAAGCAAAAAAAAAAAAAAAAAAGGAATAAGGAAAAGACAGTGTGGAAAAGAGGGACCCAGTTCTAGCCCAGCAGACTCCTTATGTTGAAAAGACAGAGATGAACGTCTGGGGAAACCAAAGCATCTAGAGTTCACAGGACAAGCTATCTGTAAAGAGAGAGCTAAGCAGAGAGAATGCTGGTGATCCACAGTGGAGCCTTCTTGATTTAGCTGAGTACTGACAGGTATGTGTGTGAGGAAACCACACAAACAAGGCGTTATGTATAATGTGGCTGTTTTTGCTCCACTCTGAGCCTCAGGAAGATTCTCATAGACTACATCATCTAGTCTTTGCCTTTGGCTTTTGATTAATTTTAAATAGTGGGAGGCACTTGTAGGAGGTGGGAAGAGAGGAGGAAAGAGATACTGATGGGTTTATTCTTTCTGTTTCTTCCCTGCTTCCTTGAGGTTCTGCAGTGGTTGACTCACTAGGCCCTTGCTATTTCAAGTGTGATCCTTGAACCAGCAGCATCAGGAGCACCTGGGAGTTGTTAAAAATGCAGAATACCTGGCTTGCTTCCATCAGAATCTCCATTTAAATAGGATCCCCAGTTGTGCTTCATATACATACTAAAGGTCACTCTGTGTTCCAAGGCTGCAGCTTTCTCCAAGTTAAGGTACCACCTTTTCCACCGCTTGTCTCTCCTGGCCCTGGGCCCATAATGGTTTTCTGCTGTGACTAGTCCCTTGTTAGATTGTGTAGCTCTGTCAACATCTCTGTAAATAGATCCTTTTAAAATGTATCTTTTAGTCCAACACTTTTAAGTGTACAATCTGTTTCCTGCCAACACCTTAAATGATACAGTAATATACTATCCATCTTAATATCTATAAATCTATGTTGATAGCTATATACATACTCTATCTTTATAATACTTTTAGCATCCCTACCTCTTCCTGAAATTCAAAACAGCCTTTTCTATGTTTTATTAAAAAATACATAGTATTAGCACTTTTTCCCCAGTTACAACTAAATAATATCTAATGATATACATCATTATTGCCCAAAAATGAAAATTCAGTTTTGGAGAAAAATTAAGGACTTCTGTGAATCTGGAGAAGAAAGCAAGACGGTACTTTGTGTTTGTACGGTAGTTTGGTAGGCAGCCTCTAAATTGCCCTACACTGATCCCTGTCTGCTGACTTTTACACTGTTTTGTAATCTCCTTCTCTTGAAAATGGGCTGAAGTTACTGACTCACTTCTAACAAATAAGAATATGACAGAAGTGATGAAATGTGACTTCTGGGATTAGGTTATAAAAAGATGGTGGTTTTTGTCTTGAGCACTCTCTGTTACTCTGTCTTGCATTCCTCACATGGGAGGAAGCTGGCTGCCATGTTGTGAGGGAAGTTCTGTAAAGGGGCTTTACCTGGAGAGAAACTGAGACCTATTGATATATAGATAAATGAGCTTGGAAGTGGATCCCCACTGTCCCCATCCCCACCATTGAACAGTTCAGACGAGAGACACCAGCCCCAGCCATGAAGCAAAAAATTAACTGCAGTAATGAAAGAAAAACTTCAGCCAAATTAAATCTAAAGGAGTTTAATTGAGCAATGAATGGTTCTTATATCAGGCAGCCTCCTGAGCCAGAGTAGGCTCTGAGACTATAGTGCAGCCACGTGTTAGAAGAAGATTTATGGACAGAAAAAGGAAAGCGATGTACAGAAAACAGAAGCAAGGTACAGAAACAACTGGATTGGTTACAGGTTAATGTTTGCCTTATTTGAACACAGTTCAAACAGTTGGCTACATTTGGCCAAAACTTGGTGATTGGCACAAGTGTAAGCTGCAGTCTGTTTACACCTCCACTTGTTATAGTTCATGATATACAGAGAAACCTTTAGGCAGAACTTAAAATATGTAAGGAGGCAGCTTTAGCTGAAACTTGAATTAACCATTCTCCACTTTTGGTCATCTTCTCAATTTTGAGAGATTGATAAGAACTTTAGTCATTGATGTCACCCTCACCATCATAAATATGCTTATTTGGTCTTGAAATCCACTGGGAAACGGTAGAGCAGTGGGTTTTGAAAGGTGGGAACAAGGACTGAGTAGAAGTTACCTCTTTATGCTGGAACGTTCTGTTTACAGGAGAAAAACAAAACCTGGTCTGTGTTTTCTTAAAGTCTTAGTTTGATTATGTCATATTTAGCATGAGTGACTCCATTTTGCTTTGATCTGTTCTGTTGAGGCCTAGTGCATGAGCTCAGTCCAAAGCAATTGCTTCACATAATTTAGTTTAATAAGACTCCCCCATTTTAGCCACAACTTAGGTGAGAGTGTGATCAAAACTTAGGGCCTAGTACCACTCTCAGTTACCATCATTTTGGGATTCTGGTCTCAGCATGTCATTCATAGGTTATGGTACCCTCATGGCCAGACATTTATTTTGTCTCTTGTCATTTCAGTTGAAGACAGACCACTTGACATTCTAGAGATGGCTGCATGCAAATGCTTAAAACTTTTGAGACAATACAGCATGATGGTCAGGAGGATAATATCAAGAGTTTGGGGTATGCTCGTTGCCCAAGGTCCCCATAAACCAAACCACCTAGAATTAAATAGATTAAATAATGAGCTACATAAAGGGTATACTCATTTAACTAAGCAGTCTCTTCGTTATTTCCTGCAACTGAATCTCTATAATCTACATTTGTTGTATTTTTCCATAGGGCACTAGTGTCCGCAGCTGCACAGATACTTCTGTTTAGCCAGTAAGTAATCTAGAGCAATTCCATTATTTACCATAACTTTCAGAAGAGAATTTAAAGTCTGTTGTGTAACCATAGCCTTTATAGTAGAGTCTGCTATAGAGCCTGTCATGAGGGATACATTTCTAATCATCGCCTCTTTTACTCCAAACCATGGAAAAAGGACCACACAAATGATGCCTTTCTAGAAAAGCCAAGGCCTCTGAGAGATTTTTTTCTTTAGCCCATGATGTAGGTTAAGAGGGGTGAACCAATGTTCTGTTTCTGACTGATTATGAGGCAAAGTATGTACCATTAAAATTTCTCATCTACGTTGGGCCTTCATCTTCCATCTAGTAAGGTATAAGGTTATGCATGTGTAAGGCTGGCTGCAAAATCCTTCACAAATAAAAGTATACCCCATGAGTGCACACAACAGATCCCCTTTTCACTTCTATTGTCCTTAGAGGCATAAGCAAGGGAAAAAGTATTAAAAGGTAAGAGCCTCATGATAGTAGAGAAGTCTTAACCCATGATCTTGGGAAAAGCTGTTCACATCAAAGATGCCAGCTTCTTCTGGGGAGAAACTTCCCTGGTAGGCTTTACCTTAAGGGTTCCAATGGGTGTACAGTTCCAAGATTGTGGAGGGAACCTTCTCGGTTGTGAAATTATAAACTCAAAGTTCAAGGTCGCAGAGTTTTTCTGTACTGTGGATGGAAAGGGCAGTCTTTCTCTGATGTTCTCAGAAGATGCAATCTTCAGGTTCTAGATTGTGAAGAAGTTGATTGTCCTCAGGCATAAAATCCTTCCTTTACCTGGTGAAAATACCCTGTGGCATAACATATCTACTGTTATAACATCAGCCCTCTTGCATGGGAAAGCTTTTGTACAACCAGAAAAAATGCACTGAACCTGACAATTGAATTAAATCCCTCTATAAATGTTTAAATGGCCCATCAGATAGCCAAATGTACCTAGAGCTTTGATAGTCTTCCCAGGAATATGGGTTTGACAAACCAAACATTGGTTATAAACGATTTCAGCAATTTAGAAGTCACCACACCAATATATATTTAATTTGGATCGTTTTATCTTTTTCATGATGAGTCATGGAATGCAGAAGCTTTAACACGAAAGATTTAAGGACTCAGGAAGGACAAGGCTGCTGTCCTGGTTCTCCATGAGTCCATGCTTAACACTGGTCTTATGTCCTCTTGAATACCAGCTGTTTCTCCAATTTAGGTGCACAGCACTGATAACTGATGGGTTATCATAAGTCATTTTACTTAGACCATGGAGTTCATTCAAGTTGTATATCTAAACAATTTCAGTATTGGCTGATTTAGCATGAGAATCTGGCAAATTTTTTTGGTATTCATTTAATTTTTGTTGTACTTGGGTTAATAGGTTTATAAAACAGTCAGTCTTTTAATTATAGTTCCAGGAATTCTTACCCAGTCTAAATGATATGATTCTAAAGTTACCTGAAAGCCATATTCAAGAGGGCTTTTCAGGGTTCTTTCCATTCTTTCATGAACCTCCAAAAAGACACCATATTCTAGAATTCTGAGTGCTTGTGACTTTTTTTAGAAACTGCATCAGAATTAAGCAATTAACTGTGGAAGTGACTTTAAACACTCATCGTTAAAGACACAATTGACAAGGAAATTTGGTTATTTCTGTGGTCTACAATAACTTAACATTAATAACCATAATTATGATTAATAACATATAATCAATTAGAATTTTTAAAATTCCATAAGATTTTGGAACATATATTAACATCATTCACTAAAATATAACCTGGAGAAGGTTAAACATTATTTTTTATTTTGACGATGCTCCCCATGTAACTTAACATGTCAAATAATCCTATTTACCTCTCTTTTGGATGCTTCAGGTGTTCTCTGTAGCATCCCAAAGTTAGAGGTTAGAAAAGACAATTTTGAAGCTGAAATTTGATTTGGGGAAGTCTATCAAATATGTTGAAGGATTAAAACACTTGATATTATAAAAATATAATTCCAGGTCACCATAAGTTATTCATTTAGCAAAAATAATGACTCAAAAATTTTAAAAAGGCAAAAACCTTTACTCATTGATAGAGGGAAGACTTAGCTTTCCAGAAAAATTGTGTCTTGTCTTTTCCTTCTTTTTCCTGTAGTTTATTCAAATGGCAGATAAAAATATTTCATTATCCTTCAATATTACATGAAAATTTTGTTCAAGAAAGCTGAATTTTAGGCTTGCATTAGTGTACTCCTAATGTCAACCCCAATTTTTAATAAAACCTTATATATAAATATATCCAGTCTTACACAGTTAGACCATAAGGTGAGATTCTCATAAACCTTTTATAACCCTTTATGAATTTTTGTTAAAAAGCATATCAGCGGTCTAAGAAAATCCTGTTTTGCTTTTACCCCAATGTTCAATTTACAGAAAAATTGAATAATACCCCTTTAATTTTCACCAGATATTTCTTTTACAAGATTAATCTTTCACAACCTTCCATAACTTGGTCAAATTTTCAGCTTTATCCTTTCTAATTTAAAATAATCTTTTAACCCTTTAATCTAAGCAGAAAAATCCATATTTCCAGGCCTTCTTATAATCTTTTACCAAAAGCACATTTCACTTTCCTCACACACTTTGCATGTAAAACTGTTTTTTCAATAGTCTCAATTACATGTTACAATGTTATCTCTTAGCAATTTTTATTTTTAGTGAAAGACTTGCTAAGTGATTTTAATTATGTACTAGGTGTGGAGCCTAGAACACAAGACAGATGTGCAGATAAAGTCTAACTCTTTACAGCATAGCCAGTGGCCTTGGCTAACTCCACATGTCCCTAGCCCTTACCTAGGCTAATGGCTCCAAATCAGGTAAGTTGAACAACTGTCAAAAGTCAAAGAAGCAGTTTATTACCTTAAAGCATTTAGCAAATCTAATATCTGACCTGCCTAATTTAGACCGAATGTCTTTATTTTACCAATAATCTTTAAAACTCTTTATTTTCCAAGGCCTACTAAAGTCACATGAACTAAAATGCATCATTGTTTTTATTTTCCTAACAAAATATTTGATTAAAGTGCTTATTATTTTCAAGCCAATAAATCAGAGCTCTTTCATATGTAAATGACGCATACAGAACACATATAAATACATAGAAAGACAGAAGAAAATCCAGTGATTGTACAATTTTTTATTTGCCAGTCTTTAAATGTCTTAATTGCATTACTGGCTTCAGGGTGGAGTCCTTCTAGGAAGAGGTCAAGGAAAACATGCAGTTTCTAGGGCTTAATTAGCAAGCACAGCTGGAAGGCAAAACACATCCCCAACAATTCACAGTCCCATTTTTAAAAATTTTAATGATATATTTTATTTAATCCAATACATCAAAAATACTACTGTTTCAACATGTTATCAATATAAAAACCTGTTAGTGAGATACATTCTTTCCATCGTACCAAGCTTCAAAATCTAATGTGTATTTTATGGTTGCTGCACATCTCAACTGAGACCAGCCACCTTTCAGGTGCTCAGTGGCTACATGTAGCTACTGAAACCAACCTAATAGTCCCATAAACAGTTGTTTTTGGATAAACATAAAAATTGACCCTTCTGGTCTTAATGCTTGAAACTTAAAGCCACAAGTTGTTTTGGATGGTTGTACATCCCCATCTCCTCCACTGTGACATTGGCTCTTCTGAGGGTTCACTTCCCCTTGTCCCTGTAGGTGATCCAGGTAAGCCCTGACCTGGCTCCAGGCTTTGGTTCCTTCTCCTTCCAAGGGCAACCTTACAGGTTGAACTTGTGGGACCCACCTCCACTAGCTAAAGAAACTGACCTAATAGGGTTCCATTTTTATACTGGATCTTGGATCCTCAAAAGAGAAATGCTGTGGAACATGACAATGCAATGATTTTACTGTGCATTTCATTGCAAAGCAACCCAAAGCTCATCAGCCCATTCTGTGATTAACTCATTTCCCATGGGAGTCTTATCTCTCAGTGGGGATTGGGGCCATTTACATACTTTCTAGCTGGCCAACAGCATGCTTTTCTTATTCAAACATGCAAAGAGCTGAGTATCCCCTCTATGTATTAATCAATTTTCACACTGCTATAAAGAACTGCCTGAGACTGGGTAATTTATAAAGGAAAGATGTTTAATTGACTCACAGTTCAGCATGGATGGGGAAGCCTAGGGAAACTTATAATCATGGCAGAAGGTGAAGGGGAAGCAAGGCGTCTTCTACACAAGGCAGCAGGAAGGATAATAAATGCAGCAGGAAATACCAAACACCTTATAAAACCACCAGTTCTTATGAGAACTCACTCACCGTCATGAGAATAGCATGGGGTAAATCACCCTCGCGATGCAATTACCTCCACTGGGTCTCTCCCTTGACACATTGGGATTATGGGGATTATAATTCAAGATGAGATTTGGGTAGGGACACAAAGCCTAAACATATCACCCCATAACTGCCATTTGCCACCTGCAAAAATATATTTAGCCTTAGATTTTGAGAGGGATCTATTTGCTTTCAATTACTGTGATTTCATGAGGAAAACAGAGTTTGTTTCCCAAAATGGGATTTGTGGCATCTCCTCTGTTTTTTTCCAAGGAGTTGCAACACATTAGAAGTTATCTTAGGTCCCCTCATGTGGGCATCAAGAGAGGTAAGAAGACAAAATGGAGAAAAACAATTCAGTTGACTGAAAAGAAAAACACTTAAAAAAAAAAAAAACTCCAAGATCCAACAAGAAAAAAAAAAACATAAAAACTTTAAAAATATATCTATAGATTGAATATCTGCTTTTAATTAAGCTGACTTTTAACAAAACATCTTATTACCCGACTCTAGCCAGAAAGAAACTAAAAATAGCAAATATTTCTGGCTTTTGCACTTTACCCAGAGGTTACCCCCCAGGCGCCCAGAGAAAGGAAACTTCAAGATGGGAAGTCAGAAGTTGCTCATGGAGAAGAAGAGAATCAATAAATGGTTAAAGGTCACACAGAAAGTACTTATTCCTTAAGCCAGGATTGAACCTAGGTCACCATTATAAAATTGCAAAGCCTTAGCTGCTAAGCTACAGCATTTGGATGGTTTCTATTACTCTTCCCAGAAGGAGCCCAGAGCAGTAAAATTTGAGCTTGTTGCAATGGCTTTTAATTGGTCAAGAGAATTTTTAGAGCTATGACATAAACCCCCAAATCCTGTTCCCTGGATGGCAGAGAAAGTACCACCATGTGGTTACAAGGTCAAGCTCCCAAGAGTTTAAAACAAGACAAGAGGAAAACCTTATCCAGTTTTGTTGTTGTTGTTGTTGTTGTTTCAGGGACCTGCAGCAAAGTTTGCAACTGATTAGTTTGCTGGGCTGGCTTGAACAGTGAGCTTCTGGGGGTCCTAGGCCTGCATTCTATCCTGTGGTGGTACCCCTTTTTATGACAGAACAATGGGGAAGGACAAATTCATAGCACAAAGTACAACAGATTTGCTACAGCTTAAAACTAACCTCACAAATCTTTTTTTTTCCCATTAGTCAAAACTTTACAGAGGAGATAAACAGTGATTTTTACCATTCATTCAACCAGTTTGCACAGAGACAGAGAGGCCAGAAGTCTGACTGGTAAGAAATCCTTACCCTTTTTGCTGACATGCCCGGGTTCCCTTTCCTTGAGTGGCACTAGCAACCCTGCCAGCTGCTCCATAGCCATGGGCCCCAAGTCACAACGCAAAGGAAAATCATCTTTTTTGGTTTCGTGGAACCGTAGGCAAAAGCTTATCAATTTTGTAAGTTGCCGCGCAACCAGCTGCATGGAGGACCCAAATTAACACTTTCCATTCCAGTCAGAGCATATGTGTGACAAAACATAGACATTAGCCACTCTGCTTAGTGCCCAATATCGAACGGGCCAGGCTTAAACTTGCCACTGGTTGGGCTCTGTCATCTTTAATCCCTTCAAAGAGGATTAAAGGAGTTTCAACATGTGGTCTCTGGGCAAGGTGGTCATCCTGAGTAAAGAAAAGATAGGAAAGAAAAAAGAGACAAAGAGAGAGAGAAAAGCATTGCCTGCAGTGAGATGGGGAGGGCAAGAACCTTGGGGAGACCAGAGAAAGACCCACTCACTGCAGCAACACTGAATCAAAAGTTCAGACGGCCACTTGCCATCCATGAAGGGATCTTTTCCAGCATTCCCATACGCCCTCAAGTTTCCCCCTTTGGGGAGAAAAAAAAATTCCCCATGTTCCATGGTCCTGTACGTGTCTAATCCTGTCACCCATAGCTGTCAGCAAAGAGTGCAAGGCAGATTTATATTTTTTTAGATCAATTAGTTGCTTAAGCTTTAATTTGCCTTTTGTAAAGACTTTAAATACAAATGGAGAAATTTTTTAGAAGCTTCTGTATATTAATAGGCATCCCTAGATGAGACTAATTTGAGAGCTCTAATTTTCTAATGCATTTCAGTGCAGTGTTGTTCATTTGGAACATTCTAGGACAAGCTAGACCTTAGATATTTAGGGGTCTGCATTCCATTGTAAAAATCCATTATTTGGCCAGGCACACCTATAATCCCAGCACTTTGTAAGTCCAAGGTGGGCGGATCACTTGAGGCCAGGTGTTCAAGACCAGCTTGATCAAAATGGTGAAACCCCGTCTCTACTGAAAATACAAAAATTAGCCGGGCACGGGGATGCACACCTGTAATCCCAGCTACTGGGAAGGCTGAAGCATAAGAATCCCTTGAGCCTGGGAGGTGGAGATTGCAGTGAGCCGAGATCGTGCCACTACACTCCAGCCTGGGTGACAAAGTGAGATTCTGTCTCAACAACAACAACAACAACAACAACAACACAACAACAACAACACATTATTATATTAGGGAAGCTTCTTGGTTTCCTCTTTTCTGGACATATATAATTTTAAATTGATGTATATCATAATCGTAGAGGTAAAAATAGAAGCTTAGTGCTAAGTTCTAATATGAGGACAAGTAATATTCCCTCTGGACCCACTAGTTAGAGTAAAGCACAAGATGAAGAGAAAGGAAAAAAAGATAAAGACTTGGAGAAAACTGAGTAGGCTAAAGGACTAGAACAGGGGTTCTCAGACTTTAGGGATGTACAGAATCATCTAGAGGGCTTGTTAAGCTACAAATTTCTGGTTTCTACCCACACAAGTTTCTGATTCAGTAGGCCCTGTAGGGACCCCAAAATTTGCATTTCTAACAAATTCTAGGTGATATTGATGTTACTAGTCTGGAAGCCACAGTTTTATAACCATTGGACTAGGGTATTTGGCTTAATTATAATTTAATGTAATCAATGTTTCCTAACTTATTCCTAGTACTCTTGTTTTAAATCTTCAGTGATGACACAAATGTTAATTATGCTTGGTGGTTATTCATCCTCCCTCTTCTTTCATCTGTTCAGGGGAAAAATAAAAGAGGAAGAAGGGATTGTAGAAAATCAAATGTTGAGTGTTGCCTAATTTTTCACTGTCTCACTCTTTGTGAAAGTAGGCAACATCTTTGGTTAGCAGAAATATTTTGATCAGTTACTGGTGTAGATTAATAGTTCTTTTTTTTTTTTTTTTTTTGAGACAGAGTCTCACTCTGTCGCCCAGGCTGGAGTGCAGTGGTGTGATCTCGGATCTCGGCTCACTGCAACCTCTGCCTCCTGGGTTCACACCATTCTCCTGCCTCAGCCTCCCAAGTAGCTGGGACTACAGGCCCCTGCCACCACGCCCAGCTAAGTTTTTTTTTGTATTTTTAGTACAGAGGGGGTTTCACCGTGTTAGCCAGGATGGTCTCGATCTCCTGACTTCCTGATCCACCTGCCTCAGCCTCCCAAAGTGCTGGGATTACAGGCTTGAGCCACCGCGCCCAGCAGATTAATAGTTCTTTTTAGGAAACTCTTTGATGGAAATTGTCCATGGAGCTACTCAATCCTGGGATGTCCTACTGGAGGCTCTGCCAAATCAATTAGACATAGTTATGATATGGGAAGAAATAGTTATAAGTTTGAAGTATTAGTACCTTCTGCAGAAAAAGGAATGGGACCAAACATTCATTGAACATACAAGGATTTTATGAATTTAGCATTGGACTGCTGCTCTGTACGATTTTCTGTCTTATTTATATTGGATTGATAGAGTCCTAATAAAATCTATATGTCATATTGCTATGGTTTTGGATATGATTTGTTTGGCCCTGACAAGTCTTGTGTTGGAATTTGTTTTTTTTTTTTTTTTTTTTTTTTGAGATGGAGTTTTTTTTGCTCTTGTTGCCCAGGCTGGAGTGCAATGGCACGATCTCGGCTCACCACAACCTCCGCCTCCCGGGTTCAAGTGATTCTCCTGCCTCAGCCCCCCGAGAAGCTGGGATTACAGGCACGCACCACCACGCCCGGCTAATTTTGTATTTTTAGTAGAGATGAGGTTTCTCCATGTTAGTCAGGCTGGTCTCAAACTCCCAACCTCAGGTGATCCGCCCACCTCGGCCTCCCAAAGTGCTGGGATTACAGGCGTGAGCCACTGTGCCCGGCCCTTGTGTTGGAATTTGATCCCCAGTGTTGGAAGTAGGGCCTGGTGAGAGGTGTTTGGGTCATGGAGACAAATCCTTCATGAATGACTTGGTACCATATACATGGTAATGAGTGAGTTCTTGCTCTATGAATTGCTATGAGAACTTCTTGTTAAAAAGGGCCTGACATCTTCCTCCTTTCTCTTTTGCTTCCCACCATATGATCTCTACACATCAGCTCCCTTTCCCCTTCCACCCTGAGTGGAAGTAACTTGAGGCCCTCACCAGAAGCAGATGCTGATATCCTGCTTCTTGTACAGCCTGAAGAAACTTGAGCTAAATACCCAGCCTCAGGTATTCCTTCAGAGCAACACAAACCAAGATGCACACACACACACATACACACACACGTATGTTAGTATGTGTGTGTGTGTGTGTGTGTGTGTGTATATATATGGAACTATTAAGTCATGCACTTATATATTTCTTGGCCTACTGAAGTAATCAGCATTGACTGCAAGGGTATTTAAAAAACCAGTTCTCTGCAACATTTTCTTAAAAGTGTAACATAATACACATTTATTATAGAAAGTTAGATTTCTTCGTGCTCAGATCACTAGATAACTTCAGGGATATCAGTATGTTATAGACTAAAACTAATTTTTAATGCCTTTCCAAATAGATCTGTTACTAGTAACAATACTGTCTGATATGGTTTGAATTTATGTCCCTGCCCAAATCTCATGTCAAATTGAAATACCCACTGTTGGAGGAGGTGCCTGGTGGGAGATGACCGGATCATAGAGGTGGACTTCTCCCTTGCTGTTCTCATGATAGTGAGTGAGTTCTCATGAGATCTGGTTGTTTAAAAGTGTGTGAAACATCCCCCTTCTCTCTTTTCCTTCTGCTCCAGCCATGTAGGATGTGCCAACTTCCCCTTGAACTTCTGCAACGATTGTTAAGTTTCCTGATGACTCCCTAGCCATGCTTTCTGTACATGTGGAATCATGTGCCAATTAAACCTCTTTTCTTTGTAAATTACCCAATCTCAGGTCGGTCTTTATACCAATGTGAGAATGGACTAACAATACACCATCATTGAAAACATTTTGATTTTCATAAAAAATATTTTTAAAGTTTTTTAAAAGAATAATTTTTTTGTTAATATTATAAAATCGATACATGTTCAAAAATGATCCAAGCACTGGATGAAGATAAAAGCAAAAGTATTATCCCAAATTCAACCATTCAGAAATAAACATTATCAGCATTTGGTGAATTTAATTTCTTGTATCTCTGTGTGAATGTTGGTAAAACTTTAGATAGATACAACCTTAGAAATATTGGATCATAATAAAATGCTATTTTAATTAAAAGCAGTTGTGGCAGACACATTGATTTATCTAACATCTATCCACGCTTTATTTCTTTCTGATAATACCCTGGCACTTTTTGTGCCCAGACCCAAAGAATATTAGATACTAATTTTCCACTCTCCTTTGCAGCTAGGAGTGGTTATGTGATGAGATTTTGGATAATGAAACCCAAGACAATATTGCTATGAACGTTCTGAAAGATTTTTATCTTGGATAACAAAACAATCTCAGAGGGGAAGAACTTTTATCCTTTCCCCTTACTTTCTGCTTGGATTGCTGTTATGAGAACCTGATACCTGGGATGGCAGCAAGCCACAAATATTAATCTGAGGATTAAAAGCGAATTTGGTAAGGATGGCAGACTGAAAGAATTTAAAAGCCACAGTTTTTGGTGGCTTTCGTAACTAACTGCTTATATTTAGGCTTCTGGTTAAGAACACAAATAATGGTCTTATGGTTTAGACCCTAGTTAGTCAGAAAAAACATTTTTGACTAATACAATCTTATATTTAATTTGCTTGAATTTGATGGGGGAGTGGGAATTAAAATAAATAGGAAGAATTGTTAACCTTGTGGTGATGCAGGTTTTTTTTCCCACCATAAGAAGATAATAGGCCCTAAAAGATTTCTGTAAAGGAAGGTGGGAGTAGAGGGGAAATTATGTCTCTTTAAGAGGTGGGAATCATCACTAAAATAAAGAATGAGGAAAATAAGCCAGTTAAAGAAGTACAAACATTGCATGATGCCACTGATATGAAGTATCTAATTTATTCAAATTCATAGAAGCAGAAAGTAGAATTGCAGTTGCCAGGGGAAGGGCCTAGGGGAAAATAGGGAGTTGATATTCAATGGGTATAATATTTCAATTATGCTAGATTAAGAAGTTTTAGGGATCTGCTGTAGAAAATGGTGCTTATAAGTTAGGAACACTGTTTTGAGCATTTAAAATTTTAAGAGGGTGGATCTCTTGTTATGTGTGTGTGTTTTACCACAATAAAAAAAAAACACTAAAAATTTGAGAGTTTTATCTCATTCATTTAGGTCTATTATCCATTTTGGATTAATTTTTGTGTATGGTGTGAGGTAAGAGTCTAAAGTATTTTTTTTTTTTTTTTGCCTATGGATAATGCATTGTCCCAGCATCATTTCATTTCTTGAAAAGATTATTCTTTCCCCATTGTATTGTCATCTTGTTGAAAATTAATTGACCATGAATATAAATCTTTTATTTCTAGACAGCTAATTTTTCTCCATTGATGTATATATTTATCCTTGGCAATACCACATTTACTTATTAACTGTTGCTTTCTATTAAGTTTTGAAATTGCATAGTGTTTTATTTGTTTGTAATTGTTTTGGCTATTCTAAGTCCTTTGATTTTCTTTATAAATTTAAGATAAGCTTGCCAATTTCTAAATTTTGATGGGATTTTGATACCAATTGCCAGAAAACTTACAGATGACCTTTAGGAAAATTACCATCTTGACGATATTGAGTCGTTTAATTCATGATTATTTTCATTTACTTATATGTCACTTTATGTATCTCAGAAATATTTTGTAGTTTTTAGTGTACAAGTGATAAACCTCTTTTGGTAAATTTATTTTTTGATTGTTTATCCTTTTTGATATTATTGTGAATAAAATTGCTTCTTCCTTTCATTTCTGGAGTGATCATTGCTAATATATAGAAATACAATGATTTATTTTCTTTTTTAAACACCACATGTGGCATCTGAATACAATTGATGGTTATAGTATAATTTTACATGCCATTTAATACAATCTTGCTAAACTCATTTACTAGGTCCAGTTTTTTTTTTCCAGATTTTGTGGCATTGTCTACATATGGGACTGTGTCACTATGTCATCTTCATATATGGATGGTTTCATTTCTTCTTCTTTTTTTTTTTTTTGAGACGGAGTCTCGCTCTGTCACCCAGGCTGGAGTGCAGTGGCGCGATCTCGACTCACTGCAAGCTCCATCTCTCGGGTTCACGCCATTCTCCTGCCTCAGCCTCCCGAGTAGCTGGGACTACAGGCGCCCGCCACCACGCCCGGCTAATTTTTTTTTTTTTTTTGTATTTTTAGTAGAGACGGGCTTTCACCGTGGTCTCGATCTCCTGACTTCGTGATCCACCCACCTCAGCCTCCCAAAGTGCTGGGATTGCAGGCGTGAGCCACCGCGCCCGGCCCATTTCTTCTTCTTATATTTTGTTACCTTTAACTTACTCTTCTTTCCTTCCTTCCTTCCCTCCTTCTTCCCTTCCATGCTTTTAATGTTTATGTTTTCCCTGAATCATATGTTGAAACTTAATCTCCAATGTGACAGCATTAAGAGTTGAGGACTTTGGGGGAGGTTATTAGGTCATGGGGGCAGAGGTGTTATAAATGGGATTAGTGACTTTATAAAAGTAATCTGAGGGAGGTTGTTCCCCATTTTTGCCATATGAAGACATAACTAGACGGTACGGTTTATGAGGAATGGGCCATAATCAGACATTAAATCTGCTAGTACCTTGATCTTGGACTTCTCATCCTCTAGAACTATGAGCAATAAATTTCTTTTGTTTATAAATTACCCACTCTAAGGTGTTTGTTATAGTAGCCAAATGGACTAAGACAATTTCCTTATTGCCTTTTTGCATTGGAGGAAATTACTCAGATTATTTGTTGTTTCCCTTTGGATAATTTCAAGAGTGCTGACAATGTTTTTGTTTTAAATCAGTTTTGTTCAGCTTTATAACTGCTTTTTAGGGAGAAGACTCGCTGACTTCCCTACTTGGCTATAGATAGAAGATTGCTTCTAACAACCTCTTTTTGAGTACTTATGCTTCTATTCTCTTTATGTTCTTTTTTTACACAAATCACTTTGTCTATAATATTTCAGAGACTGTGCAAAATAGTTTGTCCCAAATATTTCTATATTTATTTAGGCAGTTCTTTTTATGATTTGTATTCTATATTTTCCTTTTCAGTTATTATAAATAAGTACTATTTTGGTTCCTTTCCTATTCGTCTTTGATTGAAGCAGGCGACATGCTGACAAATAATGGAAGGGAAGTGAAGTGAACTGAACAGTCCATTCTTTCTATTTGGGCTTTTCTTTCACATTCTTCCTCCAAAGGGCTATTTATCCTGGGAGTATACATTACTTAGATGTTGGATGCAAAGCTTTATAAAACAGATGTTTCTCCATACTAGTATTTGACATCCACAGACCTTCCTCCATCCTTTGTCCACTTAACACCCATCCCACCCCCACCTTCCCTAGCAAAAGACGAGATTGTAAACAACAGAAATGACTTGTGGCCTGCCAAGTGCATAATTCTCTTTACTTTACGTCCCCCTCCCTGTGGCTCTGTGGTATCATGCCGCAGCCTCTGCAGTGACCTAAACAATCTTTCCTGTGACCTTAAAACTCAAGGTGTTCTAATCAAAGGGACACTGGTTATGCCTTTCAGAATACTGATTTTTAACTTTTACAAGATCTGGGGTGGCACTGGCAACTCACATCATTGTTTCAGCTCTGATTTCTCACTGCTTATCATGTGCAACTGAGAAAATCATATTGTTTATATTGTTTATTCTCCAGTTTGTTCTTTACATTTTCCTTTGAGAAGATTTGAGAGAGGATATATGGCAATAATTCTATTTTATTATATTAAATCAGAAGTCTTGAAGGACGTTCTGTCTTCACAATTATTCCTTGAACTAGTCCCATTGGCAAGTTGGGAAAATAAAGAACAGAGAAACTAAATCATTTACAGAAGGTAATGAAGTTAGCCATACACAAAAAAGAAAATCCATCTACCTCAAGGGTCGTTCTTGGCCAGCCTCCTAATTATTATCTTGGACACTTAATCCCTATAGAAATGATTTCCTCAACATGACAAGGAACACAACAGAAAAAGAGAGATGCTTAGTATTAAAAAAATGTTTTTGTCAACAACCAAGAGAATCTGAAAAGAAAGTGAGGCCAAAAGTATTAGTTAATGTAAGTTTATATCAAAGTTTAGAGCATTAAATTCAATTTTAAAACTTATGTATAATTTAATAATCTTTTATTTCCATAACACGTATACTACTTAAACTGCTGGACACTTAGCCTAAATGTATATCTATGGTTGCCACTCTTCTTGGATGTACTTTCACAATGACAAGAAATAACCCACAAGGGGTAAATAAAGTATAACAGCTCCAACGCAATCAATAGGGTTTAAGACTTCAAGTATCTTCTTTTAGGTTAAATTGTGTTAAAATGATTCTAAAAAATAATTGCCACAGCAACCTCAAGCAATGTGCCTTTTGAGAATCACATAATTTTTGTTTCTCGTACCATTTCTCTGGTCAATTTATTGTTTCTATAGAACTGAGAGAGTGGAGGGAAATTGGGGCTAAATTCTATGATTTTATATTCTTACTTGGTGGTTACAAGTGAGACTAAAGGAAATTATCTTCTACCATGTAGAGTTTGTTTTTTAGGAAAGCAGAAGGAAGCCCTTATATTCACGCAGCTGCAGGCTATTAAAATCTAACAGAATGCAAACAAAATAACGTCTGACATCAGAGCACAACAAAGTTTTGCTTTGGCTGTGCCTAAGTATATGAAAACCAAACATAAGCTAAATTGCTGAAACCAATGGTTAGTTTTAAAACATTTGTGAATAATTGATTGACCATGTTCTACTGATTCAATCTGACTTGTGTGCATTGGCTTAGACTTTGATAATAATACGTAGAAAACAGAGAGAGTTACCAAGCATTCAGAGTGGATAATTTTAAAGTGAATTTTTAAAAACCTATGGAATTTTCTGTAATGACTTTTTATCCAGATGCTGCTTCATAAATGAGTCTCTCTCTCTCTCTCTCTGCCTCTCTCTTTAAAAGGTTTGTGCAGCTACCTTTTTTTATTTCTCAAAATTTTTATGTTTAAATTCAGTCAGTTACCTCTAAGGGTTTAAAGCTACAGCCTTTCTTCACACAAAACGTAAGCATGAAGCCCTAACAGGTTACAACAGGCAAAGTGTTACCATAGAGGGTACCTACGTGCAGTTCTCAATTGAAAAATGTCAGTAAATTATAAGTATTCAGATGGTTGCATGTTTGGTGACATGTGGCATACACCATTTTTCCTTGAAATACTTATTTTCCCTCACATCTCTCTGCACACACACAGTCATGATGGGGAACAAAAATCTACTTCACATTCCAGTTAAAATAATGCATATCTACATTCTGACATGATGTCTTTTAAGTGGATGATGTAAGGATAATTTCCACTTTTATTTGAAATAGACTACAGATCCCAAGCAAACTTTTACACTTAGAAAATTAAAATTGTATGTTTCATTTAGATTTCTGTACAATGACTCACTTGAATTTTTCTACAGATCTTTAATCATATATTCTTAGGCTAGTTTCACATTTTAGGTTATAGTTTACTGTCAAAGCACGACCGATATCAAATTTGGAAGATATTCTCATTTACACTGAAAACAGTTTTCGGATTCATTCATTGGACGAAAGAAGGAAAAGAATGAGACTATCAAGATAAATATATTATATATTAAAATAAATTTAAAAATACTGGCACATATTATTGGTATGATCTTGATGAACTTTCATTTTATAACATTACAATGCCAGACTTAGCCAATTATAAAAATGTTATTTGTTTTTATTTATTATTTTGTTACTAATATTCAGAAATGTAGTTGTCAAAATTTGAGTTTTATTTTTAACAATTTAAGAACACTTCTAACCTTATAATCTTTCTCTTTCCTTGTTTTTGAATGAGCATTTACCCATTGATCACAAAAACTGTACAATATCCTGATATTTCAAGCTTTTGTGTATCCACAATTTAAATAAATTAACTCGTAATTCTAAAATTTTCTATTAATATGAGTTGTTTTGTATGTACCATTTGTTCATGATTAATTCTTATTTAGATCATACCCAGTTTTAAACAATGTGTTTATACAGGAATCAACAATGATATTACTTGAATGGGATTTTATAATCGGCTTTATAAATGCCTGTGTATTAATATTCCTTCCAAAATGACACTTCCTTTATGGTCTTGGTGTGAATAAGGGTAAACGTGCTTACTATGACATAAAGGCATTCACTAAACAAGTACTGTTCTGGGAAACTCTGACCTAATTCACATATTAGAAAATAAGAACAAGTATTCCTACTTAACTAGTTTTGTCTATTATAGTGAGAGTTTGCTATATATCACAAAAATGTGGGACATAGGCTTGGACTTTCTGAATAGGTAAATTGATATTTTAGTAAGGTGCTTTACAGCAACATTTTAATGTGCTGAAAAAATGCTTAGGTGAGAGTTCTGAGAATGCGTATCCGCAGTGAGCTTCAGCAGAGCAAAGAACATGAGGATGTTCTCAGAAGCGCTTTGCTATCTATTATTTAGCATGTTTCTGCTGAAGTGTCAATATGTGCTAATTCAGTTAGCTATAGATAGGTGAGGGCTTATAAATTATTTCGCTCTTCTGATTTTAGAGGTGCCTATGCCTCTTTCCCCATCAGGTGTATCATGTGGAATTAGTTCCTGGTTTACCTACAAAGTGGAAAAAGAGATGAAATTTATACCGGATGTTCTTTAGTGTTTTATTTTTTGATAACTTTATAGCCCTTTATTTTGTTTTATTTTTGAGGGGGCTTCCATTTCTTTTTCATTTTTTTATAGACTCAGGGGGTACATGTGCAGCTTTGTTACATGGATATATTGCATGATGCTGAGATTTGGGCTTCTAGTGTATCCATCACCCTAATAGTGAACATTGTATCCAATAGGTAAGTTTTCAACCCTCACTTGCCTCCCCATTTCTCCCTTTTGGAGTCACCAGTGTCTAATATTTCCCTCTGTATATCTATGTGTACCCATTGTTTTGCTCCCACTTATAAGTGGGAACATGTAACATTTGATTTTATGTTTCTTAGTTATTTTTCTTAGGATAGTAGTCTCTAATTCTATCTATGTTGCCACGAAACACCCCACAAATCTCATTCTTTTTATGGCTGTATAGTATTTTGTGATTTGGTAGTTGTTACCCTCTTCCTCCTGCCCCCTTTTCCTCCCTCCTTCCCTGTCCTCCTCCCCCTCTGTAGTTCCCTCTCCCTTTTTCTTCTTTTTGAAAGTAAATATGCATCAAGCTCTGAATTTTAATATGTTTCCCTCTTTTTGGATTCATAGTACATAAAACTTTAGTTAAAGTAAAACCAATATAATTTTAACATATACTTTGGCAATTTTCTCATATCAGGGTTAAAAAAATTGCGCATTCTCACCTAAGCATACAGAAAGAGATAATGTGTAAACCACAAATAAAGGTACACATAATATATAATATATAAATTCCAGGCAATTGAAAACATTAACATTAATATGTTAGTGTCAAATATTAGTATCAGCAGGTTATGTCATGGGCAATATTTTCATGGCGGAAAAAAGAATTAATAACATTATGACCTAAGCTTCAGTTTACACTTCCATTCACAATTTTATTTTTTTGAGATAGGGTCTCCGTCTGTCACCCAGGCTGGAGTGCATTGACAGGAATGCAGCTCACTGCTGCCTCGACCTCCTGGGGTCAAGTGATCCTCCTGTCTCAACCTCCCAAGTTGCTGGGACTAAAGGAATGCAGCACCACAGCTGGCTAATTTTTTGTTTTCATGTTTTGTAGAAATGAGGTCTCACTTTGTTGCCCAGGCTGGTCTTGAACTCCTGCGCTCAAGCCATCCTCCCACCTCGGCCTCCCAGAATGTTGAGATCACAGGTATGAGCAACTGTGTCTGGCCTCTATTAACAATTTTACTTGTTTCTTTCCAAGTAAACTTCTGTAATCTGATCAGCTGATGATAATGCTGGTACTGTCACTAGCTATGAGAACATGGGAAAATTCCATAATTGTTGAAAGTCATAATTTCCCTCTCTATATAATGAGACTATTCCTAGAAACAACCCCAAAGGTTATTAGGAAGATTAAATGAGATTAAACCTCACTCGCGATTAAATACAAAAAGCCCATTAGAAACAGCTGAAGAGAGAATGAGTGAACTAAAAATCAATTCAGCATACTATATCAAAAAGTTAGCACACAGAGACAAAAAATAAAGGTGGAACAAAAAGAGTAAAAATCATACAGCATGCAATGAGAAGGCCTAATATATCTTCAGTTGGAATCCAAAAACTTAGATGAGAAAGAAAGAAAGACTGTGTGTGAAAATTTTACAGAATTTATGAGAGACTATAATCCATAAATTTAATAAATCCAATGAATCTCAAACCATATGAATAAATAAAAAACCACAGTCATGTCATAGTAAAACTTTAAAATTACAAAGGAATATATATTAAAATAAGTGAGAAGAAAATATTGTCTTCAATGAGCAACAGTTACAGAAATCATAGCTGATTTCTCAACAGTAACTAAAGTTAGAAAAGAGCGTAATACCAAAGTGATGACAAAATATACTGCATACCAAAACCTTTGGAATGTTGTGAAAGCAGTACTTAGTAGAAATTTACAGTCTTAAATGTAAACATTAAAAATAAAGAGCCAGGTGCAGTGGTTCACGCTTGTAATCCCAGCATTTTGGGAAGCCAAAACGGGAGGCTGCTTGGGCCCAGGAGTTCATGAGCAACCTGGGGCAACACAGTGAGACCCCATATCTACAAAAGAAAATTGAAAAATTAGCCAGGTGTGGTAGCACAGTTCCAGCTACTCCAGAAACTGAGATGGGAGGATCATTTGAGCCAGGAGGTTGAGGCTGCAGTGAGCCATAATTGCACCCCTGCACTCCAGCCTGGGCAATACACACACAGAGAGAAATTCTGTCTCAAAAAAATTAATTAAATAAATAAAGGTTAAAAGTTAATAAACTACACAACCAAGTCAATTTGGTGGGGAAAAAGTCAGTACAATAGCCTAAATAATCTAGAAGCAAATGGTAATGATAATATATTAACAAATAGAAAACAAGTATCTACTAGGGACCAAGAACTAGGGACTATTTGAAATGAGTGATATAAAAAATTTAATGAGACTAACAAATTGCAAATGTGAGACACAAATAACCACAATAATAAAAAAAAGGAATATCTCTATAATGCTTGAAGTTATTTAAAAAATAAGATATTTAAAGAACGTTTTAGCAATAACTTGAATTCTTAGATTAAATGTTCAAATTGCCGAAGAGCTTAGTTATCAAAACTAACTGAAGAGAAATTATCATATTTCTTAAATTATTTCAGTGCTATTTTGGGCCTTTCTATTCTGTTCCCTTTGTCTATTATTTTATATTTGTATCATAATAATTTTAAAAATACAGAAATCAAATTGATAATCAGAAATGTTTTCACAAAGAAAATTTTGAGCTAAATGCCTTCAGTGATGAGTTCTCTAAAATATTCAAAAAAGAAATAATTCCAATTTTATAAAAACTCTAAGAGAATAGAAAACAGGGCACATTTCCAATCTCATTTTTCTAAATTACCTTGATACCGAAATGCAACAAAGACTGTATGAATAACAAAATTAGAGTTAAATTTGGTCATGAACATAGATGTAAAAATCCTAAACAAATTTTCTTCAGAAATTCATTACATTAAAAAATGTTATACAAGCAACCTAAAAAATACGAAAGGCATGATTGATAAAATTTAATATTCATTGATGATTTAACAAACTTGGCAAACTAGAAATAGAAGGTTACTTCCTCAATCTGATCAAGTATAATTATTGAATTATTCCATTTTCTGTTTCTTACTACAGAGTAACTAACATTGGGTTGTTTATAAAGAAAAGGAATTCATTTCTTACAATTATGGAGGCTGAGAAGTTTAAGGTCAAAGGGCCGCATCTGGTGAGGGCCTTCTTGCTGCTGGGGACTCTGCAGAGTCCCAAGATGGCACAGGGCACCATATGGCAAGGCGGAAGAGCATGGGTCTCTACTCTTCTTCTTATAAAGCCACCAGTCCCATTCCTATGATAAACCATTAATCTATTAATTTATTAATGGATTAATCCATTCATGAGGACAAAGCCCTCATGACCTAATCACCTCTTTAAGTCCCCACTTCCAATATTGCCACATAGGGAATTAAATTTCAACGTGAGTTTTGGAGGGGACAATCAAACCATAGAAATAATCTAAAATGCAAACCTCATACTTAATTCTGAAATACTAAAAGTTTTCTCTTAGAAAACAGGAATGACATAACAACTACCATTATTATAACTTTTATACAATTTTTTATACAATGTTTTAGCTAGTATAATAAGGAAAGAAAAAATATATGCAAGGAATCAAAAATATACAGTCATTGTCCACAAGTGTTATGATTGTATATAAGGAATATCTAAAATAATAAGCAGATAAATCATTGTATCTATAAGTGACATTAACAAAGTTTATATATATAACATGCATAGAAATATATCATATTTCTATATATCAACAAGAAAACAAAAGAGTGAAATCTGACTTTAATTTAAACAGCATAAAATTGAAATTGCCTGGGAGTAAATCTAACAAAAGACATCCAATACGTCTACATGTGAAACCATATGGTTTTATTGAGACTTATTAAGAAAATGTATGTAAATGCAGGGGTATATCGTGTTTACGGATTGAAAGAGTCAATGATATAAAGATACCAATTATCCTCAAATTTATTTATAGATTCAATGTATTGTTATTATTATTATTTTTAGAGATGAGCGTCTTACTATGTTGCCCAGACTGGTCTCAAACTCCTGAGCTCAAGTGATCCTCCAGTCTCAGCTTCCCAAGTATCTGGAACTACAGGAGTATGCCAATACACCCAGCCAGAATTTTTATAAAATTTGATATGCTGTTTCTCCATTGCACTTGAAATAGAACAGGCCAGATACAGAGAGGCAATTCTAGAAATATACACACGAAAAATAGTTATTAAGTCTTTTGGATACAACGATAGACTAATAGACTGAAAGAACAGAGTACAGAGATCCAGAATGACTCTTGTATATACAGCTACTTGATTAATGACAGACACAGTACTTGCATAAAAGTGAAAAAAAGGGTACTCTTAAATGGTGCTCAGAAACTTGGTTTTCCTCATGAAATAAAACCAAATGGAACCCCTACTTCACATAATAAACAAAAATCAATTCCACATAGATTAGTGGTCTAAATGTGAAATACAAATTAATAAAACTTTAAAAATGTAATACAGTATCTTCTAGAATTCTGGAAAGTAAACATATCTTAAATAAAATGAAATGGTACTGAATACCCAGAAACAGATTGATAAGTTTGACAATATAAAAATTAAGAACTTTTGATCATTAAACGATATAAAAAATGAAAAGATAAGCCACAGAATAGGAAAATAAGCTTGCCACATATACAACTGGCAATCAATTTGTATAAAGAACTCTTACAAATTAATTGGAAAAAGACAACTCAATAGAAAAAAATGGGCAAAATTTTGAGCAGGTAATAAAAGAGGAAATCAAATAGCCAGTGAAAATATATTAAGTGCTTACCTTATTAATTGCAAGGGAAATGGTAAACATACAACATGATAGGTCTATACCTCACAGGTAAGTTGAAACAAAAGTAGGATAATGCTAATTGGTCGGGATAATGTGGAGCAATGAAAACTATTATGAACTGTTGTGTGGAATTTAAATTGTAAAACCATTTTAGAAAACAGTTTGTCATTATTCAGTAATTTTAAAGATGCATGTATCCAATGGCCCTGCAATTCTACGCCTAAACATATACTTTAGAGAAACATTCATTTAAACACCAGGATGTACATACAAAAATATTTATTTCAGCATTTTTTATAATAGCCCCAAATTGAAAACAATTTAAACATTTATCAAAAGTAGAATGGATAAATTGTAGCATACTCCTTTGATAGAACATCATCAGCGATGAAATTAATTACTGCTGCATTCAACAAACTTTATATAAAGGATCCAAACACAAAAGGATATGAATTGTGTAGTTTTATTTATATAAATTTCAAAAATACATAAAAGAAAAAGTGTATTTTTGTAGGAATGTATGATCACACACTGAAGAAATAATGAAGCGTGAAATTGGTAAGGGAGCTCTTGGGGATCTTGTAGTACTACATTTCTTGATTCAAGTACTTACGTATTTTACTTTCTGTATGGATCTTATATTAATCTGTTAAAATATTTTTAAACATTAACTAGAGACCATATCGTCTTTTGATTTTCTCCAGATTTTCAAAGTCCCTCTGTTGACATGCATTTTAATATTACTTGCTAATAACAGAAGCAGATTTACTAGCAGTAATGGAGAAATTACAGAGGATATTGTTTCCATCCCAGTAAACCTCAAATTACTTTTATAGTATTGAACTTGGCAGCAATCAATCAACAAATTCTCCACCTCCTTAGAAGGGTGCAGACAATCTGATAATATTCTGATGATGATGATTTTGTGACCATTGGTACATTTTTTTCCTGGGAAACTATATGAAAGAAAGCTATAAAAATAGGCTTTTCTTTTTCAAAAACATCCAGTAATAAGAGACAAACTATTCAGAAGAAAATAAACTGTCAAAATGGGGGAAAAGAGACCATTCATGAAAACAAAATCATGGTATTATTTTGAAACTACAGACAGAAGTCAAGTGGGGGAAAACAAAACTGGATACTTCTCAAATAATTTAGGAAGAAGAACCCAGATACATACTTTCAGCTTGCATATAATATGTATCAGTGAACACATTATATTCTGAATAGCCCAGATTTCTCTTAAAAGGAATCATATTCTTTGAGGAAAGCACCATGATAAGGGCCCTGATGTGTGTGTGTGTGTGTGTGTGTGTGTGTTCTAAGAAAGGAAGCTACCCCCACGGTAGTCTTTGTTTCAACTTAGGTATACATTATATGTTCAAGTATATTTCAGAAGTTAAAACATTGATGTAAAGTAGAACTCAATAATAATGTGCTCTGGATATAGCACGATTGGTGATTGGCACTCCCAACACCTGTGTCTTAGCCTGTTTTATGCTACTATAACAGAATACTTGAGATTGGGTAATTTATAAAGGACAAAAATTTATTTACTCACAGTTCTGGAGGCTGGGAAGTCCAAGATCAAGGCACTGGCATTTGGTGCGTGGTGGGGGCCTTCTTGCTGCACCATTACATGGCAGAAAAACAAGAGAACATGCTACCTGAACACTGCATAAAGCCACTTTTTAAGAGCTTTAATTTCATTAATGAGGAAAAATCCCTAATGGCCCAATCACCTTGCAAGGGCCTTACCTCTTAATACTATAAAAAATGTTATCACGTTGGCAACATCTGAATTTTGGAGAGACCATTCAAACCATAGTATCCTGTTTTCTGTTCATAACCTGTTCTTAAATGCAACTGGGAAAAGATTTTATAGGAGAATGGGGAAAATAGGAGGGTTAGAAAGTGATGGACACCTGATTCTTTCAGAATTCCTAGGTTTAGTATATAGTCACTTAAGTAAAATATAAGTTTTACTCTCTTTTCTTTTGCATTTAGCAGTTCAGGCTGTTTGAAAAACATATTCTTTTGTTGTTGTTGTTAAACTCACAATATCATGACACCATACTTTATGTGATTAAAATTCTGAATATCACATAGCATGCTGTGGTGAGATTTTACTGTATTTCCATAAGGGTCAGAAAAGAGCCTCCCAAGCCCCCTAAATGAACCTCTGCTGTCCAGATGCCTCAACTTTACTCCCAAGGACCCAAAAATCTGCCTAGAAGGGCGCCTGTAAGACGCTGCTTCAAAGCTAAGTCTGGTGGTCATTTATTGAATTTAATTTGTCAATCAGTTGTTAAAGATATTGAATAATATCCAGATTCCCCTGCAATGCTTGATTTTTCTCTATACCATTTCCTGAAAAATAAATAATATTTATTTATTTGTTTATAGCTTCGTTCAGTGCTAAAAGGGCACCATCCTCTTCTATTTTGTTCAGGACTATAAACTCGGTACCAAGAAGAAATTTTGGCCCAAAGAAGTGTAATAAGTATTTGTTGAATTAATGGGTAAGTGATTAAATGACTATATATAATGTCTAAGTGGAAATGATCACTTTTTGAAGAATGTGCTACATCTAAAGCCTGGCAGGGAATTACCAATGAAATTAAATATGCAGAACTTTAGTCTGGGGGACATTTAATAAACACCATGAACAGAGTGCAGATATTAATATTTATATTTCATTGACATTAAAATTCATGCTGTTTCCACAAGATTAATAAAAGTGCTTATTCCTTACTTTATTGATGATAATTAGAATGTAAAACACATTTTATTGTCTTCATAATAGATGCCACCATTCATCTTTGCAAGCTGGTGAAGCAGTAAGTTACTAATTGGATTTCAATAAGCATTTAGCAGATTATCAATGATTTTGTCTGTGTTATGAATAATTGGAAGCCTTACGGAAGATGTCCTATTAATACCAAAGAATCTGAATAACAAAAATAATTCAGAAGTGTAAGAATTTAGAAAATTTGTTTAAAAATTCCAACTTTGAGGATATGGAGCTCATATAAAACAATTGAAGCCTTCTTGTCTAACATGTAAATAAATATTTGATTATAATAATGATTTTATATAATACATATAATTATTGAAACCTAAAGAAGATTATAACTTCAGAGAAAGAGAGAAATAGTAGGAATAATCTATTGTGGGAATTATGTCATTGATAGAAATTGTGGAGGCAGCATGAATTAGAGACTTTGGCATCAGACCTGAATTAAGATCTCTATCCAACCACTGACTAACTGGAAAACGGAGGCAAATTATATAAACGTTTAAAGCCTATCTTCTATTCCGAATATTTCTCTTCCTTCCTTCAGTTCTTCTCTTCCCTCCTCTCTTTTTCTCTCTCTCTCTCTCTCACAAGCCCACACAGATTTCCTGTTTTGGAAGCCCAATTTTTAAATTTGTAAATGTAGTGCAATTTTAGCAACATTATTACCATGGAATCTGATTGCTTAATCTACACACAAGACCTACTGTTAGCTGGGAAACATCTTTTATCTGCACAGGCTGATAACCATTAAGACAGTATAGATGAGACTAAATTTATTGCACAGAGAAACATTTTACTCACTAGCTTCCAAATGATATGTCCGGTGCCTGTTTTTGAGATAATCTAGTTCAGGTTTATTGATCAGATTTAACATTTCTTGATGTGTTCAACTCATAGTCATTCTGACTTGAAACACAGTTTTCTTTTTTCTGTGCCAGCCTCTTTTGCTTCCTAGATTCTAGGAGTAGATTATGTCTAGTAGAAGTCTAGTAACAAATAGCCAATCAAGACCTGCAGGAAAAATATATGTGAAGATAGTGTCTCCTTCTAGCTCACCCTCTCTTCCGATAATTGTAACGTTTTGATGAAAATATAATCCTAGTGTGTGGGGGCATTCAAATATTTGTATTTCAGATTTTATGTGTGGGCATGTAAAATATTTATATTTAGACCAAATGTGTGCCTGCCTCTAAGATCTGCAATAATAATAAGACATCCAAAATTGGCCTACCAAACGGTAGAGATACTGTGTTTGAAGGAAAAGATGTAAAATAATCGACATGAAGATTGGAATTTTAAAGATAATGGAATAAAGTGTCTTGGAATTCAACAACAAAGATTTCTGTACCCTTGATTGACAAGATATTATCTGTTGAAATCTTCTCTGATAACAATCATGTTGGTCCTTATTGTATATGTGGAGAGTTTTTGTTTGTCAAATATATGTTCTTCCCTTTGGTATCCCCAATTTTTTGTTAACATACTTTCACCTGTGTTCAATTATCATTATAATTTTCAACTTTTGAGCCTTCCACTGCTTCTTCATCATTTTCAAGATTCAGGCTACTCCTAATGACCTTCTGGCTTTTCCCAGGAACAGGGGAGTACCAGGAAGAGGAGCAGGATGAGCATAAAGAGCCATGACTGTAGCCCAGGTAGAAATGATGATGTATACATTAAAAATTTTCAATGAAGATTAAATTAGGTGATATTAATAAAGCTCTTGCAGAAGATGAACATTGCACTAATCTTCTGTAGGATGATAGTAGAACATATCTTAGTAAATAATAGTTTTTTTGCTTTGTTTGTCCCCAGCTTCCTCTAATTTCACTTCTAGATCCTTATATAACACTATGTTATTTTTCCATGCCTAACTCAGGAAATGGTTTCCCACTTCTTGACATGAATAAGGAACACTGGATTTGGATTTAGAATAACTTCTTTTCAGAAATGGCTTCATCCTAAACTAGACCTATGATGATTTAAGGCAACTTAGTTAAGTTCATTTTCTCACTTAGTAAATCAGGAAATTTAGTTTACAGTAGTAACGAAATAGACTGAGATAGTAATTAATGAATATGAATAAATGCAGTTAACGAATGTAAGACACTTCAAGTTTGTAATTTAATTCAACATTTAACTCCTCCAGTGGAATAGCATTCTCCAGCGGAAAATGACATGGATTTTTTTTCAGATTTTTTTCAAGTAACCTCCCTTCCTATCCCAACTCATATCTCATTCTTTAGCCAGATATTTTCCTTATTGTGGCAATGAGGGAGGTAAAAATTGTTTTTGTCTCAAGGACTTTCAATGCTTTAAGTCTAGCATTAATTTCTTTAAATAACTATCACACCAACTTGAGCAACATTTACTTGTACTTTTCAAGCAA
This sequence comes from Nomascus leucogenys, assembly GCF_006542625.1. NCBI lineage: Eukaryota > Metazoa > Chordata > Mammalia > Primates > Hylobatidae > Nomascus > Nomascus leucogenys. Next base: position 56,614,491 of record NC_044406.1, read on the forward strand.
CTATTTAGTCCCCTTATAATTAATTAGGATAAGCCACAGGAATAATTTCAAGCCTAAAACTGATGTCTCGTTATCCATTTTAGTGCTGGGCAAATTGACATTGGCATATGGGAGAAGGGTGTCTTTTCTATTATCACTCCAATCATCCAAGCTCTATTTTGCAGTTTTCCTAGGAGGCTAGACTATTTCTGGAAGTACCATGAAAATTCATGAACTCAGAGAAGCCAGAAATATGACCTTACCCTGGGGAGATTTTGCCAGTTGGCAAAAACTTAATAGTAATGAGATTGAATTATCTGCTATGGCTCAGTGGAGTATATTCTATTATATAGCCTTAAGCTATGCACCAAATTTAACCAATCATGTCAGCATTGTATACCAGGCTGAACTGAATGAATCAACAAAAATATATGTCCATGACTACAAAAATGTTTAAAACTATATGGTCTAATTTTCTGGATTAGTACCATAATGTTCTGATTAGGAGAAAATCAAATAGAGAGTGAACACAAACTGATGAGTCAAGATGAGCCAATTTTCCAAAGTTCCTCTGAATCTGGTCAATTATTTCCAAGTTTTAAATTATACCTCTGGATTAGTCCATTCTCACACTGCTAGAAAGAACTACCTGAGACTGTGTAATTTATGAAAAAAATGAGGTTTAAATGACTCACAGTTCCACAGGCTTCACAGGAAGCACGACTGGGAGGCTTCAGGAAACTTGTGATCATGGCAGAAGGTGAAGGGGAAGCACGCCTGTCTTACCATGGTGGAGCAGGAGAGAAAGAGAATGAAGGGGGAAGTGCCACACACTTTTAAACAATCAAATCTTGTGAGAACTCCCTCACTATCATGAGAACTGCAAAGGGGAAGTCCCCCCGCATAATCCAGTCACTTCCCACCAGGTCCCTCCCTCAAATCCTGGGGATTACAATTTGAGATGAGATTTGGGTGGGGACACAGATCCAAACCGCATCAGCCCATAAGTGAGGCAGGTCCAGCATAAAAGAAAAGCAGAATAACACTTTGTTATTAAGATTCTCATGCCTGAAAATGATTCATTCTAGGATGTGCCTCAAGCTGGGGTAAAGGCTCTTATTTAGTATCATTTCTTTCAAATTGCAGTGGTATCCCTGGCATATACCAAGGCAATAACAAATGTTTATGTAGTGACTGATGTCAGGATACTTTGGTTGAGCATTCTGTGAAGACCACCAGAAATACCTGTTCATTAAGCAAATCTAAGTTCATTAAAGTTACTGTGGTAAAAAAGAACACCTTAACAGAGGCTTAGCAATGTCTCAAAACGGTGAAATAAAGAAAGGATGTTTGTAGCTTTTAGAGGCCTGAAATGGATGATTTTAAGGTGAATCTTGCAACGTGGGGAACTGGTTGAGAGTGGACAGAGTTTTTGACATAATAGCTTTCTATTGGTAGGCACAGTGAGGCAAGGGCTTGAAGTAAATATTGATAAGCAAGCTGTTAGTCTTGATAAAAACTCTTTTTATCTGGTTAATTGTTTTTATCATTGAGGGACAGGCAGTTCTTGGTGTGAGAGCTAACATACTTTTCCTTAGTATCAGTATAGTGTTTATGATAGAGAAAGAAACTATTCCTGGTCCCAGTATTATTTAATACAGGGATAAGAAATAATGTTGGTTTTAGGTGTGAATAAAAAATTAAGTGACGAGTAAGTAAACCTTCACAGAATCACCTAATGACAAAAATTATCTTAATGAGACAGTGGTATTCTACTCCATTACAAAAAAGTTATTATCTCAATGCAAAGAATTCAGTGATATTATTCTTCATTATTCTTCTTTCTGTGTTTATTCTATGTCTTATTGCAGTTAATTGAATACACTGAGAGTATAATCACACTTTTTCTGAGGTAGTCAATGCCTTGTGCCACCTTTAATTAAATATTTTTGCCAATGAAGAGTTTTTGCATTGGCACATCTGCCTAACTTATTTTTCTGTAGTCCATGGGAGAAGCAGTAAGCAGGAAAAGAATATTGCAATTTTTATCATTTTTCTAATTAATATTTCTGGCATTTCAAATGTTAGTACTTTATCTTGTATAGGTAAGACTTTCATTTCTTAAGTAATTTTTTTACCAATTTTGATTGGAAGATCAAATTTCTCTTTGGCTACATTACCCTCCATGTATATTCTAGTTTTGTGCTCCTCCATTGCTTCATGAGCCCATGAAATCCTGTCTTGCAGAAAATTCATAGAAATCCCTGTTCTTCCATTATTTCTGCTGTGGATTTGTATTTTTTCCATTTATTTACTGCCATTTAATGGTGTCCTAGGAGGAAGAACAGAAAAGGCTGTATATTTGGTCTGTCATCTTGACTGAAAGACTTTTTGTCTAATTTTGGACATTTGTTTGGATACTGTATTTGTTTTCAAGTGGTTATTAAGTAATGAAATATGTGAAATATGTGCAGTCTTAAAATATATTATACATATTAATGAAGACTAACATAGAACGATGACAAATAACTATAGAGTGGGAGTTTTGAGCTCTAGTTCCAGTTCCAAGCATTCTAGCTATATTAATTCAAACAAGTAATTTAATCTTTGTTATTTAAGCACCTGCATCTGTGACACAGTCAGGTTATTTCCTATGCCTTTTTTTTCTTGTGAGAGGCAGTCTCTCTCTGTCGCCCAAGATGGAGTGCAACGGCGTGGTCTCGGTTCACTGCAACCTCCGCCTCCCGGGTTCAAGCGATTCTCCTGCCTCAGCCTCCTGAGTAGCCAGGACTACAGGCGCATGCCACCACGCCTGGCTAATTTTTGTATTTTTAGTAGAGACAGGGTTTCACCATATTGGCCAGGCTAGTCTCAAACTCCTGACCTTGTGATCCGCTGGCCTCAGCCTCCCAAAGTGCTGGGATTACAGGTGTGAGCCACCCCACCTGGCCTGTTCCCTATGCCTTTCTAAGATGTTTCCAATGTTAATATTCTGATTCTATGTCATCCTAAGACAGGAAATCTAAATTAATTACATTTGACTACAGAATAATTTTATCATTTTAGTGCAAGTTTTAGGACCATTAAATTTTAAATCTTAACTTTTGGGTCTTAAATCTCAGGTCTAAATGCTTTAAAATACTTTAATACATATATAGAGAGAGCATGGGAGATATTTTTTCCTTCCTGAAACAAAGTATGTGATTTTTATTTTTTCAACATTTCTTCTTCAATTCTCTGACACCAACTAGGTGTCCTCAACTCAATTTTATTCTGACGCTAACTATCCAGAGTTAGTGTCAGACTTCATAGGATACGGGCTAAGTCACATAAGACTGCTGTCACTTCAGTGCCAGTCAGAAGTATCAGGTTCCTTGTTTACCCACTTGTTTGGGAAAAACAACTGAAATCATTTTTCCTCTGCTCTTAGGCCACAACAGTTATCAACAGAGAAGAAAACTTTTGTGACAAGATGTGTGGGGAATTTCCCACCCCCACAAGCCTCAGGCACCAGCTGGGTATAAACCAATTCAGACACAGTGTCAGATCGCATAGACTGAGGACTCAGTTCCCAAGACTTCTCCTAACTTCAGTTAACAGTCACAAGTCTGGGCCTTCAGAAATTCTGTCTAGCTGCCTTGAGGTTGGGGTTCCTACTATCCCCTCTTTGGGTGTGATTAACTTGCTGGAGTGGCTCACAGAACTCAGGGAAACACTTACTTACATTTACTGTCTTATAATAAACAACATTGCAAAGGGTGCAGATAAAAAGATGCATAGGGAGAGGTGTAAGGGAAAGAGCACAGAGCTTTCATGCCCTCCCTGGGTGCACCACCCTCCAGCAGCCTCCACATGTTGAGCTATGTGGAAGCTCCCTGGACCCAGAGCTTCCATGCCCTCCCTGGATGCACCACCCTCCAGGAGCCTACACATGTTTAGCTCTCTGGAAGCTCCCGGAACCCAGTTCTTCTGAGTTTTAATGGAGGTTTCATTACATAGGCATGATAGGCAACAATGTAGAAATATGATTGGACAAAAATATTATGGTCTCATCCTAATAGACTGAGTGGGGAAACCCAGCAAGGCCTGTCTTTTCAGATTCTTCTTGGCCTCTCTGTGAAGCATTCCTTCCTCCAGGTTATAGAATAGGACCCTTTCTGTAATGAGGATCTCTTGATCCACAATCAGATTAGAGTCTTATCTTGGGCAGGTAAAAGGAAAACAGGGGAAAGTGAAAAATTCTATTTCTTGAGGCTTGCTCCTAAGGCCTAAAGCACCTCAATATCATAACAAAAGACCATAAAAGGGCCTATGGGAATTTTGAGCCAGAAACTGTGGACAAAAACATTACACACACACATACACACACACACACACACATAAATATCCTACCTTTTTATGTCCTAATTGGCTATGAAGTAGGAGGTTCCCACAACCCCCCTCCTCAAGTTTGATAAATTGCTGGAATAATTCACAGAACTCAGGGAAATATTATATTTACGATTATAGTTTATTATAAAGGATAGAAGTAAACAGTCAAATTAAGAGGTCTGTAGAATGAGGTGCAGAAGGGTCTCAAGCATAGAAGCCTCTGTCCCCATGGAATTGGAGTATGCTACCTTCCTGGCATGTGAATGTGTTCACCAATTTGGAAGTTCCCCAAAGCCTGTCATTTAGTGGCTTTTACAGAGGTTTCATTACATAGACATGATTATAGCCATTGGTGATTAACTCAACCTTCTGCCCCACTCTTTTCCCCAGAGGTGAGTAAGGTGAGGCTGTAAGTACAAGCTTCTTTTTAACCAAGCGTTGGTCTTTCTAGCAACCAACCCCTAACCTTCAGCTATCTAGGGTCCTACCATGGTCCTACCTATCTACGGTCCTACCTCATTAAAAGAAAATACATTCCTATTACCTTTATCACACAAAAATTCCAAGGGATTTAGGATTTCTGTACCAGGAGGTGGGGACAAAGATCAAATAGTTTGTGTGTGTGTGTGTGTGTGTGTGTGTGTGTGTCTGTGTGTGTGTTACTTAATGAAATGTAATGCATATTTGTTTTCTATTTGAAAAATTGGTAGAAATGTCTCTTTTACTTACAAGTCTTGGATTTTGATTTGTTTTTTTACTAAAAGAACTTTTATAAGAAACTTATTAGACTTCATAGGCAAACAATATCTAGAACGTTACACACATACTGAATTGGTTTCATCAAGGGAAAAATTACTCCCTTGTGTTATTCGATATTTTGAGAAGCTATGTTGACTCTTTAAGCCACCAGGGTACCATTTAGCAAATTGCAGCTTCAATGGATTATTAACTTTTTACATAATATATTTCAATTAAAATGAAATTGGATTCCACTGAAATAAAATAGTTGATGCTGAGTTTAGTCTATAAGCAGGAGAGCACTGGCAATGTTGTTTAAGGACATTTTACCTACAAGAAACTCAATCACTTCAGAAGTGAACTCATTTATATTTGACTACAGGCAACCACACAGAATGAGTGGATATTTTAACTATTTATCTTCCTCAGAGGTTCTTCCATATCTTATCTTCAAAAAGGAATGCTTTACAAAGTATTTCTCTCTAAAATATCACTACAAAAATTACTTTAAAAAATGAAGCTTGAAAGGTGTCAGAGTTAATTTCCCCTCACATCATTATTCTGAATAAGTTAGAATTCTTCAATCCTAATAGAATTAGAGTGAGATTATCTCAGTGGATATAAAGTACAATCTACTAACAAGTGACTCATTTTGAAAGTACAATTAACTATTCCTTGTCCACTAAGAGCCCATTTGGTCCACCGAAGGCAGTTATTGTAACAAACATCAACTAAGCTTTTATATACTGGCTTATTTTGAATTGCAATTTAAAGCCTTACTAAATTCACTGAATTTTATAGAGAGAAGAAACATTTTATGTATTCATTCATGGTATTTTTTATTGATTTTTGTTATATTACTCTAACTTTTGTGCAGTTTTCACTGTCTACTTCTCTTCGTGTCTTGACTGGTCTTTATATGCAACCCACTGAGGAATGACTGTGGTCGTTACACTGTGCTTCTTCTCGTATGATGCAAATTCTGTATAGTCTTAGCTTAGGGTCAATATTTGATGAAGCATATCCTTCTCTCTTGAGATCTTTTAACTCTATGTTACAACCCCATATCCATACTTCTAATTTAAATAAGCTAACTTAGTACTTCCTTATTCTGGACAAATTACATGTTTTGGTGATATCTATTTCTAATGTCACCTGATCTTTTATTTTCATCCTTTTAAAATATCTATTACATGTTCTTTCTCAAAGCGAAATCTTGATAGTAAGACCATTTATACTATTTAAAGATAATATTCCCTCTATCCGTCCCTTCCTCTTTCTTTAAAACACTTGTGTGTGTATAAATATGTGTACATATATAACTATATAGCTATAACTACATTTACAACTAAAATAATTACTTCCAAGTTACAACATGAATTGGCCATCATAAGCATATCATAATCTTTCTCATCTCATATAGTAAAGTGAACTAGTTTATAAAATATGATCAACTTGAAAAAATTCAAGTTGCTTTAATGTAACTTTACTGGATGAACAAGGCCTTTGAGATTTGGGGTACTAGACGGTTTCTGTAGCCAGCCTCTCCTGTAGCATGGCTCTTCCAATGCAAGGCAGAATATCTAACCTATATAAATGAGCCAAAGATGGACTCTGTGTATCATTTATTTCTTTACTGCAGGCTGAGACCTGCTAGCTCAAAAGGCCCCTGGAACCAAACCCAAATATTTATATATTCCATTTATTTTGACAATAACCCAAACAAGCAGATTTTTAGCCATTTTGAGCCTACCTGCTTTGCATACCTCATGAAACCTCAGCCAACATCTGCTAGACACAGCTTAGGTAAATCTTGAGGTTAAACGATCCCAAGCCATTGCTGCCTGCTAGAGCTCTTTGACCAAGAGACTTAGCACTGCTGAGTGATATCACCTACACATATAAGCCCCCTCTCCAAACTCCCTTTCCTGAGGGAGTTCTCATGTCTTCCTCACCTTATAAGTATTGACCTGTGTCAGTAGCTTCTGGACAGTCTTGTGCTGTGAGGGACGTTCTCTGAATGCAAACCTATCACCCTGTATAGCTTGTGTGTTCTACTGCCATCTCACGGACATACCTTTCTCTTTTATCAGCCTCCAAATCCCTAGAACCTCCTACAATCCAAGAGACAGAGCATGCTTAACACAAAGACAATATTTTTCCTTTTCACTTAATATTAGATGGTACCAGGTAAGTAGATTTTATTATGTTTATCTTGTTTTGAAAGTAGATAGGGTCCAGGTGCACTGGCTCACGCCTCCATTCCTAGCACTTTGGGAGGCTGAAATGGGCGAATGACTTGAGGTCAGGAGTTTGTGACCACCCTGGACAACAGGGTGAAACCCCGTCTCTACAGAAAACACAAAAATTAGCCTGGCATGGTGGTGCACGCTTGTGGTCTCAGCTATTCGGGAGGCTGAGGCGGGAGAATCACTGGAAACCAGGAGGTGGAGGCTGCAATGAGCCGAGATTGCGCCACTGTGCTCCAGCCTGGGTGACAGAGCGAAGCCCTATCTTAAAAAAAAAAAAAAAAAAAAGAAGATAGAAAATAAAGAATATCTTTATGCAAATCAAACTTTTTTCTTCCTTCCATCTTTTTTTTGTCTTGCTTTCCTTATACTCCTTTACTTTAAATCTTTTTACAAGATATATGTGTTAGGTAACATGGGGTACCTTAAAATGGCACCGTACCTTAAGATGGGGCCGGTTCCGGGTTCTTCTCCCCTCCTTGACCGGGCACTGTCTGAACCCGCCAAAGGAGGGCCAATCAGAAAGAAGCATCTCCTGCCTTCCCTTGGGCCCGCCCCTAGCCCAATCCACGTAGGCCCAAGGGATATAAAACCCAGCACACCAGCAGCCCTCTCTCTCTTCTCTTCCTTCTCCTTGCGTGGTGCCGCTCGATACCTCCAATAAAGATCTCTTGACCGCGACCGGTGTAGTTTGGTCTCCGCCTGGCCCCTTTCAATATGAGAGAATCATACTTTTTTTACTTAAGTAGACATGATATAATGGTTCATCTACCAAAGAGAAAAAAATGAACATATATTCAATTTATAAAGACCAACAATTTTGGAGCTTAACAAAAGATTTTAAATTATTTTAGAAGAAAAACAGGAAAAAATGACGAACAACAAATACAAATATATATATATGCACACTGGCGTTTGTTTTTATAAGTTGAAGGCCTTCCATATTCTGAAATTTAGAGTCATCTTTAGCAACATTTATTGAGTGTTTCCCATGTGCTAGACAGAATTCTAAGAAGCAGCTTATTGCTAAAACACGATAATACCTATTTCAAACAGGTTTCCAAAGAAAACAAAAAACGGTTAATAGCAAAATTGTTGTCAAATGTGACAAATAAAATTGATGCATGTGCCTAAATCACCAATTGCCCTCTTCCTCAATGACAACACCCACTACCAGTTGCCTCATTAACATCTGACATGTCATTGTCCTTCAAAAATCTATCTTGCAACAGTCCACATTTTTCTAATCCACCAAAAATCCCTATTCATATATCCTATCTGTGTTGAAGTCTTTCCTTGCAAACATTCAGGCACACATTTCTTTCCACATTTGTATTTTTATAGTAGTTATTGTTTGCAAGTCTCCTAATCATATATATTATTTGTAAATGTTACTATTCCTCATGTCAGTATCATGTCTTTCATCTCCTGGAAAGCAGGATTTTAATTTTGTTCATTTTTTAAATTATAGTGCCTGGACCATAATTAGAGCTATATATAAGTGTCCTTGTTGAATTGTTTTACATCTGGAATGCAGCAGAAAATTTTTTGCATCTCAGAAATACCTAGCATAATGTCCAATCTTATTATTAAATTGTAATCTAATCTTCACCCTCAAAAACTTCCTAACTGATTTTAGGTAAATGGTGCTCTCCCCTATAGTTTTTATTTTCTCAGATTTAATGCAAGGTGATGCAGTTGATTAGAACAAGTTTATTTATTTCTTCACCTTTAAATTGATGACTTTACTAGTTAATAGTCATTGAATAAATTAATTTATTGAAATAAAATGACTGCCTAAAGAATTCATGAAGAGTTATAGATGACGGTTCTTCTATATCAACATAAAAAAGTTATTACTAAACTACATAGTCTTAAGCTTATCTGATCAACATGCTATGTGGGGTATGCAAAATTCCATTAACTATGCAAACTCTTAATAATTGTATTCATTTTTGAAAAATAAATAATGTTAACTTTAATGTTTTCAAAATAAATATTGAGACTTGCTAAATCATTCTTTGGACACACAATAACAGCGTATTTCTATTGCAACATTCCTTTAAAATTTGAATATATTAGTGTTTCGATACAAAGTTAGTTTTCCTAGTAATGCAGTACTATCATTTTATTGTATTCACTTACTATAGATTACAGATGGAATAAATGAAACATTCCTCAAAAATGATGAATTGTTAGGCAGCAAAATTTGTGTTGAAACCCCAAACAAAAAAGCTGGAAATACTCTCTGTAATATTATACTAACATATGGCTATGTAAGATATGAGACTTTCCCTATTTTACCAAGGTACCCAACAATTTTAGGTAAATTTATTTCACAAAATTTAGTTCATAAATAAATATTGTATATAAGCTCTGTGGCATTTTTTCTTGTGAGTGAGGTAATGCCTCAAAATTATTGTAACAGTTACATTCTTTCTTTCAGAGCACTCAGCATAATTAGGGAGATAAAATATATGAAACATTAATTGGTCTTCCTGATGTTACCCAGAAGAAACATTTTTAAAATTAATTTTGTGAACGTAATATATGAAACATACTGTTGAAAACAACATTCAAGATGCCCGCCCCCCCAGTGACCCATATTCTAGGTATATATGCCCTTGTTTATTTCTCTCCCATATTGAATAGGTGTTTGATTGTGTGTGACTTGCCAAGTCTAGATCAGAAATGGCATTGTGGTTTCCATCTTGCTTTCTCTTGTGTCAGTTCTTCTAGGGGAAACCAACCGATACATCGTGAGAAATCTCAAGCAGACCATTGACAGGTGCAATAGGGAAAAACAGGCCTCCTGCCAATAGCCATCACCAGCACTGAGTGTGAGGAACCTTGCAAATAGATTTTTCATCTCCAGTCAATTCTTAAGATGACAGTAGCCCTGGCTGACATCTGATCAAGCCTCATGAAAGTCCCTGAGCCCAGATCCAAGCCACTAAGCTTCTCCTGAATGACTGACCCACTAAGACTTGGGGTAATGTGCAGCAATAGATAAATAATAAACATAAAGAATATATGTAACATATATGTTATTATAAAACAATAATAAAATGAACACCTGTGACACCTCCCCCCCATATTTATGAAATAGGACATTATCAAAAGGTTGTGTCCATCTCACTTGTCTATCTCTGTGTTAGTACAGCACATTTTAATTACTAGAGATTGGGATTAAGTCTCATTTTAAGAGAGAATAGATGCCTTCTCCCAACTTTTATTTTTTTCTTTTTAGGGGCAACTTGTCCAGCCCCTTCACCATTTCCTGTAAGTTTTATTTTCAGTTACCACAAGATCAGGGATCTCAGGATCCACTAAAATACTTATTGGATATTTGTTGGAATTGCATTTTGAACAATTGAATATTTGATATTGAATCCTCTTAACCGTTAATTTAATGTGTTGAGGTATTTCAATACCTTTTAGCAATATCACTCATATATATTTCATACATCTTTTCTTGCATTTATTCTTAAGTATCTTATGTAGGCACAGAAGCTTAAGTTTCTTTTTGTTAGATTATTAATAATTCCTAAATTTCACTGGCTTATTTACCCCAGAAGTAGGTATTTATTTTTTTTAGAAAAACAGAAGGATCATTTATTATTATTGTGATCACATAATTTATTTATATTTTGCTTAAAGAGATTAAGTTTGATAATATTATGAATCAAACCAATTTCTGCAAACAGATTGTAATGATCAGCATGTAATGATCAGCAAAAAAAGTCATTTATTCAGCATCGCATTTTCTTAACCAAAACATATTCCATGTGAATCTGGCTTTCTTTTTTCTAGGTGAGTTAAAAATAATGTAGTATGTAACATTCCCCATATATTGCCAATCATGATGGTAAAAATATAACATTAAAATTACCTGGGTTAAATCAGAAGGAATCAGCTAAAATAGTATGTAAAGCAAAACATGAGAAAACACCATTTTAGTGAATTTTATGAGCTTTGTTATTCATTTTATTATTATCCTGTTAGATTCAGTTATTTGCTACTGAAGAGAGAGAAATTGTATATCATCCAGTCAACTTATTGAATATTACCTATAGAATATCTATGTACCTGTATTTTGCATAGGAAAAATGCTTTATTTATATAACAGTTGCTCTGAGTAGTGTTAATAGTATTCAACCCTAAATCCAATTCTATTTTCAGACCAACCATGAATCCTTGAATCAGAGCACACATGGAGCACAGTATCATAATCCTTCATATTTTAATCAAAGACATTTAACAATAAATATAAAATTGATGAGATGGTAAAATTAATTCTTTAAACTAACTAGCTATGAAATCTGAACACAAGACTCCAGAGGTTGTCTTTCAGAAACAGCTTCACAAATGGCTTGGAAAATCAACTTGGTGGTAAATTTAATAAGCCATATTTCACCCCATTCTTGAAGCCAACCATCCCCGAAAAAAATCTAGCAGTACCTGTCATTGGATATCATAATAAAGGCTGATCCTGAAACTAAAATCTTAATTCTAGATTGGTCAGAGTCGTTTCCTTCTCAGAATCCTCATTAGTAAATTCAAGCAAGTATGTGTCAGCACCATCTTCTCTTTTTCTAGTAGAAAGGTCCCTTGTGAATCTCTGTCTCGGATGCATATACTGTGGCTTTTGTTTTCAAGAGATAGTGCACCAGAAGTAAGGCAGAATAAGCCTCACAAAGCAGCCAGAACAGCATGGGTAGTAAAAGATGGAAATCAATGGGAATTACAGAATAAAAGATTATAGGGGCTGCCTCGGCATGAGCTTTCAATGTCCAATGAAAAGGTGTTTCCAAAAAATCTTACTGGTGACCTCTCTTGGGCTGCAGCCAGGGTCTTGGCTCTTCTGCCCCTAACCCCATTGCGCCCAGTGGTGAGGAGCCCCTTACCACCTGCTTGTCTCGCTCCATGGAAGCCATAAACAAAAGTCACCTTGTAGCAACTTGGCATAGTGCCCAAAACAGCAGTTTGTCTTCTGAAGACATACTTTTTATACGTTTATGTTTATTTATGAATTTTGGGTGAAGTGGAGAAATGAAACTGTAAGCTCTGTCAGTGTCAGAGTATCCAACTGCGAAAAGCCCTTTCTGCCTTTTCTGATTTGAAATATTTTCATATCCCTGGAGGGTATTATTGAATTCGATTATACAGTCTCCAAAATTAATGGGGCTTTATCTTAATGGGTTTACAGAGATTTGGAAGTGCATCTCTAGATTTAACTACCCCAGAGATTTACAGAAAATAAAGTATTTGAGACATTAAATGTGCCAGCTTTTTAAGAGAAAAGTGAACTTTTATAATAGAAATTGTGAGCTTGTTTACACAAGAAACTAAGTTCATGTATTCAAAGTAAAGTTTTGCCCAAATTAGACTGGTTTGAATACAGCTATATTACTTTCCTCTAATTTTTATAACTGGTAAGTATAAAATAATCAATTCATCTTTTTTTTAAATTAAGTTCCGGGGTACATGTGCAGAATGTGCAGGTTTGAAATGGTGGCCTGCTGCACCTATCAACCCATCACCCAGGTATTAAGCCCAGCATGCTCTCCTAATGCTCTCCTACACTCGCCCTCCCTCAACAGGCCCCAGCAAGTGTTGCTGCCCTCCCCGTGTCCATGTGTTCTCACTGTTCAGCTCCCACTTACAAGTGAGAACATGTGGTGTTTGGTTTTCTGTTCCTGAGTTAGTTTGCTGAGGTAATGGCTTCCAGCTTCATCCATGTCCCTGCAAAGGACATGATCTCGTTCCTTTTTATGGTTGCATAGTATTCATTGGTGTATATGTACTACATTTTCCTTTTTTTTTTTTTTTTTTTTTTTGAGACGGAGTCTCGCTCTTTCGTCCAGGCTGGAGTCCAGCAGCGCGATCTGGGTTCACTGCAAGCTCCACCTCCGGGTTCACCCCATTCTCCTGCCTCAGCCTCCCGAGCAGCTGGGACTACAGGCGCCCGCCACCAGACCCGGCTAATTTTGTTGTATTTTTAGTAGAGATGGGGTTTCACCGTGTTAACCAGTATGGTCTTGATCTCCTGATCTCGTGATCTGCCCGCCTTGGCCTCCCAAAGTGTTGGGATTACAGGCGTGAGCCACCGAGCCCGGCCCACATTTTCTTTATCCAGTCTATCATTAATGGGTATTTGGGTTGATTCCATGTCTTTACTATTGTGAATAGTGCTACAATAAACATACGCGTGCATCTATCTTTATAATAGAATGATTTATATTATTTTGGGTATACACCCAGTAATGGGATTGCTGGGCCAAATGGTATTTCCGATTCTAAATCTTTGAGCAATCACCACACTGTCTTCCACAATGGTTGAACTAATTTACATTCCCATCAACAGCGTAAAAGCATTCCTATTTCTCCACAACCTCAATAGCATCTGTTGTTTCCTGACTTTTTAATAATCACCACTCTGACTGGCATGAGATGGTATCTAATTGTGGTTTTGATTTGTATTTCTCTAATGATCAGTTATGTTAAGGCTTTTTTCATGTGTTTTTTGGCTGCAATGCATCTCATTTTTAAATTACATTTGGCTTGTTTTCTTATGAAAAGACCAGTAATTCTGAACTTCCAAAACTTTCTGTATCAATTTATTGATTAGTTAAGCAAATGTATTTCTATACGATATTTAGGATTGAGAAAAATACGAAACTATGTGTTTATTCTTCTGACAAAGTTTTTATGTCAGCAGTAATTATGTTTTATGGATATCTGTATTTGCTTAATTTGGAATTTAATTGGAAATTATTTAATTTCCAAGTTTCTTTGCTTACCTGAAGGTGTATAAGTTATGTGAGTGGTAGTTAGCCATGTTATATTAACTTGTGAGCTTTGCTTATCTGCTAATTGTGTTGTATGATAGATGATTATCAATTATCCACTTCCATGTTTCTTGTGTGTGTTTGTGAAAAAGAAGTTAGTTAATTTGGTTAAAAGATATAGTCACTGTGTGAAACTGAGATTACTGAGATCAATGATAGCAGAAAAGCACAAGAATGTATGCAAGATAATAGGATATGTTCTGTTTATCAATGAAAAATGAGAGTAGTATGTAAATTATGATAACTGTTCCAAAATCTGAAAGAGGATAGTGAAAGACAAAACCTGGATAATATAGAAATTTGCAGAATTTTTGAAGCAAGGAAATTTTGTCTTGGTTTGTAATAATTGCATATAATGGAGCTAAAGAGAAGCATTGAAAAGTATTAACATTTTGACAACTTTTGTGCAATGTCGATGGGCTTATTCATAAGATAATTTTAAAAGAAATTAGCTTGTGAATCTTTTATTTGACTTTCTATTACAATGACAATTGATCATGAAGTTTTTAGTCTTCTTTTGATAAGGAGTACTAAACAGTTTGCTGTCTGTGTAATTCGCTCAGAGAGCAGAGATTCAGTATTTTACCAGAACTATTTTCAGTGCTTTGTGTTGACTTTATTGAGCTCTAGAACAGAAGTCAGCACGTTTATTTTTCTGTAGTTTCAGATAGTGATTATTTTAGGTTTTGCATATTATCAGGTCTCTGTCACAACTACTCTGTCATTGTAGTACAAAAGTGCCATAGACAATATGTAAATGAATATGTGTGGCTGTGTTCAATAAAACTTTATTTATGAACACTGAAGTTTCATATAATTTTCATGTCACAAAATGTTATTACTATTTCAATTTTTTTCAAACATTTAAAAATGTAAAATCTATTCTTATTTTATGAACTATACCCATGAAATTTGGAATATGGCTGATGTTTTAATGCTTTTTCTATTGATAAGTATATAAGGAGTCATTGATCTTTCCTGATCTTTTCCTCCCAGTTTAGAATTTTATGCTTTTATAAATGGAAATGAAACATTTTAAAATGGAATCGAAATCTCATAATTCAGAAACAAATGTTTTTACTGATTTTTTTTTGTTTTGTGACAATAGTTAGATTCATTGTTTCAATAAGAATTTGTCTCCATTTTACCTCAAATTGGACAAATTGATTGTCCAATGCTATATTTGGGAAAGAATCATTTTTAATCTGGCACAGCAAGCCCATCATTAGGGAACAAAGGCAGCAAATGACTACAAAACCCTCACAGGAAACTGTACTGGTACCTGTCTTACAAGGCTTCAGCCTCAGAAGTGATAAGGAAGGTCACTTCCTGGCAGGCAGGGAACTTTAGTATATTTGGGGGGCCTTGAGGAGAGAGAACTTTATTAAATCTATGGTTACCACAGTGAAACCTAGGGGAGAGATTTTCATGGCCTTGACATCCTAACCCCCATATGAAGAAAAAGCCCATAGAGTCTTTTAAGTGTTTCAACCCTGGGCTCATTGATACAATTTACAAACAAAATATTTTTGCTAGTTGCTGAATACTATGTGATCCAGGAAGCATATGTAGCTAACACCACCATTGTATCTGTGAAAATAATCAGATTAAACTATAATGAGGTCAGCCATTTTTTTCTAATCAATATTCAAAGATTACTTATGACCAAAACATGGGGACTATTAAAAATTATTAAAACTGGAAAAAAGGACAAAAAAGGTGGGTGGCATGTCTTTTGAATATTACTCGGACTTTGCTTAATGAGCTCACCTGAGGATTATATATTTTTTCAGGAGAATATATCTATTTGCAATTTACAACTTGATCACAACCCAGACACTATGAAGTTACTAGCTAACTTAAAATTTCTATCTGATAAAAATATAACCTCCATGATTGCTACTTTATTGCCCCAAATGACAATAATGAATTTGTATCTGACCTGGCAGTCCTACTCTAAAGTTTTTAGATGGCTATCTTGATAAACTATGTAAACCCCTTTTTATCAAATGCTTTTGGAGTCAGTTTTACCATCTAAGTGGTTACCTCATTAATTAATGAGCTGAATAAAATCTTTGATATACATTCATTTTATATTTTCATGTCATATTTTTAAAGTAAAATTATACTTTGACCCATATAAGATATTCATGTTTATAAAAGCTTGAATTTTCATATTCATGTGGATTATCACATAAGGTTTCACTGTCATACAATGCAAAATGAAGCTAGATTTTAGTCTCCTTTTACCTTAAGTTATATTTAAATTTTCAGATGCAGCTTTTGGATTAATTAGATATATATCCTTCTGTGATGGCAAAGAGGATGGCATTTTGAATACAGACTAAATGATCTTAATGTCATGAAACAGGAATTGTGCCTAGAAATAACTGATCATATTTTCCAATTACTTTTGGAAATGACAGGATAGTAGTATATCTGCCAAAACCAAAATTGTTTTGGGTAGATATTTTCCAAAGGTCATTTTGTGAATACTAATGAAGCCCATGCAGCAATTTGTGTAGTTATTTCGATGTGCACTTAGCAGCTGACTGAAGTCTGGCTGGCCATTGGGAAGTGATGTTGCACAAAATAAGAATTTTTTATTTCCCCACAGGAGCAATATTGAAATTTTCCTCTGGTCTAGGTGAATCACTAACTACACCTGCACTTGCAAGTCTCCCATGTATAGTATGCACACCCTATTCTGTAATATGAAACTCTGGCCTCTTCATCAACCATTCGCTAAGTCAAGTGAACGAATTCAAAGCTGTTTGTAACAAAAATGCTAACCTTGTTGGCAGGCAAAATTACATGGACATGAGAAAGTATTTTGTGATCTCATCTAGGTGGGAAGAAGGTCTTATGATATTTTAATTTGAACACTCACACTCCCCCCAACCCAATCTGCAATACCTGTACATTTCTTCTTAGCGTTTATCAATATAAACATAAATATCTTATCTTTTTATTTGTTTTCTCTTTTTCCTACTAAAGTATAAGCTTAATTTGGTCAGAGATTTTTACCTGTATTTTTTTTGTCTGCTATTACCTGCCACTTAAAAAAGTGTGTCTGGTACATAGTAAGTGCTCAGTACATATATATATTTAAATAAATAAGGTGAATAAATGAATAAAATAAATGTACGAAAATTGTCTAAGTCCGTTTGGGATTATTATGTAAAAAACTTTTAAACAGATCAAAGCATCTCTCCTTCAAAGTTTCATTTTATTAGCTAATAAGATTCATAAGACCTCTTTGTTTACATTTTTCTTCAGCAAAATTTACTATCTAGTAAATGACAGAAACTATTACCACCAGGTCATTGTTATGCTACCTTCTTATAGATTCAACAATTTGTAATGTTTTTTTCTTTATATTTTAGTGCTTTTCTTATTTTATCGATTTTTTTTTTTTTAGACAGGATCTCACTCAGACCCCAGGTTGGAGTGTAATGCTGTGACCACGGCTCACTGCAGCTTTGACCTCTCAGGCTCAAGTGATCCCTCCACTTCAGCCTCTCGAGTTGCTGGGACTATAGGCATGCAACACCATGCCCAGCTAATTGTTGTATTTTTTTGTAGAGATGGGGTTATACTACGTTGCCCAGGCTAGTCTTGAACTGCTGGGCTCAAGTGACCTGCCCGCCGTGGACTCCCAAAGTGCTGGGATTATAGGCGTAGGTCACCACACTGGAGCAATTTTTACAGGACTTCTCAAATTCTGTTGTTAATTCGATAAGGTATACATTATAAATAAATTTCATTTATGTCTATACCATAAAAAATCTGTTTCTGAAATCTCTGAAATTGTTAAGACAGTATATATAAATATACATTTATTCTACCAATATCCTTCAGAAAACAAAATAAGTTTGAAGGAAAAATACTTTTTGTCCCCTAAATCAGTGAACAGTAGCTGTGACTTTTGAATAATTATACTCACAACAATGTTGCATACAGTTGAGCTAAATCAAAGTGATAAGGGTTTTCTTTTAGGATATGTGCTGTTACTACCTTGGTAAGAGTAGTGCAATATTTTCTCCTATTAATAAAGAGATAACCAAAGGCAGTTAGCACAGAGGAATAACTAAATACCGACAAAAATTGAAGTTTAACTTCTAGGAACCTTCCCCTTCTATCTAGTGAGTTCAAATAAAAAATAGCCAGCATAAAAAATACATTATTAAATAGTATTACTTCATCACCAATGACTCACATGGATCAAACATATTAATTTTCCCACAATGTTAACTAAATTAATAAATTAGTCTGTGTACAGCTCATGAAATGAAACAAAAACTCTGACATTGTCTATGAATATATGTTTTGTCATCTAGAGAAGATATTAACATTCTAGTTGGTATTTTGGAGTGCAAATATAAACACAAAATATTATTGGAATTTAAAATGTAATTGAAAGTACAAAACAATTTTAAAAATTGGTAGGTGGTCTACCAAAATTTCATTTATTTGTGTACCAAAAGAGTCTTTGTCAATTAGTCTTTGGAACATATAATACTTTTCCCCTTAAGAACATTGCAGATATTATTTAAGAATTTTCAAGTTATGATGGCAGATAATGACTATTAATTTGTTCTGCAACCATTGCAATACACATTAAATTCTCCAAAAAGTTTCAAACTTTCAGCAACATTGGAAACTAGAAATCTTTAATCTGCAGAATTTGAGGAAGAATTTCTATTTACTAAAGCACAAATGAGGCTATGAGGCAGAATGCACTGTGGACAACAGAGATATGGAGGGAAAAAGGAAAGGGACCTTAGGGATTTCTGTTCATCTATCTGTTAAATTTTTTCACTGTCCTCCTGAAAAATGAGAGAGGGCTGTATTACCTGTCCTCCCTAATCTGTCTCATTCATGCCTCTCATTTTACAATCAGTCCCATTCCTAGTTGAGAGAGTTGTGGTAAGGATGTTCTTTGGAAAATGTAGTTTTTTATTTGCTATCTCTGCTAATGAAGGACTTAAATAATTCTTAACGTTATCCAGAAACAGATCTCCCCATGGGCGTACAATTGGGCAGTGAAATAAGTATGACTTCCTTAAACCAGAAATCGTACACGAAACAGATATAATTACAAAACAATAACAATAGAAACTATTTTGCATCAGATATAGGACAGGCTAACCACTTATCTCCTTGTTTTGCAAATTAAGAAAATTATTCTAATGGCTGTTGCATGACTATTAAGGGAAACAAAATTTCACAGATTTAGACCTGATACTGACATAACACTAAACGAAATTTTCTATTTTTAATTTCATGGATGTAGCAAGTTGCAGAAACACCAGTAACAAAACAAAACCAAAACCCAGTTTTTTTTTTAGAAAGATGGACCACATGAACTGAAATCAGTTTTGGAAAGCTGATACTCTATTATCGTCTCAGTAAGAGAGTTGAAAGTGATGATGAAAACGTGAGACACCATGATGAACACTGAGTTGACTTAAAGTCAGAAAAAAATGTATAGAGAGTGCAGTGAGACAGGGAAACATGACAATAGATTTAATATTGCAGGCTGAAATACAATCTTACAAACAGTGAAGCATAGTAATGGTATTACAGAAACTGAATTCATGATACAGAGGACAAACCCAGGACATTTTCCCTGATACAGAATAACAAGAAAAGAAGACGACAGTTAAAGACCACAAGAAAAGACATGTGGAAAATAGATTGAGAAAATTTATGCTCCTAAGAAAGAGATCAAAATCAATAAATAACAAAAGGAAATCAATTAAAAATATAATTTAGGAAAACACTATACAACTGAAAAAAAGCTTGACTTATAAAACTGAAAGCGTTTATCAAGACAAATACCTCTAATTCTGTGAAGAATGATGGTGGTATTTTGTTGGGGTTTGCATTGAATTTGCAGATTGCTTTTGGCAGTATTGGTCATTTTCACAATATTGATTCTACCCATCCATGAGCATGGGATGTGTTTCCATTTGTTTGTGTTGTCTATGATTTCTTTCAGCAGTGTTTTGTAGTTTTCCTGGTAGAGGTCTTTTGACTCCTTTGTTAGGTATATTCGTAAGTATTTTATTTCTTTTGCAGCTATTTAAAAGGGGTTGAGTTCTTGATTTGATTCTCTGCTTGGTCACTGTTGGTGTATAGAAGAGCTACTGATTTGTGTACATTAATCTTGTATCCAGAAACTTTGCTGAATTCTTTTATCAGCTCTAGGAGCTTTCTGGAGGAGTCCTTAAGGTTTTCAAGGTAAATGATCATATCGTCAGCAATCAGTGACAGTTTGACTTCCTGTTTACTGATTTGGATGCCCTTTATTTCTTTCTCTTGTCTGATTGCTCTGGCTAAGACTTCCAGTACTAGGCTGAAGAGGAGTAGTGAGAGTGGGCATCCTTGTCTTGTTCCAGTTCTGAGAGGGAATGCTTTCAACTTTTCCCCATTCAGTATTATGTTGGCTGTGGGTTTCTCATAGATGGCTTTTATTACATTAAGGTATGTCCCTTGTATGTGGATTTTGCTAAGAGTTTTAATCATGAAGGGATGCTGGATTTTGTCAGATGCTTTTTCTGCATCTATTGAGATGATCATGTGATTTTTTTTAATTCTCTTTTTGTGGTATATCACATTTATTGACAATTCTAAAATTCATATGGAACCAAAAAAGAGCCTGCATAGCCAAAGAAAGACTAAGCAAAATAACAAATCTGGAGGCATCACACTACCTGATTTCAAACTATACTCTAAGGCCATAGTCACTGAAACAACGTGGTACTGGTATAAAAATAGACACATAGACCAAAGGAACAGAATAGAGAACCCAGAAATAAACCCAAATATTTACAGCCCACTGATCTTCGACAAAGCAAACAAAAACATCAAGTGGAGAAAAGACACCCTTTTCAACAAATGGTGCTGGGATAATTGGCTAGCCACATGTTGGAGAATAAAACCGGATCCTCATCTCTCATCTTATACAAAAATCAACTCAAGATGGATTAAAGACTTAAACCTAGGTCCTGAAATCATAAAAATTCTACAAGATAACATCAGAAAAACCCTTCTAGACATTGGCTTAGGCAAGGATTTCACGACCAAGAACCCAAAAGCAAATGCAACAAAAATGAAGATAAATAGCTGGGACCTAATGAAACTAAAGACTTTTGCAGGGCAAAAGGAACAGTCAGCAGAGTAAACAGACAGCACACAGAGTGGGAGAAAATCTTCACAATCTATACATTTGACAAAGGACTAATATCCAGAATCTACAATGAATTCAAACAAATCAGTAAGAAAAAAACAATCATATCAAAAAGTGGGCTGAGGACATGAATTGACAATTCTCAAAAAAAGATATACAAATAACTAACAAACATATGAAAAAATGCTCAACATCACTAATGATCAGGGAAATGCAAATCAAATCACAATGCGATACCACCTTACTCCTGCAAGAATGTACATAATAAAAAAACAGTAGATGTTGGCATGGATGCGGTGAACAGGGAACACTTCTACACTGCTGGTGAAAATGTAAACTAGTACAGTCTCTATGGAAAACAGTGTGGAGATTCCTTAAAGAACTAAAAGTAGAACTACCATTTGATCCAGCAATCCCATTACTGGGTATCTACCCAGAGGAAAAGAAGTCATTATTAGAAAAAGATACTTGCACAGGCATGTTTATAGCAGCACAATTCACACCTGCAAAATCGTGGAACCAACCCAAATACCCATATGCCCATCAATCAACGAGTGGATAAAGAAGCTGTATATATATATATATATATATATATATATATATATATATATATGTGCGTGTGTGTATACATATATATGTATATATATGTATATACACACAAATATATATGATGGAATAATATGCAGCCATAAAAATGAATGAATTTACAGCGTTTGCAGTGATCTGAATGACACTGGAGACTATTATTCTAAGTGATGTAACTCAAGAATGGAAAACCAAACATGATATGTTCTCACTGATATGTGGGAACTAAGCTATGAGGACACAATGGCATAAGAATGATACCATGGGCTTTGGGGACTTGAGTGGAAGAGTGGAAGGGGGGCAAGGGATAAATACTACAAATATGGTGCACCCACCCAGCATGGGTGATGGGTGCACCAAAATCTCACAAATCATCGTTAAAGAACTTACTCATGGTCGGGCGCGGTGGCTCACGCCTGTAATCCCAGCACTTTGGGAGGCCAAGGCGGGCGGATCACGAGGTCAGGAGATCGAGACCATCCTGGTTAACACGGTGAAACCCCGTCTCTACTAAAAATACAAAAAATTAGCCGGGCGCAGTGGCGGGCGCCTGTAGTCTCAGCTACTCGGGGGGCTGAGGCAGGAGAATGGCGTGAACCCGGGGGGGCGGAGCTTGCAGTGAGCCGAGATTTCGCCACTGCACTCCGGGCTGGGCGAAAGAGCGAGACCCCGTCTCAAAAAACAAAACAAAACAAAACAAAACAAAACAAAACAAAAAAGAACTTACTCATGTAACCAAATACCACATGTACCCCCAATAACTTATGGAAAAATAAAATTAAAAAAAGACAAATACCTCATCTTATCCCAGTGAATTTGTAAAACATTTCGAGAAAAAAATAATAATTCTATAATCAAAAGGGTAGGAAGACAACTCTTTTACTCCAAAGAGTAAAAACGACTTTTGAAACCTCTGCATAATAAGTGCAGGAGAAAGAAGAATAAAATCCAATATATTTCTACAGAGAAAGGAATTAATACATACATATATATATGCATACGTATATTGTATGTATGTATATAAATATATATGTATGGCATATAAATATACATGATGGCATACAAATATATACATATATATTTATGCCAGATGTATGTACACACACACACGTGTGCACACACACACATGCACACATATATATATGTCAGGTAGTTTGTTAATCATGTGGATAGGGCAGAGAAAGTGAACTGCTCATGCCATCTCATCTATCTCATATGAAACACTTGAAGATACATTCTAGCCAGCATAAATATAAATTATTTATCAAATATTCATCAAATATTTAATAATAATTATCTGTACTACCATTATTAGGTGCAGACACTGTGCTAAGAACTTGCGATAAAATAGTAGACCAAATTTCACATATTGCTCCTTGTTATACTAGGAAGTGCTACAGTATGTATAACTGGGAGATATGAGCCACCAAGGCAGCCGAAAAGGATCCTTTAGAAAGTTTTAGTTGAATTGAGATCTAAAAATTAGCATGAAAAATTAGGGTCAATGGGTCGAAGGGAAAAGTATATTCAAAGATCCTGGGAAGGGAGTAACCATGACATGGTTAGAGACCCAAAAGAAGTCACTGTGACTATAGAGGAGAAAAGGGAGTCATGGAGGACACATGAGGTATGGGAAGTGGTAGGAGACAGACCATGCATGGCCTTATAGGCCTTATTAATATTTTCGGTCTTTATCTGCAAAACACAGGAAACCATTGATTAAGGGGTGTGTGTCTGCGTGTGTGTCCTAGTGACATGTTCAGATTCACATTTTTTTAAAGCTCACAGTGTTTGAAGGTATAAGGAATATATTTTAAAAGAACAATTAAAATATACGAAAATCATTAAAGGTGCTATTTTATTTGTGCATCTCCAGAGATGATGAATTAGATCGACAGTGATGACAAGGAAATAGTGGACAGTTTAAAGATATCCTGGACTAATTCAAAATAGCCACAAGAAGAATAAAATACCTAGGAATACAGCTAACAAGGGAGGTGAAAGATCTCTACTAGAATTACAGAACACTGCTAAAAATAATTAAAGACAATGCAAACAAATGGAAAAACATTCTTTTGCTCATATATAGGAAGAATCAATGTCATTAAAAGGGCCATACTGCCCAAAGTAATTTACAGATTCAATGCTATTTCTATCAAAGGACCAATATCATTTTTCACAGAATTAGAAAAAAAATTCTAAAATTCATATGGAAACAAAAAAGAGCATTGCCAAAGCAATTATAAGCAAAAAGAAAAAACCCTGAGGAATCACACTACCTTGAGTTCAAACTGTATTAGAAAGCTACAGTAAACAAAACAGCATGGTACTGGTATAAAAACAGACACATAGACCAACTGAACAGGTTATAGAACCCAGAAATAAAGCTGCAAACCTACAATTAATCTGATCATTGACAAAGTCTACAGTAACGAGCAATGGGGAAAGGACTTCCTATTCAATAAATGATGTTGGTGTGTCTGGCTAGCCATATGCAGAAGATTGAAACTGGACCCCTTCCTTTCACTATATACAAAAATCAACTCAAATTGGATTAAAGACAAAAATGTGAGACCTGAAACTGTTAAAATGCTAGAAGAACATCTAGGACATACCATTCTGGGCATAGGCTTTGGCTTGGCAAAGATTTCATGACAAAGTCTGCAAAAGCACTTGCAACAGAAAAGGAAACAGACAAGTGGGACCTCATTAAACCAAAGAACTTCTGCACAGCAAAAGAAACTATCAACAAAGTAAACAAACAGCGTAAGAAAACATTTGCAAGCTATGCATCTGACAAAGGTTTAATATCCAGAAACTATAGGGAACTTAAACAATTCAGCAATCAAAAACAACCCCATTAAAAAATGAGCAAAGGATGTGAACAAACACTTCTTAAAGGAAGATACACATGTGGTCAACAAGCATATGAAAAAATGCTCATCATCACTAATCACCAGATAAATGCAAATCAAAACCACAGTGAGATATTGTCTCATACCAGTCAGAATGGCTATTATTAAAAATCCAGAAAGTAACACATGTTGGTAAGGTTGCAGAAAAAAGGGAATGCTTATACACTGCTGGTGGGAATGTAAATTAGTTCAGCTCCTGTGGAAAGCAGTTTGGGGATTTCTCAAAAAACTTACAACAGAACTACCATTTGACCCAGCAATCCCATTCCTGAGTACATACCAAAAGGAATATAAATAATTCTACCAAAGACACAAGCACGTGTATGTTCATCACAGCACTATTCACAATAGCAAAGATATAGATTCAACCTAGATGCCCATCAAAGGTGGACTGGACAAGAAAATGTGGTGCAAATACACCATGGAATACTATACAGTCATAAAAAGGAATGAAATCATGTCCTTGGCAGCAGCATGGATACAGTTGGAGGCCATTATCCTAAGCAAATTAACACAGGAACAGAAAACCAAATACCACAACGTCACTTCAAAGCGGCAGCTAAACACCGAGTACACATGGACACAAAGGGGAAGAATAGACACCACAGCCTACTTGAGGGTGAAGATTGGGAAGAGACTGAGGCTAAAAAAACCTACCTATTGGGAACTATGCTCATTACCTTTGTGACCAAATCATTTGTACACCAAACCCATGCAACATGCAATTTTTTCATGTAACAAATCTGCACATGTCCACCCCGAACCTAAAATAAAAATTCAAAAAGGAAAAAAAAAGAAGATATACTGGACTAAAAACTTTTTGGTTTTTGGTGTGTGCAATTTATTGGACATTGATGCTTTTCACTAAGAAAATATCTTAGAAGAGGTGGGTTCAGTGTCGGAGAGAAAGTTACATGTACAGTGTGGGGGATTGCTAAATGTGAGTTTCCTTTGAGACATTTAAATGACAATTTCAGTAAGGTGATTGGGTCTGGATTTCTCAGAAGGGTTCTTTGACAGATATACAAGTCGTCGAGTCATCATATACAGGATTTATTAAAAACTTTGGAAATGATTAAGACAGAGGAAACAACTCACAAATGTATAAGCCTGCAAAATGGTAACTGGGACTAAGCCCTGAAAGAAGTTACAATTAAACGAATAATTTAGAAATATGTATTTTTTTAATTTATTCTGAAAAGATATACAATAAATGGCTTTCACAAGATAGAGGTTTATTTATTTATTTATTTACTTATTTACTTATTTATTTCTTAGAGGCAGAGTCTCGCTCTGTTGTTCAGGCTGGAGTGCAGTGGCATGATCTCGGCTCACTGCAACCTCTGCCTCCCGGGTTCAAGTAATTCTCCTGCCTCAGCCTCCCAAGTACCTGGGATTACAGGCACCTGCCACCACACCTGGCTAACTTTTGTACTTCTAATAGAGACAGGGTTTCACCATGTTTGCCAGGCTGGTCTGGAACTCCTGACAACAAGTGATCCACCCGCTTCAGCCTCCCAAAGTGCTGAGATTACAGGCGTGAGCCACCGTGCCTAGCCATATTTATTTATTAGTTACATGTGTGTGCATTCCCGGGCTGGTTTGGTGGTTCCAAGGTTATCATCATCCTCAGTAAGTGATTTTGATTATCAAGTTCTCCTCTGGTTTCAAGATTCCTGCTGTAGCTGTAACCTCATATCCTTGTTCTAGGCAGGGAAAGGAGGAAGGATGGAGACTATGCAAAAGCCTTACCTGATTTACGCTCCATCTCATTGTTTACTCCTGGGTGCAAGGGCACTAGGAAACATAAATTTTGGCTGGCATATTGGCATCTGGAATGAGCTATGCTTTCTCTTAAGAAGAAGAGAATGAGCATGGGAGAAGCAACTAGCTGTCTGTGCTATAAACATACTGTGGGAAAATCTCTCATACATTACTGTTTATAATGTATATTACTACGAACTTTCCAAATATGTTTATACACTTCTGACTGAGTGTTTTCACTTTTAGGAAGTTATTTCAATAGAACGGAGATATTCTGTCTCAACAAGCAGACATGGAAAGTTTACAGTGACAGTTACCTTGGTATTTAGGTTGGAAACAAGCCAAGTATTAAGACCAGTAAAATTTGCAGGTTCTGGATACCAACAAATTGCTTATTGAATAGGGCATGGGATATACATATAGTTGTACCCTTTAAGGTAATTCAAATTGGAGGTCCCGGTCCCATTAGTTTAATAATAAAGTTTACACTGTTATGTCAAACTCAAGCCTTTCACTTAAGTTTTATTATCCTGTACCCTGGTCAGTGTTTCTCTCTCCTTTTTCTTTTTTTTTTTTTTTTTTTGACAGAGTTTTGTTCTTGTTGCCCAGGCTGGAGTGCAATGGTGCTATCTCGGCTCACAACAACCTCTGCCTCCCGGGTTCAAGCAATTCTCCTGCCTCAGCCTCCCGAGTAGCTGGGATTACAGGCATGCACCACCACGCCGGGCTAATTTTGTATTTTTTTGGTAGAGACGGGGTTTCTCCATATTGGTCAGGCTGGTCTCGAATTCCCGACCTCAGGTGATTCGCCTGCCTCGGCCTCCCAAAGTGCTGGGATTACAGGCGTGAGCTACTGAACCTTTCACTCTCCTTGTCAAGTTCTCTATATCCTGCTGCCAATTAAATATTGCATATTGATTTGTTCTGTTATCATTATTGGAAACAAGTAAGTCTTGTCGTTATTTAATTTTATTTAGTATTATCATTCGCACATTTCATATCCTGGACAATGAGAAATGTGGTATTTGGTTCTTTCTTCATCTTGCTAAACCATTTAAAATTTCTTTCTTCCTAAATACGATGAAAGACCACGAATAACTATCAATTTATTTCTGTAGGGTCTTACTATTCTTAAACAATTTGGCTTAAGACCTATATAAGTTTATTCTTCATAGATAGATAATTAACAGAAAAATATATTCTATGTATTATACCCCTTATCTTTAAAATTAGTAAATTAAATATAATTATGATATCACTTTTCATTTGTATTACAACTTTCTTTTTCAACATTATAGTAAATTTTCTTTTTATGATTGTAATTAGTCACGCTTTTATTCACAGACTCAACTTGTTACAAATTATAGTAGTATTTTCTGTGTTATGCATACATTGTCAGAATTTAGACATTGAGAATCATTTTTAACTGAGCTCAATTGTTCTGATAGCACTATTCAAGATATCTTTGAAATCCTCCTCACTTTTGGGTAGCTGTAATATGTTCCACATCATAGGATCAGCTATTACCCAAGATGGATATCACAGAGGAAGAGAAAAGTTATTAGTAATTAAATTCTGGGCATTGGAGGCTGCCATATGAGTAAGTCTGGTAGTAGGATGGAATTGATGCTGGGCCAAATTAGTGCTAGAACTAGAAAGGATACTACTTTTAAAAAGAGTATGACGCCTGTAATCCCAGCACTTTGGGAGGCCGAGGAGGGCAGATCACGAGGTCAGGAGATCGAGACCATCCTGGCTAATACGGTGAAACCCCGTCTCTACTAAAAATACAAAAAAAAAAAAAAAAATCAGCTGGGCGTGGTGGCGGGCACCTGTAGTCCCAGCTACTCAGGAGGCTGAGGCAGGAGAATGGCGTGAACCCGGGAGGCGGAGCTTGCATTGAGCCGAGATCGTGCCACTGCACTCCAGCCTGGGCAACAGAGCGAGACTCCGTCTCAAAAAAAAAAAGTATGAATTTACACTTTCCAGTTTGCTGTTATTAAATCTTTAATTTTATTTTGATATGACATTCATTTTATCAGTCACATGCAAACTTAGATTATTAATCCTTCCCCAAAGTTTTAAATATGCCCCTATTTCACTTATAATCCTTCTGTCTCATTGACTTCCATTTTACAGTCACTTTAATCTTTCACTATTTGTTATAGTAGAAGAAAGAAATATCATCCAATCTGTCTATGTTTCTCTGTCATCTTATTGATTGCTAGTTAAATGAAACATGTAGAAATAAAAAGTCTGTTTTATTTTCACATTGTGGAAGTGAAGTAAGTTATAGTTAACCAGAGATTGAAGTAATTATTTTTAAGGTAAAATGTCAAAATGTACTATTATAATTAAGTTTTGTGACATAATACAAATGCATTCTTTAAGTTAAGGAAAAAATAAACTCATTCTAAGGACAAATTGTTAGCAAATATAATAACTCGTGACATCATTAATGTGGTGTTATGAAGCACCTTCATTTGTTAATTTGGAAGTCTCAATGACCATTGTGCATATGTAAAACGCAAATACATAATTAGGTAATTTTTAATCATTCATTTAAAATATTTATTGGCTATGTACTCCATGTCAGGTGTTCTTTAAGGTCTAGGGAAACAATAATAAACAAGACAGTTGCATTGCACACTGCCTCAAAGTTAATGAACAATTGAAGAAACTTTCAGTTAAATAAGTGATTATAATGTAACTTGATGAATGTTATGATAGGAGAAACTAGAATTTTATGGGATCCTATGGCAATGGAACAAAATTTTCCTTAATGATGGCTTTTTTGAGAATGTCATGTTTAGGTTCAGAACTAGAGAATAAACAGAATGTAGCCAGACAGAAAGTGGAGTTTGCTTAGTGGAAGAGATTGCCTTGAGGATGGTCATGTAGTCATGGGGCCAAAGAGTGAATGACACCTATTTGTAGGAGTTAGACTTTACCCCAAGGGCAAAGGTAAGTCATTGAAAGGACTTAGGTAGTAAATAATCAGATTTGCACTTTTAGAAATATTACTTAAACTGGAATTTGGAATTGTAGTGGGGCAGGGTTAGAAGAAACAGAGCAATCAGAAGGCTATTTCAGAAGTGTAGTAATGGAGGATAAAAGTCTAGAACAATGTGGGGCAAGTGGTGACAGACAGAAGGATAGAAAATCATTCATATTCAATCCATCAGAAAATCTGTTGTCTTTTTTACTGACATGTAATCATTGTACATATTTATGAGGTACAATGTGATGTTTTGATACATGTATACATTGTGTAATGATCAAATCAGAATAATTGACATATCCACCACCTCAAACATTTATCATTTTTTTGTGATGAAAACACTTAAGATCCTCTCTTCTAGCTATTTGAAATATACAATGCATTGTTGTTAGCTATAGTCACTCTACTGTGCAATGGAGTGTCAGAACTTATTCCTCTTATGTAGCTGTAACATTGTACCTGTTGACCAATATTTCCTCCTCCCCTCTTCCCCATATCCTCCCCAGTCTCTGGTAACCACTGTTCTACTTTCTACTTCTCTGAGATCAATTTTTTAGATTGAGATTTAGAGTGAGATCATGTGGTATTTAACATAAAAATGTTTCCAGAATCTGACCACTTCTCACCATCTGCCCTTCCACCATCTTGGTATAAGCCACCAACGTGCCTCATCTCAGTTATGGCAATAATCGCTTAACTAGAGTTGCTAGATTAGATTAAGCAAATACAAATTTTACCTTGCAATCCTGCTCTTGATTGCGCTTCTACCTTCTGCCTCTTCTCCTATGTCAGCTCTTCTCAACATAGCAGCCAGTGTACTGTTATAAAAATGCAACTCAATCATGCCAAACTGGTCATTAGGTGGAGGTTTTTTTTTTTTTGTGCACTGTGGGTTTTTATTTGCTAATATTTTGTCTAGGATCTTTGAGTTTATGTTAATAAGTGTTTTGGCCTCCAATTTGTCTTTCTTATTCTTCCATAATCAGTTTTTGCTATTGAGTGTATATTGTCATCATTGAATTAGTTGTGGAGTATTCTATTCCTTTTTTTCTATTCTCTTGAAATATGTTTATAAAATTTGATTTATCTTTTTTTGCAATTTGGTAAAATTTGCCTGAAAACCACTTAGGCTTTTGTTTGTGGTCATTTTAAATTTTAAAATACTGATCCAATTTATTTGTTATTACAATATTTTTGAGTTAAATTTCATGTTACTCTTTCCTAGGAAATTGGCGACTTAGTGTACATTCTCACGTTTATTGTGCGTAACAGTCATCTTTTTTTTTTTGTAATCCGCACTTTATATCTACTTTTCTCTTTTTCCTTTTTCTGCCTTGGCTGTTTATATACGTTGCTGTGCTTCTTGATTAATTTTGCCAGCATCTGTGCATTTTTATTTATCTTTTTAAAAATAACTAATTTGTGTCTTATTATCCCCATTGTGTATTTGTTTAGAATTTGATGAATTTTTGATCTTATCTTTATTATCTTTTAACTTCTATAATTTTTTGATTTGTTCTATTGTTCGTATACCATTCTGTCTCATTTGTGTCTTTAAAATTCCCATGAAACATTTTTTCTTCTCTTTCTTTAAAGTTTCTTGTAACTGTGAGTTAGATCTAGATGTCCAACTGTTTTATTTTATTTTACCTTATTTTATTTTGGCAAGGATATTTCCCAAGTGGTGCTGTGCAGCACTTGATTTCTGATTATTTTGATTATTGACTATTTTATGAATTTATAATTTATTGACTATTTTATGAATTTATATGAATTTTTTGAATAATAAGCTGATATCGAGTAAAATCTCAGGAGATAAACAATGGATTAAGTATATTTATGAATTTATCTTTTTTTTTTTTTTTTTTGGATATGGACTCTTGCTCTGTTGCCCAAGCTGGAGTGCAGTGGCACAATCTCGGCTTACTGCAACCTCTGCCTCCTGAGTTCAAGCGATTCTTCTGCCTCAGCCTCCTGAGTAGCTGGGACTACAGGCGCGTGCCACCATGCCTGGCTAATTTTTGTATTTTCAGTAGAGACAGGGTTTCACCATATTGGCCAGGCTGGTCTCGAACTCCTGACCTCATGATCTGCCTGCCTCGGCCTCCCAAAGTGCTGGGATTACAGGCGTGAGCCACCGCGCCTGGCCGTATTTATCAGTTTTATAGACTCAATATATTTCAGTTGCCATTCTTCTTTTGATGCTCAATTTTTTTTTAATCTTTGCTTAGAGTCCCTTCTAGTTGCCTTCCGTGTCCTTTTATATTCTGTGATCTAAAGTTTCAAAAATGAAAATCTTGCTTTTCAATATTGGTATAATTACTTATAAGTTGAAATCTCCTTTGTATGTAGTGGAGTGTGTATATTTATAATAGTTTCAAAGTTATACCAACATTAAACTTAATAATAATATCACTAGATACAACTTAAGATATAGTGGTCATTATGTTTGGTCTCACCTAGGTATATAAAGTCAAAATAATATTTTTAATTGAGATTGAGATAAATATCCTTGCCATTATACCACCAATTTGATAAAAAAAAAAAACTTGGTGAGCTTCACTTTGCATTTTATTTTAGGGATTGCTTCACTTTTTAAAATTTTGTGTTTAGTGTTGTCTTTCAAATATATAATACACAAACAAGGTTCTAAGGTCAAAACTATAAAATAAGACACATTAGAACATAACTAACTTTTATTTTTGTTCTTCCCAGTATTGCCATTGTCTCTTCCTTTCATCTAAAGGACTACAATATGATCCAGCAATCTCACTGCTAGATGTATATCGAAACGAAAAGAAATCAGCATATGGAAGAGATATCTGCACTCCTATGTTTATTGCAGCACTATTCACAATAAAGGTTACTATTTATTTAAATTAATTTTTGGTTTATCCTCCACTGTTCTTTTTGAAAATATCAGATATGTGTGCATATGTATATGAGTGTGTGTATGTGTAAAGTTCCCACACCTCTGTTCCCCAAAAGGTAACCAAAGAGTTTAACATATTTCATTTGTCCTTGTTTCTTTTTACAACTGTTTTGCTTTTGTAAATAGTAGACAAATAAATAGCCTGGTGTATAAGTCATTTCATATTTCAATGCGTGTATCTTTGGGATAGGTTCCTAGACGTGGGATTGCTGGGTCAAAGGTTAAAGACATATGTAATTTTGCAGATTAATAATTCGCTATTACCAAATTCATTGAGGTGGTATGATTTTGTATTTCCTCTAGCAATGTATGAAATTGACTGTTTCCTTACAGCCTTAAAAACAGAGTATGTTGTCAAAGTGTTCTGTTTTGCCAAGGTTAGAAATGATAGATCAGTTTAGTACCAACTTGTATTTCTCTTATTATATATAATATGTGATTAAATAATACTTTCTATAATTAAGTGCGATTGTCGGTACTTTTTCTGTGAATAGTTTTCCATATCATCACCCATTTTTTTCCTGTACATTTTTTGGATTTTTCTTTTTAATTTTTAAAAAGTTCTTTATAGTATAGAAATATTTGCCTTCATATTTTATCTAACTTTGTCGTTTGTCCTCCCTCCCCTTCTTCCTTCCTTCCCCACTTTTATTCACTTATACCATCCACAGTTTTAATGTAATAAAATGCATTAAGAATTTCCATTATTGCTTCTAGATTTTGAATTCTAGTAAGGAATGTTTTACCTATTTCTACACAATAAAGGAATTAACTTATATTTTGTATTACTACTGGCATAATTTAATTTTATTATTTAAGCCTTTGCTATTTAAAAAATGTCTTCTGGTGTACAATGCATGTCATTTTTGATATGTAGCACTCTATTATAAGGTCATTCTAAGTATTTTTAAAAATGTCTATTATGATTCATTTTTTGATCAATGAGTTATTTTTAAATGGTCCATATGAAACTGTTTCTTTGAAATTTTGTAATACTTATGTATGGATTATGTGGCCATTTTTGTAAATGTTCAGTATACTTAAGAATAATGTATATTCTCCAATTATTGCTGCAGAGCTCTGCATATTGCCATTATGTAAAGTTTGTTTATGTTTTGTTGTTTAAATTTCTTTATCTTACTGTCTTTTTTGTATGTGCAACTTGTCAGAAGTTGTTATATTGAAATCTACTATGTCAATGGGTTTCTCTACTTCAGCTTGAGTTCTGGCAATTTTACTTCAAATAATGTAAGGGTATTTTACCAGATACAAGAATTAGCATTTTAATATCTTCTGAGAGAGCTTATATTATTTCATATATAAATATATATACTTAATATATACTAAATTTTTCCTGCTTACTTCTATTTTTTCCCAATATTAGTATAAATAACCCAAATGTAATTTCATTTGGTATTTATTTATTAGTTATTTTAATTTCAATCTTTACTAGACCTTGGATTTTAAGTGAGCTCTCATGAAAAACCTGACTGAAGTTTGATATTTACAGATAATTGGAAAATGTGTGTCTTAATTGATAATCTTAGTTTATGTATTATTGAATGTTAAGTGTTTACTTTTCCCAGATTGGTCTCCAGAAAAAAAAAGAGTTGACTTCATACACTTCTGTAAAACTCCATGCAAATGAGTTATGGCCTGCTGACTAAGAAAATCACTCCTGGCCCATATTAAAGTTTGGATCCCAGCCCCTCATTATATGAAGAAAACATGTCAAATATTGCTGCTGTGTTGACATATATCTCTGCAATCACATGGCTGAAACTAGAAGGGGTGGAAAATGGATACCACCTACCATGAATGCTGAGATTGCACGGCAGGGCTGAATTCAAGGTTCTGCAATTATAGTCTGGCTCCTCATCAAACCATGGGAAGGGAATGATGTTCCTTATGGATTCACAATACTTAAAAGCTCCACAGCTCATGCATGAGAACCTTCTTCCAGCCTCTGAGGCCTACTGCGAAATAACTCTTCGTGCGCCTAGAATTCAATGAGCAACAGAAGATACGCACATCTGTTACTGTTCCTATTTCTATGGGTTTTCTCTGATAAACATAACTCTAGCTTGTCTGGTGTGCATGCTTCTAGCCACATACATTTTATACATGACAACAGGTATAATAAATGTTGATAATTCCTGGATTTGTTTCCATGAATTTACTTTTCCCTTTATATTTGTTTTGTTTTCTCGAAGCTTCTTCTTTATACCTTTCTTGCTTTTTTTTTTTTGGTTTATTTGTTTTTGTGGATTGATTTGTTTGTTCACTTTAATATATCATTCTTCATTCTACTGGTTTTGAAAATAAACAGGGATTTTCTTTTACTAGTTATACTAGATATTTCATTCTGCACATTTAATTAATTAACATAGTCTAAAATTAGTAATTCAAATACTTGCTGAATAATGTGAAGACACTAGCACTCTTTAATTTTTGTCATCAAGGTTTTGACATGTTGTTATATGTTATATTGTGTTGAGTGTGTTGTATCAGCCCTTTTTTAAGCTCCACATTTTAGATTTATTATTGTTGCTGTTGTTGTTACTATTATTATTTTATACAAAAAAACTGTTAGAAATGTGTACATTTATATCTCTTTTTCCTTCACTCTTAAGGATTATCCTTAGCAAGTACATGTTTTAGACGTCCCTTAACTGTAGGCTTAATTATGATAAAACTCTCAGTTTTTATGCACCTTAAAATTATTTTTTGGCTGGGCATGGTGGCTCACGCCTGTAATCCCAGCACTTTGGGAGGCCGAGGTGGGCGGATCACCTAAGGCCAGGAGTTCCAGACCAGCCTGGCCAACATGGTGAAACCCTGTCTCTACTAAAAATTAAAAAAAAAAAAAAACTGGGTGTGGTGGGATGTGCCTGTAATCCCAGCTACTCAGGAGGCTGAGGCAGGAGAATCACTTGAACCCGGGAAGCGGAGGTTGCGGTGAGCCGAGATCTCACCACCGGCACTCCAGCCTGGACGACAAGAGCTAGACTCTGTCTCAAAAAAAAAAAAAAGTTTTTGTTTTGTTTTGTTTTGTTTTTTCTTCCTCTCCTTGTTGAAAAACAGACTTTCCAGGCAAACACCATTAGGTTGACAATTATTTTAGCCTCAAAAATTTGAAAATAATATTCCACTATCTTCTGGCTTCCATGATTTTTGTTGAGTTTTCTTGTTTGTTTTGATTTGTCTTGTTTAGTTTTTATGTTAGTTTATTTCTAATTTGTCTCCAGTAATTTATCTTTTTAAAGTGTTTCTTAAAGATTTTCCTTGGGTTCTTCAACTTTAATCTTAATGCATCTAGGCATCGATTTCTATTTTTTCTTGACTATACTGTATTTAGTGTTTATGCTTTCCAACTACCCTGCATTCTTTATTTCCTTGCAGTTTTATTACTCTTGTAATACTCTCTTTAACTCCATAAGTTTTTAGAATTAGCTTACTCAAAGCTCACCATATTCCACCAGATTTAACTGTACAGTGGCTTTTAATTAGTACGTGACCTCATTTAGCCTACTTTAGCTATTTATACATGGTTTTATTTGTATCTTCTTGAAAACATTTTTCTTTGATGACTGGATTTGGTGTGCAAAATTCTAAAGATGCATCCACCCTAAGATCCTTGCCCCCTGGTTACCTAATCACACACTAATCTAGGTATTGTTGTTAAGAGATCTTGCAGATATAACGAAAGTCTCAAGTGAGTTAACTTTGAAATATGAAAATTATCCAGGTGGGCCAGACCTAATCAGGTGATCCCTCTAAATGCAGAGTTTTCTCCAGCTGGCTTCACAAAGAAAAGTCAGAGAGATGCATCGTGTGAGAAGGAATTGACATGCCCATACTGGTTTAAAGATAGAGACAGGGAGGCATGTGTGAAGAAATGTGAGCATTCTTAGGTTGTTCACCAATAGCCAGAAAGGAAATTTGGATTTCAATTCTACAGCTGTAGGGATTTGAATTCTGTTAACAAGTTGAATGAACTTATATAGATTTCTCCTCAGCGTCTCCAGATAACAGACCAGCCTGGCTGATACCCTGATTTTATCCTTGTGAGACATTGTGCCTGTACTTCTGACCTACAGAACTATGTTCTCATAAATGGGTGTTATCTTAAGCTGCTAAATTTTTAGTAATTTTTTACAAAACCATAGAAAATAAACACTCTGGGCCCTCCATACTCCTAGTTCTCCTCTGACCATTATGACAACTTCATTTTCTGGATTATCTTCTGGATTCTCTTCTGCTAACTAAATGTCTTAAATTCTAGGGTTTTCCATAGACCTTCAATTGATCACTAGTTTTATAATGTTGCCATCCCAAACAAGACTGTGCAATCTATGCCAACACCTGCCCTTTTTCTTTCATTCTTCCTTATTTTATGAAGGCGATCATCTCGTTGTGCTTTTTTATTTAAATTTATTTTGCAAATCCTGAGTATTATTTGACAATTTTTTAATTTAAGAAAAAGATAAGGATGAATATAAAGAAAACAACCATATGTAAACAATGTTTTAAATTTGTTAGTAAAATTTCACTTAAAATTTAGTTGAATCCATAAACTTTAACCATGCTAGTCTATTCTGATTTATTACTTTTCTAATTGCATTCTGTCCCTGTTGTGTATTTGATATCTTGTAGAATTTAAAATATTTTATTTGGACTGTTCATTTATTGTTTCAAGTAGATGAGTCTCCTCTCCCTGAATGTGAAGAATTCACAGATTTTTGAAAGCAGAGATTATATTCTATCATGCACCCTCAGGAAAGCATAAATCTCAGAACATTAAATATGTTTGATGCAAGTTTTCTGACTGACTGAGAAAATGATAACTAAAAAGGGAGTTTCTGAGTAAAAGGAGAGATAGGGATGTGTTTTCAAGAGTTTCTATTACTAAGTTGTCTCAAATTTCTCTACACCATCTACAATTTAAGTCAGCAACAACAATGTCATGGTGCTACAACAGAGAAGAAGGAGGAATATACTCTATTTGTTTTTCTTCCTTACCAAGAAATACATAAATCTATGCCTAGCATCTCCTATATATTTTTACTCTGGCTATCAGCATATATTTTTGGTCTTACTAAGACACAAGGATTTTCAAAGCAGGCCCTTAATTTGTTTTGACAGAGACAGCACAGGGGACATTTGATAAATGCTAAAAAGTCAACACTTAAAGATGCCTTCCGGGTGTAAGGGCCCCTTGAGTTAATGCAAAAATTAACTCAAGGTGGATTACAGGCTTAAATCTAAAACCAAAAACTAAACACTCTGAAGATAACCTAGGAAATACCATTCTGGATATAAGACCTGGCAAAAACTTCATGACAAAGATTCCCAAAGCAATCATAACAAAAATTAAAATTGATAAACTGAACCTAATTAAACCAAAAGCTTCTACATAGCAAAATAAACTATAAACAGAGTAAACAGACAACCTACAGAATGGGAGAAAATATTTGCAAGCTATGCATCCAACAAATGTCCAATATCTAGAATCTATAAGGAACTTGAGCAAATTTACAAGCAAAAAACAAACCACCCCATTAAAATGTGGGCAAAAGACATGAACAGACATTTATCAAAGGAAAACATTCATGTGCTCAACAAGCACATGAAAAAATGCTCAATATCATCAATCATTAGAGAAATGCAAATCAAAACCACAGTGAGATGCCATCTCACACCAGACAGAATGACCATTATTAAAAAGTCAAAAAATATCAGATGTTGGCAAGGTTGTGGAGAAAGGGGAATGCTTATGTGCTGCTTGTGGGAATGCAAATTAGTTCAGCCACTGT
This sequence comes from Nomascus leucogenys, assembly GCF_006542625.1. Classification (NCBI taxonomy): domain Eukaryota; kingdom Metazoa; phylum Chordata; class Mammalia; order Primates; family Hylobatidae; genus Nomascus; species Nomascus leucogenys. The sequence continues at coordinate 56,652,887 of NC_044406.1, forward strand.
GGAAAGCAGTTATGTGGGCAATTTCCCAGCAATTGCATTACTGGGTATATAACCAAAGGAGTACAAATTGTTCTACCGTAAAGACACATGCACATGTATGTTCATCACAGCACTATTCACAATAGTGAATTCACAGTTCACAAAGGCATGGAATTAACCTAAATGCCCATCAGTGGTCGACTGGATAAAGAAAATATGGTACATATACACCATGGAATACTACAAGCCATAAAAAAGAATAAAATCATATCTTTTGCAGAAACATGGATGTAGCTGAAGGCCATTATCCTAAGCAAACTAACACAGGAACAGAAAAACAAATACTGCATGTCCTCATTTGCAAATGGGAGCTAAACATTGAGGACATATAGACACAAAGAAGGGAACAACAGATACCAGGGCCTACTAAAGAGTGTAGGGTGAAAGGAGAGTGAGAATTGAAAAACTACCTATTGGGTACTATGTTTATTACCTCGGTGATGAAATAATTTGTACTCCAAACCCTCAAGACAGGCAATTTACCTATATAACAAACCTGCACATAGACCCCTGAAACTAAAATAAAAGGTAAAAAAAAAAGATGCTTGCCAGGCTGGCAGATCACGCCCATTTAATTTACTCTAATGCCTATCCTAGCCTTGTGCACAGCTGGGATATAATAGACTCTTTCTCATGATAGACAAGATTACCCTAGGGCCATGGGCCAGAGAGACCTAAGGTCTCATCTGGCCATTGAGCTTCTCCTTTGTCCAAAATTTGAATTTATTCATGATTAGTTCTGCTTGCTATTATAACTAGAAGAAATAAGGAGATCATATGGAAAGCAAAGGAAAACAATGTGATGGATGTAGAAACAGTAGGAAATGATGAATGATGCTACAGGCTCTCTGGGCAAGAGGTTTCAAAGAATGCATGTGAAAGAACCAATTTTCCTGTGCTCTGAATGTATTGTCAAGAAATAAACTACTTTTAAAAATGTTTTCATTTGTTTTTTCTACATATCTCAAATAAAACCTTTTAAAAATGTTTTCATTTGTGTTTTCTACATATCTCAACATACCTTCTGCAAAAGCAAAAAGCGACAGCCAGATTAAATATTAAAAAATTCCCACAGATAGAGTCTGTGATAAAATCTTATGTGTTATTAATGGCATTTCAGAGCATTTTAATGCAAATGAAAATAAATGTCAATAACTACAGAAATGTGTTGGTTACTGATAGTTAAAATGACAAAAATAATGCCAACTACTGTTTATTAGGCATTTCCATATGCTAAGCACACTGCCAAGCAGTGTATATAAATGAACTCATTCAATATTTTTAAAAAGTGTGGATAAGCAGGCAAATGATGAAACAGAGGAAAGACTTGTCAAAGATCCTACAGCAAATACATGGAAGAAATGGATGTTGTTTACTTAGTTCTCTCTCACGCAAATTCTTTAAATCCTTGATATGCTGCCTCCAAAAAAGTGTTACCATTTATTAGGAGAATTTAAAAATGGGAAGACTTTTGTTGAAGATTCATATTTTGTTTGATACTATTTTTCCTAATGGCATCCTAACAATTACTGTTCCAGAAATGGGTATGTTCCTCTGAACCACATTATTGTGAATTTACTTCTTAAGTCTTATGTCAGATGATGTTAATGGATACATTTTAAGAGAATAATGTGTGGTATATTTAAGAAAGTAACACGTCTTCCTCAGGTTAGACTATTAGTGAAGTTGGCATAAGGGACTTAATGTTAAAAAATTTCATTTTTCTAGACAAAAAATATTTTCAAGCACAAACTGATATGTTTATCAAATTCAACTTAGTTCCAGTTTTTAAAATCTATTGATGTTGAAAGAAGCAAGCATAAGTTCATATTTTTTTTTCTTCTCTGCACTTCTGATTTTTCTTTCTTTTTTATTTCATTTACTAATTTGAATGTCATCTTAACAGAAGCACTGGGGTTTTTTTGCAGCGTTTTAACTGACTTTTTTGTACATGACAGACTTATGACTCATTTAAATAGATAACATGTTCTAACAGATTAAACAGAAATGTTTGTTATACTTTTTTGATAGATATATTTTATATGTGGTAAAATGAGATATTTTTAAAGAATCTGAATATTTTATCTATATTTTTATACCTCTTATAGCTAGTGAATTTTGGAGATATTAACATGTAATTTTCAGAGAGAATAGAAGATTCATAGAAAGTTTTGAACAAAATTCATAATAGATAATATTAAATGTTTTCGATAGCCATCTACAAAGAGATCTTGAAATAGGTAATGTGAATCACCATGGATGATTTAAATTCCCTCTGTCGAATGGTTTTTCACAGAAGGTTTAATTTCAAGACAGGGGTCAAGTCCTACAGAGTTTGGACCTGAAACTAGAGAAAATGTTGCTGGAGAGGTGAGGAAGTCCAGTTAGACAGGAAAAGTCGGTTATTCTGAGAGAAAATGACCTGTAAGAGCTGCAGTGAAGGTGACATAGTTGGCATATGAGGCACAAATAACAGGGACCTCCAGGAAGTAATATATTGAGATGTATTAAGCTGGCAGGCTACTACTTGTTAAGACATAAGAGTAAACGGGAATGCAGCCCTGTGCCATACGGTTTGAAGTTAAGAATCAGGTCTCTAGTAGCAGGGATGGGAGCATGAGAAAATCAAACTTCCAATCCTGAAGTCATTGAAGTGCTTGGTTGTTTATCAAGATCAGGATTGATATTAGAGTCCAAATAAATAACTGAGTCATAAGGTAAAGACTTGATCTCAAAATGAAACTAAGTTCCTGAAACTATGACATAAAACTACAAGAGTAGCCAGGTGAACTTGATTATTGATTGCAATCATGACTTCCTTTTCCAACAAGGCTTGGAGTATTTCTAAAACTGTGACAGGGCCTGCATATTGGCATTAATGGCTACAGGCAGATGACTATGCTGGATATTCTAAATAAGTCTGCTGGGCATAATAAACCTGATAGATTGTGGTAAGTTTCCACTTTAAGAATGGTATTTAAGGCAACAAGAGTATAATTCACTTTTGTTTTCATTGAGTTTGTTTTGAGCAATCATTTTTAGTACTAGCAACACATACGTGACAGAAGGAATATGTGGTTTAAAAAAGCTACAGCTTGACAAACCAAATTGGAAGAACTATAAAGAAGAAAGGTACAATAAGATCCTTAAGGACACACTAAAACACCCTTCAAAAACTATACTCTGGCTTATAAAAGCAGTAGAGATTAAATCAGCCCAGTAGTGTGCTGTTTTAAGGAAAACATTTGTCAATTTTGTATTCAGGAACTTGACTGAGGAAAGGGCGGTTTTACTTTTATTTCCAAATTATTCAATTTCTAGACATAAGAACTCTGTGGGCCTTTGAGTCATTCTTTCCTAAACACAAGTAAAGGAAATGACATATCTTAAAAATGCGCAATTAAGCAGTCCTCCACTTAAAGAAAATTAGTGTAATAACAATACACACTTGCTAATAGAATAAGTCTTTGAAAATAATATGGTAGTCAAAAAATTTAAAGATATTAAAAGATAACCTTACATTTCTATTCACATATTTGTATCTTAATCACACCCACATTGAAAGATTATAAACACCATCAGCAGATATGTCTTTGAACATGAAGCCCACTGATAGTTATAATTTCATAAATATTATCTCATTTTTCAAACTCTAACAGTAATTTCAGTTCCCACTGTGAACTTTATATTCTAATTTATATTTTGTGTTAAATATATTACTCTGTTCCAACAAAAATGAAATAACCAGATATATTATTATCAGGTAAAAACAATGATACACATTTACACATTTTATAACTGTAATGCAAAAATCAACTTATTTAGCTTGATAAGCACAGGTGCATTTTTTTAACTTAAAACAATACAGAATTTTATGTTCCTTAGAAAAGAAAAATAAATAAATCAGTAGTACTGGGAATTTTATACAATTGGCAAATGAATTTCTGACTCAGGTAGCATTGAGAATGTAGTTCTGGAACCTCCACAAAACACTCATGTCATGTTCCTTTCACCACTCAGAGCCACTGAACTGCTGCTGCTTGGCCATGACAAACAGTTGGTGGCTGCTGTTCTGTGGCTTGATGGACTTAGTTACCTAAGACAAACATATATATTTGTTTCCCAAAGAAGTTCATGGCAATCATTTGAAGGAGTGAAGTCCAATCCCAGAACTCCTTGCTTTCTTTCAATAACCCATTCATATGTATTCTATGTTCCATTTATTCTTAATGCCCTCAGGCCCTAAATCAGTTAGATTGGGTATGTTTTCAACATCAGAATTTCAAACGGACTTTGCTCAAACCTAAGACATTCTCATATACAAATTTTACTATTTTGCAAACGTCTTAATATTTTAATATCTAATAACTCCATCTTTCACAGTCTTAAGATGCTTTCACAGAGAACAAGGGAAAACATCTGAATGAATGATGCTGTTATAATAAGAAAGGGCTCCTAAGAAGAAAGAAACACTGACCACTGTGACATCACATTATAAAGTGATATGGAAATGTAGTTAATGTATTATGTATTATATAATTATTATGTAAGATCTTGGCACCTTTCAGGCATGGAATTCACAACACAGAGCAGATTGCCTAGATACAGAAAGAAGAGTCCACATTGATGCTAATAACACTTCGGATAACCTCCTAACTCACTTCCTAAACCTTATTAGCTCTTGCAATCTCCACTTTTCTCCTTCTACTCATGACCAAGTTCCCATTTCTCTGACAGCAGAGCACCACCACCCAAATTTCAAACAGTAAATCTTTCCACCTTTCCATGTTTCTCGCTCTTTGTGAACTTGTTCTTCACTCCTTTGTTCTGTCTAGTGTCTTAATCTTCATTACAATCCTATGCACATCTACCTTCTGTCCTGTTTGAACCCCAAAATAGACAATTCCAATATCTCTTACCTGGCCTCCTAGATTTGCTCACCCTCTTCACCTAGATTGTGAATTTCCTCTTCTTTGGTAAGCACAGAATTTTGCTTTCCCCGACAGAAAACAAAAGCCTTAGATTCAGTTTTATAGAAAGCATTGGTAATTCTGTGAATGTATCCTGTTATAGATTCATCCTTACTAACTTCATTGGCTAACAATAACTCCTGGAAACTGCCATTCCAATTCTATGATGTTTAGAACCAGAAAAGCAAACTTCGGGAGAATGTAGCAAAGAAAAGTTGTTTCTTCATACTCTCCTAGAGTCCTCTGGAGGAGGGAAAGAAATTTAAAAGCTGTTATCAAAATATGAGTTTCAGATTGGTAGCAACATGTTAATTACACTCTGTTACTAATCACAGAATGTTGGATTGAAAAATCTGTGTTCACTCATATGCTGTTTATTTTTTACTAAGTATTATATTGACTGGTTAAAATATGCTAGATCTGCTAGCCGTCTAAAATAATCCCTTGCTACTTACACATCGTCTGTTTATATTTATTTTATATCTCTAATGAATGTCTTCAAAAGATCCCAGCAGCTACTTCTGCTCAATCAAGGCCAGGGTTTACCTTTTAAGACCAGTGCAATTACTTTAATACAAAGCAGAAAACCACATGCATTGGCTCTATGTTCAAATTAACTGCCCTTTTTAGACACATCCCCCAAATCCTAGACTTTTAAGACTATTGATCATTTCAGTCTGTGTTGTTATCACTTAACTGATTGAACCTGTTGTAGGTGTATCTCACAGGACTGAGATTTCTGTTAAAACAGCCTTGTAGGTTCTCTCCTCTACTAACTTCTCACAACAGATCATGTCACATTGTCATAATCATAGGGCTTAGAAATTTCCAATTTACTCATTACTATATAGAATAATGGGTAAATGTCCAGGACCTCAGGTTAGATGGCATGTATTTAAATTCAAGCTCAAGGGGACAAATGTCAGCAAATAGGACTCTCAAGCAATTGTGCCCCAACAAAAGCATAAATTTGAACAATTATCCATGTACAAATATATCTTCACAAGTGACAGGTGATAGATTACAGCATCTTAGTATATCAAAGAAATAAGAAAAGTCACATTGAAAAGGGTAGGAAGAACAGCTTCACGTTACCCTCATTACCGCTCTCCCAACTTGAGGTAGCACAGTATGGAGAGAGATACCCTCCATATGGGGGAAGGGGAAGGAAGTAAGCAATGGTCCTAGCTTTGGACCCCAGCACTGGGAATTCCCCAGTAAAACCCAGTGCCAGGCAGAACCCCAGGGCCCCAGACTCTACACAGGTGCCTGTGTCTGAACCTCCAGCCACCTCGGCTCGAGGCCAGATCCTGTAGTTCCAGGTTCCAGGCATGCTAGATGGAGTCTGTCTCAGAGGCACCCCACTGCCAGCCTGAACCCAGTGGCCGCAGCCTCTGGACTATTATCAGCCAAGTCCGCAGCCTAACCTCAAATACCAGGTGGACACTCAGAGACACAGATTCCAAGCCTTCCCAGTGCCAGGTTGGTCTCTCTGGCCCAACCCTCCAGACTGACACCTGTGGCACTATGTTCTAGCAACCCAGGGATTAGGCCTGATCCAGCAGAAACAGGATCCAGGCGAGTCCCAGTAGATCACAATTCTGGACTGGCACATGTGTACCCAGGTCCCTTGCCATCCCCCACAGTCTCAGACCCCAGGCAAGCCGTCACAGACCTAGCCTCTAGGCTAGCACCTGCACAACAAGCCCCCAGGCCAGCATCAGTGGACATAGGATCCAGGCTAACACCCACAATCCTACTCTCCAGAGCAGTCCCCATAGAAATGGGCTCCATGCCAGCCTCAGCATCAGGTCAAACTGAGGCTCCAGAGGGCCCAGGTCTAGGCCTGTTCCAGAAGACCCAAGGTCCAGGACCACTCCAGGAAACCCTTTTGTCAGGTCGAATCCTGTGAACTGAGACTGCATGAACACCCCTGAAAATCCAGACTCCAGTATAGCCCTCATGGACCCAAGATCCAGACCTACTTTTGCAGACTTAGGGTCTAGACACGCCTCACTGCCAGGCCAGCCTTAGGGAACTGAAGTTAAGGGCCTACGCCCATGTCATGTCAATCCCTGTGGGCCTAGACTTCAGGCCAGCCTCCACACATACTGGATTTTGTCCCATATTAATGGACCCGGGTTTCAGGCCTATCTCTACCAATGCAATTAACAGGTCCACCCCAGTGGACTCAGGATTCAGAACTAATGCTGCGCACTCAGGTGGCAGGCTTTCCCACCTGCTCACCAAGACACCAGAGGCCAGGCTGCACAATGACTCCAGCAGCAAGCCTACCTCCAGACATGCCAGTCAGCCTACCCAGAATCTCTGGATGGGCCGACTGGCAGAGGGCTTTCCCAGACAAAGCCAGTCTGTAAAGACTAGAATAAGTCTTTACGTTTGCAAAAGACCAGGCATCAAAGTAAGGAGAAAAGAAAGACAAAGACGTAAAAAGCTCATTTAAAGCTATAATAGCAGAACACTCTCCAAATTTGGAGAAATATATGAATATTCCAGTACAGAAAGATTAAAGGTTTCCAAACAGATTCAATCCAAACAAGATGACACAAAGACATATTATAATCAAACTGTCAAAAATCAAGGACAAAAAGAGAATCCTGAAAGCAGCAAGAGAAAAGAAGGACATAACATATAAGGAAGTTTGAGGTTAGCAGCAGATTTCTCAACAGAAAGCTTACAGGCCAGGAGACAGTGGGATGATATATCAAAAGTGCTGAAGAAAAAAAAAAAGTCGACCGAGAATACTATACCTGTCAAAGATGTCCTTCAGAATCAAAGGGAGATAAAGACTTTCTCAGACAAACAGAAACTGAGAAAGTTCATCACAATCAGACCTGTCTTACAAGAATTGCTAAAGAGACTTCTTCACACGAAAAGAACCTGATGCAAATCAGTAACCAAAAAAAATATGAAAGTATAAAACTCACTGGAAAAAAAGTACATAGTCAAATTTAGAATACCATTATAATACTGTAATGGTAGTTTGTACATGACCACCATTATTCTTTAGTATGAAAGTTTCAAAATAAATCTATTAAAAATAAAAATAGCTATTATAATTTCTTAAGGGACACTGCATTAGTCAGGTTTCTCTAGAGGGACAGAACTAATAAGATATATGTACATATGTATATATGAAGGGCAGTTTATTAAGGTGAATCAACTCACAAGATCACAAAGTGAAGTCTCACAATAGGCCATCTATAAGTTGAGGAACAAGGAAGCCAGTAGTGGTATAGTCCAAGTCCCAAAACCTCAAAATTAAGGAAGCTGACAGTGCAGCCTTCAGTCTGTGGCCAACGGCCTGAAAGCCCCTGGCAAAACACTGGTGTAAGTCCAAGATTCCAAAGCCAAAAAACTTGGAGTCTGATGTTTGAGGACAGGAAGCATCCAGCACGGGAGAAAAATGAAGGCTGGAAGACTCAACAAATCAGCTTCTTCCACTTTCTTCTACCTGCTTTTTCTAGCTGTGCTGGCAGCTGGTTGGATGGTGCCCACCCCCGCCCCCAACCCACCAACATTGTCAGTGGGTTTTCCTGAGGCGGGGATCTTCCTCTCCCAGTCAACTGACTCAAATGTTAATCTCTGCAGGCAACACCCAGAACCACTCAGAAACAATACTTTGTATCCTTCAATCCAGTCAGTTTGACACTTAATATTAACCATCACAGATACAGAATATAAAAAGATATAAATTCTGACGTAACACGTTTTTAATATGTGAGAAAGTAAAAGTGTAAAGTTTTTGTATGTGATCAAAGTTCAGCTGTTATCAGCTTAAAATAGCCTCTTTTAGCAAGGAGCAGCTCACTTTCACCAAGGGCCTCTGGAATCCTGGCAGAAGGATAGCTCTTGACCACCATGGACATTTGAGTTGGCAGGAAGTGCTGCTTAGAGAAGGGGCAAGGGCAGAACTCCAGACAGGGTAGAGCCCAGAGGGTTTGGTGTGAGAGTGTCTATAGCGGAGCACAGGAAGGGATACCTATTTCCCTAGGTTCGACTTGCTGCTATAAGAGACTTTAGCCCTAGGGGAATTGTCAGACCTCAACTCTGTGGAGAGGTCTTGCCCATGAGATGGGGCTGGTCTGACCTGAGCACCCTTCAGTCTGCTTGCCTGTCCCGAGGCCCCAGCCTGGCCATGCCTGCTTGCAGTGCAACCTCAGGTGCACAGGGGAGGAGTACCTCCTGGGGGCCCACATCATACCTCCTGCGCTGGTGGAATGCACCTCACTGGCAGAGAGCTTCAGCAGAGAGGTGCCTGAGGACACACACCAGCCTGCCAGCACTCTCCCTGCACTGCGGCCTTCTCTGTGACAATTTGTCTGCATGCTCTTGCCCACAGCCACCCTAAATGACTTTGCCAGTGCATATGTGCACAGAAGGACCTGGCCTGCCCTTCCCTGCCAGCACTTGTGTGCATGTGCACTCTGTGGTGCCACTGCTGCAGGTGTGAGTGCACTCTGCTGCCTCCCCACCCCCACTGCACTGGCGTTGCCATAGGAGCATTGGTGGGCATGGAGTACACCAGCCTCACTCGCCAACATTCTGTTCCTGTGCCAATATTGCCACCAGTGTGAAACTAGGCGTGGTGAACAGTGAACCCGCCCCCTTCCCCCACAACAGCTCCCCCCACAGCACCCGTTTGAATGGCGACAGAGGGTGCACACAGCCCTGTGTCCACCAGCACCTCACCCACATGCTGACACCAACACTGGCACAAATGGTTGCATGGACACTAGCTGGGGCACCCTGCCCCGCTGTACCACGCTAACATCAACCACTACTATGAAAGCCTGCACAGAGGCCAGTACCCTGGCATTTGCTAGCACACTGCAGCAGCCAATGGGAGTGCACTCCACTGCACTGCCACCAGCACAAGCAAATGAGAATTGGTCTCACTGTCACCTCCCTGCTAAGTGCTTTGCATGGCACCACCCATTGAAGTGTTGTGACCAGCGGCCTGGGGGCACCTTGGCCCCTCTATAACTCCAGGTTCCCAATGTTGAGGGGCCATAGAACAAAGCAAGGACTGAATAACATTCACCCAGACTTAAAGCATGCAGTCCAGGATTCTTGAGCTGAGCCTTATCTCCTGACTAAAAGATTTCAGAAATAAAGTCAGTTGACTGAACCCACCTTATATCACTATCAAACCACCAAGGGAATCAAATAGAATAAAGAGGAAAAATAAACATCAAAGGAGGGCAACTTCAAAGATTGAAGGACTGTCAGCCCACAAAGATGAGAAAGAATCAGCACAAGAACTCTGACAACTCAAAAAGCCAGAGTGCCTTCTTTCCTCCTAATGACCATACTAGCTCTACAAGAAGGGTTATGAACTAAGCTGAGATGGCTGAAATGACAGAAATAGAATTCAAAATATGGATAGGAATGAAGATTATTGAGATTCAGGAGAACATTGAAACACAATTCAAGGAAGTTAATAATCACAGTAAAATGATACAAGACCCAACAGACAAAATAGCCTATAAAGAAAAGAATGTAACTGACCTGATAGAGATGAAAAACACACCACCAGAATTTTATAATACAATCACAGATATTACCAGTAGAATAGACCAAGCTGAGTAAATAACCTCTGAGCTTGAAGACTGGCTTTCTGAAATAAGATAGCCAGATAAGAATAAAGAAAACAGAATAAAAAGCAATGAACAAAACCTCTGAGAAATGTGGGATTATGTAAAGAGACTGTATCTGTGACTCACTGGCATTCCTGAAAGAGACGGGGAGAATGGCTGACATTTGAAAAAGACATTTAAGGAAATCATCCATCAGAATTTCCCAAACCTAGCTAGAGAGCCCAACATTCAAATTCAGAAAATGCAGAAAACCCCTGCAAAATAATTCACAAGAAGATCATCCCCAAGACACATAATCATCAGATTCTTTAAAGACAAAATTAAAGAAAAAATGTTAAAGGCAGCTAGACAGAAAGGACAGGCCACCTACCAAGGGAAGCCCATGAGACTATCAGTAGACATCTCAGCAGAAACGGTACAAGCCAGAAGAGACTGGAGACTTATATTAAATTTTATTAAAGAAAAAAAATTCCAATTCAGAATTTCACATCCAGCCAAACTAAGCTTCACAAGAGAAGAAGAATTAAGATCCTTTTCAGGTAAGCAAATGTTGAAGGAATTCATGACCAACAAACCTGTCTTACCAGAGTTTCTGAAAGAAGCACTAATTATGGAAAGGAAAAACCATTACCATCCAATATAGAAACACTTAAGTACACAGACCAGTGACACTATGAAGCAACCATACAAGAAGTCAGAATAGTAAACAGCTAACAACATGATGACATGATCAAATCCACACATTTCAATAGAAATCTTGAATGTAAATGGGCTAAATGCCCCATTTAAAAGGCACAGAGTGGCAAGGTGGATAAAGAAGCAAGATCAAAGGCTATGCTATCTTCAAGAGACCCATCTCACATGCAATGACACCCATAGACTCAAAATAAAGGGATGGAGAAAATCCAACAAAGAAAAGGGAAAACAGAAAAAAAGTAGTTGGAATCCTAATTTCAAACAAAACAGTCTTCAAACCAACAAAGATCAAAGACAACAAAGAAGGGCATTAAATAACGGTAAAAGGTTCGATTCAACAAGAAGACTTAACTATTCTAAATATATATACACCCAACACAGGAGTACCCAGATTCATAAAATAAATTCTAAGAGACCTTGAAAGAGACTTACACTGCCACACAACAATAGTGGGAAACTTCAACACCCCACTGAGTGTATTATATAGATTATCAAGGTAGAAAATTAACCAATATATTTAGGACCTAAACTCAACACTGGACCAAATGGACCTGATGCATGTCTATGGAACTCTCCACTCCAAAACAATGAATATACATTCTTCTCATTGCTACATGGTACATATTCTAAAATCAACCACACTTTGGAGATAAAACTATCCTCAGCAAGTGAAAAAGAACTGAATTCATACCAAACACTCTCTCAGACCACAACACAATAAAAATAGAAATCCAGACTGAGAAAATTGCTGAAAACCGTATAATTACATGGAAATTCAACAATCTACTCATGAAAGACTTTTGGGTAAATAATGAAATTCAGCCAGAAAACAAGAAGTTGTTTGAAACTAATGAGAACAAAGATAAAACATAGCAGGATCTCTGGGACACAGCTAAGGCAGTGTTAAAAAGGAAATGTATAGCATTAAACACTCACATTAAAACATTAGAAAGATCTCAAATTAACAACCTAACGGCATAACTAAAATAACTAGAGAAACCAGAGCAAAGCAACCCCAAAGCTAGCAGAAGACAAGACAAAACCAGAATCAGAGCTGAACTGAAGGAGATTGAGGACCAGGAAATCATTAAAAAGATCAACAAAGCCAGGGGCTAGATTTTTGAAAAAAAAAATGATAGGTTGATAGCTAGATTAATAAAGAAAAAAAGATGGAAGAGCCAAATAAACATAATTAGAAACGATAAAAGGTTTGCCACCACTGACCCAATAGGAATACAAATAACCATCAGATACTACTTTGGACACCTCTATTAGCACAAACTAGAAAATCTAGAAATAATGAATGAATTCCAGAAAACACAAACTCTCCTAACACTAAACCAAGAAGAAATTGAATCCCCGAACAGACCAATAATGGGCAACAAGATTGAATCACTAATAAAATAGTCTATAAACCTAAAAAAGCCCAGGACCAGGTGGATTCACAGCCAATTCTACGATGTAGATGTATGATGTAAATGTATGATGAAGAGCTGGTACAACTCCTACCAAAACTATTCCAAAAAATTGAGTGGGAGAGACTCCTCCTCAACTCATTATATGAGACCAGCATCATCCTAATATGAAAACCTGGCAGAGACACAACAAGAAAGAAAACTTCAGGCCAATATCCTTGATGAACATTGATGGAAAAATCCTCAACAAAATACTGGCAAACCAAATCCAGCAGCACATCAAAAGGCTAATCAACCATGATCAAGCAGGCTTTATCCCTGGCATGCAAGGTTGTTTCAACATATGCAAATCAATAAATGTGATTCATCACATAAGTAGAACTAAAGACAAAACCCACATGATTATCTCAATAGACGCAGAAAAGGCTTTCGATAAAATTCAACATTTCTTTATGTTAAAAACTCTTCGTAAACTAGGCATTGAAGAAACAAACCTCAAAATAATAAGAGCCATCTATGACAAACCCACAGCCAATATCATACTGAATGGTCAAAAGCTGGAAGCATTCTCCTTGAAAACTGGCACAAGACAAGGATGCCCTTTCTCATCATTTTTATTCAACATAGAATTATAAGTTCTGTCCAGAGCAATCAGGCAAGAGAAAGAAATAAAGTGCATCCAGATAGAATGAGAGGAAGTCAAACTATCCCAGTTTGGAGATGACATGATTCTCTATCTAGAAAATCCCATAGTCTCAGCCCAAGAGTTCCTTAAGCTGATAAACAACTTCAGCAAAGTTTCAGGATACAAAATCAGTGTACTGAAATTACTAGCATTCTTATACACAAACAGTAGCCAAGCTCAGAGCCAAATCAAGAACGAAATCCCATTCACAATTGCCATAAAAAAGAATAAAATACCTACAAATACAGCTAGCAATGGATGTTAAAGATCTCCACAATGAGTATTACAAAACACTGCTCAAAGATATCAGGGGTGACAAAACCATGGAAAAAACTTTCAATGCTCATGGACCGGAAGAATAAATATTGTTAAAATTGCCATACTGTCTAAAGCAACTTACAGATTCTATTCTATTCCTTAAAATAAATCCATGAAACTACAAAAAACATTTTAAAATTTATATGGAACCTCAAAAGTGCTTGAATACCCAGGGCAATTGTAAGCAAAAGGAACAAAGCTGGAAGTATCATGTTACTTGACCTCAAATTATACCCCAGAAGTATAGTAACCAAGACAACATGGTACTGGCACAAAAACAGACACATAGAACAAAGGAACAGAATGGAGAGTCCGGAAATAATTCTGCAAACCTACATACATCTGATCTTCCACAAAGCAGACAAAACAAGCAATGAGGAAGTGACACACTGTTCAATAAATGGTGCTGAGATAACTGGCCAGCCATAAGCAGATGACTGAAACTGGACCCCTGACTTACACTATGTACAAATATCAACTCAAGATGGATTAAAGACTTAAAGGAAAACTCAAAACTATAAGAACCCTGGAAGACAACCTAGGCAATACCTTTCTGGACTTAGAAACTGGCAAGATGTCATGATGAAGATGCCAATAGCAATTGCAACAAAGACGAACATTGCCAAATGGGCCCTATTATACTAAAGAGCTGCTTCACAGCAAAAGAAACTCTCAATAAGCAGACAACCTACAGAAAGCAAGAAAATATTTGCAAACTATGCATCTGGCAAAAGTCCAATATCCAGCATCTATAAGAAACTTAAACAAATTTACAAGAAAAAAATCAAACAACCCCATTACAAATGGGCAAAGGACACGAACAGATACTTTTCAAAAAAAGACATAGGTGCAGCCAACAAGCATATGGAGAAAAGCTCAGTATCACAGATCATTAGATACATGCAAATAAAAACCACAATGAGATACCACCTCACATCGATCAGAATAACTATTACTAAAAAGTCAAAAAATAACAGATTCTGGTGAGATTGTGGAGAAAACAGAACGTTTACACACTGTTGGTGAGAGTGTAAATTAGTTCAGCCATTGTGGAAAGCAGTGTGGCATTTCCTGAAAGATCTAAAAACAGAACTACCATTCAACCCAGCTATCCCATTACTGAGTATATACCCGCAGGAATATACATTGTTCTACCATAAAGACACATGCATGTGAATGTTCATTGCAGCACAACCTACAATGGCGAATACATAGATTCAACCTAAATTCCCATCAATGGTTGACTGGATAAAGAAAATGTGATACATATACCTCATGGTATACCATGCAGCTATAAAAAAGAACAAGATCATGTCCTTTGCAGGAACATGGATGGAATTGGAGACCATTATCCTTAGCAAACTAATGCAGGAACAGAAAACCAAAACTACATTTTCTCACTTATAAGTGAGAGCTAAAGGGTGAGAACATATGGACACAAAGAGAGGCACAAGAAACACTGGGGACTACTTGAAGTTGGAGGGTGGGAGGAGGAAAAGGATCAGAAAAAAATAACTATGGGGTACTAGTCTTGGTACTTGGGTGATGAGATAATTGGTACAACAAAACCCCATGCCACCAGTTTGCCTATATAACAGGCATGCACATGTACCCCTGAACTTAAAAGGAAAGTGTTTTTTTTTAAAGTGGCCTTTTTAAACTATAAGGTTTTTTTGTTTTTTTATTTTTATTTATTTTATTTATTTATTATTTATTTATTTATTTATTTTAATCCTTGTGGTAACCACAAAGCAAAGACGGCAATAGAGGAAGAAAAGAACGAAGTGTCTACAAATCAGTCAGAAAACAATTAACAAATGACAATAGTAATTACGTTGAATGTAAATGGACATAGAGTGACACGAGGTAACATCCCTCATTATCAGGAATAAGTAGTTCCTTCATACATTATTTCCACATTGTAAATTACTCAGATAATTGTCATTACGACGATGCTTTAGATTTGTTTAAAGTCCACTGTTTTGATATAAAGAGCAATTGGCCTATATTCTTCCTCAAACCTTGTAAAAATTATTTCATTATTGTTTGTGAAAGTTTGTTGAATGATTGTGTAGCATTACCTCTTTGATAAATATGAACTGGAAAAATATAAATGACATTTCCTAGATTCACTCTTGATTTAATTGTTCATTAAAATAATCTCGTATTGGATGTGTGTTTTATTCTTAAAAAATTGGCAAGCTGCTAATGCATCTCACATAGAGTGACTGAATAGTTAGAAAATAATAATCAATCATACACTGCCTACAAGAGACTCACTTCTTCTGTAAGGACACACAGAATAAAAGTGAAGGGATGGAAAAAGATATTCATGTAAATGGAAAACAGAAGGAAAAAACAGCCATACTCATATAGAAAAAAATTGTTTTAAGTCAAAACTCCCTCCAGAGAGAAAGAAGGTCGTTAGTGATAAAGGGGTAAATTCATCAAAGGGCTATACCAACTGTAAATGTATATGCACCCAATATTGGAGCACCTAAATACATAAAACAAATATTAATAGATATGTAGAGAGAGATAGACTGTAATACAATACCAGTACGGGAGTTCAATACCCACTTTCAGCAATGAACAAATCTTCAAGAAAGAAAATAGATACAAAACATCAGACACATGCTACACCTTAGACCAAATGGACCCAGCAGATACATATAATGCAGTACATTCAATAGCAGTGGAACACACATTATCCTCAAGCACGCAGAGAATATCTCCAGAACAAACAAAATACTAGGCCATAAAAAAGTCTGAGCAAATTTACTAAGATTGAAATAATATCAAATATCTTTTCTGACAATGGCATGAAGTAGAAATAAATAAGAAGAGGAATTTTAGAAAATTCACAAACACATGGAAATTCCACAACATACACCTGAACCACCAATGGAGAAATGGAGAAATTATAAATCAAATTTTAAAATGTCTTGAGATAAACCTAACCTCTGCCACTTACTAGTTTTGAGACATTAGGAATTAATGTAATCTCTCTGAGTTCACCATCATCATCTGTAAAATGGGTATAGCAATAGCACATTTTATGTTGCTGTGAGGCAGAAATGAGGTAATTTATATAAATGACTTAAGCTAGTGCCTTATACATGGTAAGCTCTCAATAACTGTGAGTATTTTCATTAATGAAAGCAAGTAGTGATACTGTAAAAGACTTTAACTAGTACCTATATTTTTTTCTAGTATAAAGAGCTGACATTTAGGATGCTCTAATTATTTTTAGATTAACTTTACCAATAGATTCCTTGCAGATTCATATCCACAGTAGGAATAACTTATTTCTAGTTTTGAAAACATGTTTTTAAACCAGTCCCTTAGAAGACTCCTGTGTGATCCACACGAGGGAAACATACTTCCAAGTGCATTCTTTGTCTCAGGGCAAAAATATCATAAAATATGCAAGCCAATGGGTAACGTCCTTATTTGGTAAAATCTCATCTATTTCATTGTGTTGAGTTATTGCTCAAAATCTCCCTCTCCCTTAGGTAACATCCCCTCATTATCAGGAATAGGTAGCTCCTTCATACATTATTTCCACATTGTAAATTACTCAGATAATTGTCATTACGATGATGCTTTAGATTTGTTTAAAGTCCATTGTTTTGATATAAAGAGCAATTGGCCTATGTTCTTCCTCAAACCTTGTAAAAATTATTTCATTATTGTTTGTGAAAGTTTGTTGAATGATTGTGTAGCATTATCTCTTTGATAAAGATGAAGTGGAAAAATATAAATGAAATTTCCTAGATTCACTCTTGATTTAATTGTTCATTAAAATAACCTCGTATTGGACGTGTGTTTTATTCTTAAAAAATTGGCAAACTGCTAATACATCTCACTTAACTGGGCCAAGTCCATGTCTCATTTAACTTTGACTCCCCAGCACCAACTCATTTCTTAAGAACAAATGCTTATTGAATTAAACAGCCAAAGAGCAGACACATGAAATTAAATTTGTGGTTAGTAAGATAGGCCAGACTGAAACACTGCTCTTGTGAAGAAGCATTTTTAATCACTTGTTATTTTCAGGCATAAAATAATCATTTATAAAAATGATTACATATTTTCCATATTAAGAAAATAGTAGTTTTCTGTTATGTTAATGGCTGCTTGGGAATAAAATAAGTACTTTACCAAATTCATTGGAATTATAAGAATATAAGTATACCTGGAAGTAGCTATGAAGATACATTTAAATTAAAGCAGCTGCAAGAGTTTATGATTTGGTGCCTCTTTATGTCCAATACTGTTTGGGAATAACACAGTTTCAATTTATAGAATTACAACATGCATTTTAGGGCTGGAGAGAAGCTTAACATGTACTTTGCTGAACCTAGAGAGGAATGCACTGCCATAGGATGTCCATCCAAAATTGAATAGTGACATAGAAAATGCTGATAATCTCTACTGGAGGAAAGAGGTGGCGTGTAAGATGCTGCATAGTACCTAGAAAGCAGCTATATCATTTTCAACAACACAATCACCGAACTGCTTTGAGCAAAGGCTATCTTAGGAAGACAAAAATTCAGAATCTTCTCTGGAGATTCAAAATAAAGTCCGCTGCTGGTAGAATAAATGCATATATTTAAATAAATAAATATGAAATATATATAAACAAAATTTAAATCTATGCATATATAAGTATACTCGTATATCGTTGTTCCTTCAACATTTATTTGTTCAACGTCGTTCCATTATAATGTTGATGAGGAAAAAAATCAATTTCCAGAGGGGTCACTGTCTGTGTGGAATTTGCACGTTTTCCCCATGTCTGTACGGGTTTTCTCCGTGTACTCCCATTTCCTTCCACATTCTAAAGATGTGCACATTAGGTGCATTGGCCTGTTTACATTGTCCCAGTGTGAGTAAATGTGTGTGTGAGAGACCTGCGATGGGATGGCGTGCTGGCCAGGGCTGTTTCTGGCCCTTGCTCCCATAGTTTCCCAGGTATGTGCCAGCCACTCTCCACCCTGAACTGGAATAAATGGATAAATATCTTACTTGTATCTAGTAATCTTCTTGTTTTTTTTTTTTTTTTTTTTTTTTTTTTGAGACAGAGTCTTGCTTTGTCGCCCAGGCTGGAGTGCAATGGCGCAACCTCGGCTCACTTTAACCTCCACCTGCCGGGTTCAAGCAATTCTCCTGCCTCAGCTTCCAGACTAGCTGGGACTACAGGCGCGTGCCACCATGCCTGGCTAATTTTTGTATTTTTAGTAGAGTCAGGGGTTTCATCATGCTGGCCAGGCTGGTCTCGAACTCCTGACCTCGCGATCCACCCACCTCGGCCTCCCAAAGTTCTGGGATTACAGGCATGAGCTACCGCGCCTGGCCCGTATCTATTAATCTTCTAAATGTATGTATAGCTCACATTTATTTCCATATTTAATACTAGAAATAATTTGGTCTTTATTTACAAGTTTGGTGATGTTTTTGTGATGGGAAATATGCCATAAAACTTAATTCTTGTTTATATCAATTAGCCTAGGGTAAAATTGGTTTCCTTACAAGTTCTTCTGCATAAAGTTGCAGTTTCCAAAAACCTATCAACAACATTAACTGAAGACTTAGTATAATGTATATGTATATATAACTACTTTATTGGAAGAAATAGTACAGATGCCCAGCAATGGTGGCTATAGGGATTTACTACGAAGTCTATGGAGATGCCAGCCCATTCTCATTATGTCACTGTCACTCAGGGTGAGTTTGTCAGAGAGGTACTCTGTCATGCCATCTTCCAGGGCTCCCATCTTGCTACCCAGAATCAACAAATGTTAACATTTTCATATTTAAAAAACAAAAGTTTGCATGTAAAGTTGAAGAGCCCCTTATTTATTTTAGTCCCTGCCCAATCTCATTCTGTTCACTTCTTCCCCAGAGGCAACCACTAGGATGAATTCCAGACCATTTTTTATGCTTTGAGATGCCCAAGCACCCTCAGACAACAAGGCCCAGGACCCCCCCATCCCACCCCACCCACCCCACTCCATACATCCACATAGTTTATAAAGGGAAGACTAATGCATTATTAGTACAAATTTTATAGATTATCAGCTTATTAGCAATGAATATATTTATTGGTCATATATATATATAGATATAGATCCAGTAAAATATATATATATATATAGATAAAGAATAGACATATATTTTCTATATATTATATTTTATATATAATGTAATATATAATTGTAATATATACATAATATATATCATATAATTATATAACATATATAACTATATTCTCTATATTTTATATATATAATAGAATATATATACACACACACACACACACACACACACACACTTTTGGCAAACAACATGAACTTGGGCCCATGAGATTAAAGTCAATATCTGTTGCAATCATTCAGCATTTAGCACGAAGACTGGCACACTAACATACTATTTCCTCAAGAAAAGAATTACTGAATATACGGTGCGTTCATGCCATTCTAATTTAGTATCCTGTTTGTATTTGATAATCCCATAGATCTTTTCTTGTGTTACATATAAATGAAAAGTTACTCTAAGCATTTTCAGGATTATCTCGATCTCTTTATGGTTCAATACAGCCAGAAAAATTCAGTGTTCTTATTTGGATGTGTGTTTTCAATCCTGTTAAGTGAGATTGCTGCTCTTTATGGCATTTCTTAGTGTAAAAATGAAGTTGTGTCATGTTCATCCTTATAGTCATGTTGACTTATTTTACTAGCTGCAAAGTAATGATTAGGAAATGAAAAAATAAATTACCAGAAAGAAGCTTCAGCACTTTCAGCTGTTGAAGTTCTTGAGACTCTTTATGGTAATTCATGAAAAAAAATCAAACTTCATCAGAATATAGGACCACTTTTCACAACTTCATAGAAAAGAACATGAATGGTGAATATTTAAAAGATGGTTTATATTTCCTGAGGGAAAAATTACATTATGAATAATTATATAAAATAAGGTGTGTCAAACATTTCAGTAAGAAAGAGTGCTCAAGAATGAAGACACTCCAAGTATACTGGGGTATATACGCATGGCACATTCAAAAGAAAACTTGCACCACAGAAACTAGATTTATTCTCAAGTGAGAAGTGATTGTGTTTAAGACAAAAACATAATGTGAAATACAGGTGAAATTTCTTAATTTTTAGTTTTACAGTTTTATTTGTAATATTTGTAAATTGTTCATTTTATAGGTATAAGAACATACCTTTAAGCATACACATTTTTATAACTCATTTTATCTTAGTGAATATTTAAGTAAAATTATAAGAAATTTTCATCATTGACTGTTATTGATTCTTTTTTCTTCCAAAGGAAACACTGTTTAAATACATTGTCAACACTGTTTAAATACAAGTTGTAACTTCTCTGCACTCTACAGTGATGTCAGTTTTCTTCAACCCAAGACGGGCTGTTTGCATAAGTAAGTTGCTTTCACTCCTAGTTTTTTTACTACCATTTGGTTACTCACCAAAGTTTGTCTCTTCTTACTCTTCTATCATGACTTCGTTATCCTGTGGGTCCACCAGTTATGTACATGTTATCTAAGATAATTATTTTGTCCTCAGGCTCCAATATCTGATTTTTCCATTTCCATTTAGCACATGCTGAAACTTGATTTTCTCCAAATTTGATTACTACTGTGAAAGTCTTCTGGGAGCCTATAAAAGGCACAGGGCTCTAGAAAAGTAATTCTCATATATTGGTGGGTACAATTTAAAGACAATGTAAAATGTAGATGACTGGCTCCACTTCAAAAAAATTATGACTTACTATATATGGGGAGGGAGCCCACAAGAATGCACTTTAAAGAAGCTACAGCTTTTCTCTCTTATATGATTAATATTGATTTGTTGATAATTCATCATAATGCAATATATAGTTTAACATGGAAACCTTTTATTTCAGAATAATTTTAGATTTATGAAGCAGTTGTAAAGATTGTACAGAGCATTTTTCATGCACATTTCACTCAGCTTCCCCTAAAATTAATATCTTACATTGTACATGCATTTAAACTAAAAAATTAACATGGATATATTACTGTTAACTAAATTTCAGACTTTATTCAGATTTGTAGATTTTTTTACACCCATGTCCTTTTTCGGTGCCAGTATTTAACCCAGCCTACCACATTGAATTTAGTTATCATGTCTCTTTAATCTAAAGTCTACGACAGGTTCTCAGCCTTTACTTGTTTCCCATGACCTTTATGGTTTTGAGGAGTAGTTGGGAATTTTGTAGCCTATCCTTGGACTTAGGTTTGTTAGATGTTTTCTCATCATTAGGCTAGGATTCTAGATTTTGGAGAAGAATACTATAGAAGTAAAGTGTCTTTCTCCTCACAACTTATCAGAGGAGTGCATGATACCAGCATGTATTCCTCTCTTATCATGCTGCTAATAAGGATATATTAGAGACTGGATAATTTATAAAGGAAAGAGGTTTAGCTGACTCACAGTTCCACATGGCTGGGGAGGCCTCAGGAAACTTACAATCATGGCAGAAAGTGAAGGAGAAGCAAGCACCTTTTTCACAAGGCAGCAGGAGACAGAAGAATGAAGAAGGAACTTCCAAACACTTATAAAACCATCAGATCTTGTGGGGTGGCCTCAAAATCATGAGGGAAGGCAAATCAGGAAAGTCACGTCTTACACGGTGGGAGGGGTGGCAGGCAAAGAGAGGGCTCGTGTAGGGGAACTCCCCTTTATGAAACCATAAGCTCTCATGAGACTTATTCACTATCACGAGAACAGCATGGGAAAGATCCAACCCCGTGATTTGGTTACCTCCCACCGGGTCCCTCCCATGACACATAGGAATTATGGGAGCTACAACTGAAGATGAGATTTGGTTGGGGACACAGCCAAACCATATCACAGCTTGACTTCTCACTGCTGATATTAAAATTGATCATTTGGTTAAGGAGAGGTCTGTCACGTTTCTCCACTAAAACGTTAGTGTTATTTCATTTCCATATTCTATTTTTTAGAATCCAGCCCACACTCCGGGGAGGTCATTTAAATTCCACCTCCTGGAGGGAGGGGGATCTATGTATATTTTTTGAAATTATTTGTAAGAAACATTTGTAGCTTTTTCTTCATTTATTTGTACAATTATTTATATCAGTATGGACTCATGAAATTTTATTTTATATTGCGTTATAATTTTTAAATTTTAATTTATTTTGTTGCTTAAATTGTTTTAACTTTGGCCATTGAGTGCTCTTTCAGTCTGGCTACTGTGACCTTCTGATCTGCTTTTATTCTTTTGTTTTCTGAGCACTTCCGTATTTTCTGGTATTACGTAATACTCCAGGCTCATCTTGTGTTTTCACTGCCCCAGGCCTAGAATTACTCATTTCTTCAAGGATGTCTCTGTTTTGTTTTGCTTTTGTTATTTTGGAGAATGGTATTTAGAAACCAAGATCTGGGTACTGGATGTACTTGTTGTTACTTGTCTGCCATTTTTTCTAGTTTCTCAGCAAACAGCCATAAAATATAAGCACGTATACTAACCAATATGTACACACATCTGTAATTATTTCTTTAGCTATATATCTCTGTACATGTTAAACTACTGTATATTATGCATTGTTTTTGTTTTATGTTCTTTGTTTTCTTATTGTTAAGTTTTAAGAATTAGATATGACTCCCTTGTATAATATTCTACTTTGAAAAGTGAAAAAATGAAGTGGCTGTTAAGTACAAAAACTCTTTTAATGAACAGTCACGTGAAAAAATTTGAAGATGCCCAGTTGAACTTTAGGAGGTTCAATGTGTGTTTTACTCTGGGATTATTTAGAAATAGAAGTTTTTTTCTAATCCTCACCAATTTTAGAAAAGAGAGTACTCATATGAGCTTGCTAGTTGGAGTATTGCTAAAGAGAAATGTTGAAGCATTGGCTCTTGAATTTAGCATACATTCCATGGAATTTTCCCAAGTTAGAAAGTTAAAAATATATCCAGATCAAATTTTGTCTTACAAACTTTACATTATGAAATCTACTAAATATCTTTGCACTTTAACATAGATTCTTATAATCAACAAAGAAAATATTTGTGACATGTAAATAGATCTGTATGATTTTTGCTTCTCCTATATTTGGACATTGAAAATCGAATATCTTTATTTTCATATTGGAGTAATAATAAAATAACCACATTTTACTGGATGCTTATCTGGTGCCAGACACTATACAAAATCATGTTATATGGATTATTTTGATTTACAGATAATCCATTTCTTTGTTTTAATGAGAAACCTAAGAGAAATATATATTGTGTCTATTTTACAGGGGATGAACCAAAGGCAAGAGAGGGATTGATCATGGCTCATTTACCAGGAGGAACTAAAGTATACCTGCTAGTGATGGTAGAAAACATTGTTCACCTGTGCCTAACAGGGGAAATAAGAAACCTTCTTTTCAAAAATGAATTCACATGTAAAGAAGGAATTATTATGTGATGAGAAAATGATATGGTTAAAGAACAATGCAAGCTGAATTTGTCTAGAATTAAAATTTTTATAAAAAAGCTTTTTCCTAGGTATCTTTGTAAGCACTATAAGAGAGATAAAAATTTAACTGATATTATTCAAAGGAAAATCAAAGATTGCAACTGCACTAATTGCCAACTGCTTAAAAGAAAATGTCTTGATTTTCAAAGTCTAATGTACTTATTTTTATTACTTTGGAGCTTTCCTTTCTTCTTAGAAGTCATGTTTTGCCATGACTATCTAAAATATCTCATATCATTACTTCATTAAAAAGTCATTTTGTTAATTTATATAGAATTATAAAAATATGGATAAATTTGCATATTAGTTTTATTTCACAGAATGGGTCATATGAATGGGTATTCCTTTCTAGGTATCTTGGTTTTTTTGCTCTGAATTTTTTAAAAGCCTTAATTCTTTTTTCTTTTCTTTCTTTTTTTTTTTTTTTAAACAGTGTCTTACTCTGTCACCCAGGCTGGAGTGCAGTGGTGCAATCTGGGCTCACTGCAACCTCCACTTCCTCCACTTCAGCCTCCCAAGCAGCTAGGACTACAGGTGTATGCCACGATGCTTGGCTACTTTTTTTAAAAAAATTTGTAGTGACAATGTCTCACTGTATTGTCCAGGATGGACTGGAAGTCCTGTGCTCAAGTGATCTCCCACCTTGGCCTCCCAAAGTGTTGGGATTACAGGCATGAGCCACTGCACCAAAGTCTTAATTCTTGAGACTCTGAAATTTCATCAGCATGTATCTTGGTATGGATCCTTTTTTCATCCATTGAACTCAACACATTACTCCATGGACTTATTTCAGTCTGAAAAATTGGCAATTTTTTCAGCTCTGAGATTTAAAAAATTAGTGTCTCTTTGATGATGTCTTCTTTGTTTCTTATATTCTTTGATTTTATGGGTTTTTTGAGTTGGACTTAATCACCAAATTTTTTACTTAATTATAATATCTTTCATTACGTTACCTTTCGCTCAACATTTGTTAAAACAATTTGGATTCTTTTACCCTTTGCCTTGATCCATTGCATTATTTACTTAATATACTAATGATTTAAATTCCAGAAATACTATTATAATTTTTATTTATAATAAGTAAATGTAATATGTTATTTCAGAATATTAATTTATATTACTTGCTTAAACTACATTTTAAATACAGATAAATTTATCTTAGTGGAATGTTTTCCCAAGGATGTTTCACTTGGTCTGTGAAAGTTTAGTAGCTATTACTTGAAAAAAAGTCTGTTGTGAGGTGAAATAAGTTTAGGAAAATTAAAACTTAGGAAAAACTGTGTTTGACCAATACTAAACATATTTCTTAAATATATGATTACAAGTAGCATTAAATAACTCATGGGAACTGAGAAACTGTAGGTACCAGTTTCATGCTAATAATTTCTTAGACTTATTCTACTAAATATAATTTAGGGAGCATATCAAGGCACAGAATAGTTTAAGGGATGCAAGAAATTCACTGTAGAATATATTGCATTGGGAATATATTTTTTACAATGGAATTTTGTTAAATTTAATGTGGTATGGTTCTAGAAATTTCTGATTTTTTGTATTAAATAAATATAAGAATTACATTCAGAATATAAGAGAAAGAGAGTATTATTTGCTTACTGTCCCACTCCATTTCCTCCTTCAGAATTTCAAAATGAATTTTCTATATATTTGCATTAGTGATAATCTGGAAGCTTGGTTGTCTCTTTCCTAGGTGACTGGGATGATTTAAATGAAGGGAATTGAAGGACCATCACTCCTGAAAGGGTGGACTAAGTTTACTTCAGCTTTCCTCCTTACTACTACCAAGGAGAAGAAGACTCAATCAAGATCTGCCTGTATGGAGAATAACTGCTGACAGGGTCTAAAAATAAATAACCGTATAAAATTATGTTTTTATAAAATCTATTATAATCTAATCAACGGTGAGCTCTATTGGTTGTTGCTTGTTTTCTGTCCAAATTATATGAAAGCATTTGTTTTTACCAGGAGCTTTTTGTCCCCAAAGAGATTAACAAACAATTCTCAGAAACATTTGAAATATTTTCAATGTACTGGATATTGGGTTTACAAATGTATTTATTTTAGTCGATTTAGCTCACAGGGCTAAGTGTTTGCAAGCCTCATTACATGTAAATATTTGGTGTATTTTTGTATAGTATTGAACTACAGTTTATTAGATAATGGAGTCTCATGAACTTTACTATTTTTTTCCTTTTCTTACCAAGGACTAAATCAATAAGATTCTTGTTCTGAATAATAAATTTTGTAAAGTATTGGCAAGCTGACTTTACTTAAAAAAGTAAGTGAAAATAAATAAATGAAAAGCTTACTGCTGTC
Source organism: Nomascus leucogenys (assembly GCF_006542625.1). Lineage (NCBI taxonomy): Eukaryota > Metazoa > Chordata > Mammalia > Primates > Hylobatidae > Nomascus > Nomascus leucogenys. The sequence continues at coordinate 56,679,504 of NC_044406.1, forward strand.
TTCTTCCATCACCATGTTGTAGAACACAAATTTCACATTCACATTGAAAAGACATATTGCTGATGTTGACCATTAACTAAGAAAATGAGCCATAGGGGAGACATTATGCAAAAAACAGTTATATGAGACATATTAAACTTAAACTCTTTTGCTCCAAGTCTAGAAGACAAATATAATACATTTTCTCTTCTCTTTTGTGCTATCACATTTTTTTTCTTTTCTAGCTAGTCACTGGAATTTCATTTATATTATTTCTGGTGAAAGTGTTAGTGGGTAGTGCAGTTTCAAAATATGAATAGCTTTAAGAATCAATAAATCCCAAAATTAGCCTGAGAAAGAGGGACTAACCTTCAAAAAGTAGCTTACAAAAACTTATAAAAGTAGCTTATATATTCATAAGGCCTTCAGGCTTTTTAAATATTATTGTCCTGAATTGATATTTAATTTTAATAGTATTTGTCTTGTATCTCTAACAGCAACAAAAAAGAAACCTTAGATTTTGTCTACGTGTTTCCATTACAGAGTTTTTTCTCTTGGAGGCTCAATAGTAATAGTGTACTTAATAGTAGATTTTATTAGAGTTACTTTAGACCACTGGATACAGATCCACTAAATGTATATACTGATAATCTGTATTAATAGATGGTGAAAAAATTGACAGTTCACAACGTTGAATTTTCTTTTAAAAAATGGAATGAAGAAAGATTGCAGATATGCAATGTATAGTACAATTGAATGATTTTTATTTTTATTTATTTTTATTTTATTTATTTATTTATTTTGTGTGTGTATGAGACAGAGATTCACTCTTGTTGCCCAGGCTGGAGTGCAATGGTGTGATCTTGACTCACTGCAACCTCCACCTCCTGGGTTCAAGTGATTCTCCTGCCTCAGCCTCCCGAGTAACTGGGATTACAGGCGTGCACCACCACTTCCGGCTAATTTTTATATTTTTAGTAGAGATGGGGTTTCACCATGTTACCCAGGCTAATCTCGAACTCCTGACCTCAGGTGATCCACCCGCCTCGGCCTCCCAAAGTGCTGGGATTACAGGCATGAGCCACTGTGCCCGGCCAATTGAACCATTTTTAGAAGATAGTTACTTCCCCCAGGCTACAGAAAGAAAATCTGGTAGCTAAGGTATAAGTGATCGTCAAGAAGGATGCCAAGAATACACAACAGGGAAAGGATAGTCTGTTCAACAAGGAAGAGGAATCTGGATATCTGCCTGCAGAAGAATTAAATTGAGCCCTTTTCTTAGACCATACACAAAAATTAGCTCAAAGTGGTTTAAAAATTTCAGCGTAAGACCTGGAACTGTAAAACTCCTAGAAGAAAAACATCGGTGAAGAGTATCATGGCATTGGGCTTGGTAATGATTTTTTGGATATGATACCAAAAGCACAAGCAACAAAACCAAAAATAGACAAGTTGGACTACATCAAACAAATACTGCATGCCAAAGTAAACTAAATCAACAGAGTGAAAAGGCAACTTACAGAATGGGAGAATATATTTGCAAATTGCATATCAGAGAATGGATTAATATTCAAAATATAAAAGGAACTCCTAAAACTCAGCCGGGCGTGGTGACTCACGTCTGTAATCCCAGCACTTTGGGAGACCAAGGCAGGCAGATCACGAGGTCAGGAGTTTGAGACCAGCCTGGCCAACATGGTGAAACCCCGTCTCTACTAAAAATACAGAAATTAGGCAAGCATGGTGGCGCGTGCCTGTAGTCCCAGCTACTCGGGAGGCTAAGGAGATTCGCTTGAACCCGGGAGGCAGAGGTTGTGGTGAGCTGAGATCTCGCCACTGCACTCCAGCCTGGGAAACAGAGCGAGACTTTGTCTCATAAAAAAGGAAGAAAAAAAAAAAGAAGGAACTCCTACAACTCAATTGGAACAAAAATAAAAAACTGATTTTAAAATGGGCAAAGGGCTTGAACACGTATTTCTCCAAACAGGACATACATATGACCAATAGGTATATGAAAAGATGTTTAACATCATTAACCATCAGGGAAATGCCAATCAAAAACACAAGGAGATGTTACTTTACGCCTGTTACAATGGCTACCATTTATAAAAAGACAACAAACATAAGTGTTGATGAGACTGTGAAAAAATTGGAAGGCTTATATACTATTTGTGGAAAGGTAAAATGGTGCAAAATATAGAAGGAACTCCTATATGGAAAATAGCATGGTAGTTCCTCAAAAAATTAAAAATAGAATTAGCATATGATCCAGTAATTCCATTTCTGGGTAGATATCTAAATGAATTTAAAACATAATCTTGAAGAGATATATGCACTTCCACGTTCATTGCAGCACTATTTGCAACAGCCACAATATGGAAACAACCAAAATATCTGTTAACAGATTAATGGACAAAGAAAATGTGATATGAATATACTATTAAATATTATTCAGGCTTAAAAAACAAGGAGATACTGTCGTCTGCTAAAACATGGATGAAACTGGAAGACACTGTGAAAACTGAAATAAGCCAGTCATAGAAAAACTAATACTGCATGACTTCACGTATATAAGGTATCAAAAATAGTCAAACACATAGAAACACAGTTGAATGGTGGATTCCAGGAGCTGGGGGTAGGTGGAAATGGGGAATTACTCTTCCATTGATATAAAGATGCAAAAGTTGTAGAGATCTGCTGTATAACATTTTGCCTATAGTTGACAATACTGTATTGTGCAATTAAATTTTTGTCAGCAGGATAGATATCATGTTAAGTGTTATCACAATAAAAAAATTTTTTAAAAAGAATCACATGTAGCTGTCAACCACTCACATGAGAAAAGATTTGAGATATTATGGGGTCAGAATGTTTTTTTTAACAAATATTTAAGCAGTTTGCAAGCTACAGACCACAAGGGACAACACCTACATTATAAATTTTGGGGCTAGTAAATAACTGTATTATCATTTTTTCTTCTGGGGCTTAGGCAGTTGTTATGCTACCTTCCCATATTTCCCCATCTGTCCTCCTACCTAAAATAAAGTTCACTGTGACCCTCACATATCAAACTTATAAATTATATAAGAATTAGGGCTCATTCTTTCAAACATATCACTGCTGCCTTCGATGTACATATTATGTTCTCATAAGGAGCTCTTCGACTTCCATGTATACATGGGGACTGGCTCCTGAAAGTCAATAGAAATGCAACCACTTTCATTATATTAAATGACCTAACTCTTTATTTTCTCTGGTTAAGAATCTGTTTTAGGACTGAAAGAAGTCAGATTGCATAGTGTATCTTCGGTGCTGTAGAATGGACATGTGTTTCTATATATATTTAGGTCACATTTATCCTGAACAAGGGCGATTTTAATTTGTATATTTTGATGGCATGCAAGAATTGGTAAGTATTCTATAACTTGTGATATTAACAGCATATGGTTATTTTCCTCCTTACTCAACTCAACTGTCAGGAAGAATTTGAAAATGATAAAGTAATAATGGTCACTTTTTAGATTACAATAGCATAAGACTGTGACTAAGTTTTTAATCCTTAGTCTACTGCCTGAAAATATGTTTTTGAGTGTTAGCAAGAAGCATATTTCTGATATTGGTTATCTTCTGATGTTCAATAAGGTACACTTTCTTCAGTTCCCATTGAGCTCAAAATTTATGTTACAAAGACTAATAGTTGACTTTTCCATGGTCCTTGGGGGCAATTTCATTTCTCAGTATTTTCTGTGTAGTCTTATTTTACTTAAGATGCAAATGAATGGACAAGTAAAAGATGTTTATTGGTAGCATATTCCAATTCAATTCAGTATTTCCTTCATCACATACATTGGGTCTAAACATTAGAATTAAAGAAATTAATCAAGTTTTGCCTAATGTTTTCTTAAGTTTCCTTTTTTCACATTGGAAATGAAAAGCAAAGAGATCTTTCATGTTTAACACAACTTCACTCATTCCCAAATGATGAAGAGAGAAGAGGCAAAATTAATTCACAACCAAGACATGTACAATCATTCATATTACTTAATATTCAAAACTTTGAGTGAAATGGGTATTTCTATTTTATGTTTAAAGTAAAGAAACAGAGACTCTATGTAGCAACTCGCCTATAGCTGCAGGATAAGAACAAGGCAGTAGTGGGATGTGAACTCATTTTTGCCTAGCCCCAAAGGCCTTGCTCATTCATGCAGACTCTCAGAAATGAAGAATAATTCCCTTGATATTTGTTAAATCACACATTCCTACAGTCAAATTCTCCAAAGCCTTTATTAAACCTATGTGATGTTGTAATACAGTTGATTATCACAGTATTTATTGAATATACCATTCATAGCTTTAAGCTACACAGGCACAATGATATATTAAGCTCTCTTGAATTCCCTATATTTCTAAAAACTATGGATTTGAAATAGGATGTTTTCAGAAGTCTAACTGGTGTTAAAAATCCAAATAGATCAAACATTGTTTCTGTTTATTTCTGTGTGACAACTAATACCAATGGGTGTGATTACAGTGTGAAGAAACTCACATAATTTCTCTGAGGAAAGTTTATTTCCCTGGAAGTAGCCATTACCAAAAAGCAATAGAAGCCCTAACCAGTGGCTCTTATTTTGCAATTACCCTTTTTCAACTTAATGTTGGTATATGTGCAGCCAAAGCAAGCAGCACTTTTTCATCTTAAGCAACAGCTAAGATTATGTGTGATACAGATGAATGCTATCACCAGATAAACACCATCGAAAAGCTATTTTTTTAGTCTCTTTCTGTTGTGATTCTTTGTACCTTTCTTCCTTTCCTACTCCCTCCTCCTCTTCCACAAATATATGTTGAGTATCAATTCTATGATGCCTGAGGCATTAGGCACTCCAATAAGTAATCCTTTAAGTCCCACCAGAATTTTAGTTTGATGATATGGTGTCCATTTTGTAGATAAGGATACATCCTCCGTGAAGTGCAAGGTCACATAACCAAATGTGGAAAAGTAGGTCTGTCTCTTGCTCAAGGGAACTGAACATTGAATGCTGCTGCATGAAGCCCAAGGCTTCAGTGGAGAACCTCAGGAACCAGATAACTCCAAGCCATAAGGCATGGTATTGGCTCCTCAGAAGTCAGAATAAATAAGTGTGGGGATTTCTCAGATTTTGAAGGCATTAATGACTCATTTCTCCAGGATACTGAAGAAAGTTCTTTAGTGGAAGACAACTGGAAAATGAGTGTCCTTGCCTACAGATATAAGATCTTAATAAAAGTAATCATGAAATTGACTTTGGTGGGGAGACACTGAAACAGGATCACATGGTCTGAATGATGTCCTAACAATAGAGAAGATTATGTATGAAGACACAAGAAAGACACAGAGGTAAGAAAAGGAATATTGACTGGAGTCAGGAATGCAGGAGCATGTGTGTGTATGTGTGTGTGTGCATGTGTGTGTGAGTGTTTATGTACCTAGATAAGTTTAGCCTGCAGCTTTTCTGCTCTGTTTTTTCCCCATCTTTGTGGTTTTATCTACCTTTGGTCTTTGATGGTGGTGACGTACAGATGGGGTTTTGGTGTGGATGTCCTTTCTGTTTGTTAGTTTTCCTTCTAACAGTCAGGACCCTCAGCTGCAGGTCTGTTGGAGTTTGCTGGAGGTCCACTCCAGACCCTGTTTGCCTGGGTATCAGCAGTGGAGGCTGCAGAACAGCGAATATTGCTGAACAGCAAATGTTGCTGCCTGATCATTCCTCTGGAAGTTTCATCTCAGAGGGGTACCCGGCCGTGTGAGGTGTCAGTCTGCCCTTACTGGGGTGTGTCTCCCAGTTAGGTTACTTGGGGGTCAGGGACCCACTTGAGGAGGCAGTCTGTCTGTTCTCAGATCTCAAACTCCATGCTGGGAGAACCACTACTCTCTTCAAAGCTATCAAACAGGAACATTTAAGTCTGCAGAGGTTTCTGCTGCCTTTTGTTAGGCTATGCCCTGCCCCAGAGGTGGAGTCTACAGAGGCAGGCAGGCCTCCTTGAGCTGTGGTGGGCTCCACCCAGTTCGAGATTCTCAGCTGCTTTGTGTACCTCCTCAAGCCTCAGCAATGGCGGGCGCCCCTCCCCCAGCCTCACTGCTGCCTTGCGGTTAGATCTCAGACTGCTGTGCTAGCAATGAGTGAGGCTCTGTGGGTGTGGGACGCTTCGAGCCAGGCGCGGGATACCATCTCCTGGTGTGCTGTTTGCTAAGACAATTGGAGAAGTGCAGTATTAGGGTGGGAGTGACCTGATTTTCCAGGTGCCGTCTTTCACAGCTTCCCTTGGCTAGGAAAGGGAATTCCCTGACCCCTTGCACTTCCTGGGTTAGGTGATGCCTTGCCCTGCTTCCGCTCACGCTCGGTGTGCTGCACCCACTGTCATGCACCCACTGTCTGACAAGCCCCAGTGAGATGAACCCGGTACCTCAGTTGGAAAGGCAGAAATCTCCCGTCTTCTGCGTCACTCACACTGGGCGCTGTAGACTGGAGCTGTTCCTATTCGGTCATCTTGGAACCCCTCTGGAGGTTCATAGGTTTTATGAATCTTATGAATGAGGCAGCTTTTCATTTTAGTGATTTATTTGTGTTGTTTTTCTGTTTTCTATTTTAATTATCCTCCCTTTTTGTTCTTTTCTTGGCATGCATTTTGCTTTTATGTGTGTTATAAAATCCACACTACTTTTTCAAAAATTACTTTTGCTTAAATACTACATCACTATTTATTTTACATTTTCTGTTGATTTTAACTTGTAAAAAATCTTACATTTTTACTCATGGAGTTATCAATTTGACTACTCTTCATTTCTTTTTGTAGACCCTTATTTCCTATTGCTATAATTTTCTTTCTGTTTGAGGCAAATTACTCAACATATTTTTTATATTCCATTTCTGCTGGTGATGAAGTTCTTCAATTTTTTGCATGGCTGAAAAGTCCTTATTTTGTCTTGTTTTAAAAATATGCTTTTTTGTTTGTAGACTTCTAGTTTGATTATTTTTTTAATTTATATTTTATGTAGGTTGCTCCACTCTTTTCTCAGTTGCATTTTTCAACCAAGAAGTCTGATTTTGCCCTAATTTTGGTTTCTTTGTGTGTCATGCCATTTTTCTCTGGTTTTTTTTTTGTTTTTTTGTTTTTTTGTTTTTTTTGAGACAGAGTCTTGCTCTGTTGCCCAGGCTGGAGAGCAGTGGTGTGATCTCAGCTCACTGCAAGCTCCGCCTCCGGGGTTCACACCATTCTCCTGCCTCAGCCTCTCAAGTAGCTGGGACTACAGGCGCCTGCCACCATGCCCAGCTAATTTTCTGTATTTTTAGTAGAGACGGGGTTTCATCGTGTTAGTCAGGATGGTCTCCATCTCCTGACCTCGTGATTCGCCCGCCTTGACCTCCCAAAGTACTGGGATTACAGGCATGAGCCACTGCGCCTGGCCCTGGTTGCTTTTAAGATTATCTGTTTATCATTATTTTTAAGCAATATAATTATGTGGTTTGGTGTCTTTTTTTATGTTTCTTATGGTGTGGATTTGTACAAATTCTTGGATTTGTTGGTTTCCATCAAATTTGGGAAAAATTGTCATTGTCCCTTCAAATATGTTTTCTGTTCTCCCTTCATCTCTTCTTCAGAGAATTCAATTACACATATATTTGAATTGCTTGAAGTTTTCTCACAGCTAAATGATACTATGATCTTTTTAAATTTTCTCTTTTCTTTGCATTTTATTTTGGATGACTTATCTTGCTGAGTCTTCAAGTACACTAATCTTTTCTTTTGCAATGTCTTACATGTCATGAATGCCCGAATTTTTTTAATCTTACACTTTCTTCACTTTCAGAAGTTTGATTTAGGAATTCTTTATCTCTTCTGATTTGCTACTTAACTTTTTGAACATTTTGAGTAGAGTTATGATAATTATTTTAATGGCTTTTAGATAATTCTAATATCTTGTTAATTTTGGATGTCTTTTGATTGTCTCATCTCTTCATTATAGGAAGATTAATGCCTCTTTACATCTCTGGCAATTTATTATTGGATACCAAACACTGTAAATTTTACCTTATTGGCTGATGGATAATGTACTTTTATGAATGTTTTTGACTTTTGTTCTAAAATGCTGTTAAGTTGCTTGGAGATAGTTTGTTACTTTTGGGATTTTTAAAAATACTTTGTAAGACAGAAATAGAGCAGTGCTCAATCTATGGCTAAATATTCCCCACTACTGTGGCAATACCCTTCCCTGTACGTTTTCCAATTCCCTTTGAATTTTGAGGTTCTCTAGACTGGCCAACAGGAAAAGTCACTATTCTTGGCTCTGTGTGAGTGTCAGAGACTATTATCTATAATTCTCGTAAATAGTTTCTGCCCTGGCCTTTGGTCATTTACTCACATACATGAGTTGATCAGTAATCTGCTGAAGAATTAACTTGAGAGTAGGACTTTGCAACTTTCTGGAGTTCTTTCTCTGTACATTATTCTCCTCTCTGGTACTCTGTCTTGAAAATTCTACTTACGTTTTTCTCTGGCATGTCTTAGCTCCATCTCCTGAACTTAGTGACACTGCTAGTCTCTGTCTGTTTTTTCCTTCGATGAGTAATGGCCCGGAAACTCAATAAATAATCTGGGGCAACTACAGGGCTCATTTCATTTGTTTCCCGTCTCTCAGGGATCAGTCTCTGCTGTTTCATGTCCAGCTTGATGTTAGCCTTGCAAACTATTGTTTTATTTCTCCCCTGACTTTTTGGCTGCTTCATCAGAAGGCAAATTTGGTCTCTTCTACATTATCTTGACCACAAGAGGAAATATAATTTACTTATTCTTGCTTTTGTGTCTACCGATTTATGAAGTTGTATTCCCAAAGAACACCAAAGACTTAACCATCAAATACTTTATCACTTGCTTAACAAACTTCACTTGAAAGTGTGAATTACACCCACCCTAGTGAAAGAGTCCTCCCTTAGAATTCATATTTTACTGTTTTACTTTTTCTTCTAATGTTCGTGATATTCATCTACTTTAAAACATACAAAAAGTGAACATGAAACTACTTATCATGCAATGTTAGGTATTTTATAATTTTGAACCAGAATAGCTTTTCTTTTGCCATCACCAAAAGTTCTCTTATACACAAATTGCAGATTACATATAATACCTCAACGATGGCCACAACCTGTGTCTTATTTTACCACCCATTTGGTTATTTAAAGTGTTCCAAGCTGGTCTTGAAATTCTGGGCTCAAGCAATCCTGCATCCTCAACCTCCCAAAATGCTCTGATTACAGGGATGAGACATCACGACTGGCCTAAATTTCATCTTTGAAGTACATAGAATTAAGTGTTGAGTAGGGCAGGTTAAGATTGCAAATCAGTGAAATAAAATTAATCAATACATCTAGGATAATCTAAGATTGGTATCAGAAGCTAAAATATGAAGCAAGCGAATAAAAATCCAGGTAGTCAGGAAAATGGGAACTTGCTCTAAATCTAAAGATCATTGCTTGTAAGTATTTTTGTTTTTTGTTAAATTGTTATTATTAGTCCCTTCAGTATGAGGCATAGGCTGAACATCTCCACTTAAGGCCAAGGAGAAAGTGGTATTTTCAGATAAAGAAACGAAGACAATTAGTAAATCGCCTAAAGTTAATGGCCAGTTATAGGAAAAAAATGGATATTCAAATACCTTTGAACGTTCACTATTGTCCCTGTGTCATATGGCATATATTATTCCCATATTAGGAAAGATATAGGTTCAACAGAAATTTCGCATATCCATTATTGCAATTAGCAAGTGAAATACAATGAATAAGAATCGTGTGCTCCAAGTAATGCTTCCAAAACTCACTTCACTCTATAATGGAAGATATTGCATTACTGTATAAAAATAATCTTCACTGGCCATAGAAGTCAATATTAGGAGACATGGATATTGGTAAGAAACCTGACGAGGTTGTGTCATATCTCCCAAAGTCATATCTCTGAAAAGTGATTATCAGCGTAGAATGTGTATCTCTTTGCTCAGCTGCCCCATTCTTTGCTTTTTAAAGTAATAGAAAGTATGCTAATGTTGTTTCTTAAAGGTCATCATTCCATAACTTTATTCTTCTATACTAATGTACAATAAAAACATTTTTTATAATTTATAATCTAGCAATAATTTTTAATATCAGATTTTTCTGCTACAGTTTATACTATCAATTAACTTACTCCTTCAGTTTTTATTTTGATGTTATTTTCTTTATTAACATGACATTGTTTTATTATTTCTCTTTATTTTTGGCTTCTATGTAACACTGCTCCCTCTTTTGACATCTGTCAGATATTTGTATATAAGTGTGTTTCAGCTTAATTTTTCTGCTTTTCTAAGCTTTGCATATTTAGGCTCTCTTGTTTAGTATTTCTTCATAAATAAGCATTCTTAATTTTTGTTAATCTTCTCAGAACTTCAATTTCATTGAATTTTTCCCTTAATTGTCACTACGGAAACATGAAGAATTTGTTCTCGCTGAAATATCCAGGTAGCTCATATTTTATTACTTGAATAATCAAATGAATAGAACATGACTGTGAAATTTTAGATGTCTGTCTGTATTTGCAAATAGAAACACAAACAAGATGCTCTATTTTATAAAGTGCAACTTTCTAAGAGGAAAGAACTGCCACTGTAACATTGCAAGTGGAATGCAATAAACGCAGACCAAAATATGATAATTTCTAGAAATTAAAAAGTTAAAAGCTGAAGTTGTTTTCAACTATCTTTCGAAACATAAATTATTTCTTGTAGTAATACAATATTTTGTATAAGAAAAAATACCAAAGTACAAACCCATTGATGATTTCTCAATTGAGAAACATCTTTTATCTACTCACAAGTATGCTTTACATCTGATATACGACTTTGCTTACATTTGTCTAGATCTTATTTTCAATGTGTCCCATCAGAAGAAATATATTATTCTTCTCATGGCCCCTCTTTCTTCTAGCTTATTCCCTCCATTCTCTACACTGATGTGGGATATCCTTCTTGTTTATAATAAAAGCTTTATTTTGATATAAGTCACATACCATACAATTAATCCATTTAAAGTGAATAATTCAGTGGCTTTTTGTATATTCACACAGTTGTACAATCATCACCACAATCAACTTCAAAACATTGTCATCAACCCCTCAAAAACACCATGCCTATTAGGCATTCTCTAGTTTTCCTGCCTGCAACTCCCTGTGGTATTGACAACCACAAATTTACCATGTGTATATAGATTTGCCTATTTTGGACAAACTTATTTTGGATTGTGTAAATCGAATCATAGAATATGTGGTCTTTTGTGACTGGTTTCTTTCATTTATCATGATGTTTTTAAGGACTATTCATGTTGTAGCATGTGTTAGTATTTCATTTCTTTTTATTGCCAAGCAATTGTCCTTTGTATAGCTATGCCATATTTTACTTATCCATTTATCAGTTGATAGACATTTGGGTTGTTTTCAATTTTTTGCTACTATGAATATTGCTGCTATGAACACTTTTGTATAATTTTTGTTTGACATACATTTTTATTTTTCTTGGGCATATGCCTAGGAGCAAAATTACTGAGTCATATGCTAACTTCATATTTAACTTTTAGAAGAACTGCAAGATTGTTTTTCAAAGCAGTGACACCATTTTACATGCCCAGTGCAGGAGGGTTCTGATTCTCCACATCCTCACCAACATTTGTTATTATGTGTCTTTTTTATAATAGTCATACTATGTGAAGTTGTATCTCATAGTGGTTTTAATTTGCATTTCCCTGATGGTTAATGATATCAAACGTTGTTCATGTGTTTATTTGCAATTTGTATATCTTCTTTGGAGAAATGTTTACTCATATCTTTTGCCCATTTAAAGATTGGGCTATTTATGTATACATGTGCCATATGTAACAAACCTGCACCCTAAAAATATAATAATAATTAAAAAAAGATTGGGCTATTTATCTATATATTATTGATTTGTTAGAGTTCTTATATTCTAGATACAATCCCCTTATCAGATACATAATTCACAACTATTTTCTTCCATTCTGTGGGTTGTCTTTTTACTTTCTGTGATGGTGTCCTTTGAAACACAAACTTTCAAAAATATTTTTCAATGAAGTCAATTTATCTATTTTGTCTTTTGTTGCTTGTCCTTTGCTTTTGGTGTTATATTTAAGAAACCATTACCTATTTTGAGATCACAAAAGTTTAAACCTTTAGCTCTTATTCTTCCATTTTGACTTAATTTTTGCATATGGTACGAGGTATACATCTATCTTCATTCTAATGCATGTGGATATTCAGTTGTCCCAGCTCCATTTGCTGAAGAATATTGTTTCCCCATTGAATTATCTTGGCATCTCTCCTGATCAACTAAGCATAAATGTGAAGGTAGATTTCTGAACTCTATGTTATATTCCATTGATATATATGCCCAGCTTTATGCCAGTACCATATTCTTTTGATTACCGTAGCTTTGTTTTAAGCTTTGAAGTATAGAAGTGTCAGCTTCACCTTTGCTCTTTTTAAAGATTGCTTTGGCTATTCTGCATGCCTTGAATGTCTATATTTATTTTAGGACAAATTTGTCGGTTTCTGCAGAGGAGCTAGCTGGGATTTTAATAGGGATTACACTTACTAGGCAGGTAAATTTGGGAAGTATTGCCAACTTAACAATATGAAGTCTTCTTTTCCATGATTATGAGATGTTTTTTCATTTATTTAGGATTTTTGTGTTTTTCAGCAATGTAATGTTGTTTTCAGAGTTTAAGTTTTATACTTTTTTGTTAAATTCATTTCTATATATCTTATTCTTTTGTATGCCATTGCAAGTAAAATTATGTCCTAATTTTAATTTTAGGATGACTCATTACTACTATATAGTAATAGAATAGATATTTCTAGTATATAGAAATGCAATTGATATTTCTGTATTGATTTTGTATCCTGCAACCTTAGTGAATTTATTTGTTCTATTTGCTTTTTTAGTGGATTCTGTACGATTTTCAGTATGCAAGATTATATTATCCATGTATAGAGACAGTTTTATTTCTTCTTTACCAACTTGGATGCCTTTTATTTTATTTTCTTTGCTAAGTAACTTGACTAGGACCTCCAGTAAAATGTTGAATAGAAGTGGTAGGAATTGCCATATTTATCTTGCTTTTGATCTTTTAGGGAAAGCGTTCAGTTTTTCACTATTAAATATGAGGATATCTGTGGAAGTTTCATAGATACTTTGTCAGGTTGAATACACTTTCCTTTATTCCTGACTTGTTGAGTATTTTTGTCATGAAGCAATGTAGAATATTTTCGAAAAATTTTCCTGCATTTTTTGAGATGATTGTATTTTTTGTCCTCTATATTTTGATAACATCAAATATCAAATGTTTTACATTTATTGTGTCTTGGACATTAAATTAACATTGAATTCTGGAGATAAATTGTACATGGTCACTATATATACTCTGTTTTATATATTGCATGATATGGTTTGCTAGATTTTTTTTTTTTTTTTGAGACAGAGTCTCGCTCTGTCGCCCAGGCTGGAGTGCAGTGGCACGATCTCGGCTCACTGCAAGCTCCGCCTCCCGGGTTCATGCCATTCTCCTGCCTCAGCCTCCCGAGTACTGGGACTACAGGCATCCGACACCATGCCCAGCTAATTTTTTTTTTTTTTTGTATTTTTAGTAGAGACAGGTTTTCACGTGTTAGCCAGGATGGTCTCGATCTCCTGACCTCGTGATCTGCCCGCCTCGGCCTCCCAAAGGGCTGGGATTACAGGCGTGAGCCACCGCGCCTGGCCTGCTAGTGTTTTATTGAGGACATTTTTTGACAGTACTTTGAATCGTAAACTGCACTTTTCTAGGAATACTTTTCGAGGCTAGACTTTGAGCTTTGTTCTCACTACATAGGGTGTCTCTTTCTCTGCTTCTCTGGTAAAGTACCCGGCTTGTGGTTTAGCTTGACAGTCTCACTGAGCTACTAACTTCTCTGCTCACCACCAAGATCTCCATTGTTGTTGATAACAACTTTAGGCTTGAGCTTTCTCAATCTCTGTTTCAATAAAGTCTTTTCCTTTGGAGAGGGATTTGGAGGTCTCTTTTCTTACTGACTACCTCTTCTCACTTGGCAAACTCTCTGAGCGCCTGCTCTGCAGCAGATAACTAGCATGATAGCCCTGCAGAACACTGGGTGGCATAGTAGCCTCTGGTCTTTCTCACTTGCTTCTCCTAGCGTGGAACTTCCAGCCAATGAGTAGCTGGGACAATGGCCACTAGATCCCCAGTATTCTTATCCTGTTGTGCCTGGGGTAGAGCTTCTGCCCTATGAGTAAGGGGGTTAAATGTTTGTTTTAAATAGTTTTGACCAATTATGATTTTTTTGCTGAGGTACAGGTTTGCTTTTCACATTAACGGTTCATTGAAGCTAGCACGAAAATAATCTTCAAATTAATTCTGACCATGTCACTCCGTTTAATAAAATTTTTTGCTGACTTCTGTATATACTTTTAATTACCATTTTCTACAGATGGCAATATGCCATCTCCCTTCCAAGACCTGTTTTTAATTTTCTTCCATGATAATACTGGCGGAGGGAATATTTCACTATGTCCTAAAATCGTTTTACTACTTATGCCTTGAAAATGAATCTTTCTACATTGCTCTTTCCTCCACCTCCATCTTTGAAAGAGATGTCATTCATTGAAGGACTCCTCAAATGCCACTTTCCCCTAGATGAACCATTTTGCAGCATTGGGAGACAAAGCAAGTATTTCCATCATCTGCCTATCTATAGCAAGTTGAAATTATTCCACGGCCCTTATCCCATTAAACTGCATTAGAGTCATTGGGTATATATTTTCTCATATACCATTCCATGAGCTCATTGTAGGCAAGATTTCTTACTTTTTTACTAATATGTTTTTACAATACTTAGCACAGACTCTGGCATATAATAGGATCCAAAATTTTTATTGAATCCAAGTGAATAAGTATTCTGTGTCAAAGTATTATGCAGCTTTTGCATCCCGTATAAAATCCTAAAACATAAAGCATTCAAAATTGATCATGGGGTATTTAAATTTTCTCTCCATTAATCTTTCTACTGGGTCACTAAAATTCTATATTTCATATTCTAATTAAGGGATCAAGCAAAGCTAACAAATTTGGATGTATAGTCTTCATTATGACTAAAGCAACACCATGGGTTTTCAGTCTAGATTATGTTGATTTACTACTAAGTAAATGGAGATTTGTAAATGAGTCAACACTGTACAAACTGTTCACTACTCATATTAGGGCACTATATTGCTTCTGTTTGCAATGAATTCACTGAGAAGAAAATTATTTTTCTCTGAGGAGCTTTAATAGATCCTATTTACTTTTATTTACGTTAAGGTTAATACCGATCATGAAAAAAAATGTTCAAGGAATTAGTGGCATTAATAAACACTGATTTGCATTAATTTGATAATTTAAGAGTATGAAATATGGTTTAAGAAATGTTATGAGCTTTCATAGCTATCAAGAGAATTTGCCAGAGCTACCTGAAAATGTGAAATTAAAAACAGATGAGATTTGGACCTGATGGTAAACAGCTCTTAGATTTGCCATGTGATAGCATAGGATTCTTTTTTTGTTTTTAATACAAAAGATAATAGACAATTTGAGTATCATTTTTCAACAACATATATAGAATTGTATGATCTGTGTATTTTGTTTCTGTGGTTAGGCTTGTTCAACTCAAATCTACATGATGTTTTCTGATGAGTTTATAAAAACTGTTGTTTCATACTGTTTGGTTTGGTTAGATTTTTCTCCCTATTAGGATATATTTACAAAGCGTTATGACAGGAAATATAAATACACAAACACCACACACACAGATAAGAGAAGAGAAAATAGGTAAAACCTATAGGATATTTCTAATATTTTTCTAAAGTAATTTCTCCATGTCAACCTGAATTAGTATTTGAACAAATTCATCAAAATCATAGAGTACTTCTTTATGGAATCATGCATTTATTTTGATGTTAATATCTTAAACAACAAAAACTTCACACCTATTAATATATTACCAGTACTGCATTTCTAAAACTGATACTTTTTCGTAGTTATTTTAAATTGAGCTTTAAAATGATTTAAATGTATCTCTATAAATCAAATTAGATGAAATTGTTAATAACACATACTATATAAGTAACCCATAAAAAAAGTTTATTTTCTAAAAGAATTTCTAGTAAAATGTGTTTAGCACCATTGGCGCAGTACTAGAGAAGTTATGGTGTTTATTTTTGCATTTTTATGTTTGTATGTATTTACGTATTTGTTACAAGATAACTAAAAATGATGAAACACTGGTGGAGACGTCTCCCTTTGAACTGATAGCATCTAATATCATTGAAATGTTGTTTTGTGCCTCTGCCACCCCCTAACATCCTAGATTGCTTGACTGGTTTGCCTGATTAGATGCCGCTTTTTTAAAAAATTGTATTTACTGCTGCACTTGTATTCTTCCTGAAGCTGACATTTTTGACAGGACAAATTTCACACTGGTTCAAATATTCATGCATTCAATTGAGATAAAATTATAACCAAAGATAAGTTAATAAACAAACACATAGACCAATGGAACAGAAGAGAGAACCCAGAAACAAATCCATACATGTACATGTCATTTTTGACAAAAAGTGCCAGGAACATAAACTGGGGAAAGTGCAGTCTTTTCAATAAACGATGCTGGGAAAATTGAGTATCAACATGCAAAAGAAGGAAACTTGACCCCTATCTTTTTCCCTATACAAAAATCAAATCCAAATTAATTAAAAACTTAAACCTACAACCTCAAACTGTGAAACTACTACAGGAAAACATTAGAGAAAATTTCCAGGAAAGTTGTCTGGGCAAAGATATCTTGAGCAAAACACCACAACCACAGCAACCAAAGCAAACATGAACAAGTGGGATCACATCAAGTCGAAAATCTTCTGTGCAGCAAAGGAAACAATTATCAAAGTCAAGAGAAAACCTACAGAGTGGGAGAAAACATTTGCAAAGCGTACATCTGACAAGGGATTAATAACAAGGATATTTAAAATGCTCAAACGACTCTATAAGAATAAATCTAATAAAGTGACTAAAAATAGGCAAAAGATTTGAATAGATATTTCTCAAAAGAAGTCACACAAATGGCAAAGAGGTACACTAAAAGGTGCTCAGCATCACAGATCATCAGAGAAAGGCAAATCAAAACTACAGTGACATATCATCTCACCCCAGTTAAAATGGCTTATATCCAAAAGACAGGCAATAACAAATTCTGGAGAGGATGTGGAGAAAAGAGAAACCTTCTACACTGTTGGTGGGAATGTAAGTTAGTACAACTACTATGGAGAACAATTTGGAGGTTTCTCAAAAAACTAAAAATAAAGCTACCATACAATCCGTCAATCCCACCGCTAGGTATATAGCTAAAAGCCAAAAAAAGAGAAATCAGTTTATCGAGGAGATATCTGCACTCCCATGTTTATTGGAGCACTATTAACAATAGCCAAGATTTGGAAGCAATTTAAGCATTCATCAACAGATGAATGAATGAAGAAAATGTGGTACATATACAGAATGGAGTACTATCCAGCCACAAAAAGAATGAGATTCTGTCATTTGCAACAACATGGATGCAACTGGAGATCATTATGTTAAGTGAAATAAGCCAAGCACAAAAAGACAAACTTCACATGTTCTCACTCATTTGTGGGATCTAAATGTTAAAACAATTGAATTCATGGAGGTAGAGAGAAAGATGGTTACCAGAGGCTGGGAAGGGTAGTGGAAGTTGATGGGGATGTGAGAATGTTTAATGAGTACAAAAAATAATTAGAAAGAATCAACAAGATCTAGTATTTTATAACAAAACAGGGTGACTACAGTCAATAATAATTTAATTGTACATTTTAAAATAAGTAAAATAGCATAATTGGATTGTTTGTTTGTAACATAAAGAATAAATGCTTGAGGTGATGGATACCTCATTTACCCTGATGTGATCAGTACACATTGTATGCCTGTATGAAAATATCCTGTATACTCCCAAATATATAAACTTAAACTTACTATGTATCCACAAAAATTAAATATCAAAAAAAAACAAAAGAGGAGTTATTGTTTGTTTATTTTTTATTTTTTAACTTCTATTTTAAATTCAGGAGTACAAGTGCAGGTTTTTTACATAGGTAAACTTGAGTCATGGAAGTTTGTTGTGCAGAATATTTCATCACCCACATATTAAGCCTAGTATCCATTAGTTGTTTTTCATGACCCTCTTCCTCCTACTACCCTCCACTCTCCAAAATGTCACAGTGTGTGTTGTCCCCTTTATGTGTCCATGTGTTCTCATCAATTAGCTCCCACTTATAAGTGAGAACACACAGTATTTCGTTTTCTGTTCCTGTGTTAGTTTGCTAAGGCTAATGGCCTCCAGCTCCATCCATGTCAGTGCAAAGGACATGATTTCATTTTTTTATGGTTGCATAGTATTCCATGGTGTATATGTACCACATTTTCATTATACAGTCTATCATTGGTGGATAGTTAAGTTGATTCCTTGTCTTTGTTATTGTAAATAGTGCTGCAATCAACATACTGTGTCTTTACAATAGAACCTTTTATATTCCTTTGGGTAGATACCCAGTGATGGGATTGCTGGGTCAAATGGTACTTCTGTCTTTGGGTATTTGAGGAATTGCCACACTGTCTTCCACAGTGGCTGAACTAATTTACACTCCCATCAACAGTGTGTATATGTTCCTTTTTCTCCACAACCTTGCCAACGTGTGTTATTTTTTGACTTTTTCATAGTAGCCATTCTGACTAGTGTTAGATGGTATCTCACTGTGGTTTTGATTATAATTTCACTAACGATCAGTGATGTTAAGCTTTTTTTCATGATTGTTGGCCACTGGTATGTCTTCTTTTGAAAAGTGTCTATTCATGCCCTTTGCCCACTTTTTCATAGGATTTGTTTTTTCTTATAAATTTGTTTAAGTTCCCTACAGATGCTGGATTTTAGACCTTTGTCAGATGCATAGTTTGCAAAAATTTTTCTCCCATTCTGTAGGCTGTCTGTTTACTCTGTTCACAGTTTCTTTTGCTGTGCAGGAGCTCTCTAGTTTAATTAGATCCCATTTGTCAGTTTTTGCTTTTGTTGCCATTGCTTTTGGCATCTTTGTCATGAAATCTTTGCTTGTGCCTATGTCCTGAATGGTATTGCCTTCTAGGGTTTTTATAGTTTTGGGTTTTACATTTAAGCATTTAATCCATCTTTAAAAAATTTTTTTAATTTATTTTTTATCTTTCCATAGGTTATTGGGGTACAGGTGGTGTTTGGTTACATGAGTAAGTTCTTCAGCAGTGATATGTGAGATTTTGGTGCACCCATCACCCGAGCAGTATACACTGCACCCTATTTGTAGTCTTCTATCCCTCGCCCCCCTCCCATCCTTTCCCCCAAATCCCCAAAGAAGTCCATTTTATTATTCTTATGCCTTTGTGTCCTCACAGCTTAGCTCCCATATATCAGTGAGAACATATGATGTTTGGCTTTTCCATTCCTGAATTACTTCCTTTAGAATGATAGTCTCCAATTTCATCCAGGTCACTGCAAATGCCTTTAATTGATTCCTTTTTATGGGTGAGCAGTATTTCATCATATATGTATCATATCATATATATGATACATATGACATACGTATCATATCATATATATGATACATATGACATACGTATCATATCATATATATGATACATATGACATACGTATCATATCATATATATGATACATATGACATACGTATCATATCATATATATGATACATATGACATACGTATCATATGATACATATGACATACGTACATATGACATACGTATCATATGATACATATGACATATATAATATATGATATATATCACATATATGATATATGTGACATATATGATAGATATGAGATATGTATATGGGATATATATGATATATATGATAGATATATGAGATATATATATAACAAATAAATATATATATATATACACACACACACAGTCTGTATCCACTCATTGATTGATGGGCAATTGGATTAGTTCCATGATTTTGCAATTGCAAATTGTGCTGCTATAGACATGCATGTGCAAGTATCTTTTTCGTATAATGACTTCTTTTTCTCTGGGTAGATACCCAGTAATGGGATTGCTGGATGAAATGGTAGTTCTATTTTTAGTTCTTTAAGGAATCTCCACACTGCTTTCCATAGTGGTTATACTAGTTTACGTTCTCACCAGCAGTGTAGAAGTGTTCCCTGATCACTGCATCCACACCAACATCTACTGTTTTTTGATTTTTTGATTATGGACATTCTGACAACAGTAAGGTGATATTGCATTGTGGTTTTGATTTTGCATTTCCCTGATCATTAGTGATTTTGAGTATTTTTTTCATATGTTTGTTGGTCATTTATGTATCTTCTTTTGATAATTGTTTATTCATATCCTTAGCACATTTTTTGATGGTATTATTTGCTTTTTTCCTTGCTGATTTGTTTGAGTTTGTTGAGGCTGGATATTAGTCCTTTGTCAGATGTATAGATTTTGAAGATTTTCTCCCACTCTGTGGGTTGTCTGTTTACTCTGCTTACTGTTCCTTTTGCCGTGCAAAAGCTCTTTAGTTTAATTAAGGCCCAGCTATTTATGTTTGTTTTTATTGCATTTGATTTTGGGTTCTTGATCATGAAATCCTTGCCTTAAGCCAATGTTTAGAAGGGGTTTTCCAATGTTATCCTCTAGAATTTGTATAGTTTCACGTCTTAGATTTAAGTCTTTAATCCATCTTGAGTTAATTTTTGTATAAGGTGAGAGATGAGCATCCAGTTTCATTCTCCTACACGTGGCTAGCCAATTATTCCAGCACCATTTGTCCTTTCCCCACTTTATGTTTTTGTTTGCTTTGTTGAAGAACAGTTGGCTGTAAGTATCTGGCTTTATTTTTTGGGTTGTCTTTTCTGTTCCATTGGTCTATGTGTCTATTTTTATACCAGTACCACGATGTTTTGGTGACTATGGCCTTATAGTATAGCTTGAAATCAGGTAGTGTGATTCCTCCAGACTTGTTTGTTTTGCTTGGTCTTTCTTTGGCTATGTGGGCTCTTTTCTGGCTCCATATAAATTTTAGGAATGTTTTCTCTAGTTCTGTGAAGAATAATGCTGGTATTTTGATGGGAATTGCATTGAATTTATAGATTGCTTTGGCAGTATGGTCATTTTCACAATATTGATTCAATCCATCAACAAGCATGTGATTTCTTTCCATTTGATTGTGTTGTCTATGATTTCTTTCAGCAGTGTTTTGCAGTTTTCCTTTTTGATACGGTTTTGCTCTGTGTCCCCATCCAAATCTCATCTTGAATTATACTCCCATAATTCCCACGTGTTGTAGGAGGGACCCAGTGGCAGATACTTTGAATCATGGGGGCAGTTTCCCCCATACTATTCTAGTGGTACTAAATAAGTCTCATGAGATCTGATGGTTTTATCACGGGTTTCTGCTTTTGCATCTTCCTTATTTTCTCTTGCCGCCACCATATAAGAATTGCCTTTTGCCTCCGACCATGATTCTAAGGCCTCCCCAGCTATGTGGTACTGTAAATCCAATTAAATCTCTTTTTCTTCTCACTTTCTGGTATGTCTTTATCAGCAGCATGAAAACAGACTAATACAGTAAATTGGTACCAGTAGAGCGGGGTGTTGCTGAAAAGATACCCCAAAATGTGGAAGAGACTTTGGAACTGGGTAAGAGGCAGAGGCTGAAACAGTTTGGAGCGCTTAGAAGAAGACAGGAAAATGTGGGAAAGTTTGGAACTTGCTAGAGACTTGTTGAATGGCTTTGACAAAAATGCTGATGCTGATGTGAACAATAAGGTCCAGCCTGAAGTGGTCTTAGATGGAGGTGAGGAACTTGTTGGGAACTGGAACAAAGGCGACTCTTGTTATGTTTTAGCAAAGAGATTGGCAGCATTTTGTCCCTGCCCTAGAGATTTGTAGAACTTTGAACTTGAGAGAGATGATTTAGGGTATCTGGTGGAAGAAATTTCTAAGCAGCAAAGCATTCAAGATGTGACTTTGGTGCTGTTAAAAGCATTCAGTTTTCAAAGGGAAACACAGCATAAAATTTGGAAAATTTGCAGCCTGAGAATGCGATAGAAAAGAAAACGCCATTTTTTGAGGAGAAATTCAAGCTGGCTGCAGAAATTTGCATAAGTAATGAGGAGCCGAATATTAATCCCCCAGACAATGGGCATGTCAGAGGTTTTCACGGAAGCCTCTCCCATCACAAGCCAGGAGGCCTAGGAGAAAATGGTTTCATGGGCCAGGTCCAGGGTCCCCGTGCTGTGTGCAGTCTAGGGACTTGGTGCCCTGGGTCCCAGCTGCTCCAGCCATGGCTTAAAGGGGCCGACATAGAGCTCAGGCCATGGCTTCAGAGGGTGCAAGTCCCAAACCTTGGCAGCTTCCATGTGGTGTTGAGCTTGTGAGTGCACAGAAGTCAACAACTGAGGTTTGGGAACCTCTGCCTAGATTTCAGAAGATGTATGGAAACATCTGGATGCCCAGGCAGAAGTTTGCTGCAGGGGTGGGGTGCTCATGGAGAACCTCTGCTAGGGCAGTGGAGATGGGAAATGTGTGGTCACAGCCCCCACACAGAGTCCCTACTGGCCACTGCCTAGTGGAGCTGTGAGAAGAGGGCACTGTCCTCCAGACGCCAGAATGGTAGATCCACTGACAGCTTGCACTGTGCACCTTGAAAAGCTGCAGACACTCAACACCAGCCCGTGAAAGCAGCCAGGAGGGAGGCTGTACTCTGAAAAGCCACAGGGGTGGAGCTGACCAAGACCACGGGAACCCACCTCTTGCATCAGCATGACCCAGATGAGAGACATTGCATCAGAGATCATTTTGGGGCTTTAATATTTGACTGCCCCGCTGGATCTCAGACTTGCATGAGGCTGGTAGCCCCTTTGTTTTGGCCAATTTCCCCCATTTGGAATGGCTGTATTTACCGAATGCCTGTACCCCCATTGTATCTAGGAAGTAACTAACTTGCTTTTGATTTTACAGGCTCATAGGTGGAAGGGACTTGCCTTGTCTCAGATAAGACTTTGGACTGTGGACTTTTGAGTTAATGCTGAAATAGGCTGACTTTGGGGGACTGTTGGGAAGGTATGATTGGTTTTGAAATGTGAGGACATGAGATGTGGAGGGGCCAGAGGCAGAATGATATGGTTTGGTTCTGTCGTCCCCACCCAAATCTCATCTTGAACTGTACTCCCATAATTCCCACATGTTGTGGGAGGGACCTGGTGGGAGATCATTTGAATCATGGGGGCAGTTTCCCTCATACTGTTCTCATGGTAGGGGTAAACCTATTTTTCTTCCCAGTCTCCGGTATGTCTTTATGAGCAGTGTGAAAATGGACTAATACACTTGTAGAGACCTTTCACTTCCCTTCTTAGGTGTATTCCTAAGTATTTTATTTTATTTTATTTTATTTATTTTATTTTATTTTATTTTATTTTATTTTATTTTATTTTGCAGCTGTGGGTTTTATACCAGATTCAGTGATGGTTTAACATTTGCAAGCTAATAAATGTGATACACCACATAAACAAAATTAAAAACAAAAATCATATGATTATCTCAATAGATGCAGAAAAACCATTTGACACAATCCAGCGTCCCTTTATGATTAAAACCTTCAGCAAATTGACATAGAAGGGACATACCTTAAGGTAATGAAAGCCATCTATGACAAACCCACAGCCAGCATTGTACTGAATGGGGAAAAGTTGAAAATATTCTCCCTGAGAACTGGAAGAGGACAAGGATGCCCACTATCACCACTTCTAATCAACATAGTACTGGAAGTTCTAGCCAGAGCAATCAGGCAAGAGAAAGAAATAAACGAAATCCAAAATGGTAAAGAGGAAGTCAAACAGTCGATGTTAACCAATGATATGATTGTATACCTAGAAAATCCTAAAGACTAATCCAAAAAACTCCTAGATCTGATAAATGAATTCAGTAAAGTTTTAGGATACAAAATCCATGCACACAAATCAGTAGCACTGCTATACACCAACCAGCGACCAAGCTGAGAATTAAATCAGGATGGGATTCAATTTCAGTCTTCTGCATATGGATACCAGTTTTCCCAGCGCCATTTATTGAAAGGGGAATCATTTCCTCATTGCTTGTTTTTGTCAGGTTTGTCCAAGATCAGATGGTTTTATGTGCACAGTTTTATTTCTGGGTTCTCTATTCTGTTCCATTGGTTTATGTTTCTGTTCTTGTGCCTGTACAATCCTGTTTTGGCTACTGTAGCCTTGTAGTACAGTTTGAAGTCAGGTAGCGTGATGCCTCCAGCTTCTTTCTTTTTGCTTTGGGCTGCCTTGGCTCTTCAGGCTCTTTCTTTGGTTCCATATGAATTTTAAAATAGTTTTTTCTAGTTCTGTGAAGAATGTCAATGGTAGTTTAATGGGAATAGAATTGAAGCTATGAATTGCTTTGGGTAGTATGGCCATTTTAACAATATTCGTTGGGTCTTTCCATCTATGAGCATCACATGTTTTTCCATTTGTGTTCCATTCTTTGAGCAATGCTTAGCAGTTCTTCTTGTAGAGATATTTACTCCCCTAGTTGCTGTATTCCTAAGTATTTTATTCTTTTTTGTGGCAATTGGGAATGGGATCTTGTACAGAACTTGTACATTCCTGATTTGGCTCACGGCTTGACTGTTGGTGTATAGGAATGCTAGTGATGTTCGCCCATTGATTTTGTATGCTGAGGCTTCGCTGAGGTTGCTTATCAGTTTAGGAAACTTTTGGGCTGAGATGGTTGGGTTTTCTAGATATAGGATCATGTCATCTGCAAACAGGGATAGTCTGACTTCCTCTCTTCCTATTTGAATGTCTTTTCTTTCTTTCTCTTGCCTGATTGCCCTGGCCACAACTCCCAATACTATGTTGAATATGAGTGGTGAGCGAGGGCATCCTTGTCTTGTGCCAGTTTTCAAGGGACATGCTTCCAGTTTTTGCTCGTTCAGTATGCTGTTGGCTGTGGGTTTGTCATATATGGCTCTTATTATTTTGAGTTATGTTCGTTCCTTACCTAGTTTATTGAGAGTTTTGAACATGAATGGATGTTGAAATTTATCAAAAGCCTTTTCTGCCTCCATTGATATATCATATGTTTTTGTCTTTAGCTCTGTTTATGTGATGAATCACATATATTGATTTGGGTATGTTGAACTAACCTTGCATCTCAGTGATGAAGTCTACCTGATCATGGTGGATACGCTTTTTGATGTGCTGTTGGATTCAATTTGCCAGTATTTTGTTGAAGATTTTTGCATCAGTGCTCATCAAGGATATTGGCCTGAAGTTTTCTTTTCTTGTATCTCTCCCAGGTTTTGGCATCAGGATGATGCTGGCCTCATAGAATAAATTAGGCAGGAATCCCTCCTTTTTAATTTTTTGAAATACTTTCCATAGGAATGGTACCAGATCCTCTTCGTACATCTGGCAGAATTCAGCTGTAAATTTATCTGGTCCTGGGCTTTTCTTTAGCTGGTAGGCTATTTAATACTGCCTCCATTTCAGAACTTGTTATTGGTCTGTTCAGGGATTCAATTTCTTCCTGGTTCAGTCTTGGGAGGGTGTATTTGTCCAGGAATTTATCAATTTATTGTAGACTTTCTAGTTTATGTGCATAGAGGTGTTTATAATATTCTGTGAGGATTTTACTTCTGTGGGATCAGTAGTAATATTCCCCTTATTGTTTCTTTTTGTTTTTATTTGAATCTTCTTCCTTTTCTTCTTTATTAGTCTAGCGAGTGGTCTATTTTATTAATTTTTTCAAAAAACAGCTCCTGGATTCGTTGATCTTTTGAATAGTTTTTCATGTCTCTATCTCCTTCACTTCATATCTGATTTTGTTTATTTCCTGTCTTCTGCTAGCTTTGGAATTTGTTTGCTCTTGGTTCCCAAGTTCTTTTAGTTGTGATGTTAGATTGTTAATTTGAGATCTTTCTAACTCTTGATGTTTGCGTATTGTGCCATAAATTTTTATCTTAATGCTGCCTCAGCTGTGTCCCAGAGATTCTGGTATGTTGTATCTTTGTTCTCATTAGTTTCAAGAACTTCTTGATGCCTGTCTTAATTTCATTATTTACCCAGAAGTCATTTAGGATTAGGTTATCCGCTTTTCATGTAATTGTTTGGTTTTGAGTGAATTTCTTAGTCCTGATTTTGAATTTGATTGTACTGTGGTCTGAGAGACTGTTTGTTATGATTTCGGTTCTTTCCCATTTGCTGAGCAGTGTTTTACCTCCGATCGCGTGATCAACTTTAGAGTAGGTGCAATGTGGCAATTAGAAGAAAGTATATTCTGTTGTTTTTGGGTGGAGAGGTCTGTAGATACCTATCATGTCCATTTGACCCAGTGCTGAGCTCAGTTCCTTAACATCTTTGTTAATTTTCTGTCTTGAGGATCTGTCTTATATTGTCAGTGAGTTTTTAATGTCTCCCATTATTATTATGTGGGAGTCTAAGTCTCTTTGAAGGTCTCTAAGAACTTGCTTTATGAATCTGGGTGCTCCTATGCTAAGTGCATCTCTATCTATCAATCAATCGACAGACAGATAGATATAGATACACTTAGGAGAGTTAGTTCTTCTTGTTGAATTTAACCCTTTACCATTATGTAAGGCTCTTCTTTGTCTTTCTTGATCTTTGTTGGTTCAAAGTCTGTTTCTTTCAGAAACTAGAATTTCAATCTCTGCTATTTTCTGTTTTCCATTTACTTGGTAGATTTTTCTCCATCCCTTTATTTTGAGCCTGTGTGTGGTGGAGTTGGCTCGAGGCCCTGGTTGGGAGGTCCTGCACAGTGAGGAGGAATAAATCAGGGACTTGCTTAAAGAAGCGATCTGGCCACACTTTCACAGAGCAGCTGTGCTGTGTTTCCATACTGCTCCCTCCCCAGGTCAGCTTGAGCATTTCAAAGCCCAAACAACAAAGATGGGGGCCCAACCCTCCCCCTGGGAACTCCATCCCAGGGAGAATTTTAATCTTTCAGCTACAGAACACCAGTGTGTTGGCTGGAGGCACCAGATAGGAGTTTCTGCCCAGTGAGGAGGAACAGAATTGGGAACCCACTTAAAGAAGCAGTCTCGCCACGCTTTTGTAGAGCAGCTGTGCTGTGCTGGGGTCCTACTTCTGCCCTGATCATCTTTTGGCTCTCCAAAGCCCACAGAACATCTGAGTTGCTCAAACAACAAAGATATTGGTCTGCTCCTCCCTCTGAGAACTCCATCCCAGGGAGAATTCAAATCTCTGTCAACCAGGGATCATCAATGGGTTCATCTAGCCACTAGTGGGAACATCTAGCCACTAGAGGCCCCTGTAGGGAAGTCCCACTCAGTGAGGAGGAAGAGAGTAGGGACCTGCTTAAAGAAGCAGTCTGGCTGCATTTTGGTAGAGCAATCTGTGCTAGGGGATCCCTTCAGCCCATGGTTGGTTTGGATTATCTGAGTTATTATTTCACCATTCATTATTCACAGAAATATTATTGCTCTGTAACTTTATCAATTTAGTAGACAATAATTTTATATCGTTAATTGTATACCACATAATGCATAGATTACTATCATTAAACAGTGATTAGCTTCAT
Source organism: Nomascus leucogenys (assembly GCF_006542625.1). Taxonomy (NCBI): domain Eukaryota; kingdom Metazoa; phylum Chordata; class Mammalia; order Primates; family Hylobatidae; genus Nomascus; species Nomascus leucogenys. Next base: position 56,707,275 of record NC_044406.1, read on the forward strand.
GAATTTTTCTTAATAAGGGCAACAAATAAGAGGGAAAACAATTATAATGGCTGGTTAAAAAAAAGTAGTGGTAAAGGTATCCCTGTCATCTCATAAGATAAAGATGGAGATGTCAGGAGAAAGTTTGGAAGAAGATAATATGTGTTACTTTGTGAAAGAGGAGTTATTCAGGTAGGCAAGATTTGTATGGCCATGACTATGAGGAGAGTTTTTGAGGTGAGTGGAAAATAATCTGAAAGCTCTCAGAGATAGAAAACATGATATTTTTAGGAAATGCAAAAGAAGTCAATAAAAGGAAGGTTGGAAAGAACAAAATGTACTGGGTCTTGAAAGCTGGTTAACAGCAGAGATTCTGAAGTCATACTACCTTGGTTCAAATCCAAGTTCTACCCATTGTTAGCTATTATGAAATATTTTTATGCTTCAGATTTCTATCTATCGAACTGAGATAATAATTATAATATTTTCCTTATAAATTTTGCTAAGGATTAAATCAGTTAAGAGCTGCAAAGTTTTCACAATATTCTCCATCATTTGGCAAAAACAAATGAGTGTTGGATGCTATTATGCTCTGCTGAAGAAACTGAGTGGACAGAAATATGTTTAGATTAAAAAGAAAAAACAGGATTTTTGTGGAAGGATTGACAAGCATGGATAGTGGGATATATAACTGCCCTTAAAAACACCAGATGTGTTTACTCTTTTGGCTTATAAATGTGGCATGGACTAACTAAGATAACAGATGTGTGTATGTGGAAGAAGGAATGGGGATAATCTGGGCCTGCCTCAGAACCTGGATTATATGGAAAAGAAATACCTGTTCCAAAAAACTGGCTATATTGTGGTCCTGCTTACAGAAGTAGAAAATAGATGAGTAAAAACAAGTTTTCCACTTGAACATTTTGTATATAGTTGTCTATGGTTCACGGGATTGGGATTATTTGCTAAGTAGTTGAAAATTTATGTCTTGAGCTCAAAAGCTGAGTCTGAGTAGGATATATAAATTTAGGAAGGGCTTCCATGAATCACCAAGAGAAAACAATATTTAAAAATAAATCCTTGGCCAGGCGCGGTGGCTCACGCTTGTAATCCCAGCACTTTGGGAGGCCGAGGCGGGTGGATCACGAGGTCAGGAGATCGAGACCACGGTGAAACCCCGTCTCTACTAAAAATACAAAAACAGCCGGGCGTGGTGGCGGGCGCCTGTAGTCCCAGCTACTCGGAGAGGCTGAGGCAGGAGAATGGCATGAACCCGGGAGGCGGAGCTTGCAGTGAGCCGAGACTGCGCCACTGCACTCCAGCCTGGGCGACAGAGCGAGACTCCTTCTCAAAAAAAAAAAGAAAAAAAAATCCTTTATTAAAGTATAGCTTACAGAGAAGTGTACAAATCATAAAAGTACACAGCTCAGTGAATTTTCACAAAATGAGGCATCCTATGTTCTAATCTGTGGATAACACAGTTGAATAAATGAAACCCATATTCTAGTCTGAGAGTTGTGTTTTAGAACAAGAAACACAGCCCATGAACCAAATGAACTTCAAAATAATTGGAGTTTTTACATGTGTTTATCAAACTCTGGCAAAGATACATTTCATTTAGAGAAACTCGTTTAAAATGCCATTTTCCCATGCACTTTCTTTTCACCAAATAATTATTTTTAGCTTATGTTTTCCAAACTTTTTAATTGAAACCTAATCTTCTCTGCTATCCTCTCTAGACACTCTGCCAATAACTATTTATTAAGCAAGAATATATTTCTCTTATTTGTTTACTTCTTCCTCTTTCCCCAATTCAATGTGGACTAGAATGAAAAAAAAAAAACCATGTTGTGAAAGTCTGTCTCCTTTCAGAGAGCTGATGGCAACAGAAAGACTAATAAAGAGCAGTCAGAACCTCTTTGTTGGAAGACAAAAGAGAAAAGATTGGGAGCACTTACTGAACAACATTTATTTTCCAAACATACGTGTATTTGAAAAGCTTTAAATAATCTCTGGAAAGCACCAAAAGAAGATCTTGCAGTGTGGAAAGATAAGCAAGGAACATCTTTAGAGGGGTCATAGAAATCAAGGGAGAAAGGAATTTCAGGGAAACGGAGGTGACCAACAATTTTGGGGGTTTCAGAGGTCATGTAAAATGATCCCAGAAAAGTTACAATTGGATTTGAAAAATTAGATAACCTTGTTGATAGCAGTGATTGCTTTTATTAGTGGAGTGACTAGAGAATAATTTAAATTCCAGTAGGTTGAGAAATGCATAGGGATTAAGAAGTAGAGGTAGAGAGTTTATATTATTTTCCAAAGAAAGTGTAGAATCAAGTGCATGAAAGGAGTCGTAAGATTGCTGTTGATGGTGGTAGCAGGGTGGGGAAGATGCAGAATTAAAGAAGAGTTGTTTTTGAAGATTTTAGTAGTTTAAATGAATATTTTCTTAATTGCTGAAGGTGAAAGAACCAGTAGAGGTGGAGAAGGTAATGAAACATGAGTCTGATGAAGCCATATCCTTGAAGAAATGATAATATATGAAATCTAGAATACAGGTGGAAGGATTATCAGTCTAAAAGATACCATCTCACACCAGTTAGAATGGTGATCATTAAAAAGTCAGGAAACAACAGGTGCTGGAGAGGATGTGGAGAAATAGGAACACTTTTACACTGTTGGTGGGACTGGAAACTAGTTCAACCATTGTGGAAGTCAGTGTGGCGATTCCTCAGGGATCTTGAACTAGAAATACCATTTGACCCAGCCATCCCATTACTGGGTATATAACCCAAAGGATTATAAATCATGCTGCTATAAAGACACACGCACACGTATGTTTATTGCGGCACTATCCACAATAGCAAAGACTTGGAACCAACCCAAATGTCCAACAACGATAGACTGGATTAAGAAAATGTGGCACATATACACCATGGAATACTATGCAGCCATAAAAAATGATGAGTTCTTGTCCTTTGTAGGGACATGGATGAAGCTGGAAACCATCATTCTCAGTAAACTATCGCAAGGACAAAAAAGCAAACACCGCATGTTCTCACTCATAGGTGGGAATTGAACAATGAGAACACATGGTCACAGGAAGGGGAACATCACACAGCGGGGCCTGTTGTGGGGTGGGGGGACAGGGGAGGGACAGCATTAGGAGATATACCTAATGCTAAATGACGAGTTAATGGGTGCAGCACACCAACATGGCACATGGATACATATGTAACTAACCTGCACGTTGTGCACATATACCCTAAAACTTAAAGTATAATAATAAAAAAAAAAGAATACTGTCTTCAGTGGGACAAGAAGGAGAAGGAGATGTGACTGCAGACAATTAAGGAAGGACCAGAAATGTGAAGGATGCCTCTAGATGTTTCTGTCTGATAGACCATCTGCTCAAAATCAGGCATGTTGCTTCCACAAGAAGTAATTCGAAGCTACTCTCTGACCACTTTCTAATCCCTCACATAACACCTCCAAAAAGAGAAGGATGGTCTATGCATTCTTCAGAATGAATAAGCCTTACTTACTTTGGGAAGTGGATGATGTGTTAAAATTTTAGTTCAGCAAAGTTGTTCTATCCATTTCACCAAAATGGCTAGAGCATTAATCAAACCAATGAGCTACTCTGTTAAATACAGGCCATTTTGTTATTGCTTGTTTTTCTTCTGTCTCTTGTTTTCACACAGCTCCAAATTAAAATGTAAGGAAGCTGAAGTTTGAACGCCTGCCATGTCATCCCCATTCCTGCTTACCTGTTCTCCCTTAGGCTAACTCCTATTCTCAGGATACCTTCAAGGAGATCTTCTCCAATCCCTCATCTAAATCATGACTGCTGTTATATTTGTGTGTCTCAAAATAGCCCATTTTTCACATGAAAACTTGTCAATATTTTCAATTGCATGTATTTGGTATTCTTGTTTCATTGCTTCCTTTCCAATAGACTGTAAGCTTTGGAAAGGTATAAACAAAGTATATTTTATTTAATCATGTACATTTAGCTTATAGTATAGAACAGATCACATTTTAAACTCACATTTTTGTTGAATAAATTACAGAAGAATTAAAACAGAGTATGGCCTGCTTTGACATAAAGCTATTTAAGCCTAACTACTTTAGAAAAGGTAGAGCATCCTATGTGGTCTGTTTCAGATTACCAGCATTTACTGCATTGGGATATGGGGCCAGAAATTCAAGTTGATAAAAACTTGTATTTATTTTAACTACTTATTGTTTGCTGTATACTTATCTACTTAAGGTAATCCCCCTTCCCCAGTGCTCACCCTTCCCCACCCCACTCTCTCTTGCCCAAAGCAGCATATATGGCTGTGGTGTACAGCAGGATTAACATTATCTTGATTCCACTTTTTGTAATCCTACTAACAAGCACCGCAATATCACTGTAGCTTGTAAATCCCCACAGTGTGGGGAGAGAGAGAATTGATCATTAATGACCTGGCTGACAAAATGGAAAACACACTTATTAAACTTTAAGAAGACATTGGTAATGGCTGATTGGAAATTTTAAATGACTTTGATAAGTTCCTAGGTTTTCTTCTGTTTAATTAGATGCTATAATCTTTCCCAGTGTCATTTGTTTACTTTTTGTACTCTCACTTGATTTACTGTTTCTTTGTTGAAAAGAAGGCAAGCATCTGAATACAGTCTAACCACCCGAACACTATACGAAATGGAAAAATAAATGAGAAACTGATTAAAATTAATTTTTGATGTCTAACACATCATTATTCAGTAGGCACGTAAGTGATTGTTTTCTTAGTTAATTCAGAAGTGCTAGACAGAGGAAATTATGAAAAAATACTCTTCTGTTCTTAAATTTGTTTTTGATTTTAGAATTTTCAGAGCAGTGTAAGTGAACCTCAAAAATAAAAGTAACTTGGTTCAGAGACATAAGCCCTTCCCTAATTAAAAATAATATTATTATGAATCTTACAATTATATTGTATGTGTTTTTAAAGCCCTTCCCCTTTTTTTGAGTGAACAATAACTCAGCATGCAATGCAAGTTAAAAATTTAAATAAAACATAAAAATAATTTCTGACATAAAATGGTTGTTTCAGACCTCTGAATTCCTGTAGAACAACAGCAGCTTCTTAAATTCTGATATTTCTACACATGCTCCAGAGGTCAACAAGGAAAGCAAATAAAACCATATAAATCTTATGCCAACAGCATAATTAAAGGTCAAAGAGCAGCACAACTTGAGTTTATATCTGCTAGGGAAAAGAAAAACATGAAACCAGCAGATTCTGCTGTGGAGCCCAGGCTGAAGAGATTCAGATGAAGCTGCTTGAAAGTCAGGAACATGCAGCAGGATAGTAGTAGTGCCAAAACAGAGATAAATTTCCCTTAGAAAAAGGAGGTCCTAAGACAGGGTTTGGTATTTAGTAAGCCTTCAATAAATGATATTTACATACATGTAATAAAAACTTAGCATTGAAAGACCAGGAAAAATGCATCAAATGTTAATTCTGCAGGTTATAGAATTATACATTTACATAATTTAAATATTTCAGTTATGAGCATGTTTGTCCATTAACAAACTTATAATGCTGAAAAACAGGGTTGTGAGAACAGCTTCAGGTAAAATTGTCCTGTTTGGTTTGAATATTTCAAGAGCAGAAGGCCTCCCTTTTTTTAATTACAGAGAAGTTACACCTTAGTATCAGATATTAATTTTCTTCAGTGTTCAGGCAATTAGTATTTAGAAAGCTCTTGTCATGAGGTAGCTCTGGGATGTGATGACGATTGTTGGGATTGAAAAAAAATGGTAGTATCCTGAAGAGGCCATAATAAATTCTTATTACAATAGTATTAAAAGTGGTTTTGCATTCAGTCAGGGAGAAAAATTAGATTGTACTATTTGTCCTCTATGATTTCCTTCAGTTATCTTCTAAATGTTGTTTTTTCCCCACAGCCCGCTTAACATTGTTCTCTATGCACTTCTCCATATACACTTTCTTTTGTTTCTCAAGCCTCTTTGTGGATGACTCCTAAATATAACTTCTTCTACTAGCTCTAGATCCATATTTCCAATAAAATCCCCTACCTGGAAATTGAGCATGTTCAGAATACTCACTGATTTTATTGCTAACAGCCACTATTCTGTTGTCTGGAATTAAAACCTGCATAACTAATTTGCATCCCTTTACCTTCTTAGTCAATAAAACCTACAATTCTCTCTCTGAAATGGTAAAAAAAAAAAAAAATGAGGTCCTACTCTGAGAGGGAAAATACTAAGAACAGGTATAAGAGGTATAGGATAAGAAAGATCAGAATATTGACTACTGAGAATTCAAAGGAAGAGACCTGAAAATATAGGGTCAGAGGTAACAGTCATAGGAAGACAGTGATTCTGGAGGAAAGGGAGCAACTTGCAAAGGGATGGGCATTCCTTGGACTTTGAAAATTAAGAGAAAGAATAAAGCAAGTGGAGGAGATTAGAGATCCTAGAGAAACAAAGGAATAATACAGAATCAAAATATATCACCCTCCCTTAATTGTGTCGATTTTTTAAAAAAAAAGAAAAACACTGCTTCTCAATATAACAATTACATTCTAACTCTAGAAAATAATTAGGGCAAAAAAGAGTTAGAAATAATTGTAAGGCTTTAACATGCTGAGGTGCCAGTACCAAAGAGTATAAATAATACTGAGATCTTGATTTCTAAAAATAATTTCTTGCTGAAAGGAATGAAGGTTCCTTGGAGATATGACTGATTATAGGAAAGAACAGAGGAAGTACAAGGCGAACCAGAATGTAAGGAAGTGCTCAAACACAAATGGAACCACATTCAAAGGATTCGGGAGCTAGTTTGAGGGTGAATTTAATGGATAAATTTTGTACTATGTGGCCATTAAAGACAAGAATGATATTAAATGAACTAATTAAAAATTTCCATGAATAAGCAAAGAAATATTCATAATGCATTTAAAAAGAGGTGAGAGAAATAGAAAAAATAGGAGATATTCTTCCTTAGCAAATGATCTCAGCAAATAAGTATAAAAGAAATTTCAGAATTAGAAACTTGGTATTTTGTAACCCTTGATGTCAAAATAGATTCATATGAGGATCAATGGCTAAAACTATATGGTAAGAAAGCATGGAGAACAATATATTCACAATCCCTTTAATTAATTATTATTTATAGATGGAAACTATGACTTTACAATGGAAAGACTGGTAGTCACCTCGTAAATCGCTAATAGTGTTATATTCTCACATTATATGCCTATTGATGAGATGTAGTGAAAGTTTCATAACATCATCTATGTGATGTCTTTGTCTTAAATATTTGACCTCAATTGAAACATGGGGAAACATTCAGATGAATCCTGAAGGTGGAACATACTGAAGAACAACTAGCATTGACTCTGCAAAGGACTCAGTGCCATTAAGAGTAGAGGACAGCAGATTAACACCTGCAGATCACGGGAACCTAAAGAGGCATTATAGCAAAAAAATATGGTTGAATAAATCAATTGGATCATGGGGGAAAAAGAAAAAAGCTATGTGAAAATGTGCATTTTGACCAGAGTGCAAAGGAGGAAAGTTTTAGTATAGTGAATAATAGTATTGATCTAATGTTAATTTTTTTAAAGTGTGGTAATGGACGTGTATAAAGGATCCTTATTAGAAGGGAGAGGAATAATGAAGTAGGCAGGGTGAAATATGACATCCTCAGCCTAATTTCAGATGGTTTGATAAAAGAGAGGCATGTGCATGTGTGTGTGTTTGTGCATGTGTGTGTGTAGAGAAAGATGGAATTGTTATGGTGATATTGCACTATAACAATTGGGACATAAAAATAATTGGGACATTCATTTATTTTACTTGTCCATCAACTTTTATTTGAGTTTGAAACTTTTCTAAAAATGTAAAACATAAAATACAAATGAAAAGATTTGACTTGTTTATAGACATTGCCAACTGTGTTTTTATGAAGCATAATATAGTTTAAAATTTTTATCTCTTTTCCAGTAATATTAATATAATAAAGATCCATAGAACATCAATTCCAAGGAAACACTGTATGCTTAAATACCAAATGAGTTTTATGTTGTGATTATCAACTCACAGTTTTTATTATGTATATAGACTATGGCTGTAAAAGAGTCTCTCAGTGGACCCAAAGCATATTTTGATACCAGAGTTCAATTCTCCCTTTGTGTCCACGAAATAAGTATGTGATATCTTAGTTGACTGTGAAAGAGAGTTTGACTTAGAGTAGACTTCTGAGAAAGGTTCATAATATTTTTAAATGGGGTGGTGAAACTAATGCTAGAGTAGATTGAGGTCTGTGAATGCAGGTATATTTGTGGGTCTTGAGATCATCTCTTATGAATGTGCCACCCTGGTTGTACTAACTATAACATGTGGATATTAATATATTATTTCAATTCCGTTTTGTTCTTGCATACTATAGAATCTCATTATGAGGACATTAGATAATGATAGTTTTTATTAAATCTCAAATAACATTGGGCAAAATATTATGTGTTTATATTCTGTGAAATACTGCAATTTTTGAAAAAAACACATTACTTTAAAAATCATGACCAAATCATATGTATATGTATATGTTAGTTTTTTTTTAAATATTTTATTTCTGGTTACTAGGTTCTGCCAGAGAACTTCTAACCAAATATATACGTGTGTGTATATATATGTATATGTATATAAATCATGACCAAATCATATGTATATGTGTAAATAGTGCTGTAATGAACATACACGTGCATATGTCTTTATGGTAGAATGATTTATATTCCTTTGGGTATATACCCAGTAATGGGATTCCTGAATTGACTAGTAGTTCTGTTTCTAGCTCTTTGAGGAATCACCACATTGCTTTCCACAATGGTTGAACTAATTTACCCTTCCACCGACAGAGTATAAAGCGTTTTGTTTCTCCACAGCCTCACCAGTATCTGTTATTTTTATACATCTCAATAATAGCTATTCTAAATGGTTTGTGATGGTGTCTCATTGTGGTTTGGATTTGCATTTCTCTAGTGATCAGTGATATTGAGCTTTTTTTCATACACTTGTTGGCTGCATGTATGTCTTCTTTTGAAAAGTGTTTGTTCATGTCCTTTGCTCTCTTTTTAATGGGGTTGCTTGTTATATTCTTGCAACTTTGTTTAAATTCTTTATAGATACTCTATATTAGACCTTTGTCAGATGCATAGTTTGCAAATATTTTCTCCCATTCTGTAGCTTGTCTGTTTACACTGTTGATAGTTTCTTTTGCTGTGCAGAAACTCTTTAGTTCAGTTAGATCCCATTTGTCAATTTTGCTTTTGTTACAATTGCTTTTGGTGTATTTGTTATGAAATATTTGCCAGTTCCTATGTCCAGAATGGTACTGTGTAAGTTGTCTTCCAGGGTTTTTAGAGTTTTGAGTTTTACCTTTAAGTCTTTTATCCATCTTGAGTTAATTCTTGTATAAGGTGTAAGGAAAAAGTCTAGTTTTAATCATCTGCATCTGGCTAGTTATCCCAGCACGACTTATTGAATAGGGAGTCCTTTCCCCATTGCTTGTTTTTGTCATCTATCAAAGATCAGATGGTGGTAAGTGTGTGATCTTATTTCTGGGCTCTCTTTTCTGTTTCATTGGTCTATGTTTCTGTTTTTGTACCAGTACCATGCTGTTTTCCTAAAAGTATAGTTTGAAGTCAGGTAGTGTGATTCATAAAGTTTTGTTCTTTTTGCTTAGGATTGCCTTGGCTATTTGGGCTCTTTTTTGGTTTTATATGAATTTTGAAATAGTTTTTTTCTAGTTCTCTGAAGAATGTCATTGGTAGTTTGATATGAATAGCATTGCATCTGTAACTTGCTTTGGGAAGTATGGCCATTTCAATGATATCGGTTCTTTTGATGCATGAGCATGGATTCTTTTTTTTATTTGTCTGTCATCTCCGATTTCTTTCTTCTTAATTTTAATTTTTAATTTTTGTGGGGACATAGTAGGTATATATATTTATGGGGTACATGAGATGTTTTGAGACAGGCATGCAATATGAAATAAGTACATCATGGAGAATAGAGTATACATTGCCTGAAGCATTTATCCTTTGAGTTACAAACAATCAAATTACACTCTTTAAGTTATTTTAAAATGTACAATTAAGTCATTATTGACCATACTCAACCTGTTGTGCCATCAAATAGTAGGTCTTATTCATTCCTTCTATTTTGTTGTACCCGTTAACCAACCCCACCTTTCCCCAGCCTCCTACTACTGTTGCCAGCCTCTGATAACCATCCTTCTACTCTCCATGTCCAATCAGTTCAACTGTTTTGATTTTATGATCTCACAAATAAGTGAGAACACGTGAATGTTGTCTTTCCATTCCTGGCTTATTTCACTTAACATAATGATCTCCACTTCCAACCATGTTGTTGCAGATGACTGGATCTCATTCTTTTTTATGGCTGATAGTACTCCATTCTGTATATGTATGACAATTTCTTTATCCATTTATCTGTCAATGAACATTTAGGTTGCTTTCAAATCTTAGCCATTGTAAACACTGCTGCAACAAACATAAGAGTCCAGTTATCTTTTCGATATACTGATTTCCTATCTTATAGGTATATACTCAGCAGTGGGACTGCTGGATCATACGCTAGTTAAATTTTTAGTTTTTTTTCCCCATAGTGGTTATTAATTTACATTGCCAGCAACAGTGTACCAGGGTTCCCTTTCCTCCACATCGTCATCAGCATTTGTTGTTGCCTGTCTTGTGGGTAAAAACCATTTTAACTGGGGTGAGACGATACCTCATTGTAGTTTTGATTTTCATTTCTCTGATTTTTTTTGACCAGAGTTGAAATTTTTCACCTTCCTGTTTGGCTGTATTTCTAGGTGTCTTATTCTTTTTGTGGCAATTGTGAATGAGATTGCATTCCTGATTTGGCCCTCGGTTTGGCTGTTGTTGGTGGATAAGAATGCTAGTGATTTTTGTCTATTGATTTTGTATCCAAACTTTTGCTGAAGTTTTACATCAGCTGAAGGAGCTTTTGGGTCGAGACTATAGAGTTTTCTAGATATAGAATCATGTCATCTGCAAACAGGGATCGTTTGACTTCCTTTCTTCTTATTTGGATGCCCTTTATTTCTTTCTCCTGCCTGACTGTTCTGGCAGGCACTTCCTCCTGTTACTATGTTGAATAGTTGTAGTGAGAGAGGGCATCCTTGTCTTGTGTCAATTTTCAAGGGGCGTACTTCCAGCTGTTGCCCTTTCAGTATGAATTTGGCTGTGGGTTTGTCATAGATGGCTCTTATTATTTTGAGGTATGTTCCTTCAATATCTAGTTCGTTGAGAACTTTTTACATGAAGAAATGCTGACTTTTATCAAAAACCTTTTCTGCATCTATTGAGATGATCATGTTTTTTCTTCAGTTCTGTTTATGTGATGAATCACGTTCATCAATTTGCATATGTTCAACTAACCTTGCATCCAAAAATAAAGCCTACTTGATCATGAAAATAAGCTTTTTTTTTTTTTTTTTTGAGATGGAGTCTAGCTCTGTCACCCAGGCTCAGTGGCACGATCTGGGCTCACTGCAACCTCTGCTTCCCACGTTCAAGCGATTCTCCTGCCTCAGCCTCCCGAGTAGCTGGGATTACAGACACCCACCACCATGCCCAGTTAATTTTTATATTTTTAGTAGAGACGGGGTTTCACTGTCTTGGCCAGGCTGGTCTCAAACTCCTGGCCTCGTGATCTGCCTGCCTTGGCCTCCCAAAGTGCTGGGATTGGTAAATAAGATTTTTTATGTGTTACTCGACTGGATTCAGTTTGTAAGTTTTTTTGTTGTTGTGTTGTGTGTGTGTGTGTGTGTTTTTTTTTTTTTGAAGATTTTTGCATGAATGTTCATCAAGGATATTTGCCTGAAGTTTGTTGTTGTTTTGTTTCTGCAAAGTTTTTGTATCAGGGTGATGCTGGCCTCATAGAATGCGTTGGGGAGGAGTCCTCTTTCTCAAGTTTTTGGAATGTTTTCAGTAGGAACGTTTTCGGCTCTTCTTTGTACATCTGGTAGAATTTGGCTGTAAATTCATCTGGTCCCTGGCTTCTTTTGGTTGGTAGGCTATTTATTACTGATTACTACTTAGGAGCTCACTATTTGTCTGTTCAGGGAATCAATTTCTTCCTGATTCAGTCTTGGGAAGGTTTGTGTGTCCAGGAATTTATCCATCTCTTCCAGGTTTTCTAGTTTGTGTGCATAGAGGTGTTAATAATACTCTGTGGGGGTTATTTATATTTCTTTGGGGTCAATGGTAACATACCTTTTGTTGTTTATGATCATGTTTATTTGGATGTTCTCTCTTTTCTTCTTTATTAGTCTAGCTAGCAGCCTACCTATCTTACTATTTTTTTCAAAAGTCCAACTCCTGGGCTCATTGATCTTTTGAATGCTTTCTTTGTGTCTCGATTTCCTTCAGTTCAGCTCTGATTTTGGTTATGTCTTGTCTTCTGATAGCTTTGGGGTTGATTTGCTCTTGTTTCTCTAGTTCCTTTCATTATGATGTTAGGTTGTTCCTTTGAGATCTTTCTAACTTTTTGATGTGTTTTGTGCTATACACTTCCCTCGTTAACACTGCCTGAGCTGTATCCCAGAGATACTGGTATGTTGTATTTTTTTCTCATTAGTTTCAAAGAAATTCTTGATTCCTCCCTTAATTTCATGATTCACCCAAAAGTCGTTCAGGAGCAAGTTGTTTAATTTCCATGTAATCGTATGGTTTAGAGCGATTTGTTTAGTCTTTATTTATTTTATATTGTGCTGTAGTTCAAGAATATGTTTGGTATGATTTCAGTTCTTTTGCACTTCCTGAGGATTGTTTTATGTCTGATTGAAGGTCAACTTTAGAGTGTATTCCATGTGGCAATACGAACAATGTATATTCTGTTGTTTTGGGTTAGAGTTCTATAGAGGCTTATCAGATCCATTTGGTCCACTGTTGAATTCAGATCCTGAATATCTTGATTAATTTTCTGCCTTGTTCTGTCTAATACTGTCTGGGATGTTGAAGTCTCCCACTATTATTGTGTGAGAGTCTAAGTCTCTTTGAAGGTCTCTAAGAACTTGCTCTATGAATCTGGATGCTCCTGTGTTGGGTGCATATCTTTAGAATAGTTAGGACTTCTTGTTGAATTGAACCTTTTCCATTATGCAATGCCCTTTTTTTTCTTTTCTGACCTTTGTTGAATTAAATTTTGTTTCTCTGAAATTAGGATTTCAACCGTTGATTTTTTATCATTTCTATTTGCCTGGTAGATTTTTCTCCTTCCTTTTATTTTGAGCCTATGGGTGTCATTGAGTGTGAGATGAATCTCTTAAAGACAGCATACCATCAATTCTTGCTTTTTTATCCAGCTTGCCACTCTATGGTTTTTAAATGGGGCATTTAGCCTATTTACATTCAAGGTTAGTATTGATATGTGTGGATTTGATCCTGTCATTGTATTTTTATCTGGTTATTATGCCAGCTTCTTTGTGTGGTTGCCTTATAGAATCACTGGTCTGTGTTTTTAAGTGTGTTTTTGTAGTGGCGGATAATGGTCTTCCCTATCTATATTTATTACTCCTTTTAAGATCTCTTGTAAGGTGGGTCTGATGGTAACCAACTGCCTCAGCATTTGCTTATCTGAAAAGGATCTTATTTCTCCTTCACTGATGAAGCTTAGTTTGGCTGGATATGAAATTGTTGAAGATCTTTTTTATTTAAGAAAGTTGTATAAAAGCTCCTAATCTCTTCTGACTTTTAGAGTATCTGATGAGAGGTTTGCTTCTAGCCTGATGATATTCCCTTTGTAAGTAATCTTCTCTTTCTCTCTAGCTGCCTTTAATTTTTTTTTCATTTTGACCTTAGAAAATCTGATGATTATGTGTTTTGGGGATGATCTTGTTGTGTAGAAACTTGCAGGGGTTCTCTGTATTTCCTGAATTTGACTGTTGGCCTCTCTAGCAAAGTTGCGGATGTTTTCATGGATGAGATCCTGAAATATATTTTCCAAATTATTTGCTTTCTTACTGTTCTTTTCAGGGTGCCAATGATTCACAGATTTTGCCTCTTTACATAATCCCATTATTTCTTGGAGGTTTTGTTCATTCCTTTTCATTCCTTTTTCTTTATTTTTGCCTAATTGTCTTATTTCAGAAAGCTAGTTTTCAAGTTCTGAGATTCTTCTCTCAGCTATCTCTGTTCTGCTGCTAATACTTGCAATTGCATTGTGAAATTCTTGTAGTGTGTTTTTCACCTCTCTCAGATCAGTTAGGTTATTTTTTATATTGACTATTTCATCTGTCAGCTTGAAACAGTCAGGTTGCAAAACAGCAAAGATGGTCACCAATCCCTCCCTCTGGGAGTCCCGTCCCAGGGAAGTACTGACCTATTGTTGGCCTGAAAACACCTGTAGGGGTGGTTGCAGTCCTCAGTTGGAAGATTCCATTTAGTGAAGAGAAACGGTCTGAGACTCACATGGAAAAGTAGTGTGGCTGCCTCGTCGTAGAGTAGCTGTGCTGTTTCGAGTGATCTCTCTAGTCCCTGGTCACCTCAGATTCCCCAGAGTCTAAAGGCAACAATGTCTAAGGCTGCTAAACAACAAAGATGGCAGCCTGTCCCTTTCCCTGAAAGTCCCATCCCAGGGAGGTATGGACCAGCTGCCAAGGTCTGAAACCACCGGTTAGGGGTGTTTGTAGATCTCAGACGGTGTATTCTACTCTGAAGGGAAACAGGATTTGGGACTCACATGAAAAAGCAGTCTGATAGCCTCTTCATAGAGCAGCAGTGCTATGTTGGGTGATGGCTCCAGTCCCTAGTTGCCTCGTATTCCCCGGAGCTTGAGGGCAACAATGGCTAAGGCTATGAAACAGCAAAGATTGTGGTCCATCTCTCCCTCTGGGAACTCTGTCTTAGGGAGGTGTAATGCTGCTACCTGTGGCTGACTAGAGTTCCAAGCCCGTGGGTCTTATCCTGCAAGGTGCTGTGGAAGTGGGGCCTGCAGACCATTGCTGCTGAGCCCCCTGGATTCAGCCCATTTTCTGGGGGGAGGGGGGTAATGTATGGGTCTAACCTCCTACTTTGCTGGAGTTGTAGCTGCTTTTGCCAGGAAGCCCATGTATTTAAAACTCCCAGGGATTTGAATGTGCCTGAGCGGCTGCTCTGCTAGGACACTTCATATCTCTGTATGTGAGATTGAAGGCCCTGGTGGATGGAGTCCACAAGGAAATCTCCTGACTTGAGGGTTGCAAAGATTCGTGGGAGAAATGCTGGTCCCCAGGGTCACTCACTCACTCACCGCTTCCCTTATATGGGAGGCTTCCCTGGCTCCGTGTTGTTCCTGGGTGAGAGGTCGTTCTGCCTTGCTTTCTCTGTTCTCCAAGGGTTGAGTTGTTTTCTTGATGAATCCCAATGCATGTACCTGAATGCTTCAGTTGAGAGTGCTGTATTTACTCACCCCTTCTATTTTTCTCCATGAGAGAAGTGCACATTAGCTGCTTCTAGTCGACTATCTTGCACTTTCTCCAAGATCCTGTTTTCAATTATTTTGGATATATACTCAGAAGTAGAATTGCTAAATTATATGGTGATCATATTTTTATTTTTCGAGGACCCTCCAAAATGGTTTCCATAGCAGTTGCAACATTTTGCATTCCCACCAACAGTGTACAAGGGTTCCAATTTATCCCTATCCTCACAAACATGAGGACTTTTTGTTGGATAGTGGCCATCCTGATAGGTGTACAGTGATATCCCCTTTAGTTTCGTTTTGCATTTCCCTGATGGTTAGTGATGTTGAGCATCTTTTCATATGTTGTTGGTCATTTGTATATTATCTTGAGAGAAATGTCAAGTCCTTTGTCCATTTTTAAACTGGGTTATTTTTCTTTGTTGAGTTGTAAGAGTTCTTGATACATTCTAGATATTAACCTCTTATCAGATATATGGATTTGCAAATACTTTCTCTCATTCCATAGGTTGCGTTTTTACTCTGTTGATTGTTTCTCTGTTATGGAGAAGTTTTCAAGTTTGATATAGTCTCATTTGTGTACTTTTGTGTTTGATGCCTGTACTTTTGGTGTTTTATTCAAGAAAATATTACCAAATTCAGAGTCATAAAGCCTTTTCCATGTTGATTTGTAACAGTTTTATAGTTTTGGCCCTTACATTTGGTTTGTTAATCTGTTTTGAGTTAATTTCTATATATGGTAAAAGGTAAGAGTCACAGTTCATTATTCTTCATGTGGATGTCCAGTATTTCCAGGATCATTTGTTGAAGAAATTTTGTTTTTTCCATTGGGTAGCCTAGGCACCCTTGCCAAGGATAATTTGACCTTATACATGACAGTTTATTCTTGAACTCTATTCTGTGCTTTGGTCTATATCTCTGTCTTTATGCCAGTTCCATTGTGTTTTGATTACAGTAGCTTTGTAATATGTTTTGAAATTTGGATGTATGAGGCCTCCAGTTTGTTTTTCTTTCTCAAGATAATTTTGGCTATTGGGATTCAGTGAGAATTCATATACATTTTAGAATTTCTTTTCTATTTTTGCAAAAAATGCCATTGGGATTTTGATAAGAATCCCATTGAATCTGTAGGTCTCTTTGGGTAGTGAGGACACTTTGACAATATTAAGTCTTCCAATTCATAATCAAGAAATCTGTTTCCATGTATTTATATATTCCTTAGTTTATTTCATCAATGTTTTATAGTGTTCAGCTTATCAGCCTTTTTACCTCTTCAGTAAAGTTTATACTAAGTATTTTATTCTATTTGATGCTATCGTAAATGGAAATTTTTAAAATTTCCTTTTCATATTATTACTTGTCAACATATAGAAATGCAAGTGATTTTTGTGTGTTGATTTTGTATCCTGCAGCTTTATTTAATTTATTTATCAGTTCTACTTTTTTGTGAAATCTTTAGGGTTTTTTACATATAAGATCATGTTATGTTATCAAAGCTGTGGGCTTTTCACATTTGGCCTTTATTATATTTAGAAAATTCCCTTCTATTCCTGTTTTGTTAGCTCTTTTTATCACGAAAGTGTGTTGAAATTTGTCAAATATTTTTCAGGATCATTTAAGATGATCGTGTGGCTTTTGTTCTTCCTTCTATTAATTTGGCATATTGCATTGATTGACTTTGTATATTCAATTGCCCTTGCATCCCAGGAATAAACTCCACCTGATCATTGATCTATTTTTACTTGTAACACTTCTCTCACCAAATGTGTGGGGTTTTTTTCCCCCAGAGCAAACAATTTTCCAACTCTTTGGTTATCAACTTGGTGTCTGTATTAGTCCATTCTCACATTGCTGTAAAGAACTACCTGAGACTGGGTAATTTATAAAGAAAAGAGGTTTAATTGACACACAGTCCTGCAGATTGTATAGGAAGCACAGCTGGGGAGGGATCAGGAAACACGATCATGGCAGAAGGTGAAGGGAAAGCAGGCACATCTTACATGTTCGGAGAAGAAGGAAGAGAGAGAACGGGGAAGTGCTACACACTTTTAAGCAACCAGATCTAGTGAAAACTCACTCACTTTCATGAGAACTGCAAGGGAGGAATCTGCCCCCATGAGCCAATCACCTCCCACCAGGCCCCTCCTCCAACACTGGGGATTACAATTTGACATGAGATTTGGGCGGGGACACAAATCCAAACCATACCTGTGTCCTACAATTCCATTTAATTCTGACACACTACCTGGAGTTAGCATGAACTCCACAAGTTTATGAGCTTAGTTTCACAACACTGCTCTCACTGAAGATGCCAATTGCGAGTCCTGGCCACCTGTATTTTTGAACTGGCTATGAAGTTGTGATGGGGGTTTCCACAATCCCATCCTCACGTTAAACAATTTGCTAGAGTGGCTCACAGAACTCAGGAAAGGGTTTTTACTTGCTATTTCCAGTTTATTATAAAAGATACAACTTAGGAACACCAAATGGAAGAGGTGCATAGGACAAAGTATCAGAGAGGAGGGTTACACAGAGCTTCCATGCCCTCTCTGCATATGCCACCCTCTCAACATCTTAATATGTACACCAACCTGGAAGCTCTCTCAACATTGTCATTTTATAGGGTTTCCATTAGGTAGGCATGAGTGATTAAATCACTGGCCATTTGTAATTAACTCAATCTCCAATCCTCTCTTCTGAGACAATCACACAGTGGGGCTTAAAGTTTCAACCCTTTAATTATGCCTTGGTCTTTCTTGCGACCAGCACTCACCCTGAAGCTAACTAGGGGCTCCTAGCCACTAATCATCTTATTAGCATATGTAAGTCACCCTTTCATTTGTTTTTTGTTTGTTTGTTTGTTTGTTTTTTGAGATGGAGTTTCTCTCTTGTTGCCCAGGCTGGAGTGCAATGGCGCAATCTCAGCTCACTGCAGCCTCTGCCTCCCAGATTCAAGCAATTCTCCTGCTTCAGCCTCCTGAGTAGTTGGGATTACAGGCATGCACCACCACACCCAGCTAGTTTTTGTATTTTGTTTTTTTTTTTTTTTTTTGAGACAGTCTCGCTCTGTTGCCCAGGCTGGAGTGCAGTGGCATGACCTCGGCTCACTGCAAGCTCCGCCTCCCAGGTTCACCCCATTCTCCTGCCTCAGCCTCCCGAGTAGCTGGGACTACAGGTGCCCACCACCACGCTCAGCTAATTTTTTGTATTTTTAGTAGAGATGGGGTTTCACCATGTTAGCCAGGATGGTCTTGATCTCCTGACCTCGTGATCTGCCCGTCTCAGCCTCCCAAAGTGCTGGGATTACGGGGTTTCACTATGTTGGTCAGGCTGGTTTCGAACTCCTGACCTCAGGTGATCCATCCACCTGGGCCTCCCAAAATGCTGGAATGCTGGGATTACAGGCGTGAGCCACCGCACTCAGCCAGTCACTCATTACTATGGAGATTACAAGGATTTTTTTAGGAGCTGTGTGCCAGGAACTGGGAACAAAGATTAAATATATATTGATCACAGCCATGGTGTATAATCCTTTTAATGTGTTGTTGGATTTAGTTCATTAAATGGATTGCAGCTCATCTTTGCAGGTTCCAGGTTATCCTTATGTCTCCATTTCAAACCATCTCTCCTTCCTGACTGCTGGACCTGCTAACTTCTGTGTCAGCACCACACACTGGGGCAATGGACTTACATAAACTGTTTGTTTAACAAATCCCCACTATCATGCCAGCTCTAATTTCTAAAATATATTCCTATTGTGGTTCTACTTCACTGATCGAACCCTAATTCAGAGATTATATAATATCATTAGTCTAATTAAAAAAAAGAGGGAAAGACAAAATATAAGATGTGGGAACAAGAGAGGAAACAAAAATATAGGAGTAAATACATTGATTTTAGCATAATGTGTTGAACATAAATACACTATAAAAATCCAAACCCCTGGATGAAATGGATCATTTTCTAGTAAAATATATATTATCAGAATTCATTCAAGAAGAGAGTGAAAAACAAAAAAAAGAACCATATTTCTTAGAAGACCTATATTGCTAACTTTCATGATTCGCCCACATGTCCATCTGGTTTTGTTTGGGGGGATCCCACCTCCATATTTTAATGTTGCAAATGTGACCAAGACCCGGCACATTAGTGTTTCTTACCCTTCACGTTTGAAAAGAAATTCCAGACTGAGTCAGTATTTTGGATGAAGGCTCTCTCTTTCAGTATGTTCAGTAAATTGTTAATGTATAAAAGTAGAGTGGATATTAGTCATTTATCATTTTCATCCTTTGGATAAAGACTTAAAAAGAAAAACAACCTTCAGAGAGGAAAACATCTAAGTCAAAGAAAACACTTTCTATTCACTTTTGTATTCACACACCTACATCTGAAGCTATCAGCACTGCCCCCAAACTTTGGAGTATTATGAGTCACTAAATTCATTTTGATTTTTAAATAATTTGTAATGAGTTCGCTAAAATTATAATTTCTGAATAATAAACCTTTTGATTAATACAATTATCATAGTAACAAGTGCCTAAGACTTAAATAAGTGACTTTTGTCATAAAAATGAAATGATGGGTATATCCTTTTTCAGGTTTAAAAACTCTGAAAGTCAGCCGGTCATGTTGGGTCACACCTGTAATCCCAGCACTTTGGGAGGCCAAAGCAGGTAGATTGCTTGAGCCCAGGTGTTTGAGACCAGCCTGGGAAACCTGACGGTAACCTGTCTCTACAAAAAATAAAGAAATTAGCACAGTGTGATGGTGTGCACCTGTAGTCCCAGCTACATGAGATTGCTTGAGCTCATGAGGTCATGGCTGCAGTGAGCTGTGATCACCCTACTGCACTCCAGCCTGGGTGATACAGTGAGATCCTGTCTCAATGAATAAATAAATAAATAAATAAATAAATAAATAAATAAATAAAAAGAAAAAAATGAAAAAAATGAAACCTCTGAAACTCCCTATTGCTGAATTGTAAAATTAATTTATATTGGATTTTTTAAAAAATACAAAAAAATGGGCTCTGGTTCAAGATGTTTGTTGGCTGGTCATACACAGCCATTACCTTTGCCTCTAAAGATAAATAATTCTGAAATTTAAAAGAAAAAGAAACCCCTACTAAAATGTACAAGGAAAGGGCTACAGCTTCGGCGATGTATATCTGCCCAAAAGAAGGTCTGAATAGCTCAGGATGTCAAGAGGGAGAAGTAGACTGAAAGTCTATGTGTAACAGAGTCACTCACTTAACCTTTATAGCTTTTCTCTCAAGCAAAATTCCTGACAGAATGGCATTTAACTATTCATTTACCAATGCTTATTTTTAAAGGGTTTTTTTTTTTTTTTCTTAGAAATGAAAACACTATCTCCAGGTAGAACTACAACGCCTAGGGTGGTTGTTAGGTCCTCAGAAAAAAACCTCATTCTTTCAACATTTGTAGATATTCAGAGTAGTGGCAGATCTCCACTATTTTCACGGAAAAAGTAAGCGTTTCAGAAGCCAAACTCTAACCACATAATCAGAGCTCATGATTCTCATCCTTGACTGTGAATACAAATCAAAACATTGTTAGATGTCAAGAAGAATGTAACCTCATAGAAAGCAAAGATTTTGTATTTTTCACTACATTATTGTTGTATCAGAATACCGGCCTGCCCTGAGTAGGTGCTCCATAAGTATGTATTGAAATATTTGAGAGAGGTGTGACACAAAAGAGAATAAGATAAATATTTTAAAAACCCAGTGAAACAAATCCTGGGAGAAACAAGCATATTCAGGAAATAGAAAAGAGCTAGAAAATTCATATTAGAAAAATATGATAAAACATTATATCCATAACAAATTTAAATGATACTGTATGAAAAGAAATTCTTTTTTTTCCAAGATTGCAGATTACAGACATTGCTAGCATACCTCTCCCACTTGAAAGGACAAAATGGTGTGTATTGCCTTATGCTTCCCAGGGGTGGGGTTCACACTATGAACATTTTTTCAAGAAGCAATGCAGGAAGTGAACAGGAAGACCAAAGGAATTTACAGACCCTTTGAAGGAAACAGCAGCCTGCTGCCTACACTGTGAATCTGAAGGGCTACAAGTAGTCAGGGTGTGTGAGAGGGGGTGAAACTGCCTCCAGGATATACATTCTCACTGGAGATCCTACAATTCCAGGCCATGGAAGAAGGCATGAACCCTACCCAGCACAGGAACTGACTTGGGTAGGGTCATGGAATATAAAAGTAGGAGCAGCAGAGCAAAGACCCATGCATGCACTACCAATCTCTAGCGTGGACTGAGGGAAGCCATTCCTTATTGTTCCTCACAGTTGACCTTGAGGAGTTCAGCCAAATAAATAGTTCAGGCTGTGGTTGCAAGTTAAAAGAAGCCTTCAACCACGTTTCATGATATAACCTTTGGTGGAGATAATGGGGATGGTGAGCAAAAAGTGGGCTGCAGCCACGAGTGCAGGAGCCAGGCACCTGGCTTTGCAGGGCAGACAGGGAGGGGCATGGCCTGAATGCCACAGTTGCTATTTTCACATGTATAACTTATGACCTGGGACAGTTGCAAGTTTTGAGTGCAGACTGACTGCAACTTAGCTCGCTGCTGCCAGTGGAACACTACAGGAGTGGATATGCCTCACGTAGTGTGTGGGATCTGTGTGAGACTTACTGCCTGCTGCTAGTCCCCACTCCCTGCATGAACTCTTCTGTGCAGCAGAGGAAGAAACACTCCCCTCTGGACATCAACCAAGTGGCCTGGGAACTGCTTCCATTTCCCAAACACCCACAAGGGCTGGTGCTTGTTCTGAACACAGAGAATCAGAGTGCAAACCCACCTGACCCAGCCCTCACCTGGCTTTGCCCTGACACTTGCCCTGGCAGCTTACCACAAAGGAACTTTGGGGATTGATATGGCCCTGCCAATTGCCTGATAAACCAGAGTACCCCACCCCTGGGAAGCACAAGGCAAGAAAAACCCCACTACTAGTAGCACAGCTGGTGCTCTTTTGTAAGTGTCACCTCCTGGCTGAAGACCAACCAACACAGTCCATTACAGCATCTTCTGGTAGAATAACACTGCACACAGGCAGGAGAAAACAACTGCATGACCTCAGCTATCACAACTGCTTACACAACTCTGGCTAACCAGGAGGTCCTGAGTCTGTGCACATGACAATTTCATTGCTACTACAACTGGTGTTTGAAAAAGCCAACACTCTAAGGCTATCTATAACCACTGGGAGGCTATTCACCACTGGGAGACATGAAGAAAGGTCACATCACCGGATCCCTTGCAGACATTCCCCAGCATCAACCTGGAGTGGGGCAACTTCACTAGATAGCTAGACCCAGAGGAGCCACAACATTCACAGTAGTCTGGTTCCCAGGGACTCCCACTCCTAGGGTAAGGGGTAGTGCACCACATCAAGGGAACATCCCATTGGGACAAAAAAAAAATTAGACGGAAAGCCTTGAGCACCAGATCTTTCCACTGGTGGGAAATTTATTTCAGCAGAGGCACTGTTGCAGTGATGAACAATCAGACAGCCCTGGTGCACGTGAAGGGTCTTGGAGAAGGGATGTCTTTCCCCACTTTTTCATCAACACAGGCAGAGTTGGGGCTTGTATTAATCTGTTTTCATGTTGCTGATAAAGACATACCCGAAACTGGATAATTTATAAAAAAAAGAGGTTTAATTGACTCACCATTCCTCATGGCTGGGGAGGCCTCACAATCATGGTGGAAGCCAAGGAGAAGCAAGTCACATCTTACATGATGGCATGGAACAGAGAACTCGTTCAGGGGAACTCCTCTTTATAAAACCATCAGATCTTGTGAGACTTATTCACTATCACGAGAACAGCATGGGAAATGCCCACCCCTGTGATTCAATTACCTCCCACTGGGTCCCTCCCCTGACACTTGGGAATTGTGAGAGCTGTAAGTCAAGATGGGATTTGAGTGGGGACACAGCCAAACCATATCAGGGCTTCTCCCACAGGAGCTCAGCATGGCTACAGCTATTAACGACCTTTCTGGAGAACTTCTGGGTAACTGCATCTCCTCAGGAGGAGCACCCTCCACGTTCAGGCTCGCACAAGAGTCACAATTTCTCTCTACTTGGAACATTAACTTTTCTACAATGAAAAATGGTGCCCGTCAGATCTGAATAGCCAGACCACTGGGACAGCAATGTGTCTGAGAGGTGAAAAGCTTTCCTGCTGACTTGGCAGGGGAGCTGAGGTGGCTCCAACCCTTCCCTCTGATGAGAACTCAGAGAGACTCACTGAGAGCTCCCCCAGCCACCTCTATCAATGCTGTTACTTTTACCCACCACTGGCTATTGCATTTACCCATCTACTTTACCCACAACCTGTTCCTACCGAGGGACACCTCCCCTACTGACCTAATGCCTGAACCATCAAACCAGTAAGTAAAATGCTGGAAAAAAAATAAATTTAAAAAGTACATGCCACAAGGGAATGAGATAACCTTCAAGAGACCTCTACCATTCCAACCCCATAGGAGAAAGTGAACTTGCTCACACAGCAAGCACATTGCTACTACAACCAGCATGTGAGAAAGCCATCATACAAAGATGCTCTATAACCTAGGAACACTTACTCAATATTCACTCACGAAAGTACCAAGAATTGAATTAGGGTATAATTAACTATAAGCATTCAAGTCACATCCTTAAGGGGAAAAATTTTTTAAAAGTCAAATCAAACATAAATTTAAGAATAATTAGAAGAAATACTCTACCCGAATGAGGAGGAACCAGAAAAGTGACACTAGTAATATGAAAAAACATGGTTCTATAACACCCCCAAAATGTCATACTACCTCTCCAGTAATGGAATCCAACCAAGATAAAGTCATTGAAACACAAGAAAAAGAATTCCGAAGGTTGATTGTTAAGCTCCTCGAGGAGATAACCAAAGAAAGTTGAAAACCATCATGAAAGAGACTGATAAATGATTCAATAAATAAATACAAACAACTCTGAATATAGTGTTTTCTTTACTAAGAAATAAATAATGGTCAAAGAACAAATAATTCTCAAATCATATAAATTACAACTGAGATTTTTGGAAAAAAATTCAAATTTATTTTACAGAAAGAAGAAAATTCCAACATTAGCACCTAATACATTAATTAAAACTGGAGGCCAATTTGAAAGTATAGAAAAACAAACCCAAACAAGGGTTATTCTACTAATTCAGGAGTAACAAAAATAATATTGCTAATAATTTAATCAGCCATAATACATTCCCAACAGTAATTTTTGCAAAATTTAACATCAGTTTCCAGTCTTAAGCTGTAAACGACTGACATCTTTTTTCCTTTGGAATATATAATTTTTTACAAATTACATAATTTATTTTAGATATGGGGGTACATGTGTAGGTTTGTCACATGGGCATATTGCCCCCTTCCCAATAATTAATTTATCAACCCATGCTTTACTCCCCTCTCTCCCTCCTGCTTCTAGTAGTCCACAGTACCTAATCTTCCCATATTTATGCCCATGTGTGTTCAATGTTTAGCTCCCACTTATAAGTGAAAACGTGGGGTATTTGGATTTCTGTTCCTGCATTAGTTCACTTAAGATTATGACATCCAGCTCCATTCATGTTGCTGCAAAGGACATGATTTCATTTTTTATGGCTGTGTAGTATCCCGTGGTACGTGTACCACATTTTCTTTATCCAGTCCACCATGGATGAACACCAAGGTTGATTCCATGTCTTTGCTATTGTGAATACTGCTGTGATGAACATACAAGTGCATATGTTTTTTTTTTTGGCATAATCATCTAGTTTCCTTTGGATATATGCCTAGTAATGGGATTGCTGGGTTGAACAGTAGCTCTGTTTTAAATCCTTTGAGAAATCACCAAACTGCTTTCCACAGTGACTGAACTAGTTTACATCCCCAGCAATTGTATATAAGCATTCCCTTTTCTCTGTAGCCTCACCAGCATCTGTTGTTTTTTGACTTTTTAGTAATAGTCATTCTGACTAGTGTGCAATGGTATGTCATTGTGGTTTTGATTTGCTTCTGTTGGCTGCTTGTATGTCCTCTTTTGAGAAGCATTTGTTCATGTTCTTTGACCATTTTTAATGCAGTTCTTTGTTTTTGCTTGTTGGCTTAAGTTCCCTATAGATTCTAGATCTCAGACCTTAGTTGGATGCATAGTTTGCAAATGTTTTCTCTGATTCTGTAGGTTATCTGTTTACTCTGTTGATACTGTCTTCTGCTGTGCTGAAGTTCTTTAGTTTAACTAGTTCCCACTTGTCAATTTTTGTTTTTATTGCCATTGCTTTTGGGGACTTAGCCAAAAATTCTTTGCCAAGGCCAATGTTGAGAAGGACATTTCCTAGGTTTTCTTCTAGGATTTTTGTAGTCTGAGGTCTTACATTTAAATCTTTAATCTATCTTGAGTTAATTTTTGTGTATGATAAGAGGTATAAGGGTCAAGTTTCATTCTTCTGCATATGGCTAGACAGCTATCACAGCACCACATACTGAATAGGAAGTCCTTTCCCCATTGCTTGTTTTTGTTGGCCTCATCGAAGACAAGATGGTTGTAGGTATTTGGCTTTATTTCTGAGTTTTCTATTCTGTTTCATCGGTCTATGTGTTTGTTTTTGTATCTGTACCATGCTATTTTGGTTATTGTAGCTTTAAAGTCCAATACTGTGATGCTCCTGGCTTTGTTCTTTTTGCTTAGGATTGCTATTAGGGCCCTTTTTTTGGTTCTATATACATTTTAGAATCTTTTTTTTCTAGTTCTGTGAAGAATGATGTTGGTAGGTTGATTGGAATAGCCTAGAATCTGTAAATTGCTTTGAGCAGTATGGCCATTTTAATGATATTGATTCTTTCAGTCCATGAGCATAGAATGATTTTCCATTTATTTCTGTCATTTCTGATATCTTTCGATAGTAACACTTTTTTAACATAATGGAGAGTATCTTCTTTAAACAAACTAGCAATTTTACATTTAATGTTAGAACATTGGTAGAATTACTATTTAATTAGAAGCATTAAGAAGATGCTAGATATGAGTCTCAATACTATACCATGTTAACTAGGCAAGTTCTACCTGAGAATCAATACATACATTTCAGAAGGATTAAAGAGTTAAATAAAAGTATTACATAAATTTTAAAAATTAAATTTTTATCTAATTCCTAAATTAGATAAAATATTCATTTATTTATCGAATTTATAAATGATGAATTACCTTTTATGTCTATTTTATGTATATGAGCAAGAGAAGAAATAATCATGGAAAAAATAATAGATTTAACATTGTATTGTATTACTCACAGGAAATTAACAGAATTATAGTTATAAAGGCAGATAACAAACTACAACACACAAGCAAGCTTTTTGACAAGGTAATAACAATGTCTATATATTATATTTTGAGTGTAGATATAAAATACATAAGTATAGATACATATTTAAAATTGATATGATCTATTACAAAATAAGAAAAAACTATCACACCATTTTAAAAGATGGCAAATAACATAATGAGGAAATTGACCAGTTTCAATTGTGATTTGACAAATTTAGCCTCACTACAAATCAAATGAATTAAAATTAAAGCAATAAATACTTTGTCTATCATTTTGATAAATATTTCTTTTTGGAGTAGTTGAAAATTGCTTTTTTAAATTTTATTTTGTTTATAATTAATTGTGAATTTTATTGGGTGACGTGGGATATTTTGATACGTGTGCTATTGCCTTTGTTGTTTGCTGTGATATAAAAGACGACATTGGTAATAACATACTGCTTGGAAAACCGTGAAAATTGTTGGAGTGAAAGTAAATTGTTATTTTTTTTGACATTCTGGCCTGTATCTCAAAAGCCTTGAAACAGTTGATAGCTTTTTACTTGGTAATATTTACAACTGTAAATTTCTTTTCAGAGAATATATGTACATATCCACAAGGATTTCTTCAGTGGTGTGTAAGATAGCAAAAATAAATAAACATTAAATGTTCAACCGTTGTATTCTAATTTCTAATAAATGGGATTTATAGCCATATACCAGAATTCTAGGCATTTATTTAAAATCATGTTTCTAATAGAGTGTTTTAATTTTTTAAAAGATATTTAATTATTTTTAAGCTAAAGAAATTTCTTTCAGTGGACTCTTGACATCCTCTTCTTCTGAAAGTATTCTATTTTGGGAGGCTTATGTTACATTATTGAGCTTTTCTTTCTCCTCTTTTGTTTCCTATCTTGGTTATCTTTTCTCTTTCCTTTCCCTCTATCTACCTTGTAATTGCTCCTGTTCCAAGGGATTCTATCCATTTTCCTCCTCTATTACCACTGAACACATGCATACAGGCAATACTTTGTACTTCTTTGATTTCAATTAGCATCTTTATTCTAATTTTATAAGCATACTTGATATTTCCTCATAGCTAGATAGACATTGACACTCAACCTGATTCTGAATCTCCAATCTCAGAGATCCCAGCTGAATTAACATCTCTGTCTCTACTGTGACAAAACAAGTGTGCTCAATTTGTTATGACAGTGGAGCCTCCCACAGTCCGTACAGTCACCTAAATCATACATTTGGGGTTATCTTTAAATCATCCAAGCAGTCACCAAATTTGCTTGACCCTGCTTCTTTATTATTTCTTAAATCTGTTTCCATACAATACACATCCCAACTACCGCAGCCTTATTTCAAGACTTTATATATTTTTCATCTAATTAATGCCACCACTCTATAAGTGGGACAATTAACTTGGCTACAATCTATTTTTCACACCTCTGCTCTAGTATGATAATTGCAAAAATTGAATCATTTTATTCCTATTACTAAAATCACATGGGCTATGCATTGTGTAGAAGATCTAATGCAGCCCTTCAGCATGATAGACAAGGCCACTTATTACCTCTGTGGCCTCATCTCTTTGTCTTTTGCTAAAGTACTCAGACCTCTTCCTCTCCTACCCCAGACTATGATGATTGAGTCAAAGTATTTTGTTTACTGCTCCCTGAATATGCATCTCTACTGTGGCGTGCATTGTTCACTTGGTTTAGAATAAAATTCATGCCCTCATTCCATTACCTAGTTGCTACTAGTCCTATAAGATACATTTCAGATATCATCTAAATTTAGGGAGGTTTGACCTTTTATTACTGTGAGCCGCTCTTTCTACATCATTCCATTACATGATGTGTCTGAATCTCTATCAGGGCATCTATCACACAGAGGGTCATTGTATGTTTATTCACTTCCTTCTTTAAAATTCAACCCATTCCTTCATGATAAGCACTCCAGTTCCTAACTCCATCCCTAGCATCCAGCGGCTGGTCTGCCATATATTCAGTAAGGATTATAAGTGTTGAATGCAGGAACTAGTAGTTTGGAATCGATTTGGCAGATATTTTAACTTAACAGGCAAGAGATACCATGCAAATATGTTAACTAAGTAAGAGAGATATAGGCTGAAGTAGATCAAATCCAGAATGCTAGGTAATAATATGAAACTGAATTTTCTTTAGAGAGTAAAGGGTAAAAATAAGTATATATGCTGACATCAGCCAAACATTCTGAAACAGAACCAAAAAGTTTCTATGGAAGAATTTTTACTCATTTGACATGTAATAATTGAATATATACTGTATGCCCAGAGTGTTTTGGAACTTTTACTTTGGGGTCAGAGTGGCAAAAGAAACAAGCACAACATATATTAAAAAATCTACTTTAGGTAGTCACAAGTGCTACTAAAAAAAGAAATACATTATCCTAATAGATGACAACAAGGACAGGGATTTGGGGTTGCTTCTTTGTGACTAGTGATGTCAGAATGGAAAACCCAAAACTCACAGTTGGCTGATAAATAGTCCTGGAAGAATGATGGATGACGGAAAAACGAATTTTCTGCAAATGCTGTCCAAGCATCCAGAGTTTTTGCAGTGATGTTACAGACACTGTTTAATGACTAAAAAGGGAGTCTCAAGTGTCACACAAAAGAGATTCTCTTATTGTTGCATGATGAAAAGGTCTGAGATAGGATAAGAAAGAACTTTCAAATCTTAAATGAAGTGACAGAAAAACAATACAAGTCAGATTTCCATTCAAAGACTCAAACCAGAAAACTTCTCATGGAAGGGATACAGACACTGACCTCTCATATACTGGAAACATGTAAAATGCTTGGTTAATTATTTTAAAGAATATTTTGAAGATAAAGATACAGAAGAAATAAAAGGAAATTTATATAAGGTAACATTACTAAAGAAAGACATCTCATTTCTTCGTAAAACTGCAAGTATGTACAGGGATAACATGTTCATATTGGTAGGCAGTCAAGTTTTACAGTGACTATGGTAAAATCTCTATATTTAATTTTTTTGTGGAAGATGTAGGACATCCTTTTTTTATATCATGGTTAGCCAAAAAGAATGCACCTTACATTGCTATCAAACATCCTATCCATGATCTATAATTTCTTTCAGAAAGAATTTATTGGTCAGATAAGGTTTAGTATTTTGTAATTAGGTCAGCATAAATAAATATAAATTTAAAAATAATAAATGAATAAAATTTTAAAAATATAAGAAAATTCTTAAGAAGGAAACAGGCTTAAAATTACTAGTAGAATCAATGCTATAGATTTAAACTGATAGATTTTAATATAATAAACAAAGATCAGGTGGTGCTTGAAGATTCAGGTTCAAATATTCTCAACTTTTTGTATTTTGAAGGGTAGATACGATTTGGGGGTCATTATAATACTCAACAATTGCTTTAAAGCAAAATATAGCAGGCTCCATAATTTGAAAGCCAGGGTATTCAATCGGAATTATGATATGAGTAGCATACACTGATAAGGTTGGATAGGTTCATGTGAAGGAAGGTCAGAGAGAGGAGATATTAGTGAATGTTCACATGGGAAGGACATTGTCTACTTGGACTTTCAACATTAGGAATTAGGTACGGATTCTATTCTAGTGGAAAATCATTCTCAAAGTTCAAGAATTTAGGCTGGATGTGGTGGCTCAGGCCTGTAATCCTAGCACTTTGGCAGGCCAAAACAAGCGGATCCAGGAATTCCAGACCAGCCTGGTTAACATGGCGAAACCCGTTCTCTACAAATAAAAGAAAAAGAAAAAGGAAAGAAAGAATGAACGAAAGAAAGAAAGAGTGAATGAAAAAAATAAAGTCAAAGGTCAAGAACTGCATTTTCTGCAGTACCATCACTATAATAAGGTCAGAGTATACCTAGAACCAAGACATTGAGCCATTTACTTGACTAGGACTCATTTTACTCTTTGCCTAGACACAGAAAAGATCCTAGATGAGAAGTTGTATTAGTCTTCTATTCTCGCTTATGGAATTACCACAAACTTAATGGCTTAAAGCAACATCTCTTTATTAATTTACAGTGGTATAGGTCAGAATACTGGCAAGGTTTTACTAGATCTCTCTTCAAGGTCTTATAGGCCTGAAATCAGTGGTGTTCTCATCTAGGGGACTGACTAAGGAGGAATCCACTTCCAAGCTCATTTAGGTAGTTAGTAGAGTTCAGTTCCTTGTGACTATAGAACTGAGGTCGCTGTTTTCTTGCTGGCTGTTGGCCGAAGTTTACTCTCAGCTCTTAGAGGACAGTATCAGATCCTTGCTATGTGGCTCCCACCACCTTCAAAGGCAGCAATGGAGATTCTCATTTTGAATCTCTCTTACCTTTCAAGTCTTTTTAAAAAAGGTTTCTCTTAAAAAGTAAATATTTGGGGGGAGATGAGTATGGATTCACTTGCTATTGTAAGAAATAATACAGAGAAACTCTGTTTGTAGTTCAGTTTTCCCAAATGTTAAAATCTGGCAAAGCCATGGCATAGTATTACAAGCAGGGTATTGATATTGATACGGTTTTTGAGAAATTGATCCATTCGTTCTAAGTCATTGAATTTATGAGTGTAAATTCTTTTGCAATTTTTTTATAGTCATTTAAATGGCTGCACCCACTCTGTAGGTTGTCTGTTTACTCTGCTGATGATTTCTTTTGCTCTGCAGAAGCTTTTTCGTTTAATTAGATCCCATTTATTCATTTTGTTTTTGTTACATTTGCTTTCGGGTTCTTAGCCATGAATTCCTTGCCTAAGCCAATATCTAGAAGAGTTTTTCCAATGTTATCTTCTATAATTTTTATGGTTTCAGGACTTGGATTTGAGTCTTTGATCCGCATTGAGTTGATTTTTGTATAAGGTTAGAGATAAGGATGTAGTTTCATTCTTCAATATTTGGCTTGCCAGTTTTCCCAGCACCATTTATTGAATAGGGTGTCCTTTACTCACCTTATGTTTTTGTGTGCTTTGTCAAAGATAAGTTGGATATAAGTATTTGGCTTTATTTCTGAGTTCTCTATTATGTTCCATTGGTCTATGTGCCTATTTTTATATCAGTACTATGCTGTTTTGGTAACTACAGCTTTGTAGTATAATTTGAAGTTGGATAATGTGATGCTTCCTCATTTTTCTTTTTGCTTAATATTGCTTTGGCTATGAAGGGTCTTTTTGGTTCTGTATGAATTTTAAGGTTTTCTTCTAGTTATGTGAAGAATGATGATGGCATTTTGATAGGAATTGCATTGAATGTATAAATTGCTTTGGGCAGTATGGTTAGTTTAACAATATTGATTCTACCCATCCGTAAGCATGGGATGTGTTTTCATTTGCTTGTGTCATTTATGGTTTCTTTCAGCAGTGTTTTGTAGTTTTCCTTGTAGAGATCTTTCACCTCCTTGGTTAAGTTTCTTACTAAGTATTTTATTTTATTTTGTTATAGCTCTTTTAAAAGGGATTGAGTTCTTGATTTGATTCTCAGCTTTAGTTGTTGGTGGTGTATAGCAGTGCTACTGATTTGTGTACATTTATTTTGTATCCTGAAACTTTACTGAATTAATTCATCATGTCTAGGAGGTTTTTGGATGATTCTTTAGGGTTGTCCAGCTATACAATCATATCATCAGTGAACAGGGACAGTTTGACTTACTCTTTTTAAATTTAGATGCCTTTTATTTCTTTCTCTTGTCTGGTCACACTGGCTAGGACTTCCAGTACTATGTTGAATTGTAGTGGTAAAAGTGGGCATCCTTGTCTTGTTCCACTTCTCAGGGTAAATACTTTCAAGTTTTCCTCATTCAGTATAATGTTGGATATGGGCTTGTCATAGGTGGATTTTATTACTTTGAGGTGTGCCCCTTCTATGCCAATTTTGTTGAGGGTTCTTATCATAGGGGGATGCTGGATTTTATCAAATGCTTTTTCTGCACCTATTGAAATGATCATATGATTTTTTAAAAATTCTGTTTATGTGATAGATCACATTTACTGACTTGTATATGGTTAGACCATCCATGCATCCCTGGTATGAAACCCACTTGATCATGATGTATTATCTTTTTGATATGCTGTTGGATTCAGTTAGCTAGTATTTATTTTAGAGTTTTTCCATCTATATTTGTCAGTGATATTGGCCTGTAGTTTTTGTTGTTGTTGTTATGTCCTTTCCTGGTTTTGCTATTAGGGTGATATTAGTCTCATAGAATGATTTATGAGGCTAATATCTCATATTCTCTCTTTCTCTATCTGTTCGAATAGTTTCAGTAGGATCAGTACCAACTGTTCTTTGAATGTCTGATAGAACTCACCTGTGAATCCATCTGGTCCTGGCCTTTTTGTTGCTGTTGGCATTTTTAAAATTACTGATTCAATCTTGCTGCTTGTTATTGGTCTGTTCAGTGTTTCTATTTCTTCCTCATTTAATCTAGGAGGGTTGTATGTTTTGAGAAATGTATGCATCTCCTCTAGATTTTCTATTTTGTGCTCATGAAGGTGTTTAGAGTAGCCTTGAATCATCTTTTCTATTTCTGTGGTATCAGTTGTAATATGTCCAGTTTTGTTTCTAATTGAGCTTATTTGGATCTTCTGTCTTCATTACTTGGTTAATCTAACAGTCTATCGATTTTATCTTTTCAAATTATCAGCTCTTTGTTTCATTTATCTTTTGTATTTTTTGAGAAAATGTTATTGTTTACTATTATGTATGTGAATTAAAGAAGTGAGGGACTTTATACGGTGGCATCAGATATTAAAATCTATGTCCTCACATTAGAAGTTAAAAAGATGCCTTAGGCAAGTTTTAGTTAGACATAGTTGTTATTTCTTTTGTAATCCAACACATGTCCTGTTGCTTCTGATTTGCTTCCAGGTATTATGCAGTGATCTTACATCAGCATTGTCTATGATGGGATGGCAACTTTTTTTTAAGGAAGTTAATAAAAGAAAATATTTAGTCTTTTTCATTATTTTTTATTTTTATTTTTATTTATTTTATTTTTTTTGAGACCAAGTCTCTCACTGTCGCCCTGGCTGGAGTGCAATGGCGCAATCTCGGCTCACTTTTGCATGGTATCTCTTGCCTGTTAAGTTAAAATATCTGCCAAATCGATTCCAAACTACTAGTTCCTGCATTCAACACTTATAATCCTTACTGAATATATGGCAGACCAGCCGCTGGATGCTAGGGATGGAGTTAGGAACTGGAGTGCTTATCATGAAGGAATGGGTTGAATTTTAAAGAAGGAAGTGAATAAACATACAAGAGGCAGAGGCATCCTCTGCCTCCCGGTTCAAGCAATTCTCCTGCCTCAGCCTCCCGAGTAGCTGGGATTACAGGTGCCTGCCACCATGCGCGGCTAATTTTCTGTATTTTTTAGTAGACACGGGGTTTCACTATGTTGGCCAGGCTGGTCTTACACTCCTGACCTCGTGATCCGCCTGCCTCTGCCTCCCAAAGTGCTGGGATTACGGGTGTGAGCCGCCACACCCGGCCCCCATTATTTTTTTTAATTGCTTACAATTCAGACATAAAACCTGGAAATACTTCCTAGACTATATTTCTCCAGTGACTTCATCAGTTCACTTCAGCTCTTCAGGCTTGCTCTGATTGATAGTGTTCTGTTCAGTTCCTTTGTTAATCATCAGTTTTTCTTTCGTGAACCCATGCATAAGGTCTTGTAAAACTATTTATAGAAAACAAAAATTATATATTTAAATCTGAACTGAAAATGTATGCCACTCTTTTTTGAGCAGCAGTATGGTTGCTATGTAGCACTATTAAATATCCTAACTGATAGCAGTAGTAAATTTAGGTGAAGGGTTTTGAATGTAGCC
This sequence comes from Nomascus leucogenys, assembly GCF_006542625.1. Classification (NCBI taxonomy): domain Eukaryota; kingdom Metazoa; phylum Chordata; class Mammalia; order Primates; family Hylobatidae; genus Nomascus; species Nomascus leucogenys. The sequence continues at coordinate 56,742,003 of NC_044406.1, forward strand.
ATTTTATTCCAAAATTCACATGTGTTATCACAGAAATAACACTGCGAAGACACAACTCTTAGCTATGTTCCTATTACCACCAAGCCAATTCTTTTCTTTTCTTTTTTTTTTTGAGATAGGGTATCAGGCCATCATTCAGGCTGGAGTGCAGTGGTGTGATCATGGCTCACTGCAGCCTCCACTACCTAGACTCAAGTGATCCTCCCACTTCAGCCTCCCAAGTAGGTGGGACTACAGGCATGAGCTACCAAACCTGGCTAATTTTTGTATTTTTTGTAGAGATGGGGTTTCACCATGTTGCCCAGGCTGGTCTCAAACTCCTGGCCTCAAGAAATACTCCTGTCTCAACCTCCCAAAGTCCTGGTAATGCAGGCGTGAGCCACTATGCCCAGCCCAAGTCATTTCTATTTGTACATGTGGGATATAGGACTCATACATCTTTAACCTTCTGGGTGGTACTGACCTTCGAGTATCATAGCTAATATTATACTCAGGTATACTTTCCTCAAATTAAGTCTCCCCGTCTTACCAGTGCCTTCTCAAAAGTTGTTAAATGTTGTATGGTTTCTGGATACATTTTAACTCAGTAGGATGAAGTAACTGAAGCATGGAACACCGAATGTGTACCCTGAGCACCATCCAGTGGCCAAAGCATATACTGGAAATAATTTGTGTATGTGTTCTTTGGGGATTGGCTGTCACGAAAGCTGGAGGAAGAAAAATGCGATCTGCTGAAGTAAAACCAATCTTAATTTGGGATTAAAATACCTGAAACAATCACAGAATACCTGAAAACAAGTTCTCAAAGTCTTCTTTTCAAAGTCCCATCGGTGACACCGAACTTAAGGAAAGAAAGAAGGACAAATACAGAAGATAAAATCAGAAAGAAAGGGGAGAAAAGGTAAAATGCATGTGGAGGAGAGCTTAAGTGAGGTGAAGGAGGAACAAGAAGAAAAGAAGAGGAAATGAAACAAATTAAGGAGAAATATAATGAAAGCACTTTCATAAGTGACAGTATAAATGTATGAAGAGGAGAAAAATAATTACACTTCTTAATAACTGTCAGGTTTCAATTACTGTGTACGTTAACCTTAATTTAAGTTTCACAGATACCTAATGGGGTATGTATCATCATCCTACTTAAAAGACAAAAAAAAAGGGAACACATAAGCCTTAGGGAAATGCTTTAAGACACCTAACTCACTTTGACCTGATTGTAACATTTAATCTCTTTCTTTAACCTGTACCAGAATATCACTAAAAGAAACCTTTCAACCGTAGTAAAACAGCAGTTCTTAAACTCAACTGCACACTGGAATTACCAGGGAAGTTTTAAAAATAGTAATGCCTGTGTCTCACTGAAAGAGGTTTTGATTTAGTTGGTCTGGGGGCTATGGACTGATAAACTGGATTTTTACTTCTCGCTGGGTGATTCTCATGTATACTAAAGTTTGAGGATGACTCTACTTAAGTACTTGACTTCCTTGTCCACCTCTTGCTAGATGTATAATTCAGCAGGTTCCTAAAAACTTTTAACAATTTCATTAACATTAGATCTTTTAATTTAAAATTTCCAGTGCAACTAATTGAATAACTTTATGAAAGAGATTCTCTTGCAGATCATTCATGTCAGAAAGTTTGTAATTTTTTTCATAGTTCTCTTTGCACCAAAATGCATTTCTATTTTTTCTATTTAACTTTATTTTTAAATTGACAAGTAAAATTGTATGTGTTTATGGTGTACAACACGATGCTTTGAAATATGCATACTTTTGAGAAGAATTAACAGGAATTAATGTGGTTGGCAATTCTCTCTCCTTTTCTCATATATGGAGGCCACTGCTTCAATACTATTTTTATATTTGGTAAAGTGAACTGTATCTTTATCATTACAAGAAACAGAAGATACCATCTATGTTTCTTTTAGGACTGTTTTCTGTCCAGTAACATGGAATATACCCATGGCTGGCACTTTGACAGCAGTTTGGGCTTTTTCAAGTATCTAAGCCCTTTGCATTCCCTCAGGCAGCTAATCTATCAGAAGTACCATTGCCCTTTTCTGTCAAAATGTAAGGTGAAAAAAAGCTTCTTCAACCGTTATCTATACATAGCTATTTTGTATCAAATTTATTTTGTCCTGAAGGATTTATTAATTGATATAAAAATAGAGTGAGATTATTTAGAAATCATGGCCTACTTTCAGAGTGTCAGTACACTGGCGGGCGATTTAATATCAACCATGTGTGTGTTTCTCAAGAACCAAATTTGGTCAAGCTATTTGTCTAACACACATCTGTACCTATTTATCTTTGTTTTGGTTTGGTTTTTTTTTGGTCTTTTAAAGAAGTTGATTCATCTCCTAGGCTTCAGCTGTTTGTTTTCCATATATGTAGGATTTAAAGCGCTCTGCAAGACTTCCCGTTAGGATCGCCACTCATTCTCTGCTCTACTACGTTAAATCTCATGGAAAGCATTGCATATCACAAAACAATTGCATAGGAGAAGAAAAATACAGTTGACCATTCATATCCTCAGGCTCAGTATCCATGAATGCAACCAATCACAGATGAAAAATATTCCAGAAACACAATAAAAATAACTACAACAATAAAAATAACCCAAATTTTAAAACATACAGCATAAGAACTACTTATGTAGCACTTGTATTAGGTATTAAAAGTAATCTAGAGATTGTTTAAAGCATATAGGAGGATGTGTGTAAGTTATATGCAAATACTATGACACTTGATGTAAGGGACTTGTGTATCCATGAATTTTGGTATCTGTGGGGGTTCGTGGAACAAATTCCCCATGGGTACTGTGGGAAGACTGTGTATTTCAGAATTTCAAGCTCTAGGACCCCAGAGTTTTTATACAGCTGTGAAATAGCATATGAGCATATGTGTTCCTACAATTATCTCATCAATTGCAACAATAAAAAGATTTTAAAGTAGAATTTAGGATATATTACATTTTTAATAGTATCTTCTAAAAAGTTTTGGTAATGCTATGGTCAGGCAAGAAATAAAAATAAATCCTTTTATAAAATAGAAACTGAAACTTCCAAATCCCATTTTTAATAATCATTATTTCAAAACAGTGTTTGTTCTTTTTAAATATACAATCAGACATTGATTTTATATATATATATTAGAAATCTTTGTATTTCTTTTACTCCTATTAGCTACAAATTGAATACTATGCAAAGTTGTGTTCGTGTGTGTATCTTTGTATCATCATAACTATTGTGGGGAAATATACATACTCATATGCACATACATATTATAAGGCCAGCAAGAGTTATAAATGACTATATGTGTACATGTGAAGCATCATTCTATCATTATATTATCTTTAAAGTGTCCAATAGCTAATATTTATGAGAATACTATAGGGAACAAAATATACTTCATTTTTCCTAAGTGGAAGGATAGTTTTTGTTCCATTAGATGGGGAATCATTTTCTGGCACTTACTAATGGCATTATGTTGAACTGTTACTTTATTCCTTCATTCATTACATATGCATTGTTCAATTTCAACACTACTCCTTCATTTATTTCTGCATTTCATCCTTCAATAAAGCATCTGTCATTAATGTCCACTGTTAGATAAATTGAAACATATATTTTTGCGGGATAATTTGGAAAACAACATTGCTTTGGAAGGGTAACTGGGTAGAATGGGAGAGGCACCCAAAGGACTTAAAAGAAAAAACAAATCTCAGGAAGAAGTTGAAAATGTGAAAACTAATGACTTTTCTTTAATAAAATAATAAATAACAAGGATTAAAAAAAGTAAAGACTGCTAGTCTTCACATTTCAATTGCATGGTAGCTCATAGGCCACAATACTCCAGTAGGAGTTCTTGAAATGGGTTTTAAATCTGACTCTGCTACTACAATGCACTGTGACACTGGAAAAGTCATTAAACGTCTCATGGCCTTGTTTCCCCTTAGGCACAATGTGTTCACGTTAGATAAGTGATGTTCAAACTGAAGAAGTAGTATCCTTTAATTGTCAAACACACAGACCCTGGAGACAGAGGGCCAAAATTTGAATCTCATGCCTGACATTTGCTAGTTGTGTGATATTCTCATATATAAAAAGGGAAAGTAATATACTTTCTTTATACATTTATTTAAAAGACTGACTATGTTAAGATATGTTTGGTTCTTGGAGTAGTGCCCAGTACCTGGTAATTGCTGCATTAGCTACTATTATTGATATAACATCAAACTGTACTCAGCTGAGGCGAATGGCTGCTTAGCTCTTCCCCAGAGGCTCTGTTGGGTGAGTAGGGGAGAAAAAAATAGGGCTATTAAAAAATGTTTATTCTCTTTTTACCTCTTTTTTTTTCCTGTCTTGGTTATCTTTGCTCTATTCTTTCCGTCTTTCTCCTTTGTAATTACTCCTGTGCCAAGGGATTCTGTCCATCTTCCTCCTCTATTACCATGGAACATACTTTTACAGGAAATCCTTTGCACTTCTTTGACTTCAAGTAGCATCTTAATTCTAATTTTAGAAGCACATTTGATATTTTATTATAGGTAGATTGACATTGCCACTAAAAATTGACTGTGGAATCTCAGCTGTCAGACATCCCATCTGAATTATCATCTCTCCCTTTACTGTGACAAACTAGTTATACTGCATTTCTTATGAGAGTGGAGCCTCCCACGATCCATACACTCGCCTGAATTATATATTTGGGGTTGTCTTTAAATTTTCCAAGCAGTCACCAAATTTGCTCGACCTTGCTTCTTTATTATTTCTTGAATCTGTATCCATACAATACGCATCCAACTACCACGGCTGTATTTCAGGAGTTTATATAGGTTTCACCTAATTAATGCCACCACTCCATAAGTGGGACAATTAACTTTGCTACAATCTATTTTTCACACCTCTGCTAGTATGATAATTCTAAAAATCAAATCATTTTGTTCTTATTACTAAAATCACATGGAGTGTGCATTGTTTAGAAGCTCTAGTTCAGCTCTTAGGCATGATAGACAAGGCCACTTATTATCTCTGTGGCCCCATCTCTCCATCTTTTGCTAAAGTACTCAGACCTCTACGTCTTCTACCCCAGATCATGAAGATTGAGCCAACATGTTTTGCTTACTGATCGCTGAATTTTCGAAGCTCTTTTATACATCTCTATTGTGGCATGCATTCTTTACTTGGCCTAGAATAAAATTCATGCCCTCATTCCATTGGTGAGTTGCTACTAGTCCTATAGGATATAATTCAGATATCATGTAAATTTAAGGAGATTTGACCTTTTATTAGTAGGGATTGCTCTTCCTACATCATTCCATTACACCATGTGTCTGAATCTCTCTCAGAGCATCCGCCACACAGAGGGTCATTATGTATTTATTCTTTTGCCTTCTTTAAAATTGAACCCGTTTCTTGATAAGCACTGCACTTCTTAACTGTGACCCTAGCACCTAGCACCAGGTCAGGCAAGTTCTCGGTTAGGATATATGTGTTGAATGCAGAAAATGGTAGTTTGGAAAAGATTTGGCAGATATTTTAACTTAACTGGCAAGAAATATTATACAAATATATTAACTAAGTGAGATGGGTGTAGACAGAAGTAGATCAAATCAGGAATGCTAAGTAATCCTATGAAATTAAGCCTTCTTTAGAGAGCAAAGGGTAATGAAAAATAAGTATGGATGCTCATATCAGCCAACCATTCTGAAACAAAGCCAAAACTTTCTATGGCAGAACGTTTGTTCATTTGATAAATGGGAGAAAATATTTGGAAACTATGAACCTGACAAAGGTCTAACATGAGAATCTATAGAGAACTTAAACAAATGGAGCAAAACCAAACAACCCCATTAGAAATGGGCAAAGCACATGAACGGACACATCTCAAAAGAAGACGTACATGCAGCCACCAAGTATATGAAAAAATGGTCAATAGCTCTAATCATTAGGGAAATGCAAATCAAAACCACAATGAGATATCAACTCACACCAGTCAGAATGGCTATTGAAAAGTCAAAAAATAACAGATGCTGGCAAGGTTATGAAGAAAAAGGATTGCTTGTACACCGCTGGTGGGAACGTAAATTAATTCAGCCACTGTGGAAAGTAGTTTGGAGATTTCTGAAAGAACTTAAAATAGAATTACTATTTGAACCAGCCACCTCATTACTGGGTATATACCCAAACAAAAATAAATCATGCTACCACGAAGACACATGCATGCCTATGTTCATCACAGTGCTATTCACAATAGCAAAGACATGGAATCAACCAAGATGCCCATCAACAGTGGACTGCATAAAGAAGACATGGTACATATATGTGATGGAATACTACACAACAATAAAGAAGAATGAAATCACGTCCTTTGCAGAAACATGGATGGAGCTGGAGCTCCATGCTAAGCAAACAAACATAGGAGCAGAAATCCAAATATTGCATGTTCTCACTTGTAAGTGGGAGTTAAGCATTGAGTACACATTGACACAAAGAAGGGAACAATAGACACTGGGGCCTACTTGAAAGTGCAAAGTGGGAGGAAGGTGAGGATTGAAAAACTAACTATTGGGTATTACCTGGGTGACAAAATTATCTGTACACCAAACCCCCATGTCAAGCAATTTACCCATGTAACAAATGACACATGTACCCCTTCAATCTACTATTAAACTTGTAAGGAAAAAAAATTATCTGCAGACATTTGAACAATATAAATGTTTTCTTGTGTAGACAGAATTTATCAGTATGATGACAGCACCAGGAGTAAATAAATATGAGATCACATACTCGTTGTACTAACTCCAAAGCACTTGTGAATTTCTTGGAATCACGATAGAGATTTGCTGTTATAGTGAAATCATATAAAGTATGCCCTGCTTCTTGTGCATAATAATCTTATCATAAGGGAGAAAAGCCTAAAGATGTGTTCAAAGAGGTGAGAAAACAGAAATTGAATACTGCGATTCAAATGGCTCATCAAATTTTCACATAGGAAAAGCTGACTCAGCTCAAGTCAAATTCCAGGAGTGTGGGTAGATCCTAATGAAACAAAAGTAAGTGATTTTAACTGGTTTAATGAAGTCTGTTTGGCACAACTGATTCCAAGGAGAAAGTGGCAATTCTTCAGGTGCTTCTGGAAGATTGCATACCTCTCTAATTGGGCCAGATTGTTTCGCCCCTGTACCCTTTAAAGGGTCAACTGTTTCTCTGGTTTCTGAGCTGGTTTAAAGTCTATAGAATCTTTAAACTTGTGGAAAGATGCCTTTGTGTCCTAAGACTAACAGGACAAATATGTCATACAGGTTATCACTAAGCCAGAAAGTTTTGAGAGAAATAAGAAAAGGGTATAGGATAACAAGAATATACCAGGTTTATTCCGCACAAAATAGGCCCTGAAACTCTGCCTACTTAAACTAGAGTTTTCTGAAAGTTTTGTATGAAGAATTTCCACATCAGAATCTTCAACTCAGTTCGTAAAATAGAGATTCCTGGTTCCAACGTATTCCAACTACTTAATAATCTTTTGAAACAGGGCCAGGAGTGCACACTTTAAGAAGTCTCCTGACTCTCAACTCAAGTGTACATATGCATGCTAAAATTGTCATGGTCTTAGTGAACAAAACCAGTGGTGACAGTGTTAAAATAATACTGTCTTATTAAGTGGAAATGCGCAGTAGTAGTATTTGCCCATGAGTTCAACCAGCATAACAGACAACTTGTTGTATCAGTTGAAAAGTTTTATCCTTTCATTGCTTTCCTTATTTCAATCTTTAATTATGTACAATAGACTGTTACCTTCACTGGTACAAAGCTAAAATGAGTACTTTGTGTATCTTTTGCATTTTGTCATTTTTTATTTTTTTCCCTCTGAAGTCCTAGAAGTTTAGTGTGGGTTGATATTAATGTATCTCTTTAACTGGAAGTTTAGTTTGGATTGATATAAATGTATCTCTTTAACTTTATAATAAGTGTTTGCTAATACTATAAGGCCTTCTAATCTTAGTCTTATTAAATATTTATATTTAAACATTTCAGATATAAGGCATTGTGACTAAATTCTGGATGGAAAAAGAATACTTCTCCTAAAATATAAAACCATTATTGATGAAAATAATCTGCTTACATGTGCCTATTTAATTACAGGGCATTTATTCACTTTCAGTATACAGTTTGGAAGTTTAAGGAACCATGTAAATTTACAGTTATTGTTTTGTTGGGGGCCCACAGCAGGCTTTCTTGCATTTGTTCTAAGGGAGATGGAAGGATAGTAACTTTATTGGTGTGACAGTGAAGAATCTAAGTCTATATCACGGTTTTGACATTTATTTGATGCCTCGTTTAACTTAAGCAAGAAAATCAATCTTTCCCCTCCGAATCAAATCTCAGCAGGTCTTTGGGTGAAAACAAAAGCACCAGACCACCCAGTTTCCTTTATAGACTTGTGAGTTTATTTATTATTTCTGACTGCAGATATTTTCTTCACAGAGGGAAGTCTGCTTTAAACTTAATGATCATCTTCCCTCAATCAAGACTAGCAGTATTATAAACATCCAAGATGAACTTGCACTCCTGATTCAGGAAACCCTAACAATCATTAGTGTTCTCGAGAGTAGTCAATTCAATTCAATGGTTAATTCAAGTATTTAGTGCTTACTAAATGTCAGACATGTTATTTGATGTTGGAGATACAAGTATGGATGCCTTTTAAAGAAGTGATTTGTCATTAATGTGTAACAAACAGTTGAGCTACACAGAAGTACCATATGTGTGTAGTTTTAGAATTTTGAAGGGAGAGTGATTTAATTTGGTGGCGGAAGTGAAAATACGTTTCATTGATGAGGTCATGTATATGTTTGGGTTTTAAAGAATGAATAGGAGCTTTTCTAAGTGAGTGAAAGGAAATAAACATTCTTGACAGCAAGAACAGCAACTGCTAACAGTTGTAAAACAATAAGGATAGCAGGTTTTAATTACTGGTGTGTAAAGTGTGAAGAGATTAGTTAAATTGTCAGACCAAGGCAAGAAAATGAGGACCTTTATGACATATTCAGAAGGTGGACTTTCTCTCAGGTCAGTGGAAAGATATTAAAGATTTTAGGCAGATAATTGATTATCAAATTTGCAAATTAGGAATAATAATATTGGTAGCTGTGTTCAGAATGAATATGAGAAGAACTTGTTGTCATGGGGAAGCAGAAATATATGGAGGGCAGCTGCAGGAAGCCTAGCAAGACAAGGATCTGAGTCAGGACAATGGAATTACATTAAAATGAAAAAAATTAAGAGATACCAAGAAGCACAGTTGATTAACCATGATGATATATTGGACAGAGAAAAAAAATTGGCTAATTTATTGGAGAGAGGGAAAAGGAGAAAGGAGGGGGATATGAGGGAAAGTCAGAGAGCCAGGATTGCTTTTATATTTCTATCTTTCCTTAGTGGACAGAAGTACCAACAATAAAGAACATCTGATGCTGAGGCCATACATTTTAGCCTAAGAGGGAGCAGAGAGCTTACAATAAAAATTGCAGGCAAGATACCTGAAGACCAGGAGTTAGTCTTACTAGACAGTAAAATTTATGCACAGAAATATAACTCATCAATTAATAGCCCCAAAAGTGTGGTGCTCCCTGACATGGGCTAAAAGTTTAATGATTCTGGATCTTGGACTGTTTTGACGCTGGTTAAGTCCCAACTCTGGTGCAAGTAATATGGCATAGGGCTCATCATTCCAGAAACCTATTTATTGGCCTTAATTTTTCCAATACTAGTCAACAATATAGCTGTGCTGTACACTTAGTTCTCTCATCTAGTGGCTTTCCTTCTGGATATGGCAGTGTACATTCAGCAATTTTTCCTCTGGACAGTACAATTGCTGCTCTGGTCTTTCTTTGATCTCTTGTATGGTGGATATCTGAAGTCTTCTGAAGATCCCTCTTCTTTACTTATTTTAGAGATTGGAGGTGCATCAGGAAGCCTGGAGTTTAACTAGAGCATCACCAAAAGTTGAGTTGGAGGGAAGAAGGTTGAAGATGGAATATTGCCTACTTTTAATCAGTTTCAAGTACTTACAAATTTGGCCCAGATATTGTTTATGACTTCAGGAAACAATGGGGTATGTGCAAGCAGAATTTGGCTTTTCCATTGTAGCTTGTAATGATGGAGTTTTGGAATCAAGTGTTCTCTTTTATTTACTCAGTCTAAAGAAGCTCCTGAAAAGATTCTATGACTCAAAAGAAGAATGAAAATAAGCAAGATATTTCATTTTCCCTGCATATAGGTAGAAGTTATTCTGTGGCTTTAGAACTATTAGCACTCCCAAGCCATATGCCCCAGATATCTGTTGCAGTGTGATAAACCACTCCAAAATTCCATGGTAGACTGAAAAATAATATTGCTATAATCAGGACTTTGTGGGTCAAAAATTAAGGCAAAGCATCCTGGGAAAGGCTTATCACTGTGCCACAATGACTGGGGCTTCAGCTGTGCTGGCTTCAATGGCTAGAGGTAAAAATAGATGACTTAACTTGGGTTATAAGTCTGGGATCCTTGGTTCTGTCCAAGATTTTCTGTACATCACGTCTATTGGGGCTGGAATACTTAAGGTAACCTCTTCACTCACGTATCTTCTGAGTTGGTATAGTTGAAAAAACTGTGGACTGCTGTTCTCTCTCTCTCCTTACACTTCTTCCCTTTCTTTATGAAACTTTTCTGTGCAGGTTGGGATTCCTCATAATTTGGAAATTTCAAAGCAGCTGGAATTGTTAGTGACTGGCTTCCCCCAGAGTGAGCATCACAAGAGGCTTGGGTGGTAACTGTCATATTTCCTATGGCCTGGCCTTAGAATTTCAATAACACCTTTTCTGTTGCATTCTTTTGAGCAAGCAAGTCACTAGGTTAGCCCAAACTCAAAAGAAAAAGATAATACTCTATCTTTCAATTGGAGGGGTAGTGAAGATTTACGGTCATATTTAGCATATAGTAGTACATGATGAAAAAAGCTTATTAAGATTACTTTTCAATTGAAGTAGAAATTACTCTTTTTGTTGTCTGAAGCACAACTCTTGCTGGGTGAGAATTAAAAAAGGAAGGGCGTAGTATTTGAAATTATTTGCATTCTATTTGATTTTCAAAATAATGAATTACAGATCATTTTATTATATAATAGTTTTCCCATACCAGAGATTAATGATAACATTAATAGTTATTCATTGAGTGACTATAAATGCTGGAGACTCTGCTTGTGTCTCACTTGTTTGATTTCAAGTCCCATGCAAGGTAGATATTTCTACTCTCATGTTGCAGATGAAGGCATTGAGGCCGAGGAAAATTAAGTCATTTTCCTAGAGTTACAGTGATAAAGAATATGTTCAGATTTAAACAAGGTCTATGGAATAGATACAGGTGGTTGTTTTCAATCAAAACATGAGACTCAGGTTAACATATCTTAAGTCTTCCACTTACATAGGCTTGACATGGGGATTATCTTTATCTCCTCCTTGTGCTTACATCTAATTATAGAAATAAAAATGTGATTATATTGCAAAATTTCATCCCACTTCTGATTTCTTTTTTTTCCTGGCTCTATCCAGATTTATTTTCTTGATGAGTTTTCTATTACTGCTGACTCTGTGAATGTGTTGCTTCTAGCCTTTCTTCACTTTTCAGCTATCTTACACTGTTCTCTGAGCCATGGTTCAGCTCTGTTGTTCACTGGGAAGTTACTTCATATCTCTGCAGAAGTCTCTTTGTTTATATAAAAAAAACCCTCTTCTTAGTATTGTTGTGAGAAATAAATAAAATTATATGCCCTATGTATATAATTTTGCCTGTTGCCTGTATATAAATATAGATATATAGAGAGAGCTAAAAACCAGTTTTGTGACTTGAGTGATGAAACCGATACTAGGTTTGTATTACTCGAAATGCATATAATGCAAAAATGAATGATCAACATAAAGGCCCATAATATATGAATAAAATCAAGTCAAGCAGGAAGTCATATACAGATTCATAGGTTGTGCACTATAGAACCTCAGGAGGCACTATTCATATAAACAATAAAGTGAATGACACACCTTAGATATACTCAGCACACAGCCTGTGTAACTGAACATGTTGGCCCTGAAAACAAGATTTAAAGCTATCTTCTGCTTTTCTTAAGCCTAGTAGAAAGAGGAGGAGAGGATGGGATACTGAACTCAAGGGAGAATAAATGGTTAACCATTATTATTAGTTATTCTTCAGGCCCAGCACTTTACATGATCATGTTGTAGTGAGGCTGCTGATTTTGTTCAACAACTTCCAGTGACAAAGAGCACGGTTGCCTCTTTCACCCAGGGGGAAGAGCTGCATTTCCACCAGCAGATATAACAGGGTCTGGTGTGGGCAATTGTTTACTTCACATCTATCTTAAGTGTACTCTCCATTTGATGGTACTAATTAGGTGTCATAATAGCTCTTAAGGAGAGTAACTAGGTGCAGGGTCTGGGTTCATTATTCAAAGAAACCCACAAAATTTTCAAATTCTATTACAAAAACATCTGTATATTTCAGGGACAGAATTTTGCTTAAATTCAAGCTACTCTACTATAATCAAGTTGCTTCTTCTGCTTAGTTCTTAGTGCCCACAGCCTTCAACAAATTTAGTGCACTACAGATTGACCAAAGGAAGATAGTCATTTTTTAAAAATGGCATTTGCGATGGGTGGAAAGGTTGGGCTCCATTATGGTGTCATTTCCTGGAGACTTTTTATTTTTCAGGGCAAACACAAATTCCTACTTCCTCCATTAGACTATAATCTCTCTCTTTGTATTAGTCAGAGTTCTCTAGAGGGACAGGACTAATGGGATAGATGTGTGTATATATATATATATGAGAGGGAGTTTATTAAGGAGTATTGATTCACGCGATCATATGGTGAAGTCCCACAATATGCTGTCTGCACGCTGAGAAGCAAGAAGTCCCAAAACCTCAAAAGTAGGGAAGCTGACAGAGCAGCCTTCAGTCTGTGACCAAAAGCCTGAGAGCCCCTTGGGAAGTCACTTATGTAAGTCTATGAGTCCAAAAGCTAAAGAACTTGGAGTCCGATGTTCGAGGGCAGGAAGCATTCAGCACGGGAAAAAGATGAAGGTTGGGAGACAGCCAATCTAGTCCTTCCACATTCTTCTGCCTGATTTTATCCTAGCCACACTGGTAGCTGATTAGATAGTGCCCACCCAGGCTGATGGTGGGTCTGCCTCTTCCAGTCCACTGACCCAAATGTTAATCTCTGTTGGCAACACTCTCACAAACACACCCAGGAACAATACTTTGCATCCTTCAATCCAATCAAGTTGACACTCAATATTAACCACCAGACTCTTCAAACATCTTTGAAAGCTTATTGTATATAAAATAAAAGAAAATGTGCAAGTCCTTCTTAGTGTCATTCTGATTCTCCCAGTATTACTGCATTTTCATCTTTCACGTCTCAGCTTAAACGTCATTTCCATGGAGAGACCTTCCTGACCAGCTCATCTAAAATAAAATTTTGCTTGCTATGCTCTATCACAGATCTGTACCCCTTCCTGCAATAAAAAAAACATGTGTGTACACTAAGAATGGATCAATCTGTGTTTTACTATTCAGTTCCTGAAACATAGTGGATTTTAAATAAACACGTTCTGGGTAGATAAATAAATGGGGGAAGAGAGGAAGAAAAGAAGGAAAGAAAAAAGGAAGGTGCTTCCGAGGATATGCATGCCTATATCTCCCTGATATGACACCATTGCTTCCAGACCTTTGTTTCCATTGTAGGCTGTGGTTACAATGTCCTACCCTTTATGCCCTAGCTCATATCAAATTCCTGTGCAAGATCTATATTCTTCAAGTCCTATATTAAATATAGTTTTCATCAAGATGGCCAATAAAACTCCTGTTTGCATAAGTACTTGCCATTTTTCATCTTCCTAACTTTTAAATCTCCTTTTAGATCTTTATAATAAAGAAATGTGTGCACTTTCCTTTTACTTGATTGGAAACTCCAGTAATGCAAAAACACTCCATTACCCAGGCTGGAGTGCATTAACATGAACATAGCTCACTGCAGCCTCAAACTCCTGGTCTCAAGTGATCCTTCCATCTCAGCCTCCTGAGTAGCAAGGACTACAGGCATGTGTCACCAAGGTTGGCTAACTGTTAAATTATTTTTGTAGATTTAGACTCTCCATATGTAGCCTAGGCTGGTCTCAAACTCCTGGCCTCAAGAGATCTTCCGCCGTTGACCTCCCAAAGCACTGGGATTACAGATGTGAGCCACTGCACCTGACCCCAGGTATTTTTCTTTGCCCCCCATAATGCCTAATAGCAAATGTTACATACAGTAGAAACTTAATAAATATTTGATTGGTTGAACTTAGTACTCCTACATATTTAAAACTTTCGGAGCTGTTGAATTGGATTCTGATCTCCTCCACTCATGAGCTATGTGACCATGCGCGAGTTATTTAACCTCTCTTAGCCTCAGTTCCCTTATTTACAAATGGTAATAATAACTAAATCAATGTGTTGTGGTAAAGACAAGATGATATTTTTGTAAAACAAAGTAAACAAAATATTATTTGTAAAAGTATCTGCTGTTTAACATTAGGAACCCATTCATGATCATAAGACAATTTGTATTAAAATATTAACCAGGAAATTGAGGAACACAGATGTGCTTAGGGCAGTGAAACTACGGTGTATGATACTATAATGATGCTGTTAAACTAAGTTTGGACTAAAGCTGACTTCGTACTTTGAATCCCTACATAGCAAACTACAACCTAACTTAGTATGGAAACATACTTCAACCTATCTTAAGAATATATTCTTGTAACAAATAGCTGAGTCTCAGCCAATGACAGCAGCTGAGCTTCAGCCAATCACAGGAGGTCAATTGATCAGGCTGTGTACATGTAAGGCAAATACCCAGCTAAAATCAATCAAGTTCTCTGTACATCTCTTTCACCCTCTCCTCTCCTACCCTCCCCTCCCCTCCCCTTCCCTTCCCTCCCCTTCTCTTCCCTTCTCTTTTATACTGCCTGCCCACATTGCTCAGTGGAGCTTTCTGAATCTTTACTGTTTCTGAGGGCTGTCCAATTCCGGAATTATTCTTTGCTCAATTAAATGCAGCTAAATTTGTCTCAAATTTTTCTTTCACAGTGGCATCATGTTATTATACATTTGTCCAAAACCATATTGTTTACAACACCAAAAGTAAACCATAATGTAAACTATGGCCTCTGGACTATGGAGTCATATTGTTTATACTAATGTGTCAATGTGAGTTCATCAATTGTATCAAATGTACCAAATAGGGGAGGCTATGCGTGTGTGGGACCAGGGGACATATGGGAAAATTCTATACTGTCTATCAATTTTGCTGTGAACCTAAAATAGTTCTGAAATATAAAGTCTATTAAATATATTAACCAAGAAGATATTTCTTACTATTTTATATTGTAAAATGTTAGTTAATGTTTTGCCAACAACCGCAACAAATATCCTGAAATGGAATAAAACAAACGTTTTAAAAACCTATTATGTTTCTATGTATATATTTAAAAACAACATTTCCCAATCACCTAACAATCTATTAACAAATTTAATGTTAACAAATATTGCTTTGTTTGCAGTAACATGACTTCTCTCAACCCCAGTAATATCAGAGTTTCACATTCCTTTCTATGACACATTGCAGGCTTTTCAAAATATTTACACAAGATTCGGAAGTCTTACCAAATGTTGTTGGAATGTAATCAAGATTTTCCCCAGCCATTGTGTTATGAAAATTATCTTGAGTTTAGAGATACAAGTATGTTTTATTTCTGCAAAATTGTTGACTGGGGAACATATGATTGAAAAATAATTATATTCTCTGTAGCGTCGTTTTTAAAATCAGGAGCTCTTCTAACAAAGAAACAATAAACCGGAGATATTTTTGGAGGGTGTATCTTCATATAGATGTTGCTAATCACAGTATGGCTTCTAACAAACTTTTTTTATTTTTATTTTTTATTTCTTTTTATTTTTTACTTTTTTTGAGACAGAGTCTCACTGTCGCCAGGCTGGAGTGCAGTGGCACGATCTCAGCTCACTGCAACCTCTGCCTCCCAGGTTCAAACGATTCTCCTGCCTCAGCCTCCTGAGTACCTGGGATTACAGGTGCACGACACTGCACCCAGGTAATTTTTTCTATTTTTAGTAGAGACGGGGTTTCACCACATTGGCCAGGATGGTCTCGATCTCTTGACCTCATGATCCGCCCACCTTGGCCTCCCAAAGTGCTGGGATTACAGGTGTGAGCCACCATGCCCGGCCAACAAACTTTAATTTCTAATTTCCTTCTGTCCCCTATCAAAGTGATTGTAAGCAAAAGATTATGTTTAACCTAATTGTCACTTGTCAAGTTTAATTAAAACACTCACCTTTTTATTTTTAAAGATTTTATTCAATTATGCAAAATAAATCTAAGGCTTATACTGATGATATATTTTCCAGCTCACCTATCTCACTTGCATTTCCACATATCATGAGTTATTCCTTCTCCTTTTAGGGTTTTCCAAGGCATCTGGATGTTTCATAGTTCATAGTCATATCCATATGCACATTTGTCTGGTTTCTTTGTAAGTTTTTATTGGAGGAGTTTAGAATAATTTTAGAGCAACATAGAAAATGACTATAGGCAAACTTTATTCCTACTGTAGACCCACTCCTCACACACACAAAAATATATTCATAGACCGTAAGGTAATCAGATATGACCTGGTCTTTGAGAAACAGATGAGCGGGAAACATAAAGAATGGAAATCGACCGGGCTTGGTGGCTCACAGCTGTAATCCCAGCACTTTGGGAGGCTGAGACGGGCAGATCACAAGATCAGTAGTTCGAGAGCAGTCTGGCCAACATAGTGAATGAAACCCCGTCTCCACTAAAAGTACAAAAAATTAGCTGGGTGTGGTGGTGTGTGCCTGTAATCCCAGCTACTTGGGAGGCTGAGGCAGGAGAATCACCTGAACCCAGGAGGCGGAGGTTGCAGTGAGCCAAGATTGTGCCATTGCACTCCAGCTTGGGCAACAGTGCGAGACTCCATCTCAAAAAAAAAAAAAAGAAAAAAAAAGGAAATCACGGAACTAATTCAGTTGGGGATGACAGGGGCAGATCAAAACTCTTTTATCGTAAAAAAAAAAAAAAAAGGTAAATTTCTTCCTTGAGAAAGAAATTTCTTTAAAGTGTTTAGCTATGCTAGGGATCATCTGTTTATCATTACGTTAGGCATGTACTGCATGGAATTAGTACCTGTGTCTTGCTATAAAACAAAATTATGGTAGAAAGAATATTCCACTTATCTAGTTATCATATAGCTGAGGATAGAGCAGTCAAATGCTGTTTGTAATTTTTGTATGTGAGTCAGCAAAGCTGTCTTTGACATAAACATCAATTTTCTCTGATTTAAAGACAATACTTTAATAGATAATTCTGGTTGGAAGAACTGATTGATATCTAACCGGAAGTCCTCCACATATTGAGAAATGCCTAGGAGGAGAGACAGGAGGTGGAGGTGGGACTGACAGTAATCATCAGTAAATTTCAAAACTCAAATGAGAATCTTGTTGACAGCAGAGTATTCAGCACAGAAAGTAGTTTCAGTACTGACACTATTTTGTAAGGTTCAGTATATATCTATCTTTATACCAAATATCTGTGCAAAGACAGCGTAGTGCTGGGGAATGAAATTGAACTGGTAATCAGTACGTGTGGATTATTTTCCCACTGGGTTCTTACTACTGATTCTCTCTTGGAGTGTTAGAGCTCTGGGAATAAAATTCTTTGTCTCCAAGCTACCTCCTAGGATCTTTTGAATTCTAAATTTTTTGAAACTCTGATCCCATTTTATCATTATAGCAATACTGTATACAGAAAGATAGCAAGGTAAATTGATAGATGTATGGATGGGTGAGTGGAAAGATGGGTGGATATATACATGCACACACATACATATATGTTTGCATACACATACACAATATATGCACATATATGTATATGTGTGTACATATATGAATATATATGTGTGTATATACACACACACAGTTATTTACACACATATATTTTTATATAAAGTCACATCAGAAATTCTCCTGGTCACAATTTTCCTTTCACAAATGTGAAACATTTGGGCTTGCAAAAATGACAATACATCACTTATCGCCTATTATTAAAGAGGTAAGACAAGTGGGACTTGAAACAGATCTGTAGGTTATGAAAAATACTAATAAAGTAATTCACAAATATTTATATACATATTTTGAAAACAATTTCTAGGGGCTTTAACTTATAAAATGTGAACAAAGACAGTATCATAAATGTATCCATAGCTAATTTTAATATTATTGAAAATTTACTGGGAAGTGCTAACTGATAATGAGGATTCTGTTCTTGCCAAAATAACTTTCACTTTTGATGCGCAGTATGGTGTGCACACTATTTGTAGAAACATATTTTTTCTAGCAAAGAGCTTAATAAAAATAAAACATATAAAAACCAAACAATGAAATACACATTTTACTTCTTTAATTAACATATTTAGGCTTATGGAACACTTAAGACCTCCTAGTAATCAATTTTACAGAGAATTTTATTGAAAATATATTATTATACAATGATTGTAGGGAGACATTTAGATCTGCCTTCTGGAGAGTTTAAGTATATTTCTGTGGATCAGTTGGCTTTATTTGAGTGGAAAGGACCCAATCAGTGAAAGATTCAAATAATCAACTATCTATTTACTCTTAGGAATTTAGAAATAAATAAGAATTTAGATGGGGAATCTTTATTAAAGAGTTAAAACTGAAAACGACCATATTATCATATAACTTTAAAGTTAGAAAAAGCTTCATTTTTTTTTTCAAATGTAAAAAACCGTAACTGAGTAGTTTGATGAGCTATTAAAAGTCTCAAGTTGGCCAGGTGCGGTAGCTCACTGCTGTAATCCCAGCACTTTGGGAGGCCGAGGGGGGTGGATCACCTGAGGTCAGGAGTTCAAGACCAGCCTGGCCAACATGGTGAAACTCTGTCTCAACTAAAAATACAAAAAAAATTAGCTGGGCGTGGTGGCAGGTGCCTGTAGTCTCAGCTACTTTGGGAGGCTGAGGCTGGAGAATCAGTTGAATCTGGGAGGCGGAGGTTGCAGTGAGCCAAGATCGCGCCATTGCACTCCAGCCTGGGCGACAAGAGTGAAACTCTGTCAAAAAAAAAAAAAAGTCTCAAGTCTAGAGACTGACAAAAATAAGACTTTAAAGGCATGCTTCTGGGACCAGTGCAGTTTCAATGTTACTATGTTTTTCCTCAACATTGGTTAAATTGAAACACACACACAAATGAGAACATCATTGTACATGCACACACACACCAAACAACAAACAAAAACCCCATAAAAACCCATAGTTCACTCTTCAAATCAACTTGCTTTCAACCATATGGAAACTGTATGGACTGGATCTTTAAGACATTTTTTTTAAGAGAAGATAAAACAAACCTTTTTTCTTCCACTTGATTCTAGGAATTGTTTAGACTTCTTAAAGGGAGTGTAACTATTCATTAGGGATCTCACCTATTGTTCACACTCAACTTTGCGATGGCCATGCTTTAAACTCTGTTCTTAGAGGAACTTTACATGGTGAAGTACTTGGGTAAGTGAAAGGAACACAAGGAGAGTATACTGGAGAGAAGGTTTTACAGAATGGGTGATGAGTTGTTGATTTTCCACTGTGATTATGCTTTAATGACAATTTCTATGAATATGAGTTGTATTACATGCTTGGTGTAGGATACATGCAGGCTTCCTTAAATGAAAACTCCATTGTGGCAAACATATCTCCAAGCCACAGTTTATTTATTTTCTTTATTTCTTCTAAAAAAAAAATGGGGAAACGTGCCGGTTTGTTACATAGGCATATGTGTGCCATGGTGGCTCGCTGCACCTATTGACCCATCCTATAAATTCCCTCCCCTCACCCTTTACCCCCTACTAGGCCCTGGTGTGTGTTGTTCCCCTCTCTGTGTTCATATGTTCTCAATGTTCAGCTCCCACTTATGAGTGAGAACATGCGGTGTTTGGTTTTCTGTTCCTGTGTTAGTTTGCTGAGGATGATGGCTTCCAGCTTCATCCATGCCCCTGAAAAGGACATGATCTCATTCCTTTTTATGGCTGCATAGTATTCCATGGTGTATATGTACCACATTTTCTTTATCCAGTCTCATTATTGATGGTCATTTAGGTTGCTTCCATGTCTTTGCTATTGTAAACAGCGCTGTAATAAACATACGTGCGCATTTACCTTTATAGTAGCATGATTTATATTCCTTTGGGTATATACTCAGTAATGGGATTGCTGGGTCAAATGGTATTTCTGGTTCTAGATCCTTGAGGAATCGCCATACTGTCTTCCACAATGGTTGAAATACTTTACATTCCCACCAACAGTGTAAAAGAGTTCCTGTTTCTCCACAGCCTCGCCAGCATCTGTTGTTTCCCGAGTTTTCAATAATCGCTATTCTGGCTGGCGTAAGATGGTGTCTCATTGTGGTTTTGATTTGCATTTCTCTGATGATCAGTGCTGTTGAGCGTTTTTTATATGTTTGTTGTCTGCATAAATGTCTTCTTTTGAGAAGTGTCTGTTCATATCCTTTGTCCACTTTTTGATGGGGTTGTTTTTTTTTCCTGTAAATATGTTTAAGTTCCTTGTAAATTCTGGATATTAGACCTTTGTCAGGTGGGTAGATTGCAAAAAATTTCTCCCATTCTGTATGTTGCCTGTTCTCTCTGATGCTAGTTTCTTTTGCTGTGCAGAAGCTCTTTAGTTTAAGTAGATTCCATTTGTCAGTTTTGGCTTTTGTTGCAACTGTTTTTTGGCATTTGTGTCATGAAGTCTTTGCCCATGCCTACATCCTGAATGGTATTGCCTAGGTTTTCTTGTGGGGTTTTTATGGTTTTGGGTTTTACATTTAAGTCTTTAATCTATCTTGAGTTAATTTTTGTACAAGGTGTAAGGAAGGGGTCCAGTTTCAGTTTTCTGCATATGACTAGCCGGTTTTCCCAGCACCATTTTCTGAATAGGCGATCCTTTCCCCATTGCTTGTTTTTGTCAGATTTATCAAAGATGAGATGGTTATAGATGTGTGGTATTCTTTCTGAGGTCTCTGTTCTGCTCCATTGGTCCATATGTCTGTTTTGGTACCAGTACCATGCTGTTTTGGCTACTGTAGCATTGTAGTATAGTTTGAAGCCAGGTAGTGTGATGCCTCCAGCTTTGTTCTTTTCGTTTAGGATCACCTTGGCTATACGGGTCTTCTTTGATTCCACATGAAAGTTAAAATAGTTTTTGTCTAATTCTGTGAAGAATGTCAGTGGTACAGTGGTAGTTTGATGAGAATTGCATTGAATCTATAAATTACTTTGGCCAGTATAACCATTTTCATGATATTGATTCTTCCTGTCCATGAGGATGGAATGTTTTTCCATTTGTTTGTGTCTTCTCTTATTTCCTTGAGCAGTGGTTTGTAGTTCTTCTTGAAGAGGTCCTTCACATCCCATGTTAGCTCTATTCCTAGGTATTTTATTCTCTTTGTAGGGATTGTGAATGGGAGTTCATTCATGATTTGGCTTTCTGCTTGCCTATTGTTGGTGTAAGAGAATGCTTGTGATTTTTGCACGTTGATTTTGTATCCTGAGACTTTGCCGAAGTTGCTTATCACTTCAAGAAGTTTTCTGGCTGAGATGATGGGTTTTCTAAATATAATATCATGTCACCTGCAAACAGAGGCAACATGACTTCCTCTCTTCCTATTTGAATATTTCTTTCTCTTGCCCAGAACTTCCAATAGTATGTTGAATAGGAGTGGTGAGAGAGGGCATCCTTGTCTTGTACTGGTTTTCAAAGGGAATGATTTCAGCTTTTGCCTATTCAATATGATATTGGTTGTGGGTTTTCATAAGTAGCTCTTATTATTTTGAAATGTGTTCCATCAATGCCTAGTTTATTGAGAGTTTTTAACATGAAGGAATGTCGAATTGTATCAAAGGCCTTTTCTGCATCTATTAAGATAATCCTGTGGTTTTTGTCTTTGGTTCTGTTTATATGATGAATTACGTTTATTGATTTGCATATGTTTAACCAGCCTTGCATCCCAGGGATGAAGCCAACTTGATTGTGGTGGATAAGTTTTTTGATGGGCTGCTGGATTCGGTTTGTCAGTTTTTTATTGAGGATTTTCTCATCAATGTTCATCAAGGATATTGGCCTGAAGTTTTCTTATTTGTTGTGTCTCTTCCCGGTTTTGGTATCAGGATGATGCTGGCTTCATAAAATGAGTTAGAGAGGAGTCCCCCCTTTTCAATTGTTTGGAATATTTTCAGAAGGAATGGTACCAGCTCTTCTTTGTATTTGTGGTAGAATTCGGCTGTGAATCCATCTGGTACTGGGCTAAACTAGATTTGTAATTCTACAGTTTGGGGGCAAGATGAGAAAATGTGAATACTTCCAAATTAATTTTGTTATTATGTGCAATAAAGTATTACAATTATTTTATATTTCATTTTGGCCTCATCTATTACTGTATAACTTTATTAAGAACACAGACTATGACTTTTTGTTTCTTTCATAGCTGCCACCTCATCCGGTCATAGAGGAAATGGCCAACTAATTACATATGACAAAGACTTGCAATTCTGTACAGCCTTCACATCTCTGAGAACAGGGGTCTTTAGCAAGCTAATACCAGTAGTCAGATCACCTATTTGCTAAACAAAGTGTTATTAGAACATAATCATGCCCATTGATTTAGTATTGTGCATAGCTGCTTTCAAGAATTGATTAGATGCCACAGACACCATATGGCTGGCAAGCCTAAACTATTTACTATCTGATCCTTTAAGAGAATGTTTGCCAATTCCTTCCTTAGAAAATAAAGTCTAAACTTTAGATCATGTTAAAAATATTTCTCATGTTTGGTTGTTCGTGTCCAGTTCCTCCTTACAATTTTGAGGATAATCTCTACTCTGTAGACTTTCCATTGAGAAGAGCCCAGCTCAGGCTTGGTGAGAGGCTTCTCACCTAGAAGACTGAATATAGAACAAAATACTCCAACGATGAGAGATGGCTACAATTATTTCACAGCAGCGATGTTGGTAGGTAGCCTGCACCTCAGTCAGTAGCATTCTGGCCAAATTGCTCCTGCTAAAAGTTGGCTCTCTAACTTCCTGTTCTGTAACCTGCCAAAATGCCCTGGTTCTCCTCCAGCCCCATATCATTGTCATGAACCCCTGATGTCCTTCGCATTAATCCCCTTGAATCTGAAGGCAGACAGATTTGGTTTCTGTTATTTGCTACCAGACTCATCTTACCATACACTTAGCATAAAAATACTCTACTAATTATTGCATATGGCTATACACAACTCCAGGAAGAGCCATTGAAATTGACATCAATATGAATGACACTCCTTGGAGTTGTGCAGTGCCCATTCTGCATGGTTTTGTAAACGGCTGCTTTGTGTTTGCTCATCTTTCCAGCTCCCCTTCAATTGTCTTGCATTCATGCTCTACAACTGCATCAATTCCAATTACTTTTACTATCCAGACAAGCCATGTTTTATCTTGTTTTTTTCTGTGATCACTTTGTTCCCAATGCCAAATGCAGCTTATTCACGGTTTGCTCGTCTGACAAAACCCTATGTCTTAACCTTTAATGCTCTTCACAGATATCACCTCCATTGTAAAACTTTTCCTGTCACATTATTTTCCTGCTACCCACTCTAGGCATTCAAAATAAATGACTTTATCAAATGTTTGCATAACATTTTGTGTATATTTCTGTCAACTCATCTCATGATGATTTTATTGTAGTCTTCTGCACTAACGTATGTGCTTTCTGAACAAATGGATTTGTTTAATTGTGTCCTGGTAGAAGATACCTTTGCACATAGCAGATGCTTAAATATATATATATCTTCGTGCACTCTGTTATATTATTTAACACTTATAATTCACTAAATACATCAAATTAGTACTTAGAGTCTTCAATTCTCAACAATCACATATATCTAAATGCAGCAATATTTACTTCCTTCTACCAGTTGTCAAATGTCAAGTGAAAAGAAATCTCAACTTAGTAAGGAGAGACTTTATTTGAAAAGACTATTGCAAAGTAGGGGTGAACGTCTGTTGCAATAGGGGGAGGAGAACTATTACAATAGGGATAAAGCTCTGATCGTAATACCTGCAAGCATCTCAAAGTTTAGGCAAAATGGCTGTTCTTCAATAGGAAGGAGTAGACAAAGCTAGAAACAACAGAGGAAGTAAGATCAAAGGGTCACTTGATCAGATCCTAGATCAAATGTTTTACTCTGAGGCCAGCCTGTTCTGAGGAAGGCTTAAGTGTTGGCTCAGGCTAATGGTGGGTCAGAGTTCAGGGGCATGAAGGAAGGAGAAACTTGACAAGCATTTTCTTTTTCTGATTGATCAGTAGGGCCAAGCAATTCAGTTAATAATTTATGAAGCAAAATATGCGAATTTGGAGGATCTTTGTTTGACCAAGTCATAGTAAAACAAGGGGAGGCATCACTGAATCTTATCTATTGAGAAGGATAGATCTTTGCGATAAGCTATTTTGGGGTAACAAAAGGCAGGAGAATTTCCTAATCTTTGCTAGTTTCCAGAATTATTGGGCTTTGGTAAAATTCAACATTGTCACCAATAATGTTTTCAGTACTAGAGAAAAAAATTAGATTTTCATAAAACTTAATTTTGTTTTCCAGTGGTTATCACACAGCCAGTCATATGTCCACTTGTTAAATTCTGTGAAGTTACCTTTTATGTTAGAGGGTCCTCAAATTTAATAGGTCAGGGATATTTTATGAACCAAATATTGTCTTCCTGCCTAAATCAGAGACTTAGCAGATTTCTTTCAAGCTAAAGTCACCTTCATTCATTTAATAAAACTGTAGGGGGCAGAATTACCCTGGAAGAAAGCTTGAGTGCACCTAGCTAATATCTGAATGTATGCTGTCAGTGATTCGTATCTGCTTTTCAGAACAAAGGTTTCTAAAAATCTTTATAAGAGAAAGATTTCTTATTTGTCACTTTGCTTTCTTTTTAATTAATCCTAACTGCTTTTCATGTGGGAAAATGTTTGAAAAGTTTGGATTATAAATGAGTCTAGCATTATTGCTGTATTGTCCCTGCACTAAAATCCTATTGTAATGCTAAGTCAAGGAAGCAAAAGGCAGTAGATTAAGAAAAAATTGCTGAGAAAATGAGCAGGCGTTGTTATAAATATGTGACAGATTTCTATTACTCTCTTGGTAGTAGCATATAGTAGTGGAAAGACTAAGGAATTAGTCTGCATCTTAGTAAGCTATTTGTTTCACAGCTTTTTAAAAGCTAAGTAATGTTTTCTGTAATCATCAGCTTATTTGCGGTTTCCAAATACTTTTCTGTTCTTGATGCCCTTACTACCAAAATAAAAGAGATCTTTCTTCCTAATAATCTACTTCTCCCCTAGCTTGTACTAGGATATGCGTAAAACAAGTGGCATTTATGCATTCTTTATATTCTCATTTTACCCTGATTTCATTCAACATTCTAGCAAGATTTTATTTTGAACATCAATAATGGCTTTAGGATTCCCAAATAAAAGGTTTTTCTTCTGACTCATTTATTTTAAAATCTCCATTGCTTTTGATATTTTACTGACTGTAGTTGACTATTATATTTACATTGAATTGTGACCATATTCTATCTTGTCACTCCTCTTACATATTCAGCAAATCAGTTTGTTACTTTGAATGCATCTTTTTTACTTCTCTTTTCCTATTATTTTGAGAATTCACAAATCTTCAGTGTTTGGCTTGCTGACTTTCCTTCTCCGTAAGAATATTCGATTTTGTGGTTCCAACTAAAACTTGCCATTGGGATGAATATTACCTAATAATAATGTTAATGACTCTGGTATCTATGTAGTTTAATCTCACTAAAGCTCAGCTTTCTATTGCTAACTGCCTTCTAAATATTTACAAATGGATGTCTTGCTATTTCTTCAAAATCAGCTATTCAAAACAATTCATTTTTCCAAAACTAGTCCTCCCTTCTGATTTTCCCATCCTTCTACCATTGGCATAACTTTTAGGTACAAAAAAATTGTTTAAATAGTTTTAACCTATTCTTTACTTCATAGGCTTATTGCTAACTTCCTAGGCCAGGCCCTTAAGCCCAGGAAACTAGTTTCTGTTTCCATTAGAAGGCAAGGTCCAAGAGGACAGAATTTTCTGTATGCTTTGTTCATCAATGTAACCTAAGTGCAAATGAGAGTGACTGGCTCATTGAGTATTTGTTCCATGAGTGAATGAATGAATAAGCCCAAATACCCAAACCTAGGCTCTGCTATCATATATTTATCCTACATTCATTACTAGATGAATATTTTGATGCCACTTTTGTAATGCTGTTTTTCTGAACAGAAACTCAGTTTATTCTACTTACTCACTTTTGTCTAGCTTTCAAGAATGTCCATTATCCTAAGGAGGTCCTAAGAAAGTAAATTATTGTCATAGGTAAAAGTGAACACACTGGAGCTAAATAGTCTGAGTTTGGTCATGGTTTCTTTATTTACTAATTGGAACGGTTATTTAATTGTCCAGTGTCTTCATTTCTACATCTGTAAAATACAGATAATGACCACTGGATTGGTGTTAGGATGAAGTAAGTTAGTGCACCTTAAGCACTCAAACAGTGCCTGGTATTTAATAAATGCTCAATATGCAATAGATATTATTTTTAATCAATTATGTTGTTAATATATATAATTGAAAATATTGTTTATGCATAAATCAGTGTTATCCAAATGTTTACAGCAACATATTCCACCTTTAAATCAAAATTTTATATGTAATCCAATGAATTTGCAAACTTTTAAATAAATGCTGCTTTGGTTATTTGTATCCCTGCCTCTCTGATAAATTTCTAAATCTCCTTGTGAAAAATCTCAAAATTCCAAGAATCACAATTTAAAGACCGCTAGTCTAAGTAACTTTGGACATAACTATTTGTTGATTGATTAAATCCTATCTAAAAGCATCAAATTGTAGAGGTAGCAAGCTTTTAAATAATTCATCTACTAATTTGCCTGTTGATATAGTTTGGATTTTTGTCCCCTCCAAATCTCATGATGAAATTTGATCCCTAATTTTGGAGGTGGGGCCTAAAGGGAGATGTTTGGTAATGGGGAGGATCCCTCATGAATGGCTTGGTGCCCTTTCCTTGGTAATTAGTGAGTTATTACTTATTGTTCTATTAGTTCATGTGAGATCTGGTTGTTTAAAAAAGTTTGGCGCCTCCCTCCCCTCTCTTTTTCCTTCTCTCTCACCATGTGATGCTTGCTGACCTTCACTTTCTGCCATAACAGGAAGCTTTCTGAGGCTCTCACCAGAAGCAGATGCTGAAGCCATGCTTTATAGCCTGAAGAACAGTGAGCAAAATAAATCTCTCTTCTTTATAAATTACCAAGCCTCAGGTATTTCTTTATACCAGATTCAAACACCTTTCTCAAGTGAGGACATTCTAACATCAGGAAGTTATATTTTAAATATTATCTAGCACAGATAATTTACATCTTTTTTGCTCACTTAATTTAATTTAGTTTTTATATGTTTTGCCAGAATAAATAAAGAAGTTTGAGTTAGAAATCATATTTAAGATTTAAGAAATCATATTTAAGAAATCAAAGTTTTCTGTTATTATAAGTGTCACACACAGAATAAGTTGTCTGCCTTTCGAGCATTTCTAGATGATTTAAAACATTATGAGTTTCTGAATGGAATCTGTGAGATGCAAAACCTATTTTCTAAATAATGTTGATATTAACAATATTCACTCTTTTATCTTCAACTTTTTAAACTAAGTGAAACCTTGGACTTTGCTGTAATCCTCATTTCTAGCAAAATAGATGTTTATATCTACTCCTTCACTGAAAAAAATTTAGAAAAAAAATTGCTATGTTTAAAAGAGAGGAGTCATATATAATTATCTTGTGTTATTCATAAAGTATTTCCTGAATAATCAAATGAACATCTGACTTAGAGTCATGTACTCTTAAAGGAGTAAAAGAGAACCCATTCATGAGCTATTTCAGTCCCTTTATCTTACAAATGAGAAAAATATGAACTGCTGAGCTTAGCATTTTATCAAAGACAAATGGTTGAACTTTAAATATTAAGAAGTATTGAAATCTTTTTGTTTCCAGTCCATGTGGTAAATTAATCATATAGTCACAAACATCAAAAGATTTATTGTTATGTCCCAAAGAAAACAGAATATCATGTTTTGGAATCCAGATGATATAGCAACTAAAAAAGAAAGATATGATTTTTATTTTTCAACTTTTATTTAAAAATTTGAAGTGTTAAATTACTTTTTTTAATTAAACAGGTGGTGACTAATTCATTTTCTGGCTTATACTGGGATAGAAAATAAAGCAGTAAGCAGAAATACTTTGCCCATTGGCTTTTCTAAATTTTGTTAAACAGAGCTTCTCCAAGTAGGACTAAGAAATAGAAAAAGGCCTGTCTCTGTATAGCCTGTGGTTGTCTTTATTGATCTCATTTTTCTTTACCCTTCTTGATGCCTCTTACCTCTGTTCTATTCTTCTCCCTTTCATTCATACTGAAAGGGCTCATAAGCCCTAAAGTACTGGATCTCCCAGAGAGATGGAGGAGTGCCACTAAAAGAGGAGCAAAGGAAAGTAAAATTGTACAGTGAATATTTAAATGTGGGATTTCAACATCAATGAGAAAGAGAGAATGGCAATTTTCAATTGTAGGAGGGCAGACTTTCCCATACTTCTAAAACCATTGTAAATTTCCACAAAGAAACAAAAAATAAATAAGCAAAAAGACAAAAAATATAACAGCAAAACACAAAACTTAAAAGAAAAAATGAAATTTGGTTGATTACATTGTAACTTAGGCTAATCTGTGAAGTATTGATTTCTTTAATAAGTTGAGTTTCTCATTTCATGAACATCGTATATTCCTTAATTTACTAAGGTATTTGATATGGTTTGGCTGTGTCCCCACCCAAACCTCACCTTGAATTGTAACTCCCACAATTCCCATGTGTTGTGGGGGGAACCTGGTGGGAGGTAATTGAATCATGGGGCGGGTCTTTCCTGTGCTGTTCTCATGATAGTGAATAAGTCTCAGGAGATCTGATGGTTTTATAAGTGAGAATTTCCCTGCACGAGCTCTCTTCTCTTGTCTCCTACCATGTGAGACATGCCTTTTACCTTCTGCCATGATTGTGAGGTCTCCCCAGCCACGTGGAACTGTAAGTTCAATAAACCTCTTTCTCTTGTAAATTGCCCAGTCTTGAGTAAGTCTTTATCAGCAGCATGAAAATGGACTAATACAGTAAATTTGTACCAGTAGAGTGTGGCACTGCTGAAAAGATACCCGAATACCTGGAAGCGAATTGGGACTGGGTAACAGGCACAGGTTGGACCAGTTTGGAGGGCTCAGAAGAAAACAGGAAAACATGGGAAAGTTTGGAACTCCCAGAGAGTTGTTGAATGGCTTTGACCAAAATACTGATAGTGATATAGACAATGAATCCAGGTCTAGGTGGTCTCAGATAGAGATGAGGAACTTCTTGGGAACTAGAGATAAGGTGACTCTTCTTACGTTTTACAATAGAGACTGGTGGCATTTTGCCCCTGCCCTGGAGACTTGTAGAACTTTGAATTTGTGGGAGTTGATTTAGAGTATCTGGTGGAAAAAATTTCTAAGAAGCAAAGCATTCAAGATGTGTCTTGGGTGCTGTAAAAGCATTCAGTTTTAAAGGGGAAGTAGAGCATAAAAGATCAGAAAATTTGCAGCCTGACAATGCAATAGAAAAGAAAAACCCATTTTGTGAGGAGAAATTCAAGCCAGTTGCAGAAATTTGCATACGTAAAGAGAAGCCCAATGTTAATCCCCAAAGTAATGGGGAAAATGTCTCCAGGGCATGTCAGAGGTCTTCATGACAGCCCCTCCCATCACGGGCCCCGAGGCCTAGAAAGAAAAAGTGGTTTTGTGGGACCGGCCTAGGGTTCCCGTGCTGTGTGCAGCCCAGGTACTTGGTGCCCTGGGACCCAGCCACTCCAGCTGTGCCTGAAAGGGGCCAACATAGAGCTTGGGCTGTGGCTTCAGAGGATGCAAGTCCCAAGCCTTGGCAGCTTCCATATGGTGTTGAGCTTGCAAGTGCACAGAGTCAAGAATTGGGGTTTGGGAACCTCTGCCTAGATTTCAGAGGATGTATGGAAACACCTGAATGTCCAGGCAGAAGTTTGCTGCAGGGGCGGGGTGCTCGTGGAGGACCTTTGCTAGGGCAGTGCAGAAAGGAAACATGGGGATGGGGTCCCCCACACAGAGTCCCCACTGGAGCACTGCTTAGTGGAGCTGTGAGAAGAGGGCCACTATCCTCCAGACCCCAGAATGGTAGATCCACTGACAGCTTGCACCATGTTCCTGGAAAAGCCACAGACACTCAATGCCAGCCCATAAAAGCAGCCAGGAGGGGAGCCATACCCTGCAACGCCACAGGGGAGCTTCCCAAAGCTGTGGGAGCCTACCTCTTGCATCAGCATGGCCTGGATGTGAGACATTGAGTCAAATAGATCATTTTAGAGCTTTAAGATTTGATTGCCTCCCTGGATTTTGGACTTGCATGGGGCCTGTAGCCCCTTTGTTTTGGCAAATTTCTCCCATTTGGAATGGCTGTATTTACCAAATGCCTGTAATCCGTTGTATCTAGGAAGTAACTAACTTGGTTTTTATTTTACTGGCTCACAGGTAGAAGGGACTTGCCTTGCGTCAGATGAGACTTTGGACTGTGGACTTTTGAAATGTGGACTTTTGAAATGCTGAAATGAGTTGAGACTTTGGGGGATTGTGGGGAAGGCATGATTGATTTTGAAATGTGAGGACAAGATATTTGGGAGGGGCAACGGGCAGAATGATATGGTTTGGTTGTGTTCCCACCCAAATCTCATCTTGAATTTTAACTTGCACAATTCCCACGTGTCGTGGAAGGAATCTGGTTGGAGGTAACTGAATCACAGGAGTGGGTCTTCCCCGTGCTGTTCTCGTGATAGTGAATAAGTCTCACAAGATCTGATGGTTTTAAAAATGGGAGATTCTCTGCACAAGCTCTCTTCTCTTGTCTGCTGCCATGTCAGACATGCCTTTCACCTTCCACAATGATTATGAGGTTTCTCCAGCCACGTGGAACTGTCAACACACCTCTTTATTTTGTAAATTGCCCAGTCTTGGATATGTCTTTATCAGCTGACTGAAAACGAACTAATGCAGTATTCTTTAATTTTTCTCAGTAATGTTTTATAGTTTTTAATGTAGGGGTCTCATTAGATATTTTCTGATCCATTTCATTTTTTTAGATGTTACTGCCAAGAGCATCATCTAAAAAAATGTAATTTCCTGTTTGCTATTGATGTATACAAGTAAAAGTGATTTTTTTTTCTTATTGACTTGGTATTTAGCAACATTGTTAAATTATGTTATTAATTCTAATGGCGTACAAGCAGAATATGTTTCACATTTCGTAATGATTAAAGGATCAGTCTTCTAAAACAATGTAATAATTCTAAATTTTCATACAAATAGTAATGTTCCTCAAAAACTCATACAGCAAAAATTGACAGAAAAGAAGAAACAAATAGATAAATCCACAGTCATAGTGAAAAATTTTAACGCAATTTTCTTAGTAATAGGAAGAATAATTAGTCAAAAGCCCATAGAAGATTTTTAACACAAATATCAAGTTTGATCAAATGGGAATATACAAAACACTCTCCTCAACAAAGATAGAAATCACTTTTCAAGTACATATAGACCACGGCCCCAAATTCATTATATGACTCTACTTTAAGCATGCCTCAACATGTTTTAAAGGTTAACATTAAAGATATTTTGACTGTTGAGATATTGAATTAGAAATTAATAACAAGAATAACTTAAAACATCTCCAAATGTTTAAGAATTAGGCCATTTACTTAAATAATCCACAAATTAAAGAAGAAACCACAACAAGCACAAGAAAAACAAAATTCCAGCTGTATCCCAATTGTTCCTTGTACATGTATGTACTAAACACCCAGTACATTTCCCCTACAAGCAAGGTCATTAACAGAGCCTGTGTCTTATTTATATAGCCTCCTCTACATTTTGACAACACAAATGGATGGAGCTCACTAAGTGATAATTGATTTTAACAGAAAGAACTCTTAGTTTTAAGCAATGTGATTTGACTTTGACAGCATTAAGAAGGAAATAAACACAGTCGTGCATTGTTAATGATGAGGATACGTTCTGAGCCATGCATCCTTAGAGAATGTCATCATTTTATGAACAACATAGTGTACTTATACACACCTAGACAGCATAGCCTACTGCACACCTAAGCTATATGGTCTAGCCTGTTGCTCCCAGGCTATAACCCTATACAGCATGTTACTGTACAGAATACTTGCGGCAATTAGAAAACAATGCTAAATATTTGCATATGTAAATATAGAAAAGTTACAGTAAAAATGCAGTATAAATGATTAAAAATGCTACACCTATATGCACTTACCATGAATAGACCTTGCAGGACTGGAAGTTGCTCTGAGTGAGACATTGAGTGGTGAGTGAATGAAAAGGCCTAGGACATTATTGTATACTACTGTACGCTTTGTAAACACTGTACACTTAGGCTACTCATGATTTATAGAAAGTTTTATTTTCTCATCATAAATTAACCTTAGCTTACTGTAACATTTTGACTTTATAAACTTTTAAATATTTTAACTTTGTGGTTCTTACGTAGTAATACTTAGCTTAAAATCCAACTATTGTACAGTTGTACAAAAATATGTTTATATTATTATTCTATATGCTCTTTTCTATTTTTTTCGTTTAAAATTTTCTTCTTTATTATACATATTTTTTAGAGATGGAAATCTTGCTATGTTGCTGGATTTGTCTCTGTCTCCTGGGCTCAAGCAATCCTTTTGCCTCAGCCTCCCAAGTAGCTGGGATTATAGGCACACCTCCCTGCTGTCTCCTCTTTTCTATTTAAGTTTTTTTTATTATTTAACTTTTTAAACTTTTGTTAAAAAAACCAAGATACAAACAAACACATTAGCCCAGGCATGCACAGTGTCAGGATCAAGACGTTACTAGGTGATGGAAACCTTATGGGAGCAAAGTCGTATCTGTGTTCCATCGCTGACTGAAAAGTTGTTATGCAGGGCATGACTGTACTTGATTACTGTGCAGAGTGTAATGCTGAACTCACAAACACTGGGCATTAGATGCTGCTGCTTTTGGAAAGTGGATATTGTTTCCACTATTCCTTTTTTGTGTGACCAGAACAGATTTTACAATTGTACTTTTCCACATCACTGGCAGCTTCTAATTCCAAATCTGAAGAATGTGCATGAAATTGATAGAACCCAATTCTGGTGCTTTGGCCCTAGGATCAAAAGAGGTGGAGAAAACAAGTATTTGGGATCTTTAGCTTCTATAGTGGAAGGACAATTTGCCTAATAAATTGGGAGATTCCTAAAACATAGGGAATGGTTATGCTGAGTGGCCAAAATAGTAGCAAACATTCTTTAGAGTTTACCTCTTGCACTAGCACATAAACATGCAGCTTTTGTTTTCTATTTCCTCACCTCTATTAAAGAGAAATAATATTATTTGTAGGTATCCTTCTGAAATGTAAATGGTCTATCTTCATACAAGGTTAGATCAGGGTTTCTCACCACAGCACTATTGACATTTGGTCCAGATAATTCTTTGTTATGAGGGGCTGTCCTGTAGAGTGTAGGATGTTTAGCAGCATCCCTCTCATCTACCCACTAGATGTCAGTAGCACCTCTCTCCCAGTTGTTACAATCAAAAACATCTCCAGACATGGCCAGATATCTCTGCGGGTTGAAGCTGTCTGTGCTTGAGAATAACTAGACTATACGCAAAATGCTCATTATGTACTGTATCCAGCTTCACGCCCAGGTTCTTTAGATGAAAAGCACATCTACTCTACTGTATTTCTGTCATTTATCTATGTTTTTTGTTTTTTTTTTTTTGAGATGGAGTTTTGCTCTTGTTGCCCAAGCTGGAGGGCAGTTATCCGATCTCGGGTCACTGCAACCTTCGCCTCCTGGGTTCAAGCAATTCTCTAGCCTCAGCCTCCCGAGTAGCTGGGATTACAGGTGCCGGCCACCACTCCTGGCTATTTTGTGTGTGTGTGTGTGTATGTGTGTGTGTGTGTTTAGTGGAGATGGGGTTTCACCATGTTGGCCAAGCTGGTCTCAAACTCCTGACCTCAGGTGATCCACCTGCCTCGGCCTCTCAAAGTGCTGGGATTACAGGCATGAGCCACTGTACCTGACCCAGGTATATATTTTTGATATTCTATAACCTATGCACAAAATTTAAATTTTAACTACCATTAAGTATCTCCATAAAAATAGAGAGGAGGTATAAAGGAAGAAAAGAGGGAAAGCCACTTAAGTCATCTCTCATTTAGCATTAGTAATCTGTTCCTTAAAATCAGATATTTTGCCTGAAAATAATGAGGGGCCTATTTTTTTTTAAATAAAAAGCGTTTTGGGTTTCATGTCAACTCAAATTCCTAAATAATTTATTACCAAAGTGCCATAAACAACTACGTGTAAGTAACAAATATGTTAACCATTAAATGTTTAAGGCATTTCTATAAATATTGTGAAATGGCATCTTGTTTGTTAATAATGTATTGCATTTTGAGAGTATAAATATATTTTTTCTCCATAAATATTGAATAAAATTTTTATGAGAGATTCTGCTCTCCACGAAATCTGGGTGTTAGAAACCAGGAGGCCTTCTTCTGAGCGTGTTAACCAGGAAGATGTTTGAGATTTGGAAGAAACCTAAGTGTCCATCAACGGACGAATGGATGGTGGAGCCAAGATGGCTGAATAGGAAGAGCTCCGGTCTACAGCTCCCAGCCTGAGCGACACAGAAGACGGGTGATTTCTGCATTTCCGTTTGAGGTACCGGTTTCATCTCACTAGGGAGTGCCAAATAGTGGGTGCAGGACAGTCGGTGATGCGCACTGTGCACGAGCTGAAGCAGGGTGAGGCATTGCCTCACTGGGGAAGCACAAGGGGTCAGGGAGTTCCCTTTCCTAGCCAAAGAAAGGGGTAACAGATGGCACCTGGAAAATCGGGTCAGTCCCACCCTAATACTGCGCTTTTCCAACGGGCCTGGAAAACAGCACACTAGGAGATTGTGTCCCGCACCTGGCTCGGAGGGTCCTATGCCCACGGATTCTCACTGATTGCTAGCACAGCAGTCTGAGATCAAACTGCAAGGTGGCAGCGAGGCTGGGGGAGGGGCGCCCGCCATTGCCCAGGCTTGCTTAGGTAAACAAAGCAGCCAGGAAGCTCGAACTCCATGGAGCCCACCACAGCTCAAGAAGGCCTGCCTGCCTCTGTAGGCTCCACTTCTGGGGGCAGGGCACAGACAAACAAAAATTCAGCAGGAACCTCTGCAGACTTAAATGTCCCTGTCTGACTGACAGCTTTGAAGAGAGTAGTGGTTCTCCCAGCACGCAGCTGGAGATCTGAGAATGGACAGACTGCCTCCTAAAGTGGGTCCCTCACCCCCAAGCAGCCTAACTGGGAGGCACCCCCCAGTAGGGACAGACTGACACCTCACTCGGCCGGGTACTCCTCTGAGACAAAACTTCCAGAGGAACTATCAGACAGCTGAATTTATGGTCTCACGAAAATCCGCTGTTCTGCAGCCACCGCTGCTGACACCCAGCCAAACAGGGTCTGGAGTGGACCTCTAGTAAACTCCAACAGACCTGCAGCTGAGGATCCTGTCTGGTAGAAGGAAAACTAACAAACAGAAAGGACATCCACACCAAAAACCCATCTGTACATCACCATCATCAAAGACCAAAAGTAGATAAAACCACAAAGATGGGGAAAAAACAGAGCAGAAAAACTGGAAACTCTAAAAAGCAGAGCACCTCTCCTCCTCCAAAGGAACGCAGTTCCTCACCAGCAATGGAACAAAGCTGGATGGAGGAGGACTTTGATGAGTTGAGAGAAAAAGGCTTCAGATGATCAAACTACTCCGAACTATGGGAGGAAATTCAAAACAATAGCAAAGAAGTTAAAAACTTTGAAAAAAATTAGACGAATAGATAACTAGAATAACCAATGGAGAGAAGGGCTTAAAGGAGATGATGGAGCTGAAAGCCAAGTTTCGAGAACTACGTGAAGATTGCAGAAGCCTCGGTAGCAGATGCGATCAACTGGAAGAAAGGGTATCGCTGATGGAAGATGAAATGAATGAAATGAATGAAATGAAGTGAGAAGGGAAGTTTAGAGAAAAAAGAATAAAAAGAAATGAACAAAGCCTCCAAGAAATTTGGGACTATGTGAAAAGACCAAACCTACGTCTGACTGGTGTACCTGAAAATGACGGGGAGAATGGAACCAAGTTGGAAAACACTCTGCAAGATATTATCCAGGAGAACTTCCCCAATCTAGCAAGGCAGGCCAACATTCAGATTCAGGAAATACAGAGAACGCCACAAAGATACTCCTCGAGAAGAGCAACTCCAAGACACATAATTGTCCGATTCACCAAAGTTGAAATGAAGGAAAAAGTGTTAAGGGCGGCCAGAGAGAAAGGTCGGGTTACCCACAAAGGGAAGCCCATCAGACTAATAGCTGATCTCTCGGCAGAAACTCTACAAGCCAGAAGAGAGTGGGGGCCGATATTCAACATTCTTAAAGAAAAGAATTTTCAACCCAGAATTTCATATCCAGCCAAACTAAGCTTCATAAGTGAAGGAGAAATAAAGTACTTTACAGACAAGCAAACACTGAGTGATTTTGTCACCACCAGGCCTGCCCTAAAAGAGCTCCTGAAGGAAGCACTAAACATGGAAAGGAACAACCGGTACCAGCCCCTGCAAAAACATGCCAAATTGTAAAGACCATCGAAGCTAGGAAGAAACTGCATCAACTAACGAGCAAAATAACCAGCTAACATCATAATGACAGGATCAGATTCACACATAACAATATTAATGTTAAATGTAAATGGGCTAAATGCTCCAATTAAAAGACACAGACTGGCAAACTGGATAAGGAGTCAGGACCCATCAGTGTGCTGTATTCAGGAAACCCATCTCACGTGCAGAGACACACAGACTCAAAATAAAGGGATGGAGGAAGATCTATGAAGCAAATGGAAAACAAAAAAAGGCAGGGGTTGCAATCCTAGTCTTTGATAAAATAGACTTTAAACCAACAAAGATCAAAAGAGACAAAGAAGGCCATTACATAATGGTAAAGGGATCAATTCAACAAGAAGAGCTAACTATCCTAAATATATATGCACCCAACACAGGAGCACCCAGATTCATAAAGCAAGTCCTGAGTGACCTACAAAGGGACTTAAACTCCCACACAATAATAATGGGAGATTTTAACACCCCACTGTCAACATTAGACAGATCAACGAGACAGAAAGTTAGCAAGGATATCCAGGAATTGAACTCAGCTCTGCATAAAGTGGACCTAATAGACATCTACAGAACTCTCCACCCCAAATCAACAGAATATACATTTTTTTCAGCACCACACCACACCTATTCCAAAATTGACCACATAGTTGGAAGTAAAGCTCTCCTCAGCAAATGGAAAAGAACAGAAATTATAACAAACTGTCTCTCAGACCACAGTGCAATCAAACTAGAACTCAGGATTAAGAAACTCACTCAAAACCACTCAACTACATGGAAACTGAACAACCTGCTCCTGAATGACTATTGGGTACATAATGAAATGAAGGCAGAAATAAAGATGTTCTTTGAAACCAACGAGAACAAAGACACAACATACCAGAATCTCTGGGATACATTCAAAGCAGTGTGTAGAGGGAAATTTATAGCACTAAATGCCCACAAGAGAAAGCAGGAAAGATCCAAAATTGACACCCTAACATCACAATTAAAAGAACTAGAAAAGCAAGAGCAAACACATGCAAAAGCTAGCAGAAGGCTAGAAATAACTAAAATCAGAGCAGAACTGAAGGAAATAGAGGCACAAAAAACCCTTCAAAAAATTAATAAATCCAGGAGCTGGTTTTTTGAAAAGATCAACCAACTTGATAGACCGCTAGCAAGACTAATAAAGAAGAAAAGAGAGAAGAATCAAATAGATGCAATAAAAAATGAAAAAGGGGATATCACCACCGATCCCACAGAAATACAATCTACCATCAGAGAATACTACAAACACCTCTATGCAAATAAACTAGAAAATCTAGAAGAAATGGATAAATTCCTCCACAAATACACCCTCCCAAGACTAAACCAGAAAGAAGTTGAATCTCTAAATAGACCAATAACAGGTTCTGAAATTGTGGCAATAATCAATAGCTTACCGACCAAAAAGAGTCCACGACCTGATGGATTCACAGCCAAATTCTAACAGAGATACAAGGAGGAACTGGTACCATTCCTTCTGAAACTATTCCAATCGATAGAAAAAGAGGGAATCCTCCCTAACACATTTTATGAAGCCAGCATCGTCCTGATACCAAAGCCTGGCAGAGACATAACCAAAAAAGAGAATTTCAGACCAATATCCTTGATGAACATTGATGCAAAAATCCTCAATAAAATACTGGCAAACCGAATCCAGCAGCACATCAAAAAGCTTATCCACCATGATCAAGTGGGCTTCATCCCTGGGATTGACACCCTACTATAGATCAAGCACTGGTCAGGGATATGGAGCCATAAGAGTAAAGAAAACAGAAAAACATTCCTGGCCTCATGGCCATTCTGTTAGGTTGAAACATATGAAAATGCCAATATTTGATCATCATTGACCCATAAAAACAGGAATTTCATATGGCTCAATCTAATAGTAGGAGGAAATCCCCAGTTTTATCATTTGCTGGCTATGTGGCTCTACATAAGTCATTCTACTACTCTAAGCATCAATTTCACCATGTAGAAAATAAAAATAATTAATGCATATTTTTGTTGATTATTCTATACGTTGATAAGTAGAGTGGCGCCCAGCACCATGCTTAGCACATAGTAGGCATTTGATAAATCTGAGTTTTCTTACTTTTGAACAGTCTCCCCACAAAACATAAATAGGGTGTATATTCTTATTTCAAAAGACAAAGGGTAGGCTATGCAGAAGAAAATAATGTCATGCTTTTCTGACAGTCTGGGTGCCAAGAAATTAACTGGGAAAAGAGAGAGGGTGGAATATGAGCCAAATTCCTGGAACCTGAAGGACAAGAAAGGCATGGAAATATCCTGGGAGACCTAACAGCAAGGGGACCTGAAGTCTATAGAAAAAGCTCACTAACACCCACAGATTTGAGCCAAATAAAACTAGGGAAATAGTTTGAAAAAAGAATGTGGGGCTCCAAAGATTCACTATCCAATTTCACCTTCTAATCCCTTATGGTTTGTTTTCCTTGGAAACAGTTTCAGGTGTTGCTATGGATTAAATGTCACTTCCAAAACTCACGTGAAAACATAATCCGCAATGTGGCAGTATTGAGACGTGGGGCCTTTAACAGTGACTGAGTCATGAGGACTCTGCCAGATGTGCTCCCTTGACCTTGGACTTCACAACCTCCAGAACTGTGAGAAATAAATTTCAGTCTCAGGTATTCTGTTATAAGCAACAGAAAACAGACTAACACAGGGGTGGAGGGGAGAGGCAAAAGGGAGACAGAAATCAAGGTGTACTGCTGTTAGGGAGAGGGGGAAAGGAAACCAGTAAGGAATTCTAGGAAATGGACAAGAGCCGCAGGGGATGAGCACTTTAAGAAACAACAACAATAAAACTTTTACAGAAAATTTTTACCAAGGGTTAATGGCCTTAAATAGCACCATGAGGTTGGGAGGCTGAGGCTGGGGGATCACGAGGTCAGGAGATCCAGACCATGCTGGCTAACACAGTGAAACCCCATCTCCACTAAAAGTACAAAAAATTAGCCAGGCGTGGTGGCGGGCGCCTGTTACTCAGGAGGCTGAGGCAGGAGAAAGATGTGAACCAAGGAGGCGGAGGTTGCAGTGAGCCAAGATCATGCCACTGCACTCCAGCCTGGGCAACAGAGCGAGACTCCATCTCAAAAAAACAAACAAAACAAAAACAAAAAACAAAAAACCAAAAAAACAAAAACAAACAAACAGAAAAACAGCACCATGAGGACAAAAGTTAGATGCTGAGGAGAATTTTATTCTCATTTTCTCTATTTTTTACTTTTATTTTTATTTTTGTTTTTTAGAGATAAGGTCACACTCTGTTGCCCAGGCTGAAGTACAGTGGTGTAATCACAGTTCACTGAAGCTTCAAACTCCTGGCTTCCAGCAATCTTACTACCTTGGCCTCCCAAAGTACTGAGACTACAGGTATGAGCCACTGCACCCAACCTGGAGAATTTCTTGACAGCAAAGTTGTTAAACAATGAATTAAGAGAATCGTGTTGAGCAGGTATTGGCAAATTGCTAAGTTTGAGCTGAGTCCAACCAGGGGCCTGTTTCTGAAAGATCTGTAAGTGAAAACTGATTTTTACTTTTTAAAGAATTGTTTTAAAGAAGAATATGTAATAGAGACTGCAAGTGACACACAAAGCTTAAAATATTTACAATCTGTCCTTTTACAGAAAAAAAAAAGCTTGCTAACCCCTGTCCTAGACGAACTGGGTCATCCTACACCCTTGGGGCCTCAGTTTCCCTAATTAAAATTTGAGTATGAGGGAGACTGAAAGTCAGCTTAGAGAGGTGGGAGAAAGACAGGAATTTGCTGAAAAGTAAATTACTATTTGGTCAACCTTGAGGCCATGTTGTGGAGCTCCAGGCTAGCTTGGGGATGGGGTAGAGGAGGCTGGGGCTGGAAGTTGGGAGGAAGCACCATGGTAAAGGGACAAAAGAGAAAGCAGCAGGAAGAGATGGGAATAGCAGTTTATACCAGCCCCATTCCACAGGCCAAGTCTCAAGGAGGACAGGCAGGAGGAAAAGAAATAAAAATAAGTCAGTCAAGTGGCTTGCATAGCCCAGGGTATTGCTCTTAGAAGTGAGACTGAGAGGAAACAGATGTTTCAGCCTAGAGGAAAAGGCACAGAAAACCAGCCATTCATTTGTAGAGAAGTTAACTAGCTGGACTGTGGTCAGGAAAACAAAGAGGGATTTAGCCTCTGTCTCTGGGGGGCTGGGGTGGGATGCTGAGTAGGTATTTCAGGGTCAGCCCTGCTCTAAAAATACTGCTTAGAAAGAGCTAGGTGACTGGGAAGGCTTGTCAATGGCAGCCTCAGAAACAATCTATTCCTCAGCTCCCTTCTAGGTTTGGATTCTCTCTTTAACATTCCCAGCAAGAAATCTTCCAGTTTCTACTCCCTGGCACTGAGGATCTCACTCATTCTCGAAGCAGTCCTCTGTCGCCAAGGCTCTAAGCTAAAATTTTTGTTTTGTTTGTAACTTGACATCTGTCTTCCTATAATTTCTGTCCTCTGGTCCTGACACAGTTCTTTGGAACAGCACAAAGTTGGTCAAATCTTTTGTTTATAGTAGGAGAAATGGATGAGATGTATTAGAAAAAGAGCACTAGATTTGGGATCAAAATCTCTTGTTGGAAATGCTAGCTCTAGGGTAATATCCAATCCTGTTGAACTTCATGTACCTTATCTGAAAAATGCTCAAAATGATAACTACTCTAAGCACCTCCAAGCTTCATTTGTGTGGATCAAGTAACAAAAATAATGAAAACACATAATGCTCTTCAAAGAACAATTCACAAACCTGCAAGAAGTTCACAATTGTGGGCATTTTGACCCTTGCTATTCTGAGCACATGGACAAAGCATGGGCTTTGGAGACTGTCAGGCTAAAGCTCTTTTCCCAGGACTGGCTTCATTCTGTTTATCACAGATAACTGCTCCCCTTCTGCCCTGACAGGGGGCTGAGGTGACCTCTGGGAGTTGGAGGCACAGAGCTCACAGAGTTAGGGAGAGAGGGAGAAAATGGAACAAATTTTGCAGAAAACCAAGGGCAAAAAGGATTTAAAGGTCCTCTAGTAAACCCCACCACATAAGTATCACTACTGTAGTAACCTACACTTGCTCCGCTTTATTTCTTTTTTTTTAAAGTTTATTTAAATGTGTAATTTGCATACACATGAGGAAACTGAGTGATGAGCGCTGTGGTCTGAATTTTGGTGTTTCCCCCAAATTTATGTGTTGGATCTTAATACCCAAAATGATAGCATTAACAGTTGGGGATTTTTGAGAAGTGGTTAAGTCATCAGAACTCCACCCTCATGAGTAGGATTAGTGCCCTTAAAAAAGAGGTTGAAGGGAGCTGCCTTGCCTCTTCTGTAATGAGAGGACACACAAAGGGTGCCATTTGTGAGAAATAGACCCTCACCAGACACAGAATCTGCTGGCTCCTCGATCTTAAGGTTCACAGCCTCCAGAACTGTAAGCAATAAATGCATTTTTATTGTTTATAAATCTAGGGTATTTTGTTATCGCAGCTTGAATATATTCACACAAGGAGTAACTCATAAGATGATCAGATTTTGGAGCTTAAATATCTTAACATAGGGTAATAAATTACTAAAAAGTGGCTAAACAAAGAAAAAAAGGGGTTTGGCCTCTAGGGATGATAAATTATAGGAAAGTGACTTGGGAATGCATGGAAAATATGGTTTATTTAGTACAATTTTTATGCCGATGAGTTGTTCTCTTTTTTATACAGGAGACGGAAACACCTTTATGAATGTAAAAAGGGAAATTTATGCCCTGATTTTAGGCAGAAAAGAAGAGGTCAGAGTGTTCTTTCTGTGTTTGCTGTTTTTCAATGACCTTAAGCTGAAAATAAGTCTTCTGCTAACTTGGCATATTCTGATCCCATTTCCCACTTTCCACTTACTAGAACTATGCTAGCTGCCTCCCACTAATGGGCAATCATTAGCTTGACATCTATCACCATTGTTTTTTTTTTTTTTTAAACATACAGGGGAGTGTGTTTCTATGAACCAATGACCAGGAGCTGAGAAGAAGTAGTTTTCATTCCGTTGGGGGAAGGAAATTCTCTCAAGCATGATTGACCCCTGGCGCTTCCGCTTTATTTCTTTTACAAACAAGCAACTCGTGTCTCTTAGGGCTTCCTTTTCTGGTCATTGCTAATCCTTTCACGAGTTCCTTATTCTGTTGAATCATCATTGACCTCCCTATAACTTTGTAACCGCGGATCTGTTCTTGCAGAAAATTGAACAGATTTGATTCACATTTGTGCAGGACTCTGTACAAAGGAAAATAAGCACACAGCCTCATTACTGAAAAAGTGCATTACATGCTGTGGGCACTAAGAGAAGGACGTGATACAAAGATTGTAATATGGGAGGCCAAGGTGGGCGGATCACGAGGTCAGGAGATCAAGACCATCCTGGCTAACACAGTGAAACCCCGTCTCCATTAAAAATACAAAAAATTAGCCAGATGTGGTGGCGGGCGCCTGTAGTCCCAGCCACTCGGGAGACTGGGGAAGGAGAATGGCATGAACCCGGGAGGCAGAGCTTGCAGTGAGCCGAGATCACACCACTGCACTCCAGCCTGGGCGACAGAGCGAGATTCCGTCTCAAAACAAACGAACAAATAAACAAAGATTGTAATGTAAGGTAGGATAAAACAAGAGGAAGAACTTCTCATCTATGAGTCATTAAGCAGTACAACAGGCATGTAGAGGAGGCTGCATAATATTTCTCTCTGCAGAGCTTTAAACACAGGACAGATCTGTCTGAGAGGGGTTAGGTGTAGTCCTGCATGGAGGCAGGGGAATGGACTAAATAACCTTGAAGAAGTCCTCTCATTCTTGGCATTCTAGAATTTGAGAAGTCTCCTAACCAACAGTGCATGCTCACACATATCTCAGCCAAAGGGGAAAGCCTGGTCTAGTCTTGCTGCTCCTACAATTGCTGCCACAGACATTTAGTTGCTCAGTGTGGCAGCATGCCTCTTGGCCTAGGCAGGAATTCATGTGTCAGTCAAGAAGTTGGCAGTGTGTGAGATCTGGTACATGAGCCTATTATCAGTGTCCTATAGAGCAGTTTCAGTTGCCATATCTCCCCTTGCCACAGCCTAGCAGTTAGCAAAGGTTTATCTTTGTGAGAAGTGGAAGGTGGCAGCACAGCCTCACCTCTCTCCACTCTGCCCCCAGCCAATCATGCTTGAGAGAATTTCTTTCCCCCAGTGGAATGAAAACTCTACT
The DNA here is from genome assembly GCF_006542625.1 of Nomascus leucogenys. Classification (NCBI taxonomy): domain Eukaryota; kingdom Metazoa; phylum Chordata; class Mammalia; order Primates; family Hylobatidae; genus Nomascus; species Nomascus leucogenys. The sequence goes on from NC_044406.1 coordinate 56,786,427, forward strand.
TCTTCTCAGCTCCTGGTCATTGGTTCATAGAAACACACTCCCCTGTATGTAAGTATCACAAGAAATGGAGGCAGAATATTCTTCTGTTCCTTTTGAAAGGCTATCAGTCCCATATGTACCCTGAAGTGACTTTTCCTGACCCTACTGAGCAGGGTGTTGAAGTCTGAGGGTGCTTAACAGATTCCCAGCCATTATTATTTTGACGTTCACAGAGATCCTCTGACGTCCATATTATTTTCCATCATTTTAACTGATGTCAAAACTGAGGCCTAGAGTAATTAAATAATGTGTCATGGCTTACCTGGACAGGGAGTGAGCTCCCTGTTCTGAAGGCATGCAAACAGAATCTGACTATCCTTGTATGGCAGGCAGTAGGGAGTTTATGTATCAAATCGCAAGAGAGAAATGTTGGACCAGATGACCTCCACTTCAACCTACTATTGTACAGTTTTGGGTAGTAGAGCAAGGTATTAAACTCAGGTCTTCAGCCTCATCATTCTAGGTTATTTGCATTACACCACCACATATGAGGTCCTTCAGAGCAGGTACCATATCTTATACATCATTTTTATGTTCTGTATCCAGCATGGCACAGGGTCAACATTGGTGACTTAATTGTTGATTTAACTGCTTGTTGATTTAAAGGCAATAATAATCACTCGTAGAATGGTCACTGTATTACAGGCACTGTTTTCATCTATAAACTTACTTAATACTGACAACAAGCCTACAGGGTATGTACTATTATCTGCATTTTAAAGATGTGGAAACTGAGGCTCAGAGAACTAAATGAACACAACTGGTAAGTTTTGGAGAAAGCATTCAAACCCAAGCAGTCTGGCTTCAGTCCTGCTCTTAACCATTCCATTACACTGCCTCTCAGTATGTAATGAATGCATGCATGCACATTCTCCATTACCACAGTTCACTGACTCACCAAGAAACACTATTTTCAAGCACATATGGGAGACTTGATGGGAGAAATTGGTACAGAACCCACTTGGCTAACACTAGAATGTGAACTAAACTGGGCAGGTAGGGCCCTGAGGCCACTGAAGCTCTCATCTGTTAATCTTTTTTCTCTTTCTTCCCTGCTCAGGTATTCCAGCTGGGGCCCTCTCCTCCTATTGTTCATGCTTACCAGCTACAAAGCCTGGCCCCACCCCAGTCTGTATTTCCTCTGTTCCCTGGCCAAATTCCCAGCTGGAGGAAAACAGTTCACTACTCCCTGGCTCACATCCTCCAAGCCAGCAGGAGCACTTCCCTGCTAAAGGCATGAGTAGCAAAAAACCGAAGTTTGTGGATGAGCTCAGCCCAGAAGTAACCACAAGCCCTAGCCCAAAGCCAGTGGAGGAAGAAGATACCACTCCACCTGTCTCACCCTCCAGAGAGGAAGCAGAGGCAAATAGCCTCTTCTTGCTGTGACAATCACGATTTGCAAACTTTTCCCTACTTAAGCAACAAAACTCCTGTCCATGATGTGATGTGGATAAAAGTCAAGGACACCAGAAGCAGTGGAATGATTATTTTATAACAACTGCTGCATTTATTCAGCCCTTACTCTGGCACAAACTGTGCTGAGTACTGGCAACCACTGTCTCACTCCATATTCCCAACAATCCTGTGAGGCAGGTGCTATTAGGTGCTCCTTGTATAAATGGAAACAATGAGAAGTTAAGTGACTTTCCCAAAGCCACATAACTCCTAGGTAAAAGACTCAATATTGATACTGAGGACTAGCTGTGCTCTTAAACTTCACCCTCTACTGCCTTTCCAATGGCCTCTCAGGGCCCTTCAAGCTCTGCCATGTGGGCATTCAAGGACTGGAGGTAAGATTAATGAGAGTGTTACATCTTACTTGACCAGTGGGGATCAGGCTCTGGCCCAACTCCTCTTCCTGTCTCATGAGCCAACCCCCTCACCTTACAGAGACTATCACTAAGCACCAGAGAAAGAAATCAGTTTGCTTGAGGTCCTTAGTAGCAGGGCTGCTCCCAGCCCAGTATACCTTCTAATACTCCACAAGGCTGCCTTCTGTCACACCTCCCTCCTTCAGCTATTTACACAGAATCAAGGGGTCAGACAGTCCTCAGATGGATGTGCTTCAGTTCTTCAGCCCCTTTGCTTAAATTTCAAGCCAGTTTTACAGCTTTAACATCTGTGTTATTTTCTCGTTATTCATGTTCTTACCCCCACCCAATACACACAAAACAATTATGTTCTAAAATTGTGCATCCTTTTACATGACAGAAAACCTATAGCTGGGAATCCTCAGACCAGATGCTGGTAACTCTTTGAAAATTTCCAGATTTTTCTGACATCACAGGTGCTCAAAGCCTAGGGCAAGATAATACCAACAGGTGGATAAACCTACATGTTTCCAGGCTCTATACAGGGGCTCTTTATGCCTAGGAACAACCTTATATGTAGAAATAATGTGAACAACAGCCTCTGCATTGAGGGTTCAAGACATCTGCAAATGTCTGATACCGAAAATGCTACCATTAGGTTCTGCATTACTTCTTATGCTGCTCTACTTTTAAAATGCCAATGTCTCTGGGGAGTGAAAGGGTTGCTCAGGTCCCAGAAGCCTCAGTCTATCTTCTGACAGGCTAGGCAGGCAGCGTAAGGAGTCTGTGGTTGAGAGGTCACAGAATAGGGAAGCAGGTGTGCCAAAGACTAACTTTATTTACTCTTAGTGTTTTGCCAAAGGACCTTAAAAGCCATCTGGTCCAGCCCTCTCCTTCCCTCACTCCTCAAGCACCATTGCTAGCATCACTACTTAATGATTAATTCTTCCCTGTGGCATCCACATATAGAAAAGATATCATTGGTTTGCACACTTCCAGTGATGGGTGCCTCATTACCCTTGTGGCAGCCCATCCATCATTAGAAATGTTGTCTTTTAGTGAAGCTTAAACCTGCCATCCTGTAGCTTTCAGATTAGTATACATTCAATAAATACTAGTTTCCTCTCACTTTCCCTTTAACACATTGGAGGCACACAGACCCAACAGGGTGTTCCTTCTTCCCCATATCAGCTTTCCTTAACCCAAAAGCTACATCTCTCTGACTTTTCACTTTTGAAGCTATACAATCTCAGCTCCTTCAATCTCTCTCCAGCCTACTTATCTGACCATACTCCTGGTTTGTTTAGGGCCTCTTTCACATGTGGGGCCCAGACATTTTTCTTAGCTTTCGTGCTCCCAACTTCTCCTTCATAGGATACTCACCGACTAATTTGCACATATACATCTAAAGACCATGGGAAACATCTGGTGTGGCCAATCTAAAATGGTAAATACTTATAGGTACACTAAGGCTTGGAGAGGAGAAAAATCATTGCTTATTAAAAAAGTTTTCATTTGGCCAGTATATTTCCTGATAAACAATGTTTCTCAAAGTTTGGTCTGGACCACCTCAGTCAGAACCATAAGAAACTGAATCTCTGGGAGTTGGAACCAAGGCATCTACATATTTAACAAGCATGCTGAGTGATTCTGAGGCACACTGGAGTTTTAGAACTAGGGCCTAAGAATGAGATAGCATTTCACCAATGTTGTTTTTCATTCTGTGAACATTTGTTGCTAATTAGAAACTGAGGCTCCTTTTCCAAGCCTCATTAATCAACACCTTGGACAGCCTGACATACCTCCCTGGCCTAAGCCCAGACAGCCGCAATAACCTTGCAGCAGTTTAAGATCTTTTACTTAAAGACAAAAATTTCTAGGGAACATTATCCAAATATCCCGACCTAGGTATAGCCACTATTTCAAACATATAACCAGATCTGGGAGCTGCTATTACTTCTCTGCATTATCAATCAGAATGCGTTCCTATTTCAATCAGAGATCTTCTTTTCTCAAAATGAAATTTCAAAACCACAGCACAAAAGCATAAGTGTCAACCTCAATGTTCCTGTCTTGCCTCTTCAGATTATCTGGCTTGTTTTTCTGCCCACCCCTCTATCTTCTTCCTTTCCTTCATAGGCTTAATTCCACACTTCAACACTTCTTACAATTATTTTCTGCTGTCACTCTCCTGAGTAAAGCATTCAGTGCAGCAGCTGCCTCACAATGTTTTAACGCACAAAACACAGGCAATGGCTCCCCTTGGCGTGCAAGCAAGTTAGATAGAGTTGTACCTATCATTCTTTGAGTTATGTGAATTGTATGCTTTAGATACTGTTATCTTGTCAATCTACAAGGCAGGCACCATCAGACCACATCACCATAGAGGGATTGGGAGGAAGAAAGGGGGGGACTTTCTCCGCTATGAATCACCCCAGAAAGCATCAAAGGTGGGGGAATCCTAAGAACTTGAGCCTCTCATAGGGAGAGAAATAGGAAATCAATAGGCTGTGTGCCAAGCACTGTCCAAAGCTTCTATTCTTTAAATCTCTAAATTGCCCGGTCTTCTTGGGGTTCAACAACTGTCCTTTTTTCCATCTTTAAGCCTAAATCTGAACTAGGATTGAGAGAAAAGGAGCTTTAGTCATTTGAGAAGTTTAAAAAGTGAAGTAGAGGCCTCTGATGTCTGTTCTTGCACATGGTAGGACACTGCCATGGATCAAGAGATAAGATAGTGCCTGCCCCATGTTGTTGGGAAGGACCTGAGAGGGAGAAAGCCCTTCAGTCAGTAACTGACTGAAGAGAAATGCCAGTTCACCTGGGGCAAGAGAAGGGTTAGTTAGCTTAAGAGAAAGCAACTAAGATCCAGGAAAACCTTTCTTTTGCTGTGCTTACTAAATTTGTATGATCAGACACCTGAAATTCATATTTTACCAATGGGTTATTGTGTTGGTGATCCCTCAGATGTGAAAAAAATTACTATTGCTATATGAAAAAAGTATACTTTGAAAGTCTGTATTATGCATATTGCCTGCCATAGGCATATTTACTACTCTAGAAGTTTCTAGCTTCTGGATATATAAGTTGTGGTATATTCAGACAATGGACTACTATATAACAATGGAAATAAAAGAACTCTAACTACAAATAACTCTAGCTTCTCACACTTGAATGTATACGTGAATAATATGTAGATCTTTCTAAAATACTGATTCTGATTCTGGTCTTGAGTGGGACCTCAGGTTCTTCGTTTCCAACAAGTTACCAGATGATGCTAATGTTGCTGATCTGGGGACCAAATTTTGAGTAGCAAGAGGCTAGAACACCTCTCAGCAAAAACAGAAGGATCTCACCCCTTTCTTGCATTGACATCCTCTGTAGCCCTCCCAAGGCCCCATGTGTCTGGGATACTCTTCTCAAATTATTCCTCAGATCCTCACAAAGAGTTGCCTCAAGATTCAGAGAAATCTCTTTCATTTCAGGGGGCTTATGTCCAGTCTCATCTTCTGTGAAAATCCATTGGTAACTTCCTGAAAAGAAATGAATCACTGCAAGGAGAATTTCAGGCATCTGGGAAAGAAATTTAGGGGCAGGGAACTTTCCTGGCACCTGTAAAACGACATCACAGAGACAGCCACTGACTTTCCTTCCACTACACTTGCCTGTCTCTTCCTCATCTTCTGCCCACTGCCTCTTCTCCTCTCTTGGGAGAAGGAAAAGCCTTTCTCTGCTACACATAATCTCCAAGTTATTACTTTGCCTCTTCTCTACTGGGCCCTGCTCCCTGATCTCCCCTCCCAAAGCCAAATCTCTTCCAAGTCTAGTTTGAAATCAGCTCGAGTCATTGAAGAAATGAGCAAGTATTCTGAGGAGCAGGAGAAAGAATGCCAGTTTGAGCTCCACAGACAGGTTAGAAAGCTGACTTTCCTAGTCGATAGCTGTGTGACCTTAGGCTACTGACTGACTGGGTACCAGGCCTGTTCAGGAACCAAGGTACAAGGGAAAACAAGTCAGACAAGGACCCTTTCTTCATGAATCCCTCAAAGAGTTCACACTGTAGTGAAAAAAGACAGACAAAAACAAATACGCAACATGCTGGGTGCTGGCAAGTACTCTAAAAATGAAGTGGAGTAAGAGGCCAGAATGATGGGGGTTGTTATTTGAGATATCAGGGAAAACACCTCTGCCATGTGATACTGGAGCAGAGAAGTGAATGAAATGAGACTGAGCCATCAGGCTAAGGGCAAGAGTGTTTTAGGCTGAAGAAACCACCAAGCCAAAGGCCTTGAGGTAGAAGTAAGCTTGGTATATTTGAGAGATGGCAGCAGTTTGTAATAAACAGATTGGCGACAGAGGTGGTAAGAAGTGGACACATTATGGTAATACTTTTACTTCTCTATGCCTCATCCACAGAAAAATGAGAATAATATCTATTTCTCAGGGTGACACACTCATGCCATAGAGTATTGAGCCTAGCTTCGCACATGGTGATTAAATAATGTAAGTTACTTACATCCACCCCCACTTCCCTCAATGACAATTAATCTAACAGATGACAGTTTGTTCAAAATAATAATAGCAGGTATGTATTTAGCAATTAAAGCTTATAGATAAATAAAATGAATGACATCAATGTTATAAGGGACTGGAGGGAGGTATTGGAAACAATCTGTTATATCTTCACTACATGGGAAGTGATACATATTATTCGAAAGAGGACTTGGATTCCTTCTAAATGTATATTGCAGACTCAAAGGCAACCACTTTTAAAAAGTTTAAGAAGAAGTATAATTTGTATGCCTAAAGAGTAGACAAAATGGAATCATACAAAATGTGCAATTAAAACCAGAGTGGAAGACAAAAACACAAAGAACAAGATCAATAAAGAGAAAACAGTAGTGAAAATGATAAGTATAAATCCACCTGTGTTAATAATCACTTAAAATGTCAATGTTCTAAATACACCAATTATAAGACAGAGACTATCAGAGTGGATTTAAAACATAAGACTCGAATATATGCTGTCGAAGCCATGAAGAGATTAAAAGGAAAGGTACAAAGAAAGATATACCATGCTAACACTCATAAAAGGAAGTTGGAGTAGCTATATTAATTTCAGAAAAAGGAGACTTCATAGTAAAGAAAATTATCAAGGATAAGAGGAGCATTATATAATGATAAAGAGGTTAATTTTCCAAGAAGACAAACAATTATCCTTAGCAAGAGAGCATCAAAATATGTAAAGCAAATACTGATAGAACTGCAAGGAGAAATAGATGGATCCAATGTTATCATTGGAGATTTCAACACCCTTCTCTCAGTAATTGACAGATACAGATCCAGTATAGAGGAAATCTGTAAGGATACAGTTGAACTGAAGAGTATCATCAATCAACTGGATCTTAATGATATTGATAGAGTATTCAACCAGCAACAGCAGCATACACATTCTTTTCAAACTTACAGTAAACATTCACCAAGGCAGACCACATTCTATGATAAAATGCACATTAAAAATTAGACAGAAGCAAAAAAAATACCACTCAAGTTTGATCAATAAATTCAGTAAAGTTTCAGGGCACAAAATTAATGTACACAAATCAGTAGCATTTCTATACAACAATAGTGATCTAGCTAAGAACAAAGTAAAGAAGGCAATTCCATTTATAATAGCTACAAAAAGATACAACATCTGGAAAAATATATATTTATCTATTATAAATATATCAGTTTATATATTATATATAAACATATCAGTTTATATATTATATATAAACATATCAGTTTATATATTATATATAAACGTATATCAGTTTATATATAATATATAAACGTATATCAGTTTATATATTATATATAAATGTATATCAGTTTATATATACAATATATATTAATATATAATATACATAAAATCAAGGAGGTAAAAAAAATCTCTACAAGGAAAACTACAAAACGCTGATGAAAGAAATCATCAGCTGACATAAGATGACATAAATAAATACAAAAATCCCATGCACATGCATCAGAAGAATTAATATGATTAAAATGATTATACTGCACAAAACAATCTATGAATTAAATGTAATTCCTATCGAAATATCAATGTCATTTTTTACAGTTAGGAAAATAATTCTAAAATTAATATGGAATCAAATAGAGCCCAAATACCCAAAGCAATCCTCAGAAAGAAAAAAAAAAGCTGAAGGCATCATATTACCTGACTTCAAATTATACTACAAAGCTATAGTAACCAAAAAAAGGAAGACATTTATAGAATAGATGACCCAGAAATAAAGCCACTTGTTTACAGCCAACTGATCTCTGACAAAATAAAAAACATACATGGAGAAACGATACCCTTTTCAGTAAATGGTGCTGGGAAATTTGAATTGCTATATGCAGAAGAATGAAACTTGACCCCTATCTCCCACCATATACAAAAATCAACTCAAGATGGATCAAAGACTTAAGTGTAAAACCTAGAGAAAATTCTTCTGGACATTGGTCTAGGCAAAGAATTCATGACTAAGATTTCAAAAGCAGAGGCAACAAAACAAAAATTGACAAATACGAATTAAGCTAAAAACCTCCTGCACATCAAAAGAAATAACACAGTGAAGAAACAACAGTTTAAATGGGAGAAAATATTTGCAAGCTATGCATCTGACAGAGAACTAATATACAAAATTTACAAGGAACTCAAAAAGCTCAATGAAAAATAAATAATCCTATTAAAATGTGGGTAAAAGACATGAATAAACATTTCTCGAAAGAAGACATGCGAACAACCTGGGTGTCCATCAACAGATGAATGGATAAATAAAACGTGGTGCAATATACCCAATGGATTATTATTCAGTCATAAAAAAGAATGAGATCCTGTCATTTGTAACAACATGGATAAAATTGGAGGTCATTATGTTAAGTGAAATAAGCCAGCCATAGAAAGAAAAAATTTGGATGTTCTCATTAATTTGTGGGAGCTAAAAATTAAAACAACTGAACTCATGGAGTTAGAGATTATAATGATGATTACCAGAATCTAGGAAGGATAGTGGGTGGTGGGGGTTGCAGGAATGAGGATGGTTAATGGGTACAAAAAATTCATTAGAAAGAATAAATAAAATCTAGTATTTGATAGTACAACAGAGTGATCATAGCTAATAATTTAATTGTACAGTTTAAGATAACTAAAAGTATAATTGGATGGTTTGTAACACAAAGGATGAATGCATGATGTGATGGATACCCTACTTATCCTGATGTGATTATTACACATTGTATGCCTTCATCAAAGTATCTCATATACCCCATAAGTTTATAAACTTACTAAGTACTCACAGAAAATAAAATTATTTTAAAGAATACATGCAAATAGCCAACAGGCATACATAAAAAAAGCTCAACATCACTAATCATCAGATAAATGCAAATTAAAACCACAAGGAGATACAATGTTATACCAGCTAGAATGGCTATTAATAAAAAGACAAAAAAAATCAGACATTGGTAAGGATGCAGAGAAAAGGGAAGGCTTATACACTGTTCTTGGGAATGTAAATTAGTACAACCTCTACTGAAAACAGTATGGAAATGTTGCAAAGAAAAAAAATTACCAGGATCCAGTAATCTCATTACTGGGTAACAACCAAAAGGAAATATATGTATATAAAATATCTTCCTCCATATGTTTATCACAGCACTATTCACAGCAGCAAATGGAATCAACCTAAGTGATATGGAATCAACCTAAGTGTCCATCAGCAGATGACTGGTTAAAAAAATTGTGACATATATACAAAATGGAATAATATTCAGCCACAAAAAAATGAAATCACGTCTTTTGCAGAAACATGAAGCTGGAGGCCATTATCTTCAGTGAAACAAGGCAGATGCAGAAAAACAAATACCACATGTTCTCACTTATAAATGGGAGCTAAATAATGTATGCATATTAGCTTAGATGGGATGATCGACAATGAAGATGAAAAAGGGTGAAGGAGTGGGAGGGGTGGATGATGAAAAATTATTTAATGGATACAATGTACATTATTCAGATGATGTTTGCTCTAAAAGCCCTGACTTCACAAATGTGCAATCTATGCATGTAAAAAAATTACACTAGTACCCCATAAATTTATACAAATGAAAATAGTTGAAATAGAAATCATACAAAGTATGCTCTTAGACCATAACTGAATTAAACTAGAAATTAATAACAGAAACATAGCTAGGAAAATCTCAAAATACAAGGATATTAAACAACAAACTTCTTAATAATACATGGACATGGGCTAAAGAAGTCTGAGAAAAATTAAAAATAATTCAACCTAAATGAAAATGAACATACAACTAGTCAACATTTGCAAGGTGAAGTTAAAGTAATGTTTAGAGGGAAATTTATAGCAATGAATGTGTATACTAGAAAAGAAGAAAGATGCAAAATCAATTATCTAAGCTTCCTGCCTTAGCAAAAAGAAGAACTTAGAGAAAGAAGAGCTAAATATGTCCAAAGTAAGTGTAAGAAAAAACATATAAAAATTACACCTAAAAATCAGCAAAATTGCAGTAGGAAATTAATAGAGAAAATAAATAAAATCCAAGGCTGTTCTTTAAAAAATATCAATAAAATTGGTATGTCTCTAACCAGGCTGGAAAAGACACAAATTACTAATATCAGAAAATGACAGAAGAGATATAACTACAATTTCCATAGACATTAAAGGGATAGCTAAAAAAAAAAAAAGTACAACTCTATGCCCACAAATTTGAAAACTTATATAAAATGAACCAATTCCTTGCAATGCACCATTCATCAAAACTCATACAGGAGAAAGAGATATTTTCAGTAAGCCTGTATCTACTAACAAATTAAATCAATAATTAATTACTTTCAGAAACAAAAAGAAAACACCAGGCCCAGATGGGTTCACTGGTAATTTTGGGGGGAAGTGTTGGGACAGGGTCTTATTATGTTGCCCAGTTTGGCATTGAATTCCTGGGCTCCTGCCTCAGCCTCCCGAGTATGTAAAACTACAGGCATGTGTTGCCTCGCCCATCAATTCACTAGTAAATTTGACCAAATATTCAATGAAGAAATTATACTAGTTCTCTACAATCTCTTCCAAAACATAGAAGTAGAGGGAACACTTCCTAACTCACTCTATAAGGCCAGCATTAGCCTACTGCCAAAACCAGAAATATACATTACGAGACAGAAAAACAAGAGTCCAATATCTCTCATAAACGTGATGCAAAAACCCTCAAAAAATTTGCAAGTTGAATCAAACAATTTATAAAAAGAATTATATACCACAACCAATTGAAATTAATTCCAAGTAGGCAAACAGGTTCAACATTCAAAAATCAATTAATATAGTCTAGTATATTAACAGGCTAAAAATTTAAAAAGCACGTGATCATATCAACAGATGTAGAAAATGTTTTTCACAAACTCCAACCCCCATCTGTAATAAAAAACTCTCAGCAAAATAAAAATGGGGGAGCTTCCTCGCTTGGAATAGAACATGTACAAAAAACCTATAGCCAGCATCCAGTATCATACTTAATGGTGAGAATCTAGATGCCTTTCCAATAAGATCAGGAAGAGTGAAGCAAGATGGCAGAATAGAAGGCCCCACCAATTGCCCCTCTCACCCCCGCAAGAACAAGTTCCTGCAAACCTTGCCACTGCAGGCTAAAGTGCTTTGTGCTCTAAATAAACTTGAAAGGCAGCTTAGGCCATAAAGACTGCAACTCATAGGAGAGTTACAGTGCTGAACTGGGCCAAGGTACAGTGGACTGGGGAGACACGTGACTTACTGAGACACCAGCTGGGGCTGCTAAGGGAGTGCTGACATCACCCCTCCTTTAACCCCAGGCTGGAAAGCTCCCAGCTCCAAAAAAGACCCCTGGCTTCCACTTAAGGAGAGGGAAAAGTGGAGAGGACTTTGTCTTTCTAGATGACAATTCTAGACACACCCTGGCCAAGAAGGGAACCTGCTGCCTTGAAGAGAAGGACCCAATCCTGGAAGCATTCATCACCTGCTAACTAAAGAACCTTTGAGGCCTGAATAACCAGAAGCAATACCAGGTACTACGCATTGGTAAGCCTCTGAGAGCTGCTGACTTCAGACAAATTACCAGCTCTGGTGGCTACAGGGCAAAATCCTTCTGCTTGAGAAAAGTAGAGGGAAAAGTAAAGGGGACTTTGTCTTGTACCATAGGTACCAGCACAGCCAAAGGTGGATACAGCACCAAGCAGACTCTTGGGGTCCCTAATTCCATGGACTTGATACATGGACAGTATATCTGGACCTGCCCTAGGCTAGCAGGGAGCCCACTGCCCTGAAGGGTGAGTCATAGACCAGGCAGTATTTACCACAAACTGACTTAAGAGCCCTTTAAACTTAAGAAAACATTGGCAGTAGTCTGGCAGTACTCCCCTTGACCTGTGGTGGTGGTGGCTACAGAGTGAGACTCCTCTGCCTTTGGAAAGGGGAAATAAGAGTAGGAAGAACTGTGTCTTGTGGTTTAAGTACCAGCTCAGCAACAGAACAATAGAACAACAGGTAGACCTCTAAGGTTTTTAACCCTAGTTCCTGACTCCTGTGTAGCACCTCTGGCCCAACCTGAAGACTGGGGGAGCTTCCCACCTTGAATGAAAGGACACAGTCAAAGATGGCTTTGCCACATAATAATTGTATGGCCCCAGGGCCTTGAGTGAACATAGGCAGTGTAGCTAGGAAGTGGTTACAGCAGGCCTTCGGCAAGAACTACTGCTGTGCTCGCTTCAGGTCTGATCCAGCACATAGTGGTGGTGGCCACAGGAGTATTTGTGCCACTCCACCCCCAGCTTTAGGTGGCTCAGAACACAGAGAGAAACTCTGTATTAGTCCAGTCTCACACTACTATAAAGAACTACCTGTGACTGGGTAATTTATGAAGAAAAGAGGTTTAATTGACTCACAGTTCTGCAGGCTTAAGAGGAAGCATGACTGGGAGGCTTCAGGAAACCTACAATTATGACAGAAGGGAAAGGGGAAGCAAGCATGTCTTACCATAGTGAAGCAGGAGAGAGAGCAAGTGAAGGAGGAAATGCCACACACTTTTAAACAACCAGATCTCCTAATAACTCACTCACTATCATAAGAACAGCAAGGGGGATATCCAACCGCATGATTCAATCACCTCCCACTAGGTCCCTGCACTGAAACATGCAGGGTTACAATTCAAGATGAGATTTGGGTGGGGGCACAGAGCCAAACCATGTCATTCTTCTCCTGGCTCCTCTCAAATCTCATGTCCTTCTCCTCACATTTCAAAACCAATCATGCCTTCCCAACAGTCCCTTAAAGTCTTAACTCATTTCAGCATTAACTCAAAAGTCCAAGTCCAAAGTCTCACCTGAAACAAGTTTAGTTCCTTCCACCTATGACCCTGTAAAATAAAAAACAAGTTAGTTACTCCCAAGATACAATGGGGATACACACATTGGGTAAATGCTCCCATTATAAATGGAAAAAAATTTGCCAAAACAAAGGGGCTTCAGGCCTCATGCAAGTCTGAAACCCAGCAAGGCAGTCATTAAATATTAAAGCTCCAAAATAATCTCCTTTGACTCCATGTCTCACACCCAGGGCAGGCTGATGCAAAGGGTTGGCTCTCAAGGCCTTGGGCAGCTCTGCCCCTGTGGCTTTGCTGGGTAGAACACCCTCACTGGCTTCTTTCAAGGTCTGACATTGAGTGCTTGTGGCTTTTCCAGGTGCATGGTATAAGCCGTTGGTGGATCTACCATTCTGAGATCTGGAGGACAGTGTCCGTCTTCTCACAGCTGCACTAGGCAGTTCCCCAGTGCCCCAGTGGGGACTCTAGGTGGGAGCTCCAACCCTATGTTTCCCCTCTGCACTGCCTAATATGGTTTGGCTGGGACCCCACCCAAATCTCACCTTGAATTGTAGCCCCCATAATTCCCATGTGTTGTGAGAGGGACCTGGTGGGAGATAATTGAAGCATACTGTTCTTGTGGTAGTGAATAAGTCTCATGAGATCTGATGGTTTTATAAGGTGTTTCCCTTTTCAGTTGCTTCTCATTCTCTTTCTTGCCTGCCACCATGTAAAATGTACCTTTCACCTTCTACCATGATTGAGAGGCCTCCCCAGCCATGTGGAATTGTGAGTCCACGAAACCTCTTTTTCTTTCTAAATTACCCAGTCTTGGGTATATCTTTATCAGCAGCATAAAAATGGACTAATACACTGCCCTAGTAGAGGTTCTCCATCAGGGCTATACCCCTGAAGCAGACTTCTGCCTGGATATCCAGGCATTTCCATACATCCTCTGAAATCTAGGCAGAGGCTCCCAAAGCTCAACTCCTGTCCTCTGGCCAACTTCAATCCCAACACAAAGTGGAAGCCACCAAGGCTTGTGGCTTGCTCCTGTGAAGCAATGGCCTGATGTGTACCTTGGCTCCTTTTAGCCACACTGGAGCTGGAGTAGCTGGGATGCAGGGTGCCATGTCCTGAGGCAACACAGAGCAACAGGGCTCAGGGCTTGGCCCAGAAAACCATTGTTCCCTTTTAGGCCTCCTAGCCCTCTGGGCCAGTGCTAAGCAGCAAAGCATTCAACATATAACTTGGGTGCTCTTAAAAGCATTCAGTTAACTCATTCACAAAGATAGGATTTGGAATTGAAACATATTTAAAAGGGACACAGAGACAAACCATATCAGACTCTGGGAGAACGTAAGGGAAGAGAATGAGAGTCTCTACCTGGTAATCCAGAGAATTCTTCTGGATCTTGTCCAAGACCTCTAAGGCAATATCCCTATGAGTCAGTAAGAATCATAGTGTTACTGGGTTTGGGGTGCCTCTGAAGGCAGATAAAGCTTAGATTAAAACACCCAAGTCCTTTTGAATATCTGGAAAGCCTTCTCAAGGAGGAAAGTTACAAACAAGCCCACTCAGTGAAGACTACAACAAATACCTAACTCTTCAATGCGCAGACACCAAATAACATCTGCTAGCATTAATACCATCAAGGAAAACATGACCTCACCAAATGAACTAAATAAGCCACCAGGAAGCAATTTTGAAGAAACAGAGTTATGTGACCTTTCAGACAAAGAATTCAAAATAGCTCCCTTGAGGAAACACAAAGAAATTCAGAAAAACACAAAGAAGGAATTCAGAATTCTATCAGATAAATTTAACAAATAAATTGAAATAATTAGAAAGACTCAAGCAGAAATTCTACAGATGAGAAATGAAAGTGGCATAGTGAAGAATGCATCAGAGTCTTTTCATTGCATAATTGATCAAGCAGAAAATTAGTGAGCTGGAAGATGGGCTATTTGAAAATACTGTCAGGGTGACAAAACAACAAAGAAAAAAAAACAATGAAGCAAACCAACAAGATCTAGAAAATAGCCTCGAAAGAGTAAATCTAAGAGTTACTGGCTTTAAAGAGAAGGTAGAGAAAAATATAGGGTAGAAAATTTCTTCAAAGGGATAATAACAAAAAACTTTCCAAATTTAGAGAAATATATCAATATCCAAGTACAAGAAGGTTATAGATCACCAAGCAGATTGAACCCAAAGAAGACCATCACAAGGCATTTAATAATCAAACTCCCCAAGATAAAAGATTTTTAAAAAGAATCCTAAAAGCATCAAAAAAAAAAGAAACAAATAACATACAAAGGAACCCCCAGTAAATATGTCAGCAGACTTTTCCTTGGGAACCTTACAGACCAGGAGAGAGTACCGTGGCATCTTTAAAGTGCTTAAGAAAAAAATCTTTTACCTTAGAATAGGACATTTAGTGAAAATATCCTTCAAACCTGAAGAATAAATACAGACTTTTCAAAGACAAACAAAAAATGAGGCATTTCATCAACACCACACCTATCCTAAAAGAAATGCCAAAGGGAGTACTTCAATCACAAAAAAAGGACATTAATGAGCAATAAGTAATCACCTGAAGGTACAAAATTCACTAGGAAAGGTAAATATACCGAAACCCAGAATATTCTAACAGTGTAACTGTGGTGTTTAAACTTCTCTTATCCTAAACAGAAAGTCTAAATAATGAACCAGTCAAAAATAATATTATAAAAACTTTTCAAGTAATAGACAGTACAATAAGATATAAATAGAAACAACAAAAAGTTAAAAACTGGAGTGATGAAGTTAAAGTGTGGAGTTTTTATTAGTTTTCTTTCTGCTTGTTTGTTTATGCACAGCGTTTAGTTTTTGTCAGGATAGAATAATGGGTTATAAGATAGAATTTGCAATCCTGATGGTAAGCCCAAACCAAAAAATATATACAATGGTTACAAAAAAATTGAAAGCAAGAAACTAAATCATATTACCACCAAAATTCACCATCACTAAAGGAAGACAGAAATAAAAGAAAGAAGGGAGGCCAGGCACGGTGGCTCACGCCTGTAATCCTAGCACTTTGGGAGGCTGAGGCGGGTGGATCACGAGGTCAGGAGATCAAGACCATCCTGGCTACCATGGTGAAACCCCATCTCTACTAAAAATACAAAAAAAAATTAGCCGGGCATAGTGGCAGGTGCCTGTAGTCCCAGCTACTGGGGAGGCTGAGGCAGGAGAATGGTGTGAACCCAGGAGGAGGAGCTTGCAGTGAGCCAAGATCATGCCCCTGTACTCCAGCCTGGGTGACAGAAAGAGACTCTGTCTCAAAAAAAAAAAAAAAAAAAAAGAAGAGAAAAACCACAAAACAATCAGAAAACAAGTAACAAAATAACTGGAGTAAGTTATTTCTTACCAGAAACAACATTGAATTTAAATGGACTAAACACTCCAGTCAAGAAACATAGAGTGGCTGAATGTATGGAAAAAAAACAAGACCCAAGAATCTATTGCCTATAAGAAATGCGAGTCACCCTTAAAGACACATATAGACTAAAAAGAAAGAGATGAAAAAAGATATTCCATGCCAACGGAAAACTAAAAAGAACAGGAGTAACTATACTTATCTCAAACAAAAATAGATTCCAAGACAAAAACTATGAGACAAAGAAGATCACTATATAATGATAAAAGGGGTCAATTCAGCAAGAGGATATAACAAGTTTAAATATATATGCACCCAACACTGGATCACCCACATATATAAAGCAAATATTATTAGAGCTAACATAAAAGATAGACCTCAATATAATAACAGTTGTAGACTTCAACACCCCACTGTCAGCATTGGACAGATCTTCCAGAAAGAAAATCAATGAAGAAACATCATGGCCAGGTGTGGTGGCTCATGTCTGTAATCCCAGCACTTTGGGAGGCTGAGGTGGGCGGATCACCTAAGGTCAGGAGTTTGAGACCAGTCTGGCCAAAATCGTGAAACCGCATCTCTAATAAACGTACAAAAAAATTAGCCTGGCATGGTGGTGCATGCCTGTAATCCCAGCTACTCAGAAGGCTGATGCAGGAGAATCGCTTGAATCCAGGAGGCAGAGATTGCAGTGAGTCAAGATCATACCACTGCACTCCAGCCTGGGCAACAGAGCATGACTCTGTCTCAAAGAAAAAAAAAAAAAGAAACATCAGACTTAATCTACACTATAGACCAAAAGTACCTAATAAACATTTACAGAACATTTCATCAAATGACTATAAAAACACACTCTTCTTTTCAGCACATGTATCACTTTTGAGGATAAACCATATATTAGGTCAGAAACAGGACTTAAAACATTCAAAAAATTGAAATAATATCAACCATCTTCTCTGAACACATTGGAATAAAACTAGAAATCAATAACAAGAAGAATTTTGTAAAGTTTACAAACACATGGAAATTAAACAATGTGATTCTGATTGACCAGTGGGTCAATGAAGAAATTTTTTAAAAATTGAAAAATTTCTATATAATTCTCTGTAACAGGGCAGACCCTGAGAAGGAAATATAAAGTGCCAGGAGAGGTTATATCATGGAAATAGCCTTGAAATTAGTATTAGGTTATTTGTTATTGAGGCCTAATTCTGGTATTTCCTAACCCTGTATCATTGGATAAGATCTTTCATCACACTAAACCTCTGTTCTAATTTGTAAATTGATGATAATAATATCTACTTTACAAGGTTACTTTATAGAGTATGTGAGATAATGTATGTGAAAGCACTGAGCCAGAGACTAATCACAAAATTATTAGAAAAGGCCCAGGCATGTACATTGGCACATAAAACTTGTAAAAGTTATAATGTAACAACAAATAAGGATTATTTCTACCTATATGGCTAATTTTGTAGTGTATAGATGGGTGGGATGCTAGTTACCTAAACACCATTTATCTACCCTTTTCCTTTTTCTAATAGAATCTTAATATTATTGGGGGTGGCAATGTACTTAACTGAAATTCTACATTTCACAGTCTCCCTTGCAGATACAGGTGACAAATAAAATCTAAAATGATTGTTATTGGTAGAACTTCTGGAAAATATTCTGTAGAAGGGGCTGACAAAACTGGGATGTGTACCTGGTTTTCCCTAACTCCCTTTCTCCTTTCTGCTGCCTGGAATACAGATGTGATGGCTAGAACTACAGCGAAAATGTGATGGTTACGGTCATGTGATGTTGATGGAAGCCAGTGTTAAGTATGGTGAAGCTGAGAGATTGACAAACAAATAAGCAAAAATCCTTGGGTTTCTGAAAATCATTGCTTGATGTACCCCGGGTTTATTTTACGTGACAGAAAAATAAACCTGCATCTTGTTTAAGCTAAAAAAAAAATTGAAAAATTTCTTGAAACAAATGATAATGAAAACACAAAATACCAAAACCAATGGGACACTGTAAATCAGTGCTAAGAGGGAAGTTTATAGCTATAAGTGCCTACATAAAAAAAGAAGAACTTCAAATAAACAGTCTAACAATCCATCTGAAAGAACTAGAAAAGGAAGAACAAACCAAATTCAAAATTAGTAGAAGAAAAGCAATAATAAAGATCAGAGTAGAAATAAATACAATTAAAAAATGAAGAAAACAATACAAAACTCATGAAACAAAAAGTTTTTTTTAAGTTAAACAAAATCGACAAAAATTTAGCCAGACTAGGTCAGAAAAAAAACAGAGATAAGCTCAAAATAAATCAGAAATGAAGAAGGAGACACTAAAACTAATACTGCAGAAATTCAAAGGATGATTAGTGGCTACTATGAGCAAGAGTATACTGAAAAATTGGAAAATCTAGAAGAAATTGTCTAATTCCCAAACACATACAACCTACCAATATTGAACCAGGAAAATATCCAAAACTTGAATAGACCACGTATTTGTTCATTCCCAAATTGCTACAAAGAAATACCTGAAACTGGGTAATTTATTAAGAAAAGAAAGATTAATTGGCTCATGGTTCTGCAGGCTGTACAGGAAGCATGATTCTGGCATCCACTCAGCTTCTAAGGAAGTCTCAGGAAACTTAAAATCATGGCAGAAGGCAAAGGGAAAGTGAGGCATCTTACACAGTGGGAGCAGGAGCAAGAGAGCGAGGTGGAAGGTGCTACACACTTTTAAACAACTAGATCTCATGAGAACTCACTATCATAAAAACAAGAGGGATAGTATTAAACTATTCATGAGAAATCACCTCTATGATACAGTAAATTCCCACCAGGCCCCTCCTCCAACATTGGGGACTACAACTTGACATGAGATTTGGGTGGAACACACACCAGACCAATAAAACGTAACAAGATCAAAGCTGTAATAACAAGTCTGTTGGTAAAGAAAAGCCCAGGATCTGATGGCTTCACTACTGAATTCTAGCAAACATTTGAAGAAAAACTAATACCAATCATATTAAAACTATCCCAAAATATAGAGGGGGAGGACATACTTTCAAACTCATTCTACAAGGCCAGTATTGCCCTGATACTAAATCAAAAACAAAGATATAACAAAATAAGAAAACTACAGGCCAGTATCTCTGATGATTATTGATGCAAAAATCCTCAAAAAATGCTAGTAAATAGAATTCAACAATACATCAGAAAGATCATTCATCATGACCAATTGGAATTTATCTGTGGGACGCAAAAATAGTTCAACATATGCAAACTAATCAATGTGGTACATCATGTCAACAGAATGAAGGACAAAAACCATATGATCACTTCAAATGATGCTGAAATAGTATTTGATATAATTCATTATCCCTTCATGTTAAAAAAAGACCCTCAGAAAACTGAGTATAGTAAGAACATACTTCAACATAATAAAAGCAATATATGACAAACCCACAGCTAGTATCATAATGAATGGAGAAAAACTGAAAGCCTTTCCTCTGAGATGTAGAAAATGACAAAAATGCCCACTTTACCCCTCTTATTCAACATAGTACTGGAAGTCCTAGGAGGACCAATCATGCAAGAGAAAGAAATAGAGGGCACCAAAATTGGAAAGGAAAAAGTTAAATTATCCTTGTTTGCATGTAATATCATCTTACATTTGGAAAAATATAGACTACACAAAGAATTATTAGAACTTATAAATTAAATAAAGTTGCAGGATACAAAATCATATACAAAAATCAGTAGCATTTCTCCATGCCAATAGTTAACAAAAGAAATTTCCAATAGCAAAGACTTGGAACCAACCTAAATGTCAAACAACAATAGACTGGATTAAGAAAATGTGGCATATATACACCACGGAATACTATGCAGTCATAAAAAACGATGAGTTCATGTCCTTTGTAGGGACATGGATGAATCTGAAAACCATCATTCTCAGCAAACTATCACAAGGACAAAAAAACAAACACTGCTTGTTCTCACTCATAGGTGGGAATTGAACAATGAGAACACATGGACACAGGAAGGGGAACATCACACCCCAGGGACTGTTGTGGGGTGGGGGGAGGTGGGAGGGATAGCATTTGGAGATATACCTAATGTTAAATGACGAGTTACTGGGTGCAGCACACCAACATGGCACATGTGTACATATGTAACTAACCTGCACGTTGTGCACATGTACCCTAGAACTTAAAGTATGATAAACATATATATATGTGTATATATATATGTATATATATAACACTAAGGCAAGAAATAGAAGAGAATATCAAAAAAAATCAAAAGATATTTTATGAACACTGCATGGGGCTACCGCACACTGGGTCTCGTTCCTGGCCCCCAAAGACTCCAGGGGAATGGGTGAGTTGGACTGGCAAGGAGCAACCTATGTTGCCACAGGCTTCTGTAATCCCGGCAGGAGGATATCCGTCAACCAACATGAAATACTTAGGTTGGCAGAGCTGCTTAGAGAAGTGGTACAGGCAGCATGTCAGCTGAAATGAAGCCTAGAGAGTTTGGTGTGGGAGCATGTGTAGCAGAGAATGGCCAGGGAGCTCATCTACATAGGCTCAACATGCTCTCCTAGAAGACTTTAGCTGTAGGGGAACTGTTCGACCTAAACTCTGCAGGGTGGTCTTGCCCATCAAATGGGGCAACTCTGAACACCTCTTGTTCTCCTGGACTCTCCTGGAGCCCCAGGCTAGTTACAGCTGCTTGGAGGGCATCCTTAGGTACCCTGGGGACTGCACGATAGCTTCTGCACTGGTGGACCATGCCTGACCAGTGCAGAACTCCAGTGGAGCAGAAGCTATGGCAACGCACCAACTCACCCGCTCCCTCATGATATTGCAGTTTCCCCCAGGCCCACAACAAACCCTCACATCAGTTTGCCAGCACATGTGTGTGTGGAAGGGTTTTGCCTTCCTTGTCCCACCAGAATGCCACTGTGCATGCACCCTTCCTTGACAATGCTACAGCAAGAGTGTACTCCACCCTCCACCCCCATTGCTGAACCACCAGTGCACTCAGAGCCTTGATGGGCAAAGAACCAGCCAGCCTCGCCCCCGCCAGCACTCTGCCCTTGCACCAACACTGCCACCAGAGTGAAACTAGGCACAGAGAACAGTGAAACCTTCCTCCTTGCACGTCCCACTCACCCCCCAACAACCCCTGCCTGCAGAGATGCACAGAGAATGCACAAAGACCAGTACCCATCAGTGCCCTCCCCCATGCTAACATGACCACTAGCGTGAATGTGCACAGTCACCAGTAAGGACCCCCATGCCCCACCGAGCTGTGCTTCCTCTGCCACTGTGTTGAATGCCCACATGAAGGCAGGCACCATGGAATCTGCTAGCACTCTGCCATAGCCAATGAGTGTGCACCCCACCACACTGCCACTGCTGCTGCTAGTAGCACATGCAAATGAAGACAGATCCCGCTGCCATTGCACTATGAAACGCTTTGGCTGACACCACCCATGTGCTGTGTACTGACCAGCGGTCTGGGAGCACCTCATCCCCCCAACTTCAGTGGATTCATAACCTTGAGAAGACAGAGAACAAAGGTGGTTACCAATACAAGTCCCCCTGAGTTAGAATACACAGTCCAGGAATTGGGAGCTGAGCAATGGCCCCCTAAAATCTTCCAGAAACAAAGTCAGTTGGCTGAATCAACATTAAACCACAATCAAACCCTCAAGGCAATCAAATAGGATAAAAGGGGGGAAAAGCACATCCAAAGGTCAGCAACTTCAAAGACTGAAGAAACATCAGCCCAAAAAGATAAATAAAGAACCAATGCTTTAAATGTGTCCCAGAGATTCTGGTATATTGTGTCTTTGTTCTCATTGGTTTCAAAGAACATCTTTATTTCTGTCTTAATTTCGTTATTTACCCAGTAGTCATTCAGGAGCAGGTTGTTCAGCTTCCATGCAGTTGTGGAGTTTTGAGTGAGTTTATTAATCCTGAGTTCTAATTTGATTGCACTGTGGTCTGAGAGACAGTTTGTTGTGATTTCTGTTATTTTACATTTGCTGAGGAGTGTTTTACTTCCAATTATGTGGTCAATTTTAGAATAAGTGTGATATAGTACTGAGAAGAATGTATATTCTGTTGATTTGGGGTGTAGAGTTCTGTAGATGTCTATTAGGTCCACTTTCTCCAGAGCTGAGTTCAAGTCCTGGATATTCTTGTTAACCTTCTGTCTCATTGATTTGTCTAATATTGACAGTGGGGTGTAAAATCTCCCATTATCATTTAAAGCAGTGTATAGAGGGAAATTTATAGCACTAAATGCCCACAAGAGAAAGCAGGAAAGATCTAAAGTTGACACCCTAACATCAAAATTAAAATAACTAGAGAAGCAATAGCAAACAAATCCAAAAGTTAGCAGAAGGCAAGAAATAACTAAGATCAGAGCAGAACTGAAGGAGATAGAGACACAAAACACCCTTCAAAAAATTAATGAATCCAGGAGCTGGGTTTTCAAAAAGATCAACAAAATAGATAGACCGCTAGCAAGACTAATAAAGAAGAAAAGAGAGAAGAATCAAATAGACGCAATAAAAAATGACAACAGGGATATCACCACCGATCCCACAGAAATACAAACTACCATCAGAGAATACTTTAAGCACCTCTATGCAAACACACTAAAAATTCTAGAAGAAATTGATAAATTCCTGGACACATACACCCTCCCAAGACTAAACCAGGAAGAAGTCGAATCTGTGAACAGACCAATAACAGGCTCTGAAATTGAGGCAATAATTAATAGCCTACCAACCAAAAAGTCCAGGACCAGATGGATTCACACCCGAATTCTACCAGAGGTAAAAGGAGGAGCTGGTACCATTCCCTCTGAAACTATTCCAACCAATAGAAAAAGAGAGACTCCTCCCTAACTCATTTTATGAGGCCAGCATCATCCTGATACCAAAGCCTGGCAGAGGCATAACAAAAAGAGGGAACTTTAGGCTAATATCCCTGATGAACATCGATGTGAAAATCCTCAATAAAATACTGGCAAGCCGAATCCAGCAGCACATCAAAAAGCTTATCCATCACGATCAAGTCGGCTTCATCCCTGGGATGCAAGGCTGGTTAAACATATGCAAATCAATAAACTTAATCCATCACATAAACAGGACCAATGACAAAAACCACCTGATTATCTCAATAGATGCAGAAAAGGCCTTTGACAAAATTCAACAGCGCTTCATGCTAAAAACAATCAATAAACTAGGTGTGGATGGAACATATCTCAAAATAATAAGAGCTATTCATGACAAACCCACAGCTAATATCATACTGAATGGGCAAAAACTGGAAGCATTCCCTTTGAAAACTGGCACAAGACAAGATGCCATCTCTCAGCACTCCTATTCAACATGGTGTTGGAAGTTCTGGCTAGGGCAACCAGGCAAGAGAAAGAAATAAAGGGTATTCATTTAGGAAAAGAGGAAGTCAAATTGTCTCTGTTTGCAGATGACATGATTGTATATTTAGAAAACCCCATCATCTCAGCCCAAAATCTCCTTAAGCTGATAAGCAAATTCAGCAAAGTCTCAGGATAAAGAATCAATGTGCAAAAATCACAAGCATTCCTATAATAGACAGAGAGCCAAATAATGAGTGAACTCTCATTCACAGTTACTACAAAGAGAATAAAATACCTAGGAATCCAACTTAAAGGGCTGTGAAGGACCTCTTCAAGGAGAACTACAAACCACTGCTCAATGAAATAAAAGAGGACACAAACAAATAGAAGAAGATTCCATGCTCATGGGTAGAAATAATCAATATCATGAAAATGGCCCATATTTCCCAAGGTAATTTATAGATTCAATGCTATTCCCATCAAGCTACCAATGACTTTCTTCACAGAATTGAAAAAAATTACTTTAAAGTTCATATGGAACCAAAAAAATGGCCTGCATAGCCAAGACAATCCCAATCAAAAGGAACAAAGCTGGAGACATCATGCTACCTGACTTCAAACTATACTACTAGGCTACAGTAACCAAAGCAGCATGGTACTGGTACCAAAACAGATATATACACCAATGGAGCAGAACAGAGGCCTCAGAAATAACACCACACATCTATAACCATCTGATGTTTGACAAACCTGACAAAAACAAGCAATGGGGAAAGGATTCCCTATTTAATAAATGGTGCTGGGAAACTGGCTAGCCATATGTAGAAAGCTGAAACTGGATCCCTTCCTTATACCTTATACAAAAATTAACTCAAGATGGGTTAAAGACTTAAACATAAGACCTAAAACCATAAAAACCCTAGAAGAAAACCTAGGAAATACCATTCAGGATGTAGGCATAGGCAAATACTTCATGACTTATACACCAAAAGCAATGGCAACTAAAGCCAAAATTGACTAATGGAATCTAATTGAACTAAAGAGCTTCTGCACAGCAAAAGAAACTATCATCAGAGTGAACAGGCAACCTACAGAATGGGAGAAAATGTTCGCAATCTACCCATCTGACAAAGGGCTAATATCCAGAATCTACAAAGTGGGCAAAGGATATGAACAGACACTTCTCAAAAGAAGACATGTATGCAGCCAACAGACATATGAAAAAATGCTTATCATCACTGGTCATCAGAGAATTGCAAATCAAAATCACAATGAAATACCATCTGACACCAGTTAGAATGGCGATCACTAAAAAGTCAGAAAACAACAGATGCCGGAGAGGATATGGAGAAATAAGAATGCTTTTACACTGTTGGTGGGAGTGTAAATTAGTCCAATCATTGAGGAAGACAATGTGGCAATTCCTCAAGGATCTAGAACTAGAAATACCATTTGACCCAGCAATCCCATTACTGGGTATATGCCCAAAGGATTATAAATCATGTTACTATAAAGACACATACACGTGTGTTTATTGTGGATCTATTAACAATAGCAAATACTTGGAACCAACCCAAATGTCCATCAATGATAGACTGGATTAAGAAAATGTGGCACATATACAGCATGGAATACTATGCAGCCATATGAAAGGATGAGTTCATGTCCTTTGCAGGGACATGGATGAAGCCGGAAACCATCATTCTAAACAAACTATCACAAGGACAGAAAACCAAACACCACATGTTCTCACTCATAGTTGGGAGTGGAACAATGAGAACACTTGGACACAGGGCGGGGAACATCACACACCAGGGCCCATAGAGGGGTGGGGGACTGTGGGAGGGACAGTATTTGGAGAAATACCTATTTTAAATGATGAGTTCATAGGTGCAGCAAACCAACATGGCACATGTATACCTATATATACCTATATATATAATTTATATATATTTATATTATATATAGTTTATTGTTTTATATAATTTATATATATTTTTATATATACAAATATATATTATTTATTTATATATAAATATATATTTATTTGTATATATAATTTATTTATACATAAATATATATCATATATTTATATATTTATATATTATATATTTTTATATATATATATTTATATATTATATATTTTTTATTTATATATATTATATATATTTATATATTATATATATTTATATATTATATATTTATATATATTATATATATTTATATATTATATATATTTATATATTATATATTTATATATATTATATATATTTATATATTATATATATTTATATATTATATATTTATATATATTTATATATTATATATAATATTTATATATTATATAAAATATATATTATGTAAATTATATTTATATATTATATAATATATATTTAATATATTATATATTATATATTTATATATTATATAATATATATTTAATATATTATATATTATATATTTATATATTATATAATATATCTTTAATATATTATATATTATATATTTATACATTATATAATATATATTATATTTATTTATATTTATATATAAATATATATAAATAATATATAAATATATAAATAAATAATATATAAATATATATAAATAAATAATATATAAATATATAAATAAATAATATATAATAATATATAATAATAAATATATATAATAATAAATAAATAATATATAAATATATATAAATATATAATATACAAATATATAAATATATATAAATATATAATATATAAATATATATAAATATATAATATATAAATATATAAAAATATATATAAATATATAATATGTAAATATATATAAATATATATAAATATATAATATATAAATATATAATACAAGTGTGTATATATTATATAAATATTATATATTTATATATATTTATATATATTTATATATATTTATATATATTCATATATAAATATTATATATTCATATATAAATATTATATATTTATATATATTTATATATATTTACATATTATATATTTATATATATTTATATATATTTACATATTATATATTTATATGTATTTATATATTATATATTTATATATATTTATATATATTTGTATATTATATATTTATATATTTATATATTATTTATTTATTATTATATATTTATTATTATATATTATTATATATTATTTATTTATATATTTATATATTATTTATTTATATTTATATATTTATTTATATGTAATATATATTTATATATAAATATATGTAAATATATAGAAAATGTAATATATTATACATATCTATTATACATAGATATGTATACATACATATTATACATATATGTATACGTGCATATTATACATATATGTATACATACATATTATATACATATAAATTATATATATATATATATATGCCAATGCAAGAACTCTGCAACTCAAAAAGCCAGAGTGTCTTCTTTCTTTCTACCAAACGACCACAGTACCTCTCCAGATAGGGTTCTGAACCAGGATCAGATAACTGAAATGACAGCAATAGTATGCAGAATATGATTAGGAATGAAGATCCTCGAAATGAAGGATTATGTTGAATCCCAATCCAAGTTAGCTAAGAACCAAAATAAAATGATACAGGAGATGACAGACAAAATAGCCAATGTAGGAAATAACATAACCAACATGACAGGACTGAAAAACACACTATAAGAATTTCATAATGCAATCACAAACCTTAATAGCAGAATAGACCAAGCTGAGGAAAGAATTTAAGACTTTTAAGCCTGGCTTTCTGAAATAAACCAGTCAGAGAAAAAAGAATGTAAAGGAATAAGCAAAACTTCTGAGAAATATGTGATTACGTAAAGAGACAAAATATACAACTCACTTATGTCCCTGGAAAGGATGGACAGAGTGTAAAGAACTTGGAAAACATATTTCGTGATACCATTCTTGAGAAATTGAGGCCAACTGAGCTATGGAGGCCAACGTTAAAATTCAGGAAATGCAGAAAACACCAGTAAGATACTTCACAAGAAGATCTTTCACAAGACACATAATCATCAGATTCTCCAAGGTAGATATGAAAAAAAAAAAAGTTAAAGGCAGCTAGAGAGAGAAAGGGCAGGTCACCTGCAAAGGGAAGCCCATAAGACTAAAAGAAGACCTCTCAGAAGAAACCCTACAAACCAGAAGAGATGCAGGGGCCAATATTCAATATACTAAAGGAAAGACATTTCAACCCAGAATTTCACCTCCAGCCAAACTAAACTTTATAAGCAAAGGGGAAATAAGATTCTTTTCAGACAAGCAAATGCTGAGAAAATGTGTTACCACTAGATGTCCCTTATAAGAGTTCCTGAAGGAAGGACTAGATACAAAAGGGAAAGACCCTTACCGCCCACGAAAAAATACACTTCAGTACACAAACCAGTGACACCATAAAGCAACCACATAAACAAGTCTGTATAACAAGTAGCCAACATCATGAAGACAGGAAGAAATCCACCACAATCAAGTAGTCTTTATTGTTGATATGTAAGGCTGCTTCAACACATGCAAATCAGTAAATGTGATTTACCACATAAATGGAACTAAAGACAAAAACCACATGATCATCTCAATAGATGCAGAAAAGGCTTTTGATAAAATTCAACATCCTTTCATGTTTAAAACTCTCAAAAATTAAGTATTGAAGAAACATACCTCAAAACGATAAGAGCCAACTATGACAAACCCTCAGGAAACATCATACTGAATGGGCAAAAGCTGGAAAAATTTCTCTTGAAAACCAGCACAAGACAAGGATGTCCTCTCTCACGACTTCTAGTCAATATACTATTGGAAGTCCTGGCCAGAACAATCAAGCAAGAGAAAAAAAAAATAAAAGCATCCAAGTAGGAAAAGAGGAAGTCAAATTACTTCTGTTTGTATACGATAAAATCCTGTATCTAGAAAACCCCGTAGTCTTGGTACCAAAGCTCCTTAAGTTGACAAGCAACTTCAGCAAAGGTTCAGAATACAAAATCAATGTACAAAGATCACTAGCACTCCTGTACATCAACAACAGTAAAGCCAACAGCCCAATCAGGAAAGCAATCCCATTTAAAATTGCCACAGAAAGAATAAAATACTTAGGAATACAGCTGACTGGGGAGGTGAAAGAGCTGTACAAGAAGAACTGCAAAACACTTAAAGAAATCAGAGATGACTCAAACAAATGGAAAAACATTCCACGCTCATGGATAGCAACCATCAATATCATTAAAATAGGTATACTGCCCAAAGCAACTACAGACTCAATTATTTTCCTATCAAACTACCAATGACTTCACAAGACTAGGTAAATCTATTTTAAAATTAATATGGCACAAAAAAACTCAGCTGAAATAGCCAAGGCAATTGTAGGCAAAAAACAAAACAAAATAAAACAAAACAAAACTGAAGGCATTATGCTACCTGACTTCAAACTATATTACAGGGCTACAGTAACCAAAAAAAGCATGTTACAGATACAAAAACAGACACACAGACAAATGGAAAAAAACAGCACCCAGAAATAAGGCCACACACCTACAATTATCTGATCTTTGACAAAATCTACAGAAACAAGCAATGGAGAAATGAATCCCTATTCAATAAAGGGTGCTGGGAAAATGGCTAGCCATATGCAGAAGATTGAAACTGAACCCCTTCCTTACACCATATAGAAAAATTAACTCAAGATTGATTAAAGACTTAAATGTAAAACCTAAAAACAATAAGATCTCTGGAAGACAACCTAGGCAATACCATTCTGGACATAGGAATGGGCAAAGATGTTATGATGAAGAAACCAAAGCAATTGCAACTAAAGCAAAAATTGACAAATGGAATCTAATTAAATTAAAGAGCTTCTGTACAGCAAAAAGAAACTATCAACACAGTAAACAGACAACCTACAGAGTAGAGGAAAATTTTTCCAAACTATGCATCTGACAAAGTTCTAACATCCAGCTTCTATAAGGAACTTAAATTTACAAGAAAAAAATCAAACAACCTCATTAAAAAGTAGGTAACAGAGGGAGGAGCCAAGATGACCAAATAGGAACAGCTCCGGTCTACAGCTCCCACTGTGAGCGACACAGAAGACAGGTGATTTTTGCATTTTCAACTGAGGTACCGGGTTCATCTCACTAGGGAGTACCAGACGGTAAGTGCAGGACAGTGGGTGCAGTGCACCATGCACCAGCCGAAACAGGGCAAGGCATCGCCTCATGCGGGAAGCACATGGGGTCAGGGAATTCCCTTTCCTAGTCAAAGAAAGGGGTGACAGATGGCACCTGGAAAATCAGGTCACTCCCACCCTAATACTGCACTTTTCCAACAGCTTAAAAAATGGCACACCAGGAGATTATATCCTGCACCTGGCTCAGAGGGTCCTACGCCCACGGAGTCTCATTATTTGCTAGCACAGCAGTCCGAGATCAAACTGCAAGGTGGCAGCGAGGCTGGGGGAGGGGTGCCCGCCATTGCCGAGTTAGTTGTTTGATTAGGTGAACAAAGTGGCCAGGAAGCTCGAACTGGGTGGAGCCCACCACAAGTCAAGGAGGCCTGCCTGCTTCTGTAGGCTCCACATATGGGGGCAGGGCATAGACAAACAAAAAGACAGCAGTAACCTCTGCAGACTTAAATGTCCCTCTCTGACAGCTTTGAAGAGAGTAGTGGTTCTCCCAGGATCAGCTTGAGATCTGAGAATGGGCAGACTGCCTCCTCAAGTGGGTCCCTGACCCCTGAGTAGCCTCACTGGGAGGCAGCCCCCCGGAATGGGCAGACTGACACCTCACATGGCTGGGTACTCCTCAGAGACAAAAGTTCCAGAGGAATGATCAGGCAGTAACATTTGCTGCTCAACAATATCCACTGTTCTGCAGCCCCCACAGCTGATACCCAGGCAAACAGGGTCTGGAGTGGACCTCCAGCAAACTCCAACAGACCTGTAGCTGAGGATTCTGACTGTTAGAAGGAAAACTAACAAGCAGAAAGGATATCCACACCAAAACCCCATCTGTACATCACCATCATCAAGGACCAAAGGTAGATAAAACCACAAAGATGGGAAAAAAACAGAGCAGAAAAACTGGAAACTCTAAAAATCAGAGCACCTCTCCTCCTTCAAAGGAATGCAGCTCCTCACCAGCAATGGAACAAAGCTGGATGGAGGATGACTTTGATGAGTTGAGAGAAGGCTTCAGACGATCAAACTACTCTGAGCTACAGGAGGAAATTCGAACCAAGAGCAAAGAAGTTTAAAGCTTTGAAAAAAAAATTAGACAAATATCTAACTAGAATAACCAATGCAGAAAAGTCCTTAAACCTGACGGAGCTGAATACCAAGGCACAAGAGCTATGTGATGAACGCAGAAGCCTCAGTAGCCAATGCAATCAACTGGAAGAAAGGGTATCAGTGACGGGGGACAAAATGAATGAAATGAAGTGAGAAGAGAAGTTTAGAGAAAAAAATAAAAAGAAATGAACAAAGCCTCCAAGAAATATAGGACTATGTGAAAAGACCAAATCTATGTCTGATTGGTGTACCTGAAAGTGATGGAGAGAATGGAACCAAGTTGGAAAACACTCTGCAAGATATTATGCAGGAGAACTTCCCAAATCTAGCAAGGCAGGCCAACATTCAAATTCAGGAAATACAGAGAATGCCACAAAGATACTCCTGGAGAAAAGCAACTCCAAGACACATAATTGTCAGATTCACCAAAGTTGAAATGAAGGAAAAAATGTTAAGGGCAGCCAGAGAGAAAGGTCGGGTTACCCACAAAGGGAAGCCCATCAGACTAACAGCTGATCTCTCAGCAGAAACTCTACAAGCCAGAAGAGAGTGGGGACAAATATTCAACATTCTTAAAGAAAAGAATTTTCAACACAGAATTTCATAACCAGCCAAACTAATCTTCATAAGTGAAGGAGAAATAAAATACTTTAAAGACAAACAAATGCTGAGAGATTTTGTCACCACCAGGCCTGCCCTAAAACAGCTCCTGAAGGAAGCACTAAACATGGAAAGGAACAACCGGTACCAGCCCCTGCAAAAACATGCCAAATTGTAAAGACTGTCAAGGCTAGGAAGAAACTGCATCAACTAACGAGCAAAATAACCAGTTAACACCATAATGACAGGACCAAATTCACGCATAACAATATTAACTTTAAATGTAAATGGGCTAAAGTCTCCAATTGAAAGACATAGACTGGCAAATTGGATAAAGAGTCAAGACCCATCAGTATGCTGTATTCAGGAAACCCATCTCACGTGCAGAGACACACATAGGCTCAAAATAAAGGGATGGAGGAAGATCTACCAAGCAAATGGAAAACAAAAAAAGGCAGGGGTTGCAATCCTAGTCTCTGATAAAACAGACTTTAAACCAACAAAGATCAAAAGAGACAAAGAAGGCCATTACATAATGGTAAAGGGATCAATTCAACAAGAAGAGCTAACTCTCCTAAATATATATGCACCCAATACAGGAGCACCCAGATTCATAAAGCAAGTCTTTAGTGACCTACAAAGAGAATTAGACTCCCACACAATAATAATGGGAGATTTTAACACCCCACTGTCAACATTAGACAGATCAGTGAGACAGAAAGTTAACAACGATACCCAGGAGTTCAACTCAGCTCTGCACCAAGTGGACCTAATAGACATCTACAGAACTCTCCACCCCAAATTAACAGAATATACATTCTTTTCAGGACCACACCACACCTATTCCAAAATTGACCACATAGTTGGAGGTAAAGCACTCCTCAGCAAATGTAAAAGAACAGAAATTATAACAAACTATCTCTCAGATCACAGTGCAATCAAACTAGAACTCAGGGTTTAGAAACTCACTGAAAACCACTCAACTATATGGAAACTGAACAACCTGCTCCTGAATGACTACTGGGTAAATAATGAAATGAGGGCAGAAATAAAGAAGTTCTTTGAAACCAACGAGAACAAAGACATAACATACCAGAATCTCTGGGACATATTCAAAGCAGTGTGTAGAGGGAAATTTATAGCACTAAATGCCCACAAGAGAGAGCAGGAAAGATCTAAAACTGACACCCTAACATCACAATTAAAAGAACTAGAAAAGCAAGAGCCAACACATTCAAAAGCTAGCAGAAGGCAAGAAATAACTAAGATCAGAGCAGAACTGAAGGAAATAGAGACACAAAAAACCCTTCAAAGAATTAATGAATCCAGGAGCTGGTTTTTTGAAAAGATCAACAAAATTGATAGACTGCTAGCAAGACTAATAAAGAAGAAAAGAGAGAAGAATCAAATAGACACAATAAAAAATGATAAAGAGGATATCACCACAGATCCCACAGAAATACAATCTACCATCAGAGAATACTATAAACAACTCTATGCAAATAAACTAGAAAACCTGGAAGAAATGGATTAATTCCTCGACACATACATCCTCCCAAGACTAAACCAGGAAGAAGTTGAATCTCTGAACAGACCAATAAGAGGCTCTGAAATTGAGGCAATAATCAATAGGTTACCAACGAAAAAAAGTCCCATACCAGATGGATTCAAAGCCAAATTCTACCAGAGGTAAAAGAACGAGCTGATACCATTCCTTCTGAAACTATTCCAATCAATAGAAAAAGAGGGACGCCTCCCTAACTCATTTGATGAGACCAGCATCATCCTGATACCAAAGCCTGGCAGAGACACAACAAAAAGAGAGAACGTTAGGCCAATATCCTTGATGAACATCGATGGGAAAATCCTCAATAAAATACTGGCAAGCCGAATCCAGCAGCACATCAAAAAGCTTATCCATCACGATCAAGTGGGCTTCATCCCTGGGATGCAAGGCTGGTTCAACATATGCAAATCAATAAATGTAATCCAGCATATAAACAGAACCAAGGACAAAAACCACTTGATTATCTCAATAGATGCAGAAAAGGCCTTTGACAAAATTCAACAACGCTTCATGCTAAAAACTCTCAATTAATTAGGTATTGATGGGACGTATCTCAAAATAATAAGAGCTATCTATGACAAACCCATAGCCAATATCATACTGAATGGGCAAAAACTGGAAGCATTCCCTTTGAAAACGGGCAAAAGACAGGGATGCCCTCTCTCACTACTCCTATTCAACATAGTGTTAGAAGTTCTGGCCAGGGCAATCAGGCAGGAGAAGGAAATAAAGGGTATTCAATTAGGAAAAGAGGAAGTCAAATTGTCCCTGTTTGCAGATGACATGATTGTATATCTAGAAAACCCCATCGTCTCAGCCCAAAATCTCCTCAAGCTGATAAGTAACTTCAGCAAAGTCTCAGGATACAAAATCGATGTACAAAAATCACAAGCATTCTTGTACACCAATCACAGACAAACAGAGAGCCAAATCGTGAGTGAACTCCCATTCACAATTGCTTCAAAGAGAATAAAATACCTAGGAATCCAACTTACAAGGGATGTGAAGGACGTCTTCAAGGAGAACTACAAACCACTGCTCAATGAAATAAAAGAGGATACAAACAAATGGAAGAACATTCCATGCTCATGGGTTGGAAGAATCAATATCGTGAAAATGGCCATACTGCCCAAGGTAATTTATAGATTCAATGCCATCCCCATCAAGCTACCAATGACTTTCTTCACAGAATTGGAAAAAACTACTTTAAAGTTCATATGGAACCAAAAAAGAGCCCGCATCACCAAGTCAATCCTAAGCCAAAAGAACAAAGCTGGAGGCATCATGCTACCTGACTTCAAACTATACTACAAGGCTACAGTAACCAAAACAGCATGGTACTGGTACCACAACAGAGACATAGATCAAAGGAACAGAACACAGCCCTCAGAAATGATGCCGCATATCTACAACTATCTGATCTTTGACAAACCTGATAAAAACAAGAAATGGGGAAAGGATTCCCTATTTAATAAATGGTGCTGGGAAAACTGGCTAGCCATATGTAGAAAGCTGAAACTGGATCCCTTCCTTACACCTTATACAAAAATTAATTCAAGATGGATTAAAGACTTAATTGTTAGACCTAAAACCATTAAAATCCTACAAGAAAACCTAGGCAATACCATTCAGGACATAGGCATGGGCAAGGACTTCATGTCTAAAACACCAAAAGCAATGGCAACAAAAGCCAAAATTGACAAATGGGATCTAATTAAACTAAAGAGCTTCTGCAAACCAAAGAAACTACCATCAGAGTGAACAGGCAACATACAAAATGGGAGAAAATTTTTGCAATCTACTCATCTGATAAAGGGCTAATATCCAGAATCTACAATGAACTCAAACAAATTTACAAGAAAAAAACAAACAACCCCATCAAAAAGTGGGCGAAGGATATGAACAGACACTTCTCAAAAGAACACATTTATGCAGCCAAAAAACACATGAAACAATGCTCATCATCACTGGCCATCAGAGAAATGCAAATCAAAACCACAGTGACATACCATCTCACACCAGTTAGAATGGCCATCATTAAAAAATCAGGAAACAACAGGTGCTGGAGAGGATGTGGAGAAATAGGAACACTTTTACACTGTTGGTGGGACTGTAAACTAATTCAACCATTGTGGAAGTCAGTGTGGCGATTCCTCAGGGATCTAGAACTAGAAATACCATTTGACCCAGCCATCCCATTACTGGGTATATACCCAAAGGACTATAAATCATGCTGCTATAAAGACACATGCACACGTATGTTTATTGTGGCACTATTCACAATAGCAAAGACTTGGAACCAACCCAAATGTCCAACAACGATAGACTGGATTAAGAAAATGTGGCACATATACACCATGGAATACTATGCAGCCATAAAAAATGATGAGTTCATGTCCTTTGTAGGGACATGGATGAAACTGGAAAACATCATTCTCAGTAAACTATCACAAGGACAAAAAACCAAACACCGCATGTTCTCACTCATAGGTGGGAATTGAACAATGAGAACTCATGGACACAGGAAGGGGAACATCACACTCCAGGGACTGTTGTGGGGTGGGGGGAGGGGGGAGGGACAGCATTAGGAGATATACCTAATGCTAAATGACGAGTTGATGGGTGCAGCAAATCAACATGGCACATGGATACATATGTAACAAACCTGCACATTCTGCACATGTACCCTAAAACCTAAAGTATAATAATAAAAAAAATAGCCTACCAAACAAAAAAAGTCCAGGACCAGATGGATTCACAGCCAAATTCCAACAAAGGTACAAACAGGAGCTGATGCCATTTTCTTCTGAAATTATTCCAATCAATAGAAAAAGAGGGAATACTCCCTAACTCATTTTATGAGGCAGCATCATCCTGATAACAAAACCTGGCAGAGACACAATATAAAAAGAAAATTCCAGGCCAATATTCCTGATAAAATCCTCAATAAAATACTGGCAAACCAAATCCAGCAGCACATCAAAAAGGTTATCCACCACGATCAAGTTGGCTTCATCCCTGGGATGCAAGTCTGGCTCAACATAAGAAAACAATAAACATAACCCATCACATCAACAGAACCAACAACAAAAACCACATGATTATCTCAATAGATGCAGAAAAGGCCTTCGACAAAATTCAACAGCCCTTCATGCTAAAAACTCTCAATAAATTAGGTATCGAGGGAACATATCTCAAAATAATAAGAGCTATTCCTGACAAACTCACAGCCAGTATCATACTGAATAGGAAAAAACTGGAAGCATTCCCTTTGAAAACTGACACAAGACAAAGATGCCCTCTCTCACCACTCTTATTCAACATTGTATTGGAAGTTCTGGCCAGGGCAATCAGGAAAGAGAAAGAAATAAAGGGTATTCAGATAGGAATAGAAAAAGCCAAATTGTCTCTGTTTGCAGATGACAAGATTGTATATTTAGCAAACCGCATAGTCTCAGCCCAAAATCTCCTTAAGCTGATAAGCAACTTCAGCAAAGTCTCAAGATACAAAATCAATGTGCAAAAATCACAAGCATTCCTATACACCAATAATAGACAGAGAGCAAAATCTTGAGTGAACTCCCATTAAAAATTGCTACAAAGAGAATAAAATGCCTAGGAATACAACTTACAAGGGATGTGAAGGACCTCCTCAAGGAGAACTACAAACCACTGCTCAAGGAAATAAGAGAGGACACAAATAAATGGAAAAACATTCCATGCTCATGGACAGGAAGAATCAATATCATATAAATAGTCATACTGCCCAAAGTAATTTATAGAGTCAATGCTATCCCCATCAAGCTACCATTGACTTTCTTCACAGAATTAGAAAAAAGAACTTTAAATTTCATATAGAACCAAAAAAGAGCCTGCATATCCAAGAAAATCCTAAGCAAAAAGAGCAAAGCTGGAAGCATCATGCTACCTGACTTCAAACTATACTACAAGGCTACAGTAACCAAAACAGCATGGTACTGGTACCAAAACAGAGATATAGACCAATGGAACAGAACAGACACCTCAGAAATAACACCACACATCTACAACCATCTGATCTTTGACAAACCTGACAAAAACAAGCAATGGGAAAAGGATTCCCTATTTAATATATGGTGTTGGGAAAACTGGCTAGCCATATGCAGAAAACTGAAACTGGAACCCTTCCTTACACCTTATAGAAAAATTAGCTCAAGATGGATTAAAGACTTAAATGTAAGACCTAAAACCATAAAAACCCTAGAAGAAAATCCAGGCAATACCATTCAAGACATAGGCACGGGCAAAGACTTCATGAGTAAAACACCAAAAGCAATGGCAACAAAAGCCAAAATTGACAAATGGAATCTAATTAAACTAAAGACTGTCTGCACAGCAAAAGAAACTATCATCAGAGTGAACAGGCAACCTACAGAATGGGAGAAAATTTTTGCAATCTGTCCATCTAACAAAGGGCTGATATCCAAAATTTACAAATAACAAACTAATTTTCAAGAGAAAAGCAACCCCATCAAAAAGTGAGTAAAGGATATGAACAGATGCCTCTCAAAAGAAGACATTTATGTGGTCAACAAACATATGAAAAAAAGCTCATCATCGCTGGTCATTAGAGAATGCAAATCAAAACCACAAAGAGATACCATCTCACACCAGTTAGAATGGCAATCATTAAGAAGTCAGGAAATAGGCTGGGCGCGGTGGCTCACGCTTGTAATCCCAGCACTTTGGGAGGCCGAGGCGGGCGGATCACGAGGTCAGGAGATCGAGACCACGGTGAAACCCCGTCTCTACTAAAAATACAAAAAATTAGCCGGGCGTGGTGGCAGGCGCCTGTAGTCCCAGCTACTCAGGAGGCTGAGCCAGGAGAATGGCTTGAACCCGGGAGGCAGAGCCTGCAGTGAGCCAAGATCGCGCCACTGCACTCCAGCCTGGGTGACAGAGCGAGACTCCATCTCAAAAAAAAAATGAAAATAAAAAAATAAATAAATAAATAAGTCAGGAAACAACAGATGCTGGAGAGGATGTGGAGAAATAGGAATGCTTTTACGCTGTTGGTGGGAGTGTAAATTAGTTCAACCATTGTGGAAGACAGTGTGGCGATTCCTTAAGGATCTAGAACCAGAAATACCAGTTGACCCAGCGATCCCATTACTGGGTATATACCCAAAGGATTATAAATCATTCTACTATAAAGACACATGCAGAATTTTTTTTTCAACACTATTCACAATAGCAAAGACTTGGAATCAACCCAAATGTCCATCAATGATAGACTGGATGAAGAAAATGTGGCACATATACACCATGGACTACTATGCAGCCATAAAATAGATGAGTTCATGTCCTTTGCAGGGACATGGATGAAGCTGGAAAATATCATTCTCAGCAAACTAACACAATAACAGAAAACCAAACACTATTCTCACTCATAAGTGGGAACTGAACAATGAGAATACGTAGACACAGGGAGGGGAACATCACACACTGGGGCCTGTCGGGGGCTGGGGGCTAGGGGAGGGATAAAATTAGGATCAATACCTAATGTAGATGATAGGTTGATGGGTGCAGCAAACCACCATGGCACGTTTATACCTATGTAACAAAACTGTACATTCTGCACATGCACCCCAGAACTTAAAGTATAATTTAAAAACTACTAGCTATGCAACTGTATACAAAATATTTTATTTAAATCAACTATTTTTTTACTTGCAGAAATTCATTTTAAAAGGAAACTATAACACTTTTGTAAGTGGAGAAGCAGCAATATTCTACTATCAAAAGATAAGCATAAAATAAATTTCTAACTTGTAAAGAAATGATCATGGTAGCCACTATAATCATATCAAATGTCACCTCTAGAACCCATGCCACACATTGGGAAGCATTTAGTTGAGCCCATTGCTTTTTATATGAGGAAATCAAGATTCATAAGGCAAGAGTAATTTGAGCACATCCTCAGTCAGACCTCACATATCCAAGGGCCAAATATATTCCCCCCATTTTTTTTTTATCAAAAAGAAGAGACACACAAGAAAGCTGCATATGGTCATGCAAGTTCTCCATAGCACAACTCTAGGACATGCCAGTTACTTGGACTACAATGTGAATGATGTTCCTTGGAGTTGAAAAGTGTACAACCTGAACCTGTGTGACCATATGCAAAGTCCCTCAGGACTCAATATTAGGGAAATAGAGCACAGTGATTAAATGTGCAACATTTGGAGACAGCTGCTACCCCTCTTCTGGCCCTCACTGTGCACTTGATAGAAGGTGGTTGCTCTTGTTTTGATGCTTACAGGACATAAAAGCATCAGAAGGGTGAACCTAGAAGGACAATCACTGCTCTCAAGTAATCCATGTTTTTCTTTTGCCTCTCCAAGTATAAAAGATGTGGGGTCTCTATGGGGTAGATACTCCTGGTCTTTCCACACTGAAGATGCAGCAGGGGCATAAGTAAAAATTACAAAAGAAGTCATAACTGCAAAGGAAAAATGTACCTTTATAAAGGAAAGGTCACCTCATCAAGTGATCAAACATAGCTTCATTAATAAAACACAAACCAATGTGTGCGTATGTGTCCTGATGTGCTCTACAATACTAAATACCAGCATCACCTATGAAGT
Organism: Nomascus leucogenys; assembly: GCF_006542625.1. Taxonomy (NCBI): domain Eukaryota; kingdom Metazoa; phylum Chordata; class Mammalia; order Primates; family Hylobatidae; genus Nomascus; species Nomascus leucogenys. Next base: position 56,826,577 of record NC_044406.1, read on the forward strand.
ACTCTTACCAAAAATGTTTAATCTAAATCTATTTATTCCTTTAGACCTAAATTCCAGTTTTACAGAAAATATAGGGGATGGAGGATCAAATTAAATTACACCCTGGGGAAGCAATTAAACAAACCCAGGATGTGGAACATTTATAAGACAACTGATCTGGTCTCGTTAAAATATCAATATCATGTGGGAAAACAGATGAGAGGACCTTTATAGATTAAAGAGACATAATGAAATACAGCTTGAAGACCTTCATTGGATTCTGCTTCAAAAATTCTATTTTGGGGATCTATTGGGGAAAATTTGAATGTGGATTATATATTAGATAATATTGTGAGTTATTACTAATTTTCTATACCATGGTGATTGTATTATGGTTATGTAGGAAAATGCCCCCATTTTTAGAAGCTGCATGCTAAAGTATTTAGGGGTAAAGTACCATGTTATCTGCTACTTACTTTCAAATGGCTAGCCAAAACTAAAGAATATACACAAAGTAACATTTCTCAGGAAATCTTTGTGGACTATATGGAAAACTTTAACTGGACGATACTACAGTTTGGTGGACTTAGCTCTTCAAAAACCCATACCTAAATGGAGCTCAACTTATACCAACAGATGAATGGAAAGCAGCAATATGATATCCAAAAGGGATAAAGTGAAATCCTAAGCTTGGATTTAAAAAGAAATCAATTGTATAAATACAGGATGAGGAAGATCTGGCTTAACAGCAAGTCAGGTGCGAAACAGAGAATAAAATCCAGGCTCTTCAGGTGACTCAGAGGGGAATTTTAAGCAATGGCCGAGCATGATTTACATACACATCAAGGACTTGGTGAACTTAGTGACTGATCAGACATGGGACGGAAGGAGGGGAAAGGGAAGAGACAAAAGAGGAGCTTGGGCTCAGGAGTCAAACTGCCTGGGTCTTAATTCTGATTCTACCACTTATTAGCAGGCAAACATGAATAAGTCAGTTAACCTCTCTATGCCTCATTTCCCTCATCTGTAAAATAACGTGATAATAGTATCTACCTCAGAGGATTGCTGTGAGAATTAGATAAGATGCTACATGTAGAGAATAGACCTCAGCATATAAGAATCACTCATGTGAGCTATTATTTGTCCCTTTTACCGGAAAAGGCGCTATTCCTGCTTTCTGTACTGCTCACTTTGCCCACTGCTTACACAACAGGCTATAGTGGAAAAACACACTTGCCTAGAATCGATGGGGCCTAATTCAGTCACTATCTGTCTGGGCCTACCTTTAAATTAGGGAAGCACTAGGTCATCTATACGGCTCTATCAAGCTCTATCTTTCAGTGCCCCTGGGATTCTGCACCTCCTACTTTGAGGCTGGGGCAGAGATTAGTTTAAATGCTTGAGGGCATGCATTCTTGAAGTTGGAAAAACTATCAATTTGCCATAAAGCTCGGCCTGCATTGGTAAAATGTGGTCTCTAGAGGGTGCTCAAAACACAAAAAGTACTCAATTAAAGGTTCTCAGAAAGAGAACCTAATAAGTAGGATTCCTATAAGCAGGAATAAGCAGAGGAGACAGTTGTTGTCAAAGAGAAGGCCTAATTGGTGACTGCTGTTCTAGATACATTAGGGCTCTCCCAGAGTACAGTCAAGGGTAGGGTGAGTACTCATTTATCAGCCCATGTCCTACAGTTTAGCTGTGAGCACAATCCCGATGTTGACAAGAAATGGTACTGAAGTTTTGACATCTCATTTCCCAATAGCTTCCCAGCTGGGTCCAAATGTTATGTAGGATTTCAGAGACCCTGGGAAGAAGTGATACTGGTGGAAGTATATTCAAAGGTTTTCACTCTCAAATGAGATTTGGAGGTGGAGGAGGTGAGAGGAATGTGAATAGCCTAAAAGAGAAGACATACAGATACTCAAAAGATTACTCATTCCTGGACTGGGCTTAAATGACCATGGAGCCCTCTAGAAAAGGAACTAAGCTAATGAGGCCTAAGTGAGGTCATGAGGCAGAGAGAACTTAAACGTTCTTCAGTGACCTGAGCAGTGAGAGTTTGAGAGTCTGGTTTCTGAGTGGGATGCCCCAGCTTTCTTCCGCATTCCAAAACACGGCAGGCCCCTTTCCTGCTACAAGCAACTCTGACACTCAAACGAGACAATTTCTAAAAGTATTATCTGCCGTTTGCCTATTTCCAATTTTTGTAAAGTATAAAATCTTAATCTTCGGGTTTAACGAGGTGCTCACCCACACACTTTAGCTGGAATCCTTCCCTCATGACCTTCCCCTTTCCTCTACCAAGTTAGGGCTCGAAAAGCACAAGGAGAAGGAGCTTTCTACTAGAGATCCCTTCCCAGGTCTGATGTCTTGTTTTTTTTTCTCAGAAATGATTTTATCTGAACATAAATCTCCTCAAGAATGAAGATGGTTATTTCTCTGGGCCTGTTTCCCCATGTCGAAAAAGGAAAAGACCTCAGTGAATTTATGTTAGTGTTAAACCTCTTAAGGAATCTAAAGACTATTAGCCAAGCTTTTCCTGAGAGCCATTTGGGGAAAGGAAAGAAAGGAAGAGAACATGAGAAGAGCATAGAGGCCTTTAAAGGAGTATTATCACAAAGGGACTCAGCATTTTGGGGGCAGTGCTTACTTACTCTGGCCTTTTGCTGCCTGAATGTGGTGATTGGTGATACCCCAGAAATATTCCTCCCCTGAGTCTATACCCACAGGGTACTCCTGGTTCTGACTGGGACCTTCCCCAGGCACAGCAGTCCACTGTACTAAAATATGGTAGATCATATTGTAAGAAATCTAGGAATGTTTTGTTATGCCTTTGCTTTTGTTTTTGTTTTTTTGCAAGGTGACATAAAACATGGAGAACATGTGGGGTTTAGGTGTCAGACAGCTCTCAGCTGGAATCCAAGTTTGACCACTTCTCCTGGGTGACCCCAGGCAACTTACCTAACTTTTCTATGCTCCTCTTTCTTCACCTGTAAATTATGGATAATCATATTCTGATTCATGGTGAGTATTAATTATAATGTACCCAATTATAGTGCTTAGTTCATATTGTACTCAGGAAAGTGGAGGCTTCTTCCTTCATGAGTCCTTGTCACACAATGGCTTCTGAAAACTATTCTGTAATCTTTCTGGGCCAACATTTCTCCATCTGCAGATTTGGGGTAGTGTGGATAGGAGACTGTCACTCAGAGGAAATGTGGGCCTAAATGGAATGAAGTCATGGATAGTGAGGGACCTTTATTACTTCTCAAGAGCTGATGCCAAAAAACAAACAAACAAACACAAACAAACAAACAAAAAACCCTATAGTTGTAGGAACTAAACACCCGATGATTTTGCCAGCTGGTTTGGAGGCCAAATTTGGTTTTGGGCTCTGAGCTTTGCTTATTCCTGAAAGATTTGGAGGAGCTGTGGGCCCAACCTCAGATTCTAAGTGTGAGAAGAGAACAAACTGCTCACTCTGAGTAACTTCAATCACAGGCTGGGCACACTGAGCAGGAGTATCTTGCTGCTAATTAACACACACACACATGCTCCCTGCCAAGGTAAGGTGTAGAAGGTGGCTCCAGTGCCAACACTGAGCTTAGGACCATTTGGGGATGGCTATCTAGTGCCAAAGAAATTAAAAAGCAGGAAACAGAGGGCAAACACAAAATCTCACTGATAGAGTACAAATTGACCACTGTAGCCTCATTCTGACCCTCCCCCAACTCGCATGCATGTGTGTGCACATGTACACACAAACACTCAGGCTTTGTTAACCAGGAGCAGGAAGTTAGGATGGAAGGGGGTATTTTTCATCCCAGAGAGAGTTTCTGATGGTACTCTGTCAGAGAGTGAGATAGAAGAGCCAGAGGTTTTCAGACTGAAAATGCTTCCATTCCACTTGTCTGGAATCTACAGGTCTTGGTCAGCCAAGGCTGCCTCCTCCAACTGTCAGGGCTATGGTCACCTAGAGGACAGCTTCTCCTTGCTAGGATCAGAAAGCAACGGAAAAAGTGAGGACATTCACTTACCCAGCTTCCTGAAAAGCCTAAACTGCTATATAAATGTCAGGAACAGCAATTTGTAATGCACTTGATTGGGTTCTGCTTGTTGGACGTAAGGTCTGTCCTGAAGATAATTGTGTTCCAAGTCAGATAAGTGCACTAGTTACCTTTGTTGGATTTTTCCCTCCTGACTTTATGAAGCTCTTTGGAGAAAATAATGTTTTCCACAAGGAAACTGGAGGTAGTTTAAACAGCTCTCAAATTGAACTGGAAATACTAAAATTTTGTCACTTAAAGGGCTCTAAGAAATTCTTTAGAAAAGCAGCTTCATGTTATGAATGGAGACACTGAGGCATAGAGAGAGGTTAGATAATAAAACAGGTCTATGATCAGTGACTGAGACATACATTTGACAACAAAAGTCTTCTTTGCTATAATTTGGATCATTCTCAGGTTCAGTCCCTTCCCCAAGAATCAGGAGGGAAGAAAAGAGGTTAATTGGAAGGACAGATCTTTACCTATTTACCCCACCGAGACAATTCAGAAGTAAATCCAGCAGCCCCAAGGGGCATACCATAGCCTGATTTAAGAAACCTCACCCCATATTAGAGCTAGTTGGTAGTCAGATAACTAAAACAATGGTAACGATAGTTTAAACTATGCTGGTTAATACTGGTTTAGTATCTCTCATCTGGTTCCTGTACTAAATGCTTCACACACAATCTCTCATTTCATTGTCACATTCATCCTGCAGGGTAGGTCTGAATGTCCCCATTTTATAGATGACAGAACGGAGGTTTAAAAAGGTTGAGTAACTTGTGTAAGGACATATAGCTAAGCAGTGGAGGTGCTGGCTTTGGAACCCAAGTCTGGCTGAACCCAAGGTCTGGGAGCTTAATTATTACAGTCCCCTACATGGGGTCACAAATGTCTCCTTCATCTGAGGGCTACCCAATCTTTCCTTTCAAGAGCTCTCTCTCTCTCTCTCTCTCTCTGTCTCTCTCTCTCCTAAATTCCCTTGTCATGGCTTTCTGTCTTATATTCTCACTATTTGTGTCTTTGTATTATTTCCCTCACAAGCTATAAGCTTTTTGATAATCTAGGCTGTGTGCATGGGTGTGTGTGTCTGTATATTATTAGCATCTAGACCAATATCAGGTATACAGAAAGTACTTCCATTTCATAAATATTTACTGACTAAAAGATGTTGATGACAGCCAGGTTTGCAGAGCAGCTATGCAAAAATGACTAGCCAGGTTCACATCCCTGTCTTTCTACCAGTTTGAAGTAAGAAGGCTATCTTCAGGCTTCACCTGAAGTCAGACCACTGATAACAAGCCACCAATGGTGACAGCCTTTTCAATATTTCCTTTCCTCTTTCATCTCCATGGATACCCCATCCTCAGCTTCTACTGGGGGGAAAACGACCCCCATAGAGTGGCTTTACAGCTGACAGAAGCATAAAAAGGGCTGGCCTAATTCTAAACAGGAGGCTTTGAGTCACCAAATGCTCCTAGACCTTGATGGTAGGTGCCGGCAATAGGCTGAACACCCCATGAGTCATATCAGCCAAGCCACTGTAGGTTAGAGCTGAAAATCTCGATAGAGACATGAAAGACCAACCATCCTCACTTCACAGACAGGGGAACTGAAGCCCAAAGAGGGGAAAGGACTGCCTCAGTATCACATGTGCATTCAGTGGCCAAGCCAAAGCTGGATCCCTAGGCACATTGTTGCTTAGCATGGGGCTGTTCCCATTCCACCAGACTGTGTTTTTGATCAAAAGGGCTTCCATGGATTGTCACCCTAGGGGGAAGTTTTTGTTACAATGCTCCCTGAAGTAGATTTGAAAAGTGATACAATAGTTTATTTTCCAGAGTGGGAAAATGGAGGCCTGGGCAATGAGCTCCCTCACACAAAACTAAATAAAAATTCAGTAAAAGGGAAATTGTTTGATGAGGAGAAAAAAGGAAGAGATAATTCTAATAAATATATCACCTTTCCATGTTTTTTCTTGGTTCTCCCCAACATTATTAGAAGGTGGCAGTGGGTTACAACTCCCTAATAGGTCTACTAAAACACACCTTGAAATTGTACAATCTTCCCATGCTGATTGCCGTTGCCAACACCCTGTCTCCTCTTTCCATGCTTTGGGAGATTTCAAGAGAATGGAAATACGAAAATGTTTCCATTCTTCTGCCAGCAAGGAGTTATCACAGGGTTATTGAAATAACTTTTTTTTTTTACTTTGCTTAGCAGAAAAACATTAATGATTTCTGTTGGCAATAGTAAGATCTAGGTACTGGCTCCAGGCAGAATTAATATTAGTTATCCAGCATTTAACAGTTTATCCTTTTTAAGCCTCAGTTTCCTCAATCTCTTTGGGATCCCACTCATTCACCTGACCACCCATCCTCTATTTTCTGAACCACCTGCCTATTTATCCAGCCATCCATATATCCATTTGCCCACTGTTTACATATCTACTGCTTATCCTGGATAGGTTAAGGGGTTAAGTAATAGCTCTGGTGACAAAATTGCTCAGTTTGAATCCTAACTTCTTACTTTCTGACTGAGTGATATTAAGCAAGTAACTTAATCTCTCTGTGCCTCAGTTTTCTCATGTAAAATTGGAGATGATAATAATATTTATGTCATATGGATGTTTTGAAAATTAAATGAGTTAGTTTGTTTAAAGCATTTGAAAGGTGCTTGACATATAATACACACCAGAAAGTAAATGTTAGCTTCTATTGTTGCATCCCCACTAGATGTCAGGCAATTTTCCAGGTTCTGAGGATTCAAAGTGAGTTAAGATAGTCCTCCAGACTTTCAGAGTTCCATGTAGAGGGGAAAGCAGATATGGAAAAAAAGAATACTTTATAATTTAGTGAGAAAATTGTATTAATATAAGTTTTTGCAAGGTACAGTTGTAGCAAGAGAAGTGAGGGACCAAGATTGCTGCTGGCATTGGGGTTGGGGAATGCCTAGCAGAGAGAAAATAACACTGAGCTTGGTATTAATGGGCAAGGTACAAGGGATGATGTGAGAATGCAGTGCCTGCAAATGTGTGTAGAAGTCCCAAATGATGTGGTGCATTTGGAGAACTACAGCTCTGTCAGTATGGCTGGTGAGCTAGGCCTAGGCCAGAGTGATAGGTCCAATCAGAAAAGTCCTCATAAGCCCTGATAAGGAGCTTATCCTTTACTGACAGCAGTGGGAAAAGAACAGAAGTAGGTTTCTAGCAAGGTAGGGACAAAATCAGACATTTCCTTGGGGACAGGCACTCTAGGCACTGGGTGAATCTATAGGGTAAGGTGGAAGCAGGAGAAGAGTCTGGAGATATGTTGAGGGCCTGAGTGGACAGGAAGATAGAAGAAATGGAGGCAGCCTCGGAACATTTGCATTCAAATATAACGTTGCATTCAAATTTAACCTTGCATCAGAGAATAAACAAATAAAGAAACTCAGAACAGAGATGTGCTAGATGAGGTAGGCATGGGAATCCTAAGGGACCTCTAAGGAGGTTCCACCAAATCCAGAGTTCAAAAACCCTGAGCTTGGCAAAAAATCTAATGAAAAGTGACCTCTCAGCCCATGTAGCTATTTTTAGACTTGTGTATTGGGAGCAACATGTGCAGAAGAGCATGTACATGGCTCATTTCTGCTCTTCATTTAGATCTCTGGGCACACATCACAGACTCAGAGAGGCCTTCCCTGACCACTCTGTCTAAAATAGTAGGGTTCTATTCATGGGTTACCGCTCTCTGCCCGGGCCAGACTAGGTTCTACTGTGGGCAGAGGGACAAGAAACAGCCCCTTGCCCTCAAGATTCCCACAGTTTGTGGCTCTCTCTCTCTCTCCCTCTCTCTCTCTCTCTCTCTCTCTCACACACACACACACACACACACACACACACACACAAACACACCATCCACCAAACAAGAAAGCAGCTAGTTAGTACTAAATATTATGGTGCAGCCTAGAAGTGTAACAGAAGTTGACAAGATAAACAGAAGAGTGTGAGAAGGGAGCGAGCTAAGTTTCTTCAGAGAGAAGGTGGAATCTGAAAGTGCACTGAAAGATGAGCAGGAATTTAGGTGAAGTGGACAGGTAGCAGAATAGTGGTGAAGAACTTGGGCTCTGAAATCAGCCAGTCTTAGGTATGAAAGTGGATTCTGCTTACTATATGTTCTTGGACAACTTGCTTTGGCTTTGCCTCTCTAAACCCCAGTACTCATCCGTAAAATGGAAAAAGCAAAAATACTTATTTTATAATGTGATTGTGAGTATAAAGGACATGGTGAAGCAGTCAGAAGATCTTAGCTGTTGCTGTTATTGATCTTCCATGCCTTCTGACATTCATTTTCTGTGATCTTCTCACTTAAGATGGTCGCTTCCTCACAGGGTCCCAAAGACCTGCACCCACTGTGGCACCCCACTCAGGCTTTCCTTCTAGGGAAAATTCCATGTGTTATCAGTGCTTTTTCTTCTTTTTCCTCTTCATATCTGACCTGGTCTGTGTCGCATTTCCATAGGACTCTGTTTCCTAGCTCTTTGATCTGATAAATTAATTTCTAGTAAGAGATCAGTAATTAATAATGACCTCTTTCAGAGATTTTTCATTTATTTGTAGGACTCCTAGGCACATAATATTAATCCCTAGAGGCATATAGAGAAACCAGAGGTTTTCCAAATAGTCTGCATCTTTAAGAATTGGAGACATGCCCCTGCTCAGGCCTCAGGTACTTCTAAGGCATTCTTTTCCAGTCACCTGCTCTAAGAGGAACTTCTTCCCACTGTTCTCCTCAGGCCCCAAACTGCTTGCTTCTCCCTTTTTCTTTGGCTTGTCCTGCATTTCAGCTCAAAATGGTTTACCTTAGCATTTCTCATTGGAATCACACAGAACACTGTTTTTCAGTAACCTTAAGGCACCTGGCCTAGCACCAAGCCCAGACCCGCATTCTTCCTTGACCTGAAGTAATTGAGCAGAAGGGACACCATGCCCTTCAGGCAGACCAGAGGCCTGTCTTTTGATCTCTTGCTCAGCCTCGTCAATTATTCCTTTAACACTGGTGCAGCAAGTGCACTATGCAGATCTCTCTGGCCAAGTTGTTCTTGCCAAATCCTGCACCTAAGTGCAGGGGAGTGTTACAGCCTAGAAAGTGTTACAACATTAGGAAGGGTTAAAGATAAAAGATAGCACAGAAATGGCGGGTTGCATTGATGGACTTTCTAATATGGAATCAGACTGGCATTACTAGGATAAGCCCCATGCGGTCACAGTGCATTAACCATTTTTCTTTTTTGTTTGTTTTGATCAAATTTTTATTGTGGTAAAATATAAATAACATAAAATTTACTATTTTAACCATTTTTAACTGTACACTTCAATGCCATGAAGCATATTCTTTTTTTGGCTTTTATTTTAGGTTCAGGGGTACGTGTGCAGCTTTGCTACATAAGTAATCTTGTATCACAGGGGTTTGATGTACAGATTATTTCATCACACAGATACTAAGCATATTACCAAATAGTTATTTTTCCTGCTCCTCTCCCTCCTTCCACCCTCCAATCCCTGGTAGGCCTGAGTGTCCGTTGTTCCTCTCTTTGTGTCCATATGTTCGCATCATTTAGCTCAGAATTATAAGTGAGAGCATGCAATATTTGGTTTTCTGTTTCTGTTAGTTTGCTAAGGATAATGCCCTCCAGCTCAAACCACATTCCTTCAAAGGACATGATCTGATTCTTCTTTATGGCTGCATAGTATTCCATAGCGTATGTGTACCACATTTTCTTTATCCAAGTCTTCCATTGATGAGCATTTAGGTTGACTCTATGTCTTTGTTATTTTGAATACTGCTGCAGTGAACACACATGAGCAGTTGTCTTTATGATAGAAAGATTTATATTCCTTTAGGTATATACCCAGTAATTGGATTGCTGGATAGAATGATAGTTCTGTTTTTAGGTCTTTGAGGAATTGCCACACTGCTTTCCGCAAAGGTTGAACTAATTTGCATTCCCACCAACAGTATATAAGCATTCCCTTTTCTCTGCAACCTCTCCAACATCTATTTTTGACATTTTTCCTTTTTTTCTTCAAATTTTGCTTTAAGTTCAGGGATACATGTGCAGGATGTGCAGGTTTGTTACATAGGTAAACGTGTGCCATGGTGGTTTGCTGCATAGATCATCCCATCACCTAGGTATTAAGCCCAGCATTCATTAGCTATTCTTCCTGATGCTCTCCCTCCTCCACACCCTCCTCCAACAGGCCCCAGTGTGTGTTGTTCCCCACTTGTGTCCATGTGTTCTCATCATTCAGTTCCCACTTATAAATGAGAACATGTGGTGTTTGGTTTCATATCCTGTGTTAGTTTGCTGAAGGTAATAGCTTCCAACTCCATCCATGTCTCTGCAAAGGACATGATCTCATTCCTTTTTATTGCTCCATACTATTCCATGGTGTATATGTACCACATTTTTGCTATCCAGTCTTATCATTGATGGGCATTTAGGTTTCTAAATGCCCATTTTCACTATTGTGAATATGCTGCAATGAACATACATGTGCAGGTGTCTTTATGATAGAACGATTTATATCCTTTTGGGTATATATACAGTAATGGGATTGCTGGGTCAAATGGTATTTCTGCCTCTAGGCCTTTGAGGAATTTTCACACTGTCTTCCACAATGGTTGAACTAATTTACACTCCCATCAACAGTGTAAAAGTGTTCCTTTTTATCTGCAACCTTGCCAGCATCTGTTGTTTTTTGACTTTTAAATAATAGCCATTCTGACTGGTGTGAGATGGTATCTCATTCTGGTTTTGATTTGCATTTCTCTAATGATTAGTGATGTTGAGGGTTTTGTTTATATGTTTTTTTGACTGCATGGATGTCTTCTTTTGAAAAGTGTCTGTTCATGTCCTTTGCCCACTTTTTAATTGGGTTGTTTGTTTGTTTCTTGTAAATTTGTTTAAGTTCCTTGTAGACTCTGGATATTAGACGTTTGTCAGATGGATAGATTGAAAAAAAATTTCTCCCATTCTGTAGGTTGTCTGTTCACTATGATAATAGTTTCTTTGGCTGTGCAGAAGCTCTTTAGTTTAATTAGGTCCTATTTGTCAATTTTTGCTTTTGTTGCAATTGCTTTTGGTGACTTCGTCATGAAACCTTTGCCCATGCCTATGTCGTGAATAGTATTGCCTAGAACTTTTTCTATGGTTTTTATGGTTTTTACATTTAAGTCTTTAATCCATCTCGAATTGAGTTTTGTGTATGATGTAAGGAAGGAGAACAGTTTTATTTTTCAGCATATGGCTAGCCAGCTCTTTCAGCACCATTTATTAAATAGGGAATACTTTCCCCATTGCTTGTTTTTGTCAGGTTTGTCAAAGATCTATGGTTGTAGGTATGCACCTCCTTTCTGGGCTCTCTATTCTGTTCCATTGGTTTATGTGCCTGTTTTTGTACCAGTACCATGCTGTTTTGGTTACTGTATCCCTATAGTATATTTTGAATTCAGGTAGTGTTAGGTCACCCACTTTGTTGTTTTGCTTAGGATTACCTTGGCTATTTGGGCTCCTTTTTGTTTTCATGTGAATTTTAAAATAGTTTTTCTAATTCTGTGAAGAATGCCATTGGAAATTTTGTAAGGATAGCATTACATCTGTAAATTGCTTTGGGTAATATGGACTTGTTAACAATATTGATTCATCCTATTCATGAGCGTGGAATATTTTTCCATTTGTTTGTCTCATCTCTATTTCTTTGAGCTGTGTCTTTGTAATTCTCATTGTATAGTTCTTACACCTCCTTGGTCAGCTGAATTCCTATGTATTTTATTCTTTTTTATGTCTATTGTGAATGGGATTGCATTCTTGATTTGGATCTTGGCTTGGCTGTTCTTGGTGTATAAGAATGCTAATGATTTTCATACATTGATTTTGTATCCTGCTACTTTGGTAAAGTTGTTTATCAGCTTAAGGAGCTTTAGGATTGAGACTATGGGATTTTCTTGATATGAAATCATGATATCTGCAAACAGGGATAATTTGACTTCCTCTCCTCCTATTTGGATGTGTTTTATTCCTTTCCATTGCCTGATTGCTCTGGCCAGGACTTTACATACTATTTTGAATAGGAGTGGTGAGAGAGGGCAACCTTGTCTTCTGCCAGTGTTCAAGGGAACTGCTTCCAGCTTTTGCCCATTCAGTATCACATTGTCTATGGGTTTGTCATTGATGGTTCTTAATTTTTTGAGGTATGTTTCTTGAATACCTGGTTTTTTGAGAGTTTTTAACATGAAGAGGTGTTGAATGTTATTGAAAGCCTTTTCTGCATCTATTGAGGTGATCATGTGATTTTTGTCTTTAGCTCTGTTTATGTGGTGAATGACATTTACTGACTTGCCTGTGTTGAACCAACCTTGTATTCCAGGGATAAAGCCTACTTGATTGTAGGGAATAAGTTTTTGATGTGATACTGGGTGCATTTTGCTAGTATTTTGTTGAGGATTTTTGCATCAACATTTATCAAAGATATTGGCCTGAGGTTTTCTTTTTCTGTTGTGTCTCTTGCAAAGTTTTGCTATCAGGGTGATAACTTATAGAATGAGTCAGGGAGAAGTTGCTCCTCCTCAGTTTTTTGGAAGAGTTTCAGTAGAAATGATACCAGTTCTTCTTTGTACATCTGGTAGAATTTGGCTGTGAATCAATCTGGTCCAGGGCTTTTCTTGGTTGGTAGGCTATTTATTACTGATTAAATTTCAGAGCTCATTATTGGTTTGTTCAATGATTGAATTTCTTCCTGGTTCAGTCTTTGAATGGCATATGTGCCCAGGAATTTATCAGTTTCTCCTAGATTTTCTAGTTTCTGTGAATAGAGGTGTTCCTAATAGTGTCTGACAATTATTTGTATTTCTATATGGCTAGTGGTTATATATCCTTTGTCATTCCTGATTGTGTTTATTTGGTTCTTCTGTTTTTATACTGTATTATTCTACAAGTAGTCTATCTTATTAATTTTTTTGAAAAACCGCTCAGCTTCTGAATTTATTGATCTTTCTAATGTTTATTTTGCATCTCAGTCTCCTTCAGTTCAGCTCTGATTTTGTTTATTTCTTGTCTTCTGCTCACTTTGGGGTCAGTTTTTCTCTTTCTTCTCTGGTTCTTTTTGTTGTGATGTTAGGTTAATTTGAGATCTTTCTAACCTTTTCATGTGGCCTATTTAGTGCTACAAATTTTCCTCTTAACAGTGCCTTAGCTGTGTTCCAGAGATTCTGGTACATTGTATCTTTGTTTTCATTAGTTTCAAGGAACATCTTGATTTCTTCCTTAATTTCATTATTTACCCAAAAGTCATTCAGGAGCAGGCTGTTTAATTTCCATGTAATTATATGATTTTGAGCAATTTTCTTAGTCTTGAACTCTATTTTTATTGCACTGTGGTCTGTGAGAATGGTTGGTATAATTTTTGTTCTTTTGCATTTGCTGAAGATTGTTTCATGTCTGACTGTGTGGTCAATTTTAGAGTATGTGCCATGTGCAGATGAGAAGAATGTATATTCTGTTGTTTTAGGGTGGAGAGTCGTATAGATGTCTATTAGATCCATTTGGTCCAGTGTTGAGTTCAGGTCCTGAATATCTTTGTTAATTTTCTGCCTTGATGGTCTAATACTGTCAGTGGATTGTTGAAGTCTTCCACTATTATCATGTGGGATTCTATGTCTTTTTGAAGGTCTCTAAAAACTTGCTTTATAAATCTGAGTGCTCTTGTTTTGCATGCATGTATATTTAGGATAGTTAGGTCTTCTGGTTGAAGAAGACCTTTACCATTATGTAATACTCTTCTTTGTCTTTTTTGATCTTTGTTGACGTAAAGTCTGTCTTATCTGAAATTAGAATTGCAATCCCTGATTTTTCTGTTTTCCATTTACTTGGTAGATTTTTCTCCATTCGTTTATTTTGAGCCAATGTTTGTCATTGCATGTGAGATGGGTCTCTTGAAGATAGCATACTATTGGGTCTTGCTTCCTTATCCAGCTTGCCCCTCTGTGCCTTTTATTTAGGGCATTTAGCCCATTTACATTGAAGGTTAATATTGATATGTGTGGATTTCATCCTGTCATCATTAATCATTTTTTATGTTGCTGGATTCAATTCACCTATATTTTGTTGAGTGTTTTCGGGTCTATGTTCATGAAAAATACTGGTCGACATTTTCTTTTCCTGTATTGTCTTCATCTGGCCTTTTTAAAATTAATTTTTAATTTTTGGGGTACATGGTAGGCATATATCTTTATGGGCTACATGAGATATTTTGATACAGATGCGTATTGTGTATTAATCACATCAGGGTGAATGGATGTTACTCATTGTTTCTAAATATTTTTTGTACTCGATAACCATCCCCACTTTTCCCCACCCACTACCTTTCTCATCCTCTGGTAACTATCCTTCTACTCTCTATGTTCATCAGTTCAATTATTTTAAATTTTGGCTCCAACAAACGTGTGAACAGGCAAAGCTTGTCTTTCTGGCTTATTTCACTTAACACTTAAAAATGACATCAGACTTAACAAATGACAGTATCTCATTCTTTTTGTGGCTGAATTGTACTCCATTGCATATACATACCACACTTTCATTATCCATTCATCTGTTGATAGACACTTAGTTTGCTTCCAAATCTTGGCAATTGTCAATAGTGCTGCAGTAAACATGGGAGTGCAGATATATCTTTGATATACTGATTTCCTTTCTTTTGGTTATATACCTAGTACTGGGATTGCTGGATTATATGGTAGCCTTATTTTTAGTTTTGTGAGGAACTTCCAAACTCTTCTGGTTGTACTAATTTACACTTCCAGCAACAGTGTACAAGTGTTCCCTTTTCTCCACATCCTCACCAGCAGTTGTTATTGCCTATCTTTTGGATACAAGACATTTTCACCGGGGTAAGAGGATATCTCATTGTAGTTTTGATTTTAATTTCTGTGATGATCAGTGATGTTGAGCACCTTTTCATATATCTGTTTGCCATTTGTATGTCTTCTTTTGAGAAATATCTATTCATATTTTCTGTCCATTTTTAAATTGGATTATTTGATTTATTCCTATAGAGTTGTTTGGCTCCTTATATATTCTGGCTATTAATCCCTTGTCAAATGGATAGCTTGCAAACATTTTTTACCATTATGTGGGTTGTCTGTTCACTTTGTTGATTATTTCCTTTGCTGTGCAGACAGTTTTTTACTTGATGTAATCCCCTTTGATCATTTTTGCTTTGATTGCCAGTGCTTGTGGGGTATTATTTGAGAAATCTTTGCCCAGCTCAATGTCCTGGAAAGTTTCCCCAATGTTTTTATAGTAGTTTCATAGTTTAAGGTCTTAGATATAAGTCCTTAATCTATTTTGATTTGATTTCTGTAGGGGTCTAGTTTCATTCTTTTGCATAAGTATATTCAGATTTTCCAGTACCATTTATTAAAGAGACAGTCCTTTCCCCAATTTATGTTCTTGGCAACATTGTCAAAAATGACTTTACTGTTGATGTATGTATTTGTTTCTGGGTTCTCTATCCTGTTCCATTGGTCTATGTCTCTGTTTTTATATCAGTACCATGCCTTTATTTTTTCTATAGTTCTGTAATGTAATTTGAAGTTAGGTAATGTGATTCCTAGAGTTTTTTATGTTTTTTTTTTCCTCAGGATAGATTTGGCTATTCTGGGTCTTTTGTGGTTCCATATAAATTTTAGGATTTTTTTTCTGTTTTTGTGAAGATCGTCATTAGTGTTTTGACAGACAGTGTTTTGAATCTGTAGATTGATTTGGGTAGTATGGACATGTTAACAATATTGATTCCTCCAATCCGTAAACATGGGATATATTTCCATTGTTTCATGTCCTCTTTAATTTCTTTCATCAATGTTTTATAGGTTTCATTGTAGACATCTTTCACTTCTTTGGTTAATTCCTAGGTATTATATTTTATTTGTAGTTACTGAAAAAGTGACAACTTTCTTAATCTCTTTTTCAGATTGTTCACTGTTGCCATATAGAAATGCTACTAAATGTGTATGTTGATTTTGTATCCTGAAACTTTACTAAATTTGTTTATCAGTTCTGATAAATGAAAGAGGAGACATTAAAACTGATACCACATAAATGCAAAGGATCATAAGAGGCTATTGTAAATAATTATCTGCCAAAAATGGATAACCTAGAAGAAATGGATAAACTACTAGACACACACCAGACCAATAATAAGTGAGGAGATTTAATCAGTAACAAAAATTCTTCAATCAAAGAGAAGCCCAGGACCTGATGGCTTCACAGCTAAATTCTAAAAAACATTTAAAGGACTAATACCAATTCTCCACCAACTTCCAAAAAATCAAAGAGAAGGCAACACTTCCAAATCTTTTTTATAAGACCAGCATTACCCTGATAACAAAGCCAGACAGACACCACAAGAAAAGAAAACTACAGGACAATATCCTTGATGAACATAGGTGCAAAAATCTTCAACAAAATGCTAGCAAACAAAATTCAACAACACATTAACAGGATCGCTCACCATGATTAAGTGGGATTTATCACTGGAATACACAGATGGTTCAATATACAAAAATCAATAAATATTATATACCACATTAAAAGAACGAAAGACAAAAATGATATTATCATCTCATTAGATGCAGAAAAAAGCATGTGACAAAAGTCAACATCCCTTCATGATAAAAACTCTCAACAAATAAGGTATAGGAGAAATGTACCTCAACACAATAAAGGCCATATACAATAAACCCATGATAACATCATACTGAACAGGGCAAAGTTTGCAAGCTTTTTCCCTAAGATCTGGATAAGACAAGGATGCCCACTCTCTTCACTTCTATTCAACAACTATTGTAAGTTCTTAACTTAGTAATAAGGCAAGAAAAAAATAAATAAAAAGCATCCAAATTTGAAAGGAAGAAGTAAAATTTTGCTGTTTACTGATTACACAATTTTATATATAGAAAACTCTGAAGATTCCACCAAAAAACCCTGTTAGAATTGGTGAACAGATTCAGTAGAGTTGCAGGGTACAAAATCGATATACAAAAATCAGTAGTGTTTCTATAGATGAACAATAAACTTTCTATAAAAGAAATAAAGAAAATAATCCCATTTACTATAGCAACAAAAAATGAGAATAAATTTAACCAAGGAGGTGAAAGATGTGTCCATTGAAAACTATAAAACATTAATAAAAGAAATTGAATAAGATACAAATAAATAAAAAGATATCTTGTGTTCATCAATTGGAAGAATTAAAATTATTAAAATGTCCAAACTACCAAAGTGTCTACAGATTCAATGCAATCCCTAACAAAACTCCAATGTCATTTTTTATAGAAACAGAAAAAATTCCTAAAATTCAGATAACACCATAATAAGCTCCAAATTGCAAGGCAGCTATGAACAAAAAGAACAAAGCTGAAAGCATCAAACTATACATCAAAGAGATAGTAATTAAAACAGCATAGTACTGGCATAAAAAATAGACACAATGACTAATGGAAGAAAATAAAGGGCCCAGAAATGAACTCACACATCTACAGACAATTGATTTTTGACAAAGGTGCCAAGAATATACAATGGGAAAAGGTTTGTCTCTTCCATAATGTTGGGAAAACTGGATATCCACATGCAAAAGAATAAAATTGGATCCTTAACTGACATCATATACAAAACCAACCCAAAATAGATTACAGACTTAAACATAAGACCTGAAAACATAAGACCTTAAGCATAAAACTGCTAGAGAAAAACATAGGGGGGGAAACTGTGCAACATTGTTTTGGGTAATATTTTTTTAGATATGACCCCAAAAGCACAAGAAACAAAAGCAAAAATACACCAAGAGGATTACATCAAAATAAAAAGTGTCTACACAACAAAGGAAACAAAACTGAAAGGACAACCTATGGATTGGGAAAAAATATTTGCAAGTCATACATTTGAAAAGGAATTAATATCCAAAATATATAAAGAACTCAACTCTACAGTATGAAAACAAATAATTCAATTAAGAAATGGGCAAAAGACTGGAATACACATTCCTCAAAAGAAGGCATACAAATAGCTAACAACTAAATGAAAATGCTCAACATCATTGATCATTAGGGAGATACAAATTAAAACCACAGAGAGATATCACCTCATACCTGTTAAAAAGGCTGTTATCCCAAAGATGAAACATAAGTCTGGGCAAAAATATAGAGTAAAGAGAATGTTTGTATACTGTTGATGATAATGTAAATTAGTACAGCCATGAAAAAAAGTACAAAGTTTCCTCAAAAAACTGAAATAATTTGCATATAATCCAGCAATCTCACTTCTAGGTATTTACCTGAAAGATTTGAAATCAGTATGTTGAAGATATGTCTGTGCTCTGATGTTCACTGTAGCACTATTCACAATAGCCAAGTTATGAAATCAACCTAAGTTTTCATCAAGGAATGAATTAATAAAGAAATTGTAGTATGTATAGACAGTAGAATATTTTTCAGCCATAAAAAAGAAGAAATTCTGTCATTTATGATGACATGAATGAAATTGGAGAATATTATGCTAAGCAAAATAAACCAAACCCAGGAAAACACTTCATATGTGCAACCTAAAACAATTAAACTCATAGGAGCAGAGTATAGTATGATGGCTACCAGAGGAAGAGGGTGAGGGAAATAGGGAAATGATAATAAAGGGTACATAGCTTCAGTTAGATAGGATGACTTAATTTGATTTTTTTTAGAGCTATTCACAGTGCAATAAATACAGCCGATAAGTAATACACACTTCAATATTACTAAAAGTAAATTTCAAATGTTCTCAATGTACAAAATGTTTGATATTTGAGGTGAGGTGTTGAATATGTTAATTAGCTTCATTCAATCATTTCACATTGTATTCATATGTCATATTACTTGTTACTTCATAAATATATACACCTATAATTTCAATACATTAACACAAGAAATACATTAATACAAGCAATGGCAAAAAAAGCCAAAAATTGACAGATTGGATCTAATTAAACTAAAGAGCTTCTGCACAGCAAAAGAAACTACCATCAGAGTGAACAGGCAAGCTACACAATGGGAGAAAATTTTCGCAACCTACTCATTTGACAAATAGCTAATATCCAGAATCTACAATGAACTCAAACAAATTTACAAGAAAAAAACAAACAACCCCATCAAAAAGTGGGCAAAGGACATGAACAGACACTTCTCAAAAGAAGACATTTATGCAGCCAAAAGACACATGAAAAAATGCTCATCATCACTGGCCATCAGAGAAATGCAAATCAAAACCACAATGAGATACCATCTCACACCAGTTAGAATGGCCATCATTAAAAAGTCAGGAAACAACAGGTGCTGGAGAGGATGTGGAGAAATAGGAACACTTTTACACTGTTGGTGGGACTGTAAACTCATTCAACCATTGTGGAAGTCAGTGTGGCGATTCCTCAGGGATCTAGAACTAGAAATACCATTTGATGCAGCCATCCCATTACTGGGTATATACCCAAAGGATTATAAATCATGCTGCTATAAAGCATACATGCAGACATATGTTTATTGTGGCACTATTCACAATAGCAAAGACTTGGAACCAACCCAAATGTCCAACAATGACAGACTGGATTAAGAAAATGTGGCACATATACACCATGGAATACTATGCAGCCATAAGAAAGGATGAGCTCATGTCCTTTGTAGGGACATGGATGAAGCTGGAAACCATCATTCTCAGCAAACTATCACAAGGACAGAAACCAAACACTGCATGTTCTCACTCATAGGTGGAAATTGAACAATGAGAACACTTGGACATAGGAAGGGGAACATCACACACCGGGGCCTGTTGTGGGGTGGGGGGAGGGGGGAGGGATAGCATTAGAAGATATACCTAATGTAAATGACGAGTTAATGGGTGCAGCACACCAACATGACACATGTATGCATATGTAACAAACCTGCACGTTGTGCACATGTACCCTAGAACTTAAAGTATAATAAAAATAAAAAATAAAAAAATGTAACTGCCTTTTAAAAAATTACCTATTAAACTCATGTACTATTTCTTTAAAAGTACCTACTGAATTCTCACTGCAAAGCTTACTTGCAAAAGCAGTGAAAATCCAGTCTAGATATCCTCTTTAATAATGAGCTACCGATAAACACAATAAATAACTCATATACCCTTTCATTCATGTTCTGAATTTTCTCAACCACTCTACAATAATTAGTTTGCATCAGGCTTTCCATATTACTTACATTTATAGGATTTCTTTCCAATAGATGTCATGTGATTTTTAATATAATTAAAATGGAATATTTTTGTATTTTCCATATTATTATGCATAGTTGCATAGTAAGGGGTGCATTCTTATATTTATATGGTCCATTTCCAGTGTGCATTATCATGTGTCTTTGAATAAATATGAAAGGAATGAAGGTATTCCCACATTTCAAACATTTATAGAGTTTTCCTCCACAATGAGTTATTTTATGTCATCAAATAGAACTGGAAGAGCTAAAGGCCTCATAATATTTCTAACACTCATAAGGTTTTTCCTCAGAGTCCTTTCCCATTTTCAAACCACATTTCTTCTAGTCATAGGGTTTTTCTTCAGTTTGTTTTGTTTCATATCTTTGAAAGAAACCAAGAAAATTAAATGCTTGCCTACATTTCTTCCATTCGCAAGATTTCACTCCAGTGAGTTCTTTCATGTATTCAAGAATCACCAGTATATCTGAAGGCTTTAATCACATTTTTTACAGGTTTATAGAATTTTCATAGGTTTTATCTCTGGTATGAGTTATTCCATGGTTATAAAGATGGCTGGAACAACTGAAGGCTTTCCCACATTCCTTATATTCACAGGGTTTCTCTCCACTATGAGTTCTTTTATGTCTATAAAGGTAACTGGAATGACTGAAGGCTTTCCCACATTCCTTACATTCATAAGGCTTCTCTTCATGATGAATTATTTCATGTGTATAAAGGTTCCCGGAACGACTGAAGGCTTTACCGCATTTCTTACATTCATAGGATTTGTCTCCACTGTGAATTCTTTCATGTCTTTGAATAAAATGCTCAATAAATAATGAACAGAACAGAATGACTGAAGGATTTACCATATTGCTTTCATGAATAGGGTTTCTCTCCAGAATGATATTTTTCGTGGTTATAAAGATAAATAAAATATGCAAAGGATTTACCACATTTCTTACACTCATAGGGCTTTCCTCCAGAGTGAATACTTTCATGCCTTTTATTAAAAAACAAGGGAAAATCAAATGATTTCCCACATTCCTTATGTTCACTGGGCTTTGCTCCAGTGTAAGTTCTTTTATGTATTGGACAGGAAATAGAAAAACTGAAGAGATTACAATTTTGTTTACATCCACAGGGCTTATCTGCAATGGGAATTCTCTGCTGTATTTGAAATAAATTGGAAAAATCAAAGGCGTTCTCACATACTGTACATTTATAAGGTTCATTTACAATGGGAGTTACCATGTGTCTTTGAGTAGTTGTGAGATAAATGAGGGCTTTCTGACACTGTTTAGATTTAGATGGCTTCTCTCCACATTCTGCACACTCATATTGTTTGTATCCAGAGTGAGATATAATGTGCCTATGAAGGGATAAATGGTATATGAACACTTTTCAACACAATGCATTCATGTAGTTTTACTCCATTGCTAAGGTTTTTTGTTCAGGCTAAGATTTGGAATCTGGGTGAAGGTTTCTCTCCACTGACTACATTATTTAATTTCATCCAGTCTCTTTATCATATGATTTCTGGAAAAATGACTACCACATTATTAATGGTTGTCTCATTAATGATTTTCTGTTTATTAAAAGGTCTTGAACTTAGATTGCTACCAATATCAGAAAAATCCAGATTTTCTGCCCTGACTAAAGTGTTTGAAAGTAAATGGATTCATTACTCTCCAACAGAGCTACCTCCACCGTAGCTATTATCAAATATTTATATATGCAGTTTCTTAGCACTGTTTCCAAGTAAACTACTTTGCAAACACTGAGCATTTATGTTACATGGAAGCATATATTTTTGGTCAACATTTTTTATGAATAAATATATTCGAAATTTGCTTATCTTTTTGGTTTGCTTGAAGTTAAATGACTGTGACATGCTGAGATTCCCTTAAGGAATAATGTTTTCTCTTGTGAGTGGAAATTACCTTAAATCTCTGAAAGAATTTTTTGTACTGATTTTCAATATGTTTGTCTCTCCATTGGTTTTCTATATAACCCAAGTTCCTTAAGATTTGTTGGATCACATCCTTATGTAGATTCTTCCAGGAAGGACCTTGCAAAGGCCGCTCTTCCCAGGTAAAAGTCACAATCACATCTTCAAAGGCCACTGACTCCATTTCCTGACTTATTGGGTGTGCCAGCACCCTTTCTGCTGATCTCCCAGTACCTACAGGTCACAAGGGTTACAGAGATTGTGATGAAGCCACCTTGGGATTCCAGGAGCTGAGGAGAAGAGCAATAGAGATGAGACCCCGACTTCATGCCATGGAAACCAAAGTCTCACGAGATTGTGGAAAGCAGTCCCATTCTCTCTGGCTGCATGCCTGATTGGACCTACTAGATGACTTTCTTTAACTTTTATTTTAGGTTTAGGGCTATGTGTGCAGGTTTGTTATACAGGTAAAATTCTGTCATGGGGATTTGGTGTACAGATTATTTCATCACCCAGGTACTAAGCATAGTATCCATTAGTTATTTTTCCTAATCCTCTCCCTCCTCACACCATCATCCCTCAAGTAGGCCCCAGTGTCTGTTGTTCCCCTCTATGTGTCCATGTGTTCTCATCATTTAGCTCCCACTTATAAGTGAGAACACGTGGTGTTTAGTTTTCTGTTCCTGCATTAGTTTGCTGAGGATAATGGCCTCTAGCTCCGTCCATGTTCTTGCAAAGAAAATTATCTTGTTCTTTTTTATGGTTGCATAGTATACCATGGTGTATATGTATCACATTTTTTTATCCAGCCTACTGTAGATGGGCCTTTAGGTTGATTCCATGTCTCTGCTATTATGAATAGTGCTACAGTGAACATACACATACATTTGTCTTTGTGGTAGAACAATTTATATTCTTTTGGGTATATACCCAGTAATGGGATACTAAATGACTTCTAAGGTTTTTGCAGTTTCAAACACAAAGGTATCAGAGCTTGTGACACATGTGAGGCAACCATATGGGTCCCAGAGTTGTTCTTGAGAAGTGATTCTCAAAGTGCAGTCCCCAAGCCAGGAACATCAGCATTATCTGGGAACTTGTTAGAAATGCAAATCCTTGAGCTTCACCCAGACCAACTGCACCCTGGCCAACTGAATCATAAACTCTGTGGAAGGGCTGAGAAATGTGTGTTTAGATATGCTCTTCAGGTGATTCTGATGCATGCTCAAGTTTGAGAATCACTGGTCTAGAGAAAGCAGTAGTTGGCTCCCTATGGTAGCCCAACACACAGCACTAGGCAGGGCACATCTCATTCCTACTTCCACGGCTTCAACTGCCACCTTTCTGTATTTTGCCAAGACCCTCGCCGAGGCTCTTGGTATTGCCTTACATTCAAATTGTCTAAATGAGAACTTACAGAATTCTCCCCAAACCTGACTCTTTTCCCTTGAGCCAAATTTTGTCCTTTACACAGAATCCCTCAGACTCCAAATCCTGAGTCCTTCTATTTCCCTCTCTTTTTCACATGGTCACCAAATCCTGTTGATTCTTTTGGACAGCATCTGCCTTTTTCTTTTCATCTCTACTGTTTTCTCCCTTCCATTTCTTCCCCTCCACAGCCTGAGCCTTCATGGCCTCATCTCAGCTGGACTAGCTCCTGGTTGATCTTTCTGCCTCCAGCTTCCACTGGGAGGCAAAAGTGGCCTCCAGAGCTTTGTTCACAGGAGCTCCCACTCTCAGCATAGAATACCCTTCATCCTTATTACTATGCAGTGTGGCAATGTAGTTCAGAATGAAAAAGCATGGATTCTTGCAGGTAGGCTGCTTGAGTTCAAATAGTGGTCTCACCTTGTATTAGTCCATTTTCACACTGCTATAAAAAAATACCCAAGATTGAGTAATTTATAAAGAAAAGAGGTTTAATTGACTCACAGTTCCACATGGCTGAGGAGGCCTCAAGAAACCTACAATCATGGCAGAAGGCAAAGGGGAAGCAAGGCACCTCTTACATGGTGAGAGAAGAGAGAGAAGGGGGAAAGTGCCAAACACTTTTAAAACCATCAGATCTCATGAGAACTCCTTCACTATGATGAGAACAGCATGGAGAAAACTGCCCCCATGATTCCATCACCTCTCACCAGGTCCTTCCCTCGACATGTGGGGATTACAATTCAGGATGATATTTGGGTGGGGACATAGAGCCCAACCATATAATTGCACCCCTGGTCCCTCCCAAATCTTGTGCTTTTCACATTGCAATACCAAACATGCCTTCCCAACAGTTCCCCAGAGTCTCAACTCATTATAACACTAACTCACAAGTAAAAGTCCAAAGTTTCATCTGAGTCAAGGCAAATCCCTCTCACCTATGAGCCTGTAAAATCAAAAGCCAGTTAGTTACTTCCAAGATGCAATGCAGGTACAGGCATTTGGTAAATGTTCCCATTCCAAATGGGAGAAATTGGCCAAAACAAAGGGGCCACATGCCCCATGCGAGTCTAAAACCTGGCCGGGCAATCATTAAATCATAAAGCTCAAAAATCTCCTTTCACTCCATGTCTCACATCCAGGGCATGCTGGTGGAAGGGGTGGGCTCCCAAGTCCTTGGGCAGCTCTGCCCCTGTGGCTCTGCAGAGTACAGTCCTCTTGCATGCTTTCACTGGCTGGCATTGAGGGCCTGCAGCTTTTTCAGGTGCATGATGCAAGCTGTCAGTGGATCAATCTTTCTGGGATCTGGAGGACAATGGCACTCTTCTCACAGCTCCTCTAGGCAGTGCTTTAGTGGAGACTCTGTGTGGGGGGCCCAACCCCACATTTTCCTACCATACTGCCCTAGCAGAGGTTCTCCATGAGGACTCCCCTGCAGCAGACTTCTCTCTGAACATCCAGCATTTCCATACATCCTCTGAAATCTTGGTGGAGGTTCCCAGAGCTCAATTCTTGTCTTCTGCATACCTGCAGGCCCAAAACCATGTGGAAGCTACCAAGGCTTGTGGCTTGCAGCCTCTGAACCCATGGTCAGAGGTGTAGCTTGTCCTCTTTCAGCCGTGGCTGGAGCTGGAGCATCTGGGACAGAGGGCACCAAGTCCCAAGGGTGCACAGAGCAGTGGGGTCCTGAGCCTGGCCCACAAAACCATTTTTCCTTTCTAGTCCTCTGGGCCTGTGATGGGAGGGGCTGCAGTGAAGATCTCCGACATGCCCTGGAGACATTTTCCCCATTGTCTTGGTGATTAACATTCGGGTCCTCGTTACTTATGCAAATTTCTGCAGCTAGCTTGAATTCCTCTCCAGAAAATGGGTTTTTCTTTGCTACCATATGTCATGTTACAAATTTTCCAAAACTTTATGCTCTGCTTCTCTTTTAAACATAAGTTCCAATTTCAAACCATCTTTTTGTGACTGCATATAACTGAAAGCTTTCGGAATAATCCAAGTCACCTCCTGAATGCTTAGAAATTTCTTCCACTAGATACCCTAAATCACCTCTCTCAAGTCAAAAATTCCACAGATCTTGCATGCTCTGAAGCCATGGTCAGAGCTGTACCTTGGCCCCTTTTAGCCATGGCTGGAGCTGGAGCATCTGGGATGCAGGGCACCAAGTCCCAAGGCTGCACTATTGTGCAGGGGCAAAAATGATGTGAGTCTCTTTGCTAAAGCATAGCAAAAGTGACTTTTACTCCAGTTCCCAATAAGTTCCTCATCTCCATCTGAGACTACATCAGTCTGGACTTCATTGTCCATATCAATATCAGCATTTTGGTCAAAAAAATTCTGCAAGTCTCTAGGAAGTTCCAAACTTCCCCACATATTCCTGTCTTGATCTGAGACCTGCAAACTGTTTCAACCTTTTCCTGTTACCCAGTTCCAAAGTTGCTTCCACATTTTCAGGTTATCTTTATTGCAGTACACCACTATTCTGGTACCAATTATCTGTATTAGTCCATTTTCACACTGCTATAAAGAAATACCTGAGAATAGGTAATTTATTTAAAATTTATGGGTTAATCGACTCAGTTCCCCATGGCTGGAGAGGCCTTGGGAAACCTACAGTCATTTCAGAAAGTGAAAGGAAAGCAATGCACCTCTTACATTGTGGCAGGAGAGAGAGAGAGAAGTGGGGCATTGCCAGACACTTTTAAAGCCATCAGATCTCCTGAGGACTCCTTCACTATCATGAGAACAGCATGGGGGAAACTGCTCCCATAATCCAATCTGCAACCACCAAGTCCCTCCCTTGACACATGGGGATTACAATTCAGGATGAGATTTGGGTGAGGGCCCAGAGCCAAACCATATCACACCTCTTCCTAGCTGTGTGATCTTGGGCATGACCTCTGACGTCTCTGTGACTCTTATTTCTCATCTGAAAAATGGGGATCATGGTCAGAGTTCCTACTTTATGGGATTGTGGTGAGACTTAAATGGGTTACTGTATGTAAAGTACGTAGAGTGATGCCTAGTTTGAGGTAAGTATAATATATGTGTTTGTTATTGTTAGTAGTAGTAGTCTTAATACCTAATCTTGAAACCCAAATCAATTCCTATCTTTTCTTCAAAGACTGCCTTGACATCCAGAAGAAACTTCTCATTCTTTTGTTTTCCTGTAACATTTAATCTCAGTGACAGAGTCAGATGGAACATTAAGGCTCAGAGAGGGTCTAAGACTCATCCAAGGTCAACCTAAGTCACTACTAGTTAAGACTAAGGCTCCCTGGCACCAAAGCATTCTCAGATGCTTCTGAATCCTTCATTTCAATCCCTTTCAATCTTACGTGTCCAGAAAAAATAAAAATAGCAGGGGCCCCAGAATAATCAGAAAACACATATTGAGAAAAAGGCCAAGTGTGAGGAATGTGAGCACTAAATATGTGAAGATGGAATCCAGCTGTGTCTACACTCAGGCTCAGGCATACACATTGTCTCCATTCAGAAATCCCAACTTTTGCCAGGTAAATGGCAGGGGGATGGCCATTGCTCAAGGAGGCTGAGACCCTGTCTCAGAGGAAAAGGAGGAGAGGGATGGGTGGACTAAAACAGGTGGCTATGATTTAATGGATGTCTGTATGATTTGAGAACCCTGAGGCATTGGGCTAGGCACTGAAAGAGAAAGTCATAAAGATGACTAATGATTGGCTTGGCTCTGTGACATGGCAGTCTTCTTCCAGCTTCCTTGACAGGCTGGAGAAGCCATTAAAATGTGTGTAGGGCTAGTTCTAACAAGTTGCTGCAGGACCAAAAAAAGAGATTTGAAAAAATTGTGACTTTCCAGACAGCAACCTTTCTGGCAAGCAGGACTCAGTCTGGACTGTCAGAGATTGGGATATCCTGGGTTTTAGTGTCCATAGGCTCAGCTGCCCAGAAAGGCAAGCTCCCCTCACAGAATGAAACACCTAAGTAAACTGAGGACAAGGTAGTCAAGTAGGTGTTATAGTTTGAACGTTTGTCCCCCTAAACCTCATACTGAAATTTGATCCTAATTGCTGGAGATGCAGCCAAATGGAAGGTGTTTGAGTCATAGGGGCAGATAGCTCACTAATAGATTAATGCCCTCCCTGTGAAGAGGGGTGGGGAGGGTGAGTGAATTCTTGCCTTATTAGTTCCCAGGACAGCTGGTTGTTAAAAACAGTCTGGGAATATAATTCGAATTGGATTTCCAAGATGGCCAAATAGGAACAGCTCTGGTCTGCAGCTGCCAGGGAGAGCAACACAGAAGATGGGTGATTTCTTCATTTCCAACTGAGGTACAGGGTTCATCTCACTGGAACTGGTTGGAGAGTGGGTGCAGCCCACAGAAGGTGAGCTGAAGCAAGGCAGGGCATTGCCTCACCCGAGAAGCATAAGGGGTTGGGGGATTTCCCTTTCCTAGCCAAGGGAAACCGTGACACACTGTACCTGAAGAAATGGTACACCTCTGACCAAATACTGCACTTTTCCCACAGTCTTAGCAACCAGCAGACCAGGAGATACCCTCCCGTGCCTGGCTCAGTGGGTCCCACACCCACAGAGCCTTGTTCACTGTAGTCTGACATTGACCTGCAATGCTGCAACTTGATGGGGGGAGGGGTGTCTGCCATTGCTGAGGTTTGAATAGCTTACAGTGTAAACAGCAGCTGGGAAGCACAAAATGGGTGGAGCCCACCACAGCTCAGCAGGGCCTACTACCTCTATAGATTCCACCTCTGGGGGCAGGGCATAGTAGAACAAAAGAAAGCAGACAACTTCTACAGACTTAAACGTCCCTGTTTGACAGCACTGAAGAGAGCAGTGGTTCTCTCAGCATGGCGTTAGACCTCCGAGAATGGACAGACTGCCTCCTCAAGTGGGTCTCTGATCCCCATGTAGCCTGACTGGGAAATAGGGGCCGACAGACACCTCAAACAGGTGGGTGCCCCTCTGGGATGAAGCTTCCAGAGGAAGGACCAGGAAGCAATATTTGCTCTTCTGCAGCCTCTGCTGGTGATACCCAGGCAAACAGGGTCTGGAGTGGACCTCCAGCTAATGCCAATAGACCTGCAGCTGAGACTGTTAGAAGGAAAACTAACAAACGGAAAGGAATAGCATCAACATCAACAAAAAGAACATCCACACCAAAACCCCATTTGTAGGTCACCAACAACAAAGACCAAAGGTAGATAAACCCACAAAGATGGGGAGAAGCCAGAGCAGAAAAGCTGAAAATTCCAAAAAACAGAGCACCTCTTCTCCTCCAGAGGATTGCAGCTCCTTGCCAGCAAGGGAGCAAAACTGGATGGAGAATGAGTTTGATGAGTTGACAGAAGTAGGCTTCAGAAGGTCGGTAATAACAAACTTCTCTGAGCTAAAGAAGCATGCTAGAGCATTGCAAGGAAGCTAAAAACCTTGAAAAAACCCATTGCAAGGAAGCTAAAAACCTTGAAAAAAGGTTAGATGAATGGCTAACTAAAATAAACAGTGCAGAGAAGACCTTAAATGACCTGATGGAGCTGAAAATCACAGCACGAGAGTTTCATGATGCATGCACAAGCTTCAATAGGTGATTTGATCAAGTGGAAGAAATGATATCCGTGATTGAAGATAAAATTAATGAAATAAAGCAAGAAGACAAGATTAGAGAAAAAAAGAGTGAAAAGAAATGAACAAAGCCTCCAGGAAATATGGGACTATGTGAAAAGACCAAATATACGTTTGATTGGTGTACCAGAAAGTGATGGGGGGAATGGAACCAAGTTAGAAAACACTCTTCAGTATATTATCCAAGAGAACTTCCCTAACCTAGCAAGGCAGGCCAACATTCAAATTCAGGAAATAGAGAACACCATAAAGATACTCCTTGAGAAGAGCAACACCAAGACACATAATTGTCAGATTCACCAAGGTTGAAATGAAGGAAAAAATGTAAAGGGCAGCCAGAGACAAAGGTCAGGTTACCCACAAAGGGAAACCCATCAGGCTAACAACGGATCTCTCAGGAGAAACCCTACAACAAAGAAGAGAGTGGGGGCCAATATTCAACATTCTTAAAGAAAAGAATTTTCAACCCAGAATCTCATAGCCAGTCAAACTAAGCTTCATAAGTGAAGGGGAAATAAAATCCTTTACAGACAAGCAAATGCTGAGAGATTTTGTCACCACCAGGCCTGCCTTACAAGAGTTCCTGTAGGAAGCACTAAACATGGAAAGAAACAATCGGTACCAGCCACTGCAAAAACATGCCAAATGGTAAAAACCATCGACACTATGAAGAAACTGCATCAATTAATCAGCAAAATAAGCAGCTAATATCATAATGACAGGATCAAAGCCAAACATAACAATATCAACCTTAAATGTCAATGGGCTAAATGCCCCAATTAAAAGACACAGACTGGCAAATGGGATAAAGAGTCAAGACTCATCAGTGTGCTGTATTAAGGAGACCCATCTCAAATGCAAAGACACATATAGGCTCAAAATAAAGGAATGGAGGAAGATCTAACAAGCAAATGGAAAGCAAAAAAAAAAAAAAAAAAAACCAGGGGTTGCAATCCTAGTCTCTGATAAAACAGACTTTAAACCAACAGAGATCAAAAAAGACAAAGAAGGCCACTACATAATGGTAAAGGGATCAATGTAACAAGAAGGGCTAATTATCCTAAATGTATATGCACCCAATATGGGAGCACCCAGATTCATAAAGCAAGTCCTTAGAGACCTACAAAGAGACTTAGACTCCCACACAATAATAATGGGAGACTTTAACACTCCACTGTCGATATTAGATCAACAAGACAGAAGGTTAACAAGGATATTCACGACTTGAACTCAGCTCTGGACCAAGCAGACCTGATAGACATCTACAGAACTCTACACCCTAAATCAACAGAATATACATTCTTCTCAGCACCACATCACACTTATTCTAAAATTGACTATATAATTGGTAGTAAAACACTCCTCAGCAAATGTAAAAGAACAGAAATCACAACAAACTGTCTCTCAGACCACAGTGCAATCCAATTAGAATTCAGAATCAATAAACTCACTCAAAACCACACAACTACATGGAAGCTGAACAACCTGCTCCTGAATGACTATTGGGTAAATAACGAAATTAAGGCAAAAATAAAGATGTTCTTTAAAACCAATGAGAAGAAAGACACAAAGTACCAGAATGTCTGGGACACATTTAAAGAAGTGTGTAGAGGGAAATTTATAGCACTAAATGCCCACAAAAGAAAGCAGGAAAGATCTAAAATTGACACCCTAACATCACAATTAAAAGAACTAGAGAAGCAAGAGCAAACAAATTCAAAAGCTAGCAGAAGGCAAGAAACAACTAAGATCAGAGGAAACTGAAGAAGATAGAGACACAAAAAACCCTTCAAAAAATCAATGAATCCAGGAGCTGTTTTTTTGAAAAAATCAACAAAATTGATAGGCCACTTGCAAGACTAATAAAGAAGAAAAGAGAGAAGAATCAAATAGATGCAATAAAAAATGATAAAGGGAATATCACCAATGATCCCACAGAAATACAAACTACAATTAGAGAATAGTATAAACACCTCTATGCAAATAAATTAGAAAATCTAGAAGAAATGAATAATTTCCTGGACACATACACTCTCCCAAGACTGAACTAGAAAGAAGTTGAATCTCTGAATAGATCAATAACAGGATCTGAAATTGAGGTAATAATTAATAGCTGACCAATCAAAAAAAGTCCAGGACCAGATGGATTCATAGCAGAATTCTACCAGAGGTACAAAGAGGAGCTGGTACCATTCCTTTCGAAACTATTTCAACGAATAGAAAAAGAGGGAATCCTCCCTAACTCATTTTATGAGGCTAGCATCATCCTGATAACAAAGCCTGGTAGAGACAAAATAAAAAAAGAATTTTAGACAAATTTCCCTGATCAACATCGATGTGAAAATCCTCAATAAAATATGGGCAAACCGAATCCAGCAGCACATCAAAAAGCTTATCCATCATGATCAAGTCGGCTTCATCCCTGGCATGCAAGCCTGGTTCAACATATGCAAATCAATAAATGTAATCCATCACATAAACAGAACCAAAGACAAAAACCACACGATTATCTCAATAGACGTGGAAAAGGCATTCAAAAAAATTCAACAGCCTTCATGAGAAAAACTCTCAAAAAACTAGGTATTGATGGAATGTATCTCAAAATAATAAGAGCTATTTATGACAAACCCACAGCCAAGACCATACTGAATGGGCAAAAACTGGAAGCATTCCCTGTGAAAACTGGCACAAGACAGGGATGCCCTCTCTCACTGCTCCTATTCGACATAGCATTGGAAGTTCTGGCTAGGGCAATCAGGCAAGAGAAAGAAATGAAGGGTATTCAATTAGGAAAAGAGGAAGTCAAGTTGTACCTGTTTGCAGATGACATGATTGTATATTTATAAAACTCCATCATCTCAGCCCAAAATCTCCTTAAGCTGATAAGCAACTTCAGCAAAGTCTCAGGATACAAAATCAATTTGCAAAAATCACAAGCATTCCTATACACCAATAATAGACAAACAGAGGGCCAAGTCATGAGTGAACTCCCATTCACAATTACTACAAAGAGAATAAAATACCTAGGAATTCAACTTACAAGGGATGTGAAGGACCTCTTCAAGGACAACTACAAACCACTGCTTGGTGAAATAAAAGAGGATGCAAGCAAATGGAAGAATATTCCATGCTCATGGATAGGAAGTATCAATGTCTTGAAAATGGCCATACTGCCCAAGGTAATTTATAGATTCAATGCTATCTCCATCAAGCTCCAACTGACTTTCTTCACAGAGTTGGAAAAAACTACTTTCAAGTTCATATGGAACCAAAAAAGACCCTGCATTGCCAAGACAATCCTAAGCAAAAAGAACAAAGCTGGAGGCATCACGCTACCTGACTTCAAACTATACTACAAGGCTACAGTAACCAAAACAACATGGTACTGCTACCAAAACAGAGAGATAGACCAATGGAACAGAACAGAGCCCTCAGAAATAATACCACACATCTACAACCATCTGATCTTTGACAAACCTGACAAAAACAAGCAATGGGGAAATTATTCCCTATTTAATAAATGGTGCTGGGAGAACTGGCTAACCATATGTAGAAAGCTGAAACTGGATCCCTTCCTTACACCATATACACAAATTAACTCAAGATGGATTGAAGACTTAAATGTAAGACCTAACACCATAAAAACTCTAGAAGAAAATCTAGGCAATACCATTCAGGACATAGGCATGGGCAAAGACTTCATGACTAAAACACCAAAAGCAATGGTAACAAAAGCCAAAATAGACAAATGGGATCTGATTAAACTAAAGAGCTTCTGCACAGCAAAAGAAATTATCATCAGAGTGAACAGGCAACCGACAGGATGGGAGAAAATGTTTGCAATCTACCCATCTGACAAAGGGCTAATATCCAGAATCTACAAAGAACTTAAACAAATTTACAAGAAAAAAACAAACAGCCCCATCAAAAAGAGGGCAAAGGATATGAACAGACACTTCTCAAAAGAAGACATTTATGCAGCCAACAGACATATGAAAAAATGCTCATCATCACTGATCATCAGAGAAATGCAAATCAAAATTACAATAAGATACCATCTCACACCAGTTAGAATGGCGATCATTAAAAAGTCAAGAAACAACAGATGCTGGAGAGGATGTGGAGAAATAGGAACACTTTTACACTGTTGGTGGGAGTGTAAATTAGTTCAATCATTGTGGAAGACAGTGTGGCAATTCCTCAAGGATCTAGGACTAGAAATACCATTTCACCCAGCAATCCCATTGCTGAGTATATACCCAAAGGATTATAAATCATGCTGCTATAAAGACACACACACACGTATGTTTATTGTGGCTCTATTCACAATAGCAAAGACTTGGAACCAACCCAAACGTGCATCAATGATAGACTGATTAAGAAAATGTGGCACATATACACCATGGAATACTATGCAGCCATAAAAAAGATGAGTTCATGTCCTTTGCAGGGACATGGATGAAGCTGGAAACCATCATTCTAAGCAAACTATCCCAAAGACAGAAAACCAAACACCACATCTTCTCACTCACAGGTGGGAGTTGAACAGCAATAACTCACAGGGAGGAGTTAAGCAGCAATAACACATGGACACAGGGCAGGGAACATCACACACTGGGGCCTGTCAGGGGTGGGGCGCTGTGGGTGGGATAGCATTAGGAGAAACAGCTAATGTAAATGACAAGTTGATGGGTGCAGCAAATCAACGTGGCACATGCATACCTATGTAACAAACTTGCATGTTGTGCACATATACCCTAGAACTTAAAGTATAATTAAAAAAAAGGAATTTCAGGGAGGGAGAGGGGATGGGTTGAAAAACTAACTGTTGAGTACTATGCTCAGTACCTGGGTGAGGTGATTAATCATATCCTGAACCTCAGCATCACACATTATACCCAGGTAACAAACCTGAACATGTACCTCCTGAATCTCAAATAAAAGTTGAAATTATTTTTTAAAAATGAATATAATTCATAAGTGTTCAG
Organism: Nomascus leucogenys; assembly: GCF_006542625.1. Lineage (NCBI taxonomy): Eukaryota > Metazoa > Chordata > Mammalia > Primates > Hylobatidae > Nomascus > Nomascus leucogenys. The sequence goes on from NC_044406.1 coordinate 56,860,890, forward strand.
CTCAGAAACTTTTCAAAAATTGAACATGTTTACGTAACTGGCACTCTAGATAAAAAAAATAGAACATTATCAGGACTCTAAAATCTCCCTCCTTCCTGTACTACTTACCCTTCCAAAGTAATCACTGTCCTGATTTCTAGACAATAAATTAATCATGTCTGATTTTGAAAGGCATATAAATGGAATCATAGAAAAAAAAAAAGTCTGGCACCCCCGCCCCTTTCTGCCTTTCTTCCTTTCTTCCCTTGTGATCTCTGCATGTGTCAGCTCCCCTTCACCATCTGCCATAAGTGGAAGCAGCCTGAGGCCCTCATCAGAAGTGTAATCTTGAACTTTTCAAGACAACGGAATCATGAGCCAAACAAATCTTTTTTTTTTTATAAATTACCCAGCTTCAGATATTTCTTTGTAGCAATACTAAACAAACTAAGATGAAAGGTTTACTCAGGGACAAAAAGCAGTCAAGGGGAGATTGAGATGGGATCACAGAATCTTAGAACTGAAAGGCTCTCTCCTCCTCCATTGCTCAGACAGGAAACAAGGGTCCCAAAAAGGGAAAAAAGGAGCCCAAAGTCACACAGTAAGATACAGATATCAGATATCAGATTGAGGTCGAGGGATCTTAACTTCCAATCTATGGACTGCTTTTTTTTTTACTAATTTTGTGAGGCATGTAATTGATATCAAGTTACATATTTAACAGTAGTATGACCCTTAAAATAAGATGGAGATTGAAGACAATTTTTTTTTATTTGAGTATAGCTTCAGTCTCTTAAATTAATATGAAATTTGATCCACAGTTTGAGGCTGGGAGAGACTCAATGTACAGAACATTCATGGTATTAATGTTGCTCCCCCCACCCCCAGTATTCTTTCTCTCTCCTAGAATGGCTATGGCAATCAAATAAAATAATATTAGTGAAAAATCCCATCCCCACAACACAGAGAGACACTTATCCTCTGATTTCTGTAAAATAAATAATAAATTTTTATTGAGTACAGTGCCTGTGACAGGGATTGTTCTGAATTCTTTACAGATAGTAATCCGTCTTCTCATTACAGCAATCCTTTAAGGCAGTTGCTGTTGTTATCATCCCAATGTTAAGGCAGGTACTGTAATTACCACCTCAAATTTAGGGATGACAAACTCAGGCACAGTTATGTGACTTCCCCTGAGTCACAATGGGAGGAGCAAGAAAGAGTTGTCTGAACCCTAATTTTCAGAGCAAAGGCTTTTAAGAAGAAAACTGAGGTCAGGTGGGGTTGTTCGGTTTCAATATTATAGTCTCTAGCATTTTCTGAGCACATTATATTTTCTATGTGATTCTCTACACATTCTCTCTTTGCTTCCTCACAGTAAACCTAGTGGCTAAGGAGGAAGGGAGGGAAGGACACACCACATCCATTTTATTGATAGATGAGGAAACTGAGTTCCAGAGAAAGAAAGAGCAATGTAGGTCTAGGAGAATAAGAAAGTCAGAATTTTGCCCTAACTGCTAGGCGGGCAGTAGGCAGGCACTTCTACAATGCAGGGCTATGGGATTCCATCCCAAGGCTTCAGGGAAGACACTCCCTGATTCCTGAGAAAGATGCTGGGAGGCTGTAGACCAACTTCATCTGTGTGATGCCTGCCATAGGTTCAGCTAGCCAGAGAGGAATCAACATGAGACCATCCACACTGTCTCCTGGCCAAGCCTAGAGTGGCTCAGAAAGGATACACATGGCAGCATCAGGACCTGAAACTTCATCACCCTGTTGTTGAACGTTGGCTTAGATTTTATTTTCAGATAGCAAATTACTAATTCATCAAAATGGCGTAGTGGAACTAGGGAACCAAGCTTTGAATAGAGAGTCAGGAGATACAGGGGACCCAGCTGCTTAGCTTCCTTTGTGACTTTGGCCAAGTGCTGCCCTTGATTTGAGCCTGAGTTCCTCCTTTTGTTACATGAGGAGTTTGGACTCCTTTGTTAATTAAATTTCCCTCTAGCACAGGAGTTTTTAGCCTGAGGTCCAAATTTAAAATTCAGGAGTTAATTTGAATGGAAAAAAAAAAAATGTCTTTATTTTTACTAAGCTCTAACTGAAAATTACCATTTCCTTCAATGATGAATGTTGGCACCAAACCACAGTAGTATTAGAAGCAGAGATATTTTTGTATCATATTACAGTCGTGGCAAAAATAGTAAAGTATTATTAAAGCTCATCACCCTTTGTAATTGTGTTAATAGACTAATGCATCAACAATGATAGACATATATTACTATATTATAGATTTTAACAGCTTCATTGATATATAATTTACATACCATGAAGTTCACCTGTTTAAAGTATAGAATTCAATGATTATATTTAGATTTGTGCAATCATCATCATAATCTAATTTACAACATTTTCATCACTCTAGAAGGAAATCTTGAACCCACTGTTGAAATTCTTCAGCCAAAGACCACCAGGGAATACACCTATGTTTGAGTTTATTACTTATTGCAGGAAGAGAGAACACACACCATGGGGAACCAGGGGGTGTCCCAGTAAGAGGTATAAGAAAATAACTCATTATAGGATTTGGGTTTTCGTTGGGTGATTTGAAAGTGTATCTAAAGAAGTGGGCCGGGCGCGGTGGCTCACGCTTGTAATCCTAGCACTTTGGGAGGCCGAGGCGGGCGGATCACGAGGTCAGGAGATCGAGACCACGGTGAAACCCCGTCTCTACTAAAAAAATACAAAAAATTAGCCGGGCGTGGTGGCGGGCGCCTGTAGTCCCAGCTACTCGGAGAGGCTGAGGCAGGAGAATGGCGTGAACCCGGGAGGTGGAGCTTGCAGTGAGCCGAGATTGCGCCACTGCACTCCAGCCTGGGCAACAGAGCGAGACTCCGTCTCAAAAAAAAAAAAAAAAAAAAAAGAAGTGGAGGTTTGCTGCAGATTGTATGCTATCAAAATGGAGGACAATTTTATGATTGCACATCTTAATAACTATTATCTATAGGGAGGGAGACTAGAGCAAAGATAAAGGTGTAATTGGTAAAGAAGTAGCAATCATTCATTTTGGCCAAGGAGGGATGCTTGGTACAGATAGCATAGCAAGCTGATTTTTGCCTGTGCTTAGACAGAAGTAAGAAGTGACCTTGGCCTGTCTCATTATATCATTGTCTCACAGTAATCTTGTCTGCAGTTGGTATTTTGTGAGACTATTGATATTGTCTACGAAAATAACATTATTTAGCTGTGAGTGCAAGGCCAGCCTTAAATGTTAGAGACTGCTCTTTTTTTTTTAATTCTCTTATTTGGATAAGGACAGATGAAGCTGGGCCATAGCACATCAATGCAGAGTACCCAGATATTAACCACTGAAAGATGTTGATTACAATCTATAGGGTATCCATCCAATGTTGTTTGTAGTTTATCTGGGGTTAACCCTTTCTACTACTTCTGTTATAGGATGAGATTTTGAAACACCTGACTTGACAATGGCTGCTTAGTAGCATTTAAGACTTTGGACAGGATATATTGGCCAACCATAACATAGGCAATTGTCAGAAACAAAATGATTATTAGTCTTTGCCATAAGTCCTAACTCAGGCAATGGAAACATGTCCAAGAATTCAGTGGGGTCTGTTTCAGAAATCCAGGTGGCTTTTTCTCTTAGCCTAGTCACAGACTGTTCTATTTGTCTTGTAGTATTTATATAGATGCAATAAAAAAATTGCCATAGCACAATTCCCCTTGGCTGGCTAAGAGGAAAGAAAGGGCTATACAATTACCCGTGACAACTTTAGTTAATTAATTCAGACTAATTTGTTGGGCTTCCAAAACAGAAGTAACTTATAATTTAATGACTTGTGAAAAAGTTTTCAACCACCCTTTCTAGTTCTATTATTCCCACTATGAGAACTGCAGATCACAGAATATTCATGGAGAAGAAATTAGTTATCCCTCCAGGAAGTTTTACTGATAACCTGTACTTGTTTTATTTTGGAGGCTTCAAGGTATTGCCTTTAAATAAATAAAATTTACTGAAGGGATAGTTTTAAATATCTGGAAATCTCTAACAATTGCTGTTAACACACAGGAAAAATTAATGAACACTATAACTCATTTTTCCTATCTGCCTGCAATGTATCCTTTACTCAACCTCTCCCCATTCTCCCCTCGTCCCTACTCTCCCCAGCCTCCAATACTGGGTTTTTCTTTATAGGAAGTTTCTTGATTACTTATTCAATCTTTTTACTTTTAATAGGTCTAAGTAGACTTTCTGTTTCTTCTTGAGTCAGTTACAGTAGCTTATATCTTTCTAGGAATTTTTGTTCATTTTATTTACATTATTTATTGACATATAAATGTTCCCAGGATTCCTTTACAATTTTTATTTCTATATAGTTAGTAGGAGTAATATCTCCTGATTTTAGTAATTTTAGTCTTCTTTTTTATTTGTCAGTCTAGCTAAAAGTTTGTCAACTTTATCAAACTTTTAAAAGAAACAATTTTGGGGTTTGTTGATTTTCTCTATTTTTTTCTATTTGCCATTTCATTTATTTTAGTGATAACTGTGAAAAGAAAAGAAAAACTCAGGACCCCAATTCACTAGGCCAAAAGGAAAAAAAATTAAGCTAAAAGCTGAGTCATGCAAGAAATTGCCTTTCCTTTTGTTCCTAAGCAGATAGCTACAGATAAAAGTTTAAATATTTCCACAGGTAGCTACTATATGTTCACCTTATCTTTATGTAAAGTGCAGATTTACTGAGCATGAGAGTAATACATAACTGACTATTCCCCTACCTGCTCCTCTTCTCTTGCAACATGCAGATTCAGTAATGTGACCATAGCCTCCCTCTTTCCCTTCTAGCCTGCTTTTCTCTTTTAAATATCGAAGCCCCCCAAATCATCTTTGGATAAAGGCATAGACTTGTCTCCTAGGCATGTCCTTAACCTTGGCAAAATAAACATAAATTGATTGAGACCTGTCTCAGATACTTTTTGGTTTACATAGCTTTCAGGTCACATTTGACAGAAACCAGTCTTCCAAATTAATCCATCTTGGGGAAGTCGTGTGACTCAAGGGCAGCATTCTCTCTCTGAGTAAATAATCTTACTGTAAATTTCTCAAATTGTTGATGTGTTGATCAATGTATAACCAACGGACACTAAATTGGATGCTGATTTATTTTAAGGTTAGCTCAAGCATGAATTTCCACTGGATTGCCTTGCACCTAGACATATTTAGCCTCTATGATATAATCTGCTTATAACTTTTGTATTGTATCCTCCAATGAAAAGAGAACAACTCCAGTATGAGGAGTCCCTCTCCCTTCTTTTAAACTTGTCTATAAAATCCTTTCACCTAGTGACAGATTTCAGAAACCCCCCAGCTCTGATGGTATGTCTTCCAGGCTGATCCTCACATTTGGCTTCCAATAAAGTTTTATCAAATTATTTCTGCCTCAATAGCCTTAATTTCAGTCAAATTTAATTATAATCTTTATTATTTTCTTCTTTCTGCTCACTTTGGCTTTACTTTGGGTTAGGTAATTGGTTTAAGATCATTCTTCTTTTGTAACATAGGCACTTATAGCTGTAAATTTTCAAGAACTACTTTAGCTGCATCTCAAGTTTTGGTATGTTATGTTGGTGCTTTTATTCATCTTAAACTGTTAATTTTTTGAGTAGTCTCTTCTTTGAACCATTAATTATTTAGAAGTGTGTTTTATAAATTCCACATATATATGAACTCAAATTTTCTTCTGCTGTTGATTTTTACTTTTATTTCATTTTGGTCAGAGAGTCTGATATTGTGAAATACATATTTGGTCTTTGTCCCCATTCCCAGCATACAACTCCCTAAATCCTTGGAATCTTCAAAGTGATATGTATCTTTTTATATGCTAATGAGTTGACCACAGGAGGCATGGTAGTGCATGCCTGTAATTCCAGCACTTTGAGAAGCCTAGGTGGGCGGATTGCTTGAGCTCGGGAGTTTGAGACCAACCTGGACAATATAGTGAGACCCAATCTCTAAAAAAAGAAAAAAAAACGAGTTGACTGATGGCTGTAGCCTCTAGGTAGCCTCAGGATGGATGCTGGTCACCAGAAAGACAAAGGCAGAATTAGAGGGCTGGAACTTTGAGCCCCACCCCCTGACCTCTAAGGAGAGGGGGGCTGAAGATGAAGCTGATCACCAATGGCCAATGATTTAATCAATCATGACTACATAATGAGGCGCCCATAAAACCTCCAAAAAGAGTGGATTCGAAGAGCTTCCTGATAGCTGAACACATGGAGATTTCTGGAAGGTCGTACACCGAGGAAGGATTTGGACAATTCGCGCACGTAATCCCGTACCTCCACCCTATGCATCTCTTCATCGGTATCCTTTGTAATATTCTTTTAAAAAAACAGTAAGGGTAAATAAATGTTTACCTGAGTTCTGTGAGCCACTCTAGTAAATTGATCAAACACGAGTAGGGAATCATGGGAACCTCAATTTATAGTCCATCAGTCAGAAGCACAGGTGAAACAACCGGGGCCTTGCAATTGGCATTAGAAGCAGGGAGCAGCCTTGTGGGACTGAGCCCTCAACCTGTGGGATCTGGTGCTATCTCTAGGTAGATAGTGTTGGAATTGAACTGGGTTGGAGGCTATCCAACTGGTGTCTGCTGCAGAATTGCTGGCTTGCTTGATGTGCACTTATATCTGCTGTCAGAAGCACCTTGAGAGAGTATAGTGGGAGAAACTGAGGGTTTTTTTTTTTTCTCAGAGAGCACGAAGTGCATGATTTCAATCCTCCTAAATCTACTGAGGCTTGTTTTATGACCTAGCATGTGATCTATCCTGGAGGATGTTGCATGTGCACTTGAAAAGAATGTGTATTCTGCTGTTGTTGGATAGAGTGTTATACAGATATTGTATAGTTGATTTATAATGTTGGTCAGTTCTTCTATATCATTAATATATTCTGTTACTCTGCTATCTTTACTATTCTAAAATGGCCTTCTTTATGTATGTTAACAGTTTTTGCCTCAGTGTCTATTTTGTCCCATATTAATAAAGCCACTCATGTTCTTGGCCAGGTGCAGTGGCTCATGTCTATAATCCCAGCACTTTGGGAGGCCAAGGTGGGTGGATCACTTGAGATCAGGAGTTCCAGACCATCCTGGCCAACATGGTGAAACCCCAGCTCTACTAAAAAAAATACAAAAATTATCCAGGCATTGTGGTTGGTGCCTGTAATCCCAGCTACTCAGGAGGCTGAGGTGGGTGAATCACTTGAGCCCAGTCAGCAGAGGTTGCAGTGAGCCGAGATGGTGCCAATGCACTGCAGCCTGGGCAACAGAACGTGAGACTCCATCTAAAAAAAAAAAAAAGAAAAAGAAAAGCCACTCGTGTTCTCATACGATTGCTGTTTGTGGTATATCTTTTTCTTCCCTTTTACTTTCAACCTATTTGTATCTTTGAATTTAAATTGTGCTTCCTGTAGAGAGCATGAAGTCTGATTATGTTTGATGATCACTGCCTTTGATTGGATTATTTAATCCATTCACATATTATGTTACTATTGATATGATTGGACTTATGTCTGCCATTTTATTTTATTTTATTTTAAAACATTTTTCTGTAGAGATGGGGTCTCGCTGTGTTGTCCAGGCTGGCCTCGAACTACTGGCCCCAAGTGATCCTCCTGCCTTGGACTCCCAAAATGCTGGCATAACAGGTGTGAGCCACGATATCTGGCCTTTGTTTTCTATGTGCTCCACGAGTATATATTTCCTCTGTTCCTTCTTCACTATGTCCTTATGTCGTAAATAGATGCTTTTTAGTGTAAAATATTAATTTCTTTAATTTTTTAACCATAATTTTTTGAATTATTTTATGAATGATTTCTCCAGGAGTTACAATATGAATCATAGTGAATCACAATCTACTTTAGATTTATATAAAATTATTTCTAGTAAGGTATAGAAACTTTACTCCTGTGTAGCTCCCTTCTTCCTTTTTCATGTTGTTACTATTATAAATATTATACCTATGTATTTTTTTAAACAATACATTTTTATAATTTTCATTTCATATAATTTAATGTCTTTTTTTTTTTTGATGGAGTTTTGCTCTTGTTGCCCAAGTTGGAGTGCAATGGTGTGATCTCAGCTCACTGCAACCTCCACCTCCTGGGTTCAAGCGATTTTCCTGCCTCAGCCTTCCGAGTAGCTGGGATTACAGGCATGTGCCACCATGCCCGATTAATTTTGTATTTTTAGCAGAGACAGGGTTTCTCCATGTTGTTCAGGCTGGTCTCAAACTCCCGACCTCAGGTGATCCGCCCACCTCAGCCTCCCAAAGTGCTGGGATTACAGGCTGAGCCACTGGGCCTGGCCAATTTTATGTCTTTTTCAAGAAACAAAGAGAGTAAAGAAGAGCACACATATTTATAGTTTTTTTTTAATTAAACTTCTTATTTACCATTTCTGGTTGTCTTTATTTCTTTCTGTAGATTTGAGTTGTCCTCTGCTCTGTTTCCTCACTTTCATATAGCTTAATTCCTACTCTCTCCCTTTATATTGTTATTGTCAAATATGTTGCATTTCTATATGTTATAGACCCCAAAATAAATTTTATGTCATTGTTTTATGTAATTGTTTTTTAATTGGCATATTATAGAATTCACCATTTTAAAGAGTACATTTCAGTAGATTTTCAGATATTCACAGAGATGTGCAAGCATCACCACTAATTCCAGTTATATTCATAACCCCCAAAAGAAACTATTTACCCATTACCAGTCACTCTCCATTCTTTCCTATGTCTAACCCTTAGCAGCCACTAATCTGCTTTCTGTCTCTAAATTTGCCTATTCTGGGCATTTCATATAAACAGAATCACATAGTATGTGGCCTTTCATGTCTCGTTTCTTTCACTTAGCATAATATTTTCAAGGTTTATCCATTATGTAGCATGTATTGGGACTTTATTTCTTTTTATGGTTGAATAAAATTTCATTGCATAGATAAACCATATATTGTTTACCTATTCATCAGTTTATGGACATTGTGTTGTTTCCATCTTCTGGCTATTATTAACAATGGTGCTATGAGTATTTGGGTCCAAGTTTTCATGGGAACATATGTTTCCAATTATCCTGGGTGAATACTTAGGATTGGAAATTCTGAGTCATATAGTAACACTACTAAATACTATGTTTGGAACTATTTGAGGGACAGCAAAACATAGTCCACAGAAGCTTCACTATTTTACATTCCCATCAGCAATATATGACAGTTCTAATATGTCCACATCCTTACCAATATATTTTATTTTCTATTTTAAAAAAATTATAGCCATAATTGTGAGTGTTAAATAATACCGTGTTGAAGGCTAGATTTGCATTTTCCTAATGAATAAATATGCTGAACATATTTTATTATTGCTTATTGGCCATTTGTATATATTCTTTGGAGAAACATCTATTCAAATTTTCTATCCATTTAAAACATTTTATTATTTATCTTTCTATTGATGAGTTTTAAAGTTCTTTAGATACTCTGAATACTAGACAGTAAATCAGACATGTGATTTATAAATTTTTTTTTTCCATTTGTGTATTGTCTTTTTCTTTACAGTGTTTTTAAATGCACATTTTTAATTTTGATGAAGTTCAGTTAATCTATTTTTGGTTTTGTTTTGTTGCTTGCTCTTTTTGGTGTCATATATATATGTATATATGTATATATATACATATATGTATATATGTATATATATACATATATGTATATATGTATATATATACATATATGTATATATGTATATATATACATATATGTATATATGTATATATATACATATATGTATATATGTATATATGTATATATGTATATATGTATATATATACATATATGTATATATGTATATATATATATACATGTATATGTATATATATATATATACGTATATATATATATACCAATCTAAGTTCACAAAGATTTACTCCTATGTTTTCTTATAAGAATTTTACAGTTTTAGCTTTTACATGTATGCCTCTGCTCTATTTTGAGTTAATTTTTGTATATGGTGTGAGGTAAGGGTCCAAAATCATTATTTTGTATGTGGAAATCCAGTTGACATAGCACCATTCGTTGAAAAGATTATTTTCCCTCATTGAATTGTCTTGACACCCTTGTCAAAAATCAGTCAACCTATAACATAACGTTTTATTTCTAGACTTTCTGTTTTATTCCATTTATCTCTATCTATCTATACATCTTTATATCAGAATCACACATTATTGATTACTGTAGCTTTATAGTCATATCTGAAATTGAGAATACTACTTTTCCAAATTTGTTTTTCTCTTTCAAGAACTTTTTGGCTTTTGGATTGCTTGCATTTTCATATGAGTCTTAGAATCAACTTGTCAATTTCTGGAAAACAAAACAAACTAAAAAAGACCAAAAAATAAAAAATTTAACTGTGATCTTAATAGAGACCATATGCAATCTGTAAATCAGTTTGGGGATTAATGTTATCTTAACAATATTAAGTCTTCCAATTCATGAACATGGGAAAGCTTTCCATTTTTTTATGTCTTTAAACTCCATCAACATTTTTTGTTTTAGTTTCAAGATACAAGTTTTACACTTCTTTTGTTAAATTTATTCACAGGTATTTTATTTTTGATACTACTATGCATGGAATTTTAAAATGTTTATTTCCACATTGTTCACTATCAGTACATAGTGTGTGCAATTGATTTTTGTATATTGAGCTTGTAGCCTGCAACATTGCTGAGTTGATTTATTGGCTCCCAACTCTTTGGGTGAATTCCTAAGGATTTTCTATATATAAGACGATGTCATCTGCCAATAGAAACATTTCACTTTTTCCTTTCTAATATTGACACCTATTTTTGTCTAGTAGCTCTCGCTAGATTCTCAACTACAGTGTTGAATAGAAGTGGCACAAGTGGACATCCTTGCTGGTTAATGATTTTAGGAGGAAAGCTTTCAGTATTTAAACATTAAGAATTATGTTAGCTGAGGGTTTTTTATAGATACCCTTACTTAGGTTGAGGAAGTTCCTTTCTATTCCTAGTTTTTGAATGTTTTTATCATGAAAGGATGTTGGATTTTGTCAAATGATTTTTTTGTGTGTCTATTAACATGATCATTGCGGTTTTGGTCTTTTATCATATGGTGTATTGCATTGATTGATTTTTCATACGTAAAACCAATCTCTCATTTCTGGAATAAATCTCACTTTGGTCATAGTGTGCAATCTTTTGTAAGCTTCTGGATATTTGTCTGCTAGTATTTTTGTTGAGGATTTTTACATCTATATTCACAAAGAACATTAGTCTGTAGTTTTATTGTCTTATGATATCTTTGCTTTGTTTACTTTTGGTAACAGAGTAATTTTGCCCCAACAGAATGAGTTGGGAAGTGTTCCCTCCTTTTCCACTTCTTTTGGAAGAGTTGTAAGAGATTGGTGTTAATTTTTCTTTAAACCTTTGGTACAAGTCACTAATAAAGTTATCTCATCCTTGACTTTTCAAGATTTTAGAATAATATTCAGTCTCTTTACGTGTGATATATCTATTTATATCTTCTCTTTTTTCCTTGTGTGATTTTCAGTAGTTTGTGTCTTCATGGAAATTTCCTCTAGGTTCTCTAAATTGTTGCATACAGATGTTCATAGTACACATTTATAATCCTTTTCATTTATTTAAAATCAGTAGTAATGTCCCCTCCTTTATTTCTTATTTTAGTAATTTGAGGTTCTTTCTTTTTTCTTGGTCACTTAATGTACAAGTTTGCCAAATCTCTCGATCTTTTCAAAGAACAAACTTTTTTTAGACAAACCTTTTTTTTTATTTTTGTGATTGTTTTTCTATTGCATGTACTTATAGTCTATTATTTGAGTGGACATACATGAAAATGCCCTAATTTCTCACTTTTGGCTGACTTTTTGGCTCTGCACAAATTAAGGCAGAGTTTTAAACTGCTTGCCTGAATGTTGAAGACTTGTTCCAACATATACACTGAGCTACTTGACAAGAGCTAAGAAGCTTACTGGTTCCAAGCATTTAAGAATATCTCTGTCAAGTTATTAGTCAACCACTCAGCTAACCAAACAGAAACTTCAGTGGCCACACAGGTTAAAGAATACAGGCTTTACAGAGTTAGTTGAGGAAAGTCACTAGTCAAGCAAATAGTAATAAGTGACAACAAACACACACCCAGCAGAATCTGATTTCCAGAGTTGCCACATTATATTACTTAAAAGGTAAATTTTTCAACATATGCAAAGAAACAAGTATGACCGATATACAGTGGGGGAATCATTCAATAGAAACTGGCTCCGAGGAAGGACTTTGGACTTACTAAATAAAGACTTAAAATGAGCTATTTTGAATATGTTCAAAGAACTAAAGAAAACATTTCTAAAGAATTTTCTCTAAAGAAAAGTATATGAATAATGTCTCACTAAATAGGGACTATCAATAAGGAGAATGAATGTATAATAAAGAACCAAATAAAATCTCTGGAATTGAAAAGTTAGATAACTGAAATTAAAAATTAATTAGATGTGCTCAGTGAAAGATTCGATATGGCAGAAGAAAGAATCAGCGAGCTTGAAGATAGGTCATTTGTGGTTATCTAGTCTGAGGAAAACAAAGAAAAAGAATGAAGAATAAACAGGCCTGTGGGACATAGGTGTAACAAAGGTAAAAACCATGGAAGTCCCAGAAGGCAAGGGTAGAAAGAAAGGTACAGAAAGAATATTTGAAGAAATAACAGCTGAAATCATCCCAATTTTGATGAAAAACACTAATTTACATATCCAGGATGCTCGATGAACTTTACGTAGGATGAACTCCACAAACTTCACACCTAGGCACATCATAATCAAACTGCCAAAACCAAAGACAAAGAAAGAATCTTGAAAGCAACAAGAAAAAAATGACTCAGCATATACAAGAAACCACAAGAAGATCAACCTTTTACCTTCTCATCAAAAACAATGGAAGCAGTGGGATGGCTGAGTCTAAGTACAGAAAGAAACAAAAAATTCCTGCCAATCAAGAATCATATATATGGCAAAGGTATCCTTCAAAGTTGAAGGAAAGATTCCTAGATAAACAAAAACAGAGAGAATTCATTGCTAGAAGACATGTTTTACACGAAATACTAATGGACATTCTTCAGGCTGAAAAAAGTGACACCAGAGAGTAATTTGAATATACCTGAAAAAAAAAAACAGCTCCAATAAATGCAATTATATAGATAATGATAATAGACAATATAATTACATATTTGTTTCTTAACCAATTTAAAAAGCAATTGCATAGGATAACATTGGTAAAGTCCTTTCAGAGTAAAAACCTCCAAAAATTTCCCCATCCATTAAAGCAATATAAAACCTGGTAAAAATTGTCAGAATCAACTTTTTCAGAACACTGGAAGTTAGCCAAAGGCTTGCAGTAGCTGTGTAGTGTTTACTCAAGAAATATGACTGAATCTTGGTAAGAGCAGTGAGATTTGTTGTGTTTTAACTTGCCCTGGTCCCATTCTCCACTATCCAGTTAAGCAGTAACTTTGAAAAATAACAGCCTACTTTCTTCAGCATCTTATCAGCCCTTGGAGAAAGCAGAATGGAGCTGCAGCTCTTTAAAAATCTTATTCCTAAAGAATTGTCATTATCTGACCTGTCTGGTGATTTCCTGGAGGAACCCCCTTACAAGCCTGACTCGGAGTTTTCTCAGTGATAAAAGCCCTCTATCTTGGCAGGGGCAGGGGAGATGTTTGTTGAAAATAATTACAGACAGGAGTTTTAAATTTGCAGCTGCCTAAGACAGTTGATAATATTTGGGGTAAACAGCAGACTAACCAAAATATTAACAGGAAAAGCTGAACAATAAGATGTACATACAAACTTTGAAAAGGTCCAACATATTCTTAGGAATTTGGAAGACCGTACATGTGCCTAGGAATGTCTGTACACTCAGAAAGACTTGAGAAGGCTCTAAGCTGTCACTTCTGGCTAACCTTGAAGCTGTGCACAAATAAGAAGAGAAAGCTAAGGTAAACATGTAAACTACCTGGTTAAGTATAGATTTGTAAACTGCCTGGATGGATACCCCAACAAAGTACCCCTCAGCAAAGACTAGGAGATGTATTGGTTCCAGGCATTTAAGGAAATAACTGTGCAATTGTTAGCTGACCACTAAGCTAACTGAGCGGAGACTTTAGTGGTCACACACAAAGTATATGAACTTTACAGAATTCATTCATAAAATTTGCAAAAGAAAAACAACAATTACAATAAGCATCAACAACAGCAAACCCTGGGAAGCAGGGAAAATCTGCTGTCCAGAGTTACCATATTATATCACTTAAATTATAGTGTTTTAATTTTTAAAATTATGAGATGAGCAAAAGCACAGGAAATTATGGTCCACACACATGATAAAAAGCAAACAATTAGAAACTGTCCCTGTGAAAACTCAGACATGGGACTTACTAGACATGACTTTAAATCAATTACTTTAAATATTTTCAAAGAACTCCTTTAGTTCTTCATGATTTCCTTTAAACCATATCTAAAGAATTAAAAGAAAGCATTAAACTGATTTCTCACCAAATATCAATAGATAGAAATTATCAAAAGGACCAATAAGTATTCTAGAGTTTGATATAGGTAAACATAAAAGACAATATAAATTTTACTACTATGTGACTTAAAGTACAACTACATAAAGCAACAATTATGAATCTATGTTAGTGGGTACACAATGTATAGAGATGTAACTTGTGACAATAACAGCATAAAGATGGGGGGACACAGTGAGATAAAAGCAGTATTTTTGTATATTATTGAAATAAAGTTGGTATAAATCCAAATTAAATTGTTATATATTAAGATATTATTTATAATCCTCAGGGAAACCACTAAAAAAAAAAAACCAAGAAATGTGTTAAAAGAAACAGTAAGATAATGAAAATGGTACATAGGAAAATATCTATTTAACTCAAAGGAATGCAGTAATAGAGGAAGAAAAAGACCTCAGAAACTTGAAAACAAGTAGCAAACTGGCCGGCAGAAATCCTACCTTATCCATAATTAGGTTAAATGTAAATTGTTCATTTAAAAGGAAGATACTGAGAGTTTTGATAAAAATAACATGATGCACATACTTTCTACGAGAGACACGATTTAGTATCAAAGACACAAATAGGCTGAAAGTAAATAGTTGCAAAAATGTGTATTATGCAAATAATAACCAAAAGAGAAGTAGAGTGGCTATACTAGTATCAGGCAAAACAGACTCCTTCAAATTATCTACAGATTGATGTAGTCCCTATTAAAATCTCAATTTATTTCTTTTCTTTTCTTTTTTTATCTTTATTTTATTTTATTTATTTATTTATTTTTGAGACTATTTTTATTTTTTTTAGACAAAGCTGGAGTGCAGTGGCGTGATCTCTGCTAACTGCAACCTCTGCCTCCCAGGTTCCAGTGATTCTCCTACTTCAGCGTCCCAAATAGCTAGGATTATGGGTGTCTGCCACCATGTCCGGCTAATGTTTTTGTATTTTTAGTAGAGACGGGGTTTCGCCATGTTGGCCAGGCTGGTCTCGAACTCCTGACCTCAGGTGATCCCCCTGCCTCGGTCTCCCAAACTACTGGAATTATCGGCGTGAACCACTGCACCCAGCTCCGACTGATTTCTTCACAGAAGGCATTAACGTTTGATTTTTCTGGCTCTTGTCACAATGAGTGCTTTTTTTTTATTGTATCCTAGACATTTTGTATGTTATGTTAGGGGGTCTGCTCCTATATAAATGTTTATTCTAGCAGGGAGTCATCTTGTTTATGTTAGGAGGCAGGCCCTGGTCTACTTTTGTGGGCAGTGGTTCCAATGACAATTTAATTTTCCTTAGGATCTTTATGCTGCTATTTCAGTCTGCTTAATTTATCTGTTGCTTCACAGGGCCCCAACTTGATGCTGCCTGAGGGGTGGGAGGAGTTTTCCCTAGGCCAAACCACCTGGCAAATCTAGGTTAGGGCAAAAGAGTCATTGTCCTGCAGGGAGGATGAGCACTTCCCAGGCAGGGCTGCTTATTTTGATGGGACAACCCTGTTGATGCCACCTAGTCACCTTGTGTGTCTCAGTGGGAAAGGGGAGTCTCAGGCCTGTTAGGGAAAGGAAGTGGTTCCTTTAGCTGCTTGTTGTCAGTGGGGCTCCCAATCAACCCTCTTTGACTGTGCTGCCAGGATCCCCTTATGTTGGGACACCTATTCTATCTTGGGGAAGGTTGAGCCTTCCTGGGCTGCCTTCTGTTGCTAGGTTGACAATTAGGAAATGCCAGGTTGTGGTTGCCTACTTCTCTTGGATGGGTGATCCGTGATGCCCTGTGGTTGTGCTATTCCTTCAATCCTGTGGTCCCGCTATTCCTTCAATCCTGTGGTCCCATCCCAGCTTGCTTTCTTCTTATCACTTTTTCAAGTTTTGGTGGTGTCTTGCACTATTTTCAGAGTTTATAGTTGTACTTTGAGAGGAAGAGCAGGGAGAAATTAGCTGAAACTATCTTTTCTAAGCCAGAAGTTCCTGTGAAGCATTTCAAAAAATCCTTATTAATTGTCACAAACAATGAGCAATATGTGATTTCTACCATCAAGGAACTATGGTCTAGTGGAAAAGATGAGACAAGAATATAAACAATCATAATAGCTGCATTTACTATTTAACATATTTCAGTTTATAGTTAATAAATATTCAGTTTCAAACATTTGTTAACTTGTGCAACTTCTGAGGGACGTACTTATATGTTGCCCATTTTAAGGATAATCAAGAAAACTTAAGCAACTTGTCCAATGTCACATAGTAGCAAAGTCAGGATTGGGACCTAAGCAGTCTAGCTGAAAAGCTGCTGCTCTTACGACTATGCTAAGTCACGTGCCAACAGAAAGAGACAAATGAATGACTATAGTGTTTACGAGAGCAAATGAGCCCATCATGATGTGGAATTCAGGAGGAAGTGGCCCTTAGGAGGCATCGTGAGAGATAAACAGAATTTCAATGGGCAAAAGTGATGGAAGTCTAGATGGAGGGAAGAGCATGTATAAAGGCCCTGTGGTGGTAACAATCTGGGTCTACCAAGGAAACAGCTGAAGTATCTAGTATATCAAGAGGTGGGAGTTGGGGCTGCAAAGGAGGTTGGAGCCATAAGAGAAAACGCTTTTAATGTCAGGCTGAAGAAGTCATTCTTAATTTCATAGGCAATAGTGATCTCACAAAAGGCATGGCCTGAACAGTTGGGTGATACTTAAAGAACATTCTGGTGGCAGTAGTTGAGAAGGATGGAGCCCAGTGGAGGCTAGGAATAAAGGCCTGACCTAGGACCATGGCAGCTGAGATGAAGAAGAAGAAGGGACAGATTCAAGAGATATTTAAGAGGTAGAATCAGCAGAATTCTTGTACTTATTAGAAATAGAGACTGAGTGAGACAAATGAGTCAATGATAACTCTAAGTTTAGGAGCCTGGATGGCTAGTAATACCATTAACCAAAATGTTGAATTCTTCTGGCTTCATGAAATGGAAAAGGCAGTATAGATCCTCTGTATAGCAGTTATTTTGAGACATAAAGCCTATTATTCTGTTGACAGGCAGACTTCTTCTTTTCAAGGCAAAATTACTTTCACCTTTCCTCATGGATTCTATTTCCAACCGCTATACTCATTTTCCTTTGCTTTCTTCTGTACATGCTCTAATCTCTGACACTCTCAGAATGCAAGACACAGGCAGAGTGGTGAGGGTAGGGTGGAGGGAGGGAGGCAGAGAGAAAGAAAAAAAAGTGTGTTGGGACAATGAGTCTAAGACATAAGAATATCCGCTGGAATCTAACCTTTAACTCAGAGGACACAAAGAGACAAAAGACCTGTGTATATCCTACTCTATCAGTACTGCAGTTCTCATGTCAGAGCCTTGTCCATTTTGACAAAGAATCAGAGGACAAAAGAGTGATGATGAAGCCTTCAGGGTTAAGACAAGGAACCATGAATCCTGGAGCCTAACTCCAGGTCAGCCTCAGATCATTGGAGGGACCTTGGGAAAGTCTCTTCTATTCCAGGTACTCTCTTCTGCTATAAATACTCAATTAGGTTTAACCATATGCAATTGTCAATAGTAGGCTAGTTTTGATTGACACAAATAGCAATATCTCATGGTTCAACTTCATACTCTTACCTATTGTAGTCATGTACCTGCTTATTTTACCAGCCTGTATGCATGTGCATTCACACACAGGTGCAAGCATGCATGCACACGCACACACACACACACACACACACCACTGCTAGATTGGCAACTCCCTTGTGGCTGAGACAGGTCTGGATCTCTGGGAACAAAAAATAAAAGCCCTGATTTATAGTGTCTTCTGATTTCCATTATGGAAATTATTCCCACCATAGCCAATTTCAGTCTACCAATGTGATGTCACTGGACATAGAGTTAGGAAGAGAGCACAATTGGCTCTTGGGAGCTGTTACCAGCTGGGCCTTGTTTCCATCATCACTGCTTGTTTCCATATCTATAGCACCTAGTGCAGGATCTCAGACTTAGCATGCAGGAAGTAAAAATTTATTACTTTGGAGATGCAGCCTCCTGCCTGAGAATTCAAGCTTCACAGATAATGCCAGTAATAATGACAACCATTTTGTCTTCTTCCTTTACAGTTTTCAAAATACTCTTTATAACCATTGCACTGGAGGGGGACATGGCAGAGATCCATATTCTTACCTAATGACTGAGGAAGCTGAGCCCTGGAGCAGTGAGGCAAGTGACCAAGGTTACACAGATGAGCAGGCCAGAACCAGAAAGGCAAGTCTTTGATCTAACTCCCAGGAGGATAAGTGAACACTCCTACTGCCATTGGACTGCACTCATTGGGACTCAGCTCTATCTCAGGTTATGGTGAAGATATTTTTTGACTCATGAGCCTGAACCTGGGATGCTGCAAACAGTTTCCACCAGCTGCCCACAATTACTCTAAATAGTGGCTGCCATGAATAAAGCCAGCCAAGGAGGAAGTTACATGAGACCATCTGTACCCTGCATGGTCCTCTGGCTAAGCCAAGAACATAGTCAGTCTTGGTACTGAGAATGAGAGTGAGAAAGAGAGGGATATCAAAAGATTGAAATTAAGGAGTTGGGAACAGCAAGAGAGTGAATTCCTCTAAGTATGCCAATTTTTCATTTTCCTAAAAAAAACCTACTCACAAGTCAAAACTAAAACTCTAAACTTACCGTGTCCAATGACTGGCCTATCACAGTGTTGGTCTCGCTACTGGTAGGTTTAAAGGTTTTTTTAAATTTTTTTTTCTATTATTAAAAAAAATTGTGGGTACACAGTAGGTTTTTATATTTATGGGGTTCTTAACATGTTTTGATACAGGCATGCAATGTGAAATAAGCACATCATGGATAACAGGGTATCCATCCCCTCAGGGCCCAAGCCTCGTGAGAGAGATGAACTCATAGAGGGCAGAGATGAACTCACAGTGCCAGAGTATTTGCATAATACTACCACCTTGAATTTCTATATCATTTTATAATTTTCAAAAATTAATTTAATATCCAGTGTCCACAGCATTGTTCAGTGGGGGAAATTAGAATGGCCTTCACTGGATCACAGGACTGGTGAGAGGGAGGATCGCTAGGCACTACTGGTCCTGTTTAGCAGCTAAGAAAACAGGCTCAGACCTATCCAGGTTCTCAAAGACTTGCCTTTACTCTGGCTGCTCCCAACACAGGCCTGTCCCAAGCAATTATTTCAACTTCCAAGTGAACAGCGTTACTTCTCAGACTGGCCTACCACTAAGTCCAGCCCCAAAGGTGGAACCAGAGATATCCTACAAATACTTGGCTTTATGTCTGGACTACCCTGAAATTAGTGCTCAAGGGACCCTGAGGAAAGCATCTTGGTGGGTCCTCTGTTTGCAACCTGTATGCAGACATGGCTCACTTGCTCACACAAAAAGCTACTGGAGACTCGTAAAAGCCCAGCCTTGGCACCAAGCACCAGAGACTGTCATCTCCTTCCTGCTCATCTGTTTGGTCCCACTGTTATGCACTTGCTTCCCCCCTTGGCATTGGGCTTCTGATGCTCACTTTAGTTTCCTTACTTGCATGATGATTTTAATTCTGATTAAGCAGCTCACACCTTAGCCTGGTTTTTCAGGTACAATGTGATGAAGGTCTCTGGGCTTTCAATTGCAGGTCAAATAAACACTTGCCAGTGACTTCGTTTGAAGTCTCCATTTCAACCTTCCCTCAGAGAAGAAACATTAAACTTTGAGCCTGAATGCTTACAGCCCTGGCTCTCCTGAGACCCTGGGTCTAGCCACCAATAGACACTCACATAACTCAATGGGAGAAGCACACGAGGTCCACACTCTCACTTCTCCATCTGCTGAGCACTACAAAAATGTGATCTGTTTAACCAAATTCTCTCCAACTACAGGGTCCCACCAAAGATCCGAAATGAGGCTGCCTATGTGCCAAGGATAGGAGCCACAATGATAGTTAAGATTGACCACCATATGTGCAGGGCCTGCATGGGCCAGGCAGTAGACAGAGAGGCTTCATACACATTATTGCTATTTCCCATGACGAGGTCCAGATTATTTCTTCTATTTTATAGATTAAGATGCTGAGGCTTAAAGAAAGTCTCACTTATCAAGGTCATACAGCTGGTAGGTCATGGAGCCAGGAATAAGACTTGGGTCTGTTTGACTCCAAAATTCATAATATCACTTAGACTCTTACAGGTACCCAGGAATCATGACAAAGAGCTTCAGTAAATTTGTCCAAAGTGTTCACCTTAGCATATTAAAATATAGAATTACCTGCTCTATGATGGCGGCTTTTTAAACCTTATTCATTCTTCCTCAAAGAATGTCAGCATTTGGCCAGGCACAGTGGCTCATGCCTCTAGTTTCAGCACTTTGGGAGGCTGAGGTGGGCAGAGAGCTTGAGTCCAATAGTTGGAGACCAGCCTGGGCAACATGGTGAAAGCCCAGTTCTACCAAAAATACCAAAAATTAGCCTGGTGTAGTGGCCTGTGCCTGTAGTCCCAGCTACTTGAGAGGCTGAGGTGGGAGGATTGCTAGAACCTGGAAGGCGGAGGTTGCAGTAAGCCAAGATTGGGCCACTGCTCTCCAGAGTGAGACCCTGTCTCGAAAAAAAAAAAAAAAAGTCAGCATTAAAAGTACGTTAGAGAACATCAAGGAAAGTAATGGCCCCATGCCTCTCTACCTAGGTTAGGCAGTCCCTAAGAGATCATATCCTATTCTGGGACCCATGCTTGAAGGGGGCACCAACACACTGGGGTATATCTAAGAGGGAGCAAGAAGGCTGGGGAGGGGGCTAAGACCCAAGGTACATAAGGAAAGACTGGAAGGAGCTTACTTGTTATGGTCTGAATGTTTGTATAATCCCCAAATTCATATGTTGAAACCTGGCCCCCAATGTGATAGTATCAGTAAGTGAGGCCTTTAGGAGGTGATAGGTCATGAGGGTTCCATTCTTATGAATGGGATTAATGCCCTTATAAAAAAGGCCCAAGGAAGCTGTTTGCTCCTTCTACCATGTTAGGACAAAGCAAGAAGGCACTGGCTGGGCGTGGTGGCTCACGCCTGTAATCCCAGCACTTTGGGAGCCCGAGGTGGGCGGATCACCTGAGGTCAGGAGTTCGAGAGCAGCCTGGCCAACATGGCGAAACCCCATCTCCAATACAAATACAAAAATTAGCTGGGTGTGGTGGCGCAAACCTGTAATCCCAGCTACTGCAGGAGAATCACTTAAAATCAGGAGGTGGAGGTTGCAGTGAGATGAGATCACGCCACTGTACTCTGGCCTGGGTAACAGAATGAGACTCCGTCTGAAGAAAAAAAAAAAAAAAAAAAAACAAGAAGGGGCACCATCTATGAGGAAGTGAGCCTCACTAGACACTGAATCTGCTGGTACTTTAATCTTGTGCTACCTAGCCTCCAGAACTGTGAGATATAAATTTCAGTCGTTTATAAGCTACTGAGTATGTCATAGCAGGACAAATGGACTAAGACAGAGCTGAAGCTAGTTAGGCCTGGAAAAGACACTTCTACAGGTGACTTAAGTCAGCTAATGTCACTGCTCCCATCTCAGGAGTCTTTACAATGTCTTCACAATTGTCTACAAGGCCCTGTTTCATCCCCCTAACCCCAACACTACCTCTATGATATCATCTCCTAGCATTGTCCCCCTCACTCACTCTACTTCAGCCATTCTGGGCTCATGTTTGTTCCTGCAATATGCTCTCACCTCAGAGCTTTAGCTCTTCTCTCAAATGTGACCTGCTCAGTGAGTCTTCTCTGACCACTCTATTTTAAACTGCAATCCCTGTCTCTCCTCCTCTACTTAATTTTTCTCCATTGTACCTATCATCATTTGACACTCTATTTTATTTTATTTTCTGCCTCTCCACTCTCACAAAAAAGTAAGCTCTGTGAAGGTAAGGGTTTTATCTCTCCTGTTCACTTCCACATGCTTGGCATGTAGAACAGAGTCTGACACAAAACAGGCACTCAATAATATTTATTGATCCAAAGAATACCACCTCTGCCTCCAGATCTAGAAGGGCTATGATGGGGTAGATAGCAGACAAGATCTGTGTGGCACCCAAGGACTAAGCTAGGCCAATTCCAGCTCAATATAAGAAGGGGCATCTCAGGTATTAAAACTTCTCCAGGAGTCTATGCCAGTTGCAGTGAGCAGGCAGAGGACACATGGTGTAGGGGGGACTTCGAGCATCAAAAGGGGCAGGGTGAGAAAAGAACTGCAGCTCAAAATTCCATGTTCTCCAACCCCCTCATTTACAGTGAGGAAACTGAGACTCTGAGAAATCACACAAGTTCCCAAGAGTTATAGGAAGAGCAGTGACTAAAATCTTGGGGTCTTGAGTTCTAGGATAGTGAAATCACTTTTTTCCCCAATGAGAAAGTCTTCTGTGGCAGAGTAATTTCTAGAAATATTTATGTTTGTGTCTGTTGCCTCCCTATGTCCCCATTCCCCATTTTTCTGCTCCGTGGAGGTAACCAGGCCCTTGACAGACCTCTTACAAGAGGAATTTTGCAGTGTAGAAAGAAGAATCAGACTGAAGCCACTAAATCTATCATTCTTTTATAAAACCCCCCAAACCACAGTGAAGACATAATATCCTACAGGCAAAGGAAAGAGAGAAGAGACTTCTGAGAGCCCAGAGAGAGAAAAGAAGAACCAGAAAAGAGAGAAAAGAGAAAAGAAGACCCAGCTGGGAAGGAAGAGTTCCTAAGTCTGGGACTGTAGGAACCCTTAGCTGCAGAAACTCCTCCTCAAGGAGAGGGTGGACATAGCCCTAAGGTGCTCAGAGGGAGGAAGAACCTAAGATCTCAGGGCTTTTAGCTTTCCTTCCCCTACTATTGGTGTAAAAAATGAGGGTGTCAGTGGCGACTGGAATAGATGGGAGATTAGTTGCCCTTGACCTGATTTTTGAGCACCACAAATAGTCCCTGGATTCCAGTGCCACCCTTGAGGGAGTGGGGACTCCCAGTCATGACTGGCATGGAATTTCCCACTTCCCTGTTTGGGTGGGGAGTCTGGGGTCAGAATTCAGCTACTTCAAAGAAAACAAACAGTGGCTGTTTCTTGCCCTGACACATCTTAGTTTGAAGATGGAGATGGATGCCCATTCCGTTTTCGGCCTCTTAAAGGACATTACATTACTTAGAGCATCATCCACTTCCTGTTGGTGATGGGTGCTGCACAGGAGCCCTTAGAAAGCTGCAAGAAGTGCCTCATGGGCTGGAAGGAGCAGCGAAAATGTGCTCGGGCATCCAGAGGGAGCAAGTGGGAAAGTAGGAGAGAAGCTGAGGGAACAAAGAACAGCCTTCAAGAGCCCATCAGACAGCAATTATTCTCCCAAAGAAAGAGACTATTTCCCACTGTGGCTATTAAGTGATTTACAATTAAGTAGCTCCTCATGAGGCAGCGCTCCAATTGATGATAAAGGTCTGAGTGGCGAAAGCTGAGTGGTGGGAGGCCCTGTCTCCAGTCATCCAAGTGCTCATGTCTATTGACTCACTCTGCTATTCATCATCTTTCCCAGGGCACTTATTAGCAGATTTAAGTGGGAGGAGTGTTGAGCTCACCTAGAGGGAAACAATTCTCAGAGATCCAAGGCTGGGGGTTGGGTGGGGAATGGGAGTCCCACCCTGGACTCCACCAGGGCCACAGCCATCAAGCTCCCCTGCTGACTGGGGGAGAGGGCCTTGGAGCTTGGAGGCTGGGCTGGGCATAGTGGGATAGGGAGGCAGCTAGAGGTCCCTTTCAGCTTTAGGATGCTCTGACCTGAGGCCAGCTGCTGGGACCATTGCTGTGAGTTACCCCTAATGTTCAGCTGACAGCTTCACTATTAAGTGCAACGGTAAAAGCACAAGATTTGGAGTCCAGTGAGCTAGTTGGGTGAATTTTGGAAAGGGTCTTAACCTCTCTGAGTCTTAGTTTTCTTATCTGAAAATAGGGATAACACCAAATGTCAACTTCATAGGGTTAAGTTGAGGATTACACAAGAAAATGTAGTGTTTAGTGCCTGGCACATATCAATGATATTATTCATTCTGTGCTTGGAGAATTATTAGCAGTAAACTTTCTCTTCTACCAGCTCTTCTACCCCAGCCTGCCCTACCCTCTTCCACACTGACTTGCAGTCAGTATTCTATATAACCATAAGCAAGTCACTCTACTTCTCCATGACTCTTTTATTCATCTATAAAGTGGGGATGAAATTACATGCTCTTTTCATCTACTTTTTGAGGCCATTTAGAAGATAACAAAGATGGAAAGAGTTTGCAAACTACAAAATGTCACGCTGAGGTCACGTGCTCTTACTGGCTAGTTTTGGCTCCCAGAAGCCAGGCAGCTCAGCTAAAGCCTGGGAGTTATTAAGCAAAGGAAGAACACGATCAGTAGGGCCCAGAGCCCAGTCAACTTCCTTGGAAGTGGGGCAGTGGGGAACTAGCAGCTTGTCCACAGCAGTTTTCAAAAGGCTTACAAAAACCTCTCTTATCTGTTGGATTTACGTCTGCTTTAAATATTAACTGGACACAAGGGCTGACCACTTGCTAGGCACAACCCCAGCTCTCAAGCAGACCATAGAACAGTGCTGGAGCTGACCAAAGTGAGTTTCTTGATGATAAAAGGAAGTTCTTAAGAAATTCCCTCCATCAACGCCACCCATCCCCCTGACCCCCACCCCAATAAGCACTGTAAAGCACTCCTCAGGGGACCACAGCAAAGGCAGCCATCTGTCATGGCAGAACAGGAAGAGCTCTTGTCCAGCAGGTTCAATACACCAGCATCACGTGGGTAAAACAAAAAATACTCCCTCCCAGGCCACTTAAGTCAGAATTAGGGTGAGAAATCCTGCACTTAGGTAGTTGAAAAAGTCCTGAGTCATTTGAGGTAGCCCAGTCTTCTGACTTGCATATGGGAACTAGTCAAGTAAAATCTAGCCCAAGATTTGCCAAAGATGAGATTTGCCCACGGCCCAGTTGATTAACTAGGGGCAAAAATTGGGCAGAAAGCCAAGCCTCTCAGACTCCAGGACCCCTATGAATTTCTAATGGATATAATGAGATTTTATGGACTTTCCCAGAGGGTCTTGCTCCAAAAGTTCCTTTAGCAATCATGCCTGCTCCTTCCCTCCCTGGACAGCCCAGGACAGTTAATCCAGTTTCTATGAAATATCAACTCCCCTCCCATAAGTTTCTTTTTTGTCTTGCTAATTTGCTTTTAATTGGCTTTGCTTGATTCATGAAATACTGAGGGCCACCAAGCTTCTTTGCTGGTCTGGGAAGGGGCCCTAGGGATCCCTTCAATTATATCCATGGCAGCACTGCCCACAGCACTTTCAAGCAACTGCTGTATCAGGCCTTTTGGCTTGCTTAGAGATTGCAGTTGGGGGGAACTCAGGAATGCATCTACAGCAGGTGCCAGATACCCTTGCTTGCCAGGGAGCAAGGGTAAGAATCTGGATTAGAGAAACCAAAGCCATGAGCACAATCACCTTCTCTTGGTTGGTGGCACAGGTAGGCATTTGTGTGGTAACAGAAAGTGGCAAGTGATTCCTACCTAGGCTAGGACAGGCCTGGAAATCAGCACATGCCCCCAAGGTGACTGGTTGTTGCTGTGGTATACCACTGGTGCTCACTGGATAAGATGCCCTGCAATAAGTGGCAGAAGCCACATCCCCCCACCCAGCCCAATAGCTGAATAGGTGGGGCAGGCAGCTATCTGGCCAGCGTCTCTGCCCATAGGCCCGGATAAAAGATGCCATTCCTGCAGCTTGGCCTGCCAGTCCCACCATTAGACATAACCTTTTGATTGAGCCATCAGCAGGAGGTACACACATTTGTCTCCTGGCTGGTAGGGAGGCCGCATACTTGCAGAAATTGAGGCTGATTTTAGAAGTGCTAGCCAGCCCCTGGCAGTGCACAGGGACTTAAGGGGCAGGTCTTAAGGCATAGAAGGTGTGATAGAGAGTTTACCAATACGGCATCTGACTGGGATGTAAGGCATGGCTTGGATGAAAAACTGCAATTTCCTCTACTTTCAATTTCAGCCCTGGCTTCTGTTTCCCCTGCTAGGTTCTCCCCACTCCACCTCCACCCACCACCTCCTTGGTTTCTCAATTTCTCTCCAAGGGCAATCCCAACAACCATGGGTTACAGGCACACTACTGTGGAACAAACCACAAGAATGCACATTAGTGACTGAGGGGTTCCCTCTTGAACCCAGAAGTTTATTAGCATTCAGCAAAGAAGTATATGTTGTTACAAACAGGCAGTGCATCAAGATATCCAGATGTCAGTGAGAGCTAGAAGTGGAGAGGTCAGAACCCGGGTGATTCTGTGACGTCTCAGGGATGGAGAAGAGGAAGCTCAGGTACAGCCAGGGGCCACACTCCCCTTTCTGCACTGGGAGAGAAATAACTCTTACACCTGGGGTGATGATGTACTGCAGTTCCTAATTTCTTCCCTCCTTCCTCCAGCCATTTTATTTAACATGACCTAAATATACATTCCTGTTTTATTCCCCCCCCACCCCCATATACAGCAGGAAAAATAAGCACCAATAATAATAACAATAATTAAAGTCCCACCTCTCAATAGACCCAACCCTCACACATATACATACCATGTGGATTTTCTTTTCTTCTTTGGAGTGACTATAGGATTGGAAAGTCGGGGATCAGGCCAGCAAGCCATCACCCTGAAAGTCACTGTTCCCCAAAGTACCATCCACGTGTGAGCTGGAGCAGGGCAGGGGAGGGGGAATGGTGGTAGGGGAGGAGATTCCCCCAAAGCAGCAAGAGGGGTGAAGGAGTTCCCCAAAGCCTCTCTTCTGGGCAAATGTCACAATCAACTGAGCTCCTAGGAAGTCCTATGCAAGGGTTTCCTCAACGAGATGGTAAATTCCTGATAGTGCAAGCATCATTGTCATCTGTCTCCCACAGCTTCTTGGGGAAAGGGGATATGGTTGAAACCCCCTTCCTTCCCCATTGGGTGGAGAATGCTCCCAAAATGCTCCTTTGGAGAAACTCAACAAGACAAACAGCACAACATGGGCACTCTGATTTCAAAACTAAAGCACAAAACATAAAGAGGAAAAAAAAATGACACATGAGTACTCTCAGAGGGTCTAGACATGGGGAAGAAGGGTTCAAAAGAAAGAAAAACATAAAATAAAGCCAGAAAATGACAAGCTGTCTACCAGGTCCCACACGCCTGAGTCACTTGGCGTTTGTCTTCAGTACCTGGACATCTTCTGCTGTCCCTATCATGGGGGGAGGGAACGGACAGTGTGATACAGCTAAGGTAGGGAGAGGGGAAAGAGGGAGGGCCCTAGGCAGTTGAGATGCCAGCCCTCTGCAGAAGCAGCAGCAATTTTTGTGTCATCTTTGTTTTGTTTAAAACTGTAAACAGCACCGCTTAAAAATAAATCAGAAAAGAACAATTGATAAACATTGTTTTCCATGAATATAAAATGCAAACAATATAAAAATAGATAATTGACTTTTGATATATATATATATTAAAAACAACTTGAATGCAACATACACATGGGTAAACTTGAAGTCTCCCTGCTAAACCCCATGCCTCCCTCTAGCAACTGGGCCTGGGGGCTGAGGGCAGGTGGGGTGGTGGCACTGGCACAGGTAAGGAAAGCTGCTGGCAGCAGGATGAAGGGTACACACTCAGCCTCCTGAGTGTGTTAAGCTACTTCCCTTCTTGGCATAGGACTAAGGAGGGAGAGAGACTGGTGTTTACTGAACCCATTATCCGGGCAGTCTTGTGGCCTGGTACCCAAGCTGAGGCCAGAGAGGTAGGGCTGGCTTGAACTGGGCCCCAAGGCAGTGCTTCCTTGGAGACTCTAAAGCACCAAGAAACTGGCATCCTGGCCCTGGGAGAGGCCTACTAGGTGGCCTTCTCTATCCACATTCACTGGTCCTCCAAGGACCAGTCTCATCTGGGAATTCTCAGGATCACAGCTGTCTGGCACTAGGCCTATTGGGTAATAAGATGAAGGTAGCTGCTTCCACTTAGTCCCATTTTCCCTTAAAGTCACATCCAAAAGCATTATTCCAGGACCTTGCAATGGAGACATGGTGTTCATCTAGTAGTACTCTTGGAGGTGTGGACATGATACCAACAGTTTTAGTGGTCTGGGGTGTATTTGCTGCCACCCAAGCCAGCACTAGTCTGTGTTTGGAAACAGGCCTGAAGCTTGGCTGGCTCTCCAATGTCACCCTGTGCTGTCATCACCATGGGTCCCCAGACAGGTCTTCCTTCCTCTTCTAGGCTGCCATTGGGTTTCAGCCATAAACTGCTTAGCTCTAGACATTCAAAGGAACCTGCTTCTGCAGCCACATATCCTGGCTGCCCCACTTCAGGTGGTAAGGATCCTATTCCTGGCCTGGCTAGGGCAGTGAAGGGACTTGCAGGCAGCAAGGCTGTCCAAACCATGAACTCTCACTCAGCCCCAGGCCCTACTCTGTGGTGTGTGACCTTCCAAAGCCCATCGAAGTGTGTCAGGGTTATGCCAGTGCCCCTCAGAGACAATGCCTCATGCTGCCTTCCTGACCCTGAGGGCAGCTCTCAGCCCTTAGCCAAAGGTTGGCCACCTCCTTTTTCTCTTCCCAGATAGGCTGATGGCCCTTCTCCAGCAGGGTCTGGAGGCTGGTGATGGCTCTACTGCCTGCTGTGGCTGGCGCAGTCCACATGTAGACAGGAGCTCAAGCTGCCCTGAAAGAAGAGGCAAGAGGTGGGTTTTTCCCTGTTGTAAAGGCATTTGGTGAGTGTTTACTTCCTGCCAAATAGCCAGGCCAATTTCAGCCCCACCATCCCAGAGCAGCTTTGGTAAGAGGCCAGAAAGTTGGAATTTGGGCACTTCTCTCTTGGAATGCTGTGCTTGGGGGTAAGGAGGGCCTTCCTCACCCTCTTTCATTTTCCAGCTCCACAACAGATACATTTCTTCACAATGTATCTGTAGCCAAAGTCAGCCTGAAGAGCTGGTCTGGGTCCCTTGAGTGGTGGTGTTAGTGCCATGCAAATTCATGTGGTGCTTCCAGGGGTGCAGCTTCTACCAGCCAGGTCTGCTATTTGTGAGTAAGGGCACTGGGCCAACCCCAATCTGAGAAATGGTGACAAAGACCAGCATGGACACATCCCCTGGCCAAGAAACAGTTTGCCCACAAAGTCACCTTGACTTAGGGGGCAAACAGCATCTGTTCCCAAGCTAAATTGCCATATCTCAGGAATGGCAAGAACCCTGTTGACTTCTTCTCTCAACAGGCATGGAGATGGTGGGATGTGGGGGCGGGAGTGCAATAATCATAATTTGAGTGAACACAGCCAAGCAAAAAATGTTCCATATGCCATTTCCAATAAAGACATGTAAAGGGAACCCTCTCCTATAGGTGATTACTGAGAGGTTGAGCTTGGCAAGATTAGCCTGTTCCAATGTCTTCCTGACAGCAAGCTCTTCCCCACCAGTATTTCCAACCTAGTTTAACATGAAAACTGCATGGATGCAGGAGAAGGGAGGGTGCCATTCATTCCATAAAGGGCTGCAACTGCCAAGAAGCCCTGTCCTTTGATGATGCTAAGGACTTGGCTAATTGGAAGATAAAAGCTCTTTAAAGGGCCTAGAACAGCAGCTGAGATGCCTTTGGTATCCTGTCTTGGGAGTGCAAACCTGGGGCCTTATTACAGAGTCCAAATGATGGGATGGGCAAGGCTTAAGGAACTTTTTGTGTTGGGAGGCTTGAGAAGGGAGTTTTCCCTTTTAAGAAACTGAGATACCTTAAGCTCTGCAAAGTCTGAAATCCCCTTTCTTGCTGGCTGT
Source organism: Nomascus leucogenys (assembly GCF_006542625.1). Classification (NCBI taxonomy): domain Eukaryota; kingdom Metazoa; phylum Chordata; class Mammalia; order Primates; family Hylobatidae; genus Nomascus; species Nomascus leucogenys. Next base: position 56,891,357 of record NC_044406.1, read on the forward strand.
GATAAATGGACCCTCATTTTCTATCTTTTCCCTACACTCCACAAAAACCCCAACCCCTATAGTCAAGCCTAATTTAGGTTGCTTCTCTTCCCTTATCTCAATTAAAAGACCGTGTTCCTTGTGATGAGATTACGAAAACTTCCTTTAGAGGAAAAAAGAACAAAAATTCAAAAGCATCTGCGACTCAGGCAGTCACAGGCTTAAAAGAAGGAAAAAAAAATCCTATCATTCCGGAGCTCAAGACTCTATGGCAGTGTCCACAACAGAACCTTGTTTTGTCTTCTGTTTGCAAATGGATGAATTTTATCACTCCATCAAGGGGATTAGCGTTTTTGTCTTTAACCCAAGCTATGGCAGGACAGGTTAAAAGGCCCCCATCTGGTCATGATGCCAAAGTCCACAGCGATAGGCTGTGAGACACATGCTACTTGATCCTCTCTAAGGACAGCTAGCTGGGATGAATAGCTTATAGTCATCTGATATGATGATGGCAGCTATGCCAAGGCCAAAAGGAATAGGGGTGGGGAGGATCTGTACCATAATTTCACATTGCTAATAGCAAATAAGCCCCACTTCCCCAAGCGGGAGGCAATGCAGACTTGGCTGCTAATCAGTGGTTCATCATTCATTGGGGGAAAGGGGCAGGGGGCACTAAAGGTTTAGCCTGTGTCAAGGATGCATGCTATATATGTGTGTGCATGTGTGTGTGTGTGTATGTGTATGTGTGTGTATGTGTGTGTGTATATATATATACATATATATGTATATATGTATATATATATACGTATATATATATAATCACTAACTTGGCAACTGGAATAGGCACAAAATTACAGCATCCCAAACCTGGCATGGGTCACAAGAAGAAACCTCGAAAGCAAAATCTGGAGTGCAGTAGCAGCAGCAGCCTCCCTGGTCAGATGCACTTGAGTTGAATGTGGCCATAGATGGCAGAAGAGGGAAGTGGGAAAACCAAGGTGAAAACTCACAGGAGTTTTCCTTGGCCCAAAGGGTTTTCAAGTTAAACAACAACCCCCACCCCCCACCCTTCTGCCCAACCCCTGATCCCCATTCACATGCTCAGGCCCCGTGCCCCTACTCCAGAATCGATGATAACTACTTGGCTAGGTTTCCATTCATGGCAGTGGAGGAGTAGCTGGTGGCAAGAGAGGCACCTTGCTCGGCCCTCTCCTTTGACAGGTCAAGGCTGGAAGGCCCATAGTGAGTGGGCTGAGGCTGGGGGTGCTCAGGCCGGACCCTGGGCAGCTGAGGAATGCCATGGGTGATGCCCACAGGCTTGGCCTGTGGTAGAGGGCTGGGGCTGAAGCCTCCAGAACTGGAAGAGCAACTGGGCTCATCAACAGGCAGCAGCACATCTCGAGGCCTGGCCCTCACACTCTGGGAGGCCTGTGGCTGGAGGTTATAGCAAGGGCCCATGGGCAGGTGTAGGTGTGAAGGACGAGCTAGCTGAGGCCCAGATTCCCCAGGTGCCCTTGACTCTGGCACTGATAGTGATATTGACGTGGTCATAGGAGGTATGCAACAGGTTGCCTGCCTATATGGAGACTGGCTGGAAGGCCTGTCCAACTGGTTGGGGCTTATCCAGGCAGGACCTGGTCCCACTGGAAGAGGACAGGGAGCCCAAGCAGGCCAATCGTAGGCCCCTGGGGGTTCAGTATAGAGGGAAAGGGGACTGTCTCGGCTCCATTCTCCTTCTTCCTCCTCTTCGTCCTCTTCATCTGAATCTTCCTGCTGGGCCTGCAGCTCATCAGACTCGAGGTAGCCCTGGGCCAAGTGGGAATTGGAGAGCTCCATCTCCAGGGTCTCTGCAGTGTCGAGAGAGCGGCTTCTCCTGTTGAGGGCCATAGCAGCAGGTGGAGGTCGAGGGTGCAGGCCAGGCAGTCCCAAGTATCGAGGGAGGCTGCTCACACCCCAGGGCAGGCCTTGGTAGAATCGACTATGGTAGTTGTTGAAGGCATGTTTGTGATAGTAGCCCAGCTCAAAGGCTTCCAAGGAGGCTGCAAGATCTTCATCATTGTGGAACTCAGGATTCTCTTCACACTTGCCTTCCCCATCCCCTTCCACATCAGCGATGTCAAAGGTCACCATGGGAGGCAGCTCAGGGAGGTTTTGAGTGAAAGATGAGTCAGAGTCAGAGCTGCAGGACATGCTGGAAAAGAGGTTCCCATTGCTGGTGAACTCTACCAGGGCCTGTGAGAAACTCACAGTGGCATTCCCTTCCTTCTCAACCTCCTCTTCCTCTGGATCTTCAGGGGGTGAATAAGTAGGGTAGGCCCTCCTGGGAGATCCTCCAAAATTTGCTTCTTGCATGTCTGGCTCAAACATGGCATCACTCTGGAAGAGCTGCATCAGGCAGGTACTTTGATCTTTCTTGGAGCAGGTTCCTTCATAACGCTTCTCCAGAGGACGGAAGTCCCTCCAGTCTGGCTCGCTGCTTGCAGTGGTGGGGAAAGCTGAGGTAATTCCCCGGTGGGAAATGTGAGAGGTCCCTGATACCCCTGCTGCCAGGCCCATCACTGATGGGCCTAAGGGCCTCATCTGATACTCTAAGATGGGCTTCTCCTGCCGGGCCTGGGCCTCTCGGACTTGAGTCTCTCTAGAACGAGCCTCTCGTGTCTGGGCTTCTCGGGTTCTGGCCTCCCTGCCATGAGCTTCCCAAGTGTGGGCCTCCCTGGCACAGGCTTCCCTGCCATAAGCCTCTCGAGTATAGGCCTCCCTGGCGTGGGCCTCCCTGGCATGAGCTTCTCGGGCACGTGCCTCCTGGGCCTCAAGCTGCTCCCGCCGAAGCTCCCAATACAACAACTGTTTCTGGATGGTCACTAGCCGTTCTTCCTCTGTCTCCATTGCCCCAGGTGGCCGGGAGGAAGAAAAGGGCTCAAAGTTTAAGAAGGGGTCAAACATCTCAGAGCTTCGACCATGGAGGTCATAAAGGCAGTCATCTCCAGGTGGAGAGTTCTCAAGGCTGTCATCTGGCTCATAGAACTCATATAGGGCATCTCCACTGTAGCTGTCTCGGGGTAGACAATCCCTGTGGACAAGCCCCAGGGCCTCACCTGAATCATCCTCAAATCCAGGTGTGGTGGAGTCATAATAACCTTCATCACTATTGGGGGCAGATTCTTGCTGGTCACTCTGAGGAGTCAAAAGTTCCCCAGGGGCTAGGCCAGGATAAGACCTAACTGGGTCAAGGAGCATGTAGCCGTGGTGGCCTGGGGATGTGGTGGGATGGTAGCCCAGGTTCATATTAGGCCTTGGATACATCTGGGCAGTTTCCCACAGATATTCTAAGTCATCATCTTCTTCCTCCTCCTTAACCTCCTCTTCTTCCTCCTCTAATTCCACCTCTTCTTCCTCTTCTTCTTCCTCCTCGTCATCATCATCTGGCAAGGCCATCTCCTCCCCACCTCCTTGGTAGGTCACCAGGCAGGAACTTCGCTTGGTCCCATCTCGGTTTGCTCTCTGGCCCCCAGAGGCCATGCTGTCTGTCATACTGTCCATGTCCTGTTCTGCTATTATGTCACCGCAACCTGTCAATGAATCAAAGCTTTTCAGGGATGTCACATCCCCAAACAAGAGGCTCAGTGGGTCCCCCACAGGGCCATTGGGTGGGTTTACCTCTCCTGCTACTACCTTCTCCCCTGTTTCTGGGCTATGGGGCTCCTCTAGGCTACTGGCTTCAGGGGCAGGCTTGGGTTGCACATGTGCTGAGGCACAGGCCTCCATGGGTTTTTCTGGATCTTTACAGGCCATTTTCTCAGTAGCTGGTGGAGAAGGCTCTGGTGTTGGAGAAACTTTTGGCCCAGGGGCATCTTGGGGGTTAGCATTTTCCTTTCTAGGGGCTTGGAAGTTCTCCTCAAAGCAGGGCACTTGAGGGGCTGAGCTCACATGCTCATGAGGCCTGGCTCTGACCCTCTCAGGCCCCTTGGCCCCTGGGTTACTTTGCTCAGCCCCAGTGACCTTGCTCTTCCGGTGACGGCGGATACTGCTAAAAAAGCCTTTTAGGCCTTTCTTTGGCTTGGGCATAGAGGGAAACTTCTCAGCCACAGCTTTCTCTGTGGCTCCAGCCACAGATGTCTTACATCTGGAGCCTGTCTCCAAAGCCCCATGGGCACTCTGAGAGCTGGGAAATCGGCAGGGTAACTCAGGCAAAGGCAGGGAGAAGCCAGTTCCTTCACTGACAACATCTTCAGGGCCATGGGCTGCTTCACTCAGGCCATCGTGGGTCTTGCTCTTGCTGAGACCTTTCTTGGAGCTGCCTTTCCCACAACCTTTGCTCCGTCCCCCTCCAAAGAAACTAGGCAGAGTACAGATACCCTTCTTGCCACCAAAGAGTTTCATGGCAGTTTTCTTCAGCCTACCTGGGCCGGATGAGGATGGTTCTGAGGTTGGTCCTTCTGTCGTCTCAGCTGCCTTGTTCTTGGCTCCTTTTTCTGCTGTTTGTTCACGGGTACTCCCAGAGGCTGCAGCTCCCTTGGCCTGAGCAGCTTCATCCTTTTGGGTCTCCATGATGATGGGGACAACTGAGGTACGTCCAGCTGGAAATGCAGCCTCAAGCTTCCAGGCACTGTTATAACATTATCAGTCAGGAAGCATCACAGTGGGGTCTGGAGGAGATAGGAGAGACAAAGACAGAGAGACAGATACTAGTGAGCAGGCATCCAGGCTGGGTTTGCTTTCACCAGACGTCAGGCTTGAGTGGAACGAGAAAGAAAATAAGAGAAAATGTGGGGCAAATCTTAATCCACTCGATATGCTTGGCTTGCTGGGCCAGCTCTCTCTGGGCCCCAAGGCAGCAAAACTCTACACTGAGCAACAAGAAGCCTTCATCCCCTACCTTCTTGCTGGGTCCACTCCCTTCAGACCATCCTAAGCTCAGGGGACCACTGGGCAGGGGGACCTGCAGTTGTGTGAAAGGCCTAGTGGTGCTATTGGCTGTGGGAGGTATTATCAGTTATCAAAGGGGATGAGGATAGGCAGAGACAAGAAAGGCAAAAGGGATGTTGGCTCCAACATCACAGAATTTTTAAAAAGCATCTGGCAAAACAGTCCATTGAGTCTTCACAGGGTTCTGTTGGATTCAAGCTTCAATTTCACATTAGTCTAGGCTCTCACTACATTTTGTCTGAGACTGAAAAGAGGACCTGAAGTTTCATCTCCCATCCAAAGCTTCCTAAATTGCCTGCAGAACCGTGCTCAGGCTTCAGAATCTCAGAATAGGAGCCTCACACATCCACACACTAGGTCTGCAATCTAGAACCTGCTAAGACAATGAAATGGGAGCCTCAAGAAAGGTACTCTCTGGGCTTCAATATTCGCCATCCAAGAGGCCTACCAACATCTCTCCCTCAGAGAGGTGATATGAGGGTGGGTCTAAGCCCGACCCTCTATTGGCAGTCCTGCTGGGAAGATATTTTAATGTGGTCATCACTGGAACCCCAAATTCCACTTGAGAACCATGAGGTGGACTGTTTCTCCTCTACTCTCCTCCTCTTATTATTTTTGTCCCCATCTAGCTCCCTATCTAGGAACGGAACTCCTTGAAGGCCCTACATGATTCATATTCCTGGTGTGTGAGATAGGTTCCCAATGACTTTTTAAATAAATAAACCTGGTGCAAGCCACATCCTTCTGGTCAAGGCTCTCAATCCTCCAAATGCCCAAATACCAACAGAGATGGAATAAAAACAAGACCTAGCCACTACCCACCACAATATACCTCTGCACCTCTGGTCATCGGCTAGCTCAGTGACCAGCCTGCTAAAACCCAATGACCCCACCCTGGGAAGTCCCTCGCCAATGTGTCCCCTCTCTGTAGAGTGGCACCAGCAGATGGGGGATCTGGGAGGAGAGGGGAGCGGGGAAGGGGAAGGGGAGGGAAGGAAGAGTAAGAGAGGGAGAGAGAAGCAAGCACCCTTGGTCCAGGAAGAGCTGGACAGTACACCAGGCCTGTGATTGCTTGCCATAGTAATAAGGCTCACACATTCACCTAAAGTGGAAGACTGTGGACCAGCACTGAGCGTGGGAAGAGGCTGGCAGCTACACTCTAGCCTTGGAGCCCCTGGGTCTGTCTTGCAAACATTAATTTTGTGCCTGCTGCCTTGCTTGGCTTGACACTTGAATCATCAGTGTGATGATCCAAGCTTCCAATAAAGAACACTCTGCATAACTGAATATTAAAATTGGAGCAAGATAACAGCTGGTTATCCAGAAAAGAAAACAGCAGGTGAAAAGGAAAGTTCATTCGAACCTCTCTCTGCAGAGATCTGAATTGCCATTTGCTCAGGTTAGAGATTTTTCTGTAACATATTTTGACATCACACTGTTCCAACTCAGCTCTGCAACTGATAGTCCCACAACAGACAGCGCCCCCTCCCACCTCCAAATACACACACAATCATACCTAAACACACAATCACCCAGTTTTCTGCCCCTGGGTCTGGTGGGAATAGGGGCCCTATCATGTCTGAATGCCCCACTTTCCACAGCACATTTTTACCTCAGCCTTAAAATTACTGCTAAGGTTATCGTCACGGTGTTGGGGATAGGGGAGCTGGGGTGGCAGTACTGGAGTTGTCTGTGAAATTCTATTCCCCTCTGGAATTCAGTGCTTCAGGGCAGGCCAAGAAGGGAGAACTCGCAGCCTTTGCTTCTAGGGAGCTCCTAGGCTAACAGGGAGAGTCCTATATGTAACAGTCTGTTAGAAACTGGACCAAACAACAGGAAGTGACCGGCAAGCAGGAGGGCCAGGTGAACATTACCTGAGCTCTGCCTTCTGTCAGATCAGCAGAGACATTAGATTCTCATAGAAGCATGAACCCTATTGCAAACTGCACATGTGAAGGATCTAGGGTGCACTCTCCTTATGAGAATCTAACAAATGCCTGATGATCTGAGATGGAACAGTTTTATCCCAAAACCTTCCCCCTCTCCATCCGTGGAAAAATTGTCTTCCACGAAACAGGTCCCTGGTTCCAAAAAGGTTGGGGACCGCTGCCTTAAAGAATAGCCCCTGTTATTTCTAAAGCTGGTTGGTGGAGTATCATTCTTTATACCTTGTAAACATATTCCAAGACAAATGTGAAAGGGAGAAAGACAGTTCTTGGGCAGTAAGGCTGGGCCTCAAGGAAAACCTCAGAGCCAAGTGAAAAACTTTATGGACCTAGATATCCTTGTGAATCAAAGGCTGACTTGTCCTGCTGGGTTTGGGGCTGGAGTTCCTGGGAACAGAGTGATACGGCAAATTGAATCACAAAGAAGGCTGCTTTCCAGAGCCTTGACGCCCCAGTTAGAGGACAGTCTCTTTGGGCTTTCCCTTGCCCTTGCTCCTATGCTCTGTGGGGGTAGAGGCCAGCCCACTCACCTCTCTCTGTAATGTCCCCTTTCCTGCCACAGGGATCTGCAGTGTGTTGTGGAAGGAGCCATGGACCGCAGGGCTGGGGTCCAGGCCATGTCAGCCTCCCATCTGCCAAGGGACCCTGAACGGGCCAGTGTAGCCTGCTGAGATGCAGGTACTTGTGAGCTATTTTGAGATCAAAACAGCTCCTCTACCTATCCTTCTACCTGCCCACTCCAGCTACAGTGGTGTGATGAGTTGATGTGATAATAGGCACAAAAAAAGCACTTTATAAACTGTATAGTACAGTGCAAATGAGAAAGATTGTCATTACTGTTATTATTACTCCTTCCAGGTCAGATCCCAGTTTCTTAGGAAGCAACTGACCACGTGTTAAAGGCTGTTCATTTGGGAAAGCCATTCACTGTGGGAAGCTCAGGGACTTGCTGCCTTGGCCCACGCTGAGAGGGAGACAGATATGAGGGGATTTTACAGAGGTGTGTGTATCTATACAAACTTCTCTGCTAAGAGGTTTGAAAAGCCCTCTGTGTGTGTTGTGGGAGACAGATGAATTATGCAGGGTGTCCCTGGGATGGAGTTTCTCTCCGTCCAGTTAGTCCAGAGTAATCTTTGCTGGCAGGTACCAGCCTTAAACTGGTACTCTGCATTCTCTCTCCCAGAGCCATGTCCCCCCACAGTCATTCACAGTATCTCTGCCTATGTCACCCAGAACACTGGGAACGAAGGTGGCAGGGTCACCCATAGCTGGCAGCTCCCTAGCCTAGCCCCATCTAGCTACCTCTGCCCTAGGCCTCTTCTCCATACTCTTTGCTATCCAACCAGGTGCCAAAGCTATCCTTCCTCAATGGGTTATGCTGCCTTTACTTAGGACCACAAGAGTTCACCAGGAGAGTGAGGTGGGGCAGAAAGCAAAGGAGACAGCAAAGGACAGATCTACAGATCCCCTAGGCTGGGACTCGCTTTCCCTGGAGGTCCTGTCAAGAAAGTGGCACTGCCAAATGCAGGGCCCCATAACCCTCATGTTCCTCAACCAGTGTGGCTGAGTTTCAGGTGGGCTAGGGATTAAGAGAACCCTCCCAAGCCACTCTGTGGTCCCTTGCAGGGACTGCCTGCTGCAGCTGCTGCTATCATGGCAGAAAGCAGGCTGTGGTAGAAAGTGCTGGGGCCATTCCAGCTCCCTGAGCCAGATTCAGGCCATTCTGGGGCCAGTGGAAGGCTGGCTACAAAGGAAGAGCTTCTTCCTTCTCCTCTCCACTTAAAACATAGGCAGGAGGCCAGCCACATACCTGCCCTAGAGACCCTTCTCAAGGAGAAGGGACAGCTGCAACATGAGCCTTGTACATTCTGCTCCAAATCAGCTTCCTGGGGCCAGCATGGCCAACTTAAAGAGGGCTGAATTGGGGGAAGAAAAAGAAGCATGTGGATTTATGCAGTAGCTCCAGAGACATGGCCTTGACCAGCCATAGTTCCTCAGGCCTGTTCCAAGCAGTCTTCCTGAAGGCAAGCCCACTTCAGGCCCACCTGCCCTTCTGTATGTTGGAGAGGGTTGGTTAAAGAAAAAATGGTGAGGATGGCCCTCCAGAGAGCTGGCCAGTTCAGCACTGGAATCAACTCTGCCCAGCTAGGGGAAATCCAGCAAGTTTTTTCCCATGTTTATGCCTCAGTTTCCTTAACTGTAAAATGAGACCATTGAGAGTGCCTACCTCTTAAGGCTATTGTAAGAAGTAAAACCAATGCACATAATGTACCAAATCAAGTGCATTACATAGCAGAAGCTAAAAACATTACAGTAACTAACTTTTATTCATATTTTATTCAAAATGTGGTAGAACAATTTCTAGAAGTAAAATCATCTCAGTCAGGTTGAGTAGGGTGCTCCCTAGGGCTCTGTGGGTAAGTCACCAAACCTCCTTGGGGCTCAGTTTCCCCAAATGGCAAATGGTAAATGAGGATAACTGTGTGGTCATGTCATAGGAGGCTTTACTTGCTCATTTAGCCAACTTTTGATATTCAGGGACCTAAAAGAGTCAGCTACTGGCTAGCAGCCAAGGATTATCTGGGACTTTCAACTAGCCAGGTTCTCTAGCCCAGGTCAAACTCAGCTAAAAGTACCAACATCAAAGGAAATGCAAATCAACAGATATCCTTCACCCTCAGGGTATTTACCACTTTACTAAGCACTCCCTATTCCCATACCCCCCCATTTGCCCTCCTCAGCCACCCATTACTCAGGCCTGGTGGGGGATGGCAACTCCTTGTCACAGAGAAGGAAACTGTGCCTAGACTTGGGAAAAGACTTGTCCAAGGTCACATAGTGAAATGGTGACAGAGCCACACTAGCTCCCAGGACTGTTGAGTCTCAATTTCATGCCATTCTGCTGCACTGTGCAGGCCACCAATCAAAGGAGGAAGATTGAGCAAGAGAACTGCAAAGGTTCCCCTCACACCAGCAAGAACTATAATCTCCCACTCCCATCCCACCTCTGTCCCAGCCTTGCTAAGCCTTCTTTGCCACATTTCTAGTCTTCACTGGTTGCCACTGTTTAGGTCCTACCAAACACATTCCAGGAAGCCTGCTGACATCAGAATCTAGGGGCCAACAACCCAGCCTGTGGCTGCTCTCCTCATCAGCAACCCTACCACCACTCCTCTCAAACTACAGGACATGTCACTCTACTCTACTCCCCTTTTCCTTAAGAGATAGGTTTGAGTGGCCCAAAAACCAGAAACCTGCCAAAGTGGACAAAGATGCAGAATTTGAGCTATTTAAAGAAAATGACTTATCAGATGATCTGGAACTTGAATGATCCATTTCTAACACCCATAGCCAAGTACTGCTCTCAAAGCTATTTGGTCAGAGCCTAAAGGAAGGGCTGCTTGGCTTGGTACCCTCTGATGGAGTTGTAGAGGCAGCTGGCAGAGTCCCCTCAGCTACCCCTTCATCCACTCCTCCCCTAATTTGCAGCCTTCCTGCTGAGGGGCACCTCCTGCCCAGAGGGCATCTCACCAACTCCAGATGCAGCAAGACCCCAAACTGGGACTTCTCTCTCCTGTCCCAATTCCCCCACCAGCCCCCCTCAACTGATTTGTTCACATACTGAGCTTTGTGTAATTCATCCTGACAGGCTTTGGTCTGTTCATTCATCTCTGTCAGATTGACCCTCCTTCATCTTACAGTCACTACATCTAGCACATAGCAGGAGCTCAAACAATGCTGATTCAACTGAATTCTAATTCAGCTGAAGTTTCTTGGTCCAGAACTGGAATGCCAGCCTCACCTTCTATAGGCTGTGTGGTTTGAGAAAGTGGCCTAACCTCTCTGACACTCAAATGCCTTATCTGTAAAATGAAGAAAATGCTATCTATCATGCAGGATTGTGGTAAGGATTAGAGATGATCAATGTAAAAGCAAACTGGTAACTACACACTAAGCAGATATTCAATAAAGGGCTCTTGTGATGAGGCCACTTGCAGGGAACTTTTCCTCTCCAACTACTCAGTTGCCACCCCACATTCTCCGAAGATGACACAAGCCTCTTAGCTGAGTTCCCTCTAGTCCCTCCCTGCCGCAGCACCCCCTGGCTCCCCTCTCCCATCTTATTCATCCTGTATGTTGTTGCCAGATTCATTTTCTTACAACTCCTGTTTCAGCACTTCATTCCTCCACTTACCAAATTATTCTGCATTGCCTACAGGATAAGGGCCAAAACTCTACGTCTGATGTTAAATGCTTGCTCTCCCTGAGTGCTCCTTGCAAGTTTCTCAGCCTTGTTTCTCTGCCTCTTGGCCCCAGCCCCAAATACACAGGGGTTTGCCCAGTCTAGGAAATGTGGTCACCCAGATACCGCCTCTCCCTAGAAATGGGCTTTGCTGGTGAGTCTTCTTAGTGCCCCAGGTTTCTCCTCAGGCTCTTGAGGTCCCCTCCCTGCCCAGCTTGCCTTGAATGACAGGGGCTTTGGGAGCCACTTACTTGCCACTCCCATCTCAGGCTCCCAAACTTTCTTAGAGAGAAGTGTATCTGAAGTGGGTACCATGCCTGCCTGCATAGGCTTCCACTAAGTCAGTACTAGCTCAGCTAGAGTGAGATCTGACAGGTGCCAACCCTTCCCCACCCCCCGTTCAAATGAAGAATAGGAGAGGAGGTAACTCCAGAGAAACAGATGTGACAGAGCAGCCAAGGAAACCCTACAGAGGAGCAGCTGGGTCAAGTGAACAACAGATACCTCTGACTTTCCTATGTGTCCACTCCCCTCTACTAACCATGCCCTGTGTGAGAAGCAAAGTGAGGAAACTGAAGCTTGGGAGGGGACAAGGAGAGTGTGATTTGAGGAAGAACTCTGGAATTGAATTGGGGACCAGGAGCTTTGGACTTCTGAGTTAACTTGAGCAAATCCTTTCCCTGTTCTGGACCTCAATTTCTTCATATAGAAATGGGAGATTGGACCAGGGAGTCTGCTTGCTCCAGATTGCCCTGAGAGGCTGGGGGAGGAGTGATCCTGTGCCCAGTTTTCTAATGGCTGCTGAGTCAGAAGGCATAGCAGGGGGCACTGGATTGGCTTTGAGGGTCCTAGGTCTTACTGTTAGGCCTGGTTACCTAGCTGGTTGGACCTAGTTCACCACTTCAGGACAGAGGTGCACTGAGGCCCAGCCTCACTCCTTGCACCACCCCTCAATATTTTGCTCTTTCAAAATGCAGTGAGTCTGGTCTGTGAATATTTCCAACATATCCAGAAAGGAGGGGGGCCAGAACTGGTCATGCCATTCCTCATTCCCCTGAAAAGAGCCACAGCCCCCAGCAAGAAGGGCTGAGCAGATGGAGAGGGAGGGTTGAGGCATACTCACTAGGGATAGAGGGTTAGTATCCACTTGGAAGCCCAGCAGGGGGAAAAACTGTAGGAAATGAAAGCAATGAAATCTCTATGTTGAAAAAAAATGCAGATCAAAGGGTCACAAAGGCCACTGCAGCACCAGTATGCCTGCCTATGACCACACCAAGCCCCTCAGGTCATTTTCTCCATTGTTCACATTTTCCCCTAATTCCAAAAGGGGAGAAGGAGGGAGCAACGGTACTCTTACTGGGCTAGCACCTATACCTCTGTAGTGGTTCAGGTTCCCCTGCCTACCTTTGCTAGAAATACACTTACACATGCACAGGTTTGAAAAATAAGACAAAGCAGAGGAGATGGAAGACTCTGAGATTATTTAATTCAGAGAACAGAAGTTGGGGGTGGAGAAAGAATTTAATGCCTATGAAATCTCCAATAGATCGTTAAGCAGAAGAGCAATGGTGGCCAGCTGCTCGTAACTCCTTCCCCCAACACACACACACACACACACACACACATATGCAAGGTTTAACTACAGCATGACAGGCTCAGATTAGCACTGAGAAAGAACTGGGCAATGAGGCAGGTGACCCAGGAATGAGTGACACAGAAAGGCTATGAAATATTGCCTCAGGGGCTTAACCCTTTATCACCCACTGTATCTGCCCAGACAGGATTCAGGTAGGGAAATTGAAATAACATTGGACATTCTCTCCTCTAGCCTGAGATAGCCTATCTGTTAAGCAAGGGGGCTGGAAACCCCTTCACCCTCTTGGTTCTACCTGCCAGGCTTGCTGCTGTTTCCTAGTGGAGCAGCGTTGTTTCTTCCATACACACTATCTATGAGTGGAGATGTAACAGTTCTTCAAGAAATTTTGTGTTTATTTGCGACAGGGTCTTGCTCTGCTGCCCAGTCTGGAGTGCAGTGGCGTGATCGTGGCTCACTGCAGCCTTGATGTCTCAGGCCCAAGAGAGCCTCCTGCCTCAGCCTTCCAAGTAGCTGGGACTACAGGTGCAAACCACCACATCCGGCTAAATTTTTGTATTTTTTGTAGAGATGAGGTTTTGCCATGTTGCCTGGGCTGGTCTCGAACTCCTGGGTTCAAGTGATCCACCCAGCTAGGCCTCCCAAAGTGCTGGAATTGCAGGTGTGAGCCACCAGGCCCGGCCCTTAAGGAATTTTTAATACCTCCACTCTACTAGGAGGGGATCATTAGACTGCCAAATTCTTCCAACTACCTCCTCTCCTTTTGAAATTTTCAGTCCCAGCAAAGCTGCAGGCCAAGACCAAGAGGCAAAAGAGACATTAAACGAGTGAGAGGCTCCCCTTATGAAGCTCCCAAGTTAACTTAGCCCCCCTTTCCTCTTAGGGAATGAGGGAGGTAAGATGAGGGGGATGGTTAATGAAATCTGCATTGATTGGAGGCTGCTGGTTCCATGGGACATAGTGGAAAGAGCCGCTGCACAGGAAGCAGGAGCCTATCCTTAAATAGCTGTGTGACCTTAAGCGAGCCCCTGTTGCTTTCCAAGGCTCAGGATTCTCATCTGTAAGCATAGCAGTTCAAACTGGTGCTCCCCAAGGACTGCCCATCTGAGAGGAAGGTGTTCAGCAGAGGCCTGGGGAACACTTCTCAGACCCAACCATGTTGGTATTTAGGCCCCACTTCCCACCTCTTCCTGCTCTTTCCCCTGCAATACCAAAGGGAGGCTGACATAGTAAAACCTTCCTTTGGAGGTAGCCTGCCCGCAGCTCTACTTCCAGATCCAAAGGTGGCCTCTTAACTGGCTGACTTTGCAGCATGCTTCTGATCCCTTTCTAAGACTCCATTCTAAAACTCATTCAAAAACCTTGTTTTTATTACTGCATATTTATATACAAAAATAGCAACTCTCTGCCAATTCCCTACTCTTTGATGCCCCCTTCCCCTAAAAGGATCAGATTCCCATTCCACAGCCTGGCATCCGGGAAACCCCATCACTGAGCCTCAATCTCTTCTCTACCTCTGAGCCACACCATCTCAACCAGAATAGACTCATTCACTCCCCTCACCCTGCCTGTCAATCACTTTCTCCCCTCCCATCCCTGGGTCTGCTTATGCTTTGCCTACCAAACCCTTCTACTTTCTGGCAGCTTCCAAGGATGATCCCCCTGCTTATACAGATCTTTCATCTCTCTCCACGTAGTTTGTCTCTAGGCTAATGAATCAGCAACCAAAGATATGCGTGGTCTGGGATCTGAGCATTCCAAATCCTGAGCCTGTTGTTGGGGTAAGATATATCATGATTTTTTGCTTGTAGATGCAATCATCCCCCTTCTAATCCATCCTCATTAGGCACACTCAATACATATCTGAGCCTTGAGTACCATTTCTCTAGTCACTTTCATATGAATCAGGACAAGCGCAAGCTGGAAAGGTAAAGGTCTTCTGGAAAACTCTACAAAGAAAGCAAGTCCTTCCAGAACAATCATTAACTGCTCTGCACTGCTTGGCTTTAAGAGGGTTGTGGCTGAGGTCCAGGTTTTATTTACTCCTCCAAAGGGTTCTGAGAGAACCCAGACATCCATGATATCAGACAAAACAGAGGCAGACCAACTTAATTATAGTCTGCATCCTATTATACTTTAAGCCTGAATATGCCCAGGAGAAGTAGGCAGCCCTGGAGGAGTTCCGAGAAGAAAGAAGTCATCGTGGCTGGGCAAGAGCCAGGCAGGAAAGGCACCAAGGAAAAGGTAGGCCCAGAACTGAGGTCTGAGAAGGAAGAAGATTTGGACAGGTGTAGGCTGAATGGGTTTGGGTGTGGGCAAGGGAGTTACATAGAGCAGATATATTAGGTGCCTGTTGGCCTGAGACAAGGCAGAGGGCAGGTCCAGCCCTGGGCTAGAGATGCCCAGCTGCAAGTAGAGGTTTGTGTTGGGGCCTAATCAAGGTGAGAGGAGGTGACTGTAATGTGATATCTGTGGTCCTGGCTCCTGTCATAAAGGTCCAGAGCTAGCCTTCCCCCAAGTGAGGAATTTACTGGGTCTCGTTGCCCCTCCTCAAAGTGCCCAAGCTTTGCCTGGGCTCTGGAGCCCACAGGGCTCTCCACACCAGAGGTTAATCAAAGGTCCAAGAAGAGCCTACCAAGCCCCTCAGTGGCTTCCTCTGTCCTATTCCTCAAAAAGGCCTAGACGGCCCACTGCCAGAGGTGCACCGTGGTGCAGTGACTGTGCAGTGGGTGGTGCCGAATGAGGGGAGCTGCACTGAGGGAGGGGGCTCTGCTGGAATCCCAGTGGGGCAGGCAGTCCAACAGTGCAGTGCCATCTGCCTTGCCCATGCCCACGCCGCTGCAGCAGGCAGGCAGAGCCGCAGAGGGAGATGTTTGTGGGTGGAACAAGGCTCGCTTGACCCCGCGGCCCTTGCCGAAAGGAGCCTAGCCAAACGGAGACCAGCTCTGCGGGGCCAGTCCAGCTGCCGCCCAGGCGCTTGGGCTGTGACGCATGTAGCGGGGGCAGCCCCTCACCACTGGGGGAGCCAAGCAAAGTCCAGCGTTCGGGCGGTCACCAGTGTCAGAAGTGTCTCCAGCAGACAATGACAGGGGCCTGGCGGGCTGGGTATGTTAAGTAACTGCGAAGTTGGAGGGTTTGGCCACCTCGCTAGCTCTCCTGTACACAGAGATGGTATGATACGTTCCGTACTACAATGAGGGCTCCTTCGGCCTCTGGCAAGGAAATGCCCCCCAAACACCGTGCCTATCGCTATTTTTAAACGGGAGGCTGGAGAGGAAAACGCGGCCAGTATCCTCCAAGGGAAAAAGAGGTGAGGCGAGGCGAGGCGGGAGACAAAGCGGCCTTGCAGCTCTAACTCAAGGACTAGCTTGCGCCGCTGCTCTAACCCAAGGACCAGCAAGAGCCCGGCTGCCAGCCAGCCTGCCCGACCGCGGGGGCGGGCGCCAGATGCGCCCGGAGGCCCAGGAGGAGGGGCGCGGCTAGTTGGGGCCGCAAGGCCAAGGTTCTGAAGGGAAGTGTGCGACTGAGCTCAGCCCACAGGCCCAACTGAGCTCCTCTGGGGAGGGGGCAGTCTGTGGATGTCCCAATCCACGCCAAAGCCGGTCTCCGTCGGGCCCAAGCCAGCACGCTGGCTTGAGTCCGCAGAAAGGTGGGAGAGGCTGGAGATGCACAGGGGAGGGGAGGGGCGGCAGCCAGGCAGCCGGGGAGAGGGGTGAGCGGTACCCGCGTTACACAGCTGTTCCAGCAAATGTGCTACAACAAAGCTGCAGAGCTCCTGGCCTACAAATGCATGGCTTGGGGTGCTGGCTGGCGGCGCCCTTCCCGGGACTGTGCGGCAGCACGTGCGGGCCCATCCCCGCCCCCCCGAAAGCCGGGAGGCATGGCCCAGGCTAGCCTGCCTTCCTACCCGCCCTCCCCAACCCCCCTCCCCCCAGCCGTGGTCGCTTGTGCCCAGGGGACTCAAGGCCGCTCTGCCTCTCCACCCGACAGTCCGCAAAGCGGGTTCCAAAGGAGAGGGGCGAGCGACCGGGACTCCGACCCGCCTAGTCCTTAGTGCCCTCCTCCAGTCCACAGGAGCAGAGCACGCGGGAATGCACCCGACCGCGGGCAGGCGGAGGCTCCTGGCTGTACGCAACGCTTACCCGGCCCGGTCAGGTTCCTAGCCCGGTTATTGTCCGCTGAGCCGCCCAGGGCCGGGCTGCAGCCTCGGCTGCCGCGGCTGAGAGCGCCGCCACCGCAGCTGCTGCCGCCGTCGCCGCGGCTCCAGTCACCTCCAGCACCGACTCCCCTTCCCCAGGCTTTGGGTAGCTCCCCCATACCCCCTCCCCCAGTACTCCAAGGCCACCGGGTGGGGCATCTGCGTCCTGATTGGCAGACATATGGCCCAATCGCTATGGTGGGAAGGCGTGCCCCGGCCCACCCACAGTTTTCCTTGGTGCGTTTCTCTTTAAATGCAAATAAGTGCAGGCGTGGTGTTGGCAGGGGGCGGAGAGGGTGCGGAACCACTGGCTGGGGCTCCCCACTCCCGCCCCTACGCCGGGCTGGTAGTGGCGTGGCTACGCTGTGGCCTCAAGGAGCCGATCCTGCCCGGATGGGGCTCGCCGGATCGGTTTCGGTTTTCACGCACTCCCATTTCCGTGGCCGCTATGCATTCGCGGTACTGTGCCCTGGCCGCCACCAGGACGTTTATTCCTGAGCTAGAGGCCGGCGGGGAGTAACGAGGCAGAGAGGTTGAGGAATCTGGGAAGACTGCAGAAACCTTTAGCACCTCGGCCGGCCTATCCTTAGTCGTAAAGACAGGGCCCTGCGGATCGCGCCGCCAGGCCACCCAGAGGAGGGACTCACCTGCCAGGAAAGCCAGCTGCAGCGCCTGCGTCCTAACTTCGTCTGCCTCTCTGGCACACCAGTGCCCTTAGAGACCATAGAGGCCAACTTCCACCCGTTACCGACGGGCCGTCTGCTGCCCAGAGTAGGGAAAGCCCCTCCCCACAGTTACCCAGCCTGCCGGCAACAAGGGCCAATTTGGAATCCAGAGCCCTGGGCTCCCCTTCCAGGATTGCTTTCACTTTTCTTCTCTGAGATGATACCTGTTTCCATAGTTTGACCCTCACCCATATTTCCCACCTTCTATGGAATGTGGAGGGAATCCCCAAGGTCTCCAGAGTCCCCTATCCCCCTGTCCTTTGTGAGCCTGGCTTTCTGCAGGCCCTTTTCCCTGAAAAGTCTAAATATTGAGAGGAAAATCTTGTCTGGGCCCAAACCGGAGGTCAGGCTGAGGACAAAGTGAGGAGGCCTGTACCAGCCTTGTCTGCTACTGTGTGTGGGATGTGGCAGGGAGCCAGCTGAACTTGGGTCTCTAGCCTAAGGACATTAAGTGGCATCAGTGGCTGCCAGGGCCAGGTGAGCTGAGGCAACAAAGAATCTAGTTCCACCACTAGTTCAAGAATATCCAGAAGGCCCAGCCCCAAAACTCTGTGTGTGTCTAAAAAGGGAGGTGGGTGGATTAAAGCTGGGGATAGAGAGAAGGATTAGAGAACAATGCGTGCTATTTTTGCATTGCAGGAGTGTTCTCTGCTGCTTCTGGGTCCTGACAGTCTTGAAAAGATCCAGCTGCTGAACTGGTAAGAGGTGGACTGCTGCCTCTGCATGTGTAGAGCACAGGAACTGACATGGCTGCTAGGGATCTGACTCTAGCTCTACTTCAGACTTGCTGGACACCTTGGCCAATTCATTGTTTTCTCTGGGCCAGTCCATTACCCTGCCTCCACAAGGAGAGCGTAAGCATCATCAGGCTCCCTTGATATCTTTGAGATCTGACAGTTAAACTCATTTTTTTCTATAATATTCCATCACCTTCCACGGAATATTATAGAAAATATAAATGTTCCATGACCTTCCATGACATTCTATACATTGCCAACAAAAATCAATATTGAACATCAGCCTCCCATCCTAGTACCAAGTCTAAATAAATGATGAGGAGTAGGGAGCTGCTGCTGGCTCATTATGCAACTTTTTTCCCATCTGGATGGCTGGACTATAAAAGTTTCCCTGGGGCTACGCTTTCCTGCTTTGCAAAGTCCCGATTCTCATTTGTGAGCCTGATTTGGAAGTTTATTTTCTTTTCCAGAATCTCCGTTATAGACTTCCTCCCTACCTCGTGCCTCTGGTCACTGCCACTTGCTCACTTTTCACTCAGAACCTTGATTCTCTGAATTAGACCAAGATTATGATTTGGAGAAGGCAGTTTGCAAACCTGGGGTCCAGGGAAACAAAGGGCCAGAGCAGTCTCAGTTGTGGAAGCAGGGAGAGGGGGGGTGTGCAAAATAGTCAGGTGGCAGGCTTGAAATAGTCCCAGGCACTATTGTGCTGCTCCTGTCACAGGGGCTAGTCTTCAATGCCTTCTGCCTAGCCACCAAACATTCTGTCACACCAGTCAGTTTTTGGAGTGACTAGTGTGGGAGGAACAATTCATGAGAAATTGAGCTAAACCCAAAAGAAATGGGACTTCAGAAAAAAAAAAATTCTTTGTGATCCTAGAGAACTCCCAGCTGAGCACCCTTCTTTATGGTCCGGATATTACTGAGTCTTGGGAGGATATTGTGTGCGTGTATTAAAGGGGAAAAGATGTGGGAGGGGACAACACAGCTTCTTGTTTGTATAGCTCACTTCTCTCTAGGGACGATGTATGGAAAGACCAAGTGTGTGCATAAACTTGCACCTCAAAATGCCTCCTCTTAGAGAGAGTACTGTAAGACCCCATTCCACATGCTGACTGACACGTGGTCAACTTGCTTAGTCAAGACAGGCACTGGTGGTGAGGAGCTGGAAATCTTTCTTAAGTTTGTTTACCTGCAAAATGGAGGTAATCCTCGTGCTGCCTAGTGTCTTGTGGCTGCGGTGTAAAGCCCATAAGAACAGATGTGTGGGCTGTGTGGAGGCAACTTCATAAACTCAAGTAGACACATCATTACAGGGCACATCATTACAATGCTCATTTCTTTCTTCACCAAGTTTTCCATAGTCATCTCCTCTGTGCCAGGCCTGTTGATAGTTATTGGGAGAAGCAGTGCAGTGTTAACCTTTTTGAGGCACCTGGGTATGGAGTTCTGAGAGGAACTGAAAGCTACACTAGAGGTCTGGCAAAGGTGTTCTGGAGCATTGCAGATGAAGAGACTCCTTCTCCCCAGGGTGGCAAGGGGTATCAGAGAAAAGTTCTATGGAGGATAGCTTTGACGGTTGGTTCAAGTCGAAAAGTAGGGGAAGGATTCCTGCCCAAGCCAAAGCCCATCAGTGAGAGGGTATGGTGGGTTGGGCAAGAGCTACAATTCTGGATGGCTGTGGCTAAGTATTTGTGTGGTGGGGAGAGGAAGAGCTGGACATTAGACTGGAAAGAAAGGCCTGGGGCCAAAGTGTAAAAGACCATGACTGCCTGGATAAATTGAGGCTCAACTAGCTAAGTTCATCTTTCCCAGGGAAGTGGTATGTTGTAGTGGCTCTGCCACCAGACTGCCTGGGCTGGGATGCCAAGCTCGCCACTTAGGAGCAGTATGATCTGGGCAGGTTAATTTACCTCTCTGAGTCTCAACATTTTTTTCTGCAAAATGAAAATAATAGCACCCATGTCACAGAATTGTGGTAAGAATTGAGTAGTCCATATGAAGTAGCACAGAGACTAGTACATAAGATGGTCTCAATAAATGTTAGTTACTGATGCTGTTATTATTATTGCTATCCTTCTGATCCAGTGTACAGATCTTCAAAGTTATGGAACTGCTAATATGACTTTGAAACCAGTTTTTGTTTTGTTTTTGGTTTTTTTTGAGAAGGAGTCTCGCTCTGTCGCCTGGACTGGAGTGCAGTGGCACGATCTCGGCTCACTGCAAGCTCCACCTCCCAGGTTCACGCCATTCTCCTGCCTCAGCCTCCCGAGTAGCTAGGACTACAGGTATCTGCCACCACACCCAGCTAATTTTTCATATTATTAATAGAGGCGGGGTTTCACTGTATTAGCCAGGATGGTCTAGATCTCCTGACCTCGTGATCCGTCCACCTCAGCCTCCCAAAGTGCTGGGATTACAGGCGTGAGCCACCACACCCAGCCGAAACCAGTTTTCAATAGAAACACACATGAGCCTATGATTCCTTATGCACAGATTCACTTTATTGTGCAGACCCAGACTCAGTTTCCCAGGGCAGAATATTTTGTTCATCTTCATATCCTCAGCACTCAACAGAGTTTGGCACAAACTTGTTGACGAGCATGTATTTACTGAACATGAAATGGGGCATTTTCAGGCCTAATATCAAGCTTAAGTGCCAGCATCTACCAATGAAGTGTGATGTTACCATTCATTGGGCATCTCCTTTGTGCCAGGCCCTGTGTTAAGTGACACACTCATTACCCAGAATGATGGACTACACATAGCTTCTGGTCTCAAGGGCAACCAGTCTAGTGGAAGAGGAAGAAAACTCCTGAGTTTCTTACTTGGGCAAGGGACTGCTGGATGGTGTTGTCATCCACTGAACTGAGGAATACAGGAACAGAATTAGGAAAATGTGGCCAGGCATGGTGGCTCATGCCTGTAATCCCAGCACTTTGGGAGGCCGAGGTGGGCGGATCACAAGGTCAGGATATCAAGACCATCCTGGCTAACACAGTGAAACCCTGTCTCTACTAAAAATACAAAAAATTAGCTGGGCGTGGTGGCGGGCGCCTGTAGTCCCAGCTACTTGGGAGGCTGAGGCAGGAGAATGGCGTGAACCCGGGAGGCGGAACTTGGAGTGAGCCGAGATTGTGCCACTGCACTCCAGCCTGGGCGACAGAGCGAGATTCCGTCTCAAAAAAAAAAAAAAAAAGATTTAGGAAAATGTAATGATTTTGTTTAGGACATACTGAATGTCACTTGTCAGAAATCCCACCTAGGGCTTTTGCACTGGCTGCTCCCTCTGCCTACAGTGTTTGTCCTCTGAATATTGGCATAGTTTGCACCTCATTTCCTTCAAGTGGCTGCTCAAATGTCATTAATAGTGACACCTTCACTGAACAGTTGATGTATAAAATAGCAATCCCCATTTCCACCCCCTTCACTCTCCAATTCTTTAATAGGCCTTTCTTTCTTATCCACAGCATTTACCACCCCTTGGTATATTTCTTATTGTTATTTATTTTAGAGTCATTTTTAAATTTTCTCTTTCTTATCATGAAAATGGAAGCTCCGTGAGGGATAGACAATGAACAAACACATGCATAAAATATACAACAGGTCAGATGGCAATAAATGTGATGGAGATCCTGGGTCAGTGGCACATGCCTGTAGTCCCAGCTACTTGGGAGGCTGAAGCAGGAGGATAGCTTAAGTCCAGGAGTTCTGGGCTGAAGTGTACTATGCTGATAGGATGTTTGCACTAAGTTCAGCATTAACATGGTGACCTCCCAGGAGCAGGGGACCACCAGGCTGCCTAAGGAGGTATGAACTGGCCTTGATCAGAAACGGAGCACATAAAAACTTCCATCTTGATCAGTAGTGGGATTGCACCTACAAATAGCCACTGCACTGCAGACTGGGCAACATAGTGAGACCTTGTCTCTTGAAAAAATAATGTGATGGAGAAAAATAGAGCAGGAAATGGGTATAGGGAGTACTGAGGGGTGCTATTTTAAACAAGGAAGTTCGAGAAGGTGATATGCTAGAAAAGACCTAGAGGAACTGAGAGAGCAAACCATGAGGATATCTGGAGGAAGAGCATTCCAGGTAGAGAGACAAGTAAGTACAAAGTCCCTGAGGTGGTGACATGCTGAAATGTTAGAGGAGCATGTAGGCAAGCCAGTGCACCTGGAACACAGTGAGTGGAGTAAAGTGGTAGGAGAGGAGGTCAGAGAGGACACAGGGAAACAGACAATGTATAGTTTTCTGAGTCATTTTAAAGACTTTAGATTTTGCAGGATTTTGAGTTGAGGAGTTACATGACCTTAGTAAAACATTTAGGGAGCTACAGCAACAAATGAAGAAGCAGAGAGGCCAGGAAGGAGGCTCTGATAGTGATCCATATCAGACTAGAGGCAGTGGAGGTGGTGGAAACTGATTGGACTCTGGATGTATTTGGAAGACAGAACTGGCTGGACTTGGTGTTGACACCTTAGATGAATGATGTGAGGGAAAGAGAAGAGTGAGGAATAGAAGCCCACAAGGCCCAGAGAAAGAGGGATTGGCAATGTGAAGCCAGAGCAAAGAGAACTGGCTCTCCTGGAAGCCAAGTAAAGTACTGGGATTTTATAAAAGACAGAGTTACCAAGAGTGTATGTGTCAGATGCTGCCCAGAAATCCAGCAAGATACAGGCAGAAAAGATGCCATTGGATGTGGATCTAGCAAGTCACTGGTGATATGGGCAAGGCCAGTTCAGGACAGAGCTGTAGATATACACCAGACTGCACTGGGGTGTCAAGAGAATGGTCAGTGAGAAAGGGGAAAGTGTATACAGCTTCCTTATTCTAGAAGTTTGACCGCAAAGATGTGGTAGCTAGAGGGGGCCCTGGTGTTCAGGTTTGTTTTTACAAGATGGAAGGATGTGAGTTGTTTATGTGCTGAGAGGAAAAGAAATCAATCAAGTAGAAGATACAGGAAACAAGATAATTGATGGGACTACGGGTGGGAGTGGGGGATGGAATCCAGAGCCCTTACAGATGAATTAACCTTTGCTGGGACGAGGGATCAAGACAAGAGGGAAAAATGGGTGGACTCAATAGAGTGTGTTGTTATGGAAGGTTGAAGATGTCACTCCTTATGACCTCTACCTCCTCTGGGAGGAAGGAGGTAAAATTCCTAGTTGACAGTGAGAGGAAAAGCAGTACTAGAGGGAGGTTCAAGGAAGTCTGTTAATATTGGACAAGGTTTGAAATAGCCACTGCAGACAATGGACTAGTTGGTAAAGGTCCAGCTAGGCAGTCATCCAGGAATGTATAGCCACCCTATTCTGTAGTTTTGTGACATCCTGCTTCCTAGCTGTGTGACCTAGAGCAACTTCACTTAGCCTACTTAACTTCACTGCACCTGAATTTCCTCATCTATAAAATAGGCATGAGTAAAACAAAGCCATTGAAATAAATGAGTTAATCCATGTGAAGTGATTACTGAGGACACTGCCTGGAACATATAAGTGCTTGATGGAAATCAACTCTTTAGAGTTATTTTTATTTTTGATTGACAATCATAATTGTATACACTTATGGGATATAATATGATGTTTTGATATATGTATACAATGTAGCATGATTAAATCAAGCTAATTAACATATCCATCACCTTGTTTACCTGTCATTGTTTTATGGTGAGACATTTGAAATTTACTCTCTTAGTTACTTTGAAATAAATCATGCATTCTTATTGACTGTAGTCACCCTCCTGTGCAATTGATCTCAAAACCTATTTCTCCTGTGTATTAGTCAGTGTTCTCTAGAGGGACAGGACTAATAGGATATATGTATATATGAAAGGGAGTTTATTAAGGAGAATTGACTCACACGATCACAAGGTGAATTCCCACAATAGGCCGTGTGCAAGCTGAGGAGCAAGGAAGCCAGTCTGAGTCACAACACCTCAAAGGTAGGGAAGCTGACATTGCAGCCTTCAGTGAATGGTGAAGGCCTGAGAACACCTGGCAAACCACTGGTATAAGTCCAAGAGTCCAAAAGCTGAAGAATTTGGAGTCCGATGTTCTAGGGCAGAAAACATCCAGCACAGGAGAATGATGAAGGCTGGAAGATTCAGCCAGTCTATTCCTTCCACGTTCTTCTGCCTGCTATATTCTAGCTGAGCTGGGAGCTGATTAGATTGTGCCCACCCAGATTGAGGGTGGGTCTGCCTCTCCCAGTCCACTGACTCAAATGTTAATCTCCTTTGGCAACACCCTCACAGATATACCCAGGAACAATCCTTTGCATCCTTCAATCTGATCAAGTGGACACTCAATATTAACCATAAGTCCACCCCTTGTCGACTTGAACCCATACACATCTCCTGAAATCATATATAATCTTTAAATAAAGACAATAATAATGTCAAAATTAAGCCCAACATAATACAGCTATCCTTTGTACAACCGGAAGCTGACTAATCCTTAGCCGAAGTGCTATTACATAAAGATAACAACACTTAAATGCTGATAGGAAGTCAATAAATCTTATGTCACATGATGAAGGAAAAAGAAAGGAAATAAAGTGAAGATATTCTCTCAGTACAAGTGTATACATACACAAACATGTTCTTAACAAAATAAGGAGGAAATACTCATGACAATTACAGTCCTTATTTCTGCAACTGGTCTGCAGCTGTTATTGATGACTATAATCTTCTAATACCCATTTGGCATCCCCTTTGCCTTCAGCAAGCACCCTCAGCAGGTCGTTTTTTCTTACTGGTGGAGTGACCCAAACTTCCATTCCTGAAGGTTCTGAGCTATTTGTAGTCCTGCCTGGATTGTGTTGTTGTAGTTTTTCATTGACCTTAATCACAGGGTATGGTAATACTAAGAGACACCCGAAGGGACCTCCTGTGTTCCACACATACTTTTCCTTACCTCCATTGTGGAGTAGTAGACTGATTTCATCTTGATAGTCCGGGTCATTCACCCCAGCCAACATTGGAACTCCCTTCTTAGCCTGTTGACTTAGAGGTAGGAGTAGCCCAAAGTGTCCAGGTGGCAATCTTAACTTCCAGTTTAATGGAATCATTGTTGTGCCTCCTGGTGGCAGTATTCCTCCCTCTGGAACTACGACCTCTAGGCCAGTAGAAAGTAATGAACATGAAGCAAAAATTTTGTTAGTGGGTCATTAGGGGTGATGGTGAGTGGTGCTACTTCCACCCATTGATGACTGGACCCGTGAATCCTGGCTATGAGAGGAACAGTACCATATATTGGACACTGATTTAGAGTATATACAGCCTTCTGGAGAATTTTGCCCCAGCCCTGCAAAGCATTGTCACCTAGTTCGCATTGTACTTGTGACTTCAAAAGGCCATTTCACCGTTCTATCATTCCAACTGCTTCAGGATGATGGGAAACATGGTAAGACCAGTGAATTCCATGAGCATGAGCCCACTGCTGCACTTCTTTAGCCATAAAGTGAGTGCCTTGGTCAGAGGCAATGCTGTGTGGAATACCATGACTGTGGATAAGGCATTCTGTGAGTCCACGGATGTTAGTCTTTGCAGAATGATTGCACACAGGATATGCAAACCCATATCCAGAATAAGTGTCTGTCCTGGGGAGGACAAACCACTGCCCTTTCCATGATGGAAGAGGTGCAATATAATCAACCTGCCACAAAGTAGCTTGCTGATCACCCAGAGGAATGGTGTCATATGGAGGCCTCAGTGTTGGTCTCTGCTGCTGGCAAATTGGGCACTCGGTGGTGGCCACAGCCAGGTCAGCCTTGGTGAGTGGAAGTTCTTGTTGCAAAGCCCATGCATAATCTCCATCCTTGGCACCACGGCCACTTTGTTCATAGGCTCATTGGGCTATGATGGTGGTGGTTGGGGAAAGAGGCTGAGTGGCGTCCACAGAATGAGTCATCCTATCCACTTGATTATTAAAATCCTCCTCTGCTGAGGTCACCCTTTGGTGAGCACTCACATGAGATACAAATATCTTCTTAGTTTTAGACCACTCAGAGAGGTCCATCCACATACCGCTTCCTCAAATTTCTTTGTCACCAATTTTCCAGTCATGCTTATTCCAAGTCCCTGACCATTTAACCAAATTATTGGCTACAGCTCATGAAACAGTAAAAAATCTCACATCTGGCCATTCCTCCTTCCAAGCAAAGTGCACAACCAGGTGCACTGCTCCAAGCTCTGCCCACTGGGAGAATTTCCCTTCACTGCTGTCCTTCAGGGATGTCCTAGAAAGGGGCTGCAGCTGTCCACTTTTGGGTGGTGCCTGCATATGCATATGCAGAACCATCTGTGAACCATGTCCTAGTCTTCTCTTCCTCTGTTAACTGATCATAAGAAACTCTCCATGAGGCCACTGGTGCAGGCTCGAGGAGAGAAGGCAGGGTGGCAGGAGTGGGGACCGTGGATATTTGAGCCATTCCTTCATGTAACTTACTTGTGCCCCCAGGACCTGCTCAAGCCCAATCTTGTATGTACTACCACTTTCATTTGATGATGGAATGCTACTATGCATGCCCCACTCTATGGATAGATGGGTCACAAAGCATCCAGTTCATGACAGGCAGTTCAGGTCGCATGGTGACTTGATGACCCAGAGTCAAACATTCAGTTTCCACCAAAGCCCGGTAACAGGCCAGGAGCTGTCTTTCAAAAGGAGAGTAGTTAACTGCAGAAGATGGCAGGGCCTTGCTCCATAATCCTAGAGGCCTCCGCTGTGATTCACCTGTGGGGGCCTGTCAAAGGCTCCAAACAGCATCCCTATCTGCCACTGACACTTTGAGCATGATTGGATCGGTAGGGTCATATGGCCCAAGTGGCAGAGCAGCTTGCACAGCAGCCTGGACCTATTTCAGAGCCTTCTCTTGTTCTGGACCCCACTCAAAAGTGCTAGCCTTTCAGGTCACTCAATAAATGGGCCAGAGTAACACACCCAAATGAGGAATGTGTTGCCTCCAAAATCCAAATAGGTCCACTAGGCATCGTGCCTCTTTCTTGGTTGTAGGAGGGGCCAAATGCAGCAACTTATCCTTCGCCTTAGAAGGAATATCTCGACAGACCCCACACCACTGGACCTCTAGAAATTTTACTGAGGTAGAAGGTCCCTGAATTTTAGTTGGATTTATTTCCCATCCCTTGGCATGCAAATGTCTCACCAATAAGTCCAGTGTGTTTGTACTTCTTGCTCACTGGATCTAATCAGCATAAAGTCATCAATGTAATGGACCAGTGTGATATTTTGTAGAGGAGAAATGTGATCAAGATCTCTGTGAACAAGATTATGGCATAAAGCTGGAGAGTAGGTATACCCCTGAGGTAAGACAGTGATGGTATATTTCTGGCCTTGCCAGCTAAAGGCAAATTGCTTCATATGGTCCTTATGGACAAGAATGAAGAAAAAGGCATTTGCCAAATCAGTGGCTGCATACCAGGTACCAGGAGATGTGTTAATTTACTCAAGCAGTGAAACCACATCTGGTATAGCAGCTGCAATTGGAGTCACCATTTGGCTAAGCTTACGATAATTTGCTGTCAGTCTCCAAGATTCATCTGTCTTCTGCACAGGCCAAATAAGAGAGTTGAATGGGGTTGTGGTGGGAATCACCACCCCTGCATCTTTTAAGTCCTTGATGGTAGCACTAATCTCTGCAATCTCTCCAGGGATGTGATGTTGTTTTTGATTTACAGCCCTCACCCTACCAGCCAAGGAACCAATGTGGGGATTCTGCCAGCTGCTAGGTATGTCTATGCCAATTATGCATTCATGTACTGGGGAGTTAACCATAGGTTGAGTCTGGGGACCCACTGGACCCACTGTAAGTCAGACCTGAGCTAAAACTCCATTAATTACCTGACCTCCATGAGCCCCTACTTTAACTGGAGAACCACAGTGATGTTTTGGGCCCCCTGGATCAATGTCAGCTCAGGGCCAGTGTCCAGTAGTCCCCCAAAAATCTAATCATTCCCCTTTCCCCAATGCAATTACTCTGGTAAAAGGCCAGAAGTCTCCCTGGGGAAGGATGGGAGAAAGATTAACAGCATAAATTGTTGGTATTGTAGTTGGGTCTTTCCTCAAGGGGATTCAGCTTCCCCTTCATTCAAGGGGTTCTGGGTCTGTAAACTGGTTCAGGTCTGGAAATGGATTGAGGGGCTGTGATTCTATATTTTTACAATTCAAATTAGTCTTTTGTCCACTTGACCTCGAAGTTTTCTGCTCCTACAAATTAAGAAAGAATGCAGTACGCTTTCTATCAATTTCACTTCCAGGAACACCATGTTTAATTGGCCAAAGCCAGAGCTCTGCACAAGTCAGACTATTCTGATGGCTGCTTTGCCTTGCTCTCCGTTACGGTAACTACACCCATCTTGCCTTTGATGGTTGAGTGCCCCCACTTGACCCCTGCCACCTCAGGATCCAATTATTTCCATTGCATTTAAATTTTTCTAATTTAGTTACTGCGGTTCCCAGTGTAAGATCTGGCATACAGAGAAGAGTAATCACAGAGCTCTTCAAGGATGCAGGTGTTCCCGTCACAAATCTGTTTCACAAACTACTGGTGAAGGGTCTGTCTTCTGGATCCTCCCAGCTGGGATGAGTAGGTCTAGAGTGATTAATCCAGTCTAGCATTCCAATCTTCCTAAGCCTTTAGATCCCTTCCTCTATAGTAAGCCAAGGGAGATCAGGCATTTCCAGCTTGCTCACAGTAGGCCATCTTTTGATCCATATTTCAGCTAACCAAGCAAATAAAACTATTAGAACGTTTATTAACTCCCCAAGATGCAACATTAAATGCAGGATCCCTGCTTAGTGGGCCCATATCAATAAATTCAGCCTGATCCAACTTTATGTTCCTTCCACCATTATCCCACACCCTTAATATCCATTCCCATGCCTGTTCTCCAGATTTCTGCTTATATAAATTAGAAAACACAAGCAGTTCTTTTGGAGTGTGTAGTGCACCTCCTTGTGTGTCACACTGTAAACCTCATCTCTAGGGTCTCGCCGGGACTTGAGTCTAGTTATAGGACTAGAAGCAAACAGCGGTGTTGCGGGTGGGTCCTGAGGACAATCAGCCTTGTCTTGCCTGGCAAGTGCCTCAAGGGAGGACATTACTGTTGCCTCAGGCAGTTCATGGTTAATCTCCTCAGACAAAGGTGGAAAGGCTGATGGCAGAGTGGGTAGGGAGGGGATCTTGCCACCACTGGGGGTAAGGAGGCTGTTTTCTCTGGCAAAAAAAAGATCATCACAATTTAGGGGCTCAGTGCCCGCAGCCTCATCAGGGTCCTCCCACGTGTCTTTATTCCAAATTGCAGGGTCCCACTCTTTTCTAATCAATGTCCTCACTTTAACAGTAGACACCTGGTGAGGCTGTGCATGCACATTTCATTGCAGGTCAGCCACTCGCATGACAAGAATTTGTGTCTGATTTTACACAATTTCAGCTGTTTCTCTATAAGAGATAAGACTCTCAGGGCAATCTTAGAAGATTTGAGGATCAGTATGTACTTCTGGAGCTGAGAGTTAGAATCCCTGAGTTCATCATTTTCTTTCATCATTTTGTCCAGTTAACTTAGGAGCAACCAACCAACATTATTATATTACTTGGTTCTCCACATATGGTCAAAGGTATTATGTATAGTCACTAAACTCCTTGCCTCTCACAAGCAGTGAATCAGGAGTATCAAATGTGTTTATTTTGCATAACTCTCTAAACTGTTCACACCAAGGACTATCAATGATCTCCATACTATTAGAAGTAGAGTCCTTAGCATTTTGGCGTCTAATCACATTAAGCAGCCAACCCCAGAAACCCCAAAACCAACTAAAGAACTCCATCCTTAATATTCTGTTTCTCTAGAACCACCCCACGTCTGGTCCCAAAATCTGTAATAGGGTTCTCTAGAGGGACAGGACTAATAGGATATATGTATATATAAAAGGGAGTTTATTAAGGAGTATTACTGACTCACACAATCACAAAGTGAAGTCCCACAGTAAGCCCTGTGCAAGCTGAGGAGCAAGAAAACCAGTCTGAGTCGCAACACCTCAAATGTAGGGAAGCCAACATTGCAGCCTTCAGTCAGTGGCCAAAGGCCTGAGAGCCCCTGGCAAACCACTGGTGTAAGTCCCAGGGTCCAAATGCTGAAGAACTTGGAGTTTGACGATCGAGGGCAGGAAGCATCCAGCACAGGAGAATGGTGAAGGCTGGAATACTCAGGCAGTCTATTCCTTCCACGTTCTTCTGCCTGCTTTATTCTAGCCGAGCAGGCAGCTGGTTAGATTGGGCCCACCCAGACTGTGTGAGGCAGGGTCTGCCTCTCCCAGTCCACTGACTCAGATTTTAATAATCTCTTTTGGCAACCACCTCACAGACACACCCAGGAACAATACTTTGCATCCTTCACTCCAATCAAGTTGACACTCAGTATTGATCATC
Source organism: Nomascus leucogenys (assembly GCF_006542625.1). Lineage (NCBI taxonomy): Eukaryota > Metazoa > Chordata > Mammalia > Primates > Hylobatidae > Nomascus > Nomascus leucogenys. Next base: position 56,922,155 of record NC_044406.1, read on the forward strand.
ACATCCTGTTTATCTGAAACTTTATACCCTTTGATGAATGATCCCCCATTTCTTTTCCCCCAAAGTCCCCCAGCCTCCGGTGACCATCACTCTTCTCTCGATTCTTTAGATTTCTATGACGATTAGTTATTCCTATTTCTTCTATAGTGTTCCTTAGACCAGGCTTAGGAGAGGACAACGGCTTGATCCAAAGTTAGTGTGGAGACTGAAGTGACTGAAGACAGAGTCAAAGATGGACAGTGAGGGAAGGGAAGACAGGGGAGAGGGGAAATGCAGATAAATTAGGCTTATGTGGTGCCTGAAATGCAGTTCCTGGCACAGAATAAGTACTCAATAAATATCTGTTGAATAGATTCTGTGGAATCAAACCATAGATTTCCAGGAATGTAACTTCTGGGAAAGCAAGCAATTCTGACTAGAAAGGGGAACCTGCATTTCCAGGTAAGGCCAAGGATACTAAAATGGAGAGTGAGGGGTGGTGTAAGAGTCAAGGAGGTGAAGGAACTGCAAGCTAGAGCATTGGAGGTATCACTGGACCAGATTCTGCCACCAGCCTAGCCTCTGATTTTCTCTGGGGAAGAAGCAGCCTACTTGGAGACTGGCAAAGTAGGAGCTAGCAAGGAGGCTAGTAGCTGGAAGCTAATGTCTTCTGTGCCTGTAGGTGGATAGAGCTCAGAAGATACCCGGATGAAACAGATGGTCATTGGCTTGACTGTTTAGGAGCAGAGTTTCCTCAAGGCGGAGGGAACAATGAAACCCCTTTAGAGTTTGGAAATAACCAGCAAAGTAGAATTGGGGCCCCTCTGACCCCTAGGCAGGGAGAGGGAGACCTCTGATGCTCCCATATGCCCAGCCCCTCACTGTGGGCTTAGCCCAGTCCCTTTAGCTTATCCCCAGTCACTGGGGCTGCCACCTTTTCTTACCTTGCTACATCACTCCTTAGTGCTAAGTTCTATCAGTGGGAGGGTGGGGACCCAGGCCTGGAAAATGAAGTCAGAGCTTGCAACCTCCATGCACCACCCCTGCCTCAGTGCTAACATTCACACATGAGGCAAAGCGGCATCTTGGGAAAGGACACTGGCTGGGGCATCAGGAGTCTTGTGGGTTCAGTTCTGGCTCTGCCACTGCCTCACTGTGTCAAGTCCCCTCCCTTCTCTGGGCTTTAGTTGCGACATCTGTACAAAAACTGTTCTGCTTACCTCACAGAATTGTTCTAAGAAGTAAATGAAATTATAGGTGTGCAAATAACTTGTAAGTAAATTGATATGTGCACACACAACAGTGGTTTAGTTAATGCTAACAGATATGTCCTGAGAACATGTTCTCCATATGCTCAGAAAGTCATTCCTGTGAGTGTAAGTGTCCCATTCTAAGAACTGAAACCTTCAAGTCTAAAAAACCAAGGTATTCATGGCTGTTTTCAATCTAGTCTGCAACCTAGCTCCTGCTCAAATTCACTGAGCTGAAACCAAGCTTCCCTGCATTTTCCCACTTCTATGCTTTTGCTCATAGAGTTCCCTCCACTAATACCTTTTGCTTCCTCTCTGCTGATTAAAATTCTTTCCACCTTTCAAAGCAAAGATCAAATACCACCTTCTCCATCAGGCTTTCTGTCAAGTTAGCAGCTGAATGGGGATCTCTGGTTTCTGGAGTCCCATGGGCCATTTTACACATTGGATGTAGTCCTTGGGGGCCATCTTTTTGAATAAAGCAAAATAATTTTCCCATTGCAGGAGAGAGTGCAGACTGATAGTGGCATGTACAAAGCAGAGCCAAGATCCAGGATAATGGCAACGTCAGGAAGGAAGAAAGGGAGGTGTCTTAGTCTGCTTGCACTGCTATAACAAAATACCTTAGACTGGGCAATTTAGAAACAACAGAAATTTATTTCTCTCAGTTTGGGGGGCTGGAAAGTCCAAGATCAAGGTGCCAGCAGATTTGGTGTCCAATGAGGGCCCACTTTCTAGTTTATTAACAGCATCTTGCTGTGTCCTCACATGGTGAAAGGAGTGAGGGATGTCTTTGGGGCCTCTTTTGTAAGGTCACTAATCCCATTCATGAAACTGGAGCCTTCATGATTTAATCACTTCCCAAATGCCTCACCACCTAATACTGTCACACTGGGGATTAGGTTCCAACATATGAATTTGGGAAGTACAACATTAAGTTGATAGCAGGAGAGAAGAAATGAGGGAGGGAGGAAGGAAGAAAGGCAGAAAGGAAAGGGAGGTCAGGAGAGATAAAGGGGAGATAAGGGGCCTAGCTTACCTGAAGTAGTTAAGATTTGGCCTTCTGAAAGCTAGTGACTGTGCTGGGGGTAAGGGGGATTGAGGAAACTGAGCTTTCACCTGGAGTCAGTGCCAACAAGACACTAAAGGCCAAGAGGAAGATTTCACTCTAGGTGCAGTAATAGCATCTCTGCTTTCTTCTCATACTTCCTAGGCAAAATTGCCTTGGAAAAGTCATCATCAGAATTTGAGGTGATTCATTCCAACTCCTGGCCCATTTTTTGGATGGGAATGATGAGACCTGGGGAGGGGAAAAGATTAAGGCACCAGGACTTAAAATTGTCTCTTCTCACTAACAGCACAGGCAACTGGAGAAAGAACAGCTAGAAGTACTTTGAAGAGCTGGACCATAAATAATAACATGGGCACTTACCTTAGTTGGGTTCTCAATTTCCCTCATCTGGGAAATTGAAGCTAAGAGTTTTGGCCCTTCCTCTTTACCTAGAATTTTGTACATTCCTATAACCTCCTCAAGCACATGTACTTTGAAATGCCCAGAGTGTCCATGTGCCTTCTTGGGTCAACCAGAGTCTGTGTCCCAGATGCCATGGAGGAGGCCACCTTGGCCAGGCCCCATTCGAAGGGTGTACTTTCCTGGGGATCTATAGCAGATAGGGCTGCTGAGGTTGACTCAGTCCCCAAGGGCCCTAAGGGAATGGCAGGCAGGGCTAGGGGTGGGGTTTTGCATAAACTACCACTTAGGAGCCCAGATTGAAAGAAAGATAGAAGAGAGCTGAGGATGCCTACCCTGAAGCCCTCAGTTCTTTAGTTCTCATGTTCCTTGGATAAAAACAGTTGTACTGTTTCCCAAAGTGCCTAAGAAAGAAAATCTGAAAGCTGGGTGGGGCGGGAGCATGGAGATAGAGGTCCAATTTTCTCATCTTCCTTCCTAAAGTCTCTCAGGCAGAAGTAGCTAGGGAGAGTGGGGAAGGTGAGAGAGGTGAGGGGCAAATCAGATTAAGACTCCGTGCTCTGCCTCCCTTTCCCAGTGATAGGGGAGCATGATGTAGGAGACCATCAAAGCAGCTCCCAGGAAGGGCTCTAAATATATAAAGTGCTTCCTGGGGACAGATTATCTAGGCTCTCTTCCTCTACCCCTTAATCTTGTGTCCCTTTCACTGCTCATCCATGTCCTCACCCACAGTTGTACAGGAGAAATACAAAAAGGTCCTGTGGAGGGATTAAAATTTAGTAAAATGAATTTCCCTGGATTTAAGTGGATATCTGTGCTGGTCCAGGGTCTGTTTGCCTCCTTCCCCTGTTCTCCACATTATAGGGGGTCTGACCCCTACAGGCTGCATTTCCCGGGCTTCCAAGTCAACTACCTTCTGGCTGGGTTTAACCAATAGAAGGCATTGGTGGGAAGGCAGGGAAAATGGAGAAGCCAGGGTACTTAGCTTCTGCCTTCTCTGCCTTGAGTGGTGCCCCTGCTGTGTCTCCTCTGTGGTTCCTGCTATCAGCATACTTCCAATTCTGCTGTGTGATTCCAGCTCCTGGTTTAGGTCATACTACCTCCTCCCATGGTCCCTCCATTCTTCACCACCTCACCCTCACTCTGATTACAAGGGGGTTGACCCCTGTAAGCTGTGTTTCTCAGGTTCTAATATTAATTGACTTCTGGTTTCCTCAATGAGAGAGACTTCAGAGGTAGATTGAAGGGCAGGAATGAGGGAAAGAAGAGGCTACCTCTTCCCATCCTCTAGCTCAGGAGCATTTCTCATCTGTGGCTCTAGCCCCTGTGGGCAGGCCTGCGATTTCACTTTCAATCAGATGACCCCTGTCCCTCCTCCCTTACCCCTGAAGCCTAGAAGTTATGCTGGCTTCCTGCACTTGCTAATCTCTAGGTTATCTGCTTGTCTTACTTGGATTCTCAGCCTATCACCTATGTAACCAATTTATTTTTCACATTAGATATTCTGTCATAAATATTTGATAGTTTGTTTACCCAGGTAGATCTTGAATATAAACTGGACTAGCGGAAATGCAGCCTATGATTCAAGGTGAGTGAATGGGAGGTTCCTCAGTCACTTGACTCAAAGTAATATGGGACTGGGGGACAGCCAATGAAAAGGTGTCTTGTAGCAGCCAGAGAATTGAAGGGAGGCACAGGGCTGGGCAAGCTGATGCTACCCTTCTACCCACTTGTATTATTCAGGACCTTGCTTCCAGGGCAACACAGCTCCCAACACTCTCTAAAGGATCTTGGTGGGGAGGTATAGGCCATTGGGTTAGTTTCCTCTTTTGGTCTTACAGACTCCTGTACCTGTCAGATACCAGACCATTTGCTATCCTTCCCCATGGCCAATCATACCCCTTCCCTCAATAACGCCCACACCCCCATCCATGCCCACACACACCAGACACAGCAGACACTGGGACTTATTTTCCGGAGAATTTTATTGTGGAGGATAATACAGGAAAGCAGCTCCAGGTAAGTGGATGAGGCTGTAATGCCCTCTAGCTACCTGAGTCGCCAGGTGGTTTTTGGAGGCATCCTAAGTTCCTGGGGAGACTGCAAGATTACAGTTGGTGTTTTAGATAGCTAATCAACATGGGAGGAATATCCAGCTGGTTGATGGCTTGTGGCTGGCCAGCCTGGCACAGGGCTCTGCGGATGACTAAACGGGCCTGTGATAGAAGTGACCGTGGAGTGGCTACAGCAAGAAGAAACAGGTCATGAGGAGCAATTATCAGCACAATTCTCCCACACAAGCCTACATTCACCCTCCCCTGGCTACTACAGCCCTGATGCTCTATCCTTTCCAAGAAATAAAACAGTCACTGGCAAAGCCAGAAACAGAAATTGGGCCAATGCTCCCCACCCCCACCCAACCTTATCTTACTGACCTTTCTCTAACATGTAATACATAACCTCTTCTCTACTGGGGCCCCAGGAGAGGGAGGAAGATGGAGTTTTCTCCAGTGCACCTCAGAGGATTGGCTTATACAGTGATTTGGGGCCGTGGGACCTCCAAGCCAGGTGGCCTGTGAGGCTGGCCTGTTCACCACTCACCTCGGGCCTGTAGCAGCAATGCAATGCCTTTATCATCTTGTGAGGTCAGGTCAAGGGAAAGAGATGGAAGGTAGATATTAGCACCAAAATCGATTAACAGCTGGATGTATTCGGGCTCACAATTATGATGGAGGCAGATTTCAAGGAGGGTGCGGGGTCTTGGGACACGAGCCAATAGGCCCTGGTCAGTGCAGTTGTAGTCAGGGTCTGCCCCGTGGAGCAAAAGCAGGCGGAAACAGTCCAGGTGCCCGTAGACTGCGGCCAAATAGAGGGGGCCAGAACATGAAGCTATGTTTGATGCCCAGACTGGTAGTTTAGCTTTGACGTTGGCCTCTGCACCGTGGCCTAGGAGCTCCTGCAGGATAGCAACAGCACCATCACGGGCAGCTGTGAGCACGGGAGAACAGTTGTTGTAGATGCTACCACCAGGACAGGCACCAGCTTCCAAAAGCACACGTACACAGTCCAGATGGCCATGACTCACAGCAGTGAAAAGTGGCGTCTGTGCCTTGACATCCAAGCTGTCAACATCAGCACCATGGGCTAAGAGGACTTGCAAACAGCTCAAGTGGCCATAAGAAGCAGCCAAGCGCAAGGGTGTCCCAGGAACGCCCCAGCCACTCCTGCTGTTGATGAAACGTTTGTAACGCTCCTGGCGCAAAAGCTGGTCCAAGGTATAGGAGTCGTTGTCATACACTGCTTGATTGAGAGCCTGCTTCTCCTCTGTGTCGGTGTCCTCCTCCTCCTTGTCGGGCTGCAGGAGGGAGAAGATCTTGGTGATGTCCATGAGGTTCATCTTGGCTAATTGGAGAACTATTCTCATTATGAGCACAAGGAAATGCCAGATCTGTGGGTGACAAACAAGTGGGAGAGAATGAGGGTACCCATCAAAAGCCTGAACATGCACCCTTCTTGAAATCTCCCTCCATTTCACCAACAGGCTACTCATTCATGGGTCTCCTACTTCTCACTCTCAATCCCACTGTCTTATTTCAGGCCCCAAAGACACTGCCAAAACAGGTCAGGGCATTTTACAGTTTGATGCCTTTGCATACATTCTTCTGCCTGCCCCTCAAACTCCTACTTCTAGGAAGCCTTCTCTAATCTCCTCTTCCTGCTCAGGGATTCTGGAGGATCACAACTAAACTTCAGCTATGAACTTTCACACCACATTTCTGCTTATCTATGTTCCATTAGTGTATAAACTCCAGGGCAAGGACCCTGTATTCATCTTGTATTCCTCTACCCCTAGTAGGGCTATATCATGGCTGGAAATTTGGTAGATGCATTTTCCTCAGTTCAGAATGTGTGGATTAGTAAGGTGGCTCTGGCCTGGCACTGGCTAGGCCAATATAACCATACTTTGTGGTGTCAAGTTGTCATCCCTGAGCTTTCTGACATCAATCTTTTGGGGCAAGCCCTTAACTCCATTTTCAGATAGTTTAACTCTTCACAGCCCCTCATATATGACTAAAGCTCCCTCACCTGAGCCTTCTGTAACCTTCCTTCAGATGAAGGCCCCATATTTCAGGAACAGAAGTATTTAGGAAATTGGTATTGAATGATATTTACTGATTAAATGAAGAGGTGGCATTACAAAGAACATATTTCAAGTAAAATGAAGACAGATGGCAGGAAACAGTCGAGGTTCCCAGGGCAAGTTTCCTCTCTGATTACAACTAGATTCTCCCCTAGGACCAATTTAATCCAGGAGTCCCTTTGTCAACACTGCCTCCCCATTCCTCTGGCTTAAGCCTTTTTCCATCCTCTCTGTCTGACCCAGGCTAGAGCCTTTGACTCAACCTTCAACTCTTCTCTTCCCATAATCCTCAGGCCCTACAAAACCACTCATGGCTCAATGTCTGACTCAACCTAACCTCTGACCTTACCAGTGCTTCAGTGTCAAGGTCACCCACCTCAGTTTGTAATGTCATCAGGGCGAGCTGGCAGGTTTCTCAGAGCTTAAGTTCCCCTACTCTCCCATACCCTGCAGCCGAGGTCTCAGGGCCTCATACCTTCTTTTATTCACTGTCTACCCCCACCCCTCTTTGTTAGTCTGGGACCTCAGGTACCTACCTCACAGAAAGAAAATTATGAGGTGGGTGGGTAGGGTCACCCTAAACTTTAGGCCCCTCCCCACCCACCAGCATCAGCTCCATATATGGTCTTATTATTTATTCATTCTTGGGGTGCAATGGGAAGGACAGGATTTTGGAAATCCAGCAGACCCAGGTTTGTAGCTCAGCACTCTCAGTTCCTTGCTGAGTAATCTTGAGTAAGTCTCTTCCCTTCTTTGGGACTCAGTTTCCTCATCTATAAGGCAGAAATGAAAGTCCCTTTCTCATGAGGTTGTTAGGAGTAAGAGAGCTACTACATACTCTGCACCTTCAGCCTCCATCTTAGGAGACAAAACTTAGGAGAATAAACTTCTATGGTCCTTTGTCCCACTCTAGCTATCTTTTTCTTCATCTCTCCCTTCTTTACACCAAACATATCCAAAGAGTTTTCTACTATGTACTTCACCACCTTCCATTCACTTATCCATTCTCTGCAGTCTGGCTTCACCCACCCTCAAACATACATCAAGAAAGCTCTTCAAAATGTCATCTTTGTGGTTAAATCCAGTGGATGTCTTGAAGATCTTTTCTTCCCTGACTTTTCTGGAATATCTACCCCTACAGACCACTCCTCCCTATAAACTCCTCCATCAGCTTCCTTGCTAGCACACTCTCCTGATTTTTCTCCCTTCCCATTCTCCCCTGAAATATTTATGTTCTCTTCTCCATCCTCTTCTCTCCAGTCACTCTCACCTTTATTCTGATTATTTTAAGCATCTCTATCCAAGCCCCCAGCTCTCTCTTTAGCTCCAGGCATGTATCCGCTGAGTTTCTTCAAGCACTTCAAAGATAGCAGTATCACATCACCACCACTACCACCATGACTAAACTTGATCCATATATCATTTCCTCACCATCTACCTGGTCAACCAAACCAAAACCCAAGACTTCTGTCAATCCTCTTGCCTCTTTATCCCACTCTCATAAAATCCCATCAAGTCCTGTGGATTTTACCTACTAAAGACCTCTTCAGACCATCTGTGCTCTTCAGGGACCATTCTCATTGACCATGCTTTATCTAGGCCCCCACTGCCTTTTGCCTCAGCAGTTATAGTGGTCTCATAGGTAGTTTCTCTTTTCAATATTTTCTCCACATTGTTGCTAAAGTGGTAATTTAAAAATACATATCTGATCTCTACTAATTCTCTGTTTTAAATACCTTAATGGCTCCCCTTTCTTTCCAGCTACAGCCCAAATACTTTAGCCCAGCTCAGAGGTCCTTCATGAACAAATCTTGGCCAATCTCTCCAGCCTCACTTCCTACTACTCCTTGACTTATATCCTGAGATCCAGTGACAAGAGACAAGAAATGATGGCTCTCCATATACACCATGTTTCTTTCTGCCGCATGCAACTCCTTCTGCCAAGTTAATTCCTCCAGAGTCTGTGTTATAGCACTATAGCAGTCATCACACTGTATTGTAACTTCTATATGGGTCTTTGTTTGTCCCTAGTGCAGATAAAGAGGCCATATGTGGTAGTGGCAAAACATGGGAGTTCTGCTTCTACCCCAGCTCTGGCATTTAGCAGCTGTGTGACCTAGGGCAGGTCACTTAATCTCTCTGTGCCCATTTCTTCATCTGTAAAGACAAAATAACAATAGTACCTGCCTTGGAGGGTTGTTAGGATTAAATGAGTTAGTACATAGTAAGTGCTTAGAATAATGCCTGAAAGTAGTTCTCAGTAACTATTTTTACTGTGATGATGATTATTACTTATGTCTCCGTTTTCTAAGGCTATTGCTCCCTACTTAATGTTCTAGAACCTCAGAGCTGCAAGGGACCTTGTAGATCATTTAATTTAATTTTTTCAATTTAGAGATGGGGAAACCAAGGTTCAGAGCAGAGCAGGGACTTTAGTAAGGTCACACGGTTGTTATTGTTAGTTGTCTCATTAACAAGAACTCAGAACACACTTATAATCCTGTGCTTTTCAAAGCAATTTCATGTAACAAAATAGGTAATATTATCCCCATTTTTTGGATGGAGGAAACTGAGCCCAGAGAGCGTAAGGGGTTTGCCATATGCCTTACATCAAGGCAAAAGCAGAGTCAGAAATAGAATCCAGGTTTCTCTACTCCTCCTCCTGTTCTTTCTATTACAAGATGAAACACAAACACATACCCGCCTCCCTTGACTCCAGCAGAGTCATATTGCAGCTCCCAGGATCTTCAGCTTTTGAGTGTCATACCAAGAGCCCACAGCAGAGCTCATATAATGAGCCTCCAGAGGGAGACCAAGCCATGCTCTCCAGCTGACTGTGGCACTGGAGTGAATTCTGCCTCCATTAGATAAGGACAAGGAAATCCAGCTAGCCTGTTGTCTAACCTCACTTTGCTGTAGTTTATTAATCAAAGTTACTATGTGCCTGTTATGTGCACGTAGCTCCTTCCTGATCCTAAACATGTAGGAGTTTTTTAAACCTTTTTTTGTGATATTGGTTCCTGTGACAAACTAGCGAAGTGTGTAAACACCTTTCAGAATGGTTTTTACTACATAAAACACATAAAATTAAAGAAAACCAATTATATTAAAATGTGACTGTCAAAATATTTTTAAATGCATGATATAGTAAGAGATGTTCTTTAGTAACACATTAAATAAAAAGGTCTAGTAATAATTTCTAAGTGGTAATAAATGACATTTCAAGATCTCTGCCACAACTGTAATATGATATGAAATATCTGTGGTTTCTTCTGGTAACCAAATTACATGAACTTGTTATGCTACTGCCATTTGATACCTGCATTCATCCTTGAAGGAAATAGTAAATTTTAGTTAGAGGTTAGGGGGAAAAAAGATAATTGTCTACTCATCCAAGTTTCTGGACCCCTTGAATTCTATCTAAGGCTCTCTTGGTGTCTGTGAATCCAGGTTAAGTACTCCTACAGGAAAGTGGTTGGTTTCCGTGCACCCTAGAGCATTCCTTCAGGCATTAGTAGAACATTTTTAAGCCTCATCTTCCTTCTCCCACCCTTAGGAGTTCTGCCCTTATGCCCTTAAACCCACTCGAAGGCACCCATACACACAGACTAGCCAACACCACACAGGGACACAAAGACAAATCTCCACACTTCCTGTAGTGTATAATTGCAATTGCTCTCAAGAAGCAGGTCTGTTTAGACCCGACGTCCTAGGCAGACATATCCTCTTGGGACACACAAGGCAGGGAGCTGGCATTATATCCCTCCTCCCTCCTCCTGGTGGGTTGCCCTAACGACCTTCCAAGCGCCTCCCCCAACTCCCACCAAGTCCCAGACCGAGCGGAAACAGCCTACAACGGGTAGTGGGTGATCACAGGTCTGCGGGCCCGCAGTGGTCACTCTTCACAAACCGGTCCTAGGCTCCAGGTACTCACCGGGCTTCAGCCTGAGGCCGTGCTGCCCGGGGTCGCTGCCCCTGCCCCTCTGTGAAACATTGGGGCCCTGGTGTCCCCTCCTTAGGGAGCCCCTACGGCCCCAACCTGGAGCAGCTGGGGCTCTCAGTTCCCACTGTTAACAATGCCACTGAAAGACTAGGAGTCAGCCCCTAGTCTTGGTCCAAGGGGCTAATTTTAGGCTACCCTCCACCCCCTCTTCCCAGGCCGTGTTATCTTACCAGTGCCATTCTGGGAGCGATTTCAGTAAGAGGAGGGGCTCTCCCACGGGGAAGTCCTGGAAGGACTGACTGACAGATAGACAGGTGCCTGGCGAGGCTAGGGTTCCTGCTCCCAGCCTATCCTCCTATATCCCTCCCTGCCACTCAAATGGGAGCCAGGGTGAGGCTCCTGAGCTGTGGGTGTTCCCACACCTCCATCAGGGGGCACTGAGAAGGCCCAGCCTCAGCCTAGCACACTTTTTTTTCTTTTTTTTTTTTAATTATACTTTAAGTTTTAGGGTACATGTGCACAACGTGCAGGTTAGTTACATATGTATACATGTGCCATGTTGGTGTGCTGCACCCAGTAACTCGTCATTTAACATTAGGTATATCTCCAAATGCTATCCCTCCCACCTCCCCCCACCCCACAACAGGCCCTGCCTGGTGTGTGATGTTCCCCTTCCTGTGTCCATGTGTTCTCATTGTTCAACTCCCACCTATGAGTGAGAACATGCGGTGTTTGGTTTTTTATCCTTGCGATAGTTTGCTGAGAATGATGGTTTCCAGCTTCATCCATGTCCCTACAAAGGACATGAACTCATCATTTTTTATGGCTGCATAGTATTCCATGGTGTATATGTGCCACATTTTCTTAATCCAGTCTATCGTTGTTGGACATTTGGCTTGGTTCCAAGTCTTTGCTATTGTGAATAGTGCCACAATAAACATACGTGTGCATGTGTCTTTAAAGCAGCATGATTTATAATCCTTCGGGTATATACCCAGTAATGGGATTGCTGGGTCAAATGGTATTTCTAGTTCCAGATCCCTGAGGAATCTCTTTTTTCTCCTCTGAACTGAGCCTCTCTGCATATCCTCCAACTCATTGCCCTTCCTCTTCCCCCACTGCTCAGAGTGAGGAAGAGGGTAGGAAGGAGAAGCCTCCATAACAGAATGTGTTCTCACTCAGCTTTTCTAAAGCTTAAGAAGGCCTTGGTCATTTATAAAGACCTTCCCAGTCCACTGACCCACCAGGCTTAGCCTGAAGAAAATGCCCACAACCTCCCACTCTCCTCACCCTAAAGCATCACCATTAGTTTAATGTGTCCAGCACTGGGAACTTTGTCAAAAACTCAGCTCTCACTTTTTCTGCCCCAAAACAGCCCTCTAAGGATCTCAACCCAGATATTATATCCTCCATGTCACCTTGTTTCAGGGAAAACAGCCCCAGCTCCTTCATCTATTTCTTTCAATCTGGTATCTATTTAGTTCCCTCCCCAGTCTTGTCTACCGCACTCATGAAGTGGTCAAGCAACATGCTTGCACATTGATAGTGCCAGGGAACTCACAGAAGACCAGATAACTCCTCTGGAAAATGTCGGAATGTCCTAGTGTGATCAGTGACTCTGAAGATCAGAAACATCAAAAAGCATACCAGTTTCAGCTTAGCTTGAGCCAGGGGACTTTGTCTGAGGCCTCATGCAGGCCCAATTAGCAGTCAACAAATAAGCTATTATGATGCTAAAGATGACAGAGTAAGGTGTTATTCTTGAAAAAAAGATTTGCAGGATTTTTTAATGTAAGTTTTTGTTGACATAATTGTAATTCACATGTGGTTGTGGAATTAATACAGATTCCAAGTACACTTTACTGGGTTTCTCCCAATGCTAACATCTTGCAATACTATAGTACAATATCTCAAGTATGACATTGGCATTGATACAATCCACTTATCTTATTTAAATCTTCCCAGGTTTACTTGTACTTTTTTGTGTCTGTGCGTACATTTAATTCTATACAATTTTATTACATGTAGCTTGTGTATACCACCTTAGACAATATACAGAATAGTTCTATCCCAATCAGGATATTTCACATTGCCTTTTATAGCCATATCTACTTCCTTCCTACTTCCTTTCCATTCTTCCCACCTTGGTACCTAACCCCTGGAAACTTCTAATCTGTTCTTCATATCTATAATTTCAAAATTATATGAATGAAACCATACATTACATAAACATTTGGAATTAGGTTTTTCACTCAGCATGTCCTTGAAATTAATTCAAGTTGCTGTATGTATCAAGTTTGTTTATTTTTATTGCTAAATGTGATTTATAGTAGGTATGTAGCATAATTTGTTTGATTATTGACCGATTGAAGGACATGTGAGTTCTATCTACTATTTGTCTACTATGAATAAAGCTGCTATGAACATCTGTGTACAGGTCTTTATCATTGTAGTTTTATAGTAGAGTGACTCCTTCAGCTTTACTATTTCATTTCAAGATTGTTTTAGCTATTTCAGTATCTGCATCTCTTTATATAAATTTTAGAATAAGCTTGTCTATGCCTACAAAAAAACCTCTTTGAGATTTTGATAGAAATTGTGTTAAATCTACATATCAGTTTGGGGAGAATTGAGTGCTTTGTTATACTGAGTCTTCCAGTATATGCACATGATATGTTTTTACATTTGTTTAGGTCTTCTTTGACTTCTTTTATCAGCATTTCGGACTTTTCAGCATATGGATTGTATGTTTTGTTAAGAATATACCTAAATATTTCAATTTCTGTGGTGCAAATGTAAATGGCATTGGATTTTGATTCGGGTTTCCATGTATTTGGTTCTTCTTGTTCCATATGTTTGTTTCTTCTTAGAAATGCAATTGGTTCACATGCACATATATGTTTATTGCAGCACTATTTGCAATAGCAAAGACATGGAACCAACACAGATGCCCATTAATGATAGACTGGATAAAGAAAATGTGGTACATATACACTATGGAATACTATGCAGCCATAAAAAAGAGTGACATCATGTCCTTTGCAGGGACATGGATGAAGCTGGAAGCCAAATCCTCAGCAAACTAACACAGGAGCAGAAAACCATATACTGCAGGTTCTCACTCATAAGTGGGAGTTGAACAGTGAGAACATATGGACCCGGGGAGGGGAACGATACACACCGGGGCCTGCTGGGAGGTGGGGGGCAAGGGGAGGGAGAGCATGAGGACAAATATCTAATGCTTGTGGTGCTTCAAACCTAAGATAATGGGTTGATAGGTGCAGCAAACCATCATGGTACATATAACAAACCTGCATGTTCTGCACATGTATCCTGGAACTTAAAGTAAAATTAAATTAAATTTTAAAAAAAGAAATGTGTTTTTTTTTGTGTGTGGATCTTGTATACTAACTGAACTCCTTAGTCACAGGAAAGATTTTGTAGTTGTTGATTGTTTACTTTTGTTTTTGTTTTTTGGTAAGTTTATTGGGATTTTCTACATAGTCAATCATGCCATTTGCAAATGAGGGCAATTTTATTTTTCCTTTTCCAATCTGTATGCCTTATTTGTTTTCTTTGCCTTAATACAATAGCCAGAACATCCAGGACTATGTTGAATAAGAGTTGTGAGAGTGGACATGTTTGCCTTTTCCCAGTCTTAGAGAACTAGCATTCAGTCGTTCACAATTAGATATGATGTTAATTGTACATGTTTCAAAGATGCCCTTTATCAAGCTTATAAAATTCTCTTCATAGTTTTCTGAGTTGATCAGGAATGAATGTTAAATTTTGTTAAATGTTTTTTTTTTTCTCCATCAGCTGATGTGATCATTTCATTTTTTCTTTCTTTAATCTGTTGACTGGTGGATTATGTTTGTTAGTTTCAAATGTTGAACCAGACTTGCATTCTTGGAATGATCCACATTTGGTAATGGCGTGTAACTCTTTTTTATGCATCGTGGGATTCGGTTTGCTAATACTTTTGGTGAGGAATTTTGCATCTGACTTGATGAGAAATATTGGTTTGTAGTTTTCTTTTTTTGTTCTGTCTTCGGTTTTAGTATCAGAGTAATAATGACCTCTCAAAATGAGTTGGGAAATGTTCTCTCCTTTTCTATTTCTGGAATAAACTGTGTAAAATTGGTGTTAATTCTTCTTTACATTTTTGGTAGAATTGTCCAGTGAAACTGCCTGGACCCAGAGATTTCTTTTTCCGAAACCTTTAAATAATAAACTGCATGTCTTTAATGGGTATAGGATTATTCATATAACCTATTTCACCTCTTTTAAAGTTTTGATAGTTTGTAGTTTTTGAAAAAATGGTCCATTTTTTCTAAGTTGTTGAATTTATGATGGTAAAGTTATTCCTAGTATTCTTATTTGTAATTAATTTATTATGGTTATTATATATATATACACACACATATATATTACCAATTTAACCATTTATAAGTGTAAAATTCAGTGACACTAACTACATTCGCGGTGTTGTGCAAATACCATCATTATCCATTTCCAGAGTTTTTTTTCTAATCATCTAAACAGAAACTTTGTACCCATTAAATAAAAATTCCCCATTCTCCCCTCCTTTCAGCATCTTATAACTTTCTGTCTCTACAGATTTGCCTATTCTAGGTACTTCATGTGAGTGGAATAATACAATAATTTGGTTGTGTGTGTGTGTGTGTGTGTGTGTGTGTAGCTTATTTCACATAGAATAATGCTTGCAAGGTTCGTCCATGCTGCAGCATATATCAGAACTTCATTCATTTTTAAGACTGAATAGCGTCCCATTTTATGTATGTACCATATTTTGTTTATCCATTAATCCTTTGATGGACGCTCAGATTGTTTTTTCTTTTGGGCTGTTATGAATGCTACTATGAACATTCACATGTAAGTTTTTGTATGAACTTGTCTTCATACATTTCTCTTGTGTGTATACCTAGGAGTAGAACTGCAGGGTTATATAGTAGCTCTATAATTTTTTGAGGAAAAGAGACACACTGTTTTTCCATTACAGGTGCACCATTTTATATTCCCACCAGCAATGTATGAGAGTTCCAATTTCTTCATATCCTAGCCAATATTTGTCATTTTCCTTGTTTTTGATTATAGCCATCCCAGTAGGTGTGAGGTGGTATCTTGTGGTTTTGGTTTTCCTTTCTCTAATTACTGATGATGTTGGCCTCTTTTGATGTGCCTATTGGTCATTTATACATCTTCTTTGGAAATATGTCTATTCAAGTACTTTGCCTTTTTTTAAATTTTAGAACATACTCATGTTTATTAGCTGGTTTATACTTGAGAAAGCAAAGGTAGGTGCACAAAGAGCTGTTTGACAAAGTCTCAGATATCGAAAAATAATAATATTCTGTCTGCCCGACTCAGAGGGCACTTACATCCACTTCTAGGTGACTGTCCTCTGGAATGCAACCATATGGTTTATGACATTGCACTGCTGTTTTATTGCACACAGAGTGCAGGCCTGTGTGCATCTAGAATCAAAGAAGTGGTCCATTAAACACTAAAAGCACTAGTTCTAAATGTCAAATTTGAATGTTAGTAACTACCAAATACTAATTACATAATAGAATGGTCAGAAAAACAACAAGCTTTGAATACTTTGTAAACTACAGGCTCTTATAAAATATAGGCTCTTATGAGCTGCTTCCAACTTATTTCCTTCCTTTCCCAAAGCCTGTGCATTCATGCCAAATCAAGTACCTATAACACAACACTTATTGTGGTAAAAACACATAACATAAAATTTACCATTTCAACCATTTTAAAGTATACAGTTCAGTAGTGTTAAGTATATTTACATGTTTGTGCAACAGATCTCCAGAACTTTTTTCCACTTGCAAAATTGAAACTCTATATTCATTAAACAACTCTCCAACTCCCCTTTCCCCCAACCCCTGGAAAGCACTATTTTATTTTTTATTTCTATGAATTTGACTACTGCAAATATGTAATATAAGTGCAACCATGTGATATTTGTCTTTTCGTGACTGACTTATTTCACTTAGCAGATGTCCTCAAGGTTCATCAAAGTTTTCATTAGTAGTATGTATTAGTCCGTTCTCACATTGCTATAAAGAACTACGTGAGACTGGGTAATTTATAAAGAAAAAAGGTTTAATTGGCTCACAGTTCCACAGACTGTACAGGAAGCATGGCTGGGGAGGCCTTAGGAAGCTTACAATCATGCCAGAAGGCAAAGAGGAAGGAGTCACATCTTACATGTCCAGAGCAGCAGGAAGAGAACAAAAGGGTAGGTGGTACACACTTTTAAACAAGATCTCATGAGAACTCACTCACTATCATGGGAACAGAAAAAGGGAAATCTGCCCCATGATCCAATCACTTCCCACTAGGCCCCTCCTCCAACACTGGTGTATTAGTCAGGGTTATCTAGAGGGACAGAAGTAATTGAATATATATTCATATATGTATATATATATATATAGAACATATATAGAGAGAACATACATATATATATAAAACATATATATACACACACACACATATATATGGAGAAAGAGAGAGATTATTATTAAGTATTAACTCACACAATCACAAGATTCACACAATAGGCTGTCTGCAGGTTAAGGAGCAAGGAAAGCCAGTCGGAGTTCTCAAAACTGAAGAACTTGGAGTCTGATGTTTGAGGGCAGAAAGCATCCAGCTTGGGAGGAAGATGTAGGCTGAGAAGCTAGGCCAGTTTCACATTTTCACGTTTTTCTGCCTGTTTCATATTTGCTGGCAGCTGATTAGATTGTGTCCACCAGATTAAGGGTAAGTCTGCCTTCCCCAGCCCACTGACTCAAATGTTAATCTCCTTTGTCAATACCCTCATACACACACCCAGGATCAATATTTTGAGTCCTTCAACCCAATCAAGTTGACACTCAGTATTAACCATCACAACTGGGGATTACAATTCAACATAAGATTTGGGTGACGACAATAATCCAAACCATATCATAGTATGTTACAGAATTTTCTTCCTTTTTAAAGCTGAATAATATTCCATTGTATGTACATATCACATTTTGTTCATTCATCCATCACTGGATGCTTGGGTTGCTCCCACCTTTGGCTTTCGTTAATAATGATGCTACGAACATTGGTCTACAAGCATTTATTTGAGTTCCTGCTTTCATTCAATTCTCTTTGGTATATACCCAGAAGTGGGATTGCTGGATCATGTGGAAGCCCTATTTTTAAGTTTTTAGGAACTGCCATATTGTCTTCTATATCGGCTGCACCATTTTAAAATCACATCAACAATGCACAAGGGTTCAGATTTCTCTACATCTTCACCAACATTTGTTATATTCTGATTTTTATTTTATAGTAGCCATTCTAATGGGTGTAAGATAATAACTCATTGTGGTTTTGATCTGTATTTCCCTAATGATTAATGATATTGAGCATTTTTCATGTGCTTTTTTGTCATTTTTATATTACCTTTGGAGAAATGTCTATTCAAGTTCTTTGCACATTTTAAATTTATTATTTGGTTTGTTTCATTGTTGTTTTGTTGTAGGAGTTCTTTATTATTCTGGGTATTAACCCTTTATCAGATATATAATTTGTAAATGTTTTCTACCATTCCATAAGTTGCTTTTTCACTCTGTTGATATTAATTTTTGATGCACAAAAGTTTTTAAGTTTGATGTATTACCATTTGTCTATTTTTGCTTCTGTTGCCTGTGCATTTCATGTCGTAGCCATGAAATCACTTCCAAATCCCATGTCACAAAGATTTGGCCTATGTTTTCTTCTAGGAGTTTTATATTTTGGGGTCTTACATTTAGGTCTTTAATCCATTTTGAGTTATTTTTTGTATATGATATAAGATAAGGTTTCTTTTGTATGTGAATGTCTATTGGGGAAACCAGCCCCCAATATTTCAATGTAGGTTCTTTTCTATTTTCCCTAAGTGTTGGCTGGTCTGAGAAATAAAGGGAAAGAGTACAAAAGAGAGAAATTTTAAAGCTGGGTGTCTGGGGGAGATATCACATGTCGGCATGTTCTTTGATGACCCCTGAGCTGCAAAACCAGCAAGTTTTTATTAGCGATTTTCAAAAGGGAGGGAGTGTACGAATAGGGTGTGGGTCACAGAGATCACATGCTTCATAGGGCAACTAAAGATCATAAGGCAGAAGGTCAGGGCGAGATCACAAGGTCAAGGCGAAACTAGAATTACTAATGAAGTTCCATGTCCCGCTGTGCACGCATTGTCATTGATAAACATCTTAGCAGGGTTCAAGAGCAGAGAACCGGTCCGAATAGAATTCGCCAGGCTGGAATTTCCTAATCCTAGCAAGCCTGGGGGCACTGCAGGAGGCCAGGGCAGGTTTCATCCCTTATCTGCAACTGCATAAGGCAGACACCCCTAGAGCAGCCATTTTACAGGCCTCCTCCTGGGAATGCATTCTTTTCCCAGGGCTGTTAATTATTAATATTCCTTACTGGGGAAATAATTCAGCGATATTTCTCTTACCCATTTTTGGCAATAAGAGAAATATGGCTCTGTCCTGCTCGGCTCCAGGCAGTCAGACCCAATGGTTATCTCCCTTGTTCCCTGAACATCACTGTTATCCTGTTCTTTTTTCAAGGTGCCCAGATTTCAGACTGTTCAAACACACATGCTTTATGAACAATTTGTGCAGTTAACGCAATCATCACAGGGTCCTGAGGCGACATACATCCTCAGCTTATGAAGATGATGGGATTAAGAGATTTAAGTAAAGACAGGCAAAGGAAATTATAAGAGTATTGATTGGGGAAGTGATAAATGTCCATGAAGTCTTCACAATTTATGTTCTTCTGTCACAGCTTCAGCAGGTCCCTCTGTTCTGGGTCCCTGACTTCCAACAAATACCCAGTTTTGCCAGAACCATTTTTTGAAAAGACTCTCCTTTTCCCCACTGAGTGGCCTTAGAATTTGTGGAAGATAATTTAACCATATATGTGAGGATTTATTTCTGGGATTTCTATTTTGTTCCATTGGTCTGCATGTCTGTTTTTATGCTAGTACTACATTGTTTTAATGCTAGCACTACATTGTTTTAATTACTATAGCTCTGTCTCGGACTTCCAGTACTGTTTTGAATAGAAATGGTGAGAATGAATATCTTTGTCTTATTCCTGACCTTAATGAAATGCTTTCAATCTTTAATCATTGAGTATGATGTTAGCTGTGTACTTTTCCCATTTTTAAATTAGGTTTTTGTCTATTTGTTGTCGAGTTTAGGAGTCCATATATCTGAGACAGTAGACCCTTATTAGATAAAATTGTCAAATATTTCCCACCATTTTGTGGGTTGTCTTTTCACTTTATTTGGTTCTCTTTCTACACTGCCATCCCAAGTTTCCATATTTGAGAATGTTTTTATCATTTCCTTGCTGGAATTACAGTGTTATCTCAAGTGTGGTTATTTGTTACTAAGGTCTTTCTTTGTGAATGAAAAGAGCATGAGACACATCTAGTCAGCCATCTTGATAATGTCTCTTTTTCACTTTCTTAATAATGAGCTTTGATACATAAAAGTATTTAATTTTAATGAAGTTCAATTTATCTATTTACTGCTTTGTGGTTTGTGCTTCTTGTGTTCTCCACAAATGCATTGCTAAACCCAAGGACATGAAGATTTATATCTTTTTTTAACAACAGTTTTACAGTTTTATCTATTATATCTGGGTCATTGATCCATTTGAGTTAATTTTTGTATATGTTGTGGGGTAAAGATCCAACTTTGTTATTTTGCATATGTGAATTCAGTTTTTCTAGCATCATTTTTGAAGAGACTTTTTTTTTTTTCACTCACTGAATATACCTGGAAGCTTTGTCAAAAAAAAAAATGGCCATAGATGTGTTGGTTTGTTAGGACTCTCAGTTCTATGTCACTGGTCCATATGCCTATCACTATGTGAAAATCACACTTTTAAAAAATTTATACAAATTTATAGGGTACATGTGAAATTTTGTTACATATATATACTGTGTGGTGATCAATTCAGGGTGTTTAGGGTTTCCATCAAGTGAGTATAATACAGTTTTGTTAACTGTACTCACCCTACTCTGCTACCAAATATTGGATATATTTCTTCAATCTAACTGTATGTTTGTACTCATTAACCCACTTCTCTTCATCCTCCTCAATTCTCCCATTCACCCTTCCCAGATATAGTTTGGATATTTGTCCCTTCCAATCTCAAGTTGAAATTTGATATCCAATGTTGGAGGAGGTTCTTCATGGGAGGTGTTTGAGTTATGGGGATGGAACCTTCATGAATGGCTTGGTTCCATCCCCATGGTAATGCATGAGTTGTTACTCTATCAGTTCATGGGAGAGCTGGATGTTTAAAAGAGTATGACACTGCTCCCCACCCTCTCTTTCCTCCTCATCCCTGATCATGTGTTGCCTGCTCTGCTTCACCTTGCATCATGATTGGAAACTCCCTGAAACTTTCGCTAGAAGCAGATGTTAGTGCCACACTTTTTGTACAGCTTGCAGAACCAGGAACCCAATAAACCTGCTTTTTAAAATAAATTACCTAGCCTCAGGTATAGTAATGCAAATGGACTAAGGCATCAGTATCTGTTATCTATCTTTTCACTCTCTACTTCCATGTAATCAAACTTTTTAGCTCCCACATATGAGTGAGAACATGTGATATTTGTATTTTTGTACCTGGCTTATTTCTTTTAAGATAATGACTGCTAGTTCCATCCATGCTTTGCTGCAAATGATATGACTTTATTCTGTCATATAGCTAAATAGTATTCCATTGTGCACACATACCACATTTTCTTTATCCATTCATCCATTGATGGACATATTGATGGAGTGCATGTATTGTTTGATATATTTCTTTCCCTTTGGATAGATACATAGTAGTGGGATTGAATGGTAATTTTACTTTTATTTTTTGAGATGTCTCTGTACTTCTTTCCACAGAGGCTGTACTAATTTACATTCCCACCAACAGTATATAAGAGTTCTGCTTTCTCTGCATCCTTGACAGCATATGTTTTTTTGTATTTTTAATAATAGCCATTCTGACTGGGGTAAAATAATATCTTATTGTGGTTTTGATTTGCATTTCTCTGATGATTAGTGATGTTGAGAATTTTTTATATACCTGTTGGATATATATATATATATGTTCTTTTAAGAAATGTCTATTCATGTTTTTTGCCCAGTTTTATTCTGCATGTGGCTTTGCAATTTTTCTAGCACCTTTTATTAATGAGGGTGTCTCTCCCTCAATATAAGTTCTTGTTGACTTGGTTGAAGATCAGTTGGCTGCAAATATTTGGTTTTATTTCTGGGTTCTCTATTCTGTTCCATTGGTCTATGTGACTGTTTTTAAACAAATACCATGCTGTTTTGGTTACCATAGCTGTGTAATATATTTTCAAGTTTAGTAGTGTGATACCTCCTGCTTTGTTATTTTTGCACATGGTTGCTTTGGCTATTTGGGCCCTTTTTTGCTGCTATAAGAATATTGGGATTGATTTTTTTCCATTTCTGTGAAAAATGTCATTGATATTTTGATAGGGACTGTATTGAATCTGTAGATTGCTTTGGGTAGTATAATTATTTTAACAATATTAACTCTTCTTCATGAGCATGGGATGATCTTTTCACTAGTTGGTGTCCTCTTCCATTTTGCTTCATTGGTATCTTGTAGTTTCCTTGAAGAGGTCCTTCACCTCCTTGGTTACATTTATTCCTAGGTATTTTTTTTTTGTAGCTAGTGTAAATAGGATTTTCTTCTTGATTTATTTTTTCAGCTAATTCATAATAGGTATATAGATATGCTGCTGATTTTTGTATGTTGATTTTGTATTCCACAACTTTACTGAGTTTATCAGCTCTAAGAATTCTTTGGTGGACTCTTTAAGGTTTTCTAAATATAAAGTCATGTCATCTGAAAAGAGGAAATTTTTGACTTCGTCTTTTCCAATTCAAATGCCTTTTATTTCTTTCTCTTACCTCATTGCTCTGCCTAGAATTTCCACTGCTATGTTAAATGAGAATGGTAAAAGTTGGTATCCTTGTATTATTCTAGTTTTTATAGGAAATATTTTTAGCTTTTCCCCATCTGGTATGATGTTAGCTGTGGATTTTTCATATATGCCTTCATTATGTTAGGGTATGCTCCTGCTATGCCTACATCGTTGAGAGTTTTTATCATGTAGGAATGATGAATTTTATCAAATGTTTTTTCTGTACCTGATGAGATAATCATATGGCTTTTGTTCTTAATTGTGTTGATGTGTTTTATCATGTTTACTGATTTGTGTATGTTGAACCATCCTTTCATCCCTGGATTAAATCCCAATTGATAATGATGTATTATCTTTTTCTTGTCCTGTTGGATTCAGTTTGCTCTTTTGTTGAGAATTTTTCCAGCTATGTTCATCAGGAATATTGGCCTATAGTTTTCTTTTTCTGTTGTATCTTTATCTGGTTTTGGTATCAAGGTAATGCTGGCCCTGTAGAATGAGTTAGGGAGAATGTCCTCTTCAACAACCTTTGCAACAGTTTGAAGAAAACTGGTGTTAGTTTTTCTTTATGTGTTTGGTAGAAATAGGCAGTGAAGCCACCCAGTACTGCGTTTTCTTTGTTGGGAGACTTTTAGATACTGAATAAATCTGGTTACTTATTATTGGTCTGTTCAGGTTTTCTATTTCTTCATGATTCAGTCTTGGTAGGTTGTATGTGGCTAGGACTTCATCCATTTCTTTTAGGTTATCCAATTTTTGGCATATAATTATTCATAATAGTCTCATAATCTTGTTTTATATGTGATACTAATGTCTTCTCTTTCATTTATGATTATTTTAACTTTTATTTTAGGTTCAGGGGTACATGGGCAAGTTTGTGATTAGCAATGTTGAGCACTTTCTCATATGCTTATTGGCTGTGGGTTTATCTTTTTTTGAAAAGTGTCCATGTCCTTTGCTACTTTTAATGTTTTTTAAACTTGTAAATTTGTTTAAGTTTCTTGTAGATTCTGGATATTAGACCTTAGTTAGATGCATAGTTTGCAAATATTTTCTCCCATTCTGCAAGTTGTCAATTTACTATGTTGATAGTTTCTTTAGCTGGGCAGAAGCTCTTTAGTTTAGTTAGATCCCATTTGTCAATTTTTGTTTTTGTTGCTATTGCTTTTGGCATGTTCATCATGAATTCTTTATAAGACCTTATGTCCAGAATGTTATTTCCTAGGTTGTCTTCCAAGATTTTTATAGTCTTAGGTTTATATGTAAGTGTTTAATCCATTTTGAGTTGATTTTTGTATATGGTGTATGGAAGGCATCCCATTGCAGTCTTCTGCATATGGCCAGCCAGTTATCCTAGCACTGTTTGTTAAACAGGAACTCCTTTTCCCATTACCTGTTTTTGTCAACTTTGTCGAAGATTATATCGTTGTAGGTCTGCAGCATTATTTTGGGGTTCTCTATTCTGTTCCAGTTTTCCATGTCTGCTTTGTTTTTTCTAATATGCTGTTTTGTGTTTTGGTTAGTGTAGCCTTGTAGTATAGTTTGAAATTGGGTAACGTGATACCTCCAGCTTTGGTTTTGTTTGTTGTTGTTGTTTTGTTTGTTTTTGCTGAGGATTGCCTTAGGTATTTGGGCTCTATTTTGGTATACACTTCAAAATAGATTTTCTAATTCTGTGAAGAATTTCATTGGTAGTTTGACAGGAATAGCATTGAATCTGCAAATTGCTTTGGGAAGTATGGACATTTTAAAGATATTGACTCATCCTGTCTGTGAACATGGATGGAATGTTTTTCCATTTGTTTGTCTCATCTCTGATTTCTTTGAGCAATGTTTTATAATTCTCATTGTATAGTTCTTTCACCTCCCTGCTTAGCTGTATTCCAAGATATTTTATTCTTTTTGTGGCTATTGTGAATGAGATTGCATTCTTGATTTGGCTCTCAGCTTGGAAGTTGTTGGTGTATAGGAATGCTACTAACTTTTCTATGTTAATTTTGTATCCTAAAACTTTGCTGAAATTGTATATCAGATCAGGTTGTTTGTCAGCTTAAGCAGCTTTTGGGCAGAGACTATGGGATAGCATTATATCTAGCATTATATTCTAGGTATAGCATTATATTATCTGCAAACAGAGATTGTTTGATTTCCTCTCTATTTGGATGCCTTTTATTCCTTCCTCTTGCCTGATTTCTCTGGCTAGTACTTCCAGTACTATGTTGAATAGGAGTGGTGATAGTGGACATCCTTGTCTTGTTCCAGTTCTCAAGTGGAATTATTCCAAGTTCTGCCCATTCAGTATGATTTTGGCTACTGCTATGTCGTAGATGGCTTTTATTGATTTGAGGTATGTTCCTTGAATGTCTACTTCCTTGGGGTTTTTAACATGAAATGATACTGCATTTTATCAAAAGACTTTTCTTCATTTAGTGAGATAATTATGTGGTTTTAAAAATAGATCTATTTATGTAATTAGTCACATTTATTCATTTGTATATCTTGAATCAACCTTGGATCTCAGGGATAGAGCCTACTTGATTGTGGTAGATTACCTTTTTGATGTGCTGCTTGATTCAGTTTGGTAGTATTTTGTTGAGGATTTTTGCATATATGTTCATCAAGGACATTGGCCTAAAGATTTTGTTGTTGTTGTTTGTTGTGTCTCTGCCAGGTTTTGTAGTCAGAATAATGCTGGCTTCAAAGAATGAGTTAGGGAGGAATCACTCTTCCTCAACTTTTTGGAATAGTTTCAGTAAGAATGCTGGTACCAGCTCTTCTTTATACACTTGGTAGAATACAGCTGTGAATCTGCCTGGTCCTGGGTGGCAGGCTTTTTATTACTGATTCAGTTTTAGAATCCATTATTCGCCTGTTCAGGGATTCGATTTCTTCATGGTTCAATCTTGAGAAGCTGTATTTTTTCAGACATTTATCCATTTTGTCTAGGTTTTCTAGTTTGTTTACATAGAGGTTTTGTGGCAGCTTTTGAGGATTTTTGTATTTCTCTGTGGGTGGTGGTAATGTGCCCTTTGTCATTTCTGACTATGTTTATTTGTCTAGTTATCAGTCCATCAATCTTATTTATTCTTTTAATGAACCAATTCATAGATTCATTGATTTTTTTTTGTTTTTGTTTTTGTTTTTGTTTTGCATCTCAGTATCCTTCCCTCTGCTCTGATTTTGGCTATGTCTTGTCTTCTTCTATCTTTGGATTTAGCTTGTTTTTGTAGTTTCTTGAGGTGTGATGTTGGGTTGTTAATTTGAGATGTTTCTACCTTTTTCATGTGAGTGTTTAGTGCTATAAACTTCCTTCTTAACACTGCTTTAGCTGTGTCCCCAAATTGAACAAAACTAAAGCAGTATTAAGAAGGAATGTTGTTATCTTTGTTCTTAGTGGTTTCAAAGAATTTGTTAATTTCTGCCCTAATTTCATTATTTACCCAAAAGTCATTCAGGAGCAGGTTGGTTAATTTCTATGTAATTGTATAGTTTTGAGTGATTTTCTTAGTCTTGGTTTCTATTTTTATTGTGCTGTGGTCCAAGAGTGTGTTTGGTAAGATATTGGGGTTTTTTGAATTTGCTGAGGATTGTTTTATGGCTGATTGTGTGGTTGACTTTAGAGCATGTGCCATGTGCTTCTGAGAAGAACGTATATTCTGTTGTTTTTTGGGGAAGATTTCTGTAGATGTCTGTTAGGCCCATTTGGTCAAGTGTCGAGTTCAGGTCACAAATATCTTTGTTAATTTTCTGCCTTGATGACCTGTCTAATATTGTCAGTGGGTTGTTGAAGTCTCCTACTATCATCGTGTGGTTATCTAAGTCTCTTCATAGGTCTCTAAGAACTTGCTTTATGAATCTGGGTGCTCCTGTGTTGGGTGTGTATATATTTATGAAGGGTGGGTCTTCTTGTTAAATTGAACCCTTTACCATTATGTAATGCCCTTCTTTTTTTTTTTTTTTACCATTGTTGGTTTAAGTCTGTTTTGACTAAAAGTAGAATAACAACCCGTACTTCTTTTTGTTTTATTAGTAGATTTTTCTTCATCCCTTTACTTTCAGCCTATGGGTGTCATTGCAGGTGGATGGGTGTCTTGAAGACAGCATACTGTTGGTCTTGCCTTCTTTATCCAACTTGTCACTCTGTGCCTTTTAATTAAAGCACTTATCCTGTTTACATTCAACGTTAATATTGATATGTGTGGATTTGGTCCTGCCATCAAGTCGTTAGCTGGTTATTATACAGACTTGATTGTGTGGTCACTTTTAGTGTCATAGACCAAGTACATGGTCTATGCATTTAAGTGTGTTTTTGTGGTGGCTGGTAACAGTCTTCCCTTTCCATATTTAGTACTCCCTTCAGGGTCTCTTGTCAGGCAAGTCTAGAGCTAACAAATTCCCATAGCATTTGCTTGTCTGAGAAGGATCCTATTTCTCCTTTGCTTATGAAGCTTAGTATGGCTGGATATGATATTCTTGATTGAAATTTCTTTTCATTAAAGATGCTGTATATAGGCACCAATTCTCTTCTGACTTATAGGGTTTTTGCTGAAATGTCCTTTGTTTACTTAATGGGGTTCCCTTTGTAAGTGACTTGTCCCTTCTCTTTGGATGCCTTTCATATGTTTTCTTTAATTTTGACCTTGGAAAATCTATGTGTCTTGGGGATGGTCGTCTTGTATAGTATCTTGAGGGGTTCTCTGCATTTTCTGAATTTGAATGTTGGCCTCTGTAGCAATGTTGGGTAAATTTTCTTGAATGATATCCTTAAATATGTTGCCCACATTGCTTGCTATTTCTTCCTCTCTCCCAGGGACACCAGTGATTCATAGATTTGGTGTCTACATAATACCATATTTCTCAGAGCTTTTGTTCATTCTTGTGTTTACTTTTTGTTGTGGTGGTTGTTGTCTGAGTTATTTTGTAGAACCAGTCTTCGAGCTCTGAGATTTGTTCCTCAGCTTGGTCTGTTCTTGCTGTTAATACTTGCAATTGTATTCTGAAATTCTTGGAGTTTTTCAGCTGTCAGATCAATTTTGTTGTTTATTATCTGTGTTGACTAATGTTTTTCTGATCTTTGAAGCTGCTATCCTTTTGGTGTTTTTGCTGTTATCTTCTTTGATGCCCTTGAGACTTTGATTGTGGTATAAGGTCGGTTTGACTGTCTTCATTTCTGGAAGATTTTATGGGGCTCAGGCTCAGCTCAGCACTCCTGATCTGCATGCTCTGACTCTGAGGGGCAGGTACCAGGCTCCTGGCTTTCTTCTCCAGCTCCTTGAGGTTAGAAGCCTGCTGTGCTGGAGGGGCTGAGGTGTTCCCACGCCACTGGCCACAACACTCTAAAGGCTGGTGCCAACCAAAGCACTTCATTGGGGCAGTGACAGCACAAGCTGTGGCTGCTTGAATGTGCCAGCAGTTCTGGCAGCATGGTGGAGTGCACGTACATTGGCTGGGGTGGGATGCTGACAGAAGTGAGGTTGAAGCATTCCTGTGCATACTCCTGCTGGCAGTGGGCCACAGGCAGGGGAAAGGTTGCCAGTGCCTGTGCTTGCACTTATGCTGGTGGCAGTGGCAGTGGGGCACTGGTGGATGTGGGGCTGCTGGCCTCCATGTGTGCTTTTGCACTGTTGGCAGTGTCAGGGTATGGGGCTGCCAGCATTCAGCATTTATTCATACCAGCTGTGGTGGAGCGTGGGAGAGTTGTGATCACCAGTGTGTGTACACATTCACACAAAATTGTTGCACAGCTGAATGCCGAAACATTAGTGGTGGTGGTGGGGCAATAGGTTGCACTCACACTGGCAGCAGTGTTGGGGTGCATGCACACTTCCACACTGGCAGAGGAAAGGAGGTGAAGTCCACTTGGACATGTGCACCAGCAAAGCAGTTGCAGGGTGGCCATGAGAGAGAGTGTGCTGGCAAAGTGGTGTGGGGAAGGCTGTAATGGGGAGGGTGTGTGGGGGGCTGGTGTACTCTGTCAGTGGATGCTCTGCTGGGGCCCTCTCATGGTGAGGCATGGTCTGCTGGTGAAGGAGATATAATGAGGGTCCCCAGGAAGCACTCTGGTTGGGCATCCAAGGCTGCACTGCCAGCAGGTGCAGTCAACCTGGGGTCCTGGGAGACAGCAACAGACAGGTGGGCACTCAGATTGGACTGGCCTCATTTCACAAGCAAGATAGCCCTGTTCTGTCCAGGTCTGACATTCACCCTATGGCCAAAGTATCCTAGAAAAGCATGGGAAGCCTTGGAGGATGGGCATCCCTGGCATTGCTCCCATGCAGATATTCCCACACCAAACCCTGTGGGCTCTGTGCAAGCTGGAGACCAGGTCCTAGCCCCTCTCTAAGAAGTACTCTCTGCCAGCTCAAGTGTCCATGGGGGTCATGGCATTTCCTGCTGCCCAGATTTCAGAGGTCCATGATAGGAGCAGGCTGCTTCTTGCCTGTTCCCCCCATTGCTCATCCCCATAAGGAATGAGTCTCAGTGCTTTGTATTCCCTTGCAGGGCTTCCAGATACCGCTCCCCCTCCCGTTCAGCCCAGCATCTGCTCCTTCCCTCCATCTACTCTTAATGCCTTCCCTCTGAAGATCTGCTTGGAATTTGCCAGTCTTCCTGATGTTCCAGTCTCTCAGTGGCAGATGTTCCTCCTGGCTGTGTCTAGTTGGCCATCTTTGGCCTATCACTCTCAATCTTGAAGGACAGTTTTGCCAGATATAGAATTCTCAATTTTCAGGGTACTTTTTTTTTTCTTTCAGCACTTTAAATGTATGAATTTTCTGTCTTCTGGTCTTGAAGGTTTCTGCTGAGAAACAAACTGATGATCTTATTGAGAATACCTTGTATGTGATGAATTGCTTTTCTCTTCCTACTTTCAAGATTTTTCTCATCCAACAATTTGATAATAATATGTCTTGGTGTGAATCTCTTTGGCTAAATCCTACTTGGAATTTGTTGAACTTCTTATATTTACATATTCATTTCTTTCCTCAAATTTGGGAGGGCTTTGGACGTTATTTCTTCAAATAATCTCCTTGATACTTTTCCTTTCTCTTCTTCTGGAAATTTTATAAGATGTTTTATTTATTTATTTATTTTTGTCTCCTTCATGGTCTCTCATTAATCCATTAGACTCTGTTCACTTTTCTTCATTCTTTTAAAATTTTTGCTCCTCAGATTTGACAACTTTAAATGACCCGTCTCCAAGTTCTCTGATTCTTTCTTCTGTCTATTGGAGTCTGATGTTGAACCACTCTAGCAAGTATTTCAATGCAGTTTTTGTATTTTTTTAGCCCACAATTTTAAAAAATAATTTCTATCTTTAATTGATTTTTAAAATTTTGCTCACATACTGTTTTCTTGATTTCCTTTAGTTCTTTTCACATATTTAAGGAAGTGTGTTAAAATCTTTATCTAGTACATTTGATGCTTAATGTCTCTTTTTGGATGATTTCTGTATTTTGTATTTTCTGTATTTTGTATTTTATTTTGTTTCTATAAATAGACTATGCTTTCGTGTGTTTTTTCTATGACTTGCTATATATTTTTTGAAAATTAGGCATTTGAAAAAAAAATCCCAGCCACTTTTTCCAGTCTTTGCAGAATGGCTCCCTGCAGGGATAGACTTTTATTACTTAGCAGGGTATATTTTTGTCCTTGGGATTGGCCCAGGCAATCCCAGCCTTTGCAGGCCTTTTCTCAGCCTGTATTTTCCCTGAACTCTTTTTCTCCAATTTCTCCACATATAGTCAAATTTTATGTGTCTTAGTTTCCCTATGAGTCTCACTGCTGCTTCTTTTTGGGGACATGGCAGTTAAATTGTATTCCCCTACCAATAATCTCCTGCCCTTGGGGTCTATGGGTCTATAGTCCCCCTGTGGTTTTCATGAGCTGTACTCACTGCTTCTCATGACTTTTCTTAGCTTGAGATCTGGGCTGTATCACTTTTGGCCATCTAAGCTCCATTTTAGGTGACAGAAATCAATCCGTTAGGTTGCCCTCAGAGAGGTTAGAACATGGAAAATTAGGTCTACTCTTCTCTCTCTGGTTTGAAGGAGAGCTGGGGACTGAGCCACCTCTTCCCCAAAAGCATGTAACACCAGGGAAGGCGTGGGTCAAAGGCAAGTAACAATGCCATGAAATTTCCTAGCTTTTTGAATGTGACTTTTTCTTCATTGGGCATTTGCTTGGTTTCTATTGATCTCTGACTGATTTCCAGAACTACTATACAGTTATATAGTTTTTAGTAGTTTCTTTTTAATGTTTTTTTATGGGGGAAAGATGGCTTGAATCTTCCTAGTTCACCATTTTTCTTTAAGCTTTTAACTTTTGAAGGATAATTTCACTGGACACAAATTTCTAGATTGGGGCCTTTCTACTTTTGATACTTTAAATTTTTGCTTCACTACCTTCCTTCTGGCATGGCTCTGAGAAGTCCAATGTAATTCTTATCCTTGCTGCTCTAAATTTAAGTTTTCTTCCCCCTCTAAAGCTCCTTTCAAGATTTTTTCTTTGTCTTTGATTTTCTGCAGTTTGAATATGATATGCCTAGGTATGGAGTTTTGGGTCTTTATTCTTCTTGGAGTTCTTTGAGTTTCCTAGATCTGTGGTTTGGTGTCTATCGTTACTTTTGGGAAATTCTCAGTCATTATTGCTTCAAATTTTTCTTCTCTTCATTTTTCTCTTTCTCATTCTTCTGGTATTGTCATTACATCTTTATGTAATGTTATGCTACACTACATAAAGTTATGTTACACATTTTCTAATTGTCCCACATTTCTTGGATATTGTTATGTCTTTCCATTTTTTTTTCTTGTTGCATTTCAGTTTAGGAGGGTTCTATTGACATTTCTTTAAACTCACTGATTTTCTTTTTCTTTGGCCATGTTCAGTCTAATAGTCTATTGGTGAGCCCATCAAAGCCATTCTTCATTGCTATTACATTTGATTTGTAGCATTTAGTTTTCATTCTTATGTTCTTGCACATGGTCCATTTTCTTTGTTGGTCCCCTAAGTATATTAATCATAAATCTTTTAAATTCTTTCAGATATATTACCCTGTTATTATGCAGGAGCCTAACTGATGTGGTGGTAAGATATGGAGGGAGTGGAGATGTTCTATTGTCCCATGATTGGGTCACAGTGTTTTAGTGGGCTTATGCCCAGGGCTGTGACTTTCAGAAATGTTTTCTATACTTCTCCACCTGCTTTGTTGAGACAGAAAGGTTAAGTATTTTCCTCCCCCACTTGTGGAAGGCTAGAGAGGACTGGAGGTGGGTATTACTCTTCTCCCAGTTCGATTAGACTGTGGCAAAACTCAAGCCAGTTACGTTCCAGGGAAGTAGTTTGATGTCAGGCCTTCTTAAGAACAGAAACCTCGGTGTATTTCAAAATGGTTACTTTCAAAATGGATTTTCTTTTCCACTGTGAGAATCTGGTAGTGCTCCTGGTGAAAATGCTCACAAAACAATGGAGTCATCCCTAAAATGGTCTCCTGGAGAGTTTCTTTGTTTTTTGCTATTGTTGTTTTAATTCTTAAATTTGTCCACACTGAGCCTCCAATAATTGTTCAATTTAAGTTTTCCCTACTCTTGTACTGATTCCTGTTGGAGCGTTCTGCTCATGGATTTCTGCTCTGTTTGGTAAATTGTGGTTCTTCTGTATTTACCTGTCTGTCTCTAATTTTGAGGGTAGCAGTTTGTCCTGTGAACTCTGAGAGACTTAAGAAAACTTGTTAATTTTCAGATTGTTACCTCTTTTCTTGTTATTCGGATGGGAGTGATGAGTTCCAAGCTCTTTACATGGTAGACTGGACAGAGGAAGGTTTAGGGTGTGTTTTTAAATTTTCTTTGAGACTTCCTATTTGTCCCATGGATTATTTAGAAATGTGTTGTCAAAGTGTTCAGAGAGTTTTATTACTATCTTTTCATTTTTAATTTCTAGTTGTTTTACATTGTGGTCATAATGCACAGTCTGTAATGATTACGCTTACTTTCAATTTGTTGAGGCTTGTTTTAGGGCCAGGATATGGTCTTTTTTCTTTGTATATGCCCTATCTGGCTTGAATATCTATGCTGCTGCTGAGTGTAGCACTCAATATATGTCAGTTAGATTGTGTTGGGTGACTGTATTTTTCACTTCTATATTGTTTTATTTATATATTTATTTATTTATTTATTTTGTTTTTTTTTAAATTTTATTATTATTATACTTTAAGTTTTAGGGTACATGTGCACAATGTGCAGGTTTGTTACATATGTATACATGTGCCATGTTGGTGTGCTGCACCCATTAACTCATCATTTAGCATTAGGTATATCTCCTAATGCTGTCCCTCCCCCCTCCTCCCACCCCACAACAATCCCTGGAGTGTGATGTTCCCCTTCCTGTGTCCATGTGTTCTCACTGCTCAATTCTCACCTATGAGTGACAACACGCGGTGTTTGGTTTTTTGTCCTTGCGATACTTTGCTGAGAATGATGTTTTCCAGTTTCATCCATGTCCCTACAAAGGACATGAACTCATCATTTTTTATGGCTGCATAGTATTCCATGGTGTATATGTGCCACATTTTCTTAATCCAGTCTATCGCTGTTGGACATTTGGGTTGGTTCCAAGTCTTTGCTATTGTGAACAGTGCCGCAATAAACATACGTATGCATGTGTCTTTATAGCAGCATGATTTATAGTCCTTTGGGTATATACCCAGTAATGGGATGGCTGGGTCAAATGGTATTTCTAGTCCTAGATCCCAGAGGAATCGCCACACTGACTTCCACAATGGTTGAACTAGTTTACAGTCCCACTAAAAGTGTAAAAGTGTTCCTATTTCTCCACATCCTCTCCAGCACCTGTTGTTTCCTGACTTTTTAATGATGGCCATTCTAACTGGTGTGAGATGGTATCTCATTGTGGTTTTCATTTGCATTTCTCTGATGGCCAGTGATGATGAGCATTTTTTCATGTGTTTTTTGGCTGCTTAAATGTCTTCTTTTGAGAAGTGTCTGTTCATGTCCTTCGCCCACTTTTTGATGGGGTTGTTTTTTTCTTGTAAATTTGTTTGAGTTCATTGTGGATTCTGGATATTAGCCCTTTGTCAGATGAGTAGGTTGCGAAAATTTTCTCCCATTTTGTAGGTTGCCTGTTCAGTCTGATGGTAGTTTCTTTTGCTGTGCAGAAGTTCTTTAGTTTAATTAGATCCCATTTGTCAATTTTGGCTTTTGTTGCCATTGCTTTTGGTGCTTTAGACATGAAGTCCTTGCCCATGCCTATGTCCTGAGTGGTAATGCCCAGGTTTTCTTCTAGGGTTTTTATGGTTTTAGGTCTAACATTTAAGTCTTTAATCCATCTTGAATTAATTTTTGTGTAAGGTGTAAGGAAGGGATCCAGTTTCAGCTTTCTACATATGGCTAGCCAGTTTTCCCAGCACCATTTATTAAATAGGGAATCCTTTCCCCATTGCTTGTTTTTGTCAGGTTTGTCAAAGATCAGATAGTTGTAGATATGCAGCGTTATTTCTGAGAGCTCTATATTCTTTAAGAGACAGGGTCCATGTGTTCTCATTGTTCAATTCCCACCTATGAGTGACAACATGAGGTGTTTGGTTTTTTGTTCTTGCGATAGTTTACTGAGAATGATGATTTCCAGTTTCATCCATGTCTCTACAAAGGACATGAACTCATCATTTTTTATGGCTGCATAGTATTCCATGGTGTATATGTGCCACATTTTCTTAATCCAGTCTATCGTTGTTGGACATTTGGGTTGGTTCCAAGTCTTTGCTATTGTGAATAGTGCCACAATAAACATACGTGTGCATGTGTCTTTATAGCAGTATGATTTATAGTCCTTTGGGTATATACCCAGTAATGGGATGGCTGGGTCAAATGGTATTTCTAGTTCTAGATCCCTGAAGAATCGCCACACTGACTTCCACAGGAAGGGGAACATCACACTCCGGGGACTGTTGTGGGGTGGGAGGAGGGGGGAGGGATAGCATTAGGAGATACACCTAATGCTAAATGACGAGTTAATGGGTGCAGCACACCAATATGGCACATGTATACATATGTAACAAACCTGCACATTGTGCACATGTACCCTAAAACTTAAAGTACAATAAAAAAAAAAAAGAGACAGGGTCTCTGCCACTCAGGCTGGCAAGCACTGGTATGATCATAGTTCACTGCAGCCTCAAACTCCTGGACTCATGTGATCCTCCCACCTCAGCCGCCCAACTAGCTGGAACTACAGGCACGTGCCACCATACCCAGCAAATTGTGTTACTTTTTCTAGACAGGGTCTTGCTATGTTGCCCAGACTGGTCTCAAACTCCTGGCTCCTGGCCACAGACAATCCTTTTGCCTTGACCTCTCAAAGTGCTGGGATCACAGGTGTGAGGCAGCATGCCTAGCCTTTCAGTTCTATATTCTCGATGATTTTCTACCTAGTAGTTTTATAAGCTGGTGAGAGGTGGATGTTGGAGTCCCCAAATATAATTGTGGGTTTCTCTCTCTCATTTCACTAGTTTTTCTTTTATGTATTTTGAGATTCTTGTTTGTATACATTTAAGATTATTATGCCACTCTGATAGAGTGATCCTATAATCATTATGTTATATCCCTCTAATAACTTTTTTGCTCTAAAGTATATTTTATTAGATATTAATATAGGCAATGTTTTCCCACTCTTACTTTTAATCTACTTATGTTGTTAAATTTGAAATGATTTCTACTCTTCTCATCTGTCTTTTGATTGGTGTATTTAGACCATATACATTTAAGGTAGTTGTTCGTATTTTAGCACTTAAGTCAGACATTTTAGTATTTGTTTTCTATTTATTTCCTTTGGTTCTTGTTCTCAATGTCCTGTGCATTACTTGAATATTTTAAGGATGTCATTTAGATTTATTTATAGTGCTTCTGAAGGCATGTCTTTGTATAGTTTTGTAGTGGTTACTCAGGGTATTAAAACATATCTATGTGACTTAGCCTCTGAGTATTAACGTTTTACCACTCTGTGAAGTGTGGAAACCTTACATCCATTTAGGTCCTTTTATTTATTCACTTTTAAAATGCCATTGTCTTGCGTACCAGATGGTGTTACAATTTGTTTTAATAATCAAGTTTGATCTATAAAACTTAGGAGAATAAGTCATTGTACATACCCATATTTCTTCTCTATTGTTCCTCTTCTTTCCTGATACTTTATTTTTTCTTCTTTCATTATTTCCTTTCTGTTTGAAGAATTTCATTTAGCCAATCTCTAAGAGTAGGTCTGCAAGCAACAAATTCTTTTAGTTTTCCTTCAACTGAGGATATCTTTATTTCCCATTTATTCCTGAAAGATAGTTTTGCTGATAATGCAATTTGAAGCTGATAGTTTTTTGTTTGTTTCCTGTCAGCAGTTAAAAACTTTTGTCCCATTTTTTTTTTTCTGGCTTTCAGTTTCACATGAGAAATCTACTTTCATTTGATATTCTCCTGTCAATAATACATCATCTTTCTCTGGCTGTTTTCAATAATTTTCTTTCTTTTTAGTTGTCAGAAATTTAATTATCATGTATCCTGGTGTGAGTCTTTTGGTGGTTTGCTCCCTTTAGGGTTTGCTCAGCTTCTTGAATCTATAGGTTTGTATCTTTCACTAAATTTGGAAATTTTTCAGTCATTATTTCTTCAAAGACTCTTTCAGCCCTGCTCTCTTTCTCCTTTCTTGAACTCCAAATAGATGAATGGTTTTTAAATTTAATTATTTTTTTATTACACAAGTCCCTGATGCTTGATTTTTTTTTGTTTTCTCCTTTTATAAGACTGGGTAAATTCCATTTATATATCCTCAAGTTCACTGATTATCTTATCTGTTATCTTATCTGTTATCTCCATTCTACTAGGAGCTCATCCAGTGAGTTTTTTGTTTCTCTTCTGTTATTGTTACTGGTGGAGGAGATCCAAGTTATCCCAAGTTACCAGTGGCATATTCGAATGGGTCTGCAGCAACTTCAGTCCTCCTCAGTAGAAAGAATTTGACTGAGGGGGCATAAAGCAGAAGAAGAGACCAAGGCAAGTTTCAGAGCAGGAGTGGAAGTTTATTTAAAAAGCTTTAGAACAGTAAGGGAAAAAAGGAAAGGAAAGAAGGAAAGTACAACTTAGAAGAGAGCCAAGTGGGCGACTTGAGCAACCAAGTGCACAGCTTGACCTCTTGACTTGGGGCTTTATATGCTGGCATACTTCCAGGATCTTATTGGGAAGCTGCTGATCAGTTTTAGGTGTTTTCTATCTATTAGGAGAATGCCTTTCCCTGGCACCGGCTGTAAACAATTATTACTTTAGAGAAACTGTTAACCACCTGACCATCAGCTGAAGGTCACCCAACACTCTTGGTGTGTGTGTGGTGGGGAGCCCTGTCTTGCCCTGCTCATACCTGATTAGTTACCTACTGTAACATTATTGTATCTTTCACTTGTACTATTTCCGTTTCATTTGGTTCTTTTTTTTTTTGAGTCAAGGCCTCACTCTGTCACCCAGGCTGGAGTGTAGTGGTGCGATCACAGCTCACTGTAGCCTCAACCTTCTCAGCTCAAGTGATCCTCCCAACACAGCTTCCCGAGTAGCTAGGACTACAGGCTCACACCAACATGCCCAGTTAATTTTTGTATTTTCTGTAGAGAAGGGGGGTTTCGCCATGTTGCCCAGGCTGGTCTCAAACTCCTGGGCTCAAGCAATCAGAGGACCATGCCCCACTTTCATTTGGTTCCCTTTTTTTTTTTTTTTTTTTTTTTTTTTTTGATGGAGTCTCGTTCTGTTGCCCAGGCTGGAGAGCAGTGGCATGATCTTGGCTCACTGCAACATCTGCCTCTCGGGTTCAAGCAAATCTCCTGTCTCAGCCCCTTGAGTAGCTGAGACTACAGGCGCACACCACCACACCTGGCTAATTTTTGTACTTTTAGTAGAGATGGGGTTTCACCATATTGGTCAGGCTGGTCTCTAACTCCTGACCTCAGGTGATCCACCTACCTCAGCCTCCCAAAGTGCTGGGTTTACAGGTGTGAGCCACCACGCCCATCCTCATTTGGTTCTGTTTAAAAATAACTTTTATTTCTTTGCTGAAATTTTCCATTTTTTTCATTTGTTTCAAATGATTTTTTATTCCTTTTTGAATCTTATGATGGTAGTTTTAAAATCCTAGTAATTCCAACGTCTGATTTATCTCAGTGTTGACGTTACTTGATGGATTGTCTCTTCTTACTTAAATTGTGAGTTTTCTATTATATCCTGGACATTTTGTCTATTCTGTTAGGAGTCTCTATTTAAACTTTCTATTTTAGCAGGCAGTCATCTTGTTTAGCTGTAGCATGCAGATCCTCTCCTACTTTTGTCAGCTATCATTCCAGTGAAGTTGTTTTTGAAAGCTTTTTGGTGCTGTTTTGGTCTGATTGGTTTGTCTGTTGCCACTGGGGTTCCTCCTGTTTTCTGCTTGTGCTGCCTGAGGGGAGCAGAAATAGTTTCCCTAGGCCTGTTGCCCAATGTCTCTCAGTTGGGCATGGAACTTTCAGGCTTGCAGTGACAAAGAGGCTTCCCTGCCTAGTCCCTTGTTTTGACAGGGTACCCATCCGGCCGTGGAGATTAAGTGGTCATCCTGGGATGAGCACTTGTGGCAGGGTCTCTTTTGCTGATGTCTCCTGGTTGCTCATGTCTCTGAGTAGGGAAGAGTAGAGATGGAGAGCCCTTCGCCTGGCTGCTTATTGTTAGTGGGGAATGAGGGAGTTCTTGATGTCTTGATTAATCCCCCTTGATGATGCTGTCAGGTTCACCTCTTATTGGAGGGAATCCTGCTTGATCTAGGGGAGGAATAAGCCTCCCTGGGCTGCCTTATCTTGTTAGGTTGGGGGTCAAGAAATACCCAGCCTGGACTGCCACCTTGTTGGGTGACAGGACAAAAAACATCTTGCTGCTGTGTTGTTACTCCAGCCCTGGGATCCCAAAACAGCTCTCCTTCATACCACCTTTCAGAGTTCTCCTTCAGTTGCCACTTGTGTTATTTCTAGGCCTTATGGTTGTACTTAGTGGGAAGGAATAGTGAGAAATGAACCTACACTGTCTTGTCTGGACTGGAAGTCCAATCAATCAATAGGGTTTTAGAGTATGAAATTCTCAAGATAGACAATATTTTAGTCAGTCTTGTGTTTCAGTAGCCTACATACTAGCCTGGTGACTTTGAATAGGACTTCAGTTATTTCATCCACACAAAATATATTTAAAGCTCCCAGCCCAAGACCTGGCACACATGAACCACTCAATAGGTATTCAGTCATTTCCTAGAAATCAACTAGTTCAAACCACCTGTCTTAAATATAGGTAACAGAGGCCTAGAGAAACAAGGTAGCCTTTCAAATGTGCTGTGCCTTACATATACCCAAGTAGCATTTTCCTCCCAAAGGCCAAAAGCATACTCCATTAATTCTTGATTTTGTACTTCTATATGTAGTTCTAGTTCAGTTGGACAGGATTTGAAGATTGAAACTAATAATACCAATTTATATTTGAAAAGTACTTCCAGATTTGCAAAGTGCTTTTGCAGTTACTATTTCCCTTGGTTGTCACAATCACAGCATGAGTCTGGCAGGGTAGAGATTATTCCTGTTTTGCAAATAAGGAAGCACAGTAAGTCAGGGGTGCTGACTAATCCGGAAGCGCTTTCTCATTTAGGGGCTTCCTTTGACACCCTCTCTCCTGTGAAACTAGGCCTTTACTGAATGACAGGAGGCTGTGAACATAGTTGATTTCAGAGTGCCCAGCTTGCCACACCCTCAGCCACAGCTAACACAGTGCATTACCTTGGGACTACGGAGTGAATAAATTCCAAGATCAGGCTTATGTTCTGTACAAAGTACCATGAAAATTTAGAGCTCAAATTACCCTTAGGGTTTGATATGGTTTGGATCTGTGTTCTCACCCAAATCTTATGTTCAATTGTAATCCCCAGTGTTGGAGGTGGGGATCCTTCATTAACGGTTTAGCATAATCCACTTGGTGTTGTTCTCCTGATAGTGAGTTCTTGTGAGATCTGGTTGTTTAAAAGTGTGTAGCACCTCCCTCTTCACTCTCCTGCTCCTGCTCCTGCCATGTGGGATGCCTCGCTCCCACTTTGCCTTATGCCCTGACTGTAAGTTTTCCCGAGGCCTCCTCAGAAGCCAAGCAGATGCCAGCATCATGCTTCCTGGACAGCCTGCGGAACTGTGAGCCAATTAAACCTCTTTTCTTGATAAATTACTCACTCTATTTCTTTATAGCAATGGGAGAAAGGACTAATACAGAGTTTGTTGGTTAAAAAAAAAAATCCTACCAGAATAGATGAAATTACCCATCTGTATAAGTCACCTCAGGGAAGGCGGTTACCTCAAATTAGAAAGCAGGTTGCTGAATTCTAACCAATGAAAATAGGGTATAGCTCAGAAAGGCAAGATTGAAATTTGATATAGAAGAAGGCTGTAGTGTGTTTAACAATAGGAAGGTGGTTGAATAAACTATAGCTCATATAGTGAGATACTATGTGGCCATTAACATAGCAAAATAAACCTATATTTATAGAAATGGAAAGATGTTCAAAATTAAGCAAGACTATTACATAAGAGTGAACAGTACAGTCCTATTTTGTTCTCTGCATGTAGATTTCTCCCTGCATAGAAAAATTATGATGTCTTCTTTTTTGGTTCTCTATATTTTAAAAACATTCTATAATGAACAAAGATTTATTGGTTAATTTAGCATAATATATTATAATCTGACTGTCTAAAGACAATATGTCAAGAGTAGGAAGGGACTGAATAGAGTTGAAAAAAGAAGCATAAGAGTGAGAACTTGTCAGTGTAATCAGCAGCATCAGGGCTGAAAGTAGGAGGAGGCTAATGCATTTTGACTGTTTTTTATGTACTACCAGGGACTTTACCAGGTAGTACTTTACATGTTAGCTCTGTTAACTTACACAACGACCCTGCGTGGTAGGTACAATTATCATTCCCATTTTATAGGTAAGACGTCTAAGGCTGAGAGAGAGAGAAAATGATGCCCAAAACCACTGGGCCAGTGAATGGCAGAGCCAGGACTAGAACCCAGGTCTCTCTGTGTTCTGCCCACTAGAGACCCAGATCACATAGTCCCCAGAGAGGGAAGCTCTTTTGAGGCCTGGAGGAAATAACCCCCAAGTTCATGAGTGAGAATTCTTGCTGGGAGAGGGGGCAGTGGGGGCAGGAGAGAAGGCCTTGAAAGGGGGTGAAGAGCTTGGTCTGTAAACAGGTCTGTCCCCAATGTGAATGAACAAACTGGT
Source organism: Nomascus leucogenys (assembly GCF_006542625.1). Classification (NCBI taxonomy): domain Eukaryota; kingdom Metazoa; phylum Chordata; class Mammalia; order Primates; family Hylobatidae; genus Nomascus; species Nomascus leucogenys. Next base: position 56,963,285 of record NC_044406.1, read on the forward strand.
ATACTGTCAGTGCTCTTTTGTGAGTTAAGTTGGTGTCAGTCTTGCCCTCACAGCTGGTCACTGACAATGCTCTTCAGAACCAGGTGCCCTGATACCTTTCTTGTCTTATTTTAACATCAACAGAGTATTTTAACCTACCTGCAGATCCTGTCTTTGTAAGGTGGTTCATCTGTTGAGGCTAGGTCAGCGTACCATTTTTGGAGGTATGCCATCTTTTCTTTTATTTGTAGCTAATACACAGTAACCTCACACATGCAAAAGACTGAAGGTTTTTAATTTTGGATAAAAAACAAGGTATCATCCAAACATTTGCAAATTGTAACACAGCTGCAGTAGAGGGCCAATGATCTCTGTGGCACTGGACAAAACAACTGGCAGTGAACATCGTCACTGGGTCACACATCCATACCGCAGTGGTGTAACAGGCTCAAGAAAACACATGACAGGGAATTAAAGTCAATCATTCACACTGTTGTACCTTGGCAAGTTCAGACTTGAGCTGCTGTGACAGTGTCAGTCTGTAAACCTGGAGCTAATAAAAAGTCAGGTTCTCAAAGAACCTATACAGTTCAATTCTGAATTATACATCAGTTGCGTGATCTTCATGCAGGTATGTGGCTGACATTAGCATATTACAGATAACACTGGTCATATACTTGAATCTTACTTTTAAAGCTGCCTGATGATATATCCCAGAGAAAAGGCCAATTGCTTCACTTTGGTCTCTATCTCTGGCTTGGCATGTCCTAAAGTACTCATTAAACTTAGCTAGACAACATCAAAGTAAAAGGCTTAGCACTAAAAGAGTTTCTAATTTCTGGGACAAATCTTCTTCATCTGAATGCCCAAATAACCTATGAGACCAGATGCTACTAAAGTTCGAGTAAACACACACACATACACACACACACACAAATAGCTATACTATGAGCTATATTCCAAAAGGACTGAACTTGTTAGCTGTTCGTAAGCCAGAGGCATTGTCAAACTATAATATACAACATGCTCTGTTTCAGAAGCAGAATATGTGCTCTGCATTCTCACTGGCATTCACAAAATGAAGAAACCACCCTGTCTGCAAATGCAAGTGAAGTGGAGACTTGGAGGCACTTTATGTGAACTGGTATGGCCAAATGCATGTGAAGTGGGACCAGAGGACATGGGTCTTTGAACACTGATTATCTATGACTTTGGTGTTTGTTTCTCACCTGACAGGTGAGAAATCCAATGTTGCTTCAGCAAAAGAGGCAAAAAAGTGCTAAGGACTGATCTGCCTCAGGGATATATTAAGGGGAGAGAATACCACCCATCATCCTTCACTCTCTAAAAGAAGAGAAAACCCAGGACTACATATCACAACAGAGAAAAATGTTGACAAAGAAAATATACATCTCACAGCATTCTTAAGGAAACAGTTTCTACCAGTGTAAAAGCCTTAAAAAGAAAATATATTGGTCCCAGTACCACTTGGAAAAGACTTTTGGATCTTACTGTGAACAATTTAATCTCAAGGAGCACATGAAATTTTAAACAACTGGAATGCTGGTAATCATGGATAGGTATATACTTTTTCTGTTGAACTGGCCAGGTATATTTCTGTATTACTCTCTTCCCCCGACCCGTCCCACCTCCTTCTCCACAACTGGGATTCTGTAAAGGCTGGTGTAGAGCCCTCTAAAAAGTTAGAGTACAAAGCCATGAAAATGGTTGAAAGGTTAATAAAGCTTTGGAAGAGAAAAAAGCTTTTAGGTTACCACCAATGCTTTAAAAAGCACCAACAGACAGGACACCAGACTAAACATGGAAGCCATTGGTTTCACACATGCCAACTTCTGAGCATATTTTTATTCAGCTCCTGCAAGATCCATGGGTCTAAATGAGACAGCTGCTTTCTTTTTAATTTTTGCTTTTTTGGAATATGTTCATTATTATTATTATTATAAGTTTTAGGGTACATGTGCACAATGTGCAGGTTTGTTACATATGTATTCATGTGCCATGTTGGTGTGCTGCACCCAGTAACTCGTCATTTAACATTAGGTATATCTACTAATGCTACCCCTCCCGCCTCCCCCAACCCCACAACAGGCCCCAGTGTGTGATGTTCCCCTTCCTGTGTCCATGTGTTCTCATTGTTCAATTTCCACTTATGAGTGAGAACATGTGATGTTTGGTTTTTTGTCCTTGCGATAGTTTGCTGAGAATGATGGTTTCCAGCTTCATCCATGTCCCTACAAAGGACATGAACTCATCCTTTTTTATGGCTGCATAGTATTCCATGGTGTATATGTGCCACACTTTCTTAATCCAGTCTATTGTTGTTGGACATTTGGGTTGGTTCCAACTCTTTGCTATTGTGAATAGATGAGTGCCACATTTTCTTAATCCAGTCTATCATTGTTGGACATTTGGGTTGGTTCCAAGTCTTTGCTATTGTGAATAGTGCCACAATAAACATACATGTGCATGGAGACAGCTGCTTTCAAAGCACACTTCTCTTTTGTGAAAACAGTCACAAATCACAGAGAATATAACATGCTTTTACTTGCACTGACATGTAAAGGAGACATGGGCTGCCAAGACTGGTGACAATACTAGTACTTCCTATTTAAGGGGAAGGCAAAGACTGTCAGTATCACAGCCAGGGAATCAGAGAAGACATGTTTTGTAGGGCTTGAAAAGCAAGTTTTTTGTTTTTGTTTTTTGCTTTGGAAAAGTTTCTATGCCACCATCAAATACTCTGAAATCACAACTGCCTTTAAAAGGACAAGAAAACAAGAGTCCGTTATGACCTCACATCTTTCCATGTCTGTTTTTGCCTGACAGCTCAACCATTTCTTCACAGTATATTTAAAAAAAAAAACATAGGAATAACATGTAAGGCTTAAGCCTTGTCTTTTTGTTTGTTTTTAAATGTGTACATAAAAAGGCAGGTTTAGATTTGGCACTTAGAATAAAGCAACCAGATTTGGTTGGAATCATATCTGCCTGTATCATACAAAGAATTCTCAGAGTGAGACGCCTGAAGGTGGGGTAAAGATTTGGTTTAGATATCACTAAATCATACACATTGGAAATTAATAAAGTGAGAATTATCTTCCTCGGTATAAACCAATCTGGAGTACAGTAAACCCCTTTTGAGAAGGATATTTTAACATAAAGGTAATTTACATTACCCTACACAATTGTTTAGAAAAAGGACACTTAATAAAATACTCTCATAGAAAGGTTTCCCAATAGTATATCAAAGCCTAATTAGCATCAAGAAGAGTTGGGTGTTTAATAAAAGCCAGTATGTAACAAAGAACTGACATGATCATCTTTAATTATTAAACTTCTCTTTCTACTAAATTAAGACCAAGCTTAAATAGTTACCAATTAGGTTTGAAAAGCACCTCTTAAAAAGACTTGGATTCCTTTTGGCTGGAAGTGTTCTAAGAAAGGTCTCACTTCCAGTGAAGTGTGAGGAGTATCTCAGACAAGAGGTGTTTCATGCATGTTGGCAGGCAATGACAACTGACTTGCTGGTAATTGAACATAATTTCTAAGGGTACTTTCCAAAGATACACATGTCTAATATATGCACCATAAGCTTTAGATTCTTGTAGTTAGTTCTATATAGAGTTTCAGGTTTTCTTTCATAGAGCAAACCTTATTCGTGAATTTATTCTTTAAAAAGTCAAACTGTTAGCTGTTATTTGTTACTTAAAATTGTTTTATTTATTACTGTGATAAATCTGTCATTCCATAAACTAAGTAAATAATTAATGAATTTTTAAAACGGTGGCCATGGTAGAATCTGAGCATGGCCACAAGCACAGGAACAGAGCCTGCCTCATGCATAGAAAAGATAAGCAGTAACCCCAGGCCTGTGAAACGTGTAGAAAGTAGGCAGAGGTCAGATTAGTGGATGACAGTGGCAGGTGGTTAAATGCCTTCCTATTTAAGTACAGTAGTCACATGAGAATGGAATTTCTGCTTGGGGAACTGGAAAGGTATGACAGTGGGTGAAGGGAGTCACATTTCTTTCACAGGATAGGTGCTATATCAGAGTATGAAGTGAAAGCCATTAATAGATCATCTTTTCTAGTACTCCTGGCAACTTGCCTTCAAGAGTCTCCTCACTATTGCTGGGCTCCTACCTATAGATAGCTAATCTGCTTTTAATAGTGTGTAAATACCTGGATTCCATCTTTTTCTTCTCTCAGATTTTTAAATCCAACTGTAAAACTAAAAGGTGTTTGGTGTTGAGAATAAATAGTTGATTTTCATGCAGTTTTTTTAAGTTCTGTATATTTTATATGTAAGCAATAATGTGGCATGTTGGGGAATAAAAATATCAAAGACCAAACAAATTGACCTCACAGATTTTGAGACTGAGATTGATCACATGGCCTTAGATAATTAACAAAATAATCCAGTCTTTTAAAAATGTTGTTTTTGCTTTTGGAAATACCAGGGTTGTGGTTTACTCCTTCTTAGTTTAGAATCATATTGAAAAGACCTTCCTTTCACTATTGACTAATTTTGTTTTTGATCTAAGAAATAAGATTAGGTACTATGTACTGTCCCTGTACAGATCTTTAGGAATAAATCAAGACTCTTTAGTTTTTTATAGAATTTGCAAAAACTACTACGTCTTGCCATTTACCTTTTTACTTTCAACTTCCCTGAAAACTAAACATACTCTATCCAGAACATCATGCTAGTTAATAAACTGCAATATATAGATTGAGATATGGGAGAAAGATCTGGGAGCAAGATCCAGAATGGCTCACTGGAGGCAGATTGGTACCATCATCCTTTTTGGCAACTTCCTTCACAAAGCCAGGAGTAGATGTAGCCTCCAGATTAAAATGGTGTGCACAAACCCCATTTTTTTTTCCCAAAAGAAGTCAAATGACAACTGGCAACATCTGATGATTTAGGTTATATAAAGCAAGGACTAAATAGTGGAAAGAGGAGGACCAGAGAGATAAAAAAAAAGGAAATCATCTTGATGCTTTAAAATTATAGGATCAAGGGAGCTATCAAGAATATGGAAGTAAAATATGGCCCTTATTTATTAATGGGAAAGACCCAAATAAATTACGAGTTCTTCAAAAACAAAAAGTTAAAAATTTACCAAGAGGAAGTAAATAGAAAAATGACTCCTGCTTACATATAAAAAAAGACAACCAAAATGATTTAGAGTTCTTCCACTAAAGAGGATGTTTTGGGTCTACAGGTTATAGCTAGAGATAAGAAATCAAGGAGCTATCCTGGCACTCCTCTCCCATATTTAAATTAAACCCTTAAAAGGTACCTCTTTCTTTCAAAGAAAAGCACCTAATGAGGTAATCTTTTAGAGATTTCTATGTGCACAACTGGATGTGATAATCAAGGGATGCCTCTTTAAGTCATCTAATGTTTTAGCTTAAGCCAAATATAGAGTATTTGGAACAGACTTTTTGGGTGAGGACCTGGATTCTGTTGGCATTAAGAGTTCTGGAATTGCTGAGAATATACAGAGCATGACCCAAACTGACCGAGGCCTATCCTACTCTCAGTATGTGGAAGTAGCAAAATCATGACTGAATATCCAATAGGACAGATAAAAAACCCATCAAGTATATCAACCCCTAGGAGAAAAACTGGTGTTTAAATAAAAATACATCCTTTTCCCCAGGAGTATCTGGATCTGCTATCAGAATGGACTTTTTTCAAAACTGTACATTAGCACAAGGTGATAAACCTACCAGATTTAAAAGTAGTGCCAATTGTGTCTAAAACATCCACAAACCTCATGTGATATCTAGATAAACAAAACCATTTGTTTTCATAAAAAGACCTAAAAAGGGTCCTATTTTGCACAAACCCAGATAGGCACACAGACCATGTCTCAGTCTGAGTCTGAAGCACTGAGATTTTCAGTTACTTCCTGAACTGATGCAATTAATGTTACTAATTCAAACCCCATTAATTTGAAATTTATAATTTTAGACTGTAGTGGATTCAAGTTTACCTATGGGCTATCTACGAAAAAAGGAATTGGCTAAGTATTTTAACAAGACCTAGCTGGGGTGTGGGTTGGAGAAAGCAAGTGTTGTAACTTAAGAAAACTTTCGTCGCATGTTTCAAACCACCAAGCACCCATGCACTTATGCTAACAATTAAGCATCATTTTGATTTCCTTCTCAGGAAAATATTGTATGTCTCCATTGGCAATAATGTTAGCTAACATCCCATGACTAAGCATACCTGAAAATAAAATTTTCTTTTAATTTATTCTGCAATTCACAGTTACCTGCTGTATACCATCTCTCCATACCCTCAAAAGGGTCATTATTGACCATTGTGACAATATTTCCACTTCACTCTCATATTACAGCAGTGAGGATAGAAAATAGGGGAGGTCGATCATTAAGGAAAACAGACAGTAGAACCAGCTTAATATGTGTCTCAGCTGAGAGGCAACATTTCTATAGTTAAATCCCATTTTAGAACAATAACATATTCTTTCTCTTGCCTACACTCTGTACTGCTTAATATGAACATATTGGTCACTTAATCAGTAAAGTAATTCCCTTCCAGACTTAAGTGGGGAGAGGGGTGCCCTGGCTTCACCCACTTAAACCAATTGGAAAAGCAGCATAGCCCTCTCTGGGACAAGAATCATTGTAGCTGCTGTAGGTATACCTAGCATGGAAGATGAGTAACTACCTCACTGATGCTTGGAGTAGTCTGCCTCCTTGGTGCTGGCCTTGGAGACGCCTGTGTCCCCCAAGATGCCCATGTCCCCAGAGAAACCCCTGGCCTCAGAAATACCCAAGTTTCCAGAGATGCCAGTGGCCTCAGAGATGTCCATGGCCCCATAGATTCCTAAGTCTTCGGAGAAGCCCATAGCCTCAAAGGTGCTCATGTCTCCAGAGATGCCCATGGCCTCAGAGATGCCTGTCCCTCCAGAGATGCCCACATCCCCAGAGATATTTATGGCCCTAAGGCTGCCCACAATCTCACAGCAGTTATGGTGGAGGTCTGCACACTGGCTTTTTACTTGATCCATCTGAGCTCGGAGGCCTCCTTCCCTGGATAGGGTGCCATTCTCCATCAAGGTATTCAGGTCTCCATCAATACCCATAAAGCCAAGAGGATTGGTCAAAGGACTTCCCAGATGCTGGGATAATATGTTTCCTAATTGAGAGCAGGTACAGATCTCTTCTGGTGGCTCATCATGGGCTTTTAGTTTCTGCCTCAGGAGCAAGAAAGGGTTGAGAAGTATTAGAAACAGGAGAAAAACTAGGCAAACATCACCTTGATCTGCAGAGATCCTATTGCTGTCACTTATAATGGTAGCAAATGACCTTTTGTTCACCCCCTCCCCCACAACATCTTTCCCTCATCACATGCCATAGTACTTTAGAAGCCCTACCATTGAAGAATCTCAAAGGTCTTATATCTATAAAAGTCCTCTTTTATGATAAGTGCAATTTTGTTCACAAGATGGGGAGAGGGCAGGGGAATAGATCACTAATATTTATTGAATATTGCTATGTGCTAGGCACTTTACACACAGTATTTCCTTTTATCCTTATAATAAACCTATTAGTTTAGGTATTAGCTGTATTTTACAGATGAAGAAACTGAGGCTCAGAGAAGCTAAGTAAGTCACCCAAATTCGCACATGTACAAAGTAAAGAACTGGGATCTGACCCTGCATCTGCCTGACGCCAAAGTCTATGACCTGTCGTCTACATCATGCTACCTCTATCAGATATTTTCACTTTCAGAGATAATATAATGATTCACTGATACTTTACAACAGTGATTATTTGGGGGTCATAAGTCCCCATTGAAAATCTGATGAAAATTATGGACCTTCTCTTCAGAAAAATGCATACATTTTTCTGAAGGTGGTGGGGGGAGTCTTTTAAACTTTTCATTTTGTACCTTGTTGCATTCTGTATTTTCTAACTTTACACTTATATTGCCTTTTAAAAAAAGTCAACAGGGTTGTCTGGGTGATATTATCAGCCGCTTTGTTTTTCTGCTCTGTATTAAAAAAAGAAAGTTAATAACACACATACATAAAAACACATACACACTTCAAAAGGAAGTCTTTCCAGAGTGATCAGGGTATATGTGAAATGAATCTGATTCTCTCTCAGGAGTCAGGCAGGGATAAGCGAGAGGGCTGGGTCAATAATAGGGCACCTTCCCTGAGGGCCTTGTGGAAGAATCTGCTAGTAGCTAAAAGAGGAGCCGTAAGAAGAAGTTTCTCTACTACATCTAATCTACTTAGGACTGGACCTTCTCGGGGTTGCATGTTTCCTACGATTTTAAGTTATGCTTTAGTTCGCCCCCCTCCACCTTTTTAAAAAATGGAACCAAGTAACTGGCTGTTGACTCCCAAGAGGACATTAAAAAGTTTGGGATCTGATGTAATCACAACACATTTATTTTCACAATAAAATGACATTTGTTTACTTACAGGGAGCAGAAAAGCTATGCCTTATCTGGCTTAAAGTGGGTTCACACCCAGTTCCTAAATAACACACCATTTCCAATAATTCTTTTCTAAGAGGTACCTTTCCCCTGTCCTTCAAACAAACCCTTAGGGATTCCTACATTTCATAAGCAGCTCAGTTTATGAAATCAACAAGAAATACTTTTTGACTTCTATAACCTGTAATTAAAAAACAAGTGTCCAACATGGTCACTCAATAAGCAGAGTTTGCAGTCTACATGGGAAGGAAATAAGAATCTTCTTTTATAAGATTTTCTTAATTGGAAAACAGCAATTGCACTGTTCTTATCAGTATACCCTAGATGTTATACTTATTCTCTTAATGCTATGTGATTTCCCTAGTCATTCCCTCTTGTTCCTCCTACTCATTTCATCCAGATCCAAAAAGAGATAAAGGGAACAAATTCACTTGTTTATCTAGTTGAGTGACATATTTACCACATTTTGGGAAGTAAGAAAAGGAGTTATGCTCAAAGCTTTGTAGACACGGGACACATGAAAAGCCAAAGAGTATAAAAAAGCCAGCCAGTCAGCTTTCCACAAGTATCAATTCAACTCCAAGCAGGCTGGACCTACTCAGAAGAGGCAAGAAGATCTCTCTTTGGGACTTTTCTCCTCACCTTTTCTAGTTCATGCACATCTGTTTCCAGCATTGCTCTCTGTTTCTTAATTTCCAGGAGGCTCTCTAGCATACTCTGCTTGGGCTGCAGCCCTTTGTCAAAGCGGTTATACATCCCACACCAGAACCTCAAATAGACAAAAATGGGGGGAAAAGTGGGTTAGTTTAGCGGGAGTAATTGATTACCAATGTTTTCCTTGTGCCAAGAAAATATTGGCCTAGTAGGTGGGAAAATCTCATGAGTACTGTAATTTGATGACATTAAAAAGCCTGGACATGCTCATAATTGGGAAGAGTAAAGATACCAGCAGAAAAATCTCAGCTGAAGGAGACATTTTAGACTTGAGCAAACTTGACGTTCTTTTAAACAATCAAATTATGATTTTGAGATAATTATAGACTCACATGTAGTTTTATGAAATAATAAGGGAGAGGAATGACATCAGCAAGATGGCAGAATAGGAAGCCCTGGACTCTCCTTCCCCCAATGGATACACTGATTTAATTGCAACACAAGGATCAATTCCCTTTATGAGAAATCCAGCAACTCATGGAGAAGTTTCTGCACCATGGATAAGTATGAAACCAACCAGATTGTAAACAAAACACCTGTAGAAAAAGCAGAAACATCCACTCATCATAATCCCAACTCCCAGCACAGTGCCATAGGATCAGGAGGAAACCCCCATTCCCAGCTTCTACCTCAGAATGGAAGAAGTTGGACTGCACATCTAACATCCCAACTTCTCCAGGTGCCACCTGAAAGACTGGCTTCTTTCTCACCTATTTCAAAGAGTTGAAAGGGTCTGGCATGTGATAGTATCCTGAGGGCTACAGAGAAGAAAGTGGCAGTTTCAACTAGCATGTAGACATGTACCACAGCTCCTGTACCTGGCTCAACACAGGGTAGGGGGAAAATCCCAGTTCCCAGCTTCTCCCTGGGAAGGGGAAAGAGTTGGAACATGCACACAGCATTCTAAATTCTCCAGGAGCTACCAAGGGAATGGCTTTTGTGCCACCTGTCTAGGAACATTGATGAAACTGGACATACTCTGGATGCCTGGGGGACACTAATAACAAAGACAGCAGTTTAAACTAGGACAATGGGTTGAAAGGCCCACAGAAGCTCTGGCTTGGTTGGCTGGTGAATGTCTTCTCCCGTACAAGGCCAATCCATATGACTGGGAGTGAGAGTGGATTCTTCTGATGTAATACAATCTGAACAAAGAAACACGCTAAAACTCCAGAAACTGACTCTAATGAAAATATATGAATTACCCGACACAGAATTCAATATATCCATCATGGAAAAATCTCAACAAGCTCAGGAAAACAATCCATGAACAAAATGAAAATTTCAACAAAGAGACAGAAAATGTAAAAGAATAGGCAGATGTCTTAAAGCTGAAGAATACAATAACTGAAGTAAAGAATCCAATAGAGAAGTTAAATGACAGACTAGAGCAAGCAGAAAAAAGACTAAGCAGACAAACACAGATTATTTGTCATTATCCAATCAGAGGCACACAAAGAAAAAAGAATAAAAAAAAATAGCTTAAAGGACCTATGGGACACCATTAATTAGCAGACCAATATATGCATTATGGGAGTCCCAAGAGAATATAAGAAGGACTAGAAATCTTATTTAAAGAAGTAATGACTGAAAACCCCCTAAATCTGGGGAAGGAAATGGACATCCAGATCTAGGAAGCCAAAATGACCCAAATATGATGAATCTAAGGAAATCCACACTAAGGCATATGATAATCAAATTGCCAAAGTCGAAGACAGGATTTTGAAAGCAGTAAGATAAAACCAACTTGTCATATGCAGGAAAATACATTAGGACCATCAGCAGACATCTCAGCAAAAAAAAAACTTTCAGGTCAGAAGAGAGTAGACAGTGGGATAATATATTCAAAGCACTGAAGGAAAACTAAAACTATGAACCAATAATGATATATGTGGCAAAACTGTTCTTCAAAAACGAAAGAGAGATCAAGACTTTCCCAGACAAACAAAAGCTAAGGGAGTTCATTACCACTAGACCTGCCTTACAGGAAATCTAAAGGGAAGTCTTCTTAGATTGAAAGGGAAATGAAAATGAAAATGAAAGAATGCTAAATAGCAACACAGTAGCATAAAAAAGTATAAAAGTTGTTGGTGAAGGTAAGTATATAAACTAATAAAGAATACTATGTTACTCTAATGGTTGTGGGTAAATCACTTTTAATTGTAGTATAAAGTCTAAAAAAGTATTAAAATAATTATAAAGTATGCTAATGAATATACAATATAAATAAATGTAAACTTTGACATGAATAACATAGAGAAGAAGAAAACGTGTAATGTGTGCATAATTGAAGTTGAGTTGTTACATGCTTAAGACAGAGTGTTAGACTGTTAGACATTTTATGTAAGCCCCATGGTAGTTACAAAGGAAATACCTACAGAAGTTAAAAAAAAAAGAAGTGAAAGTAATCAAAGCATACTAATATAAAAACTAAACAAACAAACAAACAAAAAAACAAAACATAAAGGAAGAAAGCAAGAAATGAAAAGAAGAAGAACAACAAAATCCCTACAAGGCAAACAGAAAACAATGAACAAAATGGCAACAGTAAATCCTCCCCTATCAACAATTACTTGAAATATATACATGGATTAAACTCCCCAATAAAAATACACAGAATGACTGAATAGTTTAAGAAAAACATCCTATTATATGCTGTCTATAAGAGACTCACTTTAGATTTAAGGGCACACATACGCTGAAAGTGAAGGGATAAAAAAAGATATTCCATGCAAACTGTAACTTAAAAAAAGCAGGTATGGCAATAGTAATATCAGATAAAATGAACTATAAGTCAAAAAATGTCACTGAGACAATGAAGAATTTTATATAATGATGAAAGTATCAATACACCAGGAAACTATAACAATTATAAATGTATATGCATTCAACATCAGAGTACCTAAATATGTAAAGCAAACACTGATGGAACTGAAGGGAGAAACAGACAGAAATACAGTAATAGATTACTTCGATACTCTGCTTTCAATTATGGATAGAACAATCGAGAGAAAAATCAAAAAACAAATAGCAGACTTGAACAAGTCTATGGACCAAATGGACCTAACAGATATACAGAATATTCAACCCAATAACAGTACAATACACATTCTTTTCAAAAGCACATGTAACATTCTCCAAGATAGGTCACATGTTAGGTCATAAAAGAGAGCTTATCAAATTTAAGAAGATTAAAATCATACCAAGTATTTTTTTCTGTTCACAATGGAATGAAACTAGAAATCAATAGCATAAAGGAAACCTGGAAAGTTAAAACATATATGGAAATTAAAAAACTTAAACACTCTTAAACAACCAATGGGTCAAAGAAATCAAAAGGGAAATTGGAAAGTATCTTGAAACAAACAAAACCACAACATACCAAAACATGTAGGATGCAGCAAAGGCAGTACTAAGAAGGAAATTTATTAGCACAGCTATTATGGAAAACGGTATGGAGGTTTGACAAAAATTAAAAATAGAACTACCATATGATCCAGCAATCCCACTTCTGGGTAGAGGAATTGAAATCAGTATTTTGAAGAAATATCTGCACTCTAATGTTCATTCTGGCATTATTCACAAGAGTCAAGATATGGACTCAACCTAAGAGTCCATCAATAGGTGATTGAATAAAGAAAATGTGATATATATGTACATAATGGAATACTATTCTACCTTAAAAAAGAAATAAATGCTGTCATTTGTGACAACGTAGATGGAACCAGAGGACATTATGTAAGTGAAATAAGCCAGACACAGAAAGACAAAAACTATATGTTCTCACTTATACATGGAATCTAAAACAATCAAACTCATGGAAACAGAGAGTAAAATTGTGGATATGAGAGGTTCAGATAGGAGAGAATGGGGAGATGTTGGCCAAAGGGTAGAAAGATGCAGTTAGATAAAAGGAATGACTTTTTGAGGTCTTCTGCCCAGCATGGTGACCATGGTTGACAATAACGTATTGCGTATTTCAAAATTGAAGAGAAGAGAGTAAATTTCAAGTGTCTCACCACAAAAATGATGGCTAAATGAGGTGATGGATATGTTAATTAGCTTGATTTAATCATTCCACATTTTATTCATATATCAAAACATCACATTGTACCCCTGAAATATATACAATTATGACTGGCCAATTAAAAATATTAATAAAAAAGAGAAATTTATAGTGATAAATTATAGTGATAATTTATAGTGATACTAAAAAAGAAGAAAGATCTAAAATCAAAAACCTAACTTTATATCTCAGGAACTAGGAAAAGAACAAACTAGCCCAAAGGTAGTGGAGGAAGGAATAATAAAGGTTAGAGAAGAAATAAATGAAATAGTGAATATAAAATCAAAGAAACAAAGAGGTGGGGCCAGGTGCAGTGGCTCACGTCTATAATCCCGGAACCTTGGGACGCCAAGGCAGGAGAATTGTTTGAGGCCAGGAGTTCGAGACCAGCCTGGACTACATAGAGAGACCTCATCTCTACCAAAACATTTAGAAAATAGCACATGCTTGTAGTCCCAGCTACTTGGGAGCTGGGTTTGGAGGACTGCTTGAGCCTCGTCCAGTCTGCAGCCAGGCCAACAGAGTGAGTCTCTGTCCAAAAAAAAAAAAAAAAAAAAAAAAAAGGCAAGAAAGAAACTAAGAAGTGTTTATTTTTTGGAAAAAAAATTCCAAAATTGATAAAACTTTAGCTAGACTAAGAAATAAAAAGGGAAGACTTGAATAAATAAAATCAGAAACAAAACAGGAGACATTACAACTGATGCAACAAAAATAAAAAAGATGATAAAGACAACAATGTACCAATAAATTGGATAACCTAGAATAAATTAATAAATCCCTAGAAACATACAACCTACCAAGACTGACTCACAAAGAAAAACTGAACAGACTAATACTGAGTAGAGAAATTGAATCAGGAATCAAAAACCTCCCAGGAAAGAAAAGCCCAGGGCTAGAGGCTTCACTGAAGAATTCTCCCAAATATTTAAAGAATTAATGCTTTTTAAATTGTGTCTATTTGATTCTTCTCTCTTTTCTTCTTTATTAGTCTGGCTAGTGGTCTATCTAGTTTGTTGATCTTTTGAAAAAAACAGCTCCTGGACTCATTAATTTTTTGAAGGGTTTTTCATGTCTCTATCTCCTTCAGTTCTGATCTGATCTTAGTTACTTCTGGTCTTCTGCTAGAATTTGTTTGCTCTTGCTTCTCTAGTTCTTTTAACTGCAATGTTAGGGTGTTGATTTTAGATCTTTCCTGATTTCCCCTGTGGGCATTTGGTGCTATACATTTTCCTCTAAACGCTGTGTCTTTGTTCTGATTGGTTTCAAAGAACTTATTTATTTCTGCCTTAATTTCATTAATTACCCAGCAGTCATTCAGGATCATTAATTACCCAGTAGTCATTCAGGAGCAGGTTGTTCAGTTTCCATGTAGTTGTGCAGTTTTGAGTGAGTTTCTTAATCCTGAGTTCTAAATTGATTGCATTGTGGTCTGAGACACTGTTTGTTATGATTTCCATTCTTTTGTATTTGCTGAGGAGTGTTTTACTTCCAATTATGTGGTCAATTTTAGAATAAGTGCAGTGTGGTGCTGAGAAGAATGTATATTCTGTTGATTTGGGTTGGAGAGTTCTGTAGATGTCTATTAGGTTGGCTTGGTCTAGAGCTGAGTTCAAGTCTCATTGATCTAATATTGACAGTGGGGTATTAAAATCTCCTACTATTATTCTGTGGGAGTCTAAGTCTCTTTGTAGGTCTCTAAGAACTTGCTTTATGAATTTAGGTGCTCCTGTATTGGGTGCATATATATTTAGGATAGTTAGCTCTTCTTGTTGCATTGATCCCTTTACCATTATGTACTTTGTCTTTTTTGACCTTTGTTGGTTTAAAGTCTGTTTTAAGACTAGGATTGCAACCCCTGCTTTTTTTGTTTGTTTGTTTTCCATTTGCTTGGTGTATATTCCTCCATCCCTTTATTTTGAGCTTATGTGTGTCTTTGCATGTGAGATGGGTCTCCTGAATACAGCACACCAATGGGTCTTGACTCTATCCAATTTGCCAGTCTGTGTCTTTTAATTGGGGCATTTAGCCCATTTACATTTAAGGTTAATATTGTTATGTGTGAATTTGATCCTGTCATTATGATGCTAGCTTGTTATTTTGCCTGTCAGTTGATGCGATTTCTTCATAGTTCCGATGGTCTTTACAATTTGGTATGTTTCTGCAGCGGCTGGAACCAGTTGTTGCTTTCCATGTTTAGTGCTTCCTTCAGGAGCTCTTGTAAGGCAGGCCTGGTGGTGACAAAATCTCTCAGTATTTGCTTGTCAGTAAAGGATTTTATTTCTCCTTCACTTATGAAGCTTAGTTTGGCTGGATATGAGATTCTGGGTTGAAAATTCATTAAGAATGTTGAATATTGGCCCCCACTCTCTTCTGGCTTGTAGGGTTTCTGCAGAGAGATCTGCTGTTAGTCTGATGGGCTTCCCTTTGTGGGTAACCCAACCTTTCTCTCCCTTAACATTTTTTCCTTCATTTCAACCTTGGTGAATCTGATGATTATGTGTCTTGGGGTTGTTCTTCTCAAGGAGTATCTTTGTGGTGTTCTCTTATTTCCTGAATTTGAATGTCGGTCTGTCTTGCTAGGTTGGGGAAGTTCTCCTGGATAATATCCTGGAGTGTTTTCCAATTTGGTTCCATTCTCCTCATCACTTTCAGGTACGCCAATCAAATGTAGGTTTGGTCTCTTCACATAGTCCCATATTTCTTGGAGGCTTTGTTCATTTCATTCTTTTTTCTCTAATCTTGTCTTCATGCTATATTTCATTAAGTCGATCTTCAATCTCTGATATCTTTTCTTCCGCTTGGTCAATTTGGCTATTGATACTTGTTTATGCTTCATGAAGTTCTCGTGCTGTGTTTTTCAGTTCCATCAGGTCATTTATATTCTTCTCTAAACTGGTTATTCTAGTTAGCAATTCCTCTAACTTTTTTTCAAGGTTCTTAGCTTCCTTGAATTGAGTTAGAAAATGCTCCTTTAGCTCAAAAGAGTTTGTTATTACCCACCTTCTGAAGCCTACTTCTGTCAATTCGTCAAACTCATTCTCCCTCCAGTTTTATTCCCTTGCTGGTAAGGAGTTGTGATACTTTGGAGGAAAAGAGGCACTCTGGCTTATGGAATTTTCAGCCTTTTTGCACTGGTTTTTCCTCATTTTTGTGGATTTATCTACCTTTGGTCTTCGCAGCTGGTGAGGTTCAGATGGGGCGTCTGTGTGGATGTCCTTTTTGTTGATGTTGATGCTATTTCTTTTGCTGTTTTTTTTTTTTTTTGAGACAGAGTCTCAGTCTGTCCTCCAGGCTGGAGTACAATGGTGAGATCTCAGCTCACGGCAACCTCCACCTCCCAGGTTCAAGTGATTCCCCTGCCTCAGCCTCCTGAGGAGCTGGGACTACAGGTGGGCGCCACCATGCCCAACTAATTTTTTGTATTTTAGTAGAGATGGGGTTACACCATGTTCGTCAGGCTGGTCTCGAACTCCTGACCTTGTGATCTGCCCGCCTCGGCCTTCCAAAGTACTGGGATTACAGGCATGAGCCACCGTGCCCAGCCAATGTTGATGCTACTTCTTTCTGTTTGTTAGTTTTCCTTCTGACAGTCAGGCCCCTCTGTTGCAGGTCTGCTGGAGTTTGCTGGAGGGCCACTCCAGACCCTATTTGCCTGGTTATCACCAGTGGAGGCTGCAGAATAGCAAAGATTGCTGCCTGTTCCTTCCTGTGGAAGCTTCGTCCCAGAGGGGCACCTGCCAGATGCCAGCCAGAGCTCTCCTGTATGAGGTGTCTGTCGACTCCTGCTGGGAGGTATCTCCTAGTCAGGAGGCACAGGGGTCAGGGACCCACATGAGGAAGCAGTCTGTCCCTTAGCAGAGCTCAAGTGCTGTGCTGGGAGATCCACTGCTCTCTTCAGAGCTGGCAGGCAGGAACACTTAAGTCTGATGAAGCTGTGCCCACAGCCACCCCTTCCCCCTAACACTTCTCAAATTATTTCAAGAAATCAAAAAGGAGGGCATGCTTCAAAACTCATATTATGTTAGCCAGAGTTACCCTTATACCAAAGAAAATTATAGGCTAATATTGCTGATACTGAATATAGATGCAAAAATCTTCATGAAAATACTAAACATCATACTCAGTGTTGAAAGACTGAAAGCTTTACCTTTAAGATTGGGAATAAGATAAGAAAGCCTGCTTTCACTCAACTTAAGCATGCAGGTAAGAGGCTTATACACAATAAACTACAAAATATTGTTGAAAGAAATTAAAGATGACACAAATGAATGGAAAGACATTCCCTGTTCATGAATTGAAAGACTTAATATTGTTACAATGTCAATACTACCCAAAGTGATTTACAGATTTAATGCAGTTTCCATCAAAATCACAATGGTGGTTTTTTACAGAAATGGAAAAAATACATCCTAAAATTCATATGGAATTGCAAGGGACCCTGAATAGCAAAAACAATCTTGAAAAATAAGACAAAGTTGGAGGTCACATACTTTTTGACTTCAAAAGATATTATTAAGCTACAGTAATCAATACAATATTGTACTGGCATGAAGACACACATATGGACCAATGGAATAGAACAGAGAACCCAGAAATAAACCATTGCATATACAATGAAGTGATTTTTGATAACAGTGCCAAGACAATTCAATGCAGAAAGGACAGTCTTTCAAACAAATGGGTGCTGGGAAAACTTTATATCCACATGCAAAAGAATGAAATTGAATGAAATTGAAATGAATAAATTCCTGGACACATACACCCTCCCAAGGCTAAACCAGGAAGAAGTCGAATTATTGAATAGACAAATAACAAGTTCTGAAATTGCAGCAGGAATAAATAGCCTAACAACTAAAAAAAGCCCAGGACCAGATGAATTCACAGCCAAATTCTACTAGAGGTACAAAGAGGAAATGGTACCATTCCTTCTGAAACTATTCCAAACAATTGAAAATGAGCGACTTCTCCTTAACTCACTTTATGAGGCCAGCATCATCCTGATACCAAAACCTGGCAGAGACACAATAAAGAAAGAAAACTTCAGGCCAATATCCCTGATGAACATTGATGCAAAAATCCTCAATAAAATACTGGCAAACTGAATCCAGTAGCACATCAAAAAGATTATCCACCACAATCAAGTCAGCTTCACCTCTGGGAGGCAAGGCTGGTTCAACACACACAAGTCAATAAACATAATTCATCACATAAACAGAACCAATGACAAAAACCACATAATTATCTCAATAGATGCAGAAAAGGCCTTCGATAAAATTCAATGTCCTTCCTATTAAAAACTCTCAATAAACTAGGTACTGACAGAACATATCTCAAAATAATATGAGTTATTTATGACAAACCCACAGCCAATATCATACTGTATGGGCAAAAGCTGGAAGCATTCCCTTTGAATATAGGCACAAGACAAGGATACCCTCTCTCACTACTCCTATTCAACACAGTATTGGAAGTTCCAGCCAGGGCAATCAGGCAAGAGAACGAAACAAAGCGTATTCAAATAGGAAGAGAGGAAGTCAAATTGTCTCTGTTTGCAGACGACATGATCTTATATCCAGAAAACATCATCATCTCAGTCCAAAAGCTCCTTAAGCTGATAAGCAACTTCAGCAAAGTCTCAGGATACAAAATCAATGTGCAAAAATCTCAAGCATTGCTATACCACCACCAATAGACAAGCAGAGAGTCAAATCATGAATGAACTTCCATTCACAACTGCTACAAAGAGAATACAATTCCTAGGAATACAGCTAACAAGGGATGTGAAGGACCTCTTCAAGGAGAACTATAAACCACTGCTCAAGGAAATGAAAGAGGACACAAACAAATGGAAAAACATTCCATTCTCATGGATAGGAAGAATCAGTATCATGCAAATGGCCATACTGCCCAAAGTAATTTAGAGATTCAATGCTATTCCCATCAAACTACTATTGACATTTTTCATAGAATTAGAAATAACTACTTAAAAATTCATATGAAATCAAAAAACAGCCCATATATCCAAGACAATCCTAAGCAAAAAGAACACAGCTAGAGGTATCACACTACTTGACTTCAAACTATACTACAAGGCTATACAGTAACCAAAACAGCATGGTATTGGTACCAAAACAGACACATAGACCAATGAAACAGAATAGAGATCTCAGAAATAACACCACACATCTACTACCATCTGATCTTCGACAAGCCTGACAAAAACAAGTAATGGAGAAAGGATTCCCTATTTAATAAAAGGTGCTGGGAAAACTGGCTAGCCATTTGCAGAAAACTGAAACTGGACCCCTTCCTTATACCTTATACAAAAATTAACTCAGGATGGATTAAAGACTTAAATATAAAACCCAAAACCATAAAAACCACAGAAGAAAATCTAGGCAATACCATTCAGAAAATAGGCATGAGCAAAGATTTTATGATGAAATTGCCAAAAGCAGTTGCAACTAAAGCTAAAATCAACAAATGGGATCTAATTAAACCAAAGAGCTTCTGAATAGCAAAAGAAACTATCATCAGAGTGAACAGACAACCTAAAAAATGGGAGAAAATTTTTGCAATCTACCCATCTGACAAAGTTCTAATATCCAGAATTTACAAGGAACTTAAACAAATTTACAAGGAAAAAAACAACCCCATCAAAAAGAGGGCAAAGGATACGAACAGATACTTCTCCAAAAAAAAAGATATTTATGCGGCCAACAAACATATGAAAGAAAGCTCAACATCACTGATCATTAGAGAAACACAAATCAAAACCACAAGATACCATCTCACGCCAGTCAGAATGGCGATTATTAAAAAGTCAAGAAACAATAGATGCTGGCAAGGCTGGGGAGAAATAGGAACACTTTTACACTGTTGTTGGGAATGTAAATCAGTTCAATCACTGCAGAAGACAGGGTGGAGATTCCTCAGTGATCTAGAGCCAGAAATACCATTTTACCCAGCAATGCCATTACTGGGTATATACCCAACAGAATATAAATAATTATATTATAAAGATATATGCACATGTATGTTTATTGCAGCAGTATTCACAATAGGTAAGACTTGGAACCATACATGGACACAGGGAGGGGAACAACACACACCGAGGCCTGTCAGAAGGGGCAGGCGTAGGGAGAGCATCAGGACTAACAGCTAAAGCATGTGGGGCTTAATACCTAGACGACAGGTTGATAGGTGCAGCAAACCACCATGGCACATGTTTACCTATGTAACAAACCTGCACATTCTGTACATGTATCCTGGAACCTAAAATAAAATAAAATTAGAAAAAAAGAGACAAAAAAAAGAATAAAGTTGGACCCTTACTTTACACCATAAACAAAAATTAACTCAAAGTGTATAAAAGACCTAAAGGTAAGGGTGAAAATTGTAAAATTATTTACAGTGAACACAGGATAAAACATCATGATACTGAATTCAGCAATCTTATATCACAGATATACGACCAAAAGAATAAAAATGCATAAATTGGGCTACATCAAAATTAAACTTTCATGTATCAAAATACACTATCAGAAGTGTGAAAAGGCAACCTGCAGAATGGGAGAAAATATTTGCAAATCATATATCTAGTAAGGAGTTAATATCCAGAAGGGGAGAGCTCCAAGATGGCCGAAGAGGAACAGCTCCAGTCTACAGCTCCCAGCATGAGTGACGCAGAAGATGGGTGATTTCTGCATTTCCAACTGAGGTACCGAGTTCATCTCACTGGGGCTTGTTGGACAGCGGGGGCAGGACAGTGGGTGAAGCCCACCGACCATGAGCCGAAGCAGGGCGAGGCATCGCCTCACCCAGGATGTGCAAGGGGTCAGGGAATTCCCTTTCATAGCCAAGCAAAGCTGTGACAGATGGCACCTGGAATATTGGGTCACTCCCACCCTAATACTGTGCTTTTCCAATGGTCATAGCAAACGGCACACCAGGAGATTATATCCCGCACCTGGCTCAGAGGGTCCCACGCCCAAAGAGCCTCACCCACTGCTAGCACAGCAGTCTGAGATGGAACTGCAAGGCGGCAGCGAGGCTAGGGGAGGGGTGCCCGCCATTGCTCAGGCTTCAGTAAGTAAACAAAGCAGCCTGGAAGCTCGAAATGGGTGGAGCCCACTGCAGCTCAAGGAGGCCTGGCTGCATCTGTAGACTCCACCTCTGGGGGCAGGGCATAGCTGAACAAAAGGCAGCAGAAACCTCTGCAGATTTAAATGTCCCTGTCTGACAGCTTGGAAGACAGTAGTGGTTCTCCCAGCACGGAGTTTAAGATCTGAGAACGGACAGACTGCCTCCTCAAGTGGGTCCCTGACCCCAGAATAGCCTAGCTGGGAGACACCCCCCAGTAGGGGCAGACTGACACCTCACACAGCTGGGTACCCCTCTGAGACGAAACCTCCAGAGGAACGATCATACAGCAACATTTGCTATTGAGCAATATTCGCTGTTCTGCAGCCTCTGCTGCTGATACCCAGGCAAACAGGGTCTGGAGTGGACCTCCAGCAAACTCCAACAGACCTGCAGCTGATGGTCCTGACTGTTAAAAGGAAAACTAACAAACAGAAAGGACATCCACACCAAAACCCCATCTGTATGTCACCATCATCAAAGACCAAAGGTAGATAAAACCACAAAGATGGGGAAAAAACAGAAGAGAAACACTGAAAGTAATAAAAATCAGAGCGCCTCTCCTTCTCCAAAGGAACGCAGCTCGTCACCAGCAATGGAACAAAGCTGGATGGAGAATGACTTTGATGAGTTGAGAGAAGAAGGCTTCAGACGATCAAACTTCTCTGAGCTAAAGGAGGAAGTTTGAACCCATGGCAAAGAAGTCAAAAACCTTGAAAAAAAATTAGACGAATGGCTAACTAGAATAACCAATGCAGAGAAGTCCTTAAAGGACCTGATGGAGCTGAAAACCATGGCATGAAAACTACGTGACGTATGCACAAGCTTCAGTAGCTGATTCAATCAATTGGAAGAAAGGGTATCAGTGATTGAAGATCAAATGAGTGAAATGAAGTGAGAAGAAAAGTTTAGAGAAAAAAGAATAAAAATAAATGAACAAAGCCTCCAAGAAATATGGGACTATGTGAAAAGACCAAATCTACGTCTGATTGGTGTACCTGAAAGTGACGAGTTGGAAAACACTCTGCAGGATATTATCCAGGAGAACTTCCCCAACCTAGCAAGGCAGGCCAACATTCAAATTCAGGAAATACAGAGAATGCCACAAAGATACTCCTCGAGAAGAGCAACTCCAAGAAACATAATTGTCAGATTCATCGAAGTTGAAATGAAGGAAAAAATGTTAAGGGCAGCCAGAGAGAAAGGTCACATTACCCACAAAGGGAAGCCCATCAAACTAACAGAGGATATCTCGGCAGAAACTCTACAAGCCAGAAGAGAGTGGCGGGCCAACATTCAACATTCTTAAATAAAAGAATTTTCAACCCAGAATTTCATATCCAGCCAAACTAAGCTTCATAAGTGAAGGAGAAATAAAATATTTTACAGACGAGCAAAGGCTGAGAGACTTTGTCACCACCAGGCCTGCCCTAAAAGAGCTCCTGAAGCAAGCACTAAACATGGAAAGGAACAACCGGTACCAGCCACTGCAAAAATAGGCTAAATTGTAAAGACCATCGAGGCTAGGAAGAAACTGCATCAACTAAAGAGCAAAATAACCAGCTAACATCATAATGACAGGATCAAATTCACACATAGCAATATTAACCTTAAATGTAACTGGGCTAAATGCTCCAACTAAAAGACATAGACTGGCAAATTGGATAAAGAGTCAAGACCCATCAGTGTGCTGTATTCAGGAAACCCATCTCATGTGCAGAGACACACATAGGCTCAAAATAAAGAGATGGAGGAAGATCTACCAAGCAAATGGAAAACAAAAAAAGGCAGGGGTTGCAATCCTAGTCTCTGATAAAACAGACTTTAAATCAACAAAGATCAAAAGGGACAAAGAAGGCCATTACACAATGGTAAAGGCATCAATTCAACAAGAAGAGCTAACTATCCTAAATATATATGCACCCAATACAGGAACACCCAGATTCATAAAGCAAGTCCTTAGAGACCTACAAAGAGACTAGACTCCCATACAATAATAATGGGAGATTTTAACACCCCACTGTCAACATTAAACAGATCAATGGGACAGAAAGTTAACAAGGATATCCAGGAATTGAATTCAGCTCTGCACCAAGCAGACCTAATAGCCATCTACAGAACACTCCACCCCAAATCAACAGAATATACATTCTTCTCAGCACCACACCGCATCTATTCCAAAGTTGACCACATAGTTGGAAGTAAAGCTCTCCTCAGCAAATGTAAAAGAACAGAAATTATAACAAGCTTTGTCTCTCAGACCACAGTGCAATCAAACTAGAACTCAGGATTAAGAAACTCACTCAAAACCGCTCAACTACATGGAAACTGAACAACCTGCTCCTGAATGACTACTAGGTACATAATGAAATGAAGGCAGAAATAAAGATGTTCTTTGAAACCAACGGGAACAAAGACACATCATACCAGAATCTCTGGGACACATTCAAAGCAGTGTGTAGGGGGAAATTTATAGCACTAAATGCCCACAAGAGAAAGCAGGAAAGACCTAAAATGGACACCCTAACATCACAATTAAAAGAACTAGAGAAGCAAGAACAAACACATTCAAAAGCCAGCAGAAGGCAAGAAATAACTAAGATCAGAGCAGAACTGAAGGAGATAGAGATACAAAAAACCCTTCAAAAAATCAATGAATCCAGGAGCTGTGTTTTTGAAAGGATCAACAAAATTGATAGACTGCTAGCAAGACTAATAAAGAAGAAAAGAGAGAAGAATCAAATAGATGCAATAAAAAATGATAAAGGAGATATCACCACTGATCCCACAGAAATACAAACTACCATCAGAGAATACTATAAACACCTCTACACAAATAAACTAGAAAATCCAGAAGAAATCGATAAATTCCTCAACACATACACCCTCCCAAGAGCAAACCAGGAAGATGTTGACCAATAACAGGCTCTGAAATTGAGGCAATAAGTAATAGCTTACCAACCAAAAAAAGTCCAGGACCAGAAGGATTCACAGCCGAATTCTACCAGAGGTACAAGGAGGAGCTGGTACCATTCCTTCTGAAACTATTCCAATTGATAGAAAAAGAGGGAATCCTCCCTAACTCATTTCATGAGGCCAGCATCATCCTGATACCAAAGCCTGGCAGAGACACAACAAAAAAAGATAATTTTAGACCAATATCCCTGATAAACATTGATGCAAAAATCCTCAATAAAATACTGGCAAACCAAATCCAGCAGCACATCAAAAAGCTTATCCACCATGATCAAGTGGGCTTCATCCCTGGGATGCAAGGCTCATTCAACATACGCAAATCCATAAACGTAATCCAGCATATAAACAGAAACAAAGACAAAAACCACATGACTATCTCAATAGATGCAGAAAAGGCCTTCGACAAAATTCAACAGCCCTTCATGCTAAAAACTCTCAATAAATTATGTATTCATGGGACGTATTTCAAAATAGTAAGAGCTATTTATGAGAAACCCACAGCCAATATCATACTGAATGGGCAAAAACTGGAAGCATTCCCTTTGAAAACTGGCACAAGACAGGGATGCCTTCTCTCACCACTCCTATTCAACATAGTGTTGGAAGTTCTGGCCAGGGCAATCAGGCAGGATAAAGAAATAAAGCATATTCAATTAGGAAAAGAGGAAGTCAAGTTGTCCCTGTTTCCAGATGACATGGTTGTATATTTAGAAAACCCCATCGTCTCAGCCCAAAATCTCCTTAGGCTGATAAACAAATTCAGCAAAGTCTCAGGGTACAAAATCAATGTGCAAAAATCACAAGCATTCTTATACACCAATAACAGACAAACAGAGAGCCAAATTATGAGTGAACTCCCATTCACAATTGCTTCAAAGAGAATAAAATGCATAGGAATCCAACTTACAAGGCATGTGAAGGACCTCTTCAAGGAGAACTACAAACCACTGCTCAATGAAATAAAAGAGGATACAAACAAATGGAAGAACATTCCATGCTCATGGATAGGAAGAATCAATATCATGAAAATGGCCATACTGCCCAAGGTAATTTATAGATTCAATGCCATCGCCATCAAGCAATCAATAACTTTCTTCACAGAATTGGAAAAAAACTACTTTAAAGTTCATATGGAACCAAAAAAAGAGCCCGCATTGCCAAGTCAATCCTAAGCCAAAAGTACAAAGCTGGAGGCATCACACTACCTGACTTCAAACTGTATTACAAGGCTACAGTAAACAAAACAGCATGGTACTGCTACCAAAACAGAGATATAGACCAATGAAACAAAACAGAGCCCTCAGAAATAATACCACACATCTACAGCTATCTGATCTTTGACAAACCTGACAAAAACAAGAAATGGGGAAAGGATTCCCTCCTTAATAAATGGTACTGGGAAAACTGGCTAGCCATAGGTAGAAAGCTGGAACTGTAGCTCTTCCTTACACCTTACACACAAATCAATTCAAGATGGATTAAAGACTTACATGTTAGACCTAAAACCATAAAAACCCTAGAAGAAAACCTAGGCAATACCATTCAGGACATAGGCATGGGCAAGGACTTCATGTCTAAAACAACAAAAGCAATGGCAACAAAAGCTAAAATTGACAAATGTGATCTAATTAAACTAAAGAGCTGCTGCACAGCAAAAAAAAAAAACAACAAAATAAAACAAAACAAAAAAACCACTACCATCAGAGTGAACAGGAAACCTACAGAATGGGAGAAAATTTTTGCAATCTACTCATCTGACAAAGGGCTAATATCCAGAATCTAAAAGAACTCAAAAAAATTTACAAGAAGAAACAAACAACTCCATCAAAAAGTGAGTAAAGGATATGAACAGACACTTCTCAAAAGAAGACATTTATGCAGCCAACAGACCCATGAAAAAATGCTCATCATCACTGGCCATTAGAGAAATGCAAATCAAAACCACAAGGAGATACCATCTCACACCAGTTAGAATGGTGATCATTAAAAAGTCAGGAAACAACAGGTGCTGGAGAGGATGTGGAGAAACAGGAATGCTTTTACACTGCTGGTGGGACTGTAAACTAGTTCAACCATTGTGGAAGACAGTGTGGGAATTCCTCAGGGATCTAGAACTAGAAATACCATTTGACCCAGCCATCCCATTACTGGGTATATACCCAAAGGAATATAAATCATGCTGCTATAAAGACACATGCACATGTATGTTTATTGCGGCACTACTCACAATAGCAAACACTTGGAACCAACCCAAATGTCCAACAATGATAGACTGGATTAAGAAAATGTGTCACATATACACCATGGAATACTATGCAGCCATAAAAAATGATGAGTTCATGTCCTTTGCAGGGACATGGATGAAGCTGGAAGCCATCATTCTCAGCAAACTATCGCAAGGACAAAAAACCAAACACCGCATGTTGTCACTCACAGGTGGGAATTGAACAATGAGAACACTTGGACACAGGGTGAGGGACATCACACACCGGAGCCTGTTGTAGGGTGGGGGGAGGGGGGAGGGATAGCATTAGCAGATATATCTAATGTAAATGACAAGTTAATGGTTGCAGCTCACCAATATGGCACATGTATACATATGTAACAAACCTGCACATTGTGTACATGTACCCTAGAACTTAAAGTATAATAAAATATATAAGTATCCAGAATATATTAAAAACTCCTACAACAACAACAACAACAACAATTATGAAGTGTGCAAAGGACTTTGTCATTTCTCCAAAGAAATTAAAATGGACAAGACACACAGAAAAAGATGTTCAGCAACACTAATAGAGGAATGAAAATCAAAACCACAATGATATATCACCTCACACCCATTAGAATGGCTACTATCCCAATAAAAAGAACAGAGAACAAAGAATAACAAGTTTTGGTGATGATATGGAAAAATTGGAAACCTTGTCCACTGCTGTTGGGAATATAAAATGATGCAGCCACTATTTAAAACACTATGGTGCTTCCTCAACAATGTAAAAAGAGATTTACCATATAATCCAGAAATTCCACTTTTGGATACGTATCAAAAGAATAGGAGCCTGAACAACATAGCAAGACCCTGTCTCTACAAAAATAAAATAATTAGCTGGGTGTGGTGGCACATGTATGTAGTCCTAGCTACTTGGGAGGCTGAGGTGGGAGGATCACTTGAGCCCAGGAATTAGAGGTACAGTGTGCTATAACTGTGCCACTGCATTCCAGCCTGGGTGACAGAGTGAGACTCCATCGCAAAAAAAAAAAAAAAAAAAAAATAAGTTGGGAGCAAGAACTCAAAAAAGATACTTTTTCAAAAATGTTCCATTCAGTATTATTCACAAAAGCCAAAAGGAGGAAGCAACCCAATGTCCACTGCCAGATGATAAAAAAATATGGTATATACAACCAATTAAATATTATTCAGCCTTAAAGAGGAAGGAAATTGTGACACATGCTACAATATGGATAACTTTTGGGGACACTGTGTTAAGTAAAATAAGCCAGATACAAAAGGAAAAACATTGTATGATTCCTCTTATATGAGGTACCTGGTCAAGTCATGTTCAGAAATAGAAAGTAGATTGGTGGTTGTCAGGGGCTAGGTGGCATGATTTGTTTAATGGTTAGGGTTTCAGTTGAAATGATTTGTTTAATGGGTAGGGTTTCAGATGAAAAATTTCTAAAGATTGACCTAACACTACCGAACTAAAACCTAAAAATGGAACTAACCTAAAACCTAAAAAAGTGGACTAACACCTAAAAATGGTCAAGAAGGTAATGGACCTTCTTGGAACTAACCTAAAACCTAAAAAAGTGAACTAACACCTAAAAATGGTCAAAAAGGTAAATTTTATGTGTATTTTACTACACTTAAAAGTAAATTTAAAAAGAAAAAATAGCGTTCCCATGGACTCTTTACCCAGTTTCCCCAATGGGTAACTGCAGTACAATATCACAACCAGGATACTGAAACTGATAGTCAAGATACCAACCATTCCGCTAGGCAAACTCCTGTTCTCCTTTAGTAGCCACACCCACCTCCCCCTCATACCCACCACCTCCTCGGAGTGTGGACTCTGTCCTTAGCCCTTCATAACCATTAATCTGTTCTCTATTTCTTTAATTTTGTCAAGAAATTTATGTAAATGAAACCATACAGTACACAGCATTTTGAAACTGGCATTTTTCATTTAACATATTCTCTGCAAGGTGTTGCATATATTTAGTTTGTTCTTTATTGCTGAGCAATATTCCATGGTACAGATGGACCACAGTAAGTTTAACCATTTACCTGTTGAAGGACATCTGGGTTGTTTTCAGTTTTTGACTATATGAATAAAAATACTATAAATATTCATGTAGAGGTTTTCATATAAACAGAAAGTTTGATTTTTTTTCTGGCATATATGGACAAGAGTACAATTTGTACAATTGTTGGGGCATATGGCATTTGCATATTCAGTTTTTTAGAAAACTGACAAATTGTTTTTCAAAGTGGCTCCATACTATTTCATATTTCTATTACATAAATGAGCCAAAGGTAGCCTCTGCATATGGACCTTATGTTGTTTATTTTTTCTTAGCAGCTGGGAACCCATTCGCTCAAAAGCCTACCAGTACCAAACTGAAATTTTTACACATCCAATTGTTTTAAATAGCCAAACTAAGCATATTTTTTAACCCTTTAGAGCCTGCCTGTCTTGCATACCCCACAAAACTGCACCCAACATCTGCTAACCAAAGATAAGATTAACCCCAGAGTAATAAAGACCCCACATCACTGCTGCCCTTCAGAACCCTCTGACCCAGCAACTTCCTGACATGCTGCCTAGTGATCTAAACATGTAAGCCCCTCTGATATTCCTCTTTCTTGAAGAGAAGTTTCCTTGCCTTCCTCCCCTTCTGAGTGCTGGCCTCTACACTCATGCAAATCTGTCAAAGTGTTGCCTGCTGAACACCCCACACCCCCCTCAAAAAGCTTGTTGTGTGCTACTGTGGTCATATCTTTTCATTTTTTTCCTTGATCAGTCCTGAAATCCCTCAACTCATTACAAGTGGCAACAAGGATGGAATTTTGGTGATGACCAGGAAATCAATATGGGACCTACCAAGTCAAAACAACCCTGGACGACCTTAAGTGCTTGGGACCCGGAATTTGGAACACCTTCGCATAACTTTGGCATGGCATTCTTCTGTACTGAATTACACTCTATATTTTCTATGGTCTCCCCCATGCCTCACGAGCCTGGACAAGTGGTAGTGCCAGTATTTGAGTAAATCCTCGCCATCAGAACTGACTTTTGAGAGAGAGGCACCAAGCTGCCCAGGGAAGGTCAGCCTGATCACCTGGGTCTCCCACTAAAAAGGCACTAGGTAGGCACTTGTGGGCCTGAATAGAAAAAGGGAAAGTACATACCTCTGGACCACATGTGGGTTACCCCAGATCCCATAATGGGCTATAGTAGGAGAGTTCCCCATGGCCAGACTGGTGATATGTGATGAGAATACTCTGAGATGAGAGAATATCCTTGTCATTGGACACTGCTATGGCAGGCAAACAAGCTGATAAGGTAGAGATGTCAGTCCGATACTGGTCTCCTAAGCACAATTGGGAGACACTTGCAAGCAGCTAGTAGTCCTCTGCTATCATGACAATTATGCTTTAGATACTCTCATTCTAGTCCTTTGTTGGAAGTATGTTGAGCTCTCCATCTTTTGGCTGAGCTGACTAAAGCATTATTTCAACTGACTAAATCAAGGAAAGTTATATCCCAGGACACCAAAGGAAGTGGCTATCCTACTCAAGGGATGCTCCAAACCATAAAGTAGGTGCATGTTGGACCTCGCTGTTGGTTGCTTTTCACCAGGGTTTGTGCAGAGAGGAGGTAGAAACTCAAACTCCTGCAAGAGATGAGTCGGAAGGGAAGATCCTGGGGAAGAGAATTGGTGACCTCTAAAGAAGAAAGCAGCAGCATGGTGTCATCATGCTAGGGACTAGGATCATTTACCCTCTGCTTTGCCAGTAACCAACGGCAAAGTCATAAAGACAGAAAAACAAAAGAAGAGGGCCACTTCTCTTTTGGAGCAGAAAATGCATCATCTTTCTTGCCCTTATGTCCAGTCTCTCCTTAAGGACCTGACCCAGGAACTGAATGAAAAAGGGGCTGCCTGACTATATATACAGAATGTATCTGGCAGGGAGCAAACTCCACCTAATAGGGGAATTAAACAATTGGCTGCCATAGTACAAGATGGAAAAAAATGGTGTCACTGCCAAAGCATCCCACATAATAAGCATGGAACGTAGGAGTGACCCTCAAAACAGGCTTTGTGCCTCAGTCCACATATACCTTGTTGATGGGGATTTTTATGGCTTGGTGGGCTTTCCATCCTATATTAGGCCCTATAAAGGCCTGGCAAGACTGTCAATGGAAAATGTTAACCAAGGCCAAAGATCTCCTGCATCAGCTGGGGATGCTGAAGTGGGTTTATCGGGCAACAGATGACCTGCAGCATGATGACTTGGCAAGTCCAGAGGAAACGGAATTCAATCCCATGTGTAACCACTTATTTCTCAGGAGGGCTCCTGACAAGTGTAAGTCCTCTTTTTGGGCAATAATGGCTAATGCTAAAACAACTGAAGAGTTCATAGCTTCACTGGATTTAGTAGAAATACATGAAAGACAAACTCAAGTGTTGCCTGTTAATTCTATGACTATAACCCCATCTAGCCTAAATCAAAATTACTATCAACAGTTATGCTGCACCCTTCTAGACCAAGCAAACCACGTAGAGCCAGGTCTGTGGTTTAGCTTGAACCCTGAGATAAACAAAAGGGGTTACATTGGACCCTAAGGGACACAGGGGCCCAAATCGGATGTTCTCTCATACATTGGTGAAGCAAGTATTAACATTTACTAGGGTTAGATTATAATCTGCAGCAGGTATTCAAAGTCAGCCTCACTTGGGAAGCCTGCTCTTGATCTCCTCCAGTGGCAGGCACCCACCCCCACATAGGGATCTGGTGGTTGCAGAAGGTGGCTACTTCCAGTAGACAATCACCCTTTTACCATATTAACTGTAGTTTGGCTCTACAACATTGGCTGGCTTTGTTGCACATAGGTGCCCAAATCTCCCTAATCCTAAGAGTCACTCATGCTCTAAAGGAATCCCCTCACCCCTCACCCTGTCCAGGAGGATGATTATGTAAAGGAGCAATTACTTACTTAACTATTAAAATTGATCCAGTTCTGCTAAAAGATGCTTTGATTCTGGTTGTACCCCTGAGACTATCCCTTTTCCTTATTTGAATGGACTTTTTCAATCAGCTAGTAACTCCATAGAACCTAATGCTTTTATGGTATTGGTGGGCACTACCTGGTGGGAACCAGTTAACTTTCCCCTACCAGTGCAGGTGGTAAATACAGCACAGTACAAGCTAAGGCAAGACCCTGAAGGATTATAGGCTATCATAGCTTATTTAAATAACATGTACTGATTCTTACCATCTCACCTCTCAATCCCCTGGTATAGCCTATGTGTAAAGCCACTATTAATAAACGGAGGCTAATTATAGAGAGTTAAATAAGAGAACCTTTTTATTGGAACACTTTTACCAGATATCATCACTTTAATGGATGACATTTCAAAACAACATAGATAAATGGCATGGAGTTATAGACTTGCCTAACACGCTCCAATTGGGAAATATTTTGTAGGAGAGTTAATCACAATTTGCCTTCACTTTTGAGGGTGAAGAGTATATTTTTTCCCAGCCACCTATGGGATACTCAAATAGCCCTGTGATCGAACTTGTGCGGATATGACCTAGATGCCTGCCCCATTATTTCCACCAGAAATTCAGCTTTGGCATTATATTGATAAAATCCTCCTTACTAAATCTTACCAAGATTCTGTCTCTGAGGCTATCACAACTGTGAGCAAACACTTAAATGAGAGGGGATGGTGTCTTAGTCCACTTAGGCTGCTATAACAAAATACCATAGATTGGGTGGCTTATAAACAATAGATATTTATTCCTCACAGTCATGGAGGCTAGGAAGTGCAAGATCAAGATGCCAGCAGATTTGGCATCTTGTGAAGGTCCTCTTCCTACTTCACAGATGGCTGTCTTTTTGCTGTGTCCTCACATGGCAAAAGGAGAAAACAATGTCTCTGGGGTCTCATTTATGAGGGAACTAATCCAATTCATGAGGGCTTTGCCTTTTCTTAATGCCTAGGCCCCAACTCCTAATACCATCACATTGGAAGTTAGGATTTCAACATATGAATTTGGGAGAACATAAATATCATCTATAGCAGATGGGCAACTGCCCCACATAAGGTACAAGACCTCTCTATTAAATCTTGGGGTTACCTTTGGAACTCAGAAGGGTGAACTATTCTCAGTCTGGTAAGACAAACTCCTAGTGGTCCAACCTCCCACATTGGTAAAGAAGATCCAACATTTGATAGGAATGTTTATATTCTGGCTCCAACACACTCCTCACCTCCAATATTTGCTACTGAGTCACCTGTAAGTCTCACTTTTCAGTGAGAACCTGAGCAACGAGGTACTAGATAAACTAAAGGAAGCTATTACTTTGGCTCTCCCATTAGTGCACCTGAGATAAAACTTAAAATGAGATGTCTCTGACACACACACATACACACACACACACACACACACACACACACACACACAATTTTTTCCTAGATTCTCTTGAGGTAAACCTAAATGCAAGAACTAAAACTGTAAAATTCTTTTTTTCTCTCACAAGAAGATTTACAAGACTAAAACTGTAAAATTCTTAGAAGAGAACATAGGGGGAAATCTTCATGACATGGAATTTGGCAATGATTTCCTCAATATGACAGTAAAAGCACAGGCAACAAAGAATAAATTGATAAACTGTACTTTATCAAAATTTTGTGCATCAAAAGATACTATCAAGAGAATAAAAAGGTAACCAGAGAATGGGAGAAAATATTTGCAAATCATATATATGGTAAGGGATTGATATAAAGAATATATAGAGAATTCCTAAAACTCAAACACAAAAAACAACCCAATTCAAAAATGGGCAATGGACTTGAATAGATATTTCTCCAAAGAAGATATACAAGTGGACAATAAGCACATGAAAATATGCTCAATGCCACTAGTCATAAGGAAAATGCAAATCGAAACCACAAGATACTACTTCGTACCCACTAGGATGGATACTATCTAAAAAAAAAAAGGAAAAATACAATTATTGGTGAGGATACAGAAAAAATGGAGCCCTTGTGCATTGCTGGTGGGAATGTAAAATGGCACAGCCACTGTGGAAAACAACTTGGAAGTCATTTAAAAAGTTAAATATAAAATTACCGTATGATCCAACAATCCACTTTTAGGTATATACCCCAAAGAACTCGAAGCAGGAAATCAAACAGACAGTTGAATACCAATGTTCATGGACAAATTATTAACCAAAGCCAAAAGGTGGAAGCAACCCAGATGTCCATCAATGGATGACTAAACAAAATGTGCTATATCCATACAATAGAATATTTTTCAGCCTCAAAAAGGAATGAAGTTCTGATATATGCTACAACATGGATGGACCCTGAAAACACTATGCTAAGTGACATAAGCCAGACACAAACACATACAAAAACAAATATTATATGACTTCACTTACATGAGCTACCTAGAATAGGTAAATTCATAAAGACAGAAAGTAGAATAGAGGGTTGCCAGGGGCTGCTGGGAGGGGAAAATGGAGAGTTATTTTGTTATGCTATGGAGTTTCTGTTGGGATGATGGAAGAGTTTGGAAAATGGATAATGATGGTAGATGCACAACTTCTGATTGCTGATTACACTGTACACTTAAAATGGTTAAAATGGTAAATTTTATGTTATGTATATTTTACAAAAACCAAAAGAAGCAAAAAATACCATGGGGCCAGAGGACGGACTGTTACATAAATGAAACAGAGATAGCCTCTGTATATGGACCCTATGCTGTTTACTTCTTCATTACAGGTTAGGAACCCATTAGCTGAAAAGCTTGATAGTACCAATGTGAAAATTTTACACATCCAGTTGTTTTAAATATAGCCCACGAGTATATTTTTAGGCATTAGAGCCTGCCTGCTTTACATACACTGCAAAACTTCACAAAATATCTACTACCCATAGACAAGAAAAAGTGTAGGGCAATAAAGACCCCAAGCTGCTGCTGGTCTTCAGAGTTCCCTGACCCACAGACTCCCCGCTGTGCTGCCTAGCAACATCATATATTAATAGACATGTCAGCCCTGTCTCCTTCATGAGTTCCTTAGCCTTCCTCCCCTTATGGGTTGTGCCCTCAGGCCTATACCAGCGAGTCTGGATGGCCTCGTGCTGTGAAGGATTTTCCCAGGTGCAAATCTGTCAAAGGATCACT
This sequence comes from Nomascus leucogenys, assembly GCF_006542625.1. Classification (NCBI taxonomy): domain Eukaryota; kingdom Metazoa; phylum Chordata; class Mammalia; order Primates; family Hylobatidae; genus Nomascus; species Nomascus leucogenys. The sequence goes on from NC_044406.1 coordinate 56,998,102, forward strand.
TAAAGTTTGCTGTGTGTTAATGCCATCTCGGGATTCTTTTTTTTTTTTTATAGTTAAGAATAATTTATTGTGTATTTCTTTTGTGTGTGTGTGTGTGTTTAATTATTATACTTTAGGTTTTAGGGTACATGTGCACAATGTGCAGGTTTGTTACATATGTATCCATGTGCCATGTTGTTTTGCTGCACCCATTAACTCGTCATTTAGCATTAGGTATATCTCCTAATGCTGTCCCTCCCCCTCCCCCCACCCCACAACAGTCCCCGGAGTGTGATGTTCCCCTTCCTGTGTCCATGAGTTCTCATTGTTCAATCCCCACCTATGAGTGAGAACATGCGGTGTTTGGTTTTTATCAGATGTAAAATCCTTCAAAGTCACTATAATCCCCACCAGGAAGGCAGGAAAAATTCAGCTTTTCAGTATCTTTGACAGCACTTTGTATTGTAAAACATTTTTTTTTATTTTAGCCATTCTGATAAATGTGTAGTAGTATCTGATTGAACTTTTAATTTGCATTTACCAAATTGGCTAATGATGTTGAACGTTTTTCTTTTTTTTTTTAAGTCTTAATGTTTATTTCCCCAAGACAGCCTAGCTTGTACTCTACTTGGATAATTTTCATAAGCTAGTTTTCTGCTGTTACTAGTTTTAAACTTTATATTTCTGATGACAAGGCATGCTGCAAAAATACTCTAGTTCAACAGAGTTATGTTCACAAAACAATTTTTATCCATTCTACAGTGTTTCAGAATTGCTAGTTGATTTTTAAACACAAAGTAGATATAGAGGCTAATGGTGGTTAATGTGATATATTCACACAATACTTGTGCTCAAAGGGGAAGGCACAGGATTTCCTAAAATGAGCCACCTTATAAAGAGTTCTTACTGTACAAATTACATCACATTTACTGTACATAACCTCAAAACTGAGGTATTATTCAATTTATAAAAACTACTTGATCAGTCTTTATGAAGCAGTACATATGTGCCAAATTCCATTTTAGAAGTTTCCACATCATTTTCATATAAAACAAAGTTTGAAAACAAGTAACATTTAAATACAGCATGGTATTCTACCACAACTGAAACTTTTTTCTTCTTCTTCTCTACAGGACCCAACAAAATCTGAAAATGAACTATGCTGTAAATTTACCTCATGCAAAGATCTTTATGTTCTCTCCGAAAGTGAAAAGCATGGCCTTTTAAGCACATTTTACTGTTTTATACTATTATGGCAACTTGTGTACTGCAGCACAGTCTGTTTTGAGAAAAAGTAATGATTTTTTTCATGCAAAAATCTACACAAATTAGCTTTAATAAGGAAAGACATTCATAGTATCAAACATTCATTCAGTGCAAATGCACAGGAAAACCTTCCCGAAATGTTTTCTGACTTGGGAGTCAACTAAAAAGAAAGCCATACTAGGTAAATAAAAACTTGCAGGGGTGGGGAGGAAAAGGGGTAAGGGGAAATAGAAAACATAAGTTGCAGAGTAAACAAATGTCTGCTGCTGATTCAGTATTTGTTTTTATGTTCAGTGTACATTAACACTCATGATCTCATTTTGATGATTTACTAGGTTATCAGCCACCTGAAGGCAAATCAAGCTTGCATGTGTTCACATACAGCACCACTACCACACTCTTGTACATAGTCACTCCAGGACTAGGAGTCTAATTCATGAATGAGAGCCCTAGATTTTAAAAATGATACTGACTGTCCATCACTGAGCCAGACATTCATTCAACATTTTCCATTTGGACACTGCTTCATAGCAAGGCCTAGGCTCATTTTCCTTTTACTTATATGGGCATCCAATTCTCTTTTATTCTTTTTTTTTTTTAATAGTGGCTTAGATAGAACTTCTCTATAATTCTTTTTATTTATTTATTTATTTATTTATTTATTTTATTATACTTTAGGTTTTAGGGTACATGTGCACAATGTGCAGGTTTGTTACATATGTATCCATGTGCCATGTTGATTTCCTGCACCCATTAACTCGTCATTTAGCATTAGGCATATCTCCTAATGCTGTCCCTCCCCCCTCCCCCCACCCCACAACAGTCCCTGGAATGTGATGTTCCCCTTCCTGTGTCCATGAGTTCTCATTGTTCAATTCCCACCTATGAGTGAGAACATGCGGTGTTTGGTTTTTTGTCCTTGCGATAGTTTACTGAGAATGATGTTTTCCAGTTTCATCCATGTCCCTACAAAGGACACGAACTCATCATTTTTTATGGCTGCATAGTATTCCATGGTGTATATGTGCCACATTTTCTTAATCCAGTCTATCGTTGTTGGACATTTGGGTTGGTTCCAACTCTTTGCTATTGTGAATAGTGCCACAATAAACATACGTGTGCATGTGTCTTTATAGCAGCATGATTTATAGTCCTTTGGGTATATACCCAGTAATGGGATGGCTGGGTCAAATGGTATTTCTAGTTCTAGATCCCGGAGGAATCGCCACACTGACTTCCACAATGGTTGAACTAGTTTACAGTCCCACCAACAGTGTAAAAGTGTTCCTATTTCTCCACATCCTCTCCAGCACCTGTTGTTTCCTGTTTTTTTAATGATGGCCATTCTAACTGGTGTGAGATGGTATGTCACTGTGGTTTTGATTTGCATTTCTCTGATGGCCAGTGATGATGAGCATTTCTTCATGTGTTTTTTGGCTGCATAAATGTCTTCTTTTGAGAAGTGTCTGTTCATGTCCTTTGCCCACCTTTTGATGGGGTTGTTTGTTTTTTTCTTGTAAATTTGTTTGAGTTCATTGTAGATTCTGGATATTAGCCCTTTGTCAGATGAGTAGGTTGCAAAAATTTTCTCCTATTCTGTAGGTTGCCTGTTCACTCTGATGGTAGTTTCTTTTGCTGTGCAGAAGCTCTTTAGTTTAATTAGATCCCATTTGTCAATTTTGGCTTTTGTTGCCATTGCTTTTGGTGTTTTAGACATGAAGTCCTTGCCCACGCCTATGTCCTGAATGGTATTGCCTAGGTTTTCTTGTAGGATTTTAATGGTTTTAGGTCTAACATTTAAGTCTCTAATCCATTTTGAATTAATTTTTGTATAAGGTGTAAGGAAGGGATCCAGTTTCAGCTTTCTACATATGGCTAGCCAGTTTTCCCAGCACCATTTATTAAATAGGGAATCCTTTCCTCATTGCTTGTTTTTTTTCTTTTTTTTTGGCAGGTTTGTCAAAGATCAGATGGTTCTAGATGTATGGTGTTATTTCTGAGGGCTCAGTTCTGTTCCATTGGTCTATATCTCTGTTTTGGTACCAGTACGATGCTGTTTTGGTTACTGTAGCCTTGTAGAATAGTTTGAAGTCAGGTAGCATGATGCCTCCAGCTTTGTTCTTTTTGCTTAGGATTGTCTTGGCAATGCGGGCTCTTTTTTGGTTCCATATGAACTTTAAAGCATTTTTTTCCAATTCTGTGAAGAAAGTCATTGGTAGCTTGATGGGGATGGCATTGAATCTATAAATTACCTTGGGCAGTATGGCCATTTTCACTATATTGATTCTTCTTACCCATGAGCATGGAATGTTATTCCATTTGTTTGTGTCCTCTTTTATTTTGTTGAGCAGTGCTTTTTAGTTGTTCTTGAAGAGGTCCTTCACATCCCTTGTAACTTGGATTCCTAGGTATTTTATTCTCTTTGTAGCAATTTTGAATGGGAATTCACTCATGATTTGGCTCTCTGTTTGTTTGTTATTGTTGTATAGGAATCCTTGTAATTTCTGCACATTGATTTTGCATCCTGAGACTTTGCTGAAGTTGCTTATCAGCTTAAGGAGCATTCCCTTTGAAAACCGGCACAAGACAAGGATGCCCTCTCTCACCACTCCTATTCAACATAGTGTTGGAAGTTCTGGCCAGGGCAATCAGGCAAGAGAAAGAAATAAAGGATATTCAATTAGGAAAAGAGGAAGTCAAATTGTCCCTGTTTGCAGATGACATGATTGTATATTTAGAAAACCCCATCGTCTCAGCCCAAAATCATGAATATTCTTAATGGCATCTGGAACAGTGAATCGTTCCCAGAAATTTATTTACTTGGCCCATGTCCATTGGAGCAATTACAATCTATGGCAGCTATGGCCATACAAAGTGTATTTCCTAAATAATAAGACCTGAAAGTCAAAGTTACCCCTTGATCCATGGGCCGCAGAATGGATGTTATGTTAGCAGCCATGAAAACATTCATCTCCATGCAGATCTCCATAAGAGCTCCTAGATGACTTGGTGTATTGTCAATGAGCGGTAATACTCTGAAAGAAACCTTTTCTTCTCCACAGTGCATCTCAAAAGTGACCTTAAAATATTTAGTAAACCATGCTGTGAGCAGACATGCTATCATCTAGGCTTTTTTGTTCTATTTATAGAGCACAGGCAGAATAGATTTATTATAATTGTTAAGGGCCCTAGGATTTTTGGAATGATAAATGAGCACTGACTTCATCTGAATGTCACCAGCTGCATTAACCCCTAACAAAAGTTAGGCTGTCCTTTGGAACTTTGAAGCCAGACACTGATTTCTTCTTTCTAATTATGAAAGTACTAGGTAGCAGCTTCTTCCAATAGAAAGCTGCTTCATCTATATTGAAAAATCTGTCCTTCAGTGTAGCCATCTTCACCAATTATCTTAGCTAGATCTTCTAGATAACTTGTGCAGCTTCTACATCAGTACTTGTTGCTTCACCTTGCACTTTTGTGTTATGGAGATGACTCCTTTCCTTAAAGGTCATGAACCAACCTCAGGTAGCTTCCAACTTTTCTCCTGCAGCTTCCTCACCTCTTTCAGCCTTCAAAGAATTGAAGACAGTTAGGAACTTTTATCAACAATAGGACTGTTTTGCTTTCTTATCGTTTGTGTTTTCACTAGAGTAGCACTTTTAATTTCCTTCAAGAACTTTTCCTTCACATTCACAACTTGGGCTGTTTGGTGCAAGAGCCCTAGCTTTTGGCCTTTCTCAGCTTTTGACGTGTCTTCCTTGCTAAGCTTAATGATTTCTAGCTTTTGATTTAAAGTGAGAAACATGTGACTCTTCGTTTCACTTGAACACTTAAAGGCCATTGTATGGTTATTAGTTGGCCTAATTTCAATATTGTTGTGTCTTGAATCAGAAGACCAAAAAGATGGAGCAATTATCTTCATTTCTTTCCATATTCTGCATTCTATTTCTGTGATTTCAGCCATCTTAGCCTGGTTAAGAACCCTTGTTGAAGAACTAGTACTGTCATTTGGAGGAAAGAAGACACTCTGGCTTTTCAAGCTGTCATAGTTCTTGCACTGGTTCTCATTTTTATCAGCTGATGTTTCTTCAATCTTTGAAGTCACTGTTCTTTGGATTTTTTTTAAATTTTATTCTATTTGATGACCTTGGGATTTGATTGTGGCAAAAGGTGGGTTCAGTTGACTGGGTTCATTTCTGGAAGATTTTAGGGGGGCAAGCCTCAGCTCAGGACTCCCGAACTGCATGTGCTAACTCTGGATGACTGCTATCAAGCCTCTGCTTTGTTCTTTGGCTCCTTGAAATTATGAACCTGCTGTGCTACAAGGGCCGAGGTGCTCATGGACCGCTGGTCACTACACTCTAATGGGTGGTAACAGCTAAAGTGTTTCATAGGGTGATGGTAGTGGGATTCATCTTTGTTTGCATGTGTCAGCAGTGGTGGCAGTGGCAGCACAGCGGGGTGCATGCTTGTTTGCTGCAGCAGGGTGCTAGGAGGTGCCAGGGTGCCTGCCTCTATGCAGGCATTCACAGTAGTGGCGGTGGAGGCTCAGGAGGGCAGGGGCCTGGCTGGTGACTGTGTATGTGGTCCTGCTAGTGGTGTTAGCATGGGGGTAGGGCACTGGTGGGTACAGGACTTTGTCCACTCTCTGTGCATGCTCATGCAGGCTCAGGGTAGGGGAGGGTGTGCTAGTCTCCACGCCTAGTTTCATTTGCAGGGGTTGAACTGCCTGGCTTTGTGCCTGCCAAGGCTCCAAATGCAATGGCGGTACAGCAGCGGTGGAGGGTAGAGGGTTGTAGTGAACTCCTGCTGGCAGCAGTGGCACAACACGGTTCAGTGCGTATATGTGCTGGCCAGGCAGGGAAGAAGGCAAGTTTGGCCCCATATATACATGTGCTGTCAAGGCAATGTGGGAAGTGGCCCTGGGCCCAGGGGAAGCTGTATTGTGGGTATCGAGTGGATGGGATGGTACGTGACCTCGGGGGCCACCCTGCTATAGCTCATCAGCAGTCAGGTGCAGTCCACCAGCTCAGAAGCTATGATGCAGACCCCCAGGGTACTGAGACTGCACTGCAATGTGGCCAGGCTGGGGCCCTAAGAGAGGCCAGAAGACCAAGGGGTGCACAGATTGGACTGGCCTGAGTGATGGACAAGACCACCCTGCAGAGTTCAGGTCCACTAGTTCCCCTAGGACTAAAGTCTACTATGAGAGCAAGTCGAGCCTAGGGGGATGGGCATCCCTGGCTCTGCTCCAATACAGATGTTCCTGCACCAAACCCTCTGTGCTCCACAACTGGCTGGCATGCTGCCCCTAACACTTCTCTAAATTGCTCTCCCTGCCAACTCAGGTGTCCATCGTGATCTGGGGGTCTCCTCCTGCCAGGATTCGAGAGGCCCATGGCAAGAGAGGGTTGCTCCTTGCCAGTTCAACTCACCCATTCCCCCACTGTTGTTAGGAGCCAATAACAAGTCCCAGGCATGGTGGCCCCGTACAGGGTCCCTAGCTTCCTCCCACTTCAGCCCAGCTTCTGTGTCTTCCCTCTGCCTACTCTCAGTGCCTTCCCTCTGCCTACTCTCAGTGCCTTCCCTCTGAAGATCTTCTAGGAGTGCACCAGTTGTCCCAGTTCCCTTGGTGGCAGCTGTTCCACCTGGCTATGTCATCAGCCATCTTGCCCAAATAAATTTCTTCTGAAGTCTATTTAATCTGATACTATGTGATATGGCCTCTGCTGCTTCCATTTATGTTTTCATAATGCTTCTCTTTCCATCCTTTTTACTTTCAACTTGTCTATTTCATTATAATTGAAGTGCAATTCTTGTAGACAGCATGTATGTCTTTATCCACTCTGCTAACTTTTTTCATTTAATTGGTGTATTAAGATCATTTACATTTAAGATAATTATATATGTTAGAGCTTAATTCCCCATGTTATTGCTTTTGTTTGTTCAATCTGTCATTTCTGTTGTCATGCCTTCCTGTGGGTTACTTTTTTACAATTTTATTTTGATTAATCTAAAGTGTTTTTGAGTGTATCTCCTTGTATAGGTCTTTCAGTGGTTTCTCTAGGCAGTATATTATATGTGTGCCTATACATACTCTCTCTGTGTGTCCGTGTATCATGGTGTAGTGGTGTCAGCATTTTATAAGTTTGAATGAAGTCTACAAATCCCCCTTCCTTTTACATCCCTTTTCCCTCCCCTATTTATAATATAATTATCTTAAACATTTCCTCTCTATACATTTAGAATCATATCAGATAGCGTTATAATTTTTGCTTCCACTGTCATACATTGAGACAATTCAAGAGGAGATGAAAAGTCTATTGTATTTATACATATTTCCATTATTTCCATTCTTCTTCCTTCTTTTCTGCTGTTCCAAGATTCCTTCTTTCATCATTTCCATTCTCTTTAGAGAACTTCCTTAAGTCTTCCTTTTAAGGTAGGTCTGCTGGTGCCAAACACGTTTTATTTCATCTGAGAATATCATCATTTCTCCTTCATTCCTAAAGAATATTTTTGGGCCAGATGCAGTGGCTCACACCTATAATACCAGTACTTTGGGAGCCCAAGGTGGGCAAATCACTTAAGCTCAGGAGTTCAAGACCAGCCTGGAGAATGGGGCAAAACCCCGACTCTGCAGAAAATACAAAAATTAGGTGGGCATGATTGGTGCATGCCTGTTGTCCCAGCTACTCAGGAGGCTGAGGCAGGAGGATCATTTGAGCCTGGGAGGTCAAGGCTGCAGTGAGCCATGATTGCACCAATGCACACTAGCCTGGGTGACAGAGCGAGGCCCAGTCTCAAAAAAAGACTATTTTCACCATTTATAAGATTTCACATTGATGTATTTTTTTTGGCACTTAAAAATATGCAACTTCCTTCTGGCTTCCATGATTTCTGATGAGAAATCCACTGTCATTTAAACTGTTTTTCCCCTATAAGTAAGGTGTCGTTTCTCTCCTGCCGCTTTCAATAGTTTGTTAGGCCAGGTGCAGTGGCTCACGGCTGTAATCATAGCACTTTGGGAGGCCAAGGCAGGTGGATCACTTGAGGTGAGGAGTTCGAGACCAGCCTGGCCAACATAGCAAAATCCCGTCTCTACTAAAAAGACAAAACATTAGCCAGGTGTGGTGATGCATGCCTGTAGTCCCAGCTACTCGGGAGGCTGAGGTGGGAGGATCACTTGAACTTGGGAGACAGAGGTTGCAGTGAGCCGAGATCATGCCACTGCACTCCAGACTGGATGACAGAGCGAGACTCTGTCTCAAAAAAGAAGAAAAAAAAGAGTATTTTAGTTTTCATAAGTTTTGCTATGATGTATTTTCATGTAACTTTATTTGGGGTTTATCCTGTTTGATGTTCACTCAGCTTCTCGAATCTATACGTAGAAGCCTTTTTCCATACTGGAATATTATCAGCCATTATTTATTTGAGTGCTTTTTGAGGTCTTCCATCTTTCCTCTTTCCCTCCAAGTTTCCAATTATATGAGTGTAAGAACTTTCATTATTGTCCCACAGACCCCTGTGACTCTGTTTATTTATTTTTTTCAGTCAGTTTTCTCCCAGACTGGGTAGTTTCTATTTTTATATCTCAAGCTCATGTATTCTTTCCTCTTTCCCTTCTACTCTGCTGTTGAGCTGATCCATTTAGTTTTTTTCATTTCTATATTATTCATTTGAATAATTTTCATTTGGTTCTCCTTTATTCTTGAATTTCTTTGCTGAGACTTTTTTCATTTGTTTCAATCATGTTTGCAATTGTTTCTTGAGGCATCATAATGATGGCATCCATTGACTGCCTTTTTTCATTCAAGTTGATAGTTTCCTTGTTCTTGGTCTGATGGCTGATTTTCAACTGAAACCTAAATATTTAGGTAATTTTGTGAAGAGACTCTGGATTGCATTTAGATCTGCTGTTTTAGCAGGCTTACTATAACACTGTTTTGGCAGGAGAAAGAAGGAGGAGTGCCTCCTCATTATTGCCAGGTGGGAATGTAAGTCAAGGTTCTCCATTTAGTTTCCACTGACACTTGAGTTGGGGAGTACTACTGGGTAGAAGTGGGGATTCAGGCTCCCCACTCAGTCTATGCTAATAACACCCTAGCTGCATTGGATAAAAGTGGCTCATTGCTTTTCCCCATGTGACCTCCAATGACAACACAGGGCATGGCCACATTAATGCTAGGTGAAAGTCCAGACTCTCCACTAGGCTTCCTCTGATCATATCCAAGTAGAGAGAGGAAGGAAGTCCAGACTTTCCATATGGTCTCCACTGACACCTCAGGAACAGAAGTGTCTTTTAGGGATTTAAATTCCAACTCCCCACTTGGCCTTTTCTGACACCACCCTGGCAGGGGGCCATTTGGGTATTTTGTGATAGCTTGATGAGGCCAGAAATCTAGACTCCTGACATGGCCTTTTCTGGCTAAGTAGAGCCATAGTGTTTTCTGTAGTATTTGACATAGAGCAGTTATTTTCTCAAGTTTTCTGTGTTACTAGGCTCTTTTCTGGTCCTTTGGCTAGAAAGAGATGGCTTCTATTTGTGGCTTTTTTTCTGTTCCCATGTGATTTATGAGTTGCCAGCTTCTTCAGCTCCAAGTCTGGGTTATATGAGGCAAAACGAAAACCCATGAAACTCACCATCGTGTTGTTCCTTAGGTCCTGTGGACCCTAGTCAATCTGCCTTCTACTCTGAATTTTTCATGATGGGTTAATATTTGTTTCATAATGTCCATGGGCTTTAGTTTTACTTAGTGGGGGGAGTAGGAAAAATATGTTGACTCCATCTTCCCCTAAAACTGTTTTTGTTTTGTTTTTGTTTTTGTTTTTGTTTTTTTGAGATAGAGTCTCCCTCTGTCGCCCAGGCTGGAGTGCAGTGGCGCGATCTCGGCTTACTGCAACCTCTGCCTCCGGGGTTCAAGCAATTCTCCAGCCTCAGCCTCCCAAGTAGCTGGGGTTATTTTTGTATTTTTAGTAGAGACGGGGTTTCACCATACTGGTCAGGCTGGTCTCGAACTCCTGACCTCAGGTGATCCACCCGCCTTGGCCTTCCAAAGTGCTGGGATTACAGGCGTGAACCACCACGCCCAGCCTAAATCTGGTTTTTATATCTTAAGGAAATGCAGAATTTCTGGCACTACAGTTGTCAATAAGTACATGTAAACCGCCTTCACTTTACTGAGAAGTTCCCATTTGAGATACTGAAAGCTAAAAAGAATAATTGGTGGCAATGAAAAATACCTATCATTGGTGATATCACCAAAAATGGTGGAGTAGGGAACTCCGTACCTCCATGAAAGCAATAACTAAGCAGGAAGAAACTATAAGAATAAACATTTTCAAATTCTAGAATCTAATTTAAATAAACTTACACCAACTACAAAAACCAGGGAAATGCTTAGTTAAAAAAAGAGACTACTTTGTCAGATGAGTAGATTGCAAAAATTTTCTCCCATTCTTTAGGTTGCCTGTTCACTCTGATGGTAGTTTCTTTTGCTGTGCAGAAGCTCTTTAGTTTAATTAGATCCCATTTGTCAATTTTGGCTTTTGTTGCCATTGCTTTTGGTGTTTTAGACATGAAGTCCTTGCCCATGCCTATGTCCTGAATGGTATTGCCTAGGTTTTCTTCTAGAGTTTTTCTGGTTTTAGGTCTAACATGTAAGTCTTTAATCCATCTTGAATTAATTTTTTGTATAAGGTGTAAGGAAGGGATCCAGTTTCAGCTTTCTACATATGGCTAGCCAATTTTCCCAGCACCCTTTATTAAATAGGGAATCCTTTCCCCATTGCTTTTGTCAGGTTTATCAAAGATCAGATAGTTGTAGATATGTAGCATTATTTCTGAGGGCTCTGTTCTGTTCCATTGGTCTATATCTCTGTTTTGGTACCAGTACCATGCTGTTTTGGTTACTGTGGCCTTGTAGTACAGTTCGAAGTCAGGTAGCATGATGCCTCCAGCTTTGTTCTTTTGGCTTAGGATTGACTTGGCGATGCAGGCTCTTTTTTGGTGCCATATGAACTTTAAAGTAGTTTTTTCCCATTCTGTGAAGTAACTTATTGGTAGCTTGATGGGGATGGTATTGAATCTATAAATTACCTTGGGCAGTGTGGCCATTTTCACGATATTGATTCTTCCTACCCATGAGCATGGAGTGTTCTTCCATTTGTTTGTATCCTCTTTTATTTCATTGAGCAGTGGTTTGTAGTTCTCCTTGAAGAGGTCCTTGACATCCCTTGTAAGTTGGATTCCTAGGTACTTTATTCTCTTTGAAGCAATTGTGAATGGGAGTTCACTCATGATTTGGCTCTCTGTTTGTCTGTTATTGGTGTACAAGAATGCTTGTGATTTTTGCACATTGATTTTGTATCCTGAGACTTAAGAGACTACTAAATTTTGGTAAGAGGGTGCTACAACATGTTGGTTTCCCTCTCTGCCATCCCCTATTCCCCAGCTTAGTGGCGGCCTTGGAGATGGTAGTCTACAGTACTGATGTGGCTCGCTGCTGCAAGGGAAGCAATATACATCTTCATCTCAGAAAACTATGGTTATATATTTTGGCCTGCCTGGTAGCTCCCTAAGGTATGGGCTCAGGATCTTGACTTTATTTTGCCCATCTTGGAACTTTCTCAGAGCTAGAGTGGCGTTTTTCATAATATTTGTTGAAAGCACTTAAAGGCAAATATACTAGCCACAGCCAACTGAGGCAAGGGATAATAGATGGAGCAAGCAGCAGACAGAATAAAAAGCCTGGGAAGGAAAAGGCTGGGGAAGCAGACACACGAGAAAAAAAAATGCTCTGGAAAGCTCCTGCAAATATCAGGGAATGTAGGAGGTCAGATACATGCTGAGGGTCACGACTATTCTCAGAAAATATGTGAAAAGACCCTAAGCTTTCACCTGTGGCTTACTTTTAAACTCTACAGAAGCAGGACATGGCTAAGATATAAGTGGCCCAGCTAAGCATTGAAGATAATACACCAACAAAAAGCCAATCTGCAAAGACGAGGAGAACTGTTGTTATTTTTCTGGAATTTAAGGAAATCTCTGTGAGATCACGATCTGAGAACTAAGCTAACTGACAGAGAATTCACTGACTACATGTGGCAAATAACACAATCTTTACAAACATAATTTAGAAAAGCTACTAAACTAACAATTACAACCCACAACAAGTAGCAACAAAAAACCCTAGAGAGAGGTAAAAATCTGATTTCTACCACATTATAATATTGAAACTACCCAGTTTTCAACAACAACAACAAAAAATTATGAGGCATTAAGAAAAAAAACAAAAACGTATGCCCCATTCATAGGAAAAACAATTAATAGAAACTGTTTATGAAGAATCCCAGATATTAGACTTGCTAGTCAACAAATTTTTTTTTTTAATTATACTTCAGGTTTTAGGGTACATGTGCACAATGTGCAGGTTTGTTACATATGTATCCATGTGCCATGTTGATTTCCTGCACCCATTAACTCGTCATTTAGCATCAGGTATATCTCCTAATGCTGTCCCTCCCCCCTCCCCCCACCCCACAACAGTCCCCGGAGTGTGATGTTCCCCTTCCTGTGTCCATGAGTCCTCATTGTTCAATTCCCACCTATGAGTGAGAACAGGCAGTGTTTGGTTTTTTGTCCTTGCGATAGTTTACTGAGAATGATGTTTTCCAGTTTGATCCATGTCCCTACAAAGGACGTGAACTCATCATTTTTTATGGCTGCATAGTATTCCATGGTGTATAAGTGCCACATTTTCTTAATCCAGTCTATCGTTGTTGGACATTTGGGTTGGTTCCAACTCTTTGCTACTGTGAATAGTGCCACAATAAACACACGTGTGCATGTGTCTTTATAGCAGCATGATTTATAGTCCTTTGGGTATATACCCAGTAATGGGATGGCTGGGTCAAATGGTATTTCTAGTTCTAGATCCCGGAGGAATCGCCACACTGACTTCCACAATGGTTGAACTAGTTTACAGTCCCAACAACAGTGTAAAAGTGTTCCTATTTCTCCACATCCTCTCCAGCACCTGTTGTTTCCTGATTTTTTAATGATGGCCATTCTAACTGGTGTGAGATGGTATCTCACTGTGGTTTTGATTTGCATTCCTCTGATGGCCAGTGATGATGAGCATTTCTTCATGTGTTTTTTGGCTGCATAAATGTCTTCTTTTGAGAAGTGTCTGTTCATGTCCTTCGCCCACTTTTTGATGGGGTTGTTTGTCTTTTTCTTGTAAATTTGTTTGAGTTCATTGTAGATTCTGGACATTAGCCCTTTGTCAGATGAGTAGGTTGCAAAAATTTTCTCCCATTCTGTAGGTTGCCTGTTCACTCTGATGGTAGTTTCTTTTGCTGTGCAGAAGCTCTTTAGTTTAATTAGACCCCATTTGTCAATTTTGGCTTTTGTTGTCATTGCTTTTGCTGTTTTAGACATGAAGTCCTTGCCCACGCCTATGTCCTGAATGGTATTGCCTAGGTTTTCTTCTAGGGTTTTTATGGTTTTAGGTCTAACATTTAAGTCTTTAAGCCGTCTTGAATTAATTTTTGTATAAGGTGTAAGGAAGGGATCCAGTTTCAGCTTTCTACATATGGCTAGCCAGTTTTCCCAGCACCATTTATTAAATAGAGAATCCTTTCCCCATTGCTTGTTTTTGTCAGGTTTGTCAAAGATCAGATAGTTGTAGATATGCGACATCATTTCTGAGGGCTCTGTTCTGTTCCATTGATCTATGTCTCTGTTGTGGTACCAGTACCACGCTGTTTTGGTTACTGTAGCCTTGTAGTATAGTTTGAAGTCAGGTAGCGTGATGCCTCCAGCTTTGTTCTTTTGGCTTAGGATTGACTTGGTGATGCGGGCTCTTTTTTGGTTCCATATGAACTTTAAAGTAGTTTTTTCCAATTCTGTGAAGAAAGTCATTGGTAGCTTGATGGGGATGGCATTGAATCTATAAATTACCTTGGGCAGTATGGCCATTTTCACGATATTGATTCTTCCAACCCATGAGCATGGAATGTTCTTCCATTTGTTTGTATCCTCTTTTATTTCATTGAGCAGTGGTTTGTAGTTCTCCTTGAAGAGATCCTTGACATCCCTTGTAAGTTGGATTCCTAGGTATTTTATTCTCTTTGAAGCAATTGTGAATGGGAGTTCACTCACGATTTGGCTCTCTGTTTGCCTGTTATTGGTGTACAAGAATGCTTGTGATTTTTGTACATTGATTTTGTATCCTGAGACTTTGCTGAAGTTGCTCATCAGCTTAAGGAGATTTTGGGCTGACACAGTGGGGTTTTCTAGATATACAATCATGTCATCTGCAAACAGGGACAATTTGACTTCCTCTTTTCCTAATTGAATACCCTTTATTTCCTTCTCCTGCCTGATTGCTCTGGCCAGAACTTCCAGCACTATGTTGAATAGGAGCGGTGAGAGAGGGCATCCCTGTCTTGTGCCAGTTTTCAGAGGGAATGTTTCCAGTTTTTGCCCATTCAGTATGATATTGGCTGTGGGTTTGTCGTAGATAGCTCTTATTATTTTGAGATACGTCCCATCAATACCTAATTTATTGAGAGTTTTTAGCATGAAGGGTTGTTGAATTTTGTCAAAGGCCTTTTCTGCATCTATTGAGATAATCATGTGGTTTTTGTCTTTGGTTCTGTTTATATGCTGGATTACATTTATTGATTTGCGTATGTTGAACCAGCCTTGCATCCCAGGGATGAAGCCCACTTGACTATGGTGGATAAGCTTTTTGATGTGCTGCTGGATTCAGTTTGCCAGTATTTTATTGAGGATTTTTGCATCAATGTTCATCAAGGATATTGGTCTGAAATTCTCTTTTTTGGTTACGTCTCTGCCAGGCTTTGGTATCAGGACGATGCTGGCTTCATAAAATGTGTTAGGGAGGATTCCCTCTTTTTCTATTGATTGGAATAGTTTCAGAAGGAATGGTACCAGTTCCTCCTTGTACCTCTGGTAGAATTTGGCTGTGAATCCATCAGGTCCTGGACTCTTTTTGGTTGGTAAGCTATTGATTATTGCCACAATTTCAGAACCTGTTATTAGTCTATTCAGAGATTCAACTTCTTCCTGGTTTAGTCTTGGGAGGGTGTATTTGTTGAGGAATTTATCCATTTCTTCTAGATTTTTTAGTTTATTTGCATAGAGGTGTTTGTAGTATTCTCTGATGGTAGATTGTATTTCTGTGGGATCGGTGGTGATATCCCCTTTTTCATTTTTTATTGCGTCTATTTGATTCTTCTCTCTTTTCTTCTTTATTAGACTTGCTAGCGGGCTATCAATTTTGTTGATCTTTTCAAAAAACCAGCTCCTGGATTCATTAATTTTTTGAAGGGTTTTTTGTGTCTCTATTTCCTTCAGTTCTGCTCTGATTTTAGTTATTTCTAGCCTTCTGCTAGCTTTTGAATGTGTTTGCTCTTGCTTTTCTAGTTCTTTTAATTGAGATGTTAGGGTGTCAATTTTGGATCTTTCCTGCTTTCTCTTGTGGGCATTTAGTGCTATAAATTTCCCTCTACACACTGCTTTGAACGTGTCCCAGAGATTCTGGTATGTTGTGTCTTTGTTCTCGTTGGTTTCAAAGAACATCTTTATTTCTGCCTTCATTTCGTTATGTCCCCAATAGTCATTCAGGAGCAGGTTGTTCAGTTTCCATGTAGTTGAGCGGTTTTGAGTGAGTTTCTTAATCCTGAGTTCTAGTTTGATTGCACTGTGGTCTGAGAGACAGTTTGTTATAATTTCTGTTCTTTTACATTTGCTGAGGAGAGCTTTACTTCCAACTATGTGGTCAATTTTGGAATAGGTGTGGTGTGGTGCTGAAAAAAATGTGTATTCTGTTGATTTGGGGTGGAGAGTTCTGTAGATGTCTATTAGGTCCACTTTGTGTAGAGCTGAGTTCAATTCCTGGATATCCTTGTTAACTTTCTGTCTCGTTGATCTGTCTAATGTTGACAGTGGGGTTTTCATCTCACTAGGGAGTGCCAAACAGTGGGTGCAGGACAGTGGGTGAAGCGCACTGTGCGCGAGCCGAAGCAGGGCGAGGCATTGCCTCACTCACGAAGCGCAAGGGGTCAGGGAGTTCCCTTTCCTAGTCAAAGAAAGGGGTAACAGAGGGCACCTGGAATATCGGGTCAGTCCCACCCTAATACTGCGCTTTTCCAATGGGCCTGGAAAACGGCACACTAGGAGATTGTGCCCCGCACCTGGCTCGGAGGGTCCTATGCCCATGGAGTCTCGCTGATTGCTAGCACAGCAGTCTGAGATCAAGCTGCAAGGCGGCAGCGAGGCTGGGGGAGGGGCGCCCGCCATTGCCGAGGCTTGCTTAGGTAAACAAAGCAGCCAGGAAGCTCGAACTGGGTGGAGCCCACTACAGCTCAAGGAGGCCTGCCTGCCTCTGTAGGCTCCACCTCTGGGGGCAGGGCACAGACAAACAAAAAGTCAGCAGGAACCTCCAGAGACTTAAATGTCCCTGTCTGACTGACAGGTTTGAAGAGAGTAGTGGTTCTCCCAGCACGCAGCTGGAGATCTGAGAACCTGAGAACGGACAGACTGCCTCCTAAAGTGGGTCCCTCACCCCTGAGCAGCCTAACTGGGAGGCACCCCCCCAGTAGGGACAGACTGACACCTCACTCGGCCCGGTACTCCTCTGAGACAAAACTTCCAGAGGAAATATCAGACAGCTGAATTTGTGGTCTCACGAAAATCCGCTGTTCTGCAGCCACCGCTGCTGACTCCCAGCCAAACACGGTCTGGAGTGGACCTCTAGTAAACTCCAACAGACCTGCAGCTGAGGGTCCTGTCTGGTAGAAGGAAAACTAACAAACAGAAAGGACATCCACACCAAAAACCCATCTGTACATCACCATCATCAAAGACCAAAAGTAGAAAAAACCACAAAGATGGGGAAAAAAACAGAGCAGAAAAACTGGAAACTCTAAAAAGCAGAGCACCTCTCCTCCTCCAAAGGAACGCAGTTCCTCACCAGCAACGGAACAAAGCTGGATGGAGGATGACTTTGACGAGTTGAGAGAAGAAGGCTTCAGACGATCAAACTACTCTGAGCTACGGGAGGAAATTCAAAACAATAGCAAAGAAGTTAAAAACTTTGAAAAAAAATTAGAAGAATGGATAACTAGAATAACCAATGGAGAGAAGGGCTTAAAGGAGCTGATGGAGCTGAAAGCCAAGTTTCGAGAACTATGAGAAGATTGCAGAAGCCTCAGTAGCAGATGCGATCAACTGGAAGAAAGGGTATCGCTGATGGAAGATGAAATGAATGAAATGAAGTGAGAAGGGAAGTTTAGAGAAAAAAGAATAAAAAGAAATGAACAAAGCCTCCAAGAAATTTGGGACTATGTGAAAAGACCAAACCTACGTCTGATTGGTGTACCTGAAAATGACGGGGAGAATGGAACCAAGTTGGAAAACACTCTGCAAGATATAATCCAGGAGAACTTCCCCAATCTAGCAAGGCAGGCCAACATTCAGATTCAGGAAATACAGAGAACGCCACAAAGATACTCCTCGAGAAGAGCAACTCCAAGACACATAATTGTCAGATTCACCAAAGTTGAAATGAAGGAAAAAATGTTAAGTGTAGCCAGAAAGAAAGGTGGGGTTACCCACAAAGGGAAGCCCATCAGACTAACAGCTGATCTCTCGGCAGAAACTCTACAAGCCAGAAGAGAGTGGGGGCTGATATTCAACATTCTTAAAGAAAAGAATTTTCAACCCAGAATTTCATATCCAGCCAAGCTAAGCTTCATAAGTGAAGGAGAAATAAAATACTTTACAGACAAGCAAACGCTGAGTGATTTTGTCACCACCAGGCCTGCCCTAAAAGAGCTCCTGAAGGAAGCACTAAACATGGAAAGGAAGAACCGGTACCAGCCACGGCAAAAACATGCCAAATTGTAAAGACCATTGAGGCTAGGAAGAAACTGCATCAACTAACGAGCAAAATAACCAACAAACATCATAATGACAAGTTCAGATTCACACATAACAATATTAACGTTAAATGTAAATGGGCTAAATGCTCCAATTAAAAGACACAGACTGGCAAACTGGATAAGGAGTCAGGACCCACCAGTGTGCTGTATTCAGGAAACCCATCTCACGTGCAGAGACACACATAGACTCAAAATAAAGAGATGGAGGAAGATCTATGAAGCAAATGGAAAACAAAAAAAGGCAGGGGTTGCAATCCTAGTCTCTGATAAAATAGACTTTAAACCAACAAAGATCAAAAGAGACAAAGAAGGCCATTACACAATGGTAAAGGGATCAATTCAACAAGAAGAGCTAACTATCCTAAATATATATGCACCCAACACAGGAGCACCCAGATTCATAAAGCAAGTCCTGAGTGACCTACAAAGGGACTTAAACTCCCACACAATAATAATGGGAGATTTTAACACCCCGCTAGTCAACAAATTTAAATCAACTGTTTTAAATATGCTCAAACAGCTAAAGGAAACCATAGAAAAATAACTAAAGGAAACCTGGAGAATAGTATCTCACCAAATAGATAGCATCAATAAAGAGACAGAAATAATAAAAACAAAACAAAACAGAAGGATATGAAAAGTACAATAATTGAAATGAAAAACTCACTAGAACAGTTAAACAACAGATTTCAGCAGGTAAAAGAATGAATTAATGAACTTGAAGTTAGGTCCACTGGAGTTACCCTGTCTGTGAGACAAAAAGAAAGAAAAATGATGAAAAGAGCCTCAGGGGCCTGTAGAAGATTATTAAGCAGACCAATAAGTGCACAGAGAGAGTCCTAAAAGGACAGGAGCGATAGAAAGGAGCGGAAAGAATATTCCAAGACATAATGACTGAGTATGTCACAAATTTGATGAAAGACATTAATCTACATATCTACAAAGCTCAATAAACTCCAAGTAGGAAAGCTTTAAACTTTTCCCTGATGAATATGGTATTACCTGTGGGTTTGTCATATGTGGCCTTTATTGTATTGAGGTACATACTTTCAATACATATTTTGTTAAGTTTTCATCATGAAGAGATGTTAAATTTTGTCAAATACTTTTCTTCATCTGTTGAAATGATAATATGGTTTTGTCCTTCATTCCACTAGCATTCTGTATCACATTTATTGATTTGCATATGTTGAGCCATTTTTGTATCCCTGGGATGAATTCCACTTGATCATAGTGAATTACGTTTTTAACATGCTGTTGAATTCTGTTTGTTAGTATTTTTTTTTTGAGGCAGGGTCTTGATCTGTGACCCAGGTGGGAGTGCAATGGTGCAACCATGCCTCACTGCAACCTTGATCTCCTAGGCTTCAGCCATTCTCCTGCCTCATTTTTTGATTTTTTTTTTTTTGTAGAGACGAGGTCTCACTATGTTGCCCAGACTGGTCTCAAACTCCTGGGCTCAAGTGATCCTCCACGTTAGCCTCCCAAAGTAATGGGATTATAGATGTGAGCCACCATGACTACGCCCTGTTTGCTAGTATTTTGTTGAGGATTTTTGCATTCGTGTTCATCAGGGGTATTGGCCAGGGATATTCCTTTTACTGTTATGTCCTTCTCTGGTTTTTGTATTAGAGTATGCTGTTTTTATAGAATGAGTTTGGACGTATTGTCTCCTCTTAAATTTTGTTGACTAGTTTGAGAAGAATTGGTATTCGTTCTTTAAATTGGTAGAATTCAGCAGTGGGGCCATCGAGTCCTGGGCTTTTCTTTGATTGGAGACTTTCTATTATGGTTTCAATTTAATTACTCGCTGTACACCTTTCCCTCACCAAAACCCAAGCTGCAGCTATACAGTGCCATCTTGAAAACAGAGCCACAGCTAGCGTGTATCCTGCTCCAAGAGCCAGCAATAACTGCATCTTTTCATTGCTGAAGCTGCACTGCCATTACACCACCTTAGTGGTGGTGCACCATTCCCCAGCCAAGCTGTTACAGCACTCTATCCTCTGAGAACAAGCTGCCTAGGAAGGGCTCTGTCTTGCACATTCTGGTGACTGCAGCAACCAACCCTAGCCTCTCAGAGCCTAAGTCCACTGCTCCAGCACAAAGGCAAGTGGTACTCTGTCCCTAGAGGAATAGGTAATCTTGCCAAGTAAAGAAACTGAGTACTGCCCAGCGATGTGCACAGTCAGCACACTCACGAGCCAGGTTCACTCTCCATGTGCAACCCTGTGCACTCACTAGCCAGGCATATTGCTTCCAGGTGCCCCTGCCCCAAGTTGGTGATTTGGCCCCCATGTGACAATGGCATACCAGCCAGACATGTTGCTTCCATGGAGCCCTGCCCCAAACTGGCAGACTTCTACTGCCTACATACTTACCAGCCAGGCATACCAATTCCAGGGGGTACCTGCCCAGAGTGACATGTACACTGAAAGTGAAGAGATGGAAAATGATATTCCATGCAAATGGAAACCAAGAGAGAGCAGAAGTAGCTATAATCATAACAGATAAAATAGGCTTTAAGGCAAAAACTATAAAAAGAGAAAAGAAGTTCATTATATAATGAAAAGGAGTTATTTCAACAAGATGATACGAAAATTTTTAATATGTATACACCTAACACCAGAGTACCCAAATAAATGAAGCAATTATTATAGATCTAAGGGAATAGACTGCAATAAAATAATATAAGGAGACTTCAGCATGCCACTCTCAGCAATGGACAGATCATCCAGACAGAAAATAAAGAAACATCACATTTAAATGACACACTAAATCAAATGGACCTAGCAAACATTTACAGAATATTCGACCAAACAGCTGCAGAATAAACAGTCTTCTCAACAGAACATGAAACTTTCTCCAGGACAGATCATATGGTAGCCTGTAGAACAAGCCTTAACAAATTTAAGAAAATCAAAATCATTTCCAGTATATTTTTTTACCACAATGGTATAAAACTAGAAATCAGTAACAACAGGAACTTCTGAAAATTCACAAATACATGGAAATTATACAACATGCTCTTATATGACCAACAGGTCAATGAAGAAATTAAAAGGAAGTTTAAAAATTTCTTGAGAGAAATGAAAATCGAAATACAACATACCAAAATCCTTGGGACAGAGCTAATGCAGTTCTAAAAGGAAATCTTGTAGCAATAAATGTCTACATTGAAAAAGAAGAAAGATCACAAATAAAAACCTAACAATGCACCAAAGGAATTAAACATTTTAAAACCCAAGTAAACCTGTAACTAGTAAAAGGAAAGAAATAATAAAGAGTAGAAATAAATGAAAGCGCCCAGGCACAGTAGCTCATGCCTATAATCCCAGCACTTTTGGGGAGGCCAAAGTGGGAGGATCACTTGAAGCCAGGAGTTTCCACCAGCCTGGGCAACAAAGCAAGAACCCATCTCTATAAAAAATTAAGATCAGCCAGGTGTGGTTGCATGTACCAGTAGTCCTAGCCACTTGGGAGGCTGAAACAGGAGGATCATGTGAGCTCAGGAGTTTGAGGCTACAATGAGCTATGACTGCATTACTGTACTGCAGCTTGGTCAACAGAGTGAGATCCTATCTCAAGAAAGAAAGAAAATAAAGAAAAGAGAAGAGAAGAAAGAGGACGAACTAGGTGGCTCACACTTGTAATCCCAGCACTTTGGGAGGCCAAGAGGGAGGACTGCTTGAGGCCAGGAGTTCAAGACCAGCCTGGGCAACATAGTGAGACCTCCATCTCTACAAAGAAATTAAACAACTAGCCAGATGTGATGGCATGCGCCTGTAGTCCCAGATACTCAGGGAGCTGAGGCAGGAGGATCACCTGAGCCCAGGAGGTCAAGGCTGTAGTTAACCATGATTGTGGCATTGCACTGCAGCCTGGGTGACAGATCAGGACCCTGTCTCAAAAAAAGAAAAGGAAAGAAAAGAAACCCAAATCTTATAAAACAGCCCTACCCCTATCTCCCTTTGCTGACTCTCTTTTCGGACTCAGCCCGCCTGCACCCGGGTGAAATAAACAGGCTTGTTGCTCAAAAAAAAAAAAAAAAAAAAAGAGAGACTTAAAATAAAATAGATCAATGAAACAAAGAGTTGGTTTTTTTGAAAAGATAAACAAAATTGAGATGCCTTTAGCCGGCCTAAGAAAAAACAGAGAAGACTCAAGTAAAATTAGATACCAAAAAAAGAGATACTACAACTGATGCTACAGAAATAAAAAGCATCACAAGACAGTATCAGGAACAATTCTATGCCAGAAAACCCAGATAACCTATAAAAAATGGATAAATTCTTGGTCATATACAACCTTCCAAGATTAAAGAATGAAGAAATAGAAAATCTGAACAGACCAATAGTGAGTAATGAAATCAAAACAGTAATAAAAATCTCGCATCAAAGAAAAGCCCAGGACTTGATGGCTTCACTGCTGAATTCTACCAAACATTTAAAGAACGGATACCAATTTTCCTCAAACTAGTCGGCACAACTGAAGAGGAGACAATATTTCTAAACTCATTTTATAAGGATAGCATTACCCTGATAGCAAAGCCAGGCAAGGACACAATTAAAAAAGAATATCCCTGATGAACACAAATGCAAAAATCATCAACAAAATACTAGCAAACAGAAGTCAACAGCACATTAAAAAGATTACTCACTATGATCAAGTGGAACTCATCCCAGGGATGCAAGAATGGCTCAACATATGCCAATCAATAAATGTGACACAGAACACTAATGGAATGAAGGACAAAAACCGTATGATCATTTCAATAGATGAAGAAAAGGCATTTGACAAAATTAAATATCCCTTCATGATAAAAACAACACGTTATGTACAGAAAGTATGTACCTCACTACAAATAAATGCCACATATGACAAACCTACAGCTAACACCATATTGAACAGGGAAAAGTTGGAAGTTTTTCCTTAAGATAGAGAACAAGACAACAATGCCTACTTTTACCACTTCTATTCTACTTAGTATTTGAATTCCTAGCCACAGCAATTAGGCAAGAGAAAGAAATGAAAGCTATCCAAATTGGAAAAGGGGAAGTTAAATTATCCCTGGTTGCAGATGACATGAGTGTATACAGTTGGCCCTCAAACAATACCAGTGTTAGAAGTGTCAGACCCTTGCACACTGGAAAATCAATATATAAGTTCTTACTTACCAAAAACTTAACTACCAGTAGCCCACTGTTGACCAGAAGCCTGATCAATAACATAAATCATTGATTAACACCGATTTTGTATGTTATATGTACTATACACTGTATTCTTATAAGTTAAGCTAAAGAAAAAATTATTATTAAGAAAATCATAAGAAAGAGAAAATACATCTACTATTAATTAAGTGGACGTGGATCATCATAAACATCTACATCTTTGTCATCTTTGTGTTGAGTAGGCAGAGGAAGAGGAAGAAGAAGGGTTGGTCTTGCTGACTCAGTGGTTGCAGAGGTGGAAGAAAATCCACATATAAATGGACTCACACATTTCAAATCTGTGTTGTTTAAGGGTCCACCATACACAGAAAACCCAAAAGACTCCACCAAAAAACTGCTAGAGCTAATAAACAAATGCAGTAAAGTTGCAAGATACAAAAATCAGCAGTATTTTTATACATCAATAGTAAACTATCTGAAAAAGAAATCAAGAAAACAATCTCACTTACAATAGTTACAAAAAACATATACTTAGGAATAAGTTTAACCAAGGAGGTGAAAGATCTTCACACTGAAAACTATAAAATATTGTGGAGGAAATTGAAGAGGATACAGATAAACAGAAGGATATCCCATCTTCATGGACTGGAAGAATTAATAAAGTGTCTACACTACCCAAAGTGATCTACAGATTCAATGTAATCTCTAACAAAATACCAATGGCATTCTTCACAGAAATAGAAAAAAGAACCCTAAAATTCGTATGGAACCACAAAATATCCCGAATAGCTGATGCAAACTTGTGGAAAAAAAAAAGAAAGAAAGCTGAAGATATCACACTATCTGACTTCAAAATGTACTACAAAGCTATAGTAACCAAAATAGCATGATACTGATCTAAAAATAGACACATAGACCAATGGAATAGAGAGCCCAGAAAAAAAAAATGCATATACAGGCAAAGGTGTGAAGAACAAACATTGGGGAAAGTACAATCTTCAGTAAATGGTGCTGAAAATAAATGGATACCCATATGCAGAAGAATGGAACTAGGTACATATCTCTCATCACATATAAAAATCAACTCAAAATGGATTAAAAAATCAAAGACCGAAAGCTATGAAACTACTGGAAGAAAACATAGGGAAAACACTTCATAATATTGGACTAGGCAACGATTTTTTGGCTATGACTCTAAAAGCACAGGTAATAAAAGCAAAAGTAGACAAATGGGATTACATCAAACTAAAAAGCTTCTGCTGCACAGTAAAGGAAACAATGAACAAAGTGAAGAGACAACCCACAGAATGGAAGAAAATATTTGCAAACTATCCTTCTAAAAAGGATTAATAACCAGAATATATAAGAAACTCAACTAAATAGCAAAGCAAACAATCTGATTTTAGAATGGGCAGAAGATCTGAATAGACACTTTTCAAAAGAAGACATACAAATGGCCAATAGGTATATGAAAAAATGCAACATCACCAATCATCATGAAAATGCAAATCAAAACCACAATGAGATATCATTTCACCAAGTTTGAATGGCTATTCACAAAAAGACAAAACATATCAAGTGCTGGCAAGGATGTGGAAAAAAGGGAACACTGACATACTATCAGTGGAAATGTAAATTCATACATTCATTATGAAAAACAGTATGGACTTCCTAAAAATATAAAAATAGAACTGCCCTATGATCTATCTGTCAATCCCATTACTGGGTATATATCCAAAGAAAATGAAGTCATTGTGTCGAAGAGATATGTGCACTCCCATGTTTATTGCAGCACTATTCACAATAGCCAAGACATGAAGTCAACCTAAGTGTCCATAAACGGATGGATTGAGAAGGAGAATGTGGTATATATACACGAGGAAATACTATTTAGCAATAAAAAAGAAAGAAATGCTGTCATTCACAGCAACACAGACGAGCTTGGAGAACATTATGTTAAGCGAAATAAGCCAGCCACACAAAGGCAAATACAGCATAATCACTCTATACCTCATATGTAGTACAATGATTGTGTCAATTAAAATTTAAAATGTAATAACAGCAAAAGAAACACAATAGACACTCAACTGGAAACAGAACATCCTAAACATGAAAACGGAAATTTGTGAAAAACCTACAGCTAACATCAATACTCAGTAGTGAAAGACTGAAAGCTTTCCACCTAAAATCAGGAACAGGACACCAGTGCCTCTCTTCACTACTTTTACTCAACACTGTACTGGAAGTTCTAGCCAGAGCAATTAGGCAAGGAAATAAAAGACATCCAAATTGAAAATGAAGAAATAAAATTCTCTTTTCAGAGATGACATGATCTAATATTTACAAAATCCTAAAGAATCCACAAAATGAGCTATTAGAGCTAATAAACATATTAATCTCTGTTTTGTACTCTTTGTGAGTGCTTCAGCCTGCAGAAGCTTTGGAAAAATATAGCAAACATTACCAGCACACTCCTGATTTCTCTCATTTTTCTTTTCTTTGTTGGAGAAGGGAAAGAAAAGTAGAAGATACAGAGGAAGAGTAAATCAATCAAACAAACATTATATTGACTGGTTGTATTCCTACAAATCAACTATAATTTCTTATTTATTTCCCTAAGCAGGTAACAGCAAAGCCCTGAAAACCAAAAGGAATTGGGCTCTTGTTTTCAGAAACAGCAACGTATGGGTGATATGAGGACAGAGTATCCTACTCCATAGCCAGGCTTGTACAGATGGTGGCAGCTATCCAAGGAGAAGCAAGGAAGCTGAGACCCTGGGACCTGCTGTAAGAAAGGAGGGAAAAACTTAAGAACTTACTGAATGTTGTAGGGCACAGTACTAGGATTGAGTACCCCATACATAGTGAAGCCTTTATAGAGAGGGTTCCTGAAGTCTGGTTTCCTCTGAACCAAGAAAGGCCACACAGAATGTGTTTTCTCATAGACTCTGTTAGAAAAGAAAAACAAGCCAAAAAATTAAAAGCAGTAAGCAAGTAATCTCAATAGTCCTGTTGAACTGATAAGCAGCAAATTTTACTAATAAGTAACCCAACTCAAGAAAGGAGGACAGGATATGACAGAATAAAAATAAGTGGATAAAAACTGTTGATAGAGTAACAAATTATCTGGGCTTCAATTTATCCATCTTTAAAATAAATGAGAGGTTAGAAAGAGTTCCATATTGGAGAACAGGATATTCTAAGTCCAGTCTCTGTGCGGAATAGCTGTGTGATCTTAAGAAAATTCCAAGTTTTTTCTGGGCCTATTTCCTCACTGTTAAATGTGACCTCTAAGTTATCTTCCAAATCAAGGATTTTATGAACTAATGACTTTTCTGGTTTTAAAAATTCTGGAATTGCTTTTACAAGTCTGGTAAGTTAAGAGATAGGTTCTATGGGGTGAATTTCTGGCTCGTCTATATTTCATTTTACTTAAAGCCAGCTTCTTCTCCCTTCAGAAGGTTTAAGACAGTGAAAGACAATTGGAAATTTATACTAGAAAATGTCATGAGTTATCCCAGGTGGGCAACTAAAGATTATGGCATTTATATTACAAAATTGATTCTTATACTTTAGTTGAGACCATGGGGAGGCTGCTTAACCAGTAAGCAAGTCCCTTAGTTAACACCTCAAAATACATGAGATCCACTAGTTCTCAAAGAGAGTTGCTATATAACCATTCATGAGAAGGTCATTTGCACACACACCATGTCAAAGGAAGCTAAAGGATAACTGAAGAGTGATATAAGTGGTAAGACCTAAAATTGTGGTCTTGTAACTTTTACAATTGTCAGAGCATTTCAGTGAGGCCAAAGGCTTTGTATATCCATCTTTCTCATTTGCTGTTGGTTTATAACAGAAAAAAAAATATTGCATTGGTAAGGTAACTAATTTGTTGAGTATTTACTATGTGTTCAAACGCTATTCCAGACTCTTTACCTAAAATACCTCCTAAAATTTTCCCAATAAAACCTTGTGAGATATTTTAGCCCAAAATTACTAATGAGAAAATTAGACTAAATATTAATTTGCTCAAGGTCACATAGCTAGTAGGTGACAGAGCCAAAGTTTGAACCCAAGTCTGCCTGATTCTAAAGCCCATACTTTTCTGTTCATGAATGAATGACACTTCTGCTTATTTTAAGTAATCACTATTTTAAAATATGTTAAAATGTTCAACTGTTATATTTTTTAAATGGATATTCAGATTTGTGTGAAAAATACGACATATACCTGATTTTAAGAGAAGGAAAAATATTATGGAAAAGATTCTGGGTTTAATGCATAGGTAAACAAAGACAGAATGAATATCTTAAAAGAATTTGGGGAGAAAGTGACAAAGGTCTAGTTGTAAAGACAGAGAGACAGAAACATGCATGGCATCAAGAAAGAAACTACCAAGTAAGTACAAATGTTGAAACAGAAAGACTCATTATTGTTCTCTATGTTGACAGGAAAACCAAATCACAGAGAAGTAATGTCATCTTGCTATGCTATAAAGGGGCCTGAGAGTTGGGCTAATTACTAACTCGCCAACAGCTGTGAAATAGGAGTGAGTTGTGAAACAGCTACTTTCCTATTTCTTTTTCTCTGTCTCTAAAATAATGAAAATACTGTTCATAGGAGCTCTACCTTGTCAATTTTGAAAAGTACTTAGGTCTCATATATTGCCAAGATGTTAGTTTAAGTGAGGGGTGCAAACTCAACTGCCTACTAGAACTAGGCAGATAACATTAGAAATGGGTTAAGAATAGAGAATGGTAAGAAGTGCAGTCAGCAAGAGTGAGTTTGCCTCATCCAAATGGAACAGCTACTATTCAGCTCTAGCTGTTTATTATCATGAGAAAATACAGTCTAGTGTTGCCAAAGCTCCTGATTTTTCAGAATATTTAGAAAAAAAATCCTAAAATAACTGGATTTTAATGTGAAATCTACTGATATTGAAATGTTAGCAACTAGGCATAAGAATGAGACAACGGACTTTGGGAACTCGGGGAAAGGGTAGGAAGGGGTGAGGGATAAAAGACTACAAATTGGGTTCAGTATATACTGCTCAGGAGATGGGTGAACCAAAGTCTTACAAATCACCACTAAAGAACTCATTCATGTAACCAAATACCACCTATTCCCCAAAAACCTGTGGAAATAAACAAAAATGTCGGCAACGAATTAGGAGTTTTAAAAAATACTCCACAGACTAAACAAACCATGCCTGTTGGGTTGGGCTCGGCCTATGAGCTGCTAGTTTGTAATCTCTGATATGAGTGAGAAAGGACTGTAGATAATGACTACTCATACCTGCACAGCAATTAATTATTTGCAAAGGCCTTGTACATCCATTATTTTACTGTATCCTCATGATTGCTCTAAAAAGTAGGCATTATTATCCCTATTTTACAGATGAGATATCTCAGGGTTCTGAGAGATCTCTGCGCAAACATTGAGTGCTTTATGCTTCAAAAGTTCTTTTTATTATTGTTATCTCCTCCCCTTTCTTGACAAATTCAGGGTGGTAGGTACATTCTTTTTGCACTGACCCCCTTCTCCCTGTTCAGTGTCTTCTCACAAAGTAAATTCACCTTAGATCTTCCCGATCCTTCTGGCAGTTACCAAGGAAGTTTCCAAACTGGCAGGAGAAAACATGGTCATGAATCTCCAGCAGGAAGTTTTCATTAAACTCAAAGGCACAGGGAAACTGTTCCATTAATTGCCAGATACAGTCTAGGAACTGGGTGAAGATAGGGGACACTTCTTTAGAGTCCCCATCGAGGTGGCCACACCTGAGAGATGCAAATAAAGGTAAAGAAAGACACTAGTTAGCATTAAGGATTACACTGTCGGGAATAGGCTGTAAGAGGGTCATCTCTTGTCTCTGTTGGTAGTGGCAAGGAAACACCTCATACCAAAATGCCAGCCAGAATCTCAAAGCTAGTCAATTCCAGCAGACCTCTTAGCTGCTGGTGTCCTTCACTGTCATCCATACTGTAAAGCCTTTGGTCATCTAGCCTATTTTTTTTATACACCCTCTTTCCAATAGAACTTTCTGCAATGATGGAAAATTTCTACAGTTGTGTTGTCCAATATAGCAGCCACTAACTGTTAAGCACTTGAAATGTGGATACTGTGACGGAGGAACTGAATTTTTAATTGTATTTAATTTTAATTAATTTAATCTAAATAGCTACATTTAGCTCTATGTGAGCAACAACCACATCTATATTGTTTACTGCATAGTACCTGGCACAAAACAGGTATTAAAGAAACATTTATTAAGTGCATGAATGAAACCTCATCCCAGAACTGTTTAATGTTTCCTCCCCACAATGCTCTCTTTACCAACCCTATCATCGACTGAAACACTATTCCACTGGAAACGAACACGGCACTCTCAGTTTCTACACTGAATGTTCTCTACCTTCTGATATAATTACAACCTGGCTCACAAGGATACCACCTTTCCTTGGGGTCAAATAAAAATGGAGAATGCTGATCATTCCACTTTCCACATACCATAATCCTAAAACAAAGCAGAGGTGGGTTTAGCTTTCTCCTTGCACCTACTGCTGCTTCTGCTGCTTCCAAGCTACTATTCTTTTCATGCCCTTAAAAACACTTCCTTTATGGGTCATGCTATTTAGCTTATTTACCTTCTCCTTCCACAATGCTGTCTTCTAGAATCTCTGTGTCACTTCCCTACATTCTCTGAATAATCTGATGGTCTTAAGCTTTTCTGTTGATGTAGATGACTTACACTAGCTCAACAGATTCCTTAACTAACGCAAATCAAATTACCTTCACTGATCTTTACCTCTACTCCAGTCTTTTGAATCCACTGGCCACAGGCTGGCTAGTAGTTCTTACTCCACCTTTGAAATCTTAATCACAATATCCCACTCTGAACACCATATATTATATTTCCAAAGGCTGCTCATCTTCTTAACTCCTGCAGACCTCATCTGAGGACATCTCCACATGCCAGATTCCTATTGGCTTCTCTTTTTCCTTATCAAGCCTAAATTCCATGATCTGCCCTATTAACTACTCTCTCCCCATTTTGTTCAGCTTTCTGGTCTTTCTTGTAATTATTTTCCTTCTAAATCCAACCACAGATCAGCCTGAAAAGCTATGTTCTCTGCTTCCACATCCTGACTGATTAATAATGCTCAAGAAAATTATAAAATCATACAAATTCACACCATTCAAATTGAGTCTCCACATTCAGCTGTGTTTTAACTGCTCTCAAATAATCTTTGTGTAGGTCCTTAACAACATTTTCTCATTATCTTTACAGCTCATACAAATTTTCAACTACCCTGTCAAACCCCTAATCCATTTCATATCTTCCTTCACTCCAGTGCCACTGAAAAATATCAAGGCCATTAAGTAGAAAAAAAATGTCTAACTTCTGCCTCTAATATTCACATATAGCACCTTTTCTGCCTGTCTTTCCACCTAATCTCTATGGAAAAGGTGTTCTTCATTATAGCTCAAGCTAATCTTTCATTTGGACTGGAATTTTCACCCATTTGCCCAGAAGTCTTACTCTACCAAAAACTCACTCTCTTTCATATCTTCAACCTTATCTTCTTTAATGTTTCTTTCTTCTCAGCCTAAGAAACTGCTCAAATATCTCCTGTCTTGAAATACACTTCCTCAGACCCAAACCCGACCCCTTCTCTTCTACCCCCTTCAGAGCCAAGGTTCTTGGAAACAGATTTATATACTCACATTCCACTTCCTCATCCCTCACTCATGCTTCCATTCACAAACATTTGGCTTCTGTTTTCACCACTTTACTCAATCAGTTATCACTAAAGATCATTAAAACCTGCATATTGCCAAAGTTGATTCTTGGGTTATTCTGAGGCATATGACACTGCTGACTACTCCCTTGAGATTCTCCTCTCTTATGTTTCTTCTTTCCTATCCTTAGATTTATTCTTATCTCACTAATCACTCTTTCACAGCCACCTTCATGGACTTCCTTCTTCACTAGACTTTCAGGTGTCAGTATTATCCAAGGCTCTGTCCCACCCCTTGGCTCTTCTTCCTCTATGCACAATTTTTTGAGTTACCTTATCTGAATCCATGGTTTAAACTACCAATTACATGCAGATAACTCTTAAACCTCTATATCACCTCTCTATCCAACCCAGAACTAGTGAGCTCCAGATTACTACTGAATAGTCTCCCTACTGGATATCTTCTCTTGGATGCCCCATGCCAAATAATTCCCAAACTGAAGCCATCTTCCCCACCAAACCTGCCCTGTATTATCCTATATCCTCTATCTCAATAAACCCAGCTACCTCAGGCAGAAACCTTTGAGTTTTATTAGGCTTTTTCTCCCATCTTCTGGTGAGTTCTACCTCCTGAATACCCTTGTATCTGTATCATTGCTTGTGTCTTTTTTCAGGCCCTCATCAATTCTGGTAGCCTACTAATTCAGCCCCTTGCCACCAATTTCAATCTTCTACATGCTGTCAGAGGGATATTTGTAAAATATAGATCTGAACATCATGTCACTGCCTTGTTCAAAGTCCTCCAATATAGCTTTACTATGTACACAAAACACTCAAATCTTTCAGCTTAAAAAAAAAAAAAAAAAAAAAAAAAAAAAAAAACAGGGCTCTGGATGATCTTCTCCTCACTGGCTCCGCTTCCCTGGCCTCATTTCCTCTATTCTTCCTACACACCCTTTGACCCAGCCACACTGAATTGCTTGCAGCTCCTCACACACGTAATCCTGTTTAATGCCTTTATGGTTTCAAACACATCAGGGCTAGAATGCTTTCTCCCTTTCTAAATAACATCTACTCATACTTTAAATCTCAGTTAAAATGTCACCTATTACAGGAAGTCTTCTTTGCCCCAGAATGGGTAAACTTCCTTTGCTTATGTTTTCCTCTGTCTTAAGCACTTATCATACTACACCGTCATCACTGATTTTTCTTTTCTTTCAAAGAAGAGATAGGGACTATATCTGATTCAACTCTGTCTTCTCAATACCTAACATAATGACTGGTCTAATGTTTGTGGGTGAAGGAAGAATAAATAAACGGACCCAAATGGCTAGAGAGTGGCAACCAAATGAAATTAAATTAATGCATATCAATGGGGGGAAATAAGACCTGAATTAATTTCCTTGGGGTAAAACTCAATTTTTTTTTTTTTTTTGAGATGGAGTTTCACTCTTGTCACCCAGGCTGGAGTGCAATGGCGTGGCCTCAGCTCACTGCAACCTCCGCCTCCCGGGTTCAAGCGATTCTCCTACCTCTGCCTCCCAAGGAGTCAGGATTATAGGCACCCGCCACCATGTCTGGCTATTTTTTGTATTTTTAGTAGAGAAGGGGTTTCACCATGTTGGCCAGGCTGGTCTCGAACTCCTGACCTCAGGCGATTGGCCCGCCTTGGCCTCCCAAAGTGCTAGGATTACAAGTATGAGTCACTGCACCCGGCCAAATCTCAAATTTTATTTGCCTTTGGAATCGGCTTAGTGTCTGATATAATATACAGCACATTGTTAGGCATTTGACAAATATTTATCGATTGTTCTGATAACACAGGTAAAGCCTTAGTGAGGCAGTTTGATTTATAGCAGACAACAGATAAATATAAGCCCTTGTCCTCACCCCTTAAAAAATGACAAATCTGCACGCACCTTTTATCTTACAAAAGGTTAAAAGGTGAATTGTCTTGATATTAGTCCCTCTGAATGACATCATCATTCCCTTGTTCTTCCTGTTAAATTTCTATTCATTTCCAAAAATTCATCCTTAAATGCTGTGTACTCCTGGAAGCCTACCCTGACCTCTTCGTGCAATGTTAAGCACTTTTCCTTCTGTAGCCTGTGATGCCTTGTTCTTCCTTGAAATATTTAACAATTTGATATAATTACTTGTACTCCTTGAAAACAGGGATAATATTCTGGTTATTTTTGTCACCTTAGTGCCCTAGCATAGTATCTAGAATACTTGTTTCTTGATGAAAAGAGATTTATGCCATGTTCAACTTCCTCTTCCTTCCTTTACATGTGCATACTGAGGTTTTGATATACTTCGCCCTAATGAACTATCCTCAGCCCCTTCCTTCAAAATGAGTATATTTTTACCTTTGGGAAAACTTGTGGCCCATGGATATCCATTCCTTCTCTATCAAGATCTTCATTTTATACAAAAGAAAGAGTTTGCATTAGGAAAATCATAAAATGAATTAATTATACACACGAGAATGTCAAAACACTTTGCTGAAATAGTTGAACTGATCATAAAATAGTCAATTTCCTAAATGATAACTAAGTAAGTAACTTAGATTTCATTCACAGGCCTATACAGGGTGCCTTCAAATTTAAGATGCTCTCAGACATATACAGAGTCAAGTTTCCTTTGGCTTTCACATGTGTGACAAGCCACTGAGCCATAACTAAATGCAATGCTGATAAGCACGATATTAAACTCAAACTTTGAAAAACAGAAATCCAAAGGCAGCTCTTAGCTTTATACCAGTAACAAAACCATTTTTAACCATTAAAAAAAAATTCTAGCCAGGCATGGTGGCTTACACCTGTAATCCCAGCATTTTGGGAGGCCAAGGAGGGCAGATCACATGAGGCCAGGAGTTTGAGACCAGCCTGGCCAACGTGGTGAAACCCAGTCACTACTAAAAATACAAAAATTAGCCGAGCATGGTGGTGCACATCTGTAATCCCAGCTACTTGGGAGGCTATGGCACAAGAATCACTTGAACCCAGGAGGCGGAGGTTGCAGTGAACCAATATCACACCCCTGCATTCCAGCCTGGGTGACAGAGCAAGACTCTATCTCAAAAAAAAAAAAATAAATAAGTAAATAAAAACAAGCTTTCCAAAGAAATGAGAATAAACCACTATGGTAAGTTCTGTTTCTTAGAAAGATCAACTAAGAGGCTTTAGATTCAGCACTAGAAAACAATCATAAGTCTGACATTCAAACAGCTGACATGTTAAAGATAATAAGCCCCTTGGACAGTCTATTTGACAGTCATCCATTAAGTTCTGCAAACTTTTTGAGCTTTTCCTACTCTGTGCAGTAGTCTATTACACATAACTTACCTTCTGATAGGTAAGAAGTAGGTTGAACATACAAAAGAGAGTATACAGATAGTACACACCTAAATTTAATGAAAAGAAGCTAAATTGGAAAAGCTATTTTTGTAGACTTAGAGCTAATTCTGGCAGAAAAAAATACTGTCTGAGAGTTATTTTTTATTTTGTCGCAATCTGTCTCTTACACAAATTAAAATATAGTAGCGTGCTCTCTTACCATGAGTCCTTTGAATGTCCTATAAAATGGGTCTAGGAGGATGCTAGCCACCGAGCAGACTTGTGCTGTGCGGTCCCACCCATCAGAACAATGGACTAAGACACTGGCCTTTTCTACCTTCACTGCCTGTGAAGACAAGTGGCAAAAAAGTACCATAAGCAACCTTTGCACAGCTTGTTGGATTAAAGAGTTGCCAAATACAGTCCCCAAAGCACAGAGAACCTCGTCTTATGGGCTACATTAATTTTTTCTCATAACATTAGCATCCTCTATGGGGAATGAAAAGGAAAGCAATGGAGTGCAAGAGGAGAGCTTACCAAATAGGAAAAGAATATCAAAACTAACCCATAATGCAGGGCAAAAAGAAAGATGAGGGG
Source organism: Nomascus leucogenys (assembly GCF_006542625.1). Classification (NCBI taxonomy): domain Eukaryota; kingdom Metazoa; phylum Chordata; class Mammalia; order Primates; family Hylobatidae; genus Nomascus; species Nomascus leucogenys. Next base: position 57,033,169 of record NC_044406.1, read on the forward strand.
AGTTCTAAATTCACTAAACTTCTGAAGAAACCAAGGATCAATTCTCAGAGGAATAGGTGAACTGGAGGAAGAATTCACACTCAAAAACACAGACAGCTCTGCATTCTAGTCCTAGATCTGACAACAATCTCCTCCAGCTGTTTTAGTCTTACTAACACAAATGCTTTCAACTTAAGATGGAGGTGCGTGCCTGTCTTAGGTCGCTTTAACAAGCGATTGTATAAACACAATCAGAATGATGTAAAGATCTGGGCAGTTATTTAACCTGGGAAATTTTGGCAATGGTACATATTGACCATTCATTTATTCATTCTAACAATTTTGCGCCTCTATGTGCCAGGTATTAGAAATACAAAGACTCAGTTTCTGCTTTTAAGGAACCCACAAACTAGTCAGGGTGACTGAAAATAAATAAATAATTAAAATACAATGGAAAAACTACTGGTAATATACAGTAATGTGTAGTAACAATATTCTTTTGCAGGAGCCAGGGAAGCTTGACCCTTGAAGAAAGAGCTGGATTTCCTTAGGTGAAGAAGGACATTAATTCACTCATTCATTCATCCACACACCTAGCCAATAATTACTGAGTGACTGTACAAGAGGAACTATGATGTGCACTGGGAATACAAAAGAGACAAACACTTAAATGCATGACTGCAAACCAATGAAAAATAAAAGGGAAAAATCCATGCCAGGTATAACAAAGGCACAAAAGATAACCAGCGAGGAGAAGACAACTAAGGTGGGTCTGGAAAGATGAATAAGAATTTACCAGATGGACCAGGAGGAAAGGACATTCCAGGCTGGGGAATGATGTAACAGCATGTACATTGGAAGGAGGCATAACATAGAGGAAGAACACTTAATGGCTCAGGCTAAGCTGGAAGTGAGAGAATAAGGAAAGATAGAGCCGGCTAGGAGGACAAGGGTCAGACCAATCAAGTATACATTTTATCTGATGGCAATAGGAAGTTGAAAGCAGAGGAGTGCCATGATCAGATGTACATCTTTGAAAGATCACTGTGGTGGCAGTAAGGAGAATGGATTGAGAGGACATGAGTTTGGATATAGGAAGACCAGTTAGGGAGCTACTAAAATCATGGAAGTCCATATAGGCCTGAGGTAAGGTAGTAGCAGTGGAGCTGAAAAACAGAAGAAGGATTTTAATTATGAACATTTTAACAGGACAGACTGAGAGACTAGTCATGGGATGAAAGAAAAGGAAAAGTTAAAGATAACTCCGAAATGTGTGGTTTAGCAACCAGGTGGATGGTAGTGCCATTAGACTAAATAATGAACACAAAAGCAAGGTAATAGTGGGGGTATGTAAGAAGATTTCCGTTTTGGCCATGGTGAGTTTGAGGTAGTTCTGGGACATCTAATGGAAAGTCCAGTGGGACAACTGGATATGTGGGTTTGAAGTTCAGGAGAGGGAAACATCTGAACCAGAGTATAGATTTCACCACTATCTGAATAGTGTGCATAGTTGACGCTGCCCAGGCAGAGACCAAATGTGACAAAAGAAAAGACCTTAAAAAGCAGTGACCTTTAAAGGGCAAGTAGAGGAAGGAGGATTATTATAGGAGTCAGCGTGTTCATAAAAGCCCAAAAGGTAAAAAGAGAGCCAGGAGAGAATAGTTGGATAAAAGTCAGGACTACAAAAAGGGTTCAAAGTCAAAAGGAGTGAACAGTGCCAAATGCAACAGAGAGGTCAAAATAGAGTGAAGACTAACAAGTGACTCTTAGATACGACAAGTCAAAGGTCATAAGACCTCTGGAAGAGCAATAGTAATTATATGAAAATTGGATCACAGTGGGCTGAAAGGTGATGGGAGATGAAGTACTAATAGGAAAGACTAACTGCTTTTCAGAAGGCTCTAACCAAGAGGAAAGAAGGCAATAGCTAGAAGATTGAAAAAGTACTTTTTCTTTAGGAATGAGAAAATATTTGAGCATACTACTGAGAGAAGAAGCCAGTCGAAAAGAATAGGTTGAAAATGTAAGACAATGAGGGTTTAACTGATAGAGTTGGTTCCTTAAAGTAGGAAGAGATGGAATTTCGAATATAGGTAGAGTGAGTATCCTTACACAGAAGATGGGGCACTATGTCCACTGAGATAGCAAAGAAGTTGGTAAGGATAATAGTGAGAAGAGGTATTATATACATTTTTCCATGAAGGACATGTTTCAATATGTGCTTATAGAGAGGGGAGTTACCATGGTGTAGCCAGTTTGAAAGCAAGGTACAAGGAATATCTGCTTGGTGAAACAGGACTGGGAGCCAACCAAAAACACATAAAATAACTGTTCAGCTCAGCTAAGACTATAAGGCATAAGCCTGTGATAATACCAACTAACATATCTATGGGATATATTTATTTGCAGCAATGCTTAGAGGTCAGGGTGTAAGAGCAGAGAATGACCGTGGCTAGCAGGGCAGGTAGAGTGGAAGGATAAGAGACAAGGTGGAATGGATGAAGTGCTACACCACCCGGTCTTGGTATATAGGGAAGAAAAAAGAAGTTTGGAAAAAGAGGAGTTAAAAGTACATAGGTTTCTACGAGATAGAAGAACTATGCCAGCTGGATTAAGGATGTGAAAGCTGGAATTATAAAAAGTTCAAATAATTGTAAGTGCAGAATGTTTGATAAGTTGTACATTGACACTGAAATCTCTTCAGATGATGGGAAGAACCAGGATGGAAAAGAAGATGGCGAGGCTGTTCCCAACATCCTTAATGGAGGGGGAAGAGTAACTAGAAGGTGTAGAGGGTGGTATAGCTATATGAAATAGATCTGAAAGGAGGAGGGGCTTTTGTAAGGAGCAAGGAGAATAGTGAAACTGCCCTGGGCCATGTGGTTCATATGACGTGGGACAATGAGTAATCTTTGTAATAGGGGTACAAGAAAAAATGGTATTCCTAGAAAGGTAGTCAGGTTGCAGGTAAAAAAGGAGTTAAAGAGATCTGGAAAAAAGTTTTTCAACCTTTTTGACTTCTCAATTAAGCAGACACCTCAGGTAGTAGCAGAGCATGACGGCAGCAACCATGTTCTTTGTTTAGGGCTCCAAATGGAGTCAAAAGTCACTGGTGGACAGAAAATGATGCTGGATTTCACTAATGATTAAAGAAATACAAATTAAAACATGATATAAAATCTGTCACCTATCACATTGGCAAAGATCAAAAAGATTGATGATAATCATTGCTGCCAAAATGGAAAAATAGGCACCGTTGGTAGGAATGGAAACCGGTATTACCTACTTGGAGGGCAATTTGGCCACATCTATTAAAATTTGAAACATTCGTACTCTTTGACTCAGAAAATCCACTTCTATAAAGATACATGTTTAAGAATATTTGGTGCAGCAATATCTGCATTAGTGAAAAATTAGAAACAACTAAATTACCACAATTGAATATAACATAGTTGCTGAAAAGAATGACGTAGTACTGACTGAACTGTCTTAACAAATGCTCATTAAATAGTATAAGTATAAAAGGTCTATTAAAGAACAGTATGGGCCGGGCATGGTAGCTTATGCCTGTAATCCCAGCACTTTGGGAGGCCAAGGCTGGCAGATCACCTGAGGTCAGGAGTTCGAGACAAGCCTGGCCAACATGGCAAAACCCCGTCTCTGCTAAAAATACAAAAATTAGTCAGGCATGGTGGCATGCTCCTATAATCTCAGCTACTCAGGAGGCTGAGGCAGAAGAATCCCTTGAACCCAGTAGGCGGAGGTTGCAGTGAACCGAGATTGCGCCACTGCACTCCAGCCTGGGCAACAAGAGCAAAACTCTGTCTCAAAAACAAAACAAAACAAAACAAAAAAAAGAGTATGCACAGTATGAGCTCATTTTCACAAAGTATTAATATGTGTAACTCTATATGTTGAAAAATTCTACAGCAGCACTGTCCAATATGGTAGTCACCAGCCACCTACAGCTACTTAAATTTGAATTTGTTAAAACTAAATAAAATCATAAATTCAGTTCCTCAGTCTCACTAGCCACATTTCAAGTGCTCAATTTCCACATGTAGTGGTACTGTATTAGACAGTACAGATACAGAATATTTCCATCATCACAAAAAGTTCAAATGGACAGTGCTGACTGAAGGACATAAACATTAAACTACTATCAGTGATGTGTGTGCACTGTGGGACAAACTATGGGGAATGTTTACATTTTATGTTATATATTTCTGAAATGTTTACTTCTTTGATAATGTACATGTATTGCTTTTGTAATGAGAAAATAGGTAAATAAACATTTAAAAAAGAGAGAGAAAAAGAAGTAACACAGTATGTTATAGAACAACAAGAGGTCCACTACAGCCAAGCTGGGGCGACATTGTGAAAGACTCTGAATGTCAAGCTTATGGGGTCTTATTGGTAATAGAATTGATAACCAATGGAGAATTTTGAGTTTAAAGTGACATGATCAGACATGTTCAAGAAAAATAACTTTAGTAGCAATTTGGTTCCCGAACTAAAGAGTAACTACTAGAGACAAGTAAAGCAGTTAAAAGGTTATTATTACACTGTGGGCAATGGATTGTGGCTATCTTAACTAGAGAAGTAGCAGTGGAGACTGGGAAGAAAGGACAGATTTGAGAAACACTTTTGAAGCAGAACACATGGGACTTGGCAATAGCCAGACGGAGGAGAAGAGGTAGAATTCAGGGCTGACTGAAGTTCTCAAGCTTGGGATACTGGATAGGTAGTAACAGAGATAGGGAACACAGAAACACTGTGCAATCCAAGCCTATCTTTTTGGTTCATTCATTTTAATTCAACCAATATTTATAAGGCTGTACTGTCTATCAAATCTCCCTCTTATCCATCCTCACTCTCTTTGGTCTAATAAATTTGGTTTCAGAAAGGAACTATAGATATATGGATGTAGAATCTATGAAAAAGTAACAGAACAAAGAATAGTTAGAATAGTGAGCTTGAAACAACTGACAGGGTCACATAGTGAACATCAATAACAATGAAAAGTGCAGGCAACAGGATTAGGAAAGCAAAAAACATTAGGGCTTGGATATTTAAGGCAGTTCATTATATACAATCTTCAAACCTTTTAAGCCAGAAGCTATATATAACATTGCCTTCAACTGAGAAAATTATAGCAGATGTATGAAAAGTCATTATCTCCTTTGCTTTTACCAAATAATGGGGGTGGGATGAAGAGGGAGAGTTCTCATGTAGAAATATATAAAAACAAAACGTCAAAATGAGAAAATATACACTGAATTTTGTTTTTGTTTTTGTTTTTTGTAAGAAAACAAACCACTTAACAAAGGCCACAGAGCCTAGGGTTCTAGAGATCAGAAAATAAATGAGTCAGCATAAATACAGGGTGACAAAGCCTGCCTAGACTGCATTTGGAGGCAGATCTATACGAAGAAGTTTAAAAAAACAGGTCTTTGTACTCAGAGTTCTGCAAACTCATAGATACATAAGCTCTGCATTTATTTCACACCCACTCTTGTACTTAATACCTTAGAATCAACACAAAAATATATCACAGAATAACTGAGCTAGAGATCAATTATTATCAATTATCAATTAGAGATCACCTAAGAGTTTTTAATGTGAAGTCCAGGGGTCTGTGGACCCCCTGAAATTGAGGTTCATTTTCTGTATGTATCATCATATGTTCATTTTTCCAGTGGGGGAGAGGGTTAATCATATTCCCAAGGAATTCTGTGGCCGCCTAAAAGTTACATCATTAGATTTTAGTTAAACCACCTTGTTTAAAGATGGAGACACTGAGACCCAGAGAAGAAAAGAGACTTGCCCAAGGGCACACAGTGAATTAGTGGCAGAGCTGAATCTAGAAACTAGATTTCTTTTCAATATTCTTTCCATCATGGCACACTACTACTTCAACATATCCCATAATTAAAGTCAGTGCAAATTTTAAAAGTCCTGATTATTACCTTTGTAATGAAAATTCCAGCATCCATAATAGCTTTAATGTGTCTTAACCACCCTGAGCTCTCCAGGCCGCTAAGAAATTCACTCATTGTTGGAGTTTTCAATTCACAAACTAAGGTAGAAAAGGAAGCAGAGATTGAAATTCACAATCAACTCAGTTTATTCATTAAGAAAGGGGAGAAAGTGGATCTCCATATCGTAAGTGAGGAAGCTGAGGCAGAAAGGTTAAATGATTAGTTAGAAACCACACAGTGAGTCAGGGACAGAACTAGGTCTAAAGCCTACCAGATCTCCTCGCCTGGGCCTCTGCTTTATCACGCTGTAGAACCCACTCTCAAGCCCCTAGAAATGTCTCAAGAAGAGAGCCAGAAGACTAAATTAGCATCTACAGGAAAACACCTCCTCTGATTAGAAAACATATTTGATCCCTATCCTAATCCCACCCACTTATGCTAACTCTGAAGGCTCTCAGCATCTGTCTCTACTCCCACACCCCCATCTACTCCCTGTAGCCCTGTTCTATCAATAGGTTGAAAAAAAAATTACCAGTTAATTTTTATGCACTTTGCAATAATTACCCAGCAGAGGGAAATCTTTTGCCTTAAAAATCTGTAAAACAAAGTCCTCTTCCATAAAATATTCTGGGGCAAAAAAGAAAGGAGTAAGAGACCTAAGGAAGAGGGACATTAATATTTTTAAAGGGATGCAGACTGAGCAGATGAGATCTGGCAAGGGTGATATAAATGAAAGGTCATGGCAGATTACACAAGTACAAAGTTGAAGAAAGGAGAGGAAGAATGGGGAGTTCACTAAAGAAGGCAGGTTTTCACTTTCTCTGCCTGAGTTGACATAGAACATCATGGAATCCTAGGTAGTGGTTTTAGGAGAAATGCTCTACACCCAAGAGTCTTGTAAGGCCCCAATCTCACCTTGCCCCCTTTCTGACCCTAATCATTTTGTAATCGATAACAGATCACCAAAACTGTCTGATATCAACTTTATTCTTTTGAGGTCTAAATTCAACTTCATCAGCACAGTGATGAAATCAGACTGAATCCTTATACCAAATTTAAAAAAGGTAATTTCTTACCTTGAGGATGATAAAATGAATCCCAATTTATTTAATACTTATGTTGATTTGCCTATCCCTGAAAATCAACCTCTGTATTTCTACAGAGAGAAATAATTTTCATACCAACTAGACCCAGATGAACTTTAACGAATTACGCAACTGCACATCTTAGTCCCTTTTCCAGACCAACACTGCTAAATTCAGTACTATGTAAGCTAGATTCGTACAATAGTTAAACACCTAACCACTTATTGACTCTGCTCACCTGCTTGCTTTTATATTCCACCCCAAATCAGGCATGTTTTCTGCTTACATAATAATGCAAAGCTATGGTCGCTTGCCTAGCCAAGGTGAAATCCCTGTACCTTCCAAGAGTTTCTGCAAACTGCTCCGCATTACATGGATGTTCTCAATGCCCATGAATCTGAAGCGTATGTTGGCATAGTTGTCTTCATTTTCATACCCCTTCCCAGCTGCTCGGTTGGCCATGGCATTCAACTGCAATAGTGGAGGACATAATAGAGCAGATAGGCCAGATGATGAAAGAATGGAGTTCATCAATCTCAATGCCTCATTCTGAACTGTTTAAAATCCTACCCAATTAAAAAGAAGTTAAATCAGATGAGATACATTCTGGAATGGAGAGAATTTCACTAGTTTTTACATCAGGTACTTTTAGTAACAGACTCATATAGGGGAAAATAGGGAGATACAGTGTTTTGTTTCATTATGAAAACCTTTCTTAAGAGATAAAGGATATGGCAGCTATGAGGATATCTGATCTAAAAAACTGAAATAATAATTTTGAGCTGCCTACCACAAATGTTTTCTCAGCTGAAAGGGTTTTATACTGAGAAACATGTGAAAGTTCAAAAATATTTACAACTGAGAAGCTCTAGAAAGAAGCCTAAGAACTTTAGGATGATTTAATTTTATTTATTTGTTTAAGAGACAGAGTCTCACTCTGTCATTAAGGCTGGAGTGGAGCAGCACAATCACAGAGTTCACTGCAGCCTCGAACTCCTGGGCTCAGGCAATCCTTCTGCCTCAGCCTCCTGAACAGCTAAGACTACAGGCATGCACCACCATGCCTGGCTAATTTTTTTGTAAAGACACAGTCTGGCTGTTCCCCACACTGGCCTTGAACTCTTGGACTCATGTAATCCTCTTGCCTCGGCCTCCCAAAGTGCTGGGATTATAGGCATAAGCCACCACATACAGCCCAATTAAATAGCTATTCTAGAAAAATGTCTAAAATGTGACTGCATGAGATAAATGACTTTTACTCACTGACAAAATTGAAATGGAAACATCACCAATTGTTTTAACACTATGTTCAGCTTGTGGTAATCAGAGAATCTCTAGGTCATATGAAGAATGCTGGGTGGGGTAGGGAGTAAATGAGACTTGTGGAAATATGAATATAATAACTAGAAGGCAGCCAAGATACCATCTATGATAATGACCATCTTACTAATTAAGTGATTTTCTGTTTTCTGGGCCTATTTTCTCATCTCCCAATATTGCACATTTCAGAAGGCAAGAGGAGCATGTATGTGGACAGGGTATAATTTTTGTATTAAAAGAATACAAAAACCTCAAAGCACAAACTATTCAAGTTAGAACATGCAGAGGGAAAAAAGTCAGTGTGCTAAACATATTCTGTTTACAATGCAAGACATCTGTTAAAAGGGGAAATGTGATGGTAATTTTGATCTTTTATCACATTGATACTGTTACTGAGCTTTCATTAAATTAATGACAAATGTCAAAGGAACACCTGTGGAAGCATAAGCGATAGTCACCTAGTAGCAAGGATGTTTGTTATGAGTGATACTTCAGCAAAAATAATAATAATAATAATAATAATAATAATAATAATTACATTAGTCACTACTCAGATCTGGGTAGACCACCTAATGCAGATAACTAGCTACCTCATACCAGTATTCACTCTTTAAAAATATGTCTGGCAGATCTGAGTAACAGATACCTATTTAATGTTCAGGTAGTAAACTGAGAGGAAAATGGAGAGAGGAAAATGGAACCTGTTAAAAGGGGCTTTTTGGTGTTGGATTTGAACAAAAGGCACCAACCCTTTTGTTTCTTCAAAAGCTTGGTGTAGTTCTCTTTACTATTTTAAGATTATTTCATCTTTAAAGATACAGATGCGATTAAACTCTTTCCAATTGCAGGATGTCAGATGTAATATTTATTGCAATGTCGTATTTATTGAGCTCCTACTATATGCCTGACAGTGTGCTAAATCCTTTATGTACATTATCTCATTTAATCCGCATTACAGCCTCTCAAAATGGGTGCTATATTATCCCCATAAGAAAATAGGCTCAGAGAGATGAACCAATTTGCCCAAGATGATATGGATAAAGGCTGAAAGGAGGATTTGACCACAGGTTTGACTGACTCCTAGAACAAAATTTTGTCAGTAGAATATAGTTCCTACTAAAAGTACAGATCTAGCCATCCAGAAGAGAGGGAATGCCTGATATTTCTAGGCCTGTCTTAATTTGCTCAAATTGGAGAGAGGAAAATGGAACCTGTTAAAAGGGGCTTTTTGGTGTTAGATTTGAACAAAAGGCACCAACTCTTTTGTTTCTTCAAAAGCTTGGTGTATTTCTCTTTACTATTTTAAGATTATTTAATTTTTAAAGATACAGACTCGATTAAACTCTTTTCAATTGCAGAATTTCAGATGCAGTTATGGTTGAAACAAGACAGCAAGCTTCTGAGAAACTGAAGGATGGGCCTGAGCAGAAAGGGAAATTATTTTCTCTCCTGAGCTCAGTCAGTCCTAGGTAGCTCTGGAGAATAGCCACTGAGGGATCACAAAGATGGGGCAGAAAGCTGTCTAAGGCAACTATCTGGTTTCATTTACATCCAACTGCTCAACTCTTAAGTCACAACCATCTGGCTTAGGCTTAGATGAAAATCACCAATTTAGTAATGACTAGAATCAGCAATGAAACCTCTTAGTCAGCCACACTTTACATACCAAATTATAAGCAAAATTATTTCTTTCTGGGGCTGTTTGTAAAAAGGACAACATTTAAGAATAGGGAATCTATCCTTTACTTCCTTTGTGGGACACAATGAGTTCTTCTACAGCCCATATAGAGCTAGACAAAACTTTGAAGGTTAAGGAATTAATGCAGAGAGAAGTTTAAGCTGATACTTAGGTTAATATGAGGACACTCTGTTCAGCAATGTTCATATTTGAAAGAGACAAAGCCTGAGAAAACACATTGCAACAAATCATGCAGCATTAGATTATTAGAAAGATCAAAGGATTTGACTAGGTCTATCCATGTCCACTGCCAAAATCCATGGCAAATTTATGAACTTGGTCTTTTTTATTCTCTGGGACCAAAATTTAAACTGCACTGTACTAAACTGGAAAAAATTTAATCAGCTAACAGTACTAGATGCTAAAAAAGAATTGCTGCCATATGAGCTAAAGATTTTGTGTTAATTGCATAGCAATAAAATTTGTGAACCCTGGTGCTTTGGGAGAACCAAAGTATTATTAAATTACTGTGGCCTAACACATTTACAGAAAAAAACATGTTGGTTGTAGTAAGTTTCCAATGTCTAAGTTGAAGCTCTTTCTCTAACAGTAAATTTAGACTACAGAATGGGAATACTGAAAATTCTGGTTAAGGAACAGACTTGGTAAAAAAGATGAGGGATGTTAAGGAGCCTTCTATGCAGAACGTCACACTGAGGTGGGAAAGCCAGGTTGTTTGAAATACCCTCTCATAACCTCACTTGACAGTGACAACCTTACAAAAGGAGCCCCAAATGGCTTCCTGAAATGATTTTACACAATGTCTGATGTAATAAACACACATACACAAACCTAACTTTCCCAATAACACTGCATGTCTCAATATATGAGGAGGTAGACTGCAAGAAGCAGAAATATCAAAGAAATCACTGACAAATAGATACCTTTGGTCTTGTGTCTACAACATACATAAACTGGCTCCCTGGGTTTGTTTGGCTAATGGCCTCCAGCAAGAGCTCATCATCTACACAGCGAGTGTAAAATCCAGAGAGAGGCTGGCTACAGCGGCAAATGGCAGCCTGTAAGGAAAAGGTGTGTCAGTTGAGTGATTATATTCACAAATGGTCAAAAGTCTTTCTTGACCCTGGCCAGGTTCCATGAGTAGAGGGAGAGGATGAGCCAACTTAAGATAGTGTCCAAAGCAAAGAGAAATGTGACTCTAAAGTCATTCTCCACTGACATTGGGCTTAACCTCCTGCCTACCCTGGGCATGTGGCTCTAATTTCCAACCCAGTCTTGGCAAATCAGACTACAAAAAAAAAAAAAAAATCACATCATGAGTATTTCCTTAGTGAAATTCTATTCTCGATACATAATGGGCTATTTTTCTGAAACTGCCTCACTTTTTACAGTCCGAGTAATATTGCCCACATAAACCATAAGCTTGCAGAGGCAGCAGAATTCAAGATAGAGCAAAGATCTACAGTGTCTTAAGAAAACAGGGTTCACTAGTTTCAGAAGTTAACGCCAAATCAGAAGGGTGGTTTGTTTCAAGCCACTTTAACACAAAAACAACATAACTATTTAACATGAATGTCTGGTAATGATTAGTTAATGAAATTCATTACACTTTGATGTGGTTTTTAAGGGGTCAACTCACTTCAATAATATGACACCCAATTGCATTACTATACTCCTTAGCACTTGAATGGTTGCCCACCTGACAACTTGCCTATTTGTCTAACCCCAGATCTCAGAGTGATTACAAGAGGTGATAAATATTATCACTTACTACATAAGTAAGGGGATTGAAACACAGAGGAGTCAAGCACTTTCTTACTACTACCTGAAATTATATGAAAAGCACTAAGAAAGTATCAAGGATATCTGTATTCTACGGGGAGGCCACAGCCCCAAAAAATCCTGTATACAACTAATTTCCTGTCATTTCACAACTTTCCACAAAGCTGGATCCCACAGAAAAGGAAAAAAAGAAAAAAGAAATAAACACACTAAAATGCCACTTAACATCTGCATAAAATTTTACAATTTACAAAGTACACATATATTATTCCTCCTGGGATCCTCTCAAAAACTTTCAGAAGTATGAAAGTCCAGAGAAGTTAAGTAACTTGCTTGAGGTCACACAGCTACTAAGTGGCAGCATGAAACTTAAAACAGGTCTTCCAGAGCCAAGTTTAATTCTCATTAGAGAAATATGCTTAACTTACATTGTTCTCTTTGTAGAGGTAGGAGAGCACAGGGACACGTTCTTTACTTCTGAACTTTGAACTTCCAACCACCGTTCCCAAGGTAACAGATTTAGGAACCACTATTTCAGGAGGATAGGTGCTGCATATCTAAAAGAAAATAAGCACAATATATATAAATATACATATTTATATATAACTGTCTCTTTGGAAATACATATTTTGGTAACCACTAAAAGCTGATAAACTTGAGAAAATATGTCAGTCTTTTCATAGAGTAAGTCACACCTAAAATGTCAACACCTCTACCCCCAGACTGGTGTTTTAAAGGCCATCCAGATATGAATACTAGGAACCTAGTATGTAGTTTATGAAAGAGTACATCGTATTTCCTCCTCCACTACCTGTCTGCTTCATATTTGTGTCTGTTCATATTAATTTACTTCTTTACAGTTATAGTTTTTGCTCTGATATGCACACGTAGGAATTTCAAGATGGGTTTTTATGTGTGTTCCTGTCTATGATTTTTGTTTTTCTAATTCTAAAAGTACATTTTGTTCTTATATGTCTCAATCCCTTCCTTTCTAGAAAATAATAGCATACTTCCATTTGTTTGTATCCTCTTTTATTTCATTGAGCAGTGGTTTGTAGTTGTCATTGAAGAGGTCCTTCACATCCCTTGTAAGTTGTATTCCTGGGTATTTTATTCTCTTTGAAGCAAGTGTGAATGGGAGTTCACTCGTGATTTGGCTCTCTGTTTGTCTGTTATTGGTGTATAAGAATGCTTGTGATTTTTGTACATTGATTTTGTAACCTGAGACTTTGCTGAAGTTGCTTATCAGCTTAAGGAGATTTTGGGCTGAGACAATGGGGTTTTCTAGATATACAATCATGTTATCTGCAAACAGGGACAATTTGACTTCCTCTTTTCCTAACTGAACACCCTTTATTTCCTTCTCCTGCCTAATTGTCCTGGCCAGAACTTCCAACACTATGATGAATAGGAGTGGTGAGAGAGGGCATCCCTGTCTTGTGCCAGTTTTCAAAGGGAATGCTTCCAGTTTTTGCCCATTCAGTATGATATTGGCTGTGGGTTTGTCATATATAGCTCTTATTATTTTGAGATACGTCCCATCATCAATATCGTGAAAATACTGCCCAAGGTAATTTATAGATTCAATGCCATCCCCATCAAACTACCAATGACTGTCTTCACAGAATTGGCAAAAACTGCTTTAAAGTTCATATGGAACCAAAAAAGAGCCTGCATTGCCAAGTCAATCCTAAGCCAAAAGAACAAAGCTGGAGGCATCATGCTACCTGACTTCAAACTATACTACAAGGCTACAATAACCAAAACAGCATGGTACTGGTACCAAAACAGAGATATAGATCAATGGAACAGAACAGAGCCCTCAGAAATAATGCCACATATCTACAACTATCTGATCTTTGACAAACCTGACAAAAACAAGAAATGGGGAAAGGATTCCCTATTTAATAAATGGTGCTGGGAAAACTGGCTAGACATATGTAGAAAGCTGAAACTGGATCCCTTCCTTACACCTTATACAAAAATTAATTCAAGATGGATTAAAGACTTACATGTTAGACCTAAAACCATAAAAACCCTAGAAGAAAACCTAGGCATTACCATTCAGTACATAGGCATGTGCGAGGACTTCATGTCTAAAACACCAAAAGAATGGCAACAAAAGCCAAAATTGACAAATGGGATCTAATTAAACTCAAGAGCTTCTGCACAGCAAAAGAAAATACCATCAGAGTGAACAGGCAACCTACACAATGGGAGAAAATTTTCACAACCTACTCATCTGACAAAGGGCTAATATCCAGAATCTACAATGAACTCAAACAAATTTACAAGAAAAAAACAACCCCATCAACAAGTGGGCAAAGGATATGAACAGACACTTCTCAAAAGAAGACATTTATGCAGCCAAAAAACACATGAAAAAATGCTCATCATCACTGGCCATCAGAGAAATGCAAATGAAAACCACAATGAGATACCATCTCACACCAGTTAGAATGGCCATCATTAAAAAGTCAGGAAACAACAGGTGCTGGAGAGGATGTGGAGAAATAGGAACACTTTTACACTGTTGGTGGGACTGGAAACTAGTTCAACCATTGTGGAACTCAGTGTGGTGATTCCACCCCCTTACCTGGACTTAAACTTTGGAGAAGACGGCATACAAAGAAAAATAAATGGAGCTCCCCATTCAGCTTAGAAGGTTATACACATCAAAAAGACCAACAAGAGTATTTCAGACCTTCTTTGGGAGACTCAGACACACATTTGAGGTGGACAGATTTTACACCCAATCTCTACTCATTCCTCTCAAGCATGACCCTAACAAGCCACCTCACAGATGACCCTGCGAAGTCACAGCTCATCAATCCCCATACCTAGTAGACATTCAAAGCTATGTTACCAGAAAGTCAATGCAATTACAGTCTTATTATGATAGTAAAAACACTGTTAAAGATGAACGATTCAGGGATATCACTTAAACACCAATGACTCTGCAGAAAAATTATCCTAGCAGGCCTGATTGCTACCTGTATTAGTCAGAGTTCTCTAGAGGGACAGAACTAATAGGATATATGTATATATGAAAGGGAGTTTATTAAGGAGAATTGACTCATACAATCAAAAGGTAAAGTCCCATGGTAGGCCGTCTGCAAGTTGAGGAGCAAGAAAGCCAGTAGTGGATCAGTCCAAGTCCCAAAACCTCTAAAGTAGGGAAGCCGACAGAGCAGCCTTCAGTCTGTGGCTGAAGGCCCGAGAGCCCCTGGCAAACCACTAGTGTAAGTCCAAGAATCCAAAAGCCGAAGTACTTCAAGTCTGATGTTCGAGGGCAGGAAGCATTTAGCGTGGGAGAAAGATAAAGACTGGAAGATTCAGCAAGTCTGCTCATTCCACCTTCTTCTGCCTGCTTTTTCTAGCTGTGCTGGCAGCTGAGGGAATGGTGCCTACCCAGATTAAGGGTGGGTCTGCTTCTCCCAGTCTACTGACTCGAAGGTTAATCTCCCCTCTAGTAACACCCTCACAGACACACCTAAAACAATATTTTGCATACTTCAATCCAATCACATTGACAATATTAACCATCAGACTACCCTTAGAAAGGCCTACTTGCATTGTACTTAAAACTGTTTGTACAAACAATGTGGCTTATCCTGAACACCTGCTTTCCTTCTGGACTTCTGGAATTCTGGCATACACTAGGCAGAACGTGCCTATGTGGGCAGGCCCCAGTAGAATCCCTGAGCACTTTGCCTCTAATGAGCATCCTGGTAGACAACATTTCATAAGTGTTGTCACAATTTCTGCTGGAGGAATTCAGTGTGCCTTATGCCACTCTGCTGAGAGAGGACTCTGGAAGCTTGTTCCTGGTTTTGTTGACTTTGTCCCATGAACCTTTTCCCTTTGCTGATTTTTGCTTTGTATCCTTTCACTGTAATAAATCACAGTCATAAGTATGACTATACACCAAGTCCTATGAATTTTCCTAGTAAATCACAAAACCTGAGGAACAGTCTTTGGGACCTCCAACACATTCCCAGATGTCCATATTTGGCCCAGAGCTCGCTCTTGAGATCCAAACCCAAATGCTTGAAATCAAATACTTGATATCTGTTTAATCACCTTGAAGTCAAGTGTAAAATTGAAGACACTACCTGCCCCTCTTCTTGTGGTCCTTATCTTTGTTAACATCACCACTACT
Source organism: Nomascus leucogenys (assembly GCF_006542625.1). Taxonomy (NCBI): domain Eukaryota; kingdom Metazoa; phylum Chordata; class Mammalia; order Primates; family Hylobatidae; genus Nomascus; species Nomascus leucogenys. The sequence goes on from NC_044406.1 coordinate 57,049,177, forward strand.
CATTGGTCATCAAAGCCAGAAACCAGGAAAGCTGGGATGCATATTAAATTCCTCCACTTTTCTATCCACATTTGATCTGTCACCAGTTGCTTTCAATTCTACCACCTAAATATCTTTTAAAACCATCTCCTTCTCTCCATCTACAGCCATTGCCTTAGTTCAGGTTCTCATAACTTCACATATCATTCTTCTGCATTCTTAGCTCCAGCAAATGAATTCTCCACACTAATAACAGTTATCTTTCTAAAACACAAATATACATATGTTCCTTTCAAGCGTAAATACTCTTGTGGCTCACAACTGTCTTCATGATAAAGTTCAAATTCCTTAATTTGGTCATGAAGCCCTTTATGATATGGCTTCACTTCCTGACCTCCTTCCTTCTCCCCCTGTATAAATTAGGAGAGAAACTCAGAAATAATTCAGACATTTACAGTTCAGTCAATTTCAACAAAGGCACCAAGGACACATATTTGGGGGAAAGGAGTCTCTTCAATAAATGATTCTGGGAAAACTGGATATCCATATGCAAAGAAACACTTCAGGATATTGGTCTGGGCAAAGACTTCTCGAGTAATGGCTCAAAAGCATACGCAACCAACTAAAACAAAAATGGGCAAATGGGTTAACACTGAGCTAAAAATCTCCATGGCAAAGGAAACAATCAACAAAGTGAAAAGACAACCCACAGAATAGGAGAAAATATTTGCAGATTACCCATCTGACAAGGAATTAATAACCAGAAAATATAAGGAGCCCAAGAAACTCAATAGAATGAAAACAAATAATCCAATTAAATATGGAGAAAGTATTTGAATAGACATTTCTCAAAAGAGGACATACAAATGACCAACAAGTATATGAAAAAACACTCAACATCAATAATCATCAGAAAGATGTAAACCAAAACTACAATGAGATATCATTTCACCTGTTAAAATGGCTTTTATCAAAAAGGCAATAATGGATACTAGTGAGGATATGGAGAAAATGAAATCTTCATACACAATAGGTAGGAATGTAAATTAGTACAGCCACTATTGGCCAGGCGGGGTGGTTCACACCTATAATCCCAGCACTTTGAGAGGCCAAGGAGGGAGGATCACTTGAGCCCGGGAGTTCAATAATCCCATCTCTACAAAAAATGAAACAAATTCTCCAGGCATGGGGGTGAGTGCTTATGGTCCCAGCTACATGGGAGGCTGAGATGGGAGGACCACTTGAGCCCAAGAGATTGAAGCTACAGTGAGCTATGGTCATGCCACTACATTCTACCTTGGGCAACAGAGTGAGGCCTTGTCTCAAAAAGAAAGAAAAGAAAACTGTGGTACATATGCACAATAGAATATTACTCAGCCACAAAAAAATGTAATCCTGCCATTTGCAACAACATAGATGGAACTGGGGGACATTATATTAAGTGAAATGAATAAAGTATAGAAAGACAAATATTGCATAATCTCATTCATATGTTGTAGGAGCAAAAAAAAAAAAAAAAATGAACTCATGGAGACAGAGAGTAGAATGATGGTTACCAAAGGTTGGTAAGGGTAGTGGAGTGGGGGGATAAAAAGAGGATCCTCAATGGGTACAAAAATACAGTTAGATAGAAGGAATAAGATCTAGTATTCAGTAACAAAACAAGACAACGACAGATAACAATAATAAAATAACTGAAAACGGAATTGGAATGTTCCTAACACAAATAAATGATAAATACTTGTGGTGATGGATACCCCAATTACCCTGATCTGATCATTACATATTGTATGCCTGTATAAAAATATCACATGTATCCTATAAATATGTACAACTATTATATATCCATAATAATTAAAAATAAAAAGTGTTAAAAGTAAATTAGCCTTCACAAGGCTACTCCGCAAAGCATCAGGATGTTTCTGGCTTCCTTAGGCTGATTTTCATGCCCTGCACCTATGCTCCCATAACACCCTATGCTTTAGGCGATGAGATCTCTTACTCAATGCCTATTGCACTGTAGGTACTCAATAAATGTTTGTTGAATGGCTGAATGTTGAATGGAAAGGAGAGAGAGATTATGAGTCATTTCTCTCTTTTTTCAAAATCTTGTTTCCTGATATTCTGCCATTTTAATTAAATGCACCAAAAGGCAAACAAGGACAAAATTACCTCATAGTTTCTGTTGGCATCTGTTATGGTCCAGTTTCTGTTGGGTATTCCCATACGCCCGAAGTCTGATATTGGGTCAATCAGTTTCCATCCACTTTCCCTCATCTCTTTTGAGGATTTGGGATTATAAGAAAAAGCATAAAGATCTTCAGGTAATGCTGGAGAAGAGAGATAGGCATGGAAAACAAAATGATGAATGAAACCTAAAAATCATCAAACAATGCAAACAAAGGCTAGATTTCCTTTTCCTAAGGGAATGTTTGTCAAACAGTCCCAGAAAAGGACTGTGGTGTGTGCAAGTTTGCCTTTATGTAAGTAATAAAAACTGGAATATTGTTTGGGTTCTTTTAAAAAATGTTTTAATTTTTTGTGTTATCAATACAAAGTGGGATCTTTCTGCCTGGCTTCCTATAAAAAAAGAATGCTGGATAATTGACTGAACTGAGGCTTCAGGGTTTCACAAGTTAAGAAAAGAGTCCTTACCAAAAGTTTTTAACTGGGCTCCCATGTCCTAATAGTACTGTTTATTGTAACATGTTGCACATCTTTAACAGTGTTTTTGCATTCTACTTGTCAGACCAATAGAAACTTCTGACTTATAAATGGCCCCTTCCTCTCTTTTATCTGTCAGTCCTGCTTCCTCCCTTCACGAGATACAGCATCCAATCAAATAACTCATTTGACCAATTTATATGGCAACAACTTCTCCAGAGATGAATGGAGCCTATCACAGACTTGTAAAATGCTAGGGCATCCAGTAGGTAACTTTATCAGTAAAAATCAGCAAATATTGAGGAATTATTTTGAGGGAAAAGGGGAAAAATGGGAGAGAAAATGTAAGAGCATGATTAAAATCAAAGACTAAAATCAGAGGAAGCTGGTTAATTGCCTAGGGGTGGAGGCTGGGGAATGAAAGGGTGATGCTGGAGGAAGCATTAAGTCCTACATTAATGAGGACTTTGATGAACTGCCTTGGTCTTCTAGTTGGAATTAAAAGTAGGGGGGGAAATCGTGGGCCAAAGAAAAAGTCTGCAGGACAACAGGAAACAAATTTTCTTCCACAGCAGTCTTCCTTCCTGAACTGAGAAAACATTCACAAGGTGATACTTTAAAGGAGGGAGGGAGAGAGAAGAAAATATCTATTAAACATCTACTATATACTAATACATGAAGGTATTCAACGCTCAAAACAACCCCCTTGAAGAGCTTTTACTCTCCTTACTTTTACAGGTAAAGAAAATGAGTTCAGAGGTTATATAACTTGCCCAAATATAATGGAGCTAATAAGTGGCACTGGATCCATAGCCCAGATCCAAACCCTCCTCTGACTCCATAGCCCTGATCTTTCCATTATACCATTTTGGAAAAATATTAAAATGATTTTAGACAAAAATACTATCATAACTACCTGGCTGAGAAAGCTTGAGCAGTGAAATATAAACCTCATGGCACACAAGGTCAGAGTCTAAAACAAAGTGGGCCACCCGGAAATTCTTGCAGCGGAGGGTCAGGGGACAGCCCAGGCTAGTGATGGGTAACTTCTCCACAGTGGCAATGTGATGGAGTGCAATCTGAAAAACATAAAAGAACCAGCGTAAACATACAGATGTGCAATATCTCTATCACTATCAGTATTCCTGACTCTCCGTAATCGTAACAGCATGACCAGATCTGTAGGCTACATCTATAGCCTACAACCATTCTTTGTAAGACACAACTGGGGTTCTCTCAAATAGAACTAAAGCATAATAGTGGTAAAGCAACAAGAAGCAGACTGCAGTGTTAGAAAACTTCTCTCTCCTTGAGGATACGAGATTACCAAGTTTGTGGGACAATTTTGGTAGATCGGCTCAGAATACATGGCTTTTAGCATGCTGTGATAGAGTTCACAATCAGAATAATTGTTACAGAGGAAAACAGGAATTTCTTTTCTTATATCAAATTACTAATTAAGATAATTATTAATAGCTGATATTGTGCTTTATTATAAACAATGTAGTCCATGACCATTAGCTATTTAGGAAGAGCCATTTGACGTGTAATCATCCTATTTCAGGAATGAAAAAAAACAAAGCTCTGAGAAGTGAATTCCTCATCAGATATCACATAGCCAAGAAGTGGCACAAACAGAATTTGAACCATAGCAGTCTAACCTTAAGTCCAGGATTCTTCTCTGGGAATTCTAAAAACTCTAGTTCTGGAATAAGGATTTATCTAGAAATGTTAGGGAGGAACTATTCGTCTACATTTTAAACTCTACTGACAGTAAAGCAAAGAATGTAGGATGATTACTTCTGTTCATGCTGATGCCAGCAAAAAAAGAAATGCATGTAAAGGGAACTGATGAAACAAAATGTGTCCAAATAATATAATTCTCTCTTAATTGATTCAAAAAGCCATAGAATCATGGTTTTGCATTTTGATCTTTGATGTTCTCCTCCTATCCCTGTCTTATGTTTCTGCAAATATGGAGCCTGGATGTGCTCTTTCCATTCTCTAGACTCCCTGTCCTGTGCCTGGAATGGTCTTCCAATCAATAGTGCCTTTTCTGCTCTCCCATTACCTCAATGCCCCAGCCCCTAATTTATTTGGAAAAGTCATCTCTTCAATGAAGTCTTTCAATCATATCCACCATCTAAGAAGGGAGCAAGTGTGGAAATGATTCAGATATTCCTAGGATAAATTTTCTATTTTTTTAAGGCAGGGTCTCGCTCTGTTGCCTAGGCTAGAGTGCAGTGGCTTAATCATGAATCATTGCAGCCTCAACCTCCTGGGTTCAAAGGAGATCATCTTGCCTCAGCCTCCTGAGTAAGCTAGGAATACAGTTGTGTGCTACCATGCCTGGCTAATTTTTTAACTTTTGTAGAGACTAGGTATTGCTTTGTTGCCCAAGCTGGTCTCAAACTCCTGGCCTCAAGCAATCCTTCTTCCTTAGCCTCCCAAACTGCTGGGATCACAGGTATGATTAATTTCTATCTTAACTGTTTTGTCACACTCAGGTCCTGCCATGGCAGTTCTGAAAGTATCACAAAATGTAATATGAATTAATATATTCAACCTCAAGAAAATCAAAGATCTTCCAGTCAGCATGAGAGATGTGTATTTTGGTAGTACAATACTGAAAATCGAGATCAGGGCCCAGGCAAACAATTGTGGTGAAACTGGGAAGGGTCAGGGGAAGGTAGGCAGACTAAGGCTGGGAAGAACTTCCATAATTGGGTAAATAAGCCTCCTTTGACATGCAGAAATAAGTGTAAGTTCTCCCTTCCAGATACAGTCCACTGGGTTTGAAATAATACCCAAAAGGAACAAATCTGGAGACATCTGTACTGTCTATAAATGCAGGTAGATAGGAGATAGGCTTATGGCACAGTATTAAAGAACTGGTTCCTAAACTGTTAGAATTACAAGAATCTTTACTAATTATATAATCTAACCACCTCATTTTACAGATGAAGAAACAAGCCCAGGGAGTAAGAATCACTTGCCTAACGTTACATAGCCAGTTAGCATCAGAGCCTAGTCTAGCCCAGCTTTCATTCCTCTTTTGACATTCTTATCACAGCAAAATGACAAGATACAATCTCATATGAGGAAAGTTCAGTTTTAAAAGGAAGTATTAAGATACTTCTTTCATATGCATACTCAATTCATTTTATACTTATATGATAGTATTTACCATGTTCCAGGCATTGTTGTAAGCACTTACAAACACTCACTTTATAATTCTTGTATCTTGACTTTTTAAAACTAATTCAAGGTATTATTTTATCTGTATTTTACAGATGAAGGAAGCAAGACACAGAAAAGTTAAACAACTTGCCCAAGGATACAAAAGTAGTAAATGTTGAAGCTGGGATTTCAACCTGAGCAGACTGGCTCTAAAGCTTTAATCACTAAGCTATGCTGTATAAAAGAAGCATATTGTACTTCTTATAAATGGAGAGGTCTAGGTATAAATATAACTAATGATTAAGTTAAGATTAAATTATGATCTTTAGGATGGGTAAGGCATAAAGTAATGTTGGGGTGCTGAATTAATTAGAAAACATTACTTACAGGTGTAAAAAGAAACACATACACATGCCCGTGCATGCACACACACACACACACACACACACACACATATATACCCAGGTAAAATCCTGTCTTAGGACAGAGAGATGGTCTAAATTAGTGCTGCCCAAGGTAAAGTCCATGAGGCCTTAGCATCAGCATAACCTGAGCCCTTTTTAGAAATTCAAAATCTTAGGCTTGAGATTCTGCATTTTTATCAAGTTCCCATACGCTACAGATGCTGCTGGTTCTTGAACTACATTTTATGGGTAGCAAGCCTTTAAATTACTTCAAGATGCTTACAAACATAGTTCAGGAAATTAGCAGAAACTATTCTACCTAAAAATAATTTAGCTAAACCCCAGGAATATTCCCACGTAGAATAAAATGACTACGATGACCAGAGCCAATAACTTGAAAAAAGAGGAGTAATACAATTCAGACCATAAAAAGATTATTAGAATAGGTCCTTTGAAGAACAGGTTTTTTTTTTTTTTTTTTTTTTTTTTTTTTTTTTTTTTTTTTTTGAGATGGAGTCTGGCTCTGTCGGCCAGCCTGGAATGCAGTGGCGCGATCTCGGCTCACTGCAAGCTCCGCCTCCTGGGTTCGCGTCATTCTCCTGCCTCAGCCTCCTGAGTAGCTGGGACTACAGGCGCCCGCTAGCGTGCCTGGCTAATTTTTTGTATTTTCAGTTGAGACAAGGTTTCACCGTGTTAGCCAGGATGGTTTTGATCTCCTGACCTCCTGATCCGCCCGCCTCGGCCTCCCAAAGGGCTGGGATTACAGGCATGAGCCACCGCGCCTGGCCGAAGAAAAGGTTTTACAGCAATTTAAAAATTACACTTGAAATTTCAAGAAACTACCATATAGAGAGCATGTATGCACAACTCTTTAAGACCCTTTGATACTTCTTCTCATGAACATACCCATGTTTCTTTCCGGGCTGCACCTGAAGCCTCCACATAGATCAGGTGGGTTGCAGTAAGATAAAGAATCCCATTAGCTGGTTTCTTACTCACATAACGATCCACCAATTTCACGTTTTCTACCTGTTATTGGAGGAAAAAATACTGATTAAGTTACCAACTCACCACCTGTGATTGAAGAGGGGCCATTCAAAGCAAGATAAATGCTGTTAATTTGCTACAAAACTTGAGTCTTTCCAGTTCCTGCCAAGGTGGAAAACTACTATGATCCGTATTACCTTTTCTGAAATCAGTGCTGGAAAAACTATGAAAGTGATAGGAAAACCTGTATTCTAGAAAAGATAAAAATTCTACACAAAGTTTACAAGATGAGGTATGTATAACTGGAAAATATATAGAACCTGAGAGCCTGCTGAGGTACTTATCTTGTTGGAAGAAGGTGCAGTTATTGTATGTGTAAAAAAATCAGTAAGGGTAAATAACATGAAGATAGATCTTATGTCACAGGCCAAGAATAGAAAAAAACAGAAAAGGAGAAAAAACAAAACAAAACAAAAGGAGTACCATAAATAAAATACATAAAAAGAAATGCCAGAATTAAATCCCAATATAAAAGTAATTGCAATAAATGTACATGAATTAAACTTACCAATTAAAAGAAAGACACAGACTAAAACAAAAGATTCAACAATATTCAGACTAGAAGAGATATACTTTAGAGTCACAAACTGAAAATAATAAGATATGCCACGCAAATATGAACCAAAATAAAGCTGAGGTAGCAGTCTCAATATCTGACTAAATAGAATTTACGTGACAAAAATCAATAGGACAAGAAGATATAGCCATCATAAATATAAACATATTGTATAATACAGTCTCAAAATATATCAAGCAACTAGCAGAACTGCAAAGAGAAAAGGAACAAGTGCACATGGATATTTTAATACTCTTCTTAGGAACCGATAGGTCAAGCAGACCAAAAAAAAAAAAAAAAAAATCAAGTGAAGATACAGAACACTTACACATTACAACTAAAAAACTCAAGCTATTATATACAGAGTAGGACTCTATATCCAACAAATGGAACATTCAAGACAAAAAAAAAATTTCCAAAAGGAGACCATGATTATAGCTGTAAATGAAACATGAATAAATTCCAAACGTTCAATATCATACAGTTTAGGTTCTCCAACCACAATGCAATAGCACTAGAAATTAATAACAAAATAATAGCCAAAATGTAGCATATGTTTGAAAACACGATAGCTTATTACTAAATTAACCTTGGGTTAAAAAGAAAAAGGAAAGGAAACTAAGAAATATTTAAAAGTGAATGATAATAAAAACACAACAAATAAAAATTTGAAGGACAGAGTTAAACCAGAACTAAGAAGTAAATGTATAGTAGTAAGTAAGTTTATCATGAAATGAGAAAGGTTAACAACATACTAGTTAAACAGTCAATGTAATGGAAATAAGCCAAAGAACAGAGAAATAAGATGATAAAGGACAGAAATTCAAAACCAGAGAATCCTCCTCCACAGATACACACACACAGCCTGAACAGAAAAGATTAACAAACCAGAATTTAATTATTTCAAAAGGTTAATAGGATAGCTCTTTGCTAAAAAAGAGAAAAGATGCAAATAAACAAAATACAGAATGAAAAAGGGAAAACATAAAAAATTAAAACTATCACTATTATGAACAACAATATGCTAATAAATTGGAAAACTTACAAGAAATGTTTTTAAATATGAAGAAAAAAATAAAATGGCAATAGTCAAAGATTTTCCCTAACAAAACCCTCAGGCCCAGATGATGTCATAGGTTTATTCTACTAAACTTCCAAAAGATAATTAATTACTACCTTATCCAATTGATTCCAGTCCCTGGAAAAAGAATAAAGTTACTCAGTCCATTTTATGAGGGCAATTTAATCTTGATTCTAAAATCAAATGAAGACAATTATAAAGTAAGAAAGTTTAGGGCTATTTCATTTATGAAATGTAGACACAAAAAATGCTAAATAATGTTAATGAATCAACAGTATATTTTAAAAAATACATTTTGATCAAGTGCAGTTTATCACAAGAAAGCATGGGGAGTTCAACATCAGAAAATGTCAATGTAACACATCACCAAGACTAAAAAGAAAAATCATATGCTTTATCTCAATTGATACAGAAAAAGAAGCATTTAATATAGCTTAATTCTATTTATAATGATAATCCTTAGTGAACAAGGAATAAAAGTAAACAGTCTTAACTTGGTAAAAATTATATACAAAAAACCTACAAAGTATGTTATGAATAATGAAGAAACTAACTGCATTAATTTAAAATCATGAACACGACAAACTTGACTCTATCACTGCTACTGTTTTAAATATCCTGGCTAAATAATATGAGGAAAGGGGGCGTGGAATTAAGAAATGCAAGGACCAGAAGGGAAGTTCTATATTTGGCACCACTTACAGAAGGTAATCATTGAACTAGAAAAAAATGAAAGAAAAGAATCAACCAAACTCTCAGAACTAATATAAAAGAGTTCAGCAAGAATACCAAATATAATATCAACCTACAAAAGTCAATAACATTTTCCTATACCAGCAATGACCACTTAGAAAACATAATTAAAAAAATACCATTCATGATGGCAACAAAAATTATATAGAATCTAGAAATTAGCTTAATTAACCAAGCATATACAAGACCTTTACAGAGAAAACTTTAAAAGTCTAATGAAGGATATAGAATATAATCTAAAGAAATAATGTCTATGCTTATGGATAGGACAACTTAATATAATAAAGATGGCAATTATCCCTCAAATTAATCTATAAATTCAATACAATTTCAATCATATTTCAAAGTGGATTTTCTAATAAACTTATTCTAAATTTACACAGAAGAACAAAACACCACAAATTGCTAAATCAACCTTAAAAAAAAGTAAAGAGGGGAAGATTTGCTCTACTAGGTATTAAAACATACTCAAAGCTGTGGGGGAGAAAAACCAACAACAACAACAAAAAAACCTCTAGTACTATTGCAAAAAACAGAAAAATAAACCAATGGAAAAGGACCAGAGCTCAAAATCAGATTGATGTAAAAAATGGGAGTCTATAAGAGCATAAACATGGCACTACAAATTGACAGACAAAACAGTATTTACTAGATGTGTTGGGGAAACAGTATTAGTACATGCAGTAAGATAAAGCCATATCCCTACCTAACACCATATACAAAACTAGATTCTAGATGTATCTATATGTAACTTTTACATAAAACTATAAAGTTACTGGAAAAATGCAGAGTACCTTGGATCTATGAACATGGAAAGACTTTTTAAAAATTAATAAGAGAATGGAAGAACATATGTGCCACTCCTAAAACTAACAAGGAATTATTATCTAGAATATACAAGGGACTTTTGCAACTCAGTAAGAAAAAGAGGCCCTAAAAGAAAAATATATGAAGCATAAGAATAGGCAAGTTGCATAAGAGGCAATCCCAGAAGCATATAACCATGAAGAGAAACTCAAAACATTGGAAATAAAATAAAGTTAAATTAAGATATTGCTTTAAGACTACAAGATTTGCAAAAACTAGACAGCTAGAAAATGCCAAGTGTTGGTAGGGTTCAAGGCATATAGGAATCCTCATCCACTACAACCAGGGGGTTACAGACAGGTGGGGGCCATTCGGAAGGGCAATCTGGCACTACTTAATAAAAAAAAAAATGTATTTCCTACGACTCAGCAAATGTCCATCACTCTGAGAATAGTCAGGTAATACAGTTTGGATACTTGTCCCCACCCAAATCTCATGTTGAAATATAATGCCCAGTGTTGGTGGTGGGGACTGGTGGGAAGTGACTGGATCATGGGGGTGAATTCCTCATGAATGGTTTGGCCCCATCCTTTGGTGCTGTCCTCATGATAATGACTGAATTCTTTTGAGATCCGGTTGTTTAAAGGTGTGTGGCACCTTGCACTCTCTTGGTCCTGCTCCAAACATGTGAGATGCCTGCTCCTCACCTACAGTTTATGCCATGATTGTAAGCTGTCTGAGGCCTACCCAGAGGCAGATGCCTGTGTTATGGTTTCCGCACAGACTGCAGAACTGTGAGCCAATTAAATCTCTTTTCTTTAAAAATTACTCAGTCTCTTCTGTTCTAAGATGGCTGAATAGGAACAGCTACAGTCTGCAGCTCCCAGCATGATTGATGCAAGGGATAGTGATTTCTGCCTTTCCAACTGAGGTACCTGGTTCATCTAATTGGGACTGGTTGGACAATGGGTACAGCCCATGGAGGGCAAGCTGAAGCAGGGTGGGGCATTGCCTAACCCAGGAAGTGCAAGGGGTGGGAGATTTCCATTTCCTAGCCAAGGGAAGCCGTGACAGAATGTACCTGGAAAATCGGGACACTCCCACCCAAATACTGTGCTTTTCCAACAGTATCAGCAAATGGCACACCAGGAGATTATATCCTGCGCCTAGCTCAGTGGGTCCCACGCCCATGGAGCCTTGCTCACTGCTAGCACAGCAGTCTGAGATTGACCTGCAAGGCAGCAGCCTGGCAGGGGGAGGGGTGTCCACCATTGCTGAGGCTTGGGTAGGTAAACGAAGCTGCCAGGAAGCTCGAACTGGGCAGAGCCCACTGCAACTCTGCAAGGCCTGCTGCCTCTCTAGAGCCCAACTCTGGGGGCAGGGCATAGCTGAACAAAAGGCAGCAGAAACTGATGCAGACTTAAATGTCCCTGTCTGATAGCTCTGAAGAGAGCAGTGATTCTCCCAGCACGGTGTTTGAGCTCTGAGAAAGGTCAGACTGTATCTTCAAGTGGGTTCCTGACCACTGTGTAGCCTAACTGGGAGACACCTCCCAGTAGGGGCCGAATGATACCTCATACAGGCGGGTGCCCCTCTGGAATGAAGCTTACAGAAGAAGGATCAGGCAGCAATATTTGCTGCTCTGCAATATTTGCTGTTCTGCAGCCTCCACTGGTGATATCCAGGCAAACAGGGTCTGGAGTGGACCGCCAGCAAACTCCAACAGACCTGCAGCTGAGGGACCTGACTATTAGAAGGAAAAGTAACAAACAGAAAGGAATAGCATCATCATCAGCAAAAAGGACATCCACACCAAAATCCCATCTGTAGGTAACCAGCATCAAAGACCAAAGGTAGATAAAACCACAAAGATGGGGAGAAACCAGAGCAGAAAAGCTAAAAATTCTAAAAACCAGAGTGCCTCTTCTCCTCCAAAGGACTGCAGCTCCTCACCAGCAACAGAACAAAGCTAAACGAAGAACGGCTTTCACAAGCTGACAGAAGTAGGCATCAGAAGGTCAGTAATAAACTTCTACGAGCTAAAGAAGGATGTTCGTACCCATCGCAAGAAAGCTAAAACCTTGAAAAAAGATTACACGAATGGCTAACTAGAATAAACAGTGTAGAGAAGACCTTAAGTGACCTGATGGAGCTGAAAACCATGGCACAAGAACTTCATGATGCATGCACAAGCTTCAATAGCCGATTCGATCAAGTGGAAGAAAGGGCAACAGTGACTGAAAACCAAATTAATGAAATAAAGTGAGAGGAGAAGTTTAGAGACCAAAGAGTAAAAAGAAAGAAAAAGCCTCCAAGAGATATCGGATTATGTGAAAAGACCAAATCTACATTTGATTGGTGTGCCTGAAAGTGACTGGGAGAATGGAACCAAGTTGGAAAACACTTTTCAGGATACTATCCAAGGAAACGTCCCCAACCTAGCAAGGAAGGCCAACATTCAAATTCAGGAGATACAGAGAACACAACAAAGATAGTCCTCAAGAAGAACACCACCAAGACACATAATTGTCAGATCCACCAAGCACTACATGAAGGAAAAAATGTTAAGGGCAGCCGGAGAGAAAGGTCAAGTTACCCACAAAGGGAAGCCCATCAGACTAACAGTGGATCTCTCGGCAGAAACTCTACAAGCCAGAAGAGAGTAGGGGGCAATATTCAACATTCTTGAAAAGAATTTTCAACCCAGAATTTCATATCCAGCCAAACTAAGCTTCATAAGTGAAGGAGAAATAAAATCCTTTACAGACAAGCAAATGCTGAGATATTTTGTCACCACCAGGCCTGCATTATGAGGACTCCTGGAGGAAGCACTAAACATGGAAAGGAACAACCAGTACCAGCCACTGAAAAAAACAGGCCAAATTGTAAAGACCATCGAGGCTAGGAAGAAACTGCATCAACTAACGGGCAAAATAACCAGCTAACATCATAATGACAGGATCAAATTCACATATAACAATATTAACCTTAAATGTAAATGGGCTAAATACCCCAATTAAAAGACACAGACTGGCAAACTGGATAAAGAGTCAAGACCCATCAGTGTACTGTATTCAGGAGACCCATCTCACGTGCAGAGACACACATAGGCTTAAAAAAAAGGGATGGAGGAAGATCTACCAAGCAAATGGAAAGCAAAAAAAAAGCAGGGATTGCAATCCTAGTCTCTGATAAAACAGACTTTAAACCAACAAAGATCAAAAGAGACAAAGAAGGCCATTACATAATGGTAAAGGGATCAATTCAACAAGAAGAGCTAACTATCTTAAATATATATGCACCCAATACAGGAACACCCAGATTCATAAAGCAAGTACTTAAGAGACCTACAAAGACACTTAGACTCGCACACAATAATGATGGGAGACTTTAACACCCAACAGTCACTATCAGACAGATCAACAAGACAGAAGGTTAAGAAGGATATCCAGGACTTGAACTCAGGTTGGCACCAAGCAGACCTAATAGACATTTACAGCACTATCCACCCCAAATCAATAGAATATACATTCTTCTCAGCACTACATTGCACTTATTCCAAAATTGACCATATAGTTGGAAGTAAAGCACTCCTCAGCAAATATAAAAGAACAGAAATCACAACAAACTGTCTCTCAGACCACAGTGCAATCAAATTAGAACTCAGCATTAAGAAACTCACTCAAAACCACACAACTACATGGAATCTGAACAACCTGCTCCTGAATGACTACTGGGTAAATAACAAAATGAAGGCAGAAATAAAGATGTTCTTGGAAACCAATGAGAACAAACACACAACATAACAGAATCTCTGGGACACATTTAAAGCAGTGTGTAGAGGGAAATTTATAGCACTAAATGCCCACAAGAGAAAGCAGGAAAGATCCAAACTTCACACAATGAGAACACTTGGACACAGGGCAGGGAGCATCACACATGGGGGCCTGTCATGGAGTAGGGGGCAGGGGAAGGGATAGCATTAGGAGAAATACCTAATGTAAATGATGAGTTGATGGGTGCAGCAAACCAACATGGCACATGTATACCTATGTAACAAACCTGCACATTGTCCACATGTACCCTAGAACTTAAAGTATAATTTAAAAAAATTATCCAGTCTCAGGTATTTCTTTATTGCAATGCAAGAACAGGCCAATTCAGAAGGTCAAATGTGGTGGGATATTATGCAGCTATTAGAAGCAATGGGTTAGATGTACATACAGCAAAATAAATATGATGGAAAAAAGTAAGAAACAATGATATACAGAAGGCATCACTACATAAACTAAAAATTCATGTGTATAAAACAACTATCATGTTTTGAAAGACACATTCTAATATAAATCACATTAATCATATTAGAATGTTTGCCTGTGATGGGGGAGTGGAATGGGAAAAAAACGAGCTAAGTAATTAAATAAAAACAAGAGGTAGCTTTTCATGGACCAATGATGATAAGTACCAAGAATTGAGCAGCACATTATGAACTCAATGCAATACACCTGAGGTTAGAAAAATAGAACAAAACAAAAAGCCACCTTTCCTTTTCAGAAACATGAGAAATAATCTTAGATATTTAAATGGTGTTGTATGATGTTGGCCTCTTTAACTCATAGGTGAATGAGTGGTTCAGAACCCATGCTTCTAACATGTATATCCATACCCTTAGGTGTCATGATTTTCATTTACAAAAAAAAAAAAAAGGAAAGGCGAGATGCTTGTGAACATAAAACCCCAGCCCAATGATCTTTTCATTCACATATTCTCTTGTTGACATCCATGAGTCATTAGCCCAAAGTCTGCCAGTGTGACAAATTATGTAGGCAAATTACATATAGCTAAAAGGGATAACACAAAAATGGTATCACCTTCTTCCCTGAAGACATTTAAGAAAAGGATATTCATTTATCTACTGAGGCCTTGATGCTTTCTCTTATATAGTCATGCACCACATAGCAACGTTTCAGTCAACGATATACCACAAATACAATGGTGGTGGGAGCAATAGGCTATATACCACATAGCCTAGGTGTGTAGTAGGTTTGTGTAAGTACACTCTATGTTCACACAATGACAAAATTGCCTAGTGAGGCACTTCTCAGAACATATCCCCATGGTAAAGTGATGCATGACTGTAACTGTAAATGTGCTCTAATTAGGGATGCTCAGTATCCAAGACAGACCAGGTATGGTGGATCAAACCTGTAATCCCAGCACTTTGGGAAGCCAAGGTGGGAGGATTGCTTGAGCCCAGGAGTTCAACACTATCCTGGGCAAGATAGCAAGAACTCGTCTCTACAAAAAACAATAAAAATAATTAGCCAGACATGGTGGTGCATGCCTGCAATCCCAGCTACTTGGGAGGCTGAATCAGAAGGATCACTTGAACTCAGGAGTTTGAGGCTGCGATTGCACCATGCCACTCCACACCAGCCTAAGTGAGACAGCAAGACCCTATCTCAATCAATTAACAAATCAATCAGTATCAAAAACGTTCTCCTTATTAATCTTGTAAAGTATAAGTAGCGTATTTACATTTATAAGAAAAGCATTACAAGCTCAACAGATGAAGTAGCCAAAGAACATGAACAGATAATTCACATAAGAGAAAATAAAAATGTGATGAGTTAAATTTCACTAGTAATGACAGAAATGCTAATTTTAAATGACATGGAGCTACTATTTTATACATATTAAATTTGCAAAACATCAAATACTAGCATGGTTGTGGCAAAACTGGTATGCTTATACATTGCTGATTGCAATGCTATATCACGTTTAGAAAGCAATATGGAAAAACTGTCAAGAACATATAAGTATAAACCAGTATCCTTTAACCCAATACCCTACTCTTAGAAGTTTATCCTCAGAAATTTATCCTTATACATTGCTGATTGCAATGCTATATCACTTTTAGAAAGCAATATGGAAAAACTGTCAAGAACATATAAGTATGAACTAGTATCTTTTGACCCAATATCCCTACTCTTAGAAGTTTATCCTCAGAAAATGTACACATGAGAATATTCCCTGAGATTCTGCCAATAATAGGAGAAAACTAGGAATACCTGTATGTCCAATAATAGGGGAAAGGATTAGGTAAATTTAAGAACATTATATTAAAATGGACTATTTAGTAGATAAATAATACTATGGTTCCTAGGTAGGTGCCTTTCACATATTAAGTGTCCAAAAAATTAACTAGATCTGAAATTTGGTGCCATTAAAAATTTTTCAAGAACTGTATAAAAATATTTAACATAATAATAAATTAAAAAGTTAAGTAAAAATATTATAAATATGTTAAACAATGTAGGTATGCATACAAAGAGTGGATGAGAACATAATGGAATGAAAATGGTAGCCTAAATGTAGAATGACAGGATTTGGGGTAATCCTTAATGTTAAGATTTTTAAAACTTTTTTATTATGAAATAATTATAGATTCATAGGAAATTGCAAAAAAAAAAAATTACAGGAAAGTCCCAAGGACCTTTTGCCCAGTCTCTCAAAATTTAACATCTTACAATAACTACAGTATGTCATCAAAACCAGGAAAATGATATTGGTACAATCCACAGATCTTATTTGGATTATACCCATTATATATGTAGTTATACATGTATACCAGGTACAGTTATAAATTGTGTGTGTATGGCTATATGCAATTATATCACACGTATAGCTTTGTGTAACTATCACCACAATCATGATACATACATACATACCACAAAACTCCCTTCTGCTATTTCTTTAGAGTCACACCCATCCCTCCTCCATCAAGCCCTCGGCAAACACTAATCTGTTCTTCATCTCTACAATTAATTCTTAAAGAATATTATATAAACAGAACCATTCAGTATGCAACCTTTTGAGATTGGCCTTATTCACCCAGCATCATTCTCTTAAGATTCATCCAGGTGTTTGCCTATATCAATAGTTTACCTCTTTTCAATGGATATATTATAAGTTATCTAACCATTTACTCACTGAAGGGACATATGGGTAGTTTCCAGTTTGGGGCTATTATGAATAAAGCTGCTATGAACATAGTGCACAAGCTTCTGCATGAAAATAGGTTTTCATTTCTCTGGGATAAATGGCCAAGAGTGCAATTTCTGTAATATTTTTTAATGACAAATTAAAATTCATATGTATGCACTTAAAGGAAAAGAGTACTTCATTGTCAGACAAATAACTCTAACAGGGCTGGTCCAATCAATCCACAGACCCCAATAACACCAATCTAGGAAGTATGTCCAAGCCAAAAGTGGGAACAAAGAGAGATGATAAACACTGTGCTATACTCTACATGTGTTATCTCATTTAATCCTCATAATAACTATGTAAGACAGGTGATATTGTTAATAGCATTTCATATATGTGGAAACTGGGTCTCAGAGAGGTAAATTAACTTATCGAAGACCACATGGGTGGTTAAGTGGTGAGGTAAAGGCAGGCAGTGAGAAGAAAGAACCCAAACTCTTAACCATTTGATATGGTTTGGATTTGTGTCCCTTCCCAAATCCTATGTTGAATTATAATCCCCAATGTTAAAGGAGGAGCCCAGTGGGAGGTGATCGGATCATGAGGGCAGATTTCCCCCTGGCTCTTCTCATGATAGTGAGTTCTCATGAGATCTGGTTGTTTAAAAGTGTGTAGCACGTCCCTCTCTCTCTCTCCTGCTCCAGCCATTTGAAAATAAGCCTGCTTCCCCTTCACCTTCTGCCACGATTGAAAATTTCCTAAGGCCTCTTCAGCCATACTACTCGTACAGCTTGCAGAACTATGAGTCAATTAAACCTCTTTTCTTTATAAACTACCCAATCTTCGGTTATTTCTTTATAGCAGTGTGAGAATGAACTAATACACCATTATACTATACTGCCACAGACTTATTAACCATGTGTGGTTGGGGAGAGGAAGGGAACTGAAAAAACCTCCCACCCCTATGGCCCACCCTCTAAAAGAGAAAAGGAAAGGTAACAAAAATGTAGTCAAAGCATGGAGACTAGGGGAAGATGCCAAGATACCCCAATCTAAGCACACCACATTCTCTTTGGGCAGGGACAGATTAGAAGAGACAAGGCAGTAATAATGGGAACTTCCTGCCAAAGTAACTGAATCTAAAGAATACTGATCTTGTAGTAAGATGGTACAGCACTGGGCTCAAAGAAAAAAAGCCAAATGGACTCAGGAAGTTTTCTTTCAGCCAGATATCTCGATGTTCACTCTATCACAGAGCCAGACAACAGCAAAAATACAAACAACTAAAGCTAGTATTCAGTAATTCTTTTTTGAATGCCTACTATGTACCAGATTCTGTGCTAAACCATCCTATGGGAAATAAAAGTAGAATGTATGAGACATTATAAATTATAAACTCCCAGAAGTTTACAATTTGTTGAAGAATGCACACATAAACCCAACTCAATGCAACATAACAAAAGACACCCTGTGGTAAATGCCAAAACAGGTGCATGAGCAGAGCACTAGGGCAACCAGAGGTCCAAGTTTCAGAAAGATTCCCCTGGGAGACACCTAGAACTGAATATTCAAAGGTATTCTTTCTTTAATTCAAGATTCGCTAGTATCTACTATTTTCAAACTATGGAGTTAGGCATTTTAAGGGAAAATGAAATAAACAAGGCATGATCCCTCCCTACAACAATCCATTTAACAAACATTCATTGAGAATCTACTATATGCCAGGCACTGTGTCAAATGTTATAGAATTAAAGAAGTCTAAGCATGCTCTTTACCCTAAAGGACTAACAGAGTTAGTGCTCACAAATCAGTCAAGGAAGTACCATCAGTATTTAGGAAAGAGAATAAGGATTATACTCAGCCAAGAGTGGAATGAAAGTAGTTAAAGAGAAGTGAAAAAGGTTGCTGAACACCTATAGTGGGTTGAATGGCAGCCTCCTGAAAGACAGGTCTTCTTTCTAATACCTGGAACCTGTGAATGTGACCCTATTTGGAAAAGGGGTCTTTGCAGATGTAAGTAAGTTAAAGATCTAAGATGAAATCATCCAGGACTGCCAAGGTGGGCTGCAAATCCAATGATAAGTGTCCTTATAAAAGACAGAGAGGAGATGGCACACAGAGAAGGCTATGTGAAATGGAGGCAGAGATTGGAGTGATGGATATAGCCACCAGGAATGCTGACAGCTACCAGAAACTGGAAGATGCAATAAGGAAGGATTCTCCCTTAAAGCCTCCAGAGAGAGGGCAACCCTGCCAACGTGTGAATTTCAGACCTCTGGGCTCCTGAACGGTGAGGGAATAAATTTATATTGTTTTCAGCCAAAAAAAAAAAAAAAAGTAAAGGAATGGCCAGCTGTGGTGGCTCACACTTGTAATCCCAGCACTTTTGGGAGGCCAAGGCAGGAGAATCATTTGAGCCCAGGAGTTTGAGACCAGCCTGGGAAACACAGCAAAACCCCATCTCTACAAAACTTAGCTGGGCATGCTGGTGGGTGCCTGTAGTCCCTGTTACTCAGGAGACTGAGGAAGTGGGAGGATTGCCTGAGCTTGGGAGGCAGAGACTGCAGTGAGCTGAGAGCACACTACTGCACTCCACCCTGGGTGACAGAGAGAGACTGTCTCAATAGAAAAAAAAAAGTAAAGGGATACAGAAAGATATACCATGCTTACACTAATCAAAATAAGTTGAAGTACATATATTAATATAAGACATAAAAGACTTCAGAGCAAGGAAAGTTATCAGGAATGAAGAGAGGTGGAATGGTCTGAATGCTGGTGTCCCTCAAAAATTCATATGTTGAAATCTAACCCCTGCCAATGCAACAGTATTAACAGGTGGGGTATTTAGGTGGTGATTAGCTCATGAGGGCTCTCTGCTCATAAATGGGATTAGTGCTCTTATGAAAGAGGCTTAAAGGAGCCTGTTTGCCCCTTCTGCCATGTGAGGAGGCAGCAAAAAGACCACTGTCTATGAGCCAGGAAGTAGGCCCTCTCCAGATACCAAATCTGCATGCATCTTATCTTGGACTTCACATCCTCCAGAACTGTGAGCAATAAATTTTATTGTCTCACTGAGTGATATGGTTTGGCTCTGTGTCCCCACCCAAATCTCATGTTGAATTGTAATCCTCAGTGTTAGAGGACAGGCCTGGTGGGAGGTGACTGGATCATAAGAGTGGACTTCCCCCTTGCTCTTCTCATGATAGTGAGTGAGTTCTCACATGATCTGGTTGTTTAAAAGTGTGTAGCACTTCCTCTTCACTCTTTCCTGTTCCACCATGTGAAGATGTGCCTACTTCCCCTTTGCTTCCACCATTATTGTAAGTTTCCTGAGGCTTCTCCAGCCATGCTTCCTGTACAGCCTGCAAAGCTGTGAGTCAATTAAACCTCTTTTCTTTATAAATTACCCAGTCCCAGGTAGTTCTTATAGCAATGCAAGAACATACTAATACAGAAAATTGGTACCAAAAAAGAGGAACATTGCTAAAAAGATACCAGTAAATGTGGAAGCAGCTTTGAAACTGGGTAATAGGCTTTGGGTGGAAAAGTTTGGAGGGCTCATAAGAAGACAGGAAGATAAAAGTTTGGAACTTCCTAGAGTTGTTGAATGGTTGTGACCAAAATGTTGATAGTGATATGGACAATAAAGTCCAGGCTGAGGTGGTCTCAGATGGAGATGAGGAACCTATTGGGAACTGGAGTAAAAGTCACTCTTGCTATGCTTTAGCAAAGAGATTAGTGGCATTGTGCCCCTGCTCTAGGGATTTGTGGAACTCTGAACTTGAGAATGATGATTGAGGGTATGTGGCGGAATAAATTTCTAAGCAGCAAAGTGTTCAAGATGTGCCCTGGCTGCCTCTAACAGCATATGCTCATATATGTGAGCAAAGAGATCATCTGAAACTCTAACTTATATTTAAAAGGGAAGCACAGCATAAAAGTTTAGAAAACTTGCAGCCTGGTCATGTGGTAGAAAAGAAAACCCATTTTCAGGGGAGGAATTCAAACTGGATGCAGAAATTTGCATAAGTAAAGAAGAGCCAGATGTTAATAGCCAAAACAATGGAGAAAATACCTCAAAGGCATTTCAGAGACCTTCACAGCAGCCCCTCCCATCACAGGCCCGGAGGCCCAGGAATGAATCAAGGTTTTGTGGTTTGGGCTGAGGGCCCTGCTGCCCTGTGCAACCTTGGGACACTGCTGTGTCCCAGCCACTCCAGCTCCAGCCATGGCTAAAAGGACCCCAGATACATCTCAGGATGCTGCTCCAGAGAGTGCAAGCTACAAGCCTTGGCAGCTTCCACATGGTGTTAAGCCTGCAGGTGCTCAAAGGGCAAGAGATGAGGCATAGGAGCCTCCACCTAGATTTCAGAGGATGTATGGAGATGCCTGGATGTGTAGGCAGAAGTCTGCTGCAGAGCCAGAGCCTTCATGAAGAACCTCTACTAGGGTAGTGTGGAAGAGAAATGTGGGATTGGAGCTCTCACAAAGAGTTTCCACTGGGGTACTGCCTAGTGGAGCTGTGAGAAAAGGGCCACCATCCTCCAGACCCCAGAATGGTAGATCCACCCACAGCTTGCACTGTGCACCTGGAAAAGCTGCAAGCACTCTACACCAGTCTGTGAAAGCAGCCAAGAGGGCTGTACCCTGCAAAGCCATAAGGCAAAATGCCCAGGGTCTTCTGAACCCACCCCTTGCATCACTGTGGCCTGGATGTGAGACATAGAGTCAAAGGAAATTATTTTGGAGCTTTAATATTTAATGACTACCCTGCTGGGTTTCAAACTTGCATGGAGCCTCTTTGTTTCGGCCAATATA
The DNA here is from genome assembly GCF_006542625.1 of Nomascus leucogenys. NCBI lineage: Eukaryota > Metazoa > Chordata > Mammalia > Primates > Hylobatidae > Nomascus > Nomascus leucogenys. Next base: position 57,071,456 of record NC_044406.1, read on the forward strand.
TCCCCTTTGGAATGGGAATATTTACCCAATGCCTGTACCTCCATTGTATCTGGAAGTAACTAACTTGTTTTTTATTTTACAGGCTCATAAGCACAAGGGATGTGTCTTGTCTCAGATGAGACTTTGGACTTGAACTTTTGAATTAAGGCTAGAATGAGTTAAGACTCTGGGGAACTGTTAAAAAGGCATGATAGTGTTTTGAAATGTGAGAAGGACATAAGATTTGGGACGGGCCAGGGTGGAATGATATGGTCTGGCTCTGTGTCCCCACCCAAATATCATGTCGAATTGTAATCCCCAATGTTTGACGAAGGGCCTGGTGAGGGTAACTGGATGATGGGGCAGACTTCCCCCTTGCTGTTCTCATGACAGTGAATTCTCATGAGATCTCATTGTTTAAAAGTGTGTAGCACTTCCCCTTTCACTCTGTCTCTCTCCTACTCTGCCATGTGAAGGTGTGCTTGCTTCCCCTTCACCTTCTGCCATGACTGTAAATTTCCTGAGTCCTTCCCAGCCATGTTTCTTGTACAGCCTGTGGATCTGTGAGTCAATTAAACTTCTTGTCTTCATAAATTACCCAGTCTCAGGTAGTTCCTTACAGCAATGCAAGAAAAAACTAATACACTAAATCTATAATATTTTTGTTATAGCAGCCTGAACAGACTAAAACAAGAAGAATTACATAAAAATAGAGGGGTCAGTTCTCTAAGAACATATTTTTCAATATGATCATGGCTCACTGCAGCCTCAACCTCCTGGACTCAAGTGATCCTCCCATCTCAACCTCCCAAGTAGCTGGGATTACAGGCATGGATCACCATGCCAACGTAATTTTTCAACTTTTTGTAGAGAAGAGTTCTTACTATGTTTCCCAGGCTGGTCTCAAACTCCTGGCCTCAAACGATCCTCCTGCCTTGGCCTCCCAAAATGCTAGGGTCTCAGGCACGAGCCACTGTGCCCAGCCTGACATTTGAATGTAACAACACAGTTCTAAGTAGCACATGGATCAAACAAGTTGCAAGAAAAATGTTTTTAAAACATTTCAAACTAAAAGAAAATACACCTTAACAAAATTTGAAGGATATAGCAAAAGCAGTGCTTAGAAGAACATCTATAGCATTGAATGCATATATTAGAACAAAGAAAAATCTAAGGTCAGTAATCTAAGCTTCTACCTTAGAAAACTAAAAAATACAAGAGCAAATTTAATCCAAAGTAAACTTCTGAAATATTACAGAGTAGAAATCAATGAAATTGATAACAGGAAATCAATAGAGAAAATCAACAAAACCCAAAGCTGGCTCTTTGAAAAGATCAAGAAATTGCTAAGATGCTAGCCAGGCTACCTAAGAAAGAGAGTGAAGACACAACACCAGAAGTGAAAGAGGGGCCATCACTACTGATCCCATGTACAAGAAACTTGCCCTTGCTAGACAAAGTGTATTGTGATTAGATTAAAAGAAAAACATCAGTGTCAATTGCACAGGGGCTCACTCACTCACACTCAGGAAAAGAAGTCACACTTCAGGGGAAAGAAATGGTCAAGGGATGAGTAGTAGGAATTGAAAAAAACAAGGCATCTTTGCTTTCTCCTGACTGCCCCAGAGATCCTTATGCAGTCCTGAATGGTAGGAGATGCTCGACAAGAGGAAAAACTGGCCACTCATAAGAAATCCCTGCTAAGGCCCAGGGCACTACCTACCAAAAGGCTACATTACGCAAGTACAAAGAGTGCTGTGTGACACTTGGAGAACAGTTTTTGAGGAAGCCTGAAGAGAGGGGAAAATTATTGCTATCCAGGCTGGACTTCCTATATAGCATGTCTCCCCAAGGCAGGAATCCTGTGCCTTTTAGTAGGTAGGACCTTCTAGGAGACTTGCAGCTACTCAGACCCTCCCCTCTTTCTACTCAAGGGCACCAGGGCCCCATCTGTTTCTGACACAGTGTTATAAGAGGGTTCCTCTACCCGTAGTGCTTTTACCTGGCAGAAACTGAGGTCTCACAGAATATGTGTGTGGGGTTGGGGGTGAGGGGAAGAGAGAAAGAGACAGAGAGATTGGGGTGAGAGAGAAGGAAAAGACAAAAAGGAAGGGGAGAGAAGGGGATGCAGGAGGGAAGGTAAAAGAGAAGGGAGGAGAGAGGAAAAGAGGGAGGAGGAGAGAGAAGAAAAAGGAGAAGAGAGGGAGAGTAAAGAGGAGACAGAGAAAGATGAAAACAGAGAGAAAAGGGGAGAAAAGAGGCTGACCACCACTAGGTAAGGTACAGATTTTAATTCCCAGGCAGGCCACCCAATTGTTTTGTTATTTCTCCACTCCTGAGCTGTAGATAGAGAACTCCGGCATTTATAAGAACTTTGCTCTTGGAGAAGCTGTGAACCATAACCCACATTTGTTTGTTTTTCTCATGTCCTTTCTAGGAAGGGAGGAAGAGAGGAAATCAGGTGTACTTCAGAGGTCTCTGAATTCATCTACTGTCCTGATTTGCCGCAATTATTGGTAACAACTTAGATGCACTGCAATAATAAATAAAAGAAGTGACACCTGGCTCTAGAATACCAACCAGCGTAATGATATTCATCAGTCACACCCATGTCCCAAGCAAGTCCTGCCGCTTGTGTCATTGCCTCCAACAACAGAGAGGATTCATCATGAAAACAACTGCTGTGCCGTGTATGTACTAAAAAGGGCAGGCTTTCATGACAAGCCTCTCTAATTTAGGTCTCTTCTTTAAAGTAATAAGTGAGAAAATATGTAACAGGAGGAAGGAAGGGGAATGGTGGAATACTTTTGTGTCAAGATGTACAAGGTCACTGAAGGTAAGTGTTAAAAATACAATCCAGACTAGTCTTGAACTTATGCCTCTCCACACCCTACTTCTCCATGTCCCTCCAACTAAAGCAAATTTCAGACTTGGAAAGGAATCCTGCATCTTGAGATCCCCACATCTATCATTTTTAAATGCTGAAAGCACTCAAGAGTTAGAATGAACCTTCCAGATTGATACCAGCATTTCTTAAGGCATGTTCTATGAATCCTAGTTCCACAGATGTTAATAGGCACGTACACACATGCACACACACAGTTCTGTGGTCAGCATAGGGGAACACAGGGTGAAACAAACATAAGCAGGTTTATTGCAGGGCTTCTCGGAGCCTTTAATAGGTGAACACTCACTATGAATCTCCACAGTATTTGTGGTGTTAATATATTTTACCTTAGAATCATTTTTTTAAAACAAATTATCTTGTGGGACTAGTGTTCATCAGGAACATAGTTTAGGAAATGCTAGTATATCTCTCAGCTCATTTTATTGAAGCACTATAGTACATAGGTAAAGAGCACATACTTGGGTCACAGACTGTTTGGCTTCATATTTCCAGCTCTGGGCAAGTTGCTTAAGCTTTCTGGATGCTTTCTTTATATTTAAAATGAGGATAATAGTGTTGTTGCAAGGGTTAAATTAGCATATAAATATGTAATATTTATGTAAAGCACTTAGAATAGTACCTGGCACATAGCAATTGCTCTATAAAGGTTAAATATTATTTTACTGATGAAGAAAGTGAAGCCTAGAGAGGTAAAAAGACAGTCTAAGATCACACAGCATGTCAGTATCAGAAGTGGGGCCAGAATTCAGGTCTCCTAACTCTCTGTCTAGTATTGGTGTCTCAAATGACGAAAATGTCTTTAGAACTTAGCAAAAAATCTCTCTAAAGCCTTAAGTATTTTACCACAAAAACCAGAAAATGATATCTAAAAAGACACAATCCTAAAACAAATCCCAGTGGTTTCTGGGAGTAACTGCTTAGTTGGGGTTTCCCAAGTACAAAGTGAGGTTGAAGGAGTGGGTTTTGGTGGTGAGGAAAATTATTCCAATGCCTATAAAACAGTGTCAAAAATGCCAGACCACTGCCACCAGGGCTTCCTAGGTAGCCTCTTTCCTTGCAATGTAGTACCAAGAGCCTTTCTGGATGCTCAGGCAAATCTCCCTGAGACAGGCTGATCTTTGAGACCTCCCATGACTAATGTATATTAAAGCCTCTACTATTGTTTGGCTCTGATGGAAAGACGAAAAAACACACAGTTACAGAGCACTTATAATGTGCCAGGCCCTCATCATACCTTATCTTAATCTTTATCATAGTCCCAACAGACTCAGAGTGTTTAAGTGATTGCCCAAGAACTCAGGGCTAATAAATAATATAGATTGAATTCAAATCCAGCTTTGTCCATGCTTTTTCAATTATATCACACTATTTCCTAGACTGGAAGGATCACAGTGAAGCCAACTGGATTTGCAATTTTGGGAACTGGAAGGGGAGCACAATTCTCACCTCTAGAAATCTCATTTCCTTCATAATGAAAAACACTTTTTACCCAGTTTTATATTTCTTTATTTTGACCCTGCTTCTTGTCTAAATGCATTTCAGGTTGTTTATAATAAAAGACAGATCTACAAATAGGTTATTAGAATAGAAAACCAAAGCCATGAAGAGTGGGAGGAAGCAATTATGCTAAGTACAAGGACAAATGTAGTTAACATGACTGAACATTTGGCCTTAGTTTCCTGGAAGTAAAGGCAAAAATTATCTGCTTTTAAGAAGGCTTCATACAAATTGTAATCTCCTGTGTGGTACTACGAAGTGTTACAAAGTGTTATTAACATACTACAAAGTGTTATTATTTTTTATTATTACTATCCAGGATAGCGTTCTGTACCCATCTGGCACTCCAATTATTTTGGATGTTGTTTCTGTGATAACTCCACAGTTTATTATAGTCTGAACAAGCTATGCATACTAAACAATTAAAAGACAATGCTACCTCTGCTACTTGCTAGATGTTTGACCTTGGATAAAAAACTCTAGCTCTCTGAGACTCAGTTTTCACATCTGTGAAATGAGAGGCTTGGACCATCACTAGATGATCTTTATTAATTAACTTATTTATTAGAAGCTTTATTGAACTATAATTTACATACCATAAAATTCACCCTTTTTTTTGAAACAGGGTTTCACTCTGTCACCTAGGCCAGAGTGAAGTGGCACTATCAGAGCTCACTGCAGCCTCGACCTCCCAGATTCAAGCCATCCCCCCACCTCAGCCTCTCGAGTAGCTGAGACCATAGGTGCAAGCCACCACACCCAGCTAATATTTTTAATTTTTTGTACAGATGAGGTTTCACTATGTCACCCAGTCTGGTCTCAAACTCCTGGGCTCAAGTGATCCTCCCATCTGGGGCTCCCAAAATGTTGGGATTACAGGCTTGAGCCAACCAGGCCCAGCCAAATTCACTCTTTTAAGTATACAATTCAATTAGTTTTAGTAAATTTGGAGTTGTACAACCATCATCACAATGTAATTTTAGAACATTTCCATCATTCCAAAAAGAAACTTCATCCCCATTCCTCATTTAGATAATCTTTTAAAAGGTCCTTTCTAACTTTTCCATTTCTAGACTTACAAAGCTTTAGTAGCTCCTTGGCTATTTACAAGTTCAAATTCCTCAGTGTAACATTCAAAGTCCTTTACAATCTATAAAATCTTCCACTGTCTTTTTTTCTACCCACACAAATGTAGAAATTACTTTTTTTGTGTTAAAACATTCCTTAATGAGCTAGCAATTATTTATGTGAAGGAGAGTCCAGAAAACAGATTTTTGACTAAATTATCCTTGTCCTTGATTAAAGAGATTCATGAATTAAACACCTAACACTACTCTCTAGAGTAGTTACTGAGGTCTAAGGGGCTGTAAACTTGGAAGAGCTTCTCCCTGCCTGTCAGGCTGCTCCCATCAGATCACAAGACAGAACAGACATATTTTTCGGTCTCTTTCATTTTTGGACCTTATGCCTGGCATCTCATTACCTTACTTGATTAAGAGATCCCAGAGGGCAGTTGCCATATCTATATCCAGTTATGTATCCTTAACTCCCAGTGTGAGATTCTGCATATAATTAATAATGATGATGATAGTAACTGGTAGCTAAATTAAGCATCTACCATGTGCCAGACATTGTTCTAAGCACTTTACAGATACTAACTTATTTAATTCTTATAACAACCCTGTGAGATAGATACTATTTTCAACACCGTCTTATAGATGAAGAAACTGAGGCAAAAGAGATTACATATTTGCCAAAATCACAAAGCTAGTTAAGTAGCAGAGTTGAGATTTTATTTCAGACAGCCTGGCTCCAAAGTATGCACTCTTAAACCACAGCAAATTGTCAAACCAGTTGAAGCTCAATAAATATTAATTGCATAAAGCCTTATTATTAAGCTTCCATTCCAGGAAAAAAAAGTAATTAAGAATTCTGGGTGCCAACTGACACAGATGCAATGAGGTAGGGAAAAATACATAGAACAAATTCTGATTCAGATAGGAGAGTCACCAAACTTTAGGGCAGGTCTGAGACACTCCAAAAATGGTTGTTGAACCCTAAGCTATATCTTAGAAAGATAGATCTGTTCTTATACATAGGTCGTGGGAATGTAAAATTGGTAGTGTCTAGATGAACATATGCATATTCTATGACCCAGAAATTCCACTCCGATGGCCTATACCAACAAAAATGTATATTTAAATCTGTCAAAATGTACTATTGGTGAAAGGCAGAAACTGGAAATTCCCCATCAACAGAAGAATGGATAAATCGCATGTGGCATGTTAACAAAACATAATATAGCAATGAGAATGATCTATAACTTCAAGAAATAATATGGATAAATCTTTCAAACAATGTTGAGCAAAAGAAGTCAAACACAAAAGAGAATGTATTAATCCATTTATATTAAGTACAACAAAAGAGTAAAATGAATGTATCCTGTTAGAGGTCAGTATAGTGGTTTACCCTTGGGAGGGGTATTGACTGGAAGGGGGCATGAAGCAGACTCCTGGTAATGTTCTTTTTTTTTTTTTGGTTTTGTTTTTTTTGTTTGTTTTTTTTTAATCTCAGTAGCGGTTGCAGAGGTGTGTCCTGTTTATAAGTTTATAGCACAATGAATACTTCCAATCTATACATTTTTCTTTATGTGTACTGTACTTCAATAATTTTTTAAAGTCTTCCTGAGTAAAGAAAAAGACTCAAGCAAAAGCCAAAAATAAAAGTCACTTTTGTACTTTACATGCACAACTAATGACTGACAAATTCAAAGTTATCCCTTTGACCTGAGATGGACAAGGCAGATGTCTCTCTCTTTTGTAGAAATAGTGAGTTAACAAAAGGGAGGCCATTTTAATCCTGAGCCATTAATGCAACCCTAATCCTTTCTAGAAACTGAGAAAAAAACAGACTCACAGCAGCATACCACCTGCGGGCACTCACAGCTCTGCCAGGCACCAAAACAAATACTAATTCTGCTTAAAGAATCAAGTCTTCATTTGGAGTTTTTATTTATATTTCAAGACTAATGACACTATCCATGCAGTACAAATGGAGTCTGACCATGATGCAAGTTTAAGTTTTCTTGAGCACGAACCCTATCCCAGCACCAGTCTGAGCACTCCTATCTTTATTTAATAGGCAAGCATTCCACATCTATGCATCTCAGTTTCCTCATCTGTAACATGGGAATAATAATAGTATCTCCTAATAGGTTATTGTCAGGATTTAAGGCATATTTCATGTAAAATATCTAACACAGTGCCTGTCACATAAATATTCTATACGTATTAGCTGCTATCATAATTTTCATATGGGCCCGTTAATGGTTTCTTCTCCCTTCCAATTTCCATACAGCCAGCCCAGTTTACAGCTTCAATCCCTAACAGGGCAATTTTAATATTTTAACACTCATGGACAGGAGCAGTTCTGCCTCTCCATCTTCCTCAGTTGTCAAAAGAGAGAAAAAAGGAGTATTCAAGTGAGCTGATTTTGAACTAGACAAGTAATGTGGCCCAAGCTTAGGTGGGTTGGGAGAAGAGGGAGTCTGGACAACAGAAGTTCCTTTCCTTTAATGGTACCACCTTCTTATACCATGTCAGAGGACCCATACAAATGAGATGATCTGGAAACAAAGGGACACAGAAAAAGGCAAGGCTGGCTTTTACAGGGGATGTGGTTATCCTCCACAGAGAAAGGCCCTGAAGAGGAGGGAGTCAGAAAAAAAGGTTGAAGGTTGGAGTTTGTGCTTTGCCCATCAGGCAGCATCAAAGTCTTATGCTAAAAAGTGGGCAAAACATTACTAGTTACAAAAACTCTTTCACACATATCCTCTTATTTAATCCCACAACCATCTTGTGAAGTGAGCTGGGCAAATTTCATTATCTTCATTTGGTAGGTGTATCAGTCTGTTTTCACGCTGCTGATAAAGACATACCCGAGACTGGGCAATTTACCAAAGAGGTTTATCGGACTTAATAGTTCCACATGGCTGGGGAGGCCTCACAATTATGGAGGAAGGCAAGGAGGAGCAAGTCACATCTTACGTGGATGGCAGCAGGCAAAGAGAGAGCCTGTGCAGAGAAACTCCCATTTTTAAAACCATCAGATCTCATGAGACCCATTCACTATCACAAGAACAGCACAGGAAAGCCCTGCCCCCATGATTCAACCATCTCCCACCGGGTCCCTCCCACAACACGCGGGAATTAGGGAAGCTACAAGATGATATTTGGGTGGGGACACAGAGAAAAACCCTATCAGTAGGTGAGGAAAGCTAAGGCTCAGAGAGGTTAAATAATTTGTCCAAAGTCATTAGCTAGTAGTCTGTGGGGGTGCAGTGGGCAGCACTTTAATTCAAGTCTTCTGGCTTCAAAATCCATGCTCTTTCCATTAAAAACACGCTGGATTTTTTACCAGGACTTCAATTAGCCTGGGCCACGTGTGTTATGATCAAAAGGAAAAAATAACCACAGACTAGTTGTGAACTTTTCACTGTTCCCCAGCCCCAGACAGGAGAAAGGAGGGAAGTGGATTTGAAACAGAAAGGGGCTGGCGTTGGGAAGGGAAGGAGTAGGATCTGGAAAGATGAGAGGAAAAAGCAGCAAAAGTAACTCTGACTCGGGACTGGCTAAAAACAGGCGACAACTGGCTAGATAAACCTCTTGGGTTTCTCCTACCGGCTGAGCAGGGCCAGATCCACTCTGCCCCACTCCCCTTCCTTTTCCATTGCCCAGCTTTGGCTGAAGAGATGCTGTGGCCCCACAAACCCTCACAGGCATGCCGTGGAGCTGGGGCGAGAGGGGGCTTCTGGGCAGTGCCTGGGGAAGGTTAGTGGCTGGAGGAGCCAAGAGGATGGTGAAGAAACGCTCGATAAAGGAAGTAACTCTGCAGGAGGCAGAGCAATGTGGGGTATTCGCGAATGGCGGTTACAAGTGCGGCTAGTATAAAAAGCTGAGATAAGAGTGGATGTGAGGTCAATGCTAGGGAGGAGCTGGAGTCAGAGGGCCAGAACAGGCGTGCACCAGGAGCGGGGGCGGTGTCGCGTAAGGGGACAGTGGCGCAGACCACCTCTTTCCCGGCCGCCGACGCCCGCAAGCAGATCCTAAGAAGAGGTGTTTGGTTGAAAGGGGGTGTGGACCCAGAAAGAGAACCCGGGACGCCGCACAGGAAAGACGCGTCAAAGAAGGCTGAGAAGGCTGAGGAGATGTGTCTGGGCTCCCAGGTGAGCACCAACAGGAAGCTCGCAGCTGTCAGCCTCGCTTAACTCTTCTCCTTACCTTGGGTACCGTAATATGATCCATGACCGCAATTCCCGGCACCGGAAGATCTCAGTGCTACTCCGGATGCCGCCGCCGCCGCCGCCGCTGCCGCTCTAGCCGCCTCCTGCCCCAACCCGGGTTTCTACGCCCGCTCTCCTGGTCCTGGCTCAAACTCTCGTCACCTGATCCTCGGCGGAAGCTACTATCGCGACACTTTGACCATAGCCGTTCCCGCCATCTTGCTTCCTGGCAAGTGCCCTTTTCTTCGGGGAACTGATTATTCTGGTTCAAGTTCAACGTTTGGCCGAGTCTTTAAGTCCCAGATTCGAGTACTGCCACCCTTCTCACATTCCTTGATGCTATAAGGGCTCTGAACACAGATGTCACTCATTTACTCTAATATTACAATGATAGCATCCTGCAGCGGTAACACAGGCTGCCCCATGCTGGCAATTGGGTTTCTGAAGAGCTTCCTAGCTGTGAGACCTTGGGCAAGTCACCAGAGAATATTTTTTGAAATATGGAAAGGTATATCCTCCTCTCTATCTCTCCTTTATGTGTCTGCTGCCATCAACCTAGTTAAAATCTGGAATACTATGGTATCCTCATCACTTTTGCCATCATAGATATGGGAAGAGGACCAAGGAAGGGCCCACTGGACCAGCTATCAGATGAGAGGCAAATAGGTGCAGACCCTCAGTGGTGTGCTCCAAGTCAGATTTGTGGTGGAAAAAAGAACAATCTGAGACTTGAGAAATCTGGGTTCTACTCCTCTCAGGTCTGCCACTAACTTGCTATGTGACCTTGGGGAAATCATGTCACCTCTCTGGGTCTTAAGTTGACCAAGGTTACAATGAGGGTATTGGCCACTATCTCAGGGTAATTTCTAGCTCTACTATTGCAGTGTTATGGTTTGCAATCTCACTGCCCCTACAAAATAATTTTGTTCTTCTTTGAGTTCTTATAACATTTGCTAGCAAAACTACTCGTTTATCATATTCTGCCTTTTTCTCTAGCCTGAAGGCCCTTCCCTTGATCCATGACCCTATTCACCCTTGTACCATCGTTCCATCATGTTCAGCCCTTTCACTGCCAAATATCTCAAAAGAATAGTCTACTTATCATCACCTTCACTTCTCCATAACAAACTCACTCCTCCCTACCACTCCACTCAATTGGTTCTTTCACATCATCCTTGATTCCAGCTGCTGATTCCAACAGCTCTTCTCAGTGCTCATTTTCTATTTGTTTTACAGCATTTAAAACTATAGATTCATATTCCTTTTTGACATTCTTTCTTCCCTTGACCTTTAATTATAAACAAACTCACTGCCTGCATCCCCAACTGTTCCTTCTCTGACTCCTTCCCAGCTCCTTTCTCCTTTTTTTAAGACATTTTCCTGGCTTCTATCCTCATTCCTCTTCTATTTTCTTTCTTTTGGTTATCTTGATTTCTTCCACAAGTTAAACCCTTACTCCTGGATATGGCTTGGGTCTGTGTCCCCACCAAATTTCATGTTTAATTGTAATCCCTTATGTTGGAAGTGGGGCCTGGTGGGAGGTGATTGGATCATGGGGGTGGTTTCTTCTGAATGGTTTAACACCAGCCTCCTTGGTATTGTCGTTGCCATAGTGAGTGAGTTCTCATGAGATCTGATGGCTTAGAAGTGTGTGGCACCTTCCCCTGCCCACTTTCCTCCTGCTCTGGCCATGTGAAGTGCCTCACTCTCCATTTGCCTTCCACCATGACTGGAAGTTTCCTGAGGCCTCCCCAGAACCAGAAGCCACTATGCTTCCTGTACAGCCTGCAGAATCGTGAGCCAATTAAACCTCTTTTCTTTATAAATTACCCAGTCTCAGGTATTTATTTATAGCAGTGTGAAAAGGGGCTAATGAACCCTCAGTAGGGAATGCCCAACTTCGTATCTCAAGTACCATGACCTTTTTCCTGAGTTCAAATTTAGAATTTCCAATTGCCCTCTGACAGTTCCACTTGTGTGTTCCTGCTAGCACATTAAAGGCATCATGGCCCAAAACAAACTCATCTTTCACACTCTCTCACAACACCCTTGCATTTTCCCACCTCTATCACTTGCTCTTTCTCAAGTTTTTCCTATCCCTACTAATTGCACCACCATATACCCAGTTACTCAGACTCAAAACCTTGTTTCCATGCTGTTTAGGATAGTGGAAAGAGTGTGTGGGACTCTAATCAGACAAGGTTCAAATTTTGGTTTAGCAATATGCTAATAATACATGGCCCTAGGCAAATTACAGAAACTCTCTGTGCCTTAGTTTTCTCATCTGTAAACCTATTCTCTTAAAGTCCTTGTGGAAATTCAAAATGTAATGTATATGAGGTTCCAGGAACATTGTAAAGACAAAATGAATATTGATAGGTTGCTTCCTTTCCTCAACTTTATTATCAAATATTTCTGTTTTCTCTCTCAAATGCTTACCTTGCTTCCTAGTTTGCTGATAAAATAGAAGCTATGAGAAGGGAACTTCCACATCATCCCAAAGCCAAATTTGCTTGATGCCCTGCATGTGAGCCCATATAATCTGTCTTCAATTAACGAACTCTTCCTGAGCTTTCCTAAGGCAACCCTGCCACTTGTCCACTCAATTTCATTCTCTTTAGCCTGCTCACTTGTTTCCTTGCCTTTATTACTAAATGTTCCCACTTTACCAGATCACTGCCATCAGCATGAAAGCATGCCATAGTATTTCCAATCTTAAAAAATATCTTTTTGGACGCACATTTCTGTCCCCAGCCTGCCATCCCCCCATTCCTCTTATACTTTATAGCGGAACCCTTCAAAAGATTTATCTAAATCCATTCTCTTCTATTCCTGTCCTATTCTCACTTGAAACCTCTCTAATCAGGCATTTCTTCCACCACTCCACCAAACTGTTCTTGTCAAGGTTACCAATATTCTCCCCATTGCAAAATCCATTGGTCATCCTCAGATCTCTTTTTGTCCTCTCAGCAGTATTTGATCACTCCCTTCTCCTTGATACATTTTGTTCACTTGGCTCCAGGGATAGGGATACCACTCTCTCTCCTACATCACTGACTTCTCATTCCCAATCTCTTTTGCTGTTTCACTTCATTTTACCTATCTCTATGTGTTATAATGCTGCCAGAGCTCAGACGTTGATCCTCTTCTTTATTTACACTTATTCCTTGGGTGCTATCATCCAGTGCCATGGCTTTATATAGCATCTATTTGTGGACAGCTCCCAAAATTTTATCTCTAATCTTTATCTGTCCTCTGAACTCAAAGCTTAACATAATATTCAGCAGCCTACTGACATGTCTGCTCAGGTATCTTAGAGACCTCTCAAACTTATTACATCCAAAACAGAATTTTTGATTTCTACCTGAATCCTCAAGCCTGCTCTTTACACAGTATTACTCATCTCAGGAAATTGCAATTTTATCCTTCCAAGTTTATCCTAGTGCATTTGTGCTGCTAAAACTAAATACTCTAGACTGGATAATTTGTGCAGAACAGAAATGTACTTATCACAGTTCTGAAGGCTGGAAAACCAAGATTAAGGTGCCAGTAGGTTCAGTGTCTGGTGAGAAGTGCTCTCTCTTTGCTTCCAAGATGGCATCTTAAATGCCATCTGGAGTGATGAACGCTGTATCCTCACATAGCAGGAGATACACACATGGCTAGTTCCATCCAGCCCTTTTATAAGGCACTGATCCCATCTGTAAGACTACAGCCCTCATGGCCTAATTACCTTTTAAATGCCCCTTAATAATTAATTCTTAATACTGTTGCATTGGGATTAAGGTTCAATACCAATTTTGGAGGAGACACAAACATTAAAACATAGCACAGTCATTCAGGACAAAAGTCTTGGAGGCATCCTTTTCTCTCATATCCCATACCTGATTCATCATCAAATCCCATGAGTTCTTCCTTCAAAATTGTCTCCAAATTCAATCACTTCTCACTGCTGCATCCTGGCCCAAGCCTCTGTTTTATTTTATTTTATTTTTTATTTTTTGAGACAATGTCTCTGTCATTGAGGCTGGAGTACAGTGGTGTGATCATAGCTCACTGCAGCCTCCAACTCCCAGGCCCAAGTGATCCTCCTGTTTCAGCCTGCCAAGTAGCTGGAACTACAGGTGTACCACCATGCCTGGCTAAATTTTTTTCTTTTTATTTTTTTTTAGTAGAGGCGATGTCTTTCTATGTTGCCTAGGCTGGTTTCCAACTCCTGGACTCCAGCAATCCTCCCACCTCCATCTCACAAAGTGCTGGGATTATAGGAATGAGCCACTGTGCCTGGCCCCAAGCCTCTGTTACCTCTTGCCTGGATTGCTGCCACAGCCTCTAGCTGGTCTGCATGTTTTGGCCTTGGTCCCACTAGAACCTGTAGTCTACATAGCATCTTCTATGGGACTAGAATCTAGAATCTAGAAGGATATCATTTCTTGGTTTAAAACTGTCTACTGGCTCTCCATCTTAGAGTAAAAGCCAAACATTAACCATAGTCTATAAATCCCTACATAATATCTAAGCCCAGTACGACTCTTATTATATCTATCTTCTATCACTCTTTTTTCTGTCTCCTCAAGTCATATTGGTTTCCTTGCTGTTTCTTAAATATACCAGACATTCTTCTGCCTCAAGGACTTTATGTTTGTTATTTCCTTTGCCTAGAATGCTCTTCCCCAAGATATTTATATGTTTACTCCCTCATCTCTGTCAGGTCTCTGATGAAATGTCTCTGTATCAGAGAATCCTTACCTACCTGAGTACCATATATAAAATAAAACTATCACTACTTCTTCTCCAACATTCTCTACACTCTTAACTTTTTTCCTTCATAGTTATCAATACTACCTGATATATTATAGATGTATTTGTCATTTATTACCTCCCTCTCTAGTATGTCATCTCTGTGAGGGCAGGGACTTTTTGTTCACTGTTGGATTTCCAAAGTCTAGAATAGTCCTAACACATAGTAGGCACTCAATAAATATTTGTTGAATAAAAACGACAAATATTTTTAGCAGTAGCTCAAATTTTTCCTACCATTAATATTAGTGATTTCTCATAACATTCCCTTTTTAAGGCAAGTTGATGTCATTTCAGGGTAAATTGATGCACACACACTGACTTGCCAAAGGTTACAGAAGAGCCACAAGTCAGAATGTACCCCCATAGGAGTAGAGAAAGCCTGGAAATAAGAGAGAAAATCTGGAAGAAAAAACTACTAGGCTAATGAAAATATTTTCAGTGAAAGAGATACTAGTAGCATCTATTATTTGTTTCTTCCCTGTAGAATGTCAGCTCCATGAGGGCAGCAGTTTGTCTCTGTTCTGTTCACTACTGTACCCTACTGCCTAGACAAGTTCTTGGCAAAGAGCAAATGTTTGATAAATAACTAAATGAATGACTTTGGACTAACAGCTAATGTAGGCCAGAGGGTAAACTAAAGGGAAGAAGTCTGGAGGCAAGGAAACCAAGTAGGAAGCTGTTGTGATCATCTCAAAAGAAGTTGTGAACTGACAATCCTGTGGGCTTTTTGACTTTGTACCTAAAGCTCAGGTCTCAGTAAGATTAACCAACATATGAGATACTAATTACTGCAGTAAATCTCACCTGTCCTATTTCACATGTAAGCCTTCAACTCAATTATTTCCCACTTATGTTCTACTAAGGTCTTTCCTACTATTGGGGGTTGGTATTTTTCCCACTGTACACCAGGGAAGTAAGTAAGTATACTTTGCACCCACTATCTTTATAGCTATAGATACAGCCTCAGAAAGCTACTGCCAGAGATCACCAATGATATAGTTGATTATGACTCTTTAAAAAGTCACAGAACATTTGTGACCTCACTCCTATTCTTGAGGTAGCTTGATAAATCACAGCAGATGGCAGCTGAGACACAACTTTATTCAAGTCACCAAGACCTCCTATACCGTGCTTCTGGGGAAAGGCCATAAGAAATAGACTGTATTTTTAGTTTATTTCAGTCTCAGCTGATCAGACTTCTTGAGCCAAGTGCTAACAAGTTTCCTTTGAAGACCAACTTGCTAGAGACAGCTTACCTGAATCATGCAGTGCATACAGGATGTCAGTGAAGAGGTCTGGCAGGACTGCCTCACTCTTTTTCTACCGACTGGTACGTGCTGTGATGCAGTAATTATTACCAATTCCCCACCCTGGTTATTAGCATCTTACTCTGAAGGCAACTTGTTCCAGTTGACCCAGGAAGAAATTCGGATTTTACTGGCAAGAGAGGGGAGAGAGAAGTTGTTTCTCCAAGGAGTCACCCTTGCAGGGACCAAATGCTTGTTGATTTGAGACAATCTGTACACTGAAGGCAACAACACCATGTACCTGCGCACTAAAGGCCAGAGTCAGGGCAGCCGGGCAGTGATGGTAGTTCAGATCGAGTCTGTAAGCCTTGTGGTGATTGGACAAAAAGGAACAGAAAGAAGGCCTCTCAACCTTGAAGCTTTTGAGATGGCAGGTTATGTCAGAGAGGCCATTGAGCAACATGTGGCCCATTTATAACTAAATAAAAAATAGTTGGTGTTTGACCTGTAATTTGAATTCAGTATTATGTGTTTCACCTACTAAATTAATATGTTCTTCAGGAAAATAGAAGATTCCAGACCAGGTTTGAAGGGGTGTGTGTGTGTGTGTGTGTGTGTGTGTGTGCATGTGTGTGTGTTGGGAAGAGATATGGGTTAAAGTAGTTCCTTCAAGCGTTTGGGATCTGGTCCGCTATTTAAAAATTGTGTGCACCTAGAATACAACCCTTTCTGTATTAGTCTATTCTTGCACTTCTATAAAGAAATATATGAGACTGGGTAATTTATGAGAAAAAGAGGATTAGTTGGCTCACGGTTCCACAGGCTGTAGAGGAAGCATGATGCTGGCACCTGGTTGGCTAGTGGAGAGAACTAAGAAAACTTACAATAATGACAGAAGGCAGAGGGGTAGCAGACACTTCACATGGTTGAAGCAGGAGCAAAAAAGATTGAGAGGAGAGGCGCAACACACTTTTAAATGACCATATCGCACAAGAACTCACTGACTATTGTGAGGACAATATTGAGAGAGATGGTGATGAACCATTCAGGAGAAATCCAACCCATCATCCAATCACCTCCCACCAGGCCCCACATCCAATACTGAGGATTACAATTTGACATTAGATTTGGTAGGGACACGGTTCCAAACGATATCATTCCACTCCTGGCCCCCAAATCTTACGTCCTTCTCACATTGTGAAATACAATTATGCCTTCCCAAATGTCCCCCAAAGTCTTAACTCAGTCCGGCATTAACTCAAAGTCCAAAGTCTCATCTGAGACAAGGGAACTCCCTTCTACCTATGAGCCTGTAAAATCAAAAACAAGTTATTTACTTATAAGGTGCAATGGGAGTATAAGAATTGGGTAAATATTCTTATTCCAAAAGGGAGAAATTGGCCGAAAGAAAGGGTCTACAGGCCCTATGCAAGTTTGAAACCCAGTAGGGCAGTCATTAAATCTTAAACTTCCAAAGTAATATTCTTTGACTCTAAGTCCCGAATCCAGGGCATACTGGTGTGAGAAGTGGGCTCCCAAGGCCTTGAGCAGCTCCACCCTTGTGGCTTTGTAGGGTTAAACCTCCACAGATGCTTTCTGTGTTGAGTGCCTGTGGCTTTTAAAGATGCAGAGTGCAAGTTGATAATGGACCAACCATTCTGGGGCTGGAAGATGGTGGTTCTCCTCTCACAGCTCCACTAGGCAAAGCCATAGTGGGTACTCTGTGTGGGGGCTCCAGTGCCACATATCCCCTCTGCACTGCCCTAGTAGAGGTTCTCTGTGGGGGTTCCAACCCTGCAGGAATCTTCTGCCTGGACACCTAGGCTTTTTCGTACATCTTCTGAAATCTAGGCAAAGGCTTCCAAGCCCTAACTCTTTCACTCCACGCAGCGGAAGGCTTAACATCACATGGAAGCCACCAAGCCTTATGGCTTGCACCCTCCAAAGCTGCAGCCCTGAGCTGTGCCTGGGCATTTTTGAGCCACAGCTGGAGCAAGAGTGGCCAGGATGCAGAAAGCAGTGTCCTAAGGCTATGTAGAGCATTGGGGGCTGTGGGCCTGGCATACAAAATCATGCAGTTCTCCTAGGCCTCTGGGCCTGTGATGAGAGGGACTGCTGCAAGGTCTCTGAAATCTCTTTGAGGCCTTTTCCCCATTGTATTGGCTATTAGCACTTGGTTCCTTTTTACTTATGCAAATTTCTGTAGCCTGCTTCAGTTACTTCCATGAAAATTGGCTTTTCTTTTCTTCCACATGGCCAGGCGGCAAATTTTTCAATCTACTTTACACTCTGCTTCACCTTTATATATAAGTTCCAACTTTAGATCATTTCTTCACTCACATATGTGATGATAGGATGTTAGAAGTAACCAGGACACATCTTGAACACTTTGCTGGCTAGAATTTTTTCTACCAGATACCCTAAATTGTCACTCTAAAGTTCAAAGTTCCACAGATCCCTAGGACAGGAAAACAATACAGGCAAGTTCATTTCTTAGGCATAAAAAAGTGACCTTTGCTCCAGTTCCAGATAAGTTCCTTATTTTCTTCTAAGACCTCATCAACCTGGACTTTATCATACATATTTCTATCAGCATTTTGGTCAGAATCATTTGGCCAATCTCTAGGAAGTTCCAAACTTTCCCTCATCTTTCTGTTTTCTTCTGAGCCCACCAAACTCTTGGCCTCTTAACCAATTCCAAAGCTGCTTCCACATTTTCAGGTATTTTTATAGCAATGCCCCACTCCTGGTGCAATTTTCTGTATTAGTCTGTTCTTGCATCACTATAGAGAAATACCTGAGACTCAGGATACAAAATCAATGTGCAAAAATCACAAGCATCCCTATACACCAATAGCAGACAAACAGAGAGCCAAATCATGAGTGAACTCACATTCACAATTGCTTCAAAGAGAATAAAATACCTAGGAATCCAACTTAAAAGGGATGTGAAGGACCTCTTCAATGACAACTACAAACCACTGCTCAACGAAATAAAAGAGGACACAAACAAATGGAAGAACATTCCATGCTCATGGGTAGGAAGAATCCTGAAAATGGCCATACTGCCCAAGGTAAATTATAGATTCAATGCAATCCCCATGAAGATACCAATGACTTTCTTCACAGAATGGGAAAAAACTACTTTAAAGTTCACATGGAAACAAAAAAGAGCCCACATTGCCAAGACAATCCTAAGCAAAAAGAACAAACCTGGAGGTATCACGCTACCAGACTTCAAACTATACTACAAGGCTGCAGTAACCAAAACAGCATGGTACTGGTACCAAAAGAGAGATATAGACCAATGGAACAGAACAGAGGCCTCAGGAATAACACCACACATCTACAGCCATCTGATCTTTGACAACCCTGACAGAAACAAGCAACAGGGAAAGGATTCCCTATTTCATAAATGGTGCTGGGAAAACCGGCAAGCCATATGTACAAAGCTGAAACTGGATCCCTTCCTTACACCTTATACAAAAATCAATTCAAGATGGATTAAAGACTTATATGTTAGACCTAAAACCATAAAAACCCTTGAAGAAAACCTAGGCAATACCATTCAGGACATAGGCATGGGCAAGGACTTCATGACTAAAACACCAAAAGCAATGGCAACAAAAGCCAAAATAGACAAATGGGATCTAATTAAACTAAAGAGCTTCTTCAATGCAAAAGAAACTACCATCAGAGTGAAAAAGAAAACCTATGGAATGGGAGAAAATTTTTGCAATCTACCCATCTGACCAAGGGGTAGTATCCAGAATCTACAAAGAACTTAAACAAATTTACAAGAAAAAAACAAACAATCCCATCAACAAGTGGGCAAAGGATATGAACAGACACTTCTCAAAAGAAGACATTTATGCAGCCAACAGACACATGAAAAAAAATGCTTATCATCACTGGTCATCAGAGAAATGCAAATCAAAACTGCAATGAGATACCATCTCACACCAGTTAGAATCGCAATCATTAAAAAGTCAGGAAACAACAGATGCTGGAGAGGATGTGGAAAAATAGGAATGCTTTTACACTGTTGGTGGGAGTGTAAATTAGTTAAACCATTGTGGAAGACAGTGTGGAAATTCCTCAAGGATCTAGAACTAGAAATACCATTTGACCCAGCAACTCCATTACTGGGTATATACCCAAAGGATTATAAATCATGCTACTATAAAGACACATGCACATGTATGTTTATTGCAGCACTATTCACAATAGCAAAGACTTGGAACCAGCCCAAATGTCCATCAGTGATATATTGGATTAAGAAAATGTGGCACATATACACCATGGAATACTATGCAGCCATAAAAAAGGATGAGTTCATGTCCTTTGTAGGTACATGGATGACGCTGGAAACCATCATTCTCAGCAAACTATCACAAAGACAGAAAACCAAACACCGCATGTTCTCACTCATATGTGGGAATTGAATAATGAGAACACTTGGACACAGGGTGGGGAACATCACACACCGGGGCCTGTTGGGGGCTGGGGAGCTGGGGGAGGGATAGCATTAGGAGAAATACCTTATATAAATGACGAGTTGGTGGGTGCAGCAAACCAACATGGCACATGTATACCTATGTATCAAACCTGCATGTTGTGCACATGTACCCTAGAACTTAAAGTATAAAAAAAAAGAAAAGAAAAAATAAGTACCTGAGACTGGGTAATTGATAAAGGAAAGAGGTTAAATTCATACATGGCTCCATAGGCTGCACAGGAGGCATGATTCTGGCATCTGCTCAGCTTCTGTGGAAGCAACTGGAAACTTACAATCATGGTGAAAGGCAAAGGGGAAACAGGCACTTCACAAGGCCAGAGCAAGAACAAGTGAGAATAATGGGACAGGTGCCACACACTTTTATGTGACCAGATCTTATGAAAACTCACTCACTATCATGAGGACAATACCAAGCGGGATGGTGCTGAAACATTAATGAGAAATCCAGCCCCATGATCCAATCACATCTCACCAGGGCCCACATCCAAAATTGGGGATTATCAATTCCACATGAGTTTTTCTGGGGACACATTTCTAAACCATATCACCCCACTTCACAACACCTGGTGAACAGAGCAGCAAACTGGGAACCCAAAACCCTTAGTTCTTTTGTTTTTTAAAAAAGTTTTATTTTAGGTTCAGGGGTACATGTGCAGGTTTGTTATATAGATAAATTCGAGGTCATGGGGGTTTGTTGTACAGATTATTTTGTCATCTGGGTACTAAGCGTAGTACCAAATATTTACTTTTTTTAACTCTTATTTTAGGTTTTGGGGTACGTCAAGGTTTGTTACATAGGTGAACTCGTGTCATAAGATTTTGTTGTACAGATTCTTTCATCGCACATGTATTAAGCCCAGTACACAATAGTACATTTTCTGCTCCTCTCCCTCCTCCCACCCTCTACTCTCAAGTAGAATCCAGGGTCTGTTGTTCCCTTCTTTGTGTTCATGAGTTCTCATCATTTAGCTCCCACTTATAAGTGAGAACGTGCAGTATTTTGTTTTCTGTTCCTGCATTTGTTTGCTAAGAATAATAGCCTTCAGCTCCATCCATGTTCCTGCAATGACATAATCTTTCCTATGAATGCATGGTATTTCACAGTATATATGTACCACATTTTCTTTAACCAGTCTGTCATTAATAGGCATTTAGGTTGATTCCATGTCTTTGTTATTGTAAATAGTGTTGCAATAAAGATTCTCATACATGTGTCTGTAAGGTAGGATGATTTAAATTCCTCTGGGTATATAACCAATAATGGGATTGCTGAGTCAAATGGTACTTCCACTTTTAGCTGTTTGAGGAATCACCATACTGCTTTCCACAATGGTTGAACTAATTTACACTCCCATCAGCAGTGTATAAGCGTTCCCTTTTCTCCACAAACTCACCAGCATCTGTTATTTTTTTGGCTTTTTAGTAATAGCCATTCTGACTGGTGTGAGATGGTATCTCATTGTGGTTTTGACTTGCAAATCATTCTGTAATGATGAGTGATGTTGAGCTTTTTTTTATGTATGGTTGTTGGCCGCATGTGTGTCTTTTGAAAAGTGTCTGTCCTTGTTGTTTGCCCACTTTTTACTGTGGTTGCTTGCTTTTCTCTTGTAAATTTATTTAAGTTCCTTACAGAAAATGGATATTAGACCTTTGTCGAATGCATAATTTGCAAATATTTGCTTTCATTCTGTAGGTTGTCTGTTTACTCTGTTGATAGTTTCTTTTGCTGTGCAGATGCTGTTAAGTTTAATTATATCCCATTTGTCATTTTTTGCTTTTTATGTGATTACTTTTGATGTCTTTGTCATGAAATCATTGTCCAATCCTATGTCCAGGATGTGTAGATTGTCTTCCAGGGATTTCAAAGTTTGAGGTTTTTCATTTAAATCTTTAATCTATCTCGTGTTGATTTTTGTATATGTTGAAGGAAGGGGTTCAGTTTCTACCTTCTGCATACGGCTAGATATATAACCCAGCACCATTTATTGAGTCGTGAGTCTTTTCCTCATAGCTTCTTTTTGTCAGCTTTGATCAGATGGTAATAGATGTGCAGCTTTATTTCTGGGTTCGCTTTTACCTCCCTGGTTAGCTGTATTTCTAAATATTTCATTCTTTTTGTGGCTGCTGTGAATGGAATTTCCTTCCTGATTTGGCTCTTGGCTGGACTATTGTGGATGTATAAGAATGCTAGTGATTTTTGTACATTGATTTTGCATCCTGAAACTTTGCTGAAGTTGTTTATCAGCCGAAGGAGCTTTTGGGACAAGACTATGGGGTTTTCTAGACATGGAATCATGTCATCTGCAAGCAGGGATGGTTTGACTTCTCTTCTTATTTGGATGCCTTTTATTTCTTTCTCTTGCCTGATTGCTCTGGCTAGAACTTCCAATACAATATTGAATAGGAATGGTGAAAGAGGGCATCCTTATATTGTGCTGGTTTTCCAGGGGCAATGCTTCCAGTTTTTGCCCATTCAGTGTGATATTGGCTGGCGGTATGTCCTTGATGACTCTTATTATTTTGAGATATGTTACTTCAATACCTGGTGTATTGACAATTTTTAACCTGAAAGGGTGTTGAATTTTATCGACAGGCTTTTCTGCACCTTTTGAGATAATCATGGGGTTTTGCCTCTAGCTCTGTTTATGTGATGAATGTGATGAATCACATTTATTGACCTGCCTATGTTGATCCAACCTTGCATCTCGGGGATAAAGTCTACTTGATTGTGGTGGATTAGCTTTGTGATGTGCCACTGGATTCGATTTGCAAGTATTTTGTTCAGGATTTTTGCACTGATGTTCATCAGGGATATTGGCCTAAAGTTTTTCTTTTTTTTTTTTTTATTGTGTCTCTGCCAGTTTTTGGTATCAGGATGATGCTGGCCTCATAGAATGAGTTGGAGAGGAGTGTAACCTCAATTTTTTGGCATAGTTTCAGTGAGAATAGTGTCATCTCTTCTTTGTACATCTGGTAGAATTTGACTGTGAATTCATCAGGTCCTGGGCTTTTTTTTGGTTGGCAGGCTATTTATTACTGATAAATTACTGATTCAATTGTGGGGCTCATTTTCAATCTGTTCAGGAAACCCATCTCTTCCTGGTTCAGTCTTGGAAGGGTGTGTGTGTGTGTCCAGGAATGTATCCATCTCATCTAGGTTTTCTAGTTTGTGTGCATAGAAGAGCTCATCGTAGTTTCTGATGGTTACTTTTATTTCTGTGGGGTCAGTGATAACATTCCCTTGTCATTTCTAATTGTGTTTATTTGGCTCTTCTCTCTTTTATTCCTTATTAGTCTAGCTAGTGGCCTATATATTTCGTTACTTTTTTAAAAACTGAATTTACTGATCTTTGGAATTTTTTGTCTGTGTTTCAATTTCCTTCAGTTAATTTCTGATTTAGGTTATTTATTGTCTTCTGTTAGCTTTGGGGTTGATTCATTCTTGCTTCTCTAGTTCTTTTAGTTATGATGTTAGGTTGTTAATTTGAGATCTTTCTAACTTTTTAATGTGGACATTTAGTGCTTTGAATGTTCCTTTTAATGCTACCTTAGCTGTGTCCCAGAGATTCTACTATGTTGTATCTTTGTTTTCATTGGTTTCAAAAACTTCTTGATTTCTCCCTCAATTTCATTATTTACCCAAGAGCCATTCTGGAACTTGTTGTTTAATTTTTATATAATTGCATGATTTTTAGCAATATCTTAGTCTTGACTTCTAATTTGATTGTTCTGTGGTCCGAGAGAGTGTTTGGTATGATTTAGGTTCTTTTGCATTTGCTGAGGATTGCTTTATGTCTAATTAGGTGGTCAATTTTTGATTATGTGCCATGTGACAATGAGAAGAGTGTGTATTTTGCTGTTTTTAATTGGAGAGTTCTGTAGAGGTCTGTCAGATTCATTTGGTCTAATGTTGATGCCCAAGGCCTTGGAAGCTCACCCCTTGCATCAGCATGGCCAGGATGTGAGACATGGAGTCAAAGGAGATTATTTTGGAGCTTTGAGATTTAATGATTGCCCTGCTGAGTTTCAAATTTGCATGGGGCCTGTATTCCCTTTGTTTTGGCCAATTGCTCTCTTTTGAAACAGGAACATTTACCCAATGCCTGTACCTCCATTGTATCATGGAAGTAACTAACTTGTTTTTTATTTTATAGGCTCATAAGCACAAGGGACTTGCCTTGTCTCAGATGGGATTTTGGACTTGGACTTTTGAGTTAATGCTGGAATGAGTTAAGACTTTGGGGGACCTTTGGGAAGGCATGATTGTGTTTTGAAATACGAGAAGGACATGAGATTTGGGAGGGGCCAGGGGCAGAATGATATGATTTGGCTCTGTGTTCCCACACAAATCTCATGTTGGATTGTATTTTCCAGTTTTGGAAGAGGGGCCTAGTGGAAGGTGATTGAATTATGGAGAGTGGACTTCTCCCTTGCTGTTCTCATGATAGAGATCTCACAAGATCTGGTAATTTGAAAGTGTGTAGCATGTCCCCTTTTGCTTTCTCTCTTCCTCCTGCTCTGGCCATGTGAAGATGTGCCTTGCTTCCCCTTCATCTTTTGCCATGATTATAAGTTTCCTGAGGCCTCCCCAGCCAGGTGGAACTCTGAGTCAATTAAAGCTCTTTTCTTTATAAATTACCCAGTCTCAGGTGTGTCTTTATAGCAGTGCAAGAATGGACTAATACATTTGAGTTCCGGTCCAGATTATCTTTATTAATTTTCTGCCTCAATGATCTATCTAATATTGGCAGTGGAATGTTGAAGTATCCCACTATTATTGTGTGGGATACTATTTCTCTTTACAGGTCTCTAAACACCTGCTTTATGAATCTGGCTGCTTCTGTGTTTGATCTTTGTTGTTTTAAAATCTGTTTTGTCTGAAATTAGGATTGCAACTCTTGCTTTTTTCTGTTTTCCATTTGCTTCGTAGATTTTCCTCCATCTTTTCATTTTGAGCTTATGGGTGTCATTACATGTGATGGGTCTCTTAAAGACAGCATACCTTTGGGTCTTGCTTTTTTTATCCAGCTTGCCACTTTGTGGGGGCATTTATCCTGTTGACATTCAAGGTTAGTATTGATATGTGTGGATTTGACCCTGTCATTGTGTTGTTACCTGGTTATTATTCTGGCTTTAAGAATATTGAATATAGGCCCCCAATCTCTTCTGAATTGGAGTATTTCATCTCAGAAGTCTGCTGTTAGCCTGATGGGGTTTTCTTTGTAGGTAACCTTCCCTTTCTCTCTAGCTTCCTTTAACATTCTTTTTTTCATTTTGATCTTGAAAAATCTGAGGATTGTGTATCTTGGTGATGACTTTCTTGTGTAGAATGTTGCAGGAGTTCTCTGTATTTTCTGAATTTGACTATTGGCCTCTTTCACAAGGTTGAGGAAGTTTTCACAGATGGTATTTTGAGATATGTTTTCAAGTTATTTGCTTTCTTCCCCTCCCTTTCAGGGATGTTAATGATTCACAGATTTGGCCTCTTTACATAATCCTATACTTCTTGAAGGTTTTGTTCATTCCTTTTTAAAAAAATTGTCTAACTGTCTTCTTTTAGAGAGCCAGTCTTCAAGTTCTGAGATTCTTCTCTCAGCTTGGTTTATTCTGTTGTTAATACTTGTGATTGCGTTGTGAAACTCTCCTATTGTGTTACTCAGCACTGTCAGATCCATTAGGTTCTTTTTTATACTGGCTACTTTGTCCTTCCTCTCCTGTAACATTTTATTGTGATTTTCAGTTTCCTTGGATTGCGTTTTTCCATTCTCCTGAACCTTGATAATTTTTGTTCTTATCCATATTCTGAATTATAGTTCTGTTATTGCAGCCAGCTCAGTCTGGTTAAGAATTCTTCTTGGAGAACTGGTGCAGTTGTTTGGAGGACATACAACACTCTTTCCATTTGAGTTACTGGAGTTCTTTCTCATTTCTGTGTGTGTGTGTGTGTGTGTGTGTTCATTTAATTGTAGTGTTGATTAATTACAGTCAATAGACTTCTTTTCTGGATGTTTTCACAGGGCTGATTCTTTGTGAAGCATCTTTATTTGAAGCTGATTTCTTGTCCTTGGTTTCAGTGTGGGGTATGTTAGCAAGGTATTTCTGGTGTTGAAGCTTTGGGGTATAATCTGGTAGGTGGCACTTAGGTGTATTAGTCAGTTGATAGGCTCTTGCTCAGTTGTGTGATTTCCCTGTTTCCTCACGGTTACATCCATGTTCCTTCTGAATGCTCTGAAAGTGTGGATTCCTCTCCCCCTTGAGTGCTGGCTGTAGATTTCAGCATGGCACTCCTGGGCTGCCCACTGCAGCTCTGGGATGATATCAGTGCTTATGTTCCTTCCCAAACTTGGAGGCAGCAGAGGAAGGGAACTTAGTAGTGGTTGTAGCTAAGGGTCTTTTGCTTGTCTCCTGGAGACACCACCCTAGAAAGATACAGATCAGTCATCACTCAGTGCAATCAGCCCAGGATAGAGGGTCTGTGTTCTGTGCCCAAAGTGGGGGTTTCCTGTCTGTGACAAGTAGTGGGGGTGGGTGGGACCTGTGGGAGATGGATTGGCCTTCTCTCCTTGGCTCAACTACAGCTTATTGCAGGTGTGGACTTAGGGTCTCCGCACCTTCATTAGTCCGAGGATAGCAAGGGAAATTCCACTGCATAGGTGGCAGAAAGGCTTTCAGTTGCCCCTGGAGGCTCTGTCCAGGAAGTTGCAGAGCTGCTGTTGGCTCAACAGCTCTGGCGGGGACTGGTTGGAGGCCCAGGCCTGGAGGACCTGCCTAATGAGGAGTTATAGAAATGGGCACCCATGTAACAGTCTGGCCAATTTTTCATAGGGCTGCTGTGATATGCTAGTGGCCCACTCCACTTCCTAGTTAGCTCAGATTTTCCAGTACCTAGAGGTATCAACAGTGAAGGCTGTAAAATAGTAAAGATGACAGCCTGCCCCTCCCTCTGCAAGCACAGTCCCAGTGAGGTATGCATATGCTGCTGGCTTGAACACACTTGTAGGAGGTGGCTGGAGACCCCAGTTGAAAGGTCCTACCCAGAGAGAAAGAACGGGATCAGCGACCCCCTTTAAAAGACCAGTCTGGCTACATTTCTGTAGAGTAGCTGTGCTATGCTAGGGGTCTGCTTCGGCCCCTGGTCATATCAGAGACTCCAAAGCTCAAATGCTGGAACAGCTAAGTCACCCAAACAGCAAAGATGGTGGCCCACCCCTTCTTCTGGGAGCTCTATCCCAGGGTGATTGGAAACCTGAAACCTCTCCTGGCTAGAGAACACTAGCAGGTATAGCTGGAGAACTCAGTTGGGAGGTCTCACCCAGTGTGGAGGAATGAGATCAGGAACTTGCTTTAAAAAGCAGTCTGGCCACGTTTTCATAGAGGAGCTGTGCTGTGCTGGGACTCTGCTCCAGCCCTCAGACACCTTGGACTCTCTAAAGTCCAAAGACTGAAACAGCTAAGTCACCCAAACAGCAAAGATGACAGCCCACTCCTTCCTCTTGGAGCTTCATTCCAGGAGGTTTGAAACCTCTGTCAGCTGGAGAACACCAGTGGGGGTAGCTGGAGACTTTGGTTGGGAGGTCCCACCCACTGATGAGGAACAAGATGGGGAACTTTAAAAAGCAGTCTGGCCGCATTTTCATAGAGCACCTGTGCTGCGCTGGGGGTCTGTGTTAGCCCCAGTTCACTTGGACTCTTCAAAGTCTCAAGGCTGGAATGGCTAAGTTACCCAAACAGTAATGATGGTGTCCTGTCCCTCCCACTGGAAGCTTCATCCCAGGGAGGTTTGAAATCTCTGCAAGCCAGAGAGCACTAGCGGAGATGGCTGGAGACCTTGGTTGGGAGGTCCCACCCAGTGATAAGGAACAGGATTGGGGACCCGCTGTAACAAGCAGTCTGGTCACGTTTTCATAGAGCAGCTGTGGTGTGCTGGGGAACTGCTTCTGTCCCCAGGTGGCTTGGACTCTCCAAAGTCCTAAGGCTGAAATGGCTAAGTAGCCCAAACAGCAAAGATCATGGTTCATCTCTCCCACAGGAGCTCTGTTTCAGGGAGTTGCAACACTCATACCAGTGGCTGGCTGGGATTCCAAGCCAGTGGGTCTTATCCTGTGAAGTGCCATGAAAGTGGGACCTGAAAACTGTTGCTACCCAGCCCCCTGGTTTCAACCCCTTTCCTAGAGGCATGTACAGGGGTTTAACTTCCCGCTTTACTAGAGTTGCAGCTACTTTTGCTGAGAAGCCCAGAAACCCTGGGTATCTAAGGCTCCCAGGTCTCTATGTGTGCCTGAGTGGCTGCCCTGCTGACACTCCATGTAGCTGTGTATATCAGACTGAAGGCCCTAATGGAGTGGGTTCCAAGGAGATCTCATGAGCCCAGGGTTGCAAAGACCCATGGGAGAAGCATAGGTTTCTGGGGTTGCACATTTACTCACTGCTTTTCTGAACGGGAGAGGTTCTCCTGGCTCTATGTCACTCCTGGGTAGGCTGTCATCTTGCCTTGCTTTTCTCCATTCCCTGTGGGTCCAGTTGTTTTCTTTTTTTCTTTTCTTTTCTTTTCTGTTTTGTTTCTTTCTTTTTTTTGTTGTTTGTTTGTTTGTTTTTTGAGATGGAGTCTTGCTCTGTTGCCCAGGCTAGAGTGCAGTGGCGCGATCTCGGCTCACTGCAACCTCTACCTCCTGGGTTCAAGCGATTCTCCTCCCTCAGCCTCTGAGTAGCTGAGATTACAGGCCTGCCACCATGCCTGGCTAATTTTTGTATTTTTAGTAGAGATGGGATTTCACCATCTTGGCCAGGCTGGTCTCAAACTGACCTGGTGATCCACCTGCCTCGGCCCCCCAAAGTGCTGGGATTACAGGCGTGAGCCACCACTCCCAGCTGAGTTGTCCTCTTGATTAGTCCCAATGCATGCACCTGGATGTTTCAGTTAACGTTACTGTATCTACTTGACCCTTGCATTCCTCTCTGTGAGAGCTGTGCACGCTAGCTGCTTTTAGTTAGCCATCTTGGCAAACCCCCAAATAGTTATTTTTTCTGATACTCCCCCTCCTCTCACCTTCCACTCCCTGATAGGTCCCAGTGTGTTGTTCCCCTCTGTGTGTACATGTGCTCTCATCCCTTAGCTCCCACTTAGAAGTGAAAACATGCAGTATTTAATTTTCTGTTTCTGTGTTAGTTTGCTAAGGATAATGTCCTCTAGCTCTAACCATGTTCCTGCAAAAAACAGGATTGTATTCTTTTTATGGCTGCATAGTATTCCATGGTGTATACATACCACATTTTCTTTACCCAATCTGCCATTGATGGGTGTTTGGGTTGATTACATGTCTTTGCTATTGTAAACAGTGTTGCAATGAACATACACATGCATATGTATTATGGTAGAATTATTTATATTCCTTTGGGTATATGCCCAGTAATAGAATGGCTGGGAATAATGATAGTTCTGTTTTTACCTATTTAAAGAATTGCCATGCTGCTTTCAACAATGACTGAACTAATTTACACTCCCACCAGCAGTGTATAAGCATTCCTTTTTCTCCACAACCTAGCCAGCATCTGTTATTTTGAATTTTTTGTAAGAGCCATTCTGACTGGTGTGAGATGGTATCTCATTGTGGTTTTGAGTTGCATTTCTCTAATGATCAGTGGTATTGAGATTTTTTTTTCATGTGCTTGTCAGTCACATGTTTGTCTTCTTTTGAAAAGTGTATGTTCATATCCATTATCCACTTTTCAATGGAGTTGTTTGGTATTTTTTATTGTAAATTTGTTTAAGTTCCTTGTAGATGCTGGATATTAGACCTTTATCAGATGCATAGTTCACAAAATTTTTCTCCCATTCTGTAGGTTGTCTCTTTACTCTGTTAATAGTTTCTTTTACTGTGCAAAATCTCTTAAGTTTAATGAGATATTTGTCAATTTTTGCTTTCATTGTGATTGCTTTTGGTGTCTTTGTCATGCAATCTTTGCCAGTTTCTATGTTCAGAATGGTATTGCCAAGGTTGTCTTCCAGGGTTTTTATACTTTGGGGTTCTACATTTAAGTCTTTCATCTATCTTGAGTTAATTTTTGCATATGGTGTAAGAAATGGTCCAGATTTTATCTGCTGCATATGGCTAGCCAGTTATACTGGCATTATTTATTGAATAAGGAGTCTTTTCTTCATTGCTTGTTTTCATTGATTTCATAAAAGATCAGATGGTCATAAGTGTGTGGCCTTATTTCTGGGCTCTCTATTCTGTTCCATTGGTCTATTTGTCTGTATTTGTCCCAGTATCATGCTCTTTTGGTTACAGTAGCCCTGTGGTATAGTTTGAAGTTGAGTAACATGGAAATAATCTTAGTTCTAATCTTAACATTTTCCTGTGATTTTATTTCTCTCTGGGCCTCAGTTTTCTTATCTGTACAATGAGAAGTGCACCATATCATGTAGGGTCCTTCAAGCTCTGGAAATTCTGGATCTTGAAACATCACACACATTCTTCAAGGAATAGCTCAAGTACTACCCCCATGTTGACCCCCATGACATGCAGTGACCCTGTAGAGAAATCCCCAAGAAAAATTAATTTTAAAAATGTCTCATCCAGGAAACTCATATAAGGGCTGATCATCTGGCATTTTGAGCCCTCTCAGAGGTTATAGACCTCTGGAGTGAAACTGAGACACATAAGAGGGTGGAACTGACTCAGTTGTGACCAACTGTGGAGTCCTGCCCACAAGCAGCACATATTGATCCACAACACAAAACCCTTAGGCCACAGCTCAGTTTCTCCTTTTAAGAAAAAAAAAAAAAACTGGGAAATGAATAATCTAAGAATGAAGAGAAAATAAGGAGAATGACCCCATTTTGAGCACTCTGTAAGTTTTATGGAACCTCTGCTTGCCAGAGTAAAATGGAAGTAATATGGTTTTTGTGCATATTTACATTAAAGTAAAAGAGTCCCGAGGCTGACCTGCAGACTATAGAGTTTGTAGGTCCCAATTTTCTCTATTTTTCTTTTCTGCCTGCTTTAAATCTGCTGTTATTTTCCACTGAAATAAAAACCACTGTTTGGATCTAATTTTTTTTTTTTTTACAAGCTGGTGAATTTGTATTTATCTCATGGCTAAAACACTGAAGTAAAAGCTATAGAATCTTTGTGTGTGTGTGTATGTGTGTATGTATATGTGTGTGTATATATTTGAAGGCCTTTATAGTAGACTACTATAATTTTATGTTCAATTGGCAATTAAATCCCTTTCAATTTCCCTCTAGCTCACCAGACAGTCTCTTTGTACCTTATAATGTAAATTTTGCTATCTGATTTTCACCAGAATTTTTTCCTTTAATATGCAGATTTAGGTCTATGAAGCTGACAACTGCCAGGGTAAGGAAACAAGTTATCAAGAGTTTGCAAGTTTAAGACAGGAAAAACAAGAGGAGGTTTTGGAAATCTATAAGATGTACTTCTATCAGCATGCCTAATACATCTATGTATTTATGTGTTGTGTACAAAATGTTTCACTACTGAAAATATATAAAGAGCTCTAATTAATTGGCTTAAGAAAATAAAAGCACTTGAATCAAATACTTTATCAGGAAAAAAGAAAAGACTAGTCAAATACTTTTTCAAGTTTATGTAAGTTAAGTTAAAATCTTTATTAAATAAGCTAGCTTTAAAATTATTGGTAAAGTAATATTAGAAATGTCTTAAGAATTGCCAGCATACATTTTGTTTGCATTTATTAATCAAGTAATTTCATACTTATTCCTGCCAAATACTGTAAGTTGTCAAAATTTGGCATAGGGATTACAAAACTATAAACCCAACCCTAAACAGCATAATATTTGCTTGTGTAATTTTAATAAATAAGACTGATATTGGTTTATAAGACTGATATTGGTTTAATGAAAATAACTGCATCTCGAATTTAGTAAGATTATCATAACTTCTAATCCTGTGGCTTTAGGCAGTCTAGTTCCCTGGCAATAAGAAGGTTTGTTTTGGGAAAGGACTGTTATCATATTCATTTCAAAGCTAAACTATAAACTAAGTTCCTCCCAAAGTTAGTTCAGCCTATGCCCAGGAATGAACAAGGACAGCTTGGAGGTTAAAAGCAAGATGGAGTCAGTTAGGTCAAATCTTTTTCTCTGTCTCAGTTATAATTTTGCAATGGTTGTTCAATAACTTTAAATGATGACTATCACAGTTTTCCTAAATAATCTAGGTAAACAATTAAAATAAAATGAGTAAACGTAATGGGATAAATACTTATAGACAAACTTGTCGTAACTTAGAATATACAGTTATATTAAATTAAATAATAGATATTTCATTATTTGGGTATTTTCCAATAAAAATATATTGTAGGAAAACATTCTTGCTAAAAAAGTGTGTACTTTTTAAAAAGATGAAAAGTTTTGTGTAATTTGAACCTTATTTAAAGGTTATATATAAAACAAGGAAAAGGAAGCAGGAAATAAGAGACATAAAGAAAGTTATAAAAATAGAGAGGTTTTTTGTGGTAAGAAAGCTTAACGAGAAATAATTTTATATGAGAAAGAATCTTATATGGTAAATTTAGACCTAAAATAAAATGACTAGTTGTTTTAGAAAGAGTGATATTCAGGACAAACCAGAAAGTTCCAGCATGTCATGAATGGTCTGTGTAAGTCACAAAAGAGGATTTAAAAAAAAAACCCTTTTATATGATCAAGTTGTATATAATTAAAGAAAAATTATAATGCTCTTTCTAGAGATTGGGCTTGATCTTAAAAAAAACACTTATACACTAAATCAATTGTTAGAACAATGAAATTTTCTTAAGGGGTTGATTTACTCTTTATAAATTATAAGCTATTTTAATTTCTTTTAACCCAAAGTTCAACTTTTATTGCATCTCGCTGTTTTTTAGCTTTCTCTCACTCCCCTTTTAAAAGGCACATTTTCTTAAAGGTCTAAAGGAAATGTTTTCTTCCAACATAATATTCTGTGCACTGCAGAAGGTCTTTTATTTTGCCTTTTGGTAACTGGCCTAATACATTGTACGTTTTATTAAAATAATTTCTATGCCATTATTATTGCGTTTGGTTTGCTTAGGAAAAAAACTGAGATTTAAATTGTTTTTAATTAATGTTATTACATTCGTGTATCTTCCTGTATGTGCTTTTAATGTCCTTGTGACATTGAGTTACAGGGCTTTGACTCCTGAGTGTAAAAAGGGCACCAAGTCTTGCTAGATCTTAAACACTGAGAGCAATTAAAGTCTCATCTTCAGGCCCCGTAGAAGATACCAACCAAAATAAACTGTATTCCTGAGATACAGGCCAAAAATTAAAGCTATGTCAACTCAAGGCCCAGAGACTATCATGGAAGATTTGGACATGGAAGATTGTAAGGGCTGATTTTGAAAGATAAAATAAATTCAGTTTCACTATAAATTAATCATTAATGTCAGAGACACACTGATGCAAGACCAGCATATGGGCCCCTGTGTCAGATTAACAAGGTTTTCCTGAAGCACTAACCAACTCCTTAATAAAGGTTATAAAGGCTTACGGAGGTTATATCTGATGGTCAAAAATTAAAATTTTATAGATTGTTTATAAAATTTTGAGAAACAAATTTAATCAGCTTCATGCTGTTATTATTAGGAGTTATTTTGAAAATCAAGTCTCCTTTCACAACAAATAATGGTTTTGGCCTTTTTTTTTTGAAACCCTTGAGTTATCACTTTGGTGATTCATTTAGAATGATGTATTTTACAATGACCTGTGATTCTATTTTGTAATATCAAGCGTTTTAAACCTTTTATATTTGACAAGGTTTCCAAAATGAAATGATAGATTATGTATTTTTGGACCTAATTAATTCTTTAAGATATTAGGTTCCCTAAAGTTCAAAAATGACATAATTTGACTCATTTGGTACAAAAAGTATACAGGAAGCATTGTCAAATATGAAATTGTGTTTGGTTTTCTTTGGGGTGTATTTGTATAAATATGTTATTGGTATGTTTTCCAAAATTATGGGAAACTCCTGTAATTCTGATATGATTTAGGGTTCATTATCGGTAATAATCATAATTGTTATGTTAAAATTATTGTGTGCCACAGAGGTAAAACATTTCGTTGTCAATTGTATCTTTAAGTATGGCTGCCCTAAAATTTTTGTTATCCATAGACAATTGTCATGTTGTTTTGGTCCTCTTTAGAAGGTGGTTTTATAATTAGCTATAAAGTTCTTAACAAGTGCTCTTGAATGCAGGTTTCTGATAACTTTGGAGACTGTGACTTGAGAATAGAGGAAACACTTTCAGGACTCATGGAGAGCTAAAACTTTTATGACTATCAAGCAAAACAGGAATTAATGGCATGGACTGGACTAATCTTTTTGACTTTTCACTAAAAATGTTGCTGATCCTTTGTTTTGTTTTTTAGTCTTGAAACTTTTCTTTAAAGCTATTGACAGCTTTAACAATTTAGTATGCTCCTCTGAACAAAATTTGGAGCATATTTTTTCTCTCTACATGATTTCTCCAGGATTTGGAAACTATTTTTAAGTATTCTTGACTTATGACGATACAATTATTTGCATAAAGAATCTGTTTTCATTTGTAACAGGACACAATTGGAGAAGCTGATTATTTTACCAGGGCTTTGACTGGAATAGTGTGCTTTCCTTTAAGGAATCAAAACTGCCCTCATACCTTTGTCTACACAACCCTTGTACAAGGTTTCTGACCTGTGGTAGGTAAAGAATGCCACTTTCTGACAGGTCCAGGAGCCCCAGGTTTATCTTGGAACCTCAAGAGGAGAGGAAACTTACCCAACTTATAGGTATTTGATGATACAAATCCATGCCTCGGTTCAGCTTAAAAAGTTTTATCTGAGGAAGAGGCTCCACATCGGGTGGGGATGGGGCCCAAAACTGTCTGTGTCTGAGCTGGGGAGCAGAAACCACTGGTACCTCTCATGCCCCAGGACTTCTGTGACTCCTGGGCCACAGAGGTCCGACCAGGCTAAGGGCTTGGGCATACCGCCTGCCTGGCCTCCTTGCCCAAACTGGCAGAGGGGCCAGGCTGAGCAGCAGCCCCTCTGTCACCTCAGCTATGAATCTCCTGCCCCACAAGCCCAAGTACAATGCATTGCGGAATGAGTCTCTGTCATCGCTGAAGGAGGGGCCTTCAGGGTCCACCCTGCCAGAGGAGCTGCCTTCCCCATCAGCCTCATCCCTGGGGCCCATCCTGCCCCTTCTGCCTAGGAACCCTAGTCCCACTACCCTGTGCTCCTTCCCTGGATGAGCAACCTGAGGCTGGCCAATCGGGCCAGGGGACACCTGGGGCCTAAGGGGGACCCAGGAAGGGCAGCCAATGATGGGGAGGGCATCGTAGGGGCAACCATGCCAGACTCATTCCCCTACCCCTCCTCCAGGACATGAACAAGCTGAGTGGAGGTGGTGGGTGCAGGACTCAGGTGGAAGGGGGCCAGCTGGGAGGTGAGGAGTGGACCCGCCATGGGAGCTTTGTCAATAAGCCCATGTGGGGCTGGCTGCATCCCAGTGACAAAGTCATGAGACCTGGGGTTTCCTACTTGGTTTGGTACATGGGCTGTGTGGAGGTCCTGCAGTCAATGAGTGCCCTGGACTTCAACACCTGGACTCAGGTCACCAGGGAGGCCATCAGTCTTGTGTGTGAGGCTGTGCCAGGTGCCAAGGGGCGGGGGGGACAGGGAGGAGAAAGCCCTGTAGCCATCCACTCAGCTCTATCCTGGGAAGGAGTAACCTGAAATTTGCTGGAATGATAATCACTGTCACCATCTCCACCAGCAGCCTCAACGTCATGGTTGCAGACTGCAAACATTATCACTAACCATCATATGCAATCTATCTCATTTGCATCCAGTGGGGATCCGGACACAGCCGAGTATGTCGCCAACATTGCCAAAGACCCTGTGAATCAGAAGGCCTGCCACATTCTGGAGTGTCCTCAAGGGCTTGCCCAGGATGTCATCAGCACCACTGGCCAGCCTTCGAGTTGCACTTTAAACAATGCCCCAGGAAACCACCCAAACTCGTCACCCCCTATGACAGGATGACTGGCTTTGATGGCTTAGCTTGGGATGAGGAGGAGGGAGAGCCGCCTGGCCATCAGCACTATAATGACTTCCTGGGAAGGGACCCCCTCTTTGGCATGTGGTATACATGAGGCTTCGGGAAGGAGCCGCTCCAGGAGCTGCTTGACCCACTCCACCAAGTGCCCAGACCCCCAGCCACTTGGGAGCTACACTGCCTTTAGGACAGTCTGTTGGGGGAGATCCAGAAGTTTGCAAACAGATGCCACCTCCCCCACCCTGTCTAGCCAGAGAGCTCTTTGATGATCCCTCCAATGTCAACGTGCAGAACCTAGACAAGTCCTGGCAAGCAGGGGGTGGTGCTGGGACCCCCAATCCTGCCATCAATGGCAGCACACCCTGGGATCTGTTTGACATGAAGCCCTTTGAAGATGCTCTTCACATGCCTCCTCCTCCCCAGTTGGTGTCCATGGCTGAGCAGCTCTGAGGGGACCCCTGGTTCCATGGGAAGCTGAGCTAGCGGGAGGCTGAGGCACTGCTGCAGCTCAACGGGGACTTCCTGGTGCAGGAGAGCATGACCACACCTGGCCAGTATGTGCTCACTGGCTTGCAGAGTGGGGAGCCCAAGCATCTGCTACTGGTGGACCCTGAGGGTGTAGTTCGGACAAAGGATCACCGCTTTGAGAGTGTCAGTCACCTCATCAGCTACCACATGGACAATCACTTGCCCATCATCTCTGCAGGCAGTGAACTGTGTCTACAGCAACCTGTGGAGCAGAAACTGTGATCTGCCCCAGCACTCTCTTCCAGAAGATGCCCTCCAACCCCTTCCACCCTATTCCCTAACTCTCAGGACCTCAGTTGGGAGTGTTCTGTGGGCATGGCCTTGTATCAGAGCTGGGAGTAGTGTGGACACTGGGCTTCATATCCAGCTGAGTGAGAGGGTTTGAGTCAGAAACCTGGGGGAGAATTCTGCTTCTCCCCAAGCATTAATCATCAAAGTATTAATGTACAGAGTGGCCCCTTACCTGGGCCTTTTCTGTGCCAACCTGATGCCCCTTCCCCAAGAAGGTGAGTGCTTGTCATGGAAAATGTCCTGTGGTGATAGGCCCAGTGGAACAGTCACCCTTCTGGGCAAGGGGGAATGAATCACACCTCTGGGCTTCAGGGTACCCCAGACCCCTCTCAACACCCCCACCCCCATGTTTAAACTTTGTGCCTTTGACCATCTCTTAGGTCTGAAGATATTTTATGCAATGAGTTTTTGGGACCCTGAGTTTAATGACAGGGATGCCAACACCTTCTTGGCTTCTGGGACCTGTCTTCTCCTTGCTTAGCACCCTCTCCGGTTTGGGTTGGGAGAACAGAGGCAGGAGTGGCAGCTGTCCTCTCTCCCTGGGGATATGCAACCCTTGGAGATTGCCCCAGGGCCCCCTCCTGGCCAGGGAGGAGATGGATCCCTCCCTTACTCAGTGCCTCCTGGCCAGGGGGTCCCCTCATCCCAAGGCATGTGTATATACATTTCATAAGGCCTGCCCTCCTATGTTGCATGCCTATTGTACTCTACAGCCAAAGTGTAGCCCTCCCTCCTGGAGCCTCTGCCCTGCTTCCTTTTCTGGGAGGGGCGTGGGGGTGACTGAATTTGGGCCTCTTGTACAGTTAACGCTCCTAGGTGGATTTTGTGGAGGTAGGAAAACTGGCATTGAGACTCTAAAGCAGTAGACAATCTCCAAATACCATCTGTAGAGTTGGAACTGCATTCTTTTAAAATTTTATATGCATATATTTTAGGGCTGTAGACTTACTTTTCTAATTTTGTTTTCCATGGCTTATTCTTGAGCACAAAATGATAATCAATTATTACATTTATACATCACTTTTTTGATTTTTCCGAGCCCTTTCACAGCTCTTGGCATTTTCCTCACCCAGGCCTGTGAGGTAACTGGGACCGGCAGCATTATCTTTTATACCAGAGACCTGAGGCAGATGAAATTGATTTCCAGCTAGGACTAGAAAAACTTGGGCCTCTTACTGCCAGGCTGAGAGGCCAGAAGTTTGCCTGAATGCCTGTCAGTTTCACGGATGGGAAATGCAAAACCTACAATTCCTGAGTACCTTCTACAGGCCTGGAACAGCCTAGGCCTGGGGTGGCCACACCACAGCAAACAGAGCCCCTCTTTCAGCCTTGTGGTTAAGGGAGAGTTCACTGTTTTCATCCTTTTGTTGCTGTTTGGATGTTTCCATGGTCTCACTTATACCAAAGGGAAAACTCTTCATTAAAGTCCGTATTTCTTCTTAAAAAAAAAAAAAAAGTTTTATCTGAGATTCCTTCTATGGAACAAAGTTTCATCAAAGCCAATTTAAAAGTCTATGTAAAAAATAATTATTCTTACTGTACTGTATACAAATAATTAGGCCAAGTATAATAAAGCTAACCAGTCCTACCATAATTTGTCTTTAGTTAAAATGGAAAACTGGAGAGAGAAAAGTTATGTTTCAAAAACAGTAGTACACTTGTTGTTAGATTCTAGCCTTGCCTAATTTTTTTTAATTTTTATTATTTTCTACAGTTTGAACCAAATTCTAATTTTTCTTGACTATAAGACTGCAAAATAATGTTTTTATTTTTTTCCTTTTCCCCCATTTTTCCTAATTCGAAATTACTGAAAACTAAGCTGTGCTTTCATAAAGCCATGAATACTGAAGCTAGACAACTTAACTTCAGAAGAAAATAATAGCATCCTATGTATATACATAAGTGACTTTCATATCTGCCTACTGATGTAAGAACTTCAGACTGTGTGGCCTATATAGATTTTCCAAGATTGTTCTTTTGTTCGTTGTTGTTTTCCTCCCATTTTTACCCCTATTTTATTTTCATAGGACATGAGACTTCAAAACCTTCTAAAAATGAGCTTTCCTAATAACTTGGGGCCTATCTTTCTAGGAATAAAACATCCTAGCCATGAGAGATCAGATGAAACCTGAGACCAAAGACTCATTTTCTTTTAATGTGCTTTCTCTAAAAGATTTTTAAAAAGAAAAGGGGGAAAATGTGAAAGAAAAATATCTTGGGCCCCCAAAATCACTGAGCTAAAAGGAAAATTTAAGCTGGGAACTGCTTAGGGCAAAACTGCCTCCCATTCTATTCAAAGTCATCCCTCTGCTCACCGAGATAAATGCATATCTGATTGTCTCCTTTAGAAAGGCTAATCAGAAACTCACAATAATGAAACTATTTTTCTCTCATCTACCTGTGACTTGGAAGTCCCCTCTCTGCTTTGAGGAGTTGCCCCACTTTTACTTCAAGTTGTCTCACCTTTCTGGATAGACCAATATTCATTTTACATATATTGATTGATGTCCCATGTCTCCCTAAAATGTATAAAACCAACCTGTGCTCTGACCACCTTGGGTGCATGTCATCAGGACCTCCTGAGGCTGTGTCATGGGCAAGCATCCTCATCTTGGCAAAATAAACTTTCTAAATTAACTGAGACCTGTCTCAAATTTTCAGGTTTCATAAGATAAAGCATTGTGTGAGTGCTTCAGGGTTCATAAAAGACTTTTATTATTTATTAATTCAACAAATATTCATTGAGGGCCTATTATATACTTAGTGTGAAGAGATAAATTAGAGTATCATATAGTAAGTGATATTAGAAAATGTATTTATTGATTCCTTCAAATACTTACTGAGTGCTCACTATGTTTCAAGCACTGTTGCAAGCACTGACAACACAATAGTAAACAAAATAGGAAAAAGAAAACAAACCCTGCTGTCATGGTGTAGCAGGATGAGCCACGGACAAAACCCCATAGACACTAAGGTAGTGAAGGAAGTAGCTTTAATCAGCTGGAAGCATCAGCAGACTAACGTCTCAAAATCTGAGCTTCTTGAGTGCACAATTTCTGTCCCTTTTAAGGGCTCACAATGCTAAAGATTTTACATGAAAGGGCCGTAATTGATTGAGCAATCTAGGGGGTGAAAGGGGCTGCATGCACCAGTAATCAGAGAGAAACAGAACAGAATGGGAAGTTTCACAATGTCCTTCCATACAGTGTCTGGAATCTATGGATAACATCAGTTGCTAGGTCATGGGTTGAATTTTAACTACCAGGTTAGGTCAGGCAGGCCCAGGCCTGATTTTGGGTCTGGTGCCTGGTGCCGGCCTGCCTGCCTTTGGTGTCGCTTCCTTGTGTCTTCTTAAAATACGTACAGAGTATAAAATACTATAAAACAATATGGGGAGTCTCTTTGTCTCTTCTCTCAATGGAACTTTCATTTTAACCTGGGAGATAGATAGTACACAAAATAAATGAAATATACAATGTGTTAGAAGATGATGAGTTCCAAGAAAGAAAGAAAGAAAAAAAAAACAGAAAAGGTAAACAGGGAGTGCTGGAGCAGAGTGGGGGAAGATTGACAATTTTAAATATTGGAGTTAAGGAGTGCCTTACCTATATCTAGCGTGTATCTAGGGGAAAAATATTCCAGACAAGGCAAAGGCTATGAGGTAAAGGCAAGATTGGTATGTTTGAAGCTGGAGTAAAGTGAACAAGGAAGGGAAGGGAATGTAGGGAGATGAGATAAGTTACGTAGGGTAGATCTCATAAATTCTTATAGGACTTTAGGTTCTACTTCAGATTATTTGGAGAGCCTTTGGAGAATTTTGAGAAGAGGGTTGATATGATCTGACTTGTGTTTTAATGAGATGACTCTGGTTGCTATATTGAGAACAGACTACAGGATGGAAGAGGAGGAAGCAGGGAGACCTGTTAGGGGGCTACTGCAAATGATCCAGGTGAGAGATGATAGCAACACAGACCAGGTGATAGTAAAATAGCCTTTGCAAAAATTATCACAGTGAGAAAATTATGACAGTGTAAGAGATCTGATCTAACCAACCCTCATCTTGCCTTTTTGTAAAAAACAGGTGGGGTCTCACTCTGTCACCCAGGATGGGGTGCAGTGATGCGATTATAGCTGACAACACCTTTGACCTCCTAAGCTCAAATGATCCTCCTGCCTCAGCCTCTCAAGTAGTGGGAACTACAGGTACATGTCATGACACCTAGCTAACTAAAAAATAAATCCTTAAGACACGGTTTTACTATGTTGCATAGGCTGGTCTTAAACTCTTGGCTCAAATGATCCTTCTCCCTCAGCCTCTTAAGGTGCTGGGATTACAGATGTGAAGAACCATGCCTGGCCCACATCTTGCCTTTAACCTTCAAACTTCCCTTAATTATTCCTGGGGTGGCACCAGGCTGACTTTGAGAGAAATTTAGTTTATAGTTTAAGTGATAACAGCTCTTCCCCCAAAACTAAGCAGCCTTTATAAAGTTAATGAAAGGCCACCAAGTTAGGAGGATGTGAGGATCCTGAATTCTGCTAAGATGTAGACATAAATGATTACTAGTAATGATTCCAGAGGTCACAAGATTTGCAACTTCCCCAATTATTCCTGCAGATAACATCACTATTGTAGAACCTAAGATTGGCCTTTTGAGATGTCTTTCCTGGTTTTTGCATTTCTGACAACTGATGGACCAATGGCTCCACCAGGACCTCTGATTCCCACTGAGCATTCCTGTGGCCCCACCTACAAGCAGACTCCCATGCCTTCCAAACTATCCTTAAAAAATGTTAGCCTCCACATTTGGGGGGAGAATGATCTGAATAATAATAAAACTCCAGTCTCCTGTTCAGCCTGCTCTGTGTGAATTAAGCTCTTTCTCTATTGCACTCTGTCTTGATAAATTGGCTCTATTTGGGCAGCAGGCAAAATGAACCCATTGAGTGGTTACAGTAGCATGGGACATGGTAATAAACAGATTCTGAATGTATTTTGAAAGTAAAGCAAACAGAATTTGCTGATGGATTGGATGTGGGGTGTGAGAGAAAGGGAACATTCAAGGATAATGTAACTGCTTGATGGGTTCTTCCTGCTCACTGCACAAACAAAATCAACTCACAGAGACCACAGCATTGCAGTAAAGAAAGCGTTTAATTGATGTGAGACTAGCCATGCCACATAGAAGATGGACTTATTACTCAAGTCAATCTCCCCATAGGCTCACAGGTTAGGGGTTTTTAAAAGATAGTTCGGTGAGCAGGGGACTAGTGTAGGGGTCATGCTTATTGGTTGGGTCAGAGATGAGATTACAGGGAATCAAAGCTGTCCACTTATGCTGAGTCAGCTCCTGGGTGGAGGCCACAGGACTAGTTGGTGTGTCCTGGTGGTGAAGGCATCCAGTTGCCAAAAATGCAAAAATCTGAAAAGACATCTCAAAAGGCAGTTCTTAGGTTCTATAATAGTGATGTTACCTTCAAGAGTAATTGAGGAAGTTGAAAATCTTATGACCTCCAGAATAATGACTGGCAATTATTTAAAATTCAGGTTTCCTTCATTCTCCTAACTTGGTGTCCTTTCACTAGTTTTAAACAGTTTAGTTTTTACAAAAGGTTATTATCATTTAAACTATAAATTTATCCCAAAGTTAGCTTGGCCCACACCCAGGAATGAGCAAAGACAGCCAACTTGTAAGGCTAGACACAAGATGGAGTCAGCCATGTCAGATTTCTCTTACTGTCATATTTTTGCAAAGGCAGTTTCAATAACACCAAGGTTTCAGACCTTAACAACTGGAGGAATTTTTCATTTGCTAAAATGGACAAGACAGCAGGGGAAATTTTGTGGTGGGGAGCATGAGGGGATTTTAGATTGGGAGGTCAGTTTAAGTCATGCTAAGTTTAAGATGACTATTAGACATCCAAATGAAGATACAAAATGTTAAATAGGCAGTTGGTTATACAAGTCTGCTATATATGTTTTGTATCCAGAAGATATGTCTGGATTGGAGATATCAATTTGGGAACTTTCAGAATATACATGGTATTTAACATCACAAGAATGGATGAAGTTAACAAAGATGTGAGTGCAGACAGAGAAGCCATATGGTTAGTCTGTGGCAGTGATATAGGAGCTAAGAATAAATTACTTAGGCAGATAGTAAGGATGTGGGAATCCTTGGTAAGGCTTTTCTTTTTAATGAAAAGCAGCCCCAAATTATTTTCCTTTTTAACAAACAGCACCCTATAAAATTGAGCTACAGACATAGATACCGGAAGTTGTGCCAATCATGTTCAAGATGGCACCTCCATCTTCCCCTCTCTTTGTTAGCCATGTGTACAGTAAGAAGCAGACAAGATGGTG
Source organism: Nomascus leucogenys (assembly GCF_006542625.1). NCBI lineage: Eukaryota > Metazoa > Chordata > Mammalia > Primates > Hylobatidae > Nomascus > Nomascus leucogenys. The sequence continues at coordinate 57,114,955 of NC_044406.1, forward strand.
CCGATCAACTGGAATGCTCATTTGCATAATAAGATTAGGGCGGGGCAACCAGCCTTCCCCACCCACTACGTAGACATCATAACTGATCGAACCAATCTATGAGCCCCACGTAAATCAGACACAACCACCTCAAACTGGACTATAAAACTCAGCGCATTCACACCAGCCAGTTCTTTTTTCCACTCTGACATTCACTTTTGGGCTTTCTCAACATGAGGTAGCTTTTTCTCTCTCTTTTCTTTTTCTATTAAACCTTCTGCTCCAAAACCCACTCCTCATGTGTGTCTGTGTCCTGAATTCCTTCTTCTCGACTGACCAAGAGCCAGGGTATATACCCCAGACAACAGAGCCATTTCAGCAGGACTGAAATCAGTGGTGTGTTAATAAATGTTTAACAACAAATTGTCTAAAGGACATAAGCCCTAATTTGTAGCATTTGCCAGCTTTTGTGATGTAAATTCTTCCACTGTGGCCAATTTCAGGCTACAAGGTGATGCCAACTAGTCACAAAATTCCTGAAAATTTACCAATTATCTCCCACCAGCTGATATAGGTGAGTTCCAGCATACCATCAGCTGGGATAGAATGTGGATCCCAGACGTGGGCTTTTCCACTGAGTCCCAGTCTTCCTGACATTTGGGCCAAATCAGAGATGTACTAAAAAAAAAAAAAAAAAAGATGTTAGAAGCAGTATCTGAGTCTTGAGTCCTTTTGGGTTTGGCCTACTTTTACTTACCAGAGGGATATAGATTACTTCATCCTTTGTTGGGAAAAAAAAAAACCTTCCTATCTGCAAATCAGTTTTCAATTTTCCACACTGCCTCTTTTAATAAAAGCATCCTCTTCAAAAGACTATTGGCAAAATGCCAAGGTCAGTTCTATAAGGGGTGGCATATTAACTCATTAGCGCTAATTAATATTACTTAGCTGTAGTCAGTTACTCTGCTGAGCACAAAGGTCCTGAGGAAATGATACCCAGGAAAAGCAAATTTGGATAGGATATGAGGGTAATGGAAAGACAGTAAGGGATAGAAGTGACTACAATAAGATCTATATGATTTCAGTATTTCTTCTCTCCAGAAATGCACCACCATCTTCCCAAATGCTTAAGACAGGCACTTGGCGATCATCTTTAACTACTCCTTCTCTTGCAAACCTACCACCACTCATCGTCAGTCACCAAGTTCTGTTGATTATATTTCCTAAGTTTCTCAAAAGTTTGTCCACTTTCTTTTCATTGCCACCTGCACTACACTAATACATGTCACTCTCATCTCATTCCTAATTTCACCTTCCAGCTAGTGTCTCCTCCTTCAGGCTATTTATCCCACCACCAGCCTATTCTCCACAAAGTAGCTAGAATGATGTTTTTAACATGCAAATCTGATGGCACTCTCTTACCTAAAACACTTTGGGGCTTCCACTTACCCTGAGGATAAAAACAGAAAACCCCACCATAGCCTACAAAAGCCTGGCAACATTAGGTTCTATCTACCTATTCAACTTTGCTTTTTACTACAGTCCTTTCCTGTACACTTTAGTCATACCTTAGGGGGATTTGCGCATATGTTTCCCTCTGCCTGAACCCCTCTTTCTCTCTCTCCTTTGCTTCTGCCCTCTGGTGTCTCTTGATGATGCTTTCTCAGCCTTCACATTTCATTAGAAAAGTTGCTTTCTCTAGAAAGTCCTTAAAGAATATTCATACTAGGTTAGGTCCATCCAGGATATGTTCCTAAGCACCCTGCACTTGTCTTTCAGATATTCAAAGAACTTGATCATTGGTCATCCTTCTCTATCAGGCTGATAGCATGAGAAGAGTTGAAATTAGTTTGCCTCATTCACTATTTCACCTTTCCACAATCACGTAATAAGTGACCAGTAGATATTTGTTGAATGAATCAATGAATTAATATTTTTTAGAATCCTAATCCAAGCACATTCGGAGGCTGAAGTAGAAGAATTGCTTGAGCCCAGGAGTTCAAGACCAGCCCAGACAACATAGGGATACTCCATCTTTACAAAAAATGATTTTAAAATTAGCTGGGCTGGGCTCAGTGGCTAATGCCTATAATCTCAGCACTTCGAGAAGCCGAGGCAGGCATATTACTTGAGGTCAGGAGTTTGGGACCAGACTGACCAACATGGTGAATCTTGTCTATACTAAAAATAAAAAAAATTAGCCAGGCATGGTAGTGCACCTGTAGTCCCAGTTACTCAAGAGGCTGAAACAGGAGAATTGCTTGTACCCAGGATGTGGAAGTTACAGTGAGCTGAGATTGTACCACTGCACTCCAGCTTGGGTGACAGAGTGAGACTCCATCTCAAAAAAATAAATTAATTAATTAAAATAAAAATTAGCCAGGCATGATGGCACATACCTGTAGTCCCAGCTACTTTGGAGGCTGAGGCAAAAGGATGCTTAAACTCAGGAATTCAAGGCTTCAGTCAGCTGTGATTGTGCCATTGCACTCCAGCCTGGGTTATAGAGTGATAATTTCTCTATTATCTATCTATCTATCTATCTATCTATCTATCTATCATCTATCTATCTATCTAATCTATCTATCATCTGTCTATCTATCTATCATCTGTCTGTCTATCTATCTACCTATCTATCATCTATCTATCTATCTATCTCTATACTACTGCTCACTTTTGGTTTCCATTTGCATAAAATATATTTTTATGCATTATTTCCATTACCTTCACATCCTATCAAAATTTACTTTTCCTGGGTCTTATTCCCTCAGGACCCTTGTGCTCAGCAGAACAACTGATATATATGTATATCAAAGTACATATAGAGATATTTATATATATATACATGTAGAGATATATCTATATATACATACATATATATATATATATAAAGAGAGAGAGAGACAGAGAGAGATAGCAGGTGGTTAAAAATAACATATAGACGGCATAAACAAAAAGCAGTAACAACTTCTGGAAATGAGGGATGCACTTAAAGAAATGCAAAATGCACTGGAAAGTCTCAGAAATAGAATCAAACAAGTAGAAAAAAGAAATTCAGAGCTCAAAGAAAAGACTTTTGAATTAACCAAATCCAACCAAGAAAAAAAGAAAAAATAATTAAAACAAATGAACAAAGCCTCCAAGAAGTTTGGGATTATGTTAAATGACCAAATCTAAGAACAATTGGTTTTCCTTAGGAAAAAGAGAAATCTAAAAGTTTAGAAAATATATTTGAGGAAATAATCGAGGAAAACTTTCCTGGTCTTGCTAGAGATACAGATATCCAAATACAAGAGCTGAAAAAATACCTGGGAAATTCATCACAAAAAGGTCATCACCTAGGCACCTAGTCGTCAGGTTATCTAAAGTCAAGATGAAGGAAAGAATCTTAAAAGCTGTGAGGCAAAAGCATCAGGTAACCTGTAAAAGAAAACATATCAGATTAACAGCAGATTTCTCAGCAGAAATCCTACAAGCTAGAAGAGATTGGAGCCCTACCTTTAGTCTCCTTAAACAAAACAATTGTCAGCCAAGAATTTTGTATCCAGCAAAACTAGGTTTCATAAATGAAGGAAAGATACAGTCATTTTTCAGACAAACAAATGCTGAGAGAATTTGCCACTACAAAGCCAGCACTACAAGAACTGCTAAAAGCAGATGTAAATTTTAAAATAAATCTTTGAAATACACCAGAATAGAACATTCTTAAAACATAAATCTCACAACACCTGCAAAACAATAATACAATAAAAACAACAACAACAAGGTATTCAGGCAACAAATAGCACAATGAATAGATGAATAGAAGAGTACCTCGCATCTCAATACTAACGTTGAATGTAAATGACCTAAATGCTCCACTGAAAAGGTACAAAATGACAGACTAGATAAGAATTCACCAACCAAGAATCTGCTGTCTTCAAGATATTCACCTAATACATAAGGACTCATGTAGACTTAAGGTAAAGGAGCAGAAAAAGATATTTCATGCAAATGGAAACCAAGTGTGAGCAGGTGTAGCTAATTTTATGTGAGACAAAAGAAACTTTAAAGCAACAGCCCTTTAAAAAGACAAAGAGGGACATTATATAATGATAAAAGGACTTGTCCAACAGGAAAAAATCACAATTCTAAATATATATACACCTAACACTCGAGCTTCCAAATATATAAAAGAATTATTACTAGACCTAAGAAATGAGATGGACAGCAACACAATAACAGTGAGGGACTTCAATATGCTGGTGGGAATGTAAACTATTACATTATGGAAAGCAGTGTGGTGATTTCCTAAGAACTAAAAGTAGATCTACCATTTGAGTTAGCAATCTCACTACTGGATATCTACTTAGAGGAAAATAAGTCATTATATTGAAAAGATATTTGCACACACATGTTTATAGCAGCACAATTTGCAATTGAAAAAATATAGAACCAGACCAAATACCCTTCGATCAACAAGTAAATAAAGAATTCCTGGATGGAATTGGTGACCATTGTTCTAATTTGAGTAACTCTGGAATGGAAAACCAAACATCGTATGTTCTCACTCATAAGTGGTAGATAAGCTATGAGGGTGCAAAGGCATAAGAATGATTCAATGGACTTTGCAGACTTGGGGGAAAGTGTGGAAAGGGGGTTAGAGGTAAAAGATCATTAATTGGGTACAGTGTATACTGCTTGGGTGATAGGTCACCAAAATCTCAGAAATCACCATTAAAGAACTTATTCATGTAACCAAACATCACCTGTTTTCCAAAAACCTATTGAAATAAAAAATTAAGAAAAGAATTGTCTTCCTGAACATTGTTCAGAGGCTAGAAGGTACATTTTATCCTATCAGTTCCCTTTCTCTACTAATTGAATGTTGCCTCTGGGACCATTAATATTCTCTGCATTTCTAAGCTACTTTTGAGCAAGCTCTACAGCATCAGAAAAGGCAGTGGGGAAGAATGCAGAAAGATGTTTATTGTGTTCTTGATGTAGGACATTAGTAGCTTCAGATGAGTCAGAGCTGTCCACCACAGCTGCAGGTAGACTCAGAGGTAGCTCAAAAGGGTGTGATGTGGGTTCCAAAGATTTCTGCTCAACTACTGCATTAATTTCTATTGATGTGTAAAACAAATTACCTACCATCTTAGCAGTTTTGTTTGTTTGTTTGTTTGTTTGTTTGTTTGTTGGAGACAGGGTCTTGCTCTGTCACCCAGGATGGAGTGCAGTGGTGCCATCATAGATCCCTGCAGCCTCAAACTTCTGGGCTCAAGTGATCTTCCCACCTCAGCCTCTGGAGTAGCTAGGGCAACAGGTGCATGCCACCATGCCAAGCTAATTTTTTAAAAGAAAAAAACTAGTAGTGAGGAGGTTTTGCTATATTGGTGAAACTCATCTCAAACTCCTTAGCTTAAATGACCTTCCTGCCTCAGCCTCCCAAATGCTGAGCTAACAGGTGTGAGCCACTGCACCTGTCCAAATTTAGTAGTTTAAAACAAAACACATTTATTAACTTGCAGTTCTGTATGTCAGAAATCTAGATGGGTTTAGCTGAGTTCTTTGCTTAAAGTTTTACAATGCTCAAATCAAGATGTCAACCAGGCTGGACTCCAATCTGAAGGCTCTGAGGAAGAATCCGCTTCCAAAATCATTCAGATTACTGGCAGAATTCAATTTCTCATGGTTATAAGACTGAGGTACCTATTTCATTTCTGGCTGTCAGCTGCTGAAGGTCACTATCAGATCCTAGAGGCCATTCTCAGGCACTTTCATATGGCCTCCCCCACATCAGAAAAGAAAAATCTTCCTCATTTTAAATTTCACTCACTTTGAATCTCTCTGGTTTCTTCTTTTGCTTCCTTCTGGATCTGCTTTTGAAGGGCTTGTATGATTAGGTTAGGCCCACTTGAATAATCTTCTTTCTTAAGGTCAACTGATTAGTAACATTAGCAATATCTGCAAAATCCCCTTAGCAATGTAATGTCACATAATTATGGGAGTAATACCAAGGAACAAAGGTTATGGGGGTCATCTTAGAATTCTTCCTACTTTAACTATCATCTACTTAGTTGCATCCTTTTTCTCCTCTCTCCCCATATTCAATCACTACATCATATCAATTCTACCTTGTCTCTAATTTCTTCTATTTCTACCCTCTCCTCTCTATCCCTCTACTACCTGGCGTCAGGTCCTCATCTTCTCCCAGCTGTACAATTGAAACAATCTCTTGACTGATCTCTCCACTTTCAATTTCACCCCTCTCTAGTTCATTTTTCACAATACAGTTAGTCAGAATTGTGTTTCTAAAGTGTCGTCCAAATCATGTCACTCTGCTTTTGAACTTTTTTATTGTTTAAAAGAGAAAGCTCAAATCATTTATATTTTATTTATGTATTCATACTCTGCCTTTCCAACAAACAAATGACAACAACTTATAAAATATCTCATACAATATTATAGTAAATAATAAAGGCACAACACACAATAATGGAAAACAAACAGAAAATGAGGATCAAGGGAAAGAAAAAATATAAAACGTAGATTGTAGAGCTTGTTGAGTTTTACCCTAGATTCTGAGCTTCCCTATAAGCAAGAAAATGGTGGGATATGATCAATTACATTAATATTATCCAGAAAGGAGGAAGTAAATATGTGTTTATCACTTGGTGATGAAATGAATGATGTTTTGCCCTGACATTTTTATAGTATAAGCAGCGAGATTTCAAATAACTATACGAAACAGCTGGGCAGAACATTGCAAATTATTTGCAGCCCATCTTTTACTTTCTTTTCAGATCCACTTCTGCCATTCGTTAAGAAAACAATTCTGCCTTGGGGCTGGGTGCAGTGGCTCATGCCTGTAATCCCAGCACTTTGGGAGGCCGAGGGGGGCAGATCACCTGAAGTCAGGAGGTTGAGACCAGCCTGACCAACATGGAGAAACCCCATCTCTACTAAAAATACAAAATTAGCTGGGCGTGGTGGTGCATGCTTGTAATCCCAACTACTCAGGAGGCTGAGACAGGAGAATTGCTTGAATCTGGGAAGTAGAGGTTGCGGTGAGCTGAGATCGTGCCATTGCACTCCAGCCTGGGCAACAAGAGCAAAACTCCATCTCAAACAAACAAACAAACAAACAAAACACAATTCTGTCTTAGCTCTCAAAACTACTTTCTGCCCTGTAAACACAGCATGAGGATTGATGCATCCATGACTTTGCTCGAGCCTGTCCCTCTGCCCTATTTTTAAAGGTCTAGGTCAAATATTTCCTCTGTGCAGTGTTTTTGTCACCTACTCTAGAGTACTCCCATTTATAACAGAGGTTGGAAACTCAAATGCTTTCAGGAGTCAGACAAATATAATAGCAGCCATGGAGAGCTTATTACATTAGCTCTTTAAATGCTCACAACTATAAGATGGCACTATTATCTTCCCCATATAAAGATAAGGAAATTGAAGGACAGATAGTAAGTGACAGGTGCAGGCCATGTAAGCAGGAGATCTGACACGAGAGCCCCAGTATTCTTAGCCATTGCACATACTGACTCTCAGAAAGCAGGTATGACAATAGGGAGTGGTATGGACTCCAGAGTTTATACCCCATGTAAAAGTCATCAGGCTAATATTTTTTAAAACACCATGCTGGTAAAACATACATGACCTCAGGTCATTAGGACACTAATTACTAGTTTGCCACCTTTGTTTTATTCTCTTAACCATAAGCTGTTTGACATTTCTCTTAATGAGCTGTATCCCACACCAGGTGCATCCTGAGTGGCCTCAGGATAAATATTTCATATTTATTTATTTATTTCATATTTATTTCATATATTCCATATATTTCATAAGTATTTCCTCTACATAGCCCCCCACCTCTCATCCAGGTTTCAGCCAGCCAGAGGGTGAAGCAGCTGTATTGCCAAATGCCACTTCCAAGGGGCCAGGAGTAATATAGAGCTTAAGCTCTGTCTTTTTTTTTTTTCAAGATAGTTTCTGGAACTGAGTCTATGAGAGGGGGATCTTATGTCTAATAGGGTTCTATTCATCTTGTGGATCTGCTGTTCAATTTCCTTTGACTAAATAAGTTTCAATACCAAATGCTGGTAACAAAAATAGCCACATTGCTGCTTGTGGTCTGGGTCTTTCCTCCTCCTCTTCCTCACTATTTCCTTTGGTGCAGCACCCCAGGACTATGCAAGACTCTATTCCATCTCTCTTTGTCCATCTCCACTGAACACCCTCCACAAAAACAGGGTCTTATTCTACTTCTGGTGTGGCCTGAGAAGACAGAGAGATACGCACTTTTCTTCGGATATTGAACCTATTTAAGGAAGGAGAATTCCCTTCTTTGGCAAACCAAGAGGATAACTCAGAGTGTAATTGATTCAACAAAGAGCAAGCCAAACAACTTCTCAATTCTAGAAATCTGCTCTGAATCTCTGTTTCAGTTTAGAAAACAGAAAACTATACGAGTTTCCTGCCTCAAGCAGCTTTCAGATCCTTCTTTAGGGTTGAATTGTGGGTGTGCCTAGTGTAGTCCATACACTTGGCTCTACCTGGGACATAGACAGTAAGTGCCTGGGAAATAGGGTGGGTGTCTGAAGATCAGTGAGCAAAAAGTGAGTAGCTAAACCTAGAAGGTGAAAGCCCTGTGCCTGAGGTGAGCCGTGGAGTCTAAACTGGCCATAGGCTTAGTATTCTTTCAACAAGCCCTGCCGCTTCTACTCCATCAGTTTTCTATCATCTTTTAAATTTATTTTTAACTCAGTTGTTTTCAACAGATTCTAAGAGATTTGACTCTGTACTACTCTGACCTTTTCTTTTGACACTGGTTTTCTCACTCTGCTTCAGCTACACTGGCCTCTTTGCATAGTCTTACCTCATGACATTTGCACTTGCTGAATCCACAACTTAAGACACATTTTCTCCAGGTATCCTTATATATAATTCTCTTTCTTATGGTAGATTTCTACTCAAATGTCATCTTTTATGAGAGGCGTTCCCATACTCTCCTAACACAGATGTTACCCCTCTAATTTTATGCCTCTTACACTGCTTACTTTTTATAGTCTTTGTCACTACTTTACATATGCTATATTTATTTGTTTATTGTCTGTATCCCATGTATTAGTCTGTTTTTACATTGCTATAAAGGAATACTTGAGACTGGGTAATTTATAAAGGAAAGAGGTTTAATTGACTCACAGTTCTGCATGGCTGGGGAGGCCTCAGAAAACTTACAATCATGGTGGAATGTGAATGGGAAGCAAGTACCTTCTTCACATGGTGGCCGGAGAGAAAGAGTGTGTGTAGGAAAAAATGTCAAAGACTTATAAAACTATCAGACCTTGTGAGAACTCACTATCATGAGAGCAGCATGGGGGAAACTGCCCCCATAATCCATTCAGCTCTGACCAGATTCTGCCCTCCACATGTGGGAATTATAAGGATTACACTTTGAGATGAGATTTAGGTGGAAACACAGAGCCAAACCATATGATCCTGCCCCTGGTGCCTCCCAAATTTCATATCCATTTTACATTTCAAAACCAAGCATGCCTTCCCAACAGTCCCCCAAACTGTTATCTTATTTCAGCATTAACTCAAAAGTCCAAGTCCAAAGTCTCATCTGAGACAAAGAAAATAACTTCCACCTATGAGCCTGTAAAATCAAAAGCAAGTTAGTTACTTCCTAGATACGATGGAGCTACAGGCATTGGGTAAATTCTCCTGTTTCAAATGAGAGACATTAGCCAAAACAAAGGGGCTTTAGGCCCCAGGCAAGTCCAAAATCTGTTGGCAGTCAATAAATCTTAAAGCTCCAAAATGATCCCCTTTGACTTTATGTCTTACATCCAAGTCATGCTGATGCAAGAGGTGGGCTCCCATGGACTTGGGCAGCACCACCCCCATGGTTTTGCAGGGTACAGTCCCTCTCCAGGCTTCTTTTATGAGCTGACATTGAGTGTCTTTGGGTTTCCCAGGTGCATGGTGCAAGCTGTGGGCAGATCTACCATTCTGGGTTCTGGAAGTTGGTGGTCCTCTTCTCACAGCTCCACTAAGCAGTGCCCCAGTGGGGACTCTGTGTGGGTGCTCCAACTCCACATCTCCCTTCTGCACTGCCCTAGCAGAGGTTCTCCATGAGGGCTCTATCCCTGCAGCAAACTTCTGCCTGGACATCCAGGCATTTCTATACATCCTCTGGAATCTAGGCAGAGGTTCCCAAACCTTAACTTGACTTCTGTGCATCTGCAGGCCCAACACCACATGGAAGCCACCACCGTTTGGGACTTGCACACCCTGAAGCCATGGCCTGAGCTGTACATTGGCCCCTTTTAGCCACAGCTGGGATGTGAGGCACCAAGTCCCTAGGCTGCACAGAGCAGCCATGGGGCCCTGTGTCCAGACCATTAAAACATTCTTCCCTCCTAGGCCTCTGGGTCTGTGGCAGGAGGCGATGCATGAAGTTCTCTGACATGCCCTGGAGACATTTTTCCCATTATCTTGGATATTAACATTCCTCATATTAATGAGGAACATTCAGTTTCTGATTACTTATGCAAATTTCTGCAGCTGGCTTGAATTTCACTCCAGAAAATGTTTTTTTTTTCCCTATCACATCATCAGGCTGCAAAGTTTCCAAACCTGTGTGCTCTGCTTCCCTTTTAAACATAAGTTTCAATTTCAAATCATCTCTTTGTGACTGCATGTAACTAAACACCTTTAAAAGCACCCAGGTTACCTCTAGAACACTTCACTGCTTAGAAATTTCTTCCACCAGATACCCTAAATCATCTCTCTCAAGTTCAAATTTCCACAGATCTCCAGGGCAGAACAAACTGCTTTCAGTCTCTTTGGTAAAGCACAGCAAGAGTGACCTTTGCTCTAATTCCCAACAAGTTTCTCATCTCAATCTGGGACCTCTTCTGCCTGGACTTCATTGTCAACAACACTATCAGCATTTTTGGTCAAAACCATTCAATAAGTCTCTAGGAAGCTCCAAACTTTCTCATATCTTTCTGTCCTCTTCTTAGCCTCCAAAACTGTTCCAACTTTTCCTTTTACTCAGTTCCAAAGTCACTTCCACATTTTCAAGTATCTTTATGGCTGTACCCCACTCTCTGTGGCACCAATTTACTGTGTTAGTCCATTTTTACACTGCTATAAAGAAATACCCAAAACTGGGTAATTTATAAAGAAAAGAGGTCTAATTGTCTCTTTCATATGGCTGGAGATGCCACAGAATACTTACAATAATGGTAGAATGTGAATGGGAAGCAAATACCTTCTTCACATGGTGGCCTGAGAGAGAAGAGTGTGTATAGGAGGAAATGTCAAAAATTTATAAAACCATCAGATCTTGTGAGAATTCACTCACTATCATGAGAACAGCATGAGGGAAACTGCCCCCATTATTCAATTAGCTCTGACCAAGATCCACACTTTATATGTGGGGATTATGGAGATAGCAATTTGAGATTAGATTTGGGTGGGGACACAGATCCAAATCATATCATCCAATAATAGAGTGTAAGTACATATAAATATGGATGTTTGAGTGTTATAGTTACTGATGTACCCCAGTAACTAGCACAGTGCCTGCCACATAATAGGTACCCAATAAATATTTGTTGAAAGAATGAATGAGTAAAAAAATAAACAAAGATTTACAAGGGCCTACTATACAGCAGATGTTGTGTTAGACTATGCTGAGAAAATGAGATGGATGTTGTATTAATCAGGTTCTTTACAGAGAAAGAAGTAATGGAATATATCTATACATATGAAGAGGAGTTTTAGTAAGTATTAACTTACACATAACAAGGCCCCACAAGAGGCCATCTGCAGGCAGAGGAGCAAGGAGAGCCAGTCTGAGTTTCAAAACTGAAGAACTTGAAGTCTGATGTTCAATGGCAAGAGTATCCAGCATGAGAGAATGATGTAGGCTAGGAGGCTAGACCAGTTTCTCTTTTTACATTTTTCTGCCTGCTAATATTCTAGCAATGCTGGCAGCTGATTAGATTGTGCTCACCCAGATTAAGGGTGTGTCTGCTTTTCCCAGCTCATGGAGTCAAATGTTAATTTTTCTTGGCAACACCCTCACAGACACACCCAGGGTCAATACTTTGTATCATTCAATCCAATCAAGTTGTCACTCAATATTAACCATCACAAGTGCACTCCTGGTCAAATTGAACCCATACACATCTCCCAAGATCATATATAATCTTCAAATAAAGACAATGACAATGCTGACTTGATGACAATGGTGACTTGATGACTCATACTCAAACATTCAGTTACCATCAAAGCCCAGTGACAGGCCAATAGCTGTTTCTCAAAAGGAGGGTAATTATCTGCAGAAGATGGCAAGGCTTTGGTCCAAAATCCTAGAGGCCTCCACTGTGAGTCACCTAAGGGGCTTGCCAAAGGCTCCAAACAGCATCCCTGTTTGCCACTGACACCTCAAGCACCATTGAATCTTCCAGGTCATATGGCCTAAGTTGCAGAGCAGCTTGCACAGCAGCCTGGACCTGTTGCAGAGCTTTCTCCTGTTCTGGACCCCACTCAAAACTGACAGCCTTTTCGGTCACTCAATAATGGGCCAGACTAATACACTCAAATGTGGAATGTGTTGCCTTCGAAGTCCAAATAGGCCCACTAGGTGTTATGCCTTTTTCTTGGTTGTAGCAGAGGCCAAATACAGCAACTTATCCTGCACCTTAGAAGGAATATCTCAACAGGCACTACACCACTGGCCCCTAGAAATTTTACTGAGGTAGAAGGTCCCTGAATTTCAGTCAGATTCATTTCCCATCCTCTGGCATGCAAATGTCTCACCAATAAGTCCAGTGTGTTTGCTACTTCTTGCTCACTTGATCCAATCACCATAATGTCATCAATGTAATGGACCAGTGTAATTTCTTGTGGAAGCAAAATGCAATCAAGTTCTTGTTGAATAAGATTAAGATGCAAAGCTGGAGAGTTGATATACTTCTGAGGTAGGACAGTAAAGGTATATTGCTGGCCTTGCCAACCGAAGACAAATTGCTTCTGGTGGGCCTTATGGACAGAAATGGAGAAAAAGGCATTTGCCAATTCAATGACTGCATACCAGGTACCAGGAGATGCATTAATTTGCTCAAGCAATGAAACCAAATCTGTTACCACAGCTGCAACTTGAGTCATTACTTGGTTAAGCTTACAATAATCCACTGTCATTCTCCAAGATCCATCTGTCTTCTGCAGAGGTCAAATGGGTGAGCTGAATGTGGATGTGGTGGGAATCACCACTCTTGTGTTTTTCAAGTCCTTGGTGGTGGCACTAATCTCTGCAATCCCTCCAGGGATGCCATATTGTTTTTGATTTACTATTTTTCTAGGTAGAGGCAGATCTAATGGCCTCCATTTAGCCTTTCCCACCATAATAGCCCTCACCCTACCAGTCAGGGAGCCAATGTGGAGGTTCTGCCAGCTGCTAAGTGTGTTTATGCCAATTATACATTCTGGCACTGGGGAAATAACCAAAGCATAAGTTGGGGGACCCACTGGGCCCACTGTAAGTTGTACCTGAGCAAAAACTCCCTTAATTACCTGACCTCCATTAGCCCTAATTTAACTGGCAGACCACAATGACGCTTTGGGTTCCACGGAATCAACGTCAGCTCAGAGCCAGTTTCCAGTAGTCCCCAAAATGTTTGATCATTTCCTTTTCCTCAATGCAGTTACCCTGGTGAAAATCCAGAGGTCTCCTTGGAGAAGGATGGGAGAAAGATTCACTGCATAAATTGTCAGTAATGTAGTGGGGTCCTTTCTCAAGGGAACCCAGCCTGTCCTTTATTCAAGAAGTTCTGGGTCTATAAACTGGCTCAAGTCTGGAAATTGAGGGGCCATGATTCTCTGGTTTTATAATTCAAATTAGTCCTTTGTACATTTGACCTAGAAGTTTTCTGCTTGCATGAATTAAGTAGAAATGTATTAGGCTTCCTATGAATTTCACTTCTAGGCACACTGGGATTAATTTGCTTATGCCAGAGCTCTACACAAGTCAGACTATTCTGATTGCTGGTTTGCCTCTGCTGTCCGTTATGGTAGCTATGCCCAGCTCACTTTTGACAGTTTGGTGCCACCACTTGGCCCCGGCCACATTGTGATTTAATTATTCCCATTGTATTTCAATTTTATGGTTTAGTGACTGCAGTTTCCAACATTAGATCTGAGATACAGAGAAGAGCAATTACAGGGCTCTTCAAAGATGCAGGTGTCTGTCCTCACAAATCTATTTCACAAGGTATTGGTCAAAGGTATGTCTTCTGGACCCTCCCAACTGGGATGAGTAGGTCTAAAGTGACTAATCCACTCCATCATCCCAACCTCCCTAAGCCTTTTGATCCCTCTCTATATTAAACCAACGGAGATCAGGCATTTCCAGCTCACTCACAGTGGGCTACCTTTTAATTCATATTTCAGCAGACCAAACAAAGAAACTATTAGAACCTTCTTAGCTTCCCGAGCTGAAACATTAAATGCAGCGTCCCTACTTAGTGGGCCCAAATCAATAAATTCAGCCTGATCCAACTCCATGTTCCTTCCACAATTTTCTCAAACCATTAATATCCATTCCCATGCCTGTTCTCAAGATTTCTGTTTCTATAAATTAGAAAACTCAAGCAGTTCTTTTTGCATGTAGTACACCTCCTCATGGGTTACACTCTCAATCTTACCACTAGGGGGCCTCCAGGACTCGAGTCTCGTTACAGGTCTAGAAGCGAAGAGGGGTGTTGGAAGTGGCTCCTGAGAAGAATCAATATTACCTTGCCTGGCAAATGCCTCAGGGGAGGCCACCACTGTTGCCTCAGGCAGTGCAGGGTTTATCTCCTAAGACAAAGGTGGAAAGGCTGATGGCAGCATGCGTAGGGGAGGAGACATTGCCACTACTGCAGATGGGGAGCTGTATCTTCTGGCAAAAAAGGTTCATCAGAGTTTACAAACTCAGTGTCCCCAGGTTCATCAGGGTCCTCCCACAAGTCCTCATTCCAAGTTGCAAGTTCCCACTCTTTTTCAGTCAATGCCCTCACTTTAACAGTAGAAACATGGCGAGGCTGTGCATACATCTTTCATTGCAGGTCAGCCACTTGCAGGATAAGAGCTGTGTCTGTTTTTTCTACAATTTCAGCTCTTTCTCTACAGGAGGTAAGACTCTCACTCAGGGCAATCTTAGCAGATTTGAGGCTCAGTATCTGCTTCTGAAGCCGGGAGATAGAGTCTCTGAGTTCATTTTCTTTCATCACTTTGTCCACTGAACTTAGCACCAACCAACCAGCTTCATTTTGTCCCTTGGTTCTCCAAGTATGGTCAAAGTTATTATGTATAGAGTCACTAAACTCCTTGCCTCTCATGAGCAACTAATCATAAGTGTCAAATGCATTTTTTGTATTACTCTCTAAACAGTTTACACAAAGGACTATCAGTGCTCTCTATACTATTGAAAGTAGAGTCCTTAGCACTTTTGGGTCTAATCATATCAAGCAGCCAACTCCAGAAACCCCAAAACCAACAAAATAACTCCATCATTAATATTCTGTTCCTCTAGAACTATTCCTGGTACCCAAATCTGTTTTATTCAGGGTTCTCTATAGAGACAGAAATAATGGAATATAAGTATATTTAAAGGGGAGTTTATTAAGTATTAATTCACACAATCACAAGGTCCAACAATAGGCTGTCTGCAGGCTGAGGAGCAACGACAGCCAGTCCGTGTTCCAAAACTGAAGAACTTGGTGCCTGCTTATATTCTAGCTGTGCTGGCAGCTGGTTAGATTGTGCCCATTCAGATTAAGTGTGTGTCTGTCTTTTCCAGCTCACTGACTCAAATGATAATCTTTTTTGGCAACACCCTCAGACACACACCTAAGATCAATTCTTTGTATACTTCAATCAAATGAAGTTGACACTCAATATTAACCATCACAGGTGGAGATAGAGTTTCTATCTTGTTTTTGAAAGAGAGACTTTATAAATCAGTCAGGCAGCCAAATATACCCATGAGTAGCTCTCTTGAGGTACAATGTGGTAGTTGCCATGACAGGAGCCAAAGAATGTTCAATTGGAGGCCACAGGTGAGAAAAATTAATCTAGAATGAAGTAATTTGTGGAACATTTTGAAGGAAATGGAATTTGAGTTGCAGTTATGGGGATAAGCAGAACTATCAAAGGTGAGAAGCAGCAAACAGAAGAGAATTTTGGGTATAGAGAGGATAGTTTAAGCAATGGCACAAAAAATGGCAAAAACATTTGGACAAAAAACAGGTTGTCTATGATGGCTGGCTGAAAAGTAATTTGCATTGATGGAGGCTAGAGTGAGTGAGAAAGGCTGGCTAGGGTCAGGGAGAGAGATGTCTGGCTCTTTAGACAAATAATAAAAATTAACAGGCACCTGAGAGAGATAAATAGTGTGCGTTTATAAAAGCAAGCAGTAAGCATATTGGCCTCACTTTGTTTGTTTGTTTGTTTTCAAAAAAACTCTAAACTTTTTCTCCAATTAATGCAATGAAACACCAGAAAAGTCCATGCAGGAATACTTGTGGATGTTGAAATATATAGAAGATATTTTTCAGGCTCTTTGATTTTTCTGAATCTGAGAAGAAGCCTGATTTTAGATGTCTCAAAAGGCTGCTACCTCATTCTCACAACTTGAGACAAATTATTGTGACCAAAAACATCTGTATCTTTTTTTGTCAGATGACTCATCATCTATGAAATCTGGAAGAATTGCTTGCTATTTATAAAAAGAATTCCATGCATATTTCTAGTTTAAAATCTCCCAAGCCTCCACTGCTTTCTTGTAATTCAGCTGTCTAGTACATTTTGCTCCATCACTGTCATCTTTGTTATTGTCATCATCACTGCCACCACCGTATTTATGCTATTATGTCTTTAGAGTAAGAAGAGGGAACAAGGAGTATTTCAGGGCTTACTTGAAAATGCCCTTTATCCTTGCAGATCTTTCCTTTCTCAGCCAAGAAGGACCTTAGTATGAGCATCTTTGTTATGAGTGTTTGTTTTTACATTCCCAGTACCTTTTTTTTTTTTGCCTTTTGGTTATAGCCTTCTCAATTTCCTTTTGGGGAACATTCCCTTTCATTGTAAGTCCAGGTGGGTCAGATGGGCTAATACACTTACTCCTCCTGACTGCAATGGGCCGGTACATAATACAGCTCTGGCCAACGAGATCTCACAATGAATGTTCAGGGATGGAAAATGACCAAAACTGAACCAACTCTTGGACTTTTGCTGGGACTATTGGTAACAGTATGTTTTATTTCCATTGGAATTAATAGATGTTCAAATTAAGATAGTGATAGCAGGTACTTGTTGAATATTTATTATTGTTCTAAATCCTTTATGTATATTAACTTGTTTCATCATCACAAAAACTTGGTGAGGTAGATAGTAGTATTATCCAGATTTTATAGAGGATACAGAGTTAAGTAACATTCAAAGTCATACAGAGTAAGTGGCAGAACCAGGATTCAAACTCCAGCAGTGGGATTCCAGAGCTTGTGCTTTTTACTACAATGGTATATTGTAGATGAATGTGTGATAAAAGCCTAAAGTTGCTGAGGGTGGAGCTGGAGATGACTGAGGGTGAACGTGAATTATGAAGAGAGAGGCCAGGTTCTAACGATGTAATTGAACTTCTGAATCCAAATTTCCTTGGTCTATTTAGGTATCTGAATTAATACAGTTTTTCATTTGTTTGTTTGTTTGTTTTTTGTTTGCTTAGGCCAGTTTGAATTGAGTTTCTGTCACTGGCGGCCAAAATAATTTTAACTAGCCTCCCTTCCCTTCTTCCCTGTTATCTTATTCACAGCCTCAGATTTCCGTGAGTTGGAGGGAGGAAGGAAGAGTCCTGAATAGCATCAGGCTCTTACTGGCCTCCTCATCTCTCACATCTGGAGCCACATGACCTCTGCCTATAGGTCGAAGGCCACGCTGGCCTTTGGAACTATCACTGACTAGAGACAAGGGAAGTGAAAGCATGGCTCATGAGATTCCTTATCAAGTGTCATTTGCTGAGAACCTTGCTTAAATCTTGAATCACAATACTATTCACTGGCTTCCAGTTTGTTATCCAGACACTGCCCCTACTTTAAATCTTGGTTTTAGTCAGTCACTCACTCCCTGTATTACTTTTTTTTCCCCCA
Organism: Nomascus leucogenys; assembly: GCF_006542625.1. Taxonomy (NCBI): domain Eukaryota; kingdom Metazoa; phylum Chordata; class Mammalia; order Primates; family Hylobatidae; genus Nomascus; species Nomascus leucogenys. The sequence continues at coordinate 57,133,131 of NC_044406.1, forward strand.
TTGCCTTGGAAATCTGCCTAAAATTCCCTGCTCTCATGAACAAAGGTCAAGGCTTGTTCTTGTCATTTACTCAGCTACTGGAGTCCATCTTGAAGCCCCAAGTTGATGGCTGGGGTTCTGTTACCTGCTGATAGATGTCCCAAATGCCAAATATCTGCCTGAATTTCCTTGTATCTCACATATCTGTCTTCCATATGGGTCTTGCTATCAATCTGTATTTGGTCTCTTGGATATAGGACATGCTCAGTAAAAAATAGCTTATCGTTACGGACACTTATTGTTTACCTTTTAAACACCCATTGTGAAACAATTAACAACCCCCTTCCCAACAATTCCAGATTTCTATTTTTTTAGACCTACCATTTTCCTTGCATATATTTATAGGGTACAATGCGATTTTTTTAAACTTTTATTATAAGTTCAGGAGTACATGTGCAGGTTTGTTCCACAGGTAAACTTTCGTGATGGGGGTTTGTTGTACAGGTTATTTAATCACCCAAGTATTAAGCCCAGTACCCATTAGTTATCTTTCCTGATCCTCTATCTCCTCTCACCCTCCACTCTCTAATAGGCACTAGTGTGTATTGTTCCCCTCTATGCATCCGTGTGTTTTCATTATTTAGCTCCCACTTATAAGTGAGAATATGTGGTATTTGTTTTTCTGTTTCTGTGTTAGGTTGCTAAGAATAATGGCTTCTAGCTACATCTATGTCCTTGCAAAGAACATGATCTCATTCTTTTATATGGCTGCATAGTATTCCATGGTGTATATGCACCACATTTTCTTTATTCAGTCTAATATTGATAGGTATTTCTGCGGATTCCATGCCTTTGCTATTGTAAATAGTGTTGCAATGAACATACACATGAATGTGTCTTTGTAATAGAATGATTTATATTACTTTAGGTTTATACCCAGTAGTGAGATTGCTGGGTCAAATGGTATTTCTGTCTTTAGGTCTTTGAGGAATCACCACACTGTCTTCCACAATGGTTGAACTAGTTTACACTAACAGCAACAGTGGATAAGCATTCCTTTTTCTTCAAAACATTGACAGCATCTGTATTTTTTTGGCTTTTAATGATAGCCATTCTGACTGGTGTGAGATAGTATCTCTTTGTGGTTTTGAGCAGCATTTCTCTAATATTCAGCGATGTTGAGCTTTTTTTTTCATATGTTTGTTGGCCTTCTGTATGTCTTCTTTTATAAAGTGTCTGTTCTTGTCCATTGCCCACTTTTCAATGGAGTTTTTTGATTTTTTGTTCTTGTAAATTTATTTAAGATCCTTTTAAATGCTGAATATTAGATCTTTGTTGGATGTATAGTTTGCAAATATTTGTTTGCTTTCTGTAGGTTGTCTGTTTACTCTGTTGATAGTTTCTTTTGTTGTGCAGAAGCTAATTTGTTTAATTAAATTCCATTTGTCAATTTTTGCTTTTGTTTCAATTGCTTTTGGTGTCTTTGTTATGAAATCTTTGCCTGTGCCTATGTCCAGGATTGTATTACCTAGGTTGTCTTAAAAGGCTTTTTTTAGTTCTGGGTCTTACAATTAAGTCTTTAATCCATCTTGAGTTATTTTTTGTATATGGTGTAAGGAAGGGGTCCAGTTTAAATCTTCTGCATATTGCTAGCCAGTTATCCTAGCACCATTTATTAAATACGAAATTATTTTCCCATTTCCTGTTTTTGTCAAGTTTTTCGAAGATCAGGTAGTTGTAGTTGTGCTATCTTATTTCTGGTTCTCTATTCTGTTCCATTGGTCTACATGTCTGTTTTAGTCCCAGTACCATGCAGCTTTGGTTATACTACCCTGTAGTGTAGTTTGAAGTCAGGTGGCATGATGCCTCCTGCTTCGTTCTTTTTGCTTAGGATTGCCTTGGCTATTTGGGATCTTTTTTGACTCCATATACATTTTAAGATTTTTTTTCTAGTTCTGTGAAGAATCACAATGATAGTTTATTAGAAATAAAGCACTGAATGTGTAAATTACTTTGGGCAGTGTGGCCATTTTAACAATATGATTTATTTCTACCTATGAGCTTGGAATTTTTTTTCATTTGTTTGTATCAACTTTGATTTCTTTGAGTATTGATTTTTACTTCCCCTTGTAGGGATCTTTCACTTCTCTAGTTAGCTGAATTTCTAGGTATTTGATTCTTTTTGTGGCAATTGTGAATGGAAGTTCATTCCTGATTTGGCTCTTGGCTTGATTGTTGATGGTGTGTAGGAATGCTAGTAATTTTTGCACATTGATTTTGTATCCTGAGACTTTGCTATAGTTGTTTATCAGCTTAAGCAGCTTTTGGGCTGAGACTATAAAGTTTTCTCGATATAGGATTTTGTCATTTGCAAACAGGGATAGTTTGAATTTCTCTCTTCCGATTTGGATGTCCTTTATTTTTTTTCTTTTGCATGATTGCTCTAGCCAGGACTTCCAATACTGTGTTGAATGTAAGCAGTGAGACAGGGCATCCTTGTCATGTGTTGATTTTCAAGGGGAATGCTTTCAGCTTTTGCTCATTCTTTGGGTTTGTCATATATGGCACTTATTATTTTGAAGATAGTTTTTTTCTTTTAATATGAATGGATGTTTAATTTTATTGAAAGAATTTTCTGCATCTATTGAGATAGTCACGTGGTTTTTGTCTTTAGTTGTGTTTATGTGATGAATCATGTTTCTTGATTTGTGTATGTTAAACCAAACTTGCATCCTGGGGATGAAGCCTACTTGGTCATGGTGGATAGACTTTTTGGTGTGGTGCTAGATTCAGTTTGCTAGTATTTTTTGAGAATTTTTACATCAATGTTCATCAAAGATATTGTCCTGAAGTTTTCTTTTTTTGTTGTATCTCTGTCAGGTTTTGGTATCAGAATGGTGCTGGCCTCAGAGAATGAGTTAGGGAGAAGTCCATCTTCCTCAATTTTTTGGAGTAGTTTCAGTAGGAATTGCACCGCTCTTTTTTTGTAAATCTGGTAGAATTCAGCTGTGAGTCTGTCTGGTCTTGGGCTTGTTTGTTTGTTTGTTTGTAGGCTATGTGTTACTGCCTTAATTTCAGAGCTTATTATTGTCTGTTCAGGGATTTAATTTCTTTCTGGTTCAGTCTTGAGAGAGTGTATGTGTCCAGAAATTTATCATTTTTTTCTAGATTTTCCAGTTTGTGTGCATGGAGGTGTTCATAATATTCTCTGATGGTTGTTTGTATTTCTAAGGGCTCAGTGGTAATATCTTCCTTGTTATTTCTGATTATGTTCATTGAAATCTTCTCTATTTTTTATTTTTCTAGATAGCAGTCTATTTGTTTTATTACTATTATTTTTTTAAAAAACAGCTCCTGGATTCATTAATTTTTTGAATCTTTTTTTGTGTCTCAGGTTCCTTCAGTTCAGCTCTGATTTTGTTTTTTTCTTGTCTTCTGCTAGATTTGGGGTTAGTTTGCTCTTGGTTCCCTAGTTCTTTCAGTTGTGATGTTAGATCGTTAACTTGAGCTCTTTCTAGCTTTTTGATGTGGGCATGTAGTGCTACGAATTTCTCTCTTAACACTGACTTAGCTGTGTCTAAGAGATTCTGGCATGTTTTATCTCTGTTCTCATTAGTTTCAAAGAACTTCTTGATTTCTGTCAATTTCATTATCTACCCAAAAGTCATTCAGGAGCAGCGTATTACAATTCTATTTAATTGTATGGTTTTGGGTAAATTTTTAAGTCTTGAGTTGTAATTTGATTGTGCTGTGGTCTGGGAGACTGTTACGATTTCAGTTCCCTTGCATTTGCTAAGGGATGTTTTACTTCCAACTATGTGATTGATTTTAGAGTATCTGCCACATGGCAATGAGAAGAACATATATTCTGTTGTTTTGGGTGAAGAGTTCTGTAGATATTTATCAGGTTAATTTGATCCAGTGCTGACTTCTGGTCCTGAATATCTTTGTTAATTTTCTGTCTCAATGATCTGTCTAATGTTGTCAGTGGGGTGTTAACACCTCTCGCCATTATTGTGTTGGAGTCTAAGTCTCTTTGAAGGCTTCTAAGAACTTACTTTATAAATCTGGGTGCTCCAATGATGGGTGTATGTATATTTAGAATAGTTAGGTCTTGCTGAATTGAACCCTTTACCATTATGTAGTGCTCGTCTTTGGATTTTTTGTTCTTTGTTGGATTAAAGTTTGTTGTTTTTTGTTTTTTTTTTTTCAGAGACTAGGATTGCAATCTGCTTTTTTTCTGCTTTCCATTTGCATGGTAGATTTTTCTCTATCCCTTTATTTTGTATGAGAGATGGGTCTCTTCAAGACAGCATACCAATGGGTCTTGGTTCTCTATTCAGATTGCCACCCTGCGTCTTTTAATTGGGGCATTTAGCTCACTTAAATTTAAGGCTATTATTTATATATGTAGATTTTTTCCTGTCATCCTGATGTTAGCTGTTTATTTTGCAAACTTGTTTATGTGGTTACTTTATAGTGTCACTTGTTTGTTTACTTTGGTGTGTTTTTTTAGTGCCTAGTAATGGTTTTTTATTTTCATATTGAGTGCTTACTTCAGGAGCTCCTGTAAGGAAGGTCTGGTGTTAAGGAATTCCCTCAGCATTTGTTTGTCTGAAAATAATCTTTTTTCCCCCTTCACTTTTGAAGCTTAGTTTCCCCAGTTATGAAATTCTGGGTTGGAATTTTTTTTCTTTGAAAATGTCTAATATTTGCCATCAATCTCTTCTGGCTTGTAGAATTTCCACTGAGACATCTGCTGTTAGTCTAATTTGTCTTTTAGATGATCTGACCTTTCTCTGTAGTTGCCTTTAACATTTTTTGTTTCATTTCAACCATGGAGAATCTGCTAATTGTGTGTCCTGGGGATGATCTTCTTATGAAGTATCTTACTGGGGTTCTCTGCATTTCCTGAATTTGAATGTTGGCCTCTGTAGCTAGGTTGGATAAATTATCATGAATAATATCCTGAAATGTTTTTCAAGTTGGTTCCAATCTTTTCATCTCTTTCAGGTACACCAATCTGTCATGGATTCCATCTCTTTACATAATCCCATATTTTGTGGAGCTTTTGTTTATTTATTTGTATTTTTTTCTCTATTCTTATATGCCTGCTTTATTTCGGAAAGGCAGTCTTCAAGCACTTAGATTCTTTCCTCTGTTTGTCCTACTCTGCCATTAATACTTATGATTGCCTTACAAAATATTTGTAGTGTGTTTTTTAGCTCTGTCAGGTCAGTTACATTCCTCTCTATACCGGCTATTTTGTCTATTAACTCCTGCAGTGTTTAATTATGATTTTTAGCTTCCTTGCATTAGGTTATAACATACTCCTCTAGCTCAATGAATTTCATACCTATCCTTCTTCTGAATTCTACTTCTGTCAGTTCAGCCATCTCAGCATCAGCCTGATTCCAAACCCTTGCTAGAGAGGTGATGTGGTCACTTGGAGGAAAGAAGCCACTCTGGCTTTTTGTGGTTTCAGTGTTCTTGTGCTGATTCTTCCTCATTTTTGTGGGCTTATCTAACTTCAATATTTGAGGTTGCTGAGCTTTTGAGGTTTCTTTTTCTTTTATCTTATTCAATGACCTTCAGGGTTTGATTGTAGAATTAGGTGGATTCAGCCAACTGTCTTCATTTCTGGGAGATTTTTAGGGGGCTAATGCTCAGCTCCCAATTCCATGATTGCATGCTCTAACTCTGGGGGTCTTTTATTGGGCCCTGACTTTGTTCTCTAGCTCCTTGAGGTTTAAAATTTACTGCGCTGTGAAGGCCGAAGTGTGGCAGCTGCTGCAGAGTGCTAGCAAAAGCAAGGATGCCTGTTTCCTTGTGGATGTTCACCACAGTGGCAGAGGCAAGACAGCTTGGGTGGGAGGATGCAGGGGGCCCCTGCTGGACACTGTGTGCACTGTTGCACTTGAGGTGGTGTTGGCTTAGGACAGTGTGCTGGCCAGCACAGATCAGGGTACCTTCTCTGTGTCCTGTAAGTAGGAGTGATTGGTCATTTTCTGGGACCCTGGGAGAGGCCAGCAAATGAACTAGTGATCAGGTAAAACCAGCCTTGTCTGATGTGCAAGACCACGCTGAGAGATCAGGTCACCCTGACAGATCAGGTCCAACAGTTCTGCCAGGGCTAATGTCTCTTATGGGAGCAAGTAGAGCATAAAGGGATGGCTGTCCCTGGCTGTGGTCCACTACAAGCACTCCAGCACCAAACCCTCTGGGATCCATATCTGCTGGCTTGCTGTGCCACCATGTTGCTTGTCCCCTGGGTGTTCTACCCCAGAGAGATGCGGGTCATCAATTGCTCATGGCAATCAGCCCAGGATGGAGACTGTGCTGTTGGCCCAAGCCAGGGGTTCTTTTTCTGGTGATGAGCACTGGGGTGTGTATGGGACCCATAGGAGATGGACTGTCCTCCTCTCCTTGGGTTGACTGCAGCTTATTAGAGATGTGGATAAGGCATTTAAGTTCTTGGCACCTTCGTTAGTCTGAGGGAAGCAAGGAGAGTTCCACTGCAGAGGCAGTAGCAGAGAGGCTTTCAGTTACCCCTGAGTGCTCTGTCCAGAGAGTTGCAGAGCTGCTGCTACTGGTTCAATAGCTCTGGTGGGGGCCGGGTAGAGGCCCAGGCCTGGAGGACCTGCCCAGTGAGAAGATATGGGAACCTACATCCACATAACAGTCTGGCCACTTTCCCATAATGCTGCTGCGGTATGCTGGAGGTTCCTAGTCATCTTGGATTTTCCAGTACCTGGAGGTATCACCAGTGAAGAGTGTGAAACAGCAAAGATGGCAGGAAAGTATGGACCTGTTGCTGGCTCAAATGCACCTGTAGGAGGTGGCTCCTTGTTGGAAGGTCTCACCCAGTGAGGAGAAATGGGGTTTGGGTCCTGCTTTAAAAAGCAGCCTGGCCACATTTTCATAGGGCAGCTGTGCTGTGCTGGAGGTATGCTTCAGCTCCTGATCGCCTCAGACAAGCCAAAGCCCAAAGGCTGGAATGGCTAGGCTGTCCAAACAGCAAAAATAGTGGCTTGCCCCTCTCTCTGGGAGCTCTGTCCGAGAGAGATCTGAAACCTCCGTCAGCTGGAGAACACTGGTTGGGGTAGCTGGAGATTCTGGTTGGGAGGCTCCACCAGCGATGAGGAATGGGATTGAAGACCCACTTAAAAAAGCAGTCTGGCCATGTTTTTGTAGGACAGCTGTGCTGTCCTGGAGTACTCCTCCTGCCCCCAGTCAGCATGAGCTCTCCAAAGCCCGAAGGCTGGAATGGCTAAATTGTCCAAACAGCAAAGATGACAGCCTTCCCCTCCCTCTGGGATCTCTGATCCAGGGAGGTTTCAAAACTATGTGGGCTGGAGAACACTGACAGGGGTGGCTGGAGACACCAGCTGGGAGGTCTTGCCCAGTAAAGATGAAAAGAATTGGAGACCTGCTTTAAGAAGCAGTCTGACCAAGTTTTCACAGAGCAGCTGTGCTGTTCTTGGGGACCACCTCCACCCTTGTTTGGCTTGGACTCTCCAAAGCCTGAAAGCTGGAATGGCTAAGTCACCCAAACAGCAAAGATGGTGGCTTATCCCTCTCTCTGAAAGCTTCATCTCAGGGAGGTTTCAAAACTCTGTTTGCCAGAGAACACTGGCAGGTGTGGCTGGAGACCATAATTAGGAGGTCCCACCCAGTGAGAAGAAACGGGATCAGGAACCCACTTTAAAAAGCATTCTGGCCACGTTTTTGTAAAACAGCTGTGCTGGGATTTCTTCTGCCTTTGATTGGCTTGGACTTTCCAAAACTCAAAGGCTGGAACAGCTAAGTTGCCCAAACAGGAAAAATAGCATACCAAACCTCCCCTTGGGAGGACCATCTCAGAGAGATTTAACGCTACTATTGGTGACCGGCTGGAATTCCAAGCCAGTGGGTCTTATCCTGAGAGGCAGCATGGAAGTGAAGCCTGAAGACTCTTGCTGCTCAGCCCCCCTGGATTTAGTCTCTTTCCTAGGAGTATGTATGAGAGTCTAACCTTCTGCTTTAATGGAGTTGAAGCTGCTTTAGCCAGAAAGCCCAGAAAGCCTGAGTATTTAAGGTTCCCGGGTCTCTGTGTGTGCCTGAGCAGCTGCTCTGCCAAGCCTCCACATAGCTCTGTGTGTCAGACTGAAGGCCTTGGGTTCATGAGGTGATCTCCTGACCCGAGGGTTACAAAAATCCATCGGAGAAGCATGGATTTCCAGGTTCCCACATACATTCACCACTTCCCTGGGCAGGGGAAGTTCTCTTGGCTCTGTGTCACTCCCAAATGGGCCATCATCTTGCCCTGCTTTTCTCCATTCTGTGTGGGTTAAGTTGTTTTCTTGATTGTTCCTAGTGGGAGTACCTGGATGGGATGTTTTGATTGACGGTACTGTGTTTACTTGCCCCTTTCGGTGTTTTACCTGCTTTTAATCGACCATCTTCGTCACCTCCCCTTCCTGATTTCTTTTGGGGATCTATGTGATGTGGATTCAAGGAGGTTAGCTTATCCATAACTCTAGGGGTTGAGCAATCAATAAATTGTATCCCCCATACACAGAGATTAATGAGTGGTTATGTGATTCAAGCTGGTCAAATCAGAATGAATCTCAGGAATATAAAGGGAACACTGAAATGATGATGCTTTCTTTTTTTTGTAGAAAATTTTGTAAAATTTGAATCAGGTAGCCCTTGTGGATATTGTCAGCCAACTTGGGATTCAACCGTAGTTTGAAGCCAGCATCATGGCAAGTAGGGTGGAGAGAAGAAAAGAAACCAAGTCCTTTTAGACAATGCTGAGCTGCCACATAAAGCCTCACCTGAATCTAACACTATCTCTGGACTTCTCAGTTATGTGAAATCATTTTATTTCTTAAATTGGTTTGGACAGGATTTCATTTTATATGCAACCAGAAGAATCCTAATTGATATGCCTATTGTTTTTGTGGTCCCAAGTGTTTCTGGCCAGCTGCTAACCAGTCTACTCACAATAGCTTTGAGATATAAGAAGCTAACATATGCTTTAGGAAAGGCAGAAATGAGTAGGGACAGTGTATGGAAACAATGTAAGGACAAGATACTTGAGTTAGAGGAAGGCTATTTTTTAAAGTCTACAGATGTGCTGTCTAACACAATAGCTGTTAGCTACATGTGGCAATTCAAATTTTAATAAATTAAAATTAGAAATTTTGTTTCTCTATCTCACTAGCCACATTTCTGGGTTTTTTTTTGTTGTTGTTGTTGTTGCTGTTTTGAGACAGGGTCTTACTCTGTCACCCAGGCTGGAGTGCAGTAGAGCAACCACCAATCACTGCAGCCTTAACCTCTTGGGCTCAAGTCATCCTCCCTCCTCAGCCTCCTGAGTAGTGGGAACTACAGGTGTACATTACCATGCCTGGATAATTTTTAATTTTTTTTGTAGAGATGGGGTTCTCACTATGTTACTAAGGCTGGTCATGAACTCCTTGACTTAAACAATCCTCTCACCTTGGACTCTCAAAGTGCTGGGACTACAAGTGTGAGCCACTGTGCCAGGCTAATAATAGTCATATTTCTAGTCCTTAACAGCCACATGAGTGGCAACTGTATTGGGTAATGCAAATTAATGAACGTTTTCATCATCAGAGGAAGTTCAATTGGACAGTGCTGCTCTAGAATAAGAAGCAACAGCAATAATTCTCAACCATAACTGCACATTGGAAACATCTGGGGAGCTTAAAAAACCAAAAATGCTAACACTCACACTCCAAAGAAGATCAACAGGGTTTCAGGGGCTGGGGCTCAGTATCAATTTTTTAAAAAGCTTCCCAGATGTTTCTAATGTGCATCCATGGCTGCAAAACATTATGAGCCTTGCTATTTAAAATGTGGGCAAAGAAAACCAGCAGCACTGATGTTAAGGCTATAAAATCTTAGACCCTGCTTCAGATCTACTGAACCAGAAACTGAATTTTAACAGAATTCCTAGGTGATTTATATGCACATTAAAAGTTGAGAAGCACTTTTCTCTGAGAAATCAGGAAGGGTCAATAAATAAACTGTATTAAAAGGTATGAATCTTAGGGGATACCCAAGCCTAACTGGACGGTGTTGCTTTTCTCTCTAAGCTTCCATTTAATCTAACTGTAAAATGAAAGGGTCAGACATCGTATCTATGGCCCTCCAATTTGCTTGGCTTTGTGTTGACAGGGACCTTAAAAGTCTGTGGCTCAGTGTTTCCAAGCCTAAACTAGACTTCAGACCAGTAAGTGCTCTACTGTGAATCCTAGGAATGAGGAACAGAAATTGAGGAGCAAAAGATTTGAGATTGAACTCTTTTCACCTTGAAAAGGGTGAGAGAGGGAACAAGCTTGAATAAGTAAAAATCTGCCTCAGTGAGTTAAGGATCAGTGGCTGGGAAACAGTACTTGTGGCTAACTGCTCCCAACCTAAAGCTTGAATTCATCTATGGCATTTCATCTAATTGGCTGTTCTACCACTTCTTACAGATGTGCAGTGATCAGATGTCCCCTAACTCAACAACAAGGTCACTCATTCCATCCATGGTCAGCCCTGCAAATTCTTCCTTGTGTTGAGAACTCAATATCCCTATGCTTCTAACTATGGGTCCTATAGCTCTGGCCCTTGAGTTATATAGACTGCACCCTCTGTCATGTGAGAGCACATCAATGGTTCAAAGACAGAGACCTTGTCCCCCTGAGTCTTTTCTTCTCTAGACCACATACTCCTGGTTTCTTCAATTAGTCTTCATGGAGCTTGGGTTAGAGCCCTCTCCCCAACCTGCTCACTCCCCTCTGGACATGCCTCACCTTGTCTACCTCATTGAATTGCAAGACCTAAAACTGAAAAATTTCTCCTGGAGATGTCAGACCAGTACAGAATCAACTATTTAATGTAGACCTACAGCAGAGGAGGCACATGTATCAGCAGGCAATATTATTTCATGAGTAGAAGCTAAGGCATTGCCAAGGTCTGTGACCAATTCAAGATCCCCATCCTTGGCCAAGCATGGTGGCTCATGCTTGTAATCCCAACACTTTGGGAGGCTGAGGTGGGAAGATTTCTTGAGCCCAGGAGTTTGAGACCAACCTGGGCAACATAGTGAGACCCCCATCTCTACAAAAAAATTAAAAAGTAGCTGGGTATAGTGTCATTCACGTATTGTTCCAGCTGCTCTGGAGGCTGAGGTGGGAGGATAGCTTGAGCGTGGGAGTTTGAGCTGCAGTGAGCCATGATTATGCCACTGCAATGCAGCCTGGGTGATGGAGTGATGCCCTGTCTCTAAAAATAAAAATAAATAAATAAATAAAAATTTTGAAAAGATCCCCATCCTTAAGCTGTGAGTCATCCGGCTATGTTAATGTCCTGGTGACTTCTTCCTCAAGTGTCAGAACCAAAATTCATGCTTTCCTGCCCTAATGAAGATCAATAATTCTATAAAACCAAATAATCTAAGTTCACTTAGGTGCATGTGTATTCCCTTGTAAAAACCTGTATGGATTTATATTAAAACATTAATTCAATGAACACAATTACTTGGCAGCTCTTTTAAGGGGTATAGGGTCTGCTGGCAGTATTTCTGAAAGACAAAGTGCGGGAGGAAGAGTACTAATCTACTCAGCTTAGGAAGCACCTGTAGTCACTGTCAACACCATTAAGTTCAATCAAATTGCTAGTTTTTTTTTTTCAGAACCTATGATTCCTTTCTGAAAAGGGAGTGTCATCTGAGAATGAGGATTTTTAACGCAAGTGGAAGTAACAATACATGTTCTTCTAGCCTCTGGATCCAACTGCTATGCACCTAGTGATCAAAGGAAATCCCCAAACCTTGAAAGACTCACCTGCATTTACTGAGCACCAACTATGTGCCAAATACAGTACTAAGCACTTTACATATACATGCATCAAAATTAGCTAATATTTCTCAAAGACAGCCAGTAAGCCTACCCAACTTGAGTGATCATGATTTGGATATTACACTGATGGCTGCAATTCTCAACCAGCACTATGTTTTAGGTGGGCCAATGGGTCTGAGATAGCAGAGGATCTAAACCAGAACAAGTTTGCTTATTTATGTACTGATAGATTGAAAGTTTCCTCTATCTCCTAATACATAAACACTTAGATAATAATTTTACAGGTGTGAATTAAATAGAACTGGAGTCCAGCAAACCTCAAGAATTTGACAAAATCTGGATTTAGACAAAGGAGTAACTGGAGAGGTAGAAGAATGGTTGGTAGGCATGACTATAACTAAGCATGGGGGCATGATTAACCAAGACAAAATTCTAGGCTGGCAGATAACTGGTAGAGTTAGGGCTGAGAAATCAGAAGGCAGGATTCAGAAGGCCTTATATATACATTATCATTTGATCCAGTAATGCCATTTTTGGAAATTTATTTTACAGATACATTTGCACAAGTGTGAAATGATGCATGTATGAGGTTATCCATTGTAATGAATGTAAAATTTGCTTCTAATAGCAAAAGACTGAAAACAACCTTTGTTCATCAATAAAAATTTGGTTAAATACTATATATACATACTATACTATAATTAGTATGGTCATACAAATAAATATTATGAAACTACAGAAAAAATATGAAGACATTCTCTGTAATTATATGAAAGACCACCAAGACAAATTATTAAGGGAAAACAGAGGACAAACAATAATCTACATTTGTTTAAGAAAGAGAGAAAATAACAACATATATTTGTATTTGTTATATTTGGTTATATTTCCATAAATAAAATATCTCTGAAGGGTCACAGAAAAAAAAATAATAAAAGTGGCTAATGGTGCAAGTGGAGTGTGGGGAAGAAAAGAAGCAGACAAAGCAGGGGTGGGAATCAGACTTTTTGCTTTATACCTTTTTATATTTGTTGATGTTTTAATCATGTGGGATTTTTTTAACATGGGTTTTTATTGCTAGAAAAGACAGAGTGAGAAGGGCGAGAGAGATAATGAGAGACAGAATAAAGAAGCAGGGCAGCTTGAGGGTTAAGTTCTGGGGTAAGAAGCACACAGATTCTAATGAAAGCTATTTTAAGTATGACAAATATGCAGAAAAGTGTATGTGGCTATCCAGATCCCAGGGTCAGCTGGAAGCCGCAGTCTACTCAACTTCAAATCCAGGACTCATTAAAGTAGGCTCAACTCTTAACAAAGTAATACAGTGTGTCCTTATCTTCCCAGGACTTGAGCATCCTTGTAGGTGTGTAATGTGGGTGGATTTAGGTCATTCTGAATGGGGAAATCTCCTAGTTGTTCTCTTGGGCCCCTCAGGTTTCCATTTTCCTGAGCCTTCCTTTAGGATTCTCTACCACTAAGTGTGGCACCCAGGTTTTGGCAGAAAGCCTCCAACTCACTCCTGGACAATTAAGGTATTTTGGCCTTCAAAATGGACTATGTTCAGCCTGGCAGAGTGATCCATTCTGCCTCTATTTGCGTCTGTATGTGTGTGCTTTTACTTTATTTTATTTTTATTTTTTTCCAGCTTTATTAAGATATAATTGACAAAAATATGTATATTTATGATGTACAATGTGGTGTTCTGTGATATATATTTGTTTGTATATTTAGTGAAATGAGTAAATCAAGGTAATTAACATATTCATCAACTCACATACTTATTTTTTTTGGTGGGAACATTTAAGATCTATTATCTCAGCAATTTTCAAGTATACCATGTTATTTTTAACTATAGTCAGCTTGCTGTGTGATAGATCTCCAGAATGTATTCTTTCCGTGTAACTGAAATATTATATACTTTGAGTAACATCTCCCCATTTCACCATACCCCCACCATATCCACCTCCTGCCAATCACCACTCTACTGTCTGCTTCTATGAATTCAACTTTTTTAGATTCCACATGTAAGTGAGATTATACAATATTTGTCTTCCCGTGTCTGATTTATTTTACCCAATATAATATCCTCCAGGTTCATTCATGCTGTTATAGATAGCAAGATTTCATTCTTTATTAAAGTTGGATAGTATTCCATTGTGTATATATACCATATTTTAAAAATCCATTCATCTGTTGATGGACACTTAGGTTGATCCTGCAATAAACATGGGAGTGTAGACATCTCTTCAACATCCTAATTTCAATTCCTTTGGATATATACCCAGAAGTAGGGTTGCTTCATAATGTTCTTGTCTGGCTTTGGTTTCAGGGTAATACTGGCCTAGTAAAAAAAGTTTGGAAGTGTTCCCTCCTCTTCAGGTTTTTGGAAGAGTTTGAGAAGTATGGGTATTAATTCTTCCATAAATATTTGGTAGAATTCACCAATAAAGCCGCTTGGTCCTGGGCTTTTCTTTTTTGGGAGGTATTTGAACAGATTCAATCTCTTTACTCATTATTGTTCTGTACAGATTGCCTATTTCTTCATGATTCAAGCCTGGTAGGTTGTAAATAAAATTATAAATGAAAGAGGACACATTACAATTGATACCACAGAAATACAAAGGGTCGTAATAGACCACTATGAATAATTATATACCAAATTGGATAAACTAAGGGAAATGGTTTTTCAAATAACATTTTATTCATATATAATTCACATACCATAAAGTTCACCTTTTTAAGGTGTAACATTCGATAATTTTTTTGTATACTCACAGAGTTCTGTGACCACCACAATCAATTTGAGAATATGTTCATCAACCCAAAATGAAACACTGTATCAAGTACTCACTATGTCTCCCTGAGACCTTCCCCACAAGCCCAGAGCTTGGCAATCACTAATTAACTTTTTGCCCTTATAGATTTGTTTATTCTGGAAATTTGGTATAAATGGAATTCTACAATATGTGGCTTTTCAGGACTGATTTGAACATTCATTTAATTTTTCTATAGAAATATAATTTACATATCATCAAATTTACCCTCTTAAAGTATAACATTGATCGTTTTTAGTATATGTATGAAATTGTACAACCATCACCACTTTCTCTCTATTTTTTTTTTACTTTTAGTTTAAGGGGTACACGAGCTGGTTTTTTATATAGGTAAATTGAGTGTAACAGTTGGTGTACACATTGTTTCATCATTCAGATAATAAACATAGTACCTGATAGTTTTTCAAGGCTGTCCATCCTCTCACCTTCCACCTTCAAGTACACATGTATCCATGTGTATTCAAAGTTTAGCTACCACTTATAAATGAGAACATGCAGTATTTGGTTTTATGTCCCTGCATTATCATTCGCTTAGGACAATAACCTCTAGCTCCATCCATATTGCTGCAAAAGACATTGTATTTATTTGTTCTCACACTGCTCATAAAGACATACCCAAGACTGGATAGTTTATAAAGGATAGAGGTTTAATTCACAGTTCAGCATGGCAGGGAAGGCCTCAGGAAACTTACAATCATTGGGACAGGGAAAGTGAACACATCCTTCTTCACATGGTAGCAGGAAGGAAAATGATTGCTGAGCAAAGGGGCAAGAGCCCCTTATAAAACAATCAGATCTCATATGAACTCACTATCACAAGAACAGTAGCAGAGGGGTTACCGCTCCCATGATTCAATTACCTCCCATCAGGTCTCTCCCAGGACACATGGGGATTATGGAAACTACAATTCAAGATGAAATTTGGGTGAGAACACAGCCAAACCGTGTCAGACATGATCTCATTTTTTTCATGGCTGTATAGTATTCCATGGTATATATGTACCATATTTTCCTTTTATTTTCAGTTCCATCCATGCTATTGCAAATAAATGAATTCCATTCTTTTTATGGCTAAATAGTGCTCCATTGTGTACACATACCATATTTTCCTTATCCATTAATCTGTTGATGAACACTTAGGTTGCTTCTAAATGTTACCTATTGTAAACAGTGCTACAACAAACATAAGAGTGCAGATATCTCTTCAATATACTAATTTCCTTTCTTTTGGGTATATACCAGGCAGTGGAATTGCTGGATCATATGGTAACTCAATATTTAGTGTTTTGAAGAGCCTCCAAACTGTTCTCCAGAGTGATTGTATTAATTGATATTTCCACCAGTAGGGTACAGGGGTTCTCCTTTTTTCACATTATCGCCAGAATTTGTTATTGCCTGTCTTTTGAATATAAGACATTTTAACTGGTGTAAAATGGTATCTCATTGTAGTTTGCTTTGTATTACTCTGATGATCAATGATGTTGAGCACATTTTCATATGTCTACCATTTACATGCCTTCTTTTGAGCAAGGTCTATTCAAATCTTTAGCCTATTTTTTGATAGGATTATTATAATTTTTTCCAATAGAGCTGTTTAAGCGCCTTATATATTCTGGTTATTAATACCTTGTCAGATGGGTAAGTTTTCAAATATTTTCTCTCATTCTGTCGAGTGTCTATTCACTTTGTTGACTGTATTCCTTGCTATGAAGAAGCTTTATACTTGATGTGATCCAATTTGTCCATTTTTTGTTTAGTTTATTTGTGCTTGTGGGGTATTGCTTAAGAAATTTTTACCCTGACAAATGTTGTGAAAATTACTATATTGAAGAGATATCTGCACTCTTATGTTTGTTGTAGCACGTTTACAATAGGTAATGTTGCTGGCCTCATAAAATGAGTTAGGGAGGATTCCCTTTTTTTTCTACTGATTGGAATAGTTTCAGAAGGAATGGTACCAGCTCCTCTTTGCACCTCTGGTAGAATTCGGCTGTGAATCCGTCTGGTCCTGGACTATTTTTGGTTGGTAGGCTATTAATTATTGCCTCAATTTCAGAGCCTGTTATTGGTCTATTCAGAGATTCAACTCTTTCTGGTTTATTCTCAGGAGGGTGTATGTGTCCAGGAATTTATCCGTTTCTTCTAGATTTTCTAGTTTATTGTGGGATTGATGGTCATAACCTCTTTACCACTTTTTATTGCATCTATTTGATTCTTCCCTTTTTTATCCTTTATTAGTCTTGCTAGTGGTCTATCAATTTTGTTGATCTTTTCAAAAAAACAGCTCCTGGATTCATTGATTTTTTT
Source organism: Nomascus leucogenys (assembly GCF_006542625.1). Taxonomy (NCBI): domain Eukaryota; kingdom Metazoa; phylum Chordata; class Mammalia; order Primates; family Hylobatidae; genus Nomascus; species Nomascus leucogenys. The sequence continues at coordinate 57,150,106 of NC_044406.1, forward strand.
GAGGGTTTTTTTGTGTCTCTATTTTCTTCAGTTCTGTTCTCATCTTAGTTATTTCTTGCCTTCTGCTAGCTTTTGAATGCATTTGTTCTTGCTTCTCTAGTTCTTTTAATTGTGATGTTAGGGTGTCAATTCTAGATCTTTCCTTCTTTCCTTTGTGGGCATTTAGTGCTATAAATTTCCCTTTAAATGCGTCCCAGAGATTCTGGTATGTTGTGTCTTTGTTCTCATTGGTTTCAAAGAACATCTTTTTCTCTGCCTTCATTTCATTATTTACCCATTAGTCACTCAGGAGCAGGTTGTTCAGTTTCCATGTAGTTGTGTGGTTTTGAGGGAGTTTCTTAATCCTGAGTTCTAATTTGACTGCACTGTGGTCTGAAGGTCAGTTTGTTGTGATTTGTTCTTTTACATTTGCTGAGGAGTGCTTACTTCCAATTATGTAGTCAATTTTAGAATAAGTGCAATGTGGTGCTGAGAAGAATGTATAATCTGTTGATTTGGGGTGGAGAGTTCTGTAGATGGTTAGGTCTGCTTAGTGCAGAGCTGAGTTCAAGTCCTGGATATGTTTGTTAACCTTCTCTCTCATTGTCCTGTCTAATATTGACAGTGGGGTGTTAAAGTCTCCCATCATTGTTGTCTACAAGTCTAAGTCCCTTTGTAGGTCTCTAAGGACTTGCTTTATGAATCTGGGTGCTCCTGTATTGGGTGCATATATATTTAGGATAGTTAGTTCTTCTTGTTGAATTGATCCCTTTACCATTATGTAATGGCTTTCTTTGTCTCTTTTGATCTTTGTTTGTTCTGTTTTATCAGAGACTTAGGATTGCAACCCCTGCTATTTTTTTTTTTTTTGCTCTCCATTTGCTTGGTAGATCTTCCTCCATCCCTTTATTTTGAGCCTATGTGTGCCTCTGCATGTGAGATGGGTTTCCTGAATATAGCACACTGATGGGTCTTGACTCTTTATCCAATTTGCCAGTCTATGTCTTTTAATTGGGGCATTTAGCCCATTTACATTTAAGGTTAATACTCTTATGTGTGAATTTGATCCTGTCATTATGATATTAGCTGGTTATTTTGCCCGTTAATTGATGCAGTTCCTTCATAGCATCAATGGTCTTTACAATTTGGCCTGTTTTTGCAGTGGCTGGTACCGGTTGTTCCTTTCCATGTTTAGTGCTTCCTTCAGGAGCTCTTGTAGGGCAGGCCTGGTGGTGACAATATCTCTCAGCATTTGCTTGTCTGTAAAGGATTTTATTTCCCTTTCACTTATGAAGCTTAGTTTGGCAGGATATGAAATTCTGGGTTGAAAATTCTTTTCTTTAAGAATGTTGAATATTGGCCCCCACTCTCTTCTGCCTTGTAGTGTTTCTGCAAAGAGATCCACTGTTAGTCTGATGGGCTTCCCTTTGTGGGTCACCTGACCTTTCTCTCTGGCTGCCCTTGACATTATTTCCTTCATTTCAACCTTGGTGAATGTGATGATTATGTGTCTTTGTGTTGCTCTTCTCGATGAGCAGCTTTGTTATGTTCTCTGTATTTCCTGAATTTGAATGTCGGCCTGCCTTGCTAGGTTGGGGAAGTTTTCTTGGATAATATCCAGAAGTGTGTTTTCCAACTTGGTTCCATTCTCTCCATCACTTTCAGGTACACCAATCAAACGTGTATTTTGTCTTTTCACATAATCTCATATTTCTTGGAGGCTTTGTGCATTTCTTCTTATAGTTTTTTCTCAAATCTTGTGTTCTCACCTTGTTTCATTAATTTGATATTCAATCACTGATATCCTGTCTTCCACTTGATTCAATCGGCTATTGAAGCTTGTGCATGTGTCACAAAGTTCTCATGCCATGGTTTTCAGCTCCATCAGGTCATTTAAGGTCTTTTCTACATTGCGTATTCTAGTTAGCTATTCATCTAACCTTTTTTCAAGGTTTTTAACTTCATTGTGATGGGTTAGAACATGCTCCTTTAGCTCAGAAATTTGTTATTACCAACCTTCTGAAGCCTACTTCTATCAACTTGTCAAGGTCATTCTCCATCCAGCTTTGTTCCATTGCTGGTGAGGAGCTGCGATCCTTTGGAGGAGAAGAGGTGCTCTAATTTTTAGAATTTTCAGGTTTTCTGCTCTGGTTTCTTGCCATCTTTGTGGTTTTATCTACTTTTGGTCTTTGATGGTGACCTACAGATGTTGTTTTCATGTGGATGTCCTTTTTGTTGATGTTGATGCTATTCTTTTCTGTTTGTTAGTTTTTCTTCTAATAGTCATGCCTCTCAACTGCAGGTCTGTGGGAGTTTGCTGGAGGTCCACTCCAGACTCTGTTTGCCTGTGCATTACCAGAGGAAGCTGCAGAACAGCAAATATTGCTGCCTGGTTCTTCCTCTGGCAGCTTCGTCCTGGAGGGTCACCCACCAGTATGAGGTGTCTGTCGGCCTCTACTGGCAGATGTCTCCCAGTTAGGCTACACGGGGCTCAGGGACCCACTTGAGGAGGCACTCCATCCATTCTCAGCACTTAAATGCCATGCTGGGAGAACCACTGCTCTCTTCAGAGTTGTCAGACAGGGACGTTTAATTCTGCAGAAGTTTCTGCTGTCTTTTGTTCAGCTATGCCCTGCCCATCTAGGTGGAGTCTATAGAGGGAGTAGACTTTGCTGAGCTGCGTTGTGCTCTGCCCAGTTTGAGCTTCCCGGCAGCTTTGTTTACCTACTCAAGCCTCAGCAATGGCGGACGCCCTTCCCCCCACCAGGCTGCAGCCTTGCAGGTCAATCTCAGACTGCTGCACTAGCAGTGAGCAAGTTTCTGTGGGTGTGGGACACACTGAGTCAGGCACAGGAGAGAATCCTCTGGTCTGCCAGTTGTTAAGACTGTGGGAAAAGCACAGTATTTGGGTGGAAGTTTCCCATTTTTCCAGACAGTCTGTCTCAGCTTCCCTTGGCTGGGAAAATGAAATCCACAGAACCCTTTCACTTCCCAGGTGCGGTGACACCCTACCCTGCTTTGGCTCAACCTTCATGGGCTACACCCGCTTCCAACCAGTCCCAGTGAGATGAACTAGGTACCTCAGTTGGAAATGCAGAAATCACTCATTTTCTGCATCAATCACACTGAGAGCTGCAGACCGGAGCTGTCCCTATTAAGACATTTTGGAACTGACTCCTACATTGATTCCTCTTCTTACAGTTCTTATGTTGAAATCTATTCTGTCTAAATATAGCGATTTTTTCTTTTTTGATTTCCATCAACATGGAATGTCTTTTTCTATTTTTAAATTTTCAGTCTATGTGTGTGTTTACAGGTGAAATGTCTTTCTTGTAGGCAACAGATCAATGAGTCTTGTTTTTTCATCCATTTAGACAGTTTACATCTTTTGTTTGGAGAGTTTAGTCCATTTATATTCAATGCTTTTTTTTAAATTTTATTATTATACTTTAAGTTTCAGGGTACATGTGCACAATGTGGTTTTTGTCTTTGGTTCTGTTTATATGCTGGATTATGTTTATTGATTTTTGTATGTTGAACCAGCCTTGCATCCCAGGGATGAAGCCCACTTGATCATGGTGGATAAGCAGCAGCTGGTTTCGGTTTGCCAGTATTTTATTGAGGATTTTTGCATCAATGTTCATCAAGGATATTGGTCTAAAATTCTCTTTTTTGGTTGTGTCTCTGCCAGGCTTTGGTATCAGGATGATATTGGCCTCATAAAATGAGTTAGGGAGAATTCCCTCTTTTTTCAAGAAATTTTTCGATTTTCCTTATAGTGTCTTCATTCTCCCAGTGGTCATTCAAAAGCATATTGTTTAGATTCCATATGTTTTTTAGTTTTCAAATTTCTTCTTGTTATTGATTTATCATTTTATTCCATTGTGATCAAAGAAAATGCTTGATGTATTTAAATTTTTTGAACGTTTTATGCCTTGTTTTGTCACCTGACATATTGTTTGTCCTTAAGAATGATCTATATTCTGAGCAGAAGAATGTGTATTTTGGAGCTATTAGATGAAATGTTCTATAAATATCTAAGTCCATTTGCTGTGTAGTGCAGATTAAGTCTGATGTTTCTTTGTTGAGTTTGTCTCTGGGAAATGTGCCCAACGCTGACACTGAGGTTGTAATGTCTACAGCTATTATTTTATTGTGATATATTTCTTTCTTTATCTTTAATAATATTTGCTATATATATCTGGGTGCTCCAGTGTTGGGTGCATAAAGATTTACAACCATTATATCCTGTTGTTGGATTGACCCTTTTAGCATTATATAATAACCTTCTTTATCTTCTACAATTTTTTCCTTGCAACCTATTTTCTCTGATATCAAAATAGCTACTCTTGCCATTTTTTGGTTTTAATTGGCATGAAGTATCTTTTTCTACCTCTTCATTTTTAGTCTATGAATATCTTTGTAAGTAAAATGTGTTTCTTGTAGGCAATAGAGCATATGGTCTTGTTTTTTCATGCATTAAGCTACTCTACGTCTTTTGATTGGGGAGGTTAGTCCATTCACATTCAATGTTATTAATGATAAGTAGGAACTTACTCCTGCCATTTTGTTAGTTTCCTGAATGTTTTGTGGTATTATCTTCCTTCTTTCCTTCCTTCCTGTCTTCCTTTCAGTGAAGATAAATTTTCTCTGGTGGTATGATTTAATTTCTTGCTTTTTATTTTAATTTTTGTATCTATTGTATGTTTTTTTGATTTGAGGTTACTCTGAAACTTGCAATTACTATCTTACAACTCATTATTTTAAACGATGACAACTTAACACTAATTGCATAAAGAAACAAATAAAAAAATCCATGCAGAAAACACCAATAAAAACTCTACACTTCAACTTTATCCTCTCACTTTTTAACTTCTTTTTGCAAGGTGTTGTAGTCATTTTTTTTGTTGGTTCATCATTTAGTCTTTCTACTTAAGATGTGAGTATTTATACACCACAATTACAGTGTTATAATATTCTGTGTGCTGACTATTACTAGTGAGTTTTGTATCTTCAGATAATTTGTTCTTGTTCATTGAAATCCTTTGCTTTCAGATTGAAGAACGTTTTTCAGCCTTTGTTTTTAGGACAAACCCGGTGCTGATGTAATCCCTCAGCTTTCGTTTGTCTGAAAAAGTCTTTATTTCTCCTTTGGGGTTGAAGAATGTTTTCACCAGATATCTTCTTCTAGGGCAAAAGTTCTGTTTGTTTGTTTTTTTTCCTTCAGCTCTTTAAATATGCCATGACATACTCTCCTGGACTGTAAGGTTTCCACTGAAAAATCTGCTGCCAGATGTATTGAACCTCTATTGTATGCTATTTGTTTTTTTCCTCTTGCTGGTTTTATAATCCTTTCTATTTTTTTTTGTTGCTATCCCAAGATTTTTTTTTATTATACTTTAAGTTTTAGGGTACATGTGCCCAACGTGCAGGTTTGTTACATATGTATACATGTGCCATATTGGTGTGCTGCACCCATCAATTCATCATTTAACATTAGGTATATCTCCTAATGCTATCCCTCCCCCCTCCCCCTACCCCACAACAGGCCCCAGTGTGTGATGTTCCCCTTCCTGTGTCCATGTGTTCTCATTGTTCAATTCTCACCTATGAGTGAGAACATGCGGCTTTTGGTTTTTTTGTCCTTGCGATAGTTTGCTTCTTTGACCTTTGGGAATTAGATTATTAAATGCCTTGAGGTAGACTTCTTTGGGTTCTATCTTCTTGGTGTTTTATAGCCTTCTTGTATTTGAATGTTGATACCGTTCTCCAGATTTGGGAAGTTCTCTAGTATTATCCCTTTGAATAAACTTTCTACCCTGATCTTTTTCTCTATTTCCTCTTTAAGGCCAATAACTCTCAGATTTGCCCTTTTGAGGCTATTTTTGTATCTTGCAGCTTTGCTTCATTGTTTTTTGTTTTTTTCTTCTGTCTCCTATAACTGTGTATTTTAAAAGAGACTGTCTTCAAGCTCACTAATTCTTCATTCTGCTTGATCAAGTCTGTTATTAAGTGACTCTGATGCATTCTTTGGTATGTCACTTGCATTTTTGCTTGATTCTTTTAAATTATTTTAATCTCTTTGTTAAATTTATTTGATAGAATTCTGAATTCCTTTTCTGTGTTAACTTCAATTTTTCTGAGTTTTCTCAAAAGGGCCATTTTGAATTCTCTGTCTGAAAGGTCACATGTGACTGTTTCCCCAGGACTAATACCTGGTGCCTTATTTAGATCATTTGGTGAGTTCATAGTTTCCTGGATGGTCTTGATGCTTGTAGATGTTCATCCATGTCATCAGGGCATTGAAGAGCTAGATATTTATCATAGTTGTCACTGTCTGGGCTTAGTTGTGACTGTCCTTGTTAAGAAGGCTTTCCAGGTATTCAAAGAAACTTGGGTCTCAAGCTAAATATTGCTGTTGTTTTTGCAGATTTGCAGAGGTACGAAGTTGGTAGTTTAGGATAAGATGTAGAAGAATTCTCTAGATTACTGAGCAAGGACTCTTTTTTTTTGTGCCTTACTTTTTCTCAAATGAATGGTGTCCCTCTGTCTATGCTGAGCCACCTAGGACTGGGGGTATGGTGGTGCAAGTGTCCTTTAGCTGACACTCCTGTGCTGGGTCAGACCTGACATCAGCACACACTGGGTCTTGCCCAAGGCCTGCTGTAACCACTACCCTGCTACCATCTATGTTCATTCAAGGTCCTAGGGCTCTACAATCAGCTGGTGGTAAAGCCATCCAGGTTTGTGTTCTTCCCTTCAAGGCTGCAAGTTCCCCTAGGCCTCAGGCAGGTCCAGAGATGCCAACTGAAAGTCAGAATTTGAAGTCAAAAACCTTAGAAATTTGCCTGATGTTCTATTCTACTGTAGCTAAGCTGGCACTCAAAACACAATATAAAGTCCTTCCCACTTTTCCCTTCCCTTTCCACAGACAAAGGAGCCTCTCTCTGTGGGCACCACCACCACCAGCCCATAGAGCAGGGGGTTCGTTCTGCCAGTCCACCACTAATGTTCACAAAGCCCAAGATCTTTTCAGTCATTTTGTGTTGAATGCTGCCAGGTCTGAGACTCACCCTTTAGGGCAATGGACTCTACTCTGGCCCAAGACAGGTCCAGAAATGCTGTGCAGGAGCCTAGGCCTGAATTTGGGGACCATAATACTCTGCTTCTTGCTCTATCCCACTGTGGTTGAGCTGGTACCTAAAGTACAAGACAAAGTGCCCTTTACTTTTCCCTTTGCTTTTCTTAAACAGAAGGAGTCTTTTACTGTGGCCACAACAGCTGGGAATGTGCTGGGTCACATCTTTAGACAGCACATCTCGGAGCCCAAAGCCCATGGTGTACTACCTGGATATTGCTGCTTTTTAGAGACTGAGCGCTTTTTAGTCAGCGGGTGATGAACTCTTCTAGGACTGGGTCTTTCCCTTCAAGGCAGCGGGCTCTCTTTTGGCTCAGGCTGTGTGTAGAAATGTCATCCAGGAGCTCGGACATGTAACGGGGACCTTACAACTCTGCCTGGTGACATATTCTACTGTGGGTGAGCTGGTATCCAAGATCCAAGACAACACCCTCTTTACTCTTTATTATCCTCCCCTTAAGAAGAAGAAAGAAGATGCTTTCATTGTTGTGAGCTACACTGCCTGGGGTTGGGGGAGGGGTGGGGCAAACCCTCCTTTAGCTGCCCCAGCTGGTATCTCCCTAGGCCACATGCCACTCTAGTCCGCTGGCTCTGAGCCCAGTCCAGCACTAAGAGTTGCCTTGGAGTTGCAATCTTTGTGTCCTAGATTGCCTTCCAAGTTTACCTAGTACCCCAGATCACTTTGGCCCATGCTGGCGAGGCTTGCTGAGAAACTCCAGTTCTGACCGATGGGATGGGCAGTTCTCTGGTTAAGCTGGTTCAAATTCTTCTTTCATGCACAGGCACTGGCTGAGCCAGCACAGCTTCATTTTGTGCTGTGAAAGGGTAGCACTGAGTTCAATGTAATGTCTCACAGTAACTGCACTCTCCCTCTGCAAGTGCAAAGACTCACGGTGCTTCATGGTGACTGCTGGGAGATGAGAGATAGGTGTTATTGGGGATTCAAGACTGTCTTTCCAGCCTTCATCAATGCTTCTTTCAATGATATGAAGTTAAAACAAGGTACTGCGATTGCCCACCTGATTTTTGGTTCTTGTTATGATGCTTTCCTGTGTGCAGGTAGCTGTTAAAATTTGGTGTTCCTGCAAGGGTATAAATGGTGGTAGGCTCCTATTCTGCCATCTTCTGTGTGTTATTTCTATTTTGACAATGTTTTTGTAACTTGGAAATTATTTCAAAATACGTTCAGAGCTTCAAAAATGCTCACAATAGGAAATCTAACTGGCACAGTTTGGATCATGTGCCCATGCCCCGTCCAATCAACCACGCTCAGTGCCTTGGCTCTCCTTTTACTAATATGGGTGCCAGACATCAAGATTGTGAATAAAGGAGTTTCTTTTTTTTAAAGGTAAAGAGTAACAGCTTGTGGGATGAATGGACACCCCAAAAGGTGATCATAATAGTCACATGCTCCCATTCATGAGCACCACATCCTGTTTCTTCAGAGAAGAAACTATCACCAAGACTAAAGTAGTATTTTAGCCTGGGATTTCCCCTTCAACTCTACATAAAGAATGTCAAAACTGGAAAGGCTATCAGAGATCCTTAGGATGAGCCTCATCATTTGTTAAGGATGAAGAAACAAGGCCCAGAGAAGAAATTGATATCACACAATGAGTGAGTATTACATACAGATTCTCTGACTCCGTTTCATGTTCTTTCTCCCAAATGAAACTCTATTTTAATCTGAGAAGGGACTCAGAATCTCATCTGTAAGGTTACACATTGGATCTCAGTTGGCTAAAGGCTTAATTTCTGACTTCAGGAGATTTATTAATATATATGTGTGGGAGTGAGAATCTTCATCCTTTCCCAACCTGGCTGTCCTACCCCTACCTCATCCTTCCCCCATTCCCAACTCCCCCTCTACCAGCCGCTCTTGGCAAGCTGGAAGATGTCTGCCCCATTCCTCAATAGGGGATGTTAATGATTCTGGGTAAACTTATATTGTGTTTTTGTCCAAGTCCAACCTCTTAGTGTGTGATTGGCTTTCCTTTTATCTGTAGACTTTACTAATGGTACTGATGTCAGGATATCTGGAGGTTCATGGACAAACTTTAAAAATATGTATTTTACAATATATTTTAATGTGTGGTTCCTTTCCACTATCATATGCATTTTTGCAACAGCTGCAGCTTTCCTTTCAAATGTGAAATTCAGCCTCACATTAGGAAGCTGGATCCATAGGTTCAATCCACCTCCATTATGACCACCCTCATCCCACACTACCTGATTCCATCCAAAAAGAGATCTCCATCATACTCTTACCATTTGGGGTTACTTCTGGACTCCTCTTTTTGACTGAGTCTTCACAACAAATTCTTTTTATTCAAAATTTACTTTATTTAAAATGTTGTATCAAAGCAATATATGACTGGAATAGCAGTTTATTCCATCAACCCCATTTCTCAATAGGTGTCAGTAATTCCTTCTGACCCCCAGGCGTATTTCCCAGAGTTAAACACGTCTAAATCTTTCAGTTTTTCTTCTGCTAGATATTATTATATCTCTAAACCAGAGGTTGAAAACTAGCTGCCCACAGACATGCTTTATTGTGCCCATGAACTGTTTTAAACTCCTTGGAATTGACTGACAATATTTAATAATTGAATGTTTTCATATAAAAATCCGATTTTTTAAACAGTTCTGTAAGAATTAGTAGATCTGCCAAAATTAGGCTCACATACCCACATGGCAACAATGAATTATAGTGGAGTAGTAGCTATCTCCTTTTGAATAGGACCAGAGTTCTTCAATTTGTCACGTTTTTCCCTCTTTCACTCATTTATGGTATCTGGCCTATAAACATTTGAGTTGCAATATCTGTTCTAAATGTTTTGCTTCTATAACTCTTTCATGATTTACCTTTCAAAATATGATATATTATTTCCTACCTATGATAGTGAAAGCTTTAAGCCTTATAATCCTCCTCTTCCCAGGCCGGGCACGGTGGCTCACGCTTGTAATCCCAGCACTTTGGGAGGCCGAGGTGGGCGGATCACGAGGTCAGGAGATCGAGACCACGGTGAAACCCCGTCTCTACTAAAAATACAAAAAATTAGCCGGGCGTGGTGGCGGGCGCCTGTAGTCCCAGCTACTCGGAGAGGCTGAGGCAGGAGAACGGCATGAACCCGGGAGGTGGAGCTTGCAGTGAGCCGAGATTGCGCCACTGCATTCCAGCCTGGGCGACAGAGCGAGACTCCGTCTCAAAAAAAAAAAAATAAAAAATAAAAATAAATAAATAATAATAATAATCCTCCTCTTCCCATCCTTTCTATTTTTTAAATTATACTTTTAAGTTCTAGGGTACAAGTGCACAACGTGCAGGTTTGTTACATATGTAAACATGTGCAATGTTGGTGTGCTACACCGATTAACTCGTCATTTACATTAGGTATATCTCCTAATGCTATCCCTCCCCCCTTCCCCCACCCCACAACAGGCCCTGGTGTGTGATATTCCTCATCCTATGTCCAACTGTTCTCATTGTTCAGATCCCACCTATGAGTGAGAACATGTGGCGTTTGGTTTTCTGTCCTTCAGATAGTTTGCTCAGAATGATGGTCTCCAGCTTCATCCATGTCCCTACAAAGGACATGAACTCATCATTTTTACGGCTGCATAGTATTCCGTGGTGTATATGTGCCACATTTTCTTAATCCAGTCTATCATTGATGGACGTTTGGGTTGGTTCCAAGTCTTTGCTATTGCGAATAGGGCTGCAATAAACCTACATGTGCATGTGTCTTTATAGCAGCATGATTTATAATCCTTTGGGTATATACCCAGTAATGGGATGGCTGGGTCAAATGGTATGTCTAGTTCTAGATCCTTGAGGAATCACCACACTGACTTCCACAATGGTTGAACTAGTTTACAGTCCCACCAACAGTGTAAAAGTGTTCCTATTTCTCTACATCCTCTCCAGCACCTGTTCTTCCCTGACATTTTAATGATAGCCATTCTAACTGGTGTGAGATGGTATCTCATTGTGGTTTTGATTTGCATTTCTCTGATGGCCAGTGATGATGAGCATTTTTTCATGTGTCTTTTGGCTGCATAAATGTCTTCTTTTGAGAAGTGTCTCTTCATATACTTTGCCCACTTGTTGATGGGGTTGCTTGTTTTTTTCTTGTAAATTTGCTTAAGTTTTTGGTAGATTCTGGATAATAGCCCTTTTTCAGATGAGTAGATTGCAAAAATTTTGTCCCATTATATAGGTTGCCTGTTCACTCTAATGGTAGTTTCTTTGGCTGTGCAGAAATTCTTTAGTTTAATTAGATCCCTTTTGTCAATTTTGGCTTTTGTTGCCGTTGCTTTTGCTGCTTTAGATATGAAGTCCTTGCCCATGCCTATGTCCTGAATGGTATTGCCTGGGTTTTCTTCTGGGGTTTTTATGGTTTTAGGTCTAACATGTAAGCCTTTAATCCATCTTGAATTAATTTTTGTATAAGGTGTAAGGAAGGAATCCATTTCTTTCAGCTTTCTACATATGGCTAGCCAGTTTTGCCAGTACCATTTATTAAATAGGGAATCCTTTCCCCATTTCTTGTTTTTGTCAGGTTTGTCAAAGATCAGATAGTTGTAGATATGCGGCATTATTTCTGAGGGCTCTGTTCTGTTCCATTTGTCTATATCTCTGTTTTGGTAGCAGTACCATGCTGTTTTGGTTACTGTAACCTTGTAGTATAGTTTGAAGTCAGGTAGCGTGATGCCTCCAGCTTTCTTCTTTTGGCTTAGGGTTGACTTGGTGATGCGGGCTATTTTTTAGTTCCATATGAACTTTAAAGTAGTTTTTTCCAATTCTGTGAAGAAAGCCATTGGTAGCTTGATGGGGATGGCATTGAATCTATAAATTACCATGAGCATTATGGCCACTTTCATGATATTGATTCTTCCTATCCATGAGCATGGAACATTCTTCCATTTATTTGTGTCCTTTCTTATTTCCTTGAGCAGTGGTTTGTAATTCTCCTTGAAGAGGTCCTTCACATCCATTGAAAGTTGAATTCCTAGGTATTTTATTCTCTTTGAAGCACTTGTGAAAGTGAGTTCACTCATGATTTGGCTCTCTGTTTTTCTGTTATTGGTGTACAAGAATTTATGTAAATTTTGCACATTGATTTTGTATCCTGAGACTTTGCTGAAGTTGCTTATCAGCTTAAGGAGATTTGGGGCTGAGATGATGCGGTTTTCTAAATATGCAATCATGTCATCTGCAAACAGGGATAATTTGACTTCCTCTTTTCCTAATTGAATAAATTTTATTTCCTTCTCCTGCCTGATTGCTGTGGCCAGAACTTCCAACACTATGTTGAATAGGAGTGGTGAGAGAGGGCATCCCTCTCTTATGCCAGATTTCAAAGGGAATGTTTCCAGTTTTTGCCCATTCAGTATGATATTGGCTGTGGGTTTTTTATAAATAGCTCTTATTATTTTGATATACTTTCCATCAATACCTAGATTATTGAGAGTTTTTAGCATGAAGTGCTGTTGAATTTTGTCGAAGGTCTTTTCTGCATCTATTGAGATAATGATGTGGTTTTTGTCTTTGGTTCTGTGTATATGCTGGATTACTTTTATTGATTTGCATATGTTGAACCAGCCTTGCATCCCAGGGATGAAGCGCACTTGATCATGGTGGATAAGCTTTTTGATGTGCTGCTGGATTCAGTTTGCCAGTATTTTATTGAGGATTTTTGCATCAATGTTCATAAGGGATATTGGTCTAAAATTCTCTCTCTTTTTTTTTGTTGTGTCTCTGCCAGGCTTTGGTATCAGGATGATGCTGGCCTCATAAAATGAGTTAGGGAGTATTCTCTCTTTTTCTATTGATTGGAATAGTTTCAGAAGGAATGGTACCAGCTCCTCTGTGTATCTCTCTACAGATAGAGAATTCAGCTGTGAATCCGTCTGGTCTTGGACTTTTTTTGCTTAGTAGGCTATTAATTATTGCCTCAATTTCAGAGCCTGTTATTAGTCTATTCAGAGATTCAACTTCTTCATGGTGTAGTGTTGGGAGGATGTATGTGTTCAGGAATTTATTCATTTCTTCTAGATTTTCTAGTTTATTTGCTTAGAGTTGTTTATAGTATTCTCTGATGGTAGTTTGTATTTCTGTGGGATTGGTGGTGATATCCCCTTTATCATTTTTTATTGCATCACTTTGATTCTTCTCTCTTTTTTTCTTTATTAGTCTTGCTAGCAGTCTATCAATTTTGTTGATCTTTTCAAAAAACCAGCTCCTGGATTCATTGATTTTTTAAAGGGTTTTTTGTGTCTCTATCTTCTTCATTTCTGCTCTGATCTTAGTTATTTCTTGCCTTCTGCTAGCTTTTGAATGTGTTGGCTCTTGCTTTTCTAGTTCTTTTAATTGTGATGTTAGGGTGTCAATTTTAGGTGTTTCCTGCCTTCTCTTATGGGCATTTAATGCTATAAATTTCTGTCTACACACTGCTTTAAATGTGTCCCAGAGATTCTGGTATGTTGTGTCTTTGTTCTCATTGGTTTCAAAGAACATCTTTATTTCTGCCTTCATTTCATTGTGTACCCAGTAGTGATTCAGGAGCAGGTTGTTCAGTTTCGATGTAGTTGAGAAGTTTTGAGTGAGGTTCTTAATCCACAGTTCTACTTTGATTGCACTGTGGTCTGAGAGAGAGTTTGTCATAATTTCTGTTCTTTTACATTTTCTGAGGAGTGCTTTACTTACAACTATGTGTTCAATTTTGGAATAAGTTCAATGTGGTGCTGAGAAGAATGTATATTCTGCTGATTTGGGGTGGAGAGTTCTGTAGATGTCGATTAGGTCCACTTGGTGCAGAGCTGAGTTCAATTCCTGGATATCCTTCTTAAATTTCTGTCTCGTTCTGTCTAATGTTGACAGTTGGGTGTTTAAGTCTCCCATTATTATTGTGTGGGAGCCTAAGTCTCTTTGTATGTCACTAAGGACTTGCTTTATGAATCCAGGTGCTCTTGTATTGGGTGCATATATATTTAGAATAGTTAGCTCTTCTTGTTGAGTTGATCCCTTTACCATTATGTAATGGCCTTTGTCTCTTTTGATCTTTGTTGGTTTAAAGTCTGTTTTATCAGAGACTAGGATTGAAATCCCTGCTTTTTTAGTTTTCCATTTGCTTGGTGGATCTTCCTCCATCCCTTTATTTTGAGCCTATGTGTGTCTCTGCACGTGAGATGGGTCTCCTGAATACAGCACACTGATGGTTCTTGACTCTTTATCCAATTTGCCAGCCTGTGTCTTTTAATTGGAGCATTTAGCCCATTTACACTTAAGGTTAATATTGTTCTGTGTGAATTTGATATTTGGTCCTGTCTTTATGATGTTAGCTGGTTATTTTGATAGTTAGTTGATGCAGTTTCTTCCTAGCCTCGATGGTCTTTACAATTTGGCATGTTTTTGCAGTGGCTGGTACCAGTTGTTCCTTTCCATGTTTAGTGCTTCCTTCAGGAGCTCTTGTAAGGCAGGCCTGGTGGTGACAAACTGCACTAAGTGCTTTACATATATTATTGCATTTGATTGTCACTGTAATGAAAAAGGTACCTCTATTATCTTCTTTTCACATATGAGGAAAGTTAGGCCCAAGGTCCCATGAATAAAAATGACAGAACCAGGATTTGAACCCAGTCTATCTAATTCCAAACTGTGGCTCTTTCTACTAAATTATATTACCTCCCAACTTGCTACAAGCTCAGGCTTGTTTAGGTGGATATTGTCAACATGTGTTCCTGACTAGATGACCCCAACATCGCCCATAAGCCCCTACCCTTGAAAGCCCCTACCCTACCCAAATGATCCTTCTGGTCCTATTACTCACTTTCCCCTATGCTACCTGTGCTAAATCTTGTGTGATCTCAGCTCCACTCTCTAACAGTAGCCTGGAACATCCAGGTCATGCCTTTCATTTTGGCCATTGGCTGCTAACATTTTCAGTGGGAACTGAGGCAGCTGATCAGCTTGTGTCACAGGTAGCTAGAGTGCCAGGCTAGTAACTCACCTTCTAAGAAGTCTTCTTAGAATAAGAGGCATGGAATAAGGACTACAATTATGCCATTAACTTTATGATTAGGACCTAAATTCTGGTGAAATGTGTATATACTCTTGCAGAATAAACTTTTGAGAGTACACTGTCAAGGACCTGTATTTAGGGTCCATCTGACCTTCAAAATCTACTGCTGGCAGTTCAGCCCCGGTCTTCAAAAAGACAAATTGAGGAAGTTGGGCACTACTAGGCTAAGTGAAGCCTAAATTTGGTGATGATTCAGAATTGTTCCCTACCTCATACCTGCTGGACCAGCAGTGAAGAAATTCAACCTCAGAAATTATATAGGAGTTACATTTGAGAAAAAAAAACATTAAAAGATAGCGTTTCATCCTGTGCCCGTGGAGCCTCACTCAATGCTAGCACAGCAGTCTGAGATCTAAATGCAAGGCAGCTGCAATGCTGGAGGAGGGGTGCCCACCATTGCTGAGACTTGAGTAGGTAAACACAGCAGCCTGGAAGCTCTAATTGGGTGGAGCCCACCACAGCTCAAGGAGGCCTGCCAGCCTCTGTAGACTCCACCTCTGGGGCAGGGTTTAGCTGAACAAAAGGCAGCAGAAACCTCTGCAGATTTAAAAGTCCCTGTCTCACAGCTTTGAAGAGAGTAGTCATTCTCCCAGCATGGAGTTTGAGATCTTAGAACAGACAGACTGCCTCCTCAAGTGGGTCCCTGACCCCCCAGTAGCCTAACTTGGAGGCACCTCCAAGTAGGGGCTGACTGATACCTCATTCGGCCGAGTGCCCCTCTGAGATGAAGCTTCCAGATGAAGGATTAGACAGCAACATTTGCTGCTTAGCAATATTCGCTGTTCTGCAGCCTCTGCTGCTTATACCCAGGCAAACAGGGTCTGGAGTGGACCTCCAGCAAACTCCAACAGAACTGCATCTGAGGATCTTGACTATTAGAAGGAAAACTAACAAACAGAAAGGACATCCACGCTAAAACCCCATCTGTAAGTCACCATCAGCAAAGACCAAAGGTTGATAAAACCACAAAGATGGGGAAAAAAACAGAGCAGAAAAGCTGAAAATTCTAAAAATCAGAGCACCTCTCCCCCTCCAAAGGAATGCAGCTCCTTTCCAGCAACAGAACAAAGCTGGGTGGAGAATGACTTTGACGAGTTGACAGAAGGCTTCAGATGATCAAACTTCTACAACCTAAAGGAGGAAGTTCAAACCCATGGCAAAGAAGCTAAAATCCTTGAAAAAACATTAGACGAATGGCTAACTAGGATAACCAGTGTAGAGAAGTCCTTAAATGCCCTGACTGAGCTGAAAACCATGGCACAAGAACTACGTGATGAATGCACAAGCTTCAGTAACTGATTAGATAAACTGGAAGAAAGGGTATCAATGATTGAAGGTCAAATGAATGAAATGAAGCAAGAAGAGAAGTTTAGAGAAAAAAGAATAAAAAGAAATGAACAAAGCCTTTAAGAAATATGAGACTATGTGAAAAGAGCAAATCTACATCTGATTGGTGTACCTGAAAGTGACGGGGAGAATGGTACCAAGTTGGAAAACACTCTTCAGGATACTATGCAGGAGAACTTCCCCAACGTAGCAAGGCAGGCCAACATTGAAATTCAGGAAATACAGAGAATGCCACAAAGTTACTCCTCGAGAAGAGCAACCCCAAGACACATAATTGTCAGATTCACGAAAGTTGAAATGAAGGAAAAAATGTAAAGGGCAGCCAGAGAGAAAGGTCAGGTTACCCACAAAGGGACCCCATCAGACTAACAGCAGATATCTCAGCAGAAACTCTACAAGCCAGAAGAGAGTGGGGGCCAATATTCAATATTCTTAAAGAAAAGAATTTTCAACCCAGAATTTCATATCCAGCCAAACTAAGCTTCATAAGTGAAGGAGAAATAAAATCCTTTACAGACAAGCAAATGGTGAGACATTTTGTCACCACCAGGACTGCCCTACAAGAGCTCCTGAAGGAAGCTTATATATCCTGGAAACAAGTTCCCTATAAGTTGCATTATTTGGTAAAATTATCTCCCATTTTGTGGCTTGTCTTCTCTTTTTCTTGTAATGCCATTTGATGTACAAAAGTTTACAATCTTGGTAAAGGCCTATTTATCTATTTTTTGTCTGATGTTGCTTGTGGTTATGGTATCATATATAGGATTTTTTCCTAATCTAAGATTTCAATGATTTATATTTTTTCTTCTAAGAGTTTTATGGTGTTAGCACTTACATTTAGGTCTGTGATTCATTTTGAGTTAATTTTCCTGTGTGGGGTGAGGTATTTTTTCAACTCCATTCTTTTAGATATGGGTATCTAATTGTCTCAACGCAATTTGTTAGAAAGATTTCTTTCTCCATTTAATGTCTTGATATCCCTTCAAAAAGAAATTGAAGATAATTATATGGGTTTAACTCTCTTTTCTTTTCCATCAGTCTATATTTCTTTATTTATGCCAGTACAACACTCTCTTGATTACTACAGCTTTGTGGTAAGTTTTGAAATCAGGACACATAAGCCTTTAAAGTTTGTTCCTCTTTTTAAATATTATTTTGGTTATTGTGGGTCCCTTGCATTTCCATATGAATTTTAGGATTAGCTTGTCACTTCTACAAAGAAGGCCTTAGGTGTTATTCTTAGCTCTCCTTTCTTTTTGACTTTATATCTCTTTATTAGTCAGGGGTCTCCAGGTAAACAAAATGAATAAGAGGGAGAGAGAGAGAAAGAGAGAGAGAGAGAGGGAGAGAGAGAGAGAGAGGGAGAGAGAGAGAGATTCATCTAGATAATAGATAAATAGATTTATTATAAGGATTTGGCTCATATGATTATGGAGGCTAGCAAGTCCAAAATATGTAGTGTGGGCTGGCAGGTCCAAGACCCAGGAGAGTTTATAGTGCAGTTTCAGTCCAAAGACTGGGCAGCCAGGAAATCCAAGAAGGCTGATGGTGCAGATGAATTCCAATGACATTATTCTGGGGAATTTTCTTTTGCTCAGGGAGGCTGGTCTTTTATTCTATTTAGGCTTTCAACTACTTGTGTAAGGTCCATTCACATAGACAGCAACCTGCTTTAGTCAAAGTTCAATGATTTAAATGTCAGTCTCATCCAAAAATACCTTCAGAGTTGATGCATAAAATTAACCATCATAACCTCCTCCCCGGCATTTAAAACCTTTACCTTAAATTACTTATGATTTACAAGCATCTATCTTCTGCTAAATAGTTCTCTTGAGAAATTTATTTATATACACACACAAACACCTACTTCCATATATCCACTTACCTATTTCACATCTTCATCTGAATATCCATCGAGCCCCTCAAACCAGGTTTGTTCAAAACTAAATTCATCTTCTCTCCCTCCATCACCAAGGAAGCAAACAAACCTGCTACTCATCCTCACCATTCACCCACTCAATTGAGCCAGAAACTTGGGAATCTCTCATTCCTGTCACTCATCCAACCCAGTGACATCCTAACTATTCCTCCCCTGTATCTCTCCTATTACCTCTTTCTTTTCATTGCACCATCTCATTGTTACTGCCACGGCCTTACTGCAAGCCCTTATCCTGTATTACCTTAGCGAGAGCCTACTAACTGTTCTTCCTTTCCTAGCCTCACTTTCTACATACCCAACCTACATGCTGATTCCAAAGTAGCCTGTTTAAAATTCACATCTGCTTAAATCTCTTCTTGCTTAAAACCTTCTGATGGCCACTTAACACCTAACGTACATCCAACCCCCGTGATGCAACTATCAAGTTATTTCAAGATATGGGTCTTGCCTGCCTCTCCAACCTCATCTCTATCTAGACCTCCTTGGCACTCCCTCACATTTTATGCTCTAGCAATACCAAATTGTATACTATTTCCAAAATACACCACATCATTTCTCACCTTTGCACACACTACTGCCTCCATATAAACTTTTGCTCCCACCCCCTTACTCCTCTGGAAAGTTTGAATGCATTGCTCAATATCCTGCTGCCATGGTTTCTCCACAATGATGCTTCCCATGACCCCCAGAGTTATAGACAATCATCAATTTCTCCATGTTACTGCCATAAAATATACTGTTTACATTTTTGCTCTTTTCATAATGTCTTGGCTTTAAACTTATTACACATCTCTCCTATTAGTCAAAAAACAGGAAACTATGTCATATTCAGCACTGATCTCCAATGCCTTGCTAAGGGCTTAGCTCATACAGGACTCAATAAATATTTGAGATGGAGTTACTGTTGAATACATGTACAAGCAACTGATTGAAATGAAAATGGTTTCACCTGATACTTATATGCTGTTGGCTCCCAGATCTTTGTTGCCAGTCCTTTCCTGAATTCTAGACCTATGTGCAGCTGTTACCTAAACATTTCCACTTGGATACAATAACTCCAACTCAACCTATTCAAACTTACCTCATCAAACCTGCTCCTTCAACTTATGTAGGTAAATGACATCACCTAGAAACACAAGTTCAGAATCTGAAACCTATCCTAAACTTTCCACATCCCTGCCCTTCAGCTTCTGTCACCTCCCCTCCAATCAGTCACAAGGCCCCCCCGATTCCAATTCCATAACTTCTCTTATATGTGTTCCCCAATCCCCTGTCTGGCCTAGTGGGAGCATTTAATATGGCAGTCTACATCAAGGTATGGGTTTCTAGGAATTGCGTGGAACCAGAAGAGTTGTGAAGCTCAAATAATATAGTAAGTGAGAAAGGCCCAAGAACACTCTAAGATGTTTCTAATTCCTATTCTGATAGACTGTGAGCACCTCCTCCTCTCTTCATCACTTATCAGAAACTATCACTTTGCCAATGCCACACATCAGCCAGAGAAAATGACTGAATCCCTTTTGCACGGGCTGGAGCAGACCAAGCAGGAATGCTGGCCTTATCATCTGATACCAAGGTATGGCCCTGAGACTTGAGGTTAGATAAGACAGCTTTGTTCACAAAACAAAAAAGTTTTGTGTGACTAATAAGCCCTCAGAGAGGCAGGATAGAACAGTGATTAAGAGTAAACTGCTAGCTTTGACTTACACTACTGTGGTATGTGACCTTGGAAAAGGAACGTAGTATTTTCTCTTTATATAACGATAGTACCTACAGGATAATTATAGTACCTACAGATTGTGAGGTTGTTGTGAAAATTAAAAGAATCATTACATAGAAAGCTCACTGAATCATACTTGACACATTGTAAACGCAATATAAATATCTGTTATATATTATCATTATTTTATGGGCCAGGCCCTGTGTTCCTTGCAACATTGTTGTTCCTATCGCTTGAGACAAATAAAATGCAGAAATTGAAAATACATTCTATGTGGAGAAGAGAAAAGGCCTGTGTTGGAGTTGTAGTATCATGTGTCAGGTCCAAGGATTAAAGGGAAAGCCAAAGACAAGAGAGAGTGAAAGAGACAAAGACCAAAGATAAAACCAGAGGTGGAAAGCAAGGCAAGGAGAGAGACTATATGGGTCAGAAGACACCAACTAGCAGCGGGATCAGAGCCTAGGAACCGCATCCGACTGGATGAACTGTTTTACTGAAGCAGCAGAAAGTAGTATAATCAGAAGAGCAGTGTGGGGGAATAGAACCTGGATGGAGCTGGGAGAACCTTCCCAAGTGTCAAGGATGAAGAAAGATGAAGAGCTGTGTAAAGGTGTCAAAATCTGCGAAGATCAGGGCACAAGAAGTAGGATGAAGGCATTTGTGTATTTTGGGGTTGAGGGAGGGTCTGCCAGGGTCTTAGGGCCAGGCTGCATGTGGGGTACAGGCTGGGTTCTAAGCAGATGGGCTCTGATAAGGAGCAGTAACAGTGATCATGGTAATATTAACCAATAACTAAGTCTACTAATCACTTGGTATGAGAGCTAAACCCACTCAACAATTATTATGAGCTGGAGAAAGTGGACAGGATGGTTGAGCCAGACTGGGGGAGAGGAAGCTGGAAGGACACAAGGCTGGGCCATGAGCTCTGAGATTTTGACTGGGCCTAGGAAAAATTCCTTGACATTGGTCTGGGACAAGACATGGAGTCAGGGTAGGAAGAGATCTAGAAGGAGGCACCTACCTGCACTAATTGCCTAGGGACCATGCTCTTTAGCAGAAGTGATATCAATCAGAAAGGGCCCTGCTTGTTCCCATGGGCAGGCTGGCACTTCCCCAGAGAAAGACCAGGAGTTGAGGTTGTGGTGATGCTATCAGTAAAGAACTGACTGGAAATGAGAAACAGGAGGGCAAGTATCTACATGGACAAATTCGGAGAGGTATATACACATAGAAACAGTGTGTTGGAGAGGAAAAGATCACTTGACCTGGAATATGTCATGCCTGTGGTGGAATATAGGCTCTGTGACCTTAGGCATGTTGTTTAGCCATTCTGGGCTTCTGTTTCTTTCTTGTCATACAGGAGCCAATAGTCATGCTTCTCTCATGAGCCTCTTGTGAAGATGAAATGATATGGTGCCTGTCAAGCACATAACATGGCATCTGATGTAGAGTGAATGTAAGATGAATACTAGTTATCATTATCATCAGTATTATTACTATACTCTCAAACAGAGGGCATCAGGACTATGCTCCCAAAAGTTCCATTCTAGAGGAAAATAAAATCAGACCTGGGCAAGGACAAAATGAAATCTTTGAAGCTGTCAGGAGCAAACAGGAATCCTTTCCTGGCAGGACCAGGGATTTATTTATTTTACCAGGGATGGCTCACATTAAAATTGTCCTCATTTCTGTGTGTGGACTTCTGTGTAGTCTACAGTCCTCTGCTCTACTGGCTGAGCTATTGAACGATGCACCTTTGGGTGGACTTCCAAAAGAACCTGTGACCCCATGGCCACTCCGCATTATCTCTGCCTCTTTATCCTGATCTTCTTGGGTTCTGGGTAAAAGAGGAGGCACTTGGCCTTGATCATGTATGTCAGCAACCTGTAAGGGATGGGTGGGGTTCTTCCACGGCTAAAATACACACACACACACCCTAAACAGACAAAGAGAGAGCAGAGCTTGAGCTCTATAGGGTATGAGTCATCTCCATGGGCTGAAATGGAGTGGAAATTAAACTGATTACAAATTCAATGGCCAAAGAACTATTTTTATCTGCCTATACCTGTTGCATCTTGGCTCCGGAAACTACATTTGTACAGGAATAGAGGAAGAATTTGGAGCTTTTAGGATGGGTAAAATGATGAAAAGACTCAGGTTTTAAAGAGAAAAAAAAATCATGTCCAGAAGGATAAGACCACCTTACGCAAATGTAGCTTTTGATCTGGTCCTCAAAAGATGAACTGTGACAAAGAGGTTAAAAGGGGCAGCCATTTAGAACTAGTGAGGGAAGCTTAAAAATCAGTCAGAATTCGGGGGTGATTCATATGGAATCCCCACTTAAGGGAATGGTGGTTTGAAGCCAAATATGCCTTAGCTGGTCTTCCCCTTCCCCACTTTGTCCTTTTGTATATATACACATACAGAAGACACAAAAATCATTCATATTTTTATACATATATACATACATATATAAAAATGATTTTCAAAGAAATAATATAATAATGGAAATTAAAAAGAAAATTCAATGGACCTATACAAAAAAAATGAACCACTGAACAGATTTGAAGAAATAGCCTAGGATACAACATAGACAACATAGAGATGGAAAATATAAATGAGAGACAAAGAAAGTAGAGTGAGATGCTGTAATATACATCTAATTGGATTTCCATAAAAAGACAATAGAAATATTTTTTGAATTGAGGAAATGCAGCTGTAGTTGAATTCAGATAGCCTAATTGATCCTAAGCAAACATTCTAAGATGTCTCACCCTAGAACCATTATGGTGAAACTGTAGAACCACAAAGACAAAGAAAAAACATCATTAAAAACAACCAAAAAAGATGTATTGCTTACTCAGGAATAATAATTAGATGGACAATTTACCTCTCATAACAATGAAAGTAGAAAAATTAAATTTATATTACCAATGTGCTGAAAAAGAATAATTGTCAACTAGGAATTCTATACCTTGTAAACTGTCTTTAAAGAATGAGGGAAAAATAAAGACATTTTTAACCAAACCAAACCAAGCCAAAAAGAAAACTGAGATGGTCTGTCATAAAGAGACATTTGCCACAGGAAGTTCTAAAGGATACATTTGAGTCAGAAAGATACCCCAGATGGAAGGTCTGAGATGCAAGAAAGAAGGATGGGTAAAATAAGAATGTAAATACGTGAGCAGATGTTTAACTATTGACTGAATGAAATATTGATAATAATGTCTAATTTGTGGGGTTAAAAAAGATAACTAAAATACTAAGAAGAAAAGCATATATATTGGTATGTAGTAAATAGAGCTAAGATTTTCTGTGGCTTCTGTATTTTTCTGGATGAGTATATGAATGTCGATTTTTTTTAACTTTGTTAAGCATATATGTTAAATGTTCTAGATAGAGTGATTGCTAAAAGCAAAAAAAAAAAAAAAAAAAAAAAAGAGTGTGCTTCCAAAGTAGTAGAGAGAAAAACAAAAAAGGGTAATATAAATGAAAAGGGAAAGGTAGAAAAAGTGGGTTAAAGAGAAATTCCAAAATAAGATGGTAAAAATAAATTCAAATATATCAGTAACAACAACTGTACTAAATTATCCAGGTAAAGGGCAGTTTGTTCAAAATGGAAAAATCTATCTATATTCTGTTACAAAGGACATATTTAAACATAGTAACATAGAGAGACTGGCTGTAGTAAAAACAGTGGGGAAAAATGTACTAGGTAAATACTAACCGACAGAAAGCTGGTGTAGCTATATTAATGGCAAACCAAATAGACCAAGGCAAAAAGCATTACTAGAAATAAAGCCACTACATAATTGCAATAGATTTAATTTACTTTGAAGACACAAAAATTTTAACTTATATGTATCTAATAACACAGCTTTAAATATTTATATTAGAAAGTAAGGAAGGCTGAAAATTAAGATTTTGAACATATCTTATTAAGTCAAAAAAGACCAATGGAATTAAAGCAAGGAAAATAAAAAGAATGAGTGGTGGCTCATGCCTGTAATCCCAGCACACTGGAAGGCTCAGGCAGGCAGATTGCTTGAGCTCAGGAGTCTGAGACCAGCCTGGGGAACATGGCAAAACTCTGTCTCTAAAAAAAATACAAAAATCAGCCAGATGTGTTGGAGCCCACTTTAGTCTCGGGTACTTGGGAGGCTGAGGTAGGAGGATTGCCTAAGCCCAGGGAGGTCAAGGCTGCAGTGAGCTGTGATTGTGCCACTGCACTCCAGCCTGGGCAAGAGAGTAAGACACTGTCTAAAACTAAATAAAAATTAAATGAATAAATAAATAAAGAAAAATGCAGTAATCACAAGTGAAATAGAAAATAAATATATGTCAAAGAATATTAACTGAACCAAAAGCTGATGCACTAAAAATGTTAGTAAACCCCTGGCAAGTATTCTCAATAAAAAAACAAAACAACAACAATGACAACAAAACATGGCTTGGCAGGATGACACATGCCTAAGATCTCAACGGTCTGGGAGTCTGAGGTGGGAGGATTGCTTGAGCCCAGGAGTTAGAGATCAGCCTGGGCAACATGAAGAGATCCTATCTCTACAAAAAATTTAAAAATTGGCCTTGTAAGGTAGCTCCTGCCTGTAATCCCAGCACTTTGGGAGGCCGAGGCGGGTGGATCACCTGAGGTCAGGAGTTCAAGTCAAGCCTGGCCAACATGGTGAAACCCTGTCTCTACTAAAAATACAAAAATTAGCCAGGTGTGGTGACAGATGCCTGTAATCCCAGGTACTCTGGAGGCTGAGGCAGTAGAATCACTTGAGCCCGGGAGGTGGAGGTTGCAGTGAGCTGAGATTGCACCATTGCACTCCAGCCTGGGTAACGGAGCGAGACACTGTCTCCAAAAAAACAAAAAAACAAAAAAAACAAAAAAAAAATTTTTAAAAATTTAGCAGGTTGTGGTAGCATGTGCTGATAGTACCAGCTGCTCGAGAGGCTGAGATGGGAAGATCAGTTTAGCCTGGGAGTTTGAGGATGCAGTGAGCCATGATCTCACTACTGCACTTCAGCCACTACAGCCTGGGTGACAGAGCAAGACCCTGTCTCAAAAGAAAAAATAAAAAGAGCAGGAGAGAGAAAGCACAATATTAAAAATAAGAAAAGGTATATGCCTACAAGGTCTGCAGAGGTTATAAAGATACTAAGAGGATACTACAAACAATATAAACATTTTTTTCTATAAAGACCGAACTTGCCCAAAGTGATTCAAAGAGAAATTAAAACCTTGACTAATTATTCAGTAATTTTTAAAATGATCTAGTAGTGGAAACAACATCCTTAATAGACACTAGGCAGAGATAGTTTAAAGGCGATTTGAAAAACTGATAATTCCAATCTTATAAATACTCTTCTAGAATACAGGAAAAGAGGGAATAATTTCCAACTTTTTTTTTAGAAAAGGCCTCACTCTGTCACCTAGACTGGAGTGCAGTGGTGTGATCATGCTCTCTGTAGCCTAGTACTCCCAGGCTGAAGTGATCTTCCCACATCAACCTCCCAACTGGCTGGTACTTCAGGCACCTGCCACCACGCCTGGCTAATTTTTTTATTTTTATTTTCTGTACAGATGAGGTTTCACTATGTTGCCTTGGCTGGTCTCAAACTCCTGGGCTCAATGGATCCTCCTGCCTTGGGCCTCTCAAAGTGCTGGGATTACAGGCATAAGCCATCATGCCTGGCTCCCAGCTGTTTTTATGAGACTAGCTTAAACTTGGTACAAAAAACAAACAATAACTAAATGACAAAGGAAAATCGACAGATCATTTAACTTTTGAATATGAATGCAACAATCCAGCAATATATGACAAAAGAAAAGATCAAAGTGGGTTTAGCCCAGGAATGCAGGAATAGTGTTACTTTGAAAAATCTGGTAATGTATTTCACATTAGCAGATCAAAGCAGGGGGATAAACTATGTGTTCGCTCTAAGAGATACAGAGAAAGCATATGACAAAATTCAACATTCTTTCATGGTGACTAAAAAAAAAACAAAAAAGTAGCAGGCCAGACTCAGTGGCTTATGCCTGTAATCCCAGCATTTTGGGAGGCCAAGGTGGGCAGATCGCTTGAGTTCAAGAGTTCAAGACCAGTCTGGGCAACATGGTGAAACCCTGTCTCTACAAAAAATACAAAAAAAGTGGCCAGGTTTGGTGGTTGCATGTCTGTAGTCCCAGCTACTTGGGAGGCTGAGGTGGGAGGATGGCTTGAGCCTGGGAGGCAGAGGTTTCAGTGAGCTGAGATTGTGCCACTGTACTCCCACCTGGGAGCAAGACACAGTCAAAAAAAAAAAAAAAACCTTAGCAAACTAGAAATAGAGGGGAACTTCTTTGAGCTAATAGAGGATAGCCATAAAAAAACCCTACAAGTAATATCATTACTTAATGGTGAAATATTTTTATTTCTATTTTTAATTAATTCATTAGACAGGGTCTTGCTCTGTTGCCCAGGATGGAGTGCAGTGGTGAACACAGCTCACTGCAGCCTCAACCTCCTGGGCTGAAGTGATCCCCTGCCTCAGCCTCCCTCGTAGCTGGAATCACAGGTATGCAACACACCCAGCTAATTCTTTTATTTTTTGTAGAGATAGGGTCTCACATCATTGCCCAGGCTGGTCTCTTACTCCTGGGCTCAAGCAATCCTCCAGCATTTGCCTCCCAAATGAGCCGCCACAAGGCCAGTGGTGAAATCTTAAAAGTGTTCACATTACTATCAAAGAAAAGCAAGAAATAAACAAAACTGTTGTTATAGACACAGAGATAAATGTCTATGTAGAAAATCCCCCAAATTATTGGCAAATTATTATAATCAGTAAGTTATTTTGTAACAAGATTGAAGGGGGAAAATTAATGCCTAAAGTGTAACACATTTCTCTGAGTGCAAAGCTGAAAACATAATTTTTAAAAGATAATTTACAAATGTGGTAATAAATGCAAAGGTACTAGGAATAAATTTAACAAAAGATGTATATGATGTTTTTGTACGGCATGAGAAAAATTTTATTGAAAAATATTAAAGGCTGTGCACAGTGGCTCATGCTTGTAATCCCAGTATTTTGGGAGGCCAAGGCAGGAGGGTCACTTGAGGACAGGAGTTCGAGACCAGCCTGGGCAAGATAACAATATCTCACTTCTACAAAATAATTTAAAATTAGCCAAGCATTGTGGCATGTGCTTGCCATCTCAGCTACTCAGAAGGCTGAGGTGGGAGAATTACTTGAGCCTGGGAGGTTGAGGCTGCAGTGAGTCATGATTATGCCACTGCACTTCAGCTTGGGCAACAGAGCAAGACCCTGTCTCAACAAAAAAAAAAGACAGATATTAAAGAAGAGCTAAATGAAGGGACACATGTAACATCCTCATGGAAAGAAAAAATCAATTTCATAGAGATGCCATGGCTTCCCACATTAATGTATGCATTCAGTGCAATTTCAATAGAATTTCAACAGCATATTTATGACACTTGTCAAGCTGATTCTAAAATTTTTATGAAAGAGAAAACTACCAAGTACAGCCAAGATATTTCCAAAGAAGAAGAAAAGTTAGGGTTTTTGCCATACCAAATGTCAAAATTTACCATAATTCTATAGAAATTAAGACAGTGTGATTTTAGTGTAGGGATACAGAAATATACTAGCGTAACAGTACAAAGGCCCCATAAAATGACCAATGCACATAATGAAAGCTTATTAATTACATAGCTTGCATGAGGATCTTGAGGAAAAGAGTCAGTAAATGGTACTGAGAAATTGATTATCAATTTGGGGAAAATATGATTGTAATCCTAATTCACATCACATGCAATTTTATTTCAGTTGGATTAAGGAGTCAAATATGAAAGAAAACTGTAACATTTTAGAAGATAATATAGGAAAATGTCTTTATGACTTTTAGGTAAAAAGTGAGTTCTCAACAAGTCACACACACACAAATGATCATAAAATTACAGAGTAGTAAAATCCCCAAATTCTGTTTATCAAAAGAGTATGTAAGAAGACTTGTACATTGAAAACTACAAAACGGTATAAGTAACCCTTATACACTGATCAGTGGTTCATGTTTGTAATCTCAGTACTTTGGGAGGCTGAGGCAGGTGGATTTCTTGTATCCTTGAGTTCGAGACAATCCAGGGCAACATAGCACGACCCCATCTCTACAAAAGCTTTTAAAAAATTAGCCAGATGTGGTGGTGTGTGCCTATAGTTCTATCTATGTGAAAGCCTGAGATGGAAGGGTCACTTGAGCCCAGTAGTTTGAGGTTGCAGTGAGCTATGATTGTGCCACTGCACTCCAACCTGAACAAAAGAGTGAGACCTTGTCTCTAAAAAGGAAAAGAAAAATAAAAGAAAAGAAAAAAGAGAACACTTAAACTTAATGAAAAGACAAATAACCCAATTTAAAAATGAGCAAAAGGTCTGAATAGATATTTCAACAAAGAAGATACAAAATAGCCAATAAACATATGAATGGATGCTCAACCTCATTAGTAAATAAGAAAATGCAAATCAAAATCATGAGAAAATACCACTGCTCGCCAGTGAGGATGACTGTAAGAAAAATGTCAGAGGATAACAAGTATTGGTGAAGATGTAGAGAAATTGACACTCACATTGCTAGTGGAAATTTACTTATTTATTTATTTATTTATTTATTTATTATACTTTAAGTTTTAGGGTACATGTGCACAATGTGCAGGTTTGTTATGTATGTATACATGTGCCCTGTTGGTGTGCTGCCCCCATTAACTCGTCATTTAACATTAGGTATATCTCCTGATGCTATCCCTCCCCCCTCCCCTCACCCCACAACAGACCCCACTCTGTGATGTTCCCCTTCCTGTGTCCATGTGTTCTCATTGTTCAATTCCCACCTATGAGTGAGAACATGTGGTGTTTGGTTTTTTGTCCTTGCAATAGTTTGCTGAGAATGATGGTTTCCAGCTTCATCCATGTCCCTACAAAGGACATGAACTCATCCTTTTATATGGCTGCATAGTATTCCATGGTGTATATGTGCCACATTTTCTTAATCCAGTCTATCACTGTTGGACATTCGGGTTGGAACCAACCCAAATGTCAACAGTGATAGACTGGATTAGGAAATTTAAAACTGATGCAGCCGCTTTGGAAAATAGTCTGGCAGTTCCTCAAAAAAGTTGAAATAGGTTGAGTGCAGTGGCTAACTCCCATAATCCCATCACTTTTCGGCACCAAGGCAGGAGGATCACTCGAGGCCAAGAATTCAAGACCAGCCTACTTAACACAGCAAGAACCAGTCTCTACAAAAATAAATAAATAAAAAATAAAAAGCCAGGCACTACACATTTACAACCATCTGATCTTCAATAAACCTGACAGAAACAAGCAATGGGGAAAGAATTCCCTATTTAATAAGTGGTGCTGGGAAAACTGGAGAGCTATTTGCGGAAAACTAAAACTGGACTCCTTCCTTACATCCTATACAAAAATTAACTTAAGATGGATTAAAGACTTAAATGTAAAGTCCAAAACCATAAAAACCCTAGAAGAAAATTTAGGCAATACCATTTAGAACACAGGCATGGGCAAAGATTTTATTACGGAAACATCAAAAGCAATTGCAACAAAAACCAGAATTGACAAATAGGATCTAATTAAACTAAAGAGCTTCTGCACAGCAAAAGAAACTATCATCAGAGTGAACAGGCAAACCACAGAATGGAGGAAAATTTTTCAATCTACCCATCTGACAAAGGTCTAGTATCCAAACTCTACAAGGAACTTAAACAAATTTACAAGAAAATAACAAACAACTCCATCAAAAAGTGGGCAAAGGGTATGAAGAGACACTTCTCAAAGGAAGACATTCATGTGGCCAACAAACACATGAAAAAAAGCTTGACATCACTGATCATTAGAGAAATACAAATCAAAACCACAATGAGATAAAATCTCACACCAGTCAGAATGGTGATTATTAAAAAGTAAAGAAACAACAGATGCTGGCAAGGATGTGGAGAAATAAGAATGCTTTTACACTGTTGGTGGGAATGTAAATTAGTTCAACCATTGTGGAAGACAGTGTGGTGATTCCTCAAGGATCTAGAACCAAAAATACCATTTGACCATTACTGGGTATATACTCAAAGAAATATAAATCATTCTACTATATAGACACATGCACACATATGTTCATTACACCACTATCTACAATAGCAAAGAAATGGAACCAACCCAAATGCCCATCAATGATAGACTGGATAGAGAAAATGTGGTACATATACACCATGGAATACCACGCAGCCATGAAAAGGAATGAGATCATGTCCTTTTCAGGGACATGAATAAAGCTGGAAGCCATCATCCTCAACAAATTATCACAGGAACAGAAAACCAAACACCACATATTCTCACTCACTAGTGGGAGCTGAACAATGAGAACACGTGGACACAGGGAGGGGAACAACACACACCAGGGCCTGTTGGTGGGGGCAACAGGAGGGAGAGCATTAGGACAAATAGCTAATGCACACAGGGCTTAAAACGTAGATGTTGGGTTGATAGGTGCAGCAAACCACCAAGGCACACATATACCTGTGTAACAAACCTGCATGTTCTGCACAGGTATCCTGGGACTTAAAGGAAAAAAAAAAAAAGAAATTAGCAGAAAAGCAAATCAAACTTAGAATAAGCAAATGAAAGGAAATAATGAAGATTAGACTGGAAGTCAATAAAGTAGAGAACAGAAAAATGATTTTATAAGTCAATTAAATCAAAGTTAGTTCTTTGAGAAGAGCAACAACATTGATAAATTTCTGACAAGACTAATTGGCAAAAAAGAGAGAAGACACAAATTGGTGGTATTGAGAATGGGAAAAGTGACATCAATACACATTTTATAGATGATAAAAAGTTAAAAAGGGAATATTATGTACAACTTTATGCTAATAAATTTGAGAAGTTATAAAAGATTAATAAATTACTTGAAAGCCAAACTACTGAAGCTCACTTAACAAGAAATAGATAACTTGTATAGCCTAAATCTCTTTTAAATTTGAACTTTCAATCAAGCACAGTAGCTCATGTCTATAATCCCAATAATTTGGGAGGCCAAGGTGGGAGAATCACTTGAGCTCAGGAATTCAAGACCAGCTTGGGCAAAATAGTGAGACTCTGCCTCTTAAAAAAAAATGAACTTTCAGTTCAAAACCTTCCCACAAATAAAGCACTAAGTCCATATAATTTTACTGGCTAATTCATCCAAAAATTTAAGAAATAATACCATTGGACATGATGTCACAGGCCTGTAATCTCAGCACTTTGGGAGGCTGAAGTGGGATGATTACTTCAGCTCATGAGTTTGAGACCAGCCTGGGAAGAATCATGAAACTTTGTCTCTGCTGAAAAGTTTCTTTTAAAAAAATTTCTGGGTATGGCAGTGCACACCCATCCCAGCTACTTGGGAGGCTGAGGTGGGAGAATTCCTTGAGTCAGGAGTTTGAGGCCACAGTGAGCTGTGATGGCACCACTGCACCCCAGCCTGGGTGACAGAGTGAGACTCTGTCTCGAAAAAAAAAAAATGGAAAAAAAATGAATACCTATTCTACAGCAACTCTTCCTGAAAGTTGAAGGGGAGAGAATATTTCACAACTCATTCTGTGAGACAAGCATTACTCCAATACCAAAACAAGCAGACACAGCACAAGAAATGAAAACTACAGACAAATATCCCTCATAAACATAGATGCAGATATTCTAAACTAAATTTCATTAAATCGAATTCAACAATATAAAAAATATATTATGGTCAAGTAAGAATGCTGGGTTGAACAGATACTTCTGAAAAGAAGACATAAACACATCCAACAAGCATATGAAAAAATACTCAGCATCATTAATCATTAGAGACTTGCAAATCAAAACCACAATGAGATACTATCTCATGCCAGTAAGAATGGCTATTTAAAAAGTTAAAAGATAGGCCAGCTGTGGTGCCTCACGCCTGTAATCCCAGCACATTGGGAGGCCAAGGCAGGCGGATCATTTGAGGTCAGGAGTTCAAGACCAGCCTGGCCAACATGGTGAAACCCTGTCTCTACTAACAATACAAAAAAATGAGCCAAGCGTGGTAGAGCACGCCTTATAATCTCGGCTACTCTGGGGGCTGAGGCATGAAAATCGCTTGAACTCGGCCGGGCACGGTGGCTCACGCTTGTAATCCCAGCACTTTGGGAGGCCGAGGTGGGCGGATCACAAGGTCAGGAGATCGAGACCACAGTGAAACCCCGTCTCTACTAAAAATACAAAAAAATTAGCTGGGCGTGGTGGCGGGCACCTGTAGTCCCAGCTACTCAGAGAGGCTGAGGCAGGAGAATGGCGTGAACCCGGGAGGCGGAGCTTGCAGTGAGCCGAGATTGCGCCACTGCACTCCAGCCTGGGCGACAGAGCGAGACTCTGTCTCAAAAAAAAAAAAAAAAAGAAAAGAAAATCGCTTGAACCCAGGAGGTGGAGGTTGCAGTGAGCCGAGATTGCGCCACTGCACCCCAACCTGGGTGACAGAGTGAGACTCTGTCTCAAAAAATAACAAATGATGAGGCTGTGGAGAAAAGGGAACACTTATACACTGCTGGTGGGAATGTAAATTATTTCAGCCACTGTGGGAAGCAGTTTGGAGATTTCTCAGACAACTTAAGACAGAGCTACCATTCAACCCAGCAATGCCATTACTGGATATATACCCAAAGGAATATAAATAATTCTACCAAAAAGACACAAGCATGGATATGTTTATCATAGTCCTATGCACAATATCAAAGACAAAAATCCACCTAGATGTCCATCAGTTGTGGACTGGATAAAGAAAATGTGGCACAAAGCCAGGTGTGGTGGTTCACACCTGTAATCCCAGCACTTTGGGAGGCTGAGGAGGGCGAATCACTTGAGCTCAAGAGTTTGAAACCAAACTTGGCAACATGGCGAAACACTGTCTCTACTAAAAATACAAAAATAAAAATAAAAAATCAGCTGGGCATGGTGGTACCTGCTTGTGATCTCAGCTACTCGGGAGGCTGAGGTTGCTGTGAGCTGAGATCGCACCACTGCACTTCATCTTGGGTGACAGAGTGAAACACTGTCTTAAAAAAGAAGAAGAAAGAAGAAAAAGAAGAAGGAGGAGGAGGAGGAGAAAATGTGGTATATATACACCATGGAATACTACAAAGCCATAAAAAAAAGAAACCATGTCCTTTGCAGCAGCATGGATGGAGCTAGAGGCCATTATCTTAAGCAAATAAATACAGGAAGGGAAAACCAAATACTACATATTCTTACTTATAAGTGGAAGCTAAACATTGAGTACACATGGACACAAAGATGAGAAAATAGAACCCAGGGCCTACTTGAGGTGAGGAGGATGGGAGGAGGGTGAGAGTTGAAAAACTATCCATCTATTGAGTACTATACTTACTAATTGGGTGATAAAATCATTTGTACAGCAAACCCCACTGACACGCAATCTACCAATGTAACAAACCTGCACATGTACCCCCTGAACCTAAAATAAAAATTTTCAAAAGAAAAACAAAGGAATGCTTGGTCGGCTTAATATTTACTACATATGGATACATATGCAAAAAAGAAACTTTGATCCATACCTTGCACTATATGCAATAATTAACTCAAAATGGCTCATAGACCTAGCTGTAAAATCCCCAATCCTAAGTTTTCTAGGAGAAAATCTTTGTTTCTTGATGTCATGGACTGAATGTGTCCCCACCAAACTTCATATGTAGAAGTCCTAACCCCCAATCTGACTGTATTTGGAGATGGGCCAATTATGATTAAATGAGGCCATAAGTATGTGGCCCTAATCCAATACGGTAGTACTGATGTCCTTATAAGAAGAGTAAGAGGCACCAGACACCAGGGATCTATCTCTCTTTCCACTCACAAAGGAAAGTCCATGTGAAAAACACAGTGAGAAAGTGGTCATTTTCAAACCAGGAATAGAAAATTCACCAGGTGCCAAACTGTTGGCACCTTGATCTTGGACTTCTTGCCTCCAGATTGAGAAAATGAATGTTTTTTAAGCTATCCAATCTGTGTTACCTTGTTATGACAGCCTGAGCTGGTTTAGGCAAGTCTTAGATATGTCACCAAAAGCAGGATCCATTAAAAAAACATAAATTGGACTTCATTAAAATTAAAATATTCTGTTTTCAAAATGTATTTCTGGGAGAATGAAAAGACAAGCCAAAGATGGTGAGAAAATATTTGCATAGCATATTTTGATAAACAGTCTGTATCCAAATTATACATATAAGGAATTTTCAAATCTTAATGCTATGAAAATAACTCAATAACAAAATGGACAAATTATTTGCACAGATATGTTACCAAAGAGGCTAACATGGGTGGCAAATAAGCACATAAAAAGATGTTTATCATTATTAGTAATTAGAGAAGTGCAAATTTAAACCACAATGTAGGCTGGATGTGGTGGTTCCCACCTGTAATTCCAACACTTTGGGAGGCGAAGAGGAGCACTTGAGACCAGGAGGTTGAAGCTGCAGTGGGTTGCGATTGCACCACTGCACTTCAGTCTGGTGACAGAGTGAGATCCTGTCTCAAAGAATAAAATTAAATAAGTAAAACCACAATGGAATACCACTGTTGGCAGAGATGTGGAGGAATTGGTGGCCTGAATGAAAAATGATAAAATCACATTGGAAAACAGCTTGGCAGTTTCTCTCTATTTTTCCCTTTTAAAATGTAGTCTATTTTCATCAATCAAAACACACATAATGTATTTATTATAAAACATTAGGCAATATTACTTTTGAGATATGCAACCTTAAAGGTCACACCTGTATTTACTAACGGTATGGAATACCAGAGGAATTACATTAAAAATTAACCAGATGCACTCATACATTATTATCATGACTTACACAGCATTAAATCCTTATTAAATCAGTATCCCATTCAGTGTTTCAAATATGAACCTTGGGTATCATCGAGGAGCCCTGCAGAGGGCCCCAGTTCTTTTCAGCACTGGGGCTCTGAGTTTCATGTGTCAAAGATAAGAGCAGAGCTCTGTTTTCATCTCTAGGCTCAAGGCTGATTCAATGTGTGCAACCAGTATTTCCAGAGTACTTTCCTATTCTAATAGAACCCTGCCTGTTATCCGGAATCTGTACTTGAGATTCACACTTGAACAGAGAGGAGGCAGTCA
This sequence comes from Nomascus leucogenys, assembly GCF_006542625.1. Classification (NCBI taxonomy): domain Eukaryota; kingdom Metazoa; phylum Chordata; class Mammalia; order Primates; family Hylobatidae; genus Nomascus; species Nomascus leucogenys. The sequence continues at coordinate 57,185,542 of NC_044406.1, forward strand.
TTTCCTTTTTGACTAAAAACAGCTAACAAATGAAACAAACCTAGTCCAAATTCCATGATAATAATAAATTACCTGGTTTATAAAAATACATGTCCAAAATAGTGACTTCCAATGTTGTGTGCAATATAAATTACAAAAATAAAATAGAAAAAATGAGCAAATTGAGCACATTGTTCAGTTCTATATCCAATATCAGCATTTATCCATAGAGATCACTTTGAAGCCATTTACATTGCAACAGTACCCTGGCATATCTAGGCTCAGGAGAGAGGACCCTGAAATTGGGGTGAGATATTTCTATGGAGTTAAGTGGCCTGTCTTAGGTGCACTGACCCATACTGGATGGATCCCAATCATGAGATCCATCTGTGATAACAGACTGAATGCACAAAGGAGTGAATATGCAGCAAGCCAATCTGTGGGGCCCCTTGCTCCACATACAAATGTCTCCTTCTCGTAAGTGGAACCTTGATGGGTCTTCATAACCAGCATGCTGCGTTTATACAGCATAGGGCAGATAATACATTTTAAAAACTTTCCTGTTTTTGGTTTTCCCTTTTAAATGTAAATTTAGTAAAGTCTTCAAAAAGAATATGCATTAGAGAAAAGGCCACTTTAAGATGCTTAAATATGTATAGTGATTACTTTCTTAACTGTACCACCAGGCCTCCAAAGCTAAAATAATCTATGCCATATAATAGGTGTTTTTGCCTAATCTGAGTTAGTGCTACCATTTTGTACTAGAAAGTGTCTAAATGACACAATATAAAGCAATTTCTTATTTCAATATTAATTTTGCTCATCGAAGTTTTCAGTTTCCAGTGATAAGATCAACTAATAAGATACAACTGGTACACAGAGAATCATATATTTTAGATGACATTCGTGACAAACTTTTAAGTCAGTTTCTCCTCAGAATTCATTCTAGAGAATGCTGACAAAATAGCTTCCAAAATAACTGAACACAAGGTACAAATCAGTAGCAAAATAAGCTCAAAGAATAAAACATTATAAACACAGGTAGCCAAAATGTGACCATCATAACACTATTTCTTCAGTGACATTTAAACACTCAATATTTTAATGAATTTTGAATAATTTACCTACCGTAAAATGTGAAAGTATAAATTTTAGGCTATCGGTTTGATTGTTGTTTGTTTGTTTGTTTGTTTTGAGACAAGGTCTCACTCTATAACCCAGGCTGGAGTGCAGTGGTGCGATCTCAGGTCACTACAGCCTCAACCTTCCAGGCTCAAATGATCCTCCTACCTCAGCCTCCAGAGTAGATGGGACTGTAGTCACACATCACAACACCTGGCTTTTTTTCTTTTTTCTTTTTGGTATTTTTTGTAGGGACAAAGTTTTGCTGTGTTGCCCGGGCTGGTCTCTCCTGAACTCAAGTGTTCTGTCCACCTTGGCCTCCAAAAGTGCTGGAATTACAGGCGTGAGCCACCATGCCCAGCCTAGCAAGCAGTTTTAAATCAGAAAATATTGAGTAGTTAATCCCTATTCTTTAGGATATTTCCTTCATATCCCTCTGAAGAGTTTTCTCACAATATTCACGGATTTCACTGAGGAAAAGAAAACACTTGGCATTTTCTAAAAAAGTTAAACATATACTTACCACATGATCTGTCCTTTCAAATTCTAGGTATTTACCCAAGAGAAGGGAAAACATATATCCACAAAAGACTTGCACATGAATGTTCATAGAAGCTTTATTTATTTATTTATTTATTTTTGAGATGGAGTCTCGCTCTGTCACCTAGGCTGGAGTGCAGTGGCATGATCTCAGCTCACTGCAGCCTCCACCTCCCGGGTTCAAGCAATTTTCCTGCCTCAGCCTCCCCAATAGCTGGGATTACAGGTGCCCACTACTATAACCGGCTAATTTTTGTATTTTTAGTAGAGACAGTTTCACCATGTTGGCCAGGCTGGTCTTGAACTCCTGACCTCAGGTTATCCGCCTGCCTCAGCCTCCCAAAGTGCTGGGATTACAGGCGTGAGCCACTGTGCCCGGCCAGAAGCTTTATTTTTAATGACAAAAAACTGGAAACAACCTAAATGTCCCTTAATGAGTTAATACATAAACACATCTTGGTATATCCATAAACTTGAATATTACTTAGCAATATAAAGAAATGAACCATTGACACTAAACAGCTGGATGATTAACAGCATAATTATGTTGAGTGAAAAATCCAGATAAATAAGAATATATATTTTATGGTTCCATTCTATGAATCTCTAGATAATTCAAACTAATTTATACTGACAGAAAATACATCAATGATTGCCTGGGGATGGGTGGGAGGGATTGCAAAGGGACATGAAAAAATGTTTGGAAGTGGTGGATTTGTTCATTTTCTTGATTGTGATGTTGGTTTTGTGGCTTTATGCATATATCTGAAGTTATCTAATGGTACACTTTATACATGTGCACTTTACTAGATATCAATTATACCTTAATAAAGCTGTCCAAATGTATCAACAACAACCATAAATCCAAATAACAATGGATTAAATAAGATAGGGTCATTTTTTTCTCTCTCATCATAACAAGAAGTACAGAGATGGGCAGTCCAGGGCAGGAACAGTGGCTCCAAGGATGTCAGAATAAGGTTTCCGATTCTTTTGGCTTTTCTCTCATGGTGGAGCACAGTATGGCTGCTGACACTCCAGTCATTACTTACATATTTCCGTGAGGAAGAAGGATCAACTACAAAGGCAAAATTATATATGTCATCTGAGCTTCTTTCATATTTCTGAAAACATACACACAAGCTGCTATGGTTTAGATTTTTTTTTGCCTCACCGAGTCTCGTGTTAAAATTTGATCTCCAGTATTCAAAGTGGGGCGTGGTGGGAGGTATCTGGGTCATTGTGGCAGATTCCTCATGAATGGATTGGTGCGATCCTGGTAGTAATGAGTGATTTCTCCCTGTATTACCCACCCCCTATCTGATTGTTAAAAAGAGTCTGACACCTCCTACACTCTCTCTTGCCTCCTTTCTCTTCATATTATCTCTGCACGCACCATCTCCCCTTCCCCTTCCTTCATGAATGGAAGAAGCATAAGGCCCTCCCAAGTGCTGGCACCTTGCTTCTTATACAGCCTGCAGAAATGTAAGCCAAATTAACCTCTTCTCTTTTTAAATTATCCAGCCTCAGGCATTCCTTTATTAGGAACACAGATGGACTAAGACACACACATATTTTAAGAGCTTGCCACAAAGCGCCACCAAATAACTTTTGGTTACATTTTATTGTCCAGTACTGTGTTGCATGACCATCCTTATCTGCAAGGAGGTAGAGAAGTGTTGACTCCTTAAAGTCTGAGAACACTTCTACCCCTAACAAAATCAGAGTTCTGTTAGTCAGAGAGAATGGGAGACTGGATATTGAGTAGACAATTAGCAATCTCCACCACATTTGACAGCTACCTTTATTTTTTAAATTTATTTTATTTTTTATTTATTTTTTGAGACAGGATCTTGCACTAACACCCAGACTAGAGTACAATGTTGCAATCACAGCTCACTGCAGCCTCAATATCCCAGGCTCAAGTGATCCTCCCACCTCACTCTCTCAAGTAGCTAAGACCACAGGCATGTGTCACCATACTTGGCTAATTTTTTTTGTATGTAGAAATGGGGTCTCACTATGCTTCCCAGGCTGGCCTTGACTTCCTGGGCTCAAGCAATCCACTAACCTCGGCTTCTCAAAGTGTTGGGATTACAGATGTGAGCCACTGTACCTGGTCCAGAGCTACCTTAGTCTGATTAAAAGTTTCTACAAAAAGTGTACAGCAGACATCACACTTAAGAGTGAAACATTAGAAGTATTTCTTTCAAAGTCAGGAAGAAGACAAGGAGACCCATTACTAGTTTACACCTTCTACTACCACCACTACTACTCAATGCTGTTCAAAAGGTTTTAGCTGGTACAGTAAGACACATACACACACACACACACACACACAGACACGAGAGAGAGAGAGAAAAAGTACTGTTAATTGGAAACGAATAAATAAAACTCATTTTTCATAAACAGTATGTTTGTCTACCATTTAACTCAAAAAAAAACCTCAAATGATCTATATAAAAATTATAACAAAAAATTGAGCAGTGCTGTTGGGTATATGATCAATATATAAAAATCCACTGCATTTCTATATACCAGCAGTAAACAGCCTGAAAATGTAATTTTTTTAAAAAATTACCATTACAATAGCAATAAAATTTATCAAGTATCTAGGAGTAAATTCAACCAAAGATGGACATGACCTTCATGGAAAAGTATAAAAATTTATTGAAAGACTTTAAAGAAGAACAAAAACATGGTGAGACATATTACTCTTATTTATAAGACACAAAATCATAAAAATGTTAATCCCCCCAAATTAATTTATAAATTCAGTGCAAATCCCAACAAGATTTCTAAAATGAAATTTGACAGACTTAGTCTAAAATTTATATGGTATATTAAATATGCAAGAATAGCCAGAATAATTTTTATAAAGGACAAAGATAAAGTACTCTCTCTATAAGATATCAAGATAGATAATAAGGCCATAGTGATGAAAACAGTGTGGTATTGATAAGAAAAGTGCAGACAAATATATAAATGGATCAAGAATAAGAATAAAGAATCTGGAAACAGACTAATGTATATATGAAAATTTAGTACATCATAAAGGTGACATAAATAAGTTGAAAACAAATAATTTAATAAATATCTGTGGACAACTGGGCATTCATTGGGGGAAAAATTAACTCTTTGTTCTCTATCATACACTTTTCATAAAATACATCCCAGTTATATTAAAAGTTTAGCCACCAAAACCAAAATTATAAAAAAAGTATTTGAAAAAAGTATAGGCACATATGCTCATGGGTTTAGAGTATGGAATGCCCTTTTAAAGAGGACACAAAAAAATTAAGAGAAATACTGGTAAATTTGACCATATTCCACATAAAATTTTTGTGCAGAAAATAATCATAAGTAATGTAAAAGACAAATCACAGGCTAGGAGAAAATATTTGCAATATAAATAGTAGACAAAATATTTGCAGCCAAAATAAATCACCGGCCTCTACAAATCAAAAAAAGAGACAAATGACTCAAGAGAAAAACAGGCAAATGACAATTCACAGAAAAGTGGGTTGAAATCCCAACCTAGACAATTCACAGAAAAAGAATTATAATGTGGCCTACAACCTGATAAAATTATACATGATTATGGGACCTCACTAGTATAATCAAGGAAATGCAAATCAAAATAATTATGAGAAACCATTTTATACCAGCAGTTTGTTAAAAAGTTAACATATTAATAATATAAAGTTTTGAGGGTATGGGGAAATGAATACACAGTTTGACCAAGTGCATATTAGTATGGCTACTGTAGAGGTCTAAGAAAAATATGAGATGCTTCTAATGATTTAGCAAACAGCAGCTGTCATCCAAAAGGCTCTCACATTCCTTTTATAATTTTAGCTCATTCAGTCACACAATGCCTTTTTTTTTTTTTTTTTTTGAGACGGAGTCTCACTCTGTGCCCCAGGCTGGAGTGCAGTGGCGTGATCTCGGCTCACTGCAAGCTCCACCTCCCAGGTTCACGCCGTTCTCCTGCCTCAGTCTCCCTAGTAGCTGGGACTACAGGCACCCACCACCACGCCTGGCTAATTTTTGTATTTTTAGTAGAGACGAGGTTTCACCATGTTAGCCAGGATGATCTCGATCTCCTGACCTCGTGATCTACCTGCCTCAGCCTCCCAAAGTGCTGGGATTACAGGCGTGAGCCACCGTGCCTGGCCGACAATGCCTTCTTAGAAGTAAGGAGGAGGTATATTGGGAGGTAAACTTATCTCATAGGTTATACACCAGGTAGACTTACACTGACCTTCATCACCAGGTAGACCTATACTGACCTTCATCTTCAGGGAGACTGAGACTGCAGATCTTGGGGCTAGAATAATTTCTCACTGAGACAATGGGGAGTACTTAAATCAAGGAAACAAGTAGAGCCAAGAACTATGTGGAAACCAGTGTCAGAAAAGCCTGAAAAAAGTGAGTCTCAAGGATCCACATCCAAGGGGTCAAGACAGATTCAGGTGCTGAGATTTCTTTTATATATCAAGCACTGTACTAGGCATTGGGGTTTTACATCTGTTGAACAAAATAAACAAGGTCCCTGATTGCATTTCAAACAAATATGTTATTTGGTGATACTTATGATGAATTATCAGCATATAATATAGAGTGATGCAAGGGAAAAGTGGTAGTAGCTGCTTTAGAAAATCTCTAGAGAAAATGTTTCAGGTCCTTAAATAAGTTTGTTTGAAGAACAGCAAGAAAGTTAGTGAGGCTGAGGGAAAGTGGCTGGGAGCAGAAGATAAAGCTGAAAAGGCAAGGAAGGGCTAGATCCTGTAGGGCCTTTTTAGACTTTAGTAAAAAGTTTGATTTTGCTCCAAGCATAATGAGAAGTCACTTGAATATTTTGAGTAGGAAAGGATTGTGATCTACCTTATTTAAAAAAACAAAACAAAACAAAAAAACTTGGCTGCTGGTACAGAATGGACTTTAAGGGGACAAGAGTGGAAACAAGTAAACAAATAAGGAGGTTATTGCAAGTGTCCAGAAGAAAGATGTTAGTGGCTTGGACCAGGGTGGAGTTAGTAGAGGTGATTAGAAAGGATTAGATTTCCTCTTTTCCTAATCGTCTCAGCCCAAAATCTCCTTAAGCTGATAGGCAATTTCAGTAAAGTCTCAGGATACAAAATCAACGTGCAAAAATCACAAGCATTCTTATACACCAATAACAGACAAACAGAGAGCCAAATCATGAGTGAACTCCCATTCACAATTGCTTCAAAGAGAATAAAATACCTAGGAATCCAACTTACAAGGGATGCGAAGGACCTCTTCAAGGAGAACTACAAATCACTGCTCAATGAAATAAAAGAGGATACAGACAAATGGAAGAACATTCCATGCTCATGGGTAGGAAAAATCCATATCGTGAAAATGGCCATACTGCCCAAGGTAATTTACAGAATCAATGCCATCCCCATCAAGTTACCAATGACTTTCTTCACAGAATGGGAAAAAGCTACTGTAAAGTTCATATGGAACCAAAAAAGAGCCCTCATTGCCAAGTCAATCCTAAGCCAAAAGAACAAAGCTGGAGGCATCATGCTACCTGACTTCACACTACACTATAAGGCTACAGTAACCAAAACAGCATGGTACTGGTACCAAAACAGAGATATAGACCAATGTAACAGAACAGAGCCCTCAGAAATAATGCTGCATGTCTGCAACTATCTGATCTTTGACAAACCTGACAAAAACAAGAAATGGGGAAAGGAGTCCCTATTTAATAAATGGTGCTGGGAAAACTGGCTAGCCATATGTAGAAAGCTGAAACTGGATCCCTTCCTTACACCTTATACAAAAATTAATTCAAGATGGATTAAACACTTAAAGTTTAGACCTAAAACCATAAAAACCCTAGAAGAAAACCTAGGCAATACCATTCAGGACATAGGCATGGGCAAGGACTTCATGTCTAAAACACCAAAAGCAATGGCAACAAAAGCCAAAATTGACAAATGGGATCTAATTAAACTAAAGAGCTTCTGCACAGCAAAAGAAACCACCATCAGAGTGAACAGGTAACCTACAGAATGGGAGAAAATTTTTGCAATCTACTCATCTGACAAAGGGCTAATATCCAGAATCTACAATGAACTCAAACAAATTTGCAAGAAAAAAAACCCCATCAAAAAGTGGGCGAAGGTTATGAAGAGACACTTCTCGAAAGAAGACATTTATGCAGCCAAAAGACACATGAAAAAATGCTCATCATCACTGGCCATCAGAGAAATGCAAATCAAAACCACAATGAGGTACCATCTCACATCAGTTAGAATGGCAATCATTAAAAAGTCAGGAAACAATAGGTGCTGGAGAGGATGTGGAGAAATAGGAACACTTTTACACTGTTGGTGAGACTGTAAACTAGTTCAACCATTGTGGAAGTCAGTGTGGTGATTCCTGAAGGATCTAGAACTAGAATTACCATTTGACCCAGCCATCCCATTATTGTGTATATACTCAAAGGATTATAAATTGTGCTACTATAAAGACACATGCACACGTATGTTTATTGCGGCACTATTCACAATAGCAAAGACTTGGAACCAACCCAAATGTCCAACAATGATAGATTGGATTAAGAAAATGTGGCACATATACAGCATGGAATACTATGCAGCCATAAAAAATCATGAGTTCATGTCCTTTGTAGGGACATGGATGAAGCTGGAAACCATCATTCTCAGTAAACTATCGCAAGGACAAAAAACCAAACACCACATGTTCTCACTCATAGGTGGGAATTGAACAATGAGAACACATGGACACAGGAAAGGGAACATCACACACCGGGGCCTGTTGTGGGGTGGGGGGAGGGGGGAGGGATAGCATTAGGAGATAGACCTAATGCTAAATGACGACTTAATGGGGGCAGCACACCAACATGGCACATGTATACATGTGTAACAAACCTGCACATTGTGCACATGTACCCTAAAACTTAAAGTATAATAAAAAAAAAAGAAAGGATTAGATTTGGGTTATATTTTGAAGATAGAGCTGATGGTAAGCCTTGCTCAGGTGGAAGATAAAGAAAAGAAGGAATCAACACTAAAAACTGGGACCAGAAGCCAGATCTTCTAACTTGTAGGTCAATGCTTGGAGTGTCATTCAACTCCAGCATTAAAGCAATAGGTTATCGTTTATTGCACTCTTACTGTGTAGTATCTACCTCACTTATATTATTCACAACCATCCCGTAAAGTAGCTGTTAGTATCCCCATTTCCAAGATTTGGAAACTAGAGTTCAAAGAGGTGAAGTTAGTTGCCTAAAGTCACAAAGGCTACCAACTTGGGATTTCAACCTACATCTTTTGAACTACAAAGCCTGTGCTCCTTCTATTATACCACTGATTTTCAAATTTTTTCATAAAATCAGAATCTTTTTTCAAACAAGGTTTCACATGGAAACCTAATACATAAATAAACACACAAACAAAAAAAGGAATTCCCTTGGTTGAAGCATAGGTGAAGGACCTAGTACCCTATACACTAGGTCCTTCTTAATAACAGCTCCTTTCTTAATAACAGCTGACAATATTCTGTGGCCAGCATTGAGCTAAACACTTGTGAAAGGAAAATAAATCAAGATCTCTTGAGCTCAGGAGTTCGAGACCAGTCTGGCCAATGTGGTGAAACCTCGTCTCCACTAAAAATACAAAAATTAGCTAGGCTTGGTGCCAGGCCCCTGTAATCTTAGCTACCTGGGAGGCTGAGGCAGGAGAATCGCTTGAACTCAAAGGCAAAGGTTGCAGTGAGCCGAGATCTTGCCACTTCACCACTGCATTCCAGCCTGGGTGACAGAGTGAGACTCCGTCTAAAAAAAAAAAAAAAAAAAGAGAGAGAGAGAGAAAAGAAAAAAAAAATCCACCACACTACTTTCATACTTAGTCAATACAATAGAATACACCCTTCCCATCAATGCCACCTCTTCACCATGGCATATTTGTCCATATTCATTCTTGCCTTTATGCCTTTGCTTATGCTATTCTCCTACCTGGAACATCCTACCTGTTCAAGTGATCTAAACTGTCCTCCATCCTTCAAAATATGCTCGAATCTCACTTCCTTCAGGAAGCTTCCTCTGAAAACCTTAGTCTTCAGTGACTTCCTTCTTCTTTGAAAACCTGCATATGGAGTCTGAATTACATACTAAGGTTTTGCATTATTCTCCAATGCAGTGACTTGCAAACTGTATTTCAGGAAGCCATAGGATTCGTTAGGGATGCCTCAGGGACTTCCTGGGAAGAGATAGGGAGCCAAGCAGACAGGACTCCAGGCTTCCAGGCTTTACACCTTGTTCCACTAAAAGCCATTTCTTTTATCTGTTTTTCAGATATGGCTTTCACATAAAATATTTTATGAATAAAGGGTCTGCTAAAATCAACAACAAGGTAAAAGTGTAAACATCTGCTGCTCCTTTTCACGATGTTTTACCTCCCAAATATTAGGCTGAACCACAAGAAAGTGTCATTTGTATAGGTCAATAGTAGTCAGATACCAACAATTTTTGTGATTCAAATTCATATTCCTGTTGTTCCTGAATTGTCCAGCACAGGTTGGAAGATAGTCACAGAAGGCTTTAAATTGAATCTGTAGTGGCAACCAGATCCTATTTCATATAGGCATTTGTCTAGGCAACTATTGGAGGATCAGTCGAAAGAGCTGGATAGGAGATGAGACACACATATACTGAAAATGACGGTTTGGGCCAGTGAATATTCTGTGGCCTCTGAAGCCATTTCATTTCAGCTGCTGAGTGAGTCTTAAGCTATTTGAAGGGCCCAATTAACCCAGAAATAGGTCTGGGAGCAGGGTGTCCCCTGTAAATGCAAAACCATTGAAATATGATGCTATACATTTCTTAAAAGTGGTCTCTGAATATTCTGTTCCAAAGGCATATTTTGCATAATGCAGCTGGGTTATATGAAAAAAATATTTTTTCAGAAGTCCTTGGGGATGGTCTCATTTGTTTTCATTAGATTTGTATAAGAAATCATTATATGCCCAAGTTGGAACTGCCATTGCAAAGGGCTTTTTACAGAAGAGTGATCTTTTTCCCTTTTTTTATTATTACAGTTCTGTGGTACATGTGCAGAACGTGCAGGTTTGTTACATAGGTATACACGTGCCATGGTGGTTTGCTGCACCAATCAACCCGTCATCTAAATTAGGTATTTCTCCTAATGCTATCCCTCCCCTAGCCCCCCACAACCCAACAGGCCTCGGTGTGTAATGTCCCCCTTCCTGTGTCCATGTGTTCTCATTGTTCAACTCTCACGAGTGAGAACATGTAGTGCTTGGTTTTCTATTCTTGTGTTAGTTTGCTGAGAATGATGGTTTCCAGCTTCATCCATGTCCCTACAAAGGACAAGAATTCATCCTTTTTTATGGCTGCATAGCATTCCATGGTGTATAAGTGCCACATTTTCTTTATCCAGTCTATCATTGATGGGCATTTGGGTTGGTTCCAAGTCTTTGCTATTGTGAACAATGCCGCAATAGACATATGTGTGCATGTGTCTTTATAGTAGAATGATTTATGATCTTTTGGGTATATACCCAGTAATAGGATTGCTGGGCCAAATGGTATTTCTAGTTCTAGATCTTTGAGGAATTGCCACACTGTCTTCCACAATGATTGAACTAGTTTACACTCCCAACAGTGTAAAAGTGTTCCTATTTCTCCACATCCTCTCCAGCACCTGTTGTTTCCTGATTTTTTAATAATCGCCATTCTAACTGGCATGAGATGGTATCTCATTGTGGTTTTGATTTGCATTTCTCTAATGATCAGTGATGATGAGCTTTTTTTCATATGTTTGTTGACTGCATAAACGTCTTCTTTTGAGAAGTGTCTGTTCATATCCTTCACTCATTTTTTGATGTTTTTTTCTTGTAAATTTGTTTAAGTTCTTTGTAGATTCTGGATATTAGCCCTTTGTCAGATGGATAGATTGCAAAAATTTTCTCCCAGTTCACTCTGATGATAGTTTTTTTTTTTTTTTTTTTTTTTTTGCTGTGCAGAAGCTCTTTAGTTTAATTAGGTCCCATTTGTCAATTTTGGCTTTTGCTCCCATTGCTTTTTGTGTTTTAGCCATGAAGTCTTTGCCATGCCTATGTCCTGAACGGTATTGCCTAGGTTTTCTTCTAGAGTTTTTATGGTTTTGGACCTTACATTTAAATCTTTAATCCATCTTGAGTTAATTTTTGTATAAAGTGTAAGGAAGGGATCCAGTTTCAGTTTTCTGCATATGGCTAGCCAGTTTTCCCAGCACCATTTATTAAATAGGGAATTCTTTCTCCATTGCTTGTTTTTTTGTCAGGTTTGTCAAAGATCTGATGGTTGTAGACATGTGGTCTTATTTCTGAGCCCTCCGTTCAGTTCCATTGGTCTATATATCTGTTTTGGTACCAGTACCATGCTGTTTTGGTTACTGTAGCCTTCTAGTATAGTTTGAAGTCAGATAGCATGATGCCTCCAGCTTTGTTCTTTTGGCTAGGATTGTCTTGGCTATGCGGGCTCTTTTTTGGTTCCATATGAAATTTAAAGTAGTTTTTTTTCTAATTTTGTGAAAAAAGTCAATGGTAGCTTGATGAGGATAGCATTGAATCTATAAATTACTTTGGGCAGTATGGCCATTTTCACAATATTGTTTCTTCCTATCCACGAGCATGGGCTGTTTTTCCGTGTGTTTGTGTCCTGTCTTACTTCCTTCAGCAGTGGTTTGTAACTCTCCTTGAAGAGGTTCTTCACATCCATTGCTAGTTGGATTCCTAGGTATTTTATTCCTTTGTAGCCATTGTGAATGTGAATGTGAATGTGAATTCACTCATGATTTGGCTCTCTGTTTGTCATTACCTCAGTCAGTACTTAGCAACTGCTAAGGAAAGTATTGACTTTCAAATGATGCAGACCTCTTTGTGCATATACAGTACAAACTCCAGTATTCTACTGATCCCTTTACCTTACCACAGATTAAAACCCAGCTCTCAATATTACTAGCTAAAGCTATGCTGCTGCCAGGCCAGCAGAGGGAGGACAAGTACAGAGCACTGCATTTTCCCAGATGGAGGAGAGAGAAAGCATGAAGAGCCAGAAAAACAAGCATATGAATGCTTGTGATTTTTGCACATTGATTTTGTATCCTGAGGCTTTGCTGAAGTTGCTTATCTGCTTAAGGAGACTTTGAGCTGAGACGATGGGGTTTTCTAAATATACAATCATGTCATCTGCAGAGACAATTTGACTTCCTCTTTTCCTATTTAAATACTCTTTCTTTCTTTCTCCTGCCTGATTGCCCTGTCCAGAACTTCCAACACTATGTTGAATAGGAGTGGTGAGAGAGGGCATCCTTGCCTTGTGCCGGTTTTCAAAGCAAATGCTTCCAGTTTTTTGTCATTTTGTCATTTTGTCCATTTTGTCATTCGTATGATATTGGTTGTGGGTTTGTCATAAATAGCTATTATGTTGAAACACGTTCCATCGATACCTAGTTTATTGAGAGTTTTTAGCATGAAGGGCTGTTGAATTTTGTTCAAGGCCTTTTCTGCATCTATAAAGATAATCATGTGGTTTTTGTCATTGGTTCTGTTTATGTGATGGAATACGTTTATTGATTTGCATATGTTGAACCAGCGTTGCATCCCAGGGATGAAGCCCACTTGATCATGGTGGATAAACTTTTTGATGTGCTGCTGGATTCGGTTTGCCAGTATTTTACTGAGGAGTTTTGCATCGATGTTCATCAGGGATATTGGCCTGAAATTTTCTTTTTTAGTTGTGTCTCTGCCAGGCTTTGGTATCAGGATGATGTTGGCCTCATAAAATGAGTTACGGAGGATTATCTCTTTTTCTATTGATTGGAATAGTTTCAGAAGGAATGGTACCATCTCCTCTTTGTACCTGTGGTAGAATTTGGCTATGAATCCATCTGGTCCTGGACTTTTTTTGTTTGGTAAGCTATTAATTACTGCCTCAATTTCACAACTTTTTATTGGTCTATTCAGGGATTCGACTTCTTCCTAGTTTAGTCTTTGGAGGGTGTATGTGTCCAGGACTTTATCCATTTCTTCTAGATTTTCTAGTTCATTTGCATAGAAGTGTTTATAGTATTTTCTTATTGTAGTTTGTATTTCTGAGAGATCAGTGGTGATATTCCCATTGCCATTTCTGATTCTGTCTATTTGATTTTTTTTTCCTTTATGGTGAACAAATAAAAATATTTTATCCCCAAATATATTTATCTGACAAATTTTGAGGTCTCTGCTCAGAGAGCCAGCAAACAGAAGTAACTCTGCAAAGTCATCTTTTGTGGGGGAGATTTGTGTCTATAAGAGAATGCATTGATAAAACCTGGTTTTCTTTAAGACCTTCCCTTATCAAAATTTATGGAAGATTAACAGAATCTGGCACCTTTAAAAGTCTAAAAGAAATATTTGCTATCCATTTTCTATGAGGGCTGCTACCTGTGAAGTTTCATCTACCCCACAAGACTACATTTGCTAGCCACTCTTTCTTTTCTCCTCCTCTCATAACCTGTCTTAACCACTATAACATGATTTACCACTATAACCTGTTTTTCACTATGCTTTGAGTCCCATTATTTCTGTAACTTCAAGATGGTATGCTTCTGCACCCCACTGGGGGGATGGGAGTAATCACTCTGTGGTTCTCCCCCATGTGCATATTAATTAATTTGTGTATCTTTTCTGAAATTAATCTGTCTTTTGTGAATTGGTTTTTCAATGGTTTTCAGTTGGTTTTTCAGAGGTCAAAGAGGAAGTTTTCCTTTGGACTCTACAATGGCAATGGCTGGCAGTGTCATTACCTCAGTCAGTACTTAGCAAAGTGTTGACTTTTAAAGGATTGCAGACCTCTTTGTGTATGTAGAGTACAAACTCCAGTATTCTACTGATCCCTTTACGGTACCACAAATTAAGACCCAGCTCTCAATAGTACTAGCTAAAGCTATGCTGCTGCCAGGCCAGCAGAGGGAGGACAAGTACAGAGCACTACATTTTCCCAGCTGGAGGAGAGAGGAAGCATGAAGAGCCAGAAAAACAACTATTTCCAAAATTTTGGAAAAAAAATTCCCCTAAATTTTGTCAAGGATCCTCACAAGATCCCATGTGGTGGGCAGAGCATGTGCATGTCTAAATCTATTTAACCACTGAGGAATGGATCTCAGGGAGGTGAAGAGACTGAGCACCTTTCTCAGAGGCTTCTGAATTTCTCCAAAGAAACAGAAGACAGGGTAGCCATGGAAGGAGTTGGGAAAGAGCTTGCCGACTAGGTCTCTGCAGGAAGAGGATATAATCCTTCATATGGGAGCTAGAGTTGGCAAGGCTCAGGAAATACCCCAATCCCAAAGAATGCCTATAGAGTGAGGTTCAAGAACTGAGGTATAGAGGAACAGAATTTCTATGATGGAGATAGGCAGATCTGACTTAATATTTGTGGTGCTATGAGCTAGATGTGTAACCTCAGACAAGTTATTTTTGCCTCTCTGAGACTATTGTCTCACTTATAAAATGGGGCCAATACTACTAATCTCATGCAATTATTTTGAGGACAAAAAGTTCAATGTATGTGGAGTACCTGGCAAAAAGTAGGCATTCAGTAAATGATGACTACTATTGTGCAAGCACCCAGCAGCCAGCAGTGTGGGATATTTCAGTAGGTCCTCTCACACAGAAACCTGGGCCAACTGGGCTCCTGACACCAGGGAGGGGAAAGAACTTGCCAGGTATTTTGACTCCCAGGTCTGGGCTCTTTCTGCTGCTCTGAGGGAGATAATTACATTAAAGAGGCCCTGTTTCTGTGGGCTGCTACCCTTAGTTGCTGAAAGGAACTGAGAAAAGAAAAGAACTCTTGCCTGAGGAATGCAAGTCCTTTCAGATTATCAGGCCCAGAGAGACATTCAAATGAGACAGCAATCACGTCCTACTCCTCCGTTTGAGCTATGTATTCATCTCTTAAAACTACTCACTATTGCCGCAAACAGCTAGAAACTAACCTAATAAGGCCACATCAGACACTATGACCTACACCCTATAGCTTAACAATGCTATTAATACTATTTCTGTAAAATATTTTATACAAATAATCAGGTCAAATATAATATTATAATTTATTTTACAAATAAATTACTCATAGTAAAATTTATCTGTAGTAAAAAAAGACTGAAAAAATATGTTTTAAAACACCTATAGTGTACCTGTTATTTAATTCTAGCCTTCTCCCTTGTTTTTAAGTTTCATTATTTGCCTACTTCCTGACTATGAGTCTCTTAAGAAAACCTACATTTCATTTTCTTCATGTTTTTGAGTCCCCAATAAAATAGTTTTTTTCATTCTAACATACAAATGTTCTTTTTGTTATAATCCACATCTCTAGTTGTTTTACTTCTTAAAAAACTAAATTTATAGTACTCCAAAGATTCTACAAGCAACAGCAGCCATAAATCAATAACTTTGACAGGACTACCCAGAAATGTGCCTTCCTGGCAATGAGAGACATCTCAACCTCAAATTTTGATCACCAATATGAATATTTCAATCTGGTGAGAGCTAAAGGGAAAATACAGAAGGGATGCAGAGTATAGATTTGGATCAGTGGGATTCATAATAATAGGAACAGGAGGCAGCCAAATGCCTAGGCAGATGGGGTGGGTCCCCAGTGAAACCCCACCTCCAAGCAGAAGACAGTTTAAAGCCTGAAAGCCAAGCTAGAAGTCAAATCCACGAACCAGATTGAGAACATGTCTCCCCTTTTGACACACTTTCCTCTGATTGATTCCCACCCTTCATCTATTTTACATTTCCCTTCCCTTTCCTAGTTGGTTTTCTACACTGTCATGTCCACCTTTGAATGGTGTTTTTACCTTAACCATTTCTGAATACTCACAAACCAATCAGCGTGCACTTCCCATTCTGAGTCCATAAAAAGCCCCAGACCCAGCCACACTGAGAGAAAAACTACCTGATTAAGGGGATGGGGGATCACCCCCCATGTCCCCTCTCTGCTGAGAGTTGTTCTGTGCTCAAGAAAATTCTTCTCTGCCCATCTTCACCCTTCTGACTGTCAGTGTAACTTCATTCTTCTTGGATGTCAAACAAGAGCTCACAAACTGCAGAATGTGGGTACAATCTATAACACAGGCAGGCCAAGTAAGCGGGGTGCCTCCAGGGGCAGGCCTGAGGACAAGCAACCTCCCAGGCATGGGGGCATTGCCATCCATGGAGGTCCCTGGTTGGCAAAGTGGCTGAGAAAAATCCTGCATCAATAACATATGCAGCACATGTTCTTAGGCAATAATAGATATTAGGTATCAAATGCCTACCCTTTGCCAGGCATTCCACATACATTATGTTTTTCTCTTCAAGAGAATTGTGTGTGATAAGTAGTGTTAAACTTTATGTGTGTGTGTTTGTGTGTCATATTCAAGTAATTCAGTCAGTGGGCCAGGAGTGAGTGAAATGAGAATTGTGGGCTGCACCATGGTGTGGAGGGAAGAATACTTGTGGTCTTCTGGTAAGATCTATATTTTTTAAGTTCATATTTTGAATAGGTAAAAAACACTAATAACATAAAATTCAAACTATAAAAATATATATAATGAATAGAAAGATTCCCTCCCTCCCCTGTACCTAAGTCACGCCAAATTCACCTTCCTGGAAAAATCACTATTACAGTTTCTTAAATTTCCACACAAATGATAGCATACCTATAATATGCTGCTTTGAATCTTGCATTTTAAACTTAAATTATTCTGCAACAGCAAATAGAGTTCATACTTGTCAGTGGCTACATAGTACTCTGTCATACAGAGAGATGTACTGTAATTTATTTAAAGAGACTCCTGATAGACATTTAGATTGTTTATGAACTACACTTCATTGAATCTCCTTGTATATCCATAATGTGCAAGTATACCTATGAGATAAATTCCCACAAGTGGAATTGCTGGGTCAAGGGATATGCACATTAAAAATCTTGATATAGACAAAATGCCCACTAGAGAGGTTGTTCTTGATTTATATTCTCACTGGCCATGTATAAGAATGACTGCTTCTTTCTATCCTTGCTAATACAGTGTTTACAAACATTATCATTTATGCCAATATGATAGGTGAAAAAATGATATAGCACAGTTTGATTTTGCTTTCCTCTTATTATGATGAGACTATAAGCATCTTTTATATATTTAAAAGACACTTGTATTTCCTTTTGCATAAACTGTTCTATTAATATATTTTGCCAATTTTTTTCTCACTGAGTTTTTGGTCTTATTCTTATGACTTGTAGGAACTTTTGTTTTTTGAGATAGGGTCTAGCTCTGTCAACCAGGCTGGAGTGTAGTGATGCAGTCTCTGCTCACTGCAACCTCCACCTCCTGAGCTCAAGCTATCCTCTCACTTCAGCCTCCTGAGTAGCTGGGACCACAGGCCCATGAACCATGCCTGGCTATTTTATTTATTTATTTATTTATTTTTTGGTAAAGACAGGGTTTGGCCATGTTGCTCAGGCTGGTCTGGAATTCTTGGGCTCAAGCCATCTGCCTGCCTCAGCCTCCCAAAGTGCTGGGATTACAGGTATGAGTCACTGCCCTGGGCCAACTTTTAGGAGCTTTTTAAACAGAAAATTAGCCATTTGTGATAAGAAAGTTGCAAATATTTATTGTTGCATTTTACTTTCTGTTGCCATGCAGAAAATTTGAATTTTATAGAGTCAAATTTATCCTTTTTTTTTGTGGTTTCTGGGTTCTATGTCATTGTTAGATTGATTATTAAAAATGTATTTAATATTTTCTCATAATAATTACTTGTTTTACACGTAAGTTATTGATCCATATGGAAATTATTTTGATATATGACATGAATTAGAGAGGTATATAGCTCTATTTTTTTCCAGGTGACTATTCAATTGTCCCAATGCCATTTACTGCAATTTTTTCTCTGCTGATTTGTAAAACCATATTTACCATGTATATTTGAATTCACATGTGTATTTTAATCAACTTCTGAACTTTCTATTCTGTTCTAATTTATCAGACAGTCCTGGATGAGTCCTGGCCCTGTCACTTCTGTCTGTGTGAGTCTGGGCAGACTACAATTCTTACCAAGTCTCAGTTTTCTCATCCGTGAAGTGGAAGATCACTTACCTCATGGGTTTGTAAGGAATGCAAGAGATAACAGATGTGAAGATGCTTTGTAAACTGCAAATACCACCCAGTTGAATATGATGGAAACTGTATAGTTGGAGAAAAAATTGCTAAGAATTAATTTTTTAATCAAAGATCAAAATAAGCAGATCTGGACCCTAAAGAAAGAATCAACTGGATCCTGGCAAAATTAAAGAAAACTGGGGTCAATTGTAACAGTGAGATAGTACAGTGCTATGACCTAGAAAACACTTAACAAATATTAATGTTTATGATAAGGAACTGTGTATGGATTAGGCTGTAGGTATGTATGTGTGTGGTTGGGGGGAGAGTTATAAAGAAAAGAGCCCAGAAGTAACCCTAGCAGAGACAGATAGGCGCTTGGCAGTCTGTGGGGAGAGGGCCTGCCATAGTGAGTCAGGAAAAAGAAAGGCAGAAATTAAGGGTTACTGAAAGAACAGGTCGAGATTGTTGTTACTGTGCATTTCCCTGTGAAATAAATCCCCAAAACATATAACATTTGAGCTGGAAAAGACTCAAGAGGTTATCTTCTGCAATTTCCCATTGTACAGGATTTGAAAGTGAATTTCAATAACATTGTAAGATTATAGATCTTATAATATGCTAAAATATTTTCAGCTTTAATATTAACAATTGAGCACCCAGCAATTCCCATGTCAACACATGTACACCCCTCTGGCCTGCACTGGTGGGAACAAAGGGAGGCAGCCAGTAAAGGGAAATGGGGGAAAGGGAGGGAAGTGGGTAGAAACCCAGCCTCTCAGCTGCTAGCTAGAGGCAGCAAGTGGCTGGGGCACGGATGGGGGCGGGGCAGGAGTGGAGCCCAGGATGAGTAGTTCAGGCTTCTCACGAAGGAGCTGTAAGGTCAGCAGAGAGAAAGGAAGAGTAGACCCAAAGCCAGGCGAGTAAGTTTATTGAACGTGCCAGGATGCTCCACCACACTCAGAGGAGACAGCCCTGAGCTTACAAAATGAGGGGTTTATACTGGGGAGGGGAGTTTGGGGCAGTTCTTTGGTATGGCCGCATTCCGGGCTTGTTTGCTGGTTAATTTTGCCACATATCACCTTGTGACGTTTATGGTAGCAGGAACTTACAGAAGGGTGTAGGTAAAGTTTGTTTATGCTTCCCATGACCTCCCCCTCTGTGGTCTGGATGGTTTGTAATTGGGGTTTGCTTATTGCAGCAAGGTCTAATAAGTGAAGTCTGCTGGCTTCACTGTGGTGTCTTGATAAGGGCTTAGAAAAGCAAAGAGGCTTGGGGGAAGGGTGGGCAGTGCGCAGAGGTTTGGGGAAAGTGTCTGCAGTACTAAGAAGCTTTTTGGGCAGTATGGCCATTTTCACGATATTGATTCTTCCAACCCATGAGCATGGAATGTTCTTCCATTTGTTTGTATCCTCTTTTATTTCACTGAGCAGTGGTTTGTAGTTCTCCTTGAAGAGGTCCTTCACATCCCTTGTAAGTTGGATTCCTAGGTATTTTATTCTCTTTGAAGCAATTGTGAATGGGAGTTCACTCATGATTTGGCTCTCTGTTTGTCTGTCATTGGTGTACAAGAATGCTTGTGACTTTTGTACATTGATTTTGTATCCTGAGACTTTGCTGAAGTTGCTAATCAGCTTAAGGAGATTTTGGGCTCAGACAATGGGGTTTTCTAGATATACAATAATGTCATCTGCAAACAGGGACAATTTGACTTCCTCTTTTCCTAATTGAATACCCTTTATTTCCTTCTCCTGCCTGATTGCTCTGGCCAGAACTTCCAGCACTATGTTGAATAGGAGTGGTGAGAGAGGGCATCCCTGTCTTGTGCCAGTTTTCAGAGGGAATGCTTCCAGTTTTTGCCCATTCAGTATGATATTGGCTAAGGATTTGTCATAGATAGCTCTTATTATTTTGAGATACGTCCCATCAATACCTAATTTTTTGAGAGTTTTTAGCGTGAAGCGTTGTTGAATTTTGTCAAAGGCCTTTTCTGCATCTATTGAGACAATCATGTGGTTTTTGTCTTTGGTTCTGTTTATATGCTGGGTTACATTTACTGATTTGCATATGTTGAACCAGCCTTGCGTCCCAGGGATGAAGCCCACTTGATTATGGTGGATAAGCTTTTTGATGTGCTGCTGGATTCGGTTTGCCAGTATTTTATTGAGGATTTTTGCATCAATGTTCATCAAGGATATTGGTCTGAAATTCTCTTTTTTGGTTATGTCTCTGCCAGGCTTTGGTATCAGGACGATGCTGGCCTCATAAAAGGTGTTAGGGAGAATTCCCTCTTTTTCTATCGATTGGAATAGTTTCAGAAGGAATGGTACCAGTTCCTCCTTGTACCTCTGGTAGAATTCGGCTGTGAATCCATCAGGTCCTGGACTCTTTTTGGTTGGTAAGCTATTGATTATTGCCACAATTTCAGAACCTGTTATTGGTCTATTCAGAGATTCAACTTCTTCCTGATTTAGTCTTGGGAGGGTGTATTTGTCGAGGAATTTATCCATTTCTTCTAGATTTTCTAGTTTATTTGCATATAGCTGTCGTGAAAATGGCCAAACTGCCCAATGTAATTTATAGATTCATTGCCATCCCCATCAAGCTACCAATGACTTTCTTCACAGAATTGGAAAAAACTACTTTAAAGTTCATATGGAACCAAAAAAGAGCCCGCATCGCCAAGTCAATCCTAAGCCAAAAGAACAAAGCTGGAGGCATCACGCTACCTGACTTCAAACTATATTACAAGGCTACAGTAACCAAAACAGCATGGTACTGGTACCACAACAGAGACATAGATCAATGGAACAGAACAGAGCCCTCAGAAATGATGCCGCATATCTACAACTATCTGATCTTTGACAAACCTGACAAAAAAAGAAATGGGGAAAGGATTCCCTATTTAATAAATGGTGCTGGGAAAACTGGCTAGTCATATGTAGAAAGATGAAACTGGATCCCTTCCTTACACCTTATACAAAAATTAATTCAAGATGGATTAAAGACTTACATGTTAGACCTAAAACCATTAAAATCCTACAAGAAAACCTAGGCAATACCATTCAGGACATAGGCGTGGGCAAGGACTTCATGTCTAAAACACCAACAGCAATGACAACAAAAGCCAAAATTGACAAATGGGATCTAATTAAACTA
This sequence comes from Nomascus leucogenys, assembly GCF_006542625.1. Classification (NCBI taxonomy): domain Eukaryota; kingdom Metazoa; phylum Chordata; class Mammalia; order Primates; family Hylobatidae; genus Nomascus; species Nomascus leucogenys. Next base: position 57,207,531 of record NC_044406.1, read on the forward strand.
AAGAGCTTCTGCACAGCAAAAGAAACCACCATCAGAGTGAACAGGCAACCTACAGAATGGGAGAAAATTTTTGCAACCTACTCATCTGACAAAGGGCTAATATCCAGAATCTACAATGAACTCAAACAAATTTACAAGAAAAAAACAAACAACCCCATCAAAAAGTGGGCAAAGGACATGAACAGACACTTCTCAAAAGAACACATTTATGCAGCCAAAAAACACATGAAGAAATGGTCATCATCACTGGCCATCAGAGAAATGCAAATCAAAACCACAGTGACATACCATCTCACACCAGTTAGAATGGCCATCATTAAAAAATCAGGAAACAACAGGTGCTGGAGAGGATGTGGAGAAATAGGAACAATTTTACACTGTTGGTGGGACTGTAAACTAGTTCAACCACTGTGGAAGTCAGTGTGGCGATTCCTCAGGGATGTAGAACTAGAAATACCATTTGACCCAGCCATCCCATTACTGGGTATATACCCAAAGGACTATAAATCATGCTGCTATATAGGCACATGCACACGTATGTTTATTGCAGCACTATTCACAATAGCAAAGAGTTGGAACCAACCCAAATGTCCAACAACGATAGACTGGATTAAAAAAATGTGGCACATATACACCATGGAATACTATGCAGCCATAAAAAATGATGAGTTCATGTCCTTTGTAGGGAGATGGATGAAACTGGGAAACATCATTCTCAGTAAACTATCGCAAGGACCAAAAACCAAACACTGCATGTTCTCACTCATAGGTGGGAATTGAACAATGAGAACTCATGGACACAGGAAGGGGAACATCACACACTGGGGACTGTTGTGGGATTGGGGGAGGGGGGAGGGACAGCATTAGGAGATATACCTAATGCTAAATGACGAGTTAATGGGTGCAGGAAATCAACATGGCACATGGATACATATGTAACAAACCTGCACATTGTGCACAGGTACCCTAAATCCCAAAGTATAATACAAAAAAAAAAAGAAACTTTTTGGGGCCATCTGTCCCTAACAGGAGCCACCTGAGACCTTCCCTGGGCTTCCAAGCAAGACGAGCTGTGGCTAATGCGTGGCAGCGCAGTGCTGGGAGATCAGAGCCACGTGTGTGGGAGGGTGTCTAGGCCACTTGTTATGGGTAAGGCTCAGCGGTCTGGTTTGAGGCTGCTATTCCAGGCCTTTGATCTGTTGCTGGCTATGCCCAGAGGTGCCATGGCTCAAGGTGAGTTCTGGATGGATAGTACCTGGCTATGGCATGGAGGCTTCCAGTGCCAAGCGGGATATGATAAGCCCAATACTAGTTTCTGCTGTGAGATACGTAATCTTCATTACTGTTTTACCACCCTCCAGGCGCCGCTAGATCAGGGACAGTGTCCAGAGGACGCACCTTGGCACTCCCAAGAGGCTATGATCCCATCTCCAGAAGCTAATCCTGGGGTTGATGTGAGTAGCAGAGGGGAGCTAAGACTGTCAGGGGAGGGAGATGTCTTCTTTCCACTGGGTTCATGTATTGGTGCCAGGGGAATTCAAGGTAGTTGGCATGGTAAATGGAGGGTCAGATGACCAATGTTGGAACTCCAATTCCACCCCATCCTAACTGTGTGACTTTAGGTCAGGCACTTTGCTTCTCAGAACCTGCTTCCTCAATAGCCTGCTACTTATATCAGGTTGGGATGGAGCTATGAGGAATCAGATGATTTCTATGAATTACAAAAGTCTTATTATAACTGAGAGGAAAGTGCTTCTGGATGGTCTTGAACCCAGCAACCTAGGTCTGCTCAGTTTCTACTCCTGTCAAAATAGGATGATGAAATAGATAGTTATGCTCATTTCCAGCTCTATCTATGGCAGTGGTTACTTCTGACTGCACATTAGAATCATCTGGTAACTTGGAAAAAGTACAGATGGGGACCTACCTCAGACCAGCTACATCTGGGAACAGATATTAAATTTTTTTAAAAAAGATTTCTGTTTGATGTAATGTGCAGCTAGGACTGAAAACCACTGATTTCTGTTTTGTGCCTTTCCATCTTGGGCTAGATCTGATCCAACTTAGAAGCAGTTGCAAGGTAAGTGTCTTTGTTTCCTATTGCTTCTGTAACAAATTACTACAAATGTACTGGCTTGAAATAATACAAATGTATTATCTGACATTTCTGGAGGTCAGAAGTCCAAAATTAGTTTCATTGCACTAAAGTCAAGGTGTGTCACCAGGACTGGTCTCTCTGCAGGCTCTGGGGTTGAGGCAGGGGATGTGAGAATCCGTTTCCTTGCCTATTTCAGCTTCTAGTGGCTGCCTGTATTCGTTGGTTTGTGATCCTTTCCTCTGTCTTCATGTGCATCGCTCTAATATCTGCTTCTGTAATCACATCATTCATTCCTTTGGCTCTGAATCCTCCTGCCTTCTTTTTTTTTTTTTTTTTTTTTTTTTTTTTTTTTTTGAGACGGAGTCTTGCTCTGTCACCCAGGCTGGAGTGCAGTGGCCCGATCTCGGCTCACTGCAAGCTCCGCCTCCCGGGTTCACGCCATTCTCCTGCCTCAGCCTCTCCGAGTAGCTGGGACTACAGGCGCCCGCCACCACGCCCGGCTAATTTTTTTGTATTTTTAGTAGAGACGGGGTTTCACTATGGTCTCGATCTCCTGACCTCGTGATCCGCCCGCCTCGGCCTCCCAAAGTGCTGGGATTACAAGCGTGAGCCACCGCGCCCGGCCCTGAATCCTCCTGCCTTCTTTTTATAAGGACCATTGTCATTATATTGGGCCCATCCAGATGGTCTAGGATGGTCACCCCATCAAAAGATCCTTAATTTAATCACATCTGAAAGTTTCCTTTACCATATAAGGTAACATTCACAGGTCTCAAAGATTAGGACATGGACTTATATATGGGGGAGTATTATTCAACCTATTACAATAATCTTTCACTTTTCCTACTGTATATACTGAGTGATTTAAGAGACAGATAAAATGTTTGTTTATAGCTGGAATTTTCTCAGTAAGAGAAGCAGAAAGTATCTCAGAATGGAATAAAAATAATACCTTGCATTTGTGTAATGCTTCACTTTTACATCCTTTACCTTCTTTGATCCTTAGAGTCAGCTTAGGAGGTTGCTGGGGTTAGTTGAGGCCATAGGGAATGAGGTAAGTTATCCAAAGTGAAGTGACAGGGTAGGACCTGGTATAGGGTTGCCAAATTTAGTAAAGAAGAATGCAGATGCTCAATTAAAATTTAAATTTAGATAAACCACCATTTGTTTTACTATATATGTGTCCCATGTAATGTTTGGAGCACACCACAAAAGTATTCATTGTTTATCTGAAATTTAAATTTAATTTGGCATGCAATTTAAATTTAATTTCCTGCAATGTCTGTTGTATTTTATCTGTCATCTCTACTTTGATATGTTCACTCCATTATATTCCAGTTGTCTCTTGTTATTCCATGGTCCCATGCCCCTTCTCCTACCATTATCAGTAATATTTTAAAACTTTTCATTATGTATAGTTTTGTAGTTTATGAAGCTCTTTGACATATTATTAACTTTGCTCCTCAAAATAAACCTGCTCTTCCCAGAGACAAAGCAGAGTACATATTGTGAATTTTCATTTTACAGATAGAAATCAAACCCAAGAAAGATCACTGACTTGCCCACTATCAACTGAAACCTGGATCTTTTGCTCTTTCATCTTATCCTGGACTTGCTCCCCTGTGATGTTCCACATTCATCCACAGGGCCTCAGTTATTTCCCTCTTTCCCAGCTCCTTGAATTCATCCCTTCAGCACTTTGAACTCATATAGACCTTGCAGCAATGTCTGTAAGATGAGCCCTTTCTCGTCTGAACTGCTGGTCTCCAGGGTGAGGATGTCCTCATCCTGTAGCTTCCTTCATGCAAGCTTCAGATTCCTGTGTGGCAATCTAGCTTTGCTGATTCCATGAACCACTATCTGCTTCTCACTTACGGAGATGGAGAAGTGGTGTGCCTGAGAAGTGACTTGGTTCACTCATTCATGCATACAGTGTGACATGAATTGGAGGAGACAAGTGAAGTAAAATGCTAAGAATTGAAGAAAGAGAATTTGGAAGACAGAACCAAACCTCAGCGCTCTGAATCTTGCAATGGTCCCCAGAATTTATACTGTTTCTCCAGAAGATTCTATGCACGGGCTTTGATGGGATTGGCCACAAGGTCTAGGCAGACTGGACAGCCGAGTTACCCCTTCCTGTTACAGATAAGGAAGCAGGTCCAGGGAGGAGTCATAATGTGTGAGCTACAGCGCTGGAGCTAGATTTCAGTTTTTTTCAATTTCCAGTCCAGTTTACTTTACACTCACAAAGATGGGAAACTATTTAGTATTTTTTTGTAGCAATCCCTCGCTTGAACAAGACACACTCTTGTCATTATCTTAGTCTTGTTTGTAGAAGGATTAATCTGAGGCCCACTTCTAGTAGAGGTACCAGCAAGCTAGGCTTATTTGCAACTGTGTATGCCTCTAAACTTTTTTTTTTTTTGAGATGGAGTTTCGCTTTTGTCACCCAGGCTGGAATGCAATGGTGTGATCAGCTCACTGCAACCTCCGCCCCTCAGGTTCAAGTGATTCTCCTGCCTCAGCCTCCTCAGTAGCTGGGACCACAGGCGTGTACCACTATGCCTGGCTAATTTTTTATTTTGGGTAGAGATGGGGTTTCACTGTGTTTGCCAGGCTAGTCTCAAACTCCTGACCTCAGGTGATCTACTCACTTGGCCTCCCAAAGTGTTGGGATTGCAAGCGTGAGCCACCGCCCCTGGCCTGCCTCTTAATTTGAACTGAAAATAATTCAGTGATCCCCTCTCTTCCTTCCCAACTGGCTGCCCCACCACCACCTCCCTCTCTACTCAGAAGAAAACAGAAAAGACTCAGGTAGGCTTGATATGCCTTCAAGTTATTGGCATTAATTGATCCTGGCTTGAAACATTTTCATGCTAAGATACTTTCCTCCTTTATATTTTTCTGTATCCAAATGTAAGGAACAGTGCTTAGCCAAGCTGGATGGATCACTGGATGCCTATTGTACTGATGTGCTTAAGAATGAGACCTCTTTTACTCCCTACCCCTTTCTACCCTCAGTCAAGAAATAATGACAGGCCTTTCACTGGCACCTCTGCTAATGATGTGAGGCCTCTGAGTCCAGGATTCTAATCTTAGTTGAACAATGAACAAAGCAATGGCTTTGGACTTACATGCAAGAGACAATCAGAGGATATAAGACAGGGTTTGATAAAGTGCTACATTTTATAGTACAGGTTATGAGTGCATTGGAGATAGCCAGAATTGCTAAGGAAAAAATTATTACGACAGTTAAAATGGTAAGAAAAACTTTAGGAACATTGTTAATAGATGTCGAGACTATCATAATATGGGAGAAATCAGGCTCAACTCCAAATGCAGCAGGGACAAGTGGGGATTTATAGCCAACAATCAGAACCTCATTCTGCTTGTTGGGATGGAGCAAGTGGATGGAAAGTTACTAAAAAGTCACATCAAGGGTAGGGTGTTTCTTGCTAAACTGATTTAACAGAATTCTTGCTGAAGGCAGGCCAAGGTGATCAGATGTTAAGGGTGAGAGATTCTCTCTATACTGACTTAGAAGGATTCTTGCTACCACTGGACTAGATGGGCCAAAGATGAGGCCCAAGGATAAAGCCTAGTCAAAAAGAGGGCTCAGAAGAGCCTAGCTAAAGTTTGGTCAAGGAGATGGTCTTTATTGGAATCCAGTGGATACCAGAAGAACAGTGATGAACTGACTGTAGCACTCAATATGGAATCTGTGGGTGTTTGATGGCAATTAATTGATTAGGTTCACATGACTGCTAGTCTCTACCAAGTTCTAAATCCTGGGGGGTAGAGGTCTTAGTGTTCTGTAAAAATCTGCAAACACCTTGGCAATGGTAATAATGTCTTATGCTGCTCAGTGTATTTAACTCTTCTAATGTCCTCTTTTTACAAGTATACAATCTCTTGGACTTGGAAAATTTCAGAAGTGGATACGCTCTTGTAAGTCACATCTAGTACAATAACTATAATTATAATAATAGCAGATAAGATTTTTAAGGGCTTACTGCAACCTGGGCACTGCGTTAAGGAGCATTACATGCAGTATCTTATTGAATCCTTACAACAAACTTACTGCCAGGCCTGACCCACAGACCCTGGCCGAACAATGGATGAAAAAATGTACACAGACACAGGTTTTTTCCCTGGCTGCATGGTAGGGGACCAGAAGCTCACAGACATTGAGGAGGATGCCATAAAGAGTCACAGTGGCCACAGCCATGACAAGCTGGCACTGCAGGCATTTATTTAGTACAGATTTAATGACAAAGGCTTTGAGTCAACACACTTGTGGGTAATTAACATGGTCTCATGGTCACGCCCTGCCCCAGGTCTTGCACAGGGATAATTAAAGGCCAGGTTCCGAGGCCTAAGTAAACTAACTTATCTAGATCAATTTATTTACATCCTCTTGTTATCTAACATTTGCTTTCAGGCATTGGATAAGAGAATCTGGCTGGCTTCAGGCAAATCCTCTTTCTAAGCTTTTGTAAAACTTCCTGGCCTTCCAAGAAGGTTTGCATCTTTTTTCTATAATTTCTCCCACCACCCTGACAGATCTCCTACAACCTACAAAATGTGTACTATTATACAATTTCACAGATGAGAAAACAGATTCAAAGAGGTAAATCAATTAGCCAAAGATCACACAATTAGTAACTGACCAAGCTAGGATTTGAACTCAAGTTTGTCTGAAATTAAAGTCTAAGATCTTAGCCATTACTCTCACTTTACAGGACAGAGGACTTGAGCCCTAGGGATAGGAAGTGACTTTTCAAAATCACAGAGCAAATTGGGTGATCAGGTAAGGACTGTAACCCAGAAATCTTGGCTCTTAGTTCAGTGGGCCTTTGTAGTATCTACCCTGTCTCACCAGTTTGCTGACAGCAAGGTAGACTTAAAAGAATGTCAGATTAAGTCCTGACTATCTCACCTACTGGCTGTGTGTGACCCGGGTTTAGTTACTTAACTTGGCTTCACCTCAATTTCCTCATTTGTAAAACAGAAGCCAGAATAACTACTCTGATCTGTGAAGCTGTTATGAGAATCAAATGAGATATGGGTATGAAAATGCTTTGTAAATAATAAAAGACTTTACACTTTAGAGGGCAATTTTCCAGTCCGGAGCACCCAGTGAATTCTTGATGTCATCTATTATCAATAAGTCCTCATTGGAGAACTATTGGCTAGCAATGACAACTGAAAACTTGAGGCCCGACTCCAGCCTGAGTAAAGGGAACAATAATTGCTGGCTATCCATAACTTTCCAGTGGTTTAAAAGACTAATTTGAAAGAACATTGCTTTAATGGAGGATAGGCAGAATGAAATGATTTAAGGTCTATAAAGTAGAAGACACTCCCCCAGAGACAAGTGGTAGAATCAGTGAAAACTACTATTGCTGATGAGACAACCCCGATGAGAAATTGCAGTGCCCACAAGCCTCATTTGGTGTTTGCAGTTGGAGAGAATCAATTTGCTAAATTGGAAAAGGAATCTGAATTGAATTCGGTGACTGAAGATTAAGTTTCTTCAGCTCTTTGTATTCTTAAAGTTTCTACTAGCACACGGAAAACAGCTTGCATGCTAAATCCCCTTTCCTTCTGAAGAAGGTGACTATGGTCAATACTGGAGAGAGAGAGAGCCCTTAATCTCCATGTGTTCCCTTTCCTCCAACAAGAGTTTAACAGGGAGAAGACTAGAGACAGTAGGGAAGTTTGCAAAAACACATCACCATGATTTTCAGATGCAGACTCTTAAAGAGGATGCAAGCAAAATTTCCCCTTGTTAAGAACAAAAAGGGAAAGAAAAAACTATCTGTAGCTACAAGTAAACACAGTCCCCAAAAGCTTCAGGCCCAATTTTCTATTAAGCGGCAATAAACCTAGCTTCCTTAATTGTCTGGCTTATTTCCCAAGTTGTCTCTACTTTCCAGACTCATCTCTGACCAGAGACTGTATTTGCATAACTCCCAGACCATGGTGCTGAAAGAGCTGTTAGAGTCGGTCAAGTCCCAGGCAATTAGACTTGGGGCATCTGTCAAAAGAATTCCTCATGTGCTTTAGGGGCACTTAGTTGACAAATTATTTTCACTTGAACTTTTCTCTTTTGATCCTCCTTAAACTTCAGAGAAGTTGGGCCAAACAGGTATTATTCATATTTCACAATTAAGGAAGTAGGTGCAGTGGAATGATTTGTCTAGTATCTCAGAGTGATTAAGAGGCAAAGACAGTCTAGGTGTTCTGATTCCTAGCTAAGGACTTTCCAGGAAATACTATAGCTTCCTTATCCAACCCTCCTCACTGCCCTAGGATTCTCAGAGCTCTCAAGCATTCTCTCCCTTTTCACCTATTAAATAAGGAGAGGAGGTAGTGGTAGTCACTTGCTGGGAAATATATATATTTTTGGAATGACAATGCCTCAGCCCAAAGGAATCAGTTGAATTATGAATTTCAGGTTATTTGTAGTCAGGTGAGAGTGGAATCTGAGGAGTAGAGGACCATTTTGGCTCCAGAAAAGGTCCCATCATGTGGGCCCAGGTATGATCAGCCATGTTTACAGTAGGAAATAATAGACTGTGCAACCTCTGGCCTGGTTTTAGTGTCCAGAGAGATTGGAGAGTGTTCTGAGCTGAACCAGGACATTAAGGTTCCATTCTTGCCTTCAGTGATGATTCACTTTGGTTTATTCTGTTCAGCAATGGTTATATCCAGCATAAGGCATCAGAGGCCATTTCCCAGGGCCAGTGATCTGGAAAAGTCCTCAGAGACCTTTGACTCTATCTCCCTTCATTGTACAGGCAGTAAAAGAGAAGCCCACTCAGGGCACAGGCTTAGGGGCGCGAGGTGACAAAAACAGTGTGAAGGTTAGACATAAGGCCCCCTATATCTGGTAAAGGAGGAATAAGGAGAGTGAGTGCCTGGTATTCAACTTTATTTGTAATAGCAAAAAAGTTGGTAAGCACACAAGTCCCTAAGAACACTCAAGAATGTTTAAGACAAGTATTGCAGATGATTGAATATCTCCATCTATAAAGGGTGGCAATGTTTATTTAATGCTTAATATATGGTTACCAAATGTGTGAATATGTGCACAGTGGGTGCTCAATACAGATTGTTTGATACAAACAGAGGTGGGGATAGCTAGCAACACACTTTGGTTCCTCCTAGGCTGTTAAGAGCCATAAATAATCTTAGAAATCATCCCAATCATTTTTCCATTCTCCATTTTAAACTGAGGCCTAAAAAGAAGTAGTGGTTTGCCTACAATCATATAGTTAGTGGTAGAGCTAGTACTCTAGTCTTCTGACTACCAAACCAACATTTTCCCTACCATATCACATCATTTTACAAAGTCTTGGAGAAGGAAAGTATCCTGCCCAAAGCCACACAGCTATTCAGTCACACAGCAGTACCAAAGCCAGGACTAAATAAATATTTCGTGTTATTCCTTTTTTTTTGAGACAGGTTCTTGTTCTGCTTCCCAGGCTGGAGTGCAATAGTATGATCACAGCACACTGTAGCCTTCATCTCCTGGGCTCAAGCGATCCTCCCACATCAGTCTCCCAAGTAGCTGGGACTACAGGTGTGCACTAACATGCCTGGCTATCTTTTTTTTATTTTATTTTTAGTAGAGGTAAGGTCTCACTATGTTTCCCAGGCTGGTCTTGAACTTCGGGGTTCAAGTGATCATCCTACCTTACCCTCCCAAAGTGCTGGGAGCACAGGCATGAGCTGCCATGCCTGGCCTTATTATCTCTCTTAATCTTTGAAACAACCTGTGAGGTAGAGAGTACTACAGCCACAATTTTATAGATGAAAAACTCATAATTCTGAGAGGCTAATTTGTCTGAAGCATAGCTGAGATTCATACTCAGATCTGACTCCAAAGCCTGTGTTTTTAATCACTGTACTCTCAATAGATACCAGGTAAATCAAGCCAAAGAAGTTAGCTCTAATGACCTTAGTGGGGCTCTAAAAATAACTGTGAATTTGAAAAATCAAAAATTATTAAAATAACTCCTTTGGGTGCAAATAAAAGTAATTCATTTTTTCTATTATAAAATTTGGAAAATATTAAAAACATTAAAGGATTACCAGAATCCTACCACCCAGACTTACTATCTTGGTATATTGTTTTCCCCAGTCTTCTGATAGAATCAAACTTTAGATAGCCTGAATTCTATGATTCCAAAGAACTCTGTGGTCAAACAATACATTCTTTAAACTAGACCAATCTCCCATAGTACATTTCAAAACTTAACCAATCTCCCCTAGTACATTTCAAAAGTTGACCAATCCCCAAATTGCCCATATAGCCAACAAGTTCCTGTGGAAGTCCTTATACCTTGTGACTCTCAGATAATTAAGCATTTGTTTATCAACTGTAGGCAATCTTACCATCTAATTCACTATTATTCAATGTGTTATCCATGGAATGGTAGTCTTCTAAGATACTATGGGGAAAGAGAGTCTTGTGGTTGAATAAGATTGGAAAATATTGTATACTAGGTTATTTATGATGATTTATGATGCTCAAAGTTCTTCAGAAAAAAGCCATGTATAGGCATAATTTTCCAGGTTTCTTTCATCCTAGAGCTCCCTTTTCTACAAAAAAATCTTAGTGTCAAGTAGTATTTTGAAAAAGGCTGATCTAGTTAAGGTGACCAACCATTCAGTTTGTGTGGGACTTAGGAGGTTTCCAGGATGTTGGGCTTTCAGTTTTAAAACCATGAAAGTCCTAGGTAAACCAGGAAAAATTAGTCAGCATAGATTTATATCTAAACTTCCTCTCCTTGAACTACAAACCACTGCTCAATGAAATAAAAGAGGACACAAACAAATGGAAGAACATTCCATGCTCATGGATAGAAAGAATCAATATCGTGAAAATGGCCACACTGTCCAAGGTAATTTATAGATTCAATGCCATCCCCATCAAGCTACCAATGACTTTCTTCACAGAATTGGAAAAAAATTACTTTAAAGTTCATATGGAACCAAAAAAGAGCCCACATTGCCAAGTCAATCCTAAGACAAAAGAACAATGCTGGAGGCAGCATACTACCTGACTTCAAACTACACTACAAGGCTACAGTAACCAAAACAGCATGGTACTGGTACCAGAACAGAGAGGTCGACCAGTGGAACAGAACAGAGGCCGCAGAAATAACACCACACATCTACAACCATCTGATCTTTGAGAAACATGACAAAAACAAGCAATGGGAAAAGAATTCCCTATTTAATAAATGGTGCTGGGAAAACGGGCTAGCCACATGTAGAAAGCTGAAACTGGATCCCTTCCTTACACCTTATATAAAAATTAATTCAAGATGGATTAAAGACTTAAATATTAGACCTAAAACCACAAAAACCCTAGAAGAAAACCTAGGCAATACCATTCAGGACATCAGCATAGGCAAGGACTTCATGACTAAAACACCAAAAGCAATGGCAACAAAAGACAAAATTGACAAATGGGATCTAATTAAGCTAAAGAGCTTCCGCACAGCAAAAGAAATGACCATCAGAGTGAAAAGGCAACTACAGAATGGGAGAAAATTTTTGCAATCGACTCAGCTGTCAAAGGGCTAATATCCAGAATCCACAATGAACACAAACAAATTTACAAGAAAAAAACAACCCCATCAAAAAGTGGGCAAAGGATATGAACACACACTTCTCAAAAGAAGACATTTATGTAGCCAAAAGACACATGAAAAAAGTGCTCATCATCACTGGTCATCAGAGAAATGCAAATCAAAACCACAATGAGATACCATCATGATACCAGTTAGAATGGCCATCATTAAAAAGTCAGGAAACAACAGGTGCTGGAGAGGATGTGGAGAAATAGGAACACTTTTACACTGTTGGTGGGACTGTAAACTAGTTCAACCATTGTGGAAGACAGTGTGGCAATTTCTGAAGGATCTAGAACTAGAATTACCATTTGACCCAGCCATCCCATTACTGGGTATATACCCAAAGGATTATAAATCATGCTGCTATAAAGACACATGCACACATATGTTTATTGTGGCAGTATTCACAATAGCAAAGACTTGGAACCAACCCAAATGTCCATCAATGACAGACTGGATTAAGAAAATGTGGCACATATACACCATGGAATACTCTGCAGCCATAAAAAAGGATGAGTTCTTATCCTTTGTAGGGACATGGATGAAGCTGGAAACCATCATTCTCAGCAAACTGTCGCAAGGACAGAAAACCAAACATCGCATGTTCTCACTCATAGGTGGGAATTGATCAATGAGAACACTTTGACACAGGAAAGGGAACATCACACACCGGGGCCTGTTGTGGGGTGGGAGGAGGGGGGAAGGGATAGCATTAGGAGATATACCTAATGTAAATGATGAGTTAATGGGTACAGCACACCAACATGGTACATGTATACATATGTAACAATCCTGCACGTTGTGCACATGTACCCTAGAACTTAAAGTATAATAATAATAAAAAAGAAATAAAAAATAAAATAAACTTCCTCTCCTTATCTCTCATTTTGCAGATAAAGAAATTATGATCTAGAAAGGAAAAAGTAATTTTATACGCCTATCCAATGTCAAAACTGGAATTCAAACCCAGTACTCATGGATCCCAAGGCAGTAATCTTTCTATACTATAATAGGGAGAAATTTATGGGAGAGGAAAATTAAGGCATCTAAGAATCTAATATGCTAATTCATGACTGTTTCTTATAAGTAATAATCATACTAAATTTGAATCAGGCATTATGACCTAAAAGATGGATGTCTCATGCACCAGGCTTTTACTGAGTTCTTGACAGGAGGAAAATAGGGCTGCCTGTTGTCCAAGTATGAGGGTGGTATAAAGCTAGGTAGAAGTAGTCTCTCCTTTCTGATCTTCACTGACATTTGGTCAAAAAGTCAGGAGTTTTAAGCGTGACTCCTACTTTTGCCTGACAGTTGTGGAATGTTTTTTAGTAGGCTGACTTTTCTCTTTCCTGAGATTATATAACTTTCCATTTACTAAAACTTCCTGCAAATTCTTCTCTCCACCTCCCTTTCAGCTGATGATCTTGCCTCATACTTCATTGAGGAAATAAAAGCCATGTAAAGCAAACTCTTCTCTCCCTCCCAACACACCTTACTATTGCCTCTTTAGCCATACTCTCTGCCTTCCTTTATGCCCCAACATAAGAAGTCATTCTGCTCTTAGCTAAGACCACATGTGTTCTGGCTCCTATCTCTTTTTGTTCACTTTTGTATCCCTAGCACATAATACACAGTGCTAGACACATAGCCATCATGCAATAGGTATTTGACAGATGAGTGAATATGTGAATGGGTGAATAAGGCATTTCTCCCTCTGAATTTCAGTTTCTCTATCTATAAATGGAGTTCCAGAGAGGTAGCTTGGGCTGAGTGAGAAAGGTTTCCCTGTTGCTTCAGAATAGCTCTGTTTTATCTGTTTTACGCATCAAGATTCATATAAGGCTTCCTTTTAAGGAAAGGATTTTGTGGACTCACCTCTTAAAAAGACTTTGAAAACCAGTAGCTAGGTTAATTCAAAGGATTCTTCTGGTTTCAAATGATGGATCTTGAAATCTGATCCATCTGATTTGGGATTCTTTCAGTCAACCAACATTTATCAAGCTTCTTTGAGTATTGAATGTGAATATAAACATATGGCAGAGGCCCTTCAGTCCTCCTTTCCAAGCCCCACACTGCCAAACCCAGACTTCTAAAGCATAAATATAAATTAAAACAATATATGCTCATATTATCATATCTAAAAGATTTGTCACTTTACAAAAAAGATTGACACCACTTTTAAATGATAAGCCTACTATTGCACTTCAAATAGATTTAACATAAATTAATTTTTACCCTATTTTTAGTCACCTGATTATAGCTGACTGAGATCTACTTCTATCCTTTAAGATACTTGATCCTCTTGGCTTTCAAACATCTATACAAATTGTGAAATGCTTTAATATCTCACTGGTTATCATAAATAGCACCTAGCAAGTTATGGTGCACGTAGCAGATGCCTGCTGAAGACTTGATCAGTAGTTTTCCCATCTTCAATCTTGTGTCACCTCTGGTATGACTGGTATCCATTATATAAGTAGCCAAGAACGTCTTACAAATGCATATTTCCTGGCTTTGTTAACAAGATAGTCTCATCACTTTGGAATGATGCCCTCTTGGCTTCTCTTTTCCATTTCTCTTTGTTCTTCCTGTTTTGAGGGGTGATTACCTGCTCTAGGGATTTGTTTCATCAGAAGAGGCATACAAGTTATATTATGTCTGTCTATTTAGAGTTTCCTTTGTTTGGAGTTCATAACCCCCCCACCCCTGTCATTTATCAAGAATGAAGACTCTGTCCATTGAGTTACAAAATGTGGGAAGGGGTGTGTGTGTGTTAGTGTGTGTGTCTGTGTGTGTTATGGAGTGATTGTTGTTCTCCCAAACTTCATATGTTGAAATCCTAACCGCCAATATGATGGCATTAGGAGATGGGGCCTTTGGTAAGTGATTAGGCCATAAGGACAGAGCCCTCATGAATGGGATTAGTGCCCTTGTAAAAGACACCCTGGAGAGCTCTCTCACCCCTTTTGCCTTCTGCCATGTGAGGACACAGCAAGAAGATGTCCATCTATGAAACAAGCGAGCCCTCACCAGACACTGAATCTGCTGGCACCTTGATCTAGAACTTCTATCCTCCAGAAATTTGAGAAATAAATGTTTGTTGTTTAAGCTGCCCAGTCTATTTTATTTTTGTTATATGAGCTCAAGTGGATTAAGCTTCACACACAAAGAAGCTATGTGTGTGAGAGTGGTGAGGGTTAGGGAGAAGGGAAATTCTCTCTGTCTCTCAACTTAGCTAAGGAAAGGATGTTTTTACCACACCTGATCTGCCTTATTTATTCTTCCAACAAATATTTCGTGAAGAAATGTATATGTGTGTGTGTGTATATATAAAACACTTTTCACAACATTGCATCTTTGACTGTACTGTTCTAGCTGTTTGGAATGCCTTCCCCTCTTCCACCCCTATCCACCTGGCAATCTCTTACTCATTCTTTAAGGTTAGGTTTAAATACCATTTTTCTGAAGTGCTTCCTGAGAAGCGCTTTCTGTTTTTATCCCAAGTGAAATTAATTATTCTCTTATCTAGAGTCTTACAATATTTCAAAAACACTTCTACAGTGTATACCATATTGCAGTATTGAATTTGCTTATTCATTTATCTTCCCTACTAGACTAAGAACTTTGTGAGGGGAGTGATTGAGTCACCAGTGTGTATGTCAGTGTTTGGTGAATGGTAGACATCATGTTTGTTGAATGAATGACAGATCTCTCTTCATTAAGGTCTCTGCTAAGTGTCTCCCTCAGTAAGGCTTTCCCTGACAAGCCTATTTAAACTAACACCTCTGGTAACTCCCTATCTATGTCATTAACTTTTTTTATTTTTCTTCATAGTAACAATAACTACCTAATTTTATATATTTCCAATTATCTTGTTACCTGTCTCCTTCCTAGATTGTAAGATCCATGAGGGTAGGGTCTCTTTTCATTCTTGAATCCCTAGTACTTGAAAAAGAGTCAGACACATAAGAAGCACTCGTTTTTGATAAATGAATGAATTTCAATGTTATATCAAAAAAGGATATAGCAGGTGTTCAGTGAACATACCTGAACTACCATGTAAGACTGCTATGAGGATCAAATGATTCAATATTTCAGAATTTTTTTTGTGGATTATAAGTACTACAGGAATGTAATTACTAATATTAATACAACCATCTTTTTAAAAGCTTTATTTTTAATTGATACTTCATCATTGTACATACTTATGGGGTGCAGTATGATGCACTAACACATGTATACATTGTGTAATAATCAAATCAGGGTAATTAGCAAATATTTCATTGAAACATTTATCATTTATTTGTGGTGAGAACATCAAAATATTTTCCTCTAGCTATTTTGAAATATACAATACATTATTGTTACCTATACTCACCCTACTGTGCAATAGAATCTTAAAATGATAAATTTCTAGACTCCACATTACGCATAAAGATTTTGTAGTACCACTATTTTTTTTTATTTAAGTTCTAGGGTACATGTGCACAACGTGCAGGTTTGATACACAGGTATACGTGTGCCATGTTGGTGTGCTGCACCCATCAACTCATCATTTACATTAGGTATGTCTCCTAATGCTATCCCTCCCCTTGCCCCCCACCCCCTGAAAGGCCCCAGTGTGTGATGTTCCCCACCCTGTGTCCAAGTGATCTCATTGTTCAATTCCCACCTATGAGTGAGAACATGCGGTGTTTGGTTTTCTGTCCTTGCGATAGTTTGCTGAGAATGATGGTTTCCAGCTTCATCCATGTCCCTACAAAGGACATGAACTCATCCTTTTTTATGGCTGCATAGTATTCCATGGCGTATATATGCCACATTTTCTTTCTTTCTTTTTTTTATTAATTATACTTTAAGTTCTAGGGTACATGTGCACAATGTGCAGGTTTGTTACATATGTATACATGTGCCATGTTGGTTTGCAGCACCTATTAACTCGTCATTTACATTAGGTATTTCTCCTAATGCTATCCCTACCCCATCCCCTGAACCCACGACAGGTCCCAGTGTGTGATGTTCCCTGCCCTGTGTCCAAGTGTTCCCATTGTTCAATTCCTACCTATGAATGAGAACATATGGTGGTTGGTTTTCTGTCATTGTGATAGTTTGCTCAGAATGGTGGTTTCCAGCTTCATCCATGTCCCTACAAAGGACATGAACTCAGCCTTCTTTGTGTCTGCATAATATTCCATGGTGTATATGTGCCACATTTTCTTAATCCAGTCTTCCATTGATGGATATTTGGGTTGGTTCCAAGTCTCTATTATTGTGAATAGTGCCGCAATAAACATACATATGCATGTGCCTTTATAGTAGCATGATTTCTAATCCTTTGGGTATATACCTAGTAATGGAATGCCTGGGTCAAATGGTATTTCTAGTTCTAGATCCTTCAGGAATCACCACACTGTCTTCTACAATGATTGAACTAGTTTACAGTCCCACCAACAGTGTAAAAGTGTTCCTATTTCTCCACATCCTCTCCAGCACCTGTTGTTTCCTGACTTTTTAATGATGGCCATTCTAACTGGCATGAGATGCTATCTCATTGTGGTTTTGTGCATTTCTCTGATAACCAGTGATGACGAGCATTTTTTCACGTGTCTGTTGGCTGCATAGATGTCTTCTTTTGAAAAGTGTCTGTTCATTTCCTTTGCCCACATTTTGATGGGATTGTTTTTGTCTTGTAAATTTGTTTAAGTTCTTTGTAGATTCTGGATATTAGCCCTTTGTCAGATGGGTAGATTGCAAAAATTTTCTCCCATTCTGTAGATTGCCTGTTCACTCTGAAGGTAGTTTCTTTTGCTGTGCAGAAGCTGTTTAGTTTAATTACATCCCATTTGTCAATTTTGGCTTTTGTTGCCATTGCTTTTGGTGTTTTAGTCATGAAGTCCTTGCCCATGTCTATCTCCTGAATGATATTGCCTAGGTTTTCTTCTAGGGTTTTTATGGTTTTAGGTCTAATATTTAAGTGTTTAATCCATCTTGAGTTAATTTTTGTATAAGGTGTAAGGAAGGAATCCAGTTTCAGCTTTCTACATATGGCTAGCCAGTTTTCCCAGCACCATTTATTAAATAGGGACTCCTTTCCCCATTTCTTGTTTTTGTCAGGTTTCTCAAAGACCAGATGGTTGTAGATGTGTGGCGTTATTTCTGAGGCCTCTGTTCTTTTCCATTGGTCGACCTCTCTGTTTTGACCAGTACCATGCTGTTTTGGTTACTGTAGCCTGTAGTATAGTTTGAAGTCAGGTAGCATGATGCCTCCAGCTATGTTCTTTTTGCTTATGATGGTCTTGGCAATGCAGGCTCTTTTTTGTTTCCATATGAACTTTAAAGTAGTTTTTTCCAATTCTGTGAAGAAAGTCATTGGTAGCTTGATGAGGGGGATGGCATTGAATTTATAAATTACCTTGGACAATATGGCCATTTTCACCACATTGATTCCTCCTATCCATGAGCATGGAATGTTCTTCTATTTCTTTGTGTCCTCTTTTATTACATTGAGCAGTGGTTTGTAGTTCTCCTTGAAGAGGTCCTTCACATCCCTTGTAAGTTGGATTCCTAGGTATTTTATTCTCTTTGTAGCAATTGTGAATGTGAGTTCACTGATGATTTGGCTCTCTGTTTGTCTATTAATGGTGTATGGGAATGCTTGTGATTTTTGCACATTGATTTTGTATCCTGAGACTGCTGAAGTTGCTTATCAGCTTCAGTAGGTTTGGGGCTGAGACAATGGGGTTTCTAAATATACAATCATGTCATCTGCAAACAGGGACAATTTGAGTTCCTGTTTTCCTAATTGAATACCATTTATTTCTTTATCTTGCCTGACTGTCCTGGCCAGAACTTCCAACACTATGTTGAATAGGGGTGGTAAGAGAGGGCAACCCTGTCTTATGCCAGTTTTCAAAGGGAATGTTTCCAGTTTTTGCCTATTCAGTATGATATTGGCTGAGAGTTTGTCATAAATTGCTCTTATTATTTTGAGATATGTTCCATCAATGCCTAGTTTATTGAGAATTTTTAGCATGAAGGGCTGTTGAATTTTGTTGAAGGCCTTTTCTGCATCTATTGAGATAATCATATGGTTTTTGTCTTTGATTATCTTCATGTGATGTATTATGATTATTGATTTGCATATGTTCAACCAGACTTGCATCCCAGGGATGAAGCTCTCTTGATCATGGTGCATAAGCTTTTTGATGTGCTGCTGGATTCAGTTTGCCTGTATTTTATTGAGGATTTTCACATCAATGTTCATCAGGCATATTGGTCTAAAATTTTCTTTTTTTGTTGTGTCTCTGCCAGTCTTTGTTATCAGGTTTATGTTGGCCTCATAAAATGTGTTAGGGAGGATTTTCTCTTTTTCTATAGATTGGAATAGTTTCAGAAGGAATGGTACCAGCTTCTCTATGTACCTTTGGTAGAATTTGGCTGTAAATCTGTCTGGTCCTGGACTTTTTTTGGTTGGTAGGCTATGAATTATTGCCTCAATTTCAGAGCCTCTTATTGGTCTATTCAGAGATTCGACTTCTTCCTGGTTTAGTCTTGGGAGGGTGTATGTGTCCAGGAATTTATCCATTCCTTGTAGATTTTCTAGTTTCTTTGCCTAGATGTGCTTATAGTATTCTCTGATGGTAGTGTGTATTTCTGTGGGATCAATGGTGATATCCCCTTTATCATTTTTAGTGTGTCTGTTTGATTCTTCCCTCTTTTCATCTTTATTAGTCTTGCTAGCAGTCTATCAATTTTGTTGATCTTTTCAAAAAACCAGCTCCTAGTTTCATTAATTTTTTGAAGGTTTTTTTGTGTCTATATCTCTTTCAGTTCTGCTCTGATCTTAGTTATTTCTTGCCTTCTGCTAGCTTTTGAATGTGTTTGCTCTTGCTTTCCTAGTTCTTTTAATTGTGATGTTAGGGTGTTGATTTTAGATCTTTCCTGCCTTCTCTTGCAGGCATTTAGTGATATAAATTTCTCTCTACACACTGCTTTAAACGTGTCACTGAGATTCTGGCAGGTTATGTTTTTGTTCTCATTGATTTTATGGTACATTTTTATTTCTGCCTTCATTTCGTTATTTACCCAGTAGTCATTCAGGAACAAGTTGTTCAGTTTCCATGTGGTTGTGCAGTTTTCAGTGAGTTTCTTAATCCTGAGTTCTAATTTGATTGCACTGTGGTCTCAGAGACAGTTTTTGTGATTTCGGTTCTTTTACATTTTCTGAGGAGTGCTTTACTTCCAATTACGTGGTCAATTTTAAAATAAGTGCAATGTGGTGCTGAGAAGAATGTGTATTCTGTTGATTTGGGGTGGAGAGATCTGTAGGTGTCTATTAGGTTTGGTTATTGCAGAGCTGATTTCAGATCCTGGATATCCTTGTTAACCTTCTGTCTCATTGATCTGCCTAATATTGACAGTATTGTGTTAAAATCTCCCATTATTATTGTGTGGGAGTATAAGCCTCTTTGTACTTCTTTAAGTATTGCTTTATGAATCTGGGTGATCCTGTATTGGGTGCATATATATTTAGGATTGTTAGCTCTTCTTGTTGAATTGATCCCTTTACCATTATGTAATGGCCTTCTTTGTCCTTTTGATCTTGGTTGGTTTAAAGTCTGTTTTATTAGACAGTAGGATTGCATCCCCTGCTTTTTTTTTTTGCTTTCCGTTTGCTTGGTACATCTTCCTCCATCCCTTTATTTTGAGCCTATGTGCATCTTTGCATGTGAGATGGGTTTCCTGAGTACAGCACATCGATGGATCTTGACTCTTTATCCAATTTGCCAGTCTGTGTCTTTTAATTGTGGGATTTAGCCCACTTACATTTAAGGTTAATATTGTCATGTGTGAATTTGATCCTGTCATTATGAGGTTTGCTGGTTATTTTGCCAGTTAATTGATGCAGTTTCTTCATAGCATCGATGGTCTTTACAATTTGGCCTGTTTTTGAAATGGCTGGCACTGGTTGTTTCTTTCCATGTTTAGTGCTTCCTTCAGGAACTCTTGTAAGGCAGGCCTGGTGGTGACAGAATCTCTCAGCATTTGCTTGTCTGTAAAGGATTTTATTTCTCCTTCACTTATGAAGCTTAGTTTGGCTGAATATGAAATTATGGGTTGAAACTTCTTTTCTTTAAGTACATTGAATATTGGCCCCCACTCTCTTCTGGCTTGTAGAGTTTTTGCAGAGATATCCGCTGTTAGTCTGATGGGCTTCCCTTTGTGGGTAACTCGACCTTTCTCTCTGGCTGCCCTTAATGCTTTTTGCTTCATTTCAACCTTGGAGAATCTGACAATTATGTGTCTTGGGGTTGCTCTTCTCGAGGAGTATCTTTGTGGTGTTCTCTGTATTTCCTGAATTTGAATGTTGGCCTACCTTGCTAGGTTGGGGAAGTTCTCCTGGATAATATCCCGCAGAGTGTTTTCCAACTTGGTTCCATTCTCCCCGTCACTTTCAGGCATACCAATCAAACGTAGATTTAGTCTTTTCACATAGTCCCATATTTCTTGGAGACTTTGTTCATTTCGTTTTACTCTTTTATGTCTAACCTTGTTTTCTCACTTTATTTTATTAATTTGATCTTCAATCATGGTACTCTTTCTTCCACTTGATTGCATCAGCTATTGAAGCTTATGCATGCATCACAAAGTTCTCATGCCATGGTTTTCAGCTCCATCAGGTCATTTAAGGTCTTCTCTATACTGTTTATTCTAGTTAGCCATTTGTTTAATCTTTTTTCCAGGTTTTAACTCCCTTGCAATGGGTTTGAACATGCTCCTTTAGGTTGGAGAAGTTTATTACCGACCTTCTGAAGCCTACTTCTGTCAATTCATCAATCTCATTCTCCATCCAGTTTTGCGCTCTTGCTGGAGAGGATTTGTGATCATTTGGAGAAAAGGCATTCTGTTTTTTGGAATTTTCAGCATTTTTACACTGTTTTTTCCTCATCTGCATGGACTTATCTATCTTTGATGTTTGATGCTGATTACCTTTGGATGGGGTTTTTGTCTGGGGTTCTTTTTGTTGATGTCCATGTTATTGCCTTGTGTTTGTTAGCTTTTATTCTAATAATCAGGCATCTCTTCTGCAGGTTTGCTGTAGTTTGCTGGCAATCCACTCCAGACCCTGTTTGCCTGGGTATCACCAGCAGAGGCTGCAGAACAGCAAAGATGGTTGCCTGCGCCTTCTTCTGGAAGCTTGGTCCCAGAGGGGCACCCACCTGGTGCCAGCCAGAGCTCCTTGTATGAGGTGTTTGTCAAGCCCTGCTGAGAGGTGTCTCCCAGTCAGGAGGCATAGGGTTCAGGGACCCACTTGAGGAGGCAATCTGTCCCTTAGCAGAGCTGGAGCACTGTGCTGGGAGATCCACTGCTCTTTTCAGAGCCAGCAGGCAGAAACATTAAAGTCCACTGAAGCTGCAGCTATAGCTGCCACTTTCCCCAGGTGCTCTGTCCCAGGGAGGTGGGAGTTTTATCTATAAGCCCCTGACAGGAGCTGCTGCTTATCTTTCAGAGATGCCTTGCCCAGTGAAGAGGAATCTAGAGTGGCAGTCTGGCCACAGATGCTTTGCCATGTTGTGGTGAGTTCTGCCCAGTCCAAACTTCCCAGCCTCCTTAACACTGTCAGGGGAAAATTGTCTACTCAAGCCTCAGTAATGGCAGATGGCCCTCCCCCAACCAAGCTTTAACATCCCAGGTTGACTTCAGACTGCTGTGCTGGCGGCAAGAATTTCAAACCAGTGGTTCTTAGCTTGCTGAGCTCTGTGGGAGTGGGACCTGCTGAGCAAGACCACTTGGCTCCCTGGCTTCAGCACCCTTTCCAGGGGAGTAAATGGTTCTGTCTCGTGGGGATTTCAGGCACCACTGCAGTATAAGAAATAAAAACTGCAGCTAGCTTCATGTCTGCCCAAACAGCCGCCCAGTTTTGTGCTTGAAACCCAGGGCACTGGAGGTGTTGACACATGTGGGGATCTTCTGCTATACGGGTTGCAAAGACCGTGAGAAAAGTGTAGTATCTGGGCCAGATAGCACAGTTCCTCATGGCTTCCCTTGGCTGGGCAAGGGAGGTGTCCAGCCCCTGCACTTCCCGGGTGTGGAGATGCCCCACCCTGCTTCCACTTGCCCTCCATGGGCTGCACCCACTGTCTAACTAGTCCCAAAGAGATGAACCGGGTACTTCAGTTAGAAATGAAGAAATCACCCACCTTTTGCATTGGTCTCGCTGGGAGTGGCAGACTGCTGCTGTTCCTATTCAGCCATTTTGCCAGATCTTCCCAGAATAAAGATTTAAATGTAAGCCCTCAAACTTTGAGAATCCCATAAGAAAAGCTGGAAAATCTTATTGTGGATATTGACCTTAAGAAATAATTGATGACTAGGTCCTCAAACACAATTGCAGCAAAATAAAAAATGGATGAGTGTGACCTACTTAAACTGAAGAGCTTCTGCACAGCAAAAGAAACCATCAATTGAGTATACAGACAACCTATAGAATAGAAAAAAAATATTCACAAAACTATGCATCCAACAAAGATCTAGTATCCAGAATCTATAAGGAAGTTAAACGATTGAACAAGCAAAAAACAAACAACCTCATTTAAAAATTGGCAAAATGGGCAGAGCTAGATGGCAAAATAGAAAGCTCTGCCAATTGTCCCCACCCCCTGCAAGGACACCAAGTTAACAACTGTCTACACACAAAAAGAAATACCTTCATAAGAGCCAAAATCGGATAAGCACCCACAATACCTAGTTTTAACTTCGTATTGCTGAAAGAGGCACTGAGGAGATAGAAAAAAGTCCTGAATCACCAATCCTACCCTTTTTCCACCCCCAGCAGCAGCAGCACGGTGTAGAGAGCATCTCTGGGCACTGGGAGAGGAAGAACGCTGAAACTCTGAGGCCTTGAACTCAGTGCTGTCCTGTTAAGACAGAAAGAGAAACTAGACGAAACTCAGCTGAGGCCCGCCCACAGAGGGAGCATTTAAATTAGCCCCAGCCAGAGAGGAATCACTGATCCCAGTGATCCAAACCTGAATAGCTGCAAACCTCATCACCAAGGGCCAAAGTTCTCTCGGTCTCTAAGTAAACGCAAAAGGCAGTCTAGGCCACAAAGACTTCAACTCGTCAGCAGTTCTAGAGGCTGAACTAGGTCCAGAGACAGTGGACTGCTGTGGAGGGTGCCATGTGACATATTGAGAAACCAGCTGGGGCAGTCAAAGGAGTACTGGCATACCCCTCCCATAGCCCCAGTCTGAAATCTCAAGGAGCCAAAAGAGACCTCTTCCTTCCACTTGAGGAAAGAGTGGAAAATACTTTGTCTTGCATCTTAAGTACCAGCTCAGCCACAGCAGAAAAAGGCAACAGTCAATGTTGTGAGGCCCCTGTTCCAGGGCCTAGCTCCAAGACAACATTCCTAGACACCTTCTGGGCCAGAAGGGAAGTCACTGCCTTGAAGGAAAGGACTTAGTACAGACAACATTCATCACCTGCTGCCTGAAGAGCCCTTGGATCCTAAAAAACCAGCAATAATACCCAGGTACTACATCAAGAGACTTGGATAAGCCTCTGAGACTTCCTGGCTTCAGGTGAGACTCAGCATATTACCAGCTCTGGTGGCTATGGGGCAAAATTTATTCTGCTTGAGAAAAGCAGAGGAAAAAGTAAAAGGGGCTTTGTCTTGCACCTTGGGTACCAACACCACCACAGAGGGATGGAGCACCAAGTGGGCTCCTGAGGTCCCAATTTCAGGACTTGACTCCTGGATGGCATTTCTGGACTTGCCCTAGGCCAGAAGGTTAAGTCCCAGGCAAGGCAGCATTCACCACAAGCTGACTTAAGAGACCTTGGGCTTTAGGGGGATATCAGTGGTCATCTGACAGTACTCCTCATGGCCAGAAGTGGTGGTGACTACAAGGTGAGGATCCTCTGTCTTTGGAAAGGGAAGGAAAGAGTGGGAAGAACCGTGTCTTGTGGTTTGAGTGACAGCTCAGCTGCAATACAATACAATGCAAGGTAGACTTCTAAGGTTTTTGACTGACTCCTGGATGGCACTTCTGGGCTCATGTGTGGTTTAGGGGAATTCACCACCCTGGAGGGAAGAATACAGGCCTAGCTGGTTTTGCCATCTGCTAATTGTAGAGCCCTAAGGCCTTAAGTGAACATAAGCAGTAGCCAGGGAGTTGTTATAGCAGACCTCGCATGAGACACAGTTCTGTGCTGGCTTCAGGTCTGACCCAGTGCAGTCACAGTGGTAATAGCCTCAAGGTTGTTTGTGTCACTCTGCCACCAGCTTTAGGTGGCTCAAAACAGAAAAAGAGACTGTATGTTTGGGAGAAAGTAAGGGTAGAGAACAAGAGTTTCTGCCTGACAACCCAGAAAATTCTCCTGGATCTTGTCCGAGAATATCAAGGCAGTACCTCTATGAGTCTGTAAGAATCACAGAATTACTGTTCTTGGGGTGCCCACTCTAGCAGAAACTCCTAAGATGACAACAATCAAGTTCTTTCAAATAGCTGGAAAGCCTTCTCAAGACGTATGGCTACAAATTAATCCAGACAGTGAAGGCTACAATAAATACCCAACTCTTCAATGCCCAGACACCAAAGTGCAACTACTAGCATCAAAACCATCCAGGAAAACATGACCTCAAACAATGAAGTAAATAAGCCACCAGGGACCAATCCTGGCGAAACAGAGATATGTGAGTTTTCACACAGAGAATTCAAAATAGCTGTGTTGAAGAAACTCAAAGAAATTCAATATAACACAAAGAAGAAATTCAAAATTTTCTTGGATAAATTTAACAAAGAGATTCAAATAAGTATTAAAAATCAAGCAGAAATTCTTGAGCTGAAAAATGCATACTGAAGAATACATCAGAGTTCTTTAATGGCAGAATGGATCAAGCAGAAGACAGAATTAGTGAGCTTGAAGATAGGGTATTTGAAAATACACAGTCAGTGGAGACAAAACAAAGAAAAAAATGAAGCACACCTACAGGATACAGAAAACAGCCTCAAAAGGGCTAATCTAAGATTTATTGGACTTAATGTGGAGGTAGAGAAAGAGATGGGGTAGAAAGTTTATTCAAAAGGATAATAACAGAGAAATTTCCAGACCTAGAGAAAGATATCAACATTCAATTACAAGATGGTTACAGGAAATGAAGCAGATTTAAGATTTAAGTGATTAAAAGACTACCTCTAGGGATATAGACGAATGAAACAGAACAGAGCCCTCAGAAATAATACCACACATCTACAACTATCTGATCTTTGACAAACCTGACAAAAACAAGAAATGGGGAAAGGATTCCCTATTTAACAGATGGTGCTGGGAAAACTGGCTAGCCATATGTAGAAAGCTGAAAATGGATCCCTTCCTTACACCTTATACTAAAATTAATTCAAGATGGATTAAAGACTTAAATGTTAGACCTAAAACCATAAAAACCCTAGAAGAAAACCTAGGCAATACCATTCAGGACATAGGCATGGGCAAGGACTTCATGTCTAAAACACCAAAAGCAATGGCAACAAAAGCCAAAATTGACAAATGGGACCTAATTAAACTAAAGAGCTTCTGCACAGCAAAAGAAACTACCATCAGAGTGAACAAGCAACCCACAGAATGGGAGAAAATTTTTGCAATCTACTCATCTGACAAAGGGCTAATATCCAGAGTCTACAAAGAACTCCAACAAATTTACAAGAAAAAAACAAACAACCCCAACAACAAGTGGGTGAAGGATATGAACAGAAACTTCTCAAAAGAAGACATTTATGCAGCCAAAAAACACATGAAAAAATGCTCATCATCACTGGCCATCAGAGAAATGCAAATCAAAACCACAATGAGATACCATCTCACACCAGTTAGAATGGCCATCATTAAAAAGTCAGGAAACAACAGGTGCTGGAGAAGATGTGGAGAAATAGGAACACTTTTACACTGTTGATGGGACTGTAAACTAGTTCAACCATTGTGGAAAACAGTGTGACAATTCCTCAGGGACTTAGAACTAGAAATACCATTTACCCAGGCATTCCATTACTGGGTATATACCCAAAGGAATACAAATCATGCTGCTATAAAGACACATGCACACGTATCTTTATTGCGGCACTATTCACAATAGCAAAGACTTGGAACAAACCCAAATGTCCAACAACGATAGACTGGATTAAGAAAATGTGGCACATATACACCATGGATTACTATGCAGCCATAAAAAATGATGAGTTCATGTCCTTTGTAGGGACATGTATGAAGCTGGAAACCATCATTCTCAGCAAACTATCGCAAGGACAAAAAAACAAACACTGCATGTTCAATCTCATAGGTGGGAATTGAACAATGAGAACACATGGCCACAGGAAGGGGAACATCACACACCGGGGACCATTGTGGGGTGGGGGGAGGGGGGAGGGATAGCATTAGTTGATATACCTAATGTAAATGGTGAGTTAATGTGTACAGCGCACCAACATGGCACATGTATACATATGTAACAAACTTGCACTATGTAACAAACCTAGAATACCTCCAGGCATTTAATAATGAAACTCTAAAAGGTTAAGGGTAACAAAATGATTTTAAAAGCAGCAAGAGAAAATAAATAACATACAGTGGAGCTCAAATATGGCTGGCAGCAGACTTTTCAGTGGAAACTTTACAGGCCAGGAGAGAGTGGAAAGACACATTTAAAGTACTGAAAGAAAACAACTTTTACCCTAGTATAGTATATCTAGCAAAAAATATCTTTCAAACATGAAGGAGAAATATAGACTTTCTCAGACAAACAAAAGATGAGGGCTTTCATCAATATGAGACCCAGCCCACAAGAAATACTAAAGGGAGTACTTTAATCAAAAAGAAAAGCACATTAATGAGCAATAAATAATTATGTGAAGGTACTAAACTTACTGGTACCTTACTGGTAAACTTACTGGTAAGTACACACATCAAAAAAAGAATATTATAACACTGTAACTGTGATTTGTAAACTACTTTTATTCTTAACTGAAAGACTAAACAATGAATCAGTTCCAAATAACAACTACAACTTTTCAAGACGTAGTACAATAAGATATAAATAGAAGCAACAAAATCTTAAAAAGCTCAGGAACAAAGTTAAGGCAACTTTTTATTAGTTTTATTTTTGCTTGTTTGTTTATGCAAATAGTGTTAAGTTATTATCAGATTAAAATAATTGGTTACAAGATAGGATTTGTAAGCCTCATAGTAAACCTCAAAGCAAAATCCTGCAGCAGATACACAAAAAATTAAAAGCAAAAAACTAAATTGTATCACCAGAGAAGACTATCTTCTCTAGAGAGAGACAGGAATGAAAGAAAGAAAAAAGGGAAGACCATAAAACAGTCATAAAACAAATATTAAAAATCACAGGAGTAAGTCCTTACTTATCAATAATAACATTGAATGTAAATGGACAAACTCTCCAATCAAAAGGCATAGACAGGCAGTATAAAGAAAAAAAAAAGACCCATTGACTTGTTGCCTACAAGAAACATACTTCACCTATAAAGACACACGTAGACTGAAAATAAAAGAATGGAAAAGGATATTCTGTGACAGTAAAAAACAAAAAAAAGAAGGAGTCACTATACTTTTTTTTTTTGAGATGCAATCTCACTCTGTCACCCACGCTGGAGTGCAGTGGCAGGATCTCTGCTCACTGCAAGCTCTGCATCTGGGGTTCACACCATTCTCCTGCCTCAGCCTCCCAGGTAGCTGGGACTACAGGCACCTTCCACCACACCCAGCTAATTTTTGGTATTTTTAGTAGAGATGGGGATTCACTGTGTTAGCCAGGATGGACTCGATCTCCTGACCTTGTGATCTGCCCACCTCAGCCTCCCAAAGTGCTGGGATTACAGGCATGAGCCACCACACCTAGCCAGAGTCACTATACTTTTATCAGACAAAATAGATTTCTAGACA
This sequence comes from Nomascus leucogenys, assembly GCF_006542625.1. Classification (NCBI taxonomy): domain Eukaryota; kingdom Metazoa; phylum Chordata; class Mammalia; order Primates; family Hylobatidae; genus Nomascus; species Nomascus leucogenys. The sequence goes on from NC_044406.1 coordinate 57,236,241, forward strand.
AAAACTATAAGAAGAGACAAAGAAAGTCTCTATATAATGATAAAGGGGTCAATTTAGAAAAAGTCTATAACAATTTTAAATATATATGCACCCAACATGGGAGCACCCAGATAAACAAAGCAAATATTATTAGAGGTAAAAAGAGAGATAGGCTTGAATATAATAATAACTGGAGACTTTGTTACCCCACTTTCAGCATAGAACAAATTTTCCAGAGGGAAAATCAACAAAGGGACAGCAGACTTAGTCTGCACTATAGAAAAAATGGATCTAGTAGATATTTGAAGAACATTTACACAACAGCTGCAGAATATATATTATTTTTCTTGCACATGAGCCATTCTGAAAGATTGACCTATGTTAGGTTACAAAGCAAGTATTATAACCTTCAAAAAAATTAAAATAATATCAAGCATCTTCTCTGACAACAATGGAATAAAACTATATATTAATAACAAGACAAATATAGAAAACTATACAAATATATGGAAATTAAACAATATGCCTCTGAATAACCAGTAAGGCAAAGAAGAAATTAAGAAGGAAATTGAAAATTTTCTAGAAACAACATACTAAAACATCAAATTAACAATCTAATGATGCATCTTAAAGAAATAAAAAAGCAAGAGCAAACCAAACCCAAAATTAGTAAAAAAAAAAAGTAAGTAATAAAGAGCAGAACATAAATAAATAAAATTAAAATTAAAATACAAAAAAAATCAATGAAACAGAAGTTTTTTTTTTTTGAAAAAGTAAACAAAATAGACAAGGTTTTATCTAGACTAACCAAGAAAGAGAGAAGACACAAATAAATAAAATCAGAAATGGAGAAGCAGGCATTATAACTGATATTCAGAAATTCAGAGAATCATTAGTGGCTACAATGAGCAACTACATGCCAATAAATTGGAAAATCTAGAAGAACTGAACAAATTCCTAGATACATACAACCCACCAAGATTGAACCTGGAAGAAACCTAAAACCTGAACCGACCAGTAACAAATACAGCAAAGCTATAATAAAAGGTATTTCAGTAACAAATAGCCAAGGAGCTGATGAGTTCACTGCTGAATTCTACTAAACCTTCAAGTAATAACTAATACCAATTCTACTCAAATGATTCCCAAAAATTGAGGAAAAGAGAATACTTCCAAATGCATTCTACAAGGCTAGTATTACCCTAATACCAAAAACAGACAAAGATACATCCAAAAACTAAAACAACAGATGAACATATCTGATGAATATTGATGCAAAAAATCCTCAACAAAATACTACCTAACAGAATTCAACAATACATTAGAAAGATCATTCATCATTACCAAGTGGGATTTATCCTTGGCATGCAAGGATGGTTCAACATACACAAATTAGTCAACACGATACATTATGTCCACCAAATGAAAGCTAAACACCGTATGATGATTTCAATAAATGCTGAAAAAGCATTTAATAAAATTCTACATCGCTTCATGATAAAAACCCTCAACAAACTGGGTAGAGAAGAAACATAACTCAACATAATAAAAACTATATAAGACAGATTACCAGCTAGTTTTATATTGAATGGGGAAAACTAAAAGCCTTTTTTCTTAGATATGGAACAAGACAAGGATGCCTACTCTCACCACTGTTAATCAATATAATACTGGAAGTCCTAGCTAGGGCAATCAGACAAGAGAAAGATATAAAGTGTATTCAAACTGGAAAGGAAGAAGGCAGACTATTTTTATTTGCATATGATATGATCTTATGTTTGGAAAAACCTAAAGATTCCACAAGAAAGCTACGAGAACTGATAAACAAATTCAGTAAAACTGTGGGATACAATATCAGCATACAAAAATCAGTAGCATTTCTATATGCCAATAGTGAACAATGTTAAAAAGAATTCTAAGAGAAATCCCATTTACAATAGCCACACATAAAATTAAATACCTAAATTAACCTAAACTAGTGAAAGATTTCTATAATGAAAACCATAAGACTCAGATGAAGCAAATTGAAGAGAACATCAAAAAGTGGAAAAGGGGAGGAGCCAAGATGGCCAAAGAGGAACAGCTCTGGTCTATAGCTCCCAGCGTGAGCGATGCAGAAGACAGGTGATTTCTGCATTTCCAACTGAGGTACTGGGTTCATCTCACTGGGGAGTGCCAGACAGTAGGTGCAGGACAGTGGGTGCAGCAAATTGTGTGGAGCCAAAGCAGGGCAAGGCATTGCCTCACCCAGGAAGCGCAAGGGGTCAGGGAATTTCCTTTCCTAGTCAAAGAAAGGGGTGACAGACAGCACCTGGAAAATCAGGTCACTCCCACCCTTATACTGTGCTTTTCCAGCTGGCTTAGAAAACAGCACACCAGGAGATTATATCCTGCACCTGGCTCAGAGGGTCCTATGCCCACGGAGTCTCCCTCATTGCTAGCACAGCAGTCCAAGATCAAACTGCAAGGCGGCAGCAAGGCTGGGGGAGGGGCACCCATCATTGCCGAGTTAGTTGTTTGATTAGGTAAACAAAGGGACCTGGAAGCTTGAACTGGGTGGAGCCCACCACAGCTCAAGGAGGCCTGCCTGCCTCTGTAGGTTCCACCTCTGGGGGCAGGGCACAGACAAACAAAAAGACAGCAGTAACCTCTGCAGACTTAAATGTCCCTCTCTGACAGCTTTGAATAGAGTAGTGATTCTCCCAGCATGCAGCTTGAGATCTGAGAACGGGCAGACTACCTCCTCAAGTGGGACCCTGACCCCCGAGTAGCCTAACTGGGAGGCACCCCCCAGTAGGGGCGAACTGACACCTCACACGGCCGGGTACTCCTATGTGACAAAACTTCCAGAGGAATGATCAGGCAGCAGCATTTGTGGTTCACCAAAATCCGCTGTTCTGCAGTCACCACTGCTGATACCCAGGCAAACGGGATCTGGAGTAGACCTCTAGCAAACTCCAACAGACCTGCAGTTGAGGGTCCTGTCTGTTAGAAGGAAAACTAACAAACACAAAGGACATCCACACCAAAACCCTATCTGTATGTCACCATCATCAAAGACCAAAGGTAGATAAAACCACAAAGATGGGAAAAAAACAGAGCAGAAAAACTGGAAACTCTAAAAATCAGAGCGCCTCTCCTCCTCCAAAGGAACGCAGCTCCTCACCAGCAATGGAACAAAGCTGGACGGAGAATGACCTTGATGAGTTGAGAGAAGAAGGCTTCAGATGATCAAACTACTCCAAGCTACAGGAGCAAATTCAAACCAATGGCAAAGAAGTTAAAAGCTTTGAAAAAAAATTAGACAAATGGCTAACTAGAATAACCAATGCAGAGAAGTCCTTAAAGGACCTGAAGGAGCTGAAAACCAAGGCACGAGACCTACATGATGAATGCAGAAGCCTCAGTAGCCATTGTGATCAACTGGAAGAAACGGTGTCAGCCATGGAAGACAAAATGAATGAAATGAAGTGAGAAGAAAAGTTTAGAGAAAAAAGAATAAAAAGAAATGAAAAAAGCCTCCAAGAAACATGGGACTATGTGAAAAGACCAAATCTATGTAAGATTGGTGTACCCGAAAGTGATGAGGAGAATGGAACCAAGTTGGAAAACACTCTGCAGGATATTATCCAGGATAACTTCCCCAATCTAGCAAGGCAGACCAACATTCAAATTCAGGAAATACAGAGAACGCCACAAAGATACTCTCGAGAAGAGCAACTCCAAGACACATGATTGTCAGATTCACCAAAGTTGAAATGAAGGAATGGGCAGGCTGAGAGAAAGGATGGGTTACTCACAAAGGGAAGCCCATTAGATTTACAGCTGATCTCTCAGCAGAAACTCTACAAGCCAGAAGAGAGTGGGGACCAATATTCAACATTCTTAAAGAAAAGAACTTTCAACCCAGAATTTCAAATCCAGCCAAACTAAGCTTCATAAGTGAAGCTTATGAAGCTTACAGACAAGCTTTACAGACATTTGCTTTACAGACAAGCAAATGCTGAGAGATTTTGTCACCACCAGGCCTGCCCTAAAAGAGCTCCTGAAGGAAGCACCAAACATAGAAAGGAACAACCGGTAACAGCCACTGCAAAATCATGCCAAATTGTAAAGACCATCGAGGCTAGGAAGAAACTGCATCAACTAACGAGCAAAATAACCAGCTAACATCATAATGACAGGATCAAATTCACACATAACTATATGAACTTTAAATGTAAAAGGGCTAAATGCTCCAATTAAAAGACACAGACTGGCAAATTGGATAAAGAGTCAAGACCCATCAGTGTGCTGTATTCAGGAAACCAACCTCACATGCAGGGACACACATAGGCTAAAAATAAAGGGATGGAGGAAGATCTACCAAGCAAATGGAAAACAAAAAGGCAGGGATTGCAATCCTAGTCTCTGATAAAACAGACTTTAACCCAACAAAGATCAAAAGAGACAAAGAAGGCCATTACATAATGGTAAAGGGATCAATTCAACAAGATGAGCTAACTATCCTAAATATATATGCACCCAATACAGGAACACCTAGATTCATAAAGCAAGTCCTTAGTGACCTACAAAGAGACTTAGACTCCCACACAATAATAATGGGAGACTTTAACACCCCACTGTCACCATTACACAAATCAACGAGACAGAAAGTTAACAAGCATACCCAGGAATTGAACTCAGCTCTGCACCAAGCAGACCTAATAGACATCTACAGAACTCTCCACCCCAAATCAACAGAATATACATTATTTTCAGCACAACACCACACCTGCTCCAAAACTGACCATATAGTTGGAAGTAAAGCACTCCTCAGTAAATGTAAAAGAACAGAAATTATAACAAACAGTCTCTCAGACCACAGTGCAATCAAACTAGAACTCAGGATTAAGAAACTCACTCAAAACCACTTAACTACCTGGAAACTGAAAAACCTGCTCCTGAATGACTACTGGGTACATAATGAACTGAAGGCAGAAATAAAGATGTTCTTAGAAAACAATGGTAACAAAGACACAACATACCAGAATCTCTGGGACACATTCAAAGCAGTGTGTAGAGGGAGATTTATAGCACTAAATGCCCACAAGAGAAAGCAGGAAAGATCTAAAATTGACACACTAACATCACATTTAAAAGGACTAGGAAAGCAAGAGCAAACACATTCAAAAGCTAGCAGAAGGCAAGAAATAACTAACATCGGAGCAGAAATGAAGGAAATGGAGACACAAAAAAACCTTCAAAAAATTAATGAATCCAGGAGCTGGGTTTTTGAAAAGATCAACAAAATTGATAGACCACTAGGAAGACTAATAAAGAAGAAAAGAGAGAAGAATCAAATAGATGCAATAAAAAATGATAAGGGGGATATCACCACTGATCCCACAGAAATACAAACTACCATCAGAGAACACTATAAACACCTCTACACAAATAAACTAGAAAATCTAGAAGAAATTGATAAATTCCTCGACACATACATCCTCCCAAGACTAAACCAGGGAGAAGTTGAATCTCTGAATGGATCAATAACAGGCTCTGAAATTGAGGCAAAAATCAATAGATCATCAACCAAAAAAAGTCCAGGACCAGATGGATTCACAGCCGAATTCTGCCAGATGTACGAAGAGGAGCTGGTACCATTCCTTCTGAAACTATTCCAATCAATAGAAAAAGAGGCAATCCTCCCTAACTCATTTTATGAGGCCAGCATCATCCTGATACCAAAGCCTGGCAGAGACACAACAAAAAAAAGATAATTTTGACCAATATCCCTGATGAACATTGATGCAAAAATCCTCAATAAAATACTGGCAAACAGAATCCAGCAGCACATCAAAAAGCTTATCCACCATGATCAAGTCGGATTCATCCCTGGGATGCAAGGCTGGTTCAACATACACAAATCAGTAAATGTAATCCAGCATATAAACAGAACCAAAGACAAAAACCACATGATTATCTGAATAGATGCAGAAAAAGGCTTTGACAAAATTCAACAACCCCTCATGCTAAAAACTCTCAATAAATTAGGTTTTGATGGGATGTATCTCAAAATAATAAGAGCTATCTGTGACAAACCCACAGCCAATATCATACTGAATGGGCCCAAACTGGAAGCATTCCCTTTGAAAACGGGCACAAGACAGGGATGCCATCTCTCACCACTCCTATTCAACACAGTGTTGGAAGTTCTGGCTAGGGCAATCAGGCAGGAGAATGAAATAAAGGATATTCAATTAGGAAAAGAGGAAGTCAAATTGTCCTGTTTGCAAATGACATGATTGTATATCTAGAAAACCCCATCGTCTCAGCCAAAAATCTCCTCAAGCTGATAAGCAACTTCAGCAAAGTCTCAGAATACAAAATCAGTGTGCAAAAATCACAAGCATTCTTATACACCAATAACAGACAAACAGAGAGCCAAATCATGAGTGAACTCCCATTCACAATTGCTTCAAAGAGAATAAAATATCTAGGAATCCAACTTACAAGGGATGTGAAGGACTTCTTCAAGGAGAACTACAAACCACTGCTCAATGAAATAAAAGAGGATACAAACAAATGGAAGAACATTCCATGCTCATGGGTAGGAAGAATCAATATTGTGAAAATGGCCATACTGCCCAAGGTAATTTACAGATTCAATGCCATCCCCATCAAGCTACCAATGACTTTCTTCACAGAATTGGAAAAAACTACTTTAAAGTTCATATGGAACCAAAAAAGAGCCCACTTCAAGTCAATCCTAAGGCAAAAGAACAAAGCTGGAGGCATCACACTACCTGACTTCAAACTATAGTGCAAGGCTACAGTAACCAAAACAGCATGGTACTGGTACCAAAACAGAGATATAGACCAATGGAACAGAACAGAGCCCTCAGTAATAATGCTGCATATCTACAACTATCTGATCTTTGACAAACCTGACAAAAACAAGAAATGAGGAAAGGATTCTCTATTTAATAAATGGTGCTGGGAAAACTGGCTAGCCATATGTAGAAAGCTGAAATTGGATCTCATCCTTACACCTTATACAAAAATTAATTCAAGATGGATTAAAGACTTAAATGTCTTTAATTTAATGACCTAAAACCATAAAAACCCTAGAAGACAACCTAGGCAATACCATTCAGGACATAGGCATGGGCAAGGACTTCATGTCTAAAACATCAAAAGCAATGGCAACAAAAGCCAAAATTGACAAATGGGATCTAATTAAACTAAAGAGATTCTGCACAGCAAAAGAAACCACCATCAGAGACACTTCTCAAAAGAAGACATTTATGCAGCCAAAAAACACATGCAAGAATGTTCATCATCACTGGCTATCAGAGAAATGCAAATCAAAACCACAATGAGATACCATCTCACACCAGTTAGAATGGCCATCATTAAAAAGTCAGGAAACAACAGGTGCTGGAGAGGATGTGGAGAAATAGGAACACTTTTACACTGTTGGTGGGACTGTAAACTAGTTCAACCATTGTGGAAATCAGTGTGGCGATTCCTCAGGGATCTTGAACTAGAAATACCATTTGACCCAGGCATCCCATTACTGGGTATATACCCAAAGGATTGTAAATCATGCTGCTATAAAGACACATGCACACGTATGTTTATTGCAACACTATTCACAATAGCAAAGACTTGGAACCAACCCAAATGTCCAACAATGATAGACTGGATTAAGAAAATGTGGCACATATATACCATGAAATACTATGCAGCCATAAAAGATGACGAGTTCATGTCTTTTGTAGGGACATGGATGAAGCTGGAAACCATCATTCTCAGCAAAGTATTTCAAGGACAAAAAACCAAACACTGTATATTCTCACTCATAGGTGGGAATTGAACAGTGAGAACACATGTACACAGGAAGGGGAATATCGCACACCGGGGCCTGTTGTGGGGTGGTGGAAGGGGTGAGGGATAGCATTAGGAGATATACCTAATGTTAAATGACGAGTTAATGGGTGCAGCACAGCAACATGGCACATGTATACATATGTAACAAATCTGCACGTTGTGCACATGTACCCTAAAACTTAAAGTATATAAAAAAAATTATTGGAGACAATTTGCTTTGGAGGTTGCCAAGGTGATCTAGGCAGCAGAGTCACCTGAAGAGTTTTAAAAATTCAGATTCCTGGGCTTCACCTTGGAGCTAATGAGTCAGGATCTCCTGGAGGCAGAGCCTGAGCATCTATATATTTTTAAAAATCCGGATTAATTTTTAATAAACATTTTCAAGCATATACACAAGTGGAAAAATAGTATGATAATTTTTTATGTTCCCATTACCCAGTTTCAACATTTGTCTGCACATGGCCACTGTATTCCCCCTTCACTAATTCACCTTTTCACTAGATTATTTTATAGCAAATCCCAAACATCATCTCATTTCATCCCCAAATATTTCAGTACGTATTTGTTAAAGAAAAGGATTTTTTTTCCCAACATTACCACAGTATTATCACAGATTAAAAAGTTAACAGTAATTTCTTAATATCATCAAATATCCACTTAGTATTCAAATTTCTCTGATTTTCTTATATTTACAGTTGGTTTGTTTGAATTGGGATACAATCCAAAATCCAGAGATAACATTTGGTTGATTTGTATGTTAACTCTCTTTTAACCTGTAAATTACCAGTGGTGGGCAGAGTAATGACCCTCTCTGCAAAGATTCCCACATTCTAATCTCTGAAAGCTGTGAATATGTCAGGTTACATGGCAAAGAGAAATTAAGGTTGTAGACAGAATTAAGGTTCCTAATCAGCTGTTATTAAGGAGATTACCCTGGATTATCTGAGTAGGCACAATGTCATCATAAGACCTCTGAAAACTGGAAAAAGGAAGCAGAAAAGAATGATATCCTGGAATGGTTACCCCAACACTGTCTCCTGCACCCTCTGGTTCAGAGTCCAGGATCATAGCTCTTATGAGAAAAGACACACACACACGTGCGTGCACACATACACACACACCCATATACACACATATAACTGATATAAATAGAATTCATTATAGTTTACAAAAGCACTTTACCATCCATTAAGCCATTCAATCCTCTCTGAAACCCTGGGATGTGTGATGAATAAAGACTATTATCCTCATTTTACATACGAACAACAGAGAGGCTCAGAGAGATAAATTCGCTTAACCCAAGTCACAAAGATGTCAGATCTGTCTGACCCCAGACATTTGCAGTTTGATTGTCCACTCATGTATTTCCTATGCCCCTCATGTGCCCACATACAGGCCCAAGCCCACCCAAGTTCCTGAGCCAATCCCCAATCAGGGCAGTAACTCAGTCAGCAGCTTTTACCCACCAAGAAATCAGACTTGAAATTAATATGTATTGCCAATCAGAGTGCTGCCCAGGGCACTATGGAATAACAGCCACCATTTATTGAGTGCCTACCAAACATTTTTTCTAAGAACTTAGATGGATTTCTTACAACACTACCTTTTATAGTTTACAGAAGGAAATGAGGTTTAAAAGATTATTGACTTGCCCATTGTCACACAGCCAATATGTGGAGGATCCAAGTTTCAAACTCAGATCAGCATAAATGCAAACTGTTCTTCACCTATATCTTCTATGCTGCCTTACCACATGTGATTCTAAGCACCTCATGGCCTCAAAGTGACAACTCTCAGTCCTCTTTACTGAGGGAGCAAGAGAAAAGGTAACTAGCAGCTAACTGGGAAATGCTAGAGGTCCAAATGGGTTTGGGGACCATGAATGCTAATGGGGCCAGGTAACATGGGGCTGGAAAGTGATTCCAGCAGCATTGACTGTCCAGGACAACAGCAGCAGTGATCCTTGACTTGGATTTCTCTGGGCAGCATAGAGGAAGGATGGGGACAAGGAGAGCTGATGGTATTGCCAAGTGAAATGTTGAAGCAATGGACCAGGGGGTCCAAGCTGTGGAAAAATGTCAGGATGGAATGGATGGACCAGGAGAGGGTCCCAGGCCTGAGGCCTCTGTGAGATCCAGGAGAAGGTGAGAAGGAGGGACTGTGGGAGAAAAGAGTAAGACTAGAAAATGTGACAGGGTTCTGTTGGGCAGAGAGGAGACATGAAATCATAAAATTTCAGAGGTAGAGCCCTTTTGGGTGTGGACATATCTGGGTATTAGGGATTGAAATGGAACAGAGATGAAAGTTTAACAGGCTTTTATTTGGAACGGAAGGAACCAATGCCTTCTCTTAAGAGATGGGTTTTGGCCAGTGAAGGCCATCCTGTCCCTGGGAGTGATTCAGTCTCAGGCTTCTTAGATGGCATATGGTGCTGAATCTCTCCCAAAACAGGGTTGACCTGTCCTATAGTGCTGAACTCCTTTATGCCAAACTCTCTACCACAGTTAATTGGCATGTGAGTCCCTTACATGGCATGGAATGCAGCAACAATGGCCAGAGGCTTTGATCATGTTGTGGACAGGGCCATTTCTGGATGTCCCCAGAAAAGTGAGGAGCCAGTAGGTAGATATCTGTCTGTTTAGATGAATCAGTACATAAGTAGCGTCAAAAACTTGGAATAACATGGAATTCAGGAGGAGACCTCAGTTCTAGCCCTGCCTTGGTAATAGACTGATTTGTTACCTTGTGCTAGTCCCTTCTCCTGTCTGGGTTCAATATTCCCATTCATATAAGGATGAGTTGGATGAAATGACTCTAAGTACGTTTCCAGCTCTAAATTCCTATTTTCTAACAGGGTCAGCTGTACAAGAAATGGGTTCTAATGTCCGGCAAGGTATTAAAGAGATTTGAATGGGATCACATAGGGATTATTGAATTTGTTTTTGAAGCTTTAGTGTTTGTTGTAGTTCACTCCTCTGGTTGACAGAGAATAGCTGCTGAGTTTCTTCATATATGTTGATCAAGCTGGTTGAATTACATATTGGAGGCTTCTAAGAACCCTAGGTTTGTTGAACACCCATTGTATTCTCAGGCTTCCAGGAGAAATTGAGACTAGTTTTCCTCCCTTCCTCCATCTTCCAACCCTGAACTTCAGCAAAAGAAAGATGAATGTGTCTAAGCTGGCATTTAGACACTTCATCAATCTTCCAGTAATTACCCTTCAGATAGAATTCCAGCATAGCCTTAGGTCCTCCTATCCCAGTCAATACCTCCCCCATGCTGTGACAGATCATGACTCATCCTGCATAATGCTTCTGGGGAAATTAAAAAAGGAGTTTAGAGGAACTCTAGAGCTGCCTACTGGTGTACAGGAGAAAAAATTATCAAAGGCAGGACCTGGAATTAAGCTGAATGTCTACCAGCTCCTGTCCCCCTGCCAATAACTACTAAAGCATAGAGTCAGAGAAGGGAAGGATTGAGAGACATAGAGATTTTCATCCAGAGCTGTACCACTATTTGGCTGTTGCAGTGATTGGCATGGTGTGGTTGGGAGGTAGGGTAGGGGAAGGAGAAAGGAACTGTCTGATTGCCCCTTCCTTATATGGTAGTGTCAGAGCAGGCCTGGCCAGTCTAGAAAGCCTAGTGACTGAGGTCAACGATGTAATCAGAGAGACTGCAATCAGAACACAAAGCACCAAGGCAGCATGGAAGGGTTAAACACGGGTCCTAGCACTGGCTCAATCACTCTAAACCTTAGGGTCCAAGGAGGACCAGTGGGAGAATGGAGATCAAGATTGCAAAGCCTATAATGTGCATCCCAAAAGGATATAATTTGAGAAAATATAAATCAGGAACAAGGATGGGAGTGCCTTGGGGACATGTCATAAACAGCCTTGAGATATTTTTGAGGCATCAGGTGCCTAGTGTGTGCATCTCTTATTTGGCTTAAATGGCCAGAGCAAAAATGGAGTACTTTCTATCACCAATGTATATATGCTTTTCTCTAGTAGTGAATGGCTCTGGACTTCTTTTGATTTGTTGGATTTCTTGAATCTAATTTGTCCTTGAGTGTTCTTGAGATGAAAGGTGGCATTTCACAAGCTTTCGTATGGCCCCTAATTTTTTATTGCACTAGACATTGGAGCTGTCTATGGTGCTAGTGGAAATCCAAAGTTCTTCCAGTCTGTTCTCCAATTCTCCATCTCAGTTAGCTGGAGCTAAACACAGGGCTAAAAGATGGTCATGCGCCCTAGGTAAACCAGGTAGTGCAGACATCAGTGGCAGGTAAGTTAATCTTCATAGACAATGACAGCTGAGAATGCCATGGGATTTGTTTCAAAAGCTGTTATTTGACTGTAATCTCAGCATTTGGGGAAGCCAAGGTGGGAGGATGACTTGAAGCCAGGAGTTTGGGATGAATCTGAGCACCACAGTAAGATCCCCCATGTTTACAAACAATAAAAAAAAAATTAGCTTGGCATGGTGGCTTGCCTGTAGTCCCCAGTACTCAGGAGGCTGAGGCAGGAAGATCATTTGAACCAGGAGATGAAGGCTGCAGTGAGCCATGATTGTGCTACTGCACTCTAGCCTGGGTGAGAGAGCAAGACCTTGCCTCTAAATAAATAAATAAATAGTCTTTATATTTTGTCTCTGGTCTGTCTTCACCACACCCTGCCCTAAGAGAGTGATACACTTATGTAATCCTAACTCTATGAATATATAGAACTACCATTGTGCCAGCAAGAGTTAACTTAGTCGTCTCTACTGTTATCCTTCAAATGAACTGCTCACAAGGTTGGCACTTGGCTGGCATCTGGGAAGATGAATTTTAGGACAGTTTCCACCATTCTATGGTAAGGATAGCTCATTGTGTCTAACTCCATGCAAATAATATGGTTTATGCTTCACATCGGCTTTCCTTTGGGGAGTGTGGAATTTTGGCACATGCTGGGCAGAGCCCTCAGTTAAAAAAAAGTCAGCACACTGAGTCTCCAGTGACCTTCCTGGTAGACAATATTTTACCGTGTTGTCACAGCTAATTGCTGGTGGAATTAAGTGCATCCTGTGTGATTCCACTAAGAAATGACTCTTGGAAGCCTATACCTGGTTTCCTCTGACTTTACCCCGTCTCCCTTTTATTTGGCTGCTCTTGCTTTGTATCCTTTAACTGTAATATATCATGAACATGGACTGGAATAAATCATGATGCTGAAACCTGTGAGTCCTCCTATAAAATCATCTAACATGGAAGTGGTCTTGAGAACTTCCATCAAAACCACCATCCCAGAAACTTTCCTCATTCCCCTTCCATATTAATCCTAACCCTCCATCCTTCAGAAACTTTGGTCTAATTTCTTTCCCTATAAATTCATTTTGCCTTTTCTAGAACTTCTTATAAATGGAATCATACAGGATTTACCCTTGTGTCTGACTTCTTTCAGCCAGCATAATGTTTTTTTAAGATCCATGTGTTGTCCAATATATCAAGAATTTCTTTACTTGCTAAATAGTATTCTATTATATAAATGTGTCATAATTTGTTTATCCATTTTTAAAATTTCAATAGTTTTTGGGGAACGTGATTTTGACTTTTGGTTACATGGATAAGTTCTTTAATGGTAATTTCTGATATTTTGGTATGCCCATCACCTGAGCAGTGTACACTGTACTCAGTGTAGTCTTTTATCCCTCACCCCACTCCCGCCCTTCCACCTGAGTCCCCAAAGTCCATTATATCATTCTTATGCCTTTGCATCCTCATAAGTTAACTCCCACTTATAAGTGAAAACGTAAGATATTTGGTTTTCCATTCCCGAGTTATGTTACTTAGAATAATGGTCTCCAACTGCATCCAGGTTGCTGTGAATGCCATTATTTTATTCCTTCTTATGACTGAGCAGCAGGAAAAAGAGGGTGTGCAGGGAAACTCCCCTTTATAAAACCATTAGATCTTGTTAGACTTACTATCACAAGAACAGCACGGAAAAGACCTACTCCCATGATTCAATTACCTACCACTGGGTCCCCCCACATGTGGGAATTATGGGAGATACAATTCAAAATGAGATTTGGGTGGGGACACAGACAAACTATATCATTCTGCCCCTGACTTCGAATCTCACGTTCTCACATTTCAAAACGAATCATGCCTTCCCAACAGTCCCCCAAAGTCTTAACTCATTTCAGCATTAACTCAAACATGCACAGTCTAAAGTCTTATCTGAGACAAGGCAAGTCCCTTCTGCCTATGAGCCTGTAAAATCAAAAGCAAGTTAGTTACTTCCCAGATACAATGGAGGCATTGAGTAAATATGCCCATTTCAAATGGGAGAAATTGGCCAAAATGAAGGGGCCACAGACCTCATGCAACTCTGAAATTCAGTGGGGTGGTCAAATCTTAAAGCTCCAAAATGACCTTTGAATCCAGGGCATCCAGGGCATGCTGATGCAAGAGGTGGGCTCCCATGGTCTTGGGCGACTACACCCCTGTGGCATTGCAGAGTACAATCCCCCATCCTGGCTGCTTTTACGAGCTGGCATTGCATGTCTGTGACTTTTCCAGGCACACGGTGCAGGCTGTCGGTGAATCTACCACTCTGGGGTATGAAGGACAGTGGCCCTCTTCTCACAGTTCCACTTCATACTGCCCCGGGGGGACCCTGTGTGGGGGCTCCCACCTCACATTTCCTTTCTGCACTGCCCTAGCAGAGGTTCTGCATGAGGGTTATGCCATTGCATCACACCTCTGCCTAGACATCCAGGCATTTCCACACATCCTCTGACATCTAGGCAGAGGTTCCCAAACCTCAATTTTTGACTTTTGTGCACCTGCAGGTCCAACACCACATGTAAGCTGCCAAGGCTTGAGGCTTGCACCCTCTGAGCAATAGCCTGAGCTCTACATTTGTCCCTATTAGCCACAGCTAGGACACAGAGCACCACATCCTGAGACTACATGAAACAGCAAGGCCCTGGTCCTGGCTCAGTAAACCATTTTTGCCTCTTAGGTCTCCAGGCCTTTGATGGGAGGGGTTGCTTTGAAGGTCTCTGACGTGCCCTGGAGACATTTTTCCCATTGTCTTGGTGATTAACTTTTGGCTCCTCCTTACTTATGCAAGTTTCTGCAGCTGGCTTTCATTCCTCCCCAGAAAAATGAAGCTTCCACTTCCATTGCATTGTCAGGCTGCAAATTTTCCAAACTTTTATGCTGTGCTTTCTCTTGAATGCTCTGCCACTTAGAAATTTGTTCTGCCAGATATCCTAAATCATCTCTCTATTTCAAAGTTCCACAGATCTCTAGGGCTGGGGCTAAGTGCTGTCAGCCTCCTTGCATAGAAGAGTGACCTTTATTCCTGTTCCCAACAAGTTCCTCATCTCCATCTGAAACCACATCAGCCTGGACTTTATTGTATATATCACTATCAGCATTGTGGTCAAAGCCATTCAACAAGTCTCTAGTAAGTTCCAAACTTTCCCACATCTTCCTATCTTCTTCTGAGCCCTTGAAACTGTTTCAATCTCTGCCTGTTACCTAGTTCCAAAGTTTCTTCTACATTTTCTGGTATCTTTACAGCAGCATCCCACTACCCAGTGCCAATTTACTGCATTTTTCTGTTCTCATGCTGCTAAGAAAGATGTACCCGAGACTGGTTAATTTATAAGGGAAAGAGGTTTAATTGACTCACAGTTCCACATGGCTGGGGAGGCCTCAAAATCATGGCAGAAGGTGAATGAGGAACAAAGATATGTCTTACATGGTGGTGGTAGGCATGAGAGAGGGTGTGCAGGGGAACTCCCCTTTATAAAACCATCAGATCTCATGAGACTTATTCACTATCATGAGAACAGCACAGGAAAGACCCACCCCCATGATTCAATTACCTCCCACCAAGTCCCTGTCATGACATGTGGGAATCATGGGAGCTACAATTCAAGACGAGATTTGGATGGGGACACAGCCAAACTGTATCAAATAGTGATGCTATTTTGATGGAAATTCCATTAACTCTGTAGATTGCTTTTGGGAGTATGGTCATTTTCATGATATTGATTCTACTTATCCATGAGCATGGGATGTGTTTCCACTTGTTTGTGGCATCTATGATTTCTTTCAGCAGTGTTTTGTAGTTTTTCTTGTGGAGATATTTCACCTCCTTGGTTAGGTATATTTCTAAGTATTTTATTTTTTGCAACTGTTGTAAAAGGGATTGACTTCTTGATTTGTTTATCAGCTTGGTCGCTGGGGCTGTATAGTAGTGCTGCTGATTTGTGTACATTGGTTTTGTATCCTGAAACTACTGAATTCATTTATCAGGTCTAGGAGCTTTTTAGATGAGTCTTTAGGGTTTTTTAGGTATATGATCATATTATCAGTGAACAGTGAGAATTTGACTTTCTCTTTGCTGATTTGGATGCCCTTCATTTCATTTCTTTTCTTTTTCTTTCTTTTCTTTTCTTTTCTTTTTTTTTTTTTTTTTGAGACAGAGTCTCACTCTGTCATGCAGGCTGGAGTGCAGTGGTGTGATCTTGGCTCACTGCAGCCTCCGTCTCCCAGGTTCAAGCTATTCTCCTACCTCGGCCTCCCAATTAGTTGGGATTACAGGCATGTGTCACCACACCCAGCTAAATTTTTTGTATTCTTAGCAAAGATGGAGTTTCTCCATGTTGGCCAGGCTGGTCTCAAGCTCCTGACCTCAAATGATCCACCTGTCTTGGCCTCCCAAGGTGCTGGGATTAGAGTCGTGAGCCACCATGCCTGACCTGGATGTCCTTTATTTCTTTCTCTTCAATTGCTTTGGCTAGGATCTCCAATACTAGGTGGTGAAAGTGGGGATTCTTGTCTTGTTCCAGTTCTCAGAGGGAATAATTTCAACTTTTCACCATTGAGTATAATGTTGGCTGTGAGTTTGTCATAGATGGCTTTTATTACATTGAGGTATGTCCTTTCTATGCAAATATTGTTGAGAGTTTTCATCATAATGGGATGCTGGATTTTGTCAAATGCTTTGTCTGCATCTATTGAAATAATCATATAATTTTTGTTGATAATTCTCTTTATGTGATGTATCACATTTATTGACTTGCATATGTTAAACCATCACTGCATCACTGGGATAAAACCCACTTGATTGTGATATATTATCTTTTTGATATGCTGTTGAATTTGGTTAGCTAGTATTTTGTTGAGGATTTTTAAATCTATGTTCATCAGGGATATAGCTGTGTAGTTTTCTTTTTTGGTTTAATTCTTTCCTAACTTTTTGATCTAGGCATTTAATACTATGAACTTTCCTCTAAGCATCATTTTTGCTGAATCCCTGAGGTTTTGATAGATTGTGTCACTGTTATTCTGCTCAAATAATTTTTAAATTTCCATTTTGATTTCATTGTACACTCAAAGCTCATTCAAGAGCAGATTGTTTAATTTCCCCCATGTATTTGTATAGTTTCGTGGGTTCCTTTTGTAGTTAATTTACCGTTTTATTTCACTGTGATCAAAGAGGATACTTGATACTTGATATAATTTTCTTAAGCTTATTGAGACTTGTTTTGTGACCTATCATATGGTCTACCTTGGGGAATCTTCCATGTGCTGAAGAAAATACTGTATACTCTGCAGTTGTTGGATAAAATGCTCTGTAAATATCTGTTAAGTCCATTTGTTCCAGGGTATAGTTTAAGTCCATTTTTTCTTTGTTGACTTTCTGTATTGATAATCTGTCTAGTGCTGTCAGTGGCGTGAAGTCCCCACCATTATTTTGTTGCCATCTATCTCATTTCTTGGTCTAATAGTAATTGTTTTATAAATTTGGATCTCCAGTGTCAGGTGCATATATATTTAAGATTGTGATATTTTCCTGTTGGACTAATACTTTTATCATTTATTGCCCTTTTTTTTTTTTTTTTTTTTTTTTTTACTGTTGTTGCATCAAAATCTCCTTTGTCTGATATAAGAATAGCTACTCCTGCTCAGTTTTGTTTTCCATTTGGGTAGAATATCTTTTTCTTCCCCTTTACCTTAAGTTTATGAGTCCTTATGTGTTACATGAGTCTCTTGAGGACAGCAGATACTTTGTTGGTGGATTTTTTTTCCATTCTGCCATTCTGTATCTTTCAAGTGGAGCATTTAGGCAATTTACATTCTATGTAACTATGGAGATGTGAGGGGCTGTTCTATTAATTATGCTAGTTGTTGCCTTAATACTTTGGTTTATTTTGCATTGTGATATTGTTTTGTAGGCCTTGTGAGATTTATGCTTTAAGGAGGTTCTATTTTGGTGTATATCAAGCTTATGTTTCAACATTTAGGACTCCTTCTAGCATTTCTTGTAGTATTGGCTTAGTAATGGTGACTCTCTCAGCCTTTCTTGGTCTGAAAAATACTTTATCTCTTCTTCATGTATGAAGCTCAATTTTGCTGAATACAAAACTTTTGGCTGGCAATTATTTTGTTTCAGGAGGCTAAAAATGGGACCCCAATCTCTTCTGGCTTACAAGGTTTATGCCAAGAAACCTGCTGTTAAACGGATAGGTTTTGCTTTATAGGTTATCTGATACTTTTGTCTGACAGCTCTTAAGATTCTTACCTTTGTCTTGAGTTCAGATAATCTGATGGCTATGCACCTAGGTGATGATCTTTTTGCAATTAATTTCCCAGGAGTTATTTCAATTTCTTGTATTTGATGTCTAGGTCTCTAGCAAGGCCAAATAAGTTTCCTCAGTTATTCCCTCAAATAAGTTTTCAAAATTTTTAGATTTCTCTTCTTCAGGAATATCAATTATTCTTAGGTTTGGCCACTTTACATAATCCCAAATTTCTTGGATACTTTATTCATTTTTTTACTTGTTTTTGTCTGTTTAGGTTAATTCAAAAGCCTCGTCTTTGAGCTCCGAGGGTCTTTCTTCTACTTGTTCTACTTCTTCTAGTCTATTGTTGAAACTTTCACTGCATTTTGTATTTCTCTATGTGTGTCTTTCATTTCCAGACACTCTGATTGTTTTTTCTTTATGATATATATTTATCTGGAAAATTTTTCATACAGATCCTGTTGTTTTTTTTTTAAATTTCTTTAATTTTGTTTTCACCTTTCTCTGGTATCTCCTTGAGTAGTTGAATAATCAACCTTCTGAATTCTTTATCTGGCAATTTAGAGACTTATTTTTGCTTTGGGTCCATTGCTGGGGAGCTTGTGTGATCATTTGGGAGTGTTATAGAACCCTGTTTTGTCATATTAAGAGAATTACTTTTCTGGGTTCCTTCTCATTTGGGTAGACTATTTCAGGGGAGAGGTCTGAAACTCAAGGTCATCGCAGATTCTCTTGTCCTATCGGGTGATCCCTTGATGTGGTGCTCTCCTCCTTCCCCTAGAGATGATCCTTCCTGAGAACCAGACTGCAGTGAACATTATTGCTCTTCTGGGTCTACACACCCAGTGGGGCTGCCAGGCTCCAGGCTGGTGCTGGGGAATGTCTGCAAAGAGTCCTGTGATGTTATCCATCTTCAGATCTCCCAGCCATGGATATCAGCACCTGCACTGGTAGAGCTGGCAGGGAATTGAAGTTAGACTCTGTAAGAGTCCTTGGTTGTAGATATGTTTTTTGTGCTGGCTATCTCCAATGCTGGTTATGCCAGCAGTACAGTTGTCCTCTGGACACACTCAGGACCTCTGGTTTGCCAGGATGTTGCAGGAAGTAGAATAAGGTATTATCTTATCATTCCTAGGATCAGGGTTATCCTGTCATGAGTTGCTGTAACGATCTGAGTTTGTTGGCTTCCAGCCAGGCAATGGCACTTTCAAGAGACCACCAGAGTTTCTTTCCCTTGTGTTTGGCTATCAGGGTGGGCCGAGAAATACCATCAAGTGGGGACAGGGTTAGGTGGGTTTGGGCTCAGACTCTCCTTGGGCAGGGCTTTCCATGGCCACTGTGGGGGATATGAGAGGTGGTTCTCAGGCCCAATGGGGTTATGTTCCAGAGGAGATCTTGGCTGCCTCTGCTGTTTCAAATAGTGTGCCAGGGAAGTGGGAAATAGTAGCAAGAGGCCTCATCCAGCTCCCATGCAGTTGGCAAGGCTGGTCTCACTCCCTCAGTGCCCCACTCAGACCTTGCCCCAGGCCGTAAACTTCCCTGCTGGGAAAGCAAGCCTGGCTTTTGTACCCACCCCCTCCATATCTCCCCCCTCTGTCAGCAGAGGCTCCTGTGCTCTTGCACTCATATCTGCATCAGGTCCCACTCATCTCCCAGACTTCACTCAAGAAAATTTGTGCCCAGTCAAAACCACAACCAATTTTAATTGGAAGCTTTCTTCAGCCCATGACCCTTCCCGAATTCTGCTGGCTGCCTGCCCCAAGGGACCTTGTGAGGTATAGTCAGGGATGGCTTCATTGAACTTGAGCTGGAGACTGGGAATGCCTGCAAGGCACTTCCCACTGCGACTTCTGCTTTCACATTTCATATGACTCTTTAAATGCATTTCAACTCCAGGTAAGGTTAAATCTTTCTCCTATGATCTGGATTTTCAGACTCCCTAGTGGGAATATGTGTTCAGAGGCAGATTTTCCCCCCTCACACTTTGGGAATTCACAATTTTGCAGAATTTGCAGTGCTGTGCTGCTTCTTTCAAAGGATCTTTGAATTATCTCTTTTCCTGGTATGTTGCTGTGGTGGTTATAGCAGCAAAAGATTGTGGTGTGAGTCCCCACATTCTGTTCTGTCCTTCCAAGGGGGAGCTGTACATTAGCCCTGTCTCCTATCTGCCATCTTGTCCCTGAGTGTCTTATCCATTCTTTTATGGATAGGCACCTAAGCTGTATTTAGATTGGAGCTGCTATGGCTAAAACTGCTGTGAACATTCATATATAAGATTTTAATGGACATTTTTAATTTCTCTTAAGTACATGTCTGGTAGTTATATGTACTACTGGGATATAGTGCTGGGTTATAGTGCTTGTGACTATTTCATTTTAAAGGAAACTTCCAGGCCTTTTCCAAAGTGACTGATTTTAAGATTTTACATTCTCTCAGGCAGTGTATGAGAGTATTGGTTGCTCCGCTTCCTCATCAACACTTGATGTCATCAGTCTTTGTGGTGTGAGTGCAGATGTTTTTCTGCATCTCAGCCTTTGGGTTTTGTGGCTCACTTAGCCTAGAAAACCTTTTCTTCTTTGCTTCCACCTGTCCAAATTTTCCCCAGCTTTCACAATGCTTTCTGCATGGATTTATCTTTAATTTCCCAGCCTTTCTTCAAAAGCTGAAAACAATATTGTATTCGCCATTCTAGTGGGTGTGTAGTGGTATGCATGGTCTTGTTTCATTACAGAAGTCAAACATACTTGTTAAAAATAAAACAATTCAGAAGTGTCATGTATAGTAAACATTTCCCAGCTATAATTCTTACTACCAACAACCAACCCCTATCTCACAGCCCATATGGGACCCCAAGGAAGTGTTGGGTTCTCATTCTTCAAAGCTTTTCTCAAAAGGGAAGTCCCTGTCCTAACATCAGGGGGCTACCAGAGTTGTGTAGGGAATAGCTCTCTCTCCATGCCTCAGCCAGGCCTGGATTTCCCTCCCCTATACTGGCCAATATAACCAACTTCTATTTGGGGTGATTTCTAGGGAGAAAAACCCTAGCTCCTAGCAACTGATTATATTGTGGAAGTCACAGTTCCCAATTAGCAAAGTACCTCTTCATAACTACTCATTTGACCCCAGGGAAAAAAAAATAACATCACTCAGGGGCTGGGATTCAGGTCTAGATTCCTGAAGCATTGACAAGCCTGCACTAAACCTCCTAGTCATTAATTTTATCTTCGTCCCTTGCTAAACATGAGGAGGAAGACTCTGGGCCTCAAGTTCTGAATTAAACCTTCTCCCTCAACGTGGCAATCGTTTTTTGTTCTCTTCATTCCCCCAGGAGCCCTTTTTCTCCCTTCTGAATTTTGGCTAAATCTCTTCCTCTCACAAATTCCCTAATGCATTGTCTTAGTTAAGACACTTTTGCCTTTACTATTGCAGTAGCCTCCTAGATGATCTCTCTGCCTTTGTCTCCCCCTCACGTCCACCTTCCATGTTGCTATGTAAAACTATTCTGAAGAAAAGGCCAAACTGTTTTGCCCAGCATGAGAACTGTATGTTTTTCTGCATCTCAGCCTTTGGGTTTTGTTGCTCCCTTAGCCTAGAAAACCTTTTCTTCTTTGGTTCCACCTGTCCAAATTTTCCCCAGCTTTCACAGTGCTTCCTGCATGGATTTATCTTTAATTTTCCAGCCTTTCTGCAAAAGCTGAAAACAAGCTCTCCATGTGAAGAATTCTGTACCATTCTCTTGGGAAATCATGGGGTTATTTCCTACCGAGTAGTAAAGTGGTTAACAACAAAAACTCTGAGGTTGAACAGATTCAAATTTAAATACGAATTCTACCACTTATTAGCTGTTGTATTAGGCAAATTAATTAAGCAATTGAGCCTCACTTTTCTTAATAATTAAAATGGGGAGGACAACAAAAAATTTCTGTCCCTATAAAGCTTTTGTGAAGATTCCATGAGAAAATGCACGTAAAATATTAGGCATGATTTTTGGCACATGGCAAGTGCTCAATAAATGCCCATTGTCATTATTCTCCTATTTGTCTAGAGCTCAGGTGGGAAATCTGCATACAGATATGCGGTTGATTATTATAGAGGGGCTGTTGAAATCAGGAGGTGGATGACATCTCTCAAAGAATTTGTTGTAACATGCAAAAAGAAGAGTGCTGAGGTTGACACCTCAAGGTAGATCAGCTTCCAGAAAGCAGTCAGAGGTACAAGAATCTACAAAGAAGAATACAAAAGAGCGGCCATGGTAGGAGAAAGAACCTGTACAGAGCACTACAAGAAGCCAGAGAGTGTCATCAGTGCAAGAGTTAATCACACAGTAGGCAAAGAAAGGTCAAGTAGGATCAACTCAAGTCCATTGACTTTCACAATGTGAAAGTGATTTGAGATTTCTGAGAGGTTCTTCATGGATTGGAAAACAGAGGTAAACTATAGTGATGGAGATGTGTATAAAGAAGTCGAGACAGTTGGCACAGACTATCTAGAAGTCTATGTAGAAGTTTGAATAAAATACAGAAGGAGAGAGGGTGGGATGTGAGAAACATAAAGTCTTAAGGGGGCGTCTCTTTTTCTTTCCTTTGATTATTTCTTTCTTTCCTTTTTTTCTAAAAGATGAGCACTAATTGAGCTTGTTCATAATCCAGGGTAAAGGTTGGGATTGGGGGAAAGAGGATGGATATGTCATGGAATTAGTAGGGCTTGAGTGAGCAGTAAAAGGTGGGTCCATACAAAGATGGAGGGATTGGCTTTGGCTGGTCCAGAGATGAGAGGGAAGAGTATGTATGGATACAGGAAAATGTGTCTCATATGTCTTTGACTCCCCAAAACTTAGCAATGCAGGGAGTGATATGCACTTGACATGCAGTAGTCCTCTAGGAAATGGCAGAGTGGCAAAGTACTAAGGAAAGCTGTAGAGAGACAAGCTTCCAGAATAGGAACTTTTATTTATCACAAGAATTTCCCAATGCACAGATGATAAAGCCTGATATTGGGGCTGAGGAATGAGGGACATGAGGGGGCAAAAAGCCAGAGGGTGAAGAGAGTTGTGTGTGTAGTATGCATGTGTGTACACGTATCAGAATTAGCAATGCATTGGAATGCCATTTACTATAACCTGGAAAACAGTAATTAAGTTGAATTAGGGTTAGTCCTGCTTTCCTTAAAGGCATCTCTTTCTTGTCATTGCTTAGTACCAAGGCGGCTGGAAGTAAGTCTGAGACTGGACAATTAATGGTGCCCCTTCCTACTGTCCCCTGTCTACTGTCCTCCACAATTGCAATCTAATTTAGGTGAAATCTGCCTGGCAGTGTCCTAGGGGAAGCAGTGGTTGCATGACCTGTGCCACTTCTCATTTTCCTATCTCCAGCTTCAATTAGAGACCCAAACTGAGTGACAGATGAGAAACTATTTTTTAGGAATAAAGGAGCTTGTCTGTAATATGCTCCTGAAAGGCTATGTTCTCAGTCTCAGTATCTCAGTACCTACTGGTAGAGGAGAGTGGTCTAGGCAGTTGGGGATACAGAATCTGTTCTCTGGGAGCTCAGGTTTAGTGGAGAATGAAGGCAGACAAGCAGGGGAATCACTAATATATGTGCCTGTCAAGAGGGCAAATGCTAGCTTGAACACTGGGTAGGGAGAATTAACCTCCAGTGGCTTCTTATTGTAGTGTGTGACTTTGTCTCATCAATTTCCCTCCTCTCCTCATTGACTCTGAGCCAAGACAAGATTCAAGCCTTCAAACTCCAAGTCTAGAGGAAAGGAATGAAATGTTATTGAGGACCTAATTGGTATCAGGTACTCTTCCAGGCACTTTTGGGATACAGTAGGATCAGACACACCCAAATGTAAAGACATTTGACCTCTCCGAATCTCAATATTTTTGTCTCTATGTTGATGACACTGAGTGTTGGTAGGAATATTTGATTTGTTTAGTTATTTATCAAACACTCGAATAATGCTTTTTATGTTCACTTTATAAATATTAACTCATTTGTTCTCCATAACAATCCAATAAAGTAGATTCTACTATTATCTCCATTTTACAGATTGGGGTACTGAGATTTCAGGAAGTTAGTGAGTTCACCAAAGGTCACATAGTTAGCAAATGGAATTTGCTGAGATTTGAATCCAGACTATCTGGCTTTAGTATCCATGCTCTTAGCGATTATACTACGCTGCACCCCATATGTAATTAAGTATGTGAAAGCACTTAGGACAAAATCCACCACATTATGGGTATCCAATGAATGATGATTCTCTCCATCACTCTTAAAAATTTCACTGCAACCCCAACAGCAGGTATTATCTAAATTTTACCAATGAGAAAAATGGGAGATCAGAGAAGTTTAATAACCTGCTCAAGAATGCACTGCTACTAAATAGAAGATGTGGGATTTGAACACAGAAACAATTGGCTCCTGAGTCAGTGTCATTTCCCTGTACTGTGCAATATGGAAATCACTGAAGTGCATGAGATCCTAGACTACTGATGGGGAGTAGTTGTTTAAGGATGGACTTCCCTTCCCAGCCACAAGCAGAACAGAATGTAGTAAAAAAGGGGAATTTTACTTAGTTTTCAGGAAGGGTCTGCATCGTTTACAACCATTACACAGGTTAAATTGATGGTGGCAGGTGAGCCTCAGAGTCTTCTCAATCTTCAGGAAAGGCACCATGACTCCTAGCTGTCTGCTTGCCCATTATGGGAGACCCTATACAAGGACAACCCCTCACCTATTGAACCCTCCAATTTTGCACATTTGGAATTCTGAGTAAGTCATCATCATCATCATCATCATCATCATCCTTGGCTTCTCAGGAAGCTAATCATCATTACTAACATCTTCCTCATAACTACCACTAATTGAATACTTTTCAGGTACTCTTCCAGGCGCTTAACAAGTATTAGCTCACTGAATCTTCATAACAATGCTATAAGAAAAGGACTATTTGAGGCCCAGAGAGGTTAAGTAACTAGCCTAACAGTACATGGAGTTGAGTTAATAGCCTTCCCCATGTTCAGCTTGGGAGATGTTGATCATTGTAAAGATACTGATAGTTGCTTTGGAAAAGCTGAGAGCATAATGATAACAGGAAACTGGACTTCAACAGCAGGATTGTTAAAATCACCTGACCTTTCCCTGTGGAATGAGGTCCTACCTTTAGTGTAAGAGTCAGCCAGCAAAGGCACTGTAGCCAGACTGCCTCTCTAAATTCCTCCTCTCTGGGCAAGGCATCTCTAGAAAAAAAGCAGCAGCCCCAGTCAGGGGCTTATAGATAAAACCCCCATCTCCCTGGGACAGAGCACCTGGGGGGAAGGGGCAGCTGTGTGCGCAGGCTTCAGCAGATTTAAAGGTTCCTGCCTGCTGGCTCTGAAGAAAGCAGCGGTTCTCCCAGCATAGCGCTTGAACTCTACTAAGGGACAGATTCCCTCCTCAAGTGCATCCCTGACTCCTGTGCCTCCTGACAGAGAGACACTTCCCAGCAGGGGTCAACAGACACCTTGTACAGGAGAGCTCCAGCTGGTATGTGGTGGGTGCGCCTCTGGGACAAAGCTTCCAGAAAAAGGAACAGACAGCAATCTTTCCTGTTCAGCAGTCTACGCTGGTGATACCCAGGCAAACAGGGTCTGGAGTGGACTTCCAGAAAACTCCAACGGACCTGAGCAGAAAGGCATGACTCTTTGAAGAAAAACTAACAAACAAACAACAAAAAAAGAGAATCAACATCAACAAAAAGGAGGTCCACGCAGAAACCCCATGGGAAGGTCACCAACATCAAAGTCCAAAGGTAGATAAATCCACGAAAATGGGGAAAACCCAGTGCAAAAAGCTGAAAATTTCAAAAACCAGAACACCTCTTCTCCTCCAAAGGATCACAACTCCTTGCAAACAAGGGAACAAAACTGGATAAAGAATGAGTTAATGAATTGACAGAAATAGGCTTCAGAAGGCGGGTAATAACAAAGTCCTCTGAGATAAAGGAGCATGTTCTAACCAATGCAAGGGAGCTAAGAACCTTGAAAAAAAATTAGAGGATTTGCTAACTAGAATAACCAGTTTAGAGAAGGACATAAATGACCTGATGGAGCTGAAAAACACAGCACAAGAACTTCGTGAAGCATACAGAAGTATCAACAGATGAATTGATCAAGTGGAAGAAAGGATATCAGAGAGTGAAGATCAGCTTAATGAAATAAAGCATGAAGACAAGATTAGTGAAAAAAGAATGAAGAGGAATGAACAAAGCCTCCAAGAATTATGGGACTATGGAAAAAGACCAAACCTACATGTGATCGGTGTACCTGAAAGTGATGGGAGAATGGAACCAGGTTGGAAAACACTCTTCAGGATATTATCCAGGAGAACTTTCCCATGCTAGCAAGACAGGCCAACATTCAAATTCAGGAAACACACAGAACAATTCAAAGATATTCCTCAAGAAGAGCAACCCCAAGACATATAATAGTCAAATTCACCAAGGTTGAAATGAAGAAAAAATGTTAAGGCAGCCAGAAAGAAAGGTTGGGTTAACCACAAAGGGAAACCCATCAGACTAACAGTGGACCTCTCTGCAGAAACCCTACAAGCCAGAAGAGAGTGGGGGCCAATATTCAACAACCTTAAAGAAAAGAATTTTCAACCCAGAATTTCATATCCAGCGAAACTAAGTTTCATAAGAAAAGGAAAAATACAATCCTTTACAGACAAGCAAATGCTGAGAGATTTTGCCACTATCAGGCCTGCCTTAAAAGAGATCCTGAAGGAGCACTAAACATGGAAAGGAACAACTAGTACCAGCCACTGCAAAAGGATACCAAATTGTAAAGACCATCAACACTATGAAGAAAGAGCATCACTAATGGGCAATACCAGCTAGCAACTTAATGACAGAATCAAATTCACACATAACAATATAAACCTTAAGTGTAAATGAGCTAAATGCCCCAATTAAAAGACACAGATGGGCAAATCTGATAAAGAGACAAGACCCATTGGTGTGCTGTATCACCAGACCCATCTCACATGCAAAGACAGACATAGGCCAAAATAAAGGGATGGACGAATATTTACCAACCAAAGGGAGAGAAAAAAAAAACAAAAAAGCAGGGGTTGAAATCCTCGTCTCTGTTAAAACAGACTTGAAACCAACAAAGATCAAAAGAGATAAAGAAGGGCATTACATAATGGTAAAGGGATCAATGCAACAAGAAGAGCTAACTATTCTAAATATATATGCACCCAATACAGGAGCACCAAGATTCATAAAGCAAGTTCTTAGAGACCTGCAATAAAACAGACTCCCACACAATAATAGTGGGAGACTTTAACACCCCACTGTCAATGAGACAGATCAACAAAACAGAGAATTAACAAGGATATTCAGGACTTGTACTCAGCTCTGGACAAAGCGAACCTAATAGACATCTACAGAACTCTCCACCCCAAATCAACAGAATATACATTCTTCTCAGCACCTCATGACACTTATTCTAAAATTGACTATATAGTTTGAAGTAGAACACTCCTCAGCAAATGCAAAAGAATGGAAATCATAAGAAACAGTATTTCAGACCACAGTGCAATCAAATTAGAACTCAGAATTAAGAAACTCACTCAAAACCGCACAACAACATGGAAACTGAACAACCTGCTCCTGAATGACTACTGGGTAAATAACTAAATTAAGGCAGAAGTAAATAATTTCTTTGAAACCAGTGAGAACAAACACACAAAGTACCAGAATCTCTGGGACACAGCTAAAGCATTGTTTAGAGGGAAATTTATAGCACTAAGTGCCCACAAGACAAAGGAGGAAAGATCTAAAATTGATACCCTAACATCACAAATAAAAGGAAACAAATTCAAAAGCTAGCAGAAGACAAGAGTTAACTAAGATCAGAGCAGAAATGAAGAAGATAGGGACACTCAAAAAAATCAAAGAAGTCAGGAGATAGTTTTTTGAAAACATCAACAAAATATATAGATGATGAGCCAGACTAATAAAGAAGAAAAGAGAGAAGAATCAAATAGACGCAATAGAAAATGATAAAGGGGATATCACCACTGATACCACAGAAATACAAACCATCATTGGAGAATACTATAAACACCTCTATGCAAATAAACTAGAAAATCTAGAAGAAATGGATAAATTCCTCAACACATACACCATCCCAACTCTAAACCAACAAGAAGTAGAATCCCTGAATACATCAAAAACAAGATCTGAAATTGAGGCAGTAATTAATAGCCTAGCAAGCAAAAAAAGTCCAGGACCAGAGGGATTCACAGCTGAATTCTACAAGAGGTACAAAGAGAAGTTGGTACCATTACTTCTGAAACTATTCCAAACAATAGAAGAAGAGGGACTCCTCCCTAACTCATTTTATGAGGCCAAAATCATCCTGATACCAAAACTTGGCAGAGACACACATAAAAAAGAAAATTTCAGCCCAATATCCCTGATGAACATCAATGCCAAAATCGTCAATAAAATACTGGCAAACCGAATCCAGCAGCACATCAAGAAGCTTATCCAACACCATCAAGTCAGCTTCATAACTGGGATCCAAGACTGGTTTAACATATCCAAATCAATAAACATAATCAATCACATAAACAGAACCAATGACAAAAACCACAGGATTATCTCAATAGATGCAGAAAAGGCATCTGATAAAATTCAACACCCCTTCATGCTAAAAACTCTCAGTAAACTAGGTATTGATGGAATGTATCTCAAAATAATAAGAGCAATTTATGACAAACCCACAGCCAATATCGTACTAAATGGGTAAAAACTGAAAGCATTCCTTTTGAAAACTGGCACAAGGCAAGGATGCCCTCTCTCACCAATCCTATTCAACATAATATTGGAAGTTCTGCCCAGGGCAATCAGGCAAGAGAAAGAAATAAAGGTATTCAAATAGGAAGAGAGGAATTCAAATTGTATTTGTTTGAAGATTACATGATTGTATATTTAGAAAACTGCATTGTCTCAGCGCAAAATCTCCTTAAGCTGATAAGAAACTTCAGCAAAGTCTCAGGATACAAAATCAATGTGCAAAAATCAGAAGCATCCCTATGCATCAACAATAGACACACAGAGAGCCAAATCATGAATGAACTCCCATTCACAATTGCTACAAAGAGAATAAAGTACCTAGGAATACAACTTACAAGGGATATGAAGAACCTCTTCAAGGAGTACTACAAACCACTGCTAAAGGAAATAAGAGAGGACACAAACAAACGGAAAAACATTCCATGCTCATGGATAGGAAGAATCAGTATCGTGAAAATGGCCATACTGCCCAAAGTAATTCATAGATTCAATGCTATCCCCATCAACTAACATTAACTTTGCTCACAGAATTAGAAAAGAACTACTTTAAATTTTGTATGGAACCAAAAAAGAGCCTGCATAGCCAAGACAATCCCAAAGAAAAAGAACAAAGCTGGAGGCATCATGCTACTTGACTTCAAACTATACTACAAGGCTACAGTAACCAAAACAGCATGGTACTGTTACTAAAACAGATATATAGACCAATGCAACAGAACAGAGGCCTCAGAAATAGCACCACACATCTACAACCATCTGATCTTTGAGAAACCTGATAAAAAGAAGCAATGGGGAATTTAATAAATGTTGTTGGAAAAACTGGCTAGCCATATGTAGAAAGCTGAAACTGGATCCCTTCCTTACACCTTATACAAAAATTAACTCGAGATGGATTAAAGACTTAAACGGAAGACCTAAACCCAAAAAAACTGTAGAAGAAAACCTAGGCAATACCATTCAGGACATAAGCATGGACAAAGACTGCATGACTAAAAGACCAAAAGCAATGGCAAAAAAATAATAATAATAAAATTGACAAATGGGATCTAATTAAACTAAAGAGCTTCTGCACACCAAAATAAACTATCATCGGAGTAAACAGTCAACCCACAGAATGGGAGAATATTTTTGCAATCTATCCATCTCACAAAGGGCTAATATCCAGGATTTACAAAGAAGT
The DNA here is from genome assembly GCF_006542625.1 of Nomascus leucogenys. NCBI lineage: Eukaryota > Metazoa > Chordata > Mammalia > Primates > Hylobatidae > Nomascus > Nomascus leucogenys. The sequence continues at coordinate 57,266,710 of NC_044406.1, forward strand.
TAAATAAATTTACAAGAAAAAAACAACCCCATCAAAAAGTGGGCAAAGGATATGAACAGACACTTCTCAAAAGAAGACATTTATGCAGTCAACAAACATATGAAGAAAAGCTCATCATCACTGGTCATTAGAGAAATGCAAATCAAAACCACAATGAGATGCTATCTCATGCCAGTTAGAATGGTGATCATTAACAAAATCAGGAAACAACAGATGCTGGACAGGATGTGGAGAAACAGGAACGCTTTTACCCTGTTGGTAGTGTAAATTAGTTCAACCACTGTGGAAGACAATGTAGCGATTCTTCAAGGATCTACAACTAGAAATACCTTTTGACCCAGCAATCCCATGACTGGGTATATACCCAAAGGATTATAAATTATTCTACTATGAAGACACACGCACACATATGTTTATTGCAATACTGTTCACAATAGCAAGACTTGGAACCAACCCAAATGCCCATCAATGACAGACTGGATAAAGAAAATGTGGCATATATACACCATGGAATACTACGCAGCCATAAAAAAGGATGAGTTCATGTCCTTTGCAGGGACACGGATGAAGCTGGAAACCATCATTCTCAGCAAACTAAGAGAAGAACAGAAAACCAAACACCGCATGTTCTCACTCATAAGTGGGAGCTGAACAGTGAGAACACATGGACACAGAGAGGGAAACATCACAAACCAGGGCCTGTCAGGGGGTGGGGGGCTAGGGGAGCTATAGCATTAGGAGAAATACCTAATGTAGATGATGGGTTGATGGGTCTAGCAAGCCACCATGGCATGTGTATTCCTATGTAACAAACCTGCATGTTCTGCACATGTGCCCCAGAACTTAAAGTGTATATATATATATATATATACACATATATATATATACACATATATATATATATATACACATATATATATATACACATATATATATATATACACACATATATATATATACACATATATATATACACATACATATATATATGTATGTGTATATATATATAAAGGCAGCCACCTCTGGCACAAAACATGCACATAATTAATCTCTGCTGTGTGCGGCATATAGAGAATGCTACAGCCTAAGTGATTCCCAGATTGGAAGGCCTAAGTTCTAGTTACGGCTTTGCTCATAAGTTGCTATGTAATCCTTATTGGGCAAGTTGGTTCCCTTATCCTCATCTGTAAAATGTGTATGTTAATAATACATTCTTTACCAACAAAACAAGGTGAGCATGAAATGGAAATGTTGAAGAAAGTGCTTTCAATGTAAAGCAAATATAAAGGATACCTTGCCTTACTTCTGTTACTTTTCTTACTCACCCTCCTCTTCCTTCTTCTCGCTCTCTCTCCCAACCCCCTTGTCTTCTTTTTCACTATATTTTTTGTTCCTTTTCTTCCTTTCTTTATTCTCCATTAACCAGGTCTTGGGTTCACCTGCAGCACTGCACTTAAGCAAAGGAAACACAGATTTTTGAGGTTGACAGACTTGAGTCTGACCTGGCTTTGCCCCTTCCTACTTGTTTGTTAAGCAATAACTTTACCTTTTTTGAGCCACAGTTCTATCACCTGTAAAAAGGGATGCATATTACATTGGTATCAAAGTAAATGTGGTGTCTATCATTGAAAGTAGCAGCAAAAACCACAACTTTTGCATCAATCTAATAACACCTTCCTTAAAATACTGTTGCCAGAAAATATGGTAGATTGTAAATATGGCTGGCAACAATTCCTCCCATCTCTGACATGCATGCAGCTCCCCCCCTCAAGACATGGAGTATATTTCCCTTATCCTTTAAACCTGAGCTGGCCCTGTGACTCACTTTGACCAATAGAGTGCAGAGGCAGTATTGCTATATGACTTCTGGTTTTATGCCACAAAAGGCCTTGCTGTTTATATGTGTTATATGTGTCCATTTTTACAGATGATAAAACTGAGGCTCAAAAAGGGTAAAGTAATTGCCCAGCAAGTAGCAAGGGGCAAAGCCAGGTCAGACTCAAGTCTGTCTACCTCAAAAGTCTGTGTTTCTTTTGCCTAAGGGCAGTGTAGCAGGTGAACCCAAGACTTGCTTAAGGGAGAATAAAGAATTAAGAGAAGGAACAAAAATGTAATGAAAAAACTAACATAAGGGGGTTAGGAAAGACAGAGAAGAAGGAAGAGAAGGGTAAGTCAGTCTGCTTTGGTTTTCACCCTCTTGGATGCCAGTTGCCAGGTAAAAAAGTCTGATTATTGAAGTGCAATGCCAAATGGAGAGAGGCCCTGGAGGATAAAAGACTACAAAGGTTGGAGTTGACATCCAGCCCACTCCTGTTCCAGCCACCCCAGGTGAGGTGCCAGATTAGAGTGCAGCCATCTTGGATCTTACAGCCTTAGCCAAACCGTCTGAGGCAAGACCACATAGAACAGAAATTAGCCATTCCCAGCAAGTTCTGCTCAAACTGCAGAGTCATGAGCAAATAAATGATGGTTGTTTTAAGCCATTAAGTGTTTGTGTGGTTTGTTTCACGGCAATAGATAAATGAACCAGAAAGACTACATGAGATAGTAGTGCCCCACCAAGTGGCTGGCAGGTGTAGGTGCTCAACACATGATTATTCTCTTCCCCTTCAAAAGCATCCCTAGGAAATGGCTCGCCTGGCTGTTGGTGCTCAGAGTTCAAAACCTGTTACTGTCACTACAACATAATTGACAGACCTGACCTCCACTGTGTCAAGGATGCAGAGCTATGGCCATGCCTCCTGTACTTTACAGGGACTCACTAAGGCCTATACAGGTTAAGGTGTACTCCAAGTTGCACAGGTGAGTGTCCTCCCTTTGCCCACAGTGAGCCTGAGCCACTTCAAAAGCAGGCCTGTAGCTATACAAAACCCGGGGTGATATCAGGGAAGATGAGTAGTATAATTTTTGACTAGTGTTCCAATCTACCTAAACCCAGAGGCACAGTGGATAAAAGGATGTTAATACTTATGAGTGCTTACTATGTGCCTCACATTGTTCACAATCCCATGAAATAAGTGCTAATATTTTCCCCATTTTCCAGATGAGGACACTGAGGCACAGAGAGGTTTTATTTAGCTGTTGAATTCCCTGACAAGCACAGAGACAGATTAGTGTACAGGATATTACTTAGGGAGCCCTTGGGATTAACACCTGTGGAAGGGAAGGGGAGGTAAAGAAGCAGGATTAGACAGATGGAGATGCTTATCTGTGATGCAGTCTTAATGGCAAACTCAGCTTACTCTAAGGGAGCCCTGAAGCTGGGATATCCATTTAAAGTTGTTCCCTATTGTATCCCTATAGGCAACAAGGCCTTTATATCCCTGAATCAGTCATTTGACACCCAGTTCTTGATTTCAGTCCCAAAGTTATTTCAACCACTCTCATCATCAAGCCATTCCAAAAAGGAGAAAGGTTTTCTTAAAAATGATCATGGAGAAGAAGTAGAAAAAAATGAGCTCTGGAGTTGGACAAAGCTGGCTCCAAATCCTGCAATTTCCTCTTACTACCTGTTTAACTCTGAAAAAGCTTTTAAGTTTTTGGAGGTTCAGTATCCTTTTATTTTTTTAAATGGTGATAAGAATACTTAGCTTGTAAGGTATTTTGGAAGTCAAATACAATCATTTATATTAAGCAAATTGCATGGGGACCTGGCACAGTCTAGGTGCTAAATAAATGGAAATTATTGTGATAATTAGGTAAATTATTATCCTTGGTGCCTGGCTTTCTCATTTGTAAGGTGGAATGAATAAGAGCAAACAAGAGCTACCCAGAAAGGTAAATGACATTACATCTTTTGTATTATCCAATACACAGTAGATACTCAGAATTTACTCCAATGAATGCATGTTAAAAGGATTTGTACAGACACAACACTCTTACTTTCAAAGAGCAGAGGAACATTTTATATTGTGAACACATACACACTGTGGCAATGTAAAACTACTTAAGGAAGGAAAAATATCCCCCTCCCCAGCCAGGTACTGAGATCTGGGGCTAAAATTTTTTGTCAGTCAGCCCCCATCCCCATCCCTTATCTTCGAGTGACCTTACCAGGAAACCTGGCTTTGGTGGAAAGGAGAGCTGTGGGGCTTGGGGAGCCTGATGCCTTTTCTTTTGGGAGGAAAGGCCACCTGCACAATCCACAGGACAGGAGTGGCCAGCAGCTCTCCTGAACTGAGGCTACAGAAGAGTCCAGATCCAAGACAGCAAGGGATGAATGGAAGGAAAGTCCCACCCACCTTCATGTGTAAAGTGATTGGCATTTACTCAAATCTAAATCTTCTCCTCTCCTCCCTGCAATATACCATTGAGCATGTGCCAGAGTAATGGTTCTGAACAAAAGCCAACACAGATGTCAGCCTGGGGGCCCTCTCAGCCTAAGGAAGCCCCTACAGCCGAGCCCTCAGCCCTAATGACTTAGGCAGTAGGTTAGGCAGGAGATGTAGAGTTGGTCTGGCTCACTGATTTCACTGTGGAAATCTTCTACTAGAATTTGCAAAGACTAGATATTGGGGAAAGGTTCACTGATCTTAAGATCTCAAGACACACAGCCTAGTACCTAAGAATTTTAGTATATCTGGGAGACAGGAGTGGAGCAAGCTAAAGAATTACAGCCACGCCTCCCAAATGATTATGAAAAGGAGGGCTTGTCCAAGCTACCTCTGGGCCTTAAGGATGAGATGAGGGTAGGAGCAGGGGGATACATGCACCCAGCCTGTTGGAGAATCCAACGTGAAGACTATTGTCCCTTCAGAACCTAAGGCAAAAGTACAAGGAGGGGAAATACTGGGTCCTTTACCTGAAACAAGATATGGGCCTCCCCTGCCCCTCAGACCCTACAGCTCTTTAGGCTCCAGGCCTCAGGCACAAGAGATAGAGAATCATATCTGAGCGTTTTGCCCTTCCCTTAGCTCCAAACAAGGGCAGAGGGTGAAATGTGAGTGGGAGAGAAGGGATCATCAGACACACTGTTTAGCACCTGAACCACATCTCTTCCTAAACCAGAAATCCCAAGAGCAGAAAGAAATAGGAGCAAAGTGAGAGAGGGGTTGTGCTTCCATCACATTAAATAGGAGACTTCATGGGGTTGGGCAAGGGTTGTTTCACATCAGGACATAAATGACTCTGGTCAAGGTGAGGGGTTATAATTAGCAAAGCTTCATGTGCTCTCCCTTTCCTTATTCATCCTGCTTCCGTTTCGGCTTTTTGGGGTTCCGGGACCGACTCTTGGCCTTGCATAGAGGGCATATAGGTGCATTCCGGTGAATTTGCTGGTGACATGACAAGCAGGCCTGGTGAGGGACACAGGAAAAAGAAAGTTAGTGTTCAGATTCTTCCAGGCAACAGCTTAGACTTCTGATTCCCCAGGGGCCCAGAAAGCAAAGTGACTTCCCATCAGAAGGGAGCAATAATCAGTGAGTAGACTCAAGTATTCTTGGATGCCATAGAAGATGGGAGGGAAGGACATAACTCAGTTCAGAGAAGGGGGTTGAGAAAAAGTATACAAAACTAGAAGGTAAGGCAAAATGAGAACTACACATCTATTCATCATTATAATGAAACATTGTCTAACAGGCCCACTTAAAGACTATTTAATTTTCTAGAATAGTGGTCAACAAACATTTTCTGTAAAGGCTAAGATAGCAAATACTTTAGACTTTTTACATCATATGATCTTTGCTGCAACTACTCAATTCTGTTTTGCATGAAAGAAGTGATAGACAATAGCTTGCATGCATGTTGTTTGCAATAGCTTGCAAACACAGACATGCATGTAGGCCAATAAAACTTTAACAAAAACAGGGAACAGATTAGATTTGACCTGTAGGCTGCAGTTTGATGACCCCTGCTCTAGAAGAATGTCTGTTTGTTTGACTATTTACCAATTGATTAGGACCCAGGCTCTGTGATGTTACATTGATAAGCTGCAAATGGCTTTTGCCCAGTAGAGATGCAAATTACTTCTGTTTGGAAGAAAAAGTAACTATAAAGGTTACAGTTTTATTGTCCTGTGGGATGTAAACCAGTTTTGTATCTAACTTTGCAAATTTGTTTTAGCCTTCCTCTCCTTTCTTGACTATATAGATATTTGTTCCTCAAATGCTCCTGGAACCAGCTTTATAATCCTGTTGGTTCCCTCATTTATGATACATGCTCATTACATATTTGTGTAAGAGTCATTTCTAACTTTTAGAATTGCACTTTAGCAGGGCCTGAAAATCTCCCTGCATTCTAACACCTCTGGGAACATGGGGCAACAAAACCTGTGGGTCCAACACAGCACACCCATGTCACCCCTTCCACTGTGTCACAAGCAAAGGCTATTAAAAGAAGGCCCAGCATAAATAAGGCCAAAGACCCAGAACTAGCCTTCCACGGCCCTTCCATGGGAGGATACTTTGCTTCCTCCACAACCATTACCCAGCTCACTTACCTTCATAGGTGGGGGCTGCTGCCTGAAGGTGGCCGTCTGCCGAGTGTCCTGCTTCCTAGCCACTTGGAGCTGTTGGGCGGCAGCGGCTGCAGCGGCCAGGGACTCAGGGATAGGGGGCTCCTGAGGTTCCGTCTGCCATTCTGCTTTCTGCTTCTCAAAGTAACTTTGGAGATGAGAGACACTGGCTAGATCATTCTGAAAGCAACAAGAACCTCGCTCCTCTTAAAGACTCCATGCCATATAACCAAGGGTTGAGCTGTGGCTCATTCTATAAGGTCCCCACACCTTCCCAAGCACAAGGCTATTGTCCCTGGGTACTAGGCCCAATGTCTGATGAGAAGGATAATCCTCTTGGTCCTTAGCTCTGATAGGCCAAGAAGACCAAGAAATCTTAGGGCTAGCAAGGTCCTTAAAGGGTATTCAGTCCTATCTGCTATCTCATGCTCTTTTGAGTATTCCTATTAAGTGTCCTAAGGCCTCTGGTGATGTATCTCTAAGAATAGGAAGCTCACAAACTCCACAGACACCTTGCTCTACCTTTATGAAATGATTTCCTCTACCAGGTCAAATTCTGTCTCTCTGCAAGGCAAGCCTAGTTTTTAACTCTGAGCCAGGAGATGAAGTCCCAGGCTACTTCCTGAAGACCAGGAAAGCTCAGTCTTTTGTGTTTCTAGAGGTTTCTAGATATCCCCTTCTAGACCCTGACTTGGGAAATGATCTCTTAAGAGTTATAGACATAGTCTTGTATTGTCAATATCACACAAAGAATTTAAAAAGCCACCTAGTAGTTGTTCTAATTCATCTAGTAATTCATCCAGTTTAATAATCCTCCTTCTGTTTTAACAAGCTAGCACAGAGACTTGCCCAAGATCACACAATGAGTCAGCCACTGAAAGGCCTGGGACTAAAACTAGGCACTCTGACTTTCAGGCTAGGCTTTGTGTACGTATACATGCCCGTGTGTGTGTAGGTATGTAGGTATGTATGTGGGTCAGAGGGAGGGTATGTTGTAGGGACTGGGGGCAGGTAGCTTACTCCAAGGAAAGCTTCTCCTCTTCTTCACACAAGTCAGGGAGCCTCTGCAGGCCCAGAGTCATGCGCAGGGCATCCACATGTTCTTTCAGTGGCTTATACTCATCATGTAGCCTCCTTGTAGACTCTAGCAGCTTGTTTAGGTCATTCTCAGATTGTTTGATAGTGTTTTCCATCTGGAACACAGAGTGGAATAGGCACAGAGAAAAGATCCTAAGGTTCTCAGAGAGGCTCTACAGCTGAGTGAATAATAGCACAAGCTCCAGAACTTGTTCAGTCTATAGTCAAGTCCTCGATCTCCCATGCCCTCTCTATGTAACTCTGGTCAAGCCTCAGTTTCTTCATCTGTATAATGGTGATAATCTATTGCTTAACTCATGCAATCTTGGTGAATATGTAATGATAGAATTCATATAAAGCACTCAGTAAAGCGGCTAAATGAATATTTACTGCTAAATAAATGGTATTGTTTAAATATAGTATCTTAGAGCTGGAATGTCCTTCAGAGCTCATTTAGTCCACCTTACTCCCATTTTACAGAAAACTGAGGCTCAAAGAGAAAAAGGGACTTTCCTGGGGAAATACTTCTTAGCATCAAATCCTGCACAAAGACTTAGGGCTTCCGCCTCCCAGGCCAGCAGTCTTTTTCCTAGATTAGTGATTCTCAAAATGTGCCCAAGGGATCAGCAGCATCAGCATCACCTGGGAACTCAGAAATGCATATTCTTAGGCTCCACCTCAGACATACAAAGTCAGAAAATCGGGGGTGGAGTCTAACAATATGTGTCTTAGGCTCTCAAAGTGGCTTTGATGCATGCTCAAGTTTGAGATCCACTGGCTTATAAGCCCTTCTGGCAAATATCTTCCTCATTTAACTGGCCCTGTGTCATTGGTTAGCTGGCAGCCAAACTGTCAATACTTTACGAGATCTAGAATTCTGCGATCTCTAACACAGAAAATCCCAGTTGCTTACTGTCCAAACCTCATTCATATTTCCTTTATGATCCTAGGTCTGACATCATCAGAAAATGAGTATTGCCACAGAAATGAGTTTCCCAGAAATATAAACTTAGTTCCTTTGAAAGTAAATTTAAAAAATATATTCCTCATGGTTATCGGCGATAAGGGTTTGAAAAGACCTTACTGGTCAGGACTGCCAACCTCCTTTGTTGTGAAGGAATCATCAGTACAGCAGCTCATACAAGTGTCCATTAAGATGCTGCTTGAATAACTCCAAAAGAGGGGAGCTTACCACCTTAGCAGACAGTTCATATTCCATGTTCCAAGAGTTTCCAAAGGAGACACCAATGAGGAAGCCCCACTTTGGTAGCAGGCAGAAATGATTCGTTTGGTCTGACTGAAAGCTTGGAGCACTTTAAACTACATTCCAGAGGCAGCTGCCTGCTCTGCTTTTCCCCAAGACTAGCTCTCAACTCCCAGAATCCCAGAAAGACAGCACATCAAATCAGTACATTTAGAGGGTACTGAGTCCCTCTTACAGTGCAGAGAGGGAAAATGAGGCCCAGAGAGAAGGGACTTGTCCAGTGATATATGGTCAGTTAGTGACAGCCAGGGCTGGATCTCAGAACTAATTCTTCAACTCTACCACAGCCTGCACTGATGCCTGCTCCCCGAGCTTGGCCAAAGCCACATCTCAAGGAGAAGCCCTATCATTCACCACTACCTCTTTCTCCAGGGCTTTAGAGATAGGCTCCAGGCAGCCACGTACCACATTGATGTCAGCGTGGATCAGTCGGAGTTCCTCCACATGGGCCATCTTCTCCTGTAGCAGAAGGTCCATCTCCTGCTTGTATTCCTTCAGGTGCCTTTCCTCTGACTCAAGTGCCTCAAACTCAGCCTTCAAACGAGCCTTGATCTTCTCCATCTGCAGGGTCTTGTTCCTGCAATTTGCAAAAAGCAGGAAACAGGCCAGCAAAAGAAGGGAGAAAATAGAAATGGAGCCAGGACTCTTTTTCTAAGCCATCTTTACAAGCTTCCCCCTCGCCAGGCAGAGCCAACCTGAGGCCATCTCACAAAAGAAGGCCAGGTGCAGTGGCTCATGCCAGTAATCTCAGCAATTTGGGAGACAGAGGCAGGAGGAACACTTGAGCCCAGGAGTTTGAAACCAGCGTGGGCAACATAGTGAGACCTTATATCTACAAAAAAACAAAAAAAAAAAACAAAAAAAAAGAAAAAGAAAAAGAAAGAAAGAAAGAAAGAATTAGCCACGCATGGTGGTACATGCCAGTAGTCTCAACTACTCAGGAGGATAAGGCAGGAGGATTGCTTAAGCTATGATTGCACTACTGCACTCCAGCCTAGGTGACAGAGCAAGACCTTGTCTCAAGAAAAAGTTAGGAGATGTTTTTCTCTAAAAGCTCAGTGGGTCTCGAATGGAGTTAATTTTGTTCCCTCATGGGGCATTTGCAAATATGGAGTGTTTTGGCTGTTAGATTGACTCAAGGAAATGTGTTACTGGCATTTAGTGGACATGGGCCAGAGATGCTAAATAGCCTCTAAATGCCCAGGAAAGTCCTGAACACAAAGAACTCCCATGCAAGAAACCAAAAATGATCTCTTGAGAAACTCTAAGGAAGCAGTGTCCAATAAACTTACTACAGTGATGGAAATGTTTTGTATCTGTGCTGTCCAGTATAATAGCTACTATGCACATGTGGCTACTGAGCACTTGTAATGTGGCCAGTGCTACTGAGGAACTGAGTTTTGAATTTTATTTAATCAAACTTAAAATTTAAACAGCCGTGTGTGGCTAATGGTTGTCATATTAGACAGCACAACTCTAGAGGGTGTGTTTATCGGTTCCAGAAAAGGAAGGGGAAAGGATATTGTGGGTAATTTCTTTCTTAGAAGAACAAAAACCTGGTTTTGGTCATTAAATCCCAATTGTATACCCTGTGGCTCAGGAATCCTATACTTGGGAATATATTTTAAGGAGATAATTCAAGGAAGCAAAAAGTTAATATACAGAGATGTACTTTCTGGGCTTTCAGCAAAATTAGGATTTTTGACAGCCACTGAAGACTTGTGACATAGAAAATGTTGAAGATAAGATACTCGCTGAAAAAGTGTACACACTAAGATTACAATTTCAAAACATACATGCATGTGACTAAATAAGAAAAAGATTTGGAAGAAACACAGTTTCAAGGGCCTTTAATAAGATCATTTGAAGCCTGCCTCTGGGAAAGGGCTACAAAGTTTGAAAGGGGTCCCCTCTAAGGCATGTTGTTGTCTTCCCACTGGTTCCCTACCACGCTTCTCAGGATCTGCCTAGCCATTATCCCCTTACTCAGATTTGTAGTCTCCTTTCTTCTCCCTCAGTAGCTGATCTTCCCCTCTGCCCCAGTCTATCCTACGTGTGATCCAACTCCACACACTGGACTCTGGCTTCTGACATCAGCCTGCTTGTCTTCAGTCTCTCTTTTCTCAACATTGCCTGTGCCTCTTGCCTCAAGAGGTAGCCTTCAATGGCACAGAACTACAGAAAGAACTGTTAGGTGGGTAGGATGGTGGGAGAAGTTTCACTTTCTATACTAAGAAAACATCTTTTCATGTTATTGTATTTTTTTTAACCTTAGAAATGGGTTAAAAGCTGGGTGTTATCCCATTTGTAGAGAAGGGAATTGAGTGAGGTTCAGGGTGGTAACTTGCCCAGTACCACAGAGCTAGTAAATTGGATGTTGGGATTTGAACCCAGGGCTCTCTAACACCGAAGCCTACATACCATCCACTACTCTATATTGCCTTTGAACAGGGTTACCAGGCTGAAGGGCATAAAAACATCAAGGGTTCTTGTTATAGCTCATCAACTGTCTTGCAGAGGGAAGATACTGATTTGTATTGGTTAATTACTTATTTGCTTATATCCCCATCTATCTAGACTTCTATTTTCCTCCTTTTCTAGGTTACATGAAGATAAATCTGAACTTTGCCTACTCCCATAACCATTTTACCGATGGGAAAACTAAGATTCAGAGTAGTATAGTGTCTCACCCTAAGTGTCATACAACCAGTTAGGGCAGTGCTGGGCCAAGAACCTATTTCTGCAGACAAAGTCATATCATAAAAGAAGCATGCACTTTAGACTCAGACTTCGATTATAAATCCTGGTTCTGCCTCTGATTAACTATTTGCTTTTGGACAATACTAACAACTGTATTTTAACTATATTTATTGAGCACTTACTATGTATTAATTATAGAGGGTTTCAATATATATTCAGTCAATAATTATTTATTGAATACTTATCATGTGCCAGGCATTGTACTAGGTACTAGGGATAGAGCAGAGAACAAGACAGTATATAGACAACAAGTTTCATCTAATGAAGAAAATCGATCCTGAACACAAGCTTGTATGTAAAATCATAGTGGTAGGGAGGAGACGCAGAACGTGATAGAAGGATACAACGAAGGGACCTAACATAGTGTGAGGGACACTATAGGGTAAAGGGGACAGTCAGAGGAGGCTTCCCTGAGAACTGAGGATGTGAAATCTAAGCTGAGACCTGAAGAATGAATAGGAGTTCACTGGTGAGTGCAGGTGGGCACACAGGAGAACAGTCCAGACAAAAAGAATAGCATGAGTAATGGCCCCACAGAAGAAGAATATGGCACATTAAAGGAACTGAGTAAAGAGCAGTGTGGCTGGAGCACCTACTGCAAGAGGGAGAGGGGCCTAGATAAAACTAGGGAGGTTGACAGGGCCTAAAACACAGCTTGGAGACTGGGACAAGTTGGGACTTTTATCCTTAGTGGAAGGGGGAATTTTATAATTTTAAGCACCAGAAGAGTGACATTATCTGATCATCTCACCTCACTTCCCTCAGCCTTGGCTTCCTCATTAGTAACACAGGAATAATAATAGCATCTACTTTACACATTATGTGGTGAGGATTAAATGAGCTAAGACATGTAAAGTCACCAGAGTATGTGGCACATGGTGGGCAGTCAACAAATGATAGGGTCCTTCTTTCTCCACTCTGCCCAACTCTTCCACCATGGATATCTCCTTCACCATAGTGGTTTCCACTACAGCAAATAGGGTTTGTGTGTGTGCACATGCATGAGTGACCAGGTATATTGCTGGTTACTGAGATTAAAATAATAATCATTAGTGGGAGAATGGGAAGGGAATAAGGGTTGAAAAATTACCTATTGGGTACAATGTTCACTATTTGGGTGATGGGTACACTAGAAGCCCAAACCTCAATATTATGCAATATATTCATATAACAAATGTACACATGTAGCCCCTGAATCTAAAATTAAAAAATATATTAGCTAAAGCCACATAAAAATGTCAATATAAATAACAGCATTTTATGAAGCTGACCGAAGCCTTCCCAATTTGTAATTAATTCGATTAAGATGAAAGTAACTACCACTAACTGAAATCAGGGATAAGAGGGTCTCTCCCATTGCCATTTAATAGAAATCAGCATAGTGCAGCTAGCCTTGCTTGGATGAGTCCCTTTTATCTAATACTCCCTCCTCCCTCCATGCCTACTTCTATTTACAGAAACCCATGTTGTTGGGCAAGAGACATTAATGCCAAAATAAACCAAAGATTTTTCACCTCATGTGTCCAGGGTAACAGTTAAGTGCTGACTTGACATGGAAAATCAAAGGCACAAAGCCTTCCTCAAAGCACCAGTGGCATTTCCTCTCTCTGGGGTGGAGGGCTGCCACCAGCAAGATGGCAGCTTAATCCTTTGGGTTCAAGGTACATAGCCACAATGTCTGCCTCCATCCAAGGTGTTTGGCAGCCTTTGTCTATTGCACCCTGTGGCAAGAAATACCAAGGACCAAGACCCTGACTAAAGGGCAGAAGGGCCAAGACTCCTTGTTAGGAGAGGGAAATATGTTTGCGAAGATAGGTTTCAGAAAGAGCCTCTATTTACTATTTGTAAAGTCAGTTTCTCTGAGGGAAGCCTGGTCCTTGCTTTAGCGGAGGGACAGCAATGTCACTGCCGGCTTTGATGGTGCCACTAATATCTTTCAATAGTGGTGCATCAAGTGCAGGGCAGTAACAACAGTCTACCCTGGGGTGAAGACAATAAGGGGGTATGCTGTGTGTAAAAAATTAAAATATAAAAATAAAACCAACTAAAGTTGGTCTACTCTTTATTACCACCATGCAATGGCAATCTCAAACAATGTCTATTAAAGGACATCTAGACTGATTCTAATTTTTGGTAATTATGAATAAAGCCACTATGAATAGCCATGTACAAGTTTTAGGGTAACCATAAGTTTTCATCCAAGAGTACAATTGCTGGGTTATATGATAATTGCACATTTAGCTTTTCAATAAACTGCCCAACTGTTCCAGAGTGTATCATTTCACATGCCCACCAGCAAAACATGAGCGATCCAGTCCCTCCACCTGGCCAACTACTTTAACTATCATAATAAATATGTAGTGATACTTCAAAGTGATCTTAATTTGCATTTCCCTAATGCCCATTGATGTGGAACACCTTTCCACATACTTATTTGCCATCCATATATCCTTTTCTATGAAATGTCTGCTCATGTCTTTGGTTCATTTTCTAACTGGATTACCATTGACCCTTGAACAACATGGGTTTGAACTGCATAGATTCACTTGTACATGGATTTTTTTCAACAAAATATGGATCAAAAATACAGTATTCGCAGGATGTAATACTTGCATATATGGAGGGTTGACTTTTTGTATACTCAGGGCTGACTGTAAGATTGAGTATGGATATGTGCAAATTTTGGTATAGGTAGAGGCCTAGGACCAATCCTCTATATACACTGAGGGAAACCGTATTTGTTTTCTCACTGTTGAGTTTTAATACTTCTTTATATATTCTAGATTTGAGTACTTTGGCAGACATGTGGCTTGAAAATATTTTCTCCCACTCAGTGGCTTGCCTTTTTGTCACCTTGAAAGGGTCTTTGGAAGAGTATTTAAATTTTTTTTTAAAAGTCCAATTTATCAAATTTTTCTTTCTTTTTTTATTATTATACTTTAAGTTCTGGGATACATGTGCAGAACGTGCAGGTTTGTTACATAGGTATACACATGCCATGGTGGTTCACTGCACCCATCAACCCGTTATCTACATTAGGTATTTCTCCCAATGCTATCCCTACCATAGCCCCCCACCTCGACAGGCCCGTGTGTGATGTTCCCCTCCCTGTGTCCATGTGTTCTTATGAGTGAGAACATGTAATGTTTAGTTTTCTGTTCCTGTGTTAGTTTGCTGACAGTGGTGGTTTCCAGCTTCATCCATGTCCCTGCAAAGGACATAAACTCATCCATTTTAATGGCTGCATAGTATTCCATGGTGTATAAGTGCCACATTTTCTTTATCCAGTCTATCATTGATGGGCATTTGGGTTGGTTCCAAGTCTTTGCTATTGTGAACTGTGTTGCAGTAAACATATGTGTGCATGTGTCTTTATAGTACAATGATTTATAATCCTTTGGGTATATATCCAGTAATGGAATTGCTGGGTCAAACGGTATTTCTGGTTCTAGATCCTTGAGGAATCACCACACTGTCTTCCACAATGGTTGAACTAATTTACACTTCCACCAACAGTGTAAACACATTCCTATTTCTCCACATAATCAGCATCTGTTGTTTACAGACTTTTTAATGATCACCATTCTAACTGGTATGAGATAGTACCTCATTTTGGTTTTGATTTGCATTTCTGTAATGACCAGTGATGATGAGCTTTTTTCATATGTTTGATGGCCACTTAAGTGTCTTCTTTTGAGAAGTGTCTGTTCATATCTTTCACCCACTTTTTGATGGGGTTCTTTGTTTTATTCTTGTAAATTTGTTTAAGTTCCTTGTAGATTCTGGATAATAGACTTTTGTCAGATGGATAGATTGCAAAAATTTTTTCCCATTCTGTAGGTTGCCTGTTCACTATGATGATAGTTTTTTTCGCTCTGCAGAAGCTCTTTAGTTTAATTACATCCCATTTGTCAATTTTGGCTTTTGTTGCCATTTCTTTTGGTGTTTTACTCATGAAGTCTTTGCCCATGCCTATGTCCTGAATGGTATTGCCTAGGTTTTCTTCTAGGAATTTTACGGTTTTACGTCTTACATTTAAGTCTGTAATCCATCTTGAGTTAATTTTTGTATAAGGTGTAAGGAAGGTGTCCCGTTTAATTTTTCTGCATATGGCTAGCCAGTTTTCCCAACACCATTTATTAAATAGGGAATCCTTTCCACATCACTTGTTTTTGTCAGGTTTGTCAAAGATCAGATGGTTGTAGATGTGTGGCATTACATCTGAGGCCTCTGTTCTGTTCCATTGGTCTATATATCTGTTTTGGTACTAATACCATGCTGTTTTGGTTACTGCAGCCTTGTAGTGTAGTATAGTGATGTTAAGCAGGTTTTTCATATGATTATTAGCCATTTCTATATCTTCTTTTGAGAATTTCCTATTCATGTCCTTTGCCTGCTCCTCTTCTTCTTCTTCTTCTTTTTTTTTTTTTTTTTCTGAAGCAGAGTCTCACTCTGTCACCCAGGCTGAAGTACAGTGGCATGATCTCGGCTCACTGCAACCTCCACCTCTCAGGCTCAAGCAATTCTCATGCCTCAGCCTCCCAAATACCTGGGACCACAGGCATAAGCCACCGTGCCCAGCTAATTTTTGTGTTTTCTTTTTAGTAGAGACAGGGTTTTGCCATATTGGCCAGGCTAGTCTCAAAATCCTGGCCTCCAGTAATCTGCCTTCCTTGGACTCCCAAAGTTGTGGGACTACAGGCGTAGTTACCGTGCCTGCCCCTTTGCCCACTTTTTGATGGGATTTTTTTGTTTTGTTTTTGCTTATTTGTTTGAGTTCCTTGTAGATTCTGGGTATTAGTCCTTTGTCAGAT
Source organism: Nomascus leucogenys (assembly GCF_006542625.1). Taxonomy (NCBI): domain Eukaryota; kingdom Metazoa; phylum Chordata; class Mammalia; order Primates; family Hylobatidae; genus Nomascus; species Nomascus leucogenys. The sequence goes on from NC_044406.1 coordinate 57,283,076, forward strand.
GCATAGTTTGCAAATATTTTCCCCCACTCTATAGGCTGTCTGTTTACTCTGCTGATAATTTCACTGTACAGAAGATTTTTAGTTTAATTAGGTCCCATCTGTTTATTTTTGTTTTAGTTGCATTTGCTTTTGGAGTCTTAGTCATGAATTCTTTGCCTAAGCCAATGTCCAGAAAAGTTTCCCAATGCTATCTTCTGGTATTTTTATAGTTTCAGTTCTTAGATTTAAGTCTTTGATCCATTTTGAGTTAATTTTTGTATCAGGTGAGGGGTGAGGATCTAATTTCATTCTTCTACATGTAGCTTACCAGCTTTCCCAGCACCATTTATTGAATAGGGTGTCCTTTCCCCACTTTATGTTTTTTTATGCTTTGTCAATACTTACAGAAGGCTGTAAGTATTTGGCCTTATTTCTGGGTTTTCTATTCTCTTTCATTGGTCTTCATGCCTACTTTTATACCATTACCATGCTGTTTTGGTAGCTTATAGCTTTGTAGTATAATTTGATGTCGGGAAATGTGATGCCTCCAGATTTGTTCCTTTTTCTTAGTCTTGCTTTAGCCATGTGGGCTCTCTTTTGGTTCCATATGAATTTTAGATTGCTTTTTTTCTTGTTCTGTGAAGAATGATGATGGTATTTTGATTACAATTGCATTGAATCTGTGGATTACTTTGGGTAGTATGGTCATTTTCAAATTATTGATTCTACCCCTCCATAAGCATGGAATATGTTGCCATTTGCTTGTGTCATCTATGATCTTTTTTAGGAGTGTTTTGTAGTTTTCCTTGTAGATATCTTTCACCTCCTTGGTTAAGTATATTTCTAAATATTTTACTATTATTATTTTTGCAGCTGTTGTAAAATGGGTTGACTTCTTGATTTGATTCTCAGTTTAGTCATTGTTGGTATATAGCAGTGCTACTGATTTGTGTACATTGATGTTGTATCCTGAGACTTTACTGAATTCGTTTATCAGGTCAAGGAGCTTTTGGATTATTCTTTAGGGTATTCTAGGCATATGATCATATCATTGGCAAACAGTGACATTTTGACTTCCACTTTTCCAATTTGGAGGCTCTTTACTTCTTTCTCTTGTCTGATTACACTGGCTATGACTTCCAGTACTATGTTCAATAGAAGTGGTGAAAATGGGCATCCTTGTCTTGTTCCAGTTCTCAGGGGGAATGTTTTCAATTTTTCCCCATTCAGTATAATGTTGCCTGTGGGTATGTCATAGATGGCTTTTATTATCTTGAGGTATGTCTCTTCTATGCCAGGTTTTTTGAGTGTTTTTATAAAAAAAAAGGGATGCTCAATTTTATCAGATGTTTTTTCTGCATCTATTGAGATAATCATATGATTTTTTATTTTGATTCTGTTTATGTGATGTATCACATTTATTGACTTGTGTATGTTAAACTATACCTGCATCCCTATGATAAAACTGACTTGATCATGGTGTATTATCTTTTTAATATGCTGTTGGATTTGGGTAGCTAGTATTTTGCTGAGGATTTTTGAATCTATGTTCATCAGGGTATTGGTCTGTAGCTTTTTTGGTTGTGTTCTTTCTTGGTTTTGGTATTGGGGTGACACTGGCTTCATAGAATGATTTAATGAGGATTTCTTCTTTTTCTGTCTTTTGGAATGGTTTCAGTAGGATTGGTACCAATTCTTATTTGAATGCCTGATAGAATTCAGCTGTGAATCCATCTGGTTCTGAACTTACTTTGCTGGCAATTTTAAAATTACAGTTTCAATCTTGCTTTTTGTTATTGGTCTGTTCAGGGTTTCTATTTCTTCCTGATTTAATCTAGGAGGCTTGTATATTTCCAGGAACTTGTCCATATCCTCTATACATTCTAGTTTGTGTGTGAAAAGGTGTTCATAGTACACTTCAATAATTTTTCGTATTTCCGTGGTATCAGTTGTAATATCTCCAGTCTCATTTCTGATTGAGTTCATTTGGATCTTTTCTTGGTTAATCTCACTAACAGTCTATCAATTTTGTTTATCTTTTCAGAGAATCAGCTTTTTTGTTTCATTTATCTTTTGTATTGTTTTTGTTTGTTCCAGTTTCATTGAGTTTTGCTCTGATCTTTGTTATTTCTTTTCTTCTGCTGCGTTTGAGTTTAGTTTGTTCTTGTTTCCCTTGTTCCTTGAGGTGTGACATTGGGTTGTCCATTTGTGCTCTTTCAGACTTTTTGATTTAGGCATTTAACACCATGAACTTTTGTCTTAGCACCACTTTTGCTGTATCCCACAGGTTTTTGTAAGCTGCGTAACTATTATCATTCATTTCAAATAATTTTTAAATTTCTATCCTGATTTCATTGTTGACCCAAAGCTCATTCAAGAGCAGATTACTTACTTTCCATGTATTTCTATAGTTTTGAGGGTTCTTTTTGAAGTTGATTTCCAATTTTATTCCCCTGTGATCTGAGAAAATGCTTGATATAATTTTGATTTTCTTAAATTTATAGAAACTTGTTGTGTGACCTATGATATGGTCTATCTTGGAGAATGTTCCATACACTGGAAAAGAGAATGTATATTTTGTAGTTGTTGGAAAGAATGTTTTGTAAATATATGTTAAGTCTATTTGTTCTAGGCTATAGTTTAAGTCCACTGTTTCTTTGTTGACTTTCTGTCTTGATGATCTGTCTAGTGCTGTAAGTATAGTATTGAAGTCCTCCAATATTATCGTGTTGTTGTTTATCTCATTTCTTATGTCTAGTACCAATTGTTTTATAAATTTAGGTGCTCCAGTGTTAGGTGCATATAATTTAGGATGGTGATATTTTCCTGTTGGGCTAATCCTTTTATCATTATATAATGTCCTTGCTTGTCTTTTTTTTAAAACTGCTGTTGCTTTAAAGTCTATTTTGTCTGATATAAGAATAGCTACTCCTGCTTGCTTTTGGTTTCCACTTGTGTGGAATATTTTTTACCACCCCTTTACCTTAAGCTTACATGAGTCCTTATGCATTAGGTGAGTCTCTTGAAAACAACAGATACTTGGTTGGTGGGTTTATTTAATTCATTCTGCCATTATGTATCTTTTAAGTGTAGCACTGAGGCCTATTTACATTCTATGTTAGTATTGAAATGTGAGGTACTGTTGAGGTTATATTTTTGTGTATATCAAGGTTTTCTTTCAACATTTAGAACTCCTTTTAGCATTTATTGTAGTGCTTGTTTGGTGGTGGCAAATTCTGTCAGGATTTGTTTTTGAAGAAGACTTTATCTTCCTTTCATTTATGAAGCTTAGTTTTGCTAGATAGAAAATTTTAGGGTGACCATTATTTTGTTTCAGGAGGCAAAAGTTAAGACTCCAACCCCTTCTGGCTTGTAAAGTTTCTGCTGAGAAATCTGCTGTTAATCTGATAGGTTTTACTTTATAGGTTATCTTTTATCTCACAGCTCTTAAAATTATGTTTTTTTCATCTTGACTTTAGATAACCTGATGACTCTGTGCCTTAATGATGATTGTTTTGTAATGAATTTCCCAGGAGTTCTTTTGACTTCTTCAGTTTGGCTGTCTAGACCTCTAGCAAGGCCAGGGAAGTTTTCCTCAATTATTCCCTCAAATAAATTTTCCAAACTTTTAGATTTCTGTTCTTTCTTAGAATCACCACTTATTCTTAGGTTTGGTCATTTTACATAATCCCATATTCCTTGGAGACTTTGTTCATTTATTTTATTCATTTTTATTTGTATTTGTCTGTTTGGGTTATTTTGAAAGTCTTGTCTTCAAGCTCTGAAATTCTTTCTTCTACTTGTTCTAGCTTATTGTTAAAATTTTCCACTGTATTTTGTATTTCTCTAAGTGTGTCTTTCAATTCCAGTAGCTCTCATTGTTTTTTCCTTTATAATATCTATTCCTCTGAAAAATTTTTAATTATATCCTTATTTTTTAAAATTTAAGTTGTTTTTCACCTTTCTCTGTTGTCTTCTTGCATAGCTTAATAATCAACCTTATGAATTCTTTATCTGGCACTTCAGAGATTTCTTCTTGGTTTGGATCCAATGCTGGGGAGCTAGTAGGATGTTTTCAAGATGATTTAGAACCCTGTCTTGTCATATTACCAGATTTACTTTGCTGGTTCCTTCTCATTTGGGTAGACTAATCAAATTGTTCTTGAATTTATTTTTTATTGGACTGTGGTTTTTTTAAACTTTTTTTCTTTCTTAAGAATCATACTTTAATGTTTATTTTAGCCTAGTTTGATCCTTGGTGATTTTAGGATGAAAACTCTGTATGAGTTCCTTATTTATAGAGAATCTTTTCCAACTGGCTTCCCCAGATGATGGTTTTAGTAGTTAAGTTCTTGTTGTGTGGGCAAGTTCACTGTTTCTTATGGGGTTGGAATGGCAGTGATCTCTTAAAGCTTATTTCCTTCTCTCATGGTGTACACTTTATTTGTTTATTTAATTTTCCCCCATTTTTATATTTGCTGAGTTGATGATTCAGGCTTCAGGTCAAGAGGAAAGGTATCCCTGTATATGCACCAGTTGTAGCTAAGGCAGGTGGGTAGATGTCATACATAATGATAGGCTAAGACCCCCGACTTGATGAGGGTGCTGGAGGAGCTCTCAATTAGATGTGCTGAGGTTTTATAAGGGTGAAGAGTGGAAGCTACCTCAACTCCCCTGCCAGGCAAGCAGGAAAGCTATCCACCTCACAGCCTCACCCTTGTCCCAGTGTTTTGGCTATTTATATCAGATGGACACCTCTGTTCCTATCAGCAGAGAGACCTGGGAGAGAAGACGTGCTATTCAGATTCTTCTGTCCCACAGGGTGTTACCTTGTTGTAGTGCTCTCTCCCTTCCCCTAGGACTGTGGCTTCCTGAGAAACAGATTGCAGTGACTGGAAGATTCTCCTTAAACATTTGGAATATTCTCCAAAATTTTTAACGTTTTTACTCCATTGTAACATCTGGGCCTGAAGATTCAATTTTTGGAAACTGTTAAATTACAAATTCAATTTCCTAAATAGTGACATAGGATTATTCAAATTCTCTAATATATTGTAGGTGAACTGTGGTAGTGTTTGGATGAACTGGTCCATTTCATGCAATTTGTCCAATTTACACGTACACAGTTGTTCATGGCTGTTATTCTTTTGATGCCTATGGGGTCTGCAGCAATATCCTCTATTTCATTCTCGATATCAGAAAATTTGTGTCCTGATTGCTGGCAAGATGGCCAAATAGGAACAGCTCTGTCTGCAGCTCACAGTGAGATCAAAACAGAAGGTGGGTGATTTCTGCATTTCCAACTGAGGTACACAGTTCATCTCACTGGGACTGGTTGGACAGTGGGTGCAGACCAAGAAGGACGAGCCAAAGCAAGGTGGGGCATCGCCTCAACCGGGAAGTGCAAGGGGTCGGGGAACTCCATCTCCCAGCCAAGGGAAGCCATTAGGGACTGCATTGTGCACTATAACTCACATACTGTGCTTTTCCCACAGTCTTCACAACCCCCAGACCAGGAGATCCCCTTTGGTGCCTACACCACCAGGACCCTGGGTTTCCAACACAAAACTGGGCAGCCCTTCGGGCAGACACTGAACTAGCTGCAGGGTTTTCTTTTTTTTCCCCATACCCTAAACGCCAGCAAGAAAAAAACGTTCACTCCCCTGGAAAGCGGCTGAAGCCAGGGAGCCAAGTAGTCTTGCTCAGTGAGTTCCAACCCCACTGAGCCCAGCAAACTAAGATCCACTGGCTTGAAATTCTCTCTGCCAGCACAGCAGCAGTCTAATATCAACTGGGACACTCGAGCTTGGTGGGGGGAGGGGCGTCCACCATTTCTGAGGCTTGAGTAGGCGGTTTTCCCCTCACAGTATAAAAAAGCCTCAGGGAAGTTCGAACTGGGCGAAGCCCATGGCAGCTCAGCAAATTTGCTGTGGCCAGACTGCCAGATTTCTCCTCTCTGGGCGAGGCATCTCTGAAAAAAAAGGCAGGATCCCCAGTCAGGGACTTATAGATAAAACCCCTATCTCCCTGGGATAGAGCACCAGTGGGAAGGGGCGGTGGTGGGCACAGCTTCAGCAGACTTAAAAGTCCCTGTGTGACAGCTCTGAAGAGAGCAGTGGACCTCCCAGCACAGCGTTCAAGCTCTGCTAAAGGACCGACTGCCTCCTCAAGTGAGTCCCTGACCCCCATGTTTCCTGAGTGGGAGATACCTCTCAGTAGGGGCCGACATACAGGAGAGCTCTGGCTGGCATCTGGCAGGTGCCCCATGGGAGAAAATTTCCAGAGGAAAGAACAGGCAGCAATTGTTGCTGTTCTGCAGCCTCTGCTGGTGATACCTAGGCAAACAGGGTCTGGAGTGGACCTCCAACAAATTCCAGCAGACCTGCAGCAGAGGGGCCTGACTGTTAGAAGGAAAACTAACAAACATAGAGGAATAACACATCCACCCAGAGACCCCATTCTAAGGTCACTAACATAAAAACCAAAGGTAAATAAATCTACAAAGATGGGGAGGAACCAGCACAAAAAGGCTGAAAACCAGAATGCCTCTTCTCCTCTAAAGGATCACAACTCCTCATCAGCAAGGGAACAAAACCAGATGGAGAATGAGTTTGATGAACAGACAGAATTAGGCTTTGGAAGGTGGGTAATAACAAACTCTTCTGAGCTAAAGGAGCATGTTCTAACACAATGCAAGGAAGCTAAGGACATTGAAAAAGGTTAGAGGAATTGCTAACTAGAATAACCAGTTTAGAGAAGAACATAAATGACCTGATGGGGATGAAAACCATGGCACAAGAACTTCGTGAAGCATACACAAGAATCAATAGCCAAATTGACCAAGCAGAAGAAAGGATATCAGAGACTGAAGATCAAATTAATGAAATAAAGCATGAAGACAAGATTAGAGAAAAAAGAATAAAGAGGAACGAACAAAGCCTCCAAGAAATATGGGACTATGTGAAAATACCAAACCTACGTTTCATTGGTGTACCTGAAAGTGATGGGTAGAATGGAACCAACAGAGAAAACACTCTTCAGGATATTATCTAGGAGAACTTCACCAACCTAGCAAGACAGGCCAACATTCAAATTCAGGAAATACAGAGAACACCTCAAAGATACTCCTTGAGAAGAGCAACCCCAAGACACATAATCATCAGATTCACCAAGGTTGAAACAAAGGAAAAAATGTTAAGGGCAGCCAGAGAGAAAGGTCGGGTTACCCACAAAGGGAAGCCCATGAGACCAACAGCAGATCTCTCTGCAGAAACCCTAGAAGCCAGAAGAGAGTGGGGGCCAATATTCAATATTTTTAAAGAAAAGAATTTTAAACCCAGAATTTCATATCCACCCAAACTAAGCTTCATAAGTGAAGGAGAAAAAATATCCTTCACAGACAAGCAAATGCTGAGAGATTCTGTCACCACCAGGCCTGCCTTACAAGACCTCCTGAAGGAAGCACTAAACATAGAAAGAAACAACAGGCACAAGCCACTGCAAAAACAACAAATTGTAAAGACACTATGAAGAAACTGCAACAAACGGGCAAAATAACCAGCTAGCATCAAATTGACAGTATCATATTCACACGTAACAATATTAACCTTAAATGTAAATGAGCTAAATGCCCCAATTAAAAGACACAGACTGGCAAAATGGATAAAGAGTCAAGATCCATCAGTGTGCTGTATTCAGGGGATGCATCTCACATGCAAAGACACAAACAGGCTCAAAATAAAGGGACAGAGTAATATTTACCAAGCAAATGGAAAGAAAAAAAAAAGAAGCAAGGGTTGCAATACTAATCTTTGGTAAAGCAGACTTGAAACTAACCTGTTGGTTGTGTTTGTTGGTCAAAAGAGACAAAGAAGGGCATTACATAATGGTAAAGGGATCAATGCAACAAGAGGAGCTAACTATTCTAAATATATATGCACCCAATACAGGAACACCCAGATTCATAAAGCAAGTTGTTAGAGACCTGCAAAGAAACACAGACTCCCACAAAATAATAGTGGGAGACTTTAACACCCCATTGTCAATATTAGACAGATCAACGAAACAGCAAATTAACAAGAGTATTCAGGACTTGAACTCAGCTCTAGACCAAGCTGACCTAATAGATATCTACAGAACTCTCCACTCCAAACCAAAAGAATATATATTCTTCTCAGCACCTCATTGCACTTATTCTAAAATTTACCACATAATTAGAAGTAAAACACTCCTCAGCAAATGCAAAACAATGAAAATCATAGTCTCTCAGACCACAGTGCAATTAAATTAGAACTCAGAATTAAGAAATTCACTCAAAACCACACAACTACATGGAAACTGAACAATCTGCTCCTGAATGACTACTAGGTAAATAATGAAATGAAGGCAGAAATAAAGATGTTGTTTGAAACCAATGAGAAGAGAGACACAACGTACCAGAATCTCTGGGACACAATTAAAGCAGTGTGTAGAGGGGCATTTATAACACTAAATGCCCACAAGAGAAAGCAGAAAAGATCTAAAATCGGCACCCTCATATCACAATGAAAAGAACTAGAGAGGCAAGAGCAAACAAATTCAAAAGCTAGCAGAAGACAAGAATTAACTAAGATCAGAGCAGAACTGAAGGAGCTAGAGACATGAAAAAACCTTCAAAAAAAAATCAAAGAATTCAAGAGCTGGTTTTTGAAAAAAATCATCAAAATAGATAGTCTGCTAGCCAGACTAATAAAGAAGAAAAGACAGAAGAATCAAATAGACACAATAAAAAACGACATAGGGCATATCACTACTGATCCCACAGAAATACAAACTATCATCAGAGAATACTATGAACATCTCTAGGCAAATGAACTAGAAAATCTAGAATAAATGGATAAATTACTGGACAAATACCCCCCCCCAAGTCTAAACCAGGAAAAAGTCGAATCCCTGAATAGACCAATAACAAGTTCTGAAATTGAGGCAGTAATTAATAGACTACCAACCAAAAGAAGTCCAGGACCAGACGGATTCACAGCCGAATTCTACCAGAGGTACAAGGAGGAGCTGGTACCACTCCTTCTGAAACTATTCCAAACAACAGAAAAAGAGGGAATACTCTCTAACTCGTTTTATGAGGCCAGCATCATCTGGGTACCAAAACCTGGCAGAGACAAAACAAAAAAGGGAAATTTCAGGCCAATATCCCTGATGAGCAACGATGTGAAAATTCTCAATAAAGGCCGGGCACGGTGGCTCAAGTCTGTAATCCCAGCACTTTGGGAGGCCAAGGCGGGTGGATCACGAAGTCAGGAGATCGAGACCATCCTAGCTAACATGGTGAAACCCCGTCTCTACTAAAAATACAAAAAAATTAGCCGGGCATGGTGGTGGGCACCTGTAGTCCCAGCTACTCAGGAGGCTGAGGCAGGAGAATGGCGTGAACCTGGGAGGCAGAGCTTGCAGTGAGCCGAGATCACGCCACTGCACTCCAGCCTGGGCGACAGAGTGAGAGACTCTGTCTCAAAACAACAACAACAACAACAACAAAAAAAACGAAAATCCTCAATAAAATACTGGCAAACCGAATCCAGCAGCACATTAAAAAGCTTATCCACCACAATCGAATTGGCTTCATACCTGGGATGCAAAGTTAGTTCAACATATGCAAATCAATAAATGCAATCCATCACATAAACAGAACAAATGACAAAAATCACATGATTATCTCACTAGATGCAGAAAAGGCCTGTGACATAATTCAACACCCCTTTATGCTAAAAACTCTCAATAAACTAGGTATTAATGAAATGTATCTCAAAATAATAAGAGCTATTTATGACAAATCCACAGCAAATATCATACTTAATGGGCAACAGCTGGAAGCATTCGCTTTGAAAACCAGCACAAGACATGGATGCCCTCTCTCACCACTTCTATTCAACATAATATTGGAATTTCTGGCCAGGGCAATCAGGCAAATGAAAGAAATAAAGGGTATTCAAATAGGAAGAGAGGAAGTCAAATTGTCTCTGCTTGCAGATGACATGATCATATATTTAGAAAACCCCATTGTCTCATCTCAAAATCTCCTTAAGCTGATAAGCAATTTTAGCAAAGTCTCAGGATACAAAATCAGTGGGCAAAAATCACAAGCATTCCTATACACCAATAATAGACACACAGAGAGCCAAATCATGAGTGAACTCCCATTCACCATTGCTACTAAGAGAATAAAATACCTAGGAATACAACTTTCAAGGGATGTGAAGGATATCTTCAAGGAGAACTTCACTGCTCAAGGAAATAAGAGAGGACACAAACAAATGGAAAAACATTCCATGCTTATGGACAGGAAGAATCAGTATCGTAAAAATTGCCATACTGCCCAAAGTAATTTATAGATTCAATGCTATCCCCATCAAGCTACCATTGACTTTATTCACAGAATTGGAAAAAAACTACTTTTAACTTCATACGGAACCAAAAAAGAGCCCGCATAGCCAAGACACTCCTAAGCAAAAAGAACAAAGCTGGAGGCATTACACTACCTGGCCTCAAACTATATTACAAGGTTACAGGAACCGAAACAGCATGGTACTGGTACCAAAACAGATATATAGAACAGAACAGAGGCCTTAGAAATAACACCACACATCTACAACCATCTGATCTTTGACCAACCTGACACAAACAAGCAATGAGGAAAGGATTCCCTATTTAATAAATGGTGTTGGCAAAACTGGCTAGCCAGATGCAGAAAACTGAAACTGGGCCCCTTACTTACACCTTATACAAAGATTTACTCAAGATGGAAGAAAGACTTAAACATAACACCTAAAATCATAAAAATCCTAAAAGAAAGCCTAGGCAATACCATTCAGGACATAGTAATGGGCACAGACTTCATGTCCAAAACACCAAAAATAATGGCACCAAAAGCCAAAATTGACAAAAGGGATCTAACTAAACTAAAGAGCTTCTGCACAGGAAAAGAAACTATTATCAGTGGGAACAGGCAACCTAAAGAATGGGAGAAAATTTTTGCAATTATTATAAAAGCTTTCTTATTTCTCCACATTCTCTCCAGCTTCTATTGTTTCCTGACGTTTTAATGATCACCATTCTAACTGCCATGAGATACTATCTCATTTTGGTTTTGACTTGCATTCCTCTAATGACCAGTGATGACGAGCTTTTTTTCATATGTTTGTTGGCCACATAAATGTCTTCTTTTGAGAAGTGTCTGTTCATATCCTTTGCCCACTTTTTAATGGGGTTGGTTTTTTCTAGTAAACTTGTTTAAGATCCTTGTAGAATCTGGATATTAGACCTTTGTCAGATGGATAGATTGCAAAAATTTTCTCCCATTCTGTAGGTTGCCTGTTCACTCTGATGATAGTTTCTTTTGCTGTGCAGAAGCTCTTTAGTTTAATGAGATCCCGTTTGTCAATTTTGCTTTCGTTGCAATTGCTTTTGGTGTTCCAGTCATGAAGTCTTTGCCCATGCCTATATCCTGAATGGTACTGCCTGGGTTTTCTTTTAGGGTTTTCTTTTTGGGTTTTCTTTTTTATGATTTTAGGTCTTACATTTAAGTCTTTAACCCATCCTGAGTTAATTTTTGTATAAGGTGTAAGGAAGGGGTCCAGTTTCAGTTTTCTGCATATGGCTAGCCTGTTTTCCCAACACTATCTATTAAATGGGGAATCCTTTCCCCATTGCTTGTTTTCGTCAGATTGGTGAAAGATCAGATGGTTGTAGATGTGTGGTGTTATTTCTGAGGCCTCTGTTCTGTTCTGTTGGTCTATATATCTGTTTTGGTACCAGTACCATGGTGTTTTGGTTACCATAGCCTTGTAGTATAATTTGAAGTCAGGTAGCCTGATGTCCCCAGCTTTGTTCTTTTTGCTTAGGACTGTCTTGGCTATACGGGCTCTTTTTTGGTTCCACATGAAATTTAAAGTAGTTTTTCCTAATTCTGTGAATAAATTCAATGGTAGCTTGATGGGAATAGCATTGAATCTATGAATTACTTTTCTATCCATAAGCATGGAATGTTTTTACATTTGTTTGTGTCCTCTCTTATTTCCTTGAGCAGTGGTTTGTAGTTATCCTTGAAGCAGTCCTTCACATCCTTTGTAAGTTGTATTCCTAGGTATTTTATTCTCTTAATAGCAATTGTGAATGGGAGTTCACTCATGATTTGGCTCTCTGTGTGTCTATTATTGGTGTATAGGAATGCTTGTGATTTTTGCACATTGATTTTGTATCCTGAGACTTTGGTAAAGTTGCTTATGAGCTTAAGGAGCTTTGGGCTGAGACGATGGGGTTTTCTGAATATACCATAAGGTCATTTGCAAACAGAGACAATTTGACATCCTCTCTTCCTATTTGAATACCATTATTTCCTTCTCTTGCCTGATTGCCCTGGCCAGAACTTCCAATACTATGTTGACTAGGAGTGGTGAGAGAGGTCATTCTTGTCTTTTGCTGAATTTCAAAGGGAATGCTTCCAGCTTTTGCCCATTCAGTATGATATTGGCTATGGGTTTTTCATAAATAGCTCTTATTATTTTGAGATATATTCCATCAATACCTAGTTTATGGAATGTTTTTAGCATGAATTGGTGTTGAATTTTATTGAAGGTCTTTTCTGCATCTATTGAAATAAGCATGAGGTTTTTGTCATTGTTTCTGTTTATGTGATGGATTACGTTTATTGATTTGCATATGTTGAACTAGCCTTGCATCCCAGGGATGAAGCCAACCTGATCGTGGTGAATGAGCTTTTTGATGTGTTGCTGGCTTCGGTTTGCCAGTATTTCTCATTGATGTTAATCAGCAATATTGGCCTGAAATTTTCTTTGTTATTGTTGTTGCTGTTGTGTCTCTGCCAGGATTTGGTATCAGAATAATGCTGGCCTCATAAAATGAGTTAGGGAGGAGTCCCTCTTTTTCTACTGTTTGGAATAATTTCAGAAGAAATTGTACCATCTCCTCTTTTTACCTTTGATAGAATGTGGCTGTGAATCCACCTGGTCCTGGACTTTTTTTTGGTTGGTAGGCTATTAATTATTGCCTCATTTTCAGAAGTTGTTATTGGTGTAATTAGGGATTCAATTTCCTTCTAGTTTAGTCTTGGGAGTGTGTTTGTGTCCAGAAATTTACCCATTTCTTCTAGATTTTTCTAGTTTATTTGCCTAGAGGTGTTTTTAGTATTCTCTGATGGTAGTTTTTATTTCCGTGGGGTCAGTGTTGATATTCCCTTTATCACTATTTATTGTGTCTATTTGATTCTTCTCTTTTCTTGTTTATTAGTCTGGCTAGCCATCTATTTTGTTAATCTTTCCCAAAACCAGCTCCTGGATTCATTGATTTCTTTTATTATACTTTAATTTCTGGGATCCATGTGCAGAATGTGCAGGTTTGTGCCAAGGTGGTTTGCTGCACCCATCAACCTGTCATCTACATTACATATTTCTCCTAATGTTATCCCTCCCCTTGCCCCCCACCCCCCAACAGGTCCCGGTGTGTGATGTTTCCCTTCTTGTGCCCGTATGTTCTCATTGTTCCACTCCCACTTATGAGTGAGAATATGCGGTGTTTGGTTTTCTGTTCCTGTGTTAGTTTGCTGAGAATGATGGTTTTCAGCTTCATCAATGTCCATGCAAGGGACATGAACTCCTTCTTTTTTCTGGTTGCATAGTATTCCATGGTGTATAATGCCACATTTTCATTATCCAGTCTATCATTGATGGGCATTTGCATTGGTTCCAAGTTTTTGCTCTTGCGAATACTGCTGCAATAAGCAAACATGTGCATGTGTCTTTATAGTACAATGATTTAGAATCCTTTGGGTATATACCCAGTAATGGGATTGCTGGGTCAGACGGTATTTCTAGTTAGATCCTTGAAGGATCGCCACACTGTTTTTCACAAGGGTTGAACTAATTTACACTCCCACCAACAGTGTAAAAGCGTTCCTATTTCTCCACATCCTCTACTGCATCTTTTGTTTCCCGACTTTTTAATGATCACCATTCTAACTGGTGTGAGATGGTATCTCATTGTGGTTTTGATTTGCATTTCTCTAATGACCAGTGATGATGAGCTTTTTTTCATGTTTGTTGGCTGCATAAATGTCTTCTTTTGAAGTTGTATGGTTTTGAATGAGTTTTTAAATCCTGAGTTCTAATTTGATTGCACTGTGGTCAGAGAGATTGTTATTATGTCTGTTCTTCTGTATTTGCTGAGTGTTTTACTTGCTTTATGTGGTTGATTTTAGAAAAAGTGCTATGTGGTGCTAAGAAGAATGTATACTCTGTTGATCTGGAGTGGAGAGTTCTGTAGATGTCTATTAGGTCCACTTGGTCTAGAGCTGAGTTCAAGTCCTGAATATCCTTGTATTTTTTTCCATCTCATTGATCTGTCTAATATTGAGAGTGAGGTGTTAAAATTTCCCATTATTATTGTGTGGAAGTCTTAGTCTCTTTGTAGCTCTCTAAGAACTTGCTTTATGAAGCTTAGTGCTCCTGTATTGGGTGCATATATATTTAGGATAGGTAGCTCTTCTTGTTAGATTGATCCCTTTTCCATCATGTAATACCCTTCTTTGTCTTTCTTGATCTTTGTTGTTTAAGGTCTGTTTTATCAGAAACTAGGATTGCACCCCCTGCTTTTTTTTTTTTTTTTTTTTGCTTTCCATTTGCTTGGTAAATATTCATCCATCCCTTTATTTTGAGTGCATGTGTATCTTTGCACATGAGATGGGTCTCCTTAATACAGCATGGCAATGGGTCTTGAGTCTTTTTATCCAATTTACCAGTCTGTGTCTTTTAATTGGGGAATTTGGCCTGTTTACATTTAAGGTTAATATTGTTATGAGTGAATCTGATCCTGTAATCATGATGCTAGCTGGTTATTTTGCACAATAATTGATGCAGTTTCTTCCTAGTGTCATTGGTTTTTATATTTTGGTATGTTTTTGCAGTGGCTGGTACCAGTTTTTCCCTTCCATATTTAGTGCTTCCTTCAGGAGCTCTTGAATGGTAGGCCTGGTGGTGACAAAATCCCTCAGCATTTGCTTGTCTGTGAAGGATTTTATTTCTCCTTTGCTTGTGAAGCTTATTTTAGCTGGATATGAAATTCTGGGGTGAAAATTTTTTCTTTTTTCTTCTTTTTTTCTTTTGAGACAGAGTCTCACTCTGTTGCGCAGGCTGGAGTGCAGTGGCGTGATCTCAGCTCACTGCAAGCGCTGCCTCTCGGGTTCATGCCATTTTCCTGCCTCAGCCTCCCGAGTAGCTGGGACTACAGGCGCCCACCACCACGCCTGGCTAATTTTTTTGTATTTTTTTAGTAGAGACGGGGTTTCACCGTGTTAGCCAGGATGGTCTTGATCTCGAAAAATTTTTTCTTTAAGAATGTTGAATATTGACCCCCACTCTCTTCTTGCTTCTAGGGTTTCTGCAGAGAGATCCACTGTTAGTCTGATGGGCTTCTTTTGTTGGTAACCTGACCTTTTTTCTCTGTCTGCCCTTAACATTTTTTCCTTTGTTACAACCTTGGTAAATCTGACACTTACGTGTCTTAGGGTTGCTCTTCTCGAGGAGTATCTTAGTGGTGTTCTCTGTACTTTCTGAATTTGAATGTTGGCCTGTCTTGCTAAGTTGGGGAAGTTCTCCTGGATAATATCCTGAAGAGTGTTTTCCAACTTGGTTCCATTCTCCCCATCACTTTTAGGTACACCAGTCAATCATAGGTTTGGTCTATTCACATAGTCCCATATTTCTTGGAGGCTTTGTTTGTTCCTTTTCATTTTTTTTTCTCTAATCTTGTCTTCACACTTTATTTCTTTAAGTTGGTCTTCAATCTCTAATATCTTTTCTTCTGCTTGATTGATTTGGCTGATTCTTGTGCATGCTTCATGAAGTTCTCATGCTGTGTTTTCAGCTCCATCAGGTAATTTATGTTTTTCTCTAAACTGGTTATTCTAGTTAGCAGTTCTTGTCACCTTTTATAAAATTTCTTAGCTTCCTTGCATTGGGTTAGAACATGCTCCTTTAGCTCAGAGAAGTTTGTTATTACCCACCTTCTGAAGCCTACTTCTGTCAATTCATCAAACTCTTTCTCCATCCAGTTTCGTGCCCTTGCTGGTGAGGAGTTGTGATCCTTTGTAGGAGAGGTGGCATTGTAGCTTTTGGAATTTTCATCTTTTTTGCACTGGATTCTCCTCATCTTCATGGATTTATTTAACTTTGATCTTTGACTTTAATGACCTTTAAATGGGGTTTTTGCCTGGGCGTGCTGTATGTTGATGTTGATGTTATTGCTTTGTGTTTGTTAGTTTTCCTTCTAACAGTGAGTCCCCTCTTCTGCAGTCTGCTGGAGTTTGCTGGTGGTCCACTCCAGATCCTATTAGCCTGGGTATCACCAGTAGAGGCTGCAGAATGGCAAAGATTGCCACCTGCTCCTTCCTCTGGAAACCTCATCCCAGAGGGGCACCTGCCAGATGCCACCCTGACCTCTCCTGTATGAGGTGTCTGTCAACTCCTGCTGGGAGGTGTCTCCCAGTCAGGAGGCACAGGGGTCAGGGACCCACTTGACAAGGCAGTCCATCCCTTAGCATAGCTTTAGCACTCTGCTGGGAGATCCTCTGCTCTCTTCAGAGCTGGCAGGCAGGAACATTTAAGTCTGCTGAAGCTGCCCCCACAGCCGCCCCTTCTCCCAGGTGTTCTGTCCCAGGAATGGGAGTTTCATCTATGAGCCCCTGACTGGGGCTGCTGCCTTTCTTTCCGAGATGCCCTGCCCATGGAGGAGGAATCTAGAGAGGCAGTCTGACCACAGTTGCTTTGCTATGCTATGATGGTTTCTGCTAAGTCTGAACTTCCTGGTGGCTTTGTTTACACTGTGTGGGGAAAACCACTTACTCAGGTCTTAGTAATGGTGGAAGCCCCTCCCCCCACCAAGCTCGAGCATCCCAGGTCAACTTCAGACTGCTGTGCTGGCAGTGAGAATTTCAAGCTGGTGGATCTTAGCTTGCTGGGCTCTGTGGGGGTGGGACCTGCCAAGTGAGATCACTTGGCTTTCTGGCTTCCGCCTCCTTTCCAGAGGAGTGAACGGTTCTGTCTCACTTGGGTTCCAGGTGCCCCTGGGGTGCAAAAAAAAAAAAAAAACTCCTGCAGCTAGCTCAGTGTCTGCCCAAACAGGCACCCAGTTTTGTGCTTGAATCCCAGGGCCCTGGTGGTACAGGTCCATGAGGGAATCTCCTAGTCTGCAGATTACAAAAACCATAAGAAAAGCATAGTATCTGGGGCAGATACCACAGCCTCACAGCTTCCCTTGGCTACAACAGGGAGGTCCCTGGTCCTTTGCACTTCCTGGGTAAGGTGACACCCCACCCTGATTCTGCTTGCCCTCTGTGGGCTGCACCGTCTAACCAGTCCCAATGAGATGAACCGGGTACCTCAGTTGGAAATGCAGCAGTCACCCACCTCCTGCTTTGGTCTTGCTGGGAATGGCAGATCAGAGCTGTTCCTATTCAGCCATCTTGGAAAAACCCCTTGGTTGTTTTAAATGCATTCACACACACACATACACACACACACGTCTATTTAAATATAAATTTCACTCGGGATAAACCCTGGTTGTTTTATATATATTAAATATATGTTTGGATAGATAAATAGATAGATACATTCTTAAAACAACCAGGGATTCATCTCAGGAGCGGGATTTCACAGCACAGGTAATGTGCATGAAATATGTATATGTTGTTTTAAATATATAAATGTTTCATTCATTTCTTTGTTGTTTTCTAGTCTCAATTTCATTGATTTCTGTTCTTACCTTTATTAGTTTCTGTTTTTTGCTTGCCTTCATCTTATTTTTCTCTTCTTCCTCGAGTTTCTTGAAGTGGGAGCTTAGATTATTGTTTTAAGGCATCTCTTCTGTTATAATGTAAGCATTTAGTGCTGTTAATTTTTTTCATTACTGCTTTTACTGCATCTCACAATTTTTGATATTTTTCAGCTCACTCAGTTTAGTGTATTTTTATTTTTCTTGAGACTCTCTATGAAATACACATCATTCAGATATATGTTGTTTAGTGTCCAAGTGTGTGTAGATTTTTCTGGTATTTTTTTCTGGCTTACTAGTTTTTAGTTTGATTTTATTAATGTCAGACAACACATTTCTGTATTTCTGTTCTTTTAAATTTGTTGGGGATTATTTTATATCCCAGGAAATGGTCTATCTATTTTGGCATATGTTCCATGAGCAATTGCAAAGAATGTGTATCCTGCTGCTGGGTGAAGTGTTCTATAAATGTCAGTGAGATTCTGCTGGTTGATGGTGATGGTTCTATATCCTTGATGATTTCTGGCTTGTTTTATCAAATGTTGATAGAGGTATGTTGAAGACTCCAGCTATAGTTAGACTGTATACTTAGGCTAAACTAAATTTATCTTTAAAAATGTCTTTCTTCCATAATAAATTAAACTTAGGTTATTGTAATGCTTTTACTTTATAAACTTTAAGCTTTTTAAAAACATTTTTACTCTGTTAAAGCAAACTAAATATGGCTGAGAAAGACTCTGCACTTCCATATTTGAGTCCTTGTGGATGAACCATAACCTAATTTAATAGGTAGACAAGACTGAAAACCTAATTTAGGAGTATGTGTCTGTAACAATAGCTGAGCCTTGGCTAATCCCAGAAACCATACTTCAACCACTCATACACTGCTGAGTGTTCAAACTGTGAATAATGCAAACACCGAGCTGAGACCAATCCAGTTGTTTCTGTATCTCACTTCCAATTTGTGTATGTCACTTCTCTTTTTTTTTGTTTATAAATCTTCTTCCATGAAGTGGCTGTGCTGGCCTCCCTGAATCTGCTGTGATTCTGATGGCTGTCTGATTCATGAATTGTTCATTGCTCATTTAAACTCCCTTAAATTTAATTTGGCTGAATTTTTTCTTTTAACAGATGATGTCAGAAGTGGGATCTGAAGTAGAACTTCTAACGACCCCCAGGAGCACTGAGTGAACAAGCAAGGTACCTGCAAGGACCCATTTGTGTCATTTGATCTATCAGAGGAGCTAGAGATCTTGGTTAAGTTCTCTTTGGGGTTTCAGGGCTTCATGGATTTGTGTTTTGAGCTCTTTGAGTTTCTTTGGGTGAATTTCTCCTCCAAACTTGGTTTGTAAGTCACTATAGAAACTGGACTTGGTCCAGGATTGGATTCGTTCCAGTGATTAACTGGCTTGGATCCAGTTAGAGGACTCTTACACCTGACTGGGTCAGAAAAAAACTGGCAGTAAATGGCAATATTGTAGAAATTGAAAAAATTGGCTTCTGGATATTCATGAGGATTTTTACGTTCTACCCCTTTGTTTCACATTTTTTGTGCACACCTAGGTAGGAAAAATCATTGGCTAAGTTCATCAGGGGAACCTGAGAGCAAAGCCAATATTTTAGGTACAAATTGAACTTTTAATTTCTGAAGAACTGAGTTCCTCTGGCTTACACATGCATAAATGTTAATCTGGGAAGCAGCGAAGTCTAACAGAAATGATGAAAGAGTCACACCTTATATGCGCTTCTGTCTGATTTCCTAGGATACAAACCTACTACATAATTAAAATTACCTACTTGCGAGGTTTTTCACCAAAAATAAAAATTCTGGAGAGTTACTATTATAACATGTATTTGAGACTACTGAAAAAACAGTTTTATATGCAAGGCGTGTGAACACAATAAAAAGTATTTTTGGTAAAATATTATAAGAAGGCATGGGAATGCAAATGTTTGCCTAGATTAGAGGACTAAATGATTGTTTTAAATTAGATAAGATAAAGGTAAACGTTTGACCAAGTTGTAAAAGGTTCATAAAAATTAATATTGTAAAACAAATTTTGTGTGTAAACATATTGACTAAATTTGAAGAGGTATTACTATTTGTTTTTTCCATAAACTGAACATTGAAATAAAAGCACAACAGGGTTTTCTTAGAGCACTAATCTGCTCTTCAACAAAAATTTGTAAAGGGTAATAAAAGGTTTATGGGAATCTCACCTTATGGTCCAAATGATTAAGATTGAATCAATTTGTCTATAAGATTTCTTAAGAATTAGGGTTAACATTCGTGGTACACTAATGCCACGGTGAAATTTTGCTTTCTTTCTTGAACAAGATTTTCATGCAATAGTAAAGGATAATAAAAGATTTTTGTTTGCCTTTTGAATAAACTACGAAAAAAGAAGGGAAAGACAAGAGACAGATTGTTTGGAAAGCTAAGGTTTCTGCCTATCAATGAGTAACAGTTTTTGCCTTCTAAAATTTTTTGAATCATCATTTTGGCTAAATGAATGACTTACAGTACCTAGAATTCTATTTCATCATAAAAACTGTTTTAAACCTTTACCATATTTGGTAGCCTTCCCAAAATCAAATTACAGCCTCAAAATTATATTCTGTGACCTCTAACTTTGGAATGCTCCAGAGGGACCCTTAAGCACCCAAAGGAAAGGTAAACAGAATTATTTGACACAGTAAGTTACATGAGAAGCACTGTCAAATAAATTAACTTTCTTCAGGTTATATTTTAGTGAATGATATATATGTTCCTAGTATTCTCTGATGGTAGTTGGTATTTCTGTGGGATTGGTGGTGATATCCCCTTTATCATTTTTTACTGCATCTATTTGATTCTTCTCTCGTTTCTTCTTTATTAGTCTTGCTAGCGGTCTATCAATTTTGTTGATCTTTTCAAAAAACCAGATCCTGGATTCATTGATTTTTTGAAGGGTTTTTTGTGTCTCTATTTCCTTCAGTTCTGCTCTGATCTTAGTTATTTCTTGCCTTCTGCTAGCTTTTGAATGTGTTTGCTCTTGCTTCTCTAGTTCTTTCAATTGTGATGTTAGGGTGTCAATTTTAGATCTTTCCTGCTTTCCCTTGTGGGCATTTAGTGCTATAAATTTCCCTCTACACACTGCTTTAAATGTGTCCCAGAGGTTCTGGTATGTTGTGTCTTTGTTCTCGTTGGTTTCAAAGAACATCTTTATTTCTGCCTTCATTTCATTATGTACCCAGTAGTCATTCAGGAGCAGGTTGTTCAGTTTCCATGTAGTTGAGCGGTTTTGAGTGAGTTTCTTAATCCTGAGTTCCAGTTTCATTGCATTGTGGTCTGAGAGACAGTTTGTTATAATTTCTGTTCTTTTACATTTGCTGAGGAGAGCTTTACTTCCAACTATGTGGTCAATTTTGCAATAAATGTGGTGTGGTGCTGAAAAAATGTATATTCTGTTGATTTGGGGTGGAGAGTTCTGTAGATGTCTATTAGGTCTGCTTGGTGCAGAGCTGAGTTCAATTCTTGGATATCCTTGTTAACTTTCTGTCTCGTTGATCTGTCTAATGTTGACAGTGGGGTGTTAAAGTCTCCCATTATTATCCATTATTATTGTGTGGGAGTCTAAGTCTCTTTGTAGGTCTCTAAGGACTTGCTTTATGAATCTGGGTGCTCCTGTATTGGGTGCATATATATTTAGGATAGTTAGCTCTTCTGGTTGAATTGATCCCTTTACCATCATGTAATGGCCTTCTTTGTCTCTTTTGATCTTTGCTGGTTTAAAGTCTGTTTTATCAGAGACTAGGATTGCAACCCCTGCCTTTTTTTGTTTTCCATTTGCTTGGTAGATCTTCCTCTACCCCTTTATTTTGAGCCTATGTGTATCTCTGTACGTGAGATGGGTTTCCTGAATACAGCACACTGATGGGTCTTGCCTCTTTATCCAATTTGCCAGTCTGTGTCTTTTAATTGGAGCATTTAGCCCATTTACATTTAAGGTTAATATTGTTATGTGTGAATTTGATCATGTCATTATGATGTTAGCTGGTTATTTTGCTCATTAATTGATGCAGTTTCTTCCTAGCCTCGATGGTCTTTACAATTTGGCATGTTTTTGCAGTGGCTGGTACCGGATGTTCCTTTCCATGTTTAGTGCTTCCTTCAGGAGCTCTTTTAAGGCAGGCCTGGTGGTGACAAAATCTCTCAGCATTTGCTTCTCTGTAAAGTATTTTATTTCTCCTTCACTTATGAAGCTTAGCTTGGCTGGATATGAAATTCTGGGTTGAAAATTATTTTCTTTAAGAATGTTGAATATTGGCCACTCTCTTCTGGCTTGTAGAGTTTCTGCTGAGAGATCAGCTGTTAGTCTGATGGGCTTCCCTTTGTGGGTAACCAGACCTTTCTCTCTGGCTGCCCTTAACATTTTTTCCTTCAATTCAACTTTGGTGAATCTGACAATTATGTGTCTTGGAGTTGCTCTTCTTGAGGAGTATCCTTGTGGCTTTCTCTGTATTTCCTGAATTTGAATGTTGGCCTGCCTTGGTAGATTGGGGAAGTTCTCCTGGATAATGTCCTACAGAGTGGTTTTGCAACTTGGTTCCATTCTCCCCGTCACTTTCAGGTACAACAATCAGACGTAGATTTGGTCTTTTCACATAGTCCCATGTTTCTTGGAGGCTTTGTTCGTTTCTTTTTATTCATTTTTCTCTAAACTTCTCTTCTCATTTCATTTCATTCATTTGATCTTCCATCACTGATAACCTTTCTTCCAGTTGACTGAATCGGCTACTGAAGCTTGTGCATTCATCACGTGGTTCTTGTGCCATGGCTTTCAGCTCCATTAGGTCCTTTAAGGACTTCTCTGCATTGGTTATTCTAGTTAGCCATTCATCTAATCTTTGTTCAAGGTTTTTAACTTCTTTGCCAAGAGTTCGAACTTCCTTCTTCAGCTCAGAGAAGTTTGATCATCTGAAGCCTTCTTCTTTCCACTCGTCAGAGTCATTCTCTGTCCAGCTTTGTTCCATTGCTGGTGAGGAGCTGCATTCCTTTGAAGGAGGAGAGGTGCTCTGATGTTTAGAATTTTCAGTTTTTCTGCTCTGTTTTTTCCCCATCTTTGTGGTTTTATCTACCTTTGGTCTTTGATGATGGTGACACACAGATGGGGTTTTGGTGTGGATGTCCTTTCTGTTTGTTAGTTTTCCTTCTAATAGTCAGGACCCTCAGTTGCAGATCTGTTGGAGTTTGCCAGAGGTCAACTCCAGACGTTCTTTGCCTTGGTATCAGCAGCAGAGGCTGCAGAACAGTGAATATTGGTGAACAGCAAATGTTGCTGCCTGATCGTTCCTCTGGAAGTTTTGTCTCAGAGGAGTACCTGGCCATGTAAGGTGTCAGTCTGCGCTTACTGGGGGGTGCCTCCCAGTTAGGCTACTCGGGGGTCAGGGACCCACTTGAGGAGGCAGCCTGTCTGTTCTCAGATCTCAAGCTGTGTGGTGAGAGAACCACTACTGTCTTCCAAGCTGACAGACAGGGACATATAAGTCTGCAGAGGTTTCTGCTGCCTTTTGTTCGGCTATGCCCTGCCCCCAGAAGTGGAGTCTACAGAGGCCAGCAGGCCTCCTTCAGCTGCGGTGGGTGCCACCCAGTTCGAGCTTCCTGGCTGCTTTGTTTACCTACTCAAGCCTCAGCATTGGCGGGTGCCCCTCCCGCAGCCTCGTTGCTCCCTTGCAGTTTGATCTCAGACTGCTGTGTTAGCAATGAGTGAGGCTCCGTGGGCGTAGGATCCTCTAAGCCAGGCACAGGATATAATCTCCTGATGTGTCGTTTGCTAAGACCATTGGAGAAGTGCAGTATTAGGGTGGGAGTGACCCGATTTTCCAGGTGCCATCTGTCACCCCTTTCCTTGGCTAGGAAAGGGAATTCCCTGACCCCTTGCACTTCCTGGGTGAGGTGATGCCTCGCCCGGCTTCAGCTTACACTTGGTGCACTGCACCCACTGTCCTGCACCCACTGTCTGACAATCCCCAGTGACATGAACCCAGTACCTCAGTTGGAAATGCAGAAATCATTCATCTTCTGCATCGCTCACGCTGGGAGCTGTAGACTGGATCTGTTCCTATTCGGCCACCTTGGAAGTTCCTTGACACATACACCCTCTGAAGACTAAACCAGGAAGAAGTTGAATCTTTGAACAGGCCAATAACAGGCTCTGAAATTGAGGCAATAATTAATAGCTTGCCAACCAAAAAAAGTCCAGGACCAGACAGATTCACAGCCGAATTCTATCAGAGGTACAAGGAGAAGCTAGTACTGTTCCTTCTGAAACTATTCCAATCAATAGAAAAAGAGGGAATCCTCCCTAACTCATCTTATGAGGCCAGCATCATCCTGATACCAAAGCCTGGCAGAGACACAACAAAAAAAAGATAATTTTAGACCAATATCCCTGATGAACACCGATGCAAAAATCCTCAATAAAATACTGGCAAACCGAATCCAGCAGCACATCTAAAAGCTTATCCACCATGATCAAGTGGGCTTCATCCCTGGGATGCAAGGCTGGTTCAACATACGCAAAACAATAAACATAATCCAGCATATAAACAGAACAAATGACAAAAATCACATGATTACTCAACAGATTCAGAAAAGGCCTTTGACAAAATTCAACAACTATTCATGCTAAAAACTCTCAATAAATTAGGTATTGATGGGACGTATCTCAAAATACTAAGAGCTATCTATGACAAACCCACAGCCAATATCATACCGAATGGGCAAAAACTGGAAACTTTCCCTTTGAAAACTGGCACAAGACAGGGATTCCCTCTATCACCACTCCCATTCAACATAATGTTGGAAGTTCTGGCCAGGGCAATCAGACAGGAGAAGGAAATAAAGGGTATTCAATTAGGAAAAGAGGAAGTCAAATTGTCCTTATTTGCAGATGATATGATAGTATATCTAGAAAACCCCATCATGCCAGCCCAAAATCTCCTTAAGCTGATAAGCAACTTCAGCAAAGTCTCAGGATACAAAATCAATGTGCAAAAATCACAAGCATTCTTATACACCTATAACAGTCAGAGAGCCAAATCACGAGTGAGCTCTCATTCACAACTGCTTCAAAGAGAATAAAATACCTAGGAATCCAACTTACAAGGGATGTGAAGGACCTCTTCAAGGAGAACTACAAACCACTGCTCAATGAAATAAAAGAGGACACAAACAAATGGAAGACCATTCCATGCTCATGGATAGCAAGAATCAATATCGTGAAAATGGCCATACTGCCTAAGGTAATTTATAGATTCAATGTTATCCCCATCAATCTATCAATGACTTTCTTCACAGAATTGGAAAAAACTACTTTAAAGTTCATATGGTTCCAAAAAAGAGCCCTCATTGCCAAGTCAATCCTAAGCCAAAAGAACAAAGCTGGAGGCATCACGCTACCTGGCTTCAAACTATACTACAAGGCTACAGTAATCAAAACAGCATGGTAGTGGTACCAAAACAGAGATATAGACCAATGGAACAGAACAAAGCCCTCAGAAATAATGCCACATATCTACAACTATCTGATCTTTGACAAACCTGACAAAAACAAGAAATGGGGAAAGGATTCCCTATTTAATAAATGGTGCTGGGAAAACTGGCTAGCCATATGTAGAAAGCTGAAACTGGATCCCTTCCTTACACCTTATACAAAAATTAATTCAAGATAGATTAAGGACCTAAATGTTAGACCTAAAACCTTAAAAACCCTAGAAGAAAACCTAGGCAATACCATTCAGGACATAGGCATGGGCAAGGACGTCATGTCTAAAACACCAAAAGCAATGGCAACAAAAGCCAGAATTGACAAATGGGATCTCATTAACCTAAAGAGCTTCTGCACAGCAAAAGAAACTATCATCAGATTGAACAGGCAACCTACAGAATGGGAGAAAATGTTTGCAATCTTCTCATCTGACAAAGGGCTAATATCCAGAATCTACAAAGAACTCAAACAAATTTACAAGGAAAAAACAAGAACCCCTTCAACAAGTGGGCGAAGGATATGAATAGACACTTCTCAAAAGAAGACATTTATGCAGCCAACAGACACATGAAAAAAT
Organism: Nomascus leucogenys; assembly: GCF_006542625.1. Taxonomy (NCBI): domain Eukaryota; kingdom Metazoa; phylum Chordata; class Mammalia; order Primates; family Hylobatidae; genus Nomascus; species Nomascus leucogenys. Next base: position 57,308,999 of record NC_044406.1, read on the forward strand.
GCTCATCATCACTGGCCATCAGAGAAATGCAAATCAAAACCACAATGAGATACCATCTCACACCAGTTAGAATGGCCATCATTAAAAAGCCAGGGAACAACAGGTGCTGGAGAGGATGTGGAGAAATAGGAACACTTTTACACTGTTGGTGGGACTGTAAACCAGTTCAACCATTGTGGAAGTCAGTGTGGCGATTCCTCAGGGATCTAGAACTAGAAATACCATTTGACCCAGCCATCCCATTACTGGGTATATACACAAAGGACTATAAATCATGCTGCTATAAAGACACATGCACACGTATGTTTATTGTGGCACTATTCACAATAGCAAAGAGTTGGAACCAACCCAAATGTCCAACAACGATAGACTGGATTAAGAAAATGTGGCACATATACACCATGGAATACTATGCAGCCATAAAAAAGGATGAGTTCATATCCTTTGTAGGGACAGGGATGAAACTGGAAAATATCATTCTCAGTAAACTATCGCAAGGACAAAAAACCAAACACCGCATGTTCTCACTCATAGGTGGGAATTGAACAATGAGAACTCATGGACACAGGAAGGGGAACATCACACTCCAGGGACTGTTGTGGGGTTGGGGGAGGGGGGAGGGACAGCATTAGGAGATATACCTAATGCTAAATGACGAGTTAATGGGTGCAGGAAATCAACGTGGCACATGGATACATACGTAACAAACCTGCACATTGTGCACATGTACCCTAAAACCTAAAGTATAATAAAAAAAAATAAAAAAAAAGAAAATGTGGCATATATACACCATGGAATACTATGCAGCCATAAAAAATGATGAGGTCATGTCCTTTGTAGGGACATGGATGAAGCTGGAAACCATCATTCTCAGCAAACTATTGCAAGGAGAAAAAACCAAACACCACATATTCTCACTTATAGGTGGGAATTGAATAATGAGAACACATGGACACAGGAAGGGGAACATCACATACTGGGGCCTGTTATGGGGTTGGGGGGAGGGGGGAGGGATAGCATTAGGAGATATACCTAATGCTAAATGACGAGTTAATGGGTGCAGCACACCAACATGGCACATGTATACATATGTAACAAACCTGCACATTGTGCACATGTACCCTAAAACTTAAAGTATAATAAAATTAAAAAACAATATATATATATATATATATATATATGTTGCAAAATTGTATGGGATTTCAAAATTTCTAATATGTTTAAGTGTTTGCTATTAATCATTATTATGGTTATTAAATTATTGTAGACAACAGAAAGAATCAAATTTTCCTTTCAATTGTATTTTTAACTATAACCCTTTGAAGTCATTGCCACAGTTATTTGCTTAATGCTGATGCTGTTTCTGAAAAACTTCACAAGTATGCAAAATCCTAGAATATGGTGTCTTTTAGGAGGTTCATGAAAGGATTGAAAGGTCCCTGAAAATTACTCTTGAATACAGGTTTCTATAAAATCATATCATTTGAACTGGATAAGAATTCCTGAAACTTTAATGAAAAGATGGACTGTTTTATAAAACTACTAACCCAAGTAGAACAAAAAGTAATTGAATAACAAGAAAATACTCTGTGAGATTTGAATGTTGAATCAGCCAATACTGAAATTGTTTAGGTATACAATTTGAATAAACTCCATGGTCTAAGTCAATTTACCTATGATAACCCACCAGTTGTCATTGCTATGTACCTAATTTGGAGAAATAACTGGTATTCAAGAGGACATAAGTCTAATGTTAATTAAGCATGGACTCATGGAGAAGCAGGACAGCCACTTTGTCCTCCCTGAGTCCTTAAAGCTTTTCTTATTAAAGGTTCTGTATTCTATGACTCATCATGGAAAAGACAAAATGATCCAAATTAATTATATATTAATGTGGTGTCTTCTAAATTCCTAAAATAGTTTATGATCAATATTTGGTTTGTCACACCCATATTCCCGGGAAAACAATCAAAGCTTCAGGTGCATTTGGTTAGCTGATGGGCCATTTAAACATTTTATATAGGAATTTCATTCAATTGTCATTTTCAATGCATGTTTTCTGGTTGTATAAAAGTTTTCCCATGTAAGAGGGTTGCTGTTATAACAGTAGATTATTATGCTACAGGGCATTTTCACTAGGTAAAGAAAGTTTTTATGGATCACTGACTGAGGACAATCAACCCCTTCACAATCTAGAACCCAAAAATTGGATCTTCTGAAAACATCAGAGAAAGGCTGCATTTGTCATCCACACTACAGCAAAACTTCAGGACCTTGAATTTTAAGTTCATAATCTCACAACTGAGAAGGGTCCCTCCACATTCTTGGAACTGTACACCCAGTGAAGCCCTTAAAGTAAAGCTAACCTGGGAAGTTTCTCCCCAGAAGAAGATGGCATCCATGATGTGAATAGCTTTTCCAAGATCAAAGATCAAGACTTCTCTAGCATCATGAGATTCTTGTCTAACTATTTTTTTCCTTGCTTATGCCTCTATGAACAATAGAAGTGAAAAGAGGGTCTGTTGTGTGTACTTATGGGATATACCTTTATTTGTGAAGGATTTTGCAGCCAGCCTTATACATGGATAACCTTATACTTTGACAGATAAAAGATGAAGGCTCAAAGTAGATAAGAAGCTTTAACGGTACACACGTTGCCTCATAATCAGTCAGAAAGAGAACATTGGTTCACTCCTCTTAACCCACATCATGGGTTAAAGCGAACATTATGAGGAGGCCTTTACTCTTCTAGAGGACACCATTTGTTAGATCTTTTTTCCTTGTTTTGGAGTAAAAGAAGCAATGATTAAAAATGTATCCCTCATGATAGGCTCTATAGCAGATTTTACTGTAAAGGCTATGGCTACACAACAGACTCTAAATTCTCTTGTGAAAGTTTTATTAAATAATAGCATTGGCTCAATGGAAAAATATCTGTGCAGCTGCTGGCACTTGTCGCCTATGGAGAAATACATCAAATGTAGACTATAAAAATTCAGTTGTAGGGGATTAATGGAAAGCCTGCTTAGTTAAGCGAGTAGACTCTTTAGCCCATTCTTTAATCTATTTAATTTTAGGTGGTTTGATTTATGGGAACCCTGGGTAAGGTGTTATTCTCCCAATAGTCATAATAGTAGTCTCCCTTGTGCGCAGCATTCTCTCAAAAGTTTTAAATGTTTGCATGCAGCCATCTATAGAATATCAAATGGTCTCTCTTCAACTGGGATGACAAGAGCTGAAAAAAAAATGCAACCATGAAGACATGGTAACTTATGAATTACATGCTGAGACCAGAAACCCAAAATGATGGTAACTGAGAGTGGCACTAAGGCCCTAAGTTTTGGTCACACTCTCACCTAAGTGAGAACCTGACCCAAAAAGGAGAATTTTTAAACAAAATTATGGGAGGCCATTGTTTTGGACTGAGCTCTTGCATTAGGTCCTAACAGACCAAACCAAACAAACATGGTTTGTTTAGCTCATGCTAAATGTGACATAATCAAACTAAGACTTTAAGGAAACACATAGATCCTAGAACAGACCAGATTTTATTTTTCTCCTGCAAACAGGATGTTCCAGCATAAGGAGGTACCCTCTACTGTGTCCTTGTTCCCACCTTGTAAAACCCACTGTTCTGTTTTTCAGTGGGTTTCAAGACCAAATAAGTACATTTACAATGGTGATACGACATCAATGACTAAAGTTTTGGTCAACATCTCAAAATTGAGAAAGTAACCAAAAGGGAGGAATTCTTAAAGCAAACTAAACACAGCCTGAGAAGGACTCTACTTCTACATTTGAGTCCTTGAGGACAAAGCATAACCTAACTTAATAGGTAGACAAGATTGAAAACGTAACTTAGGAGTATCTGCCTGTAACAATAGCTGGGTCTTGGCCAGTCCTAGCAGCCATAGTTCAACCACTCATACACTGCTGAGGGTTCAAACTGTGTTCAAATAGTGCAAACACTGAGCTGTAACCAATCCAGTTGTTTCTGTACCTCACTTCCGATTTCTGTATGTCACTTCCCTTTTGTTTATAAATCTTCTTCCACCACATGGCTGTGATGGAGTCTGTCTGCATCTGCTGTAATTCTAAGGGCTGCCCAATTCATGAATCATTCATTGCTCAATTAACCTCCTTTAAATTTAATTTGGCTGAATTTTTTCTTTTAACAACTCTTTTGCAATAATACTTAACTTGACACAAAAATATACTGTACAGCTGTACAAAAATATTTTATTTCTTTATATCCTTATTTCATAAGTGTTTTTTCTATGTTTGTATTTATTTATTTATTTTTACTTTTTGGACTTTTTGGTTAAACATAAAGATACAGGCTGGGCACAGTGGTGAAAGTCTGTAGCCCCAGCATTTTGGGAGGCCAAGGCAGGAAGATCGCTTGAGGCCAGGAGTTTGAGACCAGCCTAGGCAACATAGGAAGACCCCGTCTCTATTAAAAAAAAAAAAATTATAAATTAGCCAGGTGTGGTGGTGCATGCCTGTGGTCCTAGCTACTTGGGAAGCTGAGGTGGAAGGGTTGTTTGAGCCTGGGATGTCAAGGCTTCAATGAGCCATGATCGTGCCCCTGCACTCCAGCCCGGCTGAGAGAGTGAGACCAGGTTTCAAAAATAAATAAAAATAAAAATAAAAACAAAAACACACATATTAGCTTAGGCCTACACAGGGTTAGGATTGTCAATATCACTGTCTCCCAACTCTACATCTTGTCCCACTGGAAAGTCTTCAAGGGCAGTAACAGGCATGGAGCTGTCATCCACTATGAAAACAATGCCTTCTTCTGGAATACCTCCTGAAAGTCCTGCCTGAACCTGTTTTACAGTTTTTTTTTTTTTTAATAAGTAAGAGGAGTACACTCTGAAATAATGATAAAAAGTATAGTATAGTAAATGTATAAACCAATAACATAGTCATTTGTTATCATTTTCAAGTATCATGTACTGTAGATAATTTTATATGCTAGACTTTTATATGACTGGCAGTGCAGTATTATCACAAATGTGAGTAATACATTGCACTATGATGTTACAGTGGGTACGTCACTAGGTGATAGGAGTTTTTCAGCTCCATTGTAATCTTCAGGGACCACACTATGGTATATGTGGTGTATTGTTCACTGAAACATCATTATATGGCACATGCCTGTATGTATGTGTGTGTGTGTGTGTGTGTATTTATGTGTGTGTGTATATATGTACATATATGTGTATATAATAATTGTTATATTGGCCAATTTCCAAAATATGGTTTTCACACAGCAATCTCAAGTTAATATCCAGAATTCCTTGCTTCTATATATGGCTATCAACCACATTTTATCTGTTGACTCTTCCAGGGACAGACTCCCACTTTGCCTCTATCTCCCCACCTCCAAAATAACATTTAAGTGAATAGCCTTGTACCTGTTTCAGTAATTTTTTCTGGTGGTGGTGGGGGGTGATTTATCCCAGGAGTTGGATTTCAGGGGCCCAGGTAATGTGCATTCTTATTTTGACTAAGCAGTGCCAATTTGCTCAGCAGGATGGCTATAACAGTTCACACTCTTACCAGCAGTACATAAGGGCTCTTGTATCTGTGTTTGCATTCAGAAAGCTGGAGAATTAAGAAGGTACTGGGGGTGGCACCCAATTGGAGACCTGTAGCAGAATATACCCTGAGCTGACCTCATTTCTCTCTTAAACAACACAATACTTCCTGTCTCCCCAAATTCATTCTCCCCTCTTTCTATAGTAATAGACCCTCTGATTTTCAGCTGAGCATGAAGATGTCTGAAATAAGGACTATATTACCCCATCCCTTTTGCAGCTATTTGTGACCATATGACAACTTTCTGGCCAATTTTATGGAAGCAGAAATGATGTCTACAACTTCTGGATTGTGACTATAAATGGAAGAACCATTCCCATTGCTATTTTCCTATTGGATAAAATGTGTACACAACAGTGGGCAATCTTGAATCATATAGATGAGGGCGACACCCTGTATACAGTGAAGCAACAATATAAAAATAGCCTAGGTCCCCAATATCAAGCACCACCACAAACCACAAATACCTTGTTCCCAGATCAATAATGTGAGGGAGAATTAAAACTGTCTTGTTTTAAACACTGTTATTTTAGGACTTTCTTAGATTAGCATTATTAACATCCTGGCTAATCAATTATTTTATTTAATTGGATCTAGGATGCCTTTGAATGTAAGGTACACATTATTTTGTACACTACTAAGAAAAAATGCTACCAATTACATTATAACAAATTGTTTTCTTATAATTCAAAATTTACATTTTATACAAATTGAAAGACCAAATGTAGACTTATTTAAGAGATTATTTTTATCAGACTTTTCTGGTCTGAGTTATTCTTCATACAAAATAGCTTTCTATTTTGATGGAGAATCATGGTGAAATCTTTTTGAGGACATTTTAAATGATAATTAACCTAAATACATGGTGGCAACCACGGACAGTACATGTTGGCAACCATGGACATAATTCAGTTTAAGAGAAGACAATATAAATAGTCATGGCAAAGTTCACATGTGCTCAGATATTGACACCAACACCACAACTGCATCCTGGCCAACAGCAGCCACATGTTTAAGCATGATTAAAACACCACTGGATTTTAAGACACACCCTGACTTTACATTTTTGAATGTAAAATATGTGCCTTAAATGATGAAATCTGATCTTTTGAAACCATATTTGAGAAATAACCTTGACTTTCACTTCTAGTCAAGATAGAGTAACAGGGACCAGATTTACCCTCCCAGGCATAACCAAAAACAGAAAAAAACCGACAAAATATATGAAAAAATAGCACTTAAGTCATTGGACTTCAGGCAAGTAACGTCAGTGATCTCTAAAAGATGGAAAGGCTTAGATGAGCCCTAAAATGGCTATATCTTCATGCCTAGATAAATATTCTAGGCTGCAGGGAAGGGAAACTCAGTCAGAGCCTGCTAGTCTCCTTCAATGGAAAAAAAATGGAGCCATGACTCTGGGGAACCCAAGGTATCAAAAATTTTCAGAAAAGAGTTTTGGAGAGTGCAGACCTATGTAGAAAGAGAACTCTATTGCAATAGCACTGTTTTTATTTTATTTTTTAATGAAAAAAAAGATGACTCTCTCAATTTTCAATTTTCAGAGGATCCACACCCACCAATTATTCAGTTAAATATTGATTAGCACATGTGTATAAGAAAACTACATAAGGCCAGGAAAATAACCACCCAAAGGGGACAGTGATCAGAGCCCACATGGACCTAGGAAGAGTGACTATTTCCAATAGCCAAGGTAGAAGAACTTCACAATTCATAAAGCATTAAAGTACAAAGAAGGGTTTTGCATTAGTACTGGGGAAATGACTTCTAGACAAAGCACTACTTTGGTTCTACTTAACTATGCTTAACAGCAAGACTTATAGGAATAAAACTGATACTAAGTACAGGAATACAAATACATGCAGCAACCAACAAGATAAAATTCACTATTTCTGGCATCCATTCACACTTTACTATTACCAGATGTACAAATAAGCAGGAAAAATATAACCCATAAGATGGGTATTTGTGAATTTTCCAGTTTTCCTTCTACTGTTGAATTTCACTGTGGTCAGAAAAGATACTTGGTAGCATTTTGATCTTCTTACATTTGTTAAGATGTGCTCATTGTCCTAATGTGTTCTATCCTGGAGAATGTTCTGTGTACAGTCAGGAAGAGCATCTATTCTGTTGCTCTTGGGTTTAATGTTTTATACGTCTGTAAGGTCCATTTGGACTGTAGTGTTTCTTAAGCCTGCTGTTTTTTATTGATTTTCTGTCTGACTGTTCCATCCATTATTAACAGTGGGGTATTGAAGTCTCTTACTATTATTGTCTTTATGTCTATTTTTACCATCAGTTTGTCAATGTTTCCTTATACATTTCAGTGTTCTGATATTGGGTGTATATATATATTTATAATTGTTACGTATTTCTGGTGAATTGACTGTTTTATCATTATATAATGTTCTTCTTTGTTTTTTAATGACAGTTACCTGTTTTTTTAGCCAAATGAAGTTGTCCCACAATTTGCTGATACTGTTTATTTTTAAAAATCTTTAATCCTATGTATTTTGTTTGGGATGATTTCTATTACTATTTCTGGAAGTTCACTAATCTTTTCTCCCACTTTTCTAAACTAAGAAATTTTTTGATCTTAGACGTAATAGTTTTCATCTATAGACTTTTTATTTGAATCTTTTTTATCTCTGCCATGCCTCTACTTGGTCAGTTTTTCCTCAAGCTTTTTGAACATATGAAATGGATTTATAATAGCTTTTAATGTCATTAGCTAATAATTCTCTTAACCATGTGATTTATTGGTCAGCTTTGAAGGAAATAATGAAGAGAGAGCAGAAATAAGCCAAATAAAGAATCAAATTTTTTAAAATTTTTTTAAATTCAACTAAATTTTTTAAAATTCAACTAAAATTTTGTTTATTGAAAAAATAAACAAAATTGACAAATATTTAGCTAGACTAAGAGAAAATAGAAAAGAATCAACTAATTGAAATCAGAGATGAAAGATGACACACTACAACTGATGCCAAAGAAGTAGAAAGGATCATAAGAGACTACTATGAAGAATCACATATCAACAAATTGGATAATATAAAAAATGGATAAATTCCTATAAGCATACAATCTGGCAAGACTGAGTCCTGTATAAATAGAAAATCTGAATAGACATGTAGTTAGTAAGGAGATTGAAACAGTAATTAAAAACTTCCCAACAAAGAAAAGGCCAGGACCAGCTGGCTTCACTGGTGACTTCTGACAGACACTTAAAGAAGAGTTAATGCCAATCCTTTTCAAGCTTTTCCAAAAAAGTGAAGAGGCGACACTTCCAAACTCATTTTATGAGCCTAGCACTACCCTAATAATAAAGCTAGATGAAGATTCCACAAGAAAAGAAAACTAAAGCACACTATCTCTGATGAATATACATGTAAAAATCCTCAACAAAAGACTAGCAAACTGATTTAACAGCACATTAAAAGTATCATACAACACGGCCAGTGGAATTTATCCCTGTGATGTGAGGATAGATCAGCATGCAAAAATCAATTAATGTACTATATCACATCAACAGAATGAAAGATAACAGTCACATGATCATCTCAATAAATGCAGAAAAGGTCTTTGACAAAATTCAACACTCTTTCCTAATAGAAACTCTCAACAACTAAAAATAGAAGGAAATTACCTCAACACAATAAAAGCCATATATGAAAAGCCCACAGCTAAGTCATACTTAATGGTAAAACACTGAAAGATCAGCAAAAAGACAAGGATGTCCACTCTTGCCATTTCTATTCGACATAGATCCTAGAGACCTAACCAGAGCAAATAGACAAGAAAATGAAATAAAGGCCAGGCGCGGTGGCTCACGCTTGTAATCCCAGCACTTTGGGAGGCCGAGGCGGGCGGATCACGAGGTCAGGAGATCGAGACCACGGTGAAACCCCGTCTCTACTAAAAATACAAAAAATTAGCCGGGCGTGGTGGCGGGCGCCTGTAGTCCCAGCTACTCAGAGAGGCTGAGGCAGGAGAATGGCGGGAACCGGGGAGGCGGAGCTTGCAGTGAGCCGAGATGGCGCCATTGCACTCCAGCCTGGGCGACAGAGCGAGACTCTGTCTCAAAACAAAAAAAAAACAAAAAAAAAAAACAAAAAAAAAGAAAATGAAATAAAAGTCACCAAAATTGAGAACGAAATGGTAAGATTATTGCTTTTTTCAGTTGACATAATCTTATTTGTACAAAACCCAAAAAATTCCAAAATGATTGTTAGAATTAACAAATGAATTCAGTAAAGTTACAAGATGCAAAATCAACATACAAAGTCAGTTGTGTTTCTGTACACTATCAACAAACTATCTGAAAAGGAAATTCAGACACAATCCCACTTATGATAGCACCAAAAAGAACAAAATACTTAGCAATAAATGAAACTATAATGTATTGATGAAATAAATTAAGGTAGACACAAACATATGGGAAGACATCCATGTTCATGGATTGGAAGACTTAACCATACTACTCAAGGCAATCTACAGATTCAATACAATCCTTATAAAAATCCCAATGGCATTTTTTTTACATTCATGTAAACTCCAAGTAGCCAGAACAATCTTATTCTGTGATTTTATAATATATTACAAAGCTGCAGTAATTAAAACAGTATACCGCCATAAAAACAGACATAGAGTCCATGGGAAAAAATAGAGAGCCCAGAAATGAATCCACCCACATACAGTCACTTGATCTTTGACAAAGTTTACAAGAATACACAATGCAAGAAATGATAGTCCTTTCAATAAATGCTATGGGAAAAACTATGTCCACATGCAAACGTATAAAATTGGACCCTTATCTTGTACCATACACAGAAATTAACTACAAATGTATTAAACACGAACATGACTTCTGAAACTACAAAACTCCTAAAAGAAGCCATAAGAGAAAAGCTTCAAGACTTTGCTTGTGGCAATGATTTAATGGATATGACACCAAAAGCACAGGCAACAAAAGCAAAAATGACCAAGCAGGATCACATCAAATTAAAATGTTTCTGCACAGCAAAGGAAACAATAAACAGAGTAAAATGGCAACCTGCATAAAAGATGAAATATTTGCAAATCATATATCTGATAATGGATTAATTTGTGTAAAATATAAGAAAATCCTACAAACCAATAGCACAAAAACTATCAACCTGATTGAACACTGGGCAAAGGAGTTCCATAAACATTATTCCAAAGAACATAAAAATGGCCAACAGGTATAAAAAGAGATGTTCAATGTTGCTTATCATCAGGGAAGTATAAATCAAAACTATAGTGAAATATCACCTTGCACTGGCTAGTATAGGTATTATTTTTTTAAAAAGTATGTTGCCAAAAATGACAAGAAATTGAAGCCTGTGTTCATTGTTGGTGGGAATGCAAAATAGTACAGCCACTATGGAAAATAGTATGAATGTTACTCAAAAAAATAAAATACAACTACTATATGATCCAGCACTCCTACTTCTAGGTATTTGTCCAAAAGAATTGAAATCAGGATCTCAAAGAAATATCTGCACTCCCGTGTTTATCACGGCATTATTTACAATAGCCAAGATATGAAAACAACCTAAATGAATGAATGAACAATGTAGTATATTTATGCAATGGAATATTATTAAGCATTAAAAAAGAAGGAAGTCCTACAATATGAGATAACATGGACATAATCCTAAGTGAAATAAGCCAATCACAGAAGGAGAAATACTGCATGATTCCACTTACATGAGGTATTTAAAATAGTCAAATTCTTAGAAGCAGAGAGTAGAATGGCAGTTGCCAGGAACTGAAGGAGGGGGAAACGTAGAGCTGCTATTCAATATGTATAAAGTTTCAGTTGTGCAAGATGATAACTGCAAGATATTTGCAGTACAACATTATGCTTCTAGTTAACAATACTGTATTGTAAATATAAAAATTTGTTGAGGGTAGGTCTCAAGTTCTGTGACCTTACCACAGTAAAACTAAATTAAATTAAATTAAATCAAAACAAATTAAATTAAAAATACAGGTAACTGAAGACCAAGAAGAAAGAGGAAGATAAAAATATTTGAAGAATAAATGGCCAAAAATCTTCAAATTTGATTAAAGCTATATGCCCACTGATCCAATAGATTCATCAAACTCCAAGCATAAAATCCATAAAGAACATCACACAAAGCTATATCATAATCAAATTGCTCAAAACCAGTAAAGGAGTCAGAAACAAAGGATATGTTACACAAAGAGTATCAAAGAATGTTGGAAGCAAGATGGCAGTGGTTTATCACTTTTAAAGTACTGACGAAATCCACGCCAATATAGAATTATTTAACCAGGGAAAACAACTTTGAAGACAAAGGTAAAATGAGAACTTTTCACACAAGGAAAGGCAAAATGCTATATCATCAGCAAACCTGCACTACCATAAATGTTAAAGGGAGTCCTTCAAGCAAAAGGAAAATGATAGCAGAGGGAAATGTATCAAAACAAAGGAATACAGAGCACTGAAAATGGTAACTACATAGAAAAATATCATGATTATTTTCTTCCTTAATTAGGTTACTTAAAAATATAATCAACAGTTTAAACCAAAAAGTACCAAAATGCAATAGCACAGAGGCCAGAAAGGGAGAAATATAGTGTTGTATGTTTCTTACATTATATGTACAGTATTATGCTCTCAATTGAAGGTAGGTTGTGATAAGTTAAGGATGTATATTATAAACTCTAAAGCAGCCACTGAAATAATAAAACAGCATTATAGCTAATAAGTCATAAAGTAAGTTAAATGGAATCATAAAAATGCAATGTAGTATCTTGGGTTAGATCCTAGAACAGAAATAGGACATTATTTCATTTCGCACTGGTGAAATCTAACAAACTAATCTATAGATCCAACAAAATCCTATTAAAATCCCAGTATGGTTTTTGGTAGAAACTGACAAGGGGAATCTAAAACTCATAGAAATTCAAAGTGCCTAAATAGCCAAAATTATTTCTGAGGAAGAATAATGAAGTTGGAAAACTTACACGACCTGGTTTCCATAATTATTAAAAAGATATAGTAATGAAATCAGCAAACTATTGGCATAAAGACACACAAATAAAGCAATGAAGCAGACAGGTCAGAAATAAACTCACAGATGTAAGGACGAGTCTTTCAAACAAATGATAGTGAAACAACTGAACATCCAAATGCAAAAGAAAATCCTTAACCCATACCTTGCAACATACAAAATATTAAGTGAAAATGGATCATAGACCTAAACGTGAAACCTAAAAATAAAATTTCTGGAAGAAAATATAGGAGAAAATCTTTGTGAATATGACTTAGGCAAAGATTTCTCCTAAATGGCACAATAATTCACAATCCATAAAAAATACTGATAAATTGGATTTCTTCATCAACATTAAAAATTTCTGGCTCAGTGCGGTGTCTCATACCTATAATCACAACGCTTTGGGAAGCCATGGCGGGAGGATCGCTTGAGCCCAGGAGTTCAAGACCAGCCTGGGTAACATAGTGAGACCCTGTCTCTACAAAATATTTAAGAAAAAATAGCGAGGCATGGTGGCACAAGCCTGTAGTCCAGTTATTGGGGAAGCTGAAGTGGGAGAACTTCTGGAGCCCAGGAAGTCAAGGCTTCAGTGAGCCGTGATGGCGCTGCTGAACTCCAGCCTGGGTGGTGGAGTGATATCCTGTTTCAAACAAACAAACCAGAAAAAAAAAAAAAAAAAAAAAGTCTGTAATTCAAAAGACACTGTTAAGACAATGAAAAGATAAGTCCCAGACTGGGAGAACATGCTTGCAAATCAAGTGTCTGGTAAAAATGTGTTTCCAGAAAATGTAAATAACACTCAAAACTCACAATCAGTAAATAAACAGCCCAGTTAAAAAATGAACCAAAGGTTTGAATAAACACTTCACAAAAGAGGATATATGGGTGGCAAATAAACTCATGAAGAGATACTCAGCAAGATTGGTCATTAGGAAAATGCAAGTTAAAACTACAGTGAGTTATCACATCACACCACTAGGATGGCTATAATGTCTTTTTGAGGCAGACACTAACAAGTATTGTTGAAGATGTAGAGAAACTGGGACCCTCATACACTCCCTCTTGGGATGGAAACTAGGACATCCACTTTCAAAAACACTTGTATCTTAAAAAGTTATACATATACTTACAATATGAAACAGAAATTTCATTCTTGAGAATCTAAGCAGTAGAAATGAAAACATTTTTCCACACAAAGACTTGTACACAAATGTGCAGAGCAGCATTATTCATAAGAGCCAAAAAGGTGGAAATAACTGAAATGCTCCTCAACTTGTGAGTGAACACCCAAAATGTGGGATATCCATGCAATGGGATATTATTTGTCAACAAAAAGGAATGAAATACTGTTACATGTTACAATGTGAATGAATCTCAAAAACAATAAGCTAAGTGACTGAAGGCAGACCCAAAAAGCCACATTTGTATAACTATTTACATACAGCATCAAGAAAAAGCCACTCTATTTGGACAGAAAATATATTACAGGTTTCCTGGGGCTGTGGATAAGAACAAAGATCAACTGAAACTGAACAAAGAGCTAATTTTGGAATGATGGAAATTTTCTAAAATATTATGGTGATGATTGTACAACTCTTTAAATTTATTAAAACATGCTGAGTTGTACACTTGAAATGGATGTTTCCTATGGTATATAAAATACAACTCAAATTATCCTGTAATGACTTCTTACTGCACCCAGAATTAAATCTAAACCTACAACTCCCACTAAACATAACTTCTAAGCATGCTCATGTTTTCCCAGAAAAATAAATGACTTGTCAAAAGGCTTACGTAGAGGGAATGGATTTTTTTAAAGTTTGCTGATTAAGGCAGCCAGGAGAAATGAGAAGGAGCTTAATGGCTTAATTAATTAATTAATAAGCCATTTTCACTCTCTCCTGTGGCCATCACTGTTTGGCTTAATTTGCCCATCCACAAGTCCCAGAGGTTCCAGTTGTCCTGTGCCTTGCTCTTGAGTAAGCACTGGTTCTGAGTCAATCCCCAAGCCAGGTAACAGAGGAGCCTACCAAGGCTGCCACACCAATGGCAGAAGGAAAGGAAGAAGGGAGGAAGAGAGGAAGGGAGGAAGGGAGGGAGGATGGGAGGGAGGGATAAATAAATAAATAAATAATTTGTTGCATTTGAGGTAGATTGCCTTTACTATGCTCTTCAGGATTTACATCTAATTCCCAGCCTTCCGTTCTCTGTCCAGCAATTGAGAAGTTTAAGCTAAGAGTAAATCTAAATAAAAGGCCCTTCCTATCTCTAATCTACACGGTGTCATGCCAGTCACTGCTTAGATGTACTCACAATACCAAATTCCCTCTTTACAAACTTCCATCAATCAAGCAGACTTAAAAATTGTATTAAGCAAGCACCATTTATCCAGAAGTGCACTGGTTCTTGTGGATGAATGATAAGATCCCTTCCTTCAAATAAAATAACTGATTGAGATCCAATATAGAAAATGGAACAAATCATAACCCTTATGGTTAAAGTGGAAGTGGGACCCCCAGAGTCATTAATCTGTCCTCAAATTCAACCATCACCTGACTCTATCACAGTGGCCCTTTATAACCCTCCCTAGAATTCCCTGGGCTCATCAGAACATTATTTCAAAGTCACCCATGATATCTATCCTCTTTATTTCAGAGGTGAATAAATAAAGGTCCAGGATGGGAAAGGGATTAGCACAAGGCACATAGTCATGGTCCTCTGGGTCCTCTAAAAAGTACAGATTTATGCATGAAGCAACTTGAAATCAGAGTAATTATATACACGAGAGCTTTCTAGACAGTGGCACTATACCATATTTCTCTCTTTAACCTCCACATCAGCTATCATTCTGCTTTGGCCATAAGCGGGGCTCAATCATTGCATTTGGAATGAAAAACTACTGAATGGTAGGTGATAAATCCAGGGGAGTGATTACAGCATCAGTAGCCTCAGAGAAGAAAAGACATTACCATGGGTGGCAAGGATTTCATTCATTTGGTTCATATTTATTAAGAATCTATCTAAGTGCCAGGAACTGAAAGCGACTGTCTGTTAAGAAAGGCTTTATTTAATAATAGCTTTATTTAATAACAATAGCTATTATATTTGTGGTGCCTACTACGTCCCAGCAACTGTATTAGGCACTTTTTATGCTATCAAAATTTAATCTTCATAAGAACCATACCGGGAGGTATGTTTCACTTCATTTTCACACATGAAGAATTTGAGGCTGAGAGAAGTAAAGTGACTTGCCCAAGAAGACAAATTCAGGAAGTGGAAAATCCAGTGTTGTAAATCTGATCACCTTTCCATCACACCAAGGAACTTTCATCATATGATGGATTTAAAGCCATAAAAACCAGGCCAGTAGGGTGAATTCTTGTCCCAGCTCAGTCATCAATTTTCAGGGTGAAATAGTGTACTTCATGGAATCTCTTGGCACCTTGGAAATTCTACCTGGAAAGTAAGACTCAGTGTAGCCTTGCATGGAATTGTTGGATGATTCAATGAGATGAAATCTGTGGAATGTTTGGCCCTACAAGTGAGGAAGCCATCCAGATCATTAAAGACGCAATTTTATATATAAAATTTCCTAATGAGATTTTTCCAAGAGGCTAAAGCACAGCTAGTATGACTCGTGAACCACAGGGAAACCACAGGGTTTTCAGGGTACTTTAGGGTTTCTACAGTCACCAGGATGACAATCTTAGATAACTTTTGGACCAGTATTCCTGAGCTCCTGTCCTAGTCTGTTTGTGCTTCTGTAACACAATACCACAGACTGGGTAATTTGTAAAGAATAGAAATTTATTTCTCACAGGTCTGAAGGCTAGGAAGTTTAAGATCAATGTGCCAACAGATTTGGTGTCTGGTGAGGGGCTTGCTCTCTCCTTCCAAGATGGAACCTTCTTGCTGCATTTTCAGGAGGGAATGAATGTTGTGTCTTCATATGGTGGAATCACAGAAGTACAAAAAAGGGTCTAAACTCGTTCCAAGTCATTTTCTAAGGCACTAATTCATTCATAATGGCAGAGGCTTCATGACTTAATTACTTCTCGAAAGGTCTCTCCTCTTAATACCATCAAAATAGTAGGATTATGTTTCAACACATGAAATTTGGGGTACATTCAAATCATAGCAGATTGCTAGGCCACAGGTTCTCCAGACAGACTCCTGAGCCAAGACTAAAACATTCAGCTGGATACCTTCTTTTCAATGATTTCTTTCTGGCAAATATGGAAGAGGACAAGTGCAAAGAAGGAGAAGTTCTAGGGCCATGGATCATCCATTGCTGGGACAAACTTGGCAGGCTCATCTGTCACCCAGCTTCAGAGGTGAGTCAGCCCCAATGCGCACTCAAAAAGCAGGGTAGGACAGCTGGGACCTGTAGGCCTTGAAGATGGGAAAATTAAGTGAAAAGATACTGTTTACCGGAGATTGATGGAAAAGTGCTGGTATTTGTTAATAAGTTGAGGGGATGATGAGAAGTGGACAATTCCAGATTATATTGTATAGGTATAACTGGCCAGGTCTTACTAATGCAGTTGTTCTCCACATGTAGTCCCTGCACCACCAGCAGCAGCATTGCCTGGGAACTTGTTAGAAATGTAAATTCTCAGGCCCCACTCCATATCTACTGAATCAGAGACCCTGGAAATAGGGCTCAGCAATCAATGATCTAACAGCCCTTTAGGTGGAGCCTCCTGCATGGTCAAGTATAATAACCACTATGCTAATGGTGTGGATGGAGAGGGTCACATAAAAAGAGGAATAAAGAATGGCTTCCAGATTTCAGCATAGTGAGGCATTTACTGAGATGAGGAAGACTGGGAAAGAAAAATGTTTAGGGGTGAGGCTGGAGTTGAGGGCCTGTTTGAGATGCCAGTGATACATGCAAGGGTGTAAGTTAAATGGGCAGTTAGATATGTGAGTCTGGAACTCAAGGGAGAGATCAGAGCTATTGACTTTGATTAGAAGATACTTCCGATGGGTCTAATTTATCCTAAGTGATTGGCCACCAAAGGATAGCCCAGCCCTGATTATGGCCCAGATTTATGCTCAGTAAATGTCACTGAATGAACACAAAGGAGCTAGCTTTTCCTGCTTACTCCAGTCTGGTGAGAATATTGCCTAAGTACTAAGCATTCTTCCATGTAATATTTATTTGCTCAACTGGAAACAAAGCTACTGTCAGCAAAGTAGGTTTCTTATAACAGTTCATTCTGAAAACTTTCTTACATATCAATACCAAATGCCAACACCTTTTCACTCTCTCCTGTGGCCAGCACTGTTTGGCTTAATTTGCCCATCCACAAGTCCCAGAAGTTCCAGTTGTCCTGTGCCTTGCTCTTGAGTAAGCACTGGTTCTGAGTCAATCCCCAAGCCAGGTAACAGAGGAGCCTACCAAGGCTGCCACACCAATGGCAGAAGGAAAGGAAGAAGGGAGGAAGAGAGGAAGGGAGGAAGGGAGGGAGGATGGGAGGGAGGGAGGGAGGGAGGAAGGGAGGAAGGGAGGGAGGGAGGGAGGAAGAAAGGAGGGAGGATATCAATTCAAAATTCCATCATTAGACGGGATAACTTGAGTGCTATAATAAATCTCCCTGTGGAGTCTGTGGTGGGGGTATTGTAATTCATTTTGACTGGGGAACTCGAGAAGGTTTTGGAGAAGACGAGGCATTTCATATGGGTCTTCCTTGAAAAATGAGTAGGATTTAGATGCTTGGAATGGGAGAGTGGCATTCTAGAACGAGGAATCTGCAGAGGCAAAGGTCTGGTGGAATGGAAATATATAAAACAGTAAGAACTTCTATATGGCTAAAGGATAGGATGAATAAAAAGCAGTAGTAGCAGATAAGGTCAGAATGGTGGGTATGGGACAGATTTCCAGGGAGGCAGCATGAATGCCATGGAAACACCAATAGGCAAACGTGTGTTCAACAGAGACACAGTAAGAAATGATGTTAAGTGAGAAATGAATTTCACTTCATGACACAATACACACATACACATATTTAAAACTAAATAAAACCTTCTCCAAAGTATACCTACTACTTCATATGCAATGTATGTTGATACTTTCCTTTTTATTTTAAAAAAGGTTTTTTAAAAATGCTACTAGTGACCAACTAAATTCTTTTTATGAGCTAATAATGGGACGCAGTCTGTATTTTTCAAAAAGATTGTCATACACAATGAAAAGTTAGTGAAGATGTTTGAGAAATAAAATAACAACCATGCTTTAGGAAGGTAGTTCTCATAGCAATGTGGATGACATTGCAGATAGAGGAGAGACTGTAGACAGGGAAGTAATTCTTCAGATGGAAATGGATACTGCATTACAAATATCCACGCCAGTCATAATGAAGGCCTGAAATGGAGCAGTGAACTGGGAGGTGGAGAGTGGGCCAGGTATTGAGTAAGATATTCAGGATAGAAATAGAATTTGCTAAGTGATTGCAGGTGAGTCATTAAAGAGAAAAGGGAGTCAACATTGACTTTCAGATTGCCATCTGAGGTAACTGTGCAGAGAATGGTGGTATTAAACCAAAGGTTTAAGGGGAGGAGCTTGATTGCTGTTTGAAGAGATGTAGATATAAAGCCGAGATTTATCAGTGAAACTTCCAGGCGGACAAGCCCAGTAGGGTGTCATATGTATGGGCTAAAGCACAAATGTGGGTGGGGTATAGAGGTTGGAGATTTGGAGGATAATATTTGAAGCCATGAAGTACAGGAATTTACTCAAAAGAGTGTGTAGAAAGAAAAAAAGAAAAGAAGGACCCAGTCGAGAAACATTCATTTAAGAGTATCTGCTTAACACAACATCTCCTTCCAAAATAGTTTTTCTTTTTTCAAGCGAGGAAAGCTCTTTGTGTATGGATATGTGTACATCAGGGTGTGAGTGTACGCAATACACATGAATGGATGGCATGTGCATTTTAAGGAAATATTGTTATGTACTTGGGGAGCTGGTGTAGGGCTCTGGTCCATTTAATGGTGCCTGTACTCATTGTCTCTGTTTTATTACTGTTATCCTCTCTTTCCCTGTTTTCTATCTCCCTTCTTCTGTTCCATTCTTGTCTCTCTTCTTCCACTTATCTACATGCTCCTTCATCACCATTTAAAAGTCCAAGGAAGGCCGGGCGCGGTGGCTCACGCTTGTAATCCCAGCACTTTGGGAGGCCGAGGTGGGCGGATCACGAGGTCAGGAGATCGAGACCACGGTGAAACCCCGTCTCTACTAAAAATACAAAAAATTAGCCGGGCGTGGTGGCGGGCGCCTGTAGTCCCAGCTACTCAGAGAGGCTGAGGCAGGAGAATGGCGTGAACCGGGGAGGTGGAGCTTGCAGTGAGCCGAGATTGCGCCACTGCACTCCAGCCTGGGCGACAGAGCGAGACTCCGTCTCAAAAAAAAAAAAAAAAAAAAAAAAGTCCAAGGAAAACATGGGCAAAATAGATTAGTGTAGGATTTGGAGGCTGAGGTTGGGAACATAATGTGGGAGTGTGATTGGGATTGAGAGGAAAGACAGGGGTGGGAGTGTGTTCAGAGTTAGAAGCAGAAAATGGTCTTTGGTGGGAGAATCCGCTTCTGATGTTTTTCCCACTGCAAATTCTGCCATTGGTTTGAGTGCTGAGTATGAATGTGTATATTTCTGGGCTCGTGTCTGGATGTGTGTAAGGCTCTTAGCTTGACTTCAATAGGTCATTAGATGATGCTGCCGTCATCATTCCTGCTTCTGTCCAGCAAACATTATTTCTTTAACAGAAATATGCTGCTATGCTTATACTTCAGGAGATTTAGGATTAGAGCAGTTGAAGAATTGTGAATAATGGTTAATCAGATAATCAGCATTTGTAAGGGCAGTTAATAACATTGAAATGCGCATGCCATGTGAATAGGAGGATATATTATTTTTTCTTTCCTAGCTGTGTAACCATGGGAAAGTTGCCTAATCTATCTGATCCTCAATGTCCTTATCCGTAAAATGGGTGTAATAATTCCGATCCCAGATTTCCTTTGGGAAGACTAAATAGTAAATGAGCCAGGAGCTTTTAAATCAAAAGGTGCTTAACAAATGTTAGTTCCTTTCTTCAGTTTCTTTGACCCTTTGCTCCTTCCTTCTTTCTACCTCTCATACATGTTTATCTGTCCGTATGTGAACATCAAGTATATATTTATAGTACTTTCTCCATTTTAAATTCTTAAACCAAGTGGCTTAACCTTTGTATATTACTGTAAAATTATCAAAAGCAGTTTAATTTAAGTCACTTTTGGAACACACACATTTGGAATTGTTATGTCTTCTTGGTAGATTGACTATTTTTCATTATGTAATATCCATCTCTGTCCCTAGGAATTTTCTTTGCTCTGAAGTCTGTTTTATTTGATATTAAGATGGCCATTCCTACTTTATTTTGATTAATGTTTGCAAGGTATTTAGACCATTTGTTGTGCACATAATTATTGATACATGAAGGTTAAGCCTGCCTTTTTATTTTTTGTTTTCTGTTCATTCTCTGTAATTTTAGTTTCTCCATTTTCTTTGCCCTGCCTTCCTGTGGGTGACTTGAGCATTTTTTAAAAATTCATATTGATTTATTTATAATGTTTTGAGTATATTTCTTTGTACAGCATTTTCAGTGTTTTCTCTCAGTAATATATTATATATACATAATTTATTTAATAGTCTTCTGACATCACCACTTTACATGCTTGAATGAAGTGTAGAAGCATGTCCTTCCCTTTACATCTCTTTACATTCCCCAGTTTACAATATAAATGTGTTAAATATTTCCTCTACATATGCTGAGACCACACTAGATAACATTATAAATTTAGCTTCAATTATCAAACATAAGAAATTTCAAGAGGAAAGAGAAAGTCTACTGTATTAACCATGTTTTTGCTTACTGTTTATTGTTTCTTTCTGTTTTCAGAGCTTACTATCATCTTTTTTTAGGGTATATCTAAATTTCCTTAGTATTTCTTCATTGGAGAATGTCTTGATTACCCATTCAATACTGAAGGATATTATTATTGGACATAGATTTATGGGTTGTCACTTCTTTTCCTTCAGCACTTAAAAAATGCTGGGGCATCATCAGTTTCTGATGATAAATCTGTCATTCTAATATTTTTTTTCCTTTGTTTCTCTTCAGCTGTTTTGAAGAAGTTTCCTTTTTCTTTCATTTTCAGAAGGTTGATTACAATGTGTCTTGGAGTGTGTTTCTTTGTGTTTGCTCCTCTTCTTGAATCTAAATGTTTACGTCTTTTGCACAGTTTGGGAAGTTTTTAGTCATTATTTTTCCCAATACTTTTCCAATCCTGCCCTCTTTCTCCTGGGAATTTGTTGGCATAAATGTTAAAGCTTTTGTTATAGTTCCACAGTGATTTCTATTGTTTTATATTTGTAAGCTATTTTTTCCCCTCTGTCTTCTCCACCTTACTGCTGAACCTATCCATTGAGTTTTTTGGGGTTTTTATGTTACTGTGTTTTTCAGTTCTAAAAATGTCACTTTGTTCTTCTTTATGTTTTATATTCTTTGTTGAGATTTTCTATTTATTTTTTGAGATTTTCTACATTATCATTTGTTTCAAGTGTATTGTAACTGCTCACTGAAATGTTTTTAGGACAGGTGCTTTAAGATCCTTATCAGATAATTCTAACATGGGTGTCATCTCAGTATTGGCATCTGTTTATTTTCTCTTCTCATTCAAGTGGATATCGTAGTATGGAAAGTGATTTTTGATTAAAAGTCGGATACTCTGGATCTTATTTAAATCTTTTGTTTTAGCAGTCCTCCACCATTCTCTTGGATGGAAGAGGGACAGTAGAAGTCCAGTTTCTCCACTGTCTCTTGACATCCAGATTGGGGAGAGGCTGTTTGTTACTGCTGTTTAGAGGTGAAAGTTTGGCCTTCTCTCTGGGCCTATGCTGATTCCATCCTAGCTGGTTGAGGTAGAAACTCCTAGTTACCACTGGTAAGGGTAGCAGTCATGGTTCTCCATATGGTCTTCCCTGGGAGAGGTCTATTTTCACTGGGGATTAAAGTCCTTGCTCACAACTGGTCCTTCTCTGGGCATGGGGTGGTGGTTCCTTTGAAGCTTGGTGAGAGTGGAAGTCTAGGCTCTCCATTTGTAAGCCTAAGCTTCTGACTAGCTGCATCGTTATTATGACAGCTGGCATTCTACTGTACTAAGGTGTCTCACTTTCTAGCTAGCTTCTGATGCTTTTGCAAAAAAAAAAAATGCAACATATTCCCTTCTCCTTTCCAGACTTTGCCTGGGACATAGTGGGAAAAGGAATACCTTTGCAGGCAGACCAACAAAATGTGGCAATTTCAAGCTGTGTGGCTGTGGGAAAATCACTCAAATTCTCTGGGCCTCTATTTCCCCAGCTGTAAAGGAGGAGTAGGAAGCTCACAGGACTCTTGCGGAATGAGCAAAAGTAGGTCAAAGGGCCTGGCACACGGGGGCGGGAAGGGGTTCAATAAATGATAGTTCCCTTCCTTTACCTCTCCTGTAGAAAGAGAGATGCAACCCCTCAAGAAGAAGAAGAAACCAAGGTGCTTTACCTACCACCACTAATCACCATGTGTAGGTCTCATCCAGCACTCTAAGGGTTAAATCTCATGATCAAAGTCTTATTTCTTAAAGAAACACACTTGACATCTTCCACCTTGGGTTCTCAGAAAACAGTCCAGGGAGAGAGCTTGACCCAGGCCACTCTCAGAGTGAGAGCAAAAGCCAAAGCATGGGCTTACGCTGACAAGGGGAGGTGAAGAAAGACCTTGTGCCAGCCCACACAGCCCGCCTGGCGCTATTGTGTTCTGAGCAAGGACAATATCATCGCTTTGCCAAAAGCTGCTCCAGGAGCAACCGGGTAGCGGACTCCACTTCGGCAACTCCCACTTTGCCAGCCCGCCTGTCACCTCCAGCTCCTCAGAGCAGCTGTCGCGATCCCACCATCAGCGCAGCGACCGCGTCCCCAGTCCCCATTGCTCCCATCCCCCTCCCAAGCGCGGGATAGGAAGGAAGAAAGTGGCGAGTGAAAGGAAAACGAGCGCGCGCCATTCTCCCAGCTCCGCCCGCTGAGATTCCTCTGCAACCCCCACTTGGCAGCCCCTGGCAGCAGCCACCAGCCCCGATGCGCTAGACTTAGCTCTCAAAAGCCTTTCCCGAACTCCAGGTTCTGAAGTTGAACAAGAGACTGGAAAAAAATCTCGACTCCTAAAGAGCAAGGAGCCAGACACCTTGGGGCACACAAGTACTTTTAAAAAACGTGTCCATGAATGCAGAGCCCTGACCTCCACCTCGAGAAGAATAAAACTGTCTTGGTACCAACCCCGTGTTTCTTCATCTTTGCTTTCTCAGCCACATCTGGCAAGAGGTATCTCTCTCTCAACTCTCCTCAGCGCCCCTCCCATCCTCACCTCTCCAGCAAGTCTGTGGTGAATGGGCCCCTTTCCAGCTCCTCTAGACAAACAGCCCAACAATAGATAATTAGCCCTCTCCCGCAACGAAGGGTTGGTTGGAGAGGGGCGGGGAAGGGGACAACGTGCCACTTACCTGATCTCTTTAATGCTTTCCAATTTGCACATGATTTCTTGCTCATCTGCCATACTTTTCACTGTCAATTTCACGTCCCGAGAGATGTACAAATACACCAGCCGAGGGATACAATAGACACAATGTAGCCACCTCCTCCGGGCTTGGGGCTATGAGCCTGTGCAGTAGGGGCTTGGAGAGGCCTGGGAGCTGTAGTCCGCAGCTTCAGGGCCAGTCAGGAAGCCCGGGGGCCTGTAGGACTACAACTCCCAGAAGGCCAAGCGAGACAAGCCTGTTTCCCTTCCTGCAGCCGCACTTTAAATCAATTTGTTATAGATAATTATGTCAAAGGTTGTGAAGAGTGCAAAGGAATGGGGATATTTGTCTGGCCCGTGTGTGGGAAAATGGGGAAAAAATTACTCCTGAAGGCAATTGGAGAGATGAGAGACGTACCCGTTCGCTCCCTTCAGGGGCCCTCGCACCTACCCACCCGCAAAAGATTAGCGGTAGTCGCTAATTACGCCTTGGGGTTGGAAAGAAACCCTGCAGGGAAAGTAGCTTTGGAGATGTTGAATGTGCTAGCTGCTGCCTGGGGACCAGTAACTTTGGCATTCAATTTAGGGTGGGGCGGGGGTGGGGAAGAGGAGGATGGAAGGAGGGAGATGCTGCAAAAGATGGGGGAAAGGAGAGTGGGAAGGAGAACCATGTTACTTCCAGCTACTTACCCATTCAACAAACAATTACTTAAGCTCGGACTTTGCCAGTCAATGGAAGAAGTACTTACTGTAGGAGTCACCGGGTGAGGCAGATAAATAAAAGCAAATCCTTGCCTTTGAGGAACAGAAGAGGCTGAAAATTTACCTATTAATTACAATACAGTGTGGTGTCAAAATATAGGAATAGATAAGGTGTAACCTGTGCAGAGAAGATGTAAATAGGTCTCAAGAATGACTAAGAATTTGTCAGACCATAGAGGAGAATGAGCTCTCCAGGTGAGGATACAATAGAGAGAGAAAGGAAAGGATGAGTGGTTCAGAGTGCCTGAAATATAGGGTTCTTATATGAGGTGTAGAGGTGGAAAAAAGAAATGGGAGTTGTAGTATTTAGAAAAGGCAGGTAGGAGCCAGACTATGAAATACGTTAAATATCAGACTAAAGGGTTTGGACTTAATCCTATAGGCAGACATTTATCTAATAAACTTTTAAATTAATTAATTTATTCATTTATGAGACAGTCTCACTCTGTCGCCCAAGCTGGAGTGTAGTGGCACAGATCTCGGCCCACTGCAACCTCCTTCTCCTGGGTTCAAGCAATTCTCCTGCCTCAGCCTCCCGAGTAACTGGGATTACAGGTGCCCACCCACCACGTCCCCCTAATTTTTGTATTTCTTAGTAGAGATGGAGTTTCATCATGTTGGCCAGACTGGTCTTGAACTCCTGAGCTCAAGCAATCCACCCGCCTCAGCCTCCCAAAAGTGCTGGGATTACAGGCATGAGCCACTGCGCCTGGCCCTAATAAACATTTTTAAGTGCTTATTCTGCACCAAGTAATGTTTAATTATTTTATGTTTCAAAGCACGGTAGTGATAAGGATGGAGGAATATTTTAGAGAGGGACTCTGGAAGCAAAGTGGAGAATGATTAGAGGACATGAGACCAGGTAAGAGGCAGTTACTCAGAGTGCACAAACAGGCCTAGAGAGCTGGACGTTGGACAAAAGGAAGATGGTGACTCACTCCCAACTAAAGGTGAGTCAGAACTCTCTCTGAGTTTGTCCTTTCTTTTATTGAGCTTCAGTTTCCTCATCTGAAAAATGTACCTAGTGAGCCCACCTCAAAGGCTTGTTGTGAGGCCTCTATGAGATCATTCCCATGATCACGCTGAATACAGGGCTTGGTATTTTGTAGGAGCTTGAGAAGTTTGTGGAACATGAATCTCATGTCATTCGGGATGTCCACAGTGATTTTAAACATTCTCCAGGGAAGAAATTAAAGCCCTTCTCTTCTTTGGATCCAAGATGTAATAACTTTCTTAACCATAAAATTCTCCCTGGTGTCTACATTTTCCTATCGTCTTGAAGGTTGCTATCTTGTACAGCCATTAGTTGGTATTTAAAGAACATTGAGTTGGTTAGTCACAAAGCCTGTGGATCCAGAGCCAAGAACTGGCCCCAGCTCAATCCCGTAAGGGGAAGAGGTAAGCAACAAGCCTGTGTTAAGTGCCTGGCATGTACTGGCTACTGTGCTGAGTCTGATATGTACAATCTATCATTTCATCCTCACAACCACTATGAAGGGGGCAAGTAGATTCATCCCCTTTTAGAAGGAAGAAAACTGACTCAGATAGGGAAAGTTGTTTTGCCAAGGCCACACAATAAGTTATAAAGCTAGAGCCTGTGACCAATTTGGACCAAGTTACTTGCAGATTAATGAAGAGAGTGTGTCTGGAAAAAAAATATATATATAGCAACCAAAACTACAATGGGGTCTCAAGTGTATGTATCTATGTCAAACATAAAGTGGTTTATAATGCGTTAATGCTGGCTTGGGGAGAAGTGGAGGGTTTGTATGGGATGTGTGGGAAGCAATTTATGAACAGCCTTTGAGATTTTAAACCTAATGTCTCTCTCTTTTTCCACTGTCCCCTTCACCCTAAGAATCCTTACCACTGACTATGTTCACACATCTGGTAAAAGTCTAGATGTGGGTATGTATCTGTTTCAATTAAATATGTTAATGGGTTTAGAGTCTGATTTGGTAATAATTTGGGAACTATCTTGTCTTTCTAGCCTCACTGAAATCCCAGTTTACAGATGAGGAAACTGAGACCAAGAGAGGCAAAGGACTTGTCCGACGTCACCTAACTTGGCTGAAACAGAACCAAGACTCCTGAC
The DNA here is from genome assembly GCF_006542625.1 of Nomascus leucogenys. Taxonomy (NCBI): domain Eukaryota; kingdom Metazoa; phylum Chordata; class Mammalia; order Primates; family Hylobatidae; genus Nomascus; species Nomascus leucogenys. The sequence continues at coordinate 57,336,107 of NC_044406.1, forward strand.
TCAAGGGCCGGTGCTCTTCCTATGGCCCCATGTGGCCTGTATCAAGCTGCTGCTGCTACCATGGGGCCTGAATGTCTCTGTTACTTTTCAGCCAGAAGGTGCACTCCAATATAGGGTGTCTGCAGAGGGCCAAGCATGTCCCATGCTTCCAACTATGGATATTTAAGGGAGATAGCAGTTAATCTAAGAGAAGAGGCCGTGGGAAAACCTGGAGCTTGGAAGAAGGTTTGTGCTATTTGTAACAATTAAAATGTCCAAATATAGAAAGAGTAATATGCCTCTTAGCTTCTGTTGGTTTGCTTTTGGCTCCTTGACCTCCTTGAGAACAGATGTCTCACCTGTTCCTTGCTGAGTTTTAAGAATCCAGGCTAGCAGTGAGAGGAAGGAAAATGTTGTAGAGAAAGAGTGGGGAAGAGAAGGAAACCATAGCCTTCTGCCCCTTCTTCTGAAGCAGCACTTAAAACAGTATCTGCAAGCCAAGATGGTGGCTTTTCCATAGTAAGTGTTCAGTAGCTCTCAATTGATCAGAAGTTTGCAACGGCTGAAACAATATTTAAGATATGGGCCAGCAGTGAGTTCTAATGCATGATTTTATTAGAAGAACTGATTGATTTGAGGGGGTAGAAATAAAAAACATATTAGTTTTATCAGGGCCAACATTATTCTTATTGCTAAGAAACAGGTAAGTCAGGCAGGGTATGTTGGGGTTAATATCATTAAAATGCAAGAAATTAGCAAAAGGGAAGCCAGTCAGTCTCGATTATACTTTCAGGGAATAGATCAAGACTTTAAAAATGGAGGCCAGAATATTGAATTCACAGACATTTCTTTGTACTTCAACAGTGAACTAAACTAAGAGGAGGCAGAGATGCAACAACAGTCTTGGTTCCAAATTGCCTTTCAAAAAGTAGTGCAAATTACTTATTAAATTTCTCATTATATTTCTTAATCAGCATTTCTAAGAGAAAAATGAGCCAAAAGATTTCAGCCCAAAAATGTTTATTGTGCACCTATGATATGTCAGGAACCATTGAGGTTTTAGTGAAGATTTCATAGCAGATACAACAGACATGGGCCCTGCCCTTACCAAGCTTACCATTTAGTGAGAGAGACCAGCTATTACAAAGATCATGCATACATATATAGCTATACCTAGCAATCAGGGCTTCAAATAAGTCTAGGTTCTGTGAGCACACACATAAGTGGAGAACCAATTTAGTCCTGAGGAGTGAGCAAGGAGTCAGGGAAAAGCTTCCTGAACAAAGCTAGGCAGGATGAGAGAGGAAGGGAGGGAAACAGCAGGAGGCATCGAGGATTAATTCATGCAAACAGCCAACAGATATTTACTGAACACTTACTACATGCCAGGCACTCTCCTAGGTTCCAGGGATATATAGTGCTTTGCATGTATTAAGTTAGTTTAATCCTTGCAAAAACTTCACAGGAAGTATATATTATTATCATCTTTATTTTACAGAAGAGGAAGTTGAGGCACAGAGAAGTTAAGTAACTTGCCCAGAGTAACACAGCTAGTAAGTGGCAGAAGTGAGATTCAAATTTAGAGAGTCTGCCTCCAGAAGCCATGCTCTCATCTACTATATTCTATTAGTTACCCAAGATCCCAGTTCTTAGGAAGTTTACATTCTAGTAGGAGGAGCCAGAAAATAATGACAGAAAAGAAAAAAAAATAAACATAATAATATTAGGGGGAGATAAGCCCATAAGACACTAATTGAGGATAATAGGACAGAATGGTGGCAGGAGGGGGAATGTTTTAGTTAGGATGGTCAGGGAAGGCTGCTGTTCAGCGATGACATTGTAGTGGAGACATAAGGAGTTGGGCATACAATGATCTGGAGGAAGAGTGCTCCAGGCAGAACGAATAGCCAGTGGAATGGTCCTGAGTCAGAAAATGCTTAGCCTATGAAAAAAAAGTAGGTAGGGCTCTGGCTGATTAAGGGGAGCAGAAGTAGACTGAGGAGACAATTTATATCATTAAACTTTTATTCTAAAAACAGGGTCTTGTAAACCATGGTGATGAGTTTGGGTTTCATTCTAATTACAATAGGCAGACATTGAGGGTTTTAAGCAGGGGAGCAACATGATCTAGTTTTTAAACATCACTGACTGCTGTGAGAACAGATTTTATTGGGGCAAAAGTAGAAGTAGGAAAACCAGTGGGAAAACTATTATGGTTTTCCAGGAAAGAAATTATGGTGGCTTGAATTACAGTAGTAACAGTAGATATGAAGAAAAATGGGCTGATTGGAAATATATTATTGGGCACAGAACTGATATGATTAGCTCATGGATAGGATGGAGAGGTACGGAGGGAGAGATAAGGCATCTAAAATGACTCCTGGATTTTTGGCTTCAGTAATAAGGTCAGTGGCATTCACTGAGACAGGAAAGACTGGAAGAGAACCGTACGATGTTAGAGCTGGAAGGCACTCACCTATGGTATATGGAAAAACTGAAGAACAGAAATGGCAATTCACCTCCCTAGGTTAGGGAGTTAGGAGCTGAGATAGGTGATCTCATTCTTCACACTCTCTCAGAAAATTTTCATGTTCTCCATCGCTTCAGCCCTTCAGCTGGGGTGTTGAGGGGTGTGTTTCAAGCCTTAACTTTGAAGATTCCCCTAGGAGATGGGACTTGTGGGTGATTAGCTAGAATTTGTATCTGCTTACATAGACAGTGCTAGGTATTCTCAGGCAATGTTTCAGCTGAGATTCTTGCTGTTTTTGATGGCTTTATGTCATTGAACTTTCACTCCTCTATTCTTTCTCACCTACCCAATGTCACTGACCTAGATCCCCCAAATGCAAATTTCAGGGAACAAAGATCTAGCAGTGGAAGTAGGGGAGTCCCACTTTTCCCCTCTGCAAGTCTGAAAAACCCTAGTGTAAAAAATCCTATTATAAAAGCAGTCTAGTGTACATCTACTGCGTTTTCTTAGTAAACTTTCATCCACACCCTCCCCTCTTCTTCAATTCCCACCTCTTTGAAAGTGACCAAAACTGAATGTCTATCTCCAATGACCTTCCATTTCTAACCGCCTCCTTTATATCACCAGAACTAAGTATGGGATTGAGTTTCCAAAAGGGCTGAGTCTTACCAGGTTCCCTGCACATCTTTCCCAGGCTGGGGTACTTTAGAACTACTCATAGGGCCCTTGTCCCCCTCATAGAGCTGTTTAATGATTAAATGAAAAGAGATAAGGTGTGAGAAAGCACCTAGCACATTGGTTGAATTATAATAGGCATTCATTACAAATATCCCTCATCTTCTCACCACTTGCCCTAATTCTCAGAGTCATTTTGAGAACCCAAATTTGGGGATAATTCAGTGAATAGAAACAGGAGAGAAGCATGAAAAAACTATAAATAAGTTGTCTTGATTTAGGCTTGAGAAGACAATGACAGAGGCTTCATTTAGAAATCTCAAAATGGACAGGGCAGCATTTGATGTGAAGGTTGTAGCCATTATTTCCCCTAAGTCTGGGGCAAAAATGGCTTCAATTATAGTAGAAGCGTTAGAGGGATGATAACTTATAAAGCCACAATGACAGATAAGCAACCCCAAGGAAAAGATGGACAGATTCAACTGTATAAAAATGTACAATGAAAAATGACACTCATAAAATAAAAATGAAACAGACTGGGAAAGTAAAAATAACTCATAAATCTTAGTATTACCCCACCCAGGGGTTGGTTGCATTGTAAACAATAGACCAAACCTTATGCCTATGAATGAAACATCTGGTATCTGCAAGTAAATGGATTGGGAGAGGAGTGGGAAGGCAGATGTCCTCTCCTGGGCCTTCAAAATCCCCTTGCATATATCACATATAATTGCCCAGCTTGACTTCCCAGATACCCCTTCCGTTCCTAGCACAGGTGGCAGTATGCATAGTGGTGAGGCACCCAGACTCTTCAGTCAGGCTGCCTGAGTTCACCTCTGGTCTCTACTATTTTTACCTATCTGACTCAAGGGCAAATAACTTCCCCTCTATGGGTTTTGGTCTCTCATATGGAAAATGGAAATGATAGTCATTGTAAATAACTCTTAGGTTGTAATTAAATTAATAAATAGAACTGGCTAAAACAGCATAATAAATACTATAGAAGTATCTGCTATTATTATTAAGATGGATATTCTTCAATAAACTTTCTTGTTACCTCCTTGTTTTCCATCATTGGCAGCCTAGCTCCCCTACCAGACAGGTTCCTATTATCCTCTAAATCACAAGACTTGAAAAGGATTGTGCTTATCTACTTGGGAATGAAAATGCCAAATAAATGCATCACAGATATGGCCAATCTGTCATAAAATTGAGGATATAACAAATTTAAATATCTGACATTATTTAAAAATAGGAAAATCATGTTCCCAGTCCTATAAAATGACCATAAATTTACTATATACACTGATTACATGATCTACTCTTTCAATTAATAAGATAAGTCATATATAGTGTATGTTAGCACATAAAAATATATCTCAACTTATATCATAAACTAGATAAAAAATAACATGTAGGTCTACGGAATACTATTCAAACATTTAACTTAAAAAAGTTTTGCCTTCTAAAAATTTAGATAAGCTTTTTGGGGAATAATTTGAATGATTTTGGGTTTCTTGAGGGAAAAAGAGTAACTGAAGAAACAAAGGAATTCAAGAAATGTCTTCTTGACCCAACATTTCACTTCAACACGTTTATTAGTACCCTCCTTGTTTTCTTTGTTGAAATTTTAGATTCAGGGGGTACATGTGCTTGTTTGTTACATGGATATTATATGCATAATGGTGGGGGTTGAGCTTCTAGCATACCCATCACCAAAATATTGGACATTGTACCCAGCAGGTAGTTTTTCAACCTGCACCTCCCTCCCATCCTCCATGGTTTTTGAGTCTCCAGAGTCGACTTTCTCCACCTTTATGTCCATGTATACCCTTTGTTTAGCTTCCACTTATAAGTGAGAGCATGTGATACTCTATTTTCTGCTCCTGTGTTAATTCACTTAGGATAATGTAATCACCCAATGGGTTCATCTTGCTCACTGCCCAGAAAAGCCAATGCATTGAGAACGGAAGGTTTTCACAATAGAAAAAGAGTTCGATAAATGCAAAGCCAGCTAAACAAGAGGACAGGAGTTTATTATTACTCAAATCAGCCTCCATAAAAATTTAGAGGCTAGGGATTTTTAAGAACAGCTTGGTGGGCAGAGGGCTAGGGAATGGGGAATGCTGTTTTGTTGGACTGAGGATGAATTCATAGGGAGTCAAGGCTTGTTTTCTTGCACTGAGTCAGTTCCTGGGAGTTGGGGCACAAGACCAGATGAGCCAGTTTACTTGTCTGGGTGGCCCAGCTGGTCCATCAGAATGCAGGGTCTGAAAAATATCTCAGACACCAATCTTAGGTTTTACAACAGTGATGTTATCTATAGGAGCAACTGGGGAGGCTAGCAATCTTGTGACTATTGGCTGCATGAATCCCGAGCCATTATTTCTTATCTTGTGGCTACTTTGTTAGTTTTACAAAAGAGGCCTGATCCCCAAGCAAGAAGGGGATTTGTTTTGGGAAGGGGCTGTTAGCATCTTTGTTTGTTAAACTACAAACTAAATTCCTCCCATAGTTACCTTGGCATATGCACAGGCATGAGCAAGGGCAACTTGGAGGTTAGAAGCAAGATGGAGTTGGCAGTTAGGTCAGATTTCTTTCACTATTAGAGTTTTCATATGTCAGATTTTCCTCACTGTCACAATGTTCACAAAGCTGGTTTCAATAATGGCCTCCAACTCCATCCATGTTGCTGCAAAGAACATGATTTTGTTCTTTTATGGCTACATAGTATTCCATGGTGTATATATACCACATTTTCTTTATCCAATCAACTGTTGGTAGACACTTAGGTTGGTTCCATGACTTTGCTGTTGTAAATAGTGCTGCAATAAACATATGAGTACAGGGATCTTTTTTGTTATAATGACTTATTTTCCTTTGGATAGATACCCAATAGTGGGATTGCTGGGTTGAATGGTAGTTCTGTTTTTAGTTCTTTGAGATATATCCATACTGTTTTCCATAGAGGCTGAACTAATTTACATTCTCATCAACAGTGTATGACCGTTCCCTTTTTTCCAACATCTGTTTTTTGACTTTTTATTAAAAGCCATCTTGACTGGTGTAAGATAGTATCTCAGAGTAGTTTTAATTTGCATTTCTCTGATTATTTCTGATGTTGAAAATTTCTTCATATGCTTGTTTACTGTTTGTATGTCTTCTTTTGAGAAGACATGTCCTTTGCCTGCTGTCCTAGGGGCTGGAGATCCAGAGAAATAAGAACAGTTCCTGCTTTGGGTATGCTCATAGCTTATTTGGAGATGGGCCAGTAAATAAGCAATGACAATACAGTGTGCGCTGTGTTATAATGGAAGAGTGAATAGTAAACTCTGGGATAACATAAGAGGGATTAAGAAACTCTACCAGGGAGAATCTGAAAGGGTTTCCCAGACAGGTGTTTTCAGAACTAGATCTGTTGCAGGCACCGTTAGAAACCTTGAATCAATATTCCTATGGCAAGCAGAGGCATGCTGGTTGCTAGAGCCCACACTCCTCTAAGCCATCACATTTTGAGTAAAGGCTCACTGAACATTTCTTCTCTTGACCCTCTTACTTCCTCAGCTTATTTAACCCTATAAATGTTAGTGGGCATCAAAGCTGGAAAGGCTTCTCAGAAGACAGCTATATCCATGGTTTTCAAACTGGGTTTGGCAGAACTCTAAGATTTTAGAGTGAAGGGAAGCCACCCCTATTCCTTTCTTAACTAGAACTTAATTGGTATTATTTTCATATTTGGGGATTTTGTGGAAGATATTTTTCAATACAGTGATCTGTTGCTTAAAAAATATTTGAAAAACAGTGATTTATTCCAATTTGTCCTTATTTTAAAGACAGAAAAACAGGATCAAAGTAAGCAAGGCTTGGCCAAAGATCAAAGAAATGCAACAAGAAAAAAAGTGCTATTAAGACAAACATGCTTATCCTTTACTTGTCAAAGACAGCTTTTTGGTCTATTAGTCCTCCAGTCCCAAGCTAGATGCTCTGCCTTCCATGTTTCAAGATGTGGCCTGGTATAGCTTTATTAGCAGTGGCAAGCCAGGTCAAGCTGAAAGGGGCCAGAATCTAAGGCCAGGCATTCCCCCCATCTCCCTGCTACTACATGCTGACATTGGAGTTAGTGAGTGAGGAGGGAAGACTCAGGCTCCAGGTATAAAGCTGGACTACGGTATATTAAGTGGCAAGCCACAGTTCAGGGAGCCAGTGGAGTATGACGTAAATTAGTAGGGGCATCCCAAGAGGTAGGAGATGCAGAACAAGGAGGGCTGCAAGGCAGTCCATGTTTTGAAGGTCCCAGTGGGCAGTTGGCTACAAGATGGTGTGTCCATGGAAACAGGGGTTCCAGCTACCAGACTTCAGGTAGTCTCTAAGATGGAAGCAATGGAGGAAGGTAGAAAGATTGTCCAGTGAGAGAAAAGCAGGTCTTCATTTTAGAGGACCTGGTGACCTGGACAGCAAATTGGGGCATAAAGAACAAGGCAGGAGCCTAATGATAAAGACTGGGACAAAATGTCAGTTATCTCCAAGTTGACATACAGGTTTAATGGAAACTGATATCAAAATCCAGAAATATTTTCTGTAGACACAGACAAGATAGTTCTTTTTTTTTTTTTGAGATGGAGTCTCACTCTGTTGCCCAGGCTGCAGTGCAGTGGTGCGATCTAGGCAAACTGCAAGCTCTGCCTCCTGGGTTCACGCCATTCTCTTGCCTCAGCCTCCCGAGTAGCTGGGACTACAGGTGCCCGCCACCATGCCCGGCTAATTTTTTTGTATTTTTGGTAGAGACAGGGTTTCACTGTGTTGGCCAGGATGATCTCGATCTCCTGACCTAGCGACCCGCCCGTCTCGGCTTCCCAAAGTGCTGGGATTACAGGCGTGAGCCACCGTGCCTGGCCGACACAGACAAGATCATTCTAAAATTTATATAGAAAGGCAAGGGAACTGAAATAGCTAAGAACAATTTTGAAAGAGAATAAAGTGGAATAAATCATTCTACCTGATGTCAACATTTATTAGATAGCTACAGTAATCAAGGCTGTGTAGTATTGGTGGTGGAATAGACATATGGATCAATGGAACAGAATACAGGACCCAGACATAGACTCACACATATAAGCCAAACTGGTTTACTGTTTGTTTTTTTTTTCCACAAAGGTGAAAGGATGATCTTTTCAACAAATGATGGTGGAGAAAGTGAGTATCTGTTAGGAAAAAAAGTTTTACTCGAAAGACCTCATATCTTATGCAAAAATTAACTCAGAATGGATGATGGATTTAAATGTAAAATGTAAACCTATAAAACTTTTAGAAAAAAAAAAGGAGAAAACCTTTTGGATCTAGGACTAAGCAAAGGACTTTTTTTTTTGGACTCATCTCAAAATTATCACCTCTGAATTCTTTTTTATTATTATTATTATACTCTAAGTTTTAGGGTACATGTGCACAACATGCAGGTTTGTTGCATATGTGTACATGTGCCATGTTGGTGTGCTGCACCAACATTAACTCGTCATTTAACATTAGGTATGTCTCCTAATGCTATCCCTCCCCCCTCCCCCCACCCAACAACAGGCCCCGGTGTGTGATGTTCCCCTTCCTGTGTCCATGAGTTCTCATTGTTCAATTCCCACCTATGAGTGAGAACATGCAGTGTTTGGTTTTTTGTCTTTGTGATAGTTTGCTTAGAATGATGGTTTCCAGCTTCATCCATGCCCCTGCAAAGGACATGAACTCATCCTTTTTTATGGCTGCATAGTATTCAATGGTGTATATGTACCAAGTTTTCTTAATCCAGTCTATCATTGTTGGATATTTGGGTTGGTTCCAAGTCTTTGCTATTCTGAATAGTACCGCAATAAACATTTGTGTGCATGTGTCTTTATAGCAGCATGATTCATAATCCTTTGGGTATATACCCAGTAATGGGATGGCTGGGTCAAATCGTATTTCTAGTTCTAGATCCCTGAGGAATCACCACACTGACTTCCACAATGGTTGAACTAGTTTACAGTCCCACCAACAGTGTAAAAGTGTTCCTATTTCTCCACATCCTCTCCAGCACCTGTTGTTTCCTGACTTTTTAATGATGGCCATTCTAACTGGTGTGAGATGGTATCTCATTGTGGTTTTGATTTGCATTTCTCTGATGGCCAGTGATGATGAGCATTCTTTCATGTGTCTTTTGGCTGCATAAATGTCTTCTTTTGAGAAGTGTCTGTTCATATCCTTCTCCCACTTGTTGATGGGGTTGGTTGTTTTTTTCTTGTAAATTTGTTTGAGTTCATTGTAGATTCTGGATATTAGCCCTTTGTAAGATGAGTAGGTTGCGAAAATTTTTTCCCATTCTGTTGGTTGCCTGTTCACTCTGATGGTAGTTTCTTTTGCTGTGAAGAAGCTCTTTCGTTTAATGAGATCCCATTTGTCGATTTTGGCTTTTGTTGCCACTGCTTTTGGTGTTTTAGACTTGAAGTCCTTGCCCATGCCTATGTCCTATGGCATGGGCAAGGTTTTGCCTAGGTTTTCTTCTAGGGTTTTTATGGTTTTAGGTCTAACATGTAAGTCTTTAATCCATCTTGAATTAATTTTTGTATAAGGTGTAAGGAAGGGATCCAGTTTCAGCTTTCTACATATGGCTAGCCAGTTTTCCCAGCACCATTTATTAAACAGGGAATCCTTTCTTCGTTTCTTGTTTTTGTCAGGTTTGTCAAAGATCAGGTAGTTGTAGATATGTGGCATTATTTCTGAGGGCTCTGTTCTATTCCATTGGTCTATATCTCTGTTTTGGTACCAGTACCATGCTGTTTTGGTTACTGTAGCCTTGTAGTATAGTTTGAAGTCAGGTAGCGTGATGCCTCCAGCTTTGTTCTTTTGGCTTAGGATTGACTTGGCAATGCAGGCTCTTTTTTGGTTCCATATGAACTTTAAAGTAGTTTTTTCCAATTCTGTGAAGAAAGTCATTGGTAGCTTGATGAGGATGGCATTGAATCTATAAATTACCTTGGGCAGTATGGCCATTTTCACGATATTGATTCTTGCTATCCATGAGCATGGAATGTTCTTCCATTTGTTTGTATCCTCTTTTATTTCATTGAGCAGTGGTTTGTAGTTCTCTTTGAAGAGGTCCTTCACATCCCTTGTAAGTTGGATTCCTAGGCATTTTATTCTCTTTGAAGCAATTGTGAATGGGAGTTAATTTGACACCAAAAGCATAATCCATAAAAGGAAAAGCTGATAAAATGGACTTTATCAAAAGTGAAATTTTTTTCTATGTGAAAGAAGATGAAAAGACAAGGTATACACTAGGAGAAAATATTTGAAAACTACATATTCAACAAAAGACTAGTATCTAAAATATATTAAGAACCCTCAAAGTTCAACAGTAAAAACTCAATACAATTTAAACAATTGTCAAAAGATATGAAGAAACATTTCACTGAAGAGGTTATACAGATGGTAAGTACATGAAAATTCCTTCAACGTCATTAGCCATTTGGGAAATGCAAATTAAGACCACAATGAAATATCGCTATAACCTATCAGAAAGGCTAAAATAAAAATGGTGACAATACCAAATGCTGACAAAGATACAGAGAAACAGAGTCACTCATACATTGCAGGTGACCATGCACAATGGTACAACCATTATGGACAACGGTTTGTCAGTTTTGTATTTTTCAAAAAGAAACACGCAACTACCACATGACCTAGTAATTGCAATCCTGGGCATTTACCCCAGAAAAAAGTGAAAATTTATGTTTAAAACCAACCTATACATATTTACAGTAGTTTTATTTATAATAGCCCAAAACTGAAAACAACCCATATGTTCTTCAACAGGTGAATGTTTAAACAAATTGGTATATCCATACCATGGAATACTCCTCAACAATAAAGAAAACTATTGATACATCTGTGGGTGAATCTCCAGAGAATTATGCTGAGTAAAAAAAATCAATCCCTAAATGTTACATACAATATGATTCTATTCATGTAACATTCTGGGAATGACAAAATCATAGAAATGGGAAACAGATTTGTTACCAGAGGTTACAGAGGGAATGGCAGTGGGAGGGAAGTAGGTGTGGCTATAAAAGGGCAATATGAGGGTTCCTTGTGGTGGTGGAAATGTTCTGTATCTTGATTATATTAACGTCAATATCTTCTCTGTGGTATTGTACTATAGTTCTGCAAGGGGTTACTATTGGGGAAAACAGAGTGAAATTTACATGAGATCTATCTGTATCATTTTTCTGCAACTGCATGTGAATCTATAATAAAAATAACAAGTTAACTAAGAAAAAATATTGTTTATCTTGATTACTGGGATTTTCAACATTCCCTTAAAATTATGCTCAAGGAAACTACCTCCACTCACCTCACTCTAGCTTCAGCCCTGTTCCTTCTCTTTCTGTATCTCCAGGGCCTAGTGTAGACCCAGCCCTCAGTGAATTAATGCTGTACAGATGGGGAGTGAATGGCTTCCCCTCAGATCAATTATTCCCAGTCATACTATGCTCACAGAGAGAAACAATATGCCTTCTCTCCTCCTCCCCAATTTCTTTCTTTCCACTCTGGTCTTAATGATCAACTTTCAACATTTTTGAGGCTGTCTGATTTCAGTTTGGGAGCCCAAATATACCAGCAATCTTCTACCTTTTTCAGAGGCACATAGGGGCAAAGACTACACTGAAAGGATCCTAGACCAGGCATCTAGGAAAATCCTAGGATTCAATGTAGGCTTAACAACTCATTGGATGTGGGACCTTGGACAAGGCACTTTACTTCTTGGAGCCTCAGTTTCCCATCTGCAAAAATGGGAAAATAATAATGCCTTCCTGTGAAGAAAGTATCATTGCCTGGAAAATTCAGTGTAGCTGAAAGATCTGAATATTCATTTTAAATCTCCCTATCTCTGTGAGATGAAGATAAAAGAGGGAAGGTATGGGAAGATGTAATGGTGATTGTGTAAGAGGTTATTTAGGCGTTGTGGTGCTACATTGTCACAGTTATCTCCACTAGACCTTGAAGATCATCCCAGTGGTCAATACTGGTTAAGCATAGGACTTATCAGTGGTTGAGAGGCTCAAATTTATTTCTATTTTTTAAGAATCCTGACATATTACAAAGTGGAGGGGTGCAGTGGTGTGAGCCTGTAAATCCAACTACTCGGGAGGCTGAGGCAGGAGGAGTGCTTGAACCTAGAAGTTCAAGACCAGGCTGAGAAACATAGCGTGACCCTGTCTCAAAATGAAACAAACAAAACTATTCTCACAGCTTGCCAGGAGTGAAAGAAAAAAAGTAGAAACATTGGCAGTTCCTCAACAAGTTAAACATAGAATTACCCATATGACTCATTAATTCTACTCCTAGGTATATACCCAAGAGAAATAAAAACATATATCCACACAAAAACTTGTATGTGAATGTTCATAGCAGCATTAACCTTAAGAGCCTAAAAAGTAGAAATGAACCCAAATACCCATCAGTTGATGAGTGGATAAATAAGGTGTGGTCTGTCTTTACAATGAAACATTATTCATCCATAAAACAAATTGATCACATGCTAAAGCAAATGAACCTTGAAAATATGATGTTAAGTAAAAGTCAGACACAAAGGACTATATGTTTATGATTCCATTCATGTGAAATATACAGTATAGGCAAGTACATAGAGACAGAGAGTAAATTAATGGTTGCCAGGGGCTGTAGGGAGGAAAAAATGGGGAGTGACTTCTTAGTGGGTATGGGGCATGAAAATGTTCAAGAATTAGATAGTCATGATGGTTCCAAAACATTGAAAATGTACTAAATTATACACTTAAAACGTAACTGTATATTTTTATTGGTGAAATTTATGGTTATATCTTCATAAAAATGTCAAACCATGCCTTATTTCAGTGACAATATAAACTCTTCAGTCTCAACTTAAGACCTTTCATAAATGAGACATTCAGAGCAAATGGGCATTCTTGGCCACCTTGCCCTCCTGACTCCAGTCTCTGACAGGCTCAGATTGAACATCCCTCAATCTATGTCATCTACACATCTGCTAAGATTGTAGCTGAATCCACTAATGCCCACATCCAGGCTCAGATATGCTCCAGTTTATAAGCTCATCAGCAAGAGTTATAATAACCTCTGCCCACTGCCTTGTGGGGTTCAGAATTTATTCACATTCTCAAACTTGGGTTTGGGTGATCCTTCACAATAGCTGAATTCCCCAAGCTTCCTTTATCCCAAGCATACCCAGAATTCAGTTATCCCAGGGACCAGACCTAGTCATGTTGGTACGTCATTCCCTAACTCTGACTTGCCTGCTCTGCCTCATGGTGTGCCCAGTCTTCAGGGCTAGATTTCTGCTTTTTTCCCATCTTTTGTGCTGATGGTTTACTGTGGTTGATGCTGCCAAGTTCCATTCCCTCTTTTCCTCCCACACATACCAAGCACTGTCAAGGCTCATCGTTCTCCATCCTGCTTTCACTGTCTGCCAACACCCTTACGTAAGACAGATCTAATCCTTTCACCTCCTGGATGCAGACTGTGTCCTGCAGCAGAATCTTCCAAAATCCCAGGTCCTACTTCCTTGGTGATTCCTGAGTATTTCACAGGAATCTGGATCCTTGGCTACCTGACACACCGACTAGAAAGCTAAACTTGGTGATGTCACATCAGGTATTGGACCCTGGTCCTGGGCTACTTAACTGTGCTCTCATTAGTCAACTTCTGCAAGCAAGGCTGTTGCATCCTCCACCATAGAGTTGCAAGATTTAGCAAATATACAAGATGCTCAGTTAAATTTGAATTTCAGATAAACAACAAATACTTTTTTTGTACAAGTATGTGTCATGCAACATTTCAGACATATTAGGTTTTTTTGTTTATATAAAGTTCAAATTTAACAGGCATCTTGTATTTTATTTGACTACATTCCCCCAGTGGAGATGGCATCAGTTTAGCTACCTCTTCCCTTTAAGCTCCCTGTCTTGGTGTTATCACCCTGCCATTCATGTGTTGTCTGATTTATTGATTTTAGTTCTTAATCTCAGGTTTCCTAGTTGCTATGACCTGAGTCTTTGTATCCCTCTAAAAAAATTATGTTAAAATCCTAACACCCAAGATGATGGCATTAGTAGCTGGGTCCTTTCTGAGGTGATTAGGTCAGCGTTCTTATAAAAGAGGCCAGAGAGAGATTCATTCCCCCTCTGCCATGTAAAGTTACAGTGAGAAGACAGCCATCTATGAGGAAGCAGGCCCTCACTAGACATGGAATCTGCTAGTGCCTTGATCTTGGATTTCTCAGCCTCCAGAACCGCAATAAGCAATTTTCTGCTGTTAATGAGGCACCCAGCTTATGGTATTTTGTTATAACAGTGCAAATGGAGTAAGACTCTACTTATTGCTAAGGGTCTTCCTCTACTCTACTCCCCCAGAGCCTCCCCTCCTCTTCATTTTAAACCTGCCAACTCTTTATTTCAGAATAATAAGAAGAAATGTTTGAGCACTTATGTGCAAACACTCTGCTTGGTGCTTTACCTGCAGTCTTTCATTTCATCCTCAAGGCAGTTATTAGTTCAACTCTCGTTTTATAGATGAGGAAACTCAGATGCAAATAGGTGAAGTAAATTTGCCAAAACCACTTACTAAATGGCAGAATCAAGATCCTACTTAGATGTATTTTCATGTGTCTAAGATAATTATTTCCTATTAAAAAGGTCTATATCAGAATTTTAAAATGTTTGTGTCTCCACTTAAAAAAATGCCTCAAGTATTTTATTTTGCCAGTTATGGAAACACAACTTCACTTTTGCATGATGATTCATCATTAAATAACAAGTAACTTTCATTGAGTGATTAATATAGCCTAGGCACTGTTAACTCTTTACAGGTATTAATTAGTATGATTCTCACAACAACGCTATGAATTAGGCTCTACTATTATTCTCATTTTTAAAGCGGCAGAAACAGAGTCACAGAGAGGTAATGTAACTAGTCAAGGTCACCAAGTTCATAAGTGACACAGCAAGGGTCAAAGCCAGGCAATCTGACTACAGAGCTCATGTGTTGACCACTATGCAATACTTTATATAAACAAGTCAAATAAAACGTTATTATATTTATATTGTTCAAATTAGGATATTAGGGATCCATGAAAAGTTTTGCTTTATATTATTCAAGATTCAGGAACCCTGCACTCTTTTTTTACTTCCAGTTTTTTCCTGTTAACTTTACCATTTCCAGCCTATGAACTTCATGGTTGAAAGTCAGGTTCAGGAATTCATTTCACAATCATGAATTATTATCTGTGATATACATTTTGTGCTCTGCTTGGCTTTTTTATTTACTGAAGCAACATTGTGGTGTTAAAGCAACAGAATTTCAACAAATACTTATGGTAGATTCCTTAACAGTTTAAAGGTGGCACAGTAGTAGGTGAAAATATTAGAATCTTAATCCTAGTCCCTTATTTGTCTCTCACCTTCTTCCACAAAAAGAATTTCATGCAGTTTACAGAGATACACACATTGCAAAACAAACAAACAAACAAAAACAAAGAAAATGAAAGAGTAAAGAGGGACAAATGGGAAATAAAAGCATAAAGTAAGATACATACAGAGGTAGAACTAGAAAACAAAATCTTACATAACTGCTAGTGGTAGCCACAAATCTATCTCAGAGCTTCTTAACAGCCAAAGTCAGAAGGAAATTACAAAATCAGTCATGCTTTTCTAGGATTCATGGGGAAAAAAACAAATCAGTTTCACAGAATCCCCTTGTCATTAAAAAAAAAAAAAAAAGGATTTTCTAGGTAATATCAGGAAAATGGCAGAGTAAACAACTCCATTCCCATCCCTCTACAGGAATATTTAAAAAGAAGCAGAAACTGTCAGAATCAACTTTATCACGCTCTCAAAAAGAGTAGTTTATAGTAGCTGAGAACATGCCAAATCAAAAAAAAGGCAACTTTAAAATGGTAGGATATCTTGTGATGTTTTTACTTGCTTTTGCCCCACTGCCTCTCAAGCTTAGCAGTGGTCTTTTGTTTTGTTTTGTTTTGTTTTGTTGAGATGGGGTCTCACTCTGTCATTCAGGCTGGAGTGCAGTCTATGCCTCACTGCGTCCTATGCCTCCTGGGCTAAAGTGATCCTCCCACCTCAGCTTCCCCAGTAGCTGGGACCACAGGCATGTGTCACCACGCCTGGCTAATTTTTGTATTTTTGGTAGAGACAGGGTTTCGCCATATTGCCCAGGCTGGTCTTGAACTCCTGAGCTCAAGCCATCCACCTGCCTTGGCCTCCCAAAGTGCTGGGATTACAGGCATGAGCCACCACATCAGGCCTTAGGTACACTTAGCTACATCTTGAAGATGGCAGCTACACTCTCAGTGTGGAACACTGGACTCTGGTTCTGGAAGAAGCATAGCAGACCTCACATGCAAACTATTTTCTAACTGTCTGGGGGCTGCCTGAAGGAATGATGCAAAGTGCTCTTTTCTGTTTTACCTACCTTGGAATCCACTCAGGGCAGAAAACTTGTGAGTATTGTTTAAAAATATCGTAAAGCAAGGCAAATAAACAACATGAAGATGCTTGAGGCAAAAGATTAGCAATTAAATATCCAACAGGTCTGGGAGAAAAATCTGGGGAAGCTTGCTTGGGAAATCAGGGCATTCAAAGTATCTGTATATGAAATAATTTAGAGAGCCATACTTATGCCCAGGACAAGATGCATACTCAGAAAAAACCTGATAAGAGCACAGATTTCCACCATGGGCTGATCCCTAGGCTCAGTGTTCAAAGGCTAAGATCAGGCTAAGTGATGAAGGAGCGGCCTAGCATAAAGAAAATTTGTAAAGACAGAAATAGGTGAATTTTTTGTTTGTTTGTTTTAGCTCCTGGAATTCAAGGAAATATGTCAAAACCATAGGTGAACACAAGCTAAGAAACAGAAACTTCAGTAACCACAGACAAGAAATACAGTATCTGCAAAAATAGGAAAAGTAATGAAACAGGCTATTACAGTGTTAAAAAAAAAACCCACCCAACTCTGAGAAAGAGAAATAATCAGATTTCCAGAGTTACCACATTATAATATTCAAATGCCCAGTTTTCAACAAAAAAGCACAAGGCATAAAAAATAAACAGGAAAAGAAGGCTTATTCAAAAAGAAAATAAACAGACAGAAACCATCCCTGAGGAAGCAACAAAGACTTTAACACAACTGTCATAAATATGCTAAAAGAGCTAAAGGAAACCATGAGCAATGAACTAAAGGAAATCAGTAAACAATGTATGAACAAAATTAAAATATTCATATAGGAATATTAATTTTAAAAAGGAACCAAACAGATTTTTAAGCTGAAAAGTACAATAACCGAAATAAAAAAAATTCACTACAGAGGTTCAGTAGCAAATTTGAGCAGGCAGAAGTCAGAATCAGCAAACCTGAAGATAAGACAACTGGAAGTACCCAGTCCTAAGAACCACAAAGAGAAAATAATAGAGAAAACTGAACAGCGCCTAAGGGACCTGTGGTACACCATTAAGTGGACCAACATACAAATTTGGGAATCCCAGAATGAAAAAAGAGAGAGAGAAAAATGGTAGAAATAATATTTCAAGAAATAATGACTGAATACTTCCAAAATTTGATGAAAGTCATGATTCTAAACATCCCATAAGCTCAACAAATTCCAAATATGACAAATTCAAAGTGATACAAACTGACACATACTGTAATCAAATTGTTGAAAGCCAAAGAGATAATCTCAAAAGCAACAAGAGAAAAGCAACTCATTCTGTATATGGGAGCCTCAATAAAATTAACAGCTGATTCTCATCAGAAACCATGGAGGCCAAAAGGCAGTGGGAAAACATATTTAAAGTGCTAAAAGAAAAAATTGTTAATCAAGAATTTTATATTTGACAAAACTATACTTTAAGGATGATGGCACTATCAAGACACACCCAGATGAACAAAAGGTGAGGGAATTCATTAACACTGGACCACCCCTATGAGAAAACATATAGGAAGTCCTTCAGGTTGAAATAAAAGAAAACTAGGCAGTAACTCAAAACTATATGAAGAAATAAAGATTTCTGGTAAAGGTAACCAAACAGGCAAATCTAACAGCCAGTAATATAATATTTTTGGTTTCTAACACTTCTTTTTATTTTCTACATGATTTAAGAGACAAACTTGTAAAAAGAATTGCAAATCTCTTATTGGTCACACAATATACATAGAAGTAATTTGTGACAACATAAAGTGTGGGGCAAAGATATATAGTGGCATTTTTTTTTTTTGAGACAAGGTCTTGACCTATTGCCCAGGATGGAGTGCAGTGGCACAATCACAGCTCATTGCAGCCTCGATCACCTAGGTGCGGGTGTTCTTCCCACCTCAGCCTTCCGAGTAGCTGGGACTACAGGCATTGCAGGACCACACCACCATGCCTGGCTAATATATATATATATTATATAAGTAATATATATTATATATATAATATATTCTTTTTCGGCAGAGATAGGGGTTTCACCATATTGCTCAGGCTGGTCTCAAACTCCAGGGTTCAAGCAATCTGCCTGGCTCAGCCTTCCAAAATGCTGTGACTACAGGTGTGAGCAACCGTGCCTAGCCAAGTAGCATTTTTGTAGGCTATTAAAGTTAAATTAGTATCAGTTCAAACTAAATTGTTATAAATTTAGTTTGATAAATGTAATCTACATGGTAACCATAAAATATCTAAAAGTATAAAGAAGAGGGAATGAGAAGGCAATAGAAACAGTGCATGAAAAAAGTCAACTAAACGCACAGAAAAGGCAGTAATGGAGGAAATGAGGGACAAAAAAGATATGACATACAGAAAGCAAATAGCAAAATGGCAGAAGTAAACACAAAATATAAATAAATTAAACTCTCAATGAAAAGGCAGAGATTGGCAGAAAGTATTTACAAACATGATTCAATTATATGCTATCTACAAGAGAAGTCCTTTAGATCTAAACATGCAACCATACTGAAAACGAAAAGATGGAAAATATATTCCATCCAAGTAATATCCAAAAGAGAGCTGGTGTGGCCATACTAATGTCAGACAAAATAGACAAAAATACTTCTATTATAAAAGAAAAAGTAGGATATTATACATTGAGAAAAAGGTCAGAAATATATTCCAATTATAAACATATCCACACCAAACAATAGAACCTCAAAACATACGAAGCAAACACTGACAGACTGGCTAAATTTGTGGCCTAACATATCATCTATCCTCAAAAATATATGCACTTGAGAAAAATTTGTATGCTTTTGTTGTTGTATAGTGTTCTGCATATGTTAGATCTAGTTTATTGTGTTAAGTCCTCTATATCCTTACTTATCTTCTGTCTGGTTGTTCTATCAATTATTGAGAGTGGGATATTAAAGTCTCCAACTATTTTTATAGAATTATCTATTTTCTTCTTTCAATTTTATCAGTTTTTACTTCATATATTTTGATGATCCATCATTAAGTATATAAATTGTATAATTTTATAATGGCTATATTAAATGCTTTACTAATATATAATATTTTTCTTTGTCTCATAATCATTTTTTAAATTGATTTTGTCTGATATTAGCATAACCAATCCTGATCCCTTTGAGTTACTATTTGCATTTAATATGAATATATTCCATCCTTTCATTTTTTTTATTTGTGTCTTTGGATTGAAAGTGAGTCTCTTGTAGACAGCATACAGTTGGATTATGTGGTTTTCTTTTTTTTTTTTGTTTGTTTGTTTGTTTGTTTGTTTTTGTTTTGTTTTTGTTTTTTTTTTGTTTGTTTGTTTGTTTTTGTTTTGTTTTGTTTTTGTTTTTTTTTTTTTAATCTATTCTGCCAATCTTTGTCCTTCGATTAAAGAGTTGAATCTGTTTGCATTTAAAGTAATTACTGGGGTGGCTGGCAAGATGGCCGAACAGGAACATCTCTGGTCTGCAGATCCCAGTGAGATCAATGCAGAAGGCGGGTGATTTCTGCATTTCCAACTGAGGTACACAGCTCATCTCACTGGGACAGGTTAGACACTGTGTGCAGCCCACCACAGAGGGCAAGCCAAAGCAGGGTGGGGTATTGCCTCACCCAGGAAGCACAAAGGGTTGGGGAACTCACTCTCCTAGCCAAGGGAAGCCCCAAGGGACTGTGCCTTGAAGAACGGTGCATTCCAGCACAGGTACTATGCTTTGCCCATGATCTTCGCAACCTGCAGACCAGGAGATTCCCTCGGGTGCCTATGCCACCAGGGCCCTGGGTTTCAAACACAAAGCTGGGCGGCTGTTTGGGCAGACACTGAGCTAGCTGCAGGAGCTTTCTTTTCATACCCTAGTGGCTCCTGGAATGCCAGCGAGACAGAACCATTCATTCCCCTGGAAAGCGGGCTGAAGCCAGGAAGCCAAGTGGTCTAGCTCAGCAGATCCCACCCCCATGGAGTCCAGCAAGCTAAGATCCACTGGCTTGAAATTCTCACTACCAGCACAGCAGTCTGAAGTCGACCGGGGCTCTTGAGCTTGGTAGGGAGACAGGCATCCACCATTACCGAGGCTTGAGTAGGAAGTTACCCCCTCACAGTGTAAATAAATCCTCCAGCATGTTCAAACTGGGCAGAGCCCACCGCAGCTCGACAAAGCCTCCGTAGCAAGAACTGCCCCTCTAGATTCCTCCTCTCTGGGCTGGGCATTTCAGAAAGAAAGGCAGCAGCCCCAGTCAGGGGCTTATAGATAAAACCCCCATCTCCCTGGGACAGAGCACCTGGGGGAAGAGGTGGTTGTGGGCACAGCTTCAGCAGACTTAAACGTTCATGCCTGCCAGCTCTGAAGAGAGCAGCACATCTCCAAGCACAGCATGTGAGCTCTGCTTAAGGGATAGACTGCTTCCTAAAGTGGGTCCCTAACCTGCATGCCTCCTGATTGGGAGAAACCTCCCGGCAGGGGCCAACAGACACTTCATACAGGAGAGCTCCGGCTGGCATCTTGTGGGTGCCCCTCTAGGAAGAAGCTTCCAGAGGAAGGAAAATGCAGCAATCTTTGCTATTCCACAGCCTCTGCTGGTGACACCCAGGCAAACAGGGTCTGGGGTGGATCTCCAGCAAACTCCAGCAGAGGGGCCTGACTGTTAGAAGGAAAACTAACAAAAGGAAAGGAATAGCATCAACACCAACAAAAAAAGGATGTCCAGACAGAAACCCCATCAGAAGGTCACCAACATCAAAGACCAAAGGTAGATAAATCCATGAAGATGAGGAAACACCAGTGCAAAAAGGCTGAAAATCCCAAAACCCAGGATGACTCTTCTTCTCCAAAGAATCACAACTCCTCTCCAGCAAGGGAACCAAACCAAACAAGAATAAGTCTGATGAACTGAGAGAAGTAGGCTTCAGAAGGTGGGTAATAACAAACTCCTCCAAGCTAAAAGAGCATGTTCTAACCTAATACAAGAGAGCTAAAAACCTTGGAAAAAGGTTAGATGAATTGCTAACTAGAATAACCAGTTTAGAGAAGAACATAAATGACCTGATGGAGATGAAAAACACAGCACGAGAACTTCGTGAAACATACACAGGTATCAATAGCCAAATTGATCAGCAGAATAAAGTATATCAGAGACTGAAGATCAACTTAATGAAATAAAGCATGAAGACAAGATTAGAGAAAAAAGAATGAAAAGGAATAAATAAAGCCTCCAAGAAATATGGGGCTATGTGAAAAGACCAAACTTACATTTGATTGGTGTACCTGAAAGTGATGGGGAAAATGCAGCCAAATTGGTAAACACTCTTCAGGATATTATCTAGGAGAACTTCCCCAACCTAGCAAGACAGGCCAACATTCAACTTCCAGAAAAAAAGAGAACACCACTAAGATATTCCTTAAGAAGAGCAACCAGAAGACACATAATCATCAGATTAACCAAGGTTGAAACAAAGGAAAAAATGTGAAGGGCAGCCAGAGAGAAAGGTCAGGTTACCCACAAAGGGAAGCCCATCAGACTAACAGCAGATCTCTCTGCAGGAACCCTAGAAGCCAGAAGATTGTAGGGTTATTGGGGGCCAATATCCAACATTCTTAAAGAAAAGAATTTTCAACCCAGAATTTCATATCCAGCCAAACTAAGCTTCATAAGCAAAAGGGAGGTAAAATCCTTCACAGACAAGCAATGCTGAGAGATTTTGTCACCACTAGGCCTGCCTTACAAGAGATCCTGAAGGAAGCACTAAACATGGAAAGGAAAAACTGTACCAATCACTGCAAAAACATACCAAATTGTAAAGACCATCAACACTATGAAGAAACTGCATTAACTAATGGGCAAAATAACCAGCTAGCATCATAATGACAGGATCAAATTCACACATAACAATATTAACCTTAAATGTAAATGGGCTAAATGCCCCAATTAAAGGAAACAGAATGGCAAATTGGATAAAAAGTTAAGCTTATTGATGTGCTATATTCAGGAGACCCATCTTATGTGCAAAGACACACATAGGCTCAAAATAAAGGGATGGAGGAATATTTACCAAGCAAATTGAAAGCAAAAAAAAGCAGAGGTTGCAATCCTAGTCTCTGATAAAACAAACTTTAAAACAACAATTTTCAAAAAGACAAATAAGGGTGTTACATAATGGTAAAGTGATCAATAAAACAAGAAGAGCTAACTATCCTAAATATATATGCACCCAATACAGGAGCACCGAGTTTCATAAAGCAAGTTCTTAGAGACCTAAAAAGAGACTTAGACTCCCACACAATAATAGTGGGAGACTTTAACACCCCACTGTCAATATTAGACAGAGCAAAGAGCCAGATAATTAACAAGAATATCCAGGACTTGAACTCAGCTCTAGATCAAGTGGAACTAATAGACATCTATAGAACTCTCCACCCCAATTCAACAGAATATACATTCTTCTCAGCACCACACCACACTTATTCTAAAATTCACCACATAATTGGAAGTAAAACACTCCTGAGCAAATGCAAAAGAATGGAAATCATAACAAACAGTCCCTCAGACTGCAGTGCAATCAAATTAGAACTCAGGATTTAAAAACTCACTCAAAACTGCAAAATTACATGGAAAATGAACAACCTGCTTCTGAATGACTACTGGGTAAATAAGAAATTAAGGCAGAAATAAATAAGTTCTTTGAAACCAACGAGAACAAAGACAACGTACCAGATTCTCTGGGACAAAGCTAAAGCAGTGTTCAGAGGGAAATTTATAGCACTAAATATCCACATCAGACAGTGGGAAAGATCTAAAATCAGACACTAACAACACAATGAAAACAACTAGAAAAGCAAGAGCGAACAAATTCAAAAGCTAGCATAAAACAAGAAATAACTAAGATCAGAGCAGAACTGAAAGAGATAGAGACACGAAAAACCCTTCAAAAAATCAATGAATGAAGAAGCTGTTTTTTTGAAAAATTAACAAAATAGATAGACTGCTAGTGAGACTAATAAAGAAGAAAAAAGAGAAAAATGAAATAGACATGATAAAAATGATAAAGGGGGGCCAGGCGTGGTGGCTCATGCCTGTAATCCCAGCACTTTGGGAGGCCAAAATGGGCGAATTCCGAGGTCAGGAGATTGAGACCATCCTGGCTAACATGGTGAAACCCCATCTCTACTAAAAATACAAGAAATTAGCCGGGCAAGGTGGCGGGCACCAGTAGTCCCAGCTACTTGGGAGGCTGAGGCAGGAGAATGGCATGAACCCTGGAGGCAGAGCTTGCAGTAAGCCAAGATTGCACCACTGCACTCCAGCCTGGTTGACACAGTGAGATTCTGTCTCAAAAAAAAAAAAATTATAAACAGGATATCACCACCAATTCCACAGAAATACAAACTAACACCAGAGAATACTATAAACACCTCTACGCAAATAAATTAGAAAATCTAGAAGAAATGAATAAATTCCTGGACACATACACACTTCCAAGACTAAACAAGGAAGATGTTGAATCCCTGAATAGACCAATAGCAAGTTCTGAAACTGAGGCAGTAATTAATAGCCTACCAACCAAAAAAATCCCAGGATGGATTCACAGCCTAATTCTACCAGAAGTACAAAGAGGAGCTGGTACCATTCTTTCTGAACCTATTCCAAACAGTAGACATAGAGGGACTCCTCCATAACTCATTTTAAGAGGCCAACATCATCCTGATACCAAAACCTGGCACAGACACAAGAATAAAAGAAAACGTCGGGCCAATATCCCTGATGAATATCAATGCAGAAAACCTCAATAAAATACTGACAAACCGAATCCAGAAGCACATCAAAAAGCTTATCCACCACGATCAAGATAACTTCATCCCTGGGATGCAATGACGGTTCAACATACGCAAATCAATAAACGTAATCCATCACATAAACAGAACCAACGACAACAACCAGATAATTAACTCAATAGATGCAGAAAAGGCCTTTGATAAAATTCAACACAACTTCATGCTAAAAACTCCCAATAGTGTAGGTATTGATGGAATATATCTCAGAATAATAAGATCTATTTACGACAAACCCACAGCCAATATTGTACTATACGGGCAAAAGCTGGGAGAATTCCCTTTGAAACCTGGCACAAGACATGAATATCCTCTCTCACCACTCCTATTCAACACAGTATTGGAAGTTCTGGCCAGGGCAATCAGGCAAGAGAAAGAAATAGAGGGTGTTCAAATAGGAAGAGAGGAAGTCAAATTGTCTCTGTTTGCAGATGATATGATTGTATATTTAGAAAACCCCATCATCTCAGCCACAAATCTTCTTAAGCTGATAAGCAACTTCAGCAAAGACTCTGAATAAATAATTAGTGTGCAAAAATCACAAGCATTCCTATACAACAATAATAGACACACAGAGAGCCAAATCATGAGTGAACTCCCATTCACAATTGCTACAAAGAGATTAAAATACCTAGGAATACAACTTCAAAGGGATGTGAAGGACCTCTTCAAAGAGAACTACCAACCACTTCTCAGGGAAATAAGAGAGGATACAAACAAATGGAAAAACATTCTATGCTCATGGATAGGAAGAATCAATATCGTGAAAATGGCCATACTGCCCAAAGTTATTTATAGATTCAGTGCTACCCCCATCAAGCTACCATTGACTTTCTTCAAAGAATTGGAAAAAACTACTTTAAATTTCACATGGAACCAAAAAAGAGCCCTCATACCCAAGACAATCATGGGCAAAAAGAACAAAGCTGGAGGAATCACGCTACCTGACTTCAAACTATACTACAAGGCTACAGTAACCAAAACAGCATGATACTGGTACCAAAACAGATATATAGACCAATGGAACAGAACAGAGGCCTCAAAAATAATGTCACACATCTAGAACCATCTGATTGTTGAAAAACCTGACACAAGCAAGCAATGGGAAAAGGATTCCCTATTTAATAAATGATGTTGGGAAATCTGGCTAGCCATATGCAGAAAACTGAAATTGGACACCTTCCTTACACCTTATACAAAAATTAACTGAAGATGGATTAAAGACTTAAGCATAAGACCTAAAACCATAAAAACCCTAGAAGAAAACTTACACAATGCCATTCAGGACATAGGCACGGGCAAAGACTTCATGACTAAAACACCAAAAGCAATGGTAACAAAAGCCAAAATTGACAAATGGTGTCTAATTACACTAAAGAGCTTCTGAACAGCAAAGGAAACTATCATCAGAGTGAACAGGCAACCTACAGAATGGGAGAGTATTTCTGCAATCTGTCCATCTGACAAAGGGTTAATATACAGAATCTACAAGGAATGTAAACACATTTACAAAAAAAAAAGCAACCCTATTAAAAAGTGGGTGAAGGATATGAACAGAAACTTCTCAAGGGACGACATTCATGCAGCCAACAAACATATGAAAAAAAAGCTCATCATCACTGGTCTTCAGAGAAATGCAAATCAAAACCACAATGAGATACCATCTCATGCCAGTTAGAATGGCGATCATTAAAAAGTCAGGAAACAACAGGTGCTGGAGAGGATGTGGAGAAATAGGAATGCTTTTACAGTGTTGAGGTGAGTGTAAATTAGTTCAACCATTGTGGAAGTCAGTGTGGTGATTCCTCAAGGATCTAGAAGCAGAAATACTGTTTCACCCAGCAATTCCATTACTGGGTATATACCCAAAGCATTATAAATCACTCTACTATAAAGACACATGCACACGTATATTTATTGCAGCACTATTTACAATAGCATAGACTTGGAACCAACCCAAATGCCCATCTATGAAAGACTGGATTAAGAAAATGTGGCACATATACACCATGGAATACTATGCAGCCATAAAAAATGATGAGTTCATGTCCTTTGTAGAGACATGGATGAAGCTGGAAACCATCATTCTCAGCAAACTATTGCAAGGACAAAAAACCAAACACTACATGTTCTCACTCATAGGTGGGAATTGAACAATGAGAACACATGGACACAGGAAGGGGAACATCACACACCAGGGTGTGTCATGGGGTGGTGGGAGTGGGGAGCTATAGCATTAAGAGATATACCTAATGTAAATGACGAGTTAATGGGTGCAGCACACCAACATGGCACATGTATACATATGCAACAAACCTGCACGTTGTGCACATGTACCCTAGAACTTAAAGTATAATAATTAAAAAAAGAATTTTTCAACTTCGTTATAATCTTATGGGGCGACCTTTGCATGTGCAGTTGACCAAAACATCATTATGCAGCATATAATTGTATTTTAAACTGCTTTTCAATTTTAAACAGTAAAAGTAGACATTTTGTGAAAAATTAGTACCTACTAGCTTTGTCTCCTCTCTCCTTAACAATTTTCCAGTTACATGATATTTATTTTATCCAGATTTGAAATATTTGCCTTTTATTCTGTAATCATTATTTCCACAGTTGTTTAGTATTAGTGAAGTTACATATTTAAACCAGCTATACTTTACTAAAATGTAAGTTTCATGCAGGCATGATGAGTTATTTGCTTTGTTCACTGATGTATCTGAAGTGCCTCGAAGAATGTCTGGCACATAGTAGGCACTAATAAATACTTGTTGTTCAAAAAAAAAAAAAGACAACTGTTTTAAAGTCTTTGCCTGATATACCTGCCACCAGATCTTTCTGAGGGACAGTTTCTGTTTATTTATTCGTTTCCTTTAAAAGGGCCATACTTTCCTCTTTCTTTGTATGCCTTGTGATTTATCATTGAAAAGTGGACATTTGAATCTAGTAATGTTGGTAACTCTGAAAAGCAGATTGTCTCCCTTACCTAGGGTTTTCTAGTTTTTGTTACTGTTTTTATTTATTGCTTTGAAGTTTTTATTGTTGTAGACTGTATCTATGCCAAGTATCAGCCTGAAGTGTAAATCTAAAGTCTTCATGGGTAATTTCTGAGCCTTTCCCTGGGCAGGCACAGTCATTTTCTAATTTTCCCCATATATACAGTTGTTTTTGAATGTCCTAGTCTTTAATATCTGGCTCTGAAGAGGGGAAAAAGAGAAAAGTAATGGGAAAATAAAAAGGGTGCCAGCCCTTCAAACCTCTTGGAAGTCACTGCCGCCAGAGGAGAAGGGACTTGTAACAATTGGGGAGGTGCAACAATAATGCCTTCTGGCTTCTTTGTACCTCTGTGATCAGAAGAATCAATCACTCTTCAATAAATGCTGCTGGGAAAATGGGATATCCATATGCAGATGAATGAAACTAGACCCCTATCTCTCACCATATACAAGAATCAAAATCAAATTAAATGGGATTAAATATTCAAATGTAAGAACTGAAACTATGAAAGTATTAGAAGGAAACCCTGGATAAACACTCCAGAACATTGGTTTGGGCAAGCTTTTCTTGAGTAAGGCCCCAAAAGCTCAGGTGACCAAAACAAAAATGGACAAACAGGATCACATCAAGCTAAAAAGCTTCTGCACAGCAATGGAAACAATCAACAAAGTGAAGAGACAACACATAGAATGGGATAAAATATTTGCAAAGTACCTATCTGATAAGGGATTAATAACCAGAATACGTAAGGAGTTCAAAAAACTTAATAGGAAAACAACAACAACAAATAATCTGATTAAAAGATAGGCAAAGTAAGTGAAAACAAAATTTTCAGAAGACACGAACAGCCAACAGATACAAAAAAAATACTCAACATCACTATTTATCAGAGAAATGGAAATCAAAACTACAATGAGATTTTGTCTCACCCCAGTTAAAATGGCTTTTATCTAAAAGATAGGCAATAATGGATGCTGGTGAGGATGTGAAGAAAGGAGAACCCCTGTACACAGTTGGTAGAAATGAAAATTAGTACAGCCACTATGGAGAACAATATGCAAGTTCCTCAAACAACTAAAAATAGAACTACCATATGATTGGGCAATCCCAATGTTAAGTATACATCCAATACAAAGGAAATCCGTATATCAAAGAGATAGCTGCCCTCCCATGTTTACTGGAGCACTATTCACAATAGCCAAGCTATGGAATCAAACTAAGTGTCTATCAACAGATGAATGAAGAAAATGTAGTACATACACACAATGAAATATTATTCAACCATAAAAAAGAATGAAATCATGTTATTTGCAACAACCTGGATGGAACTGGTGGCCATTATGTTAAGTGAGATAAGTCAGGCACAGAATGATAAATATCACATTTTCTCACTAATAAGTGGGAGGTAAAAAAATTGAACTCATGGAGATAGAGTAGAATGATGGTTACCAGAGGCTTGGGACGGTAGTGAGGAGGTTGGGATAAAGATGGGATTGTTAATGAGTACAAAAATACAGTTAAACAGAAGGAATAAGATCTAGTGTTTGGTAGCACAATAGGGTGACTATTGTTAACAATAATTTATTGTATATCTCAATATAACTAAAAGAGTAGAATTAAAATGTTCCTAAAACAGAGAGATGATAAATGTTTGAGGTGATGGACACTGCAATTGCCCTGATTTGGCCATTACACATTTTACGAGAGTATTAAAACATCATATGTACTCCATAAATACGTACGAATATTATGTACCCATAATAATTTACAATATTTTATTTTTTTATAAAGTAATTGGCAATACAAGCAAAATTCTCCAATATTTGGAAGACAAGTCCTTTTTGTGCCCTGCAGACTCCCACAAGCTCTTTGCAAGCTACTTCAGGAACACAGGGCACAGCTGCCTGCCACACGGATGAGTGCAGGGAGAATGGGTAGCTGCTACTGTGCTAAGACCTGAAATTGATCCAAATTAACTGCACTTTACTGTCCAAGCCTTCTCTCAGAAGTTGCAAGCCTTCAATAGACTCCAGAGTTTGAAACTAGTTACTATCAGGCAGACTCTGCCAGTGCAACTTCTGTCTAGGTGGGGAGACAGATTCGTGATGCTTTCCACTCCACCATCGCCCCAGAATCCTCTATCCTGTGCCAACTATCTTTTCAAGGATATCTGTATAGCAAACAACCTTGGAAAACAGAGATAGTGTCTTCATTCAGAGCATAGAAGGTTTGCTTATTCTTCAGTATAATAAAGGTAATGTTTCCCTGCAAAGCAAAAGTCAGGCAGGTTTATTTGCTGTGTATTATGAAAGATTCAGGTTCCCTAAGTTCAGGGTTCTTCAGCATGGCACAAATCCACTGCATGTGCATCCATACACCTGGGCCCTTTTAAATTACTCCTGTGAGACTTGGGTGGCAAGGGTAACTAACATAAATGTGATGTTTATGGTACTTGCTGTGCTGTAAGTAATAAAGTCCTTTGTCTTTGATCCAGGAACGTAATGTCTTCAGTCAGTACCAATGAAACTGTCAGCCTAACTTGTTATCTTGCACATAGGGTAAAATCTCATGCTCTCCAGAGTTCCTGACACTACATAACCTAGGTAGGAATGCCTGGAGCAGTCACATTTAATGCCAGAATTTGTGAAGACAAAGGAACATATTGAGAATTATTGAACTCACATTCTTGAATAAAGACAATATGACTTTTTACTATTAGCCTAAACTAATGTATAATACAACCATAAAAAGGATGCATCAACTTCCAAGTGCCCATCACTCACAAATTAGGATAAACCTTTAGTTTCTCTTTTGGTCTTTTTAAAATTTCTCTTCACTCTGGTTCTGTTGGTCTCCACAATGGATTGTCTGTTTTCTTAATTGAAGACCCTTATTGTTTGTGTTTCTGCTCACATGTGTAATGGACATCTTATTTTCAATCTGCACGCTCAGATGTGCAAACATTGTAACTTTACTTACAGTCAAACTTAGTACTACCTCAAGTCTGCTTCCTGTCCAGTGACAGAAAACTTAGCCTAGTAAAGTCCAGATATATTAAGTCACATTAGGGCTTTTCTCAGTTATACTCAAATAATTCAGGACTTCAAATCTTTTTTTTTTTATTTGGGATTGACTTAAATTCCCATAAGGAATATTTCCAATCTTTCTTGGGATTCCACTCCTATTGAAGCTATCCCATAGCAGGGGAAAGGTGGGATTAGGGGATGAGGTACTTTGTAAAAGAGCCACAAATTAGTTTTTACTCCTCCCCAAATCTCTCCTCTTACTGGAGCTCAGACGAGCTTTATCATTTAGACTGAGTATGTCAGTAAGATTTTTTCCAAAATATTTCTTAAGCCACATAAAATAATTAGGGAAAAGACCACATGTTCCTTTATTGACATATTTTAGAATATGCATTTCTTTAAATATATTCAGTAAAACATAATTTAAAGCCAATATGATGAACTTTTTGTTGATAGGACATGGAGAGATTATTTAATATAAATACAGAATTTATTTTCATAGTTACTATTTTCAAACTGTTATTTCAATTATTGAAAGTAGTATTTGATTATACCTGCATAAACTCAGAGAAATTAAAAAATTTAGATAACCTCTTTGGTGAATTAGTTTTTTCAGCTTAATGCCGAGGCTTTCAGAATAAATGAGATTTCAGTTGGATCTTGAGTTGGTAGCCGAGAAACAGAATAAACAGTCTTTTTCTTCTAAGGTTTAGATAAAAATAAAATAAAATAATAAAAAAATAAATAAAATAAATAAAATAAAACTTCATCGTGCCAAGCGTAAGGCAAAGAGCTTTTCTACAAATGTTGATAGTTTTGTTCCTCACTATAATTCCGTGATAGGTATTATTATCCTTATATTACTGTTGAGGAAGCTGAGGCTCAAAAAGGTGAGTGACTTGTTTCAGGGTCACTTAGCTAAGTGACTGAGGCTAGATTTGAGTCTGTCTGACTCTAACGCCCATATTCTTTCCACTGTGTTACACCATGTTCCCCCTTTGCTCAATTCATTTTCCTGGCTCAATTCTTATGTGATTCTGGTCTGTGAGAGAATTAGCTGGCCCTGGGTGAGGGAGAGGTCTGGAACCCAATTTCAATATTTGTATAAGGTACGGTGGCAGCGAAGTTCTTCTCCCAGGATGCAATTTACAGTCCTTTTTGACAATCAGATTATGGTGGTAAACCAAGAAAATTACAACCCCATAGATCTGGGACACAAATTGAGATGAACATCAACGAATATTTTGTGGAAGTGAACGAGTTCCCTGTTGAGTCAATCTGCAGCGACTGGGGCCAATAATGGTCAGATGCAGGGGATAAAGTATGCCATCTTTTTTTTTTGTATTTTTTTTTGTTGTTGTTAGATGGAGTCTTGCTCTGTTGCCAGGCTGGAGTGCAGTGGTGCAATCTTGGCTCACTGCAACCTCTGCCTCCTGGGTTCAAGCGATTCTCCTGCCTCAGCCTCCTGAGTAGCTGGGACTACAGGCACGTGCCACCACACCCAGCTAATTTTTGTATTTTTAGTAGAGACAGGGTTTCACCACGTTGGCCAGGATGGTCTGGATCTCTTGACCTCGTGATCCGCCTGCCTCAGCCTCCCAAAGTGCTGGGATTACAGGCATGAAGGTATGCCATCTTTGAGTGGCCTACATTAATGTAGTTGTTTGGTAGACTTCAGTCTAGGTAGCTCTACAGCTATGAAGGCCATAAAGAAATCTAGTACATTAGCCTGTAATCCTAGCTACTTGGGAGGCTGAGGCAGGAGAATCGTTTTAACCTGGGAGGCAGAAGTTGCAGTGAGCCGAGATTGTGCCACTGCACTCCAGCCTGGGTGACAGAGGAAGACCCCGTCTCAAAAAAAAAAAAAAAAAAAAAAAAGAAAGAAAGAAAAGAGAAAAAAAGAAAGAAATCTAGTACATTAATTGCAATCTTTAAGTCACATGCTTTAAAAAAATAAGTCAAGTATTCATGCAAGGCATGTTTGGTTGCCAGTTACAGAAATTAGCTCAAGTAATTGAGGGTTATTGTAATGATACAGTAGAGAATCTTGTGTAACACACTTAGAAGAACCCAGTTATGTCTCAGAGAACTGGAAAACCTTTCCATCTCTTGCTCTCATTCACTCTCTCTTGTACTACATAATCTTACTTCTTCCTCTCTCAAAACATCTGCTCAACAATCATATTTTTAAATTTGTCCTCTGTTCACTATCTCAGTGTGCTTAGCTAATCATAGTTGTCCAAAAATGTAAGTCCCAGTTCTCTACATGACTACATCAGATAGGCATGGTTTCAGCAGCAATAAACAATTCCAACTACAGTGGCTTAAACAAGGGTTTTTCTCATTCAATAAGTATAGATGCAGGGGGTTATCAATGTTGATAGATTAGCTCAATGATAGAAGGACCAACATTTCAGTGACCTTCTCCATGTACTTGCAAGGTGGTTACTTCAATTCCGGCCATCATATCCACATTCGTGGCAGGAAAGATAAAGAAAGAGATAGAAATAAATTCTAGCTGTTTTGTCTCTTTTTATTGGGAAAGAAAAGCATTTTAAATGCCCGTCAAATGTTCCCTTACATTTCATTGGCTAGAACTAGTCTTATGGCCACCCCAAGCTGCATGCAAAGGGAGCAGGGGAAGTGAACTAGGCACATGGTGGACCTGAAAAAAATCTCAGGCATGCTAGCAATGAAGAATATGGAAATGGATACCATGTTGGCAGTTACAAGTCTCTGATACAAGGACCTGCCAGCTCAAATCCCTGCAGCAAGTGACATAGTCTCTGTGTGGTCTAACCCAAGTCAGTGTCTAACCTCCAACCCAGGGCAATCAGGAAACAGTGAGAAGGGTTGCCTTGTTGGGGCTTTGCCAGGGATAGCTATTCTAAGGAGTGTGGAAGTATTCATGTAATAGGTAAATTTCTAAAGTGGCCTCCAGTGATCCCTGCCTTCTAGTTTCAATTTCTCTGTGTAATCCCCTCCTATTAGGGGCGGGCTAGATTTAGTGACTTGCTTCTGATGAACAGAATATAGCAAAACTCATGGGATGTCATTTCCTAGATTAGGTTACAAAAGTTTGCAACTTCCCTCTTGCTAGCAGACTCCCTTTATGGATTTTTTTTTTAGCTTGCAGGCCTTGATAAAACATGCTGCCATGTTGAAGAGGCTCTTGTGACAAGGAACTAATGGCAGTCTCTCTTCAACAGCAAGCAAGGAACTGTGGCCCCTCAGTCCAACAATCCACAAATAACTGAATCCTGCCAACCACTATCTGAACTTGAAAGTAGATTATACCAAAGTTGAGTCTCGAGATGACTAGAGCCCAGCCAACACCTTGATAGTTACCTGTGAAAGACCCTGAAGCAGAGGACTCAATCAAGGTATGCTTGGATTCTTGACCCACAGAAACAGTGAGATAATAAATGTCAGCTGTTTTAAGCTGCTAGATTTTAGGGGTAATTTGTTATGCAGCAAAACCATTACAGGAAAGAAATGATGGACATCTCCAGAACATCCATTTAAACATTCTGCCATGGGCTAACAACTCATGATTCAGATATTTTCTCTTCTGCTCTCTCTTCTCACAGCTGTCTGCTTGTGTAGAAAAAAAAAGCTTTATAATAATCAGGTTAGAGCAGTCTAAAATTGGAACTAAATATTTCATAGGTGAATGAGTTCCCAATCTTTGAAGGAATTCAAGCAGAATCTATCTGTTAGAGATTTTTGTGGAAAGGATTCAGGCCTCATGAGTGGATGGACTAGATGGGTGCTTTCTAATTCCTTTTACATGATAGAAAATAATACTTGTATGTATAGCACACTGGAGGTAAACAACAGGGCTGCTTGTGGCTTGAGTGACTAGTTTCCCTAGGTCCTACACAACCATTTTGAGGGCAAAAGGGATTCCTCTGCACACTTATAATTCACACCAGCGTGCCTTGGTCCACTGATTTGGAAACCCAAGATGAGATGACTTAAGGCTTTTATATACTTAGATTCCCTGGAGCTATGGTTCCCATGGTGTCATTCCAAGAACAGCACGGTCAGAATAACCTGGGCACTTTTAGAATGCAAACGCTCAGCCTTTCCCTAAACCTACTAAGTCAGAAACTATGGGAGCAATTCATGGGAGGAACTGTGGGAGCCCAGCAATTCATATTTCACCAAGCTCTACAGAAAAAACTGGGTTTAAGTCTTCATATTTGCACTTTTTGGCTGTAATCTGTGGGAAAGTCACTTTGCCTCTCTGGAACTCAGTTATATAATCCATAAAATTGGGTGAATAAACTATCTCCAAAGATTAAATGATATATTTATAAAGTGTGTAGTGTAGTGCTCAACACATAATAGTTATTCAGTAAATGTTAGTTCTAGTCCCATCAACAAAACTGAACTGAATTTATTTTAAAGAGCATTTATGTACATATTCAGTAGGTTGAAATTGCACAAAATGATACAGAAAGCAAAAATCACCTATAATTTCATATAATTCTCAACATTATGTGTCTATAATTCCAGTCTTGTTTCTGTACCCAGTTATACTTAGAATAAATGAACTGCCTAAACAACTTCTAATTGTCAGTAATGGCTATACACTGCCAATTCTTGATTATCCATTTGGCTAATCATTGGTGGCAAATTAAAATCCCAAACTGGTTTCCCTCTGCCACACAGCATGTGTCTGTGTGGCCT
Organism: Nomascus leucogenys; assembly: GCF_006542625.1. NCBI lineage: Eukaryota > Metazoa > Chordata > Mammalia > Primates > Hylobatidae > Nomascus > Nomascus leucogenys. The sequence continues at coordinate 57,371,282 of NC_044406.1, forward strand.
TCCCCTGCCATCAATTAATATTTGCTTGAGAATAAAAATTCATTTTCATATCAGCCTAAGGGAAACAAAATGCCAAGAAATCAGGGCCAGTATTCCAGAGCATGCTAGAAATAGGACTCAGATTACCTGGAACATTATTTCTCTCCATAAAAGCAGGGCTTTGAAAATTGGCCCTTTAAGCACCTACTATGTTTTAGGCATCTCATTTAATAAAACACTGAATCAGACACACTCTTAATGGACAGTCTAATTGACTAAAGGAGTTAAAATAGGCATATTGAGAAATTCAATATAGGTCAGGTCTATTCAATTTAACTCAACAAGTATTTATAGATGATCTACTATGTTCCATGCAATGATGGTTATGATGGTACCTCACTCCTCAAGGGGATCACCACTTGGTAAGGACAAGAAACACATAAAATCCAAATGTTGGCTGGGTTAGCCTTACTCCTCAAAGATCTTGGAATAATTGGTTTAGGCCTCTCTCATTCCATGATATGTGAACTCCTGACTTTCCTCATGATTCTATGATAATCCCTGGGGCTTATACACTCTTTTCTCAGGTTCTTTTCTCTGCCTCCTGCATCTGCACTTCCTATACATATTTCACTTTAATACAATATACATATGGACCTCAACCCTTCACTGGTTTATACAAGAAATCTATTCACAATAATACTTTCATGAGTTCTAGACTTTGTTAAAGATTTGGAGGTAAAGAGAAAGCTCAGAGCAGGAACCATGTGTCTTTACATCATCTTCTTTCTCCTCTTCCCATCTCTTCTCTTAGTCTTCTCCCGCCAGGATTGCTCCCATAGTTTCAAACACATTCCCCTCTATTATGCAGAACACTTTTGTCCTCCCCAATTCCTTCCTACTAGCTTGCTTACCCCAATCCATAAAGATATATAGCCAAAAAAGTTCATTTTTAAAATGAATTACTCTCCTTGCAAGGCAGCTAGGTTTATATTTAGCAAATTTATTTTTGCATTATATCTATAAATAAATACATTAATGTGGCCGACCCTGTTAATTGCCTTCCTAATACCCATTCCCTTTTTATTCTTTGCCAAAAGAGACTTAAATTGGATCTGGGCATCAGTGTGGCCAGCTTCAGGTGAGATACTAACTTTTCCAGCTTCCTTCAAGTCAGGGTGGCCATGCACCCAGTTTTGACCAATGATCTTAAGTGGGAATCACCTGGGGAAGCTTATGGAAAAGCTCTTGCTTTTCTGATAAAAGAGACAGATGCAGCTGATGCTGCTTCTTTACCCTAGGGAAAGTACTGATTGGCCTGCCTGAAATAATGTACTTATCCCCTGGTCCAATCAACTATGTTTAGGGAGTATGATCATGTTGTAATAATATAACAACTCTTGTTGCAACCATGTAGGTTGTAGGATGCACAAAAAAGATGAGAGCAGACTTTTTGGAGAGAGTTTTGGAGTAGATAATCCCATAAGTACCTGCTAGAATAAAGTTAGATGATGAATAGTATTGGGAATGTGAACAGATTTTGTTGGTTTTGGCTAGAATAACCAAGAATGCTCAGATTCTGCCTTACTCTTAATTCTCAATTGTTCCCTGAGAACAGAATAATTAAAAAACTGGGAACAGAGCATCATGTTATTATTAGTTGGACCAGGGCCCAATATGTCTAATACAGAGTTCTGGGAAACCTGATTTGAAGTACATGGCTAGAGTTCTAAGAGAGTCTAGTATTTCCCTAACTAAGGATCAATAAAAATATTACCTTTCTATCAGCTGCATATAGCTAAAAAGAAAGAACTTTGATGATCTCAGCAAAATGGAAGGAGGAGCAGCTGAGACCAAGGCTTTGCCCAGCTGCCTGGTCTGTAGTCCAGTGTTCCCATTCTTTGGCCTACAAGTAAATGTGATCCAGGCATGTCTCACATTCCGATCTGTTGGTTTGATGTTCCCTTCCATTTAGAAAGAGGGAAGAAAATAGTAGGAAAATATGTGGAAACCATCTGCTAGAGTTATTTCTGATGTGAAAAGAGGCATCGGGACTCCTCTCCCCTTAGATTATTCTGCATTTTTTCTCTCACCTCTTTGGACTTAATAGTCAAGACGATGGTCAGCTGTAACCATCCCCCTTGTGAGGGAAGACCCATGGACTATCAGAGTTCTACCCCTCCTTTTCTAACACCATCTCCCTGACACTCATCAATTATTTTGTTTATCCTCCCAGAACCAAAGCTGCACAGCAGTTCAAACATTTACTTGCTATTTTATTTCGCATACGAAATTATGCATATCTACAATTGTCCAACCTGGTTCAATGAGTACTGCATGGTAGCATAGTCTAAATAATGCAACATCAGCACAGCAATATCAGAATATCTACATTTGAACAATATGAAACCACTCTAAGTATTAAGTTTCAGGAAAGTTAAAGTTTCATGCTGAAATCTATGTACTATGTAGAAACTTAATTCCCAAAGAAATTAAAGCCAAAAATAACTTTCTCCCCAATTTATTATTTTGCTGTATCTCAGCCAGAGGAGGTTTCACCCAGATTCCTAGGTGGAGTCTGTTTTCCTTCAGCAGCTGCATGCTTGGCTATATTTCACTAGGGTTGTAACTCCTCCAGCACTTCTGAAGTTGCAATGATACAAATTCAAGTCTCCCTTGGATACCACTTTTCTCAAGTTCCAGTTCCATACTCATAAAATGTAGGATCAAATGCTTACGACAATCTCAAGCAAAAATAACATTATCATATTGCTGTTACCAAGCCTATTGTTCAGATAACAAGGATAGAAGGTGAAACAGAAAAAAATTGGGGTTTTAACTTCATCTGTATGCCTGTCAATTTGTGCTAATTGTGCAGTGTCTATAACCCATTAAATAAAATTCAACTGAGAATTCTACCACTGAACCACCAATGCCAGTACCTAAAGAGCTTCTGCATAGCAAAAGAAAACATCAATAAACACAACTCACAGAATGGGATAAAATATTCACAAACTATGCATCTGACAAGGGTCTAATATCCAGAATCTATAAGGAAGGAACTTAAATCAACAAGCTTTACAACTCCATTAAAAAGTGGGCAAAAGACATGAACAGACACTTCTCAAAAGACAACATACAAGCTGCCAACAAACATGAAAAAATGTTCATTTGTTGCCAGGAAGATGGCTGAATAGGAACAGCTCCGGTCTGCAGCTCCCAGCAAGATTGACACAGAAGGTGGGTGATTTCTGCATTTCTAACTGAGGCACCTGGTTCATCTCATTGTGACTGGTTGGACAGTGGGTGCAGCCCATGGAGGGCAGGACAAAGCAGAGTGGGGCATTGCCTCACCTGGGAAGCACAAAGGGTTGGGGGATTTCCTTCCCCTAGCCAAGGGAAACCGTGAGAGACTGTACTTTGAGGAAAGGTGCACTCTTGCCCAGATACTGTGCTTTTCCCACAGTCTTCACAACCAGCAGACCAAGAGATTCCCTCTGGTGCTTACGTCACCAAGGCCCTGGGTTTCAAGCACAAAACTGGGTGGCCATTTGGGCAGACACTGGGCTAGCTGCAGGAGCTTTTTTTTTTTTTCATGCCCCAGTGGCACCTGGAATGCCAGTGAGAACCATTCACTCCCCTGGAAAGGGGGCTGAAGCCAGGGAGCCAAGTAGTCTGGCTCGGGGGGTCCCATCCCCATGAAGCTGAGCAAGCTAAGATCCACTGGCTTGAAATTCTCACTGCCAGCACAGCAGTCTAAGGTCGACCTGGGACACTCAAGCTTGGTGGGGGGAGGGGCGTCTGCCATTGCTGAGGCTTGAGTAGGCAGTTTTCCCCTCAGAGTATAAACGAAGCTGCCAGGAAGTTTGAACTGGATGGAGCCCACCTCAGCTCAGCAAGGCCACTGCGGCCAGAAGGCCTCTCTAGATTCCTCCTTTCTGGGCAGGGCATCTCTGAAAAAAAGGCAGCAGCCCCAGTCAGGGGCTTACAGATAAAACTCCCATCTCACTGGGACAGAGGACCCAGGTGAGGAGCGGCTGTGGGCACAGCTTCAGCAGACTTAAATGTCCCTGCCTGACAGCTCTGAAGAGAGAAGCAGATCACCCAGGACAGCGTTCAAGGTCTAATAAGGGACAGACTGCCTCCTCAAGTGGGTCCCTGACCCCATGTATCCTGACTGGGAGACACCTCCCAGCAGGGGCCGAAAGACACCTCATACAGGAGAGCTCTGGCTGGCGTCTATCAAGCACCCCTCTGGAACGAAGCTTCGAGAGGAAGGAACAGGCGGCAATCTTTGCTATTCTGCAGCCTCTGCTGGTGATACCCAGGAAAACAAGGTCTGGAGTGGACCTCCAGTAAACTCCAGCAGACCTGCAGCAGAGCGGCCTGACTGTTAGAAGGAAAACTAACAAACCGAAAGGAATAGTATCAACATCAACAAAAAGGATGTCCACTCAGAGACCCAATCCAAAGGTCACCAACATCAAAGACCAAAGGCAGATAAATCCACGAAGGTGGGGAGACCAGTGCAAAAAGGCTAAAAATTCCAAAAATCAGAACACCTCTTCTCCTCCAAAGGAACACAACTCCTCGCCAGCAAGGGAACAAAATTGGACAGACAATGAATTTCACAAATTGACAGAAGCAGGCTTCAGAAGGTGGGTAATAACAATCTCCTCTGAGCTAAAGGAGCATGTTCTAACCCAATGCAAGGAAGCTAAGATCCTTGAAAAAAGGTTAGTTGAATGGCTAACTAGAATAACCAGTTTAGAGAAGAACATAAATGATCCGACGGAGATGAAAAACACAGCACAAGAACTTCGTGAAGCATACACAAGTATCAATAGCTGAATCGATTAAGCGGAAGAAAGGATATCAGAGATCGAGGACCAACTCAATGAAATAAAGCATGAAGACAAGATTAGAGAAAAAAGAGTGAAAAGAAACAAACAAAGCCTCCAAGAAATATGGGACTCTGTGAAAAGACCAAATCTACGTCTGATTGGTGTACCTGAAAGTGACAGGGAGAATGGAACAAAGTTGGAAAACACTCTGCAGGATATTATCCAGGAGAACTTCCCCAACCTAGCAAGGCAGGCCAACATTCAAATTCGGGAAATACAGAGAACACCACAAAGATACTCCTTGAGAAGAGGAACAACAAGATACATAATTGTCAGATTCACCAAGGTTGAAATGAAGGAAAAAATGTTAAGGGCAGCCAGAGAGAGAGGTCGGGTTACCCACAAAGGGAAGCCCATCAGACTACAGCAGATCTCTCGGTGGAAACCCTAGAAGCCAGAATACAGTGGGGGCCAATATTCAGCATTATTAAAGAAAAGAATTTTCTTTTTTTTTAAAATTTATTTTATTTTTTATTTTTTTAATTTTATTATTATACTTTAGGTTTTAGGGTACATGTGCACAATGTGCAGGTTTGTTACATATGTACCCATGTGCCATGTTGGTTTGCTGCACCCATTAACTCGTCATTTAGCATTAGATATATCTCCGAATGCTGTCCCTCCCCCCTCCCCCCACCCCACAACAGTCCCCAGAGTGTGATGTTCCCCTTCCTGTGTCCATGAGTTCTCATTGTTCAGTTCCTACCTATGAGTGAGAACATGTGGTGTTTGGTTTTTTGTCCTTGCGATAGTTTACTGAGAATGATGTTTTCCAGTTTCATCCATGTCCCTACAAAGGACATGAACTCATCATTTTTTATGGCTGCATAGTATTCCATGGTGTATATATGCCACATTTTCTTAATCCAGTCTATCGTTGTTGGACATTTGGGTTGGTTCCAAGTCTTTGCTATTGTGAATAGTGCCGCAATAAACATACGTGTGCATGTATCTTTATAGCAGCATGATTTATAGTCCTTTGGGTATATACCCAGTAATGGGATGGCTGGGTCAAATGGTATTTCTAGTTCTACATCCCTGAGGAATCACCACACTGACTTCCACAATGGTGGAACTAGTTTACAGTCCCACCAACAGTGTAAAAGTGTTCCTATTTCTCCACATCCTCTCCAGCACCTGTTGTTTCCTGACTTTTTAATGATGGCCATTCTAACTGGTGTGAGATGGTATCTCATTGTGGTTTTGATTTGCATTTCTCTGATGGCCAGTGATGATGAGCATTTTTTCATGTGTTTTTTGGCTGCATAAATGTGTTCTTTTGAGAAGTGTCTGTTCATGTCCTTCGCCCACTTTTTGATGGGGTTGTTTGTTTTTTTCTTGTAAATTTGTTTGAGTTCATTGTAGATTCTGGATATTAGCCCTTTGTCAGATGAGTAGGTTGCAAAAATTTTCTCCCATTCTGTAGGTTGCCTGTTCACTCTGATGGTGGTTTCTTTTGCTGTGCAGAAGCTCTTTAGTTTAATGAGATCCCATTTGTCAATTTTAGCTTTTGTTGCCATTGCTTTTGGTGTTTTAGACATGAAGTCCTTGCCCATGCCTATGTCCTGAATGGTATTGCCTAGGTTTTCTTCTAGGGTTTTTATGGTTTTAGGTCTAACATGTAAGTCTTTAATCCATCTTGAATTAATTTTTGTATAAGGTGTATGGAAGGGATCCAGTTTCAGCTTTCTACATATGGCTAGCCAGTTTTCCCAGCACCATTTATTAAATAGGGAATCCTTCCAGAATTTCATATCCAGTCAAACTAAGCTTCATAAGCAAAGGAGAAATAAAATCCTTTACAGACAAGCAAACGCTGAGACATTTTGTCACCACTAGGCCTGCCTAACAAAGGCTCCTGAAGAAAGCAATAAACGTGGAAAGGAACAACCAAAACCAGCCACTGCAAAAACATGCCAAATTGTAAAGACCATTGACGCCCTGAAGAAACTGCATCAACTAATGGGAAAAATAACCAGCTACCATCATAATGACAGGATCAAATTCAAAGATAACAGTATTAACCTTAAAAGTAAACGAGCTAAATGCCCCAATTAAAACACACAGACTGGCAAACTGGATAAAGAGTCAAGTCCCATCGAAGTGCTGTACTCAGGAGCCCCATCTTACATGCAAAGACATACATAGGCTCAAAATAAAGGAATGGAGGAATATTTACCAAGCAAATGGAAAGCAAAAATAAAGCAGGGGTTGCAATCCTAGACTCTAAGAGACTTTAATCCAACAAAGCTCAAAAGAGAAAAGAAGGGCATTACATAATGGTAAGGAATCAATGCAACAAGAAGAGCTAACTATCCTAAATATATATACACCCTATACAGGAGCACCCAGATTCATAAAGCAAGTTCTCAGAGACCTACAAAGAGACTTAGATTCACACACAATAATAGTGGGAGATTTTAACACCCCACTGTCAATATTAGACAGATCAATAAGACAGAAAATTAACAAGGATATCCAGGATTGAAATCAGCTCTGGACCAAGTGGACCTAATAGACATCTACAGAACTCTCCACCCAAAATTGACAGAATATACATTCTTCTTAGCACCACATCGCACTTATTCTAAAACTGACCACTTAATTGGAAGTAAAACATTCCTCAGAAAATGCAAAAGAATGGAAATAATAACAGTTTCCCAATCCACAGTACAATCAAATTAGAACTCAGGATTAAGAAACTCACTCAAAGCCTCACAACTATGTGGAAACTGAACGACCTGCTCCTGAATGACTATTGGGTAAATAACGAAATTAAGGCAGAAATAAAGATGTTCTTTGAAAACAATGAGAACAAAGACACAACATACCAGAATCTCTGGGACACATTTAAAGCAGTGTGTAGAAATTTATAGCACTAATTAAATGCCCACAAGGGAAAGCAGGAAAGATCTAAAATTGACACCCTAACATCACAATGAAAAGAAGTTGAGAAGTGCAAAGAAATTCAAAAGCTAGCAGAAGACAGGAAATAACTAAGATCAGAGCAGAACTGAAGGAGACAGAGACATGAAAAACCCTTAAAAAAATCAATGAATCCAGGAGCTGGTTTTTTGAAAAGATTAACAAAATAGATAGACCACAAGCCAGACTAATAAAGAAGAAAAGAGAGAAGAATCAAATAGCTGCAATAAAAAATGATAAAGGGGATATCACCACCGATCCCACAGAAATACAAACTACCATCAGAGAATACTATAAACACCTCTACGCAAATAAACTAGAAAATCTAGAAGAAATGGATAAATTCCTGGACACATACAGCCTCCCAAGACTAAACCAGGGAGAAGTCGAATCCCTGAATATACTAATAACAAGTCCTGAAATTGAGGCAGGAATTAATAGCCTAGCAACCAAAAAAAGTCCAGGTCCAGACAGATTCACAGCCGAATTCTACCACAGGTACAAAGAGCAGCTGATACCATTCCTTCTGAAACTATTGCAAACAATAGAAAAAGAGGGAATCCTCCCTAATTCATTTTGTGAGGCCAGCATCATCCTGATACCAAAACCTGGCAGAGACACAACAAAAAAAGAAAATTTCAGGCCAATATCCCTGATGAACATCAATGCGAAAATCCTCAATAAAATACTGGCAAACCAAATCCAGGAGCACATCAAAAAGCTTATCCACCACGATCAAGTTGGCTTCATCCCTGGGATGCAAGGCTGGTTGACCATATGCAAATCAATAAATGCAACCCATCATATAAACCGAACCAATGACAAAAACCACATGATTATCTCAGTAGATGCAGAAAAGGCCTTTGACAAAATTCAACACCCCTTCATGCTAAGAACTCTCAATAAACTAGGCATTGATGGAATGCATCTCAAAATAATAAGAATTATTTATGACAAACCCACAGCCAATATCATACTAAATGGGTAAAAACTGAAAGCAAAGTCTTAGGATACAAAATCATTGTGCAAAAATCACAAGCCTTCCTATACACCAATAACAGACAAACAGAAAGCCAAATCATGAGTGAACTCCCATTCACAATTGCTACAAAGAGATTAAAATACCTAGGAATACAACTTAAAAGGGATGTGAAGGACGTCTTCAAGGAGAACTACAAACCACTGCTCAAGGAAATAAGAGAAGACACAAACAAATGGAAAAACATTCTATGCTCATGGATAGGAAGAATCAATATCATGAAAATGGCCAAACTGCCCAAGGTAATTTATAGATTCAATGCCATCCCCATCAAACTACCAATGACTTTCTTCATTGCTTCTTTTTATCAGGTTTATCAAAGACCACATGGTTGTAGATGTGTGGTGCTATTTCTGAGGCTTCTGTTCTGTTCCACTGGTCTATATATCTGTCTTGGTACCAGTACCATCCTGTTTTGGTTACTGTAGCCTTGCAGTATAGTTTGAAGTCAGGTAGCATAATGCCTCCAGCTTTGTTATTTTTGCTTAGGATTGTCTTGGCTATGAGGGCTCTTTTTTGGTTCCATATGAAATTTAAAGTAGTTTTTTCCAATTCTGTGAAGAAAGTCAATGGTAGTCCTGAGACTTTGCTGAAATTGCTTATCACCTTAAGAAGATTTGGGCTGAGATGATGGGGTTTTCTAAATATACAATTATGACATCTGCAAAGAGAGACAATTTGACTTCCTCTTTTCCTAATTGAATATGCTTTATTTCTTTCTACTGCCTGATTGTCCTGGCCAGAACTTCCAATACTATGTTAAATAGGAGTGGTGAGCGAGGGCATCCTTGTCTTGTGCCAGCTTTCAAAGGGAATGCTTTCAGTTTTTCTCAAAAGAAGACATTTATGCAGCCAACAAACATATGAAAGAAAGCTCATCATCACTGGTCTTCAGAGAAATGCAAATCAAAACCACAATGAGGTACCATCTCATGCCAGTTTGAATGGCGATGATTAAAAAGTCATGAAACAAGAGATGCTGGTGAGGATGATGAGAAATAGGAATGCTTTACACTGCTGGTGGTAGTGTAAATTAATTCAACTATTGTGGAAGACAGTATGGTGATTCCTCAAGGATCTAGAACTAGAAATACCATTTGACCCAGTAATCCCATTACTGGGTATATACCCAAAGGATTATAAATCATTCTACTATAAAGACACATGCATACGTATGTTTATTGTGGCACTGTTCACAATAGCAAAGACTTGGAACCAACCCAAATGCCCATCAATGATAGACTGGATAAAGAAAATATGGCACATATACACCATGGAATACTATGCAGCCATAAAAAAGGATGAGTTCCTGTCCTCTGCAGGGACACGGATGAATTTGTAAACCATCATTCTCAGCAAACTAACACAACAACAGGAAACCAAACACCACCTGTTCTTATTCATAAGTGGGAGTTGAACAATGAGAATACATGGACACAGCGAGGGAAACAGTACACACCGGGGCCTATCGGTGGGTGGGGGGGCGCTAGGGGAGGGATCCAATTAGGAGAAATACCTAATGTAGATGACAGGTTGATGGGGGCAGCAAACCACCAGGGCATGTGTATACCTATGTAACAAACCTGCACGTTCTGCACATGTACCCCATAACTTAAAGTATAATAAAAAAAATGTTTATCACCACTAGTCATCAGACAAATGCAAGCCAAAACCACCATGAGATACCATCTCACACCATTCAGAATGGCTATTATTAAAAAGTCAAAAAACAACAGATGCTGTTGAGGCTGCAGAGAAAAGGGAACACTTATACACTGTTGGTTGGAATGTAAATTTGTAAATTATTAATAGTTCAGCCCCTGTGGAAAACAGCTTAAAGATGTTTGAAAGAACTTAAAGCAGAGCTACCATTTGACACAACAATCACATTCCTGGGTATATACCTAAAAGAATATAGATCATTATACAAAAAAAAAAACAAAAAACAAACCACATGCACTTGTATGTTAATCGCCACACTATTCACAATACCGAAGACATGGAATCAACCCAGGTGCTCATTAATGGTAGATAGGATCAATTAAATGTGGTATATATACACCATGGAATACTACACAGCTATGAAAAATGACACCATGTCTTTTGCAGCAACATGGATGGAGCTGGAGGCCATAATCCTAAGTGAATTAATGCAGAAACAGAAAACCAAATACCACATATTCTTACTTGTAAGTTGCCGCTAAACGTTGAGTAGACATGAACATAATTATGAGAATAATATACACGGTGACCTGCTAGAAAGGGGAGAAAACGAGAGGGGCTTGGGTTGAAGAACCACCTATTGAGTATTATGCTCATTACTTCGGCCTAATATATCCATATAACAATCCTACACATGTACTCCCCGTATCTAAAATAAAAGCTGAAAATAAAATAAAATAAAATTCAACTGAAAGAAATTGCCTGTGGAGAGAGCGGTTGAGCTGCCATATTTATTTTCTAAAAGCTTCATGAAATTCCAAATCCATGGTTTTTTTGTTGGTTTGTTTTTTGCTTTTTTTTTTTTTTTTTTGAGTCACGGTCTCGCTCTGTCAAACAAGCTGTAGTGCAGTAGCACAATTACAGCTCACGGCAGCCTCCACCTCCTAGGCGCAAGCCATCCTCCCACCACAGCCTCCCAAGTAGCTGGGACCACAGGCGATCACCATGTCTGGTTAGTTTTTTTAAATATTTGGTAGAGACTAGGTCTCAATATGGTGCCCAGGCTGCAAATCTTTACTAGCTCTATGCTGCTACTATTGGCACTCATCAAACATCCATAATCATATTGCTTTCCTTCAGATTTTGAATTCTCCAGACTTTGGTTATCTAAATGGTAATATAAACATTTCTCCTACCATTTAAATTCCTGCCACAACAAGATGTGATCCCTCTGGAGAAATATACCACTCCTCAGCTCCGAGTGAGAGAGTGGGATTGGGGAAAGCAAGATGCCATCCCTCCAACCAATGCCCCAAAATATGCAAACCAAAATCATTTTTTATCCATAGAGGCCATAACGAGAATTTTGATTTCTCCATGTGGAACTCTGCCTTCTAATCTAGCTTAAGTGTAGCTCTCCTCTTCAGTCTACATCCCCCAAGGATCTCTTACTTCAGGAGAGAATCTCTTTCCCTCTAAATACCAGCTGCAACTCTGATTACTAAACATAGGATGCTGCACAAAATATTTTCTGTGTAGAGCTATGGGAAAATGTGATTAAAAAGTGGCTCACTTGAAGCCTTAATGAGGTTCCCTAATGGCATTCCTGTCCCCAAGCTCAAATCTAAATGTTACTGTCCTCTGACCCAGCCACATAACACATAAATCTGAATTGATGCCAGTCTTCTTAGGTACAGAGAGAGAGAGCACTGCTGAAACTGCCTCAAGGTAGGCCCTGGCCCTCTTACAGTATCCACCCACAGGGATAGAGGAGGAATAGGAATGGAAGGACCACGAATGGGCATGAGACCGATTTGCAAATATCAACCCCACCCTTTATTAAATCTGACCTAATCAGTGTCATGCCATCTGACCTATAATATAAATATTTCCCTTTGGGGAGGAAGGAATGAAGGGCAGAGTAGAAATATAGGTACCTTCTGGATACAGGAAAAGGGCCATTACAAATACAAATTATTCAGGCAAAACGGTTGTGGAAAGAACTACTGTTTTTCAGGCAAAGGGAAAAGAATAAGCAAAGATACAGAAGAGCTAAGCAGTTTAACATGAGAGAGCAGAATGTTTGTACAGCTATTCAATTCAAACTAGCTTGAGCAACAAAAGGAATTTAGCGGCCGGGGGCAGTGGCTCACGCCTGTAATCCCAGCACTTTGGGAGGCCGAGACAGGTGGATCATGAGGTCAGGAGATGGAGACCACTCTGGCTAACACGGTGAAACCCCGTCTCTACTAAAAATACAAAAAATTAGCCAGGCGTGGTGGTGGGTGCCTGTAGTCCCAGCTACTCGGGAGGCTGAGGCAGGAGAATGGTGTGAACCTGGGAGGTGGAATTTGCAGTGAGCCGAGATCGATTGCACCACTGCACTCCAGCCTGGGCAACAGAGCGAGACTCTGTCTCAAAAAAAAAAAAAAAAAAAAAAAAAAAAACGGAATTTAGCACAAGGATAGAGAAGTGTCTTATGGAACCCAAAACAAGAAGGCAGGTGGGCTTCAAGGAATAAGCTGCAGCTAGGAAGTCAACTACTCAACTGCTATCTGGACTCTCTCCCTCTTTCATTGCTGCATCTCTCTCTGTTTCTGCCTCATCTTTTATAGCAGACCAGCATTTTCTTTTCCCCCAAACCATATGGTAGAAAAGTTGCTGCTGCTGCCAACAGCTATGAAGTTTATACTGCTCAGCATAAGCAAGCAACCAGACCAGGATGAAATATCTTAATCTAGACTCCAGACTCCCAAGGAAGGACTATAATAGTTCCAGATTGGTTAACTGTGGCCAACGGGTCACATAACATTAAAAACTTCTACAGTAACATTAGGATGGAAGCAATGGAAAGAGAAGCTCCAAGAAGAGCGATGCCCAGCACAGAATTGCAAGTAGTATTAGATTCCTGAGCATGAAGTAGAATGTAGAGAATGGTAGGGGATATGGCTGGAAAAGAGACAGATTATGAAAAGTAATATGGAGCTTGAAGTGTAATCGATAAGGAATGGGGAATAGATTTGAAACGTTTTTAAGCAGGGAGAGAATTTGGTAAGGTTTGCATTTTTAGATAACTTATTCAAGAGGCAGTGCAGAAGATGGTTTGGAAGAGAGGTAAGAATGAAGGTAAGGAGCCTGATTAGGAAGTTGCTGAAATACTCCTGAAAAAAATTAGGAGGAAATAAATAAATTAAGGGAAAATTGGTGGTGGTGCACGTGTAAAGGAATGATGAATGAATATGAGAGATATTTAGGAGATAGAATCAGCAAGGCTTATTAACTTAATTAGATGTAGGAGGTTAGAAGAGAGAGTCTGAGGTGACCTTTATGTTTTTGGTTTGGGAGACAAGGTAAAATACACCTACCCAGAGAGGGACAATAGGACTGTTGGGGGCTTGCCAAACTTGGAAGTGCATCCACTCTTGGGATTAGATCATACTTTGCTTTGTTTGGTCTCAGTGAGACAGAAATTTCAGCACACCAAGAGACAGAGCTCAGGCAAAGGGTTTCATGTGTCCTTTATTCACTATTGAATATAATGCCAAATGAGGTCCAGATCAACCTTCTGTTTGAAGTGGGCATCTTCAGTTGTCTGAATTGTCTTGATTCCAGAAGATGACATTCCTCATGAGGGAATTGAAGGCATACTACAAAGGAGATTTTCCTAAAGCAGAGATCTGAGCACCTGGAAGAGCTGAAGAACTACCAAATGGCTATTCCAAGAGGCAGATAAAGTGTTTTTATTCCTCTCTGCCTCCTTTTTCTTTACTTTCAATAGGCAGAAATCTGGGTGAAGTGCAGTTATAATTTCCTTTTGTCCTATTTCAGACACAAAAAGATATATACCTCCCTAATCTATGTATATATATTGATATCTATCTATATCTGTCTAGCCAGCTATCTATCTAGCTAGCTGCTACGATCTAGTGGAATTCCCAAAGGGCCTTTAAGAAGAGGATATACAAATTCATCCATTCATTTATTCAACAAAGATTTATTGAGAGCCTACTATGTGGCAGGTACTATTCTAAGCATTAGAGATACAGCAGTGAACCAAGTAGGCAAGAATCCCTGTCTTCATGAAGTTTCAATTCTAGTGATTCAACTTATTCTTCCTTGGTCCATATAGGCAGCTTATTTTTCAGGAAAAGTACAGAAGTCTTGGCTTGACTCACATAAAATGATCATAATCCAGTCATTTCATCTGTTTCTGTGAGAAGGTGAAATCATTATGTGACAATACCAGGGTCTTCCTTTGGGGATTTTTTTTTTTTGAGACAGTCTTGCTCTGTCACCCGGGCTGGAGTGCAGTAGTGCCATCCCGGGTCACTGCAACCTCTGCCTCCTGGGTTCAAGTGATTCTCATGCCTCAGCCTCCTGAATAGTTGGGACCACAGATGTGAGCCACTATGCCTGGCTAATTTTTGTATTTTTAGTAGAGACAGGGTTTCACCATGTTGGTCAGGCTGGTCTCAAACTCTGATCCACCTGCCTTGGCCTCCCAAAGTGCTGAGATTACAGGCATGAGCCACTGTGCCGGGCCTCTCTTTGGGGCAATTTTTTGGGGAATCTACCCCAACAAAGACAAATAACCCATTAGCATGGGAAAGTACATTCAAGCATGGACAGGTTGAATTTGAACTGCTTGGGTGGCATCCAAGTCAGGATGTTGAGTGGACAGTTGGACCTATTTATCTAGATCTCAGGACGGTGGTCTGAGCTAGTAATATGTATTTTAAAGTCATCCATGTGCAGGTAATAGAGCATGGAGAGTAGAACAAAAGAAATAGGCCAAGAGCAGAACTATGGGAGGGGGAAAACTAACGTTTTAGGGGTAGTTTGAAGGAGAAGAGTCCATGAAAGTTACATAAATAAAAAACATAAAGAGGAAGGAAAAGAACAGAGAATGTATATCTGGAATCGAGTGGAGCAGAAACTTTCAAGCAGACCCAAATGATCAATACTATCATACGTAGCAGTGAGGTCCAATAACAAACGTACGGAAAAGTAAGCATCCATTGCATAGGGAAATCTGTCAGTAACTGGTGTTCTTAACAAAATCGGTTTTAGTGGAGAGGTAGAGGTTAAATCCCTATTACAGTGGTTGGAAGGTGAATGGGAAGGGAAGAAATAGAGGCAGTGAATGTAAGATAACCACTTTTGAGACCTCTGGGTGAGAAGGAAACATGATAGGGTAACAGGAGACACTTCTAGGAAACTGAAGGAGGCTTCAGGATCACAGGAGAGTATGCCTTTTAATCACTGAGGATGAAACTGACTTTTGTCTTTTAGAGAAAAAAACTGTACTGCTTGTTCAAGAGGGTTGTGATTAAAATCTTTAAGCATTTGCTCCTGCCAAGGTAGTTTTCTTGCATTTTGCTCTCCATTCAGCATGTGTGTGGGTGTGGATGTTTATAAACAAGACTAAGTCTGACTTCATAAGGGCTTTCTAAAACCATTTCTGTCCAAGAGAAAATGACTTTTTGCTTTGATATTAAAAATTCAATGAGTAAAACAAAAGCTAGTCAAATGTGTTAGCAGCATGCAAAACAAAAACTTTAAACTTTTTCTCTCACTATACAGTATATTGATTGTCATGTGGAAGTGTGGAATGGAAGAAATGTCGATCCTGTTGTAACTGATTGTGAACACTTTTATGAGCTTTAAAATAAAGTTCATCTTATGGTGTCAAAAAAAAAAGAATGAAGAGTCTTGAGTACTTGAGTATGTTTACAGGCTGAGGAGAATAATATAGTTGAGAGGGAGAGTTGTAAGGTACGTGAGATAGAAAAATTGGGTAAGACCTCTGAGGTGCTAGATGAGACAAAGATCAGGAGCTCTAACAGGAGATTTAGTCTGTGTGAGACTGGAGGAATAAGGGTATAATATGGGAGCAGATGCAGATTGTAGGTGAGAAAAATACCTGTTACCTGCAATTTTTTTAAGGAACATAGGTAATCAAGTCACCAGTTGGGTGGCAGATTTGCTGAGTGAAGGATGAGGTCATCTGTCATAGTGGAGAATGGTTAAAGTTTGGAGAAATAGCTGAGGGGAACTGGAGAAGGACTGACCAAGAAAAAGGATTGCCAAGTAGTTCGGAGATGAGAAACTAAATCTGTGGCAACATCAATTTGCATTAAAAGGTCATAGTGATTTTCTTCAGAGGAGCTTGAATGGAAACAGTGAACAAAAGATGAAGATCTATAGCATACAGACACAAAGGGTTCAAGTGTTTGAAATTCTAGGAATTACTTCAATTCTGGAGACTCCTTATTTTTTTATTTTTCTTTTTTATTTTTTGAGACAGGGTCTGGCTCTCTTGCCCAGGATGGAGTGCAGTAGAGCAACTGCAGTTCACTGCAACCTCTGTCTCCTGGGCTTAAGTCATCCTCCCATCTCAGCCTCCCGAGAGCTGGGACTACAGGCACATGCCACCACACCCAGCTAATTTTTGTATTTTTTTCGTATACACAGGGTTTTGCTACATTGCCCAGGCTGGTCTCAAGCTCAAGCAATCCACTGGCCTTGACCTCCTAAAGTGCTGGGATTACAGGAGTGAGCCACTGTGTCTAGCTGACCCTTTATATTATATGTCAGGATGAACTCATCCAAGAAGCTTTCTCAGAAACTTTACTCAAAGTCTATTTCCAATCTTATACCCTCCCCCAGAAATACATCTGTCAATTTATGATTTCATTTATGTAAATTATTTATTAACTTGTCTTCTTGCATCATTAGATTATAAGCTCTTTGGGGCTGGAGCACTAATATTTGTGCTAGACACCTAAATAAGTAATAGTACCTTGCCTTTGACAAAGACTCTCTCCTTGACCAAATTTGAGTCAGGCCCTTGTGAGCCTTCTTCTCAACTAAGCTTGGCTTGCTTAGTTCAGTTTTAGCAAGAATCCTGCTGAGTCAGTTTAGTGGAAATCCCCTACCCTTGGTATCTGATCATTCTGGATATCTGATTAAATATCTCATCTCCCACCCCTGATATCTTATTACCCTGGTCTGCCTTTAGCAAGATTTCCATCATGTTGGTTTAGCAAGAATTCCCCTAGACTTAATGTTTCCTCTTAGTAATTTGCCAATAATTGATGCCTCCACTGTGCTCTTTGTTTATAAATTCCCACTTATAAATGTTACTCCCTCCCTTGTTGGACTCTGAGTTGAGCCTCATCTCTCTCCCCTACTGTAAAACTCCATAACAATAATCCTCCTTGAATTAAGTCTTTCTTACCATCTTTAACAAGTATCATGAAAAAATTTTCTTTAACACCGTATTTAGCCATCAGATACAGACCTTTTCCAAACTTTGGCATGGCATAAAAGGCATTTCATAATCTTTGCTCAACCTACTTCTCTATATTCAACTCCATTACAACTACACATTTCCCAGCCCATAAATACAGATAAAATATGCATAAGTCACACTTTTCTACTTTTGCTGAACACATCATGCACTTTCAAATTTTCTGGGCTTTTGAATATACTTTATCCTTTGCATGGGATATTTTTATCCCCTTTTGGCAAATTCTCACTCATCTGTTGACAACTTCTTCTATGACTTTATTTATTCAAGGAAGACCTACTCTTGATTTACTAGGTGCATCTACTGTGCCAGCACAGAGTTCTGTTTTTGAAGAACTCACTGATTTGTAATTGTAAAGGTAAATGAAGGTGAATAAGGAAAAAAAAGAAATGAAAAGAAGGTGAATAAAGAGAAATATATTATTTTCTCTCCCTTAGCTTCTTAATGTATCTCCTTGGGGGACAGAGTGAAACTTTATCCTTTCTCTAACTTTTGGAATGTAGATAAATCTCTCCAGAGACTACAGAGTCTCAGTCTCCAGTTTTATAATGCACACATATTTCCAAGGTCAAGGTCACATTTCTCTTTGAAATGTAAAGACATGTCTTCAAAGTTAATGTAGGAGCCCATCTCAAGGTGTAACCATTTGTCTTTCAGGAAGACTAGAGGTATCTTTGGGGAGGTAAAAAAAGTTTTATTATTCTGTTGGAAGAATTCAATTAACTAAACAAATAGCTGCCTCAATTCTCAAGTGGACTGTTGCAATATATAAGTTGTGTAGAATTTTATTTTGAATTTGCAGTCTCTTGAAGGCTACTTATATGCATGTACTCTGTTGTGCTTACTCAATAATAAATCAGCTTTCTTTTTTTTCCATATTGATATAGAGAGGTCTGTTTGTTGTAGGAGTTTTTACCTGTCTATCGTAGTAAAGGCAGATGCAGTGATGTGGGCAAAGGAGCTCAGATTTTATCTTCAAACCCCAGGAAAGATACTGAAGGAGTTTAAGTACAGCAGTGACACAGTTCTCTATCTAGAAAGGAACACAGAATAATTAAAGATGACTAGCAGCATTTTATATATGTATTTCTCTATTCACTGTTAAAAAGATATGTGTGATAGAATGTGATTAGTTCAGTAAGTGAACAGAGAATATAGGTTTTACGTGGTAAAATACAGGTTTTAGAAGATATAAGCAAATTTTGTAAAAAGTCTGTCCCTGTGACTTACTGATGGTCATTAGAAAAGGCTGAACACTAGGGAATTGTTTTCCTTTGAACCTGAAAGGCAAGTCTGTTCCATACAGAAGGAAAGGTATGAGCTGTGTGAGAACTCTATCCAAGCTCATTTCCACAGTCATAATTGTAATATATATTCCCTGTGTTATGGTCTTCCACATTGGTTACAGCTTGTTGATGATCTCCAATCTGATACTTCTATTTAATTAGTTCTAGAGTGATTCACTGTTTTTCGCCCTTCCAATTTTTCTTCTCTTTCTTCAGTACTTTTTGGCTGGTCTGTATAAAGTTTCATTTTAGTTTGACAGTCCATTTGAGCTCCCCTCTAATGTTTCTTCTCTCTTTCTTTCTTTCTTTCTTTTTCTCTTTCTTTCTTTCTTGCTCTCTCTCTCTTTCTTTCTTTCTTTCTCTCTCTCTCTTTCTTTCTTTCTTTCTTCTTTCTGTCTGTCTTTCTTGTCTTTCTTTTCTTTCTTTCTTTTTTTTGGGGGATGGAGTCTTGTTGTGTCACCCAGATGGAGTGCAATGGTGCCATCTCGGCTCACTGCAACCTCCACCTCCCAGGTTCAAGTGATTCTACTGCCTCCACCTCCCAAGTAGCTGGGATTACAGGCAAGTGACACCACGCCTGGCTAATGTTTGTATTTTTAGTAGAGGAGGGATTTCGCCATGTTGGCCAGGCTAGTCTTGAACTCCTGACATCAGGTGATCTGCCCACCTCGGCCTCCCAAAGTGTTGGGATTAAGGCGTGAGCCACCATGCCTGGCCCTCCACTAATGTTTCACTGGCACTTATTATAGGGCTTCTTAAAGTTCTTACACATGGCATAGCTATTTTTACACTTTCTAAAATGTTTAAATATTTTATTAAATAAACATCCAGCAGGGCACATTTTGTAAATATGTTTATACATTGCATTAAGTTTAATACAGAACCTCTAAACCTAATTTCAAAAAGATCAAGTAAATAAGCCCCTAGAATATCACACAAGTTTGTACATAGCCATTGCCTACATGTCAATTCTCAGTGTCAATATTTTAAAATTAAAAAGTGTAGTTTTGGAAGAATCACTGGATATTTACATGTTAATTTACTGGAGGGTTTATGCAGATTTCTTACCCAGGTGAACCTTTGGGAAATATGTCTAAGCACTTTATAGATCTAGATGTGTCTCAGAAAAGGTAAAAACTGGTCTGTGGCTGGGTGCCTAAGGGGGCGTGGAAGGAGCTAGGGCTAGAAAAATAGAGGCAAGATCTTAGAGGACTTTGAATGTTAAGCTAGGGAATCTGTATTTTCTCCTTTATTATAGATAATGAATCTATTGAAAAATAACTCCAATTTTTACTAAGTGCTTACTCTGAGCCACAGTCAGTTATGTATGTTAAGTGCTTTACATGCACTTTTCCATTTAATCCTCATAACTACTCTATAGGTATTATAATTATCCCCATTTTACTGATAAGGAAACAGATTTAGACAGGTTAAGAATCTTAGCTCAGGCCAGGCGCGGTGGCTCACGCCTGTAATCCCAGCTCTTTGGGAGGCAGAGGTGGGCGGATCACTTGAGGTCAGGAGTTCAAGACCGGCCTGGCCAACATGGTGAAACCCCGTCTCTACCAAAAATACAAAAATTAGCCAGGCATGGTGGCTTGCACCTGTAGTCCCAGCTACTTGGGAGGCTGAAGCAGGAGAATTGCTTGAACCCAGGAGGAAGAGGTTGCAGTTAGCTGAGATGGCGCCACTGCACTCCAGCCTGGACGACAGAGTGAGACTCTGTCAAAAAAAAAAAAAAAAAAAAAGGTCCTAGCTGAAGGAAACAGAGCTACTTGGTGGTGGAGCAGAAATTCAAATTTGGCTGTAATTTCAAAGCCCATTCTCTAAGCCAGAAGGAAGTGAGATTAGGTTTTCATTTGATCACTGTTAGAAGTATGAGAACAAATTGAAGAAAGACAAGTCTAAAGGCAAAGAAACCAGAGAGTATGCTGTTGCAGTAGTCAAGAATTGTTAGGCCCTATTAAGAGCATAACCACCTGAGTTATGCAGATGAGTGACATAGTCAGAGAAGTTATTTAGAAAATTACCCTGGCAGCCCTTGTGAAGGATGAATTGGAGGAGCCAAGACAAATAAGTAGGCAAATAAAATAACAACAAATAAAAGACAAAAGGCAGTGAGACAAGTAGTGAGATTGTTGGGACTGTCACTCTAAACCGCAGAGGTGCCTGTCGAGGGGCTGGGAGACGGTCGTATCCCAAGTCCTCGGGCCTCTGGAATTGCAGAGCATCCTGGACCTCTCCTCACCCACCCTTACCTTCACGTCGCTCCTTCTAGGCCTTAGGAAGTGGGGTTTTGAGCACTTTCTAGGTCGCAGGCCTGCTGGTCTCAGCTCCGACAGCGGCGCCAGCGGTGGCAGCAGTCGCCGACAGGGGTGGGGCGCATGCGCACAGTTGCTAGGCAACGGCGGTCGGGCGCCGCGGCGATAACCGCGCCGGGCTGTGTGTGTAGGCAGCGGCGCCAGAGGAGGAGAAGCAGGAGGATGCAGCTGCGACCGCGGCCCCAAGAGGGAGCCGCCGCTGCTCTGTGGCCAGGGGGGCCCAGGGACTGGAATCTGGCCTGGGGGTCGCGTCGCTGAGGGGACTGGTAACGGCAGTCCCTCCAGAGGCTCAGGCCTAGTACCCCAGGAGGGTCTGGGCCGCTGGGCGAGCGCCTTCCCCCCATCGCCTCCCCTCGTCCCTCCACGTCGATGGTGGTGAAGTTGGCGGCGCCACGGAGCGCAAGGCACCAAGCTGTCTCCCTTGCACCCAGCTCCTCTCTGGCCCCGGCTGTTGGACACCTGCGCCGCCGCCTTCTCTCGCCCGCCGAGCCCACCCCCGGCGGCGGGCGGGGGAGGGGCTCCCCGCTGCAGGGGCTGCGTCGAGCAGGGCGACGACGGGGACCATAGGAGAGTAGGGGTGAGTAGTGGCACCGCACTCGCTCGGTTCTAGGGCGCCTTTCCGGCCTCCGGGGCCCCGGGAGGGAGCGAATCGCTGCTTTCTCCTGCAGAAGCTTCTGACGCCTCTCCCGCATCTGCTTGCGGCTCTCTGTTCCCTTCGAGGTAGTTTTCCTTCTCGTAGCAACCACTTTTTGGTCTCAACCCTGGCGTCCAGGAATGCGGGGTGGGTACTTAAGGCCTGGCTTTGCTTCTTAGATGCCATAGATGCTGATAATTCTACGTACAGTCACGCAGCCTGGTTCCTGATTCGTGGACAGACTCTCCCAGTACCGTGCTCGCCCCTTTCCCCTCGCTGTGGCTCTGGCTCTCGCTCTCGCTCTCAGGAGGCTCAGCCTGACCGCGGGCTTCTCAGGAGCCCATTCCCCGGGCTGCTGTCGCTCCATGCCTCAAGGCTTGAACACATAGCTGGAGTGGCCCCTTACTTTTCAGTGTTGTTGCTACTCGTGTGCTGAGAGCTCCCGAAAGCCTTGTGCCTGGTTTCTGACTCCTGACATGTACGTTAGGAAGATAGTACTTATATTAAATAATAAAAATAATAAAACAAACACACACTCCACTTGACTTCTAAAGTGCCATCAAACTTGAGAAGTAGGCAGAATGGCTGATTGATAATAGGGGAAACTGGTTTTACAAACTACTTTTCATCCAGAATGGCATACCTCTTTTTTATTATAAATACGATGATGAAACCTAAAATATCCCCAATAAAAGCAAGGGTGGGTTGTGATATATCTGTTCTTTCTGAGGTAGCCTGCAGTTGAAGATAGTCGGTTCCAGAAAACATTGGCATGAGGCACCGGAAGTGATATTCTGGACAAGGTGATTAGATGAGGTTCTAAAGTTGTGAGGTGCTTTTTTGAAAATTAGCAACATTATCTTTGATGAATGAGGTTGTTTTCTTAAAAGTAAATGGTTGAAAAAACTTAGTTCACAGATGACACCTATCAAAGGCATACTGAATTTAGATTAGCAATTTTGATTGTAAGATAGTTCTGTGAGCAGACAATAAAAGATGGGTTCTTTTCCCTCCCTATTGGTTTTTAAGCCATTTCAGGTTTCTTTTATCTGATAAGACGTGGCGAGAGAGAAGCATAATAATGGAAAAGCTAAATTTTCTTTTTTTTATAAATGCTTTTGAGCTAAAGATTTTTTAAAAGGATATATAGATGCCATTTATGATTAAATTTATTGGGTGAATCTGTCAAGACAGCAAACTTTGTTAGTTTGGAGTAAAATGCTTTGCTTTGGGAGCTTTCATGTTGCTTGAGGTTCTTTGGGGGTATAGTTTAAATTAAAGCACGATATAATTCTAGTACCACTGCAAAATAATCTCGGACCTCAGAGAGTATTGTTTGTTTTGTGCGTTAGCAAGCTGACATGCTTCTAGCAAGCTGACATGCTTCTAGTTGCTAGATTCCAAAGGTAATTTTTTTTGTTGTTTTGGAAAAGCTTTTGATGAATTTAAGTCTGAATTATTTGAAATAATAGTGTATCATATGAATACTTGCTCTTCACCTTCACATACTTAGAGAACCTTGCAGTAGTTTGAATCCAATCTAGTATTCCATTGAAATGAGTATGACTATGAAGATGCCGCATACTCTAAGAGCATTTACCTAGGGTGTCATAATCACATTATAAAATAAAATTGATGGCTTATTTTGCAAATGCTATCAAAGCACTTGATCAGTGAACTCCGGAATGAAGTTTTTTTTTTTTTTTTAAAGTGACTTTCAACAAGTTTTTGTTTTCTAGCTTCTAATGAATGCCTACTACTATACCAGGTATTGTGGAGAATAGAACAGAAACAGCAATTTACCAGTTGGGTAAATTGCTTACCCAATGGTAAACTACCGATGGGTAAATTGTTTAACCATTGAAAAAAGGAAAATACATATATGAGACATCATGGTCAACAATTGGAACAGTCATATTGAATAAGGACTAAAAGAGTTAAGAGTAAAGGGATATTAATGTAGGCTGGATTTTTCTGAGAAAGCTTTGTAGAGAAAGTCATACTTGATTTGGCTCTTAATAGAAGTATAAGCTGTCTTAGAAGGTGGAAGAGTTCAGCATAGCATGAGCTAAGGCACTTGATTTTCTAATCCTTTTGCATATTTTCTCCTAGATAAACCTAAAGGAGAAGCGGACTGTCAGTGGCAATTAACTTCTTTGCAGTGGGCATAATTTTCTATGATAAACTACATATTAAATTAACAAATTAAATATAATTTCACAGATATACATGCTATAGAAATCAGGCTTTAAAATAATCATCCTATTTCCTGAGGCAAGTGAGAATGTTTTCTAAGCAGATACGGGTAGAGTGTTAAGTTCACGTTTTTGTAACCTGTAAATTTTTTTTACTGTCTACTAAGAGACAGTTATATTCTAAGTGTTTCATACAACACTGGTCTGATAGTACATTAGATTATTAATATGCTCCAAAGACTATTTCTTGATAAAATAAATTAGGGAAATTTTATAAGCAACATTCATTTTGATTCATTAGTATATGATAACTTAATTTTTAGTACTACATTTAGTACTGCTATTGCTACCATTTTCTGAAAACAAAGGGAGGGGTATGTCAGAGTCCCACAAATTCATATCTGTCAAAGTTCTAATATCATGTTATTAATGTATGTATTAATAATTGACAACTAGCATCAGTGTTTAAACTGCAGTTACAAACCTCTGCAAAGCTTATTTTGGTACATTTCTAACAACCTTCTGCTATATTGAAAATTAGTCAGATGACTAATTGTCTCCTAGGTTTTAGTTAGCCATTGTAAGTTGACATTTACACAGAAAAATAACAAGGTATGGAGTTATTCCATTCATAGAGAGGTATGTCTCCTAACAGAAATTCACATATTAGAATTCCAAATATAAAGAATTCACAGATTTACTCTGAGGAACAATATACTCAAACTTGAAATTTTTGAGGCTTTATACACCTTCTGTACCTTTTTTTTTGGTATCTTTTGCTGCCAGAAGTAGTCTTCTTTGATTAAATTTAACTTTAATTCACAGTAGCTAATAGTTTATAGGCTCAACAAATATAATTGTTATTTTGAACATCCTCTGCTTAGCACATCAGCTATTAAATAAACAAGTTATTAGAGAACAGAATGCCCTATCTGGACACAGTCAGCAAATAGCTATGATTATTGTTGGAAATTAACCAGTTAACAGATAACAAAATATATGCAGAAGGCATTGGAGTAAATCATTTTTGCTAATTAAGTATTGTACATTTCTGGTCTTATGACAGTATCAAAGGGATGATCTTTGGAAAGAGGAGGCAAACTGCCAAGAAAATTAAAATTACCTCGTATGTCAAATTGTAAGTACTGTGGCGATTTAAGGCAGGTACCTATGTTAGTTAGATTGCTAAACCTAAGTGGTGGCAGCATGTAAAATACGGTAAAGAACTGTCAGTTTCTGTTAAGTAACATAGGGTCGTTCTCAATATTTTTACCTAATGACTGAGTCTGGAGGTAGGACAATATTACATTGAGTACCACTGATGCATCTATAAGTTATAATTTTCCTTAAATACGTAGTTTTAAAAGAATTATCATATTCTAAAGTATGATCTTTATTATATCATTGGACTAAAATTTTTTCCCAGCTGAGCACAGATCTCTCAATTGTATTATGGAAGTTTATGAGATAAATGTCTTTTTCCCAGCGATTCTTTTTAAGAGCAAGTTTTCCTGGAACATAACATTTTTTACTAAGTGAAAGATACCTATAGCCAATTCAATGTGGGAAAAAAAAAAGTGGAGACTAGCATTCCTTCTTAAAGTGTGGTATCCACAAAGAAAATAAAACAAACACCTTCATATATAAGTTATAAACTAATATCCACAGAAGCTGTCTCATACACAGTTATCATTCTCTCAATATCATATCTTATGAATTGTTAATCCCTTTTAGACTCTTGGTATCCAAAAGTTCCCTTGTAGTCTGACTCATTCATATTTTCCTATTGACAAGTGCACCACTGGGATTTGACAGGGAGATTAACTTTGTTACTGATAGTATTCTACTGTAATAAGTTTTTTGTAACAATTTTTAAAATGCAGTAAATATTAACTGAAACCTGAAATTGAATTTTGACATGATTAATAATGTGAAAATGGATATATTTCTAAAATAATATTCACTTAAAGCCATTGTACAGTTTTATTATCACTGTAACCTTTCACAGCCTTGAATTACATAGCTCCTCATTATGCTCACTTTCTGTACCTCACTTCTACTTTTCCTAACTACTGTGTATATTGATTTGTTCTCACTGTCACTCTTCAGCTGTTTCTTTGGCCTTTAGTTTCACAAAAGATATCTTTTTATAAAGTTATTTAGGAAAGATTTTCTGTGATTGTCTAAAAAGCCAAACCCATACTGGATAAACTGCATTTAAAACTGGGTGATTTGACTGGAAGTGGTATTGAGAGGAAGAATTGTCCAGGTTCTTTTAAAATACTGTGACTAAATCAGGCAATTTTTGAGTCACTAGGTTTTTATTTCAAAAATAATTTATTTTCTTTACCCTAGGAAGTAAAAAGTCAGAAGGGGTTGAGTCCTTCTGGAATAACAGTAGGGATCCTTTCATTTGGATTGTTTCAGATTTCCTCATTGCGTTTTTACCATCTAAACTTTATGTAGTTATACTTAGGAACTTTTTCATTTTAGAATTAAGAGGAATATCTTCTCTGTTCTTCCAGGCTGTCTTATTACTACTGCTTTGTATTTATATAGCATCTTTCATCGGATGAACTCAAATAGTTATTTTTATATTATGTGACATTTCTTACCATCTTTTTGGAATTAATTTAATTTTTCTTTCAAATTGAATACTAGTTGACATATGGGGGTGTGACATAAGTAATAAGTTTGATTCCACAGGTCATATATAAGCCAGTCTCATTACTTTTAAGTTGCTCCTTGCCCTTTTCAGGGCTGGGTATATATTATATACTAATATATGTAATGGTTCTTGCTGAGTTTAATCTCTAAATGTGCACATAGATCCTTATATTCTGTTTCTCTTCCTGCATACTTTTAGGACTATCATTATTAACTGTTTTTTTTTTTGCTTATTATCAATAGATTTAATCTTGGATTACATAGTTGTTGCTGCCAAATTGGTTCAGATACCTGTGAGTCTGTAGAAACAAGGAAAAAAAATAGGGGTATGAGAAAAATGAGTCTTAGATTTTATATGTTTCAAATTTTTCTTAATTTGCAATAATTTAGGAAAAAGAAGTCTAAAATGGGTGAAGTTTTGAATTTTAGAATTTTTTATGAACTGCAGTTTTTACGGTTTTCTTGTACATATATTAACCAGGATTAGGACAAGATCCCTTAGGGATCTTGATTTAATAAATATATGAGAATGATTTATCGTTAGTGTGTCAATGGATTATATGTAAAGAGATATTTCTAAAGTACTTAAAGTTGCTTGGAAGCATTGTTTAATTTTTTTGTTTTGTTTTGGGAAGGGGGAGTTGAGACAGTGTGTCACTCTGTTCCCCAGGCTAGAGTGCAGTGCCATGATCTCGGCTCACTGCAACTTCCACCTCCCTGGCTCAAGTGATCCTCCCACCTCAGCCTCCTGAGCAGCTGGAACTACAGGTGTGAGCCACCACGCCCAGCTACTTTTTCTGTTTTCAGGTAGAGACTGGGTTTCACCATTTTGCCTAGGCCGGTTTTGAACTCCTGAGCTCAAGTGATCCACCCACCTCGGCCTCCAAAAGTGCTGGGATTACAGGCGTGAGCCATCGTGCCCAGCCACATTTGTTCTTTTAAGTAGTTTTAATATCCTTTCTACTATCTTTTTTTAAATTTGTTCAGCAAACTCTTTATTCAAAAATAACCCTAAAGTCACTTTAATTTCAGCTTCTTTCTGAATTATTACAAATTCTGAATCAGTGGGGTCCAAATTACAGTACAACAAATTTCATTAATTCAGGCCCCACTAACCAAGAACTTGTTATAGGCTAGATATGTATAGTAGTTGTGCTAAAAATGAATTACACTCTACAGGAGAAGCAGCCAGAGTCCTATCAGAGGTTAGGCAGTATTGGAGCTTCTTTACTGGGTATCTGCATATGATACTGAATTAAAATAAGTTATAAGAAGGGAGGAACATCTAGGTTTTGTGTATTTAAAAAATCTTCTAAGTGCTCTATTACTAATCAGAGCCATTAATTGTGTTGGGCTGTTTACAAGAAAAGGGATTTGAACATCACTTAGTGTAAGCAAAATTGAGGCAGGTTATGGTAAACTGCTTTCAGATGTTTTAAAAACTGTAGTAGCAATGTTATCTGCATGTAAATTCTGTGGACTTACAAACTCTTCCTATCAATTAATCAGAGTAAGAAAGTAAAGTGTGCATTAAAAGTTACACTTAGTAGTCTTTGTATGTTGATGGTGTTGCTGCAGCTCTAAAAGTAGTAAAACTTCAGGACTTTCTTCTTCCCCAGTTCTGAAATAATAATCATATAATGAGTGCATGCATATTGGTACTGATTTGTTCTATTTTTGTTATGATGCAAGAAGCACTAAAATCCAGCATTTCTGATGTTCTGTGATGAAATTCTTCTGACAATAAGCTGGAACTTCCGGTCTGGCTAACTTGTTAAAGTTACAAGGTTAACTTGTTAAAGACTTGAACTAGGGTGAAGCTGTCCATAGAGCACAACTACACCTAATACTAGAGTTGCTAGAGGCATGTTATTTACTACTTATGCTCTTTTAAGAGGGGAAAAAAAGCTAGTTCTTTGCTTCATGCCTTTCGCAGTAATGATAATTTGCCTCTATTGTGTAACTCATTGCTCTTTACTTACAGATTTTAGATCTTAAAAGTAAGAGCAAGGGAAGGAATAGTACACAGGTTATTGGATTGACTAGAATAAAAACTTAGCTGTTTGGAAAACTAATTATAATTTTCTCCGTCTCCCATTCCCTTTTCCATTCCTATGACGTGTGAAAAAACTTGGCACTTTGTGTATTTATGGATGAGAGGAAGAGAGACTGAGTATTCATTTAACAGTTTTCTCACAGCTGAACACCTGAACATTGAATGCAGAATAGGAATTAGTGAAATCTATTTGATTCTTAGTAATCTGTGCTAACAGGGGAGTATAAGCTTAGAAAAAAAATAAAAACTTTTGATTTTGAAAGATAATTTTATATTTACATTTGAATACAAATGTTTCTAATCTAGATAGCCATGAAACTCAGTTAACTAAAGGCTATGGAATACAATAACTTGGCTCATGAATTTTCTAATTACTAAGGATTAATTTAAGTATGTAATGAAACTGAGGCAGAAATGCTTTACGTAAGATGTCCAAAATTTTAGGTTGTACTTTACACATAATTTGTTTGTGAACCACTTACCCAGTTGTGTCTTGATTAAGGATTTTTGGTTGTACATAATCAAGGTGTACTTCAAACTAGCTTAAAGAAGAAAAGAGTTTAAGTATAAGAGGAAAAAGAAAGTGCAGAAAGTGTAGTCTAGGTGCATGAGAAACTTCAACTAGGTTGACAAGCTGTCCATAGCTAAGGGAATTTTCCTCCCTCTTTCTCTTCTCCTTCACCACCCCTGGGGCTATAGGGTCTTCTGTTTATCTTTGTTTCTTTCAGTGTATCTAC
This sequence comes from Nomascus leucogenys, assembly GCF_006542625.1. Lineage (NCBI taxonomy): Eukaryota > Metazoa > Chordata > Mammalia > Primates > Hylobatidae > Nomascus > Nomascus leucogenys. Next base: position 57,400,999 of record NC_044406.1, read on the forward strand.
TTCATTATTCTCACTTCCTCAGCACACAGCCAAACCTGGTTTATTCAAGAGATCCCAAGTGTACATATTCTAAATTCAGGCAATCAGAAGAGACTCAGTATCTATGAATTCCAGTTCCCAATTCTGATTGACATAGGTTGGGCTATATGTCCAGCCAGGATCTGATTATCCATGGCTAGAGGGGCAAGATCATGTCATATAAATATAGTTATTAGGCCCCAACCCTAAGTGAGGGGACATACAATTCCCAGAGAAGGGAAGATTGTGGGCTAAACAGAATCTCAAGTAGTGTCTACCATGAAGTATAAACTGTGGTGCATGGAATAAACTATATGAAGACACATGTATGTTTCTTAAAAAAAAAGCAAAATAGAGCACATTTGCCATATGTTTATCTTCATTCATAGAACAATAATGAACATTAGAGATCATATTATCTACCCTCCTCATTTTAAGGAGAAGCAAATTGAGGCCCAGAGATAATTAATAAAAATATGAAAACTTATCTAAGGTTTTTATATATAAATTTCATATATAATTATATAAATTAATACAAAATATTAATAGAAAAGCTGTGACTGTAATCTGAACCTTGTGGTTTCTAGTTTTTCCTAGATACTAGCATCCCATTAACCAGAGTATCTGATAAAATGTTAACACACTTTAAAAGAAGTCTTATAAAACATGCAGCAATGTTTGATAGATATTTTTGTCTAAGCAAAGTAAATAAAGAGGTAAAGCAAAACAATTTCCCCATGTCAATACAGTGAAACCAAAATAATATCAGAAGCCCATAGGTAATATCTCATTTTTTCAAAAATAAAATCTTAAAAGATATAAAAAAACAAAAGATTTGAAGAACAAATAATTAATTTGATTATATAATATAAAGTTGCTACACTTAAAGAAGCAATTATATAAATATGATATCTTGGCTACTGGGAAACCTTGATTGTAATCAAATTAGTTTTTTCCTTTTGATCTATACATTCATTCAACACTTATTGAGCGTTGCTACATGCACAGCCCTGTTTTAGGCACTAGGGATACAGTGGTAAACAGAACAAAGACCCTACACTCATGAAGTTTGCAATCTAGAGGATGATACAGACAGTGAATAAACAAATAATACATAATATATAACATCAGATAATGATAAGAGCTATAAGGCTGATAAAACAAGATAAGGGTATAAGGAGCAATAGATGATACTATTCTAGATACAGTGGTCAAGAAAGGGTATCTGATGGGGTGACATTAAGCAAAGACCTGAATGAAGCAAGGGCGTAGGACATGTGAATATCTGGAGGAAGAACATTTCAGGCAGAAAGAATAGAATATGCAAAGGCCCTGAGGTGGGAGCCTGCTTGGTATGTTCAATGAATAGCAAGGAGGTTAATGTATCCAGAATGTAGAGAGTGACTGAGACAGTGGGAGAAAATAAGGCCAGAGATGTATTCAGAGGCCAAAACATATAGAGTTCTGTAGGACAAAATAGGAATTTGGGATTTTATTCTATATGATGGGAAGGCATTGAAACATTGAGAGAGGGTGATTTGATTTGATTTATATGTAAAGAGAGAATATTAACTTGATTTGATTTATATGTAAAGAGAATATTCTGACTTCCACACAGAAAGAGCAAGAGGATAAGCAGGGAGACCAGTTAAAGCGGATGTTACAGTAACCCAGGTGAGAGAAAATGATTGGATTAGGGTAGTAGTACTGGGGAAAGTGAAAATTAGTCAGATTATGAGGATATAGACACACACACACACACACACACACACACACATACAAATACATATGTACAGTCACACCTCAGATATTGCAGGTTCAGTTTCAGATGACCACAATAAAGTGAATATCACAATAAAGCGAGTCATACACATTTTCGGTTTCCTAGTACATATAAAAGTTATATTTATGGCCAGGAGTGGTGGCTCACACCTGTAATTCCAGCACTTTGGGAAGCTGAGGTGGGAGGATTGCTTGAGCTCAGGAGTTTGATACCAGGGTGGGCAACATAGCAAGACCTCATCCCTACTTTAAAAAAAAAAGTTATGTTTATACTATACATCAGTTTCTGAAGTGTGCAACAGCTCTATGTCTAAAAAATCTTAATTCTTTTAATTAAGAAATACTTTATTACTAAATAAAATGCCAAGAATCACTTCAGCTGACAGTGAGTTGTAATCCTTTTGCTGGTGGAGGATTTTTCCTTGATGTAGATAGCTGCTGACTGATCAGGGTGGTGGTTCTTGAAGGTGGGAGTGGCTACATCATTTTCTTAAAATAAGACAAAAAAAGGAAGTTTGTTGCATCAATAGACTTTTTCTTTCACAAGAAGTTTATCTGTAGCATGTGATGCTGCTTGACAACATTTTACCCACTGTAGAACTTCTTTCAAAATTAGAGTCAGTCCTATCAAATCCTGCTGCTACTTTATCAGCCAAGTTTATGTAATATTCTTAATTTTTTGTAGTTGCTTCCATAGTGTTCCTAGCATTTTCTCCAGCAGTAGATTCCATCTCAAGGAACCACTTTTTTTCCTCATTCATAAGAAGCAACTCCTCATCCATTATCGTTTTATCATGAGATTGAAGCAATTCAATTACACCTTCTGTCTCCCCTTCTGATTCTAGTTCTTTTGCTATTTCTACCAACTCTAGTTACTTATTCTGGTGTAGTCTTGGACCTGTCAGAATAATCCATGGGGACGGGAATCCACTTCTTTCAAATTCCTGTTAATGTTGATATTTTGAACTCCTTCCATGAAGCAAAATGTTCTTAATGGCATCTAGAATGATGTATTTTTTCCAGGTTTTCAAGATCCAGCAGAGGAATCACTGTCTCTGGCAGCCATAGATTTATGAAATGTATTTCTTAAATAGTAAAACTTGAAAATCCAAATTACTCCTTCATTCATGGACTTCAGAAGGGATGTTATGTTATCAAGCATGAAAACAACATTAATCTCTTTGTACACATCCATCAGAGCTCTTGGGCGACTAGGCGTATTTTCAATGAGCAGTAATATGTTGAGAGGAATATTTTCTTGGGAGCAGTAGGTCTCAACAGTGGGCTTAAAATATTCAGTAAACCATGCTATAAACAGATGTGCTGTCCTCCAGGCTTTATTATTCCATTTATAAAGCACAGGCAGAGTAGATTTAACATAATTATTATGGGCCCTAGGATTTTTGGAATGGCAAATGAGCATTAGCTTCAATTTAAAATCACCATCTACATTAGCCCATAACAGGAGATTCAGCCTGTCCTTTGAAGCTTTGAAGCCAGACATTGACTTCTCTCTAACTGTGAAAGTCCTAGATGGCATCTTCTTCCGATAGAAGGCTGTTTTATCTACATTGTAAGTCTATTGTTTAATGTAGCTACTTTCATCCATTATCTTAAGTAGATCTTCTGGATAACTTGCTGCAGCTTCTTCAGCACCACTTGATGCCTCACCTTGCACTTTTATGTTATGGTTGCAGCTTCTTGCCTCAAACCTCATGAATCAATTTCTGCTAGCTTCCAACTTTTTTTCTGCAGCTTCTTCACCTCCCTCAGCCTTCACAGAATTAAAGAGAGTTAGGGCCTTCCTCTGTATTAAGCTTTGGTTCAAGGAAATGTGGATGGTTTGGTTTTTCATCTAGACCACTAAAACTGTCTTCTTAACAGCCATAGGCTGTTTTGCTTTTTTATTGTTCATGTGTTCAGCGAGTAGCACTTTAATTTCCTTTAAGAACTTTTACTTTACATTCACAGTTTGGCTAGCTGTTTGGCACAAGATACCTAGTTTTTGGCCTATCTTGGCTTTTGATATGCCTTCTTCACTAAGCGTAATCATTTCTGGCCTTTGATTTAAAGTGAGGGATGTGCTACTCTTCCTTTCACCTGAACACTTAAAAGGCCATTGTAGGGTTATTAATTATCGTGATTTCAATATTGTTATGTCTCACAGAATAGGGATGCCCGAGGGGAGGGAGAAAGATGGGGGAATGGCCAATCAGTTTAGCAGTCAGAACATGTACATATTTATTGATTATGTTTGCCATCTTCTATGGGCACTTGTTTGTGGTGCCCCCAAACAATTACAGTAGTAACATCAGAGATCACTGATCATAGATCACCATAACAGATATAATTAGAATGAAAAAGTTTGAAATATTGTGAGAGTTAACAAAATGTAAGAGAGACATGAAGTGAGCACATGCTTTTGTAAAAATTGTGCCAATAGATTTGCTCAATGCAGGGTTGCCACAAAACTTCAGTTTGAAAACAAAAAACAAAAAACACAGTATCTGCAAATCATGATAAAAGGAGGTGCCCCTGCATATTATTTTTAAAATGAAGATTCATAGAAAATTGCAATAAATGTACAGGGAGATCCTATTCATAGCTCACCTAGCCCGCTTCAATGTTATGTAGCATAACTACAGTATGATACAGAAACCAGGAAATTAATGTTTATCTTATTCAGTTTTCCTTACTTTTGTAAGCACTCTGTGTATGTGTGTGTGTGTGTGTATAGCTCTACTCATTTTCTCACGTGTATAGTTTCTAACAATTGTCACCACTCCAAAGGCTGTTTCAGGGTAACACTTTATAAAGACACACTCACCTCCTTTTCCTCCTCAAACATCTGATCTCTAATTTGTTCTGTCTTTCTCTGTAATTCTGCTATTTCATGAATATTATATAATGTCCCTCTTTCTTCCTGGTAATTTTCTTTGCTCTGAAGTCTTCTTTATCTGGTATTAGTATATGTACTGGTGTTTTTAAAAAATTCATATCTCAATTATATATATTTTTCCATCCATTTACTTTCAACCTACCCATGTAGGTGTATTTGAAGTGAATTTCTTGTAGACTGCATATAGTTGGGCTAAGATTTTAAAAGAAAAACTACTCTGCCAGTCTTTATCTTTTAATTGGTATATTTAGACTAGTTTATATTAAAATAATTATTCATATGTTGGGGCTAAGTCTTTAATTTTTAAAATTGTGGTAAAAAATAACATGGTATCTACCCTCTTAAGAAAATTTTGAGTGTACAGTACAGTATTATAAATTATATGCACATTAATGTCCAGAAGATATCTAAAACTTTGTATCTTGCATGATTAAAACTCTATACTCATTGAACAGCATCTCCACATTTCCCCGTTTCCCTGGGTTCTATCAATTTTATTACTTTTATGTACCTCCTGTAACTGAAATAATGTAGTATTTGTCCTTCTGTGACTAGTTTATTTCACTCAGCATAAAGTCCTCAGGGTTCTCATGTTGTATGCCTGGATTGTATGACTGGATATGACAGGATTTTCTTCTTTTTAAAAGCTGAATAATATTCTATTATGCACATATGCCACATTTTCTGTATCTATTCATCCATTGATGGACATTTAGGTTGTTTACACACCCTGGCTATTGTGAATAATGCTACAATGAAGAGAGGAGTGCAAATATCTCTTCTAGATACTGTTTTCAATTCTTTTGGGTAAATACTCAGCAGTGGGGTTGCAAGATCATATGGTAGTTATATTTTTAATTTTCTGAGGAACCTCCATACTGTTTTCCAAAGTGGCTACACCATTATATAGTCCCAACAACAGTGCACAAGAGTTCCAATTTTTCAATAACGCTTATTTTCTTTTTAAAGTAAATTTTATTATACATAAGTGAGGTATACATATATAATGATGTTATGAGGTACACATATATAGTAAAAATATTACTATAGTGAAACAAGTCAACATATTGGGTCATCTCATATAGTTACCTGTTTTCTCTCCTGTGGCACAAGCAGCTGTAATCTGTTCATTTGGCAAAAATCATGAATACGGTGCACTACTATTACCTATAGATGTCCTGTTTGTAAGACCTAAGGTACAACACTAGTTATTTTCTGGTTTTTGTTTTGTTTTGTTTTAATCATGGCCATTTTAATAGGCATGAGGTGATCACTCATTTTGGTTTTGATTTGCATTTCTCTGGTGATTAGTGATGTTGAGCATCTTTTCATATACTTGTTAGCCATTTTTATGTTTTCTTTGGAGAAATATCTATTCAAGTCCTTTTCTCATAATCAGTTCATTTTTTCTATTGAGTTGTATGAGTTCCTTTTATAGTTTGGATATTAACTCCTTATCAGTTGTGTAGGTTTTCAAATATTTTCTCCCATTCTGTGGGTTTCCTTTAACTCTATTGATGTGTTCCTTTGCTATGCAGAAGGTTTTTAGTTTGATTTGGTCTCACTTGTCTATTTTTCCTTTTGTTGCCTGTGCTTTTGGTGTCTTATCCAAAAAATCATTCCCAAGACTGATGTGATGAAGCTATTTCCTTATGTTTTCTTCTAGGAGTTTTATAGTTTCAGGTATTACAGTTAAGTCTTTAATCCATATTGAGTTGATTTTTGTATATTGTATAAGATAAGGGTCCAGTTTCATTCTTTTGCATGTAGATATCCAGTTTTTCCGGCACCATCTGTTAAAGAGATTATCATTTTCCTATTATGTAGTCTTGGCACCATTGTTGAATATCATTTGACTGCATGTGTGTGTGTTTGTTTTCAAGCTCACTATTCTTTTTGAAATTGGTCTATATGTTTGCCTTTATGTCAGTTTCATACTGTTTTGATTACTGTAGCTTTGTAATATGTTTTAAAATCTTGGAGTGTGAGGTCTCCAGCTTTGTTACTCTTTCTCAATATTGTTTTGGCTATTGGGAGTCCTTTGTGGATCTATGTGAATTTTAGGATTGTTTTCTATTTTTGTAAAAAATGCCATTGGGATTTTGATGGGGATCACATTGAATCTGTAGATAGCTTTGGATAGTATGGACATTTTAACATTATTAAGTCTTCTAATCCATTAATACAGATGTATTCCAACTTACTTGTGTCTTCTTTAGTTTCTTCCAACAATGTTTTGTAGTTTTGTAGATGTAAACTTAGGTTGTTAATTGAGATCTCTCTTTCTTTCTTTCTTTTAATGTATGTTTTTATCTCTATAAAATTCCCTATTAGTACTGCTTTTGCTGCATCTCATAAGTTTGGGTATGTTGTGTTTTCATTTTTATTGGTCTGAAGATATTTTGAAATTTTTATTAAGATTTCCTGTTTGACCTATTGGTTATTCAAAAGTGTGTTTTTTAATGTACATATTTTGAATTTTCCAACTTTCTTTAAGCTATTATAAAAGTTCTTTGTCACCTTGGTTAAGTTTATTTCTAAGTATTACATTCTTTTGATGCCATTGAAAATACAATTGTCCTAATTTTTTTGTATTGTTAATTGCTAGTCTATGGAAGTGTAACTGCTTTTTATTTGTGATTTTGTGTTCTTCAACTTTATTGAATTTGTTTATTAATTCTAACAGGTATTTTTGTGGAGTCTTTAGGATTTTTTATATATGAGATCACTTCATCTGCTAAAAGAGATAATTTTTCTACTTTCTTTCCTATTGGATGTTTTCATTTTTTTTTTCTTAGCTAATTGCTCTGGAGAGGATTTCCAATGCTATGTTGAATAGAAGTGGTGACAACAGGTATCCTTGCCTTGTTCCTGATCTTAAAGGAAAAGCTTTCAGGTTTTTATCATGAAGTATGATGTTAGGTGTGGACTTTTCATATACGATTTTGTTGACCATATATGGTTTTGTTGAAAATTGTTGAGGCAATTTTCTTCTCTTCTTAGTTTGTTGAGAGTTTGTCACAAAAGGGTGTTGAATTTTGTCAAACAATATTTCTGTGTCTATTGAGATGACCATGGAATTTTTATTCTTCACTTTCTTAATGTGATGTATCATATTAAGTGATTTTTTATATGGTTAGCCATCCTGGATTCACAAGGATAAATCTCACTTGGCCATGAATTATAATCCTTTTTAATATGCTGTTGAATTTGACTTGCTAGTATTTTGTTGAAGATTTTTGCATCTATGCTTATCAAATATATTGGCTTATTGATTTCTTGTTGTGTCTTTTTCTGGATTTGTTAATAGGGTAATGCTGTCTTCATAAAAGGAGTTTAGAAGTATGCCTTCCCCTTCAATTTTTTTGGAAGACTTTAAGAATGATTGTTTGTAGGGGGGTTATTAACTGATTTAATTTTCTTACTAGTTATAAGTATGTTCAGATTTTCTCTTTCTTCATGATTCAGCGTTGGTAGGTTATAGATTTCTAGGAATTTATCCATTTCTTTCAGGTTATTGAATTTATGGACAAATAGTTGATTATATTGGTTTCTTTTAATCTTGTTAATTTCTGTGGCATCAGTTTTTATGTTTCCTCTTTCATTTCTGATTCTTTTGAGTCTTCTCTTTTCTTATTCTAGCTAAAGATTTGTCAATATTTTTTATCTTTTCAAAAAAGCAGCTTTTAATTTTATTGATCTTTTCTATGTTTTTTTCTTCTCTATTTATTTCTGCTCTGATTTTTATCATTCCTTTCCTTCTGCTCACTTTAGTCTTAGTTTGCTCTTCTTTTTCTAGTGCCTTCAGATGTAAAGTTAAGTTGTTAATTGAGATCTTTCTTTCTTTTTTAGGTGGAAGAAATATGGATATGCTGTATTCTGTTTGAAAGGATTCATCATGAACCAGAAAAAAATCAATGAAAAGGGACATTTCACCTAGATTAAATTTTGCAATTTTTAAAAAGCATATGAGCAAAGAAACTATCCTCCAAACATCCAAATAAGGAAGAATGCATTACCTAACAATAGGAACAAATTAAAAATAAATTGATTCAGCCTAAGAGTTTGTTTTTCAGCAAAGAAGTAGTTTAATAATTGCAGGGCCAGCCAAGTAAGGAGAAAGGGAAAAAACTTCTCAAACCCATCTCTCTGAGAATTTGGAGGCTAGGTTTTTTAAGGACACTTTGGCAGGCAGGGGATAGGAAACTTTTAAAAAATGATTGACTGGGGATGAAATCACAGGGGTACCTAAAACTGTCTTGGCTTAGCTAAGTCAGTTCCTGGGAGGGGGCTGTCTCAGGACTAGGTGGTATCTCTTGGTCAGCTCTTGGTCTGCTGCTAAATCTGAAAAATATCTCAAAGACCAGTTTTTTTAAGTTTCATAATAGTGATGTTATCTATAGGAGTAGTTGGAGAAGTGTAAAACTTGTGACCCCCAGTTACATGACTCGGCTGCTGTAAGCAACTTATAGAAAAACACATAAAGCAATGGCAGGTAATTGTTTAACTATGTCTATCGTTTAGCAAAGTTCAAGGCCCCACCGTAATTCTTTTTCTAATTATTATTTTTTAAAATGTTTGTGGGTACATAGTAGATATTTATATATTTGGGATACATGATATGTTTTGATACGGACATCCAATGTGAAAAAGCACATCATGGAGAATAGGGTATATATCCACTCAAGAATTTATTCCTTGAGTTATAAGCAATACAATTCCACTCTTTAAGCTATCTTAAAATGTACAATTAAGTTATTATTGGTTATAGTCACCCTATTGTGCTATCAAATAGTAGGTCTTCTTTGTTCTTTTTATTTTTTTGTGCCCATTAAACATACCCACCTCCCCCTAGAACCCTACTTCCCAGCCTCCATTGTTTTGATTATCAGATCCCACAAATAAGTGAGAAAATGTGATGTTTGTCTTTCTGTGCCTGGCTTATTTACCTTAACATAACGATCTCCAGTTCCATCTATGTCGTTGCAGATGACTGAATTTCATTCTTTTTTATGGTTGAATACTACTCCATTGTGTATATATGCCACATTTTCTTTATCCATTCATCTGTTGATGGACAAATAGGTTGCTCTCAAATCTTGGCTATTGTTAACAGTGCTGCAACCACCATAGAAGTGCAGATATCTCTTTGACATACCGATTTCATTTCTTTTGTGTATATACTCAACAATAGAATCGCTGTTGTATTTGCTATAGCAATTTTTAGTTTTTTGAGGAACTTCCAAATTGTTCTCCATAGTAGTTGTCAATTTACTCTTTTATCAACAGTATATAAGGGTTCACTTTTCTCTACATCCTCACCAGCATTTGTTACTGCCTGTCTTTTGAATATAAGCCATTTTAACCGGAGTAAGATAATTTTTACTTATAGATTTGATTTGCATTTCTCTGATGATCAATGTCATTGAGCCCCTTTTCACAGTTTAGAAGTATTTCCTCCTGCTCTATTGTTCACGTGCCTGTTTGCCATTTGTGTGTCTTTTTTTTATTATACTTTTTTAGGGTACATGTGCACAATGTGCAGGTTTGTTACATATGTATACATGTGCCATGTTGGTTTGCTGCACCCATTAACTTGTCATTTACATTAGGTATATCTCCTAATGCTATCCCTCCCATCTCCCCCCACCCCACAACAGGCCCCGGGGTGTGATGTTCCCCTTCCTGTCTCCAAGTGTTCTCATTGTTCAATTCCCACCTATGAGTGAGAATATGCGGTGTTTGTTTTTTTGTCCTTGTGATAGTTTGCTGGGAATGATGGTTTCCAGTTTCATCCATGTCCCTACAAAGGACATGAACTCATCCGTTTTTATGGCTGCATAGTATTCCATGGTGTATATGTGCCACATTTTCTTAATCCAGTCTATCATTGTTGGATATTTGGGTTAGTTCCAAGTTTTTGCTATTGTGAATAGTGCCACAATAAATATATGTGTGCATGTGTCTTTATAGCAGCATGATTTATACTCCTTTGGGTATATACCCAGTAATGGGATGGCTGGGTCAAATGGTATTTCTAGTTCACAATCCCTGAGGAATAGCCACACTGACTTCCACAATGGTTGAACTAGTTTACAGTCCCACCAACAGTGTAAAAGTGTTCCTATTTCTCCACATCCCCTCCAGCACCTGTTGTTCCCTGACTTTTTAATGATCACCCTTCTAACTGGTGTGAGATGGCATCTCATTGTGGTTTTGATATGCATTTCCCTGATGGCCAGTGATGATGAGCATTTTTTCATGTGTCTTTTGGCTGCATAAATGTCTTCTTTTGAGAAGTGTCCGTTCATATCCTTTGCCCACTTTTTGATGGGGTTGTTTGTTTTTTTCTTGTAAATTTGTTTGAGTTCATTGTAGATTCTGGATATTAGCCCTTGAGTAGATTGCAAAAATTTTCTCCCATTCTGTAGGTTTCCTGTTCACTCTGGTGGTGGTTTCTTTTGCTGTGCAGAAGCTCTTTAGTTTAATGAGATCCCGTTTGTCAATGTTGGCTTTTGTTGCCATTGCTTTTGGTGTTTTAGACATGAAGTCCTTGCCTATACCTATGTCCTGAATGGTGTTGCCTAGGTTTTCTTCTAGGGTTTTTATCGTTTTAGGTCTAACATTTAAGTCTTGAATCCGTCTTCGATTAATTTTTCTATAAGTTGTAAGGAAGAGGTCCAGTTTCAGCTTTCTACATATGGCTAGCCAGTTTTGCCAGCACCATTTATTAAATAGGGAATCCTTTCCCCATTGCTTGTTTTTGTCAGGTTTGTCAAAGATCAGATAGTTGTAGATATGTGGCATTATTTCTGAGGGCTCTGTTCTGTTCCATTGGTTTATATCTCTGTTTTGGTACCAGTACCATGCTGTTTTGATTACTGTAGCCTTGTAGTATAGTTTGAAGTTAGGTAGCATGATGCCCCCAGCTTTGTTCGTTTGGCTTATGATTGTCTTGGCAATGCGGGCTCTTTTTTGGTTGCATATGAACTTTAAAGTAGTTTTTTCCAATTCTGTGAAGAAAGTCATTGGTAGCTTGATGGTGATGACATTGAATCTATAAATTACCTTGGGCCCTATGGCCATTTTTACGATATTGATTCTTGCTATCCATGAGCATGGAATGTTCTTCCATTTGTTTGTATCCTCTTTTATTTCATTGAGCAGTGGTTTGTAGTTTTCCTTGAAGAGGTCCTTCACATCCCTTGTAAGTTGGATTCCTAGGTATTTTATTCTCTTTGAAGCAATTGTGAAAGTGAGTTCACTCATGAGTTGGCTCTCTCTTTATCTTTTATTGGTGTATAAGAATGCTTGTGATTTTTGCACATTGATTTTGTATCCTGAGACTTTGCTGAAGTTGCTTATCAGCTTAAGGAGATTTTGGACTGAGATGATGGGGTTTTCTAGATAAACAATCATGTCATCTGCAAACAGGGACAATTTGACTTCCTCTTTTCTAAATGAATACCCTTTTTTTCCTTCTCCTGCCTGATTGCCCTGGCCAGAACTTCCAGCACTATGTTGAATAGGAGTGGTGAGAGAGGGCATCCCTATCTTGTGCCCATTTTCAAAGGGAATGCTTCCAGTTTTTGCCCATTCAGTATGATACTGGCTATGGGTTTGTCCTAAATAGCTCTTATTATTTTGAGATACATCCCATCAATACCTAATTTATTGAGAGTTTTTAGCATGAAGGGTTGTTGAATTTTGTCAAAGGCCTTTTCTGCATCTGTTGAGATAATCATGTGGTTTTTGTCTTTGGTTCTGTTTATATGCTGGATTACATTTATTGATTTGCATATGTTGAACCAGCCTTGCATCCCAGGGATGAAGCCCACTTGATGATGGTGGATAAGTTTTTGATGTGTTGCTGGATTCGGTTTGCCAGTATTTTATTGAGGATTTTTGCATCGATGTTCATCAGGGACATTGGGTCTAAAATTCTCTTTTTTTGTTGTGTCTCTGCCAGGCTTTGGTATCAGGATGATTCTCGCCTCATGAAATGAGTTAGGGAGGATTCCCTCTTTATCTATCGATTGGAATAGTTTCAGAAGGAATGGTAGCAGTTCCTCCTTGTACCTCTGGTAGAATTCATCTGTGAATCCGTCTGGTCCTGGACTTTTTTTGGTTGGTAAGCTATTGATTATTTCCTCAATTTCAGAGCCTGTTATTGGTCTATTCAGAGATTCAACTTCTTCCTGGTTTAGTCTTGGGAGAGTGTATGTGTCCAGGAATTCATCCATTTCTGCTAGATTTTCTAGTTTATTTGCATAGAGGTGTTTATAGTATTCTCTGATGGTAGTTTACATGTCTGTGGGATCGGTGGTGATATCCCCTTTATCATTTTTTATTGCGTCTATTAGATTCTTCTCTCTTTTCTTCTTTACTATTCTTGCTAGCGGTCTATCAATTTTGTTGATCTTTTCAAAAAACCAGCTCCTGGATTCATTGATTTTTTGAAGGGTTTTTTGCATCTCTATCTCCTTCTGTTCTGCTCTGATCTTATTTCTTGCCCTCTGCTAGCTTTTGAATGTGTTTGCTCTTGCTTCTATAGTTCTTTTCATTGTGATGTTAGGATGTCAATTTTAGATCTTTCCTGCTTTCTCTTGTGGGCATTTAGTGGTATAAGTTTCCCTCTACGCACTGTTTTAAATGTGTCCCAGAGATTCTGGTATGTTGTATCTTTTTTCTTGCTGGTTTCAAAGAACATCTTTATTTCTGCCTTCATTTCTTTATGTACCCAATAGTCATTCAGGAGCAGGTTGTTCAATTTCCATGTAGTTGAGCGGTTTTGAGTGAGTTTCTTAATCCTGAGTTCCAGTTTGATTGCACTGTGGTCTGAGAGAGTTTGTTATAATTTCTGTTCTTTTACATTTGCTGAGGAGTGCTTTACTTCCAACTTTGTGGTCAATTTTGGAATAAGTGCAGTGTGGTGCTGAGAAGAATGTATATTCTGTTGATTTTGGGTGGAGAGTTCTGTAGATGTCTATTAGGTCCCCTTGGTGCAGAGCTGAGTTCATTTCCTGGCTATCCTTGTTAACTTTCTGTCTCGTTGATCTGTCTAATATTGACAGTGGGGTGTTAAAGTCTCCCATTATTATTGTGTGGGAGTCTAAGTCTCTTTCTAGGTCTCTAAGGACTTGCTTTATGAATCTGGGTGCTCCTGTATTGGGTGCATATATATTTAGGATCGTTATCTCTTCTGGTTGAATTGATCCCTTTACCATTATGTAATGGCCTTCTTTGTCTCTTTTGATCTTTGTTGGTTTAAAGTCTGTTTTATCAGAGACTAGGATTGCAACCCCTGCCTTTTTTGTTTTCTATTTGTGTGGTAGATCTTCCTCCGTCCCTTTATTTTGAGCCTATGTGTGTCTTTGCACGTGAGATGGGTTTCCTGAATAGAGCACACTGATGGTTCTTGACTCTTTATCCAATTTGCCAGTCTGTGTCTTTTAATTGGAGCATTTAGCCCATTTACATTTAAGGTTAACATTGTTATGTGTGAATTTGATCCTGTCACGATGTTAGCTGGTTGTTTTGCTCGTTAGTTGATGCACTTTCTTCCTAGCCTCGATGGTCTTTACAATTTGGCATGTTTTTGCAGTGGCTGGTACTGGTTGTTCCTTTCCATGTTTAGTGCTTTCTCCAGGAGCTCTTTTAGGGCAGGCCTGGTGGTGACAAAATCTCTCAGCATTTGCTTGTCTGTAAAATATTTTATTTCTCCTTCACTTATGAAGCTTAGTTTGGGTGGATATGAAATTCTGGGTTGAAAATTATTTTCTTTAAGAATGTTGAATATTGGCCCTCACTCTCTTCTGGCTTGTAGAGTTTCTGCCGAGAGATCCGCTGTTATTCTGATGGGCTTCCCTTTGTGGGTAACCCGACCTTTCTCTCTGGCTGCCCTTAACATTTTTTCCTTCATTTAAACTTTGGTGAATCTGACAATTATGTGTTTTGGAGTTGCTCTTCTCGAGGAGTATCTTTGTGGCATTCTCTGTATTTCCTGAATTTGAATGTTGGCCTGCCTTGCTAGATTGCGGAAATTCTCCTGGATAATATCCTGCAGAGTGTTTTCCAGCTTGGTTCTATTCTCCCCGTCACTTTCAGGTACACCAATCAGATGTAGATTTGGTCTTTTCACATAGTCCCATATTTCTTGGAGGCTTTGTTCGTTTCTTTTTATTCTTTTTTCTCTAAACTTCTCACTTCATTTCATTCATTTGATCTTCCATCACTGATACCCTTTTTTCCAGTTGACTGAATCGGCTACTGAAGCTTGTGTGTTCATTACATAGTTCTCGTGCCATGGTTTTCAGCTCCATCAGGTCATTTAATGACTTCTCTCCACTGGTTTTTCTAGGTAGCCATTTGTCCAATATTTTTTCAATGTTTTTAGCTTCTTTGCGATGGATTCGAACTTCCTCCTTTAGCTCAGATGTTTGATCGTCTGAAGCTTTCTTCTCTCAACTCCTCAAAGTCATTCTCCGTCCAGTTTTTTCCATTGCTGGTGAGGAGCTGCATTCCTTTGGAGGGGGAAAGGTGCTCTGATTTTTAGAATTTTCAGCTTTTCTGCTCTGTTTTTTCGCCATCTTTGTGGTTTTATCTACTGTTGGTCTTTGATGATGGTGACGTACAGATGGGGTTTTGGTGTGGATGTCCTTTCTGTTTGTTAGTTTTCCTTCTTACAGTCAGGACCCTCTGCTGCAGGTGTGTTAGAGTGCTGGAGATCCACTCCAGACTCTGTTTGCATGGGTATCAGCAGCAGAGGCTACAGAACAGCAAATATTGCTGAACAGCAAATGTTTCTGCCTGATAGTTCCTCTGGAAGTTTTGTCTCAGAGGGATACCCAGCCATGTGAGGTGTCAGTCTGCCCGTACTTAGGGGTGCCTCCCAGTTAGGCTACTCGGGGGTCAGGGACCCACTTGAGGAGGCAGTCTGTCTGTTCTCAGATCTCAAACTCCGTGCTGGGAGAAGCACTACTGTCTTCCAAGCTGTCAGACAGGGACATTAAGTCTGCAGTGGTTTCTGCTGCATTTTGTTCAGCTATGCCCTGCCTGCAGAGGTGGAGTCTACAGAGACAGGCAGACCTCCTTCAGCTGTGGTGGGCTCCACCCGGTTCACGCTTCCTGGCCGCTTTGCTTACCTACTCAAGACTCAGCAATGGCAGCTGCCCCTCCCCCAGCCTCGCTGCCACCTTGCAGTTGGATCTCAGACTGCTGTGCTAGCAATGAGCTAGGCTTCGTGGGCATGTGACCCTCCGAGCCAGGTGCAGGATATTATCTTCTGGTGTGCCATTGCTAAGACCATTGGAAAAGCGCAGTATTAGGGTTGGAGTCACCCGATTTTCCAGGTGCTGTCTGTCATTGCTTTTCTTGGCCAGGAAAGGGAATTCCCTGACCCCTTGCATTTCCCGGGTGAGGTGATGCCTCACGCTGCTTTGGCTCATGCTTGGTGCACTGCACCCACTGTCCTGCACCCACTGTCTGACAAGCCCCAGTGAGATGAACCCAGTACCTCAGTTTGCAATGCAGAAATCACCTGTCTTCTGCGTCGCTCACTCTGGGAGCTGTAGACTGGAGCTGTTCCTATTTGGCCATCTTGGAACCCCCGCCCCCCCGCATTTGTTCATTTTTGCTTTGGCTGCCTGTGCTTGTGGGGTATTGCTCAAAAAATCTTTGCCCAAACCAGTGTCCTGGAGATTTTCCCCAATGTTTTCTTGTAGTAGTTTTAAATTTCAAGGTCTTAGATTTAAGTCTTTCATCAATTTCAATTTTATTTTTGTATATGGGAAGAGTAGAAGTCTAGTTTTGTTTTTCTGCATATGGCTATCCAGTTTTCCCAGCACAGTTTATGGAAGAGACTGTCTTACCCAGTGTATGTTCTTAGCATCTTTGTTGAAAATGAGTTTAGTATAGGATTGGGGATTTGATTCTGGGTTCTCTATTCTGTTCCTTTGGTGTCTGTTTTTATGCCAGTACCATGGTGTTTTGGTTACTATGGATGGCTCTGTAGTATTATATAATTTGAGGTCAGGTAATGTGATTCCTCTAGTTTTCTGATTTTTACATAGAATAGCTTTGCGTATTCTGGTTCTTTTATCATGCCATATAAACGTTAGGATTGATTTTTCTATTTATGTGAAGAATGTCATTGGTATTTTGATAGGGATTGCATTGAATATGTAGACTACTGTTAGTATGGGCATTTTAACAATATTGATTCTTCTAATCTATAAGTATGGAATATTTTTCCATTTTTTGGTGTCCTCTTCAATTTCTTTCATCAGTGTTTTATAGTTTTCATTACAGCAATCTTTCACTTCTTTGGTTAATTCTAGGCATTTAATTTTATGCATGGCTATTGTAAATGGATTACTTTTTCAATTTCTTTTTCAGATTGTTCACTGTTGCCATATACACATGCTACTTAGTGTTGTTATGTTGATTTTGTATCCTGCAACTTTACTGTATTTATCATTTCTAGTAGTTTTCTTATGGAATTTTAAGGATTTTCAAAATATAAGATCATATCATCTGCAAACAAGGATGATTTAACTTCTTCCATTCTAATTTGGATGCACTATATATATTTCTCCTGTCTCATTGTTCCAGCTAGGAATTTCAGTATTGTGTTGAATAACAGTGATGGCAGTGTGCATCCCTGTTGTGTTCCAGATCTTAGAGGAAAGGCTTTCAGTGTGAAACTAGCTATAGGTCTGCTGTTTTTGCCTTTAATTATGTTGAGGTTATACGTTCCTTCTATCCCCCATTTTTTTAGGGTTTTCAACATGAAATAATGTTGAATTTTATCACATGCTTTTTCCGTATCAATTGAAATGGTCATATGATTTTTATGTTTCATTCTGTTGATATGATGTATTGCATTGATTGGTTTGCATATGTTGAACCACCCTTGCATCACAGGGATAAGTCCCACTTGCTCATGATGAATGATCTTTCTAATGTATTGTTGATTTCAGTTTGCTAGTATTTTGTTGAGGATTTTTGCATCAATATTCATCAGATATATTCACCTGTAGTTTTCTTTTTTTGATCTATCTTTGTCTGTCTTTGGCATCAGGGCAATACTGGCCTCATAAAGAAGATATTCTCAAAAGAAGACATTTATGCAGCCAACAAACATATGAAGAAAAGCTCATCATCACTGGTTTGGAAGTCTTTGCTTCTCCTCTACTTTTTGGAATAGCTTGTGTAGGATTGGTTATTTATTCTTCTTTCAATGTTTGGTAGAAATCAACAGTGAAGCCATCAGGTCCCAGACATTTCTTTACTTGTAGACTTGTTACTATATCTTCATTTTCATTACTTGTAGTTGGTCTGTTCAGGTTTTGGATGTCTTCCTGTGTCAATCTTGGTAGGTTGTATATATCTAGGAATTTGTCCATTTACTATAGATTTTCCAATTATTTGGCATATAGTTGCTCTTTGTAGCCACTAATGATCCTTTGAATTTTTGCAATATCAGTTGTAATGTATCCTTTTTCTTTTCTGTTTTTTTAATTTTTATTCTTATTTTTATTTTTTTTATTAAACTTTAAGTTCAGGGATACGTGTGCAGAATGTGCAGGTTTGTTACATAGGTATACATGTGCCATGGTGGTTTGCGGCACCCATCAATTCGTCATCTAGGTTTTAAACTCCACATGCATTAGATATTTCTCCTAATGCTATCCCTCCTTTTGTCCGACATCCCCCAACAGGCACCAGTGGGTGATGTTCCCCTCCCTTTGTTCATGTGTTCTCATTGTTCAACTCAAATTTATGAGTAAGAACATGTGGTGTATGGTTTTCTGTTCCTGTGTCAGTTTGCTGAGAATGATGGTTTCCAGTTTCATCCATGTTTCTGCAAAGGACATGAGCTCATTCTTTTTTATGACTGCATAGTATTCCATGGTGTATATGTGCCACATTTTCTTTATCCAGTCTATCATTGATGGGCATTTGGGTTGATTCCAAGTCTATGCTATTGTGAATAGTGCTGCAATAAACATACGTGTGCATGTGTCTTTATAGTAGAATGATTTGTAATCCTTTGAGTATATACCCAGTAATGGGATTGCTGGATCAAGTGATAGTTCTCGTTCTAGATCCCTGAGGAATCGCCACACTATCTTCCACAATGGGTGAACTAATTTACATTCTCACCAACAGTGTAAAAGCGTTCTTATTTCTCCACATCATTTCCAGAATCTGTTGTTTCCTGACTCTTTAATGATCACCATTCTAACTGGCATGAGATGGTATCTCATTGTGGTTTTGATTTGCATTTCTTTAATGACCAGTGATGATGAACTTTTCTTCATATGTTTGTTGGCTGCATAAATGTCTTCTTTTGAGAAGTGTCTGTTCATATCCTTTGTCCACTTTTTGATGGGGTTGTTTTTTCTTGTAAATTTGTTTAAGTTCCTTGTAGATTCTGGATACTAGACTGTTGTCAGATGGATAGATTGCAAAATTTTTCTCCCAATCTGCAGATTGCCTGTTCACTCTGATGATAGTTTCTTTGCTTAGCAGAAGCTCTTTAGTTTAATTAGATCCCATTTGTCAATTTTGGCTTTTGTTGCCATTGCTTTTGGTGTTTTATCCATGAAGCCTTTGCCCATGGCTATGACCTCAATAGTATTGCCTAGGTTTTCTTCTAGGGTTTTATGGTTTTAGTTCTTATGTTTAAGTCTTTAATCCATCTTGAGGTAATTTTTCTTTAAGGTGTAAGGAAAGGTTCCAGTTTCAGTTTTCTGCATGTGGCTAGCTAGTTTTCCCAGCACCATTTATTAAATAGGGAATCTTTTCACCTTTGCTTGTTTTTGTCAGGTTGGTCAAAGATCAGATGGTTGTAGATGTGTGATGTTATTTCTGAGGCCTCTGTTCTGTACCATTTGTCTATATATATGTTTTGGTACCAGTACCATGCTGTTTTTGTTACTGTAGCCTTGTAGTATAGTTTGAAGTCAAGTAGTATGATACCTCCAGCTTTGTTCTTTTTGCTCGGGATTGTCTTGGCTATACGAGCTCTTTTTTGGATCCATATGAAATTTAAAGCAGTTTTTGTAATTCTGTGAACAAAGTCAATTGTGACTTGATGGGAATAACATTGAATCTGTAAATTACTTTGGACAGTGTGGCCATTTTCACGATATTGATTCTTCCTATCCATGAGCATGGAATGTTTTTCCTTTTGTTTGCATCCTCTCTTATTTCCTTGAGCAGTAGTTTGTAGTTCTCCTTGAAGAAGTCCTTCATGTCCCTTCTAGGTTGTATTCCTAGGTATTTTATTCTCTTTGTAGCAATTCTGAATGGGAATTCACTTCTGATTTGGCTCTCCATTATTGGTTTATAGAAATGCTTGTGATTTTTGCACATTGATTTTGTATCCTGAGATTTTGCTGAAGTTGCTTATCAGCTTAAGGTGTTGTTGGACTGAGACCAAGGGGTTTTCTAAATATACAATCGTGTCATCTTCAAACAGACACAATTTGACTTTTTTCTTTGTATTTGAATACCTTTTATTTCTTTCTCTTGCCTGATTGCCCTGGTCGGAACTTCCAATAATATGTTGAATAGGAGTGGTAAGAGAGGGCATCCTTGTCTTGTGCCAGTTTTCAAAGGGAGTGCTTCCAGCTTTTGCCCATTCAGTATAATATTGGCTGTGGGTTTGTCATAAATAGCTCTTATTATTTTGAGATACGTTCCATCAATGCCTAGTTTATTGAGTATTTTTAGCATGAAGGCCTGTTGAATTTTATTGAAGGCTGTTTGTGCATCTATTGAGATAATCATGAGGTTTTGTCATTTGTTCTGTTTATGTGATGGATTATGTTTACTGATCTGCATATATTGAACCAGCCTTGCATCCTAGGGATGAAGCCAACTTGATCGTGGTGGATAAGCTTTTTGATGTGCTCCTGGATTCAGTTTGTCAGTGTTTTAGTGAGGATTTTCACATCGATGTTCATCAAGGATATTGGCCTGAAATTTTCTTTTTTTGTTTCTCTGCCAAGTTTTGGTGTCAGGATGATGTTGGCCTCATACAATGAGTTAGGGAGGAGTCCCTCTTTTTCTATTGTTTTGAGAAGTTTCAGAAGGAATGGCACCAGCTCTTCTTTGTATCTCTGGTAGAAATTGGCTGTGAATCCCTCTGGAGCTGGGCTTTTTTTGGTTGATAAGCTATTAGTTACTGCCTCAATTTCAGAACTTGTTATTGCTCTACTCAGGGATTCGACTTCTTCCTGGTTTAGTCTTGGTAGGATGTATGTGTCCAGGAATTTATCCATTTATTCTAGATTTTCTAGTTTATTTGCATAGAGGTGTTTATAGTATTCTCTGATGGTAGTTTGTATGTCTGTAGGATCTTTGGTGATATCCCTTTTATCATTTTTTATTATGTCTATTTGATTATTCTCTCTTTTCTTCTTTATTAGTCTGGCTAGTGGTCTGTCTATTTTGTTAATCTTTTCAAAAAACCAGCTTCTGGATTTATCGAGTTTTTGAAGGGTTTTTCATGTCTCTAACTCCTTCAGTTCTGCTCTGATCTTAGTTATTTCTTGTCTTCTGCTAGCTTTTGAATTTGTTGCTCTTGCTTCTCTAGTTCTTTTAATTGTGATGTTAGGGTGTTGATTTTAGATCTTTCCCAGTTTCTGATGTGGGTATTTAATGCTATAAGTTTCCCTCTAGACACTTCTTTAGCTGTGTCCCAGAGATTCTGGTATGTTGTGTCTTTGTTCTCATTGTTTTCAAAGTACTTTCTTATTTCTGCCTTAATTTCGTTATTTACCCAGTAGTCATTCAGAAGCAGGTTGTTCAGTTTCCATGTAGTTGTGTGGTCTTGAGTGAGTTTCTTAATCTTGAGTTATAAATTGATTGCACTATGGTCTGAGAGACTTTGTCTTATGTTTTCCATTCTTTTGCATTGCTGAGGAGTGTTTTACTTCCAATCATGTGGTCAATTTTTGAATAAGTGCTATGAGAAAAATGTATATTCTGTTGAATTGGGGTGGAGAGTCTGTAGATGTCTATTAGGTCCACTTGGTCCAGACCTCAGTTCAAGTCCGAAGTCTCCTTGTTAATTTTGTGTCTCATTGATCTGTCTAATATTGACAGTGCGGTGTTAAAGTCTCCCAGTATTATTGTTTGGGAGTCTAAGTCTCTTTTTCATTCTCTTAGAACTTGCTTTATGAATCTTGGTGCTCCTTTATTGGGTGCATATATATTTAGGATAGTTAGCTCTTCTTCTTGTATTGATCCCTTTACCATTACGTATTGCCTTTCTTTGTCTTTTTTCATCTTTGTTGGTTTAAAGTCTGTTTTATGTAGACTAGGATTGCAACTCCTGCTTTTTTTTTCTTTCCATCTTCTTGGTAAATATTTCTCCATCCCTTTATTTTCAGCCTATGTGTGTCTTTGCACATGAGATGGATCTCCTGAATACTGCACACTGATGGGTTTTGACTCTTTATCCAGTTTGCCAGTCTGTATCTTTTAATTGGAGCATTTAGCCCATTTACTTTTAAGGTCAATATTGTTATGTTTGAATTGGATCCTGTCATTATGATGGTAGCTAGTTATTTTACCCATTAATTGATGCAGTTTCTTCATAGTGTTGATAGTCTTTACAATTTGGTATATTTTTGCAGTGACTGGTACCAGTTTTTCCTTTCCATAGTTAGTGCTTCCTTCAGGAGCTCTTGTAAGTCAGGCCTGGTTGTCACAAAATCTCTCAGCATTTGCTTGTCTGGAAAGGATTTTATTTCTCTATTGCCTATGAAGGTTAGTTTGGCTGAATATGAAATTCTGGGTTGAAAATTCTTTTCTTCTAGAATGTTGAATATTGGCCCCCACTCTCTTCTGGCTTGTAGGGTTTCTGCAGAAAGATCCACTGTTAGTCTGATGGGCTTCCCTTTGTAGGTAACCTAACTTATCTCTCTCTCTGCCCTTAACAATTTTTCCTTTGTTTCAACCTTGGTAAATCTGACAATTGTGTGTCTTGTGGTTTCTCTTCTCGAGGAGTGTCTTAGTGATGTTCTCTGTATTTCCTGAATTGAATGTTCGCCTGTCTTGCCAGGTTAGGGCAGTTCTCCTGGATAATATCTTGAAGTGTATTTTTCAACTTGGTTATATTCTCTTTGTCAATTTTAGGTATACCAATCAGTCGTAGGTTTGGTCTTTTTACATAGTTTCATATTTCCTGGAGGCTTTGTTAGTTCTTTTTTATTCTTTTTTCTCTAATCTTGTCTTCACTCTTTATTTCATTAAGTTCATCTTCAATCTCTGATATCCTTTCTTCCGCTTGATCAGTTTGGCTATTGATACTTGTGCATGCTTCACAAAGTCCTCATGCTGTGTTTTTTCAGCTCCATCAGGTCATTTATGTTCTCTAAACTGGTTATTCTAGTTAGCAGCTCCTATAACCTTTTTTCAAGGTTCTTAGCTTCCTTGCATTGAGTTGAAACATGCTCCTCGCCTTGGAGGAGTTTGTTATTACCCACCTTCTCAATCCTACTTCTGTCAGTTCATCAAACTAATTCTCTGTCCAGTTTTGTTCTCTTGCTGGCAAGGAGTTGTGACCCTTTGGAGGAGAAGAGGCATTCTGGTTTTTGGAATGTTTGGCATTTTTGCACTAGTTTTTCCTCATCTTCGTGGATTCATCTACCTTTGATCTTTGATGCTGATGACCTTTGGATGGGTTTTTTGTGGGTGTTCTTTTTATTGATGTTGATGTTATTCCTTTCTATTTGTTAGTTTTCCTTCTAACAGCAGGCTCCTCTTCTGCAGGTCTGCTGAAGTTTGCTGGAGGTCCACTCCAGACCCTGTTTCCCTGGGTATCACCATCGAGGCTGTAGAACAGCAAAGATTGCTTCCTATTCTTTCCTCTGGAAGCTTCCTCCCAGAGGTACACCCACCAGATACCAACCTGAGCTCTTCTGTATGAGGCATCTGTCGACCCCTGCTGGGAGGTATCTCCTAGTCAGGAGGCATGGGGGTCAGTGATCCACTTGAGGTGGCAGTCCATCCCTTAGCAGAGCTCGAGTGCTGTGCTGGGAGATCACTACTCTTTTTAGAGCTGGCAGGCAGGAACATTTAAGTCTGCTGAAGCTGTACCCAGTTGCCCCTTCCCTCATGTGCTCTGTCCCAGGGTGATGGGAGTTTTATCTATAAGCCCCTGACTGGGGCTGCTGCCTTTCTTTCAGAGATGACCTGCCCCGTGTGTAGGAATCTAGAGAGGCAGTCTGGCTACAGCTGCTTTGCTGCCCTGCGGTGGGCTCCACCCAGTCCGAACTTCCTGGTGGCTCTGTTTACACTGTGAGGGGAAAACCACCTACTCCATCCTCAGTAATGGCAGATGCCCCTCCCCCAACCAAGCTCGATTGTTCCAGGTTGACTTCAGACTGCTATGCTGGCAGTGAGAATTTCAAGCCAGTGGATCATAACTTGCTTCGCTCTGTGGGGGTGCAACTTGCTGAGCAAGACCACTTGGCTCCCTGGCTTCAGCCCCCTTTCCAGAGGAGTGAATTGTTCTGTCTTGCTGGGGTTCCAGGGGCCACTGTGTTAAAAAAGAAACTCCTGCAGCTAACTCAGTGTCTGCCCCATTTTGTGCTTGAAACCCAGGTTTCTGGTGGTGTAGGCACCCAAAGGAATCTCCTGGTCTGCAGGTTGCAAAAACCATGGGAAAAGTGTAGTATCTGGGCTGGATAGCCCCATTCCTCACAGCACAGTCTCTCACAGCTTCCGTTTCCTAGGGGAGAGAGTTCACTGGCACCTTGAGCCTCCTGGGTGAGATGAGGCCCTACCCTACTTCTGCTCGCCCTCTGTGGGCCGCACCCACTGTCTAACCAGTCCCAATGAGATGAACCGTGTACCTCAGTTGGAAATGAAGAAATCACCCTCCTTCTGTGTTGGTCTCGCTGGGAGCTGCAGACCTCAGCTGTTCCTATTCAGCCGTCTTGCCAGATCCCATTTCTGATTTTATTTATTTGTATTTTCACTCTTTTTCTTAGTCTGGCTAAAGGTTTTTAAATTTTGTTTAATTTTTCAAAAAATCAACTTTTTGTTTCATTGATCTTTTTTTATTTCAGTTGCATTCATTTCTGCTCTGATCTTCATTATTTCTTTTCTTCTACTAATTTACATTTGGTTTGAGCTTGCTTTTGTAGTTCTTTATGATGCATAATTGGAATGTTCATTTGAATTTTAGTCTCTTTTTTGATGTAGGCATTTGAACTATGAACTTCTCTCTTGGTATTGCTTTTGCTGTATCCCTTGAGTTTTGGTATGTTATGTTCCATTATCACATTTTTCAATTTTTTTTTCCTAATTTCTTCATTGACTACTGGTCATTCAGTGGCCTTGTTTAATTTTCATCTATTTGTGTAATTTCCAAAATTACTCTTGTTATTGATTTCTAGTTTTCCATTGTGGTCAGAGAAGATACTTGATATTACTTTTTTTTTAGTGTTTTAAAACTTGTTTTGTGAACAGATCAGTGTGTCTTGCTTTTTTTTTTTAATTCATTCAGCTAGGTTATTTCTTTTCATTGGAGAGTTTTGTCCCTTTACATTCAGTGTTATTACTGATAAGTAAGAACTCCTGCCATTTTGTTGTTTTCTGGTCTTCTCTTGCTTCTTTGCTTCCTGTCTTCATTTAGTGAAGGTTCTTTTCTCTGGTGATATGATTTACTTTGTTGCTTTTAATTTTTTGTGTATCCTTTGTGTGATTTTTGGTTTGAGGTTACAATGAGGCTTGGAAATATTATCTTATAATTCATTATTTTAACCTTGTAACTTCTTAACACTCTGCATAAAAAAACAAACAAGCAAAAAGGAAACTAACAAAAACTCTATGCCTTAACTTTGTCCCTCTGCTTTTTAACTTTATGCTGCTTCTATTGATATCTTATTGTACTGTCTGTGTCTTAAAAGTTGTTGGAGTTATTTTCGATTGGTTCATTGTTCATTCTTTCTACTTAATATAGGAGTAGTTTACACACCACAGTGACAGTGTTATAATATTCTGTGTTTTTCTGTGTACTTAATATTACCAGCAAATTTTGTACCTTCAGTTGATTATTTATTGCTAATTAGCATCTTTTTCTTTCTGGTTGAAGTATGCCCTTCAACATTTCTTGGAGAATGTCTTGTATTGATGAAAACTCTCATCTTTTGTTTTTCTGGGAAAGTCTTTTATTCTCCTTTATGCTTGAAGGATATTTTGGCCAGATATACTATTCTAGGTTAAAAGTTTTTTTTTTTTTTTCTTAAGCATTTTAAATATATCATGCCACTCTCTCCTGGCCTGTAAGGTTTCTCCTGAGAAGTCTGCTGTCAGATGTATTGGAGCTCCATTGTATATTGTTTGTTTCTTTTCCCTTGTGCTTTTAGGAATTTTTCTTTATCTTTGATCTTTGGGAGTTTGATTATTAAATGCCTTGAGGTAGTCTTCTTTGGGTTCAATCTGCTTGGTGTTGTATAAACTTGTATTTAGATAACAATATCTTTTTTTAGGGTTGGGAAGTTCTCTGTTATTATCCCTATGAATCAACTTTCTTCCACTGTCTTTTTTTCTACCTCCTCTTTAAGGCCAATAACTGTTAGATTTACCCCTTTGAGGATATTTTCTAGATCTTGTAGGCGTGCTTCATCATTTTTTATTCTTATTTCTTTTGTATCCTCTCAATATGTATTTTAAAATAACCTGTGTCCAAGCTTACACATTCTTTCTTCTAATCACTAATCCTTCAGTTCTGCTACTGAAGGACTTTGATGCATTCTTCAGTATGCCAATTGCATTTTACAGCTCCAGAATTTCCATTTGATTATCCTTAATTATTTCAATCTCTGTTAAATGTATCTGATAGAATTCTGAATTCCTTCTCTGTGTTACCTTTATTTTCTTTGAGTTTCCTCATGGCCCTGGGGCTCTGAAGTCAACAGGTGGCAAAGCAAGCCAGGCCTGTGTCCTCCTACTTTATTGAGGGTTTTTAACATGAAGCAATGTTGAATTTTATTGAAAGCCTTTTCTTCATCTATTCAGATAATCATGTGATGCTTGTCCTTAGTTCTTTGTATGTGATGAATTGCACGAATTGATTTGCATGTGTTGAACCAACCTTGCATCCCAGGGATGAAGCCTACTTGATCATGATGGATTCGCCTTTTGATATGCTGCTGGATTCAGTTTGCCTGTATTTTGTTGAAGATTTTTGCATCTATGTTCATCAAGGATATTGGCCTGAAGTTTTATTTTTTGTGTCTCTGCCAGGCTTTGGCATCAAAATGATGCTGACTTCATATAAATAGTTGGGGATGAGTCTCACGTTCTTAATTTTTGGAACAGCTTTTGTGGGAGTGGTACAGATTTTCTTTTTTTTTTGTACATCTCATAGAACTCAGCTGTGAATCATGGCTTTTTGTTTGTTTGTTTGTTTGTAGGCTATTTATTACTAATTAAATTTCAGAGCTCGTTATTGGTCTTTCAGGGATTCAATGTCTTTTTTATTTTCAGTCTTGTGAGGTTGTATGTGTTCAGTAATTTATCAGTTTCTTCTAGAGTGTCTAGTTTATGTGCATAGAGTTGTTCATGGTAGCTCCTGATGGTTATTTTTATTTCTGTGAGGTCAGTGGTAATGTTCCCTTTGTCATTTCTGATTGTATTTATTTGGATCTTCTTTCTTTTTTTCTTTATTAATGTAGCTACTGGTCGGTCTAGTTTTTTCAACTTTTGGGATCACTGATGTTTTGTATGGTTTTTTTTTTTTTGTATCTCAATCTCCTTTATTTCATCTCTGATTTTGGTTATTTCTTGTCTTCTGCTAGCTTTGAAACTGGTTTTCTCTTGCTTCTGTAGTTCTTGTAATTGTGATGTTAGGTTGTTAATTTGAGATCTTTTTAACTTTTTGATGTGGTGTTTAGTGCTATAAATTTCCCTTTTAACACTGCCTTAGCTGTGTCCCAGAGATTCTGGTTTGTTGTGTCTTTGTTTTCATCAGTTTCAAAGAACTTCTTGATGTCTGCTTTAATTTGATTATTTACCCAAGAGTGGTTCAGGAGCTGCTTGTCTAAGTTCTATATAATTGTATGATTTTGAGCAATTTCCTTAGCCTTGATTTCTATTTTTATTGCGTTGTGGTCCAAGAGTGTGGTTGGTATGATTTCTGTTTTTTTTTTTTTTTTTTTTTTTTTTTTTGAGTTTGCTGAGGGTTGTCTTATGTCCAATTGCATGGTTGATTTTAGAGTATGTATCATGTGGCAATGAAAATAATGTATACTCTGTTGTCTTTTGGTAGAGAGTTCTGTATATGTGTTTTAGGTCCATTTGGTCAAGTGTTGAGTTCAGGTCCTGAATTTTTTTGTTATTTTTTTTAACCTCAATGATTTTTTTTTTCATATTGGCAGTGGGGTGTTGAAGTGTTGCACTATTATTGTGTGTGAAACAAAGTCTCTTCATAGGTCTTAAGGAACTTGCTTTATGAATGTGAATGCACCTGTGTTAGGTGCATATAGATTTAGGATAGTTAGATCTTGTTAAATTGGACCCTTTACCATGATATAATGCCTTTCTTTGTTCTTTTTGATCTTTGTTGGTTTGAAATCTGTTTTCTCTGAAATTAGGATTGCAACCTCTGCTTTTTTTCTTTTTTTTTTTTTTAATTTTCTTAGTAGATTTTTCTCCATCCTTTATTTTGAGCCTATTGGTGTCATTGTATGGAAGATGGGTCTCTTGAAAACAGCATACCATTGGGTCTTGCTTCTTTATCCAGCCTGCCTGTGCCTTTTAATTGGGGAATTTAGCCCATTTCCATTCAAGGTTGATATTGATATGTGTGGATTTTCTCCTGTCATTATGTTAGCTAGTTATTTTACAGACTTGCTTTTGTGGTTGCTTTTTATTGTCACTGGTCTATGTACTTAAACGTGTTCTTGAAGTGGCTTGTAATGATCTTTCTTTTTGATATATAGTGTTTCCTTCAGGAGCTCTTGTAAGGCAGATCTGGTGGTAATGAATTCTCTAAGCATTTGCTTTTCTGGAAAGGATCTTATTTCTTGTTTGCATATGAAGCTTAGTTTTGCTGGATATGAAAATTTTGATTGGCATTTCTTTTCTTTAAGAATGTTGAATATTGGCTCCCAATTTCTTCTGGCTTGTAGGGTTCCTGCTGAGACGTCCACTGTTAGTCTGATGGGCTTCTATTTGTATGTGGCCTGACCTTTCTCTCTAG
This sequence comes from Nomascus leucogenys, assembly GCF_006542625.1. Taxonomy (NCBI): domain Eukaryota; kingdom Metazoa; phylum Chordata; class Mammalia; order Primates; family Hylobatidae; genus Nomascus; species Nomascus leucogenys. Next base: position 57,429,927 of record NC_044406.1, read on the forward strand.
CTGCCTTTAACATTTTTTCTTTCATTTTGACCTTGGAGAATCTCATGGTTATGTGTCTTGATGATGATCTTGTGAATTATCTTGTGTGAGTTCTCTGCATTTCTTGAATTTGAATATTGACCTCCCTAGCTAAGTTGGGAAAGTTCTCATGAATGATATATTGAAATATAATTTCCAAGTTGCTTCCATTCTCTTCATCTCAGAGACACCAGTGGGTTATGGATTTGGTCTCTTCACATAATCTCATATTTCTCAGAGGTTTTGTTCATTGCTTTTCATTCTTTTTTCATTATTCTTTTCTGACTGTCTTATTTCAGAAAGGCAGTCTTCAAGCTCTCGGATTCTTTCTTCCTCTTGGTCCATTCTGCTATTAATACTTGTGATTGCATTATGAAATTCTTGTAGCATGTGTTTTCAGCTGTATCAGGTTAGTTATATTCTTTTCTATACTGGCTATTTTGCCTATCAGTTTCTGTAACATTCCAGTCCACATTTCTAATGTTGTTTCTGTAATTTTAACCATCTCAGCCTGGTTCAGAACCCTTGCTACAAGGCTAGTGTGATAATTTGCAGCAAAGAAAGCACTCTGGGTTTTTGAGCTGTCAGGTTTCTTGTGCTGGTTCTTTCTCATCTTTATGGGCTGATGTTCATTTAGTGTTTGAGGTTGCTGTCCTATAGATGAGTTTTTTTTTCTTTTATCCTATTTGATGACCTTGATAGTTTGTGGTATTTGGTGGGTACAGTCAACTTGCTTTGTTTCTGAAGATATTGGGGGGCAGGGCTCACTCTGATGGGTGGTGGCAGCCAGAGAATTTCACAGGGCTGTGGCAGTGAGATCTGTTCTTGTTCACATGTCCTAGCAGCAGTGGCAGCAGCAACATGGTGGAGTGCATGCTTGTTGGCTACCACAGGGCATTAGCAGGTGCCAGGGTGCAGGCCTCCATATGGATGTTTGCAGAAGCAGAGGAGGTAGCATGCCTTGGGCACTGGGGAGACCCCTACTTGTTACTGTGCACCTGGTCATGCCAGTGTTGGTGTCAGGACAGAGGTGGGGTGTTGGCAGAAGCAGTACTGTGTGTGCCCCCTGTGCACATTCACACAGGTGGAGGTGGCCTCTCAGGGTGGCAGAGTGTCCTCTGTTTTCTGAGCCTAGTTTCACTCCAGTGGCAGTGTTAGCCCAGAGGCAAGATGCTGATATGAGTGGTGCTGACAGGCTCTGTGCCTGCAAAGACTCTTACTGCAATGGCAGTATGGTTGGGGTACGGGAGGAAGAATGCAATCGCACTGGCAGCAGTGGCAGTGCAAGGTGTACATATACAAACACACACACACACACACACACACACGCATGCACACACACACATACACTGGTGGGACAGAGAAGGCGAAGTCTGTCCATGCACATGCATAGTGGCAAAGCAATGTGGGGGTGGCCATGCTCTCGTAGGAAGCTGCAGTGGAATGTGGGAGGAGACAGGCTGTTATGTGTCTGTGGGGACCACTCTGCTGGAACTCTTTTCTGGTCAGGCATGGTTCACCAGTGCAAGAGCTACAATGTAGGCCCCCAGGGCAACTGAAGCCACACTGCAAGCAAGTGCAGCCAGGCTGGGGCCCTGGGAGAGGCCAGCAGACCAAGGGGTGTTCAGATTGGACTGGTTTTGTGTAATGGGCAAGAAAATTCTGTAGAGTTCAGGTATAACAGTTCCCCTAGAGCTAAAGTTTCCTATGGAGGCAAGTTGAGCCTAGGAAGATGGCCATCCCTGGCTGCACTTCACTATAGACATTCCCGCATCAAACCTTCTGGGCTCTACACCAACTGGAGTGCTGCCCCTACCACTTCTCTAATGGCTTTCCCTGCCAACTCAAGTGTCCGTGGTGGGAGAGGGGTCTCATCCTACCAGAATTCCAGAAGCCCATTGTAGAGCATGTTGCTTCTTGCCAGTTCAACTCACTCATTCTCCCAGAGTTATTGGAGGCCAAGAACAAGTCCTGGCGCACTGTAACCCTGTGCAGGGTTCCCAGCTTCCTCCTCCTTCAGCCAAGCTTCTGGTCTTTCCTCCATCCACTCTTAGCACCATACCTCTGAAGATCTGCTAGGAGTGCACCAGTTGTCCCAGTCCCTCAGTGGCAGCTGGTTCGCCTGGATGCATCTAGTCAGCCATCTTGCCCAGCTTCTCCAGTATTACAATATTTTGTTTTGTCTATATGTTTACTTTTAGCAGTGGAGGTTTTGTTTTCATTTGTCTTTGTGCTGTTTTCTATTATCTTTTCATATCAATTTCAAAGGACTCATTTTAGCATTTTTTCATAAGGCGCATCTAGTTGTGATGAACTCTCTCTGCTTTTGTTTATATGGGAAATCATTTCTCCTATTTAGAAAGACAGTTTTTCTGGATATAATGTTATTAGTTAACAGGTTTTTTTTATTACTTCAAATCTATCATATCATTCCTTTCTGACCTGCAAGGTTTCTGCTGATAAATCTACTGATAGTTTTATGAGACTCTCTTGTATGTCATGAGCCACTTCTTCTTTAAAAATTTTCTCTTCGTTTTTGACATTTGACAATTTAGTCATAATGTAGTCAGTTCGAAGTCCTTTGGTTTCCTGTTAGTTGGGTTCTGTTGGGCCTCTTGAGTCTGGATGTCCATATTCTTTCCCAGATTTGGGATATTTAGGCCATTATTTCTTTAAATAAATGTTTGTCCCTTTATGTCTCTTCTTTTACTTTTAATATCATAATGCATATATTGATTCACTTGATTGTGTCCCATAAGTCCTTTTACACTTTCTGCACTTCTTTTTTATTATTTTTGTTTCTCTGACTAATAATTTCAAATTACCTGTATTTGAGTTTACAGCTTCTTTCTTCTGGTTGATCAAGTGTGATATTGAAACTGTCTAGTGAATTTTTCAGTTCACTTATTGTATTCTTTAGCTCAAAATTTTCTATTTGGGTCTTTTTATGTTTTCAGTTGATTTGTTACTTTCATTTTATTTATGTATCATATTGTTCTGAGCTTGTTGAGCATCTTTATGATGGATATTTGAATTGTTTGTCAGATAATTCATATATCTCCTTTAGGGTCAGTTCCTGGAGACTTATTTTGTTGTTCTGGCTTTGTGCCATGTTTCCTTGTTTCTTTGTTTGCTTTGTACCTTTATGTTGGATCCATGCATTTAAGAAAATGACCACCTTGCCAAATCTTTATAGATTGGCTTTGTGCAAGGAAAGACCTTCACAAATCAGCCTAATTAGAGATTTTGAGGTCTCTGAGACATTTTATGTGTATATTTCTTCTCTGGACTTGTATATGCAAATTTTCAATTAAAGAGATTTATTAGTTCACATCTCTCTTTAGTTCTTAGTTTTCCCCCAAGCTTCTAGAGTGTACTGAACCATATCAGTGCTTTTAATCTAGTAAAATAGATTAAAGCTTGTTTTAAAGTAAAAGTAGTTTCTTGGTCAGACCCCAAAAAGCTATAATGTTGAACATACACTTTACTCTTCTGTCTCCCCTCCCTAAGCAAGAAGCCTTTGAGCTGTGTTAACATCTGTCTTCTCTACTGCATGTCCTGTGGAATAGCAGCAAATCACTTACATCTCTTTTGTTTTCAGCATCCCCCAGACATCTAGACTATGCCAGCCCTGTCCACCTTCTGAGAGAGATGAGACAGAAACCCATTTCTCAAGCAGTCCCCCCAAAAAGACAGAATGTGGGACACATGCCACAACTTTTTCCCTTCCTAGAGAGAAGCTGAGAATTGGGAGTTTTCACCCTCTTGTTCTATGTCGAGCTGGGAGGAGGGAGTATGGTGAGTGAGTGCTTTTTGCCTAAACTTTTGCCCTTGTTCTCAGTAGCCTTCAACCTAGCACACTTTTTCACGAGTCTCCAGATACAGGGAAGACAGAAATTATTTCCTCAGCCTTCCCCCTAAAAAGTCTTCTTTTTCTCTCTAGGAAGAAGCCAAGAATTGGGAGTTTTCTGCTGATCATGCTATGCTAAGCTGGGCACAGAGACCATGGCGAGTGAGTACCATGAATTTTCCTACCAGCTTCAGTATGGCTGGTTTTAGCTTGTCTGTGATGCAGGAGCCTTTTAACTAGTTTCTGGATTTCTCTTGAAGGGAATTGATCTGTGTATTTTTGCTTGTTGACTTGGTGTCTCCTTGGGGGAAGAAGTTTTCTGACTTTCTATTCTGCCGTCTTCCTGACATCACCAGTCTCTATTTTATTATTTGTTTTCTTTTTGTTTCTTCTTCTCTTCTTTCTTTCTTTTTCTTTCTCCAGGGTCTTGCTCTATCACCTAGGCTGCTGGAGTGCAGTGGTGCGATCAGAGCTAACTGTAGCCTTGAACTCCTGGGCTCAAGTGACCCTGTAGCTAAGACTACAGGCATGTGCCACCATGACTGGCTGATTTTTGTTTCATTTTTGTAGAGATCGGGTCTCACCATGTTGCCCAGGCTGGTCTCAAACTCCTGGCCTCAAGCAATTCTTCCACCTCAATCTTCCAAAGCACTGGGATTACAGGAATGAGCCACCATGCCTGGCTTGTTACCCCTGTTTCTTGTTATTATTTAAATACTATTTCAGCCCCACATTCTTTCTCATCTCCTACTGGGATTCTGATGATAACAGACAGTTGTCCTGTCTTTTGTTATTGTTCCACAGATCCCTGAGGCTTTCTTCTTTTTGTTTCTTTTTCATGCTATTTTCTCTTTGTTTGGATTGAATAAGTTTTGTTGATATGTCTTTAACTTCACTGATTCTGTTCCTCACCTCTAATCTAGTATTGAGTCCATCTGGTGAGTTTTAAATTTTATTTTGGCTGTTGTATTTTTTTAATTTTATAATTTACATTTGGTTCTTTTTTAAAAATAAACAATTCCTATATCTTTGTTGAGATACTCTGTTTGCATTTGTTTAAAGATATTTTTAATAACTTGTTGAAGCACTTTTATGAAAGTTAACTTTCTTATCAGTTGTAACTTATCAGATGACTCCAACTTCAGAATAATCTTGGTATTAGTATCAGTTAATTATCTTTTCTCAGTCAAATTGTAGTTTTCCTAGTTCATTGCATAAGGAATGATTTTCCATTTTATCATGAATATTTTGGTTACTATTTTAGGAATCTCTTGATTCTTAAATCTATTTTAGCAAGCAATGATCCTGTTCAGGTTTAGAATATAGGTTCTAGCCTATTTTTTTGTGGGTCTTAGGTCTAATGACAGTTTAGTTTTCAGAGCCATTCTGATGTGTTTTGTCTTTCTGATGGTGCTGCAGCTCCCATTTATTCCCTACTAGTGCCATCTGCCATGGCACAAAGCACTCTGCTGGGCCACCTGGTGTCATTGAGTCACCTTATCCTTCAGGGGCTGAGGCAGAAGCTACTGGCACTGAGTCTTCTTGTGCCAATTAATAGAAGACTAGGAGATGGTGGTGCCCTGGGTTTGAATGGAAATTGGGTGGACCAGCCCTTCTCTGCTTCCACTGCAGGTAGACCAGCCTGCAAGCACTACAGGTGTTGAGCCAGGGTTGGGTTGGACTGCTAGAGCTTCACTGCTACTCCTGTGAGCTGTCAGTGTCCTAGCTGCAGATCAGGAGTTAAGATGGCCCATCAGGGTTCTGAAGCTGCTCATGTGGGCAGATCAGCTCACCTGCTGATGACCTCGTTGTGGGTGGAAGCTGGATTTTCCAGGAGCTTTGCAGCTGCCTGTCTGTGCAAATCAGTGTGTTCTCGGGTACCTTGATTGTAGAATAGGAGTTGGGGCTCTCCACTAGGTCTCTGTTGGGCTTTTTACTAGAACATAGGCCAGAGAAAGCAAGGTTAAATTTGTTTTTGTTTTTGTTGTTGTTGTTTATGCCTGTTGGCAGTTCTGGATTGCAGGTCTCCCCAGTGCCTAGTCTGGGATATTTAGGAGGTAAAAAGAAAACTCAGGGAACTCATAGCATTTTTGTTCCTCAAACCTTTAGATTGCTAACTCATATAGTTTCTTACCATATTTCAGAGTCCTTTTATTTTTTCTGTTCAGTAATTTACAGAGTATTTAGTTGAATTTAGAGGATGGTAGCATGGAAGAGTAAGTTTACAACATCTTGTTCCAGAGATTCTGGATATATATTAATGGTGAAACTAACAAGATTTGGTGATGGATTGCATTTGAATGTGAGAGAGATTCAAGGGTTGTTCCAAGGATTTTATCCTAAGCACCAAAGTTAGTGGTGGCAGCATCTACCAAGAAGGGAGACAGTGGAGAAAGACCAGGTTTGGTAGGACTAGGGCTGGGAATTAATGTTAAGTTTGAGATATGTGAGTGATAATGTCTATTACAGTTGGATTTACAAATATGTATTTCAAGGATGGAGATATAAATTTAGAAGTCATCATATTATAAATTGTAAATACAGCTGTGAGACTCAGTACAATGACTTAGTGAATAAGTATAGATAGAGAATGAGTCCAAGGATCAGCTCTGGCACATTCCAACATTTCAAGTTCAGGAAGTAAAAGAATCGAGTGAAGGAGATGAGAATGAGTAGCTAGTAAGGTAGGAGGAACATAAGAAGAAATAATTGTCATGAAATCCAAGTGAAGTAAGTATTTCTAGAATGAGGGCATAATCAATTGTCACAAATGTTGCTGAGCGATCAAGCTAGATGTGATTTGAGGATTGACTATAGGATTTGACAATATGGAGATTATCAGTGACCTTAGTGAGAGATATCTCAGTGGAGACTTGAAATCAACGATTGATTGAAGTGTGACAAGAGAGTGACAATACATGGTATGGAGACGCGGAGAATACACAACTCTTTGGAGGAATTTTCTTTTGTTTTAATTTTTAATTTTTGTGGGTACATAGTAGGTGTGTATAGTAATGGGGTACATGAGATATTTTGATATAGGCATGTAACACATAATAGTCACATCATGGAAAATAGGTCATCCATACCCTCAAGCATTTATCCTTTGTATTAAAACAATCTAATTATACTTTTTTAGTTAATTAAAAATGTACAATTAAATTATTATTCATTATAGTCACCATTTTTTGCTATCAAATATTAGGGTACACTCATTCTTTATTTCTAATTTTTGTACCCATTAATCATCCCCAATTTCCCCAAAACCCCTACTACCCTTCTCAGCCTCTGATAACCATCCTTCTACTCTCTATCTCTACAAGTTCAATTGTTTTGATTTTTAGATACCACAAAGAAGTGAAAACATGTGATGTTTCTCTTTCTGTGCCTGGCTTATTTCACTTTACATAATGACTGTGTCGTATGGTTTGAATGCCAACTCAGTAGCAGTACAAGAGAAGACTAGATAGACGTCTAAGGTTTTTTACTTCAGTCTCTGACACCAGGATGGCACTTCTGGACCCACCTGGGACCCGAGGGACCTCACTACCCTGAAGGGAAGGATGCAGGCCTGGCCTGGCTTGCTTTGCCACCTTCTGATTAAAGAGCTGCAGGGCCTGGAGTGAACATAGGCAGTAACCAAGGAGTGGTTACATCAGGCCTTGGGCGAGACCTAGTACTATACTGGATTCAGGTCTGACCCAGCATAGTCATAGTGATCGTGGCCACAGGGGTGCTTGTGTCACTCTACCCCCACCTATAAGTGGCTCAGAGTGCAGGAAGAGACTCTGTGTGGGAGAAAGAAAGGGAAAAGAACAAGTATTTGCCTAGTAATCCAAATAATTTTTCTGGATCTTGTCCAAGACCATCAAGGCAGTACCTCTATAAGTCTGCAAGAACGACTGTGTTACCGGGCTTCGGTTGCCCACAAAAGCAGATACAGATTAGAACACAACACATAAGTACTTTCAAATATCTGGAAAGCCTTCCCAAGAAGGAAAAGAACAAACAAGCTCGGACAGTGAAGACTACATTAAATCCTTAACTCTTCAATACCCAGACACCAAAGAACATATACTAGCATCAACACTACCCAGGAAAACATGACCTCACCAAGTGAACTAAATAAACCGCCAGGGGCTAATCCCAATAAACAGGAATATATGATCTTTCAGACAAAGAATTCAAAATAGCTGTGTTGAGGAAACTTAGAGAAATTGAAGATAACACAGAGTTGGAATTCAGATTTATCTCAGATATATTTAATGAAGCGATTAAAATAATTTTAAAAAATTAAGCAGAAATTCTGGCACTGAAAAATTCAGCTGACAAACTAAAGAATGCATCAGAGTCTCACAACAGCACAATTGACCAAGCAGAAGAAAGAGTAATGAGCTTGAAGACAGGCTATTTGAAAGTACACAGTTAGAGAAGACAAAAGAAAAAAAACAATGAAGCACAACTATGGGATCTATAAAATATCCTCAGAGGGGCAAATCTAGTAGTTATTGACCTTAATGAAGAGGTAGAGAAAGAAAGAGATAGGGGTAGAAAGTTCATTCAAAAAGATAGTAACAGAGAAGTCTCAAACCTAGAAAAAGATATTAATATCCAAGTACAAGAAGTTTATAGAACACCAAGAAGATTTAACTGAAAGAAGACTACCTCAAGGTGTTTAATAAACTCCCAAAGGTCAAGGATAAAGAAAAAATCCTAAAAGCAGCAAGAGAAAAGAAACAATTAACATACAATGGAATGTCAAAATATCTGGCAGCAGACATTTCAGTGGAAACCTTACAGGCCAGGAGAGAGGGCATGATATATTAAAAGTACAGAAGGAAAAAAACTCTCACCCTGGAATAGTGTTATCTGGTGAAAATATCCTTCAAACCTGGAGAAACAAAGGCTTTGCCAGACAAATAAAAGCTAAGGGATTTAATCCAATAACAGACCTATCCTACAAGAAATGCTAAAGGGAGTAATTCAACTAGAAAGAAAAAGATGTTAATAAGCAACAAGTAATCACCTGAAGGTACAAAACTCACTGGTAATAGTAAGTACACAATAAAACACAGAATATTATAACATGTCACTGTGGTGTGTAAACTACTCATATCTTAAGTAGAAAGACTAAATGATGAATCAATCATAAATAATAACTAAGACAACTTTTTAAGTCATAAGACAGTATAATAAGGTATCAATAAAACAGTAAAAAGTTAAAAAGCAGGGGGACAAAGTTAAGTAATAGAGTTTCTATTAATTTTCTTTTTGCTTTTTTTTAATGCAAAGACCATTAAGTAGTTATCAGGTTAGAATAATGGATTACAAGATAGTTTTGCAATCCTAATGGTAAACCTCAAACTAAAAAACATATGGATACACAAAAAATGAAAATAAAATAAAATAAGTTATATCACCAGAGAAAGTCACCTTCAGTAAAGAAAGACAGCAAGAAAAGGAAGAAGAAAGGGAAGATCACAGAACAACTGGAAAACAAATATCAAACTGACATGAGTAAGTTCTTATTTATCAATAATAACATCAAATGTAAATGGACTAAACTCCTGAATCAAAAGATGTAGAGAGGCTGATTGGATGAAAAAAGAAGATCCATTGATTGGTTGCCTACATGAAACACACATTACCTATAAAGACACACATAGTCTGAAAATGAAGGGATGAAAAAAGATATTCAATGCCAATGGAAACCAAAAAAGAGCAAGAATAGCTATACTTACATCAGACAAAATAGATTTCAAGACAAAAACTATAAGAAGAAACATAGATCACTATAAAATGATAAAGGGGTCAATTCAACAAGATGATGTAACAATTTAAAGTATGTATGCACCCAACACTGGGGCATCCAGGTATATAAAGCAAATATTATTAGTGCTAAAGAGAGAGATAGACCTCAATACAATAATAGCTAGAGACTTCAACACCCCACTTCCAGCATTGGACAGATTTTCCAGACAGAAAACCAACAAAAATAATCAGACTTAATCTAAACTGTAGACCAAATGGATCTAATAGATATTTATAGAACATGGCATCCAATAGCTGCAGAATACACATTCTTTTTCTCAACACATGGATCATTCTCAAGGATAGACCATAAGTTAGGTCACGAAACAAGTCTCAAAAAATTGAAATAATATCAAACATCTTCTGTGACCACAATGGAGTAAAACTAGTAATCAATAACAAGAGGAATTTTGGAAACTACACAAATAACATGGAAATTAAACAGTGTGCTCGTGAATGACCAGTGGTCAATGAAGAAATTAAGAAGGAAATTGAAAAATGTCTTAAAACAAATGAAAATGGAAACACAACATACCAAAACCTATGTGATACAGCAAAAGCAGTCCTAATGAGGAGTATATATCTATAAGTGTCTACATCGAAAGGAGGAAACCTTTGAAATAAATAATCTAGTGATTCATCTTAAAGGACCAGAAAAACAAGTACAACCCAAACCCAAAATTAGTAGAATAAAATTGATAATAAAGATCAGAGTAGAAATGAATAAAATTGAAATGAAGAAAACAATGCAAATAACCTAGGAAACAAAAAGTTACTTTTTTGAAAAGTTAAGCAAAATTTACAAACGTTTAGCCAAACTAAGAAAAAGGAGAGAAGATACTAATAAAATTAGAAATGAAAAAGGATACATTACAACTGATACTGCAGAAATTCAGAGGATCATTAGTGGCTATGATGAGCAACTATGTCAGTAAAATGGAAAATTTAGGAGAAATGGACAGTTTCCTAGACACATACAACTTACCCAGTTTGAACCAGAAAGAAATCCAAAACCTGAACAGATCAATAACAAGTAATGAGATCAAAGCTGTAATAACAAGTCTACCAATAAAGAAAAGCCTGGGACCTGATGGTTTCACTGATGAATTCTACCCAACCTTTAAAGAACGAAAAGCAATCCTACTCGAACTATTCCCAAAATTAGAGGAAGTGGAGAGACTTCCACAATCATTCTATGAGGTCAGTATTACCCTACCAAAACCAGACAAAGACATATCAAAAAAATAAAACCAGAGGTCAATATTGTTGATGAACGTTGGTGCAAAAATCCTCAACAAACTCTAGCAAACTGACTTCAACAATATATTAGAAAGATCATTCACCACGGCCAAATCGGATTTATCTCTGGGATGCAAGAGTAGTTCAAAATACACATATCAATCAATGATGTACATCATATCAACAGAATGCAGGATAAAAAACATATGGTCATTTCAATTGATGTGGAAAAAGCATGTGATAAAATTCAACATCACTTCATGATGGGAACGTGCAAAAGAACAGGGGATAGAATGAACTTTCCTCAAGATAATAAAAGCCATATATGACAGACCCACAGCTGGTTTCATATTAAATGGGGAAAAACTGAAAGCTTTTCCTCTAGACTCTGGAACGCAACAAGGATGCCCACTGCCACCACTGTTATTCAACACATTACTGAAATTCCTAGCTGGAGCAATGAGACAAGAGAAAGATATAAAGGGCATCTACATTGGAATGGGAGAAATCAAATTATCCTTGTTTGCAGATGATATGATCTTATATTTAGAAAAACCTTTAAATTCCACAAGAAATCTACTAGAAGTGATGAAAAATTCAGTAAAGTTGCAGGATACAAGATCGACATAACAACATTCAGTAGCATTTCTATATGCCAGCAATGAACAATCTGAAAAAGAAATTGAAAGAGTAATCCCATTTACAATAGCCACACATAAAATTAAACACCTCAAATTAACCAAAGAAGTGAAAGACTGATGTAATGAAAACTATAAAACTCTGATGAAAGAAATTGAAGAGGACACCAAAATATGGAAAAAATATTCCATGCTCATGGATTGGAAGAATCAATATTGTTAAAATGTCCATACTACTCCCAGTACTCTACAGATTCAATGCAATCCCTTTCAAAATACCAATGACATTCTTTATATAAATAGAAAATACAATCCTAAACTTTATGTGGCATGACAAAAGACCCAGAATATGCAAAGCTATTCTAAGCAAAAAGCAGAAAACTAGAGGAATCACATTACTTGACTTCAAATTACATTAGACTACAGAACCATAGTAACCAAAACACCATGGTACTGGAATAAGAACAGACACACAGACCGATGGAACAGAATAGAGAACGCAGAATTAAATCCGCAATCTTAGACTGAACTCATTTTCAACAAAGATGCTAAGAACATACACTGGAGAAAAGACAGTCTCTTCCATTAGTGGTGCTGGGGAAACTGGATATCCATATGCAGAAGAATGAAACTAGACCCCTACTCTTGCCGTATACAAAAATCAAATTGAAATGGATGAAAGACTTAAATCTAACACCTCAAAATATGAAATTATTACAAGAAAACATTGGAGAAAATCTGCAGGACATTGGTCTGGGCAAAGATTTTTTGAGCAGTACTCCACAAGCACAGGCAGCCAAAGTGAAAATAAACAAATGGGATCACATCAAATTAAAAAGCTTCTGCACTGCAAAGGGTACAACCAACAAAGTGAAGAGACAATCCACAGGATGGGAGAAAATATTTGCAAAGTATGAATCTGACAAGAGATTAATAAGCAGAATATATAAGGAGCTCAAACAACTCTATAGAAAAAAAATCTAATAATCTGATCAACAATGGGCAAAATATTTTAATAGGCATTTCTTAAAAGAAGACATACAAATGGCAAACAGGCATATGAGGTGCTCAACGTCATTGATCGTCAGAGAAATACAAATAAAAACTACAATGAGATACCATCTCACTCCAGTTGAAATGGCTTATATTTAAATGACAGAGAATAACTAATGGTCGTGAGGGTGTGAAGAAAAGGGAACCCTTGCACACTGTTGGTGGGAACGTAAGTTATTACAAGCACTATGCAGAATAGTTTGGAGGCTCCTCAGAAAACTGAAAATTGAGGTACTATATGATCCAGCAGCCGCATTGCTGGGTATATACCCAAAGAATGGAAATCTGTATATTTAAGTGATAGTTCCACTCTCGTGTTTCTTGCAGCATTTTTCACAATAACTAAGAGTTGGAAGCAACCTAAGTGTCCATCAATAGATGAAGGGATAAAGAAAACATGGTACTTATATACAATGGAGTACTATTCAGCCATAAAAAGAGTGAGATCTTCTTATTTGCAACAAGGTAGATGGAACTAGAGATCATTATGTTAAATGAAATAAGCTAGGCACAGAACGACAAACATCACATGTTCTCACTTGTTCGTGGGATCTAAAAATTGAATCAGTTGAACTCATGGACATAGTTGAGGGATGGTTACCAGAAATTGAGAGGGGTAGTGAGGAGATGGGAGTGGGAAGGTAGAGATGAGTGATGGATACAAAAAATAGTTAGAAAGAATGAATAAGACCTACTATTTGCTAGCACAACAGGGTGATTGTAGTGAATAATAACAAGTGTACATTTAAAAATAACTAAAAGAGAGTAATTGGACTGTTTGTAACACAAAGAATAAATACTTGAGGAGATGGATGCCCTATTCTCTTTGATGTGAATACTTGACATTGCATGCCTGTTTCAAAATATCTCATTTATCCCATAAACATATATACCTACTATGTACTCACAAAAATTAAAAATAAAAAAAAATTCAAAAATGTGAAACCAAATCACCATGGTTTTGTGGTATTTTGTTTTTATTCTTAAGATTTAGAGGCTGGGTGTAATGGCTCACACCTATATTACCCCAGTTTGTGTGGCCGAGGCTGAAGGATTACTTGAGGCCAGGGGTTGAAGACCAGCCTGGGCAACAAGGTGAGACCCCATCTCTACAAAAAATAAAAAATTAGCCAGGCTTGGTTTGAAGCACTGGTAATCTCAGCTACTCGGAAGTATAAGATGGCAGGATCGCTAGAGCCCAGGTGTTCGAGGTTACAGTGAGCTATGATTGTGCCATTTCACTTCAGTATGGGCTATGCTCTGTCTCAAAAAAATAAAAAGATTTTGAAAGAATCACATATTTAGGGATACGTTGGACGTCTAGTACAAAGAACTTTTTAAAACTACCATTTGAGAGTCAGTTGCTGACCTGATTCATTATCACCCTTGAATATTTTAATACATATTTCCCACAAACAAGGACATTCTCCTACATGATCACAGAGCATACAGCCAAGTAACAATGATATCAGATATTAGATATTAGATAGCAATCTAATCCTCAGATTTAATTCACATTCTACCAATTGTGCTAATAATGTCTTTTTTTTGGAACACGGATCACTTCAAAATCATGTGTTACATTTATCTGTCATGTCTTTTTAGTATCCTTCAGCTGGGACAGTTTCCTACTCTTTCTTTGCCTTCTATGACCTTGGCATTGAAGATTACACGCACAGTATTTACATCTATGTTTATTTTTATCTATAAATATTAAAAACCATGAATTCTAAAGCCAGTCCTATATCACAGGGTTTGTTCTTGTTTTCTCTTTTTCTTTGTAACAATAAGAAACCTAACTTCTATTTACCTTAATATATTTACTTGTTTGAGAAATTTCCTTGTAACCAATCTTCCATTTCCACCAGGATGCAGATAATCACCTAATCTTGTTCAGGAATTGACCTCTCATTCCAGCACACCTTCTCCACACAGTTACCATTTTCATTGCTGTGGTCTGAATGTTTGTGCCCCCCACCGAAATCCATATGTTGAAACCTAATTACTGTTGTGAGGCTGTTAGGAGTTGGGGCCTTTAGGAGGTTATTAGGTTATAAGCACAGAGTTTTCACAAATGTTATTAGTTATTGCCATTATAAAAGATCTGAGATAACTTCTTTGCTCCTTCTGCTATATGAGGTTACCGAGAAAAGAAGGTTGTCTGTGAGCCAGGAAGTGGCCATCATCAGGCACTGAATTTGTGGGTGCCTTGATCTTGGACTTTCCTGTCTCCAGAACTGTGAGAAATAAATTTATGTTGTTTATAAGCTACCCAATTTATGGTATTTTGTTATAGCAGCCCAAACAGACTAAGATATTCCTCATTCTTTGACTCTGACAACTCATATCAGGCTTTGCCTCCACAAGGATAGGGTCCTAAGCTTGGTTCAGCTCTGATACCCAATGCTGGGCTGGCCTCCAACATGGATACCCACCTTACTCTGCTTGGGCTCTAATATCCCGTGCCAGAGCACCCTGAGCATGGATACCTCCCTTATCCTACTTGGGTTCTGATGCTCTGGCTGGCCCTCTCTAACACACCCAGTCTTCTCTTTAGGTCTGCTCTCTGAGTCAAATGGATGACCTCATCATTACATTTAGCTCCGATACCCACAGCAGGTGCGTTTCCCTCATCATCGATGCCCTTCTCACCTCCTTTGGGCTCTGGCATGCCAGGATGCCCTCTAGGTGAATGCCCTCCTTATCCTGTCAGGGCACTGACACCCTATGCTAAGCCAACACAGGCACACCCCCTACTGTGGACATCTTTCTTGCTTTTGCTTTATTCCACCTAATGGCTTTAGTACTGAATTGTTTCAAAAAGGAGAAAGGTTAATTGAATTTAACTAAAGTTGGCAGTTTCCCAAGGCAATAATGGCAAAGCCAGAGACTGACACGGGAGTTGAAGATACATACAAGGGATAATTAAGGTGATGGACTTTAGAATCTAAACTGAATAAAGACATGAGAGGACACAGGGGCGATTGAGAGTCAAAGGTGGCAAGGTGAACGGACTAGATGTGCAATCAAAGAATTTTAGGAGTGCTCGTATTCTAGAGAGCCAGTAAAGATAAGGGTGATAGAAAGTAGTATGCATGAAAATGAGACTTTGGAAGTGATCCATTACAGATAAAGGTCTAGGATCTGACATAGGACAGGGTAGCTAAGCTAAGATGCAGGAAGATTAGGTGAAGGTCAATAAAGGAACTGAGAGTACAGAAAACTGTTGTTTGTGTAAGTAGAAAACTTCAGAAATACTTGGGAAGCAACAGGTAAATACTACTCTTAGCTCAAAATACTTCATACTGTGAGTTGAAACCCATTGGTTGGAGTCATGAAATCAATTTCATGTGTTATGGTCAGTAATTTTTAAAAGTTGAAATAGGAATAGAAAATATCAGAGTGCATTGGGACATAGTAAGGAGAAGTACTATTTAGAAAACACTTTTGCACTTAGTAATGATGTAAAATGTATTGGCTATTATGAGTCATATTTAAAAATATTTGGAAACCATTGCCTTAATATAGTCTGTGGCCTCCAGACATATCGTTGGGATGGTGACAGAGATAGTGTTTACATTAGCCTGTGTAAGATTCCCAGCCTGCTGGATAAAATTAACATTCATAAAATCTTTCAAGTTACTGCTGAATCTTATAATCTCTCTTTAAAAATCATCTATGATAGTACTCTCAAAAGGGAGATAAGACTGCCCTTTTGGGTGGTAGTAAAAGAGTTCCTCAAGGGGGGGCTTTTGCAAACTACCCAGACCTACTTTCCACCATGGTTGCAATAGTGGGGTTTTCTTTAGTGCTAGCAGTGATTTGTAGTCAGAACTCCATCTACATACTAGAACCTTTTCAGCAGTGGATGGATGCCCTTACATTCACTTGCCACTCACTCATTGACCCACCCAGAGCAACTTCTAGTCCTGCAAGCTCCATGGATGGTAAAAAATACCGTATAAAAGGTTAAAAATGGTACTTTTCTATAGGATGCTTACCATGTGTTCTTTTTCAGCTTCTGCTTAATCTTTTCTATTAATGGGAAATACATAACCTCACAAAGCAGATTCAGAATGACCTATTGAACTCCTTCAAATTGGTAATTTTCAGCCCTTAGTCTTGGTCTTGCTTTCCATAATGACACAGACTAATTCTAATTCCTCTTCTACCTGATAATCCTTCAGTTATTCAAGGATTTTTTTTTTGCCTTCTGAAATTGCTCTTCCATTTCCTGGTATGTTAGTAAAGCAATATAGCTAAGTTGTGGGCTCCAGAGCTGGATTGCCTGGGTTTGAATCTGCCCTTGAGGTTTACTATTGTATGTGATTCTGAGCAAGTTACTTAATTTGTGCCTTGGTTCTTCTGGAAAATGGGGACAATTAACACATAGTATCTACATCACAGAGTTATTGAAATAATTAAATTAGCTAATATAAGTAATATATTTAGAACAGTGCCTGGCATATTTACCATAAATATTAGTTATTTTTTATGGAACAAGCTTTTTAGTTCTTTCATGATCATAGTTATTTCCCCTTAGAAATGCATCAGTTTTTCATTGTTTCTTTTTAAACTGTGGTAACAAACTACTGTCTTGTGTTAATGTTGGGAATATATTCTGAGAAATGCATTATTAGGCAATTTTGTCATTGTGTGAGCATCATAGAATGTACTTACACAAACCTAGATGGTACAGCCTACTACACACCTAGACTATATGGTATAGCCTGTTGCTCCTAGGCTACAAACCTGTACAGCATGTTACTGTTCTGAATACTATAGGCAATTGTAACACAATGGTATTTGTGTATCTAAACATAGAAAAGGGACAATAAAAGTATAGTATAAAACATTAAAAATGGTACTTCTCTATAGGATACCTACCATGAATGGAGCTTGCAGAACTAGACGTGGCTCTAGGTGAGTCAACGAGTGAGTGGTGAATGAATGTGAAGGCCTGCGACATTACTGTACACTACTGTAAGGTTTATAAAGCACTTAAGCTGTACTAAATTTGTTAAAAATATTTTTCTTCAATAAGAATTAATCTTAGCTTAGTATAACATTTTTACTTTATAAACTTTTAATTTTCTTAAACTTTTGGACTCTTTTGTAATAACACTTAGCTTGAAATAAAAACACATGTACAGCTGTACAAAATATTTCCTTTTTATATTCTTATTGTATAAGCTTTTAAAAATTATTTATATTTTACTTTTTAAACTTTTTTTAAAAGCTAAGACACAAACACATACATTAGACTAGGCCTATTCAGGATCAAGATAATCAGTTTCACTGCCTTCCCCCTCAACATCTTTTCCCACTAGAAGGTCTTCAGGGACAACAACACACATGGAGCTGTCATCTCCTAGGATAACAATGCCTTCTTCTGGAATGCCATCTGAAAGACCTCCCTGAGGCTGTTTTACAGTTAACTTTTAAAAATAAGTAGATGGGGTACACTATAAATCAATGATAAAAAGTATAATATAATAAATACATAAACTAATAACAGTCATTTATTATTATCAAGTATTATGTACTATATGTAATTCTATGTGCTATATACTTTTATATGCGTGGCAGTACAGTAGGTTTGTTTCCACCAGCATCACCACAAACATGTGAGTAATGCCTTGTGCTACAATGTTGCAGTGGCTATGATGTCACAAGGGGATAGGAGTTTTTCAGTTCCATTATAATTTTATGGGACCACCTTTGTGTATGTGGTCCATCATTGACTGAAACATTGTTGTGTGGTACATGGCTGTATAATATTCTAAGTGTGATATAGCTAGGCCTCTTGTCTCATATTCTGCACCCTCTACTTCTTTTGATAAACAGATGTAGGATTCTTTTTTTGTAACCAAGTCACACTGATGATCACATTGATTGCATCTACTAATCTTGTTTTTAAATAATCTGCTGTTTATCTAGGTTTCTTCCCTACTCTGAACTTGAAGCAGTTGTTTTTTTTTTTAAACAGTTTATTTTTTAACCTAGATGGTGACCTTACATTTATACCTTGTGGTTGGCTCCAGAAGATACCCAGCCCTACTCCCTGGAACCTGTGAATGTTACCTTATATAGTAGAAGGGACTCCGCAGGTGTCCCTTTTAAATCAAGGATCTTGAGATGGGGAGATTATCCTTAGACAATCTGAGTGGGCCCTGTTACAATTTGGATATGTAGTCCTACCTATATCGCATACTGAACTGTAATCCCCAGTATTGGAGGTGGGGCCTGGTGGAAGTGATTGGATTATGGGGGCAGATTTCTTATGAATGTTTTAGCACTATCCCTTTGTTGCTGTCCTTTCGTTAGTGAGTTTTCATGAGATCTGGTTGTTTAAAAAGTGTGTGGCATCTCCCTGCGTCTCTCTCTTGCTCCTGATTTTGCCATGTGATGTGGCTTCTCCCATTTCATACCATGATTATAAGCTTTCTGAGGCTTTCCCAGAATCAGATGCCTCTCTGCTTCCTGTACAACCTGCACAACTGTGAGCCGATGAAACCTATTTTCTTTATAAATTATCCACTCTCAGGTATTTCTTTATAACAATGCGAGAATGGACTAATACAGCTCTATTGGTGTCATACATGTCCTTGTAAGAGGGAGACAGAAGGAGATGTGTGATCAAATACGAAGGCAATGTGGTGACTAAAACAAGATATGATACTGATGGCTTTGAAGATGGAGGAAGGGGAAAAGGAATGCAAGGAATGCAGCTCTAGAAGCCAGAAAAGTCAAGAGTCTCTGGAAAGAGTGTGGCCCTATTGACACATTAATTTTGGCGAAGTGAAACTGATTTTTAATTTCTGACTTCCAGAACAGTAGGAGAATAAGTGTTTGTTGTTTAATGCCACAAAGTTTATGGTAATTTGTTTCAGCAGCCATAGAAAACTAATACATACCTATTATGCTTCATTTTGTTATTTTTAGCCTATTATTCTAGCCTGTCAAGTTTATTTGGTTGCTTTTAAAATAAACCTTTTATATTTTTAGATGTTGAGTACTAGCTATGGACAAGGTGTGATGTAACATGTTACTCAGAGTATCTCTACTACTCTTGATGATATTTTATGTGAATATGATTAACTTCCTTTTTTAGATGAGAAAACTGAGGTTCAGATTAAGGGGTTTGTCCAAGATCATACAAAAAAAGTCTTAGCAGTGTTCAAATACCGGTTTGTAGTTAGGAAGATTGTGCATATGTGGATGCAAGGGTTTATGGGAATTATCTGTATGTTCTGTTCAATTTTGCTGTGAGCCTAAAACTGCTCAACAATTAAAGTTTATTAATTAAAATAAAACAGGGTGATATGGTTTGGATCTGTGTCCCCACCCAAATCTAATGTTCAAATGTAATCCCCAGTGTTGGAAGTGGGGCCTGGCGGGACGTGATTAGATCCTGGGGGTGAATCCTTTATAATTGGTTCAGCACCATCCCTTTGGTGCCATTATAATGATAGAGCTTTCATGAGATCTTGTTTAAAAGTGTGTAGCACCTCCTTTCTCACTATCTCTTCATCCTGTTCTGGTCTTGTGAGGTGCCAGCTCCCCCTTTGCCTTCCATCATGATTTTAAGTTTCTTGAGGTTTCCTGAGAAGTGAGCAGATGCCAGCATTATGCTTCCTGGACAGCCTGTGGAACCATGAGCTAATTAAATATCTTTTCTTTATAAATTACCCAGTGTCAGGCATTTCTTTATACCAATGAGATAATGGACTAATACAGAAAATTGGCACAGAGAAGTGGTGCATTGTTATAGAGATACCAGAAAATGTGGAAGCAATTTTGGAACCTGGTAATGGGCAAAGGTTGGAAGCATGTGGAGGGCTCAGAAGAAGACAGAAAGATGAGGGAACATTTGGAGATCGCTAAAGATTGGTTAAATGGTTGTATTCACAATGCTGACAGTGAAGGCCAGGCTCAGGAGGTCATACACGGAAATGAGGAACTTACTGGAAACCGAAGCAAAGATCACTTTTGTCATGTATTAGCAAAGAGGAAGGCTGCATCATGCATAGATCTAGGGATCTGTGGAAATTTGAGCTTGGGAATGGTGATTTAGGGTATCTGGCAGAAGGAATTTCTTTTTTTTTCTTTTTTATTATTATTATTATACTTTAAGTTTTAGGGTACATGTGCACAGTGTGCAGGATTGTTACATATGTATCCATGTGCCATGTTGGTGTGCTGCACCCATTAACTCGTCATTTAGCATTAGGTATACCTCCTAATGCTGTCCCTCCCCCTCCTCCTACCCCACAACAGTCCCCGGAGTGTGATGTTCCCCTTCCTGTGTCCATGAGTTCTCATTGTTCAATTCCCACCTATGAGTGAGAACATGCGGTGTTTGGTTTTTTGTCCTTGCAATAGTTTACTGAGAATGATGTTTTCCAGTTTCATCCATGTCCCTACAAAGGACATGAACTCATGATTTTTGATGGCTGCATAGTATTCCATGGTGTATATGTGCCACATTTTCTTAATCCAATCTATTGTTGTTGGACATTTGGGTTGATTCCAAGTCTTTGCTATTGTGAATAGTGCCGCAATAAACATACGTGTGCATGTGTCTTTATAGCAGCATGATTTATAGTCCTTTGGGTATATACCCAGTAATGGGATGGCTGGGTCAAATGGTATTTCTAGTTCTACATCCCTGAGGAATCACCACACTGACTTCCACAATGGTTGAACTAGTTTACAGTCCCACCAACAGTGTAAAAGTGTTCCTATTTCTCCACATCCTCTCCAGCACCTGTTGTTTCCTGACTTTTTAATGATGGCCATTCTAACTGGTGTGAGATGGTATCTCATTGTGCTTTTGATTTGCATGTCTCTGATGGCCAGTGATGATGAGCATTTTTTCATGTGTTTTTTGGCTGTGTAAATGTCTTCTTTTGAGAAGTGTCTGTTCATGTCCTTCGCCCACTTTTTGATGGGGTTGTTTGTTTTTTTCTTGTAAATTTGTTTGAGTTCATTGTAGATTCTGGATATTAGCCCTTTGTCAGATGAGTAGGTTGCGAAAATTTTCTCCCATTTTGTAGGTTGCCTGTTCACTCTGATGGTGGTTTCTTTTGCTGTGCAGAAGCTCTTTAGTTTAATGAGATCCCGTTTGTCAATGTTGGCTTTTGTTGCCATTGCTTTTGGTGTTTTAGACATGAAGTCCTTGCCCATGCCTATGTCCTGAATGGTATTGCCTAGGTTTTCTTCTAGGGTTTTTATGGTTTTAGGTCTAACATGTAAGTCTTTAATCCATCTTGAATTAATTTTAGTATAAGGTGTAAGGAAGGGATCCAGTTTCAGCTTTCTACATATGGCTAGCCAGTTTTCCCAGCACCATTTATTAAATAGGGAATCCTTTCCCCATTGCTTGTTTTTGTCAAGTTTGTCAAAGATCACATAGTTGCAGATGTGTGGCATTATTTCTGAGGGCTCTGTTCTGATCCATTGATCTATGTCTCTGTTGTGGTACCAGTACCATGCTGTTTTGGTTACTGTAGCCTTGTAGTATAGTTTGAAGTCAGGTAGCGTGATGCCTCCAGCTTTTTTCTTTTGGCTTAGGATTGACTTTGCAATGCGGGCTTTTTTTTGTTTCCATATGAACTTTAAAGTAGTTTTTTCCAATTCTTTGAAGAAGGTCATTGGTAGTTTGATGGGGATGGCATTGAATCTATAAATTACCTTGGGCAGTATGGCCATTTTCACGATATTGATTCTTCCAACCCATGAGCATGGAAGTTTCTTCCATTTGTTTGTATCCTCTTTTATTTCATTGAGCAGTGGTTTGTAGTTCTCCTTGAAGAGGTCCTTCACATCCCTTGTAAGTTGGATTCCTAGGTATTTTATTCTCTTTGAAGCAATTGTGAATGGGAGTTCACTCATGATTTGGCTGTTTGTCTCTGATTGTTGTACAAGAATGCTTGTGATTTTTGTACATTGATTTTGTATCCTGAGACTTTGCTGAAGTTGCTTATCAGCTTAAGGAGATTTTGGGCTGAGACAGTGGGGTTTTCTAGATATACAATCATATCATCTGCAAACAGGGACAATTTGACTTCCTCTTTTCCTAATTGAATATGCTTTATTTCCTTCTCCTCTGGCAGAAGGAATTTCTAAGCAGCAAGACATTTAAGATGTTGACAGGCTGCTTCTAACAGCCTATGCTCATATGTGTGAGCAAACAAATGACATAAAAATGGAACTTATATTTAAAAGGGAAGCAGAGTGTAAAAGTTTGGAAAATGTGCAGCCTGACCATGTGATAAAAAAGGAAAACACATTTTCTGGGGAGAAGTTCATGGCAGCTGCAGAAATTTGCATAAGTGAAAATGAGGCAATTGCTGATAACCAAGACAATGGGAAAAAGACCTCCAAGGCTTCAGGGACCTTCGTGGCAGCCCCTTCCTTCATAGGCCCAGAGACCTAGGAGGGAAGAATGGTTTCATGAGCCAGGCCCAGTGCCCTTCTGCCCTGAGCAGCCTTGGGACACTGCTCTCTACATCCCAGAAACTCTAGCTCCAGCTGTGTCTCAAAAGGGCCCAGGTACATCTTGGGTCACTGCTCATGAGCGTGTAAGCTGTTAATTGTTGGTGGCTTTCATGTGATGTTAAACCTGTGGGTGCACAGAATCCAAGAGTTGAGGCTTGGAAGCCCCCACCTAGATTTTAGAAGATGTGTGGAAAAGCTTGGATGTCTAGGTGGAAGTCTGATGCAGGAACAAAGCCCTCATGGAGGACTTCTGCTAGGGCAGTGTATAGAGGAAATGTGGGGTTGGAGCACCTATACAGAGTTCCCACTGGGTCACTGCCTAGTGAAGCTGTGAGAAGAGGGCCACTGTCCTCCAGACTCCAGAATGGTAGATCCACCAATGAGTTGCACCTTGTGCCTGGAAAAGCTGCAAACACTCAACACCAACCCTTGAGAGCCACTGTGTGGACTGAACCCTGCAAAACCACAGGGGCAGGGCTGTGCAAGGCCTTGAGAGCCCACCCCTTATATCAGCATGCCCTGGATGTGAGACATGGATTCAAAGTAGATTATTTTGGAGCTTTAAAATTTAATGACTGCCCTGCTGGGTTTTGGACTTGCATGTGGCTGTAGCCCCACTTGTTTTTGGCTGATTTATTTCTTTTGGAATAGGAATATATTTACCCAATGCTTATACCCCCATAGTATCTTTGAAGTAACTAATTTGCTTTTGATTTTACAGACTCATAGGTGGAAGGGACTAGACTTTTGTCTCAGATGAGACTTTGGATTTTGGACTTTTGAGTTAATGCTTGAATGAGTTAATACTTTGTTGACTGTTGATAAGGGATGATTGTATTTTGCAATGTGAGCACAGGTGCTTTGGGAGGGGCCTGGGGTGGAATGGTATGGTTTGGACCTGTATCCCCACCCAAATATCATGTTGAATTTTAATCCCCAATGTTGGAGGTGGGGCCTGGTGAGAGGCGATTAGATCATGGGAGTGGATTGTTAGCAGCATTCCTTTGGTGCTGTTCTCATGACAGAGTTCTCATGAGATCTGGTTGTTTGTTTAAAAATATGTGGCACCTCCCCTCTTAGTCTTTCTCCTGCTCCAGCCGTGAGAGGTGCCCACTCCCCCTTTGCCTTCCGTCATGATTGTAACTTTCCTGAGGCCTCCCAAAAAGCTGAGCAGATGTCAGCATTATACTTCCTGTGCGGCCTGTGGAACCACGAGCTAATTAAGCCTTTTTTATTTAAATAAATTACCAAGTTTCGGGCATTTCTTTATAGCAATTTGAGTACTGACTAATACATTGGGGATGAAGATAATGAAAAATGAAACAAGTTTGTACAATTGGAAAGCCTATAGAGGAAGCAGTGGTTAACTCCAAGTTTGATTACAAACCCATTATTCTTCTCAGTGTACAAATGGCTCTCAGAGTGTGGTCCAAGGACCCCCAGGAGTTCATGAGACTTCCAGGGTCCCCATGAGATCAAAACTATTTTGAATATAGGGCCTACTAAGTTATGATTTGGATTTTTAAAAAATGTTTTGATATTTCCACTCTTGGGGAAAAAACAACCATATCTGAGCACAAATTATGGCAGTGGTACTAAACTGTACTAGTAGTTACTGTATTCTTCAATACCACACACTCACAGTAAAATTAAAAAGTCAGTTTCCATCAAAAATGTCCTTGATGAAACAATTAAAATTGTTGTAATTGTATTATATTTTGACCTGGAGTACATAGTCATTTAATATTCTTTGTGAGAAAATGGGAAGTACACATAAAGCATGTCTGCAACATGAAGACATATGGTGGTTGCCTTGAGGAAAAAACACTTGTGTGTTTGAGTTGCAAGCCAATGTAGCCATTTTACTTATGGAATTGAACCTAAAGGAACAATTAACAGATAAACTAGTTATTCAGACTTAGGCATTTTGCAGACATTTTTTCTCAAAAATGAATGAAGTGAGCTTGTCATGTCAAGACACTGAGAATATTTATTACCAGTGATAAAATTTGAGCTTTTGAATGAAAATTACAATTTTGGGAAACTTCTATCTACCACTATGAGCTTGACAGCTTCCAAATACTTAAAAGCTGTTCCGATGAAATCACTGGTGATGTTAAGTCAAATGTTTTTATTTTGTTAGATTACAAAATGGATCAGTATTAGGAAAATCTGCATAGCTCAGTGGATCAATACAGATGACCAAACCATGATGTTACAGAATCATGAGTTTAAAAGATGCATTCAAAGTGTAAGACAGAGACTTCTGATTTATGGCCTGGCATGTAAAGACCTTGGAAGTTGTAATTCGATCCTGACAACAGATAAAAAGCTGAACAGACTGAAAAACAACAACTCTTCATAGATCTGTCAGATAATTGAGGTCTTGAGGCAAATTACTGGCCCCAAATTGGAGAGAGAGAGAGGCAAATTCAGAGGATCATGTGTTACTGGTACAGAAACCCACAAGGATAACCTCTGTAGGAACCAGTACTGGGTGAGGAAAACCTGAACAAAGAACTCTGCTTGGTTCTTACAATAAAGATCAAAGAGAAATACCTGTGCACTTCTAGCAGTGGGAGGAGAAAAGTAGGTAGCCCTTCGGAAATATGTCAGAGCATTCTGTTATTCTTAACAAATGTTCTGAAGAGCAACTATTTTACCAGAGCCTAACCTATTGGGGTTTTATGAGTCTAACTGGAGGGAAGGATGTTACGCAATTCCAGTGCCTTCTAGCCATCCTGTTTCACCTAAGGGGAGGATAAAATTGTGCAGCATTTGCAAAGTTCACAGTGCAGGGGGCCGTGCTCATTGAAAGACTGAGCTCTAAATCATAGGACTGTAGAATTCTTCCCCTTCCCCTACAACTTACAACCACATCACTAAAGGCCTATTTACTGCAGTTTCTTTTAAACTGTGCATTATGTCCACCTTTCAACAAAAGATTACAAGGCATATTAAAAGACAAAAAAAATACAGTTTGAAGAGACAAAGCAAGCATCAGCACCGTAGTTAGATATGGCAGAAATATTATAATTATCAGACCAGCAATTAAAAATAACTATGATTGTGAATAGTGTTGCAATAAACATACACGTGCATGTATCTTTGTGATAGAATTATTTATATTACTTGGGCACAGGGAGGGAAACACACACTGGGGCCTGTCGGGGGGTGGGGTGGGGGGAGGGAGAGCATTAGAAAAATAGCTAATGCATGCTGGGCTTAATACTTAGGTCATGGGTTAATAGATACAGCTAACCACTATATCACACATTTACCTATGTAACAAACCTGCACATCCTGCGCATGTACCCCAGAACTAAAAATAAAAACAAATTAAAAAACTATGATTAATATGCTAAGGGTTCTAATGGAAAAATAGACAACATGTAAAAATAGATTAGTAATGTAAGCAGAGACATGGAAATTCTAAGAATCAAAAAAGGCTGGATAGAAATGAAGAATGCTTTTAATGGGCCTATTAATAGACTGGGTATGGTTGAGAAGAGACATTCTGAGCTTGAGGATATATCAGTAGAAAACTGCAAAACTGAAAAGCAAAAAGAAGAAACCCTGAAGAAAATGGAGAATCATTTTTTGGCCTTTTGGCTAAGAAAGATCAAGTGAAAATGGAGTAGAACATCCAAGAATTTTGCCACAACTACACAAGTGAGACATTGAAGAGATTTGTAAAAGTATAAAACAGTACCACTTTTCTCACTAATTTTTTTTTGTAAAAAATAATCTTTTTTATATTAACATGTAAAGGGCTTACTGTTATTGAAAATATATTAATAACTAAAAATTGATCCATTATAATATGGTTACTATTGGTAGAATTCACATAAACAAAAGTTCTGTGGAGTCCTGTAAACTTTTCAAGAGTGTAAAGGGATCCTGAGACCAAGAAGATTGAGAACTATTATACTATACCATGTTGCCTTATGCATCCTACTAGCCATCCAACCCAGATTTGGCAATCATGCCTTCTTTGTCCATAAGTTGTTAACATTTTTTAGAAGAAAAGGACAAAAGTGGAGCCTTTACTGGTTTGTTCCTAGATACGTTTCTCCAAGCTGACATGAATTCATTAATCTTATCCTTTCTTTGTAACCTACTAATTACAAATTCAGCTAACTTTGGGGCATCTTGAAAAATATGTCAAATCTTTAACTGAACAAGATAGAGCATATCTCTGGTGTGTGGTAGCTCTTTCAGTCTAATCACCCAAAAGAGGTTAATTTGGCATTACTAGTTTTATTGGGTTCATGCTGGCTACTACCAATTTTCTTTCCAGGTTATTCATGAATCGTCTATAATAGTAATTTATTCTAGAATTTTTCTGGGCTTTTATGTTACTTTTGACATTCTATAGTTTATACAGTTGTTGGTTTTTCCCTTTCCTCCATTTTAGAAAAGCCAGAAAATGTTATATACAGTGTTCAGGTATCTCTTCTACTTTCAAAGTCCTATCAGCCATTTTATGTTCCAAGTTTATAATGTGTCTGGTCCTGGAAATTATATTATTTTAGAATAGCTGAATATTCCTTTACTCTGTCCTCATATATCATAATGTACTTCAATTCTCTCATAACCATATTTATTCACACTTTCTAGTTTGATAATCATTTTTGTAGCAAAAATGAAACAAATAGAGGTTGAATAGTCCTGCTTTTTTCACCTGATAACATGATAGTGTATTTTAAAAAGAGTGAGCCCATTACTTACATGGGACCTTTTGGTCTGATTCTACTTTTAATAAGTCATTTTGTATTGTTATTAGCATCTTTGTAACTCTTATGTCACTCTGGGCTTTAGTCTTAATACAATTCTTAGAGTTACTGCACTGTGACTTTTGTGTTCTCATCCTTTGTCAAATGTCCCTTCTTCCATTTTTATATATCTTTCTTTTAAATATGACTTCATTAAAGAGCTGCTTAAGGGCTGTTTGATAGGTCATATGTCTTGTTAAAACACCATTTTGTTTTTTATCAGGATCCTTTAAGATTATTTTGGGAAAATTTTGCTTCTGAAAAATGCCTTTTTTAAACTAGCTCTTAGAATGTGTGTGCATCTCATTTATTAATTACCTGATATGAATGAGGGAGAAATTTCAAACTTTTAAATTGGGACCCATAGTTATAAATGCATTTTACAGTCATGTCTTAGTACACACACACACACACACACACACACACACACACACACACCTGGAACAGAAGTTTAGAAAATATTTTTATTGTGTGAAAGAACAATCAAGAGATATTAATAGAAACCACAAAGTAATTTGAACACAGAAAGTTATTATAAGGAATTAACAACTATAACAAAAGACCGGAGTAGTGGGAGACTGACTGATAGGGGATAAAGAGAATTCCAAAGAATACAGGAATAGGGGGATCTGGCAAGGTGGTGGAACAGGAACTGTCCAGTCTGCAGCTCCCAGTGAAATCAATGCAGGAGGCAGGTAATTTCTGCATTTCCAACTGACATACCCTGTTCATCTCATTTGGACTGGTTAGGCAGTGGATGCAGCCCACGGAGGGCAAGCAGAAGCAGGGTGGGGTGTCACCTCACCTGGGAAATGCAAGGGGCCAGGGACCTCCCTTCTTTAGCCAAGGGAAGCCATGAGGGACTGTGCTATCTGACCCAGATAATACACTTCTCCCACAGTTTTTGCAATCCGCAGACCAGGAGATTCCCTCATGTGCCTACACCACTAGGGGCCTGGGTTTCAAGCACAAAATGGGGCAGCTTTTTGGGCAGGCACAGAGCTAGCTGCAGTTTTTTTTTCCTACCCCAGTGGTGCCTGGAACCCCAGCAAGACAGAATTTTTCACTCCTCTGAAAAGGGGGCTGAAGCCAGGGAGCTACGTGGTCTCACTCAGCGGGTCCCACTCCCACAGAGCCCAGCAAGCTAAGAACCACTGGCTTGAAATTCTCACTGTCAGCAGAGCAGTCTGAAGTCCACCTGGGATGATTGAGCATGGTGGGGGAGGGGTGTCCACCATTACTAAGACTTGAGTAGGTGGCTTTGCTGTGACCCTGCTAAGGACTGGGCGGAACTAAACACAGTGAGGCAAAGTGACTGTGGCCAGACTGCCTCATTAGATTCCTCTTGACTGGGCAGGACATCTCTGAAAGAAAGGCAGCAACCCCAGTCAGGGGCTTATAAATAACACTCTCATCTTGCTGGTACAGAGCACCTGGGGGAAGGGGTGGCTGTGAGTGCAGCTTCAGTGGACTTAAATGTTCCTGCCTGCCAGCTCTGAAGAGAGCAGCGGATCCTGACAAGGGGAGTTCTCCAACCACAGTGCTCAAGCTCTGCTAAAGGACAGACTGCATTCTCAAGTGGTTCCCTGACCACCGTGCCTCCTGACTGAGAGAAACCTCCCAGTGGGTTGACAGATGCCTCATACAGGAGAGCTCTGGCTGGCACCAGGCCAGAGCCACTCTGGGACAAAGCTTCCAGAGGAAGGAGCAGGCAGCAGTCTTTGATGTTCTGCAGCCTCTGCTGGTGATACCAGGCAAATACGGTCTGGTGTGGCCCTCCAGCATACTGCAGCAGACCTGCAGAAGAGATTCCTGACTGTTGGAAGAAAAACTAACCAACAGAAAACAATAATTTCAACATCAACAAAAAGGACCCCCCCACACACACAGAAACCCCATCCAAAGGTCATCAGCCTCAAAGATAAAAGGTAGATAAATCCATGAAGATGAGGAAAAACCAGCTCAAAAATGCTGAAAATTCCAAAAACAAGAAAGCCTCATCTCCTCCAAATGATTGCAACTCATCTCCAGCAAGGGTGTAAACTAGACAGAGAATGAGTTTGACAAATTGACAGAAGTAGGCTTCAGAAAGTGGGTAATAACAAACTCCTCTGAGCAAAAGGAGGATGTTATAGTCCAATGCAAGGAAGCTAAGAACCTTCACGAAAGGTTACAGGAACTGTTAACTAGAGTAACTAGTTTAGAGAAGAACATAAATGACCTGATGGAGCTGGAAAACACAGTACGAGAACTTCGTGAAGGATACAGAAGTATCAATAGCCGAATTGATCAAGGGGAAGAAAGGATATCAAGAGATTGAAGTCAGCTTAATGAACTAAAGTGTGAAGACAAGATTAGAGAAAAAAATTAAAAGGAACGAACAAAGCCTCCAAGAAATATGGGAATATGTGAAAAGACCAAACCTACGATTGATTGGGGTCACTGAACATGATGGGGAGAATGGAACCAAGTTGTTAAACACACTTCAGTATATTATTTGGGAGAACTTCCACAACCTAGCAAGACAGGCCAACATTCAAATTCAGGAAATACAGAGGACACCACTAAGATACTCCCCAAGAAGAGCTGATTGCCCCAATTAAAAGACACAGAGTGGCAAGTTGGATAAAGAGTCAAGACCCATCAGTGTGCTGTATTCAGGAGACCCATTTCACATGCAAAGACATACATAGGCTCGAAATAAAGGGATGGAGGAATATTTACCAAGAAAAGGTAAAGCAAAAAAAAAAAAAAAAAAAAGCAGGGGTTGCAATCCTAGTCTCTGATAAAACAGACTAAACCAACGAAGATCAAAAAGACAAGAACATTACATGATGGTAAAGGGATCAATGCAACAAGAAGAGCTAACTATCCTAAATATATATGTACCCAATACAGGAGCACCCAGATTCATAAAACAAGTTCATAGAGACCTACAAAGAGACTTAGACTCCCACACAATAATAATGGAAGACTATAACACCCCACTGGCAACATTAGATCAACAAGACAAAATTAACAAGGCTATTCAGGACTTGAACTCAGCTCTGGACCAAGCAGACCTAGTAGACATCTACAGAACTCTCTACCCCAAATCAACAGAATATACATTCTTCTCAGAACCACATAGCACTTACTCTAAAATCGACCTCATAGTTGGAAGTAAAACACTCCTTAGCAAATTCAAAAGAATGGAAATTGTAACAGTCTCTCAGACCACAGAGCAACCAAATTAGGACTCAGGATTAAGAAACTCACTCAAAACGGCACATCTACATGGAAACTGAATGACCTGCTTCTGAATGACTACTGGGTACATAATGAAATTAAGGCAGAATTAAAGATGTTATTTGAAACCAATGAGAACAAAGAGACAATGTACCAAAATCTCTGGAATACAGCTAAAGCAGTATTTAGAGGGAAATTCATAGCACTAAATGCCCACATCAGAAAGCGGGAAAAATCTAAACTCGACACCCTAACATCACATTAAAATAACTAGAGAAGCAAGAGCAAACAAATTCAAAAGCTAGCAGAAGACAATAAATAAGATCAGAGCAAAACTGAAGGAGATAGAGACAAGAAAAACCGTTCAAAAAAATCAATGAATCCAGGAGCTGTTTTTTTGAAAAGATTAACAAAATAGATAAACCACTAGCTAGACTAATAAAGAAGAAAAGAGATAAGAATCAAATAGACACAATAAAAATGTTAAAGGGGACATCACCACTGATCTCACAGAAATACAAACTACCATCAGAGAATACTATAAACACCTCTACACAAATAAGTTAGAAAATCTAGAAGAAACTGATGAATTCCTGGACACATACACCCTCCCAAGACTAAACCAAAAAGAAGTCGAATCCCTGAATAGACCAATAACAAGTTCTGAAATTGAGGCAGTAATTAACAACCTACCAACCAAAAAAGCCAGGACCAGATGGATGCACAGCCTAATTCTTCCAGTAGTAATAGGAGCCATTCCTTCTGATACTATTCCAATCAATAGAAAAAGAGGGACTTCTCCCTAACTCATTTTATGAGGCCAGCATCATCCTGATTCCAAAACCTGGCAGAGACACAACAAGAAAAGAAAAGTTTTAGGCCAATATCCCTAATGAACATTGAGGCGAATATCTTCAATAAAATACTGGCAAACTGACACAGCAGCACATCAAAAAGCTCACTCACTACGATCGAGTTGGCTTCATCCCTGGGATGCAAGGCTGGTTCAGCCTATGCAAATCAATAAATGTAATCCATCACATAAACAGAACCAATGAGAAAAACCACATGATTAGCTCAATAGGTGAAGAAAAGGCCTTTGATAAAATTCAACACACCTTCATGCTAAAAACTCTCCATAAACTAGGTATTGATGGTACATATCTCAAAATAATAAGAGCTATTTATGACAAACCCATAGCCAATATCATACCAAATGGGCAAAATCTGGAAGCATTACCTTTGAAAACTGGCACAAGACGAGGATACCCTCTCTCCCCACTCCTATTCCTCACAGTATTGGAAGTTCTGGCCAGAGCAATCAGACAAGAGAAAGAAATAAAGGGTATTCAAATAGGAGGAGAGGAAGTCAAATTGTCTCTGTTTGCAGATGACATGATTGTATATTTAAAAAAGCCAATCATCTCAGCCCAAATACTCCTTAAGCTGATAAGCAACGTCAGCAAAGTCTCAGGATACAGAAATCAATGTGCAAAAATTACAAGCATTTCTATACACCAATAATAGACAAACAGAGAGCTAAATCATGAGTGAACTCCCATTCACAATTGCTACAAAGAGAGTAAAATACCTAGGAATACAACTTACAAGGCACGTGTAGGACCTCTTCAAGGAGAACAAAAACCACTTCTCAAGTATCGGGGGAACCCGTCCCTGATAATTCAACGTAAAAATAAATGGAAAGAGTACAAAAGAGAGAAATTTTAAAGCTGGGTGTCCGGGGGAGACATCACATGTTGGCAGGTTCCATGATGCCCCCTGAGCCGCAAAACCAGCAAGTTTTTATTATGGATTTCAAAAGGGGTGGGGTGTACGAATAGGGTGTGGGTCACAGAGATCACATGCTTCAAGGGCAATAAAATATCACAAGGCAAATGGGGCAGAGCAAGATCACAGGACTGGGGTGAAATTAGAATTGCTAATGAAGTTTCAGGCATGCATTGTCATTGATAACATCTTATCAGGAGACAGAGTTTGAGAGTAGAAAACTGATCTGGCTGAAATTTACTAGGCGGGAATTTCCTCATCCTAATAGCCCTGGGAGCGCTATGGGAGACTGAGGCTTATTTCATCCCTTATCTTCAACTGTATAAGACAGACATTCCCAGAGCGG
Source organism: Nomascus leucogenys (assembly GCF_006542625.1). NCBI lineage: Eukaryota > Metazoa > Chordata > Mammalia > Primates > Hylobatidae > Nomascus > Nomascus leucogenys. The sequence continues at coordinate 57,463,176 of NC_044406.1, forward strand.
CCATTTCAGAGACCTCCCCCTAGGAATGCATTCTCTTTCTCAGGGCTGTTCCTTGCTGAGAAAAGGAATTCATCAATATTTCTCCTATTTGCTTTTCTAAGAAGAGAAATATGGCTCTGTTCCACCCGGCTCTCAGGCAGTCAGACCTGATGGTTATCTCCCTTGTTCCCTAAACATTACTGTTATCCTATTCTTTTTTCAAGGTGCTCAGATTTCATATTGTTTAAACACACATGCTTTACAAACAATTTGTGCAGTTAATGCAATCATCACATGGTCCTGAGGCGACATACATCCTCAGCTTATGAAGATGACAGGATTAAGAGATTAAAGTAAAGATAGGCCTAGGAAATCACAAGAGTATTGATTATGTAAGTGATAAATGTCCATGAAATCTTCACAACTTATGTTCAGAGATTGCAGTAAAGACAGGCGTAAGAAATTATAAAAGTGGGGAACTAATAAATGTCCATGAAATCTTCAAAATTTATGTTCTTCTGCCATGACTTCAGCCAGTCCCTCCTTTCGGGGTCCCTGACTTCCCACAACACTCAGTGAAATAAGAGAGGACACAATCAAATGCAAAAACATTCCGTTTTCATGGATAGGAAGAATCAGTATCATGAAAATGGCCATACTACCCAAAGTATTTGTAGATTCAATACTATTACCATCAAGCTACCATTGACTTTCTTCACAGAATTAGAAAAAACTACTTTGAATTTCATATGGAACCAAAAAAGAGCCTGCATAGCCAAGACAATCCTAAGCAAAAAGAACAAAGCTGGAGGTATCATGCTACCTGACTTCAAAGTATACTACAAGGCTACAGTAACCAAAACAGCATGATACTGGTACCAAAACAGAGATATAGACCAATGGAACAGAACAGAGGCCTCAGAAATAACACCACACATCTACAACCATCTGATTTTTTACAAACCTAACAAAAACAAGAAATGGGGAACTGATTTTCTATTTAATAAATGGTGCTGGGAAAACTGACTAGCCATATGCCGAAAACAGAAACTGGACCCCTTCCTTACACCTTATGCAAAAATTAATGCAAGATGGATTATAGACTTAAAACCTAAAACCATTAAAACCCTAGAAGAAAATCTAGGCAATACCATTCAGGACATAGGCATGGGCAAAGACTTCATGACTAAAACACCAAAAGCAATGGCAACAAAGGCCAAAATTGACAAATGGGATCTAACTAAATGAAAGAGCTTCTGCTCAGCAAAAGAAACTATCATCAGAGTGAACAGACAACCTACAGAATGGGAGAAACTTTTTGCAATCTAACCATCTGCAAAGGTTTGATATCCAAAATCTACAAGGAACTCAAACAAATTTACAAGAAAAAAATCAAACCCATCAAACAGTGGGTGAAGGATATGAACAAACACTTCTCAAAAGAAGACATTTATGTGGCCAACAAACATATGAAGAAAAGCTCATTATCACTGGTCATTAGAGATGAAAATCAAACTAAAAGGAGATACCATCTCACACCATTTAGAATGGTGATCGTTAAAAGTCTGGAAACAACAGATGCTGGGGGGGATGTAGAGAAATAGGAATGATTGTACACTATTGGTGAGAGTGTAAATTAGTTCAACCATTGTGGAAAACAGTGTGGTGAGTCCTCGGGGATCTAGAACCAGAAATATCATTTGACACAGCAATCCCATTACTGTGTATATACCCAAAGGATTATAAATCATTCTACTATAAAGACACATGCACACGTATATTTATTGTAGCACTTTTTACAATAGGAAAGACTTGGAGCCAACCCAAATGCCCATCAGTGATAGACTGGATAAAGAAAATGTGGCACATATACACCATGGAATACTATGCAGCCATAAAAAAGAATGAGTTCCTGTCCTTTGCAGGGATATGGATGAAGCTGGAAACTGTCATCCTCAGCAAACTAACACTGGAACAGAAAACCAGACACCACAAATTTTTACTCATAGTGGGAGTTAAACAATGAGAACACATGGACACTGGGAGGGGAACATCACACACTGGGGCCTGTCAGGGGGTGGGGGACAAGAAGAGGGAGGGCATTAGGACAAATATCTATTGCATGTGGGGCTTAAAACCTAAATGACTATTTGACAGGTGCAGCAAACCACCATGGCACATGTAAATCTGTGTAACCAATCTGCACATTCAGCAGATGTATCCCAGAACTTAAAGTAAAATTTAAAAAAAGAATATAGGAATAGCGGACATAGGGAGCAGCTACTACTCTTAGTGCTGGGATAGAGTGCCCAGGGAAGGAATAAAACTAGAAGACCATCTTTCCCTTGGCCCAGGACTGAAATCTAGACCTTGCTGGAAAGGGCATGGTCATGACTCACTGGTTAGTAGAGAAATTAGCTGAGATGCTACACTGAAATGACTCACGGAGAATCTGGGGAAATTTGTTTTCTGGAATCCTATGGGGAATTATTCATGAAGAGGTACCCTGCCTTGGAGCCTACTTCAAAGCTGCCTGAGGAGGTAGTAGGGGTAGCCATTCATGTGGTGTCATGCGAGCAGCATTTTTTGGGAAACTGCTTGGGTGGTGATAGGGAAGCATTTTATGGGAAGAAGCCACAGTGATGGCACTCTATGCCTAAAGGGGTGCCAGAGAGAAGCTTCCCATGGGGTGATGCTGCACACTGCTGTTCACCATTTACTGGATGAGTCTGCTGAGAAGGACTCTTGGAACTGAAGTCAATAAATTGATAACTGGCACTTTATTCTTATTATGTGCAGTGCTCTCTGATATCCTTCATTCTGTTTTATTTTTTAAAACAATGCTAGTGTGACACACTTAATTGATTTAATTGGTTGTGGCCTGTAGTTTAGAAAATAATGAGGTTAAACATATAGAGAGATGTAAGCAATTGTCCTTGACTTTGGGGAGCATTAAAACCCAATATTTCAAGAGAGTATTTTCATAAAGAAATGAAATGTAATATAGATCAAGGGTTGCACAAATGCTATGGTCTCATGGGCATCCACTAATCATTAATAGCATTGAAAGGTATAAATTAGATAAGTAGATAAATTGGTAGATATAGTAATGAATTAAATAAGTAGAGAGGAGTGTGGAGGGCATTGTGCTTGGACTTAAGCAAGTATATGGATTGCCATTACAGAATTGTAAATATGGACATGGCTTGGTCAGACTTGCATTTCATTTATTTGTTTTAATTTACCTTTTATGTACATTGCTCTGTGGGTAGTTTAGAGGATGGATTTGAAGAAGACAAGATCAGAGGAAGGGAGATTGTGTAGGAGGTATTATAGTTCTTAAAGGAGATGAATGCCTAAAATCGAGTATAGGTAATAGTGATAGAGAGAGAAAAAAGACTAAGGATAATATGGGTAAAACCATTTCATATGGGTTCTTGATTTAATAAGAAGAAAAGGAAGGAGGTAGTTAAGAGTCCCAAGTTTTGGGTTGCAGAACTTGGAGAGATAACGAGGCAAGAACACATGGGAAGGACCAAGTAAGACAGGAAGATGATACATTCAGTTTGGTGAATAATGGTAATTATAATTTAAGCTAACATGAACTGAGCACTTACCACACTGCAGTCAGTGTCTTAAGCAATTTACATGTATTAATTAATTTAATTCTCATAACAATCCTATAAGGTAGGTACAATTATTAGTATTCCAATTTTCATATAAGATTATGTAACTTTTCCAGGGTCACACAGCACAAGTTGAAGCCGAGATTCAAACTCAGTCTGGTTCCAGAGCCTGTGAAGTGCCTATGGAAGACAGTCACGTGGAGATGGATACTCACATGAATGTAGGTTGAGATTGGAGATCTAGATTTGGAAGCCATTAGTAACTTAGTTGATAGTTTAAAAAAGAAGAGGTGAATGAGATCACCTGGGGAGTATGTTAAAGAGTGCAAAAAGTTAGGAGGTGGTCGGATTAGGAAGGACCTTGAATGACAAACTTTGTTGGTTTAGCTCGTGAGAGTGGAGTGCTACTAGAACTTTTTAACTCAAAAGGAGATGAGGCAGGGATGTGCAAATATGGCTGTAAATGTAGGCAAAAGCTTTGTGTGGCAGAGAATAACAGGAAAAAGACCAATTAGTAGATTTTGGTCATCAGTTATGAGACAATAAAGACCTAGGTCAGTGTTAACAAAGAGGCTGCTGAAAAAAGGGGTCTCTAGTCATCAGGTGGGCACCATTTGAGTACAGTCATTTATCACTTAACTGTAGGGATTCTTTCGGAGAAACAGATTGTTAGGCAATTTTGTCATTATGTGAGTATCATAGAGTATACTTACACAAACCTAGATGGTATACCTTGATATGGTTTAGCTCTGTGTCCCCACCTAAATCTCACGTTGAATTGTAGTTCCCATATCCCCGTGTGTCATGGGATGGGCCCGGTGGGAGGTAATTTAATCATGGGAGCAGTTACCTTCATGCTATTCTCGTGATACTGAGTGAGTTCTCACAAGATCTGATGGTTTTATAAGGGACTTTCCCCCTACTGCTCGGCACTTTTCCCTTTTGCTGCCATGTGAAGGACATGTTTGCCTCCCCTTCCACCATGATTGTAAGTTTCCTGAGGTCTCCCGAGCCCTGCAAAACTGTGAGTCAAACCTCTTTCCTAGTCTCGGGCAGTTCTTTATAGCAGCATTAGAATGGACTAATACAAGTCTATTACACAACTAGACTATATGGTATAGCTTTGTGCTCCTAGGCTGCAAACTTCTCCAGCTGTTACTATAGTAAATACTGCAGGCAGTTGTAACCCAAAGACAAGTGTTTGTGTCTCTAAACATAGAAAATGGACAGTAAAAATATGGTATAAAAGATTAAAAATGGTACACCTATATTTGACACTTACGGTGAATGGAGCTTGCAGAACTGGAAGTTGCTCTGGGTATGTCAGTGAGTGAGTGGCGATTGAATGTGAAAACCTAGGACATTGCTATACATACTGTAGACTTTATAAACACTGTATGCTTAGACTACAGAAAATTTATTTTTAAATTTTTATTTAATAATAAATTAACCTTCGCTTACTATAACTTTTAATTTCGTGAATTTTAAAAACGTTTTAACTTTTTAATTTATTTATAGTAACACTTAGCTTAAAATGCAAACACATTTTATAGCTATACAATTTATGTTCTTTATATCCTTAGTCTATAAGCTTTTCTATTTTAATTTCATTTCTTTTTTTTAACTTTTAAAACGTTTTGTCAAAGCGAAGACACACACACATTAGCGTAGGCCAACGCAGGGCCAGGATCATCAGTATCACTCTCTTCTACTTCCACATCTTGTGCCACTAGAAGATCTTCAGGGGTGATAACATGTATGAAGCTGTCACCTACTATGATAACAATGCCTTCTGGAATACCTCCTGGAGGACTTGCCTGAGGCTGTTTTACAGTTAACTTAAAAAAAGAAACTAAGTAGAAAGTGTACACTCTAAAATAACAATAAAAACTATAGTGAAGTAAATACGGAAACCAGTAACAGTTATTATCATTGTCAAGTATTATTTACTGTATATAATTGCATATGCTCTACATTTGTATGACTGGTAGCATAGTGTGTTTGTTTACACCAGCATCACCACGAACATATGAGTAATGTCGTTTGCTACAATGTTATAATGGTTGCAGAGTCACTAGGTGATGGGAATTTTTCAGCTCTATCATAATCTTATGGGACCACCGTCATATATGTGATCCACTGTTGACCAAAACATGATTATGTGATGCTGACTATACATATCTTCAAGGTTTTCTGGGTTTGCCCCAGCTTTTGTCTGAAACATCCAGTTTCACCATGGTGCCAGTACTTCAGGGTTAATTCAGGTACTAGTACAATTCAACATAAGCAACCTCCTTCAGTATATTCCTAGAGTACATAATGACTAAAATACTCTTATTAGCCACCAGATTATTGTTGCCTTCATCATTGTATTTTACTTTGGGGACACCTTTACTGAGGTATAATTTATACATCATACAATACACCTGCTTAAAGTGTACAATTTGATGGCTTTTGATATTTTCAAAGTTATGATTCCATTACAATTCATGTTAGAACATTTTCATTACCCCCAAAATAAATCCTGCATCTCTTAGCCATCATCCCCTAATCGACGCATTTCCTTCAGCCCAAGGCAACCACTAATCTTTCTGTTTTAACAGATTTGTCTATTCTGAGCATTTCATCTAAATGTAATCATAACATTTGTGGTCTTTTGTGACTAGTTTCTTCCACTTTGTATGTTTTCTAGGTCTATGCATGTGGTAGCCTGTATCAGTACTTCATTCATTTTAATGCCCAAACAATATTCCATTTATAGATATACTACATGTAGTTTATCCATTCACTAGTTAATGAACACTTGGGTTGTTTCTGTCTTTTGGTTGTTATGAATAATGCTGTTATGAACATTTTTGTACAAGTCTTTTTGTTGACACATTGTTTCAGTTCTCATGAGTGTACACCCAGGGAGTGGAATTGCCGGGTCATGTGCTAACTTTGTTTAATTTACTGAGAAACTGTCAGACTGTCTTGCAAAGTAGATGTACCATTTTATATTCTCTCCAACAAATGTATAAGGGTTCTAATTTATCCACATCTTCATCAACACTTGTTATTATCATTTTGTTAATAGCCATCCTAGTGGGCATGAGGTGTATCTCATGGTTTTGTTTTGCATTTCCCTAATGAGTAATGATGCTGAGCATCTTTTCCTGTGCTTATTGGACTACTTTGTATTTTAGCCCATCTGAGAGGTGTGCAGTGATATCTCATTTGTGTTTTTAATTTGCATTTCCTTAGTGGCTACTGATGTTCATCATCTTTTTATGTGCGTATTTGCCATCTGTATATCCTCTTTGCTAAAATGTATTTTCATGCCTTTTACTTACTTTCTAATTTGATTTATTTTTACTCTTGAATTTTGAGACTACATTCTAGATTCTGCTCCTTTATTGGATATGCAGTTAAATATTTTATCCTAGCTTGTAGTTTGTCTTTCATCTTCTTAACAGGGTATTTTGCAGAACAAAAATTTTATATTTGATAAAATTCAGTCTATCGATTTTTCTTTTATGGATTGTGCTTTTGGTGTTAAGTCTAAAAATTCTGCCTAGCCCTAGATCCTATGTATTTTCTTCTGCTTTTTTTTTTGGCTAAAAGTTTTATAGTTTGTTGTATTACATTTAAGTCTTTGAACCATTTTGAGTAACTTTGGTATAAGACATAAGAATCAGATAGAGGTTTATTACCTATGGATGCACAATTGCTCTAGCATTCCATTTTTGAAAAGGCAACTTGAATTTGCACCTCTGTCAAAAATTAGGCATATTTATGTGGGTCTATTTCTGTTCCACTAGCCTGTCTATTCCAGCATTAATTCCACACAATCTTGATTACTGTTCGAATCAGGCAGAATGTTTCTTTCCACTTTGTTGTTTTCAAAATTGTTTTAACTGTTTTAGTTTCTTTATCTTTCCATATACATTTTAGAATAATCTTGTCTATATCTACCAAATATCTTTCTAGGGTTTTTGTAGGAATTATGTTAAGTCTGTGTATTTATTTAGGGAAAATTGACATATTTCTAAGTATTCCAATCCATGAATTCATATCTCTGCATCTATTTAAATCTCCTCTAATACTTTTTCATCATCATTGTGTAGTTTTCAGCATACAGATCCTCTCTATATTTTGTTAAATTTATACCTAAGTATTTCAGCCTTTTGGCCAAATGTAAATTATAAATGGTATTGTATTTTTTAATTTTGTTGTTCACATGGTCATTGCTAATATTTAGAGATACATTTGATTTTATGTTGATCTTGTATCCTGAGACCTTGCTGAATTCACTTATTAGTTCTGGGAGTGTTTTGTGGGTGTCTTGGGATTTTCTACATAGACAGTATGTCATCTGCTAATAGGGATACTATTATTTCTTCCTTTCCAATTTGTATACTATTACATCCTGATCTTGCCTTATTGCAGTGTTTGGAATGACTAGAACTATATCGATTAGGAGTAGTAAGAGCATACATCCTTGCCTTGTTCCCAATTGTAGGGAGAAAACATTCAGCTTTTCACCATCAAGTATAATGCTAGCTGTAGGCATTTTGTAGATGTTCTTTATCAAGTTGAGGACATTCCCATGTATTCCTGGTTTTCGGAGAGTCTTTATCATGTACATGTGTTGAATTTTAGCAAATGCTTTTTCTGCACTGAAGGATATATATACTTTGTCTTATTGTGCTTCACTTTATTGCAATTTGCAAGTATTGCAATTTTTTTTTTTTTTTTTTGCAAATTGAAGGGTTTTGGCAACTCTATGTCAAGCAAGTCTATGGGTGCCATTTTTCCAAAAGTATGTGTCACATTTTGATAATGATAATTCTCACAATATTTCAACCTTTTTCATTGTCATTATATCTATTATGGTGATTTGTGATCAGTTATCTTTGATGCTATATTCTAATTGTTTTGAGGTGCCACAAACCATGCCCATATAAGATGACAAAGTAAATCAATAAATGTGTGTGTTCTGATTACGCCATGGACTGGCCATTAACCCCCTTCCCCTCCCATTTCCTGTCTCTTTCCCTCTCGTCTTGTCGCCCTATTTCCTGAGACACAATGGCCTCTAAATGTTCAAGTGAAAAGAAGAGTAGCATATTTCTCACTTTAGATCAAAGGCCAGAAATGATTACACTTAGTGAAGAGGGCATTTTGAAAGCCAAGATAGTCTGAAAACAGGTTGCTTGCACCAAACAGCCAAGTTGTGTAAAGTAAAAGTTCTTAAGAGAAATTAAAAGTGCTACTCCAGTAAACACATAAATGACATGAAAGTAAAACTGTCTTATTGGTGGTAGGAAGAAACTTCTAATGGTCTGGATAGAAGATCAAATAAGCCACAAAATTCCCTTAAGCCATAGCCTAATTCAGAGCAAGGCCCTAACTGTCTTCAATTATATGAGGGCTGAGAGAGGTGAAGAAGCTGCAGAATAAAAATTGGAAGCTACCAGAAGTTGGTTCATGAGGTTTAAGGAAAGAAGCTGTCTTCATAACATAAAAATACAAGGTGAAGCAGCAAGTGCTGATGGAAAAGCTGCAGCAAGTACTCCACAAGAACTAGCTAAGATAGTTGAGGAAGGTGGTTACAATAGACAGCAGATTTTGAATGTTGATAAAACACCCTTCTATTGGAAGGAGCTGCCATCTAGGAGAAGTCAACGTCTGGCCTGAAAGCACAGGCTGACTCTCTTGTTAGGGGCTAATGCAGATGGTGACTTTAAGTTGAAGCCAATGCTCATTTACCATTCTAAAATCCTAGGACCATTAAAAATTATGCTAAATCGACTCAGTCTAAGCTCTATAGATGGAACTGTAAAGCCTGGATGACAGCATACCTGTTTACAGCATGGTTTACTGAATGTTTTAAGCCCACTGTTGAGACCTACTGCTCAGAAGGACTCCTGTTAAAATATTACTGCTTATTGACAGTGCATCTAGTCACCCAAGAGCTCTGATGGAGATGTACAAAGAGATTAACGTTGTTTTCATGCTTGATAACGGAATATCCCTTCTACAGCCTGTGGATCAACGAGTAATTCTGACTTTCAAGTCTTACTTAAGAAATACATTTCATAAGGCTCTAGCTGCCAGAGATAATGATTCCTCTGATGGATCTTGGAAAAATAAATTGAAAACCTTCTGGAAATGATTCAGTGTTATAGATGCCATTAAGGACATTTTTACTTCAGGGGAGGAAGTCAAAATATCAACATTAACAGGAATTTGGAATGTGTTGATTCCAACCCTTATGGATGACATTGAGGGGTTAAAGACTTCTGTGGAGAAAGCCACTGTTGATGTGATGGAGATAGCAAGACAAGTAGAATTAGAAGTGGAGACTGAATATGTGACAGAATTGCTGCAATTTCGTGATACAACTATAACGGATGAAGAGTTGCTTCTTATGGCTGAGCAAAAAAGTGGTTTGTTGAGAGGAATCTACTCCTGGTGAAGATGCTATGAACATTGTTGAAATGACAACAAAAGATTTAGAATATTACATAAACCTAGTTGATTAAGCAGTGGCAGGATTTGAGAGGATTACTCCAGTTTTGAGAGAAGTTCTACTGTGGGTAAAATGCAATCAGGCAAGGTGTGTGGGCTCATGCCTGTAATCCCAGTGATTTGGGAGATCAAGGTGGGAGGATCACTTGAGGCCAGGAGTTTGAGGTTGCAGTGGGCCATGATTACACCACTGCACTCCAACCTGGGTGAGAGAATGAGACCTTGTTTTTTAAAAAAAATGCCATCAAACAGCATTGCATGCTAGAGAGAAATCTTGCATGAGAATCCATTGATGTTGCAAACTTCATTGTTGTCTTATTTTAAGAAAATGGCACAGCACTCCAACCTTCAGGAACCACCACCCTGATCAGTCAGCAGCTGTCAACATCGAGGAAAGACCCTCCACTAGCAAAACATTCCAACTCAATGAAGGCTCAGATAGCATTTTTAACAATGAAGTATTTTTAAATTAAGGTATGTACATTTCTAGACATAATGCTATTGCATACTTAAGAGACTGCAGTGTAGTATAAACATAACTTTTATATGCACTGAGAAACCGAAAAATTTATGTGACTCACTTTATTGAGATACTTGCTCTAGGCATTTGTGTGGAATTGAAACCACAATATCTGAGATATGCTTGTATATATATTGTAAATATACACATATACATATATATATTCATCTTTAGCTTGTTAATATGGTGAAGTACATTGATTTCTGTATGTTTGAATATTGAGCAAGTCTTATACCACTGGAATGAAGCCCAGTTGTCATGATACCTATTAAAATTTTCTGCTGAATTTTATTTGCCAGTAGTCTGCTAAATATTTTTGTATTTTGTTCATGAGGGATATTGGTCTGCAGTTTTCTTGTACCGTTTTTTTTTCCTAAATTTGATATCAGTGAAATAGTAGCTTCATAAAATGAATTGGAAAGAGTTCTTTACATTCTGGAAAAGATTATAAACAATTGGTTGTAATTCTTTTAATATTTGGTAGACTTAATTGGTGAAACCATCTGTGATTGGAGATTTCTTTTTGGGAATTTGAAAATTATGAATTCAATTTTCTCTAGAGTTCTAGAGCTATTCTAATAATATATTTCATATTGAATTTCTTGTGAGAGTTTCTATTTTATAATAAACAGTTTATTTTACCTAAGTTGTCAGATGTCTGTGTGAAGAGCTCATCATGGTATTACCATATTATTCTTTTCATGTCTGCAGGTTTTATACTCACATCCCCTGTTTCATTCTTGATACTAATAAATTGTGTTTTTTACTTTTTTCTTTGTCCATCTTGATTGAGATTTACTAATTTTATTGATATTTTCAGAGAACCAGATATTTGTTTAATTGATTTTTCTCTAATATTCAAATAATTTATTCAAGTTCATTGATTTATCTGATTTTATTTAATATTTACTTTCTTTCACTTGTTTTGGGATTATGTTCTGTTTCTAGGTTCTTGAGGTGGGAGCTCAGATTATGAACTTGAGACTTTTATTCTCTTTTGACTTGTTCAATTAGTGCTATTAATTTTGCTTTCAGCACTGCATTAGTTGTGTCTCAGGATTTTTTTTTTTTTTTTTTTTTTACTTTCCACAAATGTTTACAATGTATTTTTTACGTTAAAAAGTTTTTAAATTTTTGTGGGTACATAATAGGTTTATATATTTGGGGGGTACATGAAATTTTTAATTTTTTTATTTTTCTGTTTCCATAGGTTTCATGGAACAGGTGGTCTGTGATTACATGAATAAGTTCTTTAGTAGTGATTTCTGAGATTTTGGTGCACCCATCATCCGAGCCGGGTAAACTGTACCCAATGTGTAGACTTTTATCCCTCGCCACCCCCCACCCTTTTCCCCAAGTCCTCAAAGTCCAATGTATTATTCTTATGCCTTTGCATCCTCATAGCTTAGCTCCCACATATGAGTGAAAACATAATGATATTTGGTTTTCCCTTCCTGAGTTACTTCACTTAAAATAATAGTCTGCACTTCCATGCAGGTTGCTGTGAATGCCATTATTTCATTCATTTTTATTGCTGAGTACTATTCAATGGTATATATTTACAACATTTTCTTTATCCACTCATTGATTGTTGGGCATTTGGGCTGGTTCCATGTTTTTGCAATTGCAAATTGTACTGCTATAAACGTGCATGTGCAAGTATCTTTTTCATATAATGCCTTGTTTTCCTCTGGGTAGATACCTAGTAGTGGGATTGCTGAATCAAACAGTAGACCTACTTTTAGTTCTTTAAGGAATCTCCCCCACTGTTTTCAATAGTGGTTTGTACCAGTTTACATTCCCACCTACAGTATAAAAGTCTTCCCTTTTCACTACATTGATGCCAACATGTACTTTTTAAATTTTTTCATAATGACCATTCCTGAAAGAGTGAGATGATATCACATTGTGATTTCGATTTGCATTTCCCTGATCAGTGATGTTGAGCATTTTTCCATATGCTTTTTGGCCATTTGTATATCTTCTTTTGAGAATTGTCTCTTCATGTCCTTTCCCTACTTTTTTGATGGGATTGTTTTTTTCTTGTTCATTTGAGTTCCTTTTAGATTCTTGATATTAGTCCTTTGTCAGATTGTGAAGATTTTCTCCCAGTCTGTGGGTTGTGTGTTAACTCTGCTGATTATTTCCTTTACTGTGCCGAAGCTTTTTAGTTTAAGTCCCATCTATTTATCTTTGTTTCTGTTGCATTTGCTTTTGGGTTCTTGGTCGTGAAGTCATTGCCTAAGCCAATTTCCAGAAGGGTTTTTCTGATGTTATTTTCTAGAATCTTTACAGTTTCAGGTCTTAGATTTAAGTCTTTGAGCAATCTTGAGTTGATTTTTGTATAAGGTAAGAGATGAGATCCAGTTTGATTGTTCAACATATAGCTTGCCAATTATCCGTTGCCAATTTGTTGAATAAGGTGTCCTTTCTTCACTTCAGGTTTTTGTTTGCTTTGTCTAAGATCAGCTGGATGTAAGTATTTGGGTTTATTTATGGGTTCTCTATTCTGTTCCATTGGTCTATGTGCCTATTTTTATACCAATACCATGCTGTTTTGGTGACTATGGACTTACAGTATAATTTGAAGTCAGATAATGTGTTGCCTCCAGATTTCTTCTTTTTGCTAAATCTTGCTTTGGGTATGCAGGCCCTTTTCTGGTTCCACTTCAATTTTAGGATTTTTTTTCTTTTTTTATTATACTTTAAGTTCTAGGGTACATGTGTACAACGTGCAGGTGTGTTACATATGTATACGTGTGCCATGTTGGTGTGCTGCACCTATTAGCTCGTCATCATTTACATTAGGTATATCTCCTAATGCTATCCCTCCCTCCTCCCCCCTCCCCCCAACCCACAACAGGCCTCAGTGTGTGATGTTCCCCACCCTGTGTCCAAGTGTTCTTGTTGTTCAATTCCCACCTATGAGTGAGAACATGCAGTGTTTGGTTTTCTGTTCTTGTGATAGTTTGCTCATAATGATGGTTTCCAGCTTCATCCATGTCTCTGCAAAGGACATACTCATCCTTTTTTATGACTGCATAGTATTCCATGGTGTATATGTGCCACATTTTCTTAATCCAGTCTAACATTGTTGGACATTTGGGTTGGTTCCAAGTCTTTGCTTGGATGAGTTAGGGAGAGTTAGTGTGGGAGCAGCTTCTAGGGCCATTTTTACAGAATGGAAAGAGGAGTGGCAAAAAGAGTTAGGATCTATGGGGTCAGCTAGGTTTGCTTTTGTGAGTTTATACAACGGTTTAGTCAGGATGGTAAAACTAGATATCCAAAGGCAGAAGTACCTAACCATGCGTAGGAAGGAAAGGAATTTTTGTTTTGTAGAAGGGGTTGGGGTTTGGGAGATTAGCCGGACATGATTAGCAGGGAGAGCACGTGTGCTTTCATGAAGAATTATGCCAAGGTAGGTAATGGATGGAGAAGAAATATGAGCTTTGGAGGAGGATACCCGATATCCCTTGGAGAATAAATGTTGAAGGAGCAGGAGGGTGTCTTGTTGAGAAGATTCAAAGGAGGGGCTACAAAGTAGAAGGTCATCGATATATTGAATAAGGCGAGAAGCAGAGGGGTGGAAAGAAAGTAAATCATGAGAAAGAGCCTGGGTGAAGTAATGAGGGCTGTCCCTGAAGTCTTGTGGCAGTACAACCCAGGTAAGCTGCTGGGACTGATGGGTGTCAGGGTCAGTCCAGGTAAAAGCAAAGAGAGGCTGGGATGAGGGGTGTAGGGGAATAGTGAAAAAAGCATCTTTAAGATCAAGAGTGGAATAGTGAGTTGTGGAGGAAGGTATTGAGAACAAAAGAGTGTACGGTTTGGGCACCACAGGGTAGATAGGCAAAACAATTTGGTTGATAAGGCGCAGAACTAATCTGTAAGACTTGTCCAGTTTTTGGACAGGTAAAATGGGGGAATTGTAAGGAGAGTTTATAGGTTTTAGAAGCCCATGCTGTAGCAGGTGAGTGATAACAGGCTTTAATCCCCTTAAAGCCTGTTATGAGATGGGATGCTGGCATTGAGCGGAGTAAGGGTGATTAGGTTTTAATAGTATAGTAAGGGGTGCATGGTCGGCACTAAGGAGGGAGTAGAGGTGTCCCATACTTGTGGATTGAGGTGGGGAGATACAAGGGGAGGATGCGAAGGAGGCTTTGAACTAGGGAAGAAAGGCAGCAATTAGGTGTGACTGTAGCCTAGGAATAGTCAGGGAAGCAGATAATTTAGTTAAAATGTCTCAACCTAATAAGGGAGCTGGACAGGTGGGGATAACTAAAAAGTGCATAAAAGAATGTTGTCCAAGTTGGCATCAGAGTTGGGGAGGTTTAGAAGCCTGGCTGTCAATACCCACAACAGTTATAGAGGCAAGGGAAACACGCCCTTGAAAAGAAGGTAACGTGGAGTGGATAGCCTCCATATTGATTAAGAAGGGGACGGACTTACCCTCCACTGTAAGAGTTACCCAAAATATCTGTGATGGTCTAGGATGCTTCCAAGGTGATTGGGCAGCATCAGTCTTCAGCCGCTAAGCCGAGAAGATCTGGGAAGGAGTCAGAGAGCCTTGAGCCAGAGTTCCAGGGGCTCTGGGAGTGGCTGCTGGGTGAGTTGGACAGTCCGATTTCCAGTGGGGTCCTGCACAGATGGGACATGGCTTAGGAGGAATTCCAAGCTGCAGGCATTCCTTGTCCCAGTGGCCAGTTTTCTGGCACTTGAAGCAAGATCCTTGGGCAGGCAGTCCTAGAGGAATGCCTGGACACTGTGATTCAGACGTTTGGAAGTTCTTGTGTGCTGGAGATGTGGCTGGGGTTTGTCTCACAGTGGAGACAAGGAATTGCAACTCAGAAATACATTGCTACTTGGCTGCCCCTACTCTATTATTGTACACCTTGAAGGTGAGGCTAATTAAGTCCTGTTGTGGAGTTTGAGGGCTGGAATTTAATTTTTGGAGCTTTTTCTAATGTCAGGAGTGGATTGGATAATAAAATGCATATTGAGAATAAGCTGGCCTTCTGGCCCTTCTGGGTCTAGGGCGGTAAAGCATCTAAGGGTTGTTGCCAAACGGGCCATGAACTGGGTTGAGTTTTTATATTTGATGAAAAAGAGCCTAAATGCTATCTGATTAGGGAGAGTTTGGATAAAGAAAAAGGAACATCAACCTTGGCTATGCCTTCAGTTCCAGCCACATCTTTAAAAGGAAATTGTTGGGTAGGTGGGGGACAGCTAGTTGTGGAAAGAAACTAAGCTGGACCGGGTGTGAGGAGGGGAGGTGATAAAACGATTATAGGGTGGGAGAGCGGAGGCTGAGGAAGAATTGGGACATAGCTTGGCCTAATGAGGAGCAGCCTGGGTAGGAGGGGAGAGGTCAGATTGGTCTGTGGAAAAGGAGGATTCAAAGGACTCAGAGCTTGGGGTGGAGACTGAAGGAACAGACAGGAGAGAAACAAGAAAGATTTGGGATGAGTCACACTGGGAGTAGAGATGAGGGAGGAACCAATGTGTAAAATAATGCCTGGACGTCAGGCACCTCAGACCCATTTGCCCATTTTTTCCAAAAAAATCATCCAGGTCTTGTAAAATGGAGAAATCAAAAGTGCCGTTTTCTGGCTATTTAGAACCATTATCGAGTTTGTATTGGTGCCAAGCGGCGTTGCAGAAGAAAATAAGATGCTTAGGTTTTAGGTCAGGCAAGAGTTGAAGAAGTTTTATTTTTTATTTATTTATTTATTTTTTATTATTATTATACTTTAGGTTTTAGGGTACATGTGCACAATGTGCAGGTTTGTTACATATGTATCCATGTGCCATGTTGTTTTGCTGCACCCATTAACTCGTCATTTAGCATTAGGTATATCTCCTAATGCTGTCCCTCCCCCCTCCCCCCACCCCACAACAGTCCCCAGAGTGTGATGTTCCCCTTCCTGTGTCCATGAGTTCTCATTGTTCAATTCCCACCTATGAGTGAGAACATGCGGTGTTTGGTTTTTTGTCCTTGTGATAGTTTACTGAGAATGATGTTTTCCAGTTTCATCCATGTCCCTACAAAGGACATGAACTCATCATTTTTGATGGCTGCATAGTATTCCATGGTGTATATGTGCCACATTTTCTTAATCCAGTCTATCGTTGTTGGACATTTGGGTTGGTTCCAAGTCTTTGCTATTGTGAATAGTGCCACAATAAACATACGTGTGCATGTGTCTTTATAGCAGTATGATTTACAGTCCTTTGGGTATATACCCAGTAATGGGATGGCTGGGTCAAATGGTATTTCTAGTTCTACATCCCTGAGGAATCGCCACACTGACTTCCACAATGGTGGAACTAGTTTACAGTCCCACCAACAGTGTAAAAGTGTTCCCATTTCTCCACATCCTCTCCAGCACCTGTTGTTTCCTGACTTTTTAATGATGGCCATTCTAACTGGTGTGAGATGGTATCTCATTGTGGTTTTGATTTGCATTTCTCTGATGGCCAGTGATGATGAGCATTTTTTCATGTGTTTTTTGGCTGCATAAATGTGTTCTTTTGAGAAGTGTCTGTTCATGTCCTTCGCCCACTTTTTGATGGGGTTGTTTGTTTTTTTCTTGTAAATTTGTTTGAGTTCATTGTAGATTCTGGATATTAGCCCTTTGTCAGATGAGTAGGTTGCCAAAATTTTCTCCCATTCTGTAGGTTGCCTCTTCACTCTGATGGTAGTTTCTTTTGCTGTGCAGAAGCTCTTTAGTTTAGTTAGATCCCATTTGTCAATTTTAGCTTTTGTTGCCATTGCTTTTCGTGTTTTAGACATGAAGTCCTTGCCCGGGTTTTAAGTTTTGGAGAACATAGGCTAAGGGAGAAGAAGGGGGAATGGAGGGTAGAAGGTTGCCCATAGTGAAGGAGGCAAGCCCAGAGAAAAGAGAGGGTAGAGACACAGAGAAGGGAGGTGGTGAGCAGCCCTGGGCTGCAATGTGGGTGAGCAGCCAAAGCAAGCATCCCTGCAATTGACTTGCCACCAAGGGGATGTGGGTAAATGACCAAGGCAGGTATCCCCTCAGTGATCAGACACCAATGGAATGTGGGTGAAGAATCAGGCGTCCCTGCAGTGATTAAACACCAACAGAAGACTGTCTTCCTGAGTCCATGACCAGCGCCAGAGTTTTGGGTCCATGGATAAAATGTGTCTCCTTTGTCTCTACTAGAGAGGAAAAAGAACTGGAATTGGAAGGACAGGGAGATTGAAGGGTAGCGAAAGAGGGAGATTGAAGGGTAGCAAGAGAGGCTGGAGAAGAGAGTGAAAAGACCACTTACCCAATTTGAAATTCATGAGATGTTCCTTGGGCTGGTTGGTCTGAGGACCCAAGTTCATAGGTGCATCTCCTCACAGAGTGAGGGTGAGGACAGAGGACCAGTCTCCCAAAGGAGTCCTCCTGTCCCGAGTCTTCGGCACCAAATGTCACGTGCGTCCATGTGAAGAGACCACCAAACAAGCTTTGTGTGAGCAACAAGGCTGTTTATTTCACCTGGGTGCAGACGGGCTGAGTCTGAAAAAAGAGTCAGCAAAGGGAGTTAGGGGTGGGGCAGTTTTATAGGATTTGTGTAGGTAATGGAAAATTACAGTCAAAGGGGTTGTTCTCTGGCGGGCAGGGGCGGGGATCACAAGGTGCTCAGTGGGGGAGCTTCTGAGCCAGGAGAAGAAATTTCACAAGGTTAAGGCAGAAACCAGCCATTTTTACTTCTTTTGTGATTCTTTACTTGCTTCAGCCACATGGTCTGCGCAGGTCACAGGGTATATGATGGCTTAGCTTGGGCTCAGAAGCCTCACAATATATATAACGAAGTATATATACACATACATATGCAAAAACAGTCTACCAGTGTTTTAATTGTTTTCCTAGTGAAGTGTATAAAGCCTACCAACTTTTATGTTACTTAACTTTCCCACATTTATAGTTTTCTTCCCTCTATGTAAATTTAGAAGCACATCACACAGTGTTGTAATTTTTGCTTAAACTCTCAAACGTAATTTGGAAAACTCAAGAGGAGAAGGGAAACCTATTTACTCATTTTTTTGTTACTAGGTTGTTTTTTTTTTTTTCCTGAAAATCCAAATTTTATTTTTTTAAATTTCTTTTCTGTGTAGAGACTTCCTTCATCCATTCTTTTGGACTTACCTTAAATAAGATGTTCTTTTTCTTTGGTTGCTTTCAGGATTTTTTGTCTTAATTTTCACATGTTTAATTATAATATATATTATAATGGATATATTTGAGCTTATTTTTTTGGGGTTTTCCTCACCTTCTTGAGTCTGTAATTTTGTAATGCTGGCTAAATTTGGGATGTTCACAGCCAGTTATTTCTTGTAGTACTTTTTCAGACCCAGCCTTTTTCTTCTGTCCTTTTGGGACTTCAATGATACAAGTGTTGGTTAGATATATTTTTTTTTTAGACACACATGTCTCTGATGCTCTATTTGTTTGTTTTCTTTTTTTTTTTTTTTTTGAGACGGAGTCTTGCTCTGTCCCCCAGGCTGGAGTGCAGTGGCGCGATCTCAGCTCACTCTTTTTTTTTTTTGAGTAATTTTCTCTGCCTTCCAGTTTACTGATTTTTTTATTTCATCATCCTCTTCATTCTGTTGAGCACATCCATTGGCCTTATTTCAGTTATTTTTCAGTTCTAAAATCTCCATTTGATTCTTTTTTAAATTTTATTTTATTAATTTTTTTGCACACAAAATAAACATTTTCTAAAAATACATACAAACAAAAATATGCATATCAAACATATTAGGAAGGTTGCACATGGGAAGATGGGGAATAGAAATGGGCGTTGGGAATTAAAGAAAATAAATGAGAGAGGGACTTTGTATGGATCAATGATAATAACTCAATCCTCTATTTGACAAAGAAGAAGAAGGAAGAGGAAGAAAAAGAAAGTGGGATAAAGGATCAGAAAGGGAGGAAAATAGAAAAAATTAGAGTATGACTCCAGGGTAGACCTGTTTTGTTGTTGCTGGGTTGGTTGGTTGGTTTGTCTGTTGTATTTTTCATACGTTTTGCCATGTTGGCCAGGCTGGTCTCGAACTCCTAGCCTCAAGTGATCAACCCGCCTCAGCCTCCCAGAGACCTGGGACTACAGGCGTGAGCCACCACGTCCAGCCCCCACATTGCGTCTGGCCTCCGTGGTAGACCTCCCAGACAGGGTGGCTGGGCAGAGGCGCTCCCCACATCCCAGACGGGGCAGCCAGGCAGAGGCGCTCCTCACTTCCCAGACAGGGCGGCCGGGAAGAGGCGCTCCTCACTTCCCAGACGGGGTGGCCGGGCAGAGGCGCTCCTCACTTCCCAGACGGGGCGGCCGGGCAGAGGCGCTCCTCACTTCCCAGACGGGGCGGCCGGGCAGAGGCGCTCCTCACTTCCCAGACGGGGCGGCCGGGCAGAGGCTCTCCTCACTTCCCAGACGGGGCGGCCGGGCAGAGGCACTCCTCACTTCCCAGATGGGGCGGTCGGGCAGAGGCGCTCCTCACATCCCAGACAATGGGCGGCTGGGCAGAGGCGCTCCTCACTTCCCAGATGATGGGCGGCCGGGCAGAGGTGCTCCTCACTTCCCAGATGGGGCGGCTGAGCAGAGGCACTCCTCACTTCTTCCCAGATGGGGTGGCCGGGCAGAGGCACTCCTCACTTCCCAGACGGGGCGGCCGGGCAGAGGCCCTCCTCACTTCCCAGACGGGGCGGCTGGGCAGAGGCGCTCCTCACCTCCCAGACGGGGCGGCCGGGCAGAGGAGCTCCTCACCTCCCAGACGATGGGTGGCCGGGCATAGGTGCTCCTCACTTCCCAGACAGGGCGGCCAAGCAGAGACGCTCCTCACTTCTTCCCAGACGGGGTGGCCGAGCAGAGGCACTCCTCACTTCTTCCCAGACGGGGCGGCAGAGCAGAGGCACTCCTCGCTTCTTCCCAGAAGGGGCGGCCGGGCAGAGGCGCTCCTCACTTCCCATACAGGGTGGCCGGGCAGAGGCGCTCCTCGCTTCCCAGATGGAGCAGCGACTGGGCAGAGGTGCTCCTCACTTCCCAGATGGGGTGTCCGGGCAGAGACGCTCCTCACTTCCCAGACAGGGTGGCGGATGGGCAGAGGTGCGCCTCACTTCCCAGATAGGGTGGTGGCCTGGCAGAGGTGCTCCTCCCTTCCCAGACGGGGTGGCGGCTGGGCAGAGGCGCTCCTCACTTCCCAGATGGGGTGGCGGCCTGGCAGAGGTGCTCCTCACTTCCCAGATGGGGCGGCCGGGCAGAGGCGCTCCTCACTTCCCAGCAGGAGCGGCTGGGCAGAGGCGCTCCTCACTTCCCAGATGGGGTGGCTGGGCAGAGACACTCCTCACTTCCCAGACGGGGCAATGGCCAGGCAGAGGTGCTCCTCACTTCTCAGATGGGGCAGCCGCGCAGAGGCGCTCCTCACTTTCCAGCAGGGGCGGCCAGGCAGAGGCACTCTCACTTCCTAGACGGGGTGGTGGCCGGGCAGAGGCGCTCCTCACATCCCAGACGGGGCGGCCGGGCAGAGGCGCTCCTCAGATCCCAGACGGGGCGGCGGGGCAGAGGCGCACCTCACTTCGCAGATGATGGGCACCTGGGCAGAGGCGCTCCTCACATCCCAGATGGGGCGGCCGGGCAGAGGCGCTCCTCACTTCCCAGGTGGGGCGGCCTGGCAGAGGCGCCTCTCACTTCCCAGACGGGGCAGCCAGGCAGAGACGCCCCTCACTTCCTAGACGGGGTGGCGGCCGGGCAGAGGTGCTCCTCACTTCCCAGATGGGGCGGCCGGGCAGAGGCGCTCCTCACATCCCAGAAAATGGGCAGCCAGGCAGAGACGCTCCTCACTTCCTAGACGGGGCGGCGGCCGGGCAGAGGTGCTCCTCACCTCCCAGACGGGGTGGCCAGGCAGAGGCGCTCCTCACATCCCAGATGATGGGCGGCCGGGCAGAGGCACTTGTCACATCCCAGACGATGGGCGGCCAGGCAGAGACGCTCCCCACCTCCCAGACGGGGCAGCGGCCCGGCAGAGGCTGCGATCCTAGCACCCTGGGAGGCCGAGGCAGGTGTCTGGGAGGTGGAGGCTGCAGCGAGCCAAGACGACACCACCGCACTCCAGCCCGGGCAACACGGAGCACCGAGTGAGCGAGAATCCGTCTGCAGTCCCAGCACTTCAGGAGGCCGAGGCGGGCAGACCATTCGAGGTCAGGAGCTGGAAAGCAGTCTGGCCAACATGGCGAAACCCCGCCTCCAGCCAATGGACAAAAACCAGGCAGGGGTGGTGGCGCGCGGCCGCAATCCCTGGCAGCCTGCAGGCGGAGGCAGGAGAACACGGCAGCCGGAGGCAGGGAGTGCACAGCGAGCCAACGACACTCCAGTCTGGGCAACAGAGGGAAGAAAAGAGAGAAAAGAAAGGAAGGAGGGAAGGGAGGAAGGAAGGAAGGAAGAAGGAAGGAAGGCAGGCAGGCAGGCAGGCAGGCTTGATTATTCTTTATATCTTCTGTTTCTTTGCTGAAGTTCTCTATTTTCATTTGTTTCAAGTGTTTTCATATTTGTTTACTGAAGCATTTCTATTATATCAGCTTTCAAACATTTGTCAGATTATTGCAATTTCTCTATTTTCTGAGTGTTGTCATCTATTAGTTGTCTTTTAAAATTCTGGTTGAGACCTTTCTGGTCTTAATATGATGAATGATTTTCAATTGAAACCTCAGAATTTTTGCTTTATGTGATGAGACTTTGGGCCTTGGTTAAGTGTTCTGTTTTTAAACTGGCCTTCACTGATACTACAACAGCTAATGGGAGAACTACCTCATTACTTCTAGGTGGAGGTAATAGTCCAGGTTTCTCACTGAGCCTCTGTTGACAGATGACCAATAGGGAGGGCCATTCATGACTCTTGTGTAGGGGTGAGAGTTTTGTATCCCCATATGGCCTTTACTGACACTGTGTGTGTTTGGTGGGAGAGGTTTATTACTGGCTGATGAGATGAAAGTCTTGGCTTCCTACTTGGCCTTCTGAGACACTGTCTTGGTAGGAGTGTTGAGGCTACTTGTTATAGCCTTACAATAGTGGCTATCTAGGCCCCCCATTCAATTTTCGCTTGTGTGGTTTGGGGTAATCTCACAGTTTTTTCTGTGGTGTTTTGCTAAAAGATTTTTGTCCTGGTAGACTGCCCCTTTTATGGTCCTTTGGCTAGCGAGAGCAGGCTTTTGTTGAGACTTTTATTGTCTGTCCCAATGGCATTTCTGGAATTCTGGCTTCTTCATTTCCAAGTCTGGGATATAACAGACAAAATGAGAACCCAGGGGAACTCATTGCTGTGTTGTCCCTCAACTCGTGAAGTCCCTAGCTAGGCTGCCTTCTTTTCTTTACTTTTCAGTCTTCTTATTTTTGTTTTATATATAATGTTCAAGAGTTTCGTTTGTACTTAGCAGGAGAAATAGGGAAAAGAATGTCTATTTCGTCTTCCTGAAAGCAGAAAGTGGACCATGTGATTTAAAGATTCATTATCTCTCTAAAGTTCTACATTAGAAAATCTAAAGTGCATGTGATTGTCTTTATAGCCTCACAGCTGATATTTTATAAGTTCATCTGGAAAAAATGCTACTTAAAAACTCACTTTAAGGACATATAATTTAATAAAACAACTTTACATTATTTACCATTTAGATTATTTCCACTAAAAGACTATTTCAAATTTAGCAAACTTTTATTTAATTATACCTTCTACTAATATAAATTCAAAGTACTTTAGAAGCCTTTATAAAGTAAAAAAACATCCGTTTTTATATAAGATTTTCAAATTTAAAATTTTAGCATATCTGTTTAAGAAAGACACAAATAATTTATTTTGTTTTTAAATTTAGAGATGCCAATATTCACTTCTGTGTCAAAGCAATATTTAAGCTTTGTGAAAACAGTTTGGATTATGAGTAAAGGAAAAAATTAATAATATTTCACTGTTGCTTGTTTGAGAGAACACTTTCTAATGTTTAAATTTGCTATCTCTGACCTTGATATTGTTTTGAATAGTTCGTTATGATGAAATTCTATTTTTGAGGCTGAGAATATAGAAGCAAGTAACCTAGAATAAAATATAACTCTGTTTAATGCAATTTAAGCCACTCATAAGTAAACTGTAGATAATTTTATATGACATCAGGAAAAATTATAAAAACAATGGGTCAAGATCTGAATTATCTTTTTTATTTCCAAATGTAAAATTTTGTTTGAACTAGATTTGTGTCATTTTTCAGTGTTATATTTATTTTTAAATTAAAAGTGGATTCTGACATTTAAATATTTTGGGGTTAGTTTTTAATTTAACAAAAAAATATATGAAATAATTTTAAGTATCTGAAACTTCAAAACAGTAAGATTTATTTTTTCTACTTAATATTTATTGACCATAGTCACATAATTTTTTTTCTTTTGAGATGGAGTCTCGCTCTATTGCCCAGGCTGTAGGACAGTGGCATGATCTCAGCTCACTGAAACCTTCACCTCGTGGGTTCAAGTGATTGTCCTGCCTCAGCCCCCCGAGTAGCTGGGATTGCAAGCATGCACCACCACGCCCAGCTAGTTTTTGTATTTTTAGTAGAGATGGGGTTTTACCATGTTGGCCGTGCTGTTCTTGAACTCCTGACCTCAGGCGATCGTCCCGCCTCTGCCTCCCAAAGTCCTAGGACTACTGGCATGAGCCACCACACTTGGCCCATAGTCACATAATTCTTAGGGGAGTTTTATATATGGGTTCCAGCATACTTTGGATAATCCCTAGATCACATTCTTGGGAAAATAGTAAATATTTTTTACTTCAATAGAACATGCTGAAAAAGGATTGTGAAAGATAATGAATTTACTGAAAAGGTGAATTAGAGTTTCTTTGGTCCACAGGACTGGAATAATTTTAAATGTACTTAGTGTTTGGTGTCCTCTTTTCAGAGTTCTTTTTTTCTTTTTGAAAACAAAGATTAATTTATTATTTCATTTATCTTTTAAATTTTTAACATTTTTGTTTTAAATTTTATTTTAACAAATATACACATTTATTTTATGAAGCATAATGTTTTGAAGTATATATACATTTTTGAATAGCTTAATCAAGGTAGTTGACATATGCTTTACCTCCATGCTTATTTTTTTTGTTGTGAGAACATGTAAAATCTACTCTCAGCAATTTTTAAGAATACAACACATTGCTGCTAACTATAGTCACCAAGTTGTATAATAGATCTCTTGAACATATTTCTATCTAACTGAAATTTGATATCCTTTGACTACATCTCTTCACTCCCTTTCCCCTCTACCCCTAACCCTTTCCAACCACCATTTTACACTCTAATTTTATGAGTTCAACTTTTTTAGATTCCACCTGTGAGATTGTGTGGAATTTGTCTTTTTTGCCTGGCTTATTTTATTTAACATTGTGTCCTCCAGGTTCATTCATATTGCCACAAATGGCAGGATTTTCTACTTTTAAAAGGCTGAATACAATTTTATTGTGTATATATACCACATTTTCTTATTGCACTCATCCATTGATGAACACTTGTGTTTATTTCATATTTTGACTATTTTGAATAATACTGCATGAACATGGGAGTGTAGAACCTCTTTGAGATACTGATTTTATTTATTTTTATTTTTTGCACATATACCCAGCAGTAGGATTGCTAAATTATATGGTCATTTTATTTTTAATTTTTTGAAGAACCTCCATACAGTTTTTCATGATGGCTGCATTAATTTGTTTCCCTCCAACAGTGCACAAAGGTTTCCTTTTTTTTCTACGTACTTTCTAACATTTGATATCTTTAATCTTTTTGATAATAGTCATTGTAACAGGTGTGAGATGGTATCTCATTATGGTTTTAATTTGCCTTTCCTGACAATTAGCGATGTAGATCACCTCTTCACGTACCTGTTGGCCATCTGAATGTCTTCCTTTGAGAAATGTCTACTGAGATGCTTTGCCCATTTTTAAATTGGATTGTTTGTTTGTTTTACCATTGAGTAGTTTGAGTTTCTTATATATTTTGGATATTATCCTCTCATCAGGTCTATGGTTTGCAAATGTTTTATCCCATTTGATAGGTTATCTTTTCACTGTGTTGATTGTTTACTTAGCTGTACAGAAGTTTTTTAGTTTGACATACTTTCATTTGTCTACTTTGTTTTTGTTGGCTGTGCTTTTGGTATTACATGCAAGTAATCATTCCCAACACCAATGTCAAGAAACTAGTCTTCTATGTTATATTCCATTACTTTTAGAGTCTCCTGTCTTATCTTTAAATCTTTAATCCATTCGAGTTGATTTCTTCATATTGTGTGAAATAAGAGTGTAGTTTTATCCTTCTGCATGTGCATATGCAATTTTGCCCACACCGTTTATGGAGGAGACTTTCCTTTTTCCGTTATGCATTCCTGGTACCTTTATGGGAAATTATTTGACTATAAATGTGTGGATTTGTTTCTAGACTATTTTTCTGTATTGGCCTATATGTGTGTTTTAATGCCAGTAGCATGCTCTTTTGGTTGCTGTAGCTTTGTGGTATACTTTGAAGTCAGGTATTGTGATGTCTTCAGCTTTGTGATTTTTGCTTAAGATTCGTTTGGGTGTTTGGCACCTTTTGTGGTCCCTTATGGGTTTTAAGATTCCTTTTAATATTTCTGTGAAAAAATGTCATTGGAATTTTCATAGGGATTACACTGAATATATAGATTGCTTTGAGTAGGGTGGACATTTTAACAATATTAATGGTTTCAATCTATGAATACAAGATAGCTTTTCATTTATTCATTTGTATCATTCTCAGTTTGTTATCAATGTTTTATAGTTATTAGTATGGAGGTATTTGACCTTCTTGGTTACATTTATTCCTAAGCATTTTACTTTTTGTGTAGCTATTATAAATTTGAATGTTTTCTAGATTTATTTTTCCCGATAGTTTGTTGTTAGTATATAGGAATACAATTAACAATTGATTTTGTATCCTGCAAATTTACTGAATGCTTATAGTAGTTCTAAAAGTTTTTTTTAGAATTAGAATGTTTTCTAGATTTATTTTTCCCGATAGTTTGTTGTTAGTATATAGGAATGCAATTAACCATTGATTTTGTATCCTGCAAATTTACTGAATCCTTATATTAGTTCTAAAAGTTTTTTTTGTTGGAATCTTTAGGTTCCTCTCTCTGTAAGACCATGTTGTCTATAAACAGGGACAGTTTAGCTTCTTTCTTTCCAATTTGGATGCTTTTTATTTATTTTTCTTGCTTAATTGCTCTGACAAGGACTTCCAGTACTATGTTGAATAAAAGTGTTGACAGTAGGCATTCTTGTCTTGTTTTTGATCTTAGAAGAAAAGCTTTCATCTTTTTACTGTTGAGTAGAGTATGATGTTAGCTGTAGGTTTTTCATATATGGCCTTTATTGTCTTGTGGTACCTCCCTTCTATACCTAAATTGATGAGAGTTTTTATTACGAAGGGATGTTGAATTTTGTGCTTTTTCTGCATCTATTTAGATGATCATCTGGTTTTTGTCTTTTTGTCTGTCAATGTGGCATATCACATTTATAAATTTGTATATATTGAACTATCCTTGCAGTTCTGTGATAAATCACACTTGATCTTGATGAATAAACCTTCTAATGGGCTGCTGGATTCATTTTGCTAGTATTTCATGGAGGACTTTTTACATCTATATTCATCAGAGATTTTGGCCATAATTTTCTTTTCTATTCTTTTCTTGTGTCCACTGTAGTGTCCACTGGCTTTGGTATTACGTCTTCAATTTTTTGGAAAAGTTTGAGAAGGATTAATATTAGTTTCTCTCTAAATATCTGGTAGAATTCAGCAGTAAAGCCATCAGTTCTTGGGCTTTCCTTTGATTGGATAATTTTTATTAGTGATTTAATCTCCTTGTTATTGATCTGTTCAGATTTTATGTTTCTTCCTTATTCAGACTTGTTAGGTTGTATGCATCTAGGAATTTACCTATGTTTCTAGGTTGTCTAATTTGTTGATACATAGTTGTTCTTAGTGGTCACTTATGATCCTTTGCAGTTTTATCATAGTTTGTAATGTCTTTTCTTCCATTTCTGATTTTGAGGCTTCTCTTTGTTTATTTGTTAGTTTAACTAAAAGTTGTTGATTCTGTTTTATGTTTTCAAAAACCCAAGTCTTCATTACATTGATTTTTTCTTTTACTGTTTTCTAATCTCTTTTTCATTTGTTTCTTTTCTAATCTTTATTATTTATCTCTTTCTACAACAGGTTTGTTTTTTTTAATCTTCTAGCTCCTTGAGGTGTAAAGTTATGTTGTTTATTTAAGATCTTTCTTCCTTTTAATGTAGGCATTAATTACTAAAACTTTTCTCTTAGAACCATTTTTGCTGAATTTCGTTACTTTTGGTATGTTGCATGTCAATTTTCATTTGTCTCAAGATTTAAAAAAAAATCCCTTTTAATTTCTTCTTTGATCCATTTTTGTTCAGGAGCATGTTGTTTACTTTTTAAATTTAATTTATAATAATTTATTAATATAAATCACAATAGCATTTTGAAGGCATACTACACATACATGGGCTCTTTAATTTACCCTCATAATAGTGTTATTATAATAAGGGTTCTATGTATTTCCCTTCAGTAGCTACATATGCCCTCTTTGTTTTTTTTCTATTACTATTATTATTATTTAAATTTTTTATTTGCATAGGTTATTGGGGAACAAGTGGTGTTTGGTTTCATGAGTAAGTTCTTTAGTGATGATTTGTGAGATTTTGGTGCACCCATCACCTGAACAGTATACACTGCACCCTATTTGTAGTCTTTTATCCCCCTTCCCACTCTTTCCTTAAGTCCCCAAAATCCATTGTGTCATTCTTATGCCTTTACATCCTCACAGCTTAACTCCCACATATGAATGAGAACATACGATGTTTGGTTTTCCATTCCTGAGTTACTTCACTTAGAATAATAGTCCCCAATCTCATCCAGGTCGCTGTGAATGCCATTAATTTATTCATTTTCATGGCCGAGTAGTAGTCCACTGTATATATACACCACAGTTTCTTTATCCACTTGATTGATGGGCATTTGGGTTGCATTCACATTTTTGCAATTGTGAATTGTGCTGCTATAAACATGCATGTGCAACCAACTTTTATTGTATAATGACTTCTTTTCCTCTGGGCAGTAGTGGGATTGCTGAATCAAGTGGTAGTTCTACTTTTAGTTTTTTAAGGAATCTCTACAATTTTCCATAGTGGTTGTACTAGTTTACATTCCCACTAGCAGTGTAGAAGTATTCCCTGTTCACCACATCCATGCCAAAATCTACTATTTTTTGCTTATAGCCATTCTTGCAGGAGTAAGGTGGTATCACATGCTGGTTTTGATTTGCATTTCCATGATCATTAGTGATGTTAAACATTTTTAAAATATGCTTGGTGGCTATTTGTGCATCTTCTTTTGAGAATTGTCTATTCATGTCCTTAGCCCACTTTTTGATGGGATTGTTTGTTTGTTTTTCTTGTTAATTTGTTTGAGTTCATGGTAGATTCTGGATATCATTTCTTTGTCAGATGTATGGATTGTTAAAGAATTTTTCCCACTCTATGAGTTGTCTGTTTACTCTGCTGACTGCTCCTTTTTCTGTACAAAAGTTCTTTAACTGATTCCCAACAATTTATCTTTGTTTTTATTACATTTCCTTTTGGGTTCTTGGTCATGAAATTCTTGCCTAAACCAGTGTTTTGAAGGGTTTTTCCAATGCTATCTTCCAGAATTTTTACACTTTCAGGTCTTAGATTTAAGTCCTTAATCCATCTTGAGTTGATTTATGTACAAGGTGAGAGATGAGGATCCAGTTTCATTCTCTTACATGTGGTTAGCCAATTATCCCAGCAACATTTGTTGAAAAGGGTGTTTCTTTCCCACTTTGGGTGTTTGTTCACTTTGTCAAAGATCTGTTGGCTGTAACTATTTGGCCTTATTTCTGGGTTCTATATTCTGTTTCATTGGTCTATGTGCCTATTTTTATACCAGTACCATACTGTTTTGGTGACTATGGCCATATAGTATAGTTTGAAATCAGGTAGTGTGATGCCTCCAAGTTTGTTCTTTTTTACTTAGTCTTGCTTTGGCTACACCGGCTCTTTTTTTGTTCCATAAAAATTTTAGATTTTTTTTTCTAATTCTGTGAAGAATAACGGTGGTATTTTGATGTGAATTGTGTTGAATTTGTAGCTTGCTTTTGGCAGTATAGATATTTTCACAATATTGATTCTACCTTCCCATGAGCATGGGATGTGTTTCTATTTGTTTGTGTCATCTGTGATTTCTTTCAGTAATGTTTTGTAGCTTTCCTTGTAGAGCTCTTTCACGTTCTTGGTTAGTTATATTCCTAAGGTTTTTTGTTTGTTTGTTTTTGCAGCTATTATAAAGGGGGTTGAATTCTTTATTTGATTCTCCACTTGGTCGCTGTTGGTGTACAGCAGAGCTACTGATTCGTGTACATTAATTTTGTATGCAGAAACTTTGCTGAAATTTTTTTATCAGTTCTAGGAGTTTTCTGGAGTAGTCTTTAGGGTTTTCTAGGTAAACAATCGTATCATCAGCCAACAGTGACAGTTTGGCTTCCCCTTTAATAATTCAGATATTCTTTGTTTCTTTCTCCTGTCTGATTTCTCTGGCTAGAACTTCCAGTACTATGTTGAAGATAAGTGGTGAGAGTGGGCATCCTTGTTTTGTTCCAGTTCTCAGAGGGAATGCTTTCAACTTTTCCCCATTCAGTATGATCTTGGCTGTGGATTTGTCATAGACGCTTTTATTATATTGAGGTATGTTCCTTGCATGCCGATATTGTTGAGTTTTAATCATAAAGGTATGCTAGATTTTGTCAAACACTTTTTCTGCCTTTATTGAGATGATCAATTGATTTTTTTAATATTGTTTATGTGGTGTATCACATTTATTGACTTGTGTATGTTAAACCATCCCTGCATCTCTGGTATGAAACCCACTTGATCATGGTGAATTATCTTTTTTTTTTTTTTATGGAAATGGAGTCTCCCTCTGT
Source organism: Nomascus leucogenys (assembly GCF_006542625.1). Taxonomy (NCBI): domain Eukaryota; kingdom Metazoa; phylum Chordata; class Mammalia; order Primates; family Hylobatidae; genus Nomascus; species Nomascus leucogenys. The sequence continues at coordinate 57,493,893 of NC_044406.1, forward strand.
CGCCCAGGTTGGAGTGCACTGGTGCGATCATGGCTCACTGCAACTTCCACCTCCCAGGTTCAAGTGATTCTTCTGCCTCACCCTCCTGAATAGCTGGGACTAGAGGTGAGCACCACCATGCCCAGCTAATTTTTTTTTTAATTTTTAGTAGTGATGGGGTTTTGCCATGTTGTCTATGCTGGTCTGGAACTCCTGACTATGGGTAATCTGCATGTCTTGGCCTCCCAAAGTGCTGGGATTACAGACGTGAGCCACTGCACCTTCCTGATTTAAGCTAGGAGGGTTGTATCTTTCCAAGAATTTATCCATCTCTTCTAGGTTTTCTAGTTTATTGACATAAAGGTGTTCATAGTAGCCTTCTTTTGTATTTCCATGGTGTCACATGTAATATCTCCTGTTTCATTGCTTATTGAGCTTATTTCGATTTTCTCTCTTCTTTTCGTGGTTAATCTTGCTAATGGTCTACCAATGTTATTTATCTTTTCAAAGAACCAGCTTTTTGTTTTATTTATCTTTTGTATTTTTTTTGTTTCAATTTTATTTATTTCACTCTGATCTTGGTTATTTCCTTTCTTCTGCTGGTTTTGGGTTTGGTGTATTCTTGTTTCTCTAGTTCCTTGAGGTGTGACCTTAGATTGTCTGTGCTCTTCCAGACTTTTGGATGTAGGTGTTCTGGGCTATGAACTTTTCTCTTAGCACTGCCTTTGCTGTGCCCCAGAGGTTTTGATAGGTTGTGTCACTATGGTCATTCAGTTGAAGAATTTTTTTTAATTTCCATCTTGATTTCATTTTTGACCCAGTGATAATTCAGGAGCAGGTTATTTAATTTCCATGTATTTATATGGTTTTGGAGGTTCCCTTTGGAGTTTCCAGTTTTATTCCACTGTGGTCTGAGAGAGTGCTTGATATAATTTTGATTTTTTTAAATGTATTGAGGTTTGTTTTGTGGTCTATGATTTAGTCTATCTTGGAGAAAATTCCATGCGCTGTTGAATAGAATGTATATTCTGCAGTTGTTGAATAGAATGTTCTGTATTTGTCAGTAAAGTCCATTTGTTCCAGGGTGTAGTTTAAATCCGTTGTTTCTTTGTTGACTTTCTGTCTTGATGACCTCTCTAGTGCTGTCAGTGGAGTATTGATGTCCCTCACTATTATTATGTTGCTAATTTCTTAGGTCTACTATTAATCGTTTTATAAATGTGGGAGCACCAGTGTTAGGTGCATATATAGTTAGGATTAGGATTGTGGTATTTTCCTGTTGGACAAGGCCTTTTATCATTATATAATGTCCCTCTTCATTTTCTTTTTTTTTAACTGCTGTTGCTTTGAAGTTTGTTGTGTCTGATATAAGAATAGCTACTCCTGCTCACTTTTGATGTCCACTTGAATGATGTCTTTTTCCACCCCTTTACCTTAAGTTTGTGTGAGTCTGTATGTGTTAGATGAGTCTCTTGAAGGCAGCGTATAATTGGTTGGTGAATTCTTATCCATTCTGCAATTCTGTATCTTTTAATTTGAGCATTTAGGCCATTTACATTGCATATTAGCATTGAGATGTGAAGTACCATTTTATTCTTTGTGCTATTTGTTGCCTGTATACCTTCTTTTTTGTTTTTTGTTTTTGTTTTTTAAATTGTATTTTTGTTTTGTAGGTCCTGTGAGATTTATGCTTTAAAGAGGTTCTGTTTTGATGTGTTTCCAGGATTGACTTCAAGATTTAAAGCAGTTCTTGTAGTGCTGGTTTGGTAGTGCTGAATTCTCTTAGCATTTATTTTTCTGAAAAAGACTGCATCTTTCCTTCATTTATGAAGCTTATTTTTGCTGGATACAAAATCCTTTGCTGATAATTGTTTTGCTTGAGGAGGCTGGAGAGAGGGTCCCAATGCCTCTTAGCTTGTAAGGTTTCTGCTGAGAAATCTGATGTTAATCACATAGGTTTTCCTTTATAGGTTACCTCGTGCTTTTATCCCATAGCTCTTAGGATTCTTTCCTTCATCTTAACTTTCGATAACCTGATGACAATGCCTAGGTGATTATCTTCTTGCAATGAATTTCCCAGATGTTCTTTGTGCTTCTTGTATTTTGATGTCTAGGTCTCTAGCAAGTCCAGGGAAGTTTTCCTCGATTATTCCCCCAAATATGTTTTCCAAACTAGCTACTCAGCAAGTCTGCCAGGCTCCAGGCTGGTATTGGGGATTTTCTTCAGAGTCCTGTGATGTGAACCATCTGTGAATCTGTCAGCCATAGATACAAGCACAGTATTTCGGACGTCTCCCAGGTCCTGTAGGAGCAATTTGCTTCCTTCATCAAGGGTCTGTGGGTCCTCTCAGGTTTTCTGATTTATTCTTGCAGCTGTTCTGGAGCAAAAGTTCATGATGCAAGCCTCCACATGCTGCTCTGTCCATCTGAGTTAAAGCTGAAATCTAGTCCTGTCTCTCATCCGCAATGATCCCTCCTTTCACATGTTTACTTTTTATGTATTTGTAAACTTTCCAATATTCCTCCTGTTATGGAATTTGAGTTTTATACTATCATGGTTGGAAAAGATGATATGATCTGCACATTTGAAGAAGTGGCGTCTTATTCCAGTTTTTACATACTGACTTTGGGAAAGCCCTTCACCAGTCAGCTTATCCAGAGATCCTGGGCATGTTGTCTGGTGTAGTCTGCTGGCAGGCTTGCTGCTGCAGTCATCAGGAAGGCTGATCTGGTACCTTGGTCAGAAGTTGGATGGGCCCAGTGCCTGAGTATGTAGAATTGGATCTTGAGCCTGAATCTATTAGGATGTACCTGTTGATTGGGTGTGTGGGGTTGGGCTCAGAGCTTGGGTCTATGATGGTGGGCCTGGAGCCTGTGTCCTTAGGAGCCAGCCTGAAGCCTGGGTCTATAGGGGCTGACCTGGTTCTTTGATGGTCCTTGAGCATGAGTCTGCAAAAATAAGGTAGGTCTTGGGATTGACCTAGCACCTGGGTCCACTGGGACAGGCCTGGAGCTTCAATCCATGTTTGTTGGCCTGGTTCTAGGGTGGGTCTAAATCCTGAGTCCATGGAGGCAGTGCTGAGTTTTGTGTCTATGGGAATTGGCCTAGAGCCTGAGTCATCAGGGATGATCATGGACCCTGGATCTACTGGAGTATCCCTGAACCCAAGGTCTACTGGAGTCTGGGGCAATGGAGATCATCCTGGAGCCTGGAGCTTGCCTGGTGCTGGGGAAAGCATGGAGCCTGGGTCTATGGGGGCTTATCTGGAGCCTGGGTTCATTGGCTGTCCTTGAGCATGGGGCTATGGGGACTGGCCTGGAGCCTGAGTTTCCTGGTGGGAGCTTGCAGGCTGGGTATGTGAGTACTTGCCTGGAGGCTAGGTTTTCAAGGCCTTGGTAATGAATTCCATATAGGCTGGCCTGGAACCTGGGTCTCTGGAGGCTGGTCAAGCACTGGAGTCTAATGGGATGAGCCTGGACCCTAAGTCTGTTGGAGCATGGGGCTACAGGGGCCAGCCTAGAGGATAGGGCCACAGGGACTGGCCTGGCATTGGGCAGTCCAGGGACTTATATCCACAGGTGCCAGCCTGGTTCCTGAGGCCAGGAGTGCCAATCTGATGCTAAGGTGGGCCTAAAGTGTGAGGTTATGTCGGCTAACCTGGCTCTGGGCTGATCTGAAATGTTGGACGGGCCTGGAGCCTGGGACTGTGAGGGATGGCATAATGCTCCGTGGGCCTGGAGACTATATTTGCAGAGCTAGCTTGGAGGCTGGGTTCATGGAGGCTGGCCTGAAGCCTGGGGCTGTGGGATCAGCCTAGTACTGCTGGTGGTCCAGAGCCCAAAGCTGCTGTGGCCAGTCTGGTCCTGGGGCATGCCTAGACCCTGAGTCTTTGGAGGCAAGCCTAGTGGTGGTATGCATCTGGAGACCAGGTTAGGCTTGGAGGCTCAGTATATGGGTACCAGTCTGGAGTCTGAATAGTCTAGCCTGCACAGCACCGGGCTTTGTTAGGGCAGACCCAGTGCTGGGGTCCAAGGCAAAGTCTAGTGCTTATTTCCCTCTTCTTCTCCCAAGCAGAGGGTATCTCTCCCTGTGCACTATGCTGCCTGGGGTTTGGGGAGGGGTTACATGGATAATGCATAACTGTCTTTACTACCCTTTTATTGCATCTTTTCTTATTTCTGTGCTACACCCAGATGTTGTAATGTCTCATCTGGTTTCTTTAGTTCTTGTGAAGATGTTTTCGTGTATGGATTGTTATCCAAATTGATGTTACTGTGTGAGGATAAGCACTGGAAAATATTATTCCACCATCTTGCTGATGTCTGGACCTGTCAGTGCTCTTTTTCTTCTTCTTATGTCTCCTCTCTCTCTCTCTTTTTTTTATTTTGTCTCCTTTTGTGTTCCCACAAATCCATACTAGTGTTAACTGGTTAATAGAAGTTTTAGTTGTTTGGGTTTACAGTGTGTTTCTCTGTGTTTTTTTGGTTACGACTTGTGAAGGAGAGACTACCTGGCCCCTTTGCTCTCATTTCCCACGCTATCCATCCTGTCTCAGGCCCCCAAGGTATCTAAAATCTCAGAGGCATTAAGCTTGGAGGAAAGATGCATCAAGTGTTCCCTATGAGACATCTACCTGTGCTTTACCAAGCCCACATAATCTCCAGTCCTGTGAGAAAGCATCTGCTTTTCTGAGCACCAGCTGGGATGCATCCTCACCTGGTCTCTGCCTCTAAAGAATGTGTGAACTTGAGTTATTTTATTTTTCTGTGTGCAGGTTTGTCAGTTATATAAAAATGTGTATAACACTTTTCTAGCTATTGAGGTTGTTATTAGGTTAAAATTACATAGCAGATAGTTATTTAACATTCCTTTAGGATAAAAGCACTTTTTTTTTTTTTTTTCAGCTTTCATTTTCTCATCATTTAAGATTTGGTAATCACAAACAGAACCCTAAGAAATTGCCTATATTACTCCATACAGAGAAGATAGCAAACCTATGTTTAACTGAGAAATTCATTGCCTTAGTTAACGTACAAAATTCTGGTATTTCTACTATTTGTAACATTATTTATGCTTTAATTGTGAGTGTGTCTTAAATAAAAATGTTATGGTTAGAATGTCATATAAGACAGATTCAGTTAATAGAGGACTATCATTGGATAATCTTAGACAAATTATTGTATTGTGTCTTTTAATACAAATCTATAAAAGGTCAATATGATTGTTTTAAAGTACCTTCTCTAAAACTAAAACATGAATTATAAATATATAGGTAGAAATCAGCCATCTTAAAGCCAGGCAGATTGCACTCCAGGATCAGTTGCTGAAACTGCAGTCAGCTGCTCAGTCAGTACCTTCAGGAGCTGGTGTACCAGCAACCACTGCATCGTCTTCATTCGCTTATGGGATTAGTCACTTTTAAAAGTAAAGTATTATGTGCCGGGTGCAGTGACTCATGCCTGTAAACCCAGCACTTTGGGAGGCCAAGACGGGCGGATCACGAGGTCAGATCAAGACCATCCTGGCTAACACAGTGAAACCCCGTCTCCACTAAAAATACAAAAAAAATTAGCCGGGCATGGTGGTGTGCACCTGTAGTCCCAGCTACTCAGGAGGCTGAGGCAGGAGAATGGCGTCAACCCGGGAGGCGGAGCTTGCAGTGAGCCGAGATCGCGCCTCTGCACTGCAGCCTGGGCTACAGAGTGAGACTTCATCTCAAATAATAGTAATAATAATAATAAATAAAAAGTAAAGTATTATGGTCATCTGCAGTAACTACCCTTGTATAATGCTACTTGTAGTAATGTTTAGATCTTACTAATGAAACGACTTAACAATATACCACACATTGTCCAAGTAAAAATGAACAGAAAGCCAGTAAACTGAGTTCTTTAAGTACCTGACTTTATTAAAGACTATTACCATAACAATTTAAATATCTATGAGCAGATTCTTTCATTTGAAACCCCAATGTCGTGTTTTATTTTTATTTTGCTCCACTACATCTGATTAGTTGAGAAGTCCTTTGAATTTTAACTTTGTCTTATCTCTTTTCCCTTTCCTTTCCTATTGCTACAGTTCTACTATATGTTATTATTACTTCTTTTTTTGCACTATGGCTACTGAACATAAAGATGGCAGGAATCTTCAAGGAGAGTTCATAATGAAGCAATATGAACATTACTCATTTATTGATATAAATAAATATTTTTTCAGCGCCTACATCAAATGAACCCACTCCTTCTGGACCTTCATATTTGCTGAGACAAAGACTGAATATTTCAGTTTTTTTTTTTTAATTCTACTTTAAGTTCTGGGATACATATACAGAACATTCAAGTTTGTTACATATTCGTGTGCCATGGTGATTTGCTGCACCTATTGATGCATCCTCTAAGTTCCTTCCCTGCCCCCAACCCCCCAACAGGCCCTGGTGTGTGTTGTTTCCCTCCTTGTGTCCATGTATTCTCATTGTTCAACTCCCACTTATGAGTGAGAACATGCAGTGTTTGGTTTTCTGTTCTTGTGTTAGTTTGTTGAGGATGATGACTTCCAGTTTCATCCATGTCCCTGCAAAGGACATGATCTCATTCCTTTTTATGGCTGCATAGTCTGAATATTTTAGTTTTGTAAAACCACACAGGTTTTCTATTTTTTATATCCAGTGCCATTGGCTTACCTTCCTGCTTCCCCTTTCTTCTTTGCAGATGAGATTTTGCTTGCTTACTTTTACTAATGAAACCTATCACTACTCTTTCTGTCTTTTGGCATTCTAGTCTCCATAAATCTGGCTGCAAAGTGGCTATGTACTCTCCCCTGCCTCCCCTTCTTAGTTGTTTCCAGTGATAAGCACACAATCCCATTTTATTATGGGGTTTTATTCTGATCACTCTGGAGGACAGAGAATTGAAAAATAGCATGTATAATATGTGTAATAATTCATTTATGCAAGCATTTGTTATTGAATGTTTTTTGACATCAAAATTTAGTCCTTTATAATTTTGTTTTTATACCTGTGAAGAAATTTAAATTATGCAGTTAATTTTTGTTTAAGATTTCTATGTCTTGTAAAAACAACATCAGTAAAAAATATAACATACTTCTTTTTCAGTAGAATATTGTAGAATAATAATAAATACTGTTATTATTTCAAAACGAGGGTTACATTTCTTCCTACAAATACAATCACAAACCAAGAAACAAATTTTTCCATTCAAAATCTCAATGCAATTTAAAAAATGATAAAAGTACAAATAAAGGCTTAAAACATTGTTCAACTGAAAATATCTGTCACTCAAAAATGTGGAGACTTCCTTGTTAATAAGGTATTTGGAATAAACCAAGTTTAGAGAAAAAATTGACCACATGTAGGGTATGTTCATCCTGTCAAAATTAACTGTATGTGACAGCATCAAATTGTGTTATACCTACTAATAGCAAGAAATAAGTTTGTTTAATGGAAATGAAGCTATCCCTATAAATTTTAAATTTTTAATTACTCAGATTACCAAGGAATCTAGCAATTCCCCTGATCTTTAAAGGTGTGACTTCGGATATAAACTCCTAAAAGATATAACTTTGCAGTTTTTTTTCTTCAGTTCATCAACAATGAATACCAAGGGCACACTGGCTTCTTCCACAAAGCTTCTCTGCTTGGAAACCTGAGTAGTAGATGCAGAATAATATCCTAGTCTCAACTGGGTTTTTTCCCCGAGAATAATATCCTAGTCTGAAATGGGTATTTTCCCCAACTCTAAGATCCTTTGGATGGGTTGATATCCATCTCTTGAGACCTCTACCCTTCCCAAGATTGCTACCTTCTGAATGTTTCCTCACATTATGTTATTTTCTCAAGCATCAAAAATATTTAATAAATTACGACCCAATATACTGCAGATTTGGTTCTTTTACCATTTTGAGAATTATTTCTCTTCCCCTGAAAACCTAAATAGTCCACTATTATAACTTGAATATTGCATCATATAAATACTGCATTTGAAGCTATAATTATGTAAGTGAGTCATATAAAATTTGATGTAATTAGAACATTTGCTTCTAAGAAATTTATGGTGTAAGTCAGGACAAAGTATTTATCTTTACTCCTGGTATTCTGCAGGTAGTTAAACTGAATCCCAGTAACCTGACAAATAGAAAGGATTCATGGGAAGCTTCTGTTAAAGGCCCCCACCCAAATTGGAAAGTTAATATTCTGAAACTAAATATAATTAATTAAAAATAGCTATTTATAAAAAAAAGTATGAAAGGAGAGATGATGTTTTATATAAACGACCTATGGGAAATATATTTTATTTTTATGTTTGAGCATCATATTACTGTATTACTTTACAAAAAGTATTTTTTTGTTAAAAAAATTCCCAGAATGCATTTCCTTCTTTGTAGTGCTTCCTCAATGATATTAAAATTAATTATTTATTTGGTTTACCAATGTTTAATTTTTAAAAGCCTAACCTATTATATTTTAATAAATATTACATTTTAATATGTATCCATGAGGTTATAAAATACCTAAAGAATTTCATTGCATAGCATAATGCCTCTATTTCTTATAAACATAGGTATAAAACTATTATTTACAAGAAATGCCATACCTTGATTGTATTCTTATTGTTACAGTTTTCATTCCTGTTTCTTCACTTTTAGAAAAGGATGGAGAAATTGTCTAGTCAACCTTCCCAACCAAACTATTAATGTAAGATAAAAGATTAACAGGAGAGGAAGAACAGTTCTCACTGAACTCCGAATACTATCCCACCTAGTCTTCCTTCTCATACCTCGTTGAATTTGGGGGAAATGCCCAGAATTTACCATTTAACCATAAATATCACCAACTAATATATAGTGAATTTCCTTGTTTTTTTTTTTTCTTTTTTTTTCTCTTTCCTAGCTTTTCACCACTGATATAAATCGATGGGTTTCTTTTATCAGATTCAGGGGAAGTAGGAAGTGATACACTGATTTAAGAAAAGCATACAGAGAAAATAAAATATCTTTTATTATGTAGGCAGATTTTTAATGTAAGCAAATATTTTATTTCATTTGAATATTAAATGTATCCTGCCTTGTTAAAAACTACCTATTGTTATAGCCTGATGATTTCTCTTTGCTCACTGCCCAGAAAAACCAATACACTGAGAACCACAGGTGTTGCAACAAAGAAATAGTTTAATAATTGCAAGTAGCCAAGTGAGAGGATGGGAGATATTTCTCAAATCCACTTCTCCAAGAAGTTGGAGGCTAGGGTTTTTCAAGGACATTTTGGTGGCCAGGGACTAGGGAATATAGAATACTGATTGGTTGGGTTGGGAATGAAATCACAGGGGGTCAAAGATGTCTTTTTGCATTGAGTCAGTTACTGGGTGTGGGTTACAGAACCGGTTGAATCAGTTTTTTGGTGTGGTTACTGGGCTGGGTGGTATCAGCTGATCCATCAGAATGCAAGATCTGAAAAACACCTCAAACACCACTCAGGTTTTATAATAATGAAAATATCCATGGGAGCAATTAGGGAGGATATAACTCTTGTGACCCCTGGCTACATGTCTCCTGAAGCATGATTCTAACTTTTTTGCCAATTTGTTCACTTTACAAAGGTGGTTTCAGTCCCTGAGAAAGGAAGGAGGTTAGTTTTGGGAAGAGATTAATATCTTTGTTTCAAAATTGAACAAATTAAATGCCTCTTATAGTTAGCTTGGTTTTGTCCAAGAATGAGCAAGGACAGCTTATAAGGTTAGAAGCAAGGTGGAGTCAGCTATGTTAGATTTCTTTTACTGTCATAATTTTTGAAAAGACATTTTCATCAACATCTATCATCAAGAGTTTTCAGATTGTTGGTCTGGCTTATGTTCTCTGAAAAAAGAGGTACTGGCACTTTCCCCTCAAAAGTAGCCCTGTGTGAAGGCTGATGTGCCCATAGTATGTTTAAAGAATGTTAGAGCACAGGATTAGTAAGCTTTCTTGAAAATATTAACAAGAGTCTCATAGCAAAGTTTCTCACATAAATCAGGAAATAAAATCAATCATACTATTTCTCCTCAGGCATTATGCAGTTTGGTCGGGGAGGGAGATGAGAAAACTTACAAGAAAAACTTAGAGAACATAGAGGAAATGAAGTGCTTTAAACGAAGTTATATTTCGATGTTATAAAAGTAGATATTTGTTGTAGAAATTTTCAAACAAACAAAAAGAAGAAAATCAATAAATCATTAGTAACTCCTCCCCAACTCCTGAAATAAATACTGTTATTATTTCAGTGAATTTACTTCCTTCTTTTATATTGCTCCACATTAATTGAGATTATATTGCTAAAAATTTTATTCTCCAGTTTTCCTTTTTAAATTTATTTCATTTATTTTACTTTAAGTCCTCAGATACATGTACAGAACGTACAGGTTTGTTACATAGGTATACATGTGCCATGGTGGTTGGCTGCACCTATCAGCCTGTCATCTAGGTTTTAAGCCCTGCATGCATTAGGTATTTGTCCTAATGCTCGCACTTCATTTGCCCCACACCGCCAAAAGGCCCCGGTGTGGGATGTTCCCCTCTCTGTGCCCATGTGTTCTCATTGTTCAACTCCCAATTATGAGTGAGAATATGCAGTGCTTCGTTTTCTCTTCCTGTGTTAGTTTGTTGAGAATGATGGTTTCCAGCTTCATCCATTTCCCTGCAGATGACACGAACTCATTCATTTTCATGGCTGCATAGTAGTCTATGGCGTATATGTGCCAAATTTTCTTTATCCAGTCTATCATTGATCGACATTTGAGTTGGTTCCAAGTCTTTGTTGTTGAAAATAGTGCTGCAATAAACACAAATGTGCATGTGTCTTTATAGTAGAATGATTTATAATCCTTTGGGTATATACCCAATAATGGGATTGCTGGATCAAATGGTATTTCTGGTTCTAGATCCTTCAGGAATGGCCACACTGTCCTCCAAAAAGGTTGATCTAATTTACACTTTCACCAACATTGTAAAAGTGTTTCTATTTCTCCACATTCTTACCAGCATCTGCTGTTTCCTGACTTTCTAATAATCGCTATTCTAACTGGCATGAGATGGTATCTCATTGTGGTTTTGATTTGCATTTCTTTTTTTTTCTTTCTTTTTTATTATACTTTAAGTTCTAGAGTACATGTGTACAACGCGCAGGTTTGTTACATAGGTTTACATGTGCCATGTTGGTGTGCTACACCCGTTAACTCGTCATTTACATTAGGTATATCTACTAATGTTATCCCTCCCCGCTCTCCCCACCCCACGACAGGCCCCCGTGTGTGATGTTCCCCACCCTGTGACCAAGTGTACTCATTGGTCAATTCCCACCTATGAGTGAGAACATGCAGTGTTTGGTTTTCTATCCTTGTGACCGTTTCCTCAGAATGATGGTTTCCAGCTTCATCCATGTCCCTACAAAGGACATGAACTCATCATTTTTGATGGCTGCATAGTATTCCATGGTGTATATGTGCCACATTTTCTTAATCCAGTCTATCATTGATGGACATTTGGGTTGGTTCCAAGTCTTTGCTATTGTGAATAGTGCTGCAATAAACATTCGTTTGCATGTGTCTTTATAGCAGCATGATTTATAATCCTTTCGGTATATATGCAGTAATGGGATGGCTGGGTCAAATGGTATTTCTAGTTCTAGATCCTTGAGGAATCACCACACTGTCTTCCACAATGGTTGAACTAGTTTACAGTCCCACCAACAATGTAAAAGTGTTCCTGTTTCTCCACATCCTCTCCTGCACCTGTTGTTTCCTGATTTTTAATGATCTCCATTTTAACTGGTGTGAGATGGTATCTCATTGTGGTTTTGATTTGCATTTCTCTGATTGTCAGTGATGAGCACTTTTTCATGTGTCTGTTGCCTGCATAAAGGTCTTCTTTTGAGAAGTGTCTGTTCATATGCTTCACCCACTTTTTGATGGGGTTATTTGATTTTTTTCTTGTAAATTTGTTTAAGTTCTTTGTAGATTCTGGATATTAGCCCTTTGTCAGATGGGTACATTGCAAAAATTTTCTCCGATTGTATAGGTTGCCTGTTCACTCTGATGGTAGTTTCTTTTGCTGCGCAGAAGCTCTTTATTTTAATTAGATCTCATTTGTCACTTTTGGCTTCTGTTGCCATTGTTTTTGGTGTTTTAGTCATGAAGTACTTGCCCATGCCTATGTCCTGAATGGTATTGCCTAGGTTTTCTTCTAGGGTTTTTATGGTTTTAGGTCTAACATTTAAGTGTTTAATCCATCTTGAATTAATTTTTGTATAAGGTGTAAGGAAGGGATCCAGTTTCAGCTTTCTACATATCCCTAGCCAGTTTTGCCAACACCATTTATTTAATAGGGAATCCTTTCCCCATTTCTTGTTTTTGTCAGGTTTGTCAAAGATCAGATGGTTGTAGATGTGTGGTATTATTTCTGAGGGCTCTGTTCTGTTCTATTGGTCTATATCTCTGATTTGGTACCAGTACCGTGCTGTTTTGGTTACTGTAGCCTTGTAGTATAGTTTGAAGTCAGGTAGCGTGATGCCTCCAGCTTTGTTCTTTTGGCTTAGGATTGTCTTGGCAATGCAGGCTCTTTTTGGTTCCATATTAACTTTAAAGTAGTTTTATTCCAATTCTGTGAAGAAAGTCATTGGTAGCTTGATGGGGATGGCATTGAATCTATAAATTACCTTGGGCAGTATGGCCATTTCCATGATATTCGTTCTTCCTATCCATGAGCATGGGATGTTCTTCCACGTGTTTGTGTCCTCTTTCATGTGGTTGAGCAGGGGTTTGTAGTTCTCCTTGAAGACGTCCTTCACATCCCTTGTAAGTTGGATTCCTAGGTATTTTATTCTCTTTGAAGCAATTGTGAATGGGAGTCCGGTCATGATTTGGCTCTGTTTGTCTGTTATTAGTGTATATGAATGCTTGTGATTTTTGCACATTGATTTTGTATCCTGAGACTTTGCTGAAGTTGCTTATCAGCTTAAGGACATTTTGGGCTGAGATGATGGGGTTTTCTAAATATACAATCATGTCATCTGCAACAAGGGACAATTTGACTTCCTCTTTTCCTAATTGAATACCCTTTATTTCTTTCTCCTGCCTGATTGCCCTTGCCGGAACTTCCAACACTATGTTGAATAGGAGTAGTGAGAGAGGACATCCCTGTCTTGTGCCAGTTTTCAAAGGGAATGCTTCCAGTTTTTGCCCATTTAGTATGATATTAGCTGTGGGTCTGTCATAAATAGCTGTCATTATTTTGAGATACTTCCCATCCATACCGAATTTATTGAGAGTTTGTAGCATGAAGGGCTGTTGAATTTTGTCCATGGCCTTTTCTGCATCTATTGAGATAATCATATGGTTTTTATCTTTATTTCTGTTTATATGCTGGATTATGTTTATTGATTTGCATATGGTGAACAAGCCTGCATCCCAGGGATGAAGCCCACTTGATCATGGTGGATAAGCTTTTTGAAGTGCTGCTGGACTTGGTTTGCCAGTATTTTATTGAGGATTTTTATATCTATGTTCATCAGGGATATTGGTCTAAAATTCTCTTTTTTTTGTTGTTATGTCTCTGCCAGGCTTTGGTATCAGAATGATGTGGGCCTAGTAAAATGAGTTAGGGAAGATTCCCTCTTTTTCTGTTGTTTGGAATAGTTTCAGAAGGAATGGTACCAGCTCCTCCTTGTACCTCTGGTAGAATTCGGCTGTGAATCCATCTGGTCCTTTACTTTTTTTGGTTGGTAGGCTATTAATTATTGCTTCAATTTCAGAGCCTGTTACTGGTCTATTCAGTGATTCAACTTCTTCCTGGTTTAGTATTTGGAGGGTGTGTGTGTCCAGGAATTTATCCATTTCTTCTAGATTTTCTAATTTATTGTTGTAGAGGTGTTTATACTATTCTCTGATGGTAGTTTGTATTTCTGTGGAATCAGTGGTGATATCCCCTTTATCATTTTTATTACATCTATTTGATTCTTCTCTCTTTTCTTCTTTATTAGTCTTGCTAGTGGTCTGTCAATTTTGTTGATCTTTTCAAAAAACCAACTCCTGGATTCATTGATTTTTTTGAAGGGTTTTTGGTGTCTCTATCCCCTTCAGTTCTGCTCTGATCTTAGTTATTTCTTGCCTTCTGCTAGCTTTTGAATGTGTTTGCACTTGCTTCTCTGGTTCTTTTAATTGTGATGTTAGGGTGTCAATTTTAGATCTTTCCTGCTTTCTCTTGTGGGCATTTAGTGCTATAAATTTTCTTCTACACACTGCTTTAAATGTGTCCCAGATATTCTGGTATGTTGCATCTTTGTTCTCATTGGTTTCAAAGTATATCTTTATCTCTGCCTTCATTTCATTATGTACCCAGTAGTCATTCAGGAGCAGGTTGTTCAGTTTCCATGTAGTTGAGCGGTTTTGAGTGAGTTTCTTAATCCTGAGTTCTAGTTTGATTGCACTGTGGTCTGAGAGACAGATTGTTATAATTTCTGTTCTTTTACATTTGCTGAGGAGTTCTTTACTTCCAACTATGTGGTCAATTTTGGAATAAGTGCAATGTAGTGCTCAGAAAAATGTATATTCTGTTGATTTGGGGTAGAGAGTTCTGTGGATGTTTATTAAGTCTGCTTGGTGCACAGCTGAGTTCAATTCCTGGCTATCCTTGTTAACTTTCTGTCCTATTGATCGGTCTAATGTTGACAGTGGGGTGTTAAAGTCTCCCATTTTTATTGTGTGAGAGTCTAAGTCTCTTTGTAAGTCTATATGGACTTGCTTTGTGAATCTGGCTGTTCCTGTATTGGGTGCATATATATTTAGGATAGTTAGCTCTTCTTGTTGAATGAATTCCTTTACCATTATGTAATGGCCTTCTTTGTCTCCTTTGATCTTTGTTGGTTTAAAGTCTGTTTCATCAGAGACTAGGATTGCAACCTCTGCTTTTTTTGTTTTCCATTTGCTTGGCAGATCTTCCTCCATCCCTTTATTTTGATCCTGTGTTTGTCTCTGCACGTGAGACGGGTCTCCTGAATACAGCACACTGATGAGTCTTGACTCTTTATCCAATTTGCCAGTCTGTGTCTTTTAATTGGAGCATTTAGCCCATTTACGTTTAAGGTTAATATTGTTATGTGTGAATTTGATCCTGTCATTATGATGTTAGCTGGTTATTTTGCTCATTAGTTGCTGCAGTTTCTTCCTAGCATTGATGGTCTTTACAATTTGGCATGTTTTTGCAGTGGCTGGTACCAATTGTTTCTTTCCATGGTTAGTGCTTTTTTCATGAGCTCTTGTAAGGCAGGCCTGGTGGTGACAAAATCTCTCAGCATTTGTTTGTCTGTAAAGGATTTTATTTCTCCTTCACTTATGAAGCTTAATTTGGCTGGATATGAAATTCTGGGTTGAAAATTCTTTTCTTTAAGATTGTTGTATATTGGCCCCCACTGTCTTCTGGCTTTTAGAGTTTCTGCCAAGAGATCTGCTGTTAGTCTGATGGGATTCCCTTTGTAGATAACCCGACCTTTCTCTCTGGCTGCCCTTAACATTTTTTCCTTCTTTTCAACTTTGTGGAATCTGACAATTATGTGTCTTGGAATTGCTCTTCTCGAGGAGTATCTTTGTGGTATTCTCTGTATTTGCTGAATTTGAATGTTGTCCTGTCTTGCTAGGTTGGGAAAGTTCTCCTGGATAATATCTTGCAGAGTGTTTTCCATCTTAGTTCCATTCTCCCTGTCACTTTGAGGTACACCAATTAGACGTAGATTTGGTCTTTTTGCATAATCCCATATTTCTTGGAGGCTTTGTTTGTTTCTTTTCACTCTTTTTTCTCTAAACTTCTCACTTCATTTCATTCATTTACTTTTCAATCACTGATATTCTTTCTTCCTGTTGATCAAATCAGCTACTGAAGCTTGTGCATGCATCACCTAGTTCTCATACCATGGTTTTCAGCTCCATCAGGTCATTTAAGGTCTTTTCTTTACTGTTTATTCTAGTTAGCCATTCTTCTAATATTTTTTTAAGGTTTTTAACTTATTTGCAATGGGTTTGAACATCCTCCTTTAGCTCGGAGAAGTTTGTTATTACCGATTGTCTGAAGCCTTCTTCTCTCAATTTGTCAAAGTCATTCTCCGTCCAGCTTTGTTCCATTGCTAGAGAGGAGCTGTGTTTTTTTGGAGGAGAAGAGGCACTCTGATTTTTAGAATTTTCAGCTTTTCTGCTCTGGTTTCTCCTCATCTTTGTGGTTTTATCTGCCTTTTGTCTTTGTTGATGGTGAACTACAGGTTGGGTTTTGGTGCGGATTTCCTTTCTGTTTGTTAGTTTTTCTTCTAACAGTCAGGACCTTCAGCTGAAGGTCTGTTGGAGTTTGCTGCAGGTCCACTCCAGACCCTGTTTTCCTGGGTATCACCAGCAGA
This sequence comes from Nomascus leucogenys, assembly GCF_006542625.1. Lineage (NCBI taxonomy): Eukaryota > Metazoa > Chordata > Mammalia > Primates > Hylobatidae > Nomascus > Nomascus leucogenys. The sequence goes on from NC_044406.1 coordinate 57,510,296, forward strand.
GGCTGCAGAATAGCAAATATTGCAGAACGGCAAATAGTGCTGCCTGATCCTTCCTCTGGAAGCTTCATCTCAGAGGGGCACCCGACTGTATGAGGTGTCAGTCGGCCCCTGTTGGTAGGTGTCTATAAGTTAGGCTACTTGGGGGTCCGAGACCCACTTGAGGAGGCAGTCTGACCATTCTCAGATCTCAAACTCCATGCTGGGAGAAGCACTACTCTCTTCAAAGCTGTCAGACAGGGACGTTTAAGTCTGCAGAAGTTTCTGCTGCCTTTTGTTCAGCTATGCTGTGCCCCCAGAGGTGGAGTCTACAGAGGTAGGCAGGCCTCCTTGAGCTGTGGTGGGCTCCACAGAGTTGGAGCTTCCCAGCTGCTTTGTTTACCTACTCAAGCCTCAGCAATGGCGGACGCCCCTCCCCCAGCCTTGCTTCCACCTTGCAGTTCAATCTCAGACTGCTGTGCTAGCAATGAGTGAGGCTCTATGGGCGTGGGACCCTCCAAGACAGGCATGGGATATTATCTCCTGGTGTGCCGTTTGCTAAGACCATTGGAAATGCGCACTATTAGGGTGGGAATGTCCCGATTTTTGAGGTACCATCTGTCATGGCTTCCTTTGGCTAGGAAAGGGAATTCCCCGACACCTTCCACTTCCCGGGTGAGGCAATACCCCACCTTGCTCTGTGGGCTTCACCCACTGTCCGGCAAGCCCCAGTGAGATGAACCCGGTACCTCAGTTGGAAATGCAGAAATCACTCATCTTCTGTGTCACTCACACTGGGAGCTGTGGACTGGAGCTGTTCCTATTTGGCCATCTTGGAACCTCTTGATTTGCATTTCTGTAATGACCAGTGATGAACTTTTTTTCATATGTTTATTGGCCACATAAATGTTTTCTTTTAAGAAGTGTCTGTTCATATCCTTTGCCTACTTTTTGATGGGGTTGTTTGTTTTTTCCTTGTAAATTTGTTTAAGTTCCTTGTAGATTCTAGATATTAGACCTTTTTCTGGTGGGTGAAAAATTTTTCCATTCTATATGTTGCCTGTTCACTCTGATGATAGTTTCCTTTGCTGAGCAGAAGCACTTTAGTTTAATTAGGTCCCATTTGTCAATTTTGGCATTTGTTGCAACTGCTTTTGGTGTTTTTGTCATGAGGACTTTGTCCATACCTATGTCCTGTATGGTATTAAGTTTTCTTCTAGGATTTTTATGGTTTTGGGTTTTACACTTAAGTTTTTACTCCATCTTGAGTTAATTTTTCTATAAGGTGTAAAGAAGTGGTCCGGTTTCTGTTTTCTGCATGTGGCTAGCCAGTTTTTCCCGCACCATTTATTACATAGGGAATCCTTTCTACATTGTTTGTTTCTGTCAGGTTTGTCACATTTCAGATGGTTCTATATGTGTGGCATTATATCTGAGTCCTCTGTTCTGTTCCATTGTTCTATATATTTGTTTTGGTACCAGTACCATGCTGTTTTCATTACTGTAGCCTTGTAGTATTCTTTAAAATCAGGTAGTGTGATGCCTCCAGCTTTGTTCTTTTTGCTTAGGATTGTCTTGGCTATATGGGCTCATTTTTTATTCCATTTAAAATTTAAAGTAGTTTTTTCTAATTCTGCCTATGAAGTCAATGGTAGTTTGATGGTAATAGCATTGAATCTATAAATTACTTTGGGCAGTATGGCCAATTTCACGTTATTGATTCTTCCTATCCATGAGCATAGAATGTTTCTCCATCTGTTTGTGTCCACTCTTATTTCCTTGAGCAGAGGTTTGTAGTTCTCTTTGAAGAGGTCCTTCATGTGCCTTGTAAGTTGTATTCCTAGGTATTTGATTCTTTTTGTAGCAATTCTGAATGGGAGTTCACTCAGGATTTGTCTGTCTGCTTATCTATTGTTGATGTATAGGAATGCTTGTGGGTTTTGCACTTTGATTTTGTATCCTGACACTTTGCTGAAGTTGCTTATCAGCTTAAGGAGTTTTGGGGCTGAGATGATGGGGTTTTCTAAATATAACATCATGTTGTCTGCAAACAAAGACAATTTGTCTTTCTCTCTTACTGTTTGAATACGCTTTATTTTTTTCTCTTGCCTGATTGTGCTAGTCAGAACTTTCAATACTATGTTGAATAGGAGTGGTTAGAGAGGGCGTCCTTGTCTTGTGCCAGTTTTCAAAATGAATGCTTCCAACTTTTGCCCATTCAGTATGATATTGGCTATGGGTTTGTCATAAACAGCTTTTATTATTTTGAGATATGTTCCATCAATACGTAGTTTATTGAGAGTTAATAGCATGAAGGGATGTTGAATTTTATCAAAGGCCTTTTCTGCATCTATTGAGATAATCATATGATTTTTGTCATTTGTTTTGTTTATGTGATTGATTACATTTATTGATTTTTGTATGTTGAACCAGCCTTACATCCCAGGGATGAAGCCAGCTTGATTGTGGTGGATAAGCTTTTTGATGTGCTGCTGTATTTTATTGAGGATTTTTGCATTGATATTCATCAGGGATATTGGCCTGAAGTTTTTCTTTTTTGTTATGTCTCTGATTTTTGAGGCTGATGACCTTTGGATGGGGTTTTTATGTGGGAGTCCTTTTCTTTGATGTTGATGTTACTGCCTTCTGTTTGTTAGTTTTTCTTCTAGCAGTCAGGCCTCTCCTGCATGTCTGCTGCAGTTTGCTGGAGGTTCACTCCAGAAACCGTTTGCCTGGGTAACACCAGCGGAGGCTGCAGAATAGCAAAGATTGCTGCCTGCTCCGTCCTCTGGAATCTTCATCCCAGAGTGGCACCAGCATAATGCCAACCAGAGCTCTCCTGTATGAGGTGTCTGTTGACCCCTGCTGGGAAGTGTCTCCCAGTCAGGGGGCACAGGATCAGGGATGCACTTGAACAGGCAGTCTGTCCCTTAGCAGAGCTCAAGTACTGTGTTGGAAGAATACTCCTTCTTTTTCAAAAGTGACATTGTGTAAAAATGGACTTTTTTCCATCCAAGGATTGAAACATTTTTCTCAATTTCCACTTCCTTTTGGCAGAATAACAGTAGCTGCTCTGAAGATCTGCCAAGATCTGCTTCTCTCTTCAGAGCCGGCAAGCAGGAATGTTTAAGTCCACTGAAGCTGCACCCACATCTGCCCCTTCCCCAGGTGCTCTGTCCCAGGGAGATGGGAGTTTTATCTATAATTCCCTGTCAGGGGCTGCTGCCTTTCTTTCAGAGATGCCCTGCCAGTGAGGAGGAATCTAGAGAGGCACTGTGGTCACAGCCGCTTTGCTGCACTGTGGTGAGTTCTGCCCAATCTGAAATTCCTGGCCTTCTTAGCACTGTCAGGGGAAAACCGCCTACTCAAACCTCAGTAATAGTGGACACTTCTCTTCCCACCAAGCTCAATTGTTCCAAGTTGACTTCAGACTGCTGTGCTCACAGTGAGAATTTCAAGCCAGGGGTTCTTAGTTGCTGGGCTCTGTGAAAGTGGGACCTGCTGAGTGAGACCACTTGGCTCCCTGCCTTCAGCCACATTTCCAGGGGAGTTTACAGTTCTGTATTGTGGGGGTTCCAGGTGCCAGTGGAGGGAAAAAAATAAATAACTCCTGCAGCTAGCTCGCTTTCTGCCCAAAAAACCACCCAGGTTTGTGCTTGAAACCCAGACCCCTTCAGTGTAGGCACATGAGGGAATCTTCTGGTCTTGGGTTTGCAAAAACTGTGGTAAAAGCACAGTATCTGGGCCAGATAGCACAGTTCCTCATGGCTTCCCTTGGATGGGGGACAGAGGTCCCTGGCTCCTTGCACTTCCCAGGTGAGGTGACACCCCACCCTGCTTCTGCTCACCCTCCGTGGGCTGCACCCACTGCCTAACCAGTCCCAGTGAGATGAACTGTGTACCTCATTTGGAGATGTAGAAATTACCTGCCTCTGCATTGGTCTTTCTGGTAGCTGCAGAGCAGAGCTGTTCCTTTGGCCTTCTTGCCAGATCTCTCTCCATTTTGCATGTAACTTTTTTTTACTTAAAAATTTTCCCCATGTCATGGAATTTATTTGTAAACATTTTTGATGGCTACATAAGAACCAATGTAATGACTATCCAGCTCAAGAATTGCTAATCTGAAAATATAAAGATTGAAATGTTCCAAAATCAAAAACTTTTTTGAGCAAGTGAAATATTCCATACCTGAACTCATGTGATGTGTTACAGTCAAAATGCAGTCAAACTGGTAGCTGGCAAGATGGCCGAATAGGAACAGCTCTGGTCTGCAGCTCTCAGTGAGATCAATGCAGAAGGTGGGTGATTTTTGCATTTTGAAGTGAGGTACCTGGGTCATCTCATTGGGACTGGTTGCACAGTGAGTGCAGCTCACAAAGGATGAGCCGAAAACTCATGAAGCACGGTGGAGCATTGCCTCACCTGGGAAGCTCAAGGGGTTGGGAAACTCCCTCTCCTAGCCAAGGGAAGCTGTGAAAAACTGTGCCATGAGAGACACTGCATTCCAGCACAGATACTACGCTTTACCCACAGTCTTTGTAACCACAGATCAGGAGATTCCCACAGGTGCCTACACCACCGGGGCCCTGGGTTTCAAGCACAAAAGTGGGCAGCCATTTGGGCAGACACTGAACTAGCTGCAGGTATTTTTTTCGTGCCTCAGTGGTGCCTGGAACACCAGTGAGACAGAACCGTTCACTACCCTGGAAAGGAGGCTGAAGCCAGGGAGCCAAGTGATCTAGCTCAGCAGATCCCACACCCACGGAGCCCAGCAAGCTAAGATCCACTGACTTGAAATTCTTGCTGCCAGGACAGCAGTCTGAAGTCAACCTGGAATGCTCCAGCTTGTTGGGGGGAGGGGCTTCCACCATTACTGAGGCTTGAGTAGGCGGTTTTCTCCTCACAGTGTAAACAAAGCCACCGGGAAGTTCGAACTGGGTGGAGCCCACCACAGCTCCAGAAGGCCTCTATAGCCAGACTGCCTCTCTAGATTCCTCCTCTCTGGGCAGGGCATCTCTGAAAGAAAGGCGGGAGACCAAGTCAGGGGCTTATAGATAAAACTAACATCTCCCTAGAACAGAGCACCTGGGTGAATGGGCAGTTGTGGGTGCAACTTCTGCAGACTTAAGTGTTCCTGCCTGCCAGCTCTGAAGAGAGCAGCAGATCTCCCAGCACAGCACTCGAGCTCTGCTAAGGGACAGACTGCTTTCATAAGTGGGTCCCTGACATAATAAAAAGTGATGGAGGAGATAACACCACTGATCCCACAGAAATACCAACTGCTATCAGAGAATACCTTTATGCACACAAACTAGAAAATCTAAAAGAAATGGATAAATTTCTGGACACATGCGCCTTCCCAAGACTAAACCAGGAAGAGGTCAAATCCCTGAATAGACCAATAACAAGTTCTGAAATTGAGGCGGGAACTAATAGCCTACAACCAAATAAAGCCCAGGATGAGATGGATTCACAGTCAAATTCTACCAGAGGCACAAAGAGGAGCTGGTACCATTTCTTCTGAAACTACTCCAAACAGTAGAAAAGGAGGGACTCCTCCATAACTCATTGTATGAGGCCAGCGTCATCCTGATACCAAAATCTGGCAAAGAAACAACAACAACAAAATATTTCAGGCCAATATCCCTGATCAACATTTATGTGAAAATCCTCAATAAAATACAGGCAAACCAAATCCAGCAGCACATCGAAAAGCTTATCCACCATGATCAAGTCGGCTTTATTGCTGGGACACAAGGATAGTTCAACATACACAAATCATTAAACATAACCCATCACATAAACAGAACCAATGACAAAAACTTCATGATTATCTCAATAGATGCAGGAAAGGCCTTCGATAATATTGAGCACCTCTTTATGCTAACAGCTCTCCAGAAACTAGTTATTGATGGTACATATCTCAAAATAATAAGTGCTATTTATGCAAACCCACAGCCAGTATCATACTGAATGGGCAAAAGCTGGAAGCATTCCCTTTGAAAACAGGCAAAAGACAAGTGTGCCATCTCTCACAACTCCTATTCAACATAGTATTGGAAGTTCTGGCCAGGGCAATCAGGCAAGTGAAAGAAAGAAAAGGGTATTCAAGTAGGAAGAGAAGAAGTTAAATTGTCTCTGTTTGCAGATGACATGATTGTATTTTTAGAAAACCCCATCGTCTCAGCCCAAAAACCCCTTAAGCTGATAAGCAACTACAGCAAAGTCTCAGGATACAAAATCAATGTGCAAAAATCACCAGCATTCCTATACACCAATAATAGACAAACAGCCAAATCATGAGTGGATGCCAATTGCAATTGTGACAAACTGAATAAAATACCTAGGAATACAACTTAAAAGAGATATGAAGGGCCGCTTCAAGGAGAACTACAAACCACTGCTCAAGGAAATAAGAGAGGACACAAACAAATGGAAAAACATTCCATGCTTGTGGATAGGAAGAATCAATATCATGAAAATGGCCATAGTGCCAAAAGTAATTTATAGATTCATTGCTGTCCCCATCAAACAACCATTGACTTTCTTCACAGAAAAAACTAAGTTTCATATGGAAGCAAAAAATAGCCTGTATACCCAAGACTATCCTAAGCAAAAAGAACAAAGCTGGGGACATCATGCTACCCGACTTCAAACTATACTACAAGGCTACAGTAACCAAAACAGCATGGTACTGGTACCAAAGCAGATACATAGACAAATGAAACAGAACAGAAGCCTCAGAAATAATGCCACACATCTACAACCATCTGATCTTTGACAAACACAAGCAATGGGGAAAGTATTCCCTACTTAATAAACAGTGTTGGAAAAACTGGCTAGCCATATGCAGCAAACTGAAACTGGATGCCTTCCTTATACCTTATACAAAGATTAACTCAAGATGGATTAAAGACCTAAATGTAAGATGTAAAACCATTAAAACTCTAGGGGAAATCCCAGACAATACCATTCAGGACATAGATATGGGCAAAGACTTCGTGACAAAAACACCAAAAGCAATGACAGCAAAAGCCAAAATTGACAAATGGGATCTAATTAAACTAAAGAGCTTCTGCACAGCAAAACAAACTATCATCAGATTGAACAGGCAACCTACAGAATGGGAGAATATAATTGCAATCTATCCATCTGACAAAGGGCTAATATCCAGAATCTACAAGGAACTTAAACAAATTTAGAGGAAAAAAACAACCTTATCAAAAAAGTGGGCAAAGGATGTGAACAGACACTTCTCAAAATAAGACATTTATGCGGCCAAGAAACATATGAAGAAAAGCTCATCAACACTGGTCATTAGAGAATTGCAAATCAAAACTGCAATGAGATACCATCTCATTCCAGTTAGAATGGCGATCATTAAAAAGTCAGGAAACAACAGATGCTGGAGAGGATGTGGAGAAATAGGAATACTTTTACACTGTTGGTGGGAGTGTAAATTAGTTCAACTATTGTGGAAGACAGTTTGCGATTCCTCAAGGATCTAGAACCAGAAATACCTTTTGACCAGCAATCCCATTACTGGGTATATACCCAAAGGATTGTAAATTATTCTGCCATAAAGACACATGCACATGTACGTTTATTGCAGCACTATTTTCAATAGCAAAAACTTGGAACCAATGCAAATGCCCATCAATGATAGACTGGATAAAGAAAATGTGGTACATATACACCCTGGAATACTATGCAGCCATAAAAAAGATGAGTTCCTGCCCTTTGAATGGACATTGATGAAGCTGGAAACCATCATTCTCAGCAGACTAACACAGCAACAAAAAACCAAACACCACACGTTCTCACTCATAAGTGGGAGTTGAACAATGAGAACACATGGACACAGGGAGGGGAACATCACAGAGTGGGGCCTGTCAGGGTGTTGGGGGTAAGGGGAGGGATAGCATTAGAAGAGATACATAATGTAGATGACGGGTTGATGGTTGCAGCACACCACCATGGCATGTGTATACCTATGTAACAAACCTGCATGTTCTGCACATATATCTCATAACTTAAAGTTATTATAAAAAAAAGATCTAAAAAAAAGGGCTAGAGAAGCAAGTGCAAACAAATTCAAAAGCTAGCAGAAGACATGAAAAACTAAAGTCAGAGCTGAACTGAAGGAGGTAGAGACACAAAAAACCCTTCAAAAAATGAACGAATCTAGGAGCTGGTTTTTTGAAAAGACTAACAAAATAGATAGACCACCAGCTAGACTAATAAAGAAGAAAATGGAGAAGAGTGAAATGGACACAATAAAAAATGATAGGATATCACCACTGATCCCACAGAAATACAAACTATCATCTGAGAATACTATAAAAAACCTCTATGCAAATAAACTATGCAAATTGCTACAAAGAAAATCTAGGAGAAATGGATAAATATCTGGACATATACTCACTCTCAAGACTAAACTAAGGAAGAAGTCAATTCTCTGAATAGACCAATAACAATTTCTGAAATTGAGAAATTAATTGCCTATCTACCAGAAAAAGCCCAGGACCAGACAACTTCACAGGCGTATTCTTCAAGAGGTATAAAGAGGATCTGGTACCATTCATTCTGAGACTATTTTAAACAATAGAAAAAGAGGGACTTCTCCCTAACTTATTTTATGAGGCCAGCATTATCCTGATACCAAAACCTGGCAGAGACACAACAAAAAAGGAAAATTTCAGGCCAATATCCCTGATTAACTTTGATGCAAAAATCCTCAATAAAATACTGGCAAACCAAATCTAGCAGCACATCAAAAAGCTTATCTACCATGATTAAGTTGGCTTCATCTCTGGGATGCAATGCTGGTTCAACTTATGCAAATAAATAAACATAATCTGTCTCATAAGCAGAACCAATGACAAAAACCACATAATTATCTCAATAGATGTAGAAAAAGCTTTTGATAAATTTCAACATCTCTTTATGCTAAAAACTCTCAATAAACTAGGTATTGATGGAACATATCTCAAAATAATAAGAGGTATTTATGTCAAATCCATAGTCGATATCATACTGAATGGACAAAACCTGGAAGGATTCCTTTTGAAAACTGGCACAAGACAATATGAAGAGAGGAATTCAAATTGTCTCTGTTTGAAGATGACATGATTGTATATTTAGAAAACCCCATCGTCTCAACCGAAAATCTCCTTAAGCTGATAAGAAACTTCAGCAAAGTCTCAGGATACAGAATCAATGTGCAAAAATCACAAGCATTTCTATGCAGCAATAATAGACAAACAGAGAGCCAAATCATGAGTAAACTCCCATTCAGAATTGCTACAAAGAGCATAAAATACTAGGAATACAACTTAGAAGTTCTGTGTAGGACCTCTTCAAGCAGAACTACAAAACACTGCTCAAGGAAATAAGAGAGGACCCAAAGAAGTTGAAAAAAAAATTTAAGGAAGAATCAATATCGTGAAAATGGAAATAGTGATCAAAGTAGTTTATAGATTCAATGCTGTTTCCATCAAGCTACCATTGACTTTCTTTGCAGAATTACCAGAAACTACTTCAAATTTCATATGGAACCAAAAAAAAAAGTCCATGGAGCCAAGACAATCTCAAGCTAAAAGAACAAAACTGGAGGCACCACGCTACCTGACTTCAAACTATACTACAAACCTACAGTAACCAAAACAGCATGGTACCGGTACCAAAACAGACACATGAGCCAATGGAACATAACAGAGGCCTCAGAAATAACACCACACATCTACAATGATTTGGTCTTCGAGAAACCTGACAAAAACAAGCAATGAGAAAAGGATTTTCTATTTAATAAATGGTACTGGGAAAACTGGCTAGCTATATGCAGAAAACTGAAACTGGACCCCCTTTTTATACCTTATGCAAAAAATTAACTCACGATGATTTAAATAGTTAAATATAAATCCTAAAATTATAAAATCCCTAGAAGAAAACCTAGGCAATACCACTCAGGACATAAGAATGTGCAAAGACTTCATGACTAAAACACCAAAAGCAATTGCAACAAAAGCCAAAATTGACAAATGGGATCTAATTAAACTAAAGAGCTTCTGCACAGCAAAACAAACTATCATCAGAGTGAACAGGTAACCTACAGAATGGGAGAAATTTTTTGCAATCTATCCATCTGAAAAAGGTCTAATATCCAGTATCTAAAATAAAAGTAAACAAATTTACAAGAAAAAAATAACCTCATAAAAAAGTGGGCAAAGGATATGAGCAGACACTTCTCAAAGGAAGACATTTATGCTGCCAACAAACATGAAAAAAAGCTCACCATCACTGGTCATTAGAGAAATGCAAATCAAAACCACAATGAGATACCATCTCAGACCAGTTAGAATGGTGATCATTCAAAAGTTAGGAAATAACAGATGCTGGAGAGGATGTGAAGAAATACTAACGCTTTTACACTGTTGGTGGGAGTGTAAATTACTTCAACCATTGTGGAAGACAGTGTGGCGATTCCTCAAGGATCTAGAACCAGAAATAGTGTGTGACCCAGCAGTCTCATTACTGTGTATATACCCAAAGGATTATAAATCATTCTACTATAATGAAATATGTGCACGTATGTCTATTGCAGCACTGTGTACAATAGCAAAGACTTGGAACCAACCCAAATGCCCATCTATGATAGACTGGATAAAGAAAATGTGGCACACATATACTGTGGAATACTGTGCAACCATCAAAAAGAATGAGTTCATGTCTTTTGCCTGGACATGGATGAAGCTGGAAGTCATTATTCTCAACAAAGCAAAACAGGAACAGAAAGCCAAACACTGCTCAGTCTCACTCATAAGTGGGAGTTGAACAATGAGAATACATGGACACAGGGAAGGGAACATCACACACTGGTGCCTGTTGGGAGGTGGGGGCAAGGGGATGGAGAACATTAGGACAAATACCTAATGCATGTGTGGCTTAAAACCTAGATGATGGGTTGATAGGTGTAGCAAGCCACCATGGCACATGTTTACCTATGTAACGAACCTGCACGTTCTGTGCATGTATCCCAGAACTTAAAGTGAATTAATTAAAAAATAAATAAATAAATAAATAAATAAATAAATAAATAAATAAAAATAAAATGGCGGTGCTTGTCCAAGATCATGATGCTCCTGCTCTGTCAGTACCATTCTGTACATAGGCCATGGCAAAGATTTCATGATGAAGACACCAAAAGCAATTGTAACAAAAACAAAAATTGAGAAATATGATCCAATTAAACTAAAGAGCTTCTGCACAGCAAAGAAGCTATCAATAGATAGACAACCTACAGAATTGAAGAAAATATTTGCAATGTGTGCATTCACAAGGGTCTAATATCCAGAATCTTTAAGGAACTTTATCAGTTTCACAAACAAAAAAAACCAAAAAAATCCTATTTAAAAGTTTGCAAATGACATGGACAGGCATATTTTAAAAGGAAACATAAATGCAGCCAAGAAGCATATGAAAAATTGCTCAATATCACTAATTATTAGAGAAATGGAAATCAAAAGCACAATGATATATCATCTCATACCAGCCAGAATGGCTATTATTAAGAAGTCAAAATGAACAGTTGCTGGCTAGGTTGTGAAGAAGAGAGAACACTTATACACTGCTGATGGGAGTTTACATTAGTTGAGCCATTGTGGCATGCAGTTTGGCAATTTCTCAAAGAACTTAAAACAGAATTGCCATTTGCCCCAGAGATTCCATTACTGTGTTTGTACCTGAAGGACTGTAAATCAGTCTACTCTAAAAACACATGCACACATATGTTCATCACAGTACTATTCACAATAGCAAAGACATATAATCAATCTAGATGCCCATCAATGGTGGACTGAATAAAGAAATTAAAGAAAATGGAATTCTATGCAGCCATAAAAAAAAAATGAGATCATGTCTTTTTCACCAACATGGATGGAGTTGGGTACTATTATTCTAAGCAAACTAACACAAGAACAGAAAAGCAAATACCACGTGTTCTAACTTATATGTGGAAACTAAACATTGAGCATATATGGACACAAAGAAGAGAACAACAGACACTGGGGTCTATTTGAGGTTGGAGGGTGGGAGGGGGTGAGGATCGAAAAACTACTTAATTGGGTACTATACTCATCATCTGAGTACACCAAACCCCAGTTACACGAAATTTACCTACATAACAAACCTACACATGTACCTTTGACCCTGAAATAAAAGTTAAGAAAATTATACATATATGAAGAAAACAGTCTTATGGTTGTGGAATCAACGTTACACTTGGAGAAGTTATTTTTATTGGTGAGATGCTTATCTTTTCCTAATGGAAATAAAGGTAGTAAAGATGAATATATTTTTATAGTTACAGGTTTGGTTATTTATTATCTGTCTTACCAAATAGAATATGTAAGGTACTTATCCCTATTGTTCATTGTTGAATCTTTGGTGTCTGGATCATACCTAATATATAGTAAATGCATTCAAGTAAATGGTTCAAGGAATATTTATAGATAAGTTGGAAATTAGAAAGGAAATAATTTGGGGAAGTTTTTACCTGATGCCCTTTATTATGTTGGCAAAGTAGAAAAGAGGCATTCTGTGGGTAAATGAGGGTGGTGTGTGGGATAATTTTAAAGTCAACTCTGAGAAGAATTGAAATAGGAAGTAAATGGACTGCCCAGCATATTTGGAATTCCAGGTGAGGTTGAACTTGTTCAGTTTTGAACTCCTGTTGATATTATGTATGTAAAGCACACAACACATTAACATATAGTAAGTATCAGATAAATGTTAGTTGCCTTCCTCTTCCTTTTCCTGATGCCATGAGGCATTTTAGAATTTAACTTGTTTGAGGTATGTTATCTTGATATTTCTACATTGTTTATATCTTGATAGCAGAGACCATGTCTTATATATTTTTTTGTTTTCTCAACCCCCTTTCCCCTTTTGACAGAATAATGATGACAATGGCAATATTAGCAAACTCATATATAGTATATCATGTTGTATTTTACAGAGTCCTTTTGCGCAGATCATCTCATTTGATCTTTAGAGCAACATTGCTGTGGGTTTCACAGCAAGCAGATGGATGAGCAGAACTCCACATCCTGCTAGATAGTAGATCTCAATACATACCAACTGACTGAATCTGTGAGATATTGCAGAAGGTGGATTTTGTGATGGATGGAATTTGTAAACTAGTAAAAAGGGCAGTCAGAGATTGGTGGATACTAGGACCTTTTAAACAGTAATGTATAAATTGAGAATAGAAACCTTTGGGAAAGGGATTAGAGAGGGGTTATTAAAGGTATGTATAGTTTGGAACTGTTGAAGTGTACTTGAGTTGTAAAAAGTGCTGCACTACAAATCACATCTAAAAAGAGATCTTACTAGAGAAACATGGTATACATGTATACAACATGGTATACAGCAAACTACTTCATTAGTAATATGTAAAACTGAAAGTCTAAGGAGTATAATCCTGAACTGTAGCCCATCAGCAATAGATTTTGACATAATATTCATTTTTATGTTTTACTTTGTTTTTAATTGACACCTAATAATTGTACATATTTATGAGGTACTGAGTGATGTTTTGATACATATATACATTGTGTATATTATTTTCTTCATTTATACAGAAAATGTCTCAATTAAGCTTAATGAAATCTACATAGACTTTTTCTCAGGTTTTGAAGAGCTTCAATTTTGTCCAGATCTCCACGCTCTTCACTGTACTAAGATTTTTTTTCCAGTTTCAGCTAGCTTCTCAACAGCTGTAAAGCATAACTAGGACAATCACAATATATTTTAAACTTCAAAGGTTTTTTAGTGGTTCCATCATGCCACAATGGATATGGATGGTATACAATCGGTTCACCTGTTTCTTCACTTGTATAAATAGTAACTAACCATACAGCTTGTTTGTGTATCTTCAAATCTGCCTTTAAGACAAGGTCAAAATAGCCAACAAATAATGACTAGAGGAAAGCAAAAAGAATGGAACTTGTATGTGGGCCTGACAGATAGCTGTGATCTTTGACATTGTTCTTTCAACTTTCTTCAAAATATTAGTTTTTGCTTTAGTAAGCAGGCTAGGGAAAACTGAAAGTGCATCTACAACCTGATTCTGTTGGTCTGTTCTAGTGACAGTATTTCCTATGTCTCTAGACTAGTTGCATAGTTGGTAATTCAGTAGCTCCTAAAACCTTTATGAGCTATGGCAAAACTCTTGTTTTTAAAACAATTTAAGTTGGTTCATTTGCACCATCAGTGAGGTAGGAAATAGTCTCCAAATATCCGTAAATACCTCAAGATCAATATGATGCAGAAGATAAACTAAAGTAGAGAGAATTTGCTTAACAGCATCTAATAGTAGAGTTGGATTTTTTATGACAACAAAAGTTGGAAAGTGTCCAGGTAAAATTATATAAATAACCACACACCAAAGATGACATATCAGGAACTGCAAGCAGAATTAATAAAGTATCTATTGCACCATTCTTGATAACCAAATCTCGAAAGATTTCCTAAAGCTCATATAGCTTATTTACTGATGTGTGAATGGTAAGATGCCAACAGAGCAATGAATGCGCTTCATCCACCACAGCTTTAGTCTATTGTGATTTCCCAAAATCTATATTAGCAAGTGCACCTAAACAAATTAAAGTTTAACAGTACTACAATCAGAGAGAGGCACGCATTTTGGAATCAAACCAGTCTGGATTATATTGTTTATGGAGGGTTTTCCATAGAAAATAATTTTCTAGTACTTTGGGTAGCTTGGAGTTGGAGTACCAAATTATTACTCTTTGTGTCTTTCACAGTGACATCAACAGAACAATTTACAAAGCCCTAGTTGCTATGGTTTTCCTGTGATAGAAAAGTAGCAGGTGCTGGGTGCAGTGGCTCACACCTGTAATCCCAGCACTTTGGGAGGCCGAGGTGGGTGGATCACTTGAGGTTAGGAGTTCAAGACCATCCTGGCCAACATGGTGAAACCCCATCTCTACAAAAAAATACAAAATTAGTCGGGCATGGTAGAGGGCGCCTGTAATCCTAGCTCCTCAGGAGGCAGAGGCAGGAGAATCCCTTGAACCTGGGAGGCCGAGGTTGCAGTGAGCCAAGATCTCACCACTGTACTCCAGCCTGGGCCACAGAGTAAGACTCTATCTCAAAAAAAAAAAAAAAAAAAGTGGCAGGAAAATAGCCTATATTTCTTTTCTTTTTTTTTTTAATTTCAATACATTTTTGTAGAACAGATGGTGTTTGGTTACATGAATAAGTTCTTTATTGTTGATTTCTGAGAATTTGGTGCACCCATCACCCAAACAGTGTACACTGTACCCAATGTGTAGTCTTTTACCCCTCACTACCCTCCACCGTTTTTCCCAAGTCCCTGAAGTCCAGTGTGTTATTCTTATGCCTTTGCATCCTCATAGCTTAGCTCCCACATATGAGTGAGAACATACAATATTTGGTTTTTCATTCCTGAGTTACTTCACTTGGAATAATAGTCTCCAATTCAATGCAGGTTGCTGCGAATGCCATTATTTCATTCCTTTTTATTGCTGAGTAGTATTCCATGGTATATATATACCACATTTTCTTTATCCACTCATTGATTGGTGGGCATTTGGGCTGGTTCCATATTTTGCACTTGCAAATTGTGCTGCTATAAACGTGTATGCAAGTATCTTTTTCGTATAATGCCTTCTTTTTCTCTGGGTATGATACCTAGTAGTGGGATTGCTGGATCAAATGTTCGATCTTCTTTTAGTTCTTTAAGGAATCTCCCCACTGTTTTTCATTTTTTAGCATCCCACCTATCTTTCTTAGCTTTCCTCAGTTTCATATTCCACGCACTATTGTATCATTTCTCTTCTTTCTCTTTGTTCTTGCACCTGTTAAGGTGGACAGCTGGTGAATTGTCCTTCACATTGGTGGATGTATTTTTAGATGATTGGGAAAAAGTTAGACAATAGTGTGGATCTGGCTCAGGTTCTATGGGTAACAGGGTCAGGGCTCACAGGCCTCAGGTCAGCACTTTCTGGATGGCTGAAAAAATTTACGCTTTAAAATTCTAAACTATAAAGGCTGTCAGAGCTAATCTTTTGATTTTCTAATGATGTACGGAAAATGATAAGAGAGTCTACCATGGTGGGAAAATAAATTTCTAATTCAGAGGAGATTACCGAAGAGAGAAAAATATCTACCAAATGGAAAAAGTGATTTGGACAGTATGTAGTCAAGTCTATGGTAGAATGACTTTATAATTATTAATGGCAAAAACCGCAATTACTTTTGCACCAACCCAGCCTAAATATTTTTATTGATTTTACTTTTTTTTTTTTAATTTTTTCTGGTACGTAGTAGGTATACATATATGGAGCACATGAGATGTTTTGATACAGGTATACAATGCATAATAATCACATTAGAATACATGGGGTATCTGTGATCTCAAGCATTCATTCATTCTTTGTGTTATAAACCATCTAATTATATTTTTAGTTATTTTAAAATATAAACTGTTGTTGACTGTAGCCACCCTGTTGTGCTATCCAATACTAGATGTTACTCATTTTATCTAATTATAATTTTGCATGCATTAATCATCCCTACCCTCTAACCACTATCTTTCTCAACCTTTGGTAACCATCATTCTACTCTTGATCTACATGTGTTCAATTGTTTTAATTTTTAGCACTCAGTAATATGTGAGAACATGCGTAGTTTGTCTTTTGGTACCTGGCTTTTTTCACTTCACATAGTGACTTCCAATTCCAGCCATATTGTTGCAGATGATAAGATCTCATTCATTTTTTATGGCTGAATATTATTCCATTGTGTATATGAACCACATTTTTAAAAATCTATTCATCTGTTGATTGACACTTAGGTTGCTTCCACATTTTGGCTATTGTGAATAGTGTTGCAATAAACACAGGAATGCAGCTATCTTTTCAATATATTGATTTCCTTTCTTTGGTCTATATACCTAGCAGTGAAATTGCTGGATCATGTGGCTGCTCTATTTTTTTTTTTTTTGAGAAGCCTTCAAACTATTATTCATAGCGGTTTTGCTAATTTACATTCTCACTAACATTGTACAACGTTTCCCTTTCCTCCATGTTGTTGCTGGTATTTGTTATTGCCTGTCTTTTGAATATAAGCCATTTTAACTGGGGTGAGATTATGTCTTATTATAGTTTGGATTTGCATTTCTCTGATGATCAGTGATGTTCAGCACCTTTTCATATGCCTGTTTGCCATTTGCATGTCTTCTTGTGAGAAATGTCCGTTACATTTATTCTTAAGTATCTTATTTTATTTGTAGCTATGGTAAATGAGATTATTTCTTGGTTTATTTTTTAGATTGTTGTTGGCATGTACAAATACTACTGATTTTTGTATGTTGATTTTATTTGCTGCAATGTTGCTGAATTTTTATATTAGTTCTAAAGTCTTTAAGTTTTTTCAAATATAAGATCCTATAATCAAACAAGGATAATTTGACTTCTTCCATTCCAATTTGGATACCCTTTATTTATTTCTGTTGTCTGATTGCTCTAACTGGGACATTCAATACCATTTTGAATAACAGTGGTGTTAAGTGGGAATCTTTGTCATGTTTTAGATCTTACATAAAAGGCTTGCAGTTTTTCCTCAGTATGATAGTAGCTGTGGGTCGGTGGTATATGGCTTTTATTTTGTTGAGGTATGTTTATTCTATACCCAGTTTTTTGGGGGGTTTATTTAGGAGGGATGTTGAATATTATCAAATGCTTTATCAGCGTCAGTTGAATTTATCATATGATTTTTGTCCTTCATGCTTTTGATACGATGGATTACATTGGCTGACTTGTATATGTTGAACCATTCCTCCCTCCCTAGGATAAATCCCACTTGGTCATGATGAATGATATTTTTATGTTGTTTAATTTGTTTTGCTAATATTTTATTGGGGATTTTCACAGATAGACAGACAGACAGACAGACAGATAGATAGATAAATAGATTGTTTTTGAGATGGAGTCTTGCTCTGTTGCCAGTCTGGAGTGCAGTGGCGCAATCTCGACTCAGTTCAAGCGATTTTCCTGCCTCAGCCTCCTGAGTAGTTGGGACTACAGGTGCAAGCCACCACGCCCAGCTACTTTTTGTATTTTTAGTAGAGACAAGGTTTCACCATGTTGGCCAGGATGGTCTCGAGCTCTTGACCTTGTGATCCACTCACCTCAGCCTCCCAATGTGCTGGGATTATAGTTGTGAACCACCATGCCTGGCCTTTTGCATCAATATTAATCAGTGATATTGGCCTGAAGGTTTTTTTTTTCTTTTGATGTGTCTTTGTCTGGTTTTGTTATCAGGGTAGTTCTGGCCTCATAGAATGAGTATGGAAGTCTTCCTCCTCGATTTTTTGGAATAGTTTAAGGAGGGTTGACATTACTTCTTTAAATGTTTTGTGAGATTCAGCAGTGAAGCCAATTTGCTGGAAGATGTTTTATCTTGTCTTCGATCTCATTAATTGTTATTAGTCTGTTCAGTTTTGAATTTTTTCATGGTTCAATCTTGGTTGGTTTTATGTATCCAGGAATTTATCCCTTGCTTCTAAATTTTCCAATTTTTTGGCACATAGTTGCTCATTGTAGCCTCTAATAATCCTTTCACTTTCTGCAGTATTGGTTGTAATGTTTCCTTTTTATCTCTAATTTTATTTATTTGGATTTTCTCTCTTTTTTCTTATTCTAGCGAAAGGCATGTCAATTTTGTTTGTCTTTTCAGAAAACCAACTTTTCTTGTCATCGATCTTTTGTGTTGTTGGTTTTTTTCATTTAAATTTAATTTATTTCTGCTCTGATTTTTATTATTTCTTCTACTAATTTGAGGTTTCAATTGTTCTTGCTTTTCTAGTTTTTTAAGGTGAATCATTAAGTGGTTTATTTGAAATTTTTCTACTTTCTTGATGTAGGAATTTTTACCTATAAGTTTTCCTCTTAGTGTTGCTTTCTCTATATCTCATTGTATTAGTCTGTTCTCACATTGCTATAGAGAAATACCTGAGAATGAGAAATTTATAAAGAAAAGAAGTTTAATTGGCTCATGGCTCCACAGGCTATACAAGAACCATAGAGGCTTCTGCTTCTGAGGCAGCCTCAGGGAGCTTTCAATCATGGCAGAAGGCAAATGGGGAGCCAACATTTCATATGGCTGGAGCAAGAGGAAGAAGGGTGGAGGTGTCACATACTTTTAAACAACCAGATATCACAAGAGCAATGGCACGGGGGTAATGCACCCCCATGATCCTATCAACTCCCACCAGGCCCCACCTCCAACACTTGGAATTATAATTTGACATGAGATTTGGGCAGAGACAGAGATCCAAATCATATCACCCATGGATTTTGATGTGTCACATTTCCATTATAATTTGTTTCAAGAAATTTAATTATCTTCTTAATTTATTTATTGACTCACTGATCATTCAGGGAAATATTTTGCTTAATTTCTATGTTTGCATAGTTTCCAAACTCCTCTAGTAATTGATTTCCAGTTTTATTCCTTTGTGGTCACATAAGATAGTTGATGTAATTTCAAATTTTGTGAATGTTTTATGACTTGGTTTTGACTTAATATATGGTCTATCCTTAAGAATTATCCATGTGCTGAGGAGAATCATGTCTATTCTGCAGCCTTTGAATGAAATGTTCTGTAAATATTTGTTAGGTCTTTTGGGTCGATAGTGCAGATTAACTCCAATGTTAGTTGATTTTCTGTCTGAATGATCTGTCCAGTGCTGAACTTTGGTTGTTGAAGTCTCCAGTTATTATTGTATTGTCGCCTGTCACATTAGCCCTAATAATTTATTGCTTTATACATCTGGGTACTCCAGTGTTGGATGCATATATATTTAAAATTGTGATATCTTCTTGCTCAACGAATCCTTCATCATAATATAGTGACCATCTTTATCTTTTTTATAGTTTTTGTCTTGAAATTTATTTTGTCTGCAATAATTGTAGCTACTCCTGCTCTTTTTTGTTTCTATTTGTATGGAATATATTTTTCCTTTATTTTCAGTCTACTGCGCCTTTAAAGATGCAGTGTATTTGTTATAGTGAACAGATCATTGGGTCTTTTTTTTTTTAATGCATTCAGCCACTCTGTCTTTTTAATGGAGAGTTTAATCAAGTTCCATTTGATGTTATTATTGATGAGTAAGGGTTTACTTCTGCTGTTTTGTTACTTGTTTTCTGGTTGATTTGTGGTCTTCTTTCTTTTCTTTCTTCCTACCTGTCTTCTTTTCAGTGGAGGTGATTTTCTGTGGTGTTATGCTTTAATTTCTTACTTTTTATACTTTGTGTATCTTTGTGGGTTTTTTGATTTGAGGTAACCATGAAGCTTGCAAATACCTGTAACCCATTATTTTAAATTGATGAAAAATTGGCACTGATTGTATAAACCAACAAACAAGCAAAGAGAACGCTAATAAAAACTCTACACTTTAACTTCATACCCTGCTTTTTAACTTTTTGCTGTTTCTATGTACATCTTATTGTACTATCTGTGTCTTGAAAAGTTATTGTATTTTGTTGGGATTCGATCAGGCTGGTGGAAAAGATATTAGAGATAGTTATAGTAATAGAAACTCTCTTGGAATGCCTGAGAGGTTGCATAGCTTCAGATTGCTTGGCTGAAAGCAGCCAGGGTTTCTTTGCAGGAGCCACAAAGATTAGGTTGAAAGTACAAAGGAATGTAGGAAGTTTACCTTACTAACCTGTTTACTTATATGGGCTTAAGACTAACATCTTTGTCCTACTGACAATTACTTTACTGCCTCCTACTGAGGGATTTGGCAGAAGTTTATTGTCCCCAAATTCTGTTTACTTTAGGCCTGGAACCTAGCCTTTAATCTTTACCCTTTAGTGGTGTTTACTCCCAACTTTTGTTAATTAGTCTTACTGAATAAATGCAAACCTCACTTTTTGATGAGGGCCAAGTCAAACTGTTTACAGAACTCAGCTTGGAGCCTGTAAGTGGCTCAGACCCTCAGCTAGACTGGCAGAGCAGAATATCTGTGTGTCAGCAGACTTTACTTATCCATCGCTGAATCAAGGGTCTGCAGGAACAGCCCCTTCCCCCCACCCCCCGCAGCTAGTACCCCCGTGAAAGGAGCTCTGCCTCAGCTGGTGCCCCGTGTGAGGACAGCCATGGGTCTGCAGAAACAGCCCCCCTGCAGTTGGAGCCCCTCCTGAGGCAAGCTGGGAAGGAAGTGTGAGGACCGCCCTCATGAGGAAAGCTATGAAGGAAGCGTGAAGGAAATACGACCCTCCAAAAAATGAGGGTGAAAAAAGGAACTGCAGGGTCAAGTCAGTGAGTAATCAGTAAGTCATTGGTGCCCACTGGAGGTTACCAAATTCTGGGGGGAAGTTGGGTCAAGCTGAGGTTTTATCATGGGACAACAGTTAATAGCGCAACAGAAACAGTATATAAAAATGTTGAAGCAGTTGCTTAAGGCTAGCAGAGCATCAGTTTCACAGGCTCAGTTATAATGCCAACTGTTCTAACCCAAAGCCCATGGCTTCCAGAAGAAGGACCACCAGACGTAGAACTCTGGGAACAATGGGGAGAAATCTTAAACAACATCATGCACAAAGGCAACAGGTCCCAGTAACAGCGTTAATGTTATGGGGTTTAATTAGAGCAGCCCTGGCTCCATTACACACACAAGAGCCTAAAAAGGGAGATGAGGAGAAAATGTCACCTGCCTTTTCACCTCCTCTTCCCTCAGCCCTAATATCACTGGGCCAAAATAACAAAGAGGAAACGGAGGTTTTACCGGAGCCTCCTCCTCCAATAGACAGGAAAAAAGACAGAGGATATGCTACAGCTATCAGTCCCTGTCTTAAGCAGGCTGAATTAAAAGGATAGCTCTTAGCCTGCCCAGTAATGCAAGATTGGCAAAGTGATCAGGTACCTAAAGGGTTAAGAAAAGGCATTAGAGGGTGGAGCCGAGATGGCCAATTAGGAACAGCTCCCATCTACAGCTCCCAGCATCAGCGACGCAGAAGATGAGTGATTTCTGCATTTCCATCTGAGGTACCAGGTCCATCTCACTAGAGAGTGCCAAACAGTGGTTGCAGGACAGTGGGTGCAGCACATCGTGAGCGAGCCGAAGCAGGGCAAGGCATTGCCTCACTCGGAAAGTGCAAGACGTCAGGGAATTCCCTTTCATAGTCAAAGAAAGGGGTGAGACGGCACCTGGAAAATCGGGTCACTCCCACCCTAATACTGTGCTTTTCCGATGGGCTTAAAAAACGGCACACCAGGAGATTGTATCCCGCACCTGGCTTGGAGGGTCCTATGCCCACGGAGACTTGCTGATTGCTAGCACAGCAGTCTGAGATCAAACTGCTATGCAGCAGCAAGGCTGGGGGAGGGGCGCCTGCCATTGCCCAGGCTTGCTTAGGTAAACAAAGCAGCCGGGAAGCTCCAACTGGGTGGAGCCCACCGCAGCTCAAGGAGGCCTGCCTGCCTCTATAGGCTCCACCCCTGGGGGCAGGGCACAGACAAACAAAAACACAGCAGTAACCTCTGCAGACTTAAATGTCCTTAAATGTCCTTGTCTGACAGCTTTGAGGAGAGTAGTGGTTCTCCTAGCACACAGCTGGAGATCTGAGAACAGGCAGACTGCCTCCTCAAGTGGGTCCCTGACCCCCAAGCAGCCTAACTGGGAGGCACCCCCCAGTAGGGGCAGACTGACACCTCACACGGCCGGGTACTCTGAGACAAAATTTCCAGAGGAACGATCAGGCAGCAGCATTTGCGGTTCACAAAAATTCGCTGTTCTGCAGCCACCACTGCTGATACTCAGGCAAACAGGGTCTGGAGTGGACCTCTAGCAAACTCCAACTGACCTGAAGCTGAGGGTCCTGTCTGTTAGAAGGAAAACTAACAAACAGAAAGGACATCCACACCAAAAAACCCATCTGTGCATCACCATCATCAAAGTCCAAAAGTATATAAAACCACAAAGATGGAGAAAAAACAGAGCAGAAAAACTGGAAACTCTAAAAATAAGAGTGACTCTTCTCCTCCAAAGGAACGCAGCTCCTCACCAGCAACAGAACAAAGCTGGACTTTGAAAAGTTGAGAGAAGAAGGCTTCAGATGATCAAACTACTCCGAGCTACAGGAGGAAATTCAAACCAATGGCAAAGAAGTTAAAAGCTTTGAAAAAAAATTAGCCGAATGGATAACTAGAATAACCAATGCAGAGAAGTCCTTAAAGGACCTGATGAGGCTGAAAACCAAGGCACGAGAGCTACGTGACGAATGCAGATGCCACAGTAGCTGATGCAATCAACTGGAAGAAAGGGTATCAGTGATGGAAGACGAAATGAATGAATTGAAGTGAGAAGGGAAGCTTAGAGAAAAAAGAAAAAAAAGAAACAAAGCCTCCAAGAAATATGGGACTATGTGAAAAGACCAAATCTACATTTTATTGGTGTACCTGAAAGTGATGGGAAGAATGGAACCAAGTTGGAAAACACTCTGCATGATATTATCCAGGAGAACTTCCCCAATCTAGCAAGGCAGGCCAACATTCAGATTCAGGAAATACAGAGAACGCCACAAAGATATTCCTCGGGAAGAACAACTCCAAGACACATAATTGTCAGATTCACCACAGTTGAAATGAAGGAAAAAATGTTAAGAGCAGCCAGAGAGAAAGGTCAGGTTACCCACAAAGGGAAGACCATCAGACTAACAGCTGATCTCTTGCAGAAACTCTACAAACCAGAAGAGAGTGGGGGCCAATATTCAACATTCTTAAAGAAAAGAATTTTTAACCCAGAATTTCATATCCACCCAAACTAAGCTTTATAAGTGAAGGAGAAATGAAATCCTTTACAAACAAGCAAATGCTGAGAGATTTTGTCACCACCAGGCCTGCCCTAAAAGAGCTCCTGAAGGAAGCACTAAACATGGAAAGGAACAACTGGTACCAGCCACTGCAAAATCATGACAAATTGTAAAGACCATCAAGGCTAGGAAGAAACTGCATCAACTAACGAGCAAAATAACCAGCTAACATCATAATGACAGGATCAAATTCACACATAACAATATTAACTTTAAATGTAAATGGACTAAATGCTCTAACTAAAAGATACAGACTGGCAAATTGGATAAGGAGTCAAGACCCATCAGTGTGCTGTATTCAGGAAACCCATCTCATGTGCAGAGACACATAGGCTCAAAATAAAGGGATGGAGGAAGATCTACCAAGCAAATGTAAACCAAAAAATGGCAGGGGTTGCAATCCTAGTCTCTGATAAAACAGACTTTAAACCAACAAAGCTCAAAAGAGACAAAGAAGGCCATTACATGATGGTAAAGGGATCAATTCAACAAGAAGAGCTAACTATCCTAAATATATATGCATGCAATACAGGAGCACCCAGATTCATAAAGCAAGTCCTGAGTGACCTACAAAGAGACTTAGACTCCCACACAATAATAATGGGAGACTTTAACACTCCAGTGTCAACATTAGACAGATCAATGAGACAGAAAGTTAACAAGAATACCCAGGAATTGAACTCTGCTCTGCACCAAGTGGACCTAATAGACATCTACAGAACTCTCCACCCCAAATCAACAGAATATACATTTTTGTCAACACCACACCACACCTATTCCAAAATTGACCACATAGTTGGAAGTAAAGCTCTCCTCAGCAAATGTAAAAGAACAGAAATTACAACAAACTGTCTCACACACCAAAGTGCAATCAAACTAGAACTCAAGATTAAGAAACTCACTCAAAACCACTCAACTACATGGAAACTGAACAACTTTCTCCTGAATGACTACTGGTTACATAACGAAATGAAGGCAGAAATAAAGATGTTCTTTGAAACCAACAAGAACAAAGACACACCGTACCAGAAGCTCTGGTACACATTCAAAGCAGTGTTTAGACGGAAATTTATAGCACTAAATGCCCACAACAGAAAGCAGGAAAGATCCAAAATTGACACCCTAACATCACAATTAAAAGAACTAGAAAAACAAGAGCAAACACATTCAAAAGCTAGCAGAAGGCAAGAAATAACTAACATCAGAGAAGAACTGAAGGAAATAGAGACACAAAAAACCCTTCAAAAAATTAATGAATCCAGGAGCTGGTTTTTTGAAAAGATCAACAAAATTGATAGACCGCGAGCAAGACTAATGAAGAAATGAGAAAAGAATCAAATAGATGCAATAAAAAATGATAAAAGGGATATCACCACCAATCCCACAGAAATACAAACTACCATCATAGAATACTACAAACACTTCTACGCAAATAAACTAGAAAATCTAGAAGAAATGGATAAATTCCTGGACAAATACACCCTCCGAAGACTAAACCAGGAAGAAGTTGAATCTCTGAATAGACCAATAACAGGCTCTGAAATTGTGGCAATAATCAATAGCTTACCAACCAAAAAAAGTCCAGGACCAGATGGATTCACAAGAAATGGGGAAAGGATTCCCTATTTAATTAATGATGCTGGGAAAACTGGCTAGACATATGTAGAAAGCTGAAACTGGATCCCTTCCTTACACCTTATACAAAAATTAATTCAAGATAGATTAAAGACTTACATGTTAGACATAAAACCATAAAAACCCTAGAAGAAAACCTAGGCATTACCATTGAGGACATAGGCATGGGCAAGGACTTCATGTCTAAAACACCAAAAGCAGTGGCAACAAAAGCCAAAATTGACAAATGGGATCTAATTAAACTAAAGAGCTTCTGCACAGCAAAGGAAACTACCATCAGAGTGAACAGGCACCTACAAAATGGGAGAAAATTTTCGCAACCTACTCATCTGACAAAGGGCTAATATCCAGAATGTACAATGATCTCAAACATTTACAAGAAAAAAACAACCCCATCAAAAAGTGGGCGAAGGACATGGACACTTCTCAAAAGAACACATTTATGCAGCCAAAAAACACATGAAAAAATGCTCATCATCACTGGCCATCAGAGAAATGCAAATCAAAACTACAATGAGATACCATCTCACACCAGTTAGAATGGCGATCATTAAAAAGTCAGGAAACAACAAGTACTGGAGAGGATTTGGAGAAATAGGAACACTTTTACACTGTTGGTGGGAGTTTAAACTAGTTCAACCATTATGGAAATCAGTGTGGGGATTCCTCAGGGATCTAGAACTAGAAATACCATTTGACCCAGCCATTCCATTACTGGGTATATATCCAAAGGACTATAAATCATGCTGCTATAAAGACACATGCACATGTATGTTTATTATGGCACTATTCACAATAGCAAAGACTTGGAACCATCCCAAATGTCCAACAATGATAGACTAGATTAAGAAAATGTGGCACATATACACCATGGAATACTATGCAGCCATAAAAAATGATGAGTTCATGTCCTTTGTAGGGACGTGGATGAAACTGGAAATCATCATTCCCAGTAAACTATCACAAGGACAAAAAAACCAAACACGGCATATTCTCACTCATAGTTGGGAATTGAACAGTGAGAACACACGGACACAGGAAGGTGAACATCACACTCCGGGGATGGTTGTGGGATGGGAGGAGGGGGGAGGGATAGCATTAGGAGATATACCTAATGCTAAATGACAAGCTAATTGGTGCAGCACACCAACATGGCACATGTATACATATGTAACAAACCTGCACATTGTGCACATGTACCCTAAAACTTATAGTAATATTTACAAAAAAGAAAAAAAGAAAAGGCATTAGAAGCCAAAGCCAAGGCAGAGCAAGCAGTAAGTAAAAAAGAAAGGCTTGGTAACAAGGAAGTTCACAGAAAAGGAGCCAGCAAGTGCCCCCAGGAACTCCACCCACAGGGCAGCAGCTGCAACAAAGAGCCTACTGGGGAAAGGCAAAAGGCGCAAGATAAAGTCCACCCCAGCACAGGCGTGCACTATAGCGTCTGCCCTGGCTGGCAACAGCCACCTGGCAGCTGGGGGAGGGAGCCAGCACAGGCAAAAAATGGCACAGGATTTTTAATGATGGCCATTCTAACTGGTGTGAGATGGTATCTCACTGTGGTTTTGATTTGCATTTCTCTGATGGCCAGTGATGATGAGCATTTCTTCATGTGTTTTCTGGCTGCATAAATGTCTTCTTTTGAGAAGTGTCTGTTCATGTCCTCTGCCCACTTTTTGATGGGGTTGTTTGTTTTTTTCTTGTAAATTTGTTTGAGTTCATTGTAGGTTCTGGATATTAGCCCTTTGTCAGATGAGTAGGTTGCAAAAATTTTCTCCCATTCTGTAGGTTGCCTGTTCATTCTGATGATAGTTTCTTTTGCTGTGCAGAAGCTCTTTAGTTTAATGAGATCCCATTTGTCGATTTTGGCTTCTGTTGCCATTGCTTTTGGTGTTTTAGACATGAAGTCCTTGCCCACGCCTATGTCCTGAATGGTATTGCCTAGGTTTTCTTGTAGGATTTTAATGGTTTTAGGTCTAACATATAAGTCTTTAATCCATCTTGAATTAATTTTTGTATAAGGTGTAAGGAAGGGATCCAGTTGCAGCTTTCTACATATGGCTAGCCAGTTTTCCCAGCACCATTTATTAAATAGGGAATCCTTTCCCCATTTCTTGTTTTTGTCAGGTTTGTCAAAGATCAGATAGTTGTAGCTATGTGGCATCATTTCTGAGGGCTCTGTTCTGTTCCATTGATCTATGTCTCTGTTGTGGTACCAGTACCATGCTGTTTTGGTTACTGTAGCCTTGTAGTATAGTTTAAAGTCAGGTAGCGTGATGCCTCCAGCTTTGTTCTTTTGGCTTAGGATTGACTTGGCGATGCGGGCTCTTTTTTGGTTCCATATGAACTTTAAAGCATTAGGTGTATCTCCTAATGCTGTCCCTCCCCCCTCCGCCCACCCCACAACATTCCCCGGAGTGTGATGTTCCCCTTCCTGTGTCCATGAGTTCTCATTGTTCAATTCCCACCTATGAGAGAGAACATGTGGTGTTTGGTTTTTTGTCCTTGCGATAGTTTACTGAGAATGATGTTTTCCAGTTTCATCCATGTCCCTACAGAGGACACGAACTCATCATTTTTTATGGCTGCATAGTATTCCATGGTGTATATGTGCCACATTTTCTTAATCCAGTCTATCGTTGTTGGACATTTGGGTTGGTTCCAACTCTTTGCTATTGTGAATAGTGCCGCAATAAACATACGTGTGCATGTGTCTTTATAGCAGCATGATTTATAGTCCTTTGGGTATATACCCAGTAATGGGATGGCTGGGTCAAATGGTATTTCTAGTTCGAGATCCCTGAGGAATCGCCACACTGACTTCCACAATGGTTGAACTAGTTTACAGTCCCACCAACAGTGTAAAAGTGTTCCTATTTCTCCACATCCTCTCCAGCACCTGTTGTTTCCTGATTTTTTAATGCTAAATGACGAGTTAATGGGTGCAGGAAATCAACATGGCACATGGATACATATGTAACAAACCTGCACATTGTGCACATGTACCCTAAAACCCTAAAGTATAATAAAAAAATATAAAAAATAAAAAAAAATAAAAAATAAATACTTTAAAAAAAAAAAAAAAGGCACAGGAATAAAGCTGCGCCTTTACAAACCTGAAACAGCCGCTGCCCAGGGACCGCCTGCTCAGCTCTCTAGCTCTGCAGGCAACCCAAGGCAAAATCTCCTGTGCTCCTTGTTTACAAGCGACATCCCAGATTATAATTCTCTGCTAAAATTTAAGTAAAATGTAAGAATTTGAAAGACCTCTTTCTAATAACGGCCACTGTTGTTATCTGTGTCCAAATTCAATTTAAGTAAAACAACCTCTAAAGGGAAAGACATTACAAAAGGCCAATGAGTGAATTAAGGACTAATTAAAAGCAAACTTTGCTTCCCAGTAAGAAAAGTTTCCTAATTACAGGATTATTCATTTTATGGGTGATATTCTACTAACAGCCCTTGGAATTTACCTATTATGTCATTCCCCAAAAGTCTAGTAAATGTTTTACCTACAAAAATAGTTTGCTCTCCCATACCTAATGCGTTAACGCTGTTTACTGATGGGTCTGGTAAACATGGAAAAGCGGCAGTCTGATGGAGACCACACAATTCAGTCACTCGATCTAGGTTTGCTAGCACTCAGAGAGCTGAAACCGGGGCTCTGATTCTGGCCTCGGGAACTTTTTCCACTCAGCCTGTAAATATGGCTAATGACTCTGCATATTCTGTTTATTTACTACAAAACCTTACAGCACTGATTTAGTCCAGTCTGGAGCCAGCCCTGTTCACTCTTTTTCTCCAGCTTCACCAATTGCTAGATGAACGTACACATCCGTTTTTATTACACACATTCGATCCCACAGCTCTCTGCCTGGCCATTTGCTTATGGCAATGATTAAGCCGATCTTCAGGTTATGACATCACTGCTAGACCAAGCCACCCAATCGCATCAATTTTTTCCACCAAAATTGGAGAAACTTATCCAAACAATTTCAACTTACCAAGAGGCTGGCAAAACAAATTATCCTACAATGTCCAGATTGCCAGCTCACATTATTATTTTTTATTGGATTATCTGACTTCCGACTCAAGACATGAATAGTTTACACATTATATTTACAGTTTTATAGCATTCTGTGTTTTTCTGTGTACTTACTATTATCAATAAGTTTTTGTAACTTCAGATGATATCTTTATTGCTGATTAACATAATTTTCTTTCAGATTGAAGAATTCCCTTTAGTATTTCTTATAGGATAGGTCCAGTGTTGATGAAATTCCTCAACGTTTTTCTGTGTGGGAAAGTCTTCATTTCTTCTTCTTGTTTGAAGAATATTTTTGGTGCATATACTATTCTGGGATCAAAGTTTTTTCATACAGATGTTTAAATATGTCATGCCACTGTCTCCTGGCCTTTAAGGTTTCTACTGAAAAGTCTGCTGCCATATGTGCTTTTGGGATCCTTTCTTTATGTTTGACTTCCGTGAGTTTGAAAATCAAATGTCTTGAGGTTGTCTTCTTTGGATTAAATTTGCTTGCTGTTCCATAACCTTCTGGAACTTGGATATTGATTTCTTTCTCTAGGTTTGGGAAGTTCTCTGTTATTATCCCTTTTAATAAAGTTTCTACACCAGTCTGTCTCTCTGCCTCCTCTTCAAGACCAATAACTTCGTTTTTTTTCTTTTTGAGACAGTCTCACTCTGTTGCCCACACTGGAGTGCCATGGCATGATCTCGTCTCACTACAACGTCAGCCACCCAGGTTCAAACAATTCCTATGCCTCAGCCTCCCAAGTAGCTGAGATTACAAGCATGCATCATCACCTCACCCAGATAATTTTTGTATTTTTATTAGAGATGCGGTTTGGCCATGTTGACCAGGCTGGTCTCAAACTTTTCGCCTCACGTGATCTGCCCACCTTGGCCCCCCAAAGATAAGACCAATAACTTTTAGATTTGCCCTTAAAAGGCTATTTTCTAGATCTCATAGGCATACTTAATTCTTTTTTATTTTTTTTTCTTTTGTTTCCTCTGACTGTGTATTTTCAAGTAGCCTGTCTTCAAGTTCAGTAATTCTTTCTTCTGCTTGATCAGTTCTGCTGTTAAGAGACAATGATGCATTCTTCAGTATTTCAACTGCATTTTTCTTCTACATAATTTCTATTGGATTCTTTTAAACATTTCAGTCTCTTCATTAAATTTATCTGATAGAATTCTGAATTCCTTTTCTGTGTTATCTTGAATTTCATTAAGTTTCCTCAAGGCAGCTATTTATTTTTCTTCCCTTTTATATTACGTTCAGGGGTACATGAGCAGGATGTGCAGGTTTGTTTCATAGGTAGACATGTGCCATGCTGGTTTGCTGCACAGATCATCCCATCACCTATGTATTAGGAGCATCTTTTTGATGCTCTCCCTAACCCCACCTCCCCCAACAGGTCCCAGTCTGTGTTGTTCTCCAGTATGTGTCCATATGTTCTCATCATTCAGCTCCCACTTATAAGTGGGAACATGCAGTGTCTGGTTTTCTGTACCTGCATTTGTTTGCTGAGGATAATGGTTTCCAACTCCATCCATGTCTCCGCAAAAACATGATCTCATTTTTTTTTTTTTTGTAGCTGCAGTATACCATGGTGTATATGAACCACATTTTCTTTATCCAATCTATCATTGATGGTCATTTAGGTTGATTCCATGTCTTTGCTATTGTGAATAGTGCTGCAATGAACGTGTGTGTGTGTGTGTGTGTATCTTTATAATAGAGTGATTTACATTTCTCTGGGTATATATCCAGTAATGGCATTTCTGGGTCAAATTTCAAATGATATTTATGCCTCTAGGTCTTCGAGGAATCACCACACTGCCTTCTACAATGGTTGAACTAATTTACACTCCCACCAATGGTGTAAAAGCATTCCTTTCTCCACAACCTCGCTGGTATCTGTTATTTTTTGACTTTTTAATAATAGCCATTCTGACTGATGTGAAATGGTATCTCATTGTGGTTTTGATTTCCATGTCTCTAATGATCAGTGATGTTGAGGTTCTTTTCCATATGTTTATTGGCCGCATGTATGTCTTCTTTTGAGAAGTGTCTGTGCATATTCTTGGCCCACATCTTAATGGGGTTGTTTTCTTCTTGTAAATTTAAGTTCCTTGTAGACTCTGGATATTACACCTTTGTCAGATGGACAGATTGCAAAAATTTTCTCTTATTCTGTAGGTTGTCTGTTCACTCTGATGATAGTTTCCTCTTTTTTTTTTTTTTGACACAGAGTATCACTGAGTTGCCCAGGCTGGAGTGTAGTGGCATCATCTCAGCTCACTGCAACCTCCACCTCCTAGGTTCAAGCGATTCTCCTACCTCAGCCTCCCGAGTAGCTGGGACTACAGGTGCACACCACCACACCAGGCTAATTTTTTTTGTATATTTAGTAGAGATGAGGTTTCACCATATTGGCCAGCCTGGTCTATAACACCTGGTCTCAGTGTATCCGCCCACCTTAGCCTCCCAAAGTGCTGTGTTTACAGGCATGAGCCACCTTGCCTGGCCTCTGATTATAATTTCTTCTGCTGTGCAGAAGCTCTTTCATTTAATTAGATCCCATTTTTCAATTTTTATTTTTGTTGCAATTGCTTTTGGCATTATTGTCATGAAATCTTTGATATGTGTGTATTGAACCAACCTTGCATCAAGAGGATGAAGCCAACTTGATCGTGGTGGCTAAGCATTTTGTTGTGATGCTGGATTCGGTTTGCCAGTATTTTATTGAAGATTTTTACATCGATGTTCATCAAGGATGTTGGACTTAAGTTTCCCTTTTTGTTGTATGTCTGCCACGTTTTGGTATCAGGATGATCCTGGCTTCATAGAATGAGTAAGGGAGGAGTCTCTTTGTTTCAATTTTTGGAATAGTTTCAGAAGAAATAGTACCAGCTCTTCTTCGTGCCTCTGGAAAAGTTCAGCTATGAATCCTTGTGGTCCTGGGCTATTTTTTTTTGTTTGGTGGGTAGGCTATTTATTACCACCTCAATTTCTGAACTCGGTATTGGTCTATTTAGGGATTCAATCTGTTCCTTGTTCAGTCTTGAGAAGGTGGGTGTGTCTAGGAATTTATCCATTTCTTCCAGATTTTCTAGTTTATGTGTATAGAGATGTCTATAGTATTCTCTGATGGTTGTTTTTCCGTGTGGTCAGTGGTGCTATCCCCCGTATCATTTTTGTTTGTGTTTATTTGATACTTTTTTCTTTTATTCTTTATTAGTCTAGCTAGTGGTCTATTTTATTAATTTTTTCTTAAAAACAGCTTCTTTATTCATTGATTATTTGAAGGGATTTTTTTGTGCCTCTGTCTTTTTCAGTTCAGTTCTGATCTTGGTTTTTTTTTGTCTTCTGCTAGCTTTGGGGTTTGTTTAAACAGCTATTTTGAATTATCTGTCTGAAAGATCACCTCTCTCTCTCTCTCTCTCCAGGATTGGTCCCTGGTGCCTTAGTTTGTTTGTTAAGGTCCTTGATATGGTTTAGCTCTGTTCCCCCCACAAATCTCATCTTGAATTGTGGTTCCCATAATCTCCACATGTTGTGGGAGGGGCCCAGTGACAGGTAATTGAATCATAGGGTTCGTTTTCTCCATGCTATTCTCGTGACATCAAGTTCTCAGGAGATCTGATACTTTCATAAGGGGCTTCTCCTTTCGCTCAGCTCTTATTCTTCTCCTTTTGCTGCCCTGTGAAGAGGTGACTTCCACCACGATTGCAAGTTTCCTGAGGCCTCCTTAGCCATGCAGAACTGTGAGTCAATTAAACCTCTTTCCTTTATAAATTACTTTATAATATATATTATATATTATATGTAATAATATATAATATATATAATAATACATATAATATGTAATAATATATAATATATATAATAATATATATAATATATAACATAATATAATATAGTATAATATAAATTTTCTTTATAAATTACAGTCTTGGGTATGACTTTATTCCAGTGTGAAAACAGACTAATAGTCTTTTTATCCTGGAAAGTCTTGAAGCTTGTGAATGTTCATCAGTCTCTGGGCTTTGGAGAGTTAGAAATTTATTTTAGTCTTCACTGTCTAGTATTGTTCGTACCTGTCCTTGGGAAGGCTTTTCTAGAATTCAAAGGCACTTGGTTGTTGTGATCTAAGGTTTTGGTCATTGCAGCATAAGGGGGCACTCAAATCCCAGTAATGTTGTGGCTTTGCAGACTCAGAGTACAGCCTTGGTGGTCTTGGATAACAACCAGAAGATGTGTCTGGGTTACCAGGCAGATACTCTTGTTCTCTTCTCTTTCTTTAAAAACAAACAAACAACAAAAAAATGGAGTCTACGTCTTTGTTCTGAGCTTCCTGGAGCTTGGGCAAGGGAGACACAAGCACTCCTGTAGTCACTACCACTGAGACTGTGCTGGTTCAGACCTGAAGCCAGCACAGCATTGGATCTTACCTAAGGCCTGTGGTGACCACTGCCTGGCTACTGCCTATATTCATGCAAGGCCCTAGGACTCTACAATCAGAAGTTGGTGAAGCCAGCTAGCCTTGTGTCCTTCCTTTCCAGGTGGCAAGTTCCCCTCAGCCCTGGAAGGTCTAGAGCTGTAGTCCAGGAGCTTGGGCCTGGAGTTAAAAACCTTAGGAATCTACCTGGTTCTCTGTTCTACTGTGGCTGAGCAGGCACCCAAGCCACAAAACAAAGTCCTTCCCACTCTCTCCTTTTTTTTCAATCAGAAGAGTCTCTGTGGCCACCACTGCCCCAGGACCATGACAAGTTCTGCCTGGCTACTGCCAATATTCACTCAAGGCCCTAGTGCTCTTCAGTCAGCTTTTGTTGAAAGCTGCCAAGCCTGGAACTTTCTCTTCAGGGCAGTGAGCTCCTCTCTGCCTCAGGGCATGCCATAAATGCATACAGGAGCCAAGGCTTAAAACTGAGGACTCCAGGAGCTGCTTGCAGCTCTTCCACCTCTGATACCTAAGCGTGAGACAAATTCCCCTTTACTTTTTCCTCTCCTTTTCTAAAACAGAAAGAATCTCTTCCTATAGCCACCACAGCTCAAAATGTCCCGTGTTACACCTGAAGCCAGCACACCTTAAGTTACAGCCAAGGCCCATGCAAGTACTGCCTGGTTATTACTGCTGATCGTTCAGGGCCCAAGGGCTCTTTAGTCAGCAGGTAATGAATTCTTCCAGGGCTGGGTCCTTTTCTTCAAGGTGGCACATTCCTTTCTGGCCCAGAGTGGGTCTAGAAGTGTCGCCTAGGAGTCGGGACCTGGAATGGGAGCCTCAAGACTCTACCTGATGCCCTATCCTACTGTAGCTGAGCTTGTATCCATGTTGCAAGACAACGTCCTCTTTACTGTCCCTTCTCCTCTCAAGCAGAAGGAAGGATTACCTCCTGGAACTGCAAACTGCACTGCCTGGAGCTGCGGGATTGGTGTGGCAAGCACTTTCTTGGTCACCCTGGCTAGTGTTTTACTAGGCCGCATGCCCTGCAAGTATGCTGGCACTAAGCCCAGCACAACAACAGGACTTGCCCAGGAATTCCAGTGCTTATGGTCTAGGCTGCCTTTCACATATTTTGAGGAACATAGAGCACTGTAGCCTGTCATGGTGGAGCTTTCCTGAACTGAGTTTCCAAATGCTGGGATGAGTGATGCTCCTCTAGCTAGGGATGTTATAAATGGTTCCTCCATGTGTTCCAGCTTTGTTATGTCTCATGTTGCTTTCCACTGTTACAGGACAACACTGAGTTCAAATGCAGAGTCCCACAATCATTGTGTTCTCTCTCCCTCAAATGCACATTCTCTATCCCCTGTGGCTGCTGCCAGGATATGGAGGAGGAGTAGTGTTGTCAATTCAAAACTGTATTTTCTACCCTCTTCAGTGCCTTTTTAAGGAATGTGAAGCTAAAAACAGGTATTGCGTTTATTCATCTGATTTTTGGTTCTCATGAAGGTGCTTTTCTATGTGGATACTTGTTCAATTTTGTGTTCCTGATGGGAAGCTGATCGGTGGATCTTTCTATACAGCCATCTAGCTCTACCTCTTTCATCTGAATTATTCTATTCTTAAATGGGTAAATTAGAGGTTTGGGGAGAGCGAGTTTAGATTTAACTAGAATTATGTGCTTTATTTTTTGCTCCTTCTAAAATGCCTGTCATTTTTCAAAAGTATAGTATTATCAATGATTAGTATCTATTATAAAATAATAATTATTGACACAGAAAATCACATTTTCATTCTTCCTAAACTTTAGCTTAAAATACTTATAAAGACACAACACAAACTCATATCAACAAACTGTGGATGTTCTTTTCCCTGGCTTGTAAACAAAGTGAAAATTAAGATGGGTAGGCAACATGTAATTAAGATTTATTTACAAATTGGTAGCCTTACCTTTTGAGAGATATTTTCCTGGTTATAAAAGTAGCTCCATTTCTAAACTGAACATGCATCATCAATGTTAACAAAATTAGCTCTTAAAAACCTCACATATTTTGGAAATAACTCTTTTCTTTATTTCTTAATTGTGTTTCAATGGATTTTCTATTATTTGAATTTGAGAAACCGTCAGTAAGCTGTTATCTGCTGCTCATTTACTACTTCTTTTCTCTGCAGCTTTTATATGAAAGCTTTTGGGAAGGAGCAAGATCTTACTTTTAAGACAATTTATTGTTAGTATTTCACAGTTGTTATTTAAAACTACTATTCTTCCAACCTTGGAACTGTAGTAATTCATTACCTCCCTAGCTTAATTGTAGAATAACTTGTTACATGTAAATATATGTATTGTAGGAATGGTAGCTTTTCACTTCATGGGAGAAAATATTTTCAGTTTTGATGAGTACTTATAGAATCTTTGATTTCACAATAGAAAATACCAAATGTATTTTGACTTTTTTTTTGTTCAGCCAGATTATCATTAACATTCTTTAACGCTATTTTCCAGTTTCTCCCTTCTTTCATAGCTGTCACTTGTCATCGTCATTAAACCCAATTCTAGTTTGTTTAACTAAATCTAGCACTTACCAGCAAAAGAAGTAACCAAAATTTTAAAGAGTTATATGTTAATAAAAGTGAATAAACTTAAATGACAGTCAAAGGGCTTCTTGGTACACAACATAAATAGAATTAAAAATGAAAATCTTATGATCATCTCAATAGATGAAGGAAAGGCATTTGAGAAAATCTAGCAACCTTTATGATTAAAACCTTCAGCAAAATCAGCATAGAATCGACATACCTTAATGTAATAAAAGCCATATATGACAAATCCACAGCCAACATGCTACTGAATGGGAAAACTTGAAAGCATTTCCCCTGAAAACTGGAACAAGACAAAGATGCCTACTCTCTCCACTCCTCTTCAACATAGTACTGGAAGTTCTAGCCAGAGCAAGTGAAAGTAATAAAGAGCATCCAAGTTGGTAAGGAAGAAGTCAAACTGTCACTGTTTGCTGGTAATATAATTATATACCTAGAAAACCCTAAAGACTCATCCAAAAAGCTCCCAGAACTGATAAATGAATTCAGCAAAGTTTCTGCATACAAAATTAATGTACACACATCAGTAGCTCTGCTCTACACCAATAGCAACCAAGCTGAGAATCAAATCAAGAACTCAACCCCTTTCACAATAGCTGCAAAAAAGTAAAATACTTATGAATATACCTAAGGACATGAAAGACCTTTAAAAGGAAAACTACAAAACACTGCTGAAAGAAATCATAGACAACACAAACAAATGGGAACACCATGCTCATGGATAGCTAGAATCAATGTTGAGAAAATAACCATACTGCCAAAAGCAGTCTACAAATTCAATGCAATTTCAATCAAGATGCCATCATTATTCTTCACAGAGCTAGAAAACAATCATCCTAAAATTCATGTGGAACCAAAAAAGAACCCGCATAGCCAAAGCAAGACTAAGCAAAAAGAACAAATCTGGAGGTATCACAGTACCTGTCTTTAAACTGTAGTACAAGGTCATAGTCACCAAAACAGCATGGTACTGGCATAAAAATAGGCACATAAAACAATGGAACAGAATAGAGAACCCAGAAATAAAGCCAAACACTTACAGCCAACTGATCTCTGACAAAGCAACAAAAACATAAAGTAGTGAAAGGACACCCTATTCAACAAATGGTGCTTGGATAATTGGCAAGCCACATGTAGAAGAATGAAATGGATCCTCATCTCTCACCTTATACAAAAATCAATTCAAGATGGATTAAGGATTTAAATGTAAGACCTGAAACTATAAAGATTCTAGAAGGTAACATCAGAAAAATCCTTCTAGACATTGGCTTAGGCAAAGACTTCATGACCAAGAACCCAAAATCAAACACAACAAAAACAAAAATAAATAGGACTTAATTAAACTAAAAAGTTTCTGCACAGCAACAGAAACAATCAGCAGAGTAAACAGACAACCCACAGAGTGGGAAGAAATCTTTGCAATCTGTACATCTGACAAAGGACTAATATCTAGAATCTACAAGGAACTGAAAGAAATTAACAAGAAAAACACAATCCCATCAAAAAGTTGGCTAAGGACATGAAGAGACAATGTGCAAAAGAAGATATAGCAGTGGCCAACAAATACATGAAGAAATAACAACACTAATTGTCAGGGAAATGCAAATCAAAACTGCAGTATGCTACCACCTTACTCCTGCAAGAATGGCCATAATCAAAAAATAAAAAAAAAAAATGTTGCTGTGGATGTGGTGAAAAGGGAACACTTTTACACTGCTGGTGGGAATGAAAACTAATACAGCCATTATAGAAATCAGTATGGGGATTCCTTCAAGAACTAAAAGTAGAACTATCATTTGATCCAGCAATCTCACTACTGGGTTTCTACATAGAAAAGAAGAAGTCACTATACAAAAAAGGTACTTGCACACACATATTTATAGCAGCACATATATATGTGTGTGTATACACACACACACACACACACTATGGTCTACTACTCACCCATAAAAAGGAATAAAATAATGGCATTTGAAGCCACCCAGATGGAATTGGAGACTATTATTCTAAGTGAAGTAACTCTGAAATGGAAAACCAAATATCATATGTTCTCATGGATATGTAATAGCTAAGCTATGAGGATGCAAAAGCATAAGAACGATAACAGTGGGGGGGTGGAGCCAAGATAGCCGAATAGGAACAGCTCCAGTCTACAGCTCCCAGCATGAGCAACGCAGAAGACGGGTGATTTCTGCGTTTCCATCTGAGATACCAGGTTCATCTCACTATGGAGTGCCTGACAGTGGGCACAGGACAGTGGATGCAGTGCACTGTGTGCGAGCAGAAGCAGGGTGAGGCATTGCCTCACTTGGGAAGCACAAGGGGTCAGGGAGTTCCTTTTCCTAGTCAAAGAAAGGGGTGACAGACGGAACCTGGAAAATCGGGTCACTCCCACCCTAATACTGCACTTTTCCAACGGGCTTAAAAAACAGCACACCAGGAGATTATATCCTGGAGCTGCCTCCGAGGGTCCTATGCCCACAGAGTCTCACCGATTCCTAGCACAGCAGTCTGAGATCAAACTGCAAGGCAGCAGCGAGGCTGGGGGAGGGGCACCTGCCATTGCCCAGGCTTGCTTAGGTAAACAAAGCAACCGGGAAGCTCCAACTGGGTGGATCCCACCACAGCTCAAGGAGGCCTGCCTGCCTCTGTAGGCTCCACCCCTGGGGGCAGGGCACAGACAAAAAGACAGCAGTGACCTCTGCAGACTTAAATGTCCTTGTCTGACAGCTTTGAAGAGAGTAGTGGTCCTCCCAGCACACAGCTGGAGATCTGAAAATGGGCAGACTGCCTCCTCACATGGGTCCCTGACCTCCGAGCAGTGTAACTGGGACGCACCCCCTAGTAGGAGCAGACTGACACCTCACACGGCCGGGTACTCCTCTGAGACAAAACTTCCAGAGGAATGATCAGGCAGCAGCATTCACAGTTCATGAAAATCTGCTGTTCTGCAGCCACCACTGCTGCTACCCAGGCAAACAGGGTCTGGAGTGAACCTCTAGCAAACTCCAACAGACCTGCAGCTGAGGGTCCAGTCTGTTAGAAGGAAAACTAACAGAAAGGACATCCACACCAAAAACCCATCTATACATCACCATCATCAAAGACCAAAAGTAGATAAAATCACAAAGATGGGGAAAAAACAGAGCAGAAAAACTGGAAACTCTAAAAAGCAGAGGACCTCTTCTCCTACAAAGGAACACAGTTCCTCACCAGCAATGGAAGAAAGCTGGATGGACAATGACTTTGATGAGTTGAGAGAAGAAGGCTTCAGATGATCAAACTACTCCGAGCTACAGGAGGAAATTCAAACCCATGGCAAAGAAGTTAAATCTTTGAAAAAAAATTAGACGAATGTATAACTAGAATAACCAATACAGAGAAGTGCTTAAAGGAGCTGATGGAGCTGAAAGCCAAGGCTCGAGAACTATGTGAAGAATACAGAAGCATCAGTAGCCAATGTGATCAAATAGAAGGGGTATCAGTGATGGAAGATGAAATGAATGAAATGAAGCAAGAAGGGAAGTTTAGAGAAAAAAAGAATAAAAAGAAACAAACAAAGCCTCCAAGAAATTTGGGACTATATGAAAAGACCAAATATACGTCTGATTGGTGTACTTGAACATGACGGGGGGAATGGAACCAAGTTGGAAAACACTCTGCAGGATACTATCCAGGAGAACTTCCCGAATCTAGCAAGGTAGGCCAACATTCAGATTCAGGAAATACAGAGAACGCCACAAAGATACTCCTCAAAAAGAGCAACTCCAAGACACATAATTGTCAGATTCACCAAAGTTGAAATGAAGGAAAAAATGTTAAGGGCAGCCAGAGAGAAAGGTCGGGTTACCCACAAAGGGAAGCCCCTCAGAATAACAGCAGATCTCTCAGCAGAAACTACAAGCAAGAAGAGAGCGGGGGCCAATATACAACATTCTTAAAGAATTTTCAACCCAGAATTTCATATCCAGCCAAACTAAGCTTCATAAGTGAAGGAGAAATAAAATACTTTGCAGACAAGCAAATGCTGAGACATTTTGTCACCACCAGGGCTGCCCTAAAAGAGCTCCTGAAGGAAGCACTAAACATGGAAAGGAACAACCGGTACCAGCCACTGCAAAAACATGCCAAATTATAAAGACCATCGAGGCTAGGAAGAAAGTGCATCAACTAACGAGCAAAACAACCACCTAATATCATAATGACAGGATCAAATTCACACATAACTATATTAACTTTAAATGTAAACGGACTAAATGCTCCAATTAAAAGACACAGACTGGCAAATTGGATAAGGAGTCAAGATCCATCAGTGTGCTGTATTCAGGAAACCCATCTCATGTGCAGAGACACACATAGGCTCAAAATAAAGGGATGGAGGAAGTTCTACCAAGCAAATGGAAAACGAAAAAAGGCAGGGGTTGCAATCCTAGTCTCTGATAAAACAGACTTTAAACCAACAAAGCTCAAAAGAGACAAAAAAGGCCATTACATAATGGTAAAGGGATCAATTCAGCAAGAGCTAACTATCCTAAAAATATATGCACCCAATACAGGAGCACCCAGATTCATAAAGCAAGTCCTGAGTGACCTACAAAGAGATGTAGACTCCCACACAATGATAATGGGAGACTTTAACATGCCACTCTCAACATTAGACAGATCAATGAGACAGAAAGTTAACAAGGATACCCAGGAATTGAACTCTGCTCTGCACCAAGCGGACCTAATAGACATCTACAGAACTCTCCACCCCAAATCAACAGAATATACATTTTTTTCAGCACCACACCACACCTATTCCAAAATTGACCACATAGTTGGAAGTAAAGCACTCCTCAGTAAATGTAAAAGAACAGAAATTATAACAAACTGTCTCTCAGACAACAGTGCAATCAAACTGGAACTCAGGATTAAGAAACTCACTCAAAACCACTCAACTACATGGAAACTGAACAACCTACTCCGGAATGACTACTGGGTACATAATGAAATGAAGGCAGAAACAAAGATGTTCTTTGAAACCAACGAGAAGAAAGACACAACATACCAGAATCTCTGGGACACATTCAAAGCAGTGTTTAGAGGGAAATTTATAGCACTAAATGCCCACAAGAGAAAGCAAGAAAGATCCAAAATTGACACCCTAACATCACAATTAAAAGAACTAGAAAAGCAAGAGCAAACATGTTCAAAAGCTAGCAGAAGGCAAGAAATCACTAAAATCAGAGCAGAACTGAAGGAAATACAGACACAAAAAACCCTTTAAAAAATTAATGAATCCAGGAGCTGGATTTTTGATAAGATCAACAAAATTGATAGAACGCTAGCAAGACTAATAAAGAAGAAACAAGAGAAGAATAAAATAGATGCAATAAAAAATGATAAAGGGGATATCACCACCAATCCCACAGAAATACAAACTACCATCAGAGAATACTACAAACACCTCTACGCAAATAAACTAGAAAATCTAGAAGAAATGGATAAATTGTTTGACACATACACCCTACCACGACTAAACCAGGAAGAAGTTGAATCTCTGAATAGACCAATAACAGGCTCTGAAATTGTGGCAATAATCAATAGCTTACCAACCAAAAAAAGTCCAGGACCAGATGGATTCGCAGTGGAATTCTACCAGAGGTACAAGGAAGAACTGGTACCATTCCTTCTCAAACTCTTCCAATCAATAGAAAAAGAGGGAATCCTCCCTAACTCATTTTATGAGGCCAGCATCATCCTGATACCAAAGCCTGGCAGAGACACAACGAAAAAAGAGAATTTTAGACCAATATCCTTGATGAACATTGATGCAAAAATGTTCAATAAAATACTGGCAAACAGAATCCAGCAGCACATCAAAAAGCTTATCCACCATGATCAAGTGGGCTTCATCCCTGGGATGCAAGGCTGGTTCAACACAACGCAAATCAATAAATGTAATCCGGCATATAAACAGAACCAAAGACAAAAACCACATGATTATCTCAATAGATGCAGAAAAGACCTTTGACAAAATTCAACAACCCTTCATGCTAAAAACTCTCAATAAATTAGGTATTGATGGGACATATCTCAAAATAATAAGAGGTATCTATGATAAACCCACAGCCAATATCATACTGAATGGGCAAAAACTGGAAGCATTCCCTTTGAAAACTGGCACAATACAGGGACGCCCTCTCTCACCACTCCTATTCAACATAGTGTTTGAAGTTCTGGCCAGGGCAATTAGGCAAGAGAAGGAAATAAAGGGTATGCAATTAGGAAAACAGGAAGTCAAATTGTCCCTGTTTGCAGATGACGTGATTGTATATGTAGAAAACCCCATTGTCTGAGCCCAAAATCTCCTTAAGCTGATAAGCAATTTCAGCAAAGTCTCAGGATACAAAATCAATGTACAAAACTCACAAGCATTCTTATACACCAATAACAGACAAACAGCCAAATCATGAGTGAACTCCCATTCACAATTGCTTCAAAGAGAATAAAATACCTAGGAATCCAAGTTACAAGGGACATGAAGGAGCTCTTGAAGGAGAACTACAAACCATTGCTCAATGAAATAAAAGAGGATACAAACAAATGGAAGAAGATTCCATGCTCATGGATTGGAATAATCAATATCGTGAAAATGGCCATACTGTCCAAGGTAATTTATAGATTCAATGCCATCCCCATCAAGCTACCAATGACTTTCTTCACAGAATTGGAAAAAACTATTTAAAGTTCATATGGAACCAAAAAAGAGCCCGCATTGCCAAGTCAATCCTAAGCCAAAAGAGCAAAGCTGGAGGCATCACACTACCTGACTTCAAACTATCCTACAAGGCTACAGTAACCAAAACAGCATGGAACTGGTACCAAAACAGAGATATAGATCATTGGAACAGAACAGAGCCCTCAGAAATAAAGCCACGTATCTACAACC
This sequence comes from Nomascus leucogenys, assembly GCF_006542625.1. Lineage (NCBI taxonomy): Eukaryota > Metazoa > Chordata > Mammalia > Primates > Hylobatidae > Nomascus > Nomascus leucogenys. Next base: position 57,553,835 of record NC_044406.1, read on the forward strand.
ATCTGATCTTTGACAAACCTGACAAAAACAAGCAATGAGGAAAGGATTCCCTATTTAATAAATGGTGCTGGGAAAACTGGCTAGCCATATGTAGAAAGCTGAAACTGGATCCTTTCGTTACACCTTGTACAAAAATTAATTCAAGATGGATTAAAGGCTTACATGTTTGACCTAAAACCATAAAAACCCTAGAAGATATCCTAGGCATTAGCATTCAGGATATAGGCATGGGCAAGGACTTCATGTCTAAAACTCCAAAAGCAATGGCAACAAAAGCTAAAATTGACAAATGGGATCTAATTAAACTAAAGAGCTTCTGCACAGCAAAAGAAACCACCATCAGAGTGAACAGGCAACCTACAAAATGGGAGAAAATTTTTGCAACTTACTCATCTGGCAAAGGGCAAATATCCAGAATCTACAATGAACTCCAACAAATTTACAAGAAAAAATCAAACAACCCCATCAAAAAGTGGGCAAAGGACATTAGCAGACACTTCTCAAAAGAAGACATTTATGCAGCCAAAAAACACATGAAACAATGCTCATCATCACTGGCCGTGAGAGAAATGCAAATCAAAACCACAATGAGATACCATCTCACACCAGTTAGAATGGCGATCATTAAAAAGTCAGGAAACAACACGTGCTGGAGAGGATATGGAGAAATAGGAACACTTTTACACTGTTGGTGGGACTGTAAACTAGTTCAACCATTGTGGAAGTCAGTGTGGCGATTCCTCAGGGATCTAGAACTAGAAATACCATTTGACCCTGCCATCCCATTACTGGGTATATACCCAAAGGACTATAAATCATGCTGCTATAAAGACACATGCACACATATGTTTCTTGTGGCACTATTCACAATAGCAAAGACTTGGAACCAACCCAAATGTCCAACAACGATAGACTGGATTAAGAAAATGTGGGGGGGTGGAGCCAAGATGACCGAATAGGAACAGCTCCGGTCTCCAGCTCCCAGCCCCAGCGACACAGAAGACTGGTGATTTCTGCATTTCTGCTTGAGGTACTGGTTTCATCTCACTAGGGAGTGCCTAACAGTGGGTGCAGGACAGTCGGTGAAGCCCACTGTGCGCGAGCCGAAGCAGGGCGAGGCATTGCCTCACTCGGGAAGCGCAAGGGGTCAGGGAGTTCCCTTTCCTAGTCAAAGAAAGGGGAAACAGACGGCACCTGGAATATCGGGTCAGTCCCATCCTAATACTGCGCTTTTCCAACGGGCCTGGAAAACAGCACACTAGGAGATTGTGTCCCGCACCTGGCTCGGAGGGTCCTATGCCCACGGAGTCTCGCTGATTGCTAGCACAGCAGTCTGAGATCAAGCTGCAAGGCGGCAGCGAGGCTGGGGGAGGGGCGCCCGCCATTGCCCAGGCTTGCTTAGGTAAACAAAGCAGCCAGGAAGCTCGAACTGGGTGGAGCCCACCACAGCTCAAGGAGGCCTGCCTGCCTCTGTAGGCTCCACCTCTGGGGGCAGGGCACAGACAAACAAAAACTCAGCAAGAACCTCCACAGACTTAAATGTCGCTGTCTGACTGACAGCTTTGAAGAGAGTAGTGGTTCTCCCAGCACGCAGCTGGAGATCTGAGAACGGACAGACTGCCTCCTAAAGTGGGTCCCTCACCCCTGAGCAGCCTAACTGGGAGGCACCCCCCCAGTAGGGACAGACTGACACCTCATTCAACCGGGTACTCCTCTGAGACAAAACTTTCAGGGGAACTATCAGACAGCTGAATTTGTGGTCTCACGAAAATCCGCTGTTCTGCAGCCACCGCTGCTGACACCCAGCCAAACAGGGTCTGGAGTGGACCTCTAGTAAAATCCAACAGACCTGCAGCTGAGGGGCCTGTCTGGTAGAAGGAAAACTAACAAACAGAAAGGACATCCACACCAAAAACCCATCTGTACATCACCATCATCAAAAACAAAAAGTAGATAAAACCACAAAGATGGGGAAAAAACAGAGCACAAAAACTGGAAACTCTAAAAAACAGAGCACCTCTCCTCCTCCAAAGGAACACAGTTCCTCACCAGCAACGGAACAAAGCTGGATGGAGGATGACTTTGATGAGTTGAGAGAAGAAGGCTTCAGACGATCAAACTACTCTGAGCTACGGGAGGAAATTCAAAACAATAGCAAAGAAGTTAAAAACTTTGAAAAAAAATTAGAAGAATGGATAACTAGAATAACCAATGCAGAGAAGGGCTTAAAGGAGCTGATGGAGCTGAAAGCCAAGTTTCGAGAACTACACAAAGATTGCAGAAGCCTCAGTAGCAGATGCGATCAACTGGAAGAAAGGGTATCGCTGATGGAAGATGAAATGAATGAAATGAAGAGAGAAGGGAAGTTTAGAGAAAAAAGAATAAAAAGAAATGAACAAAGCCTCCAAGAAATTTGGGACTATGTGAAAAGACCAAACCTACGTCTGATTGGTGTACCTGAAAATGATGGGGAGAATGGAACCAAGTTGGAAAACACTCTGCAAGATATTATCCAGGAGAACTTCCCCAATCTAGCAAGGCAGGCCAGCATTCAGATTCAGGAAATACAGAGAACACCACAAAGATACTCCTCGAGAAGGGCAACTCCAAGACACATAATTGTCAGATTCACCAAAGTTGAAATGAAGGAAAAAATGTTAAGGGCAGCCAGAGAGAAAGGTCGGGTTACCCACAAAGGGAAGCCCATCAGACTAACAGCTCATCTCTCAGCAGAAACTCTACAAGCCAGAAGAGAGTGGGGGCCGATATTCACCATTCTTAAAGAAAAGAATTTTCAACCAAGAATTTCCTATCCCGCCAAACTAAGCTTCATAAATGAAGGAGAAATAAAATACTTTACAGATAAGCAAATGCTGAGTGATTTTGTCACCACCAGGCCTGCCCTAAAAGAGCTCCTGAAGGAAGCACTAAACATGGAAAGGAACGACCGGCACCAGCCACTGCAAAAACATGCCAAATTGTAAGGACCATCAAGGCTAGGAAGAAACTATAGCAACTAACGAGCAAAATAACCAACTAACATCATAATGACAGGATCAGATTGACACATAACAATATTAACGTTAAATGTAAATGGGCTAAATGCTCCAACCAAAAGACACAGACTGGCAAACTGGATAAGGAGTCAGGACCCATCAGTGTGCTGTATTCAGGAAACCCATCTCACGTGCAGAGACACACATAGACTCAAAATAAAGGGATGGAGGAAGATCTATCAAGCAACTGGAAATCAAAAAAAGGCAGGGGTTGCAATCCTAGTCTCTGATAAAATAGACTTTAAACCAACAAAGATCAAAAGAGACAAAGAAGGCCATTACATAATGGTAAAGGGATCAATTCAACAAGAAGAGCTAACTATCCTAAATATATATGCACCCAACACAGGAGCACCCAGACCCATAAAGCAAGTCCTCAGTGACCTACAAAGGGCCTTAAACTCCCACACAATAATAATGGGAGATTTTAACACCCCACTCTCAGCATTAGACAGATCAACGAGACAGAAAGTTAGCAAGGATATTCAGGAATTGAACTCAGCTCTACATAAAGTGGACCTAATAGACATCTACAGAACTCTCCACCCCAAGTCAACAGAATATACATTTTTTTCAGCACCACACCACACCTATTCCAAAATTGACCACATAGTTGGAAGTAAAGCTCTCCTCAGTAAATGTAAAAGAACAGAAATTATAACAAACTGTCTCTCAGACCACAGTGCAATCAAACTAGAACTCAGGGTTAAGAAACTCACTCAAAACCGCTCAACTACATGGAAACTGAACAACCTGCTCCTGAATGACTATTGAGTACATAATGAAATGAAGGCAGAAATAAAGATGTTCTTTGAAACCAACGAGAACAAAGACACAACATACCAGAATCTCTGGGACACGTTCAACGCAGTGTGTAGAGGGAAATTTATAGCACTAAATGCCCACAAGAGAAAGCAGGAAAGATCCAAAATTGACACCCTAACATCACAATTAAAAGAACTAGAAAAGCAAGAGCAAACACATTCAAAAGCTAGCAGAAGGCTAGAAATAACTAAAATCAGAGCAGAACTGAAGGAAATAGAGACACAAGAAACCCTTCAAAAAATTAATGAATCCAGGAGCTGGTTTTTTGAAAGGATCAACAAAATTGATGGACCGCTAGCAAGACTAATAAAGAAGAAAAGAGAGAAGAATCAAATAGATGCAATAAAAAACGAAAAAGGGGATATCACCACCGATCCCACAGAAATACAATCTACCATCAGAGAATACTACAAACACCTCTATGCAAATAAACTAGAAAATCTAGAAGAAATGGATAAATTCCTCGACAAATACACCCTCCCAAGACTAAACCAGGAAGAAGTTGAATCTCTGAATAGACCAATAACAGGTTCTGAAATTGTGGCAATAATCAATAGCTTACCAACCAAAAAGAGTCCAGGACCTGATGGATTCACAGCTGAACTCTACCAGAGGTACAAGGAGGAACTGGTACCATTCCTTCTGAAACTATTCCAATCGATAGAAAAAGAGGGAATCCTCCCTAACACATTTTACGAAGCCAGCATCGTCCTGATACCAAAACCTGGCAGAGACTTAACCAAAAAAGAGAATTTCAGACCAATATCCTTGATGAACATTGATGCAAAAATCCTCAATAAAATACTCGCAAACCGAATCCAGCAGCACATCAAAAAGCTTATCCACCATGATCAAGTGGGCTTCATCCCTGGGATGCAAGGCTGGTTCAACATACGCAAATCAATAAATGTAATCCAGCATATAAACAGAACCAAAGACAATAACCACATGATTATCTCAATAGATGCAGAAAAGGCCTTTGACAAAATTCAACAACCCTTCATGCTAAAAACTCTCAGTAAATTAGGTATTGATGGGACGTATCTCAAAATAATAAGAGCTATCTATGACAAACCCATAGCCAGTATCATACTGAATGGGCAAAAACTGGAAGCATTCCCTCTGAAAACTGGCAGAAGACAGGGATGCCCTCTCTCACCGCTCCTATTCAACATAGTGCTGGAAGTTCTGGCCAGAGCAATCAGGCAGGAGAAGGAAATAAAGGGTATTCAATTAGGAAAAGAGGAAGTCAAATTGTCCCTGTTTGCAGATGACATGATTGTATATCTAGAAAACCCCATTGTCTCAGCCCAAAATCTCCTTAAGCTGATTAGCAACTTCAGCAAAGTCTCAGGATACAAAATGAATGTACAAAAATCACAAGCATTCTTGTACACCAATCACAGACAAACAGAGAGCCAAATCATGAGTGAACTCCCATTTACAATTGCTTCAAAGAGAATAAAATACCTAGGAATCCAACTTACAAGGGATGTGAAGGACCTCTTCAAGGAGAACTACAAACCACTGCTCAATGAAATAAAAGAGGATACAAACAAATGGAAGAACATTCCATGCTCATGGGTTGGAAGAATCAATATCGTGAAAATGGCCATACTGCCCAAGGTAATTTATAGATTCAATGCCATCCCCATCAAGCTACCAGTGACTTTCTTCACAGAATTGGAAAAAACTACTTTAAAGTTCATATGGAACCAAAAAAGAGCCCGCATCGCCAAGTCAATCCTAAGCCAAAAGAACAAAGCTGGAGGCATCACGCTACCTGACTTTAAACTATACTACAAGGCTACAGTAACCAAAACAGCATGGTACTGGTACCACAACAGAGACATAGATCAATGGAACAGAACAGAGCCCTCAGAAATGATGCCGCATAGCTACAACTATCTGATCTTTGACAAGCCTGACAAAAACAAGAAATGGGGAAAGGATTCCCTATTTAATAAATGGTGCTGGGAAAACTGGCTAGCCATATGTAGAAAGCTGAAACTGGATCCCTTCTTTACACCTTATACAAAAATTAATTCAAGATGGATTAAAGACTTATATGTTAGACCTAAAACCATTAAAATCCTACAAGAAAACCTAGGCAATACCATTCAGGACATAGGCTTGGGCAAGCACTTCATGTCTTAAACACCAAAAGCAATGGCAACAAAAGCCAAAATCGACAAATGGGATCTCATTAAACTAAAGAGCTTCTGCACAGCAAAAGAAACTATCATCAGAGTGAACAGGCAACCTACAGAATGGGAGAAAATTTTTGCAACCTACTCATCTGACAAAGGGCTAATATCCAGAATCTACAATGAACTCAAACAAATTTACAAGAAAAAAACAACCCCATCAAAAAGTGGGCAGAGGACATGAACAGACACTTCTCAAAAGAAGACATTTATGCAGCCAAAAAACACATGAAGAAATGCTCATCATCACTGGCCATCAGAGAAATGCAAATCAAAACCACAGTGAGATACCATCTCACACCAGTTAGAATGGCCATCATTAAAAAATCAGGAAACAACAGGTGCTGGAGAGGATGTGGAGAAATAGGAACACTTTTACACTGTTGGTGGGACTGTAAACTAGTTCAACCATTGTGGAAGTCAGTGTGGCGATTCCTCAGGGATCTCGAACTAGAAATACCATTTGACCCAGCCATCCCATTACTGGGTATATACCCAAAGGACTATAAATCATGCTGCTATAAAGACACATGCACACGTATGTTTATTGCGGCACTATTCACAATAGCAAAGAGTTGGAACCAACCCAAATGTCCAACAATGATAGACTGGATTAAGAAAATGTGGCACATATACACCATGGAATACTATGCAGCCATAAAAAATGATGAGTTCTTGTCCTTTGTAGCGACATGGATGAAACTGGAAATCATCATTCTCAGTAAACTATCACAAGGACAAAAAACCAAACACCACATGTTCTCACTCATAGGTGGGAATTGAACAATGAGAGCACATGGACACAGGAAGGGGAAGATCACTCTCCGGGGACTGTTGTGGGGTGGGTGGAGTGGGGTGGGATAGCATTAGGAGATATACCAAATGCTAAATGATGAGTTAATGGGTGCAGCACACCAACATGGCACATGGATACATATGTAACAAACCTGCAGATTGTGCACATGTACCCTAAAACTTAAAGTGTAATAATAATAAAATAAAAAAAGAATGTATTAGTAATGTACATAGTAATACCAACATGATGACATACATAAGTTTCTTAAAGGTAAAAAATGAAATTTTTTTCTTGTTTAATTTTTAGTGTACTTAAATTTTAATTTTGCTTTAAAAAATAAACTAATTTTTAATTTCACTAGCTGCTACAATAAAAATAAAAAAGAATGATGACAATGCACTTAAAGGGCTCAAGGGAAATGGTGGGAAGGGAGTGAGGGATAAAAAAACTATACATTGGGTATAATGTACACTGCTCGTGTGATGGGTGCACCAAAATCTTAGAAATTACCACTAAAGAACTTTTGTGAAGTGTCTGTTCATATCCTTTGCCCACTTTTTGATGGGGTTGTTTGTTTCTTTTCTTGCAAATTTGTTTCTTTGTAGATTCTGGATATTAGCCCTGTGTCAGATGGATAGATTGAGAAAATTTTCTCCCATTCTGTAGATTGCCTGTTCACTCTGATGATAGTTTCTTTTGCTGTAAGAATTTATTCATGTAACCAAAAACCACCTGTTTTCCAAAAACCTGTGTTAATAAAAAAATAACAATAATAAAATAAAATAAAATAAACAAAAGAGTTCCTTAGTATTAACAATAATAATAATATTTGCCATTTACTGAGCACTTGGTATGTTCTAGGCACCATGCTAAATTCTTTAATATGCATTATATTGTTAGTCTTCACAACAGCCTTATCAGTTAGGTGGTACTATTTCCATCTTAGAAACAGAGAAACTAAGTTCCGGAAAGGTTAATTAACTTGCTCAAGTCATACATCTAGTAATTGATAGAGTTGGATGCCAAACACAGATTGGCCTTACAACTTAAAATTATAATTATGCCTGTAATTATATATATATTTCTCTTAACGTTTTTCTATCTCCCTTAGTTAGACTATTAGCTCTATGAGAACATTGGCTATATCTAGTTTGCTCAACATTGTATCTCCAGCGTCTAGCACAGTGCCTGGAATGTACTGAATAGTCTGTAAATATTTTATGAACTAATAAATGATAATAAAGTCCAACCAGTTTGTTCACTTAAGTATTCTTAGTTCATAACACTTAGCATCATTGGTCTGTGTAATGTCATTATTTGTTTTTGTTTTTGTTGGTTTTTAAATTGTTTTCACTTATTTTTTATCCATTCCCTACTCTCTTCTCCACCTCCCCATATTATACTATTCTGATATATAATATATTCTTATGTGTGAATCCTTGTAAGTTCATTTTTTCTGTGCATATATTATAACATTTATATAAATGATATTATATATCTAATTGTTGCTTTTTATTAAGCACTTAAAAAAATCTATCAATGTGTCCATGACTATACCAAGTCTATCGTTTGGCTTGCTGCCTAATATTTTTTATACTCTATCTACCACATCTTATTTATTCACTCTTTTAGTGATGGGCACCTAATTTGCTTCTAACATTCCAACACCACAAATATTATTGCAATTAAAATTGTCATATGTGTCCCAGTACTCTGTGAAAATTTGTCATAACGGGATCACTTGGCTCATAGGGTATACAGGTTGAGTATCTGCATACCCTCCAAATCTCATGTTGCAATGTGATCTCAATGTTGGAGGTGGAGCCTGGTGGGAGCTTCCACCTTTCTAGTTTTTTTTTGTCAGATTACTATGAAGTGGTAACATTGTTTTTGTGTATATTTCTCAAATTTCTGATGAATTTCAGCATGTTGTCATGTTTTTAGTTTTAATGATTATTTTTTGGAATCCCTGTAGCTTTATTACTGATTTGTAGTAATCTTTATTACTGATTTGTAGGCATTCATTAAATATACAGGCATACCTTAGAGATATTGCAGGTTTGGTTTCAGACCACTGTATTAAAGCTAATGTCACTATAAAGTAAATCATTTGGAGGCAACAAGGTAAAAAAAAAAGAAATATATATATATATATATATACACACACACACATATATGTACACACACACACACACATATAACAAGTCACATGAATATTGTGATTTTCCAGTACAAATAAAAGTTGTGTTTACACAATATGGTATTCTCTTAGTGTGAAATAGCATTGTGCCTGAAAAATGTACATATCTTATTTCAAAGGTATTTTATTGCTAAAAATACTAATGATTATCTCAGTCTTCAGTGAGTTGTAATATTTTTACTGGTGGAGGGTCCTGCCTTAGTGTTAATTTCTGCTGACTGATCAGGGTGACTGATAAGGGTGGAGGTTGCTCAACATTTCTTAAAATAAAACAACAATTAAATTTGCCACATCAATGGACTTTTCCTTTCATGTAAAATTTCTCTGTAGCCTGTGATGCTGTTTGATAGCGGTTTTTGAACTTCTTTCAAAATTAGAGTCAATCCTCTAAAATTTTGCTGCTTCTTTATGAACTTTCTGTTGTATAAATTTATGTAATATTGTAAATATTTTGTGTCATTTCCACAATGTTCACATCATCTTTACCAGGAGTAGATTCCACTTCAAAAACTTCTTCATTTTCTCAGTCATAGGAAACAAATTTTCATCCGTTTTACCATGAGACTGCAGCAATTCAGTCACATCTTAAGTCTCCACTTCTAATTCCAGTTCTCTTGGTATTTCTACCACATCTTCAGTGACTTCCTCCACTGAAGTCTTGAACACCTCAAAGTCATCCATAAAGGAGTTTGGAATAAACTCACCTAAATCTCTGTTAATGTTGACATTTTTACCTCTTCTCATGAATCATGAATGTTCTTTATGGCATTTGGGATGGTGATTTTTTTCCAGAGGGTTTCAGTTTAATTTATCCAGGTGCATCAGAGGAATCACTATCTCTGACAGCTATAGCTGTGCAAAATATATTTCTTAATTAATAATACTTGAAAGTTAAAAATACTTCTTGATTCATGAGTTGCAGAATGTATGTTGTGTTAATATCACACACACCATGAAAACATTAATCTCCTTATAGCTCTCCATCAGAGCTCTTGAGTGACTAGGTGCATTGTCAATGAGCAGTAATATTTCGAAAATAATTCTTTTTTCTGATGAGTAGGTCCCAAAAACGGGCTTAATATGTTCAGTAAACAATGCTATAAACAGATGTACTCTCATCCAGGCTTTGTTGGTCCATTTACAAAGCACATGTGGAGTAAATTTGGCATAATTCTTAACGGGCTTAGAGCTTTTGGAATGGTAAATGAGCATTAGCTTCACCTTAAAGTCATCAGCTGCATTAGCCCCTATCAAGAGTCATCCTGAAGCTTCAAAGCTTTAAAGTCAGGCATTGACTTCTGTCTAGCTGTGAAAGTCATAGATGGCAGCTTATTCAAATAGAAGACTGTTTCGTCTACACTTTCAGTGTCGCCACCATCATCTATTATCTTATCTAGATCTGGGAAACTTGTGCTTCTCCATTAGCATGTGCTGCTTTACCTTGTACTTTAATCTTATTGAGATGGCTGCTTTACTTCAACCTCATGAATTGACTTCTGCTTGCTTTTAACTTTTCTTCCTCACCTCTCTCAGCCTTCATAAAGTTGGAGAGAGTTGTGGCCTTGCCCTGTATTGGGTTTTGGCTTAAGGGAATTTTGTTGCTCGTTTGATCTTCAATCCAGACCACTAAAACTTTCTCACTAACATCAATAAGGCTGTTTCAATTTTTTATCATCTGCATGTTCACTGGAGTAACACTTTAATTTCTTTCAATGTCTTTTGTTTTGCATTCACAACTGCTAACTGTTTGGCAGAAGAGGCCTAGCTTTCATCCTATCTAAGCTTTCGACATGCCTTCTTCACTAAGTGTAATCGTCTGTAGCCTTTGATTTAAAGTGAGAGATGTGCTACTCTATCTCTTACTTGAACACTTAGAGGCTGTTATAGGGTTATCAATTATTTTAATTACGATATGTTTTTGTCTCAGGGAATAGGAAAGCCTGATGAGAGGAAGAGAGATGTGGAAATGGCCGGTCATTATAGCCCAACAATTAATGATTAAGTTTGCCACATATGGGTGTGATTTGTAGCACCAATAATCATCAAAGAACACTGATCAAGGAAGAAGGCAGAGCAGCATGGTCAAATAAAATCCTCCAGCCGTTGTCTCCCCACAGGAACACTGAATTAAACAACTGTATATGCAAAAGAAAGCACCTTCATATGAACCCAAAGCCAGACAAGTGGTCACAGTATCTGGTTTCAACATAACAACAAGGAAAGGGTTATTGGAAAGGGTAGGAAGGACAGTTTTACATTGACTATACCACCTCTTCCCCAATCCTAGGCAGTAAAGCACTGAGAGAATATATGTGTGCTTGAGGGAGAGAGCAAAGTGAGTGTGGGACTTCACACTGGAACTCAGCATAGCCCTGTCACAGAACTCAACACTGGGCAGAACTTTGCTGGTCTCCATGGAAGGAGCATGTGTAACAGCCCTGGAGCAGAGGGGAACCTTCCACCCCAGAGGAAGGAATTTGAGTCCTAATATCACTGGCTGACTAAAGTGTCCTGGGGCTCTAAATAAGTTTGAGTGTCAGTCAGGCTGCAGAGAATGTTGTCCTTGGAAAAGCCATGGTACGGCATTGGTCTCTGAGGCAGTGGGCTTGAGATACAACCCAGTGCAACACCTGCTGCAGTAATCACAGGAGTGCCCACTTCACTCTTTGCCCACCACCAAGCAGTGCAGTGCAGGGAGAGACTCCTTCAGCCTGAGTAAAGGAGAAGGAAGAGATCAGAAGACTTTTTTCTTACAATGTGAGTACTAGCTGAGCCATGCTAAAAATATCAGAGGGATTCCTTAATCCCCATATTCCAGGTCTTTTCCTTTGGATGGCATTTCTAGACGCACCCCAGGCCATAAGAGAATATGCTGCCTTGGTGGGATGGGTATAGTTCAGGGATTATTTACCACGTGCCAACTAAAATGGTTTTCTGGCTTGAATTAGTGGCAGTTACACAGTAGCAGCCACAGGCCTTAGACTGGTGCCCTTACTGGGCTGGTATGGGAGGTCGTAGGCTTCAGGAGCAACCCAGAGCAGTACCAATTGTTGTGGCCACAGGAGTGCTTATATTGCTTCTCCCCCAACTCCAGGCAGCCCAGCAGTGAGAGAGACTCCTGCTTGGGGGAAGGGATGGAAAAAGACAAACCTTTATCTGAGAACCCTGGGAATTCTTCTCTATCATTTCCAAATCCACCAAGCCTGCATATCCAGGAATCTGCACGAGTCGCAGTGTTTCAGGGTTTAGGAGGGTTCTCCTAGTGCTGAAATGGCTGCAGGAACCACAGGCATAGGTTAACAATACTCATTGTCCTTTGAATTTTTGGAAAGCCCTCTCAAGAAGTACGGGTACAAAGAAGCCCAAAATGTGAAGACGAATAAATATCCAACTCTTCATTGCCCAGACATCTATGTACATCCACAAGAACCAAGAATATACAGGAAACAGACCTCAACAAACAGACTAAATAAGGCACCAGTGACCAATCCTGTAGTTATGGAGATATGTGACTTCTCGGACATGGAATCTGAAATAGTTTTCTTCAGGAAGTTTGACAAACGTCAAGATAACACAGACAAGGAAATCAGAATTCAATCAGATAAATTTAACAAAGATATTAAAATAATTTTAACAAGTAGAAATTCCGAAGCTGTAAAATTCAACTGAACTGAAAAATGCATCATTGTCTTCCAACAGCAAAGTTAATCAAAAGATGAAATAATTACTGAGCTGTAAGATGGGCTGTATGAAAATGCACAAAAAGAAAAGAAAAATGGAAAAAGAATAGAAAGAATAAAGCATGCCTACAAGATCTAGAAAAAGCCCAAATGGGAAAAATTAAGAGCTACTGGCCTTAAAGAGGATGTGGAGAGTTGATGGGGGTAGAAACTTTATTCAAATAAATAATAACAGAGAACCTCCCAAAGCTAGAGAAACGTATGGAGACCCAGATACCAGAACGTCAAGAAACACCAAGAAGATTCAACACAAATAAGACTAACTCAAGACTATATCAAATGTTGAATGTAATAATCAAACTCTCAAAGATAAATAATTCTAAAAGCAGCAAAAGAAAAGCAAATAACATATAAAGGGACTCTGTTACATCTTACTTCTCAGCAGAAACCTTATGTGCCAGGAGGGAATGATGTGATGTATTCTAAGTTCTGAAGGAAAAGAAGGAAGAAAGTGGCAGATAAGAGGCAGGGCTAACTTGCAGCTCCCTCTTAGATGGACAGAGCAGCATGTGGAGATCCACATCATGAACTTTTGCTGCAAGAATTACCACACGAACATACAAGAAAAGCCAAGATAATTCACAGACCCTTTGAAGGAAGTGGATTGCCACTGCAGGCTACATGGGACATCCGAGGAACTGTGAATCAGCTTGCTTTCTCAGCTAGGAGTCTTGTAGCCTGGTGAAAGTTCTCAGCCCTGCTCTCTGGCTGCTGGGAAATAAACTTGGTGCTGTTCTTGGGGTAGGGTGGGAGTGAGACAGTACTTTTGGGCTATAAGCTGCATGGGAGCTGGGTGAGGCCTGTGGCTGCTGGCTTTCCCCATTTTCTCTAGTGACCTGTGTGACACAGCAGAGGCAGACGTAATCTTTCTGGAAACATAACTTCATTGCCCCAGGAACCATACCCCCATCCCCCACAGCAGCCTCAACAAGCCCTGCCCAAGCAGAGTCTGATCTGAGACCCACCTAACCCTGCTCCCACCTGATGGTCTTTCTCTACCCACCCTGTTAGCAAAAGATAAAGGACATATCTCTTGGGAGCTCTATGGCCCCACCTGCCACATGATTCTATACTACTGCAGCTGATGCACTCTTGAAAGTGCCACCTCCTGGCTGGAAGACAACCAACACAAAAACAGTGCACTTAACAAAAAATGAAACCAAGGACCCTCACAGAGTCCACTTCACTCCATTGCTACCTCCAACAGAGCAGGTGCTGGTATCCATGGCTTTAAGACTTGAAGACAGATCATATTACAAGACTCTTTGCAGATGCTTTCCAGTAGCAACCTGGAGACTAGTAGCTCCACTGGGTGGCTAGATCCAGAAGAGAAATAGCAGTCACTGCAGTTTGGCTCTCAAGAAGCTCCATCTCTAGGGGAAAAGGTAAAGCACCATATCAAGGGAGCATGCTGTGGGACAAAAGAATCTGAACAGTAGCACTTGAGCCCCAGATCTTCCCTCTGACATAGTCTACCCAAATGAGAAGGAACCAGAAAAACAGTTCTGGTAATATGACAAAACAAGGTTCTTTATCTCCCCCAAAAGATTACACTAGCTCACTTGTAATTTGTCCAAACCAAGATAAAATGTCTGAATTTCCAGAAAAAGAATTCAGAAGGTCAACTATTAAGCTAATCAAAGAGGCACCAAAGAAAAATGAAATCCAACTTAAAGAAATCAAAAAATGATATAGGATATAAATGGGAAAAAGTCCAGTGAAATAGATAGCATAAATATAAAAAATCACAACTTCTGGAAATGAAGGACACACATAGAGAATTGCAAAATGCACTATAAAGTCTCAGAAGTATAACTGAACAAGTAGAAGGAACTCCAGAGCTCAAAGAAAAGGCTTTTGAATTAACCCAGTCCAACAAAGACAAAAAGAGTTGTAAAAAATGTAAAAAGCCTCCAAGAAGTTGGGGATTTTGTTAAATGACAAACCTAAGAATAATTGGTGTTTCAGAGGAAGAAAATAAGTGTAAAAGTTTGGAAAATATATTTTAGGAAATACTAAAGGAAAACTTCTGCAGCCTTGCTAGTGATCTAGACATCCAAATACAAGAAGCACACATACACACACACACACACACACACACACACAAACACCTGGGAAATTTTTTTACAAAAAGATCATCACCTAGGCACATAGTCATCAGCTTATCTAAATTCAAGATGAAGGAAAGAATTTTAACAGTTGTGAGGCAAATGCATCAGGTAACCTATATATTAAAACCTATAAAATTAACAGCGGTATTTCTCAGCAGAAACTCTACAAGCTGAAAGGGATTGGGGTCTGATCTTTAGCCTCCTCAAACAAAACAATTATTAGCCAAGAATTTTGTATCCAGCAAAACTAAACTTCATAAATGAAGGAAAGATACAGTCCTTTTCAAACAAATGCTGAGAGAATTCACCATTATGAAGCCAGCACTGCAGAACCTGCTAAAAGGAGCTCTAAATTTTGAAACAAATCATCAAAATACACCAAAACAGAATTTCCCTAAAGCATAAATTTCACAGTACCTATGAAGCAATGACACAATGAAAAAAACCCAAGGTGCTGAGACAACAAATAGCATAATGAATAGAATAGGACCTCACATGTCAATACTAACATTGAATGTAAATGGCCTAAATGCTCCACTTAAAAGATACAGAATGGCCAAATGGATAAGAACTCACGAACCAAATATCTGCTGTCTTCAAGAGACTCACCTGACACATAAGGACTCACATAAATTTAAAGAGGTGGAAAAGATGTTTTATGCAAATGGACACCAAAAGGGAGCAGGAGTAGCTATTCTTAGACAAAGTTTTAAGCAACAGCAGATAAAAAAGACATAGAGGGACATTATGTAATGATAAAAGGACTAGTTCAACAGGAAACTATCACAATCCTAAATATATATGCACCTAACACTGGAGCTCCCAAGTTTATAAAACAGTTACTACTAGACATAAGAAATGTGATAGACAACAAAATAATAGTGTGGGTCTTCAGTACGCCACTGACAGCAGTAGACAGGTTATCAAGACAGAAAGTAAACAAAGGAACAATAGACTTAAACTATACCCTAGAAAAAATGGACTTAACAGATAGTGCAGAACATTCTACCCAATAACTGCAGAATATACAGTCTAATCATCAGCACATGGAACATTCTCCAAGATAGACCATACGATAGGCCACAAAACAAGTTTCAGTACATTTAAGGAAATTGAAATTATATGAAGTACTCTTTCAGACCACAGTGGAATAAAATTGAAAATCAACTCCAAAAGGAACCCTCAATACCATGCAAATACATGGAAATTAAATAACCTACCCTTGAATGATCCTTGGGTGAACAATGAAATCAAGATGGAAACTTAAAAAACTATTTGAACTGAATTATAATATGGACACAACCTATCAAAACCTCTTGGATGCAGCAAAAGGTGGTGCTAAGATGAAAGTTCATAGCATTAAATGCTTACATCAAAAAATCTGAAAAAGGAGAAATAGACAATCTTGGGTCACATTTCAAGGAGCTAGAGAAACAAACCCAAATCTAGCAGAAGAAAATAAATAATTAAGATTAGAGCCGACCTAAGTGAAATCGAAACAAACAAAAAACTATACCAAAGATAAATAAAACAAAAAGCTGGTTATTAGAATAGATAAAATTGATAGACCATTCACAAAATTAACGGAGAAAAGAAGAGAGAAGTTCCAAATAAGCTCAATTAAATACAAAATGGGAGACAATACAACCAATATCACAGAATTATGAAAGATCATTCTAGGCTACTGTGAACACCTTTATGCACACAAACTAGAAAACCTAGAGGAAATGGATAAATTTCTGGAAATATGCAACCCTCCTAAATTTAACCAGGAAGAAATAGAAACTCTGAGCATATCAATAACAAGGAGCAAGATTGAAATTTTAAGTAAAAAAAAAAATTACCAACAAAAATAATCCAGGACTAGATGGATTCACTAGTTGAATTCTGTCAGGCATTCAAAGAAGAATTGGTACAAATCCTGTTGACAATATTCCACAAGATAAAATAAAGAAAATCCCTTCTAAATCATTCTATGAAGCCAGTATCACCCTGATACCAAAACCAGGAAATGATGTAACAACAACAAAAAAAAACTACAGACCAATATTCCTAATGAACATAGAAAAATCTTCAGCAAAATACAAGCTAACCAAAGCTACTAGAATACCAAAAAGATAATCCACCATGATCAAGTGGGTTTTATATCAGGGACACAGGAGTAGTTTAACATCTGCAAGTCAATAAATGTAATACACCACATAAACAGAATTAAAAACAAAATTCACATGATCATCTCAATAGATGCAGAAAAAGCATTTTACAAAATCCAGCCTCACTTTATGATTAAAACCCTCAGCAGCAGCATCATAGAAGGGGCATACCTTAAGGTAATAAAAGCCATCTATGACAAATCCACAGTTAGCATGATTCTCAACAAGGTAAAGTTGAAAGCATTGCTTCTGAGAACCAGAACAAGACAAGGATGTTCACTTTTACCACTTCTATTCAACATAGTAGTAGAAGTCCTAGCCAGAGCAATCAGAAAAGAGAAATAAATCAATGGCATCCAAATCAGTAAAGAGGAAGTCAAACTGTGACTATTTGCTGATGACATGGTCGTATACCTTAAAAATTCCAAAGACTTATCCAAAAAGCTTCTAAAGCTGATAAATGAATTCAGCAAAGTTTTTGGATACAAAATTAATGTACACAAATCAGTAGACATGCTGTACACCAACAGCAACTAAGCTGATAATAAATTCAAGAATTCAACCCCTTTTACAATAGCTGCAAAATAATAATATAATAATAATAATAATAATAAACTTAGGAAATTATGTAACCAAGGCTGTGAAAGACCTCTACATGGAAAAACTACAAAACACTATTGAAAGAAATCATAGATGACACAAAGAAATGGAAACATCCCATGCTCATGGATGGCTAGAATCAATATTGTGAAAATGACCATACTTCCAAAAGCAGTCTACACATTCAATGCAATTCACATCAAAATACCAGCATCATTCTTTACAGAAATAGAAAAAAAAAATCCCAAAATCCATATGGAACCAAAAAAAGAGCCCTCATAGCCAAAGCAAGACTAAACAAAAAGAACAAATCTGGAGGCATCACATTACCTGACTTCAAACTATAGTATAAGGTTATAGTCACCAAAACAGCATGGTACTGGTATAAAAATAGGCACATATACCAATGGAACAGAATAGAGAACCCAGAAATAAAGCCAAATACAGCCAACTGATCTTTGACAAAGCAAACATAAACATAAAGTAGAGAAAGGACACCCTATTCAACAAATGGTATTGGGTAATTGGCAAGTCACAGGTAGAAGAATTAAACTGAATCCTAATCTCTCACCTTATACAAAAATCAACTCGGCTGGGTATTGTGGCTCATGCCTGTAATCTTAATGCTTTGGGAGGCCAAGGCAGGTGGATCATGAGATCAGGAGTTCAAGACCAGCCTGACCAATATGGTGAAACCCTGTCTCTACTAAAATTACAAAAATTATCCAGGTTTGGTGGCACATGCCTGTATTGCCAGCTACTCAGGAGGCTGAGGCAAGAGAATCACTTGAACCTGGGAGGCGGAGGTTTCAGTGAGCTGAGATCATGCCACTGCAGCCAACTGATCTTTGACAAAGCAAACACAAACATAAAGTAGGGAAAAGACACCCTATTCAACAAATGGTATTGGGTAATTGGCAAGCCACAGGTAGAAGAATGAAGCTGAATCCTAATCTCTCAACTTATACAAAAATCAACTCGTCCAGGCATTGTGGATCACTGCACTCCAGCCTGTGTGATAGAGGGAGACTCTGTCTCCAAAAAAAAATAAAAATAAAAATAAAAAGAGCAACTCAAGACGGCTGAAGGAATTAAATCTAAGATCTGAAACTATAAAAATTCTGGGAGATAACATCAGAAAAACACTTTTAGGCATTGGCTTAGGCAAAGACTTCATGACCAAGAACCCAAAAGTAAATGCAACAAAAACAGATAAATAGATGGGACTTAATTAAATTGAAAAGCTTCAGCACAACAAAAGAAATAATCAGCAAAGTTAACAGACAACCCACAGAGTGGGAGAAAGTTTTTGTAGTCTATACATCTAGCAGTCAATGCTCAGTCTCTACAAAGAACTCAAACAAATTAGCAAGAAGTAAACAATACCGTCAAAAAGTGGGCTAAAGACATGAAGAGACAATTTTCAAAAGAAGATATAGAAATGGCCAACAAACATATGAAGAAATACTCAACATCACTAATGATCAGGGAAATGCAAATCAAAACCACAATGTGATACCACCTTATTCCTTCAAGATTGGCCATAATCACAAAATCAAAAAATAATACATGTTATTGTGACATGGATATGATGATGAGGGAATGTAAACTCATACAACCACTGTGGAAAACAGTGTGGAAATTCCTTAAAGAACTAAAAGTAGATCTACCATTTGATCCAGCAATCCCACTCCTGGGTATCAACCTAGAGGAAAAGAAGTCATTATATGAAAAAGATACTTGCACGTGCATATTTAGAGCAACACAATTCACAATTGGAAAAATATGGAACCAGACCAAATACCCATCAGTTAATGAAGGTGTAAAGAAACTGTAGTATTTATATACAATGGAATATTACTCTGCCATAAAAAGGAATGAAATAGTGGAATTCACAGCACCCTGGATGGAATCACAGATTATTATTTTAAGTGAAGTAACTCAGGAATGGAAAACCAAACATCATATGTTCTCATAAGTGGGAGCTAAGCTATGAGGATGCAAAGACATAGGAATGATACAATTGCCTTTGGGTACTCGGGAAACGGTCAGAAGGTACTGAGGGATAAAAAACTATGAGTTGGGTACAGTCTACACTGCTTGGGTGATGGGTTCCCCAAAATCTCCGAAATCACCAGTAAAGAACTTATTCATATAAACAAACGTCAACTTCCCCCTAGCGCCAAAAAAAAAAAACAATTAAAATTTTAAAAAGCATAGGAAAAAAATTCTAGCCTAAATATTATATTCAGCAGTAACTCTTCAAACATGAAAGAGAAGTAAAGATTTCCCCAGACAAACAAAACCTATGGATTTATATCAACATCAGACCTTTATTATATGGAAATGCTTAAGGGAATTCTTGAGTCTGAAAGAGAAGGATGCTAATGAACATCAAAAATTTTTCTGAAGGTATAAACTCATTATCAAAAGTAACTACACAGGCCAAGATAGACTACTTTAATGCTGTAATTTTGGTGTGTCAACCACTTCTATCATTAATATGAAGACTTAAGGACAAACCTATTTGAGATAATAACTATAACAATTTGTTAAAAGATAGGCAATTATCGGGGAACCAGCCCCCAATATTTCACCATAGGTCCTTTCTATTTTCCCTAAGTGTTGGCTGGTCTGAGAAATAAAGAGAAAGAATACAAAGAGAGAAATTTTACAGCTAGGCCTCCGGAGGTGCCATCACGTATTGGTAGGACCATGGTGGCGACCCCGAGCCGCAAAACCTGCAAGTTTTTTTTAGGGATTTCAAAAGGGGAAGGGGTATACGAATAGGGAGTGGGTCACAGAGATCACATGCTTCAAAGGGCAATAAAAGATCACAAGGCAAAGGGCAGAGCAAGATCACAAGGCAAGGGCAAAATTAGAATTACTGGTGAGGGTCCATGTCTCACTGGGCACGCATTGTCTTGATAAACATCTTAACAGGAAACAGGGTTCGAGAGCAGACAACCAGTCTGAGTAGAATTTACCAGGCTGGAATTTCCCAATCCTAGTAAGCCTGAGGGCACTGAAGGAGACCAGGGCGTATCTCAGTCCTTATCTCAACCGCATAAAACAGACACTCCCAGAGTGGCCATTCATAAACCTACCTCCAGGAATGCATTCCTTCTCCAGGGTCTCAATTATTAATATTCCTTGCTGGGAAAATAATTCAGTGATATCTCTCCTACTTGCACATCCATCTATAGGCTTTCTGCAAGAAGAAAAATATGGCTGTATTCTGCCTGACCCCGCAGGCAGTCAGACCTTATGGTTATCTTTCCTTGTTCCCTGAAAATTGCTGTTATTCTGTTCTTTTTCAGGGTGCACTGATTTCATATTGTTCACACCCATGTTTTACAATCAGATTTCATATTGTTCAAACACACGTTTTACAAACAATTTGTACAGTTAACACAATCATCACAGGGTCGTGAGGTGACATACATCCTCAGCTTATGAAGATGACGTGATTAAGAGATTAAAGTAAGACAGGAGGCCGAGTGTGGTAGCTTATGCCTGTAATTCCAGCACTTTGGGAGGCCAAAGTGGGTGGATCACGAGGTCAGGAGATCGAAACCATCCTGGCTAACACGGTGAAACCCTGTCTCTACTAAAAATACAAAAAAAAAAAAAAATTAGCCAAGCATGTTGGTGGGTGCCTGTAGTTCCAGTTAATTGGGAGACTGAGGCAGGAGAATGGTGTGAACCCAGGAGGCAGAGTTTGTAGTGAGCTGAGATCGCGCCACTGCACTCCAGCCTGGGCGACAGAGCAAGACTCTGTCTCAAAAAAAATAATAAAATAAAGTAAAGTAAGACAGTTGTAAGAAATTATAACAGTATTGATTTTGGGAACTAATGAATGTCCATGAAATCTTAACAATTTATGTTCTTCTGCCGTAGCTTCAGCTGGTCCCTCCGTTCAGGGTCCCTGACTTCCCACAACAGGCAATATAAAAAGATGAAGAAAGAACAAAAAGTCAGAAGGTGGTACAGATGGAATTAAAGTGCAAGGTTTTTAGTATTTTCATTGCTTGTTATTTTGCTTTTCATTATGATCAAAGTTATCCTCAGTTTAAAAAATTGCTTATAACGTGTTATTTGCAAGCCTCATGGTATTCACAAAGCAAAAATTATAGTAAATTCACAGGAAATAAAAAGCAACAAATTAAAACATACTACCAGAGAAAATCACTTATACATAAAGGAGGACAAGAAGGAAGGAAGAGAGGGCTAACAAAACAACACTAAAATAAATAACAAAATAGAGGTAGTAAGTCCTTACATATCAATATTAACATTGAATGTAAATGGACTAAATTATCCAACCAAAAGACATAGAGTGGCTGAATGGATGGGAAAAAAAAAAGACTCAACTATATGCTGTCTAGAAGAAACTTACTTCACCTGTAAAGATGTATATAGTCTGAAAATTGAGGATGGAAAAACACATTTCCTGCAAATAGAAACCAGAAACGAGGAGGAGCAGCTATACTTATATCAGATAAAATAGTTTTTATGCCAAAAGTATTTAAAAAGACAAGGATGTGATTTATATAATGGTAAGGGGGTCAAGTTAGCAAGAAGATATAACAATTGTAAATGTTTGTGTCCCCAACGCTGGAGCACACAGATGTTTAAAGCAAATATTATCAATGCTAAAGAGAGAGATATACACCCCAATACAATTACAGTGGGGGACATTGAAACCCCTTTTTCAGCACTGGATAGATCTTGTAGACAAGAAATTAGCAAAGAAACATTGAACTTAATCTGGAGTATAGACGAAATGGGCCAAATAGACATTTACAGAACATTTTATCCAACAGCTACAGAATACACACTTGTCTCTTCAGTATATGAAACATTCTCAAGGATAGGCTATATTTTAGGCCACAAAGCAAGTCTTAAGTAATTCAAAAAAATTGAAATCATATTAAATATCTTCTCTGACTACAATGGAATAAAACTACAAATAAATGATAAAAAGAACTTTGGAAATTACACAGATATTTGGAAATTAAACAAATGTGCTCCTGAATGACCATTGGGCCAATGAAGAAATTAAGAAGAAAATTTTTTTAAAAATCAGCAATGAAAATTAAAACAAAACATACCAAAACTGATGGGATACGGAAAAAGCAGTACTAAGAGGGACATTTATAGCAATAAACATCTACATATTAATAAATGTAAACTTCAAATAATTTAACAACCTAGTAGTGCACTTTAAAGAACTAGAAAAAGGAGAGCAAAGCAAACCCAAAGTTAGTAGAAGAAAAGAAATAATAAACATCAGGCCGGGTGCGGTGGCTCACGCTTGTAATCCCAGCACTTTGGGAGACCGAGGCGGGCGGATCATGAGGTCAGGAGATTGAGACCATGGTGAAACCCCGTCTCTACCAAAAATACAAAAAAAATTTAGCCAGGCGTGGTGGCGGGCGCCTGTAGTCCCAGCTACTCGGACAGGCTGAGGCAGGAGAATGGCGTGAACCTGGGAGGCGGAGCTTGCAGTGAGCCGAGATTGTGCCACTGCACTCCAGCCTGGGTGACAGAGCTAGACTCTGTCTCAAAAAAAAATAAAATAAAACAAAAAATAAAAATAAAAAAAGAAATAATAAACATCAAAGAAGAAATAAATGAAATTGAGACAAAAAATATAGGATAAATGGAATGAAAAGTTGTTTTTTCAAAAGATAAACAAAATTGATAAACTTTTCACCAGACTATGAAAAACAGGGAAGACAAAAATAAAATCAGAGACAAAAAAAGAGACATTACAGTGGATACCACAGAAATTGAAAGCATCATGAGAGAGTATTATCAACCCAATTATTTAAAGAAGAACTAATATCAATCCTTTTCACACTATTCTGAGAAGGGACTAATTCTAAATTCATTCTACAAGTACAGTATTACCCTGATGCTAAGACCGGACAAAAACAAAACAAACAAACAAAACTACAGGCCAAGATCTCTGATGAATATGCATGCAAAAATACTAGCAAACTCAACTCAACCCACATGAAAAAGATTATCCATCATCATGTAGTGGAATTCATTTCAGGGATTCAAAGATGGTTCAGCATATGCAAATCAATAAGTGTGATAAATCACATCAACAGAATAAGGGACAAGAAACGTGGTAATTTCAATATATGCCAAATAAATACTTGATAAAATTCAACATTTCTTCATGATAAAAGCTCTTTAAAGAACTTGGTACAGAAGGAACATACCACCATATGATAAAGTCCATATATAACAAACCCACAACTAGTATCATACCAAATGGGGAAAAAGTGAAAGCCTTTTCTTCAAGATCTGGAGCAAGACAAGGATGCCCACTTTCACCACTATTATTCAACATAGTATTGAAAGTCCTAGCCACAGCAGTTAGGCGAGAGAAATAAACACAAGGTATTTAATTTGGAAAGGAGGATGTCAAATTATTTTTGTTTTCAGATAGTATGATTTCATATTTAGAAAAATCTAGGGACTCTACCAAAAGAATAATAAAAAAAGAAGTCTTAGAACTGACAATCAATAAAGTTGCAGTATACAAAATCAGTAGGATTTATTAAGTTCCAGGATACATGTGCAGGATGTGCAGGTTTGTTACATAGGTAAATGTGTGCCATGGTGGTTTGCAGCACAGATCAACCCCTCATCTTGGTATTAAGGCCAGTATCCATTAGCTATTTTTTTCTGATGCTCTTTCTCCCCCCACCACTTCTCCAGACAGGCCCCATTGTGTGTTTCCTCCCCATGTGTTCTGATCATTTAGCTCCCACTTATAACTGAGAACATGTAGTGTTTTGTTTTCTGTTACTGCATTAGTTTGCTGAGGATAATGGCTTCCAGCTCCATCCATGTCCCTGCAAAGGACATGACCTTGTTCCTTTTTTTGGCTACATAGTATTTTTTTGATGTATATGGATTACGTTTTCTTTATCCAGCCTCTTATTGATAGCTATCTGGGTTGATTTCATGTCTTTGTTTTCATGAATAGTGCTGCAATGAACATATGCATGCATGTATCTTTATACTCGAATAAATTATATTTCTTTGGGTTATATACCCAGTAATGGGATTGCTGGGTCAAATGGTGTTTCTGCCTCTAGATCTTTGAGGAATTACTATTTTGTCTGCCACAGTGGTTGAATTAATTTACACTCCAACCAACAGTGTAAACACATTCCTTTTTCTCCACAACCTCACCAGCATCTGGTGTTTTTTGACTTTTTAATAATTGCTATTTTTATTGGCATGAGATGGTACCTCATTGTGGTTTTGATTTGCACTTTTCTAATGGTCATGTTACAGGATTCCTTTGGTGCAATTTCACCAGCTGGAAATCTCTCCAGCCACTGCCATCTCTGCCTGGGCCTCCCTCAGGGCCCGCTGGGCTGACTTTGCCCACTCAGCCTGGCAGGCTGAGTTCAGCTTGCATCCCAGCCTGGCAGGCTGAGTTGAGCTTGCATCCCAGCCTGGATTGCTTGCCTGCTGTGGCTCTGCACTCAGCCCACAGCTAGCCTGGGCATGCTGCAAGCAGATTCCAACTTGGGCGCCTATATCTATATCAGGGAAACATGGTGGTGCCCCAAAACTCGAAGATGCCAGCAATCACGGTGCTTCAAGGGGTGTTACAGCTCTTGATCAGGGAATCCTGAGGTCTGAGCTTCCAAGAGATGTCACAGCTCTTTACTTCCATAGCTCAGCAAGTGGGACCGTGTTACCTCAGTTTTTACTTCCACCTTTTGGCACGTTCTGGGTTCTTGTTTCATGACTAAGTAGAATAAAGTACATGGACACCAGAGAGTTAGTAACACAGAACAGAATTTTATTGAGCAACAGAAGGAAAGCTCTCAGCTCTGAGAGTGGACCTGAAAGCGTGCAGTAGTCTTTGAAGCTGAGTCTAGCATTTTTACGGGCTTAGAATGGAGGAATGCCTGCTAATTGGTTTATGGTTGGGCTTTGGGAAAAACACCATTTTATTTTGTAAAAGGTATCTATCGGAAGGAAATAAACGAGAGAGAGAGAGGCTAAGACAGGGATAGAAGTTTTCACTCTGGTTGTGGGCTCTATCTGGAACAGGCAGCTCAGATTTCAGGCTTTCAACTCTCTTTGGTTTGAAGGTTGAGTTTCATCAAGGACCTGTTCCTGTCTGCCTCGGAATTTCTCTGTTTCCTGTGGCTATCAGTCAATGATGTTTAGCTTTTTTTTCATATGTTTCTTGGCCACATGAATGTTTTATTTTGGGAAGGGTTTGTCCATGTTTTTTACCCACTTTTAAATGGGGTTGTTTTTTTCTTTTATATTTGTTTAAATTCCTTTTAGAATCTAGATATTAGACTGTTGTCAGATGGACAGATAGCAAAAATTTTCTCTTACTCTGTAGGTTGTCTATTCACTCTGATGATAGTTTCTTTTGCTGTGCAGAAGCTCTTTCACTTAACTAGGTCCCATTTGTCAATTTTTGCTTTTATTGAAATTGCTTTTGGCATTTTTATCATGAAATCTTTGCCTATGCCTATTTCCTGAAAGGTATTTCCTAGATTTTCTTCTGGGTTTTTATAGTTTTGGGTTTTACATTTAAGTCTTTACTCCATCTTGAGTTAATTTTTGTATAAGGTGTTAGGAAGGCTTCCAGTTTCAATTTTCTGCATATAGCTAGCCAATTCTCCCAACATTATTTATTAAATAGGGGATCATCTTCCCATTGCTTGTTTTCGTCAGGTTTGTCATAGATCAGATGGTTGTAGGTGTGTTGTTTTGTTTCTGAGTTCTCTGTTATCTTCCATTAGTCTATGTGTCTGTTTTTGTACCAGTACCATGTTGTTTTGCTTACTGCAGCCTTGGAGTATAGTTTGATGTTGGGTAGCATGATATGTCCGGCTTTGTTCTTTTTGCTTAGAATTGCTGTGGCTGTTTGGGCTCTTTTGTGGTTCAGTATGAATTTTGAAGTAGTTTCTTCTAATTCTGTGAAGAATGTCAATGGCATTTTAATGGGAATAGCATTGGATGTATAAATTACTTTGTGCAATATGGCCATTTTCATAGTATCAATTATTCCTATCCATGAGCATGGAATGTTCTTCCATTTGTTTGTGTCCTCTCTGATTTCTTTGAGCAGCGGTTTGTAGTTTGTTTGTTTGTTTGTTTGTTTTGAAGAGGTCCTTCACCTCCCCTGTTAGCTGTATTTCTAGGTAATTGATTTTTTTGTAGCATTTGTGAATGGGAGTTCATTTGTTGTTTCACTCTCTGCTTGCATGTTGGTGTGTAGAAATGCTAGCAATTTTTGCACATTCATTTTGTATTCTGAGACTTTGCTGAAGTTGCTTATCAGCTTAAGATGCTTTTGGGCTGAGATGATGGGATTTATTAGATATAGGATTATGTCATCTGCAAACAGGGATAGTTTGACTTCCTGTCTTTCTAGTTGAATGCCTTTTTTTTTTTCTCTTGCCTGATTTTCCTGTCCAGAACTTGCAATTCTGTATTGAATATGAGTTGTGAGATAGGGCATACTTGTCTTATGCCAGTTTTTAAGGGGAATGCATTTAGCTTTTGTCCATTCAGTATGATATTGGCTGTGGGGTTCTCATATATGGCTGTTATTATTTTGAGGAATGTTTCTTTAGTACCTAGTTTATTGAGAGTTTTTAACATGAAGTGATGTTGAATTTTATTGAAGGCCTTTTCTGTATCTATTGAGATAATCTTGTGTTTTTTGGTTTTATTTCTGTTTATGTGATGAATTACATTTATTGATTAGTGTATATTGAACCAACCTTGCATACTGGGGACAAAGCCAACTTGATTGTGGAGGATGAGCATTTTGATGGGCTGCTTGATTCAGTTTGCCAGCATTTTGTTGAGGATTTTTGTATCTATGTTCATCGGGAATGTTGGCCTGAAGTTTTCTTTTATCTCTTTCAGGTTTTGATAACAGGATGACGTTAGCCTCATAAAATGAGGAAGAGTGCCTCCTCAATTTTTTGGAATAGATTCAGTAGAAAATATGGAAGGTCCCTCCTCAATTTTTTGGAATAGATTCAGTAGAAAAGTTACCAGCTCTTCTTTGTACCTCTGGAACAATTTACCTGTAAATCTGTCTGGTCCTTAGCTTTTTTGTTGGTTGGTAGGCTACTTATTACTTTCTCAATTTCAGAACTTGTTATTGGCTTGTTTAAGGATTCAATGTCTTTCTTATTCAGTCTTGGGAGGTGTATGTGTCCAGGAATTTATCCATTTCTTCTACATTTTCTATGTTATGCGTATAGAGGTGTTCATGGTATTCTCTGATGGTTTTTTTTATTTCTGTGGAGTCAGTGGTGATATCTCCTTTATCATTTTTGCTTGTGGCTATTTGATTCTTCTCGTTTTCTTCTTTATTAGTCTAGCTAACATATCAATATTTTTTTCAAAAAACCAGCACTGGGATTCATTGAGTTTTGTGAAGTTTTGTTTGTGTCTCTATCTCCTTCAATTCCACTCTGATCTTGGTTATGTTTTGTCTTCTGCTAGCTTTGGGGTTTGTTTGCTCTTAATTTTCTAGTTCTTTTAGTTGTAATGTTAGGTTGTTAATTTGAGATTCTATAGCTTTGTAATGTGGGCATTTAGTGCTATAAATTTCCCTCTTAACACTGCTTTAGCTGCATCTCAGATTCTGGTGTGTTGTCTCTTTGTTCTCACTAGTTTCAAAGAACTTCTTGATATCTGCCTAAATTTCATTACTTACCCAGGAGTGATTCAGGAGCAGATTTTTCAATCTTCATGTAGTTGTTTGGTTTTCTATGAATTTCTTGATCTTGAGGTCTAATTTGATTGTGCTGTGGTCTGAAAGACTTTCTCTAGATTTCAGGGTTTTTTTATTTGCTGAGGAGTGTTTTATTTCCGATTATGTTATCAATTTTAGATTAAGTGCCATGTGGCAATGAGAATGTGCATTCTGTTGTTTTTGGGTGGAGAGTTCTGTAGATGGTTCTGCTTGATCCAGAGGTGAGTTCACATCCTGAATATCTTTGTTAATTTTCTTTTTCAGTGGTCTAATATTGTTAGTGGGGTGTTTAAGTATCTCATTATTATTGTGTGTGAGTCTTAGTCTCTTTGTAGGTCTCTGAAAACTTGCTTTATGAATCTTCATGATCCCATATTGGGTGCATATGTATTTAGGATAGTTAGCTCTTGTTTAATTGACCCCATTTACCATTATGTAATGCCCTTCTCTGTCTTTTTTGGCCTCTCTTGGTTTAAAGTCTGTTTTTACAGCAACTAGGATTGCAACCCCTGATCTTTTTTTTTTTCCATTTGCTTGATATTTTTTCCTCCATCCCTTTATTTTGAGTTTATTTGCACATGTGTTTATTTGCACATATGATGGGTCTTTTGAAGACAGCATACTGATGGGTCTTGACTCTTTATCCAGCTTGCCATTCTATGTTATTTAATTAGGGCATTTCTTCCATTTACACTTAAGATTAATATTTTTATGTGTGAATTTGATCATGTTATGATGGTAGCTGTTTATTTTGCACACTTGTTTATGTGGTTTCTTGATAGTGTCACTAGTCTGTGTACTTCAATGTGTTTTTGTGGTGGTTGATAGCAATTTTTCTTTTTCTTATTTAGTGCTTTTTTTGGCACCCTTGCAGGCTTGCCTGGCAGTGACAAGTTTCTTCGCATTTGCTTGTCTTAAAGGGATCTTATTTCTCTCTCACTTGTGAAGCTTAGTTTGGCCCAATATAAATTTCTGGGTTGGAAATTTTTTTCTTTAAGAATGTTGAATATTGGCCCCCAATCTCTTCTTGCTTGCAGGGTTTCCACTGAGAGCTCTGATGGGTTTCCCTTTGCAGGTGACCTGGCATTTCTCTCACTTCCCTTAACATCTTTTATTTCGTTTCAATCTTGAAGAATCTGATGATTATGTGTCTTGGGGTTGATTTTCTTGTGGAGTTTCTGACTGGGATTCTCTCAATTTCCTAAATTTGAATGTTGGCACCTCTTGTTAGGTTTGGGAAGTTTTCCTGGATGATATCCTGAAGTATGATTTCCAAGTTTGTTCCATTCTTCCCATCTCTTTCATGTACCCCAATCAGTGATAGGTTCAGTCTTTTTACATGGTCCCATATTTTTTGGAGGTTTAGTTTGTTTTTTAATTTTTTTTTCCTCTTTTTGTTTTGTCTGTCCGATTTCCAAAAGATAGTCTTCAAGCTCTGAGATTATTTTCTTTGCTTGGTCTATTCTGCTTTTGATACTTGTGATGGCATTGTCAATTTCTCATATGTTTTAAAGCTCCATCAGGCCTTTTATATGCCTGCGTAAAGTTGCTATTCTGGTTTTCAGCTCCTGTATATTTTTCATGATTTTTAGTGTTTTTGCATTGGGCTAGAACATGCTTCTTTAGCTCAGCAAAGTTTGTTATTACTTACCTTCTGGATCCTACTTCTGTCAATTCAGCCACCTCAGCCTCAGCCCAGTTGTGAGCCCTTGCTTGAGAGCTGTTGTGGTCATTTGGAGGAGAAGAGGCACTCTGGATTTTTTCATTTTTCAGCATTTTCACACTGATTCGTTTTCATCCTTGTGGGCTTATTTATCTTTGGTTTTGGGGACTGCTGACCTGTGAATGGGATATTTGTAGCAGTTTTTGTTAATAATGTTTTTGTTGTTGCTTTCATTTGTTTGTTTTTCTTATAACAAGCCACTTTCCCATAGGGCTCTTGTGTTTTGTAGGGTGATCATTCCAGACCCTAGTTGCCTCGGTTTTCCCCTTACCTGGAGTTATCACCAGTGAAGGGTGCTTCTTTCTCTGGGAGCTCTGTCCCGGTGGAGGTACTGACCTGTTGTCGCCCAGATGCTCCTGTAGGAGGTGTCTGGAGACCCCTGTTGGGAGCTCTCACCCAGTCAGGAGAGACAGAATCAGAGGCCCACTTAAAGAAGCAGACTGGCTGGTTTTGGGTAGAGCAGGTGTGCTGCATTGGGTGTAACTCTTCTTTGTCCAGACCTGCTGAACTCTCCAGAGCCAGCAATCTGGAAAATCTGAGTTGACTGAACTGGAGAGGTGTCAGCCAGCCCTCTTCCTGGGGGCTTTTATTTAGGAAGAGATCAAAGTTCTGTTTGTATAACCCTGGCTGGAGTTGCTGAAATTCCCACAGGGAGGCCCTGCCCAGTGAGGAGGGATGGATTGGGGTCCTACTTAAAGAAGCAATCTAGTCACAATTTGGAACAGCAGCTGTGCTGCATTGTGGTCGGACTCTTCATGAGGACCACCTGGACTCCCTGGAGCCAGCAGGCTAGAACTGCCTAGTTGACTGAACCACATAAATGGCAGCCGCCCCTCCTTCTGGGGGCTTCAGCCCTGGAAGAGATCAGAGTTCTGTTTGTATAATCCTGTCTGGAGTTGCTGAAATTCCCACAGGGAGGTCGCCCCTGAGTGAGGAGGAATTGATTGGAGTTCCACTTTAAAAAGTAGTCTGGCCATGATCTGGCACAGCAGCTGTGCTGCATTATGTGGGATTTGTTTTCAGGCAGACTGCCTGGGCACCCTGGATCCAGCAGGCTAGAATAGCTGATTCAACCTAACCACAGAAATGGCAGCCATCCTTCTCACCAGAAATTCGTTTGTGTCAGGCAGTCTCCAACCTGTTGTCCAATCCGGTGGGTCTTAACTTGTGAGGTACCATGGAGGTGGGGCCTACAAAACAACACTGCTTGGCTCCCTGGATTCAGCCCTTTTTTCAGTAGAGTGTACGGATGAATCGCCTACCTTGCCGGCATTCCTGGAGCTAGAGTCAGTAAAACTCCTGGGTTTCTGTGAGCCTGAACTACTGTTCTGCCAAGACTCTGCACACCTTTTTGTATTGGACCCAAGGCCTTGGTGGAGTGGGCTCATGAAGGGATTTCCTTATCCGTGTGTTGCAAAAATTTGTGGAAGAAGTGTGGTTTCCCGACTAAGGTTACACAATCACCACTTTCCTTGGCTAGGGATGGGGGTTACTTTGGGTCGGTGCCACTCCCGGGTAGGCTATCACCCCACCCTGCTTTTTTAATTCTCTGTGGGTTTAGCCATTCACCTAGTCACCAGGTCCCAATGCGAGGACCTGGTTATTTCAGTCTAAGGTGCTGAATTCACTTGAAGTTTTCGTTCTTCTCTGTGAGAGCCACGGACGGCAACTGCTTCTAATTTGCCATTTGTTTCCCTCAGTAGCATTTCATAAACCAATAGTGAACAGTCAGAAAAACCAAGAAATTAATTGCATTTACAATAGCTACAAATAAAATAAACTACCTAGAAATAAACGTAATCAAAGAAATGAGAGATCTCTATAATGAAAATTATAAAACAATGAACAAAATTAAAGAGGACATAAAAATGGAAATATTCTGTGTTAACAGATTGGAAATATCAATGTTGTTAATATGTCCATACCATCCAAAGAGATCTACAAATTTAATGCAGTTTCTGTCAAAATACCAGTGACATTTTTTGCAAATATTAAAAGATCCTGAAATTTATATGGAGCCACAAGGACCCAAAATATCCAGACCAATCCTAAGCAAAAAGAACAAAGCTGGAAGCATCATATTACCTAACTTCAAATTATACTACAAAGGTATAGTAGCCAAAACATCATGATGCTGTCATAAAAGCATACACATAGACTAATGGAATAGTTTATACAAACCCAGAAATAAATCCACACATTTGCAGTCAGCTCATTTTTGACAAAGGTTTCAAGAACATATTTGAGAAAGGACCATTTATTCAATACATGTTTCTTGGAAACTTAGATGTCCACATGCAGAAGAAAGAAAATAGTCTCCCATCTCTTGCCACATATGAAAATCAAATCACAATGGATAAAAGACTTAAATGTAAAACCAGGAACTATAAAACTCTTAGAAGAAAACACTGGGGAACTTCCCCAGTACGTCAGTCTGAGCAAAGATGTTTTGAGTAAGACCCAAAAAGCACAGGCAATCAAGTTATAAATGGACAATTGATATCACATCAATGTATTAAGCTTCTGCACAGCAATAGAAACAATCAACGAACTGAAGAGATAACACATAGAATTGGAGAAAATATATGCAAACTATACAACTGACAATGGATTAATAACCAGAATATGTAAGAAACTCAATAAGAAAAACAATAAATGTTCTGTTTTACAAATGGGTGAAAGATCTGAACACACATTTGTCAAAAGAAGACATAGAAATGACCAAGAAGTATATGAAAAATGTTCAACATCAGTATTTATCAGAGAAATGCAAATGAAACCCACAATGATATGTTATCTTACTCCAGTTAGAATGTCTTTTATCAAGAAGACAAAAAAATAATAAGAGATGCTGGCAAGGATGCAGAGAAATGAGGAACTTTGTGCATTCTTTGTAGGAATGTAAATTAGTATAGCCACTATGGAATACAGTATAGAAGGTCATCAAAAAACTAAAAATAGAATTATTATATCATTCAGCAATCCTACAGTTGGGAATATATTCAAAAGGATGAAAATCAGTGTATTGAAGAGGTATCTGCACTTCCATGTTTATTGCAGCACTTTTCACAATATCCAAGATATGGAATCAACCTAAGTGTCTATCAATGGATAAATGGATAAAGAAAATGTGGCAAAAATACACAATGGAATATTATTCAGCAATAAAAATAATGAAGTTTTTTTATTTGCAGCAACATGGATGGAATTAGAAGACATTATATTAAACAAAGTTAGCCAGGAACAGAAAGTCAGATACTACTTATTGTTGCTCATATGTTGGAGCTAATACAAAATTAAACTCATTGAGACAGAGAGCAGAATGATGCTTACCATAGGCTGGAAATAGTAGGAAGGAGTTATAAAGAAAAATTTGTTAATGAGTACAAAAATATAGTTAGAGGGTAAAAGATCTAGTGTCCAATAGCACAATAGCATGACTATAGTTAACAGTAATTTATTACCTATTTCAAAATAACTGGAAGAGTGGAATGGTACTATCCCTAACACAAAGACATGATATATGTTTAAGGTGATAGCTATTCCAGTTACCCTGATTTGATCATTATACGTTGTATACTTGTATCAAAATATCAAATATACCCCCAAAATATTTATGGCTATTATGTATCCATAACAGTTAAAAAAATAAAAAATACAAATAACAGTAATCAAAGATCACCATAATAGATCTAATGATAATGAAAAAAATATCGTGAGAATTACCGAAACAGAACACAGAAACATGAAGTGAGCATATGCTCTTGGAAAAATGGATCCAATAGACTTGCTCATCACGGAGTTACCACAATTCTTAATTCATTAAAAAAAAAAATGCTGGGTGTGGTGGCTCACAACTGTAATCCCAGTACTTTGGGAGGCTGAGGCAGAAGGATCACTTGAGCTCTGGAGTTTGAGACCAGCCCAGGTAACATAGTGAGGTTCTGTTTGTACAAAAAAAAAAAAATAGCCAGGTGTGGTGGTGTGCACCTGTGGTGTGCACCTGTGGTCTCGAGAGGCTGAAGCAGGAGGATTGCTTGAGCCTGGGAAATTGAGGCTGCAGTGGACCATGACTGCACTGCTGCACACCAGACTCCATGACAGAACAATACCTTGCCAAAAAAAAAAAAAAAAAAGAAAACGCAAATTCTTTGAAGTGCTATAAAGCAAATTATGATAAAACAAGGTATGTCTGTATTGTAGATTATAGTTTCTAATACTTATTATGTATATTCGATTAAGAAATGACAACAAAGTCCAAACTTTTCAGTGTTTTACCATGATACCTGATATGGTTACAAAGCTCAGTATTTAGGATAGCTATCTTAGGGTCTTCATTTGAAGTCTTTTATCTCTTTACTATTGGTTACAGTTGCCTGAAATATGACATCTTGATAGGTAGAGAAGATTCAGATCATCACAATCAGAAATGACAAGAGAGATGTTAATACTGACCCTCCCCCAAAATACATACAACCATCAAACAATATTATGAACCCCTCTATCTATATAAACTCAACATTCTAGAAGAAATGGATAAATTCCTGAACACATACAACCTCCCAAGACTAAACCAGGGAGAAATTGAGTCCCTGAACAGACCAGTAACAAGTTCTGAAATTGAGGCAGTAAAAATAGCCTACCAACCAAAAGAAGCCCAGGACCATTCCTACTGAAACTATTCCAATAAAGTAAGGAGGAGGGATTCCTCCCTAACTCATTCTATGAGGCCAATATCATCCTGATACCAAAATCTGGCAGAGATACAATAACAGAGAAGCTGCAGGCCAATATCCTTGATGAACATAAATGCAAAAATCCTCTAAAAAATAACTGGCAAACAGAATCCAGCAGCACATCAAAAAGCTTATTCACCACGACCAAGTAGGCTTCATTCCTAGAATGCAAGATTGGGTCTACATACACAAATCAGTAAGTTTGGTTCATCATACAAACAGAACTAAAGGCAAAAACCACATGATTATCTCAATAGATGCAGAAAAGGCTTTTGATAAAATTCATCACCATTCATGTTAAAAAAATTCTCAATAAATTAAGCATCAAAGGACCATACCTCAAAATAATAAGACCTATGTATAACCAACCCCTAGTCAACATCATACTGAATGGGTAAAAGCTGGAAGCAGTCCCCTTGAAAACTGGCACAAGACAAGGATGCCCTCTCTCACCACTCCTATTCAACATAGTATTGGAAGTTCTGGCCAGGGCAGTCAGGCAAGAGACATGTATACATATGTAACAAACCTGCATGTTGTGCACATGTACCCTAGAACTTAAAGTATTAAATAAAAAGAAATAAAGGGCATCCAAATAGGAAGAGAGGAAGTCAAACTATCCCTGTTTGCAGGTGACATGATTCTATATTTAGAAAACTTCATAGCCTTCGCCCAAAAGTTACTTAAGCTGATAAACAACTTTAGCAAAATCTCAGGATACAAAATCAATGTGCAAAAATCACTAGCATTCCTATACACCAACAATAGTCAACCCAAGATCCAAATCATGAATGAACTTCCATTCACAATTTTCACAAAAAGAATGAAATACCTAGGAGTACAGGTAACTAGGGAGGTGAAAGATCTCTACGGGAGAACCACAAACCACTGCTGAAGGAAATCATACATGGCACAAAAAAATAGAAAAACATCTAATGCTCATAGATAGGAATAATCAATATTCTTAAAATGGCTATGCTTCCCAAAGCAACTCATTGATTCAACGCTATTTTTATTAAACCACCATTGACATTCTTCACAGCACTAGAGAAAAGTAATTTAAAGTTCATATGAAACTAAAAGAGAACCTGAATAGCCAAGGCAATTCTAAGCAAAAAGAATAAAACTGGAGGCATAATGCTACCTGACTTCAATCTATACTATAATGCTACAGCAACCAAAACAGCATGGTACTGGTACAAAAAAAGACATGTAGACCAATAGAACAGAATAGAGAATCCAGAAATAAGATTGCACACCTGCAACTATTCAATCTTCAACAAACCTGACAAAAGCAATGGGGAAAAGATTCCTTATTCAATAAATAGTGCTGGGGAACTGGCTAGCAATATGCAGAAGATTGAAACTGAACCACTTTCTTACACCATATACAAAAATTAACTTAAGATGAGTTAAAGACATAAATGTAAAACCCAAAACTGTAACAACCCTGGAAGATAATCTAGGCAATATCATTCAGGACATAGACACGGGCAAAGATTTCATGACAAAGACACCAAAAGCAATTGCAACAAAAACGAAAATTGACAAAGGGGACCTAGTTAAACTAAAGAGCTTTTGCACAGCAAAATAAACTATCAACAGAGTGAACAGACAACCTACAGAATGGGAGAAAATGTTTGCAAATTATGCATTTGACAAAGATCAGCATCTATAAGGAACTTAAACAAATTTACAAGCAAATAACAAACAACCCCGTTATAAAGTGGGCAAAGAACACAAACAGACACTTCAATACATGCGACCATTAATCATATGAGAAAAAGCTCAACATCATTGATCATTAGAGAAATGCAAATCAAAACCGCAATGAAGGTCATGTAACAATAATCAGAATGGCTATTATTAAAAAGTCAAACAATTACAGAGGCTGGTGAGGTTGTGGAGAAAAAGGAATGCTTATACAATGTTGGCGGGAGTGTAAATTAGTTCTGCAATTCTGGAAGACAGTGTGGTGATTTTTCAAGGACCTGAAGACAGAAATACCATTTGACTCAGCAATTCCATTACTGGGTATATACCCAAAGGAATATAAATCAGTCTGCTATAAAGACACATGCACACATATGTTCACTGCAGCACTATTTACAATAGCAAAGACATGGGATCAACCTAAATGCCTATCAATGGGATACTGGATTAAGAATATGTGGTTCATATTCACAATGGAACACTATGAAGCTATAAAAAAGAATGAGATAATTTCCTTTGCAGGAAAATGGATGGATTTGGAAGCCATTATTTTCAACAAACTAATGAAGGAACAGAAAAGCAAACACTGCATGTTCTAACTTATAAGTGGGGGCAGAATTATGAGAACACATGGTTGGGAACAACACAGACTGGGGACTGTTGGTGGGGAGGAGAGAGAGAGAGCGAACATCAGGAAGAATAGCTGATGGATGCTGGACTCAGCATCTAGGTGATGGGATGATCTGTGCAGCAAACCTGCATGACATAGGTTTACCTGTGTAACAGATCTGTACTTGTAGCCTTGAAATTATAATAAACGTTTAAAAAGTGTACTTTTATTTTTGCTTATTTGAAATTGCTAACATGCCTTAAAAACTTACAATAAAAGGCAAGTTTGAAAATATGTTTGAAAATTGACAAAATTGTTTTGAAATTCTGTTTGGAAGATCAAATAGGCAAAATTAGCCACGAAATTTTTTTTTTTTTTTGAGGTGGAGTCTCGCTCTGTCGCCCCAGTCTGGAGTGCAGTGGCATGATCTCGGCTCACTGCAATGTCTCAGTTTCAAGCGATTCTCCTGCCTCAGCCTCCTGAGTAGCTGGGACCACAGGCCCACCACCACGCCCAGCTAATTTTTATATTTCTTTAAGTAGAGATGGGGTTTGGCCGTGTTGTCCTGGCTGGTCTTGAACTCCTGATTTCAGGTGACCTTAGCCTCCCAAAGTGCTGGGATTACAGGCATGAGCCACCACACCGAGCCAGAACATTTTTTAGAAAGGAGTATTTGAGAAAGCTTCCCTCATCAGGTATTAAAGTGACTTTTCAGGCGAAAATACTCAAAAAAATGTATTCTTGGAATAAGAACTGATGTATTACTCAATTGATACAGTATTTAGCCGGGATAGAAACCCTAGCATATTAAATCAGCAAATATTTATTCAGTGCTTATGATGCTGGCACTATTTAAAAGGCACTATGGACACAGCAGTGAGTATAACAAGATCTCTGCTATCATGGAGCCTACATATCATGGCATGTCAAACTATCAAATAGTAGTTCTACTTTTAGTACTTTAAGGAATCTCCACGCTGTTTTCCATAGTGGTTGTACTAGTTTACATTCTCACCAACAGTGTAGAAGTGTTCCGTGTTCACCGCACCCATGCCAACATCTACTATTTTTCTGATTTTTTGTATTATGACCATTCATGCAGGAGTAAGGTGGTATCGAATTGTGGTTTTGATTTACATTTCCCTGATCATTAGTGATGTTAAGCACTCTTTTATGTTTGTTGGTCATTTGTATATCTTCTTTTGAAAATTGCCTATTCATGTCATTAGCTGACTTTTTGATGGGATTGTTTGTTTCATTCTTGTTGATTTGTTTGATTTCATTGTAGTTTCTGGATATTAGTTTTCTCCAAATGGATAGATCGTGAAGGTTTTTTACTCACTCTGTGGGTTTTCTGTTTACTCTGCTGACTGTTCCTTTTGCAGTGCAAAACTCTTTAGATTAATTAAGTCCTAGCAATTCATCTTTGTGTTTATTGCATTTGCTTTTGGATTCCTGATTATAAAATCCTTGCCTAAACCAATATCTAGAAGGGATTTTTCAATGTTATCTTCTAGAATTTTTATAGTTTCATGCCTTATATTAAAGTCTTTAAGCCATCTTGATTTTTGTATAAGGTGAGAGATGAGGATCCAGTTTTATTCTACATGTGGCTAGCCAATTATCCCAGCACCATTTGTTGAAAATGGTGTCCTATCCCCACTTTATGTTTTTGTTTGTTTTGTCAAAGATCAGTTGGCTTTACTTTTGGATTCTCCACTTTGTTCCATGGGTCTAATTGGTAATTTTATACCAGTACCATGCTGTTTTGGTGACTATGGCCTTGTAGTATACTTTGAAATCAGGTTATGTGATGCCTCCAGTTTTCTTCTTTCTGCTTAGTCTTGCTTTGGCTATGTGGGCTCACTTTTGATTCCATATTCATTTTAGAATTTTTTCTATGTCTGTAAAGAATGACAGTAATATTTTGATGGGAATTGTGTTGAATTTGTTGAATGCTTTTGGCAGTATGATCATTTTCACAATATTGCTTCTAGCCATCCACAAGCATGGGATATGTTTCATTTCTTTGTGTTGTCTATGATTTCTTTCATCAGTGTTTTATAGTTTTCCTTGTGGAGGTCTTTCAAGTTCTTGGTTAGGTATATTCCTAAGTATTTTTTTTTGCAGCTATTGTAAATGGGGTTCAGTTCTTGACTTGATTCTCCACTTGGTTGTTGTTGGTGTATAGAAGAGCTACTGATTTGTGTACAATTGTCTGATTTTTGTATGAAGAAACTTTGCTGAATTGTTTTTTATTTTAATTATACTTAAAGTTCTAGGGTACATGTGCACAACGTGAAGGTTTGTTACATATGTATACATGTGCCATGTTGGTGTGCTGCACCCATTAACTCGTCATTTACACTAGGTATATCTCCTAATGCTATCCCTCCCCCCTTTCCCCCATTCCACGACAGGCCCCAGTGTGTGATGTTCCCCTTCCTGTGTGCAAGTGTTCTCATTGTTCAATTCCCACCTATGAGAGAGAACATGCAGGGTTTCTTTTTTTGTCCTTGTGATAGTTTACTGAGAATGATGGTTTCCAGCTTTGTGCATGTCCCTACAAAGGACATGAACTCATCCTTTTGTATGGCTGCATAGTATTCCATTGTGTATATCTGCCACATTTGCTTAATCCAATCAATCATTGATGGATATTTGGCTTGGATCCAAGTCTTTGCTATTGTGAATAGTGCCACAATAAACATACATGTGCATGGGTACTTATAGCAGCATGATTTATAATCCTTTGGGTATATACTCAGTAATGGGATGGCTGGTTCAAATGGCATTTCTGGTTCTAGATCATTGAGGAATCACCACACTGCTTTCCACAATGGTTGAACTAGTTTACAGTCCTACCAACAGCGTAAAAGTGTTCCTATTTCTCCACATCCTCTCCAGCGCCTGTTGTTTCCTGACTTTTTAATGATTGCCATTCTAACTGGTGTGAGATGGTATCTCATTGTGGTTTTGATTTGCATTTCTCTGATGGCCAGTGATGATGAGCATTTTTTCATGTGTCTCTTGGCTGCATAAATGTTTTCTTTTGAGAAGTGTCTGTTCATATCCTTCACCCATTTGTTGATGGGGCTGTTTGTTTTTTTCTTTTAAATTTGTTTGAGTTCTTTGTAGAATCTGGATGTTAGCCCTTTGTCAGATGGATAGATTGCAAAAATTTTCTCCCATTCTGTAGGTTGCCTGTTCACTCTGATGGTATTTTCTTTTGCTGTGCAGAAGTTTTTTAGTTTAATTAGATCCCATTTGTCAATGTTGGCTTTTGTTGCCATTGCTTTTGGTGTTTTAGACATGAAGTCCTTGTCTATGCCGATGTCCTGAATGGTATTACCTAGGTTTTCTTCTAGGGTTTTTATGCTTTTAGGTCTAACATTTAAGTCTTTATCCATCTTGAGTTAATTTTAGTACAAGATATAAGGAAGGGATCCAGTTTCAGCTTTCTACATATGGCTAGCCGGTTTTCCCAGCACCATTTATTAAATAGGGAATCCTTTCCCCATTTCTTGTTTTTGTCAGGTTTGTCAAAGATCAGATAGTTGTAGATATGCGGCATTATTTCTGAGGGCTCTCTTGTGTTCCATTGATGTACATCTCTGTTTTGGTACTAGTACCATGCTGTTTTGGTTACTGTAGCCTTGTAGTATAGTTTGAAGTCAGGTAGCATGATGCCTCCAGCTTTGTTCTTTTGGCTTAGTATTGACTTGGGAATGCGGGTTCTTTTCTGGTTCCATATGAACTTTAAAGTAGTTTTTTTCCAATTTTGTGAAGAAAGTCATTGGTAGCTTGATGGGGATGGCATTGCATCTATAAATTACCTTGGGCAGTATGGCCATTTTCACAATATTGATTCTTCCTACCCATGAGCATGAAATGTTCCTCCATTTGTTTATGCCCTCTTTTATTTCATTGAGCAGTGGTTTGTAGTCCTCCTTGAAGAGGTCCTTCACATCCCTTGTAAGTTGGATTCCTAGGTATTTTATTCTCTTTGAAGCAATTGTCAATGGGAGTTCACTCATGATTTGGCTCTCTGTTTGTCTGTTATTGGTGTATAAGAATGCTTGTGATTTTTGCACATTGATTTTGTATCCTGAGACTTTGCTGAAGTTGCTTATCAGCTTAAGGAGATTTTGGGCTGAGACTATGGGGTTTTCTAGATATACAATCATGTCATCTGCAAACAGGGACAATTTGACTTCCTCTTTTCCTAATTGAATACCCTTTATTTCCTTCTCCTGCCTGATTGCCGTGGCCAGAACTTCCAACACTATGTTGAATAGGAGTGGTGAGAGAGGGCATCCCTGTCTTGTGCCAGTTTTCAAAGGGAATGCTTGCAGGTTTTGCCCATTCAGTATGATATTGGCTGTGGGTTTGTCATAAATAACTCTTATTATTTTTAGATACTTCTCATCAGTTCCTAATTTATTAAGAGTTTTTAGCATGAAGCGCTGTTGAATTTTGTTGAAGGCCTTTTCTGCATCTATTGAGATAACCATGTGGGTTTTGTCTTTGGTTCTGTTTATATGCTGGATTACGTTTATTGATTTGCATATGTTGTACCAGCCTTGCATCCCAGGGATGAAGCCCACTTGATCGTGGTGGATAAGCTTTTTAATGTGCTGCTGGATTCGGTTTGCCAATATTTTATTGAGGATTTTTGCATCGATATTCATCAGGGATATTGGTCTAAAATTCTCTCTTTTTGTTGTGTCTCTGCCAGGGCCAGGCAGTATTCTAAGCATTTTATCTGTATTAAAAAATTAATGCACACAAATTCCCTATGATGTGAATACTATTATTACCCCGTTTTTAGAGATGGGGAAACCAAAGCAC
Organism: Nomascus leucogenys; assembly: GCF_006542625.1. Lineage (NCBI taxonomy): Eukaryota > Metazoa > Chordata > Mammalia > Primates > Hylobatidae > Nomascus > Nomascus leucogenys. The sequence continues at coordinate 57,595,936 of NC_044406.1, forward strand.
AGAAAACTTAAGGGAATTTCCAAAAGTCAAACATCAAGCAAGTGGTAGGGCTGCATAGTGAACTCAGCCTGTTTCTAGAGTTTGCCATTGTCTCTATTATAGCCTTCCACCTCTCCATTTAGCCTCTCAATATAATACCAGTTAATTTTTAAATTGGCCATTTACATTGATCTAATAAAGATCTTTTTGTTGGCTTTTTTCTCATCATTGTATGTTGTCAGTGATTAAAAGTACCCTGTAGCATTACGTGTATGTGTTTTAGGAGAAAGTTCAGAAAAGTGCTGTGACTATATGATCGTTTACATAAATTCCCATGGTAAATTTCCTCAAGAATAAATAAAATTGTATTATGGTTTACATTATTCTTCCATTAGACTTTATTTGCTTTGCCTTTAAATTATACGTTTTTGGGATTATGTTAGAAGTTAGGTGAACATGTAGAGCAGCCATAAATTAGTAAATTGATTAAGAAGTTTTAATTTTTGAAGCAAGAAACTAATGAAGTATTTATTATAGCCAATTTATCCCCTCAAATAAAAGTAAAATTCATTCTTGAAGGAAGTAGTCTGACTAAATGCAGCCAGGATGAACATCTGCCACCGAGGGACCAGGACATTGGGAAGGCTGGTGAACTCAAACCAGATCTTCAGAGAGGAGTCATTGACAATGGAGAGAGGGAGAACATAGATGCTGGGCCGAAGGAGAAGGAAGCAGGGAACCCTGCATAGGTCTCTCACGCACCGGGATTCATTCCTGGTCACCAACAACTCTTGGGGAAAGAGTAAGTTGAGCAGACGGGGAGCAACCTTCTCTCACCACAGACTTCTAGAATACTGGCAGCAGGAGAACCCACGACCCCCACAGACACTTAAGTGGCAAGGAAAGCTTCTTAGAGAGTTGATAGGGGCAGAACTCCAGCTGGCGCAGAGACCAGAGGGTTTGGTGCAGGAACATCCGTGGTGAAGCACAACCAGGGACTCCCATACCCCCAAGGTTTTCCATGCTCCCCTAGGACACTTTAGCATTAGGGGAACTGTCTGACCTGAACCGAACAAGGGAATCTTCCTGACGAGATGTGACCCCTTCTACCCGATAGCCCCCCTGTCTGCTGGCCTCTTATGGGGCCCCAGCTTTGCCATGCCTGCTTGAAATACAGTCTTTGATGCCCAAATGGGGTGCCTGCCAAGGGCCCTCATCATAGGTTTGTGTTGGAAGACCATGCGTGACCATGAAAGAGCTCCAGCAGAGTGGCCCACACAGATGTGCACCAGCACACTGGCATCTTTCTGCCACTGCAGCCTCCCCCAAGCTGTTTTGTTGGCACACACCCACAGCCAGGCCCCAGATCATTTTGGCAGTGCACCGTGAGCAGAGGCAGACATTGACTCCACTTCCCCACCACTTCAGGTCTCCATGTGCACCCCACCATGCTGCTGCTGCTAGCATGAGTGCACCCTGCCCTACCCCACTCCACCCTGCTGCACCACCACTGCCTGTGGAAATGCTCACCGGGAGACCAGCGGCCCCAGCTCCACCGTGCACTGCTGTTGCTGCCAGTGTGAACACACGAATGGAGACCTCCATCTCAGTGCTTGCCAGCACTCCACCCCCCACTGCCACTGCTGCCAGCACAAATGTGTGCACAGACACCAGTGGCCTCATGCTACCATGCCACTGCCACTGCTGGAAACACCTGAATGGACGCTAACACCCTTGCACCTGCTAGTATCCTGCCCCAGGTGACAAGCAGATTCCCCACCTTGCCGTGCTGCTGCTGCTGCAACCACGTGCTAACAACCATGGATCCCACTGCAGTTACTCAATGGAGCATATTGACTGTCACCACCCATTGCACTGTTGTGGCCAGTGGTCTGGAAACTTGTCAACCCTTCCATCACAGCAGGTTTCTAAACTCAAGGAGCTAGAGAACTAAGTTCGGGGCCAACACTAGCCTCGCAGAGTTACAGCATACAGCACAACAGTGTTGAGCTGAGCCTTGATCTCATAAACTCTTCCAGAAACCAAACCAGTCGACTGAACCCATCTTATAATACAATAAAACCACCAAAGACATCAAAGAAGATAAAAGCAAAAGGAAAAACACATTCAAAAGATAGCAACTTCAAAGATTGAAGGAACATCAGCCTATACAGAGAAAGAAGCAGCACAAGAACCCTAGTAACTCAAAAAGCCAGAGTGTCTTCACACTTCCAAAAGAATGCACAAGATGCTGAGCAATGATTCTTAACCAGGCTGAAATGGCTGAAATGACAGCAATCGAATTCAGAATATGGATAAGAATGAAGATCACCAAGATTCTTGAAAAACTCAAAACCAAATCCAGGAATTCTAAGAAATACAATAAAATGATACAGGAGATAAATGATGAAATTACCATTTTAGGAAAAAACCAAGCTGACCTGATAGAGCAGAAAAAACTCACTTCAAGAATTTCGGAATACAATCACAAGTATTAACAGCAGAATCAACCAAGCTGAGGAAAGAATCTCAGCTTGAAGAAAAGTTCTCTGACATAACTCAGACGAAAAAATAAAAATAAAAAATAAAGAAGAATAAAAAACACCTCTGAGAAATATGGAATTATATAAATAGACCAAATCTGTGATTCATCAGTGTCCCTGAAAGACAGGGAGAGAAATCAAGCAACTTGGAAGACATTTTTCAGGATATCAGCTGTTAACAGTTTCCCAACTTCACAAAAGAGGCCAACATTGGAAATGGAGAAAACCCCTGTGAGAAACTATGCAAGATGACTATTCCCAAGACACATAGTCATTAGCTTCACCCAGGTCAAATTGAAAGAAAAAAGTTAAGTCAGCTAGAGAGAAGAGGCCGGTCACCAACAAAGGGGAAGTAGAACCTTCAATAAAAACCCTACAAGCCAGAAGAAATTGAGGGCCTATAAGCAATATTTGTAAAGAAAAGAATTCATATCCTGCCAGACTAAGCTTCATAAGTGCAGAAGAAATAAGGTTCTTTTGAGAAAAGGAAATACTAATGGAATTTGTTACCACCTGGACTGCCTTAAATAAAGTCCTTAAGGGAGTGCTAAATATGGAAATGAAAGACCATTGCCAGCCACCACAAAAATACATTTATGTACATAGACCATTAACACCATAAAGCAACCATGCAAAAAGTCTGCATAATAACCAACTAGCAACATAACAGAATCACACCCATACCCGTCTGTACTAACTTTAGAACGTAAACAGGCTAAATGTCACAATTAAAAGGCACAAAGTGGAAAGTTGGAAAAGAAGCAAGACCCAACAGTATGCTGTCTTAAAGAGACTCATTTCACGTGCAATAGGACACACAGGTTGAAAGCAAAAGGATAGAGAAAAATCTATGAAATAAATGGAAAACAGAAACAAGCAGGGGTTGCTATTCTAATTTCAGACAAAACTGACTTTAAACCATCAATAATCAAAAAAGTCAAAGAAGGCCAATTCATAATAGTAAAGGGCACAATTTAACAAGAAGATGTAGCTATTTTAAATGCATATGTGCCCAACACAGTAGCACACAATTCATGAAACAAGTTCTCAGAAACTTATGAAGATATATATATATATAACCAAACAATAATAGCAGGAGACTTCAACACCTCATTGAAAATATTAGACAGATAATTGAGAGAGAAAACTAACAAAGATATTTGGGACCTGATCTTGACACTTGAACAAATGGGCCCGACAGACATCTACAGAACTCTCCATCCTAAAACAAAAAAATAAACATTTTTCTCATCTGCATATGGCACATAGTCTAAAATAAACTACACAGTTGGACATAAAACCATTTCCAGCAAATTAAATACAAAACTGTAATTATACCAAACACATTCCAGGACCACAGCACAATAAAAATAGAAATCAATAATAAGAAAATCAATCAAAGTCATATAATTACATTGACATTAAACAACCTGCTCCTGAATGACTTTCAGATAGATAATTAAATCAAGGCAGAAAATAAGAAATTCTTTGAAACTATTGGGACAAAGATACAACATACTAGAATCTCTGGGATGCAGCTAAAGAAGTGCTAAGAGGGAATTTTATAGCTCTAAATGCTCACATTAACACTTAGAAACATCTCGAATTAACAACATAACATTACACCTAGAGGACCTAGAGAAACAAAAGCCAACCAACCCCCAAGCTAGCAGAAGACAAAAAATAACTAACATCAGAGCTGAAATGAAGGATATTGAGACGTGAAAAACCATACAAAAGATTCAAAAATCCAGGCGCTGGTTTATTGAAAGAATTAATAAGGTAGACTGCCAGCAAGGATAAGAACAGACACCTCTCAAAAGAAGACCTTTATGCAGCCAACAGACACATGAAAAGAATGCTCACCTTCACTGGTCATCAGAGAAATGCAAATCAAAACCACAGTGAGATACCATCTCACGCCAGTTAGAATGGCGATCATTAAAAAGTCTGGAAACAACAGATGCTGGAGAGGATGTGGAGAAATAGGAATGCCTTTACACTGATGGTGGGAATGTAAATTAGTTCAACCATTGTGGAAGACTGTGGCGATTCCTCAAGGATCTAGAACTAGAAATACCACTTGACCTAGTGATCCCATTACTGATTATCTACCCAAAGGATTATAAATCATGCTACTATAAAGACCCATGCACACATCATGTTTATTGCAGCACTATTCACAATAGCAAAGACTTGGAACCAACCTAAATGTCCATCAATGATAGACTGGATTATGAAAATGTGGCACATATACACCATAGAATACTATGCAGCCATAAAAAAGGATGAGTTCATGTCCTTTGCAGGGACATGGATGAAGCTGGAAAGCATCATTCTGAGCAAACTATCACAAGGACAGAAAATCGAACACCGCATGTTCTCATAGGTGGGAATTGAACAGTGAGAACATTTGGACACAGGAAGGGGAACATCACACACTGGAGCCTGTGGGGGGTGGGAATCTGGGGGAGGGATAGCATTAGGAGAAATACCTAATGTGAATGACGAGTTGATGGGTGCAGCAAACCTACATGGTACACGTATACCTATGTAACAAACCTGAACATTGTGCACATGTACTCTAGAACTTAAAGTATAATAGTAAAAAAAGAGAACCTTTAAAAACAAAAGATAGACTGCCAGCTAGACTAATAAATAAAAAAGAGAGGTTGAAATAATCATAAATGAATAATGGGATGTTACCACTGACCCCACAGAAATACAAAAGAAAAACAAACAGAAACCTCAGAGACTACTAAAACACTCCTATGCACACAAACTAGAAAACCTAGAAGAAATGGGTAAGTTTCTGGAAACATGCAACCACCGAAGATTGAACCAGGAAGAGATTGAAGCCCTGAACAGACTAATAATGAGTTTCAAAATTGAATCAGTAATAAAAAGACTACCAACTGGCAGAAGCCCAAGACCAGGCAAATTCACAGCTGAATCCCACCAGATATGTATAGAAAAAAGAGTTGGTACTATTCCTACTTGAAACTATTCCAAAAATTTGAGGAGGAGAATCTCCTGCCTAACTCATTTTGTAAGGTCAGTGTCATCCTGATACAAAAACCTGGCAGACACACACACAAAAAGGAAAACTTCAGGCCAGTTTCCACGATGAACGTAGATGCAACATCCTCAACAAAATACTAGAAAACCAAATCCTGCAGCACATCAAAAAGTTATTCCACTACAATCAAGCACATCAAAAAGCTAATCCACTGCAATCAAGCAGGCTTTTTGTCCCTGAGATGCAAGCCTGGTTTGATATACTCAACTCAGTAAATGATTCATCACATAAACAGAACTGAAAGCATAAATCACATGATTATCTCAATAGATGTAAAAAAGGCTTTTGATAAAATTCAACATTCCTTCATGTTGAAAACCCTCAACAAACTAGACATTAAAGGAAGATACTTTTAAATAATAAGAGCCACCTATGACAAACCCACAGCCAACATCATACTAAATGGCCAAAAGCTCTAAGCATTCTCCTTGAAAACTGGAACAAGACAAGGATGTGCTTTCTCAACACTTCCATTCCACATAGTACTGGAAGCCTTAGCCACAGCAATCAGGCAAGAGAAAGAAATAAAGGCTTTTAAATAGGAAGAGAGGAAGTCAAACTATTTCTGATAGCAGACTATATGATTCTATGCTAAGAAAAACTTGTAGTCTCTTTCTTAAATCTCTTCAATCTTATAAACAACTTCAGCAAAGTTTCAGGATACCAAATCGATGTACAAAAATCAGTAGCATTCCTATACACCAACAATATGCAAGATGAGAATCAAATTAAGAACACAATTCCATTCACAATAGCCACAAAAAGAATAAAATACCTAGGAATACAGCTAACCAGGGAGGTGAAAGAACTCTACAAGGAAAATTACAAAACATTGCTCAAAGAGGTCAGAATTAACACAAATCAATGGAGAAGCATTCCATGCTCATGTATAGGAAGAATATATATCATTAAAATGCCCATACTGCTCAAAGCAATTTACAGATTCAATGTTATTCCTATCAAACTACTAGTGACATTCTTTACAGAATTAGAAAAAAATTAAAAATTCATGTGGAACCAAAATGAAGCTTGATAGTCAAGGCAATACTAAGCAGAAAGAACAAAACTGGGGGCATCACAGTGCCCAATGTCAAACTATACTACAAGGCAACAATAATAAAAACATCATAGTACTGGTACAAAAACAGACACATAAACTAATGGATCAGAGTAGAGAGCACAGAAATAATGCTGCACACCTACAACCATCCAATCTTCTATAAAGCCAATGAAAACAAGCAATAATGAAAAAATTCTCTATTCAATAATTGTGCTGAAATAACTGTATAGCCATATTCAGAAGACTGAAACTAGATTTCCTCTTTACACCTTATATGAAAATCACCTCAAGATGGATTAAAGACTTAAATGTAAAACCTAAAACTATAAAACCCTGGAAGATAACCTAGGGAATACCATTCTGGATATAGTAACTACCAAAGAATTCATGATGAAGATGCCAAAACCAAGTGCAAGTGAAATAAAATTGACAAATGGGAACTAATTAAACAGAAGGGCTTCTGCACAGCAATGGAAATATTTTTACATTGTTGATGGGAATGTAAGGTAGTATAACCATTATGGAAAACAGTGTAGAGATTCCTTTAAAGTACTCAAAGTAGTAGAAGGCAAGAAATAACTAAAATCAGAGCAGAACTGAAGGAAATAGAGACACAAAAAACCCTTCAAAAATTAATGAATCCAGGAGCTGGTTTTTTGAAAAGATCAACAAAATTGATAGACCGCTAGCAACACTAATTAAGAAGAAAAGAGAGAAGAATCAAATAGACGCAATAAAAAATGATAAAGGGAATATCACCACCGATCCCACAGAAATATAATCTACCATCAGAGAATACTACAGACACCTCTACACAAATAAACTAGAAAATCTAGAAGAAATGGATAAATTCCTCAACAAATACACCCTCCCAAGACTAAACGAGGAATAAGTTGAATCTCTGAATAGACCAATAACAGGCTCTGAAATTGTGGCAATAATCAATAGCTTACCAACCAAAAAGAGTCCAGGACCTGATGGATTCACAGCTGAATTCTACCAGAAGTACAAGGAGGAACTGCTACCATTCCTTCTGAAACTATTCTAATCGATAGATAAAGAGGGAATCCTCCCTAACTCATTTTATGAGGCCAGCATCATCCTGATACCAAAGCCTGGCAGAGACACAACCAAAAAAGAGAATTTCAGACCAATATCCTTGATGAATATTGATGCAAAAATCCTCAATAAAAATATTGGCACAGAAGCCACTAAAGAAAACTGCCATTTTCAAAAGTAGCCAGTGGCAACTGTACACTGTCATGATACCCAGTGACACTGGGACTGGAGCATTATGGAAACTTGGGCTGTTGCTACTAGGATGGGGAGCAAACTGGGAGCAATCCTACAGCCAGGGTCAGGAATTGGGTGAAGCCTGGGCGGCAGCTCCCAGTGTCAATAATTGAGCACTGTGCTGCTGATATTTGATACAAGGATGTGAGTGGTGTTCGAGTTACTACTTGGACTTGGTTCTCAGCTGAGTGTGGGCTCTTTCAGCCAGGATGGGGGATCAATCCCCAGCAGAACTGAGGAGTGAAGGGGATGTGCGCTTTTCATCTTACAGCCAAATAAATTATACAGAGAGTATGCTATTATTTGAACCTAGAATCAAAGATAAAGTACCCAACCCAGCCATTACCATAGATGCATCTTCATGATAGTCCTCCTCTATGAAAATAAATTCAAAAATAGGCACTAACTATTATACCTGATGTACAGATATCAATGTAAGGACACAAAAAAAAACACCATGAAAAAGCAAAGAAATATGAAACCTTTCCAAGAAATGTAACAATTCTCCAGTAATATATCTAAATCAGAAGAAATTTTTGGAATCCCAGATAAGGAATTTAAAAGACTGGTTTTAAACAATCTCAGTGAGATAGAGGGAATTCTGAAAAACAATATAAAGAAATCAGAAAAACAATTCAGGATATGAATAAGAAATTTAACCAGAGACAAGGCCGGGCACAGTGGCTCATGCCTGTAATCTCAGCACTTTGGGAGGCTGAGGCAGGCAGATCACCTGAGGTCAGGTGTTCCAGAACAGCCTGGCCAACATGGTGAAACCCTGTCTCTACTAAAAGTACAAAATTAGCTGGGCGTGGTGGCATGTGCCTGTAATCCCATCTACTTGGGAGGCTGAGGCAGGAGAATCACTTGAACCCAGGAGGAAGAGGTTGCAGTAAGCTGAGATTGTGCCATTGCACTCCAGCCTAAACAAAAAGAGTGAAACTCCATCTCAAAAAAAAAAAGAAAAGAAATTTACTAGAGACAGATATTTTTTAAAAGAACCAAATAGAAATTATGAAACTGCAGAATTCATTGAAAGAAATAAAAACTATATTTGAAAGCTGTAATAATGGATGAAACCATGTAGAAGAAAGAATCTTAGAACTTGAAGGTCTTTTGAAATAATCCAATTAGATAAAAATAAATGAAAAGGAATGAGCAAATCTTTCATGACTTTTTGGAAAACATACAGTGACCAAATTTACAAATTATTGCTATCCCCTAGGTCAAAGAAACAAAGAAAGGATTAGAAAACCTATTTAATAAAATAATAGAAGAAAACTTATCATCTAGCAAGATATTTATTATTATTATTATTATTATTATTAATTTCAATAGTTTTGGGGAGACAGGTGGTGTTTTGTTACACGGATAAGTTAACAGTGATTTCTGAGATTTTGGTACACCCTTCACTTGAGTAATGTACACAGTACCTAATGTATAGTCTTTTATCCATTACCCTTCTCCCACCCTTTCCCTTGAGTGCCCAAAGTCCATGGTGTCATTCTCATGCCTTCTAGCAAGAGATTTAGACATTCAGATACGGGAGCCTCAGGGAACCCCAGGCATAGAACTTCAACTGCAGAAAAATCTTCCCCACACCATATGATAATCAAGCTGTCTAAAGTAAAAGTTTAAAAAGAAAATTCTAAAAACAGCAAGATAAAAGTGTCTAGTCACCTAAAAAGTAAACCCCATCAGACTAATAGTGGATTTCTCAGCAGAGACCTTATAGGCCAGAAGATAATGGGATGATATATTCAAAGTGCTGACAAAAAAATACTGCCACCCAGCAACAAAATTATTTTTCAGAAACAAAAGAAAAATAAAGCATTTCCAAGTAACAAATGCTGAGCGAATTTGTTACCACTATGCTAGTACTACAACAGATGTTCAAGGGAGTCTTAAACCTAGAAGTGATAGGACAGCATTCACCATTATGTAATCACACTAAGTATAAAATTTATTAGGAAAGCAAGCAAGCAAAGGAAGTACAAAAAGGACCCAAATGGTACCGCTATGGAAATTTACCAATCCACAATGGCAATAAGAGAAAAAGAAAGGAACACAGAATATAGAAAACAACCAAAAATATTAAGAATATGACAGAATAAAGCCTCACATATTAATAACAACCTTGAATGTAAATGGGTTCAATTTTCCTTTTAAAAGATAGCCACTATAGAAAGCAGTTTGGAGATTCCTCATAGAACTTAAAATGGAACTACCATTCAATCCAGAAATCCCATTACTTGGTATATAACCAAAGAAAGATACATTATTCTACCAAAAAGACACATGCACTCATATGTTAAACATATGAATATTCACAATAGCAAAGACATGGAATCAACCTAGATGCCCATCAACAATGGACTGGATGAAGAAAGAGTGATACAAATAAACCATGGAATACTATGTAGCCATAAAAACATAATGAAACTGTGTCCTTTGCAGCAACATGGATGCAGCTGGAAGCCATTCTCCTAAGTAAAGTAACACAGAAACAGAAAACCAAATACCACATATTCTCACTGATTATTGGGAGCTAAACATTGGGTACACATAAAGATGGGAACAACAGACACTGGAGAATATGAGAGCAGGGAGGTTGGAGAGAAGGAAGGGTTGAAAAACTACCTATCAAGTACTATGCCTACTACCTGAGTGATGGGATAATTTACATAGCAAATATCAGTGATGCACAATTTACCCATGTAACAAACCTGCACATGTACACTTTGAACCTAAAATAAAAGTTGAGAAAAAATATAGAATATCTGGATGTGTGTGTATACACACACACACACATATAATACATACATATACATATATTGTTCAGAAATGAAGGAAAAATAAAACATTTCCAAGAATCAAATGCATATACATATATCTTCTATACATATATACATAGGTGTATATATGTGTAAAATATATATATTTTAAGACATGATTCAATAATGTGCTGCTCACAAAAAACTGTCCTTACCAGCAAACACACATGTATACACACGTGAAAGTAAAGAGATGGAAAAAGTTATCCCATGCAAATGGAAACCAAAGCAAGTAGTTGTAGCTATATCCATATCAGGTAAAGCAAATTTTAAGTCAAAACAGTAAACAAAAGACAAAATCATTATATAATGATAAATGAATCAAGCAAGAGGACATAACAATTCTAAATATGTAAGTACCCAACACCGGCGCACTCAGATTCATAAAGCAAATATTAGTAGATCTAGAGAGATTATCTGCAATACAGTAGCAGTATGGGGCTCCCAACACCCCACTCTCAGAATTAGACAGATTATCTAGACAGAATATCAATAAGAAAAAAATGAGATTTAAACTGGACTTTTGGCCAAGTGGACCTAACAAACATTTACAGATCATTCTATTCAACAACTGCAGAATATACTTTATGTTTATCAGCACATGGAACATTCTTTAGGGTAGATTATATGTTGGGGCACAAAACAGGTCTCAATATATTTTAAAAATTTGAAATTATGTCAAATGTCTTTTCAGACCACATTGGAATAAGACTGGAAATTCATACCAAGAGGAAATTGGGAAGCTGTACAAGCACAGGGAAATTAAATGTGCTTGAGTATAACTATTGAGTCGAGAAAGAAATGAAGATAGAAATTAAGAAATTCCTTGAGGCCAGGTGTGGTGGCTCACACCTGTAACCCCAGCACTTTGGGGGGCCGAGGCAGGTCTAGGATGTTGCTTGTGTCTAGGAGTTTGAGATCAGCCTGATCAACATAGTGAGACCCTATCTTTACAAAAAGAAATTCCTTGAAACAAATGAAAATGGAAATATTTCAAAATCTGTGAGATACAGCAAAAGCAGTGACAAGAGGAAAGTTAATAGAAATAAATACCTACATTTAAAAACCGCAAAAAATTGCAAATTAACAATATAACAATGCACTTCAAGGAACCAGACAAAACCTAACCAAAATTAGTAGAAGAAAAGAGATAATAAGTATCAGAGCAGAATTAATGATGGCTAAAAAATACAAAGTAGCAATGAAGCAAAAATTTGGTTCTTCAAAAAGATAAACAGGATTGACAATCCACTAGCTAGACTAACCAAGATGAGAGAAGACTCTAATAAGCAAAATCAGAAGTGAAAAAGGGACATTACAGCTGATGCCACTGAAATGAGATATATATATATATATCACCAGAGACTGTTACGAACAGCTACATGCTGACAACTTTGCACACCTTGAGGAAATGGATAAATTCCTGGAAACATACAACCTCCCAATATTTAACCAGGAAGATACCAAAAATGTGAATAGACCAATAAAAAGTAGTGAGATTTACTTAATAATAAAATGTCTTCCAACAAAGAAAAGCCAAGTACCAGGTGGATTCACTTAATTCTACCAAATGTACAAAGAACTTATACCAATCCTCCTGAAGCTATTTCAAAAAAGTGAAGAGAAGGGAATTCTCCACAACTCATTCAATAAAGCCAGCAATTACCCTGAGGCAAAAACCAGACAAGGACACAAGAAAAAAAGAAAACTGCAGGCCAGTATCCCTGATGAATAAAGATGCTAAAATTCTGAGAAAAGTACTAGCAGACCAAATAAAACAGCACATGAAAAAGATAATGCACCAAAATCAGATTGGATTTATGCAATGGATGGAGTTATGGTTTAACATGTATAAAAGAGGCCGGGCGCGGTGGCTCACGCCTGTAATCCCAGCACTTTGGGAGGCCGAGATGGGAGGATCACAAGGTCAGGAGATCGAGACGATCTTGGCTAACACAGTGAAACCCGGTTTCTACTAAAAATACAAAAAATTAGCCGGGCGTGTTGGTGGGCACCTGTAGTCCCAGCTACTCAGGAGGCTGAGGCAGGAGAATGGCGTGAACCCAGGAGGCGGAGCTTGCAGTGAGCTGAGATCGTGCCACTGCACTCCAACCTGGGGGACACAGCGAGACTCCGTCTCAAAAAAAAAAAAAAAAAGTAAAAAAAAAAAAATGTATAAAAGAATAAATGTGATACATCACATGACAGAATAAAGGACAAAAACAATATGACTATCTCAATAGATGCAGAAAAAAAACACTTAATAAATTTCAACAAAATGCCATATATGATAAATCCACAGCTAACATGATACTGAGTGGGGAAAAGTTGAAAGCCTTTCATCTTATTTCTCAAATAAGACAAGGATGCCTACTTTCACCACTTCTATTCAGCATAGTACTAGAAGTCCTAGCTAGAGCAATCAGGCAAGGGAAAAATTAAAAAGTATCCAAATTCGAAAAAAGAAAGTCAAATTGTCTCTCTTAGCTTATGATATTGTCTTATATTTAGAAAATCTGAAGACTTCACAAAAGAACTCTTAGATTTAATAAACTAATTTAGTAATGTTAGAGGATACAAAATCAACATACAAATTTTCGCATTTTTATACATTAGAAATGCTCTAGCTGAGAAGGAAATGAAGAAGACAATCCCATTTACAATAGCTACAAAAAGAAAAAAATACTTAAGAATAAATTTAATATAGGAGATAAAATATCTGTGCAAGGAACTACAAAATACAGATGAAAGAAACTGAATATGACATAATCAAATGAAAAAATATCCCATGTTTATGGGTCAGAAAAGTTAATGTTATTAAAGTGACCATATTGCCCAAGCTATCTACAAGTTCAATGTAATCCCAATCAAAATACAAGTGGCATTATTCACAAAATTAGAAAAAAGACAATTTAAAAATTCACATGGAACACAAACTGAGCCTGAATAGCCAAAGCAATCCTGAGAAAAGTGAACAAAAATGCAAGCATCACATTATTTAACCTGAAAATATATTACAGGTTGGGAGGAGGGCGAGGGTTGAACAACTACCTATCAGATACTATACCCACTTCTTGGATGATGAGATTATTCATAACCAAGCCTCAGTGACACGCAATTTACCCATGTAACAAACCTGCACATGTTTAAATTATTTCAAATTTTATTTTAGGTTCAGGGAGTACATTATATATTATATATTATTATGTATATATTTTATATAATTATAAATATTTTTATATTCATAATATCTAATTTAATATTATATATAAAAGCTATAGTAACCAAAACAGCATGGTATTGGTAAAAAATAGAGACATTGATCAGTGGAACAGAATAGAGAATCAAGAAATAAGTTCATACAGCCAACTAATCTTAGACAAAGCTGACAAGAATTTGCATTGATGAAAAGGACACTCTTCAATAAATGGTGCTGGGAATGTTGGACAGTCATATGCAGAAGAATGAAACTTGACTTCTATCTCACACTATGTACATAAATCAACCCAAAATGTTTAAGTTTAAACATAACACCCAAAACTATAACACTATTAGAAGAAAACAGATAAAACTGTCCTGGACATTGTCGTAAGCAAGGGATTTATTATCCATCCTCAAGAGCATAGTCAACAAAAGCAAAAATAGAGAAATGTGGCTTAAACTAAAAGGCTTCTATGCAGTAAAAAATAATAATAATAATAATAACAGAATGAAGAGATAAACTGTTGAACGGCAGAAAGTATTTCCATCCTATTTATCTGACAGGGGACCAATACCCAGAATATAAAATGAAATCAAACAAATCAACAGGAAAACACAAAATAATTCCATTTAATGTGGGCAAAGAGCATGAATAGATATTTTTTAAAAGGTGATATGCAAAATGGCTAACAGATATATGAAAAATGCTGAACATCACTAATCACCAGAAAAATGAATATCAAACCTAGTAAGATGTTATCTTATGCCAGACAGAGTGGCTATTTAAAAAAATACAAAACAAAAACAAAAACAAAACACATTTTGGCAAAGATGTGGGGAAAAAGAATTGCTTATATACTGTTGGAGGGAATGTAAACTGATACAAACACTATGGAAAACAATGTTGAGGTTTCCCAAAAAAGTAAATTAATAAACAAAACCTATATGTAGAATTACCATTCACTTAAGCAATCCTACTACTGGGTATCTACCCAAAGGAAAAGATAACAATATATCAAAGGAATACCTGCACTCATGTTAATTGGAGCATTATTCACAATACCAAAGATATGGATTCAACCCAAGTATTCCTCAATTGATGAGTGGGCAAAGAAAATATACATATACACAATGGAATAGTTTTATCCATTAAAAAATAATGAAATCACGTCATTTTCAGCAACATGGATGGAACTAGAGGTCATCATCTTAAGTGAAATAAGCCAGGCACAAAAAGACAAATGCCACATATTCTCACTTATATGTGGGAGCTAAAAAATTTGAACACAAGGAGTTAGAGTGTGGAAAAATATATAATAGAGACTGGAAAGTTGAATGGGGGGATATGGAAGGATGAAGAGAAGTGTGTTAAAGGGTACAAACATAAAGTAAGATAAAAGGAATAAATTCAATGTTTGATAGCAGAGTAGGATGACTATAAAAATGTATTTGATTTTGGTGATGGACATGCTAAATACCGTGACTTGATCACTATGCCTTAAATACATGTAAAAAAATTCTTATGTAGTCTCTGAATTTGAACAAATTAAAATATAAATAAGAAAAAATAAAATGAGATATCACTTCACATCTTTTGCGATGGCCATTATAAAGCAAACAAGCAAAAATAAGTGTTGGCTAGAATGTGGAGAAATTGAGTCCCTGTACAGTGCTTATTGAACTGTAAAATTGTGCAACCACTATGTAAATAGTATGGAAATTCCCCAAAACAGTAAAATAGAAATATTAAGAAATAATATTTAAAAATTTACTTCTTGGTATTTATTCAAAAGAATTAAAATAATGATCTTAATGGGATATTTTCACTATCGTGTGAATTGCAGTACTATTGAAAATACCAAGATGTGGAAACTTTTAAATGTTCATCAGTGGATGTATAGACAAACAAAATGTAGTATGTACACACAATAGAATATTCTTCAATCTTCAAAAAGCAGGAATGCTGCCATATGTGACAACATAAATGAACCTTGAGGAAATTATTCCAAGTGAAATAGTCCAGTCACAGAATGACAATTACTATATGTTTCTACTTATATAAGGCATGTAAAATATTGAAACACATAGAAACAGAGTGTAAAATGGTGGTTGCTAAGGAGTGGGTGCTGGTGAGAATGGGTAGTTGTTATTCTTTGGGTATAATTTTTTAGTTAGTGATGATAATTAAATTCTAGATATCTACAACATTATTCCTATAGTTAATACTGTATGCTATACTTTAAAATTTGTTAAAGGGTAGATTTCAAGTTAAGTACTTTTACCAAAATAATAGTTTTTAAACAACAGATGGAGAAATATACACAATGCTAACACTAATTAAAAGAACATTACCTGCATTAATTTCAGACATAGCAGATTTTACAGCAAGGGAAATTAACAGGGATAAAAGGGAGCATTACATAATGATGAAGGGATTAATTCTCTAAAGACATAACAATCCTGAATATGTATGAAACTAACAATAGGATGTCAAAATATGTGAGGTGACAACTTATTATGAGAAATACAAGAAGAAACAGATGAATCTGCTATTACATATGAAGACTTTAAAAGTTTTATATTAGAAATGGAAAGATGAGGCAGAAATCAGTAAAGACATAATTTAACGACTACAAAATCAATCGGTTTGATGTAATTAACATCCGTGGACTACTAGTCACAACAGAACACAATTCTTCATCTCACATGGAAAATTCAAGAAAAATCACATTCTGGGCCATAAAACACATTAAATAGTTTGAGAGAATAAACAGCATGCAAAAAAGAATGAGATCATGTCCTTTACAGGGACATGGATGGAGCTGGAGGCCATAATCCTTAGCAAACTAACACAGGAAAAGAAAACCAAATACAGCATGTTCTCACTATAAGTGGGAGCTAAATGATGAGAACACATGGATATATAGAGGGAAACAACATACACTGGGGCTTACTGGAGGGTGGAGGGTTGGAAGAGAGAGAGCATCTAATGGATGCTGGGCTGAATATCTGGGTGATGGGATGATCTGTGCAACAAGCAAACTACTCTGGCACATATTTACCTGTGTAACAAACCTGCACATGTACCTCTGAACGTAAAATAGAAGTGTTTTTTAAAAGCATACAATATATGTTCTCAGTTTACTATTGAGAATAACTGGAAGTCAATAATGGAAAGAGGCCAGACATGGTGGCTTATTCCTGTTATCCCAGAAATTTCAGAGGCCAAGGTAGGAGGATTGCTTGAGCCCAGGAGTTTGAGACCAGTGTGGGCAACATAGCAAGACTTTGTCTCTACAGATAATAAAATATTAGCTGGGCATATTCGTACTTGCCTGCGGTCTTAGTTACTCAGGAGGCTGAGGTAGGAGGATCACTTAAACCTGAACAGTCAAAACTGCAATGAGCCATGGGCTCAAGACACTGTCTCAAAAAATACAATAAAATAACAGAAAGATAGCTGAAACATCATTCGAATACTTTGACATGAAGCAACATTCCTGTAAATAATTCATAGGTCAAAGAAGAATTCTTAAGAGAAATTACATGATCATCTAAATAAACACAGAAAAAGCAGGTGATGGTATCAACAGCTGAGAAACTAGAAGATGGATCACACCACAGGACTCTTTCCAGATACTCCTCAGTACCACCCTGGAGTCTGGTAGCTCTGCTGGGTGCCTAGACCCAAAAGAGAAATAACAATCACTGCGGTTCAGTTCTCAGGAAACTTCAACCCTAGGGAAAGGGAAACAGCACCACATCAAGGGATCACACCTTGAGACAAAAAAAAATCTGAACAACAGCTCTTGAGCCCCAGATCTTCGCTCTGACATAGTGTACCCAAATGAGAAGAAACCAGAGAAGCAATTCTGGCAATGTGACAAAATAAGTGTCTTTAACACACCCCAAGAGATCACAGTAGATTACCAGCAATGGATCCAAACCAAGAATAAATTCCTGAATCACCAGAAAAAGAATTTAGAAGGTCAGTTATTAAGCTACTCATAGAGGGACCAGAGAAAGGTGAATACCAAATTAAATAAATAAAAAAAAGATACAGGAAATGAACAGAAAAATTTCCCGAGAAATACATAGCATAAATTAAAAAATCACAAATTCTGGAAATCAAGAATACACTTAGGGAAATGCAAAATCCACTGGAAAGTCTCAGCAATAGAATCAAACAAGTAGAAGAAAGAACATCAGAGTTCAAAGACAAGGCTTTTGAATTAACCCAATCCAAGAAAGACAAAGAACAAAGAATTTAAAACATGAACAAAGCCTCCAAGAAGTTTGAAATTATGTTGAACGACCAAACCTAAGAATAATTGGTGTTCCCAAGGAAAAAAAGAAATATAACAACAGTTTGGAAAACTTATTTGAGGGAATAGTTGAGGAAAACTTCCCAGGCATAGCTAGAGATCTAGACATCTAAGTACAAGAAGCTCAAAGAACGCCCAGGAAATTTATTGCCAAAAGATCATCAACTAGCCACATAATCATGAGATTATCTAAAGTCAAGATGAAGGAAAGAATCTTAAGAGCCATGAGGTGAAAGCATAATGTAACCTATAAAGGAAAACCTATCAGATGAACAGCAGATTTCTCAGCAAAAATTTTGCAAGCTAGAAAACATTGAGGTCGTATCTTTAGCATCTTTAAACAAGGAAATTATCAGCCAAGAATTTTGTATTCAGCAAAACTAAGCTACATAAATGAAAGATGTAGTCCCTTTCAGAAAACAAATGCTGAAAGAATTCACCATTACCAAGCCAGCACTACAAGAAGTGATAAAAGGAGCTCTAAATCTTGAAACAAATCCTTGAAATACATCAAAATAGGACCTCCTAAAGACATAAATCTTACAAGACCTCTAAAACAATAACATAATGACAAAAAAGAACAAGGTATTCAGGCAACAACTAAAACAATGAATAGAATAGTAACTCACTTCTCAATACTAACATTGAATGCCCTAAATGCTCCACCTAAAGGAAACAGAATGGAGGAATGGAGAAGAATTCACCAACTATCTGCTATCTTCAGGAGACTCACCTAACACATAAGGACTCACAAAAACTTAAGATAAAGGGGTGGGAAAAGATATTCCAAGCAAATGGACACCGAAAGTGAGCAGGAGTAGCTATTTTTATATCAGAGAAAACAGACTTTAAAGCAACAACAGTCAAAAAGAACAAAGAAATACATTATAAGATGATAAAAGAACTTCTCCAACAGGAAAATATCACAATCCTAACTATATATGCAACTAACACTGGAGCTTTCAAATCTACAAAACTATAAGTACTAGACCTAAGAAATGAGATAGACAGCCACACAGTGATAATGGGGGACTTCATTACTGCACTGACAGCACTAGACAGGTCATAAAGACAGAAAGTCAACAAAGAAACAATGAACTTAACCTATATCCTAGAAAAAAAAAGGACTAAACTGATATTTACAGAACATTCTACCCAAAAACTGCAGAATATACATTCTATTCATCAGCACGTGAAAATTTCTCCAAGATAGATCATAGGTTAGGCCACAAAACAAGTCTCAGTAAATTTAAGAAAATTGAAATGATATTAAGTATTGTCAGACTACAGTGGAATAAAATTTAAGAAAATTGAAATAATTTTAAGTATTCTCAGACTATAGTGGAATAAAATTGGAAATCAACCTCAAAATGAACCTTAAAAACCATGCAAATACATGGAAATTAACCTGCTCCTGAGTGATTATTGGGTCAACAATAAAATCAAGATGGAAATTAAAAAAATTATTTGAACTGAACGCTAATAGTGACACAACTTATCAAAACCTCTGGAATACAGGAAAAGCTGTGCTAAGAGGAACGTTCAGAGCAGTGAATGCCCATCTCAAAATGTCTGAAAGAACACAAATAGACAAGCTAAGTTCACACCTCAAGAGACTAGAGAAATGGGAACAAACCAAATCCAAACCCAACAGAAGAAGAGTAACAACACAGATCAGATCAGAACTAAATTAAATTGAAACAAACAAAAAAAGGACAAAAGATAAATAAAACAAAAACTGGTTCTTTGAAAAGATAAAATTAGGAGAACATTAGTGATATTAACTAAGAAAACAATAGAGAAGATCCAAATAAGGTAAATTAGAAATGAAATGAGAGAAATTACCCCTAAAGCCACAGAAATACAAAAGATTACTTAAGGCTACTATGAACACCTTTACACGCACAAACTAGAAACCTTGCAGAGATGGATAAATTCCTGGAAATATACAACCCTCCTACATTAAACCAGGAAGAAATAGAATCTCTTAACAGACCAATAAGAAGTAGCCAGATTGAAACAGTAATTAAAAAAAACGCCAACAAAAATATATCCAGAAAGGGTGTGGAGATCCTTTAAAGAACTAAAAGTACATCTATTGTTTAATCCACCAATCCTACTACTAGGTATCTTCCCAGAGGAAAAAAAGTCATTATACGAAAAAGATACCTGCACATGCATGATTTTAGCAGCACAATTTGCAATTACAAAAATAGGGAGCCAACTCTATTGCCCATCAGTCAACGAATGAATAAATGTGATATATGTATACCATGGAATACCACTCAGGCATAAAAATGAATGAAATAATGGCATTTGCAGCAACCTTTATAGAATTGGAGACTCTTATTTTAAGTGAAGTAACTCAGGAATGGAAAACCAGATATCTTATGTTCTCATGCAGATGTGGGAACTAAGCTATGAGGAAGCAAAGACATAAGAAGGATACATTGGAATTTGGGGCCTTGGGGAAGGGCAGAGACTGGTGAGGGATAAAAGACTAAACATTGGGTACAGTATGCACTGCTCAGGTGATGGGTGCAACAAAATCTCAAAAATTACCACTAAAGAACTATTCATGTAAAGAAACACCATCTGTTCCCAAAAAGCTTATTGAAATTAATAATAATAATAATCAGACACACAGTCTAGGACCAGAGAGATTCACAGCTGAATTCTATCAGACATTCAAATGAAAATTGGTAGCAATTCTATTGACACTATTCCAAAAGATAAAGAAAGAGAGAATTCTCCCTAAATCATTCTATGAAGTCAGTATCACCCTAATACCAAAACCAGGGAAGGACATAACACAAAAAGGAAAATACAGACCAATATCCCTGATGAAGATAGATGTAGAAAGTCTCAACAAAATACTAGCTAACTGAATCCAACAGCATATCAAAAAGATAATCCACCATGATCAAGTGGGTTTCATACCAGAGATCCAGGAATGATTTAACATACACAGGTCAATAAATGTGATATGCCGCATAAACATAATTAAAAACAGAAATTATGTGATTGTCTCAATAGCTGCAGAAAAAGAAGACAAAATCTAACAACTCTTTATGAGCAAAACCCTCAGCAATATCATCATAGAAGGGACATAGTTAAGGTAATAAAAGCCATCTGTGACAAACTAAGAGCCAACATTATACAGCATGGGAAAAAGTTGAAAGCATTCCACCTGAGAACTGGAACAAGACAAGAATGCCCACTTTCACCTCTTTATTCAACGTAGTACTGGAAGTCCTAGCCAGAGCAATCAGACAAGAGGTAGAAATCAGGGTAATCTAAATTAGTAAACAGAAAGTCAAACTGTCACTTTTCGCCAATAATATAATCATATCTTTAGAAAACCCTAAAGACTCATGCAAAAGGCTTGTAGAACTCATAAATGAATTCAGTAAATTTTCAGGATGCAAAATCAATGTACCTGAATCAGTAACATTGGTATACACCAACAGCAACCAAGAGGAATCAAATCAAGAACTCAACTCCTTTTACAATAGCTGCAAAATAAAATAAAATATTTAGGAATATGGCCGGGCGCATTGGCTCACACTTGTAATCCCAGCACTTTGGGAGGCTGAGGCAGGCGGATCACGAGGTCAGGAGATCGAGACCATGGTGAAACCCCATCTCTACTAAAAATACAAAAAATTAGCCAGGCTGGTGGCGGGTGCCTGTAGTCCCAGCTACTCAGAGAGGCTGAGGCAGGAGAATGGTGTGAACCCGGGAGGTGGAGCTTGCAGTGAGCCGAGATCGCGCCACTGCACTCCAGCCTGGGTGACAGAGCGAGACTCTGTCTCAAAAAGTATATATATTTAGGAATATACCTAACCAAGGAGGTGAAAGACCTCTACAAGGAAAACTACAAAACACTGATGAAAAAAATTATAGATGACACAAACAAATAGAAATACATCCCATGCTCATGGATGGCTAGAATCAATATTGTGAAAATGACCATACTGCCAAAAGCAATCTACAAATTCAATGCAATTCTCATTAAAGTACCACTCTCATTCCTCACAGAACTAGAAAAAAAATCCTAAAATTTACATGCAACCAAAAAAGCCCCCACAAATCCAAAGCAAGACTAAACAAAAGGAACAAATCTGGAGGCGTCACATTACCTGACTTCAAACTGTACTATAATGCTATGGTCACCCAAACAGCATGGTACTGGCATAAAAATAGGCACATAGACCAATGGCACAGAATAGAGAACCTAGAAATAAACCCAAATACTTACAGCCAACTGATCTGCAACAAAGCAAACAAAAAGATAAACTGGGGAAAGGACACCCTATTCAGCAAAGGGTGCTGAGATAATTGGCAAGCCACATGTAGAAGAATGAAACTGGATCATCTTCTCTCACCTTATATAAAAATCAACCCAAGATGGATCAAAGATTTAAATCTTCTAAGACTGGGAACCATAAAAATTCTAGAAGGTAACATGGGAAAATCCCTTCTAGACATTGGCTTAGGCAAAGACTTTATGACCAAAACCCAAAAGCAAATGCAACAAAAACAAAGATAAATAGGTGGGACTTAATTAAACTAAAAAGCTTCTGCACAGCAAAAGAAACAATAAGCAGAGTAAACAGACAACCCACAGAGTGAGAGAAAATCTTCACAGTCTATGTATCTGACAAAGGACTAATATCCAGAATCTACAAGGAATTCAAATTACCAAGAAAAAAAATCCCATCAAGATAATTTAAAAAATAATTTTAACTAGACAAAAATGAAAATACTAACTATTAAAATTTGTGGGATGCAGTAAAAGAAGTGATTAGAGGGAAATTCATGGCATTGAATGCATATATTATACAATAATAAAGATCTAAAATTGAGGATCTGAACTTCTTCTACCAGAGGATACTAGGAAAAGACTAGCAAATTAAATTCAAGCCATTGTGGAATATCATATGGAGGTTCCTCAATATATTAAAAATGGAACTACCATATGACCCAGAAATTCCTCTTCTGGGTATATACCCAAAGGAAAGGAAATCAGGACCTCACAGAAAAATCTGCACTCCTATGCTCATTGTTCATTCATAATAGCCAAAATATGGAAACAAACTAAGATTTGTTGACTGGTGTGTTAGTCAGTTTTCATACTGCTATAAAGAACTGCCTGAGACTGGGTAATTTATAAAAGAAAGAGGTTTATTTGACTCATAGTTCAGCATAGCTGCAGAAACCTCAGAAAACTTACAATCATGGTGGAAGGCAAAGGGAAAGCAAGGCACCTTCTTCACAAGGCAGCGGGAAAGAGATGTGCCAAGCAAAGCGGGAATAGCCCCTTATAAAGCCGTCAGATCTCATGAGAACTCACTCACTGTCACAATAATAGCATGGTGGAAGCTGCATCCATGATTCAATTACCTCTACCTGGCCTCTCCCTTGACAGGTGGGGATAATGGGGATTATGGGAATTATAATTCAAGATGAGATTTGGGTGGGGACACAAAGCCTAACCATATCAACAGGTGACTGTAAATGAATAGAGATATACAGTCACGAACTACATAATGACATTTCAAAATAGAAAGCATGAAGTTCAGATGGGTTGAGTGGTGAATTTTCTCAAATATTTAAGGAAGAAATTGTGTGAATTCTCTATAGTGTTTCTTAGATTTTGCAAGAAAAAGGAATATTTTTTAATTCATTTTGTGAGGCCATCATTACTATAAGGCCTACACCACAGAAAAACACAATAAAGGAAAACTACTGACCAATGTCTCTCATAAACAGATGTAAAAATTATCAACAGAATATTAGCAGATAATGTCCAACTATATATAAAAATAATTATTTAGCACAAGTGGTATTTATTCCAGGCATGCAAGGCTGATTTAACATTCAAAAGTCATTAATGTGAGATTACAAAGGAACTGGAAAGCCTGAATGGACAGAAAGAGGGGAGGTTCCTGAACTGACCAATAATAATATAAGCATCAAAGATGGAATGCCCTAGGTCTAAGAGCTCAAATTCTGCATTTAAATTAAATTAAACGTTAGGAGAAAAATTGCAGCTAACAGACAGGACTAAATTGCAGCTTCCACTCAGACAGACAGAGCAGTGTGTGGAGACTCCCAGTATGAAATTTTGCTCCAAGAACTATTTCAGGAAAAGGAAAGCTGAGAGAATCCTCAGACCCTTTGAAGAAAGTGGCTTGCTGCTAGAGGCTCCATGAGATAGCTAAAAAACTGTGAGTGCCCAAAGTGTGAGAGGGGGAACGTCTACTCCCAAACACATATCCTTACTGGGGAACCTGAGGTTCCAGATTATGGGAGAAGGATTTGACCTTACATACAGCTGGGATGAATTTAGAGAGCCAAGTGAAACAGGAGTAGAGGGAAGCAGCAGGATGAGCCCTGTGGGCACTCTTGGTTCCCTGAGAAGTCATTCCTGAGTTTGTCTCACAGGGGTGTTTAGGTAGGGCTGCCAATAGAATTGGAGAAAGACCACAGGGAGAAGGAAACTTCCAGATGAACTTTGTAGCAATATCAAATGAACACGAAGTTTCCTGGACAGAATTTGGGGGAAGGGTGAATGGGGCATGCAGATACCAGCACAGAAACCACAGCAGGAGGGCAGTCAAGAAACCTGAAAGCCCTGTTTGCTTTCTCAGCTGGAGGGCTTGTAGCCTGGGGCAAGTTCCCCTGTTCACCAGCTGCCTGGATATAAACTTGGTGCTGTTGAGGGGGCAGGGTGGTAGTAAGACTTGCCTTTTGGGCTGCGTGGGAGCTGGGTGAGGCCTCTCCTGGATTTCTCCCACTCATCTGACGACCTGTATGACATAACAGAGACAGCCATAATCCTTCTGGGAATGCAATTTCATCAGCCTGAGAAAAAGACCCCCATCCCCCACAGCAGCTAAAGCAAGCCCCGCCCAAGGAGAGTCTGAGCTCAGATTGCCTAACCCTGCCCCCACCTGGTGGTCTTTCTCTACCCACCCTGGTAGACAAAGATGATGACATAATCTCTTGGGAAGACTATGTCCCTGCCCATCACAGGAGGAACCTGAGTACTTATCCAGATAATCCTAGGGCAAGCTTGTATCCTCCCTATACTACCGCAGCTGATGCTGTCTTGAAAGTGCTATCTTCTGACTAAACCAACACAAAACCACAAAAGGCCAACCAACACAAAACTACTGAACTAAACAAAATTAGAACCAAACTCACAGAGTCTACTTCACTCCTCTGCTACTTTTTAAATTAAACTAAAAAGCTTATATACAGTGAAAGAAATAATCAACAGAGTAAACAGACAACCTACAGAATTGGAGAAAAACTTTGCAAACCATGCATCTGACAAAGGACTAATATCCAGAATCTACAAGAAATTCAAACAAATCAGCAAGAAAAAAAAAAAATCCCATCAAAAAGTGGGCTAAGGAGATGAATAGACAATTCTCAAAAGAAGATGTACAAATGGCCAAAAAACATATTTTAAAAAATGCCCAACATCACTATTGATCAGGAAAATACAAATCAAAACCACAATGCAATACTTCCTTACTCCTTCAAGAATGGCCATAATAAAAATTAAAAAAAAATACATGATGGTGTGGATGTGGTGAAAAAGCAACACTTTTACACTGCTGGTGGGAATGTAAACTAGTACAACCACTATGGAAAGTTGTATGGAGATTTAGTAAGGAACAAACAGTAGATCTATTTCATACAGCAATCCTGCTACTAGGTATTTACCCAGAGGAAAAGAAGTCATTATACAGAAAAGATACTTGCACATTCATGTGTATAGCAGCACAATTTGCAATTGCAAAAATATGGAACCAGCTCAAATGCCCATCAATCAACAAATGGATAAAGAAAATTATATATATATATATATACACATACGCATATACATACACACCATGGAATACTATTCAGCCATAAAAAAGGAATGAAATAATGGCATTCGCAGAAACCTGGAATAGTATCGGAGATGATTATTCTAAGTCAAGTAACTCAGGAATGGAAAATCAATCATCATATGTTCTCATAAGTGGGAGCTAAGCTATGAGGATGCAAAGGCATAAGAATGATACAATGGACTTGAGAAACTTGGGGTAAAGGGTGGGACGGGTGGGGGAAAAAGACTACACAACTGGGTAGAGTGTACATCACTCTGGTGATGGGTGCACCAAAATCTCAGAAATCACTGCTAAAGAACTTATCCATTTCACCAAACACCATCTGTTTTCCCAAAACCTATTGAAATAACAAATGTTTTAAACATCATTAATGTAACCTATTACATTATCAGACTAGAGAAGAAAAATGCCATATTCATATACATAGCCTAAAAAAAGCCTTTCTCAAAATCCACATTCCATTTATGATTTTTTAAAAAAACTTTTTAGCAAGCCAGGAATAGAGAACTTCCTCAACTTGCTTTCTGAAAAATGTACAAGAAACCTATACCTAACGTTATACTTACTGGGAAGAAACTAGAAGCTTTCTTGCTAAGATAAGAAATAAGACAAGAATGTCCTTGGTAACCACTACTCTTCAATGTTATACTGGATGTCCTAGGTTATGCACTATGACATGAAAAGAAAATAGGTAGATTATATACATATTGGGAAGAAAAGCTGCTTTTTTTTTTTACAGGTGACATAATTTTCTATACAGAAAATTTGAGTTGACCAAAAAAACTTTTGAACTAAAAAGCAATTATAGCAAAGTTTCAGGATACAAGATTAATATACAAAAGTCAATTGCTTTCCTACATCTCATGAATAAGTGGAATTTGAAACTAAAAACGCAATTCCATTTACATTAGTACCCAATACATAAAATGCTTGGGTACAGATAAAACAAAATAGGTACATGATATGGGAGTAAAACTACAAAACTCTGATGAAAAAAATTAAAGAAGAACTAAATACATGGGAAGACATTTTATGTTTATGGATAGTAAGAAAATATTTTGAAGATGTCACTTCATTGCAAATTATTCTATAGGTTCAGTGCAATCCCAATAAAAATCCCAGGAAGTTGTTTTATGAATATTGGCAAACTGATTCTGAAGTTTATATGAGAAGGCAAAAGACCCAGAATAGCCAACTTAGAACTGAAGAACAAGAAAGTCAGAGGCCTGACATTACTTGCATTCAAGACTTACTATAAAGCTACAGTAATCAAGGCAGTATGATACTGTCTAGAAAATACACAAATAACTTAGTGGAACAGAATGCAGAACCTGTAAATAAACTCGCATAAATACAGTAAACTGATCTTTGAAAATGGAACAAAAGGTAATACAATGATTCAAATAACATTTTAAACAAATGGTACTTGAATAACTGGATCTCTGCATGCAACACAAAAAGATTTAAACACAGACCTCAGACTATTCACAAAAATACATTTAAAATGGATCACAAACCTAAAGGTTAAATGTGAAGGTATAAGACTCCTAAAAATAACACTGAAAAAATCTAAGTTAATTTGAGTATTGTGATAGTTTTAACAATACCAAAGACACAGTCTATGAAAAAAATAATTGATAAGCTGGACTTCATTTAAATTAAAACTTTTTTTTAAGAACTTAAAGTCAGGGCTTACTTGAGGGTAAAGGACGGGAGGAAGGAGAGGAGCAGAAAGAACTATTGAGTATCAGGCTTGGTACCTGGATGATAAAATAATCTGTACAACAAAACCTTGTGACACGAATTTACCTATATAACAAACCTGCATGTGTACCGCCGAACCTAAAATAAAAGTTTTTAAAATAATAATAGCTTAACATTTGAAAAATTAAACAATGTTATTTGCTATATTAACAGGTTAAAGAAAAACCATCTGATCATTCCAATAGATACAGAAAATGCATTTGACAAAATCCATCATCCATTTTTAATAAAATATCTCAGTAATCTAGGCATAGAAGGAAACTTTCTTTACCTTCTTTGAAAATTATATAGCTAGTATAAAACTTAATGTTGGAAGACTGAATACTGTCCTACATAGGTCTGCAACAAAATAAGAATTCCATTTGAACACTTTTATTTAACATTGTACTGTAACTTCTAGTCAGTACAATCAAACATGAAAGTTTGAAGGATACTAAGTAAATTTACAAAAATCAAACACATTTCTATATACCAGCAATAAACCTTGAGAATTTTAAAAGTCAATACTGTTTACAATAGCATAAAAATTACCAAATACATAGAGATGAATCTGATAAAAAATGTGCAAGACCTGTACACTGAAAATTGTGAAACATTGCTGACAGTAAGTAAAGAAGACCACATAAAATAGGGAGATCTACAATACTCTTGGATTAGAAGACTCAATTTTGTTAAAGTGTCAGTTTTACCCAAGTAGAGATATAGATTGAATGCAATCTCAAACTTTCAAACAGGTTTTTAAAAAGAAATTCACAAACCAATTTTAAAATTTATTTTAAATTACACAATATCTAGAGGAGCCAAAACGTTATGTGGAAAATAGTGTAACATTATAGGACTTACAATGTCATCAAGACTTAGAAATCTAACTTGTTTAAGACAGTGTGGTATTGACAATATAGATGAATAAATCAAAGGAAGTGAGTTCAGAAATAGGTTTACATATATACATATCAATTTTCAACCAAACCTGAAATTTCATGGAGAAAGTGTAGTTTCTTTAACTAATGGTGGTAGAATAATTGAGTAACCATATGCAAAAAAAAGAACATTTACCCATATCTCACAGTGTACAATAATTAAATCCAACCCAGTCATAAACCTAAATGTAAAACCAAAAATAAAAAAGTACACTTTTAGAAGAAAAAAATGGGGAATAATTTTTGTGTTATTAGGTTAGACGAAAATTTATTAGGTGTCACACCATAGAATGATCAATAAAGAAAAATAATAAATTGGACTTCATCAAAATTAATTTTCCTGCTATTTGAAAGATATTTTTAAAATATTGTACAGACAAGCTATAGACTTGGAGAAAATATTTACATTGTACAAGTGTAATAAATATTTTAATCTCAATAAGAAGTAATAAACGAATAATGGACACAAGCTTTGAACAGGTATTTTATCAATGAAGATATGGAGATGGCAAATAAACACAAGAAACAATGATAAATATTTCTCATTAAAGAAATGCAATTAAAGTCACAATGATATATCACCACACATCTATTACACTGTCTTAGCTTTAAAAAGTTGATTATTCTTTAAGTTCTGGAATACATAATAACCCGAGGGATTAAGCACTATTTAGTTAAACTTTAAATCTCAGAGAAATGGGGAACTACAATTTAATCACCAAACTCCATACAAATATTAAACAGAGCAGGGATTGAACTCCAGGTCTGTCTCACTCCACAATCCTTTCCCAATCCGCAACATTAAAAAAAAAGAAGAAGAAGAAGATATTACCATTCACTTAATATATTGGAGATAGCATAGGAAGTTGAAACTAAGCAAATAGTGGTTTTATTTTTATTTAGTGTTGGAAATCAGACTCATTAAAAGATAACGATCTAGCAGTCTAAAGTATCCCTTGGGATCGTTAGTTCTTTGGTAACACTATCAAGGTTTCCCTCTTATCTGGAAAGCCTTTCTCCCCTTCTCTGCCTGATAAACTCCCACTCTTCTTTTTCCTTTCCTCACTCTTTCTTTTAATCCTTTGAATAATTCATTGCTCCTATTGTGTTTTCTTTGCAGTTTGTATCTATAAGAAATTTGTTATGTTATTATTCGTTATTTAAATGTTCATTTTCCCAATTGGATTTTGAGTTCCTGGAGGAACTCCTCAGTGCCCTTCACAATTGTTGCTCATGGTCAGTGGGTTAATAAATGGGTGATATTGCTCATTTATGCGGATTAAAGGGACAGTGTGTTATAATGGCAAGAACACTATAAATACTTGAGTCATTTAACCGAACCTCTATTTTCTCTTCTGTAAATGGTGGATGTTGGGCTAGATAGCTTCCAATATTATTTCTAAATCTAGTGTTGTCTGATTTACCCAAGTGCTGTTTTTACTGCCAGTAAAAAGCATACATAGAAATCACTGAGAAATGACCTTTTGTTATATTTATTTATTTCTTCTATTTCTAATGTGCCAAGCAATATAAGAACTCATACCTTCTCTATCATGATAAAAATCAAATGTCTACAGATGTAGCATAAGGAAAGAAGTAATTTTCTGCATGCAGTTCTGATTTTCTTTGGCCTGTGATAATTGCAAATCCATCAATAGAAATGAACTTTTTGTTACATATATATTTTTTAAAAGTTGATTATAAGAAATGTTAGCTAGGTTATGGAACAACTAGAGCTCCCATACACTGTTAGTGGGATTGTAAATTGTCTAACATTTTGGGGAAAAGTTTGACATTACTAAAATGTTAAATATACACTGATATAGATTCAGCCATTCCACTCTTAGATTTATTTATATATTTTTTTTTCTTAGAGATGGATTCTCGCTCTGTCGTCCAGTCTGGAGTGCAGTGGTGCGATCTCGGCTCACTACAGCCTCTGCCTCCCGGGTTCTAGCAATTCTCCTGCTTCAGCCTCCCGAGTAGCTGGGACTACAGGCACACGCTGCCATGCCCGGCTAATTTTTTGTGTGTTTTAATAGAGACAGGGTTGCACTGTGTTGCCCAGGCTGGTCTCGAACCCCTGAGCTCAGGCAATCCACCCGCCTCGGCCTCCCAAAGTGCTAGGATTACAAGCATGAGCCACTGCACCCCGCCCAATCTTAGATATTTAACCAAGAGAAATGAAAGCATAAGTGCATACAGAGATTGTTATACACATATTTATAGCAGCTCTAAAAAGGAAAATAACCCAAAAGTCTATTAACAGGTGAGTGAATAAGAAAGGTGTCGTATATTCCTTCAGTAGAATACCACTCCGCAATAAAAAGGAATTACTACTGATACATGCCACAAATTGGATAAATCTCAAGTAATTATGCTGAGCGAAAGAACCTGACAAATTAGAATATTTTGTGTGATTTTATTCATATGAAATTATAGAAAATGCAAACTAATGTACCATGACAGAAAGCAGATAAGTGGGTATGGTGAGAGGCTGCAAGAATTAACTATATTGAAGCATGAGAAAATTGTTAAGGATAGTAGATATACTCATCTTCTTGATTGTGGTGATAGTATTCTAGGCATACACATATGTGAAAACATAAAATCATAGAGTTTAAATATTTAGTTTATTGTTATGTACTTATATCTTAGTAAAGGTGTTTAGAGTTTTGACAGTCTTCAAAGTAATATAGCAATATCCAGATAATCAACAATGTAAATACAGTGTCTAGTATCCAGACAAAAATTACTGTAACTCAAAAAGCAGAGATATGTGTCCATGAATTAGAATAAAAATAAGTCAATAGAAAAGCACCCTCAGATGACTAAGGTTTAGAATTCTTGAAGACTTTAAAACATTGAATTTAAGTATAATCTAGGATATAAGATAAAATATAAACCTTATGTACAGATAAATGACCAATGGAAAAGGAACCTAATGGGACTTTTGAAACTAAGAAATACAATACGAGAAATCAAAAGTCTTGAAGAGTTTTACAGCCTATTAGGGAAAATAAACAACCAGTTAATTGGAAACATAGGAAAACAAATTATCCACAATAAACTGCAGAAGAAAATGATCCTGGGGAAAAAAATGACCAGACCCTTAATTATCTGTGAGACAGTATCAAGTAGTCTAATATATATGTGTAGTCCAAAACAAGGTACAGATTTTTTTGAATAAATTATTGTTCACAGAATCAAGAAGCTAAACAAACCTGTAGTAGAATACACAAAGAAAGCCACTCTTTGAAGCATACCATTAGCAAATTGTTGGAATCAGTGATAAACACAAACATTTAAAGTTGTCACCAGAAAGAAAACACATTTCTGTATGGGACAAAGATAAAATTTTACTTTGATTTCTTGTAAGAAGCAGTGAAAGCCAAAAGACAATGGAATGCAACCTTTAATAAAACACTAAAATAAAGTAAAACTGTCCTGTTAAGTTTATTGTATTCAGCAAAAATATTCTTCAAAAACAAATGTGAAGTAAACACATTTTTAGTCAAACAAACGCTGTGGAAATTCCTCATAAGAAGACCTGTACAAGATACATGTTTTTACATCGGTACATGGAACATTCTCGAAGATAGACCATATGATAGGCCACAAAACAAGTCTCAGTAAATTTAAGAAAATCAAAATTATATTAAGTACTGTCTCAGACCACATTGGAATAAAATTAGAAAACAATTCCAAAAGGAACTCACAAAACCATAAAAATACCTGCAGAGACAAACATAGGCTCAAAATAAAGGGATGAAGGAAGATCTACCAAGCAAATGGAAAGCAAAAAAAAGCAGGGGTTGCAAGCATGGGCTCTGATAAAACAGACTTTAAACCAACAAAGATCAAAAGAGACAAGACCATTACATAATGGTAAAGGAATCAATTAAACAAGAAGAGCTAACTATCCTAAGTATATATGCAACCAACTCAGGAACACCCAGATTCATAAAGCCAGTCCTTAGAGACCTACAAAGAGACTTAGACTCCCAAACAATAATAATGGGATAATTTAGCACCCCACTGTCAATATTAGACAGATCAATGAGAAACAAGGTTAACAAGGATATCCAGGACTTGAACGCAGCTCTGCACCAAGTGGACCTCATAGACCTCTACAGAACTCTCCACCCTAGATCAACAGAATATACATTCTTCTCAGCACCACATCACACTTATTCCAAAATTGACCACATCGGTGGAAGTAAAGAACTCCTCAGCAAATGTAAAAGAACAGAAATCACAACGAACTGTCTCAGACCACAGAGCAATCAAATTAGAACTCAGAATTAGGAAACTCACTCAAAACTGCACAGTTACATGGAAACTGAACAACCTGCTTCTGAATGACTACTGGGTAAATAACAAAATGAAGGCAGAAATAAAGATGTTCTTTGAAACCAATGAGAAAAAACACACAATGTACCAGAATCTCTGGGACACATTTAAAGCAGCGCATAGGGGGAAATTTATAGCACTAAATGCCCACAAGGGAAAGCAGGAAAGATCTAAAATCGACACCCTAACATCACAATTAAAAGAACTAGAGAAGCAAGAGCAAACAAATTCAAAAGCTAACAGAAGGCAAGAAATAACTAAGATCAGAGCAGAACTGAAGGAGCTAGAAACAAAAAACCCTTCAAAAAATCAATGAATCCAGGAGCTGGTTTTTTGAAAAGATCAACAAAACTGATAGACCACTAGCAAGACTAAAAAAGAAGAAGAGAGACAACTCAAATAGACACAGTAAAAAACTGATAAAGGGTATATCACCACTGATCCCACAGAAACACAAACTACCATCAGAGAATACTATAAACACCTCTATGCAAATAAACTAGAAAATCTAGAAGAAATGGATAAATTCCTGGACACATACACCCACCCAAGACTAAATCAGGAAGAAGTTGAATCTCTGAATAGCCCAATAACAGGCTCTGAAATTCAGGCAATAATTAATAGCCTACCAATCAAAAAAAGTCCAGGACCAGATGGACTCACAGCTGAATTCTACCAGAGGTAAGAAGAGGAGCTGCTACCATTCCTTCTGAAATTATTCCAATCAATAGAAAAAGAGGGAATCCTCCCTAACTCATTTTATGATGCTAGCATCATTCTGATACCAAAGCCTAGGAGAGACACAACAAAAAAGAGAATTGTAGATGAATATCCCCGATGAACATTGATGCGAAATCCTGAATAAAATACTGGCAAACTGAATCCAGCATCACATCAAAAATTTTATCCACCACGATCAACTCGACTTCATCCCTGGGATACAAGACTGGTTCAAAATAAGCAAATCAATAAACATAATCCATCACATAAACAGAACCAAAGACAAAAACCACATGATTATCTCAATAGATGCAGAAAAGGCCTTTGACAAAATTCAACAGCCTTTCATGCTAAAAACTCTCAATAAACTAGTTAGTGATGGAATGTATCTCAAAATAATAAGAGCTATTTATGACAAACTCACAACCAGAGTTTGGATGGGCAAAACCTGGAAGCATTCTCTTTGAAAACTGTCACAAGACAGGGATGCCCTCTCTCACCACTACTATTCAACATAGTGTTGGAAGTACTGGCCAGGGCAATCAGGCAAGAAAAGAAATAAAGTGT
This sequence comes from Nomascus leucogenys, assembly GCF_006542625.1. NCBI lineage: Eukaryota > Metazoa > Chordata > Mammalia > Primates > Hylobatidae > Nomascus > Nomascus leucogenys. Next base: position 57,630,484 of record NC_044406.1, read on the forward strand.
ATTCATTTAGGAAAAGAGGAAGTCAAATTGTCCCTGTTTGCAGATGGTGTGATTGTATAATTTAGAAAACCCCATCGTCTCAGCCCAAAATCTCCTTAAGCTGATAAGCAACTTCAGCAAAGTCTCAGGATACAAAATCAATGTGCAGAAATCACAAGCATTCCTATACACCAATAACAGACAAACAGAGAGCCAAATCATGAGTGAACTCCAATTCACAATTGCTTCAAAGAGAATAAAATACCTAGGAATCCAACTTACAAGGGATGTGAAGGACCTCTTCAAGGAGTACTACAAACCACTACTCAGTGGAATAAAAGACAACACAAACAAAAGGAAGAACATTCTATGCTCATGGATAGGAAGAATCAATATCATGAAAATGGCTATACTGCCCAAGGCAATTTATAGATTCAGTGCTATCCCCATCAAGCTACCAATGACTTTCTTCACAGAATTGGAAAAAACTACTTTAAAGTTCATATGGAGCCAAAAGAGAGCCCACATAGCCAAGAAAATCCTAAGCCAAAAGAACAAAGCTGGAGGCATCACGCTACCTGACTTCAAACTATATTACAAGGCTACCATAACCAAAACAGCATGGTACTGGTACCAAAACCGATATATAGACCAATGGAACAGAATAGAAGCCTCAGAAATAACACCACATATCTACAACCATCTGATCTTTGACAAACCTGACAAAAACAAGAAATGGGGAAAGATTCCCTATTTAATAAATGGTGCTGGGAAAACTGGCTAGCCATATGTGGAAAGCTGAAACTGGATCCCTTCCTTACAATTTATACAAAAATTAATTCAAGATGGATTAAAGACTTAAATGTTAGACCTAAAACCATAAAAACTCTAGAAGAAAATCTAGGCAATACTATTCAGGACATAGGCATGGGCAAGGACTTCATGTCTAAAACACCAAAAGCAATGGCAACTAAGGCCAAAATAGACAAATGGGATCTAATTAATCTAAAGAGCTTCTGCATGGCAAAAGAAACTACCATTAGAGTGAATAGGTAACCTACAGAATGGGAGAAAATTTTTGCAATCCACCCATCTGACAAAGGGCTAATATCCAGAATTTACAAAGAACTTAAACAAATTTACAAGAAAAAAACAAACAACCCCATCAAAAAGTGGGCAAAGGATATGAACAGACACTTTTCAAAAGAAGACATTTGTGCAGCCAACAGACACATGAAAAAATGCTCATTATCACTGGTCATCAGAGAAATGCAAATCAAAACCACAATGAGATACCATTTCACACTGGTTAGAATGGCAATCATTAAAATGTCAGGAAACAACAGGTGCTGGAGAGGATCTGGAGAAATAGGAATGCTTTTCCACTGTTGGTGGGACTGTAAACTAGTTCAACCATTGTGGAAGACAATGTGGCCATTCCTCAAGGATCTAGAACTAGAAATACCATTTGACCCAGTGATCCCATTACTGTGTATATACCCAAAGGATTATAAATCATGCTACCATAAAGAGACATGCACACTTATGTTTATAGCGGCACTATTCACAATAGCAAAGACTTGGAACCAACCCAAATGTCCAACAATGATAGACTGGATTAGGAAAATGTGGCACATATACACCATGGAATACTATGCAGCCATAAAAAATGGTGAGTTCATGTCCTTTGTAGGGACATGGATGAAGCTGGAAACCATCATTCTCAGCGAACTATCACAAGGACAAAAAACCAAACACCGAATGCTCTTACTCATAGGTGGGAATTGATCAATGAGAACACTTTGACACAGGAAGGGGAACATCACACCCCAGGGCCTGTCCGGGAGTGGGGGAATGGGGGTGGGATAGCATTAGGAGAAATACCTAATGTAAATGACGACTTAATGGGTGCAGCAAACCAACATGGCATATGTATATCTATTTAACAAACCTGCACATTGTGCACATGTGCCCTAGAACTTAAGGTATAATAAAAAAAAGAAAAATAACTAATAGCTGGCATATTGGAGAGTGAAATAAAACTTGAAGAACAACCAATATAGTAGCAGTATGTTTCTTGGTTTTCTCCCTCTACTATCCCATAAATTTAATCTGAAGACAGGCTGGAATGGTGAGTTGCATAAAGGGAACAGAAAATACCTCTGTGAGAAACCCATCTTTCTGGTCAGAGCATTGAGAACAATGGCCTCTGTGGGTTGGATAGTGTGAAAGGAATCACTTTGGTTCTTTTTTTTTTTTTTTTCAGCCCTTCTTCAGTGCCTGCCACAGTAATGAATCTGTACCTCTGTGCTGGCAGCACAGGCACCAAAAACTGTGAGGAAAAATCCATCTCATTGGATAAAGGGGCCAAAAAAAAATGAGCCCCTTTTGTGAAAGGTTGGGAAATCACAATTATTATTTGTCTTAGCCTTCTCAGGCTGCTGTAAGGAAATACCATATACTAGGTAGTTTATAAAGAACAAAAATTTATGTCACAGTTCTGCAGAATAGGATGTCCAAAGTTAAGGTGCCAGTAAATTGAATATATAGTGAGGTCTCGTTTCCCAGTTTAAAATGATGCCTTCACTCTGTGTCCTCAACTGGTGGAAGGGAAAAGCAGCTCTCTGGGACATCTATTTGTAAGGACACTTATCCCTCTCATGAGAGCTCCACCCTCATGACCTAATCACCTCTTACATTGCGTATTAAGTTGGTTTTTTATTTGTTTGTTTATTTGTTTTTGTTTTTTTTTTGTTTTGTTTTTTGAGACAGAGTCTCGTTCTGTGGCCCAGGCTGGAGTGCAGTGGTGAAATCTCAGCTCATTGCAACCTCCGCCCTCTGGGTTCAAGTGATTCTCCTGCCTCAGTCTCTTGAATAGCTGGGACTGCAGGCAGATGCAAACACACCTGGCTCATTTTTGTATTTTTGGTAGAGGTGGGGTTTCACCACGCTAGCCAGGCTGGTGTTGAACTTTTGATCTCAAGTGGTTCTCTCATCTTGGCCTCCCAAAGGGCGTGATTACAGGCATAAGCCACCACATCTTGCCTGGTTGTTAAGTTTTTAACATGAATTTTGAGGGGCACACAAACATTCAACCCACATAATTATTTTTCTGTATTTTCTCTTACTACATTACACTAATGATGGTTTCTATTTTAAGTGTGGAGTCTAAAATGGGAGAATTTTATTTTTAAGTCAAATATCAGGAAAATGGCTCTTGCTATTCACATAATTTGGGAAAAATTCTGGAGAAGAGAGAGCCAAAGAATTGATCTCTTAATTTTGTGTGTGACCCTATGCAACTTCAGACTCATCTTCTATTTGTGGGTGCACATAATATATCCAAAGAAGCATAGCAAAGGCTTTAAGAACTGAACTATAATGTAAACTAATGCCTAAGTTGCAGACAAACCTATGATTCGCACTTACAAAGGGCAGGCCCAAACAGCTTATCAAAGGTTTTGAAAACTGAAATGACATTGTAACAAGCACAGAAAATGAGACAGAATTTGTGATCCAAATATAACCAGGTTAACTGCCTGCTAAAACAAACACAAATTAAGTTTTTTTCAGAATTTTAATACCATACTTAATAGTATAATATTGAAAATTTTAAGAATACAACCCAAAATTACTTTGCATAGAAAGAACCAGAAAAACTTGACAAATTCTCAAGTGAAACAACAATCAACAGATGCCAACTTTGAAATGCCTCACATGATGGAATTAAAAGACTAAGATTTTAAATCAGATATTATAACCATGCTCTGTGAGGCCAAGGTGAATACTCTTGAAATGAATTGAAACAGCAGTCCTAAGCTAAGAAATACAAACTATTTTTGAAAGATGAGAATCTTAGAATTTAAGAAATACAGAATCTGATAGTTTATAAGAAAAGCTACTGGATGAAATCAATAGCAGAATTGGGATGATGGAAGGAACTATCTTGGATTTTGAAAATAGAGCAGTAGAACTAATGCATTCAGAAGAACGCAGAAAAAAAATTTAAATCCAGATTCTCAGGGACATGTGGAAAAATATCACAAGGTCTAATGTGGGTATTAATTGAGTTCCTGGCAGAGAGAAGAAAGAGAGGAGTACAAAAAAAAATTTGAAGAAATGAAAGCTGAAATTTACCCTAAATTGTTGAAATATGTAAATTTACACATTTAAGAAGCTTAGTAGAAATACAAAGAAATCACACCCGGACACATTACAATCAAAATGCTGGAAAATCAAAGATAAATGAAACATGTTGAAGGTAGACAGAGAAAAATGACACATTAAGTACAGCGGACAGTGATTTAAATTACTACTGATTTTTCACCAGAAATCATGAAGATCAGAAGATAGAAACAACATTTTTAAAGTGCTGAATAAATGAACTATCCATCCAAAATTTTATGTCCAGAGAAAATATTCTTCAGGAATGAAAGTGAAATAGAAAACATTCTCAGAGAAAGGAAATCTAAAAGAATTTGTTTCCAGCACACCTTCCATAAAAGATATGCCAAAAATAATTTTTTTAGGTTGAAGGGAAATGATACCAGAAGAAAACTGATAATTCAGAAATGAAGAGCAACAGAAATGGTACATTTCTGGGTAAACCTTGTAGACTAATTTCCTTAGTATATATATATGTAACTATCTATTGAAAGCAAAATATAATTTGGGAAAATTTTTGTGTTTGTAGACATAAGATATATATCAACTTTAAAAGAGAGAATAAAGGAAAGTGTATGGTAATAAGACTTCTGTATTTTTATTTTAGGTGGTAAAATATTAACTCTAAATTAACTGTAAGGAGTTAAGTATGTGTATTATAATCTCGAGAACAATCATTAAAATGGTAGAGATATAGCAAAAAATCTAATGAATTAAAATTGAATACTAAAAATTATTTTAAAATCCAAAAGAAGTTCTTAAAACAGGGAGTAGAAGAACAAATAACACAAGGAGAAAACATAAATATAATAAATGGCAGCTCTAAATTCAGATACAATTAATTTTTATTTAATTTGTACAATTAAATATCTCAACTATATGTGGTATACAATAAACCCACTTTAAATATTATGATATGGATTGATTAAAAGTAGAAGTATTATAAAATAACTGATTTTTCTAAATAAGTAGAAAAAAATAATGAATTTTATGGTTTTTAGCATATGTAGAAGTAAAATATATGACAACAGCACAGAAGAATAGGAGAAGAAAAATGAAAGTATACAGTTTTAGGTTTCTTGCATTATATTTGAAATGATAAAGTACCATTTGAAAAATACATTTGAGAAGCAAAAGAAAGATACTGTAAATGATGTGACAATCACTAACTTAACCTCTAGGTGCTAGAGAAAAAAGCCAGGGACCTGGTAGCAGCCCCCCAGAGCTGGAGCACCCAGATCGGGAGTGCTGAGCTGAGCCTAGGCCCCCTAAACTCATCCAGAAATGAAGCCAGTTGAATGAACCCATCTTATATCACAATCAAACCCCAAAGACATCAGAAAAGATAAAACCAAAAAGAAAAAAGTCCATCCAAAGGAGAGCATCATCAAAGATTGAAGGAACGTCAGGCCACACAGATGAGAAAGAACCAGCACAAGAACTATGGCAACTTAAACAACCTGAGTGTCTTCTTACCTCCAAACAACCACACCAGTTCTACAGCAATGGCTCTTAACAAGGTTGAAATGGCTGAAATGACAGAAATGGAATTCTGAATATGGACAGGAGTGAAGATCATCCACATCCAGGAAAAAGTCAAAACCCAATCCAATGAACTTAAGGAGTAAAATAAGATCATACACGAGCTGGAAAACGGTATGGTCATTTTTAAGAAAGAATCAAACTGATCTGATAGAGCTGAAAAACTGGCTTCAAGAATTTAATAAGATAATTGCAAGTAATAACAGCAGAACTGACCAAGCTGAGGAAAGAATCTCAGAGCTTTAAGACCAATACTCTGCAATGACTCAGTCAGACAAAAATAAAAAAAGGAAAAGCAATAAAGAAGAATGGACAAGGCCTCCAAAAAAGACGGGATTATGTAAACAGACCAAAGCTACAACATATCAGCATTGAAATAGAGAGAGATAAATCAAGCAACTTGGAAAACATGTTTGAGGATAGTGTATATGAAAACTTTCCCAATCTCACTAAAGAGGCCAACATTTAAAATCAGGAAAGGGAGAGAACCCCTGTGAGGTACTATAAAATAGTCATCGGATTCCGCAAGGTTGAAATGATAGCAAAATGTTAAAGGCATCTAGAGGGTTGAGAAAGGTGACCTAAAAGGTAAGAGCATTAGGCTAACAGTGGACCTTTCAACAGAAACCCGATAAGCCAGAAGAGATTGGGGCCTATATTAAGCATTTGTAATGAAAAATTTCAACTAAGAATTTCATATCCAGCCAAACTAAGCTTCATAAGTGAAGGAAAACAAGGTTATTTTGAGAGAAGTATATACTAATGAAATTCATAACCACCAGGAGTCACTTAAATAAAGTCCTTCAGAGTGCTAAACATGGAAATGAGAGACTGTTACCAACCACCACAAAAATACACTTAAGTACATAGACCATTGATGCTATAAAGTCTGCATGACAATCAGCTAACAACACGATGACAGAATCAAACCCACACATATCAATAATAACTTTGAAAGTAAAAGGGCTAAATAACTGAATTAAAAGGCACAGTGTGGCAAGTAGGATAAAGAATCAAGACCCAAGGTTATACTGTCTTCGAGAGATCCATCTTAACATGCAATGAAACCCACAGGCTCAAAGTAATGGGAAGGAGAAAAATCTACCGAGCAAATGGAACATAGAAAATTGCAGGGGTTGCTATTCTAAGTTCAGACAAAGCCGACTTTAAACCGACAACAATCAAAAAGACAAAGAATGGCATTATATAATGGTAAGGGGGTAAATTAAACAAGAAAACCTAACTATCCTAAATATGTGTACCCATCACAGGAGCACCCAGATTTATATAGCAAGCTTTTAGAGACATACGAAGCGACTTAGCCACAAAATAGTAGTAGAGCACGTGGCATATACTCTAAAATTGACCAAAAAATCAGACATCAAACAATGCTCAACCAATTAAAAAAAAATCATAGCAACCACGGTCTCGGGCAGGAGTGCAATAAAAATTTAGATCAATACTAAGATAATTACTGAGCTGCATACGATTACATGGAAATTACACAACCTACTCTTTTAGGTTTTTTTATTTCCATAGGTTTGGGGAAACAGGTGGTCTTTGGTTACATGAGTAAGTTCTTTAGCCGTCATTTGTGAGATTTTGGTGCACCCATCATCGAGCTGTATACACTGAATCCAATTTGTAGTCTTTTATCCCATACCCCTTTCCCACCGTTTCCCTATGAGTCCTCAAAGTCCATTGTATTATTCTTATGCCGTTGCATCCTCATAGCTTAGCTCCCACTTATGAGTGAGAACATACGATGTTTGGCTTTCCATTCCTGAGTTATTTCATTTAGAATAATAGTCTTCAATTCCATCCAGGTTGCTGCCAATGCTATTATTTAATTCCTTTTTATAGTTGAGTAGTATTGTATTTTGTGTGTGTGTGTATACACACACACACACTATATATATACGTATATACATATATACACACACTATATATATACACACTATTATATATATATGCACACTATATATATATATATCACAGCTTATTTATCCACTGATTGATTGATGGTCATTTGGGCTGGTTCCACATTTTTGCAATTGTGAGTTTTGCTACTATAAACATGCATGTGCAAGTATCTTTTTTGTATAATGACTTCTTTTCCTCTGGGCAGATATCCGGTAGTGGGATTGCTGTATCAAATGGTTGTTCTACTTTTGTTTCTTTTAAGAATCTCCACACTGTTTACATAGTAGTTGTACTAGTTTAAATTCCCACCAGCAGGATAGAAGTGTTCGTTAAGATGGAATAGTATAGCACTAAATACTGGCATCGAAAAGTTAAAAATATATCAAATGAACAACCTAACATTACACCTAGAGGACCTAGAGAAACAAGAGAAAACATACCCCAGAGCTAGCAGAGCAGAAGACAAGAAATAACTAAAATCAGGAAATTAAGTTGTGAAAAACCATACAAAGATCAAAGAATGCTGGAGTAGGTTCTTTGAAATAATAAGTTAGACAAACTGCTAGCTAGATTAATAAAGGGAAAAAAGAGGAAGATCCAAATAAACACAAGGGGATATTACAACTGAACCCACAAAAATACAAAAAATTATCAGAGACTACTATAAACACCGTATGCACACCAACTAGAAAACCTGGAAGAAATAGATAAATTTCTGGAAACATATAACCTCCCAGAGATTGACTTCTTGAACAGACAAATAATGAGTTCCAAATTGAATTGGTAATAAAAAGCCTCCTATCCAGAAAAAGCACAGGCCTAGATGGCTTAACAGCCAAATTTTACCAGACGTATAACGAAGAGCTAGTACCATTTCTACTGAAACTATTCCAAAAATTGAGGAGAGACTTCTCCTTAACTCATTCTATAAAGCCAGCATCATCCTGATACCAAAACCTGGCAGAGACACACACAAAAAAAGGAAACATCGGGCCAATATCCTAGATGAACAAAGAAGCAGAAATCCTCAACAAAATAGTAGTAAACCGAATCTAGCAGCACATCAAAAAGCTAATCCACCTTGACCAAGTGTGCCTTATCCCTGGGACACAAATTAGGAACAACATACACAAATCAATAGAGGTGATTCATTACATAAACAGAACTAAAAACAAAAACCACACGATCATATCAGATACAAAAAGAGCTTTTGATAAAATTTAACATCTCTTCTTGTTAAATAAAAACCCTCAGTAAACTAGGCATTGAAGGAAATACCTCAAAATAATAAGAACCATTTGTGGCAAACCCACATCCAATATCATATTGAATGGACAAAAGCTGGCACAAGACAAGGGTGCCCTCTCTCACCACTCCTATTAAATATAGTATTGGAAATCCTGCCCAGAGCAATCAGGCAAGAGAAAGACATAGCACACAAATAAGAAGAGAGGAAGTAAAACTACCCCTGTTGGCAGACGACATGATCCTGTGTCTAGAAAAACCTCAAAGTCTCACCTCAAGAGCTCCTTAAGCTGATAAACAATATCAGAAAAGTCTCAGGATACAAAGATCAGTATACAAAAATTACTGGGATTCTGTTACACCAACAACAGTCAAGCCAAGAACCAAATCAGCACAATCCCATTCACAATTTCCACAAAAAGATTAAAATACCTAGGAATAAAGCTAACCAGTGTGTGGATGTTCATGTTATTCCCTAGCCCTCCCATTCCTTTCTCTTGGTCCTTTATGCATATGGAACTGTTCCACTATTAAATTTTGTAATAATAACTGAGAACCTGACTCCCAGCAAGGGAGTAGTTCAGAAGTTGAGGGAGTTTAAGTCTGACTGAGTAAATAAAACAATTATAAAAAAAAAAAGGTTAAAAATATATACAATGAGAAATACAAAACATTGCTCAAAGGAATCAGAGGTGACACAAATAAATGGAGACATATTCCATGCTCATGGATAGGGAGAATCAATATCATTACAATGGCCATACTGCCAAAAGCAATTTGTGGTTTCAGTGCTATTCCAATTAAACTAACAATGATATTCTCCAAAGAAATAGGAAAAAAAAAAAAAACTATCTCAAAATTTGTATGGAACCAAGAAAAGCCTGAACAGCCAAGGCAATTTTAAGAAAAAAGAACAAAGCTGGAAGCATCACGCTACCTGTCTTCAACCTATACTACAGCATTACAATAACCTAAACAGCATAATACTGGTACAAAAGCACACACATAGACCAATGGAACAGAATAGAGAGCCCAGAAATAAGGCTGCACACCTACAACTATCTGATCTTTGACAAGGCTGACAAAAACAAGCAATGGGGAAGGGAGTTTCTTTTCAATAAATGGTGCTGGGATAACTGGTCAGCCAAATGCAGAAAACTGAAACTGGACCTCTTCCTTACATCATATACAAAAATAAACTCAAGATGAATTAAAGACTTAAATGTAAAACCAAAAACTATGAAAACTCTAGAAGACAACTTAGGCAATACCATTTTGAACATAGGACCTGGTAAAAATTTTGTGACAAAGATGCAAAAGCAGTCACAACGAAAGCAAAAATTGATGAATGGGATCTAATTAAACTAAAGAGCTTCTGCACCACCAAAGAAACTATCAACAGAGTAAGCAGACAACCTACAGAATGGGAGAAAATTTTTGCATATTATGCATCTGACAGAGATCTAATAACCAGCATCTATAAAGAATTTAAACAGATGTACAACAAAAAAAAAACTCCATTAAAAAGTGGACAAAGGACACAACAGTCACTTAGAAAGAAAGAAAGAAAGAAAAAGAAAGAAAAACAAAGAAAGAAAGAAAGAAAGAAAGAAAGAAAGAAAGAAAGAAAGAAAGAAAGAAAGAAAGAAAGAAAGAAAGACAGACAGACACACATTCGGCCAAGAAACATATGAAAACAAAAAAGCTCAGCCTCACTGATCATTAGAGAACTGCAAATCAAAACCACAATGAGATACTGTCTCACATCAGTCAGACTGGCTGTTATTTAAAAGTCAAAATTAACAGGTGCTGGCAAGGTTACAGAGGAAAAGGAATGCTTGTACACTGTTGGTGTGAGTGTACGTTAGTTCAGCCATTGCAGTAAACAGTGTGGCGATTTCTCAAAGACCTATAAACAGAACTACCATTTGACCCAGCAATCCCATTACTGTGTATATGCCCCCAAAATATAAATAATTCTATTTTAAAGACACATGCACATGTATGTTCATTGCAGAACTTTTCACAATAGCAAAGACATGGAATCAACCTAAATGCTCATCAGTGGTAGACTGGATAAAGAAAACAGTACATATACACCATGCAGCCATAGAAGAGAGTGAGAACATGTCCTTTGCAGGGACATGGATGGAGCTGTATGCCCTTATCCTTAAAAACTAATGCAGAAACAGAAAAACAAATATCACGTGTTCTCACTTATAAGTGGGAGCTAAATGATGAGAACACATGGACACAAAGAAGGCAACAATATCACTGGAGCCTACTTAGGGGTGTAGGGAGGGAAGAAGGAGCGAGTTGAAAGATTACCTATCAGGTACTATGTTTAATACCTGGGTGATTAGATAATCTATACAACAAACTTCCATGACATGCTATTTCCCTATATAACAAACCTGCACATGCACCTGTAAACCTAAAATAAAATCAAAAACAGCAACAACAAAAAGCATGTCACAACATCTTTTTCTTGTGAGTACTTCAGGCTGCTTCCAGTCATGTTCGAACTTGAAGGGGATCTGTCATGCAAGGATCACATGGTGAGAGAGCAAGCAATAGAGATGGGAGGGAAGTGCCAGCTTCTCTTAAACAAACAGCTCTCACAGGAACTAATACAGCAAGAACTCACCCACCATCCCCCACCTTTCAAGAATGGCATTAATCTGTTCATCAGGAATCTGCCCCCATGACTGGAACAGCTTCCATTAGGCCTCAACTCCAATATTGGAAATTAAATTTCCACATGAGTTTTTGAGGACTTAAACAGACAAAACTATAGCAAGTTAATCTTTGTGTGTGGTGTGACACAAGCTACTAATTTCATTTTTCTGCATGTGTGGATGTTCACATTCCTAAACAACATTTATTGAGGGGACTGCTCATTTTTCATTTTGTGTTCTTAGCATATTTGTTGAAAATCAGTTAATCATAAATGTATGGATTTACTTATTGGTTTTATATTATTTTCCATTTGTCTATGTGTCTGTTTTTATGCCAGTACCATGTTGTTTCGATTACTATATTTTTGTCATAGATTTTGAATTCAGGTAGTGTGATTTCATCAGCTTTGTTCTTTCACTCAAGATTGCTTTGGCTACTTAGGGTTCTTCTTGGTTTCATGCAAAGTTTAGGATTTTTTTTTTGTTTCTGTTTACAAATATTGAAATTTTGATCAGAATTGCATTGAATATGGAGGTCACCTTAAGTTTTATGAACATTTTAATATTAATTCTTCCAATCCATAAACATAGAATAATTTTTCCAATTATTTTTTACTTCTTCAATTTTTTATTAATGGTTTTCAGTGTTAAATTTATTTCTAAGTATTATATTTTTTGTGTTAGTGATTTTAATGGAATTATTATAAAATTCATTTTTGGTACATAGAAACACTACTATTTTTGTGTGGTGATTTTGTATTTGGTATTTTGTATTCTTATTTTGGATTATGTTGTCAACAGACAGCAACTATTTAACTTCTTTTTTTCCTATATGGATACATTTTATTTCTCTCTGTTGCCTGATAACTCTGGCAAGGACTTCCAATACTGTGTTGAATTTAAGTGGTGAGAGTTGGCATCCCTGTGTTGTTCTGGATCTTAGATAAAAGGGTTTTAATTTTTCAACATTGAGTATAATGTTGTTTCCTTATCATATACAGTTATTATTGTTTTGAGAGATGGGGTGATCAGACGCAACACGAGGTCATGGGGGGCCCCCACATCCCCCGACAGGCCCTGGTGTGTGATGTTCCCCTCCCTGTGTCCATGTGTTCTCATTGTTCAACTCTCACTTATGTGTGAGAATATGTGGTGTTTGTTTTTCTGATCCTGTGTTAGTTTGCTGAGAATGATGGTTTCCAGCTTCATCCATGTTCCTGCAAAGGACATTAACTCATTCTTTTTCATGGCTGCATAGTATTCCATGGAATATATGTGCCACATTTTCATTATCCAGTCTACCATTGAGGTGTATTTTGGTTGGTTTCAAGTCTTTGCTATTGTAAATAGTGCTGCAGTAAACACATGTGTACATGTGTCTTTATAGTAGAATGATTTATTATCCCTTGGGTATATACCCAGTAATGGGATTGCTGGGTCAAATGGTATTTCTAGTTCTAGATCATGGATGAATTGCCACACTGTCTTCCACAATGCTTGAACTAATTTACACTCCCACCAACAGTGTAAAAGTGTTCCCATTTTTTCTGTTCCTCTCCAGCATCTATTGTTTCCTGACTTTTTAATGATTGCCATTTTAACTAGCATGAGATGGTATCTCATTGTGGTTTTGATTTGCATTTCTCTAATGACCAGTGATGATGAACTTTTCTTCATATGTTTCTTGGCTGCTTAGATGTTGTCTTTTGAGAAGGGTCTGTTCATATCCTTCGCCCACTTTTTGATAAGGTTGTTTTTTTCTTGTAAATTTGTTAAGTTCCTTGTAGATTCTGGGTATTAGACCTTTGTCAGATGGATAGATTGCAAAAATATTCTCCCATTCTGTAGGTTGCCTGTTCACTCTGATGATAGTTTCTTTTGCTGAGCAGAAGCTCTTCAAGTTAATTAGATTTCATTTGTCAATTTTGGCTTTGGTTGTAATTGCTTTTGGTGTTATAGTCATGAAGTCTTTGCCCATGCCTATGTCCTAAATGGTATTGCCTAGGTTTTCTTCTAGGGTTTTTATGGTTTCAGGTTTTGCATTTAAGTCTTTAATCCATCTTGAGTTTCTTCTTTTTTTCTATTCCATTGAGGCATAATGTTAGGTTGTTTGAGACCTTTCTTTTTTCGTGTGAGCATTCATTATAATACACTTTTCTCTTAGAACTGTTGTTGCTGCATTCCATAAGTTTGGTATAATATGTTTTCATTTTTGTCTCAAGATGTTTTTCAATTTCCTTTTAAATGTTTTTATTGACTCCTTGGTTGCCCATGAACATGTTGAATTTCCATGTATTTGTGAATTTTTAAAAATTTATTCTGTTATTGATTTCTGGTTTTATACCATTGTCATCTGAAAAGTTACTTCATATGATTTAAGTTTTCTTAAAATTGCTATGACTCCTCTTGTGGCTTAACCTATGGTCTATCCTCAAGAATGTTTCATGGGTTTGAGAAGAGTGTGTATTCTAATCCTGCTTGATGGACTAATCTCTGTATGTCTTTTGTTTCCATTTGCTCAAAACTGTTGTTTGAGTCTTCTGTTTTTTATTAATTTTCTGTTTGAATATCTGATAATTATTGAAAGTGGGGTATTTAAGTACCCTACTCTTATTGTATTGCAGTCCATCTCTTCAGATTCTTTAGTATTTGCTTTTAATATTTAGGTGCTCCAATATTGGGTACATGTAAATTTGCAATTTCGTATATATTCTTTAACAAATTGATCTTTTTGTTATTATATAATGTTTCTGTCTCTTTTTGCAGTTGTTTTTACATAAAGTTTATTTTATCTTATATAAATATTTCTACCCCAAATCTCTTTTGGTTTTCATTGCATGGATTACCTTTTTCTATTCTTTGACTTTCACTCTACATGTATCCTAATATACAGAATAGCAGAAAAATGCCCACTTTTGCCACTTCCACTCAACATAGTATTGAAAGTCCTTGTCAGAGAAATAAGGCTAGAGAGGAAATAAAAGGCATCTAAATGAGAAAGAAAGATGTAAAACTATTGCTATCTGCAGATGTCATGATCTTATGTGGAAAAAATTCTAAATATTTCACTAAAAAGCTAGAACTGGTAAACAAATTTAGTAAAGTTTCAGGATACAAAATCAAGAAACAAAAATCAATAGATTTTCTTTACATTAACAATGAACTATCCGAAAAATATATCAAGAGATAAATTCCATTTACAATAACTATTCCAAAAAATAAATTAATGAATTACTTAGGAGTAAATTTAACCAAAGCAAATCATCTATATAATGAAAACTATAAAAACATTTATGAAAGAAATTGAAAAAAATAAGTAAATAAAAAGTTAGCCCATGTTTGTGGATTTGAAGAATTATTTTTTAATGTTTATACCACTCAAAGTGATCTACAAATTCAGCACTATTCCAATGTCATTTTTCTTAAAAATAGAAAAAATCCTAAAATCTCCAATTGTCAAGACAACTATGAGCAAAAGAACAGAGCTGGAGATATCATGCTACCTGATTTCAAACTATCCTACGACATGCTAGTAATTCAAACAGCATGGATCTGGAATAAAAATAGATGCATCAAAAAATTGAACAGACTATACAGCCCAGAAATAAATAAATAAACTCACACATATATGGTCTATTGACTTTCAACAAAGGTTTCGAGTATGTACAATGAGAAAAGGACAATCTCTTCAATAAATGGTGCTGGGGAAACCGAATATCCATATAGAAAACAATAAAATTTGACCCTTGTCTGACACATTATAAAAAATTAACTCAAAATAAAGACTTAAACATGAGACCTGAAACTACAAAACCCATTAGAAGAAAGCATAGGGTCCTGGGCAATGTTATTTAATACTTGACTCCAAAAGCAAAAATAGACAAGTGGGATTACATTGAAATAAAAAGTTTCTGTGCAACAAAGGAAACAATTGGTACAGTGAATCCCAGAGACAACCTACTCATATGGAGAAAATATTTGAAAGCCATATATTTGATAAGCAGTTAATGACCAAAATCTATAAAGAACTCAATGAACTCCATAGAAAGAAAACAAACAATTCAATTAAGAAATTGGCAAAAAACATGGATGAGACTGGAGGTCATTATTGTTGAGTGAAATAAGCCAAGCACAGAAAGACAAATCCTGCATGTTCTCACTTATCCATGGAAGATAAAAAGGTGGATCTCATGAAGATAGAGAGCAGATAAGGGGTGACCACAGGCCAGGAATAGTATAGGATGGGGACGATAAAGAAAAGTTGATTAATAGGTACAAATATATGCTTGGATAGAATAAAAAAAGACCTAGTGTTAGATAGATTGTCAGCATGACCATAGTTTACAATAATCTAGTGTATTACTATAAAATAGCTAGAAGAAAAAATTTGAGTGCTTCTAACATAAAGAAAACACAACTTTTTTAGAGTGATAGATATACCAAGTGCACTGATTACATCTTTACAAATTATATGAATGTATTAAATAATAACATTAACTTCAAATAATAAAATAAAATATAACTCAATTTTTTAAAAGAAATGGGCTAGAAACTTGAATAGATACTTTTAAAAGAAGACATACAGATGGCCCACAGATATATGAAAAAGCCCTCACCATCACTAATCATTAAGGACATGCAAATTAAAACAACAGTGATATATCACCTCACTTCTCTTAGAATGGCTATTATCAAAAAGACAAAGATTTAAGTTTTGGCAGGGATGGAGAGAAAAGGGAAACCTTGTACATTGTTGGGGGAAATATAAATTAGTACAGTCATTATGAAAAACAGTGTGGAGACTCCTCAAGAAGCTAAAAATAAAATTACCACATGATCCAGCAATCCCACTTCTAGGAATTAACCCAAAAGATTTAAAATCAGTATTTCAGAGATGTCATTGCAGCACTGTTCACAATAGCCAAGTTATGGAATCAACCTGTGCCCATCAACACATGAATGGATGAAGAAAATGTGATATATGTAGATATAGACAAATATACATAGATCTATAACTGTATCTACATATCTATATATAGATATGCATACAGTGTAATACTGTTTAGGTTTTTGGGAATTTTTTAAAATTTTTATTGAAGATTTTTAAAACAATTCCTAAAAGATTGACTCTTCCAGAAAACTAGGTATACATACATTTTGTCTATTATGTTAAAATTTGCATTAGACACAAATACAAAAACCACGAAACAAGCCACCATTCTCCAACAATCTGAGCAAAGATAAAATCTCTAAAAAACAACAAGGATGACTTGCAAAGGATGAGCTCTTTATGCACCATAAAAAAAGAAGCACAAATGATTGAGAGTGTTCAGCTGTTACAATGAATTCAACCTTTGTTATTAGGAATGAGAGCATTTTGTCATATAGGATTACCAGGTATTATAAAAGGGCATAGTGTCAAAGGAATAGAAACAACAACATTCAAAAACAGCTTTATAAACTAGGAAATAAAACACTCTATAGCATGTTTCTCTGTCGTCCATCACTGAATACACCACTAGCAACTTTGAAATTTTAAAAAGGTAAGAAAAGAAAAAACGAACTATAACCCCTTTTATTTTCTCTGTTTAAAATCAAACAGAAAACAAACATCAATTCTGTTATACAGTAATATCTTCAAAGTACATCGTTCATACAAGAGAAAGACTAACAACAAAAATATGTTTACAGAGATCCAAGCATAAGTGAGTGATAGTGCCTCTCACACAGCTTTACAGTGGTACTCAGAAGGAGCCACTTGATAATTGCTGGCACTAAACAAAGTTGCAGAATTCTTTGTCAGGTACTTTAGGAAATAAGGAAGATAATTCAGTAATAAAGCAAGGTACTTCTCATCCAGCAGTGTCTAGGCCAACATTGCTCCAATTTATACAAATAATCTCAGTAGATATGGCACTTTATACACTTCGAACATGGCTGCATCAGGGTGATCTGCAAGAATTTCAGCATACTATGCTCTCAAATTTGTAGGATAGGTGGGTGCCCAACATTAAGTTGAAGTATTCTTTTATCCCTGGCATAACCTCATTAACAGCATAGTCATTATCTGTGTTTCCATGAGATTTCTTGTAATTTGCATAATCCTTTATAATGAAACCCACATTCTTCTTGGAAGAAAGATAGAAGAGCTGTTGTTGCCTGGTAATTAAGTCCCAGTCATCAACAAGCCATAGTTTTAGCTCTTCACGAATCTTTACTTTATCTTCAACTCTGTTCATAAATGTTTCCTCATTTTCTTTTTTTTTAATATGTACCCCATTGTCTTTATTTGTCTTTTTTTTTATTATACTTTAAGTTTTAGGGTACATGTGCACAATGTGCAGGTTTGTTACATATGTATACATGTGCCATGTTGGTGGGCTGCACCCATTAACTCGTCATTTAGCATTAGGTATATCTCCTAATGCTATCCCTCCCCCCTCCCCCCACCCCACAACAGTCCCCAGTGTCTGATCTTCCCCTTCCTGTGTCCATATGTTCTCATTGTTCAATTCCCACCTATGAATGAGAACATGCGGTGTTTGGTTTTTTGTCCTTGTGATAGTTTGCTGAGAATGGTGGTTTCCAGCTTCATCCATGTCCCTACAAAGGACATGAACCCATCATTTTTTATGGCTGCACAGTATTCCATGGTGTATATGTGCCACATTTTCTTAATCTAATCTATCATTGTTGGACATTTGGGTTGGTTCCAAGTCTTTGCTATTGTGAATAGTGCCACAATAAACATACGTCTGCATGTGTCTTTATAGCAGCATGATTCATAATCCTTTGGGTATATACCCAGTAATGGGATGGCTGGGTCAAATGGCATTTCTAGTTCTAGATCCCTGAGGAATCTCCACACTGTCTTCCACAATGGTTGAACTAGTTTACCGTCCCACCAACAGTGTAAAAGTGTTCCTATTTCTCCACATCCTTTCCAGCACCTGTTGTTTCCTGACTTTTTAATGATTACCATTCTAACTGGTGTGAGATGGTATCTCATTGTGGTTTTGATTTGCATGTCTTTGATGGCCAGTGATGATGAGCATTTTTCATGTGTTTTTTGCCTGCATAAATGTTTTCTTTTGAGAAGTGTCTGTTCATATCCTTCACCCACTTTTTGATGGGATTGTTTGTTTTTTTCTTGTAAATTTGTTTGAGTTCATTGTAGATTCTGGATTTTAGCCCTTTGTCAGATGAGTAGGTTGCGAAAATTTTCTCCCATTCTGTAGGTTGCCTGTTCACTGTGATGGTGGTTTCTTTTGCTGTGCAGAAGCTCTTGAGTTTAATTAGACCCCAATTTGTCAATTTTGGCTTTTGTTGCCATTGCTTTTGGTGTTTTAGACATGACGTCCTTGCCCATGCCTATGTCCTGAATGGTATTGCCTAGGTTTTCTTCTAGGGTTTTTATGGTTTTAAGTCCAACATTTAAGTCTTTAATCCATCTTGAATTAATTTTAGTATAAGGTGTAAGGAAGGGATCCAGTTTCAGCTTTCTACATATGGCTAGCCAGTTTTCCCAGCACCATTTATTAAATAGGGAATCCTTTCCTCATTGCTTGTTTTTGTCACATTTGTCAAAGATCACATAGTTGTAGATATGTGGCATTATTTCTGAGGGCTCTGTTCTGTTCCATTGGTCTATATCTCTGTTTTGGTACCAGTACCATGCTATTTTGGTTACTGTAGCCTTGTAGTATAGTTTGAAGTCAGGTAGCGTGATGCCTCCAGCTTTGTTCTTTTGGCTTAGGATTGACTTGGCAATGAGGGCTCTTTTTTGGTTCCATATGAACTTTAAATTAGCTTTTTCCAATTCTGTGAAGAAAGTCATTGGTAGCTTGATGGGGATGGCATTGAATCTATAAATTACCTTGGGCAGTATGGCCATTTTCACGATATTGATTCTTGCTATCCATGAGCATGGAATGTTCTGCCATTAGTTTGTATCCTCTTTTATTTCATTGAGCAGTGGTTTGTAGTTCTCCTTGAAGAGGTCGTTCACATCCCTTGTAAGTTGGATTCTTAGGTATTTTATTCTCTTTGAAGCAATTATGAATGGGAGTTCACTCATGATTTGGCTCTCTGTTTGTCTGTTATTGGTGTATATGAATGCTTGTGATTTTTGCACATTGATTTTGTATCCTGAGACTTTGCTGAAGTTGCTTATCAGCTTAAGGAGATTTTGGGCTGAGACTATGGGGTTTTCTAGATATACAATCATGTCATCTGCAAACAGGGACAATTTGACTTCCTCTTTTCCTAGTTGAATACCCTTTATTTCCTTCTTCTGCCTGATTGCCCTGGCCAGAACTTCCAACACTATGTTGAATAGGAGTGATGAGAGAGGGCATCCCTGTCTTGTGCCAGTTTTCAAAGGGAATGCTTCCAGTTTTTGTCCATTCAATATGATATTTTCTGTGGGGTTGTCATAGATAGGTCTTATTATTTTGAGATATGTCCCATCAATACCTAATTTATTGAGAGTTTTTAGCATGAAGCATTGTTGAATTTTGACAAAGGCCTTTTCTGCATCTATTGAGATAATCATATGGTTTTTGTCTTTGGTTCTGTTTATATGCTGGATTACATTTATTGATTTGCATATGTTGAACCAGCCTTGCATCTCAGGGATGAAGCCCACTTGATCTATTTCTTACACCATATACAAAAATCAACTCAAAATTAATTAAAAACTTTAATATAAAACCAAAACTATAAAAATTCTCAAAGACAGCCTTGGCAATACCATTCAGGACAAAGGAATGGGAAATGATTTCATGATGAAGACACCAAAAGTGAATGCAATGAAAGCAAAAACTGAAAACTGAGATATAAACTAAAGAGCTTCTGCACAGCAAAAGGAACTATCAACAGAGTAAACAGACAACCTACAGAATGGGAGAAAATGTTTGCAAACTATGCATCTGACAAAGGTCTAATATTCAGAATCTATCAGAAACATAAATTTACAAGGAAAAAACAACCTCATTAAAAGTGGACAAAGGACATGAACAGACACTTTTTAAAAGAAGACATTCATGAGGTCAAGGAGCATATGAGGAAAAGCTCAACATCACTCATCATTAGAGAATGCAAATCAAAAGCACAACGAGATACCATCTCACACCAGTCAAAATAGCTATTATTAAAAAGGCTAAAAATAACAGATGCTGGTAATATTGCAGAGAAAAAGGAACAAGTATACTGTTGGTGATAGAGTAAATTACTTCAACCATTGTGGAAAGTGGTGTGGCATTTCCATGAAGAGCTAAAAGCAGTAATACCATTCAACTTAGCAATCTCATTATTGTGTATATATCCAAAGGAATGTACATCATTGTATCATAAAGACACATGTATGCATATGCACATTGCAGCACTATTCACAATAACAAAGACGTGAACTCAACCTAAGAGTGTATCAGTGGTAGACTGGATCAAGCAAATGTGGTACATATACACCATGGAATGCTATGCAGCCATAAAAAAGAATGAGATCATGTCATTTGCAGAAACATGTATGGAGTTGGGGGTCCATTATTTTTAGCAAACTTACACAGAAACAGAAAACCAAATATAGCTTGTTCTCACTTATAATTTGAGCTAAATGATAACACATGGGCAAATAGACAGAAACAACAGACACTAAGGCCTACTGGAGGGTGGAGGGTGGGAGGAGGGAGAGGATTAGGAAAAATAACTAATGGGTACGAGGCTTAATACATAGGTGACAAAATAATCTGTACAACACACCCCCATGACATGAGTTTAGGTACATAAAAAATCTGCACATGTACTCCAACCTTAAAATAAAACATTTAAGTTTAAATAAAGTTTAAGCAATATAAAGAAAGACTCCACCAAAAATCTCTTAGAACTGATAAGTAGTTCTGTAAAATTTCATGATACAAAATTAATATACAAAATTTGGTAACATTTCTTTACATCAACAGTGCTCAAGCTGAGAGCCAAATCAAGAATGCATTTCTATTTACAATAGTCACACAAAAATATACCTAGGAATACATCTAATCAAAGAAGTGAATGATCTCTCCATGAAGAACTACAAAACACTGCTGAAAGAAATTATTGATGACAAAAACAAATGGAAAAACATTCCCTGTTCATGGACTGGAAAAAAATCAATATTGTTAAAATGGTCATACAACCCAAAGCAATATACAGACTCAAAACTATTCCTATCAAACTTTTAACGTCATTTTTCACAGAATAGAAAAAAATATTTTAAAATTCATATGGAACCAAAGAAGCACCCAAATTGCCAAAGCAATGCTAAGCAAAAAGAACAAACCCAGAAGCACCTTGTTACCTGACTTCAAACTATACTATAAGGCTACAGTAACCAAAACAGAATGGTACTAGTAAAAAAAAAAAATACACATAGAATAATGGAACAGAATACTTAAACCAGCAGTAAAACCACACTCCTACAACCATCTAATCTTTGACAAACTCAATAAAAGCAAGCAATGGGGGAAGGAGTCCTGTTCAATAAATTGTGCTGAAATACCTGGCTAGCAATATGCAGAAGAATGAAACTGCACCCCTATCTTTCACTATATACAAAAAGTAACTCAAGATGATTCAAAGATTTAAATGTAGACCTCAAATTATAAAAGTCCTAGAAGAAAACCCCAAAATTATCATTTTTTACATTCTGTACAAAAAATTTATGACCAAGTCCTCAAAAGCAATTGTAACAAAACCAAAAATTGGCAGGTGGGTCCTAATTAAACTAAAGAGCTTTTAGACAGCAAAAGAAACTATCAACAGAGTAAACAGACAACCTACAGAATTGGAGAAAAATTTTGCAAAGTATGTATTCAATAAAGGACTAGTCTGGGTGCGGTGGCTCATGCCTGTAATTCCAGCACTTTGGGAGGCGAAGGCCGGTGGATCACGAGGTCAGGAGTTGGAGACCAGCCTGGCCAACATAGTGAAACCCTGTCTCTACTAAAAATACAAAAGTTAGCCGGGCATGGTGGCGCATGCCTGTAGTCCCAGCTTCTTGGGAAGCTGAGGCAGGAGAATCGCTTGAACCCGGGAGACAGAGTTTGTGGTGACCCAAGATCGTGCCACTGCACTCCAGCCTGGGCAACAGAGCAAGACTCTGTCTCAAAAAAAGTAAATACATAAATAAATTAATAATAAATAAAGGACTAATGTCTAGAATCTATAAGGTATTTAAACAACTCAACAGACTAAAAAAGCAAGTAACCACATTAAAAAGTGAGTAAAGGACGTGAACAGACACTTCTCAAAAGAAGACATACATGAGGCCAACAAGTATATGAATAAATACTCAACATCACTCATCATCAGAGAAATGTAAATCAAAACTATAATGAGATACCATCTCACACCTGTTCAAATGGCTATTATGAAAATGGCAAAAAATAACAAATGCGGGAAGATTTTGGAGAAAAGTGTATGCTTATGTACTGCTGGTGAAATATAAATTAGTTCAGGCGTTGCAGAAAGCAGTTTAGAGATTTCTCAAAGAACTTAGAGCTACCATTCGACCCAGCAATGTACATAGTACATCTATGTGTACATAGTAATCTATGTATACACCCAAAGGAATATACATCACTCTGACATAAAGACACATACACACATATGTTCATTGTGGCACTATTCTCAATAGTGAAGACATGGATTCCATCTAAATGCCCATCAATGGTGACTGGATAAAGAAAATATGGTACATGTACACCATGAAATTCTACACAGCCATTATAAAGAACGAAATTATGTCCTTTTTAGCAATGTGGATCCAGCTGGAGGCCATAATCCTCAATGAATTAATACAGGAACAGAAAACTAAATATGGCATGTTCTCATTCTCACTTATAAGCGGAAGCTAAATATTGAGTACACATGAACACAAAGAAGAGAGCAAGACACCAGTACCTTCTTGAAGCTGGAGCATAGGAAGAGGATGAGAATCAAAAAACTGCCTATTGGGTACTATGCATATTACCTGGGTGATGAAATAATCTGTGCACCAAACCGCTATGACACACAATTTACTCATGTAACAAACCCGCACATGTATCCCCTGAAGCTGAAATAAAATTGGAAAGAATAAAGCCATACAAGAGGCAAAAAAAAAAAAAAATGGTAAAAGCCTTCACATCACTAATCATCAGGGAAATGCAAATCAAAAACACAATGAAATACCATTTCATACCAGTCAGAAGGGCTAATATTAAAAAGTTAGAAATCAGCAGATGCTGGCAAGGCTGTGGAGAAAAGGGAATGCTTATACACTGTTGTTGTGTATGTAAATTAGCTCAGCCACTGTGGAAAGCAGTTTGGAGATTTCTAAAAGAACTCAAAACAGAACTACCATTTGACTCAGAAATCCTATTACTTGGTATATGCCCAAAGGATAGTAAATCATTCTACCAAAAAGACACATGTGTCTGTATGTTCATCAGAGCTCTATTTACAATAACAAAGACACAGAATCAACCTCGGTGCCCATCAGTAGTGGACTGGATAAAGAAAATGTGGTACATATACACCATGGACTACTATGCAGCCATAAAAAGAATACCATACCCTTTACAGCAGCATGAAAACTGGAGGCCATTATACTAAGCAAATTAACACAGAAACAGAAAATCAAATACCACATGTTCTCACGTATAAGTGGAACCTAAACATTAGGTACACATAGACATAAAGATGGGAACAATAGACACTGAGTACTGCTAGAGAAGGAATAGTGGCAGAGGGGTTGGGGCTGACACACTACGTATTGTGTACTATGCTCACTACCTGGGCGACAGGATCTTTCGTACCCCAAACCTCAGTGTCATGTAACATACACATGTAAATATGTATACTTTTTGGTAACTGAATAATGACAAGGGTTTTTGTACTGCTACATAAAAAATGCATGCCTCATTTAAATAGAAATATACAGTGACCAACCTCTGACAACGTTAAGCCACAGAAACGCTCAATTTAGGTTAACCTGCATTAATAGAGAAGGTAGACAGTGGGCTGACAATGGGGAATGCAATATGATAACTTTGGCAAAAGTCATTGCTCACTACTGAGTGCTACTTCATCCACTTTCACAAAATTAATGTTTTTTAAAAACATGTAAAGTTTTTTTGCCATTACTGGTTGTCAAAATGTTTGTTTCTATTAAATTGGTCTATTCTAGGCATGGAATATTAAAATAGCAGTAAATATACTAAACTTAGATGTACCACTTCAGATTATTAAAACTTCATAGCTTTGGTTATATGATTTTTACCAAAGAGCATTCCTGAGTTTTTATCAAGTCCCTGTTAGTTTTCTTGCATGTGTTCTGTTCTTCTTTAGTTAAATTATCTTTAGAAATACACCCTTTCTAAGTTAAACAGAATTTTTAAAGTGACCCAATGCACACATTTTCTTTCCACACATCTCCCCCAGCAATTATTAATAAAAACCATATTTGTTTCCTAAAAATAAGTTTCTGCCCAAACAACATTTATCAAAATTTGCCCAAACTTTCTCTATGTTGTTTTTCTATGTGGCATTCTGTGGTAAAAAAAACAATTCCATGTTTTTCTGACCTTCCTGGATCTAGTTTCCTTTTTGCTTCCAATTGTATCCGATGGAGTTAGAGGCTATTTAATCTGAAACACTTTGTATTTAATTTGAAAGCCTGAGCTTAAGTTTGTGAAGTTTTGTCTCCATTTTCCCTCCCTGATTTTAGTAAATGTCGAATATCCCTTATCCAAAATGCTTGGGACCAGAAGTGTTTGAGAGTTCAGAATCTTTCAGATTTTGGAATATTTGCATTATACAGTGTTTCTTTTCTTTCAAAAGAACTTCCTTTCATAATAATTCGAGTCAAGCCTTTTAACCTTTTGTCAGTAATGTGTATTGTTAAATCTTATTCTAATAGAAATGGTTACTCTATTTGTAGCTCACTTAATATTATTCTTTGTTTTACTTGCTGCTTATCACTACAACAAAGAATATGTGGAAATAAGCACTGTGTACCACAGCAAATCTACTTGCGTGTCATCAGTATTAGTCTAAAATAGTAACTATTTTCTTTGGTGAGCATAGCAATTGAAGCAGGATTCATGTGCTGATGTACCCTTCTTGATATTTACAAGTATAAAAGACTTTTGGAAGAGTTTATGGTAAATATGCAATAAAGTATATATCTTCGAATGTTAATAAGTTCTTTCTTACTAAAAAATGTGGGAATATTTGTTACAGATGAAATAACTAATAAAGTTTAGAGTTTTTCGACTATGTCTCTATATTGTCCTAAAGTAGAACGCTAGTCAATAAAAAGTTAAAAGTATTTTTTTAATCACAATCACTTCTAGATTTAAATATAAGGCAAGTCCTTTTTAATTTTGTAAACCATTTTGGCTTTAAATGTTTTCATTTTGTAAAATAATAAGTCTCTTCCTCAAATATTGTCTTCTTAACCACTCATATCAGCTATTTATGGTTCTGTGTGCTGGTTGGTTTCAAAACAAAAGCCCAGATCCTATATGGTTAAACAAGGTTTTGTAAGAAATTCCCAGGCAGCTAAAATATGTACTGATTTCATACTTGACATTTTATTAGTTGGAGCTATAGTCATTTGAAGAAGGTTTGAATTTAAGATTTTTATTGCTCTTTTCTGATAGGTTTTGCCAGTGAAAATTAAATCCAGTGGCACTTTCTGTAGATTTAGGTGATTACTCTGTTTTTGCTAGCCTGTGTTCCTTCTTAGTAAATTAGGTTCAAGATTATTTATAAATAGTTGCAGACTGTTGGGAGTTACTTGATTCCATACTACTATCTCTAGGTTGCTTGTCCCTTCATAAATTATTTTGCCCAGTAATTTGAGTGACTGTCATATGGTTTTGGAAATAATCCAGTTATTAAGACTTGGCACAAATAAATAGCTCTTAACAAAAAATTGGAACCCAATTCGTGCTAATCCCTATACATACATTAATTGCAACACCATGGATCAAACAATCTATGGAACTGGCTAGAACCTACCTTCAAATTGGTGCAAATTGGACTGGGGACAGTAGCTCATGCCTGTAATCCCAGCACTTTGGGAGGGCTAGGTGGGTGGATCACCTGAGGTCAGGAGTTTGAGACCAGTTTGGCCAACATGGCAAAAGCCCATCTCTACTAAAAATACGTAAAATTAGCCAGGCATGGTGGTGGGTGCCTGTAATCCCAGCTACTTGGGAGGCTGAAACAGGAGAATTGCTTGGACCTGGGAAGTAGAGGTTGCAGTGAGCTGAGATCGTGCCATTACACTCCAGCCTGGGTGACAGAGTGAGACTCTGTCTCAAAAAAAAAAAAAAAAAAAAAATTGGTGCAAATTGGTACAGGAGTTTCAAGTTTGGATTGGGGAATTTTCCAAAAAGACCTAAACAATCACTATCTCTATTTGAAAGAGGAAAAAATTGAACAGCACGTGAAAGAAAAAATTGATAATTTGGACTTCATTAAATTGAGAACTACTCATCTTCCTAAAATACTGCCAAGTGAATGAAAAGACAAGCCACGCACTGGGGGAAATATTTACAAATTACATTCCTAATAAAGGACTCATATATGAAATATATAAAGAAAGAAGGAAAATAATAAAGGATAATAAGGAAAGTGATAGGAGGCTGGCAAGATGGCCGAATAGGAAAAGCTCTGGTCTGCAGATCCCAGCAAGATAGATGCAGAAGGCAGGTGATTTCTGCATTTCCAACTGAGGCACCCGGTTCATCTCATTCGGACTGGTTGGACGGTGGGTGCAGCCCACGGAGGGTGAGCTGAAGCAGAGTGGGGTGACACCTCACCCAGGAAGCACAAGGGGTTGGGGAATTTTCTCCCCTACCCAAGGGAAGCCATGAGAGACTGAGCCTGAGGAACTCCAGCACAGATACTGTGCTTATCTCATGGTTTTCCCAACCTGCAAACCAGGAGATTCCCTCTGGTGCCTACCCCACCAGGGCCATGGGTTTCAAACACAAAACTGGGCGGCAATTTGGGCAGACACCGAACTAGCTGCAGGAGTTCTTTTTTTCCATACCCCAGTGGCTCCTGGAACACCAGCGAGACACAACCATTCACTCCCATGGAAAGGGATGCTGAAACCAGGGAGCCAAGTGGCCTGGCTCGGCAGGTCCCACCCCCATGGAGACCAGCAAACTAAGATCCACTGGCTTGGAATTCTCGCTGCCAGCACAGCAGCAGTCTGAGATTGACCTGGGACACCTGAGCTTGGGGAGGGGGGAGGGGAGTCCTCCATTACTGACACTTGAGTAGGCAGTTTTACGCTGACAGTGTAAACAAAGCCACTGAGAAGTTTGAAGTGGGTAGAGCCCACTGCAGCTCATCAAGGCTGCTGTGGCCAGACTGCCAGATTTTCCTTCTCTCGCCAGGGCATCTCTGAAAAAAAGGCAGCACTTCCAGTCAGGGACTTAGAGATAAAAACCCTATCTCCCTGAGACAGAGCACCTGGGGAATGGGGCAGCTGTGGGCACAGCTTCAGCAGACTTAAACATCCCTGCCTGATGACTCTGAAGAGAGCAGCGGACCTCCCAGCACAGCGTTTGAGCTCTGCTAAGGATCAGACTGCCTCCTCAAGTGGGTCCCTGAAACCTGTGTATTCTGACTAGGAGATACCTCCCACTAGGGGCTGACAGACACATCGTACAGGAGAGCTCTGGCTGGCATCGGGCAAGTGCCCCTCTGGGACAAAGCTTCCAGAGGAAAGATCAGGCAGCAACCTTTACTGTTCTGTAGCCTCTGCTAGTGATACCCAGGCAAACAGGGTCTGGAGTGGACCTCAAGGAAATTCCAGCAGACCTGCGGCAGAGGGGCCTAACTTTTAGAAGGAAAACTAACAAACAAACAGAAAGGAAGAGCACATCCACTCAGAGACCCCATACGAAGGTCACCAACATCAGAGACCAAAGGTAGATAAAACCACAAACATGGGGAGAAACCAGTGCAAAAAGGCTGAAAATTCCAAAAACTAGAACACCTCAAACAAATTTACAAGAAAAAAACAAACAACCCCATCAAAAAGTGGGCAAAGGATATGAACAGACGATTCTCAAAAGAAGACATTTATGCAGCCAACAGACACATGAAAAAATGCTCATCATCACTGGCCATCAGAGAAATGCAAATCAAAACCACAATGAGATACCATCTCATACCAGTTAGAATGGCGATCATTAAAAAGTCAGGAAACAACAGGTGCTGGAGAGGATGTGAAGAAATAGGAACACTTTTACACTGTTGGTGGGACTGTAAACTAGTTCAACCATTATGGAAGTCAGTGTGGCGATTCCTCAGGGATCTAGAACTAGAAATACCATTTGACCCAGTGATCCCATTACTGGGCATATACCCAAAGGATTATAAATCATGCTGCTATAAAGACACATGCAGAGGTATGTTTATTGTGGCACTATTCACAATAGCAAAGATTTGGAACCAACACAAATGTCCAACAATGATAGACTGGATTAAGAAAATGTGTCACATATACACCATGGAATACTATGCAGCCATAAATAAAGGATGAATTCATGTCCTTTGTAGGGACATGGATGAAGCTGGAAACCATCATTCTCAGTAAACTATCGCAAGGACCAAAAACCAAACACCGCATGTTCTCACTCATAGGTGGGAATTGAAGAATGAGAACACATGGCCACAGGAAAGGGAACATCACACACTGGGGCCTGTCATGGGGTGGGGGGAGAGGGGTGATAGCATTAGGAGAGATACCTAATGTAAATGACGAGTTAATGGGTGCAGCAAACCAACATGGCACATGTATACATATGTAACAAACCTGCACATTGTGCACATGTACCCTAGAACTTAAAGTATAATTAAAAAATAATCAAAAATAAAATTTCTAGACATAAAAAAATAAGCTGAGGAGAAATAAAATCTTTTACAGGGAAGCAAATGCTGAGCGATTTTGTCACCACCAGGCCTGCCTTACAAGATATCCTCGAGGTAACACTAAACATGGAAAGGAACAGCCAGTACCAGCCACTCCAAAAACATACCAAATTGTGAAAAACATTGACACTATGAAGAAACTGCATCAACTAATGGACAAAATAACCAGCTAGCATCATAATGACAAGATCAAATTCAAACATAACAATATTAACCTTAAATGTAAATGGGATAAATGCCCCAATTAAAAGACACAGACTGCCAAATAGGATAAAGAGTCAAGACCCATCAGTGTCCTGTATTCAGGAAACGCATTGACATGCAAAGACACACATAGGTTCAAAATAAACGGATGGAGGAATGTTTACCAAGCAAATGGCAAGCAAAAAAAAACAAAAAACAAAAGCAGGAGTTGAATTCCTAATCTCTGATAAAACAGACTTTAAACCAACAAAGACCAAAAGAGAAAAAGAAGAGCATTATATAATGGTGAAGGGATCAATGCAGCGAGAAGTGCTAACTACCCTAAATATATATGCACCCAATACAGGAGCATCAAGATTCATAAAGCTAGTTCTTAAAGACCTACAAAGAGACTTAGACTACCACATCATAATAGTGGGAGACTTTAACACCCCACTGTCAATATTAGACAGATCAATGAGACAGAAAATTGACAAGGATATTCAGGACTTGAACTCAGCTCTGGACCAAGTGGACCTAATAAACATCTACAGAACTCTCCACCACAAATCAACAGAATATACAATCTTCTCAGTACTACATCACACTTATTCTATAATTGACCACATAATTGGAAGTAAAACGCTCCTCAGCAAATGCAAAAGAATGGAAATCATAACAGTCTCTCAGATCACAGTGCAATCAAACTTGAACTCAGGATCAAGAAACTCACTCATAACCACACAACTACATGGAAACTGAACAACCTGCTCCTAAATGACTCCTGGGTAAATAACAAAATGAAGGCAGAAATAAAGATGTTATTTGAAACCAATGAGAACGAAGACACAATGTACCAGAATCTCTCGGACATATTTAAAGAACTGTGTACAGGGAAGTTTATAGCACTAAATGCCCACCAGATAAAGCAGGGAAGATGTAAATTTGACACACTAACATCAAAATTAAAAGAACTAAAGAAGCAACCATGAACAAATTCAAAATGTAGCAGAAGACAAGAAATAACTAAGACCAGACCAGAACTGAAGGAGATAGAGGCACGAAAAACCCTTCAAAAAATCAGTGAATCCAGGAGCTGTTTTTTTGAAAAGATCAACAAAATAGATAGCCAGACTAATAAAAAAGAAAAGAGAGAATAATCAAATAGATCAAATAAAAAAATTATAGGCTATATCACCACTGATCCCACAGAAATACAAACTACCATCAAAGAATACTATAAACACCTCTATGCAAATGAACTAGAAAATCTAGAAGAAATGGATAAATTCCTAGACACACACACTCCCAAGTCTAAACCAAGAAGAAATTGAATTCCTGAATAAACCAATAACAAGTTCTAAAATTGAGGCACTAATTCATAGCCTACCAACCAAAAAAAAAGTCCAGGAACAACATATGGATTCACAATGAAATTCTACCAGAGTGACAAAGAGGAGATGTTACCATTCCTTCTGAAACTCTTCCAAACAATAGAAAAAGAGGGAATCCTCCCTAACTCATTTTATGAAGCCAGCATCATCCTGATACCAAAACCTGGCAGAGATGCAACAAAAAAAGAAAATTTCAGGCCAATACCCCTGATGAACATCAAGGTGAACATCCTCAATACAATACTGGCAAACCAAATCCAGCAGCATATCACAAAGCTTATCCAACGCTATCAAGTCAGCTTCATCTCTGGGATGCAAGGCTGGTTCAACATACGCAAATCAATAAATGTAATCCATCACATAAACAGAAGCAATCATAAAAACCTCATGATTATCTCAATAGTCAAAATTCAACACCCTCTCATGGTAAAAACTCTCAATAAAGTGGGTATTAATGGATTGCATCTGAAAATAATAGGAACTATTGATGACAAACCCACAGCTAATGGGCAAAAACTGGAAGCATTCTCTTAGAAAATCAGCAAAAGACAAGGATGCTCTCTCTCACAGCTCCTATTCAACACAGTATTTGCAGGTCTGGCCAGGGCAATCAGGCAAGAGAAAGAAAAAAATTGTATTGAAATAGGAAGAGAGGAAGTCAAATTGTCTCTGTTTGCAGATGACGTAATTTTATATTGAGAAAACCGCATCATCTCAGCCCCAAATCTCCTTAAGCTGATAAGCAACTTCAGCAAAGTCTCATAATACAAAATCAATATGCAAAGATTACAAGCATTCCTATACACCAATAACAGACAGAGAGCCAAATCATGAGTGAACTCCCATTCACATTTGCTACTAAGAATATAAAATACATAGGAACACAACTTACAAGGGATGTGAAGGACCTCTTAAAGGATAACTATAAACCACTGCTCAAGGAAATAAGAGGGAACACAAACAAATTGAAAAACATTCCATGCTCAAGGACAGAAAGAATCAATATCGTGAAAATGGCCATACTGCCTAAAGTAATTTATAGACTCAATGCTATCTGTATCAAGCTACCACTGACTTTCTTCACAGAATTGGAAAAAAAACTACTTTAAACTTTATATGGAACCAAAAAACAGCATGCATAAACAAGACAATCCTGGGCAAGAAGAAAAAAGCTGGAGGCATCATGCTACCTGACTTCAAACTATACTACAAAGCTACTGTAACCAAACAGCATGGTACTGGTACCAAAACAGATATATAGACAAATGGAACAGAACAGAGGCCTCAGAAATAACACCACACATCTACAACAATCTGATCTTTGACAAACCTGACAAAAACAAGCAATGGGGAAATCTTTCTCTATTTAATAAAAGGTGTTGGGAAAACTGGCTAGCCATATGCAGAAAACTGAAACTGGACCCCTTCCTTACACCTTATACGAAGATGAACTCGAGATGGAACAATGACTTAAAAGGCCTAGGACTGTGAAATCCTAGAAGAAAACCTGGGAAATACCATTCAGGACATAGGCATGGGCAAAGGCTTCATGTCTAAAACACCAAAAGCAATGGCAGCAAAAGCCAAAATTGACAAATGGGATCTAATTAAACTAAAGATCTTCTGCACAGCAAAAGAAACTGTCATCAGAGTGAACAGGCAACCTGCACAATGGGAGAAAAAATTTGCAATCTGTCCATCTGACAAAGGGCTAATATCCAGAATCTACAAAGAACTTAAACAAATTTACAAGAAAAAAACAAACAATCCCATCAAAAAGTGGGTGAAGGATATGAACAGATACTTCTCAAAAGAAGACATTTATGCAGCCAACAGACATACGAAAAAATGCTCATCATCACTGGTCATTAGAGAAATGCAAATCAAAACCACAATGAGATAGCATCTCACGCTAGTTGGAATGGCAATCATTAAAAAGTTGGGAAACAAGAGATGCTGGAGAGGATGTGGAGAAATAGGAACACTTTTACACTGTCAGTGGGAATTTAAATTAGGTCAACCATTGTAGAAGACAGTGTGGTGATTCTTCAAGAATCTAGAACCAGAAGTAACATTTGACCCAGCAATCTCATTACTGGGTATGTACCCAAATGATTATAAATTATTCTACTATAAAGACACATGCATAATTATGTTTATTGTGGCACTATTCACAATAGCAAAGACTTGGAACCAACCCAGATGTCCATCAATAATAGACTAGATAAAGAAAATGTGGCACATACACACCACGGAATACTATGCAGCCATAAAAAATGATGAGTTCATGTTTCTGCAGGGACATGGATGATGCTGGAAACCATCATTCTCAGCAAACTATCACAAGATTAGAAAACCAAACACCACATGTTCTCACTCATAAGTGGGAGCTGAGCAATGAGAACACATGGACATAGGGATGGGAACATCACACACCAGGGCCTGTCCAGGCAGTGGGAGGCTAGGGGAGGGGTAACATTGGAGAAATACCTAATGTAGGTGACGTGTTGATTAGTGCAGCAAACCACCATGGCATGTGTATACCTATGTAACAAAACTGCACATTCTGCACATGTATCCCAGAACTTAAAGTATAATTTTTAAAAAAAAGAAAGAAAAAGAAAATAAGGGAAGTGATAGCCCACGGGTATAGGTTTCTTTTTGGGGGTGATAAAATCTTTTTGGAGTTAAATAGTGATAATAGTTTTACAACTCTCTATATACTAAAACTCACTAAGCTTTATACATACATATGTTTTTACTGTGCTTCACTTTCTTATGTTTCTCAGATGCTGCCTTTTTTACAAATTGAAGGTTTGTAACAATCTCGTGTTGAGCAAGTCTATTGGCACCATTTTTCCAACAATGTATGCTCACTTCATGTCTCTGTGTCACATTTTGGTTATTCTCACAGTATTTGAAACTTTTTCACTATCATATCTGTTATGGTGATCTGTGATAAGAGATTTTTGTTTTTGTTTTTGTTTTCTGGGATAGGGTCTCGCTCTGTTACACAGGCTGGAATGCAGTGGCATGATCATGGCTCACTGCAGCCTTGACCTCCTAGGCTTAAGTGATCCTCCCACCTCAGCCTGCCAAGTAGCTAGGACTACAGGTGTGCGCCTCCACGCCCAGCTAATTTGTGTGTGTGTGTGTGTGTGTGTGTGTGTGTGTGTTTATGGGATTTCACCATGTTGCCCAGGCTGGTCTCAAACTCTTGAGCTCAAGCTGTCTGCCCCCCTTGGCCTCCTTCTTAGTGCTCAGATTACAGGCATGATCCACTGTGTGTGGGCGATAAGTGATCTTTGATATTACAATTGCTATTGTTTTGGGATGCCATGGACTGCACCCATATACGACAGGGTACTTAATAAATGTGTGTGTTCTGAAACACACAAGAAAAACAAAAACAAAGATCACTTGCTCCACTAACCAACTGTTCCCTCATATCTCCCCCTCTTTTCGGGCATCCCTATTCTCTGAGGCAAAACAATGTTGATGTTAGGTCAATTAATAGTCCTACAATTAGTGTTCAAGTGAAAGAAAGAGTCAGTCGCATGTCTCTAACCTTAAAACAAACACTAGAAATCATTAAACTTAATGAGGAAGGCATGTTGACAACCAAGATAGCAAGGCTCTTGAACCAAACATTCAGCCAAGTTGTGAATGCAAAGGAAAGATTTGAATATAATTAAAACTGCTGGTTTTTCTTCATACCCCAGTGATGCCTGGAATGCCAGTGAGACAGAACTGTTCACTCACATGGAAAGGGGTCTGAAGCCAGGGAGTCAAGTGGTCTAGCTCAGCAGATCCCATCACCATGGAGCCCAGCAAGCTAAGATCCACTGGTTTGAAATTCTCACTGTCAGCACAGCAGTCTGAAGTCGACCTGGGACACTCGAGCTCGATGTGGGGAGGGGTGTCCACCATTACTGAGGCTTGAGTAGGCAGTCTTCCCCTCACAGTGTAAACAAAGTCACCGGGAAATTCAAACTGGGCAGAGCCCACCACAGCTTGGCAAAGCCACTGTAGCCAGACTGCCTCTCTAGATTCATGAGAATATCCAGGCAGTTTGCAAAAAGGCTCAATAAGATGGTAGGATGACTGTTCAATCACTATAAGAGTGACATTTGCTTCTTGTAGGAAACTCTTCAGGATTTTGGGCAGATCCTCTACATATTCCTTGCAAATGTAAAACAGGAAATGTTGCACAAACGCTACCATAGTGCAGTGCTCCCAGAGGAGAGCTCCAAACGGCACCCACTGCCCATGAGAGTCCAGCACTGGCAGCTTGGCTATGGCAGCCACCAGGGGCTGCCCATGCTCAGGGCTGCTCAGGGCCTGGACAGGGGCAACACCACCGCTGAACTTCAACATTCTTAAAGAAAATAATTTTCCACTCAGAATTTCATACCCAGCCAAACTAGCTTCATAAGCAAAGGAGAAATAAAATCCTTTACAGACAAGCAAATGCTGAGAGATTTTGTCACCACCAGGCCTGCCTTCCAAGAGCTCCTAAAGGAAACACTAAATATGGAAAGGAAAAACTAGTACCAGCCACTGCAAAAACACACCAAATTGTAAAGGCCATAAACACTATTAAGAAACTGCATCAACTAATGTGCAAAATAACCAGCTAGCATCATAATGACAGGGTCAAATTAACACATAACTATATTAACCTTAAGTGTAAATGAGCTAAATGCCCCGATTAAAAGATAGAGTCTGGCAAATTGGATAAAAAGTCAAGACCAATTGGTGTGCAGTATTCAGGAGACCCATCTCATGTGCAAAGACACACATAGGCTCAAAATAAAGGGATGGATGAATATTAACGAAGCAAATGGACAGTAAAAGAAAAAAGCAGCACTTGCAATCCTAGTCTCTGATAAAGCAGACATTAAACCAACAAAGATCAAAAAAGGCAAGGGCATTACATAATGGTAAAGGGATCAATGCAGCAAAAAGAGCTAACTATCCTAAATATATATGCACCCAATACAAGAGTACCCAGATTCATGAAGCAAGTTCTTAAGATCTACAAAAAGACTTAGACTCCCACACAATAATAGTGGGAGACTTTAACAGTGCACTGTCAATATGAGACAGATCAATGAGACAGAAACTCAACAATGATAGTCAGGACTTGAACTCGGCTTTGGACCAAGCAGACCTAATAGACATCTACAGAACTCTCCACCCAAAGTCAGCAGAATATACATTCTTCTCAGCACCATATCGCACTTATTCTATAATTGACAACATCATTGGAAGTAAAACACTCCTCAGCAAATGCAAAAGAACGGAAATCATAAAAAACAGTCTCTCGGACAACAGTGCAATCAAATCAGAACTCAGGATTAGGAAACTCACTCAAAACCGCACGACTACATGGAAACTGAACAACCTGCTCCTGAATGACAACTGGGTAAATAACGAAATTAAGGCAGAAATAAAGATGTTCTTTGAAACCAATGAGAACAAGGAGAAAACGTACCAGAATCTCTGGGGCACATTTAAAGCAGTGTGTAGAGGGAAACTTATAGCACTAAATGCCCATAACAGAAAGCAGGAAAGATCTAAAATCGACACCCTAACATCATAATTAAAAGAACTAGAAAAGCAGGAGAAAACAAATTCAAAAGCTAGCAAAAGGCAAGCTTTTCAACAGATTTTCAATGTAGACAAAACAGCCGCATACTGAAAGAAGCTGCCACCTAGGACTTATATACCTAGACAGGAGAAGTCATTTCCTGGCTTTAAAACTTCAAAGGACAGGCTGACTTGTTTGTTAGGGGATAATGCAGCTGGTGACTTTAATTTGAAGCCAATGCTCATTTTCCATTTTGAAAATTCTTGTGCCCTTAAGAATTATGCTAAATCTACTCTGCTTATTCTCTATAAATGGAACAACCAAGTCCATATAACAGCATGTCTGTTTACAGCACTACAACATGGCTTATTGAATATTTTAGGCCTACTGTTGAGACCACCTCAGAAAAAAAAAACCCTTTCAAGATATTACTTCTCATTGAAAATGCATCTAGTCATGCAAGAGCTCTGATGGAGATGTATAAGAAGATTGATGTTGCTTTCTTTCCTACTAATATGGCATTCATCCTGCAGCCTAGAGATCAAGGAATAATATTGATTTTCAAGTCCTATTATTTAAGAAATACATTTCATAAGGCTATGGTTGCAAGAGATAATGATTCATCTGATGAATCTGGGAAAAAGTAAATTAAAAGCCTTCTGGAAGTGATTCACCATTCTCATTACCATTAAGAACATTTGCACTTCATGGGAGTAGGTCAA
Organism: Nomascus leucogenys; assembly: GCF_006542625.1. NCBI lineage: Eukaryota > Metazoa > Chordata > Mammalia > Primates > Hylobatidae > Nomascus > Nomascus leucogenys. The sequence continues at coordinate 57,667,886 of NC_044406.1, forward strand.
AATATCAACATCAACAGGAGTTTGGAATAAGTTGATTCCAACCCCACGGATGACTTTGAGGGATTCAAGACTTCAATGGAGAAAATAACTGCAGATTTGGTGGAAATAGCAAGAAAACTACAATTAGAAGTGGAGCCAGAAGATGTAACAGAATTGCTGCAGTCTCGTGATAAAACTTTTTAATAAATGAAGAATTGCTTTTTATGTATGAGCAAAGAAAGCAGTTTCTTGGAATGAAATCTACTCCTGGTGGAGATGCTGTGAACATTGTTGAAATTACAACAAAGGATTCAGAATATTACATTAACTTATTTGATAAAGTGGTGGTGGGGTTTGATAACATAGACTTTAATTTTGAAAGAAGTACTATCAACCAGAAGCACATGCTGTAGAGAAATGGTATAAAAGAAAGAGTCAATGAATTTGGCAAACTTTACTGTTTTCTAAATTTAAGAAATTGCCACAGCTACCTCATTCTTCAGGCGCCACCACCCTGATCTTTCAGCAGCCATAAACATCAAGGGAAGACCCTCCATCAGTAAAAAGATTACAACTCACTGAAGGTTCAGATGACTGTCCGCATTTTCAGGCAAGCAATAAAATATTTTCAAAAATATGTGCATTTTTTAGACATAATGCTATTGCACACTTAATAGACTACAATATAGTGTAAACATAACTTTTAAATGAAATAGAAAACTAAAAAATCATGTGACTCACTTTATTGTGATATTTACGTTATTACAATATTTGCTTTCTTGTAGAGGTCTGGAACTGAATATGCAATATTTTCAAGGTATTCTTGTACTTTAACTGGATGAATTGTATGTTATATGAATTAAACTTCAATAAACCTGTCTTGTGAAAATTCAACAATAAGAAAACAATTTTAAACACACAAAATATTTGAATAGACACTTCACCATAAAAGAGATAGCAATAGCAAATAAATGCAGGAAAATAAGCTCATTATCACTATCTATTAGGGGAATGCAAATTAAAACCACAATGAGATACCAGCACTTACCTATTACAATGGCTTAAAAATGGACCATATAAAACAATAGCAAGGATATAGAGCAATTAGAACTCCTACAAACACTGCAGGTGGAAATATAAATTGATACAACTGCTTTGGAAAACAGTTTGGCAGCTTCTTAAGTTAATCATACAACTACCATATGGATCAGTCATTTCATTCTTAGATATTTAGTCAAGGCAAATAAAAATGTATCTACACAAAGGCTTGTATACAAATAATCATAGCAACTTAATTTGTAAAACTGGAAATAACTCAAAGGTTCATCACAGTTGAATGATCAACAAATTGTGGTATATGCATTCTAGCAGGCAGAAGAAAAAATGTACTAGAGATCAGAAGACCTGTATTCCAGTTCTGGAGTTTCATGAGTTAGAATAAGTACAGTAACATTAAAATTTGTCACTGTTCTTATTTAGACAATGAAGGAAATAATATTTCCCTTTTTTATATGTTGGTTCTAAAACTCAAATGAGGTAAATATATGGAATTATTTGGTAAGCTATAATTTTATGACATTTTATTGGTTTTTAATTTCTTTTCTTGACTTTTTTCTGATTGCATCTATGAAATTATATTTTCTGAAATTTTAATTTTTCTTTCTTCAGATGTGTTATCATATTAAAGAAGGCTATAGCCTTAGAACTTTTTCTTTAAGTCCTTAGCTAATAACTGATACATTTTGACATTCTTGGAAGGTTCATTTGTGTTTGATAATTTACTTCCTGTGAAACACAGAAGGCTAGTATAAGGGGTGACAAGAATATCATCATGACTGACTGTTGATTTTTTTAGCACATTAACAAATATTCATACTCAGTCTTTGAATTATATTTTTTAGGTTCTTGCCCCCAATAAAAGATTTTGGGCATTGAAATATCCAGTCCATTTTTAACTCTTACATGACCGAACTCGAATAATGCCTTCAAATTGGAACATATCTTTATCGTTAGAAAATATAATTACAAATAACACATGTAAGTAAGGCTCCAAAGTTCTGCAGGTTTCTTCTCTGGCTTACTGTTCCTCTTAAAAACACTTTTGTGTAAAAACATAAAACTGCAGTTAGCATTTAGGCTCTTTTTCATCAAATATAAAAACCCAGCCCAGCTCATGTCCCGTTTGGCAACAACCCTTAGACACTTTACTGTCCTAGACCCCAGAGGAAGGCCATCTTACTCTCAACATGCATTTTATTACCCAGCCCACTCCCAACATTAAAAAATGCTCCAAAAATTAGATTCCGGCCCTCAAACCCCACAACAGGAGTTAATTAACCTCGCCTTCAATGTGTACAATAATAGAGTAGAGGCAGCCAAGTAGCAACATATTTCTAAGTTGCAATTCCTTGCCTCAACTGCGAGACAAACCCCAGCCACATCTCCAGCACACAATAACTTCCAAACACCTGAACCACAGCAGCCAGGCATTCCTCCAGGATGGCCTACCCTAGGATCTTGCTTCAAGTGCCAGAAATCTGGCCACTGGTCCAAGAAATGCCCACAGCCCAGGATTCCTTTTGAGCCATGTCCCATTGGTGTGGGACCCCACTGGAAATCTGACTGTCCAACCCGGCAGCCACTCCCAGAGCCCCTGGAACTCTGGCCCAAGGCTCTCTGACTGACTCCTTCCCAGATCTTCTCGGCTTAGTGGCTGAAGACTGACACTGCCCAATCACCTCGAAACCCTACAGACACTTTGAGTAACTCATACAGTGGAGGGTAAGTCCGTCCCCTTATTAATCAATACGGAAGCTACCCACTCCACATTACTTTCTTTTCAAAGGTCTGTTTCCCTTGCCTCCATAACCATTGTGGGTATTGACGGCCAGGCTTCTAAACCTCTTAAAATTCCCCAACTCTGATGCCAACTTGGACAATGTTCTTTTATGCACTCCTTTTAAGTTATTCCCACTTGCCGAGTTCTGTTATTAGGTTGAGATATTTTAACTAAATTATCTGCTTCCCTGACTATTCCTAGGCTACAGGAACACCTCATTGCTGCCATTTTCCCCAGTTCAAAGCCTCCTTCACATCTTCCTCTCGTATCCCCCCACCTTAACCCACAAGTATAGGACATCTCTGCTCCCTCCCTGACAACCAATCACACGCCCATTACTATCCCATTAAAACCTAATCACCCTTACCCCGCTCAACACCAATATCCCATTCCACAGCACGCTTTAAAAGGATTAAAGCCTGTTATCACTCGCCTGTTACAGCATGGCCTTTTAAAGCCTATAAACTCTCCTTACAATTCCCCCATTTTACCTGTCCAAAAACTGGACAAGCCTTAATCTTGGTTACTTCAGGATCTGCGCTTTATCAACCAAATTGTCTTGCCTATCCACCCCATGGTGCCAAACCCATATACTCTCCTATCCTCAATACCTCCCTGCACAACCCCTCCATAACCCATTATTCCAATCTTGATCTCAAACATGCTTTCTTTTCTTTATATAAGTATAGAGTTCACTTTCTTTTTGTTATTTTATTATTATTATTATTATACTTTAAGTTTTAGGGTACATGTGCACAATGTGCAGGTTTGTTACATATGTATACATGTGACATGTTGGTGTGCTGCACCCATTAACTCGTCATTTAGCATTAGGTATATCTCCTAATGCTATCCCTCCCCACTTCCCCCATCCCACAACAGTCCCCGGAGTGTGATGTCCCCCTTCCTGTGTCCATGTGTTCTCATTGTTCAATTCCCATCTATGAGTAAGGACATGCGGTGTTTGGTTTTTTCCTTGCGATAGTTTGCTGAGGATGATGCTTTCCAGTTTCATCCATGTCCCTAGAAAGGACATGAACTCATCGTTTTTTATGGCTGCATAGTATTCCATGGTGTATATGTGTCACATTTTCTTAATCCCATCTATCGTTGTTGGACATTTGGGTTGGTTCCAACTCTTTGCTATTGTGAATAGTGCCACAATAAACATACGTGTGCACGTGTCTTTATAGCAGCATGATGTATAGTCCTTTGGGTATATACCCAGTAATGGGATGGCTGGGTCAAATGGTATTTCTAGTTCTAGATCCCTGAGGAATCGCCACGCTGACTTCCACAATGGTTGAACTAGTTTACAGTCCCACCAACAGTGTAAAAGTGTTCCTATTTCTCCACATCGCTCCAGCACCTGTTGTTTCCTGATTTTTTAATGATGGCCATTCTAACTGATGTGAGATGGTATCTCACTGTGGTTTTGATTTGCATTTCTCTGATGGCCAGTGATGATGAGCATTTCTTCATGTGGTTTTTGGCTGCATAAATGTCTTCTTTTGAGAAGTGTCTGTTCATGTCCTTTGCCCACTTTTTGATGAGGTTGTTTGTTTTTTTCTTGTAAATTTCTTTCAGTTCATTGTAGATTCTGGATATTAGCCCTTTGTCAGATGAGTAGGTTGCAAAAATTTTCTCCCATTCTGTAGGTTGCCTGTTCACTCTGATGGTAGTTTCTTTTGCTGTGCAGAAGCTCTTTAGTTTAATGAGATCCCATTTGTCAATTTTGGCTTTTGTTGCCATTGCTTTTGGTGTTTAAGACATGAAGTCCTTGCCCACGCCTATGTCCTGAATGGTATTGCCTAGGTTTTCTTGCATGATTTTAATGGTTTTAGGTCTAACATTTAAGTCTTTAATCCATCTTGAATTAATTTTTGTATAAGGTGTAAGGAAGGGATCCAGTTTCAGCTTTCTACATATGGCTAGCCAGTTTTCCCAGCACCATTTATTAAATAAGGAATCCTTTCTCCATTTCTTGTTTTTATCAGGTTTGTCAAAGATCAGATAGTTGTAGATATGCGACATCATTTCTGAGGGCTCTGTTCTGTTCCATTGATCTATGTCTCTGTTGTGGTACCAGTACCATGCTGTTTTGGTTACTGTAGCCTTGTAGTATAGTTTGAAGTCAGGTAGCGTGATGCCTCCAGCTTTGTTCTTTTGGCTTAGGATTGACTTGTCTATGCAGACTCTTTTTTGGTTCCATATGAACTTTAAAGTATTTTTTTCCAATTCTGTGAAGAAAGTCATTGGTAGCTTGATGGGGATGGCATTGAATCTATAAATTACCTTGGGCAGTATGGCCATTTTCACGATATTGATTCTTCTAACCCATGAGCATGGAATGTTCTTCCATTTGTTTGTATCCTCTTTTATTTCATTGAGCAGTGGTTTGTAGTTCTCCTTGAAGAGGTCCTTCACATCCCTTGTAAGTTGGATTCCTAGGTATTTTATTCTCTTTGAAGCAATTGTGAATGGGAGTTCACTCATGATTTGGCTCTCTGTTTGTCTGTGATTGGTGTACAAGAATGCTTGTGATTTTTGTACATTGATTTTGTATCCTGAGACTTTGCTGAAGTTGCTAATCAGCTTAAGGAGATTTTGGGCTGAGATGATGGGGTTTTCTAGATATACAATCATGTCATCTGCAAACAGGGACAACTTGACTTCCTCTTTTCCTAATTGAATACCCTTTATTTCCTTCTCCTGCCTGATTGCTCTGGCTAGAACTTCCAGCACTATGTTGAATAGGAGCGGTGAGAGAGGGCATCCCTGTCTTGTGCCAGTTTTCAGAGGGAATGCTTCCAGTTTTTGCCCATTCGGTATGATATTGGCTGTGGGTTTGTCATAGATAGCTCTTATTATTTTGAGATACGTCCCATCAATATCTAATTTATTGATGGTTTTTAGCATGAAGCGTTGTTGAATTTTGTCAAAGGCCTTTTCTGCATCTATTGAGATAATCATGTGGTTTTTGTCTTTGGTTCTGTTTATATGCTGGATTACATTTATTGATTTGCGTGTGCTGAACCAGCCTTGCATCCCAGGGATGAAGCCCACTTGATTATGGTGGATAAGCTTTTTGATGTGCTGCTGGATTTGGTTTGCCAGTATTTTATTGAGGATTTTTGCATCAATGTTCATCAAGGATATTGGTCTGAAATTCTCTTTTTGGGTTATGTCTCTGCCAGGCTTTGATATCAGGACGATGCTGGCTTCATAAAATGTGTTAGGGAGGATTCCCTCTTTTTCTGTCGATTGGAATAGTTTCAGAAGGAATGGTACCAGTTCCTCCTTGTACCTCTGGTAGAATTTGGCTGTGAATCCATCAGGTCCTGGACTCTTTTTGGTTGGTAAGCTATTGATTATTGCCACAATTTCAGAACCTGTTATTGGTCAATTCAGAGATTCAACTTCTTCCTGGTTTAGTCTTGGGAGGGTGTATTTGTCGAGGAATTTATCCATTTCTTCTACATTTTTTAGTTTATTTGCATAGAGGTGTTTGTAGTATTCTCTGATGGTAGATTGTATTTCTGTGGGATCGGTGGTGATATCCCCTTTTTCATTTTTTATTGCATCTATTTGATTCTTCTCTCTTTTCTTCTTTATTAGTCTTGCTAGCGGTCTATCAATTTTGTTGATCTTTTCAAAAAACCAGCTCCTGGATTCATTAATTTTTTGAAGGGTTTTTTGTGTCTCTATTTCCTTCAGTTCTGCTCTGATTTTAGTTATTTCTAGCCTTCTGCTAGCTTTTGAATGTGTTTGCTCTTGCTTTTCTAGTTCTTTTAATTGTGATGTTAGGGTGTCAATTTTGGATCTTTCCTGCTTTCTCTTGTGGGCATTTAGTGCTATAAATTTCCCTCTACACGCTGCTTTGAACGTGTCCCAGAGATTCTGGTATGTTGTGTCTTTGTTCTCGTTGGTTTCAAAGAACATCTTTATTTCTGCCTTCATTTCATTATGTACCCAATAGTCATTCAGGAGCAGGTTGTTCAGTTTCCATGTAGTTGAGCAGTTTTGAGTGAGTTTCTTAATCCTGAGTTCTAGTTTGATTGCACTGTTGTCTGAGAGACAGTTTGTTATAGTTTCTGTTCTTTTACATTTGCTGAGGAGAGCTTTACTTCCAACTATGTGGTCAGTTTTGGAATAGGTGTGGTGTGGTGCTGAAAAAATGTATATTCTGTTGATTTGGGGTGGAGACTTCTGTAGATGTCTATTAGGTCCACTTGGTGCAGAACTGAGTTCAATTCCTGGGTATCCTTGTTAACTTTCTGTCTCATTGATCTGTCTAATGTTGACAGTGGGGTGTTAAAGTCTCCCATTATTATTGTGTGGGAGTCTAAGTCTCTTTCTAGGTCTCTAAGGACTTGCTTTATGAATCTGGGTGCTCCTGTATTGGGTGCATATATATTTAGGATAGTTAGCTCTTCTTGTTGAATTGATCCCTTTACCATTATGTAATGGCCTTCTTTGTCTCTTTTGATCTTTGTTCATTTGAAGTCTGTTTTATCAGAGACTAGGATTGCAACCCCTGCCTTTTTTTGTTTTCCATTTGCTTGGTAGATCTTCCTCCATCCCTTTATTTTGAGCCTATATGTGTCTCTGCACATGAGATGGGTTTCCTGACTACAGCACACTGATGGGTCTTGCCTCTTTATCCAATTTGCCAGTCTGTGTCTTTTAATTGGAGCATTTAACCTATTTACATTTAAATTTAATATTGTTATGTGTGAATTTGATCCTGTCATTTTGATATTAGCTGGTTATTTTGCTCATTAGTTGATGCAATTTCTTCCTAGCCTTGACGGTCTTTACATTTTGGCATGTTTTTGCAGTGGCTGGTACTGGTTGTTCCTTTCCATGTTTAATGCTTGCTTCAGGAGCTCTTTTAGGGCAGGCCTGGTGGTGACAAAATCTCTCAGCATTTGCTTGTCTGTAAAGTATTTTATTTCTCCTTCATTTATGAAACTTGGTTTGGCTGGATATGAAATTCTGGGTTGAAAATTCTTTTCTTTGAGAATGTTGAATATTGGCCCCCACTCTCTTCTGGCTTGTAGAGTTTCTGCCAAGAGATCAGCTGTTAGTCTGATGGGCTTCCCTTTGTGGGTAACCCGACCTTTCTCTCTGGCTGTCCTTAACACTTTTTCCTTCATTTCAACTTTGGTGAATCTGACAATTATGTGTCTTGGAGTTGCTCTTCTCGAGGAGTATCTTTGTGGCATTCTCTGTATTTCCTGAATCTGAGTGTTGGCCTGCCTTGCTAGATTGGGGAAGTTCTCCTGGATAATATCCTGCAGAGTGTTTTCCAACTTAGTTCCATTCTCCCTGTCACTTTCAGGCACACCAATCAGACGTAGATTTGGTCTTTTCACATAGTCCCATATTTCTTGGAGGCTTTGTTCGTTTCTTTTTATTCTTTTTCCTATAAACTTCCCTTCTCGCTTCATTTCATTCATTTCATCTTCCGTCACTGATACCCTTTCTTCCCGTTGATTGCATCGGCTCCTGAGGCTTCTGCATTCTTCATGTAGTTCTTGAGCCTTGGCTTTCAGCTCCATTGAGTCCTTTAAGGACTTCTCTGCATTGGTTATTCTAGTTATCCATTCATCTAATTTTTTTCAAAGTTTTTAACTTCTTTGCCATTGGTTTGAATTTCCTCCTGTAGCTTGGAGTAGTTTGATCATCTGAAGCCTTCTTCTCTCAACTCGTCAAAGTCATTCTCCATCCAGCTTTGTTCTGCTGCTGTTGAGGAGCTGTGTTCCTTTGGAGGAGGAGAGATCCTCTGCTTTTTAGAGTTTCCAGTTTTTCTGCTCTTTTTTTTCCCCATCTTTATGGTTTTATCTACTTTTGGTCTTTGATGATGGTGACTTACAGATGGGTTTTTGGTGTGGATGTCCTTTCTGTTTGTTAGTTTTCCTTCTAATAGACAGGACCCCCAGCTGCAGGTCTTTTGGAGTTTGCTAGAGGTCCACTCCAGGCCCTGTTTGCCTGGGTATCAGCAGCGGTGGCTCCAGAACAGTGGTTGCTGTAGAACAGTGGATATTGGTGACCTGCAATTGCTGCTGCCTATTGTTCCTCTGGAAGTTTTGTCTCAGAGGAGTACCTGGCCGTATGAGGTGTCAGTCTGCACCTAGTGGGGGGGTGCCTCCCAGTTAGGCTCCTCGGGGGTCAGGGACACACTTGAGGAGGCTGACTGCCCGTTCTCAGATCTCCAGGTTCATGCTGGGAGAACCACTACTCTCTTCAAAGCTGTCAGACAGGGACATTTAAGTCTGCAGAGGTTACTGCTGTGTTTTTGTTTGTCTGTGCCCTGCCCCCAGAGGTGGAGGCTACAGAGGCAGGCAGACCTCCTTGAGCTGTGGTGGGCTCCACCCAGTTCAAGCTTCTGGGCTGCTTTGTTTACCTAATCAAGCCTGGGCAATGGCGGGCGCCCCTCCCCCATCCTCGCTGCCGCCTTGCAGTTTGATCTCAGACTGCTGTGCTAGCAATGAGCGAGACTCCATGGGCGTAGGACCCTCCTAGCCAGGTGCGGGATATAATCTCCTGGTGTGCCTTTTTTTAGGCCCATTGGAAAAGCACGGTATTAGGGTGGGAGTGACCCGATTTTCCAGGTGCCATCTTTCACCCCTTTCTTTGACTAGGAAAGGGAACTCCCTGACCCCTTGCACTTCCCGAGTGAGGCAATGCCTCGCCCTGCTTCGGCTCATGCAAGGTGCACTGCACCCACTGTCCTGTGCCCACTGTCTGGCACTCCCTAGTGAGATGGACCTGGTACCTCAGATGGAAATGCAGAAATCACCCGTCTTCTGCGTCGCTCACGCTGGGAGCTGTAGACCAGAGCTGTTCCTTTTTGGCCATCTTGGCTCCACCCCCCAAACATGCTTTCTTTACTATTCCTTTGCACCCTTCATCCCAGACCCTCTTCACTTTCACTTGGACTGACCCTGACACCCATCAGTCCCAGCAGCTTACCTGGGCTATACTGCCTCAAGGCTTCAGGGACAGCCCTCATTACTTCAGCCAAGCTCTTTCTTGTGATTTACTTTATTTCTACCCCTCTGCTTCTCACCTTATTCAATATAATGATAACCTTCTACTTTGTAGCCCCTCCTTTGAATCTTCTCAACAAGACACCTTCTGCTCCTTCAACATTTATTCTCCAAAGGATATCGGGTATCCCCCTCCAAAGCTCAAATTTCTTCTCCATCCATTACCTACCTCGGCATAATTCATCATAAAAACACACCTGCTCTCCCTGCCGTTCATGTCCAACTGATCTCTCAAACCCCAACCCCTTCTACAAAACAACAACTCCTTTCCTTCCTGGGCATGGTTGGATACTTTCACCTTTGGATGCCTAACAAAACCATTTTTGTTTTTGCCATCCTAACAAAACCATTATATAAACTCACAAAAGGAAATCTAGCTGATCCCATAGATCCTAAATCCTTTCCCTACTCCTCTTTCCATCCCTTGAAGACAGCTTTAGAGACTGCTCCCACACTAGCTCTCCCTGACTCATCCCAACCCTTTTCATTATACACAGCTGAAGTGCAGGGCTATGCAGTTGGAATTCTTACACAAGGACTGGGACTGCGTCCTGTAGCATTTTTGTCCATACAACTTGACCTTACTGTTTTAGGCTGGCCATCATATCTCCATGCAGCAGCTGCTCCCACCCTAATAGTTTTGGAGGCTCTCAAAATCACAAACTGTGCTCAACTCACTCTCTACAGTTCTCATAACTTCCAAAATCTATTTTCTTCCTCACACCTGACACATATACTTTCTTCTCCCCAGTTCCTTCAGCTGTACTCACCCTTTGTTGAGTCTCCCACAGTTACCATTGTTCCTGGTCCAGACTTCAATCCAGCCTCCCACATTATTCCTGATACCACACCTGACCCCCAAGACTGTATCTCTCTGATACACCTGGCATTCACTCCATTTCCCCATATTTCCTTCTTTCCTGTTCCTCACCCTTATCACACCTGGTTTATTGATGGCAGTTCCACCAGGCCTAATCGCTACACACCAGCAAAGGCAGGCTATGCTATATTATATTCGAAATCTATCATTGAGGCTACTGCTCTGCCACCCTCCACTACCTCTCAGCAAGCCAAACTCATTGCCTTAACTCAAGCCCTCACTCTTGCAAAGGAACCACACGTCAATATTTATACTGACTCTAAATATGCCTTCCATATCCTGTACCACCCTGCTGTTATATGGGCAAAAAGAGGTTTCCTCACTATACAAGGGTCCTCCATCATTAATACCTCTTTAATAAAAACTCTTCTCAAGGTAGCTTTACTTCCAAAAAAAACTAGAGTCATTCACTGCAAGGGCCATCAAAAGGCATCAGATCCCATCACTCAGGGCAGTGCTTATGCTGATAAGGTAGCTAAAAAAGCAGCTAGCATTCCAACTTCTATCCTTCACGGCAGTTTTTCTCCTTGTCACCGGTCACTCCCACCTACTCCCCCACTGAAACTTCCACCTATCAGTCTATTCACACACAAAGAAAATGGTTCTTGGACCAAGGAAAATATCTCCTTCCAGCCTCACAAGCCCATTCTATTCTGTCACCATTTCATAACGTCTTCTTTGTAGGTTACAAGCCACTAGCCCACCTCTTAGAACCTCTCATTTCTTTTCCATCGTGGAAATCTATCCTCAAGGAAATCACTTCTCAGTGTTTCATCTGCTATTCTACTACTCCTCAGGGATTGTTCAGGCCCTGTGACCTCCCTTCCCTATACATCAAGCTCGGGGATTTGCCCCTGCCCAGGACTGGCAAACTGACTTTACTCACATGCCCCAAGCTAGGAAACTAAAATACCTCTTGGTCTGGGTAGACACTTTCACTGCATGGGTAGAGGCCTTTCCCACAGGGTCTGAGAAGGCCACCACAGTCATTTCTTCCCTTCTGTCAGATATAATTCCTGGGTTTGGCCTTCCTACCTCTATACAGTCCAATAACAGACTGGCCTTTGTTAGTCAAATCACCCAAGCAGTTTCTCAGGCTCTTGGTTTTCAGTGGAAACTTCATACCCCCTACCATCCTCAATCTTCAGGAAAGGTAGAACTGACTAATGGTCTTTTAAAAGCACACCTCACCAAGCTCAGCCTCCAACTTAAAAAGGAGGATTCTGTCAAGGGTAGAGCCCAAAAACTCACCAACCAAGCAAGTAATTACACTAAACCCCCTTGAGCACTCTCTAATTAGATGTCCTGGGTCCTCCTAATTCTTAGTCCTTTAATACCTGTTTTTCTCCTTCTCTTATTTGGGCTTTGTGTCTTTTGTTTAGTTTCCCAATTCATACAAAACCACATCCAGGCTATCACCAATGAGTCTACACAACAAATGCTACTTCTAACAACCCCGTAATATCACCCCTTACCACAAAATCTTCCTTCAGTTTAATCTCTCCCATTGTATGTTCCCACACCACCCCTAATCCCACTCGAAGTTGCCCTGAGAAACATCGCCCGTTATCTCTCCATACCATCCCCCAAAATTGTTGCCACCCCAACACTTCACCACTATTTTGTTTTGTTTTTCTTATTAATATAAGAAGACAGGAATGTCAGGCCTCTGAGCCCAAGCTAAGCCATCATATCCCCTGTGACTTGCACGTATACATCCAGATGGCCTGTTCCTGCCTTAACTGATGACATTACCTTGTGAAATTCCTTCTCCTGGCTCAGAAGCTCCCCCACTGAGCACCTTGTGACTCCCTCCCCTGCCCGCCAGAGAACAACTGCCTTTGACTGTAATATTCCGTTACCCACTCAAATCGTATAAAATGGCCCTACGGCGATCTCGCTTCGCTGACTCTCTTTTTGGACTCAGCCCTCCTGCACCCAGCAGAAATAAACAGCCTTGTTGAAAAACAAACAAACAAACAAACAAAAAAAACATAAAACTGAATGAAGCTAATTTCACCAAAGAATATATATATTTAAGTAAGTCAAGCATTGGACTGTTACACAGCATTAGGCTACTTAATAGTCTCATTTTGGCTTTTATTAGCTTAAACTATATTGATGATTTACTATACATGAACTGTCTATCACAGCGATATATTTCTTGGTAAATATAGAATGAAAAAAAAAAAAAGCCCAAGCAGAAGAAAGGTGGTTTTCCCCATCAGGGGAAAAATGGTTTCTGGTTTGTCAGTTCTACAAAAAAGAATGGTGCTTTTTTCCAAGTGGTGGAAGTAGGCTTATTTGGCATCTTCTTTTAATAGAAGCTTGTTTCTTCTTCATGGTGGTCATCTGTCCTGAAAGATAGTCCTTTAACTTGCTTATGAATTTTAGAAAATTCTTTGGATCATGTTGTGTTTGTATATGTATTTGTTCTTTGTCATTGCTATGCCATGTTTATTTTAGTTTACCTCTCTCTTTCTGTCTGTCTAGTCAGACAATCGTGAGGATTAATTTCTGAAAAGCTAGCAAAGGCTAATATTCTTTTTTAATCCCTTTCACTACCTCTGTTTCTATAAAGATTTAACTCTGAGGGGGTTATGTAATTAACAGTCACCAATTATGCTTGTTTTTACCCTTCTACAAGGAAATAGACTAAATAGCCAAGTTGCAAGATACCACTGCTTCTTTCAAGAATGATGGGTTTCCCAGGTGATACTTGAAAGAAGAGATAATGACCACCTATCTCCTTCATCCTGGTCACACAGGAAGGTAGGTGAGTAGCAGCTCCTCTAGGATACATATCTACATTTGCACTATTATGTGACTCACTTTATCTGCTTCTTCAAAACATTGCTTCTTATTATGTTTACCTATGTGATGATAGTCAACTCACAAAAATAGCTGCTATTCAGTGATGAGTACATAATGAAAAACTTGGAAGATCAGGAAAATGCTTTCTCCCTTGAGGATCTTACAAGCTATTTAGCAGATATTTATTGAGCATCTACTGTATGTAAGGCTTAGCACAGGGCCTTAGACATGAATAACACTCACCCTGTCCTCGTGAAGCTCAGTATAGCAGAATGAAAGCTACTCAGAACTTTCTTCTTAGTGTCCTTCCTGACTGTGGAGGCAACTTGTGACCCTTTTCTTGGCTACCCACAAAGATATTGTTATTGCATCTATAAATCATTAAAACTGTAGAATCAGAAGGGGACTTCTCCGGAGCAGATATAGGTACACAAGACTGACTCTTTCATCATGATAGTTGTGGCAACAAGGAGCTGCAAATAACGTTTGCTAGTATGGCCAGCTCAAATCTCAGTACTTCATGGGAACAGATTTTTCCACAGGTTAATAATACAAAATTGGGCAGTAACCCTAAGATCCCTACAATATCAACTCTAGAAAAGCACCTCACTCTTGAACATGTCACACATCTAATAGAGAGTTATGAGTATATTTACATAAAGCTACATACCATTTTTTTGAAATCTGCTTATGTATAAATGAACTGTGGAATATACTTTCTAATAATTTCAGATTAAATAAGATTTCCAGTTTCTTCTCGATTTTAACTGATTTTTTTTTACCTATCCAGTAACCTTGACTCAGATGTTTTATTCACACAGTAAACAAATTTTTAAGGCATTCTTAATTTCAAACATTCCCATTCATTATCTTTCTAAACCTTCAGAATATCCCAAAACTTCTAAGTTTTTTCTTTTGTTTTATCTATTTATTTTCTTGACACACCCTTAGGAGGTCCTAATGTCGTGTGTCCTGAAATTCTGTTTTTTTGATATCTAAGTTACTCCTGGATTGCATCCAGCACCAAGAAACAACACAAAACCCTCATGTGTCAGAATTTATGGCCTGATTTGGAGTTTGGAAAACACAGTCACTCTACTACTAAAAGTAATCTTTAAGGAATGGAAAAATTCCCAAAGCTGGGTAGTGGGAAGAATAATACCCCGTCTCTACTAAAAATACAAAAAATTAGCCAGGCGTGGTGGCGGGCGCCTGTAGTCCCAGCTACTCGGAGAGGCTGAGGCAGGAGAATGGCGTGAACCCGGGAGGCGGAGCTTGCAGTGAGCCGAGATTGCACCACTGCACTCCAGCCTGGGGGACAGAGCGAGACTCCGTCTCAAAAAAAAAAAATAAAATAAATAAATAAATAAATAAAATAATAAGACCCTCCACAAACCTTTGTTAGGCCACACTTTGCTTCTGGACCATAGTTTAATGATCTGACTCCTAGATAGAAAACATTTTTTGAACCACCTAAAATTATAAAATGTCAAGTGGTTATTAGTGTAATGATTAACATTTTAATTTTAATGTTCTCAAAATGACTTATTTTTTTATTTTGGAGTGAGGTAGAAAGGGATGGCTATTCTTATTCAAGTGTTTTTCTGTTTGTATGTTTCTGTCAAGTTTGTAAACTGCACATATGTCTTTTCATTTAATTGGATCAGAAAATTCTCCTCATGGTGAAAATGTGATGTATTTCAAGTAGTTAGGAATTCATGTTTATTCTAAATTGTGGTCTTTTAAGATTTATGATCTTATCTTGTTTTGCCTAAAAGGTCAAAAAGAGGAAGTAGTCATACCTAATCTGTAAATCATAGATAGGATATATATAAAAACATTTTGCTACTTAATAAAATTTAGGTAATAGTTATTAAATTCACTGTTCATCCGTGGTTCTATTTTTAAAAAATGGTATTATTTGTAATTTATGTAAATATAATTCAAAATTATACATATAACTCAGCTATTATTCTTTTAGGCTGAATCTTACTCACAGTCACAAAATAAGTTTTCTTAGGCTTGTGGAATATTCTCAGGGTCAATATGTATAAAAGACTAAAAAAGTCCTACATCTTGGATTAGCACAACCATTGAAAAATTAGCACAGTTATCTCAGCATTTGAGATCCAAATATCTTTCTGCCCTAATTATAATACTGAACTTGAAATGGGTAAAAGGTGTTTCAGTCTTCGATTTATCAAGTTCTCATCATAGGTTTGCCTTCTGCTCATTGAATCTATTTTACCCAAGGCTATGGACTCCTTTTGGCATTTCTGCCTCAGCAACAGAGGATAAAAGCCATGTTGTGATGGATAAGTCACAAAAGTAAAAAATACAGACGTGGACTACAGGCCTTCAAAGAAGAATTGAGCATGCTGAGGATCGATGCCAGACATTGGACATTTTTGAGGTGTTAAGAGGTAGGTACTTCAGTGGTTGTTGTTGTTGTTGTTGTGTGTGTGTGTGTGTGTTTGAAAGAGTAAACTATAGTGAGACAATCTGTGTAATATGAAAAGTTAAGGCATTTTATTTATAAGAAAGTGAAGCTTTCTTCCAGAAAGATTGAGGCATCAAAGCAGTGGTGAAAATCTGAACAATACAGCTAAAAAAATTATCTTCTTAGGTTGAAAATATGTAGGCTTTTGGAATTAACAGGAAATCATCATAGGAAGGGGTGAGAGGAAAGGGAATATCACTTATGGAACTTTACAAATCAAGTACCAAGAGCTTCACATGTGTTATCACATTTAATCCTCATAGCAATCCTATGATGTAGGTATTATCATCTCCATTTCACAAATTAAAAAACTATCTTAAGCAAGTTATTTGACTGCCTAAGATCATATAGCTATTAAGTTTAGGGTTTGTTTTATATCCAGATCTCTCTGACTTCTAACACTGTGCTTAGAAAGATCTAAATATCTAAGAGAAAACTGTGACTGTATCATTTCATGCTTTTCTTATGAAGAATTCTACCTTTACTTCATTGTGCCCCTACTTTATTTAGTTTTTGGAGGAAAGTTTTTCACGTGGTATATTCAGAAAATACTTCACAACCACAATGTATGGAACTTTAAAAAAATTGCACTAGAGAAAGAAGCAACCATTCTCAGGAATAAAGCATCTATGGTTCTTTTTTTTTAATTTTTCCTTCTGCATTTTTCCATATATTATTAATACGTAAGTGAGAACCAAAATTTCCAGAATAAGTGTATCCTTTGTAAGTGTAGAATCGAGCCCTTCCAACTTTTGAGATCTGTTTGTTTAGCTAAATCAGCAATGCAAGGTTAATTCTGACTGATTCTAGACTTGTGTTCCATACTTTAGGACACTTGTTCAGTCTAAGCAATTTAAGCCTCTTCTTATAATTTAGGAGTATTTAGGTAGTTGGCCAGGCATGGTGGCTGTCTGGGCATGGCGGCTCATGCCTGCAATCCCAGCACTTTGGGAGGCCAAAGCGAGAGGATCACTTGAGCTCAGGAGTTCGAGACCAGCCTGAGCAACATAGTGAGACCTCGTCTGTATTGAAAAAAAAAAAAAAAAAAAAAAACAAAAAAAAAACAGAGGAAGAAAAAAAGTCTTCACATAGTTTCGAAGAAAGGTTAAGATATAAGTCTGTTTTTGTTTAGTTACAATCTTTAGAACTTCTTCCACATGGCATTTATTAAATTGTAGTCGCATCTTTAGTAATATTTTTCAGAATTCATTAAGTATGGCAAAATCATAGGCCATTATGGTATAGTGGAAAGATCCCTTCATTTGCGGTTAGAGAATCTAGGTTGAACTCTTAGCTCTCTTGTTTACTGTGTAAAGTTTGGCAATTAATTTACTCTCTCAGAGTCTCAGTTTTCTCATCTGTAATGTGAGAACAATCCTTACCTCATGTATTTGTTGTGAAAATAACTTAAAATAAAAAATATGAAAGAACTTTGTAGGCAATAACATTCTATCATAATGTGAGGAGAAATGGAATAAAATGAACACTATAGGAATATTTACCATATGCTAGTCACTAACTTATTTTCTATTTGTTGCTCCAGCAAGACCAATATCTATATATCCCTAAGGAAAAAATAACATGACCTCCAGCCTTGGGTCACATTTTCTGGTTTTCCTACCTATTGTCCCAGTAGCCATGCAATAGTTTACAATCTACTGGCAGGAAGGTAAAATGTATGAAAGAATTGCCTTCTAGGTCATTCTGTTTGTGAAAAGTAATCTCCCACCAAGGAGAAGCCTTCTTAACAGTTCATATTAAAATCTTGGCTCAAAGCAGTGAATGAAAAGTTAGAGATGAACAGTAGTTTCATAACACAGCCCAACAGGACCATTTAGGTAAGACATTGTAGTAGAGTAGGAAATACATTGAATGGGAAGAAAGGGGACCAGAGTTCCAATCCTGATTTTACCACTGTCTAATTGTATAACCTAAAAAAAGTTTATTTTTCCTCTTGGTCTCACTGTCCCCTTTTATACAGTAATGTGGGATGGACTAGATTATCTCTAAGGTCTATTCCAACATTGATATTCTAATATCCTATTCTTAATTTTAATAGAAAGATTTAAATTATATATTTAATTTTTAGGATGCTATTTTGTGCCTCAAAAGGAAAAAGAAAAAAATGCACAAATTATTTCTCTGTTGTGAATTATAATACACATTCACTTACATTAATAGCTTTATTGGAGGTAGAATTAGCATAATCCTTTACATTTTCAAAGTATTTTAAAGCCCCAGCATCTCATTTGAGTCTCATAATAATGACAATATTTTATTATTTATCTTTACATACTAAATTAAGTACTTGAGCCTCAAGGAGGTTAAAGGTCTGTACAAAGTCACATAGCCAGTACATGATGGATCCAGAAATCCAACTGTGGTCTATTTCTAAGCCCAGTTTTTTTTTTCCACTACCACAAGCTGTACATTATTTTATCCAGGCTTAGAATAAATGGAACTCATCTGGAAAATGAATTAAAAAGGAAAGAGTCACTGTTATTTGTGTACGCTAAAAGTATGAACAGGTAAGAATACTTAAGAATAAGGACAATGTTTTATATTCTTTTAAAAAATTCTTCAGACTTGAGACTGAAGCTCTGAACAAGATGCAAGCAAATGTACAAATAAAATATTAATGCATCTTTCAGAGTGCTAGACATTATGAAAGATTAAAGAAACAGTATTTGTAAAGCACTTTAATATCATTTGAAGAAAGTGGTTATTTAAATATAATATTTGGAGCCATCTTGGCTCCACCCCCAATAGGAACGCTTTTATACTGTTGGTGGGACTGTAATCTAGTTCAACCATTGTGGAAGACCGTGTGGTGAGTCCTCAAGGATCTAGAACTGGAAATACCATTTGACCCAGCCATCCCATTACTGGGTATATACCCAAAGGATTATAAATCATGCTGCTATAAAGACACATGCACATGTATGTTTATTGTGGCACTATTCACAATAGCAAAGACTTGGAACCAACCCAATGTCCATCAACGATAGACTGGGTTAAGAAAATGTGGCATATATACACCATGGAATACTATGCAGCCATAAAAAATGATGAGTTCATGTCCTTTGTAGGGACATGGATGAAGATGGAAACCATCATTTTGAGTAATCCATTTCAGGGACAGAAAACCAAACACCGCATGTTCTCACTCATAGGTGGGAATTGAACAATGAGAACACTTGGACACAGGAAGGGGAATATCACACACTGGGGCCTGTCATAGGGTGGGGGGAGGGGGAGGGATAGCATTTGGAGATATACCTAATGTAAATGATGAGTTAATGGGTGCAGCCCACCAATATGGCACAAGTATACATATCTAACAAATCTGCATGTTGTGCACAGGTACCCTAGAACTTAAAGTATAATAAAAAAAAAAAAGAAAGGACAGGAGTTGCTATACTTGAAATCAGATTGATTTCAAGACAAAACCTATAGGAAGAGGCAATGACCATAATTGTATAACTATAAAGTGGTCAATTCAGCAGGAGATATAGCAATTGTAAATTTATATGCACTTAACTCTTGATCACCCAGATATATAAACCACATATTCTTAGAGAATAAGAAAGAGATACAATAATGCCTGGAGACTTCAAACTGCCTCCCCTCCACCTTCAGCATGGGATGTATCTTCTAGACCATTAAAAATATATCAACAAACACCAGACATAATCTGCACTATGGATCAAACGTAAGAGATGTTTACAGAACATTTCATTCAACAGCTGCAGAATACACATTATTTTCCTCAGCACATGGATCATTCTCAAAGATAGACCATATGTTAGGTCAAGAAGCAAGTCTTAAAGTATTCAACAAAATAGAAATAATATCAAGCATCTTCTCTGGCAAAACAGAGTAAAACTAGGAATCAATAATAACAATAATTTTAAAATGTTGTTGCTGTTGTATCATCGATGCAAAGAGACCAACAATAAAACTGTAATACAAGAAAATTCACAGAATATTATACACTGGGACAGACTGAGACATTTAGTTAATGGCAAGAACACAGTAAATACAAGCACCTGAAGATGTGCAAGTCAAGTAAAATGATATATGGATTACACAGTGAATTTTCTAAGCCCATCTGAGGACTTTGTACCTTTTCAAAAATATCCTATATACCCCTCCAATTTACAGAATATCTGTCTTATCTGCTTACTTCATGGCTTTTTCAATATAAAAAGTTTACAATATCTATTTATACCTTATTTCCCTTTTTATTTAATATACTGTGGGAAAAAAGATGGAGACAAATATAATTTTCTGACTTATAAAAAATTAAGTTATTACAGGCACATTTACTGTTTCATTCTAGAAACATCCCAGTTTCACAGGTTGATTATTCAGCAGCTGTGTGGTTTTTTAAAACATTCTTTGATTTTGAGAAAACTAAGATATCTCTTTTGCGGCAGATTTTGATTCATAATAATGGTGTGATTATGTGAATTACAGTGAATTATACTGTGAAAATTCATGCAATGATGTCAGGTCTCTGGTTGACTGAGGCTGTGAGCCAGTGGGGGATATGGGGCCCAACAGGGTGGAGGGCAATTGTTTGCTCGTCCCTTGGGCCTGGAGAAACTGGGTTCTAGGTATGGGGCTAGTAGAGAACAAGGTTGTTGCTCCATGGACACTGAGTCCTGCAGTGATAATCCTTTCAATTGATGCTGAAAAAGCATTTGATAAAATTCAACATCATTTCTTTTTTAATTTACTTTTAAGTTCTGGGATACATGTGCTTAACCTGCAGGTTTGTTACATAGGTATACATGTGCCATGGTGGTTTGCTGCACTTTTCAACCATCATCTAGGTTTTAAGCATGGTGTGCATTAGGTATTTGTCCTAATGCTCTCCATCCCCTTGCCCCACAACCCCCAAAAGGCCCTAGTGTGTAATGTTCCCCTCCCTGTGTCCATGTGTTCTCATTGTTCAACTTCCACTTATGAGTGAGAACATGCAGTGTTTGGTTTTGTTTTCAGTCTCATCCATATGCCTGCAATGGATATGAACTCATCCTTTTTATGGCTGCATAATATTTCATGGTGTATAAGTACAACATATGCAATAAACATATGTGTACATGTGTCTTGATAGTAGAATGATTTATAATTCTTTAGGTATATACCCAGTAATGGGATTGCTGGGTCACATGGTATTTCTGGTTCTAGATGCTTGAGGAATCACCACAGTGTTTAACACAATGGTTGAACTAATTTACACTACCACCAAAAGTGTAAAAGCATTCTGATTTCTCTGCATCCTCTCCAGCATCTATTGTTTCCAGACTTTTTAATAATCTCTATTCTAACTAGTGTGAGATGGTGTTTCATTGTGGTTTTGATTTGCATTTCTCTAATGACCAGTGATGATGAGCTTTTTTTCATATGCTTGTTGGCTACATAAATGTCTTCTTTTGAGAAGTGTCTGTCCATATCCTTCACCCAATTTTTGATGAGGTTGTTTGTTTTTTTTTTCTTGTAAATTTGTTTAAGTTCCTTGTCAATTCTGGATATTAGACCTTTGTCAGATTGATAGATTGCAAAAATTTTCTCCCATTCTGTAGGTTGCCTGTTCACTCTAAGATAGTTTCTTCTGCTGTGCAGAAGCTCTTTAATTTAATTAGATCCCATTTGACAATTTTGGCTTTTGTTGCCATTGCTTTCGGTGTTTTAGCCATGAAGACTTTGCCCATGCCTATGTCTTGAATGGTATTGCCTAGGCTTTCTTCTAAGGTTTTTATGGTTTTAGGTTTTACATTTAACTCTTTAATCCATCTTGAGTTAATTTTTGTATTATGTGTAAGGAAGGGTTCCAGTTTCTGTTTTCTGCATACGTCTAGCCAGTTTTCCCAACATCATTTATTAAATAGCGAATCCTTTCCCCTTTGCTTGTTTTTGTCAGGTTTGTCGAAGATCAGATGGTTGTAGATGTGTGGTGTTATTTCTGAGGCCTGTGTTCAGTTCCATTGGTCTACATATCTGATTTGGTACCAGTATCATGCTGTTTTGTTTACTGTAGCCTTGTAGCATAGTTTGAAGTCAGGTAGCCTAATGCCTCTAGCTTTGTTCTTTTTACTTAAGATTGTCTTGGCTACACAGGCTCTTTTTTGGTTCCATATTAAATTTAAAGTAGTCTTTTCTAGTTCTGTGAGGAAAGTCAATGGTAGCTTGATGGAAATAGAATTGAATCTGTAAATTACTTTGGACAGTATAGCCATTTTCATGATATTGATTCTTCCTATCCATAAGTATGAAATGTTTTTCCATTGTGTCCTCTCTTATTTCCTTGGGCAGTGGCTTGTAGTTCCCCTTGAAGAGGTCCTTCAGGTCCCTTCTAAGTTGTTAAGTTGTGTTTCTAGGTATTTTTTTCTTGTTGTAGTAATTGTGAATGGGAGTTCAATTATGACTTGGTTCTCTCTCTATTATTGGTGTATAGGAATGCTTGTGATTTTTGCACAAGCAAAAATGATTTTCTATCCTGTGACTTTGCTGAAGTTGCTTATCAACTTAAGGAGTTTTTGGGCTGAGATGATGAGGTTTTCTAAATATAAAATCATGTTGTCTGCAAACAGAGACAATTTGACTTCCTCTCTTCCCGTTTGAATACCCTTTATTTCTTTCTCTTGCCTGATTGCCCTGGCCAGAACTTCCAATACTATGTTGAATAGGAGTGGTGAGAGAGGGCATCCTTGTTTGTGCCAGTTTTCAAAGGGAATTCTTCCAGCTTTTGCCCATTCAGTGTGATATGGGCTGTGGGTTTGTCATAAATAGCTCTTATTATTTTGAGATATGTTCCATCAGTGCCTAGTTTATTGAGAGTTTTTAGCATGAAGTGCTGTTGAATTTTGTCAAAGGCCTTTTCTGCATCTATTGAGATAATCATGTGGTTTTTGTCATTGGCTTTGTTTATGTGATGGAGTACATTTATTGATTTGCGTATGTTGGACCAGCCTTGCATCTCAGGGATGAAGCCAACTTGATTTGCTGCTGAATTTGGTTTGCCAGAATTTTATTGAGAATTTTCGCATCGATGTTCATCAGGGATATTGGCCTGAAATTTTCTTTTTTTGTTGTGTCTTTGCCAGGTTTTGGAATCAGGATGATGCTGGCCTCATAAATTGAATTAGGGAGAAGTCCCTTTTTTTCTATTGTTTGTAATAGTTTCAGAAGAAATGGTACCAGCTCCTCTTTGTACCTCTGGTAGAGTTTGGCTGTGAATCTGTCTGGTCCTGGCCTTTCTTTTGGTTGGTAGGCTGTTAAATCCTGCCCCAATTTTAGAACTTGTTATTGGTCTATTCAGGGATGCGACTTCTCTCGGGTTTAGTATTGGGAGGGTGTATGTGTCCAGGAATTTATTGATTTCTTCTAGGTTTCCTAGTTTATTTGTGTAGAGTTGTTTATAATATTCTCTGATGGTAGGTTGTATTTCTGTGGGATCAGTGGTGCTATCCCCTTTATCATTTTTATTGGGTCGATTTGATTCTTCTCTCTTTTCTTCTTTATTAGTCTGGCTAGTGGTCTATCTACTTTGTTAATCTTTTCAAAAAACCACCTCCTAGATTCATGGATTTTTGAAGTGTTTTTCGTGTCTCTATCTTCTTCAGTTCCACTCTGATCTTAGTTATTTCTTGTCTTCTGCTAGCTTTGGAATTTGTTTGCTCTTGCTTCTCAATTATTTTAACTGTGATGTCAGGGTGTTGATTTTAGATCTTTTCTGATTTCTGATGTGGGCATTTAGTGCTATAAATTTTCCTCTAAATGCTGCTTAACTGTGTTCCAGAGATTCTGGTACATTGTGTCTTCATTCTCATTGGTTTCAAATAACTTATTTATTTCTGCCTTAATTTCTTTATTTACCCAGTAGTCATTCAGAATCAGGTTGTTCAGTTTCTATATAGTTGTGTGGTTTTGAGTGAGTTTCTTAATCCTAAGCTCTAATTTGATTGCACTGTGGTCTGAGAGACCGTTTGTTATAATTTCCGGTTTTTTGTTTTTGTCTTTTTTTTTTCACATTTGCTGAGAAGTGTTTTACTTCCAATTATATGGTTGATTTTAGAGTAAGTGCTATATGGTGCTGAGAAGAATGTATATTCTGTTGATTTGGGGTGGAGAGTTCTGTAGATGTCTATTAGGTCCACTTGGTCCAGAGCTGAGTTCAAGTCCTGAATATTCTTGTTAATAATCTATCTCATTGATCTGTCTAATATTGACAGTGGGGTGTTAAAGTCTCCCACTATTATTATGTTGGAGTTTAAGCCCCTTTGTAGGTCTCTAAGAACTTGTTTTATGAATCTAGGTGCTTCTGTATTGGGTGCATATATATTTAGGATAGTTAGTTCTTCTTGTTGCATTGATCGCTTTACCATTATGTAATGCCTTTCTTTGTCTTTTTTGACCTTTGTTGGTTTAAAGTCTGCTTTATCAGAGACTAGGATTGCAACATCAGCTTTTTTTGCTTTTCACTTCCTTGGAAAATATTCCTCCATTCCTTTATTTTGAGCCTGTATGTGTCTTTGCACGTGAGATGGGTCTCCTGAATACTGCACATTGATGGGTCTTGACTCTTTATCCAACTTGCCAGTCTGTGTCTTTTAATTTGGGCATTTAGCCCATTTACATTTAACGTTAATATTGTTATATGTGAATTTGATCCTGTCATCATGATGCTAGCTGATTATTTTGCACATTAGTTGATTCAGTTTCTTCATGGAGTC
Source organism: Nomascus leucogenys (assembly GCF_006542625.1). NCBI lineage: Eukaryota > Metazoa > Chordata > Mammalia > Primates > Hylobatidae > Nomascus > Nomascus leucogenys. Next base: position 57,692,694 of record NC_044406.1, read on the forward strand.
ACTGGTCTTTATATTTTGGTGTGTTTTTGCAGTGGCTGGTACCGGTTTTCTTTCCCATATTTAGTGCTTCCTTCAGGAGTTCTTGTAAGGCAAGCCTGGTGGTACAGAATCCCTCAGCATTTGCTTGTCTGTAAACAATTTTATTTCTTCTTCATTTATGAAACTTAGTTTAGCTGGATATGAAATTTTGGGTTGAAAATTCTTTTCTTTAAAAATATTGAATATTGGGCCCCACTGTATTCTGGATTGTAGGGTTTCTGCAGAGAGGTCCATTGAATTCAACATCATTTCATAATAGAATAACACCCTCAAAAAGCTAGGTATACAAGAAACATATCTCAATATGATAAAGGGCATATACAATAGACCCATAGCTAGTATTATACTGAATGGGGAAAACCTGAAAGCCTTTCTTCTAAGATCAGGAATATAACAAGGATGCTCACTTTCACCACTGTTATTCAACATAGTACTAGAATTCCAAGCTAGACCAATCAGACAAGAGAAAGAAATGAAGAACATCCAAATTAAAATGAAAGAAGTCAAACTATTGTTGTTTGCAGATGATATCATTTTATACTTCACAAAACCCAGAGACTTTACCAAAAATCTATTACAGCTGATAAATTCAATAAATTTGTAAGATACAAATTTAACATTAAAAATCAGTAGCATTTCTATATGCCCACATAGAATATTCTGAAAAAGAAATCATGAAAGTAATCCCATTTACAATAGCTATAAATAAAATAAAATACATAGAATTAATTAACTTAACCAAAGAAGTGAAATTTTTTTTAAAATTAAACATGGATTCAAGAAATTAAAAAGAACACCAAAATATGGAAAGGTATTCTCTGTTTGTGGATAGGAAGAATCCATATTTTTAAAATGTCCATTCTACCCAAAGCAATCTATAGATTTAATGCAATCCCTATCCAAATACCATTGATACTTTTTACAGAAATAGAAAAACAATTCTAAATTTTATGGGGAACCATAACAGACCCAGAATATCCAAAGCTATCCAGAGCAAAAAGAACAAAACTGGAGTAATCACATTACCTTATTTCAAATTATACTACAGAACTATAGTGATTTGGTTTGGCTGTGTCCCCACACAAATCTTGTTTCGAATTGTAATCCCCATGTGTCAGGGAAGGGACCTGGTGGGAAGTAATTAAATCATTGGGGTGGATTTCCCCCATGCAGTTCTCATGATAGTGAGTGAGTTCTTATGAGATCTGATGGCTTAAAAGTGTGACACTTACACCCTCACTCTCTCTCCTGTCCTGCCATTGTGAAGATGTGCATGCTTCCAACATTGTGAAGATGCGTGTGCTTTCCAGTCACCTTCCACCATGATTGTAAGTTTTCTGAGGCTGCCCAGTCATGCTTCCTGTTAAGCCTGCAGAACTGTGAGTCAACTTAACCTTTTTTCTTTGTAAATTACCCACTTTTAAGTTAGTTCTTTATAGCAGCATGAAAATGTACTAATACTTATAGTAACCAAAATACATGGTACTGGCACAAAAACACATAAATAGGCCAGCGGAACAGAATAGAGAACTCAGAGATAAGTCTGTTCACCTGCAGTGGACTCATTTTTGACAAAGGTGCCAAGAACACACTTTAGGGAAAGAACTGTCTCTTCAGTAAGTGGTGCTAAGAAAACCATATATACGTATGCAGAAGAATGAAACTAGATCCTGGTCTCTCACCATATACAAAAGTCAAATCCAAACATATTAAAGACGCAAATATAAGACCTCAAATTGTGAAACTACTAAAAGCAAACACTGGAGAAATTCATCAGGACATTGGACTGGGTGAAGATTTCTTGAGTAATACACTATTAAGTGCTATTTATTGCACTGGCAACCAACACAAAAATGGACAAATGCAATCACAAGTTTTGCACAGCAAAGAAAACAATCAACAAAATGCACAGACAACTTACAGAATTAGAGAAAATATTTTCAAACTATTCATATGACAATGGATTAGTAATCAGAAATCATAGGAGCTAAAACAACTCTATAGGAAAGGAAAAATATAAGCAGATTTTAAAATGGGTGAAAGTCCTGAATAGGCATTTCTCAAAAGAGGACATACGCATGGAAAACAGCTGTATGATAAGGTGCTCAATATCATTGATCATCTGAGAAATGCACATCAAAACTGCAATAAAATATTATCTCACCTCAATTAAAATGACTTTTATTCAAAAGACAGGCAATAACAAATGCTGGCGAGAATGTGGAGAAAAAAGAAACCTCATACAGTGTTGGTGGTAATGTAAATTAGTACAACCACTATGAAAAACAATTTAGAAGTTCCTCAAAAAAAGAAAAATAGAACTACCATATGTTCCAGCAATCCCACTGTTAGATATATACCCAAAAGAAAGTAAATCAGTATATCAAAAATATATCTGCACTCCCATGTTTATTGTAGCCCTATGCACAATAGCCAAGATTTGGAAGCAACCAAAGTGTTGAACAGATGACTGGGAAAGACAATGTAATACATGTAAACAATGGAGTACTACTCAGCCATAAAAGTAGAATGAAATTCTGTAATTTGCAACAACATGGATGGAACTGGGGGTCATTATGTTAAGTAAAATAAGCCAGGCAGAAAGACAAATATCCCATTTTCTCACTTATTTGTGGGATCTAAAAATAAAAACAACAGAACCCATGGGAATAGAGAGTAGAAGAGTAGGTACAAGAGGCTGGGAATGGTAGTCGGGGGATAGGGAAAATGGGGATGGTTAGCAGGTACAAAAAAAATAGAAAGAATAAATGACACCTAGTATTTGCTAGGACAACAGGGTGACTATACTAAAAAGTGAACAATATTTTAAAATAAAAAATATTTAAAATAAAAAATACCAAAGCATCAATCGATGTTATCAATGCTGTTATTGTTATTTTGCCAAAGTATGAACGTGGGAATATATGTTATATATGCCCATAGAGCTGGCTGTGAGAAACTGGTTTACGGATAGACAACTCAGAGAATTTTAGAAATCAGAGAATTTTAAAATTTCAGAGTAGGAAATAAACTCAAAGGTCATCAGATCTATGCCTCATCTGGTGCTTGTAAAAAGACTCTGGAATCTCTTGAGGGAACTTATCTATATCTTCTTATTGTTATTCTCTTCCCAAGTTCTGTTATTTTTAGACAATAATGCTACAGATTTTTTATCAGTCCAACAAATTGTATTGAATTCACCTTTTTTATGCTTGTAAAGATTTTAATAATGTTGATTGAAATCAAAGTGTTATAATTATTTCAATGCAGAATCTTCAAAAAATTTGCAAGGGGAAGACGGGAAAGCAGTCTGCTTAGTTCTTTTACTCATTGTTACTGAATTATACTTCTAAAAGTGAAGTCCACAGTCATTTTATTCCTAAATAAAAGCCCTGACTCTTTGGGGAGATGTTCTAACACAAAGCACAGAAAATGAAAAGAAGATTCAACAGCTTCATTTTTCAATTTACTTAATCTGGATAATAATCTCTACCTAGGTGATAATTCATCTCAGGGAAGAATTTACCACTATTTTGGATCAGATTGTACTTCATAGTAGGTAATCATTTCAAGGCAGTACTCAGTGTAGGTGTTTAATCCAAAGGTAATGTTAGTTATTTTTCTGCAGCTGCAAACATATTTTCCAAGGAAACAACAATATTACAAAATGCATTTTCAGAGAGGACCAAGATGGCAGAATAGAAGGCTCCACCAATCGTCACCCTCGCAAGGACACCAATTTAATTACTGTCTACAGAGGAAAAAAAAAAAACCTTCATTAGAACCAAAAATCAGGTGAGCCCTCATAATACCTGGTTTTAACTCTATACTGCTGAAAGACGCACTGAAAATATAGAAAAAACATTCCTGAATCTCGAATGCCACTCCTTCCCCACCCTTGGCAGCAGCATTGTGGTACAGAGAGCTTCTTTGGATGCTGGAGGAAGGTGAGCACAGCAATTGTGAGGCATTAATCTCAGTGCTATCCTTTTAGAGCAGAGAGGAAAACCAGACCAAACTTACCTGATGCATGTTGAGCTAATGGAGGGAGCATTTAAAGAAACCTTAGCCAGAGGGGAGTCACCTAGCCTAGTGGCCTGAACTTGAGTTCCCTCACACATTGCTACTGGGGGACAAAGTGCTCTGTATCTCTAAGTAAACCTGAAAAGCATTCTAGGTCATTAGGACTGCAACTCTTAGGCAAGTCCTAGGGCTAAACTGAGCCCAGAGACGGTGGACTGGGAGGCCACATGATCTACCGAAACACCAGCCAGCACAGTTAAGGGAGTTCTGAAATCACCACATTTCTAACCCCAGGCTGCACAGCTTGAGGATCCAAAACAGATCCCTTCCTTCTGCTTTAGGAGAGTAATGGGAAATGTGAGGAGGACTTTGCCTTGTGTCTTAGATACCACCTCAGCCACAGCAGGATAGGGCAATGACCAGAGTTGTGAGGCCCCCATTTCAGGCTCTAGTTTCCTGATGACATCTCAAGACATGCCCTGAGCCAGAAAGGAACCCACTGCATTGAAGGGAAGGAGCCAGTCTTGGCAGCACTCATCACCTGATAACTGAAGAGGCCTTGGACCCTGAGCTACATCAAGGGCCTTGAGCAAGCCTCTGAAATTGCTGGCTTCAGATATCAGCATGACTATAGGAGGATATAACACCAAGTGGGCTCTTGGAGTCCTCAATTTCAGGACTTCACTCTTGGATGGCATCTTTGGATCTGCCCTGGGCCAGAAGGGAACCCTCTTCCCTGAAGGCTAAGTTGCAGGCCAGGCAGCATTCACCAAAAGCTGATGTCAGAGCTCTTGGGCCTTAAGGGAACATTGGTGGTAGTCTGGCAGAACTCCTCATGGCCTAAGGTGGTGGTTGCTACAGAGTGAAGGTTCTCTTCCTTTGGAAAGGAGAAGGAAGAGTTGAAAGAACTGTGTGTCATGGTTTCAGTGCCATCTCAGCCACAATACAATAGAACACAAGGTAGACTTCTAAGTTTTGTCACTCTATTTCCTGACTCCTAGATGACATCTAGGGACCCACCTGGGACCTGGGAGAACTCACTTCCCTGAAGGGAAGGACACAGGCCTGGCTGGCTTTGCCACCTGGTGATTATAGAGTCCCAGGGCCTAGAGTGAATATAAGCAGTAGCCAGGAAGTGGTTACAACAGGCCTTGAGTGAGACCCAGTGCTGTGCTGGCTTCAGGTCTGACCCAGCATGGTCCTAGTCCTAGTGGTGATGGCCACAGGGATGCTTGTGTACCTCCAACCCCAGGTTTAAGAGGCTTGGAACAGAGAATGAGACTCTATATATTTAGGAGAAAATAAGGGGAAAGAGCAAGAGTCTGTGCCTGGTAATCCAGAAAATTCTCCCAAATCTAGTTTATGACCATCAAGGTGCAACTTCTATGAGTCTGCAAGAACTGCAGCATTACTGAGATTTGGGTGTTCCCTAAAGCAGATACAGCTTACATCAAAACACCCAAGTCCTTTTTAATTTCTGGAAAGTTTTTCAAATAAAGACAGGTACAAACAAATCCAGATTGTGAAAACTAAAATTCAATATCAATCACTTCAATGTCCAGACACCAAAGAATATTTACTAGCATCAACACCACCCAGGAAAGCATAACCTCACCAAACGAACTAAATAAGGCACCAGGGACCAATCTTGGAGAAACAGAGATATATGACTTTTCAGACAGGGAATTCAAAATAGCTGTGTTGAGGAAACTCAAAGAAACTCAAGATAACACAGAGAAGAAATTCAGAATTTTATCAGATTAATTTATCAGAGATTGAAATAATTTTGAAAATCCAGCAGAAATTCTGGATCTAAAAAGTACAACTGGCATACTGAAGAATGCATCAGAGTCTCTTAATAGCAGGATTGATCAAGAAGAAGAAAGAGTGAGCTTGACAACAGACTATTTGAAAATACACTGCTAGGGGAGACAAAAGAGAAAAGAATATAAAACAGTAAATCATGCCTGCAGGATCTAGAAAACAGCCTCAAAATGTCAAATTTAAGAGTTATTGACCTTAAAAATGAGATAGAGGAAGAGATAAGGGTACAAAGTTTATTCAACGGGATAATAACAGAGGTCTTTTCAAACCTAGAGAAAGTTATTAACACTCAAATACAAGAAAGTTATATATCTCCAAGCATATTTAACTCAAAGACTACCTCAAGGCATTTAATAATCAAACTTCCAAAGACCAAGGATAAACAAAGGATGCTTAAAGCAGCAAGAAAAAAGACACAAATACAATGGAGCTGCAATATGTCTGACAGCAGACTTTTCAGTGGAAACCTTACAGGCCAAGAGAGTGTGACATGACATATTTAAAGTGTTGAAGGGAAAAAACTGTTACCCTAGAATAGTATATATGGCAAAAATTCCCTTCAATTATGAAGGAAAAATAAAGACTTCTACAGACTAACAAAAGCTGAGGGATTTCATTCAGAAGAGACCTGTCCTATGGGTAATGTTTAAGGGAGTACATCAATCAGAAAGAAAAGGACATTAATGAGAAACAAGAAATCATCTGAAGGTACACAACTCACTGGGTAATAGTAAGTGCACAGAAAAAAATACTGAACACTTCAGTGTTACAATACTGCAACTGTGATATGTAATCAACTAAAATGCTAGCTAGAAAAACTAAATGATGAACCAAGCAAAAATAATAACTACAACAACTTCTTAAGACATAGACAGTACAATAAGATCTAAATAGAGACAAAAAAGTTAAAAAACTTGAAAATAAAGTTATGGCATAGAATTTTGTATTAGTTTTCTTTTTGTTTCTTTATTTGTTTATGAAAACAGAGTTGAGTACTTACCAGGTTATAAGATAGCATGTGCAAGCCTCACAGTAACCTCAAACAAAAAAAAAATACAATGGAAACAGAAAAACAAAAAGCAATATAAATCATATCACCAGGGAAAATCGCCTTCACTAATGGAAGAAAATAAAGAAGTAACACCAGAAAACAAATAACAAAATGGCAGGAGTAAGTCTTTACTTATCAATAATAATGTTGACTGTAAATGAACTAAGGTCTACAATCAAAATAAATAGAGTGGCTGAGTGTATTAAAAACAAGATTCTGTTGCCTACCTGAAACACACTTTACCTATAAAGACACAAATAGATTAAAAGAAAAGTGATGGAAAAGACATTCCATGCCAATGGAAACAATAAATGATCAGGAGTAGCTATACTTATATCAAACAAAATAGATTTCAAGACAAAAGCTATAAGAAGAGACAAAGAAAGTTACTATATAATGATAAAGGGGTAAATTCAGTAAGAGGATATATCAATTTTAAATATATATATGCACCCAACACTAGAGCACATAGATAAGTAAAGGAAACATTATTAGAGCTAAAGAGAGAGACAGTTCCCAATACAATAATATCTGCAGACTTTAACACCCCACTCCCAGCATTGGACATATCGTCAAGACAGAAAATCAACAAAGAAACATCAGACTTGATCTGCAGTATAGATCAAATGAATCTAATAGATATTTACAGAACATTTTATCTGATGGTGGCAGAATACACATTCTTTTCTTCAGCACATGGATTCTTTAACATAGACCACATGATAGGTCAAAAAAGTCTGAAAACGTTCAACAAAATTGAGATAACATCAAGCATCTTCTCTGACCACAATAAAATAAAATTAGAAATTAATGATAAGATAAATTTGGGAAACTATACAAACACATGGAAGTTAAACAATATGTTCCTGAATGACGAGTGGGTCAATGAAAAAATTTTTGGAAACTTCTTAAAACAAAAGACAATGGAAACACAACATACCAAAATCTATGGGATACAGCAAAAGCAGTACTAAGAGGGAAGTTTATAGCTGTAAGTCCCTACATCAAAAAAGAGGAATAACTTCAAATAAACAATCTAATGATACATCTTAAAGAAATAGAAAAGCAAAAGCAAACCAAACCTAAAATTAGTAGGAGAAAAGAACTAATAGGCTGGGTGTGGTGGCTCATGCCTGTAGTCCTAGCACTTTGGGAGGCTGAGACAGGCGGATCAATTCAAGTCAGGAGTTTGAGACCAGCCTGGCCAACATGGTGAAACCCTGTCTCTACTAAAAATACAAAAATTAGCCAGGCGTGGTGACAGGTGCCTGTAATCCCAGCTACTCTGCAGGCTGAGGCAAGAGAATCACTCAAACCCAGGAGGCGGAGGCTGCAGTGAGCCAAGATAGCAGTACTGCACTCCTGCCTGGGTGACAGAGGGAGACTCCATCTCAAAAATAATAATAATAATAATAATAATAATAATAAAGATTAAAACAGAAATAAATGAATTTTAAATGAGGAAAATAATACAAAAGATCAATGAAACAAAAAGTTGGTTTTTTGAAAAGTAAAACAAAATTGACAAAACTTTAGCCAAACTTACTAATAAAAGGAGAGAAGATTCAAATAAAAGCATTAGAAATGAAAAAGGAGACATTACAACTTATACTGCAGAAATTCAAAGATCATTTGTGGCTATGATGAGCAACTATATGCCAATGAGTTGGAAAATCTAGAATAAATGGACAAATTTCTAGGTACATACAATCTATCAAGATTGAACCAGAAAGAAATCCAAAACCTGAACAGACCAATAACAAGTAATAAGATCAAAGCCATATTAAGAAGTCTCTCCGTAAAGAAAAGCTAGGGACCCAGTGGCTTCACTGCTGATTTCCACAAACATTTAAAGAGAACTGGTACCCATCCTACTAAAACTATTGCGAAAAATAGAAGAACAGGAAATACTTCTAAATTCATTATATGAGGTCAGCATTGCCCTGAAACCAAAACCAGACAAAGACACATCAAAAAAAGAAAACTACAGTCCAATATCTCTGATGAATATTGATGCAAAAATCCTCAACAAAATACTAGCAAAACGGAATTCAATGTTACATTAAAAAAAAAAATTTCATCATGAGCAAATGGGATTCATCCCTGGGATGCAAGGATGGTCCAACATATGCAAATCAATCAATGCAATACATCATAGCAACAGAATGAAGCATAAAAACCATATGATTATTTCAATTGCTACCAAAAAGCTTCTGATAAAATTCAACATCCCTTCATGATAATAAAAAAAGCTCTCATAAAACAGGGGATAGAAAGAACATACCTCAACATAATAAAAGCCATATATGACAGGTCCACAGCAAGTATCATACTGAATGGGGAAAACCTGTCTAAGATCTGGAACATTACTAGAATGACCACTTTCACCACTGTTATTCAACATAGTAGCGGAAGTCCTAGCTAGAGGAATCAAACAAGAAAAAGAAATAAATGGCAACCAACTTGGAATGAAAGAAGTAGTATTATTTTTGTTTGCAGACAATATGATCAGATATTTGGAAAAACCTAAAGACTACACACACACACACACACACACACACAATTAGAACTGATAAACAAATTCAGTAAAGTAGGAGGTTACAAAATTAACATACAAAAAAAATCAATTGCATTTCTACATCCCAACAGTGAGCAATCCTAAAAAGAAATTTAAAAAGTAATCCCATTTACAATAGCCACAAATAAAATTCAATACCTAGGAATTAATCAAAGAAGCAAAAGATTTCTCAAAAATTATAAAACACTGATGAAAGAAATTGAAGAGGACACCAAAAAATGGAAAGACATTCCATGCTCATCTATTAGAAGAATCAATATTGGTAAAATATTCGTACTACACAAAGCAATCTACAGATTCAATGTAATCCCTATCAAAATGCCAACAACATTAGTCACAGAAATAGAAAAAGAATGCTAAAATTTATATAGGCATACATAAGACACAGAATAGCCAAAGTTATCCTATGCAATAAGAGCAAAATTGGAGAAATCACATCCAAATTCAAATTATATTACAGAGCTATAGTAATCAAATCAGCATGGTACTGGTATTAAATCAGAAAAAAAAAAAACAATGGAACATAATAGAGAACCTAGAAACAAATTCACACACTTAAAGTGAACTCATTTTCAACAAAGTTGCCAACATACTTTGGGGAAAAGACAGTCTCTTTAATAAATGGTGCAGGAAAAACTAGATATCTATGTGCAGAAAGATGAAACTAGACCCCTCCGTCTCACCATGTACAAAAATCAAATCCACATTGATTAAAGACTTAAATATAAGATCTCAAACTATGAAACTACTACAAGAAAACATTGGGGAAATTCTCCAGGACATTGGTCTAGGCAAGAATTTTTTGAGCAATATCCCTTAAGCACAGGCAACCAAAGCAAAAATAGACAAATGAGATTACATCAAGCTAAAAAGCTTCTGCGCAGCAAAGAAAACAATCAACAAAGTGAAGAGACAACCCACAGAATGGGAGAAGATATTTGCACACCACACATCAGACAAGGGATTAATAACCAGAATATATAAGGAGCTCAAAGAACTCTATAGGAAAACATAATAAATTGACAAAAAAAATCAGCAAAAGATTTGAATAATTTCTCAAAGGACACACAACCCACAAACAGGCATATGAAAAGGTGCTCAACATAATTAATCATTAGAAAAATGCAAATCAAAGTACAATAAGATGTCATCTCACCCCAGTGCAAATAGCTTATATCCAAAAACAGGCAATAACAAGTGCTGATGAGGATGTAGAGAAAAGGGAATCTTTGTACACTGTTGGTGGAAATGTACAGTAGCACAAGCACTATATTGTATAGTTGGAGGCTACTACAAATACTAAAAATAGAGCTATTATATGACCCAGCAATCCCACTGCAGAATATGTAACTAAAAGAAAGGAAATCAGTATAACAAAGAGATATCTGCACTCCCATGTTTATTGCAGCACTGTTTACAATAGCTAAGATTTGGAAGCAACCTAAGTATCCATCGACAGATGAACAGATAAAGAAAATGTGGTGCATATACACAATGGAATATTATTAAGCCATAAAAATGAGATCCTGTCATTTACAATAATATGGATGGAACTGGAGATGATTATGTTAAGTAAAATAAGCCAGGCACAGACTGAGAAATATCACATTCTCACTTTTGTATGATATGAAAATTAAAACAATTAAACTCATGGACATAGAGAGTAGAAGGATGTTTACCAGAGGCTAGGAGAAGATAGGAATGGCTAATGGCTATGAAAATATAGTTAGAAAGAATAAGACATACTATTTGATCACACAGAAGGGTGACCTTAGTCAATAATAACTTAATCATACATTTTTAAATAAGTAAAATAATGTAATTGTGGCCAGGCATGGTGGCTCACGCCTGTAATCACAGCACTTTGGGAGGCCAAGGTGGGCAGATCATGAGGTCACGAGTTCGAGACCAGACTGACCAACATGGTGAAACTCGATCTCTACTAAAAATACTAAAATTAGCTGGGTGTGGTGGCGCACACCTGTAATCCCAGCTATTCAGGAGGCTGAGGCAGGAGAATCACTTGAACCCAGGAGGCAGAGGTTGCAGTGAGCCAAGTTCATGCCACTACTCTCCAGCCTGGGCGACAGAGTGAGACTCCATCTCTAAATAAATAAATAAATAAATAAAAGTGTAATTGGATTGTTAGTAACACAAAGGATAAATGCTTGAGTGGATGGATGCCACATTTTTTATAATGTGATTATTTCACATTGCATGCTTATATCAAAATATCTCATGTACCCCACAAATATAGACACCCACAAAAATTTAAAATAAAATAAAATAAAAACAATATTACAAATAATAATACATATATAGTTTTTCAAAATTAACTTATTGAGGTGAAATCTAGATAATATAAAGTAACCATTTTAAAGCAAAAAATTCAGTGGCATTTAATGTATTCACAGTGTTGTGCAACCATTTCTATTCCCTTCGTAAAACATTTTTATCACTCTAAAGTAAAACCCTTTACCCATTAAGCAGTTTCTTCAATTCCCCAATGCCCTTAACCCCTGACAACCACCAATCTATGTTCTGTCGCTGTGTATTTATCTATTCTGAATGTTTCATGTATATGGAATTATACAATATGTGTCATTTTGTGCCTTGCTTCTTTCATTTACCATTATTTCAAGATTCTTTTGAAATATAGCATGTATCAGTACTTATAGCATGTGTCAGTACTTCGTTCCTTTTTATGTCTGAGTAATATTCATTTGTTTAGCCGTTCATAGTTTGATGAACATTTTGCCTATTGTGAATAATGCTGCAATGATCATGTGTGCATGTATTTGTTTGAGTACATATTTTCAAGTTTTTTTTGGAGCGGGGCACAGAGTTTCACTCGCCGTGTCCCCCAGGCTGGAATACAGTGGCACAATCACAGCTCACTGCAACCTTGACCTCCGGGGCTCAATCGATTCTCCCACTTCAGCCTCCTAAGTAGCTGGGACTGCGGGAATGCACCACCACGTCCAGCTAATTTTTTTATTTTTTGTAGAGACAGGGTTTCACCATGCTACCCAGGTTGGTCTTGAACTCCTGAGCTCAAGCCATCCACCCACCTCAGCCTCCCAAAGTGCTGGACTTACAGGCGTAAGCCACTGCACCGGGTCTTATTTTCAGTTCTTTTCTATTATATACCTAGCCCTAGAATTGTGAGATTTTATGTAAATTCTATGTTTTGTTTTGTTTTGTTTTTTTGAGGAACTGCAAAACTGTTTTCTACAGTGTCTGAACCAATTTACATTTCCACCAGCAGTGTTTAAGGATTCCATTTTCTCCACATTCTCGCCAACAATTCTCTTGTTATTTTCTGGGTTTTTTTTTTCCTAGTGAGAGTGAAGTTGTACTCTATCGTGGTTATGATTTGCATTTCCCTAATGACTAATGATGTTGAGCATCTTTTCATGTGCTTGTTTGCCTTTGTATATCTTTGTAGAGAAATATCTATTTCAAATCCTTTCCCCATTTTTTTTTAAAAAGCGGGCTGTTTGTCCTTTTGTTGTTGAATTTTAAACATTTTAAAATATATTCTGGATACTAGTCTCTTATCAGACATGATTTGCAAATGTTTTCTCTCATTCTATGGGTTGCCTTTTCACTTTCTTGATCATGTTCATTAAAGTACAAAAGGTTTTAATTTTTGTAAGGTCTAATTTATTTTTTGTTGTTGCTTTTCTTTTGGTGTCATATTTAAGAATCCATTGCAAAATCCAAGGTTGTGAAATTTTACTACTCTTTTCTTCTAAGAGTTTTATGGTTTTCACTCATATATAGGTCATTGAACCATTTAAGTTAATTTTTGTTTATGGTGTGAAGTAGGGGTCAAACTTTTCCATGTTTTTATCTGGTTGTTCTAACAGTATTTGTTAAAGCAATTATTTTTTCTCTTCGAATAGTCTTGGCACCTGTGTCAAACATCAATTGGCTATAGATTTGTGGACTTATTTCTGTACTCCCAATTCTGTTACATTGGTCTATATGCTTAGTTTTATATGGTACCACGCTGTTATGATTATTGTAGCTTTATAGTAAAGTTTGAAATCAGAAAGTGTGAGTCCTCCAACTTTTTTCTTACTTTTTAAAGATGTGTTGTATGTGTGGCTATTTGAGGCCCCTTGTGATTCCATATGAACTTGAGGTTCAGCTTTTCCACATCTGCAAAAAGCATCATTGTAAATTTGGTAGACATTCCATTGAATCTGTAGATCACTTTAGGTGAGTATTATTACCATCTTAACAATATTAATTCTTCCATTTTATGAACACAGTATGTCATTTCATTTATTTTGGTCTTCTTTATTTACCAGTTTTTAGTGTACAAGTCTTTTACCTCCTTGGTTACATTTATTTCTAGGTATTTCGTTCATTTGGGTGCTATTGTAAATTGAATTGTTTTATTCTTTTTCAGATGTTCATTTCTGGTGTGTAACCCTTTTATTATGCTATTGGATCTGATTTGCTAGAATTTTGATGAGGAATTTTTCATCTATAGAAATAAGGAATATTGTTGTGTACTTTTCTTGTGATGTTGTCAGCAGGATTTGGAATCAGGATAATGCTGGCCTCATAGAATACATTGGGAAGTGTTCACTCCTGTGTTTTTTTTGGGAATGGTTTGAGAAGTATTGATATTAATTCTTCTTTAAATGTTTGTTACATTTCCCCAGAGAAGCCATCTGGTTCTTGACTTTTCTTTGCTGGAAGTGTTCTATGTTTTTCTACTAGGTTTCTAGTTGGTTTATGGTGTTGTTCAAGTTCTCTATTGCCTTCTTGATTTTTTGTCTAATTTTTCTGTTTGTTATAGAATGTAGAGTATAGAACTATTTCTATCGATTCTGTCAAGGTGAAAGAGGAAGAAGATATATTGTAAGTTATGGCACACAGGAGCATTAGGGGAGTCCCTGTGGTTTCTTGGTTGGTCATTCCTCTGTAAGTGAGAGAAACTGCTCATGTTAATAAACTTTGGATGCGTGTCTTACAAGAAGCCCTGCAAGGAGTATGGCCTTCAGAGACCCAGCAGAGTTGTCTATGTATCCAGATTCTCTACCTTCGCTTTTTTTTTCACTGTAAAGAAAGCAGAATGACATAGAGAGATGGAGTCAGATAGATCTAAGTTCAAATCTGGGACCTGCCACTAGTTATCTAGCTGTGTGATCTTCAGCAACATAGTAGGTGTATATACTTATGGCATACATAATGATTTGTTGACAAAGAGTCAAACTCGTAAAATGTTTGAAGAGATTTATTCTGAGCCAAATATCAGTGACCAATGGACTGTGACACAGCCTCAGGAAAACCTAAGAACATGTGCCCAACATGTGGTTGGGCTACAGCTTGTTTTATACATTTTGGGAAGACATAAGACATCAATTAATATGTGTAGATGTACATTGGTTTGCTCCAGAAAGGTGGGATAACTTGAAGTGGGAGCTTTCTGGTCATGGGTGGATTCAAATATTTTTCTGATTGGCAATTGGTTAAAATAGTTACTATCTAAAGACCTAGAATCAATAAAAAGGAATGTCTAGGTGAAGATAAGGGATTGTGAAGACACAGGTTTTATCATGCCGATGAAGGCTCCAGGGAGCAGGCTTCAGAGATCTTAGCAAACCTAAAAATTACCCAACTTTGTTAATTCTCTCCTGGATGGGGGAAAAGACATGGAAAGGAATGGAGATTCTGTATAGAATGTAGATTTTCTCCACAAGAGACAGCTTTGCAGTGCCATTTCAAAATATGACAAAGAAATATATTTTGGGGTAAAATACTTCTATTTATTTCAGGGCCTGCTACCTATTATGTGATACTCTAGTAAAGTTAGGTTGGAATTTTGTGTCTTATTGCTACAAAAAGTCTGTTTCATCAGTCTTAAAATCTCTGTTTTAATGTTAATGCTGGTCAGCTGTGCCTTAACTCCAAAGGGAGTAGGGTATAATGAGGCATGTCTGACCCTGACTTCCCATCATGGCCTGAACTAGTTTTTCAGGTTAACAATAGAATGCCCTTGGCTAAGAGGAGGGGTCCATTCAGTTGGTTGAGGGGCTTAGAATTTTCTTTTTGTTTTACAAATTTAATTAACTTCTCTGAACCTTAGTTTAAATACTTATCCTCTATGAAATTGTGACAATATGTATTTCAAAGTATTACTGTGGATATTACATGAAAAAATTAACTTGCTTTTATATTTTCAGATATCGTTATTACTGTCTTTAGATCGCTTGAGATTCAGTTTCAAGTAATCCGCATTTATCCTGCATCATTTGAAATGGGGGCATGGTTTCCAAAAATAAATTTTTCAGACAATTTAAAAATTAGTGTTTAAAAATTGACCCTTGATGAAAATATTTCTAAAATATATTGTACAATTCTATACCTTCTTAAATAGTAGTCTGAACAGAATTAAACTTCTTCATGATGATTGGGGTTCAATATTAATTAACACCCATGACCACACATTTCTATTATATAAGATACGATCTTAGCCCCCAAGGACTGGAAGACTGGCAGTCATGGAAGAGGGGCAGGATTGAGACACAGAAGATTATCTGCATTTACACTCAATAGCCTCAGAAAAATATTTATTTCTTATGTCTCTTTTTTATAGTTTCTGTTTTTCCCCCTCATTCTCAGCCTGTCAGAAGTTGCTTCTTGCTGTTACTGGTATAACTGCCTCTGGCTACTCCCCTTCTAATTCTTTCTGTTACTATAGACTTGGAAACCCAGATAACCAAACTTATGAAAATCATGTCTAATGCAGTGTTTCTCCTGTTGTGATCACCAGAACAGTAACATCAACATCACCAAGATACTTATTAGAAATGCAAAATCGGGCCGGGCACAGTGGCTCACGCCTGTAATCCCAGCACTTTGGGAGGCTGAGGCGGGCGGATCACGAGGTCAGGAGATTGAGACCATCCTGGCTAACACGGTGAAACCCCATCTCTACTAAAAATACAAAAAAAAAAAAATTAGCCGAGTGTGGGGGCGGGCGCCTGTAGTCCCAGCTACTCGGGAGGCTGAGGCAGGAGAATGGCATGAACCGGGAGGCGTAGCTTGCAGTGAGCCAAGATCCCGCCACTGCGCTCCAGCCTGGGCGACAGAGCGAGACTCCGTCAAAAAAAAAAAAGAAATGCAAAATTTTAGGCCCACTCCAGACTTACTGAATCAAAGTACTCTGGGGCAGAGCTCCACAATTTGTTAACAAGACCTTCAATAGATTCTGATTATGATCAAGTTTGATATTTATTGCCTGACTATACTTGTTTATACTGCAAACTCTTAGGTCTCATTCCAAGAGATATGATTTAGTATATCTTGGGTGGAACTTAAGAGCCTTGATTTTTTAACCCATTCCCCAGATTATTCTGATGAAAGTATTCAAAAGGCACACTTGGAGAAATATTTCCCAAGCCTACACCATTACTTCTCAAACCTACCTGGGGATTTTTCTAAAATGCATATCTGTTCGAATAGGTCTGGGATTTAGCATTTTAATGGGCTCCTAGGTAATACCTATGTACAGGGTGGTAAACCACACTCTGAGTAGTAATTTCCTAGAACTTTATATAGTAGGTATTTTATAAGTGTTTTTATTTTATTTTGCTTTTAATGTATTTTATCCAGAAGTTTTCCTTTGAGTAAAAACAGTATCAGCCTTTCTTGATTTTATAAAAGATATCATTTTGTCCTAAATCAAACATGTTTATTTATACTTTTACATATAAAAATTGAATTAAAATTCAATTATATACCATGAGTTAGTTGGCTTTATAAGCAGAATGAAGGAGCTCTCCTATGAGTAAAGGTGTATGAGCTTTATTTCCTAGACTCAATCATCTTAGGCTTCTCAGAGGCCTTTTATTTTGTCCTTCTGGATTTTAAGTGTACCTTCAGTAGGGAATGGGTAGGAAAGCTTCTGTACCAAAAGGGTCCACATTCTATGGCAGATTAAATTATTCTCTCTGGAGCTAATTGATTTCTGGCCTTTCTCTAGTCTAAGCACTCCTGTCAGCATTTATCTCCTCCCCTAAAGGATTTGATCAGTAATCCCAGCCTTTTTGCGTGGGCAAAGCCCTTTGTTCCCTCTGAATGAGCATCCTGAGTATTTCATTCTTTCAGTGGACAATGGGACTCTGAGACAGAACTTGGTAGATAGTACTATACCTTATTATTAACCAACCAACATTATTTTCTACTAATCCAGAAGATACATACTATCCACTCCAAGTGGGTCTTCTCATTGTACAATCTAATGCTTTTTCTTATTGTATTCTCATGCTGTTATCCATCTACTTCATGTCTTTCACCTATCCCAGAGAGTTTCAAATTGTGTTCAGATGGCAGAGACCTGAAGTCTTTTGGAATTTTATGAATTAGCTTAACAAAACATAAAGGGCTAATTATATAATTATGAAGATGCATTACTATTTTGTTTTATATATATTTTTTTTATTATTATTATACTTTAAGTTTTAGGGTACAGGTGCACAATGTGCAAGTTTCTTATATATGTATACATGTGTCATGTTGGTGTGCTACACCCATTAACTCATCATTTAGCATTACGTATATCTCCTAATGCTATCCCTCCCCCCTCCCCCCACCCCACAACCGTCCCCAGAGTGTAATGTTCCCCTTCCTGTGTCCATGTGTTCTCATTGTTCAATTCCCACCTATGAATGAGGACATGCGGTGTTTGGTTTTTTGTCCTTGCAATAGTTTACTGAGAATGATGATTTCCAGTTTCATCCATGTCCCTACAAAGGACATGAACTCATCATTTTTTATGGCTGCATAGTATTCCATGGTGTATATGTGCCACATTTTCTTAATCCAGTCTATCGTTGTTGGACATTTGGGTTGGTTCCAAGTCTTTGGTATTGTGAATAGTGCCGCAATAAACATACGTGTGCATGTGTCTTTATAGCAGCATGACTTATAATCCTTTGGGTATATACCCAGTAATGGGATGACTGGGTCAAATGATATTTCTAGTTCTAGATCCCTGAGGAATCGCCACACTGACTGCCACAATGGTTGAACTAGTTTACAGTCCCACCAACAGTGTAAAAGTGTTCCTATTTCTCCACATCCTCTCCAGCACCTGTTGTTTCCTGACTTTTTAATGATCACCATTCTAACTGGTGTGAGATGGTATCTCAGTGTGGTTTTGATTTGCATTTCTCTGACGGCCAGTGATGATGAGCATTTTTTCATGTGTTTTTAGCTGCATAAATATCTTCTTTTGAGAAGTGTCTGTTCATGTCCTTTGCCCACTTTTTGATGGGGTTGTTTTTTTTTTCTTGTAAATTTGTTGGAGTTCATTGTAGATTCTGGATATTAGCCCTTTGTCAGATGAGTAGGTTGCAAAAATTTTCTCCCATTTTGTAGGTTGCCTGTTCACTCTGATGGTAGTTTCTTTTGCTGTGCAGAAGCTCTTTAGTTTAATTAGATCCCATTTGTCAATTTTGGCTTTTGTTGCCATTGCGTTTGATGTTTTAGACATGAAGTCCTTGCCCGTGCCTATGTACTGAATGGTAATGCCTAGGTTTTCTTCTAGGGTTTTTATGGTTTTAGGTCTAACATGTAAGTCTTTAATCCATCTTGAATTAATTTTTGTATAAGCTGTAAGGAAGGGATCCAGTTTCAGCTTTCTACATATGGCTAGCCAGTTTTCCCAGCACCATTTATTAAATAGGGAATCCTTTCCCCATTGCTTGTTTTTGTCAGGTTTACAGAGAAGCTATAGCAAGTGTCAAAAGATTTAAAAATATATACAGAAGGGGAATTTCAAGTTGAGAGGATGCTACCTTAATTGTTTTATAATTAATTAATTAATTGAGATAAGATTACTATTTTATTTAAATAATGGAATACCCTAGCTCATTGTGCACAATTCCAATGCTCTAATGGAGGAATTTGAGATACACTGGCCTATCATTCCAAAAGTTAGACATCCTGTAATGGATAATTTTAAATACAAAATCTATTGTACTCCTACGCACTTTAAATGAGTATTCTTGAGCTCTGTCACTACTCTTCTCTGTAGGCCAGACCTTAGAGTGGGAACTGCAGTAACTGAGTGGTAAAACCTAAATGCAATAGGAGTAATTGGACCTGGGATGGCAGGAACCAAGTGATAACAGTCGACTTCCAAAGGCAAAGTGGGTGTGGTTACCTTAATGGACAACCACGTCAAATCAACAATCAGAATAGCCTGACTCACACAGACCTATGGCATTGATCATGGTATTAATAGAAGTGAAATAGATAAGAAGACTCCTAAATTCTTACTTGATCTGTATAAGCAGGATAGTTCTAGGTCAAGTGAACAAAAGTTTTACCTGAATAGTGAAAACTAAGCGACATGGCCCCTAAGTCCATTTCAAGACTTGAACCAGTATACAGATCCAGAACCCCTAGAATGAAGGAAGATGAGGGCTCCTTGGCGAAGAACCCTGGTATACTACTGAAAGCCTGTACTGTTAATCTTTCTCCAGCCTTCCCCAAAGGGACCTATGGCCTTTTACCAGGGTAACTGTGCAATGGAGAAAAAATTATCGGACCTTCTAAGGATTACTGGACATTAGATCTGAACTTTAATTCCAGGAGACCCAAAATGTAACTGTGGCCCCTCAGACAGAGTAGGGGCTTATGGAAGTCAGGTGATTAATGAAGTTCTAGCTCAGGTTCATCTCATGGTGGGCCCGTGCGTCCCCAAAACCATCCTGTGATTATTTCTTCAGTTCCAGGTTGTGTAATTGGAATAGATATACTCATCAGCTGATAGAATCGTCACATAAGTTCCCTGGCCTGTGGAATGAGGCCTAAATGGAAGCCATTAGAACTGCCTCTATCTAGGAAAATCATAAACCAAAAGCAATATTGCATTTCTGGAGAGATTGTAGAGATTAGTGCCACCATCATGGAATTAAAAGATGCAGGGGTGGTGATTCACACTACATCCCAATTCAACTGGCCTGAATCTTGGACAGTGACAGTGGATTCACACTTGTGGTCAGCAAATGGTATAATAGGACACTTCAGTGATTGTTCTTTTGAAGAAACAAGATAAATCCAGGTAAGGGATTACAGCACCTGGGAGTGCATAGAAATAATAAAAGACAAATTGAATAGGGTAGGAAGGACAGTTTCACATTATACATATGACCCCTCCCCAAAGTCCAGGGAGCACAGCACTGAGAATGAAGTGAACAAGTGGCTTTGTCCCAACTCCAGCCCCAGGCCCACCACAGTGAAACACAGCACCATGGCAGCCACCATGGCCCTAGAACCCAGGCCCACTCCCGTAGACCCTGACCCCAGGCCAGTTTTTATGTCCCTATGATCAAGATTAGCACCCATGGATCTAGCTTCCAGGCTAGCCTCCATAGATCCAAGCACCAGGCCAGCACTCATGGGCCTAGGTTCCAGACAGGCCAATGCACATCAAGACTCCAGCCCAGCCTCAAGCTTCGGGCCAGTCCCAGTAGTCTCAGGCTTCAGTGGACCCAGGATCCAGGCTCATTCTACCAGGTACAAATTTCAGACTTACACCCCTGCATACTATGGTACCAGGCCAGCCCCTAAATATCCAGGGCCCAGGACTGCCCATGTGGACCAAGGCTCCAAGCCAGCCCCCATGGACTCAGGCATCAGGCCTACTCCAGTGCCAGGCCAGCTTTCATAGACTCAGTCTTCAAGCTCATTTGCATGGACCCAGGCACATGGCCTATCCCAGTGTTAGGCCAGGCCCCATGGACTCAGACTCAAAGCCTGCCCTGGCACCACATTAGCCCCTATGAACCCAGGCTTCATACCACCCCTCACAGACACAGGCTTCAGGCCTACACCTAAGGACCCTGTCAGCAGATCAACCCCAATGGGACCCAAAACAACGCCAGCTGTCATGGGCCCAGGATCCAGGCTCACCCACCTGTTCATCCATACAATAGGCCAGCCCAGCTGAGGAATCTAGCAGCAAGGCTGCTTGTGGAAACTACCAGATAGTCCATCCAGAATCTGGATGGGCAGATTGGTGAAGGGATTTCTCTGCTAAAGCCAGTCTTTAAGGACTGGAATGGGCATCTATTTCTTCAAATGCACAAGTACCAACACATGGTTATAAGGATTACAAACAGTAAGGGATACATTACAACACCAAAAGGGACAAAATAAAACACCAGCAATTAACCCTAAAGAAACCGAGACCTACAGACTGCCTGTCAATTGAAGATCCGTGAGCTCCAAAAGCACACAAATAGACAATTAGATTAAATCAGGAAAACAATATATGAACAAAATTAGAAGTTCAATAAATAAATAGAAACAATTTAAAAAAAGCCAAACAAAAATTTGGAAGAATGACAAAGGATTATCATAAGCTTAACCAGGTGGTAATCTCAATTGCATTTACTGTACCAAATGTGGTTTCATTGCTTGAGCAAATTAACACATTTTCTAGTACCTGCTATTCAGCTATTGATCAGGCAAAATGACTTTTTCTCCATTCTTGTCAATGGAGTCTACCAGAAGCAGTTTGCTTTCAGCTGAAAAAGCCAGCAATACACCTTGACTGTCCTATCTTAGGGGTATATCAACTTGCCAACCCTATGCAATAATTTAATTCACAGGAATCTTGATTGCTTTTCCCTCCATAAGATATCAGATTGGTTCATTACATTGATGACACTATGCTGACTGGACCTAGTGAACAGGAAGTAGCAACAACACTAGACTTATTGGTAAGACATTTGTGTGTCAGATTGAGGGAAATAAATCTTACTAAAAGTCAAATTATCTGTTCTATGGATACCAATCAGCCTCTTTTCTTAGCCACTTCTGTCACCACCTTATGAAATTATGAACAAAATGGTCATGATGGCAGGAGTAGAGGTTATGCATGGGCTCAGCAACATGGACTTCCATTCACCAAGGCCAACCTATGTACAGCCACCTCTACTCAATCTGCCAGCCATAGAGACCAACCCTGAGTCCTCAATACAGCATTATTTATTGGCACGATCAGCCAAGCTACCTGATAACAGGTTGATTACATTGGACTACTTTTACCAGGCAAGGAGCAGAATTTTGTTCTACTGGAATAATCACAAACAGATTTGCCTTCCCTACACTCAATGCTACTGCCAAAACTACCATCCATGGCCTTATGGAATGCCTTGTCTCCACAATCATAGTATTTCACACAGCATTGCTTCTGATCAAGGAACTCACTTCACAGCAAAAGAAGTGCAGCAATGGGCCGGGTGTGGTGGCTCACGCCTGTAATCCCAGCACTTTGGGAGGCTGAGGCGGGCGGATCACGAGGTCAGGAGATCGAGACCATGGTGAAACCCCATCTCTACTAAAATTACAAAAAAATTAGTTGGGCGTGGTGGCGGGCATCTGTAGTCCCAGCTACTCGGGAGGCTGAGGCAGGAGAATGGCATGAACCCGGAAGGAGGAGCTTGCAGTGAGCCGAGATCGCGCCACTGCACTCCAGCCTGGGCAACAGAGTGAGACTCCGTCTCAAAAAAAAAAAAAAAAAAGTGCAGTAATGAGCTAATGCTCATAAAATTCACAGGTTTTACCATATTCCCCACCATTCTGAAGCAGCTGGTTTGATAGCACGGTGGAATGGCCTTTTGGAGTTGTAGTTACATTGTCAGCTAGGTGGGAATAATTTTCAGGGCTGGGGCAAGGTTCTCCATAGGACTATGTATGCTCAGAATCAGCATTCAATATACGGTGCTCTTTCTCCCATAGCCAGGATTCATGGATCCAAGTATCAAAGGGTGGAAATGAGAGTAGCACCACTCACGTTACCCCCTAGTGAACAGCTAGCAAAATTTTTGCCTCCTGTACCTGAGACCTTATGCTCTGCTGACAGAAAGGTCTTAGTTCCCAAGAGGGGAATATTTCCATCAGGAGACACAATATCGATTAGTTGTTAGGTGGAATTCTGACCATTTGTTGGTCTATATTTGGAGATTAAGTATAGTTTAAAATGTATATGGGTCGCAAATTGACAAAGGTGTGGACCTGTGATGGTAAATTTTGAATCAACTTGACTGGGTCACAGGATGTTCAGATATTTGACTAAACATTTTTTGATGTTTTATTTTTATTTTTTATTATACTTTAATTTCTGGGATACATGTGCAGAACGTGCAGGTTTGTTACATAGGTATACACGTGCCATGGTGGTTTGCTGCATCCATCAACCCATCATCTACATGAGGTATTTCTCCTAATGCTATCCCTCCCTTTGCCCCTCACCCCTGACAGGCCCTGGTGTGTGATGTTCCCCTCCCTGTGTCCATGTGTTCTAATTGTTCAACTGCCATTTATGAGTGAGAACATGGGATGTTTGGTTTTCTGTTCCTGTGTTAGTTTTCTGAGAATGATGGTTTCCAGCTTCATCCATGTCCCTGAAAAAACATGAACCCATCCTTTTTTGTGGCTGCATAGTATTCCATGGTGTATAAGTGCCACATTTTCTTTTTTTTTTTTTTTTTTGAGACAGAGTCTCACTGTGTTGCCTAGGCTGGACTGCAGTGGTGCAATCTCAGCTCACTGCAAGCTCCACCTCCCAGGTTCATGCCATTCTCCTGCCTCAGCCTCCTGAGTAGCTGGGACTACAGGCACCTGCCACCACACCTGGCTAATTTTTGTATTTTTAGTAGAGATGGGGTTTCACCTTGTTAGCCAGGATGGTCTCGATCTCCTGACCTCGTGATCCACATGCCTCAGCCTCCCAAAGTCCTGGGATTACAGGCGTGAGCCACTGCGCCCAGCTGTGCCACATTTTCTTTATCCAGTCTATCACTGATAGGCATTTGGGCTGGTTCCAAGTCTTTGCTATTGTGAATAGTGCTGCAATAAACATACATGTGCATGTGTCTTTATAGTAGAACGATTTATAATCCTTTGGGTATATACCCAGTAATGGGATTGCTGAGTCAAATGGTATTTCTAGTTCTAGATCATTGAGGAATCACCACACTGTCTTCCACAACGGTTGAGCTAATTTACACATCCAACAGTGTAAAAGCATTTCTATTTCTCTACATCCTCTCCAGCATCTGTTGTTTCCAGACTTTTTAGTGATCACCATTCTAACTGGCGTGAGGTGATGTCACATTATGGTTTTGATTTGCATTTCTCTAATGACCAGTGATAATGAGCTTTTTTTCATGTTTATTGGCCACATAAATGTCATCTTTTGAGAAGTATGTGTTCATATCCTTTGCCTGCTTTTTGATGGGTTTTTTTTTCTTGTAAATTTGTTTAAGTTCCTTGTAGATTCTGGATATTAGCCCTTTGCCAGATGGATAGATTGCAAAAATTTTCTCTCATTCTGTAGGTTGCCTGTTCACTCTGATGATAGTTTCTTTTGTTGTGCAGAAACTCCTTAGTTTAATTAGATCCCTTTGTCGATTTTGACTTTTGTTGCAATTGCTTTTGGGATTTTGTCATGAATAGCTCTTATTATTTTGAGATGTGTTCCATTGATACCTAGTTTGTTGGGTGTTTTTAGTATGAAGGGGTGTTGAATTTTATGGTAGGCCTTTTCTGCATCTATTGAGATAATCATGTGGCTTTTGTCATTGGTTCTGTTTATGTGGATTGTGTTTATTGATTTGCATCTGTTGAACCAACCCTGCATCCCAGGGATGAAGCCAACTTGATCATGGTGGATAAGCTGTTTTAATAACAGCCATTCTGACTAATGTGAGATGGTATCTCATTGTGGTTTTGATTTGCATTTCTCTAATGATCTGTGATATTGAGGTATTTTTTAAATGTTTGTTAGCCATACATACACCTTCTTCTGAGAAGTATCTGCTCATGTGTTTTGCCTATTTTTTAATGGGGTTGTTTGTTCCATTCTTTTAAATTTTTAAAGTTCCTTGTATATGCTAGATGTTAGACTTTTGCGAGGTGAATAGGTTGCAAAATTTTTCTCCCACTCTGTAGGTTGTCTGCTCACTTTGATGATAGCTTCTTTTGCTCTGCAGGAACTATTTAGTTTAATTAGATCCCATTTGTCAATTTTTGCTTTTGTTGCAATTGCTTTTGGTGTCTTTGTCATGAAATCTTTTCCCGTGTCTATATCCTGAATGGTATTGCCCAGATTTTCTTCTAGGGTTTTTATATTTTTGGGTTTTACATTTAAGTATTTATTCCATCTTCAGCTGATTTTTGTATATGGTGTAAGGAGAGGGTCCTGTTTCAATTTTTTGTGTATGGCTACCCAGTTCTCCCAGAACAATTTTTTGTATAGGGAATCCTTTCCCCATTGCTTTTTTTGTTGGGTTTGTCAAAGATCAGATGGTTGTACATGTGTGGTCTTATTTCTGGGTTCTCTATTCTGTTTCATTGATCTGTGTGTCATTCTCGTACAAGTACTATGCTCTTTTGGTTACTGTAGCCTTGTAGTATAGTTTGAAGTTGGGTAGTGTGATGCCCCCAGCTTTGTTCTTTTTTCTTATGATTGTCTTGGTTATTTGGGCTCTATTTTGGTTCCATACAAATTTTAACATAGTTGTTTCTAATTCAGTGAAGAATGTCAATGGTACTTTAATGGGGATAGCATTGAGTCTATAAAATGCTTGGGGCAGTATTGCCATTTTCATGATATTGATTCTTTCTATTCATGAGCATAGACTGTTTTTCCATTTGTTTCTGTCATCTCTGATTTCTTTGAGCAGTGGTTTCTAGCTCTCCTTGAAGAGATCCTTCACTTCATTTGTTAGCTCTATTCCTAGGTATTTTATTCATTTTGTGGCATTTGTGAATGGGAATTCATTCATGATTTGGCTCTCTGCTTGCCTGTTGTTGATGTATATGAATGCTAGTGATTTTTGCACATGTATTTTGTATCCTGAGACTTTGCTGAAGTTTCTTCTCAGCTTAAGAAGCTTTTGGGCTGTGACTATGGGGTTTTCTAGATATAGGGTTATGTCATCTGCAAACAAAGACAATTTGATGTCCTCTATTCCTTTTTGAATACTCTTTATTTTTTTTTCTCTTGCCCTTGCCAGAACTTCCAATACTATATTGAATAGGAATAGTGAAAGAGGGCATCCTTGTCTTGTGCAAGTTTCCAAGGAGAATGCTTCCAGCTTTTGCCCATTCAGTATGATATTGGCTGTGGGTTTGTCATATATAGCTCTTATTATTTTGATGTATGTTCCTTCAATACCTAGTTTATTAAGAGTTTTTAACACGAAGGGATGTTGAATTTTATCAAAAGCCTTTTCTGCATCTATTGAGTTAATCATGCGGATTTTTACTTTAGTTGTGTTTATGCAATGAATCACATTTATTGATTTGTGTGTGTTGAAAAAACCTGGCATCCTGGGGATGAAGCCAACTTGATCATGGTGGATAAGCTTTTTGATATGCTACTAGATTTGATTTGCCAGTATTTTACTGAGGATTTTTGCATTGATGTTCATCAAGCATATTGGCCTTAAGTTTCCTTTTTTTGTTGTATCTCTGCCAAGTTTGGTATCAGGATGATGTTGACCTCATAGAATAAGTTAGGTAGGAATCCATCGTTTTTAATTTTTTGGAATAGTTTCAGTACAAATGGTACCAGCTCTTCTTTGTACCTCTGGTAGAATTCAGCTGTGAATATGTCTTATCCTGTTTTTTTTTTTTCTTGATAGGATATTTATTACTGACTCAATTTCAGAACTCATTATTGGTCTGTTCTGGGATTCAGTTTCTTCCTGGTTCAGTCTTGAGAGGCTCTATTTGTCCAGGAATTTATCCATTTCTTCTAGATTTTCTAGTTTATTACCTAGAGGTGTTTATAGTATTTCCTGATGGTTGTTTGCATTTCTGTGGTGTCAGTGGTGATATCCCCCTTATCATTTCTGTTTATTTGATTCTTCTCTTTTCTTCTTCATTATTCTTGTTAGCAGTCTATCTATATTGTTAATTATTTCCAAAAAAAAAAAAAAAAAAAAAAAACACAGCTCCTGGATTCACTGATGTTTTGAAGGGTTTTCTGTGTCACTATCTCCTTCAATTCAGCTTTGATCGTGGTTATTTCTTGTCTCCTGCTAGCTTTGGGGTTTGTTTTCTCTTGGTTCTCTAGTTCTTGTAATTGAGATGTTAGGTTGTTAATGAGATCTTTCTAGCTTTTCGATGTGGGCATTTAGTGCTATAAATTTCCCTCTTAATACTGACATAGCTGCATCCCAGAGATTCTGGTATGTTGTGTCTTTGTTCTCATTAGTTTCAAAGAACTTCTTAATTTCTGTCTTAATTTCACTTTTTACCCAAGAGTCATTCAGTAGAAGGTTGATCAATTTTCATGTAGTTGTGTGGTTTTAAGTGAATTTCTTAATCTTGATTTTTAATTTGATTGCATTGTGGTCTGAGAGACTGTTATGATTTCAGCTATTTTGCATTTGCTAAGGATTGTTTTACTTCCAATTATGTGATCAAGAGGAAGTCCCATGTGGCAATGAGAATATTATATATTCTGTTGCTTTTGGGTGGAGAGTTCTGTAGATATCTATCAGGTCTACTTGATCCAGAGCTAAGTTCAAGTCCTAAATATCTTTGTTAATTTTCTGTCTTGATGATCTGTCTGATATTGTCAGTGGGGTGTTAAAATCTTCCACTATTATTGTGTGGGAGTCTAAGTCTCTTTGAAGGTCTCTGAGAACTTGCTTTATGAATCTATGCTCCATATTGGGTGCATATATATTTAGGATAGATAGCTCTTCTTGTTGAATTGAACTCTTTACCATTATGTAATGCCCTTCTTGGTCTTTTTTGATCTTTGTTGGTTTAAAGTCTTCTTTGTCAGAAACTACAATTGCAAATCCTGGTTTTTTTCTGTTTTCCATTTGCAGAGTAGATTTTTCTCCATCCCTTTATTTTATTTTTATTTTTTTGAGAGGATGTCTTGCTCTCTTGCCCAGGCTGGAGAGTAGTGGCATGATCTTGGTTTACTTCAACCTCGGCCTCCCAGATTCAAGAGATTCTTCCACCTCAGCCTCCCAAGTAGCTGGGACTACAGGTGCATGCCACCATGCCTGGCTAATTTTTGTATTTTCAGTAGAGATGGGGTTTTACCATGTTGACCAGGCTGGCCTCAAACTCCTGAGCTCAGCTTATCCACCCACCTTGGCCTCCCAAAGTGCTGAGATTACAGATATGAGCCACCACACCCGGCCCCATCTCTTTATTTTGAGCCTATGTGTGTCTTTGCATATGAGATTGGTCTCTTGAAGACAGCATACTGATGAGTCTTGGCCCTTTATGTAGCTTGTCATTCTGTGTCTTTTAATTGGGGCATTTAGTCCATTTCGATTTGAGGTTAGTATTGTTATATGTGGATTTGATTCTGTCACCATGATTCTAGCTGGTTATTTTGCAGACTTGTTTATGTGGTTTCTTCATAGTGTCACTGGCTTTTGTACTTCAGTGTGTTTTTGTAGTGGCTGATAATGTTTTTTTCTTCCCCATATTGAGTGCTTCCTTCTTGAGCTCTTGTAAGGCACATCTGCTGGTAATGATTTCCCTCAGCATTTTTGTCTTAAAGGATCTTATGTCTTCTTTGTTGATGAAGCTTAGTTTGGCTGGATATGAAATGCTAGGTTGGAAATTTTTTTCTTTAAGAATGTTGAATACTGGCCTACAATCTCTCCTGGCTTGTAGGTTTCCACTGAGAGATCTGCTGTTAGTCTGATGGGCTTCCCTTTGTAGGTGGCCTGGCCTTTATGTCTGGCTGCTTTTAACATTTTTCCTTTCATTTCAACCTTGGAAAATCTGACGATTATGTGTGTTGGGGTTGATCTTTTTGTGGAGTGTCTTACTGAGGTTCTCTGCATTTCCTAAATTTGAATGTTTACGTGTATTGTTAGATAGGGGAAGTTTTCCTGGATGATATTTTGAAGTATGTTTTCCAACTTGGTTACATTCTCCCTGCCTCTGGTACCTCTATCAGTCTTAAGTTCAGTCTCTACATAATCCCATATTTCTTGGAGGTTTTGTTCATGTTTTAATTCCTTTTTCTCTATTCTTGTCTGCCTGTTTTATTTCAGAAAGGTAGTCTTCAAACTCTGAGATTCTTTCCTCCATTTGGTCTATTCTGCTATTAATACTTATGATTGCACTCTGAAGTTCTTGTAGTTTGTTTCTTAGCACTAACGGGTCGGTTATATTCCTCTCTAACCTGGCTATTTTAGCTGTCAGCTCCTGTATTGTTTATCATGACTCTTAGCTTCCAGCATTGGGTTACAACATGTTCCTGTAGCTCAGTGATGTTTGTTATTACCCACCTTCTGAAGCCTACTTATGTTATTTCAGCCATCTCAGCCTCAGCCCAGTTCTGAGCCCTTGCTGGAGAGGTGTTGTGGTCATTTGGAGGAGAAGGGGCATTCTGACTTTTTAAGTTTTTGGCATTTTTGCATTAATTCTTTTTTATCCTTGTGGGCTTATCTATCTTTAATTTTTAAAGTTGCTAGAGCTGCTGCAGTTTGCTGGAGTTCCACTCCAGACCCTAGTTGTCTCAGTTTTTTTCTTACCTGGTGGTATCACCAGTGAAGGTTGTGAAATAGCAAAGATGGCAGCCTACTCCTTCCTCTGGAAGTTCCATCCCAGGAGGTTACTGCCATATTGCCAGCCTGAACATGCCTATAGGAGTGGTTGAAGACCTCTGTTGAAAGATCTCATCCATTCAGGAGGAACAGGATGAGGGACCCACTTAAAGAAGCAATCTGGCTGCTTTCGGGTAGAGCAGGCATGCTGTGTTGGTGATCTCTTCAGCCCCTAATTGATATGGGCTCTCCAAGGCCCACAGGCTAGATTGACAGAGTAGCTGGAATAGCCAAGGTGGCAGCCTGCCCCATCCCCCATGCACTCCATTCCATAGAGAGATCAGAGCTCTGTCTGTAGAAAACTGGCTGTGATGGCTGAAGCCCTGGCTGGGAGGTTCCAACCGGTAAGGAGGAATAGATTGGGGTCCCACTTAAAGAAGTAGTCTGGCCACAATCTGGCAAAGCAGCTGTGCTGCAATGAAGGGGGTGGGGGGCTTTCTCACCTGGACCATTTGGATTCTCCAAAGCTGGCAGGCTGGAGTGGCTGAGTCGACCAAACTGCAGAGACTGTTCACCATGAGAACACCCCTCCCTTTGGGGTCTCTGTCCCAGGGAGAGATCAGAGCTCTGTCCATAGATAAATGGCTGGAGTGGCTAAAGCCCTGGCAGGGAGGTCCCATTCAGTGAAGAGGAATGGATCAGATCCTGCTTAAAGAAGCAGTCTAGCCATGATCTCGTAAAGCAGCTCTGCTGCATTAGAGGGATCCCTTTCTCATTCAGACAACTTGGACTCTCCAAAGCCAGCAGTCTTGAATGGCTGAGTCAACTAGACCACAGAGATGGTGGCCACGTCTCCCACCAGGAGCTCCCTATAATCTCAGGCAGACTCCACTCAGTTGCAATTGGCTGGCTGAAATTCCAAGCCAGGGGTTCTTATCTTGTGAGGTGCCATGGAAAGGGGGCCTGCAGAATGACGCTGCTTGGCTCCCTGGATTCAGCCCCCTTCCTAGGGGTATGTAAAATCATCCCACCTTGCCTGTGTTGCACACACATTTGTTGGAAATCTTGGGGCCAGATTATGTAAAACTCATGGGTCTCTGTGTGTGCCTGAGCAGCTGCTCTGCCAAGAGTCCACACAGATCTGTGTGTTGGAGCCAAGGCCCTCATAGCGTGGGCACACAAGGGGATCTCCTGATCCACAGGTTGCAAAGATCCATGGGAGAAGCATGGTTTCCTGGCAGAGTTGCACAATCACTCACCACTTCTTTTTATTTTTTTTTTTAATACTTTAAGTTCTAGGGTACATGTGCATAATGTGCAGGCTTGTTACATATAT
The DNA here is from genome assembly GCF_006542625.1 of Nomascus leucogenys. Taxonomy (NCBI): domain Eukaryota; kingdom Metazoa; phylum Chordata; class Mammalia; order Primates; family Hylobatidae; genus Nomascus; species Nomascus leucogenys. The sequence goes on from NC_044406.1 coordinate 57,724,121, forward strand.
ATACATGTGTCATGTTGGTGTGCTGCACCCATTAACTCGTCATTTACATTAGTTATATCTCGTAATATTATCCCTCCCCGCTCCCTCCACCCCACGACAGGCCTCGGTGTGTGATGTTCCCCTCCTGTGTCCAAGTGTTCTCATTGTTCAATTCCCACCTATGAGTGAGAACATGTGGTGTTTGGTTTTTTGTCCCTGCAATAGTTTGCTGAAAATGATGGTCTCCAGCTTCATCCATGTCCCTACAAAGGACATGAACTCATCCTTTTTTATGGCTGCATAGTATTCCATGGTGTATATGTGCCACATTTTCTTAATTCAGTCTATCATTGATGGACATTTGGGTTGGTCCCAAGTCTTTGCTATTGCACTCACCACTTCTTTTGGCTGAGGATGGGGGTTCAGTTGGCTCCATGTTACTCCCAGGTGGGCTGTCACCCCATCCTGCTTTTCTTCATTCTCCATGGGTCAAGTTGTTTGCCTAATCAGTCCCAATGCAAGAATCAAGATATTTCAGTTGAAGATGCTGTACTCACTCACCCCTTTTGTTCCTCTCCATGAGTGCCATGGACTGCAGCTGCTTCTAATTGGCCACGTTGGCCAACTCCCCCCATTCCTCTGTTTTACCAAGCCAGCTACTTCAAGATGGTAGGGAACATGGTAAGACATGCACGGTGAAAAGAATTATCTAAGCATGAGCTTATTACCATACTTCTTTTGTTGTGAAGTGGGTTCTTTGGTCAGAAGCAATGCTGTGTGGAATACCATGATGGTGATTAAGGCATTCTGTAAGTCCAGTTTTGGCAGAAACATTGATTATATGGAAAGCAAATCCACATCCAGGGTAAGTGTCTATTCCAGTAAGGATGAAATACTGCTCCTTCCATGATAGAAGCAGTCAAGTGTAATCAACTTGCCACCAAGTAGATGCCTGATTACTCTGGGAATGTTGTCATATCAGAGGTTTGTATTTGTTTTTGTTGCTGGCAGATTGGGGACTCAGTGGTGGCCTTAGCCAAGTTGGGCTTGGTGAGTTGCAGTTCATGTTGCTCACCTGATGCATAATCTTCATCCTTTTCACCAACACCAGCTTTGTTTATGAGCCCAATGGGCAATTATAGGGTGGCTGGTGAAAGATGCTGATGGATATTTACAAAATGAGTCATTCTATCTACTTGATTATTGAAATTATCCTCCAGTGAGATCACACTTTGGTGAGCATTCACATGGGCCACATCTTCACATTCTTTGCCCATTCCGAGAGATTTATCTATGTAATTATTCCCCACATTTCTTTGTCACCAATTTCTCAATCATATGTCTTACAAGTCCCTGATTATCTCACCAAACCATTGACTATAGCCCATGAATTGTTATGTAATCACACGTCTGGCCATTTCTCCTTTCAAGCAAAATTAACAACCAAGTACAATGCTGTGTCTAAGTTTCTGCCCACAGGGAAGATTTGTTTTTTACTACTGCCTTCCAGGAATGTTCCAGAAATGGGCTGTTATGCTGCAGCTGCTCACTTTTGAGTGGTGCATGTGTATCATGAAGAACCATCTGTAATCCAGGCCTGAGTCTTCTCTTCTTTTGTCAACTGAACCTAGGGTACTCCCCATGAGGACACAGGTATAAGCTGAGAGAGAGAAGACAGCACAGCAGGAGTAAACACCATGGGTATTAGGGCCACTTTTTTATATAACTTACTTATGCCTTTAGAACCTGTTTGCAGCTGGTCACATATATGCCACTTCCATTTTATGATGGAGTACTGCTGTGTATGTTCAACTGTATGACTTGGTGGGTAAGATAATACTCCATTCATGATAGGCAGCCCAGGTCGCATGGTAACTTGATGACTTATGGTTGAGCATTTAGTTTCTCCTCAGACCCAGTAGCAGGCCAAGAGTGATCTCCCAAAGGAGAGTAGTTATTTGTGGATTATGGCAGTGACTTGCTCCAAAGTTCTAAAGGCCTGCCCAGCAAATCATGTATAACAGCCTGCCACATACTCCAAATAGCTTCTCTATCTGCTACTGACACCTCAAGCACCTTTGCATCTGCTGTATATTATGGCTCATGTGGAAGAGCAACTTGGAGGGCAACCTGATGATGTTGGAGAACCTTCTCCTGTTCTGGGCCCCACTCAGAACTAGCAGTTATTTGGGTCACCCCATAAATGAACCAGAATAAGACAACCAAATTTGGAATTTGTAACTTCTAAAATCCAAATAAGCCCACTAGACATTATGCTTCTTTCTCAGTTGTAGAATGGGCCAGATGCAACAATGTATCCTTTACCTTAGAAGGAATATCTTGACATGCCTCACACCACTGGACCCCAAGAAATTTGACTTGGGTAGAAGGAAAAATTCATTTACCACCCTCTGCATGCAAATGTCTTACCAATAAGTCTAGAGTCATTGCCACTTTTTGCCCCATGTCCAATCAGTATAAGGTCATCAATATAGTAGACCAGTGTGGTATCTTGTGGAAGAAGAAAGAAATCAAGATCCCTGCAAACTAAATTAGGACATAGGACTGGAGAGTTGATATACCCCTGAAGTAGAACAGTAGAGTTGTATTACTGGCTTTGCCAGCTGAAAGCAAACTGCTTCTTGCGGGTCTTATGGAGAGATATGGAGAAAAAGGCATTTGCCAAGTTATTAGCTGCATACCAGGTACCAGGATATGTATTCATTTGCTGTAGCAATAAAACCACATCTGGTACAGCAGCTTGAATTTGAGTTACCACTCGTTTAAGTTTATAATAATCTTCTGTCATTCTCCTGGATTTGTCTGTCTTCTTCACTGGGCAAATAGGCCAGTTGAATAGTGACACGACGAGAATCACCACCCCTGCATCTTTCAAGTCTTTGATGATGGCACTAATCTCTGCAATACCTCCTGAAATCCAGTAGTGCTTTCGGTTTACTATTATCATGGGTAGAGGCAGCTCTAATGGCTTCCATTTGGCCTTTCACACCATAATAGCCTTCACTTCACAGGTTGGAGAACTAATGTGGGGATTCTGCTAGATGCTAAGTATGTCTCTTCCAGTTATGCATTCTGGAACTGGGGAACTAACCACAGGATGAGTTCAAAGATCCACTGGGCCCGTTGTGAGATGAATCTAGGCTAAAACTCGATTGATTTCCTGACCTCTAAAGCTCTTACTCTTATAAACCACAATTTTAGTCTCCTAGAATTAGGATCACTTCAGATTTAATGTCTAGTAGTTGCTGGAAAGTCTGATTATTTTCTTTTACCCAATGTACAGTTTCCCTGGTAAATGGCCATAGGACCCTTTCGGGAAGGCTGGGAGAAAGACTAAAGGTATACATTTTTAGTAATATATCTTGTGTTCTTCATCATGAGGAGCTGGCCTACCCTTCATTCAAGAGTTTCTGTTTCTGTAAGCTATCTGAATTCTGAGAATTGATTGAAGGGTCATGATTCTCTGATTTTATGCTTTGAGTGAGACTTTTCTTTACTTGACATGGAAGCTTTCTCCTCATATTGGTCAAGTAAGACTTTAGTAGGCTTTTTATCTATTTCACTTCCAATAATACCATGATCGATGCCATAGGTCCATGTAAGTCACACTATCCTGATTGTTTCTCTCACTCTGATGTCCATTATAGTAAGTATGCCAATCTTGTCTTTGGCAGTTGAGTGCTGCTACTTGGCTCCTGCCTCCTTGGGATCCTATTACTCCCATTACATTTAGGTTTTTCATTTGAGTGACTGAAGTTCACACTGTAAGGTCTGGCCTGCAGAGAAAAGAAACCACAGAGCTCATCAAGGTGCTAGGGTTCCCCTCACAAATATATTTATCATAGTATTGGTAAAATATATGTTTTCTGGACCCTCCCAGTAGAGATGATTAGGTTTTAAGTGACAAATCCACTGAAGCATTCCAGTCTTCCTAAGCCTTTGAATCCCTTCCTTTATGTTAAAACAAGGGAGATTGGGCATCTCCAACTGGTTTATAGTGGACCATTTTTTAATGCACATTCAGTTAAACAAATAAACAAATTGTTAGAGCTCTTTCTAACTCCCTGAGCTGCAGTATTAAATGCAAAATCACTGCTAAGTGGGCTTATTACACTAAATTTGGTCTGATCTAACTTTATGTTCCTTCCATCATTTTCCCATACCCTTAATTTCCATGTTATTACATTTTACCCAGATTTTCACTTGTATAAATTAGAAGACTCAAGTAGTTCTTTGCAGTGTGCTGAACCTACTCGTGTCACACTTTGTACCTCGTCTGTAGGGGCCTGCTAGAACTTGAGCCGAGTTATGGGTCTAGAAGAAAAGAAGGGTAGTGGGTGAGTCCTGAGGAGAATCATTGTCTGGCTTGATGACTGCCTCCCTGGAGGCCATTACTGTCTTTCCAGGCAGTGCAGTTAGATCCCTTAGGCAGAGGTGGCAAGGCCAATATCACTAGGAATGTGGAGGCTGCTGCTACTAGGAGTGGAGAGGCCACTTTCTCTGGCAAAAAGAAAAAAAGGGCTTATCAGAATGTAGAAGCTGTGTCCCCAGCTTTATCTTCTCACACATCTCCTTCCCAACTTACAGAATCCTATTATTTCCCAATCAAAGCCCTCACTTTAACAGTAGACAACCTACAAGGTTGGGGGTTCACCTTTCATTGTAATTCAACCATTTGCGTGATGAGGAACTGTGTTTGATTTTTAACAATTTTAGCACTGTGGCTATAGGAGATAAGATTCTCCTTCAGGGCACATCTAGAAGCTCTTAGATTATTTATGCAGTGATTGAGCTAGGAATTTAAATCCCTGAGCTAATCCTTTTATTTTATCACTTCATCCAGCAACATTAGGAGCAAACAACCATCATTATATCTCTTAATTTTCCACAAATACTTGAAAGTATCATATACAGAGTCACTAAGTTTCTTGCCTCTTATAAGTGGTTGATTAAGAATATCAAAGGCAAATATTTTGTGTATCTTTATATACAGTTCATACAATGGACAATCAGTGCTTTCTGTACTATTGGAAATAGAGTCCTTAGCATTTTTAAGTGTAATGACATTAGAGAGCCAGTTCTAAAAATCTTCCAAAACCAATTGATAAAACTCATTCTTAAAATTTTTTTTCTATAGAACCACTCCTGGTGCCAAACTCTGTATTAGTCAATGTTCTCCAGAGAAACAGATCCAATAGGATAGATAGATGATAGATAGATAGATAGATAGATGATAGATAGATAGATAGATAGATAGATAGATAGATAGATAGATAGATAGATAGATGATAGATAGACAGATAGATAGTCAGATAGATGAGAGGGGATTTATTATGAAAATGGGCTCACACTATTATAGAGGCTGAGAAGTTCCACAGTATACCCTGTGTGAGCTGGAGAACCAGAGAAGACAGTAGGTTAGCACAATTCAAATCTGAAAGTCAGAATCAGAAGAACTAATGGTGTAACTCTTCAAAGGCTAAACGTCTGAGAATATGGGGAGCTGCTCATGCAGGTCCCAGAGGCCAAAAGCAAGAGAACCTTGTATTAGTCCATTCTCACGTTGCTACAAATAACTACCTGAGACTGGGTAATTTATAAAGAAACAGGTCAAACTGACTCATGGATACACAGGCTGTACAGGAAGCATGGCTGGGGAGGCCTCAGGAAACTTACAATCATGGCAGAAGCCAAGGGGAAGCTAGCACTTCTTACATGGCTGTAGCAGGAGGAAGAGAGAGTAAAGAGGGAAGTACCACACAGTTTTCAAACAACCAGTTCTTGTGAGAATTCTGTCACAAGAACAGCAAGGGGGATGTCTGCCCCCATGATTCAATAACCTCCCACTAGGCCCCTCCTCCAACACTGGGAACCACAACTCAACATGGGATTTGGGTGGGGACACAAAGCCAAACCATATCAAACCACCAGGCCCAATGTCCAAAGGTAGGAGAAGATGAATGTCCCTCCTCCAGATCAGAGAATAAATTCAACTTTCCTTTGTTTTCTGTTCTGTCTGGACTTTTTACCAATTTCATTGTGTCCACACACATTGGGTGAGATGGATCTTCCTTCCTCAGTCCACCAATTTAAATGAAAACCTTTTTTGGAAACACCCTTACAGCTATAACCAGAAATAATTCTTTACCAGCTATCTTAATATGCTTTTACACTGTCAAATTGACACCTGAAATTAACCATCAAGTGGGAGCTCATATAGGTGATAAGCCACTTTTTCTCCTGCTGCTTTCAAGATTCTTTGCCCTTCACTTTTTAAAAAACTTTTAATTTTTAAACTGTGTGGGTACATAGTAGGTGTATATATTTATGGGGTACCTAAGATATTTTCATACAGGAATACAATGTGTAATAATCACATCAGGGTAAATGGAGTATTCGTCATATCAAGCATTTATCATTTCTTTGTGTTACAAACATTCCAGTTATACTCTTTCAGTTATTTTAAAATGTACAACAAATGGTTATTGACTTTAGTCATCCTGTTGTACTGTCAAATACTAGATCTTATTCATTTTATTTATTTATTTATTTATTTATTTATTTATTTTTTATTTTTTATTATTTGAGATGGAGTCTTGCTCCATCACCCTGGCTGGAGTGCAGTGGTGGGATCTTGGCTCACTGCAGCCTCCACCTTCTGGGTTCAAGCAATTCTCCTGCCTCAGCCTCCCAAGTAGCTGGGATTACAGGTGTGCACCACCACGCCCAGCTAATTTTTGTATTTTTAGTAGAGACAGGGTTTCACCATGTGGGCCAGGCTGGTCTTGAAAGCCTGACCTCTAGTGATCCACCTGCCTCGGCCTCCCAAGGTGCTGTGATTACAGGTGTGAGCCACCACATCCAGCTCATTCTAATGATATTTTTGTACCCATTAACCATCCCCACTCCCCTGCTCTATACCCTTCCCAACCCCTAATAATAATTCTTCTACTCTCCATCTCCATGAATGTAACCGTTTCAAGTTTTAAGTGCCACAAGTAACTGCAAACATGCAATATTTGTCTTTCTATGCCTGGCTTAGAAAGTCATTCTGACTAGGGTGAGATGATATCACATTGTAGTTTTAATTTACATTTCTCTGATCTTCAATAATGTCAAGCACATTTTCATATGTCTGTTTGGCATTTGTACGTCTTCTTTTAAGAAATGTCTATTCAAATCTTTTGCCTAGTTTTTAATTATATTTTTAGATTTTTTTCCTATTGAATTGTTTGAGCTCCTTATATATTCTGGTTATTAATCCCTTGTCAGATGAAGTTTTCAAATATTTTCTCTCATTCTATGGGTTGTCTCTTCATTTCGTTGATTCTTTCTTTTTTTTCTGTGCAGAAGCTCTTTAACTTGAAATAACCCCATTAATCCATTTTTGCTTTTATTGCCTGTGCTTATGGGGTATTACTCAAGAAACCTTTGCCCAGACCAATGTCTTGGAGAGTTTCCTCAATGTTCCCTTTTAATAGTTTCATAGTTTGAGGTGTTATATTTAAGTCTTTAATCTGCCTTTTTGTATGCAGCAAGAGATAAGAGTCTAGTTTCATTCTTCTGCATATAGACATCCAGTTTTCCCCATACCTCTTATTGAAGAGATTGTCCTTTCCCCATTATATGTTCTTGACACCTTTGTCAAATGTCTAGTTTTATTTCTGGTTTCTCTATTCTGTGTCATTGGTCTATGTGTCTGATTTTGTGGCAGTATTATGCTATTTTTTTGAATATATGTCTGTAGTATACTTTGAAGTCAGGCAGTGTGATTCTTCCAGTTTCATTCTGTATGCTCAGGATAGCTTTGGATATTCTGGGCCCTTTGTGTCTCCATATACATTTTTAAAGTATTTTTTTCTATTTCTGTGAAGAATGTCATTGATACTTCGATAGGGATTGCACTGAATCTGTAGCTTACTTGGTGTAGTATGGACATTTTCACAATATTCTTCCAATCCATGATATGGAATATCTTTCCTTTTTTTATGTCGTCTTCAATTTCTTTCATCGATGTTTTATAGTTTTCATTATAGAGGTCTTTCATTTCTTTAACTTTATTCCTAGTGCCAAGACCAGCTCAGTCAGGGATACCCTAACCCAGAGGCACTAGAAGAATTAAAGACACACACACAGAAATATAGATGTGTGAAGTGGGAAATCGGGGTCTCACAGCCTTCAGAGCTGAGAGCCCCAAACAGATTTACTCACATATTTCTTAACAGCAAACCAGTCATTAGCATAGTTTCTATAGATATTAAATTAACTAAAAGTATCCCTTAAGGGAAATGAAAGGATGGGCCAAATTAATTGCAGCAGGAACATGCCCTTAAGACACAGAATGCTCAGGCTTTTGTTTGTGGCTTAAGAATGCCTTTAAGGCCAGGCGCGGTGGCTCACACTTGTAATCCCAGCACTTTGGGAGGCCGAGGCAGGCGGATCACGAGGTCAGGAGATCGAGACTGTCCTGGCTAACATGGTGAAACCCTGTCTCTACTAAAAATACAAAAAGTTAGCCAGGCGCAGTGGCAGGGGCCTGTAGTCCCAGCTACTCGGGAGGCTGAGGCAGGAGAATGGCGTGAACCCAGGAGGCAGAGCTTGCAGTGAGCCGAGATAGTGCCACTGCAGTCTGGCCTGGGTGAAAGAGTGAGACTCCATCTCAAAAAAAAAAAAAAAGAAAAATGCCTTTAAGCGGTTTTCTGCCCTGGGCAGGCCAGATGTTCCTTGCCCTCATCCCCGTAAACCCACAACTTTCCAGCTTGGGCATTATGGCCATTATGGACATGCTACATTGCTGCAGAGATTGTATTTATGGCCAGTTTTGGGGCCAGTTTATGGCCAGACTTTGGGGGGCTTGTTCCCAACATGTCTCCCTTCTTTGATTTGCAAAGAGATAAAAGCAAGGGCAGCTTTGTCATGATGAGCTACTTTTCGCAGGAGTCGGGATCTGCATCTGCAGACTATACAAAGACAAACAACAGAGATTAAAAGCACAGTCATTGAAATCACAGAGCTTCCAAGTGTTTTTATTCATTTTAATGGGTTACTAGCTTCTAATTTGTCTGCAGCTCCTTTAAGCACTCCAGTTCCTGGCATTAAGGTCAGGTGTGCCTGGGATGCTTTAAATATTTGTTCTTTTAATTTTAAATCCTTATGTTAAGCTCCTAGAGTCAGCCATATCATTTGAGGTTGAGGTGTCATTATACCACCATGGTTCTAGATAATAAGAACTTTTGCCATACTTCTTATTATACCTACCAACTTACCATTTTGTTCAGATCATCTGAACATAGTGTGGCAGTGTCACACAGACTGAGAGGTGCAATTCAATCTAAACATCCCCTTAGGGGACCAATTAATAATGATTCCATAGGAATCATTGTGCAGCACCTCTGCCTGTTCTGCAAAGCAATCTTCCTAAACAAGTACGTTCATTTTTTCTAACTGGGTCCAATCCTGTTTCCAAATAGGCTTTTGAGGGCAGAATGCCTCAATTATAGGAGCAGATTTATTATGGTAAATACTGAGATCAGAAAGCATGTGTTACTGTGTCATAGAATGATTGCATCCAGGCATTATTACCAGCCCTTATTGAAGGAATACTCATGGCAGTGGTGATAACCGCTATCATAACTACCGTTAAATTATTCATTGTGACTGGTTGTCCCGCTTTCCTCAGGTTTTCTCCTGCCATCTGTGACAGCTTCTTGATCCGTCCTTAGGTGGGTGGCTGTGTTCGACAGGTGTTGCTCGTGACAGTTGGGGTCCTCCTCAGCGTCAGTCTCAACATGGCTGCAACTGGGGGATCCTTGGGATCCTCCCAGAGTCTCTTCCTTGGCATCTGGCTCATGATAAGGTTTCAGGTGTCTTGATGGTATCCAAATTGGCTGTTGATTTTGGCCTGGAGAAATACAAGCATAACCTCTACCCCAAGTTATTATTTTACCTATTTCCCAACTTTTTGTTATTGGATCTTTTCACCAAATAATGCTAGATTCAACTGTGTATGGGCTGTCCTGTAATCCCTATTTTTCCTCCTTTTTTGTTTTTGTCATCAGTTGTTCATCTGTATGAAATCGTAACTAAAGCCTCCAGTTTTTCTTGTCTCTAGCATTAGATACTGCATTGGCAACTAGGCGATCAGCCATTTGATTCCCTTCAGTCAAAGGTCCTGGAAGAGGTGTATGAGCCCTAATGTGAGTGATGTAAAAAGGGTGCATTCTACTTCTAACTGCTGTTTGCAATTGGGTAAATAAAGTCATCAGTTGTTCATCTATATGAAATCATAACTGAGCATTTTCAATTAACTGTGTGGAATGAACCACGTATGAAGAATCAGAAATCACGTTAATAGGCATATCAAAAGCAGTCAATACCTCAATTACAGCTACAAGCTCTGCTCTTTGAGCTGAAGTATAGGGCATCTGGAAAACTTTACTTTTTGATCCAGAATAAGAAGCTTTACCATTACTAGACCCATCTGTAAAACAATGAAAACGCTTAGCAGGCTGCAAGTTGTTTACTGCAGGAGTTGTAAATGCAAAATGTTCACAGTTTTGCTCAGCTACAGGGATAGTAAAGAAACAGTCTTTTAAATCTATGACAATTAAAGGCCAATTTTTTGGAACTATAGCAGGAGAAGGCAATCCTGGCTGTAATGCTCCCATAGGTTGTGTAACTGAATTGATGGCTCTTAAGTCAGTTGACATTCTCCATTTACCTGATTTTTTTCTTAATTATGAAAACTGGAGAATTCCAAGGAGAAAATGTTGGAGCTGTGTGCCCATTTTCTAATTGTTCAGCAACTAATTTCTCTAAGTCCTCCAGTTTTTCTTTACTTTGCTGCCATTGTTCTATCCAAATTGGCTTATCTGTTAACCATTTTAAAGGTATAGGTTCTGGAGGCTCAACAATGGCTGCCATCAAAGTTTTTTTCCTAATCTTAGGCAGGAACTTTGTTTTTCTGCTTGAAGCGGTTCTTTCAAACCTTGCAAATTTTTTTCTAGTCCCATGCCAGGGACATACCCCAATTTCATGCATTGTATGTTGACTTTGACTCTATATAATTGTTCTGGAATTAGAACTTGTGCCTCCCATTGCTGTAATAAATCTCTTCCCCATAAATTTATAGGTACAGAAGTTATAATTGGTTGAATAGTCCCAGGTTGTCCATCAGGCCCCTCACAATGCAAAATATAACTACTTTGATATACTTCAGCGGCTTTACCAATTCCAACTATGTTAAATTGAGTGAGTTGAATTGCCCACATAGATGGCCAGTGCTGTAGAGAAATGATTGAAATGTCCACTCCTGTATCTACCAAACCTTTAAATTTATTTCCTTGAATAGTTATTTCACAGGTAGGACGTTTATCAGTAATTTGATTTACCCAATAAGCTGCTTTGCCATGTTTATTTGTGCTTCCAAATTCTCCTGTTAATTTTATTTCACTTTTTCCCATTCTCATATATGGCACGATCAGGAGCTGTGCTATGCGCTCTCCTGGCTCTGCTTTCCAGGGAACAGAAGTAGATATAACAATTTGAATTTCCCCACTGTAATCTGAATCAATGACTCCTGTATGTGTTTTTATGCCTTTTAAACTTGAACTAGACCTTCCTAAAAGTAATCCCATTGTCCCTGCTTGTAAGGGTCCACAGACTCCGGTTGGGACCTTTTTCAGGGGTTCCCCAGGCAAAAGGCTCACAGCTTTTGGGCAGCATAAATCTACTGCGGCACTACCAGCTCTGGCGGAGGACAGACATTATACAGGGGTGAGGGAATGGCCTGAGCCAGAAATGCCCCAGTTTAGAATGGGGCCCGGGACGGGCCCTTCATGGCATTTCCCAAAATTGGGTCCCCTTCTTTATCAAACTTAGAGTGACACTGACTAGCCCAGTGTTTTCCTTTTTTACATTTTGGTCATATTTCATGCTCAACAATTTTCTTTTTTCCCCTATCTGGTGGCCTGACTCGCTGATTTTTTCTACATTCTTTTTTAGTATGACCATGCTTCTCACAGTTAAAACAAGCTCCAGGAAATGGAGTATTTCCTTTATCCACTTTTAGTCCTGCCATTGCCTGTGCCAACAAGGTAGCATTATGCAGATTACCTCCGATACCATCACAGGCCTTGATATAATCAACTAAATGTGCTTTCCCTCTGATAGGTCGCAGAGCAGCCTGGCAATCAGGATTAGCATTGTCGAAAGCTAATAACTGCAACACTATATCCTGAGCAGCCAAATCTAAAATCATCTGTTTAAGAGACTCCTGTAACCGAGCTATAAAATCAACATATGGTTTTCTGGGTCCCTGTTTTATAGTACTAAAGGAAGAGTTTTGTTCTCCACCTGAAGTTATTTTTTCCCAAGCTCTAATCCACACTCCTCTAAGCTGTTCTATGGCATCATCCTGCATGACCAGTTGTGCATCTAAACCAGTCCAGCCGCCAACCCCCAAAAGTTGGTCTGCAGTTATATTAATTTGAGGTTGGGCCTGGGCATTGCGAGCAGCCTGAATGGAAGCTTCATCTGCCCACCAAGTTTTAAATTGTAAGAACTGAGCAGGAGTTAGACAAGCTCAAGTAACAGTGTCCCAGTCAGTAGGAATCATCCGACTGGAAACAGTAACATTCTTTAACAGTCCCATTACAAAAGGAGAACCTGGTCCATACTCATTTATTGCTTGTTTTAATTATTTGAGTAATTTAAAAGGAAAAGGCTCAAATGTAGCAGTAATATTTCCCTCTTGATCTGGGGGGTGTATTCTAACAGGGAACTGCCAAGCCTCTAAATCACCCTCTCATCTAGCTTGCTGAATTCCTGCCTGTATAGAACTAAGAGCCGTCGCTCGAGGCACTGCTTGAACAGTCACTGGGGCAACTACTTTTCACCCAGTGTCCTCTGGAAAAGAAAGATCTGGGGGGTCATTTTCTTCAAAATAATAAGGAGGGGGCACAGAAGGGTAGGGATGAACCTCTCCTTCCTTTGCCACTTTAGCTTTAGCTGGCAAATAAACATGCTCTGTAACCTCTTCTGTTACTTTTCTATAATCATTCCTCCTCATTATCAGTGTGAAAAAGTTCCAAGGTGAAACGAACCAGACCCCATACCTGTCCCATTGTTACCCTGACACTTCCGAGCTCCCCTTCTTACTCACCACGGGGATTACTTTAAGAGTACTCAGGTGTCCTCCAGCTAGTTTTCCATTCCAGCCATCGCTCCGGTGACCCTTCCACCTGGATTCGAGCCCCCACGAATGGACGCCACTTGCTGAGACCAGCTCGATCGGGGAGACCCTAACCCAGAGGAGCTAGAGGAATTAAAGACGCACACACAGAAATATAGAGGTGTGAAGTGGGAAATCGGGGGTCTCACAGCCTCCAGAGCTGAGAGCCCCAAATAGAGGTTTACCCACATATTTATTAACAGCAACAGTCATTAGCATCGTTTCTGTAGATATTAAATTAACTAAAAGTATCCCTTAAGGGAAATGAAAGGATTGGCCAAATTAATTGCAGCAGGAACATGCCCTTAAGACACAGATCACTCAGGCTTTTGTTTGTGGTTTAAGAATGCCTTTAAATGGTTTTCCACCCTGGTCAGGCCAGGTATTCCTTGCCCTCATTCCTGTAAACCCACAAGCTTCCAGCTTGGGTGTTATGGCCATTATGGACATATTACATTGCTGCAGAGATTGTATTTATGGCCAGTTTTGGGGCCAGTTTATGGCCAGACTTTGGGGACTTGCTCCCAACACCTAGGTATCTATTTCCATCATTTTATTTTTAATCTATATGTGTTCTTACAGGTAAAATGTGTTTCTTGTAGGCAGAAGACAGTTGGGACTTGTTTTTTAATCCATTGACCACTCTATGTATGTTGATTGAAGAGTTTACTCTATGTTCAATGTTATTATTGATAATTGAGAATTTACTGCTATCATTTTGTTATTTGTTTTCTGCTCATTTAGTGGTCTTCTCTTTCTTCCTTCTTTCTTATCTACCTTTTTGTGAGAAAGATTTTCTCTTATGTTACATTTTAATTTTTGTTTTCTGTTTTTGTGTATTTGTTGTTGGTTTCTTTATTTGAGACTGCCATGAGGCTTGCAAATTACATCTTATAACCCATTATTTTAAACTCATAACCATTTCACACTGTGTTTAAAAACAAAGAAGCAAGCTGATAGGTTTGGCTGTGTCCCCACCCAAATCGCATCTTGAATTCCCCATGTGTTGTGAAATGAAACTGGTGGGAGGTTATCGAATCATAGGGGCAGGTCTGTCCCATGCTGTTCTCATTGTAGTGAATAAGTCTCATGAGACCTGATGGTTTTAAAACCGGGCATTTCCCTGCACAAATTCTCTCTTCTCTTGTCTGCCAACATGTGAGACATGGCTTTCACCTTCCACCATGATTGTGGGACCTCCCCAGCCATGTGGAACTGTAAGTCCATTAAACCTCTTTCTTTTGTAAATTGCCCAGTCTCAGGTATATCTTTATCAGCAGCATGAAAATGGACTAATACAGTAAATTGGTACCAGTAGAGTGGGGTGTTGCTGAAAAGACACCTGAAAATGTGAAAGCGACTTTGGAACTGGGTAACAGGCAGAGATTGGAACAGTTTGAAGGGCTCAGAAGAAGACAGGAAAATGTGGAAAAGTTTGGAACTTCCTAGAGACTGAATAAACTTTCTATGCTGATCTCTCTCCCTATCTCCTCTTTAAGGCCAATAACTTAGATTTGCCCTTTTGAGGCTATCTTCTATATCTTGTTGCCATACTTTGTTGTTTTTATTAGTATTTTTATTTTATCTCCCATGATTGTGTATACTCAAATAGCTTGTCTTCAAGCCCACTAATTCTTTTTTCCACTTTATCAATTCTGCTATTGAGAAACTGATGTATTCTTCAGTATGCCAATTGAATTTTTCAGCTCCAAAATTTCTGCTTAGTTTTTAAAAATTATTTCTATTTCTTTGTTAAATTTATCTGATAGGATTTGGAATTCCTTCTCTGTGTTATTTTTAATTTCACTGAGCTTCTTCAAAATAACTATTTTGAATTCTCTCTTTGAAAGACCACATATCTGTATCTCTCTGAGATTGGTTACTGGTGCCTTATTTAGCTCATTTGGTGAAGTCATGTTTCCTGGATTGTCTTGATGCTTGAGGATGTTCTTTGATGTCTGGGCATTGAAAACTTAGGCATTTATTGTAATCTTCAGCTTTGGTTTGTTTATACTCATCCTTCTTGAGAAGGCTTTCAGGTATTCAAAGGGAATTGAGTGTTGTGATCTAAGTCTTTGGTCACTGTAGCCTTGGTTGTCTTGGGTACAATTCAAGAGAAATCCCTGGATTACCAGGCAGAGTCTCTTGTTCACTTCCTTTATTTTCCCCCAAACAAATGGAGTCTCTCATTCCATAATGAGCTCCCTGGAGTTAGAAGTGGATTTACACAAACACCTCTAAGGCCACTACCACTGGGACTGTACTGAGTCAGACCTGAAGTCAGCAAAGTAGTGGGTCTCACCCATGGTCTGTGGCAACTATTGCCTGGCTACCACTGCTTTTGATTCAAGGCACAAGGGCTCTTTAGTCAGCAGTTGGTGAATCCAGCCAAGTTTATGTCTTTCCCTTGAGGATGGCATATTCTGTTAATGGCCCAGAATGGGTCTAGAAATGCTGTCTGGGACCTGGGGCTAGGAGTCAGGAATTTTAGAAATCTACTTGTTGCTTTATTTTATTGTTGATAAGCTCATACCCAAGTTGCAAGGTAAAGTGCTTTTTACTCTTCATCTTCTTTCCTAGAGCAGAAAGAGTGTTTTTCTATTGCCACCACAGCTAAGAATGTGCTGGGTCACACCTGAAGCCATACCAATGCCAGGTTTCACCCAAGGCCCATGGTGAGTACTGCCTGGCTATTGCTGATGTTTATTCAAGGCCCAAAGGCTCTTTAGTCTGCAGGTGATGAATCCTGCCAGGACTGGCGTCTTTCCTTCAAGGCAGCAGGTTCCCTTCTGCCCAGGTTGTGCCTAGCAATGTCATGTGGTAACTGGGGCCTGGAATGGGGGCCTGAGGTCACTGCTTGGGGCTTTAATTTACTGTGGCTGAGCTGACATTCAAGTTGCAAGACAAAGTCATCTTTACCTTTTTCTCTCTTTCCTCAAGTGAAAGGAGTTTCTTCCAGAGCTGCAAGCTGAACTGCCTGGGGTTAGGAATAGGTGTCACAAGCACTATCTTGGCTGTTCCCGCTGGTGTCTTACTGGGTCATGTGCATCCAAAATCCACTGGATCTAAGCCCAGCACAGCACCAGGACTTCTCCAGGAATTCCAGTCCTCGTGCCCTGAATTGCTTTTCAAATTTATTTAGGATCCCAGAGCACTTTAATGCTTGGTGGTGTGGCTAACCAGAACTCAGTTTCCAATGGCTGGGTGGGATAGATGATTCCTTTCAGGCTAGAGCTAGTTTAAATGCTCCCTTCATGGGCACTGGATAAATTCTGTCCTGTGTTGCTTTCTGCTGTGACAGGATAGCACTGAGTTCCAAGGTACAGTCGCATAATCACTGTGTTCACCGTCCCTCAAACACACAGTTTCATTCTCTGTGCCTCACAGACACTGCAGAGGAATGCAGAAGGGGTGGTGTCAGCAATTCAAGATTTTCTTTCTTATCCTCTTTAGTGCCCCTTTCCTTCATATGTTGTTAAAACCAGGTACTATGACCATTCACCTGATTGGAGGTTCTTATGAAAGTGCTTTCTTGTGTCAATAGTTGTTCAGTTTGGTGTTCCTGTGGTGTGGGAACAATTAGTGGGGGTTCTATTCAGCAATTTTACTCTGTCTTCTGCCTCTCACTTTTGACAATTTGATTATAATGCTTTTCGGTATATACTTCCTTAGGACAACTTTTGTTGGAGTCCTTTGAGCTTCTTAATTTAGATGTCTATTTGGTTCTTCAAATTTGGGATGTTTCAGCAATCATTTCTTCAAATAAGCCCTCTTCCCAATCTAATCTCCCTCTTCTCCTTCTTGCACTTCTATAATATGTATATTAACCCACTTGATTGTGGTTCATAAATTCTGTAGACTGTCTTCACCCTTTTCCTTTTCTTTTTCCTTTTTTTCTGACTAGATAATGTCAAATGGTCTGTCTTTTAAATTTGCCATTATTTTTCTGTTTGATCAAGTCTGTTGTTTGTCTTTGTGATTTTTTTAAATTTAATAATTCAAGGACATCCCATTTTATAAATAATGCTGGCAAAACTGGATAGAGACATGTAGAAGAATGAAACCAGATCTCTATCTCTCAACATCTACAAAAATCAACTCAAGGTAAATCCAAGACTTAAATCTAAGATCTGAAACTATAAAAATTCTAGAAGAAAACCTAGGAAAAATTCTTCTGAATGTTGATGTAAACAAAGAAGTTATGACTAAGACCCCAAAAGCAAATCCAACTATAACAAAAATGAAAAAGTGAAACCTAATTAAAATAAAAAGCTTCTTCACAGCAAAAGAAAGAATCATCAGAGTAAACAAACAACCCACAGAATGGGAGAAAATATTTGCAAACTATGCATCTGATGAAGGACTAATATCCAGAACTACAAGGAACTCACACAAATCAGCAAGAAAAAATAATAATAATAATTCCATCAAAAAGTGGACAAATGACATGAATAGACATTTCTCAAAAGAAAATGTACAAATGGCCAAAAAACATATGAAAAATGCTCAGCATCACTAATCATGAGGGAAATGCAAATTAAAACCACAATGAGATACCACACAATGAGATACCACACAATGAGATACCACCGTATCCCAGCCAGAATAACCATTATTGAAAAGTTAAAAGGTCCAGGCGCGATGGCTCACGCCTGTAATCCCAGTGCTTTGGGAGGCTGAGGCAGGTGGATCACGAAGTCAGGAGATCGAGACCATCTTGGCTAACACAGTGAAACCCCGTCTCTACTAAAAATACAAAAAAAATTAGCCAGGTGTGGTGGTGGGCGCCTGTAGTCCCAGCTACTCAGAAGGCTGAGGCAGAAGAATGGCGTGAACCCAGGAGGCAGAGCTTGCAGTGAGCCAAGACCGCACCACTGCACTCCAGCCTGGGTGACAGAGCAAGACTCTGTCTCAAAAAAAAAAAAAAAAAAAAAAAAAAAGATGTTGACATGGATGTGGTGAAAAGGCAAAGTTGATACACTGCCAGTAGAAATGCAAATTATTATAACCTCTATGGAAAATACTATGGAAATGTCTTAAATAATTAAAGGTAGATCTACGATTCAATCCAGCAATCCCACTGCAGGGTATCTACCCCTTTAAAGGAAAAGAAGTCATATCAAAAAGACACCTGCACGTGTATGTTTATCACAGCACAATTAACAATTGCAAAGATATAGAAAGAACATAAGTGCCCATCAACAAATATGTGGATAAAGAAGATGTGGGACCAGGCACTGTGGCTCATGCCTGTAATCTCAGCACTTTGTGAGGCCGAGGTGGGTGGATCACCTGAGGTCAGGATTTTAAGCCCAGCCTGGCCAACATGGTGAAACCCCATCTCTACTAAAAATATAAAAATTAGCTGGATGTGGTGGCACATGCCTGTAATCCCAGCTACTCGGGAGGCTGAGGCAGGAGAATCGCTTGAACCCAGGAGGTGGAGGTTGCAGTGAACCGAGATTCACACCACTGCACTTCAGCCTGGGCAGCAGAATGATACTCCAAAAAAAGAAGAAAAAGAAAGAAAGAGAGAAAGAGGAAGGAAGGAAGGAAGGGAGAAAGGAAGGGAGGGAGGGAAAAAGAAGAAAGAAAGAAAGAAAGAAAGAAAGAAAGAAAGAAAGAAAGAAAGAAAGAAAGAAAGAAAGAAAGAAAGAAAAGAAAGAGAAAGAAAGAAAGAGAAAGAAAGAGAGAGAAAAAGAGAGAGAGGAAAGAAGGAAGGAAGGAAGGAAAAAGAAAAAGAAAAAGAAAGGAAGGAAAGAAGAAAGAAAGAAAGAAAGAAAGAAAGAAAGAAAGAAAGAAAGAAAGAAAGAAAGAAAGAAAGAGAAAGGAAAGAAAAGAAAATGTGTTATGGACACATGGTGGGGAACAACACACATTAAGACCTATCAGAGAGGGTAGGGTGGGGGGAGGGAGAGCATCAGGAAGAATAATGGATGCTAAGCTTAATACCTGGGGTGAGATGATTTGTGCAGCAAATCACCATGGCACACGTTTATCCATGTAACAAACCTGCACATCCTGCACATACACCCCTGAACTTAAAATACATGTTGAAGAAAAAAAAAGAAAATGTGGTCCAGGCATGGTGGTTCACACCTGTAATCCTAGCACATTGGGAGGCCAAGGCAGGCGGATCACCTGAGGTCAGGGGTTCGAGACCAGCCTGGGCAACATGGCAAAACCCCATCTGTAGTAATAATACAAAAATTAGCCGGGCATCATTTGACCCAGCCATCCCATTACTGGGTATATACCCAAAGGAGTATAAATCATGCTGCTATAAAGACACATGCACACGTATGTTTATTGTGGCACTATTCACAATAGCAAAGACTTGGAACCAACATAAATGTCCAACAACAATAGACTGGATTAAGAAAATGTGGCACATATACACCATGGAATACTATGCAGCCATAAAAAATTGTGAGTTCATGTCCTTTATAGGGACATGGATGAAACTGGAAATCATCATTCTCAGTAAACTATCGCAAGGACAAAAAACCAAACACCACATGTTCTCACTCATAGGTGGGAATTGAACAATGAGAACACATGGACACAGGAAGGGGAACATCACACTCCGGGGATGGTTGTGGGGTGGGGGGAGGGAGGAGGTATTAGGAGATATACCTAGTGCTAAATGACGAGTTAATGGGTGCAGCACACCAACATGGCACATGGATACATATGTAACAAACCTGCACATTGTGCACATGTACCCTAAAACTTAAAGTGTAATAATAATAAAATAAAAAAATAGCCAGGCATGATAGCACATGCCTGTAGTCCCAGCTACTCAGGAGGGTGAGGCAGGGCAATCTCTTGAACCCAGGAGGTGTAGGTTGCAGTAAACCAAGATCGCACCACTCCACTTTAGCCTGGGTGACAGAGTGAGACTCCATCTCAAAAGAATCAAAAAAAAATTGATGTGTATACAACATGGAATACTACTCTGCCATAAATGAGAATGAAATAATGTCTTTTGCAGCCTCTTGGATGCAGCTGGAGGCCATTATTCTAAGAGAAGTAACTCAGGAATGAAAAGCCAAATACTGTATGTTCTCACTTATAAGTGGGAGCGAAGCTATGCATACACAAAGGCATATGGAGTGATATAATGGACTTTGGAGACTCAGAAGCATGAGGGTAAGAGGGGGCTAACAGATAAAAAACTATATGTTGGGTTAAATTTACACTACTCAGGTGATCAGTGTGCTAAAATCTCAGATTTCATCACCGTACAATTCATTCATGTAACCAAAAGCCACTTGTACCCCAGAAGCTATTGAAATAAAAAATATATATTTTTAGGCTGGGTGCGGTAGCTCATGCCTGTAATCCCAGTACTTTGGGAGGCTCAGGAGGGTGGATCATGAGGTCAGGAGTTCAAGACCAGCCTGCCCAAGATGGCGAAACCCTGTCTCTACTAAAAATACAAAAATTAGCTGGGCATGGTTGCAGACACCTGTAATCCCACCTACTTGGGACGCTGAGGCAGGAGAATCGCTTGAACCAGGAGGTGGAGGTTGCAGTGAGCCAAGATCATGTCACTGCCTTCCAGCCTGGGCGACAGAGCAAGACTTCATCTCAAAAAAAAAAAAAAAAAAAAGCTATATATATATACACACACACACACACATATATATAAATACACATCCATATATATATGTAAAAAGTAATAGTATTAATTAAATTCTTTTGTTTTGTTCATCCAGGCTGAAGTGCAGTGGTGCAATCTCAACTCACTGCAAGCTCCACCTCCTGGGTTCAAGCGATTTTTCTGCCTCAACCTCCCAAACAACTGAAATTATAGGCACATGCCACCATGCCTGGCTAATTTTTTTGTATTTGTAGTAGAGATGGGGTTTCACCATGTTGGCCAAGCTGGTCTTGAACTTCTGACCTCAAGTGATCCACACACCTCGATCTCCCAAAGTCCTGAGATTACAGGCGTGAGCCACCAAGCCCAGCCTCATTTTTTTTGTTTTTTTTTATAATTTCTATTTCTTTGTTGATATTCTTGATTTGTTCCTTATCATTTAGTTGTGTGTGTTCTCAAGTAGTGTATGGAACTTCTTTTAAGTGATTGCTTTGAATTCTTTGTCAGATAATGCATAAGTCTTCATTTCTGTAGGATCAGTGTCTAGAGATTTATATTGCTATTTTGATTGAGTTACGTTTCTCTGTTTCTTCATGTTCCTTTTGATTTTTTCTTTTTATTTAATATTATTTTTATTTTATGTAGATGTGGAGGTATCACTATGTTGCTCAGGCTGCTTTTGAACTCAGCCTTAAGTAATCCTTCTGCCTCAGACTTCCAAAGAACTTGTATTACAGGCATCAGCCACTGTGCTCAGCCTTTTCTTGTCATTGTTATATATGAAAAAGCAGCTACCTCTTCTAGTCTTTATGGGGTGTCTTTGTAAATGGGAAGATCTTTACTAGCTCAGCCTGGTTAGAGATTCTGAGGGCTTCTCACATTTTTAGAAGAGATACATCTTCTCTGGGTTTGTGCGTTTAATTTCCTCATTAGTGAATCTTGCCAGTTTCTTTTTCAGGAGCTTATAGTGTCTTGCTCCTTCTGGTGTTTCACTGGAGTACTGTAGCTGCTGCTGCTTTTTTTCTTTATGGAGAGGCTTTATTGATTTGGACATATAGGTGACATAATTGTTTCAGGGTTGATGGTCAGAGCTAGGTTAAAATGAGATTTCAAAGTAAATCTTGAAGAGCCAGTTGTGGGTCTTTCATAAGGAAAAAGTAAATACTCCAGTGTCAAAGTAATGGGATTTCTATTCCCCCTGAGAACTGGAACATGACAAGGATGCCCACTCTCACCACTTCTATTCAATATAGTACTGGAAGTTCTAGCCAGGCCAATCAGACCAGAGAAAGAAATAAAAGGCATCCAAATCAGTAAAGAGGAAGTCAAACGATCACTGTTTGCTGATGACATGATTGTATACCTAGAAAACCCTAAAGACACCTCCAAAAAGCTGCTAGAACTGATAAATGAATTCAGCAAAGTTTCAGGATACAAAATTAATGTGCACAAATCATTAGCTATGCTATACACCATCAGCAACCAAGCTGATAATCAAATCAAGAACACAACCACTTTTACAATAGCTGAAAAAAAAAAAAACAGTTGGGAATATACCTAACCAAAGAGGTGATAGACCTCTACAAGGAAAACTACAAAACACTGCTGAAAGAAATCATAGATGACACAAACAAATGAAAACACATCCCAGCTGGGCATGGTGGCTCACGCCTGTAATCCCAACACTTTGGGAGGCTGAGGTGGGCAGATCACCTGAGGTCAGGAGTTCAAGACCAGCCTGGCCAACATGGTGAAACCCCATCTGTACTAAAAATACAAAAATTAGCCAGACGTGGTGGTAGGTGCCTGTAATCCCAGCTGCTCAGGAGGCTGAGGTAGGAGAATTGCTTGAACATGAGTGGTGGAGGTTGCAGCAAGCCAAGATAGTGTCATTGCACTCCAGCCTGGGCAACAGAGTGAGACTCCATCTAAACACACACACACACACACACACACACCCCATGTTCATGGATGGGTAAAATCAATATTGTAAAAATGAACATACTGCTAAAAGCAATCTACAAATTCAATGCAATTCCCATCAAAATGCCACCATCATTCACAGAACTAGAAAAAACAATCCTAAGGTTCACATGGAACCAAAAAAGAGCCCACATAGCCAATGCAAGACTAAGCAAAAAGATCAAATCTGGAGGCATCACATTATCTGACTTCAAACTATACCATAAGGCCATCATCACCAAAACAACATGGTACTGGTGTAAAATAGGCACATAGACCAATGTAACAGAATAGAGAACTCAGAAATAAAGCCAAAATAGAAAGTAGAACTACCATTTGATCCAGCAATCCCACTACTCTATATGTACCCAGAGGAAAAGAAGTCATTATATGAAAAAGACACTTGCACACACGTTTATAGCAGCACAATTTGCAATTGCAATAATATGGAACCAGCTCAAATGCATATATATATATAGATATAGATAGATATAATAGAATACTACTCAGCCGTGCAAAGGAACGAGGCCAGGTGCGGTTGCTCATGCCTGTAATTCCAGCACTTTGGGAGGCCAAGGCATGTGGATCACCTGAGATCAGGAGTTCAAGATCGGCCTAGTCAATATGGTGAAACACTTTCTCTACCAAAAAATACAAAAATCTTCTGGGTGTGGTGGTGCACGCCTGTAGTCCCAGCTACTCGGGAGGCTGAGGTGGGATAATTGTTTGAACAGAGGAGGCAGAAGTTGCAGTGAACTGAGATCATGCCACCACACTCGAGCCTCGAGACCATCTCACACACACAAAAAGGAATAAAATAATGGCATTTGCAGCAACCTGGATGGAATTAGAAACCGTTATTATAAGTGAAGTAATTCAGTAATGGAAAACCAAACATCATATGTTCTCACTCATAAGTGAGAGTTAAGCTATAAGGATGCAAAGGCGTAAGAATGATACAATGGACTTTGGGGACTTGGAGGAAAGGATGGGAGGGGGTGAGAGATAAAAGACTACACATTGGGTACAGTGAACACTGCTCGGGTGATGAGTGCATGAAAAATCTCAGAAAGGGTGGAACCAAGATGGACGAATAGGAACAGCTCCAGTCTACAGCACCCAGCATGAACGACGCAGAAGACGAATGATTTCTGCATTTCCAACTGAGGTACCAGGTGCATCTCACTGGGGATTGTTGGACAGCGGGTGCAGGACAGTGGGTGCAGTGCACTGAGCCTGAGCCAAAGCAGCGTGAGCCATCGCCTCACCCGGGAAGCACAAGGGGTCATGGAATTCCCTTTCCTAGGGGTGACAGACAGCACCTGGAAAATCGGGTCACTCCCACCCTAATACTGCACTTTCCAATGGTCTTAGCAAACAGCACACCAGGAGATTATATCCCACACCTGGCTCGGAGGGTCCTACACCCATGGAGCCTCACTCATTGCTAGCACAGCAGTCTGAGATCGAACTGCAAGGTGGCAGTGAGGCTGAGGGAGGGGTGCCCACCATTGCTGAGGCTTGAGTAGGTAAACAAAGCAGCCAGGAAGCGTGAACTGGGTGGAGCCCACCACAGCTCAAAGAGGCCTGCCTGCCTCTGTAGACTCCACCTCTGGGGGCAGGGCATAGCCAAACAAAAGGCAGCAGAATCCTCTGCAGACTTAAATGTCCCTGTCTGACAGCTTTGAAGAGAGTAGTCGTTTTCCCAGCACCCAGCTTGAGATCTGAGGATGGACAGACTGCCTCCTCAAGTGGGTCCATGACCCCCAAGTAGCCTAACTGGGAGACACCCCCAAGTAGGGGCAGACTGACACCTCACATGGCTAAGTACTCCTCTGAGACAAAACTTCCAGAGGAACGATCAGGCAGCAACATTTGCTGTTCACCAATATCCACTGTTCTGCAGCCTCCAATGCTGATACCCAGGCAAATGGTCTGGAGTGGACCTCTGGCAAACTGCAACAGACCTGCAGCTGAGGGTCCTGACTGTTAGAAGGAAAACTAAGAAACAGAAAGGACATCCACACCAAAACCCCATCTGTATGTCACCATCATCAAAGACCAAAGGTAGATAAAACCACAAAGATGGGGAAAAAACAGAACAGGAAAACTGAAAATACTAAAAATCAGAGCACCTCTCCTCCTCCAAAGGAACGCAGCTCCTCACCAGCAATGCAACAAAGCTGGATGGAGAATGACTTTGACAAGTTGAGAGAAGAAGGCTTCAGATGATCAAACTACTCTGAGCTAAAGGAGGAAGTTCAAACCCATGGCAAAGAAGTTAAAAACCTTGAAAAAAGATTAGATGAATGGCTAACTAGAATAACCAATGCAGGGAAGTCCTTAAAGGACCTGATTTAGCTGAAAACCATGGCACAAGAACTACGTGACAAATGCAGAAGCATCAGTAGCCGATTCGATCAACTGAAAGAAAGGGTATCAGTGATGGAAGACAAAATGAATGAAATGAAGCGAGAAGAGAAGTTTAGACAAAATAAAAAGAAATGAATAAAGCCTCCAAGAAATATAGGACGATGTGAAAAGACCGAACCTACGTCTGATTGGTGTACCTGAAAGTGACAGGGAGAATGGAACAAAGTTGGAAAACACTCTGCAGGATATTATCCAGGAGAACTTCCCCAATCTAGCAAGGCAGGCCAACATTCAAATTCAGGAAATACAGAGAATATGACAAAGATACTCCTCGAGAAGAGCAACCCCAAGACACAAAATTGTCAGATTCACCAAAGTTGAAATGAAGGAAAAAATGTTAAGGGCAGCCAGAGAGAAAGGTCCAGTTACTCACAAAGGGAAGCCCATCAGACTAACAGCTGATCTCTCAGTGGAAACTCTACAAGCCAGAAGAGAGTGGGGGCCAACATTCAACATTCTTAAAGAAAAGAATTTTCAACCCAGAATTTCATATCCAGCCAAACTAAGCTTCATAAGTGAAGGAGAAATAAAATCCTTTACAGACAAGCAAATGCTGAGAGATTTTGTCACCACCAGGCCTGCCCCAAAAGAGCTCCTGAAGGAAGCACTAAACATGGAAAGGAACAACAGGTACCAGCCACTGCAAAAACATACCAAATTGTAAAGACCATCGAGGCTAGGAAGAAACTGCATCAACTAACGAGCAAAATAACCAGCTAACATCATCAGGACAGGATCAAATTCACACATAACAATATTAACATTAAATGTAAATGGGCTAAATGCTCCAATTAAAAGGCACAGACTGGCAAATTGGATAAAGAGGCAAGACCCATCAGCGTACTGTATTCAGGAAACCCATCTCATGTACAGAGACACACATAGGCTCAAAATAAAGGGATGGAGGAAGATCTACCAAGCAAATGGAAAACAAAAAAAAAGGCAGGGGTTGCAATCTCAGTCTCTGATAAAACAGACTTTAACCAACAAAGATCAAAAGAGACAAAAACGGCCATTACATAATGGTAAAGGGATCAATTCAACAAGAAGAGCTAACTCTCCTAAATTTATATGCACCCAATACAAGAGCACCCAGATTCATAAAGCAAGTCCTTAGAGATCTACAAAGAGACTTAGACTCCCACATAATAATAATGGGAGATTTTAACACCCCACTGTCAATATTAGACAGATCAACGAGACAGAAAGATAACAAAGATATCCAGGAATTTGACTCACCTCTGCACCAAGTGGACCTAATAGACATCTACAGAACTATCCACCCCAAAACAACAGAATATACATTCTTCTCAGCACCACACCACACTTATTCCAAAATAGTTGGAAGTAAAGAACTCCTCAGCAAATGTAAAAGAACAGAAATCACAACAAACTGTCTCTCAGACCACAGTGCAATCAAACTAGAACTCAGGATTAAGAAACTCACTCAAAACCACTCAACTACATGGAAACTGAACAACCTACTCCTGAATGACTACTGGATACATAATGAAATAAAGGCAGAAATAAAGATATTCTTTGAAACCAATGAGAACAAAGACACAACATAACAGAATCTCCAGGACACATTCAAAACAGTGTGTAGAGGGAAATTTATAGCACTAAATGCCCACAAGAGAAAGCAGAAAGGATCTAAAATTGACACCGTAACATCACAATTAAAAGAACTAGAGAAGCAAGAGGAAACACATTCAAAAGCTAGCAGAAGGCAAGAAGTAACTAAGATCAGAGCAGAACTGAAGGAAATAGAGACACAAAAAACCCTTCCAAAAATCAGTGAATCCAGGAGCTGGTTTTTTGAAAAGATCAACAAAATTGATAGACTGCTAGCAAGAATAATAAAGAAGAAAAGAGAGAAGAATCAAATAGATGCAATAAAAAATAATAAAGGGGATATCACCAAATGATCCCACAGAAATACAAACTACCATCAGAGAATACTATAAACACCTCTATGCAAATAAACCAGAAAATCTAGAAGAAATGGATAAATTCCTGGACACATACACCCTCCCAAGAGCAAACCAGGAAGAAGTTGAATCTCTGAATAGACCAATAACAGGCTCTGAAATTGAGGCAATAATTAATAACTTACCAACCAAAAAAAGTCCAGGACCAGATGGATTCACAGCTGAATTATACCAGAGGTACAAGAAGGAGCTGGTACCATTCCTTCTGAAACTACTCCAATCAATAGAAAAATAGGGAATCCTCCCTAACTCATTTTCTGAGGCCAGCATCATCCTGATACCAAAGCCTGGAAGAGACACAACAAAAAAAGAGAATTTTAGACCAATATCCCTGATGAACATCGATGCAAAAATCCTCAGTAAAATACTGGCAAACTGAATCCAGCAGCACATCAAAAAGTTTATCCACCATGATCAAGTGGGCTTCATCCCTGGGATGCAAGGCTGGTTCAACATATGCAAATCAGTAAATGTAATCCAGCATATAAACAGAACCAATGACAAAAATCACATGATTATCTCAATAGATGCAGAAAAGGCCTTTGACAAAATTCAACAGCCCTTCATGCTAAAATCTCTCAATAAATTAGGTATTGATGGGACATATCTCAAATTAATAAGAGCTATTTATGACAAAATCACAGCCAATATCATACTGAATGGGCAAAAACTGGAAGCATTCCCTTTGAAAACTGGCACAAGACAGGGATGCCCTCTCTCACCACTCCTATTCAACATAGTGTTGGAAGTTCTGGCCAGGGCAATCAGGAGAAAGAAATAAAGGGTATTCAATTAGGAAAAGAGGAAGTCAAGATGTCCCTGTTTGCAGATGACATGATTGTATGTCTAGAAAACCCCATCAACTCAGCCCAAAATCTCCTTAAGCTGATTAGCAACTTCAGCAAAGTCTCAGGATACAAAATCAATGTGCAAAAATCACTAGCATTTTTATACACCAATAACAGACAAACAGAGAGCCAAATCATGAGTGAACTCCCATTCACAATTGCTTCAAAGAGAATAAAATACCTAGGAATCCAACTTACAAGGGATGTGAAGGACCTCTTCAAGGAGAACTACAAACCACTGTTCAATGAAATAAAGGAGGATACAAACAAATGGAAGAACATTCCATGCTCATGGGTAGGAAGAATCAATATCATGAAAATGGCCATACTGCCCAAGGTAATTTATAGATTCAATGCCATCCCCATCAAGCTACCAATGACTTTCTTCACAGAATTGGAAAATCTACTTTAAAGTTCATATGGAACCAAAAAAGAGCCCGCATGGCCAAGTCAATCCTAAGCCAAAAGAACAAAGCTGGAGGCATCACGCTACCTGACTTCAAACTATACTACAAGGCTACAGTAATCAAAACAGCATGATACTGGTACCAAAACAGAGATATAGACCAATGGAGCAGAACGGAGCCCTCAGAAATAATACCACATATCTACAACTATCTGATCTTTGACAAACCTGACAAAAACAAGCAATGGGGAAACGATTCCCTATTTAATAAATGGTGCTGGGAAAACTGGCTAGCCATATGTAGAAAGCTGAAACTGGATCCCTTCCTTACACCTTATACTAAAATTAATTCAAGATGGATTAAAGACTTACATGTTAGACCTAAAACCATAAAAACCCTAGAAGAAAACCTAGGCAATACCATTCAGGACATAGGCATGGGCAAGGACGTCATGTCTAAAACACCAAAAGCAATGGCAACAAAAGCCAAAATTGACAAATGGGATCTAATTAAACTAAGGAGCTTCTTCACAGCAAAAGAAACTCCCACCAGAGTGAACAGGCAACCTACAGAATGGGAGAAAATTTTTGCAAACTACTCATCTGATAAAGGGCTAATATCCAGAATCTACAATGAACTCCAACAAATTTACAAGAAAAAAACAACCCCATCAAAAAGTGGGCAAAGGATATGAATATACACTTTTCAAAAGAAGACATTTATGCAGCCAAAAGACACATGAAAAAATGGTCACCATCACTGGCCGTCAAAGAAATGCAAATCAAAACCACAGTGAGATACCATCTCACACCAGTTAGAATGACAATCATTAAAAAGTCAGGAAACAATAGGTGCTGGAGAGGATGTGGAGAAATAGGAACACTTTTACACTGTAGGTGGGACTGTAAACTCGTTCAATCATTATGGAAGTCAGTGTGGAGATTCCTCAGGGATCTAGAACTAGAAATACCATTTGACCCAGCCATCCCATTACTGGGTATATACTCAAAGGATTATAAATCATGCTGCTATAAAGACACATACAGACATATGTTTATTGCGGCACTATTCACAATAGCAAAGACTTGGAACCAACCCAAGTGTCCAACAATGATAGATGGGATTAAGAAAATGTGGCACATATACACCATGGAATACTATGCAGCCATAAAAAATGATGAGTTCATGTCTTTTGTAGGGACATGGATGAAGCTGGAAACCATCATTCTCAGCAAACTATGGCAAGGACAAAAAACCAAACACTGCATGTTCTGACTCATAGGTGGGAATTGAACAATGGGAACACATGGACACAGGAAGGGCAACATCACACACTGGGGCCTGTTGTGGGGTCTAGGCAGGGGGGAGGGATAGCATTAGGAGATATACCTAATGTTAAATGATGAGTTAATGTGTGCAGCACACCAAAATGGCACATGTATATATATGTAACAAACCTGCACGTTGTGCACATGTACCCTAAAAGTATAATAAAAATAAATAAATAAAATAATAAAAAAATTTATACTCAAATAATTCAGGATTTAAAAAAAGAATAATCTCAGAAATAACCACTAAAAATCTTATTCATATATCCAAACACCAGCTGTTCTCCAAAAACCTATTGAAATAAAAAATAAATAAATAAATAAAATATAAAAAGCTCT
Organism: Nomascus leucogenys; assembly: GCF_006542625.1. Taxonomy (NCBI): domain Eukaryota; kingdom Metazoa; phylum Chordata; class Mammalia; order Primates; family Hylobatidae; genus Nomascus; species Nomascus leucogenys. Next base: position 57,754,266 of record NC_044406.1, read on the forward strand.
ACTTTAAAAAAGTTAAATAAATTACGTGGTTAATTATAACACTGAAGAAAAAAAGATCAAAAGGATTTGGCTATTTTTCCAATCCACCATAATAAATATGATTCAATTGCCTATTTAAAATATAATAAAATGCCACCAAGAGCATATTCAGGTGCCTACTTCTTCACCCTATTATGCACTGGGTGTTATCACATTTTTAAAAACTTCAAGGCCTGGCGCGGTGGCTCACGCCTGTAATCCCAGCACTTTGGGAGGCCGGGACGGGTGGATCACCTGAGGTCAGGAATTCGAGACCAGCCTGGCCAACATGGTGAAATCCCGTCTCTATTAAAAAATACAAAACTTAGCTGGGCGTAGCGACAGGCGCCTGTGACCCTAGCTACTCTGAGGCATAAGAATTGCTTAAATGGGGAAGGTGGAATTTGCAGTGAGATAACACCACTGTGCCTGAGGGACAAAGTGAGATGCCGTCTCAAAAAAATCAATAAAATAAAATTAAATTAAAAACTTCATTAATCAGAGAGATTAAAAGTAATGTTTTATTTGCTCAGAGAACTTAAAAGACATCCCTGAAGTTGTGTAGCTTGAAAGAAGCAGAGCTTGACCTTAAAAGGCAGGCTCTTGCTTACACACTGTTGGTGGGAATGTAAATTAGTTCAGCCACTATGGAAAGCAGTTTGGAGATTTCTCAAAGAACTTAAAACGGAACTACCATTTGACCCAGCAATCCCATTACTGTATATATATCCAAAAGAAAACACATCATTCTACCAAAAAAACACGTGCACTCGCATGTTCATTGCAGCACTATTCACAATAGCAAAAACATGGAATCAACCTAGGTGTCCATCAATGGTGGATTGGATATAGAAAATGTGGTGTATATACACCATGGAACACTACACAGCCATAAAAATGAATAAAATCATTTGCAGCAACATGGATACTTCTGGAGGCCATTATCCTAAGTGAATTGATGCAGGAACAGAAAACCAAAGTGTGTGTTCTCACATATAAGTGGGAGCTAAATATTGAGTACTCATGGGAACAACAGACACTGGGGACTACTAGAGGGGGGGAGGAAGAAATGTGGGGAAGGGTTGAAAAACTAACTCTTGGGTAGTATGCTCACTACCTGGGTGATGGGATTAAACATACCCCAAACCTCAGCATAATGTAATATACTCATGTAAAAAAGCTGCACACGTACCCCTTGAATCTAAAATAAATGGTGAAGAAAGATGGTGGTATTTCTATGGGAATTGCATTGAATTTGTAGATTGCTTTTGGCAGTACGGTCATTTTTGATTCTACCCACCCATGAGCATGGGATGTTTTTCCATTTGTTTATGTCATCTATGATTCCTTTTAAAAAAATAAAAAGTGAATTAGTGGGCTTTCAGAAGGCTTCTTACTTTCATTTCCTGAGGTTGCTGTAACAAACTGGGTCAATAGAAATTTATTTTCTCACAATTCTGGAGGCCAGAAGTCTGAAATCTAGGTGTTGGCAGGGCTACACTCTTTCTGGAGTTTATAAGAGAGAATCTCTTCCTTGCCTCTCCAGCTTTTGGTGACTGTTGGCATTCCTAAGCTTGTAGCTGCATCTTTCCCTGTTCTGTCGTTACATCACCTTCTCTTTTGTATATGTGTCTCCCACCGAGCATTCTTTTGTTTTCAGTGGCTCCCAGGCATTCAAAATGTGCTGGTTTCTTGTCACCACTCTAAGTCACGCAAGACAGAAACCAGTCTTTTTAGGTAGCTCCCTGAGAAGCCAGACCATTGAATATATATTTTGCTTTTCTCTTCTCCCACTGCTGAAGCCATGAGCTCGTTGCTTTTTCCCAGTTTTGCCAAGCTGTATCAGCTTCTGTCTGTGTTGTTACAAGTTCTTTGGTGCTGCCACAGCTGCTGGGTCCTCTTTTTTCTTAGTGGCTCCTAACCATCCAAATTATTCCTGTTTCCCATAAGTTGTTTGAGTCTGGTGAGACAAAAACAGCAGCTTCCCAAAAAGTCAGAATATTAGATGTATGTTCTACTATTTTCTTACTCTCTCAAAGGAGAAAATGTATGTTGGACTTTTGCTCCCAATGGGAGATGTGTTAACCTGAGAGAGGGCCTGATATGGATAAAATTAAAAGCATTTTTATACCTATTTCAATGCAGCTGTTCTTAGCTTTGAGCTTCCCTGGGATACTTTGACTTCCTAACTGGGTTCTTATGTTTTTTTATTATGAATTCAATCTCTTTACTTATTATAGGTCTGTTTAGATTTCAAATCATTTCCTGAGTCCATTTTAGTATTTTGTCTTTCTAGGAATTTGGACAGTTTATCTAAATTATATAATTGGTTGGAATACAAATATTCATACTATAGAATTTCTATATAATAATTTTTATTTCTGTAAGTTCAGCAGTAATATCCCCTTTTATTCCTGATTTTAGTAATTTATGTCTCCTCTTTTTTAATCTCTGTCAGTCTAGCCAAGGTTTGTCAGTTTTATTGATTTTGTCAAACAAACTACTTTTTATTGATTTATTCTGTTTTATTATATGTATTTATTTATGTTCTAATATTTATTATTTTCTTCATTCTCCTTGAGTTTAGTTTCTTTTGTTGTGGTTTTGTTTGTTTGTTTCTTAAGGTGAGTGGTTAGGTTATTGACTTGAAATTTTTATTCTTTTTAATGTCAGTTTTTATAGGTAGAAAACTTTTCTTTAAGCACTGTTTTGCTGCATTGCCTAAATTTTGGTATAATGTGGTTTGGTTTTGATTAATCTCAAAGTATTTTCTAATCTCCTTTGTGGTTTCTGATTTGAGCCACTGATTATTTAGAATCATCTGACTGATTTCCACATATTTTTCATATTTTTGGATTTTACAAACTTCCTTTCATTATTAATTTTATATTTAATTTCATTTTATAGAGAACATAATTTATATTATTTCAATCTTTTTAAATTTATTGGGCTTATGTATGCCTTAACATATTACCATATGTATTTGAGGAGTATAAGCATTCTGCAGATGTCAGATGTAATGTTCTGTAGATTCCTGTTGTGGTTAGTTGGTTTGTAGAAATGTTGAAATCATCTGTTTTATTATTAGTCTTCTGCTTAGTTGGTCTTTCCGTTATTGAAAGAGAGTATTAAAGACCTCAAATATTATTGTTGAATTGTTGGTTTCTCCTTTCAGTTCTGTCTGGTTTTGCTTTATGTATTTTGGGGCTGTGTTACTAGGTGCGTGTATATTTATAATTGCATTGTCTTCTTGACTGGTTGATCCATTTATTATTATAAAGTGCCACTTTTTTTCTCTAGTAACTTTTTTTTCTTAAAGTGTATTTTATTTGATACTAGTATAGCCATTCCAGCTCTTTTTTTGCTACTGTTTGCATGGCATGTCTTTTTCCATTCTTTTACTTCCATCCTATTTGTGCCTTTTAACCTATATATGTCTCTGTAGACAGCATTTATTTGGATCATGTCTTTTAATCCATTCTTCCAATTTGTGTCTTTTAACTGGAGAGTTTAATTCATTTACATTCAATGTAATTACCGATTTTGAAGGACTTCCGCTATTTTGCTTTCTATTTCCTATATGTATTATGATTATTTGTGTTACTCTTTTCCTCCAATACTGCCTTATTTTGTGTTGAATAGTGATTTTCTAGTGTACCATTTTAATCTCTTGTTATCTCTTTTATTATATTTTTGAGTTATTTTCATAGAGATTATTCTGCAGGTTATGTTAACATCTTTTTTTTTCCCAACTTGATTTAGGTAGACTTAACATTTTTAAGTTATATACATTTAAGGCATACAACTTCATGATTATATATATATTTTTGATATAATATATTCATATGTATATGTACACACACATTGTAAAATATTCACCAAAAAAAGCTAATTAGCATATCCATCACCTCACATAGTTATCATTTTTATGTGTGATGAGCACACTTGAAATCTACCCTCTGAGCAAATTTCAAGTATATGATACAATATTGTTAACTATAGTGATATTGTTGTATATTAGATCACCAGAACTTATTTATCTTTCATTATTGCTAAAACTTTATATGCTTGACAGACATCCTCCCACATCTTCCTCTCTCCAGCCCCCAGTAACCACTCTTCTACTCTGATTCTGTGAGTTTGACATTTTTAGACTCTACATATAAGTGAGATCATGGGGTATATACTTTTCTACATCTGGCTTATTTAACTAAGAATAATGCCCTCCAGATTCATCCAAGTTGTCACAAATAGAACGATTTTTTCTTTTACAGGACTAAACAATATTCCATTATATATATCACATCTCACATCTCTCACATTATCTATATATATATCATATTATTATTATTAGAAAGATAAATAGATAGATCTCACATTATCATTATCCTGTTATCCAACAGTGGACGTTAAGGTTTTCTCTTTATCTCAGCTATTGTGAATAATGCTCAAATCAAAATTGGATTGCAGATTTCTTTCCAAGATACTGATTTTATTTCTTTAGCCTATATACTCAAAAGTGAGATTGCTGCATCGTAAGGTAATTCTATTTTTAATTTTGAAATGAAACTCCATACTATTTTCCATAAAGCATACCAATTTCCATTTCTCCCAACAGTATACAAGGGTTCTCTTTTCTTCACTTCCTGCCCAAAACTTGTTATAGTTCATCGTACTGATAATAGCCTTTCTAACAGGTGTGAGGTGTTCTCTCATTTTGCTTTTGATTTGCATTTTCCTGATTAATAATTTTGAGCACCTTTTCTTATACTTCTTGGGCATTTGTATTTTTTAAATTTTGTTTTATATATATTTATATATATGTAACAATATATATATAAAACAAAATATATATATATTTCAATAGTTTTCTTGGTACAAGTGTTTTTAGGTTACATGGATGAATTGTATAGTGGTGAAGTCTGAAATTTTAGTGCACTCATCACTAGAGTATGGACATTGTACCAGATAATAGTTTCTCATCACTAACCTCACAACCTACCCCATTCTGAGACTCCAGTGTCCACTATACTACTCTGTATGCCTTTGAATACCCATAGCTTAGCTCCCACTTATAAGTGAGAAGATACGATATTTGGTTTTCCATTCCTGAGTTACTTCTCTTAGAATAATAGCCTCCAGCTGCATCCAAGTTGCTGCAAAAGACATTATTTTATTATTCTTTTTATGGCTGAGTAGTATTCCATGATATACAGATACCACATTTTCTTTATTTGTTGATGGGCACTTATGTTGGTTCTATATCTTTTCAATTGTGAATTGTGCTGTGATAAACATACATGTGCAGGTATATTTTTGATATAATGACTTCTTTTCCTTTGGATAGATACCCAGTAGTGGGATTGCTGGATTGAATGGCAGATCTACTACTTTTAGTTCTCTAAGAAATCACCAAACTATTTTTCAAAGAGATTGTACTATTTACATTATCACCACCAGCGTATAAGCATTCTCTTTTCACTGCATCCAAGCCAACATCTATTTGCTTTTTGACTTTAATAATGGCCATTCTAGCTAGGGTAAGGTGATACCTTATTGTTATTTTAATTCGAATTTCCCTGACAATTAGTGATGTTGAGTATTTTTTCATATGTTTATTGGCCTTTGTATATCTCCTTTTGAGAAATGTCTACTCATATCACTTGCCCACTTTTTGATGGCATTGTTTATTTTTCTTTTTACTGATTTGTGTGAGTTCCTTGTGGTTCTGAATATTAGTCCTTTGTCAGATGAATAGTTTAAAAATATTTTCTCTCATTCTGTGGGTTGTCTGCTTATTCTAATGATTCTTTCATTTGCTATGCAGAAGCTTTTTAGTTTAATTAGGTCCCATTTATTTTTGTTGTAGTTGCATTTGTTTTAGGGGTCTTAGTTATAACTTCTTTGCCCAGGCCAATGTCCAGAAGTATTTTTCCTATGTTTTCTTCTAGAATTTTTATGGTTTCAAGTCTTAGATTTATGTCTTTTATCCATCTTGAGTTGATTTTTGTAGATGGTGAGAGATAGAGATCCAGTTTCTTTCTTCTACATGTGTCTATCTAGTTTTCCCAGCACCAATTATTGAATACGGTGTACTTTCCCCAATTTATGTTTTCATGTGGTTTGTTGAAGATCAGTTGGTTGTAAGTATTTGGCTTCATTTCTGGGTTATCTATTCTTTTTCTTTGGTCTATGTATCTACTTTTATACCATTACCATGCTGTTTTGATTACTGTAGCCTTGTAGAGTAATTTGAAGTCAGATAATGTGATGCTTCCAGATTTGTTCTTTTTGCTTAGGATTGCCTTGACTATTCAGGTTTGTTTTTGATTCTACATGAATTTTAGGATTGTTTTTTCTTTCTTTTTTTTTTTTTTTGAGATGGAGTCTCACTCTGTCATAAAGGCTGGAGTGCAGTGGCACCATCTCGGCTCACTGCAAGCTCCGCCTCCCAGGTTCACGCCATTCTCCTGCCTCAGACTCCCGAGTAGCTGGGACTACAAGCACCCGCCCCCATGCACAGTTCATTTTTTTTTTTTGTTTTTGTATTTTTAGTAGAGACGGGGTTTCACTGTGGTCTCGATCCACCTGCCTCGGCCTCTGTACCTGGCCTAGGATTGTTTTTTTCTAATTCTGTGAAAAATGATGTTGGTATTTTGATAGGAACTGCACTGAATCTGTAGATTGCTTTGTGCAGTATGGAAATTTTCTCTCTTTTTTTTCCTTATTTTTTAGATTCATCTTTTTAACAACATCCTAAAACTCAGAGCACTGGGCCAGTGGGGCTTTGGGCTCAGCAGCTATGAAGGAGGGACCTCCAATACCCCCTAAGTCAGGTCATTGCAAGAAGGCACTCACGAGGGGGATATCAAGCCCCTCTTGTATTTCTTCATACAACCAGCTGTTTGGCAGGCTCTATGACATCGATAAAGACCTTGCTCTTTAAGGAGCTAGAGTAGGACAGCATCCAGGACAACTTTGTCATTGCCTAGGAGTTACTGAACAAGCTCATTGACTTAGGCTTCTAGCAGACCACCAACAGCAAGATCCTGCAGGAGTACACCACACAGCAGAGCAATAAGCTGCAAAGGGGCAAGTCACAGGTGCCACTCACCATCAACAACGCTGTGTCCTGGTGCTCTGAGGGCATCAAGTACAAGAAGAATGAGGTCTTCATCGATGTCATAGAGTCTGCCAACCTGCTGGTCAAAGCCAAAGGCAGCATTTTGCTGAGTGAGATCTTTGGCACCATCAAGCTCAAGGTGTTTCTGTCAGGAATGCCAGAGCTGTGGCTGGGCCTCAATGACTGCATGGTCTTCAAGCTCACTGGCTGCCGCAAGAACAAATTGGTAGAGCTGGAGGATGTAAAATTCCAGCATGTTGCTCTGGTGCTTTGGCAATGACCACACCATCTCGCCCATTGATGACTTTGAGCTGATGTACTACTGCCTCAGCACCCAGGTCTAGCCACTGACCTGGATTGACTCTGTCCTTGGGAAGTTCTCCCACAGCCATGTGGAGGTCATTGTCAAGACCAAGGGGCAGGCCAGGTGCGGAGTCTCACGCCTGTAATCCCAGCACTTCGAGAGGCCAAGGCAGGTGGATCACTTGAAGTCAGGAGTTCAAGACCAGCCTAGCCAACATGGTGAAACCCTATCTCTAATAAAAATACAAAAATTATCTGGGTGTGGACACGCACCTGTAATCCCAGCTACTTGGGAGGCTGAGGCAAGAGAATCGCTTGAACCCGGGAGGCAGAGGTTGCAGTGAGCCAAGATCGCGCCACTGCACTCCAGCCTGGGCGACAGAGTGAGACTCCATCTCAAAAAAAAAAAAACAAAAAAACAAAAACAAAAAAAAAAGACCAAGAGGCAGTTTAAGAAGCAGTCAGTGGCCAATAGTGTGGAGATGTCTGTACCCATACCCAGCAATGCCAACTCCCCGTATCTGAAGACCAGCGTGTGCAGCGCCAAGTATGTGCTGGAGAAAAACATTGTTATTTGGAGTATTAAGTCCTTCTGAGGGGGCAAGGAGTACCTGATGTGAGCCTACTTTGGCCTCCCTAGAGTGGAGAAAAAGGAGGGGAGGGCCAGCCCCTTATTAGGGTCAAGTTTGAGATCCCCTACTCCACAGTCTCTGGGATCCACGTCTGATATATGAAGATCATCGAGAAAAGAGGTTATCAGGTCTTGCCCTGGCTTTGCTACATCACGCAGAGTGGTCATTAGGAACTTCCTTCCAACAGAAAGGGAGAAGAGATGGGGGCTGGAATACGGGGACTCTATATAGTCCCTGCTGCAGATTTTAGAGAAGGAGGAAATGTGGGTGTGTATGTGTGTGTGAGGATGGGCTCTGGACTTACCAGTTTATTGTTCCCAACACTCGCCCCCTCTTCACCTCTTCCTTAATCCATAGGCTAGGAGGGAGTCTCCCTGCCGTCCTCACCCTTGGGGATTTCCCTTGTCCCCCTGATTTTATTCGAAGAAATACAAGAAGGGCTTGAAGTACACCTTCATGAGTGCCTTCTAGCAATGACCTGCCTTAGGGGGTGTTGTGGGTCCCTCCTTCATAGCTGCTGAGCCCAGAGGCCCTGCTGGCCCACTGGTCTGAGTTTTAGGATGTTATTTACATCTTGATTTCATTTTTAACCCAAAAATCATTCAGGAGCAAATTGTTTAATTTTCATATTTTTGTATAGTTTTGAGGATTCCTTTTGGAATTGATTTCTAGTTTTTTTCTACTGTGGTCTGAGAAGATACTTGATATGATTTTGATTTTTTTAAATGTATTGTGGCTTGTGTTATGGCCTATCATATGGTCTATACTGAAGAATATTCCATGTGCTGATGAGAAGAATGTATATTCTGCAGTTTGTGGGGAGAATGTTCTTTAAATATCTCTTAGGTCCATTTGCTCTAGAGTGCAATTAAAGTCCAGTGCTTTTTGTTTACTTTCTGCTTCAATGAGCTGTCTAGTGCTGTCAGTGGATTGTTGAAGTTCCCCACTATTATTATGTTGCTTTCTCTTCTCTTAAGTCTAGTAATTGATTTATAAATCTGAGGACTCCAGAGCTAGGTACATATATCTTCTTGTTGGGTTGACCCTTTTATCATTACATAATGTCCTTCTTTGCCTTTTTTTTGTGATACCCAAGGTGGGTTTTTTTTTATTATTATACTTTAAGTTTTAGGGTACATGTGCACAATGTGCAGGTTTGTTACATATGTATCCATGTGCCATGCTGGTGTGCTACACCCATTAACTCGTCATTTAGCATTAGGTATATCTCCTAATGCTATCCCTCCCCCCTCCCCCACCCACAACAGTCCCCGGAGTGTGATGTTCCCCTTCCTTTGTCCATGTGTTCTCATTGTTCAATTCCCACCTATGAGTGAGGACATGTGGTGTTTGGTTTTTTGTCCTTGTGATAGCTTACTGAGAATAATGGTTTCCAGTTTCATCCATGTCCCTACAAAAGACATGAACTCATCATTTTTTATGGCTGCATAGTATTCCATGGTGTATATGTGCCACATTTTCTTAATCCAGTCTATTGTTGTTGGACATTTGGGTTGGTTCCAAGTCTTTGCTATTGTGAATAGTGCCGCAATAAACATACGTGTGCATGTGTCTTTATAGCAGCATGATTTATAGTCTTTTGGGTATATACCCAGTAATGGGATGGCTGGGTCAAATGGTATTTCTAGTTCTAGATCCCTGAGGAATCAACACACTGACTTCCACAATGGCTGAACTAGTTTACAGTCCCACCAACAGTGTAAAAGTGTTCCTATTTCTCCACATCCTCTCCAGCACCTGTTGTTTCCTGATTTTTTAATGATGGCCATTCTAACTGGTGTGAGATGGTATCTCATTGTGGTTTTGATTTGCATTTCTCTGATGACCAGTGATACAAAAATTAATTCAAGATGGATTAAAGACTTACATGTTAGACCTATAACCATAAAAACCCTAGAAGAAAACCTAGGCAATACCATTCAGGACATAGGCATGGGCAAGGACTTCATGTCTAAAACACCAAAAGAATGGCAACAAAAGCCAAAATTGACAAATGGGATCTAATTAAACTAAAGAGCTTCTGCACAGCAAAAGAAACTACCATCAGAGTGAACAGGCAACCTACAAAATGGGAGAAAATTTTCACAACTTACTCATCTGACAAAGGGCTAATATCCAGAATCTACAATGAACTCCAACAAATTTACAAGAAAAAAACAAACAACCCCATCAAAAAGTGGGCGAAGGACATGAACAGACACTTCTCAAAAGAAGACATTTATGCAGCCAAAAAACACATGAAAGAATGCTCATCATCACTAGCCATCAGAGAAATGCCTTTTATTTTTTAACCATTGTTGCTTTAAAGTCTATTCTATGATATAAGAATAGTTACTCCTGCTTGCTTTTAGTTTCTATTTGAATGTAATATCTTATTCTACCCATTTATTTTGAGTCTATAAGAATCTTTACATGTTAGGTGAGTCACTTGAAACAGTAGATATTTGGTCTGTGATTTTTTTTTTGAGGTAGAGTCTCACTCTGTCACACAAGCTGGAGTGCAGTGGCATAGTCTCGGTTCACCACAACCTCTCCCTCCCAGGTTCAAGCGATTCTCCTGCTTCAGCCTCCTGAGTAGCTGGGATTACAGATATGCACCACCACGCCTGGCTAGTTTTTATATTTTTAGTAGAGACGGGGTTTCACCATGTTGATCAGGCTGGTCTCAAACTCCTGACTTGAAGTGATCTGCCCACCTTTGCCTCACATAGTGCTGGGATTACAGGGATAAGCCACCACACCCAGCTGGTTTGTGTTTTTTAATACATTTTGCCAATCTGTTTCTTTTAAGTGGAACATTTAGATCATTTTATTCAATGTTAATATTGAAACGTGAGGTACTGTTCCAGTCATTATGAGGATTGTTACTTAGATGCTTTGTTTTCTTCATTGTGTTATTATTTTATAGGACCTGTGAGTTTTATGCTCTCAAAGGTTCTATCCTGGTGCATATCTATCTTTTGTTTCAAATTTTAGAACTCCTTTAGTATTTCTTGTAGGGTTGGTCTGGTAGTGAAAAACTCCCTCGGCATTTGCTTGTCTGAAGTCTTTATTTCTCCTTCATTTATGAAACTTAGTTTTGCTGCATAAAAATATCTTTGGCTGACAGTTATTCTGTTTAAAGAGGCTAAAAATAGGACCCCAGTTCCTTCTGGCTTGTAAGGTTTCTGCTGAGTATATGTGTTATCCAGAGAAGTGTCTATTTAGGTCCTTTATTCATTTTTAAATTGAGTTATTTATTTTCATTGTTATTGAGTTGCAAGTGTTCTCAATATATTTTGGATGTTAATCCTTTATCAGATATATGTTTTGCAAATATTTTTCTCCTTTTCTATAGGTTGCCTTTTCACTCTGTTGATTGTTCCCTTTACGGTACAGAAGTTGTTTTTGTTTGTTTGTTTGTTTTTGTTTGTTTGTCATAATCCCATTTGTCTACTTTTGGTTTTGTTGCCTGTGCCTCTGGGATCATACCCAAAAAATCGTTGCCCAGACCAAGTCAAGATGTTTTTCCTATGTTTTCTTATATTAATTCAGCAGTTTTGTATCTTAAGTTTAAGTCTTTAATCCAATTTGAGTTGGTTTTTGTATAGTATGAGATAATAGTCCAACTTCATTATTCTGCATGTGGATATTCAGTTTTCCCATAACTGTTTATTGAAGAGACTGTTTTTCCCCATTGTGCATTCTTAGCATTTTTGTAGAAAATCAATTGACTGTAATGGTGTGGATTTATTTCTCTGTTTTCAATTCTGTTATTTTGGCCTATGTTTGTTTTTATGCTTGTACCATACTGTTTTGATTACCATACCTTTGTTATATATATATATGTTTGTTTTTTTGAGACAGAGTTTTACTCTTGTTGCCCAGGCTAAAGTGAAATGGCACAATCTTGGCTCACTGCAACTTCTGCCTCCTGGGTTCAAGCAATTCTTCTGCCTCAGCCTCCCATGTAGCTGGGATTACTGGTACATGCCACCACACCCAGCTAATTTTTTTTGTATTTTTAGTAGAAACAGGGTTTCACCATGTTGGCCAGGCTGTTCTTGAAATTCTGACCTCAGGTGATCCACCCACCTTAGCCTCCCAAAGTGCTTGGGATCACAGGCATGAGCCATCACACCCAGCATGTAATATATTTTTAAATCAAGATGTGTGATACCTCCATCATAGTTCCTCTTGCCCAAAATTTTTTGGCTATTCAGGGTCTTTTATGGTTCCATATGAATTATGGAGTGTATTCCATTTCTGTAAAGAATGTCAGTGGATTTTGATAGAGATTACGTTTACTGTATAGCTCACTTTGGATAGTATGGACATTTTAACATTTAACAATATTAATTCTTTCAATCCAAAAATATGGGATGTCTTTTCATTTGTGTCTTATTTAATTTCCTTCATCAATGTTTTATAATTTACAGTGAATAAGTCTGTCACCTACAGAGATTATTTAACTTCTTCCTTTCTGATTGGGATGCCTCTTATTTCTTTCTGTTGCCTAATTGTTCTGGCTGGGACTTCCAGTACCATGTTGAGTAGAAGTGATGATAATCTTCATCCTTTCCTTGTTATCCTTTTCTTGTTTCCCATAGCATATATATTGCTGTTATTGCTTCCTAGTTTTTTTCATTATGGTCAGAAAATATACCTGGAATGACGTTGATCTTATTAAATTTGTTAAGGCTTATTTTGTGACCTAATGTGATCTATTTGGAGAATGTTCCCTGTGTACTTGAGAAAAATGTGTATTCTTCTGCTGTTGGGTAGAAAGTTCCATATATGTCTATCAGTTTCATTTGTTTTGTAATGTTTTTCAAGCCAGATGTTTCCTCATTTATTTTCTGTCTGGATGCTGTATCTGATATTGTGAATGGGGTATTGAAGTCCTCTAGTATTATTGTATTGTCAATGTCTGTCTTCAGATCTGTTGATATTTGCTTTATATATTTAGGTTCTCAGATGTTGGGTGTGTATATATTTATAATTGTTTTATCTTCCTGCTTAATTGACCCTTTTATCATTACATAGTTGACCTTCTTTGTCTCTAGATTTTTAAACATAAAATGTATTTTGTCTAAGTATGACCACTCCTGCTTTCTTTTGGTGACCATTTGCATGAAATATTTGTTCCACCCCTTCACTTCTCAGCTTATGGGTGCCCTTAAATCTAAAGTGGCTCTCATTGACAGCATATTACTAGATCCTGTTTTTTTTAAATCTATTCATTAGCAAGCAATGGATTTCTATAATAAAGAAAAAAATCTATTCAGCCATACTCTGCCTTTGATTGGTGAGTTTATTCCATTTACATTTAAGGTAATTACTGATAAGTGAGTACTTACTATTGCTATTTTTAAATTATTTTCTGTCTATGTTGCAGATGTTTTGTTTCTCTTTTCTATCTTGCTCTCTTCCATATTTTTTTTTGAGACAGAGTCTCGCTCTGTTGCTCAGGCTGGAGTGCAGTGGCACAATCTCGGCTCACTGCAGCCACTGCCTCCTGGGCTTAAGTGATTCTCATGCTTCGGCCTCCCAAGTAGCTGGGATTATAGGCTCATGCCATCATGCCCAGCTAATTTTGTATTAGTAGAGACAGTGTTTCACTATGTTGACCAGTCTGGTCTTGAACTTCTGACCTCAGGTGATCCACCTGCCTTGGCATCCCAAAATGCTGGGATTACAGGCATAAGCCACCACACCCAGCCTCTTCCTTTGTTATTTGATGAGTTATTTTGGTAGTGATTTGCTTTGATGCTTTCTCTTTATCTTTTGTGTGTCTATTAAAGGTTTCCTGCCAATTATCTTGAGGATTGCATAAAATATATTCTAGTTTTACCCTTTGATTTTCAGTAGATAACAATGTAGCTTAAATATCATACAAAAAATACTATACTTTTACATCCCTCCACACACACACACACACTTTGTGTTCTTGTACTCAGAATCTGCTTTTTTATATTTTGTATCCATTAAAAATTTTTATCTTTTAAGTTTTATATAAAGGCTAAAAGTAAATTATGCACCACCACTACATTGGTACATTAATCTATATATCTCTATTTTATGCTTTCACATCACTATTTAGCATGTGTTTCTTTCAGTTTGAAGAGTTCCCATAAATATTTCTTTGTAAGGCAGATCTAGTGGCAATGAACTCCCTCAGTTTTTGTTTGTCTGGGAAAAGTTTTCCCTTCTTTATTTTTAAAGGATAATTTTGCAGGATATAGTATTCTTTGATGGAAGTTTTTTTTTCTTTCAGGACTTTGAATATGTGTTCCTACTCTTTACTGGATTGCAAGGTTTCTGTTGAGAAATCCACTGATAGTCTTACAAGGATCCCTCACATGTGAAGATTCACTTTTTTCTTGTGGCTTTCAAAATTATTTCTTCATCCTTGTTTGTTTTAGTCTATTCTCAGGCTGTTAATAAAGACATATCCAAGACTGGGTAATTTATATAGAGGTTTAATTGACATACAGTTCTACGTGGCTGGGGAGCCTCACAATCATGACAAAAGGCAAAGGAGGAGCAAAGTCATGTCTTACATGGCGGCAGGCAAGAGGGTATGTGCAGGGGAACTCCCCTGTATAAAACCATCAGATCTCCTGAGACTTATTCACTATCACAAGAACAGCATGGGAAACACCCACCCCCGTGATTGAATTATCTCCCACTGGGTCCCTCCCATGACATGTGGGGATTATTACAATTCCAGGTGAGATTTGGGTGGGGACATAGAGCCAAACCAAATCTCCTGGATTGCAAGGCTTCTGTTGAGAAATCCACTGATAGTCTTACAGGAATCCGCTACATGTCAAGATTTTACTTTTCTCTTGCTGCTTTCAAAATGATTTCTTCATCTTTGACTTTAGACAATTTGATTATAATGGGTCTCAGTGAAGATCTATTTGGGGTTCTTTTCACATCATGGATCTAGATGTTCATTTTTCTCCCTAGATTTGGAAAGTCTTCTTTCATTTATTTCTTTAAATGAAATTTCTACCCCTTTTTTTCACTGCCCCTTCTGAATTCTATAATGTATACATTATATTTTTATACTATCTTGTAAGTCACACAGGCTTTCTTCAGTCTTTTTCATTCTTTTTACTTTTTGTCTTTCTAACTGGATAATTTCAATTATTTTCAAGTTCACAGATTCTTCTACTTGATCAATTATGTTGTTGAAGTTCTTTATTGGGTTTTTAATTTCTTTCTCTCTTTTTTTGAAAGTACAGAGATTTATTGCAAAGTGAAAAGTACACACTCAAGAAAGAGGAGTGCAGGCATATTCAAGAGTCAGTCACGCAATAGAGTTTTCAGCTTCTACTTTTATGGGTTTATTTAACCAGGGAGTAGAATATTTATGAAGATTCCTGGAAAAAGGTGAAGATTTCTCAGAACTGTGGTGCCACTCATTTTTACACCAATAATAGGTTATCTCAGAACTGTCATGGTGCTGGTGGGTGTGTGATTTAGTATGTTAATGAGTATATAGTGAGGTCCTAGGTGAAACCTAGGTCAAATCCAGCACCATATTGGATTCAGTCAGTCTTAGCCAACTTGTTCTACACACTGTTTTTCATGGTTTTATCAGCCCATAGCCTCTAGTCATGTGAAACTGCTGCCTGGAATTTTTTTTTTTGAAACAGAGTCTCACTCTGTCACACAGGCTGGAGTTCAGTGGTACGATCTCAGCTCACTGCAACCTCTGCCTCCCAGGTTCAAGTGATTTTCCTGCCTAAGCCTCCCAAGTAGCTGGGACTACAGACATGCACCATCACTCCTGACTAATTTTTTTGTGTGTGTGTATTTTTAGTAGAGACGCAGTTTCACCATGTTGGTCAGGCTGGTCTCAACCTCCAGACCTCAAATGACCTGCCTGCTTCAGTCTCCCAAAGTGCTGGGATTACAGACGTGAGCCACCATGAACTGCCTGCCTGGAATTCTTTGTTCATCCTCCTTCCTGATGATTAGGGGTAATGGCACTGCCTAGCAAGGGCATGAAAATCTCTGGCTGACTGGTCAAGGGGATCCAAGGCAGGGTCATCAGGAGAGTCTAAATCTGAGGCAGGGATTGATTGGAATCCTTGCATGACCATCATTTGATGTGGAACTGTTGCAACCTAGAAGACACAAACTTTACAAGAAGGTTAAACAAGCATTATACACACACGCGTACACACACACACAACAGTTGTGTGAAGAAGAGGAAAATTAAAAAACAGAAAAACTATTTGATGTCTAATGGCTGAAAAGTTCCAAAATTTGATGGAAAACTTTAATCCGCACATTCAAGAAGATCAATAGGCTGGGCATGGTGGCTCACACCTGTAATCCCAGCACTTTGGGAGGCCAAGGTGGGTGGATCACCTGAGGTCAAGTCTCTAGTAAAAATACTAAAATTAGCCGGGCATGGTGGCAGGTGTCTGTAATCCCAGCTACTCAGGAGGCTGAGGCAGGAGAATCACTTGAACACGGGAGGCAGAGGTTGCAGTGAGCTGCCAAGATCATGCCATTGCACTCCAGCCTGGGTAACAGAGCAAGACTCTGTCTCAAAAAAAAAAAAAATTCAATAAACTCAAAGTTGGAAAAACTCAAAAACATTCCTCTGTGTGTGTGTGTGTGTGTGTGTGTGTGTGTACACTTGGTGATATATCACAGGTCTCTTAGGCTCTGATCACTTTTCTTTATTTTCTCTTTCTGCCCTTCAGACTAGGTAATCTCAGTTAACCTATCAACATAAAGTTTGATGCTTCTTTCTATAGCCAGCTGAAATCTGCTGTTGATCTATCCAGTGGATTTTTTATTTCAGTTATTGTCCTTTTCAACTTCAGAATTTCCATTAATATTCTCTATGTGATAAGACATCTTACATTCCTTTTGTTCTTTGACATACTTTCTTATAATCTTTAAGCACATTTTAAATAGCTGATTTAAAATATTTGTCAAATAAGCCTGACATCTGGGCCTGCACAGGGACAGTATTTTTAAAATATTTTTTAAAGAAATGGGGTCTCACTTTATTGCCCAGGCTAGATTTGAGCTCCTTGGCTCAAGCAATACTTCCACCTCAGCCTCTCGAGTAGCTGGGACTATGGGCTCATGCCACTATGCCCAACTCAGGAAGGATGGTTTCTATTGACTTTTTCTTTCCCTGTATATAGGCCATACTTTTTGTTTCTTTGCGTATCTCATAATTTTTTTGTTGAAGATTGGACATTTTAAATAATATAATTCGCAACCTTAGAAATCAGATTCTCTCCTCTTCCTAAGGTTTCTTTTTATAATTGTTGTTTAGTGACCTGTGAAGTAATTCTTTAAAGTCTGTATTATTTGTTGTGTGCGGCCACTGACATCTCTTCTTGGAATAGCTTATTTGTGAGCTATTGGTTCAAAAACATTTTTCTTAAATGCCTTGAACCAGTAAGTCTTCCTCCCTTTGCCAAGAGGCTTTGCATGCATATTGTGGCACACTCTCAACACCTAGAAAGCATTTGACAACTTTGCTTTAGCCTTCACTTCCTGATTACATAAACCTTTAATGTCAACCAAAGGTGAGAGATAAGGGACTTTTCAGGTATTCCATGAACACATGCACAACCTTACACAAGCATGTGTCCTTCTAGATCCCCAGGAATATGCAGAAGCTTTTCAAAGCTCCTTATAGACATCTGATTCCCAGCTTTTCCTTTAAAGATTTTTTTGTCAACTTCTTGTTTGCTCTAGCTGTAATTACCCCCTCAGGCAGCTGTGATATTTTTTTAAAGTGTCTCTAATTGTTTTCAACAAACATCCCTGAGGAAAAAGCTGTTCGTTATTAGTGAGCTCTAAATCACATCAAATAAACACAAGCCCTTGAAAAAGTCAGGTTTTCCAAGGAACTTTCAGACAGGTCAGATAATAATAATTCTATGGAGATGGGACTTTGGAGAAGCTCTAAATTTGTTGAGTTTCCTCTGTTGGCTTCTAAGCTGCCAATTCTCATGGCTACTGTGATTGTGAGGCTGTTGGCTTTCAAGGCCACAATGTTTCTGGGAAGAGGAGATGGGAATAGAGCACATTCAAATGCCACAAATTTTCCTGTTCTTACTGAGGTTCAGCCAGGCCTTTGAATTTTTGTTTTGTTGTTGTTTAAATAAACACTATTTGTATTTTTTTTTTGAGACAGAGTTTCACCCTTGTTGCCCAGGCTGGAGTGCAATGGCGCCGTCTCAGCTCACTGTAACCTCTGCCTCCCGAGTTCAAACAATTCTTCTGCCTCAGCCTCCCAAGTAGCTGGGATTACAGGTGCCTGCCACCACACCTGGCTAATTTTTGTATTTTTAGTAGAGAACGGGTTTCACCACATTGGCCAGGCTGGTCTCGAACTCCTGACCTCAGGTGATCTGCCCGCCTCGGCCTCCCAGTATGCTGGGATTACAGGTGAGAGCCACCACACCTGGCTAAATAAACACTATTTGGATTATTGAAAACCTTTCGTTAAGTTCCAGATGTCACCAGTGGAGGGTGTCCAGGTTCTTGGTGTCTTGAACAAAGAATTGAACAAAACTCACAAACAAAGCAAGGACGGAATGAAGGGATTTATTGAAAATTAAAGTACACTCCACAGTGTGGGAGCGGGCCAGAGCATAGGGGCTCAAGGGCCCCATTACAGAATTTTGGTGAGTTTAAATACCCCGCAGAGGATTCCACTGATTACTTGGGGTACACCCTATGTAAATGAAGAGGATGAAGGAAAGTTACAAGTTATTTACTTGGCCTACGCCCTATGGAGATGGTATTTCCTGCCATAGCTAAAGTATGAATTGGCTTTATGTTCCCTACTTCCAGACCCTATTTTCCTGCCTAACAAAATTCTGGAAAAGTTGATTTTAACAATTTGCCAGTGTTGTCATTGCTTTTACTGATAAGCAGATTTTTTAAGGTGCTTTCACTGTCATTCCCACTGACATCATCCATTAGTATATTTAAATTTATGTAACTATCAAAAGATTTCATGGCATAAATATAATTACATGAACTTTTAAACATTTGGAGGTTTGTTACTGTACATCGTTTTCACTATTTTTAATTTCTACTGTGGGAAAAAAGTGCTTTCTAAACAAGCTGATATTAATGTTAACTGAAATACAAAGTCACTCATAGACAGATTTTTAATTATGTCTTTCCTGGATAATCAATGACTCACAAGAAATCATTTTAACCCAACTTACCACTATTTGAGTAAAAGCCAGGGCTATGTATAACTAATGTCAAATGGTCTTTATAATTTTGATCAGCTGAACTTCACTTCAGGCTTCTATGAGTATGCCAGAGGCTATAAGAGTACAAGG
Organism: Nomascus leucogenys; assembly: GCF_006542625.1. NCBI lineage: Eukaryota > Metazoa > Chordata > Mammalia > Primates > Hylobatidae > Nomascus > Nomascus leucogenys. The sequence continues at coordinate 57,773,693 of NC_044406.1, forward strand.
ATGGGCCAGACGCGGTGGCTCACGCCAGTAATCCCAGCACTTTGGGAGGCTGAGGGGGGGCGGATCACCTGAGGTCAGGAGTTCAAGACCAGCCTGACCAACATGGCAAAACCGCATCTCTGCTAAAAATACAAAATTAGCCAGGCATGGTGGTGGATGTCTGTAATCCCAGCAACTCAGGAGGCTGAGACAGGAGAATCGCTTGAACCCAGGAGGCAGAGGTTGCAGTGAGCCGAGATCGTGCCATTGCACTCCAGCCTGGGCAACAAGAGTGAAACTCTGTCTCACAAAAAAAAAAAAAAAAGAAAGAAAGAAAAAGAGTACTACAAGGATGAAATATTTAATAAAATATTCATTGAAAACATATCACATACATAAAGGTATGCTAGGTGTTGGGATTGGGGAAAGCAGAGATACAAACATGAATGCGGACAGTTCTTGCTTTTAGTAGAGTTCACAGTCTAGTTGGGGAGAGAAACAAACGTTACAGCTAGCAGGAGTTAAGTGGGTGAACTAGAAGGGAGAGAACACTGAGTGTGGAGAGCATTACTCACTAATCTTGACCTCACCATTGTCTTTCACACCTCCATGCCCTTTCAAATGCGATTCCATCTGCCTAGTATGTCCTCCCCATTTTCACTCCCCCTTTCCTGATAAAACCAGCTCAAATTTCACCTCTCTTACCTCAGACAAAAGAATTACTTACCTCTTACCCCTCCTTGGTATTCCCCTTATATTCTATGCTCTGTGATTATTTGTTTACATGTTTATCTCACCTACCAGAATGTGAGCACCTCACAGGGACTGCATCTTATTTATTTTAGAACCCTCAGCACCTACAGCAGTGCTAAGTACCTAGTATCCAGAATGGGAATTAAAAATTAGTGGTAGAGGGAATATTTGAACCCAAATACCCTGACTCCAGCTCCAAATGCAGAAGGTTTCTCACTACACTAAGACACCTCTTACCATTCCTGCAGAGCGCCTTCAAGGATTACCAGCATCCTAAACTCATGGGAGGACAGCCAAGAGTGTACCTATGTCATTATATGGTTGACATATTTAATATAACAAGAATGCATTATTAAGCATTCTTTGTTCTAAAAGCCTCTGAAATACTTTTAAAACTGTGTTTCTTATGTACTTTGCTGGCCACAGAATTACTCCTGCAGCTGAGATAAAACAGAACAGCTCTTGAAAAAAGCAATATATAATTGTTTGAGGAAGGAAGTGACAACAAACAGCACGTTAGTTGAAATAATAACAATTAAAACTTGTAACCTCTATGATCCTTCTATTCCCTCTTTCCCTTCTACTCCTATTTGCCACCCAATATATCTCGAATTTCATCTGGGAGATTTTTGGAACTAACTAGACTTCAGTTGATGATGTCATGGCTGCAATACTGCAGCTACCCCTCAGAATTGCCCCGATCCTTGTGTCCTTTCTCATTCTGGCTAATGATTTAATTATAAAGAGAGAAAATAGAATGTACTCTATTCCATACATTTAACAAAACAGTTAAATTGGAGAAAACCAAGAAAGATCAAGCCCAGTGTTGTTAACTGAATGAGATGCTCAAGATATATTTATCACTATGAAAGTCATAAGAAAGGCACTCTTTTTTTCCAATTTACTACAAGTTATAGAATGACATAGCCATATTTCCCTATAGCTTTTGATTAAAAGTCTTGGGATGGGGATAGGTGGCACAAAAAGAAAAAGAGAGGGAGGAGAGAAAGAAGAGAGAAGAGGAGGAGAGAGAGAAAAAAAATAAACTTCACCAATGAATCATAGAAGTGGGCGTGTTTTCTGAAGAAGCCACTTTCATAACAGCTCCTCAGCTGTCACTAATGGCCAGAGAACACACATTCACTGAACCCTTACTCTAGCAGAGACCGTCTCCTGTAGCATATGATGCAGCTTCTCTGCATGAATTTGAAATGATCTTTTCCTAGACCTTCTTTATATAGAGAGAAGAAAATAGTAAGTATGTAACCTACAGTTTTCTTGTCCTTCTGGAGTGTCAAGCACTAGAGATGTTTTTGTGTGGGAAGACTGAATCAAGTATAAATTGAGGTTACATTTAACAATGTGGTTTTAATTAGTTTGGACAACAGAGTGTGTGTAGTACTAAATGTTTTAGATATCCTGGAGACATACGTCCTTTCTAATGGAACACGTGACTGTGGAAGGTAGCAGAAAAATGAGCCCCTGTTCAAAACCTGGGAATAATGGGTCTTGAAATCAAAATATTGTGTGTCTACTTTGCTTGAAGTCCTGAAAAAAGTGAATGAGTAATGAAAATCAACAGACTGTTACTTTTTTGTAAACATTTTGTCTAAAGCTTCAACATTTGGTGTGGGAGTGGGAGGACAAGAATTGACGTAGTTTAATCATACAATGCTCTTGGGTCTCATTTGAAATGAAATCCTAAATTTTGAATAAGCTCAGTTGTTTTTAGCTCTGATTGTGACAGTTTTTGCTGTGACATGTATCATTTTGAGAATGCATTGAAGGTAAAATATAAAAAATAATTTTGTTTGGAGGGTAATGTAAAACCAGATAGGCTGACAAGAGTGCTCTAATTGCTTGAGGGAAATCCCATTTTTACAAACCACAGAAAATATGCTATTTCTTAGACTTGTTTCTTTGCTAAGTGTTACTACCTATAAACTATTCAAGAGCACACAAACAGATGGGTATAGTTGGAGGTTAAGAAACAATCTTTACCTCCTTTATGATATAATTCCTGCATGTGATTTATTTATTATAAATAAAAATGGAAAGATTTGAATTTTCGATTTTCTCAGAGTGTCTTTATGTGAACCTTTTCATTCTGAGAATCACTAAAGTTTTCAAACTCTTTTGCCTCCAAAGTATCTGAGAACGCCTTTACTTTATAGTTCTTTCTGGGGCTTGTGTAACTTCTTTAGCTGATGTGCTTGACACAGGGGATTGGAGATGGGCTATATAAGTCATCACATCTCAAAACTGGATTGTGTAGGTAATTATGTGGCTCTATTGAGAGCATATATGTGAATGTACTTAGGCAACTCTAAGATGTAATGCAAATGTAAATGATTGTTCATATGTTATTACTGTTATCGAAGTTTTATAACTTATTTTATTTGCCATTTTTAAAGTAAAATATGATGATTTGGTACAATACAGATTTGAATTTGTTCTCTTAGAAGCTAATTATATGTGTTCTCATCCTTTAGGTCCCATTTATAAGTGAGAACATGCAGTATTTGGTTTTCTGTTCCTATGTTAGTTTGCTAAGGATAATGGCCTCTAGCTCCATTCATATCCCTGCAAAGGACATGATCTTATTCTTTTTTATGGCCACATAGTATTCCGTGGTGTATATGTACCACATTTTCTTTATCCAGTCTATCACTCATGGGCATTTAAGTTGAATGTCTTTGCTATTGTGAATAGTGCTGCGATGAACATACACGTGCATGTGTCTTTATAATATAATGATTTATATCCTTTAGGTATGTACACAGTAATGGGATTGCTGGGTCAAATGGTATTTCTGTCTTTAGGTCTTTGAGGACACATAGAGGGGAACAACACACTCTGGGGCCTAACAGAGGGTGGAGGATGGGAGGAGGGAGAGGATCAGGAAAAATAACTAATGGGTACTGGGCTTAATACCTGGGTGATGAAATAATCTGTACAACAAATCCCCATGACACAAGTTTACCTATGTAACAAACCTGCACGTGTACCCCTGAACTTAAAAGTTAACAAAAAAAGTAATTCTAAAAACAGTGGTCCAGTTCAGAGGAGAAACCAAGAAAATAAAGCTTAGTATTCTTATGATGATTGAACTATAGTCATTTCTCAATTATCTGGGCCCACCAGAAATTCCACACAGCAGATAATTTTTGATATGTATATTTTCTTTGAGAATGCCTTTTATGAAAAAAAATTGCTAGAAGTGGCAGGAAGGGCGGCTGTCTAAGTAGGTATCCCTAAGTCTCTAACACAATAACAAGTGGCTTGGCCACCTGCAGATAGAGAACTTACTATCTTGTTCTTGACTTGATTACTGCTGGATAACTCTGTTCTATGTAGTTAATGGGCTTTCTTGAACATTTCCAAAGGTTTTGGCTCACTAGAAATGGCCAGATGTTTCTGCCTCTGTATAGGATGTCATTTGGCAGATTCTGGAAAAGATGAAGTCAAGTTTTTAGTAGAACCTGAAGACTAATCTTAGAAAATTTCTCTATGCAAATGCAAGCTGAATCAGTTGTATTTCCTAATAAAAAGATTAGTGGGAGAGAGAAGAAAGTAGAAGACTTTGATCTTTTTTTCTTGGTGGAAATTCCTCCTCGAGGTCACTTTTAGCAGATTTTGCCTGCTTATGTTTCTCTGCTTTTTTTAGATTCAGATGCAAGTTTGCAATCATTTGCTTGATCATATTCTTAAACAAGTTAATAGGCAAGCTCTGTATCTTCCACACGTGGCTATCTGGTGACAAAGCTCTTAGCTTCTTAAAACAAATTACATCCAGTTCTATAATTTCATCTGACTAATGTGATTTTCCAAAGTATGCCAGTCTTTAATGCATTCATTTGTGGATTTTTTTCAATCAGTAACAATAAAAGGTAACAATTCTATTTCTTGTTGTTGTTGAGACAGGGTCTGGCTCTGTCACCCAGGCTGGAGTACAGTGGTGCCCTCTTGGCTCACTGCAACCTCTGCCTCCAGGGCTCAAGCCATTCTCCCACCTCAGCCTCCAGAGTAGCTGAGACTACAGGCCTATGCCACCATGCCTGACTAATTTTAGTATTTTTTTTATAGAGACAAGGTTCCACCATATGTTGCCCAGGCTGGTCTCAAATCCTGGGCTCAAGTGATCCTCCTGCCTCGGCCTCCCAAAGCGCTGGGATTATAGGCTTGAACCACTGTGCTCAGCCAACAACTCTTTTTAACACATGTCATAAGCTAAAACAACATCTTTAAAACTTTTCTCCCCAATCACCTTCTTTTTTTGAGCAAAAGTGACTCTTTTGCTTTAGCCATCTTCAATGCTTTCATTTGTTACTCCTTGCCAATAATATTAGGCATGAGGTGTTGACTAAGGCACTACATCATATTAATCTTCATATGCTTGTAATTTTAAAAACTCTTCCCTACCCAGCAAATTTTAACTCTTTCCTTTAAGGCTCAACTCATAGCTCCCTGTGCTTTTTAATGCTTAATCACTTAGCCAGTTTATAATTATGAATTATATGATTATTTGATTATTGTCTGTCTCCCCATTCCTCACCACATCGCTATAAGCTCCTTGAGATCAGAGTCCTCATCTTATTTTATATCCTCAGCTTCTAACATGTTGTCTGGTGCATAGTTGGCACTAAATAAATATTTTTGAATGAATTAATTAAGTAATGTCAGCAGATGACTAGATATTATATGCTTCTTGAATTCTTTCCTAATCTCTTCAACCACCACACCTATCTCCCACCCTACTGACAAAGTTGAGTATTTCCTCTTCTATATGTCAATGAAAATTTGCAAGTAACTTAGGTGACCAATCATATACCCAGGTTTACCTGGGACATCCCTAGTTTATGCCTATTGTTCTTGCATAACTATTAGTAAACACTCCCTTCATTCACAAGAGTATCCCAACTTGAACTGTAATTGAAATATTCATCTTCTATAGAAGTGCATTTCTAGGGTTCCTTCTAGCCAACATTTTACTAGTTGGTTGAGTTCTTGAGGACAGGCTTAGTTCTGGTTTATCTTTCTAACCCTGGGGCTTAGCACAGTCTCTGGCACTCAGGGACTGTTCTTTTGAATAAAAACACATTGTTGCTATCTTGTCCCAAGGATTTTTGCATTATAAAAGAAACACATACACATAGACAAACACGTGACACCTTCACACTTACACAGGTTTTAGGAAAGATCACCAACATTTTTCTTAAGATATTCTTGCTTAAGGTTTTGAAAGAGAAATCCGAGTTTATTTCTGCTAAGCCACTTATTTCTCTTCTACTTTAGGTTATTGAGTAGGAAACTTCCACAATAATAACGAGTAATTTCAATAAGGGTTTCCTACGTTTGTGATATTTTCCCTGAATTTAAATTTGCTATTGTATGTCTACATAAGCGTGGTGAAATTATTCACACCAATGACAATTTGGACACAACTAAATATTTGATAGTATGAAATAAACATTCTATGGTCCACTAGCTAAGAGTAGTCTTGCTTATCTTTTACAGGTACCTCCCATTTGCCAAGAAAATATACATTTAATCTTATAAACCGTTGGTTTTAAGTGACTTTGAAGCTTTGAATAAATCCAGGGGAAATATTTCAATGTCCTGTGTACACTAGAAATTATTTTGAAGAAAATAAATTGTAAGTCAGATAGTAAATGTGGAACTTATAAGGAAATTGGTGTCTATGTGTTGACTAATTCACTAAGGGAAATTTTTAAAGTCACAAGTGGTAATGTAATCATTCCAGGAGTCATTATATGCTGCCTGAATGTCGTTTCTGAGATGTTGATTACGTTTGGCTCTGTTTCCAAATGTGATTCCTAAAGTAAGCATGCAGTTATCCATAGCATTCTTCAAACCATTAGAGGTTTTCCTTGTTTGTAGAAACAGAATTGAGGCAGGGCGTGGTGGCTCACGCCTGTAATCCCAACACTTTGGGAGGCCAAGGCGGGTGGATCACCTGAGGTAAGGAGTTCGAGACCAGCCTGGCCAACATGGTGAAACCTCGTCTCTACTAAAAATACAAAATTAGCCGGGCATGGTGGAACATGCCTGTAATCCCAGCTACTTGGGGGGCTGAGGCAGGAGAATTGCTTGAACCCAGGAGGTGGAGGTTGCAGTGAGCTGAGCTCATGCCACTGCACTCCAGCCTGGGCGACAAGAGCGACACTCCGTCTCACACACAAAAAAAGAAACAGAACTGAGGTGTAACTAAAAATCTCTGGCACACTGGCCACATAAGTAGCCTGGTTTTATTTATTTATTTATTTATTTATTTATTTATTTATTTATTTTTTGAGATGGGGTCTTACTCTGTCGTCCATGCTGGAGTGCAGTGGTGTGATCTCACCTCACTGCAACCTCCACCTCCCAGGTTCAAGCGATTTTCCTGCCTCAGCTTCCTGAGTAGCTGGGATTACAGGCACCCCCCACCATGCCCAGCTATATTTTGTATTTTTAGTAGAGATGGGATTTCACCTTATTGGCCAGGCTGGTCTCGAACTCTTGACCTCAAGTGATCTACCCACCTTGGCTTCCCAAAGTGCTGGGATTACAGGCATGAGCCACCGTGCCCGGCCAGTAGCCTATTTTTAGATGAGTGAGCACAGCTTCTGCCTGAAGACCTCATCAGTGCTCACAGGTCTATAGCCTTATCTCACTGTCAGTCTTCTTTTAAAAAGAAAACCAAACTCATGCTGGTATCATTACCCCCTTTATGTATATTCAGAACCTATTGTGTTCTCTTCACTTTTCTAAGCATTTTCCTAACATATATTATATAATCCTTACAATTAACCAGTGAGGTAGCTATCAATATCCTCACTTTACATATGAAGAAACTGAGGCTCAAAGGAAAGAACACACTTAGGCCGGGTTAGAACTGAAACCTGCTGGGACAGATGAGATAGGTTAGAGAAGGAGTTTAGAAATAAAATTTTTGCTGAGCAAGGTGTCTCACGCCTATAATTCCAGCACTTTGGGAGGTCGAGGCCGGCGGATCATGAGGTCAGGAGTTTGAGACCAGCCTGGCCAACATAGTGAAACCCCGTCTCTACTAAAAATACATCAATTAGCCGGGCATGGTGGTGTGTGCCTATAGTCCCAGCTACTCGGGAGGCTGAGGCAGGAGAATCGCTTGAACCCAGGAGGCAGAGGTTGTGGTAAGCCGAGATCGCACTACTGCACTATAGCCTGAGCAACAGAGCAACACTCCGTCTTAAAAAAAAAAAGAAAAAAAATTGTCCCTAATTCTCTTCTGTAATTAATATTCTTTTTATTATGTTCTGGTTTCTCTTGCAAGTTGAGTTGATTTTATCCTTTTCTCCTTTTGTTTATCAATTACAATTAAAAAAGAGGATTCAGACACATTCAGGAAAGTGCATACACACCCTTTCTTATCTGAAACACACCTCTCTGTTAACCCTTACAGCCTGCTTCAGTTGTCTGAAGCAATTTTAATGGTTTTCTAGTCTCCCTAGTAGATGGAGTTCCTGATATTTTGTAAAGAGTAACGCTGGAGAGCATGTGCTTGTGCTTTTCTTTTCTTTCTTTCTTCTTTCTTTCTTCCTTTCTTTCTTTCTTTCTTTCTTCTTTTTTTCTTTTTCTTTTTTTTTTGAGACGGAGTCTCGCTCTCTCACCCAGGCTGGAGTGCAGTGGCGCGATCTTGGTTCACTGCAAGCTCCACCTCCTAGGTTCACGCCATTCTCCTGCCTCAGCCTCCTGAGTAGCTGGGACTACCGGCATCCGTCGCCATGCCTGGCTAATTTTTTGTATTTTTAGTAGAGACAGGGTTTCACTGTGTTAGCCAGGATGGTCTCGATCTCCTGACCTTGTGATCTGCCCGCCTCGGCCTCCCAAAGTGCTGGGATTACAGACATGAGCCACTGTGCCCGGCCTGCATGTGCTTTTCGGGAGTGGATTTTAGCCTTAGCAAGAAGGATATGGTGTGGGATCTGGAAACACTTCCTGGCAGAAAGGAAGAAAGAGAGTCTTTCCATGGAAATATATGCATGTATGTATGTGTGTATATATATATATATATATTCTTGCACCTTCTTGAAATGTGATGTTTCTCTTTCTCTAAATTGTTATGATAAGCAGATAACTTTAGCTGTTATTTTGTGTCACAGGGCGGAGTAGGGGGGCCACAGGAGGGGGTGGGGGGTGGGAATTACAGCATTATTACCACCACTGAAATTTTTATGTCTAGAATTATTATAGAATTAGGGACTCTTTATCCTTAATGTAAGTTGAGTGTAATCATTGTAAGCAGAAAAATCAAATGCCAAAAGACCTGTAGTTTCTTAAGAAGAAACCTCTGTATTCTAAAATGCTTTTCCTAAAGTTTGCTAAATATGATGTGGTATGTGTGTTTATTTGTAGGGACTGGTAACATCTGAACATACCAAACCACACAGTCAAACTCTTGCACCATTGCTACCACGACATTTTACCACAAAAGAATGCCACTGCATGTGGATTCCAAGCAGGCTAAAAAGAAAAAGAACTGATTAGACCTCAGACGACCCACTAAACGGGATGACGGCCACAGCTGAGGTAGAGACACCAAAAATGGAGAAGAGTGCCTCCAAGGAAGAGAAGCAGCAGCCTAAGCAGGACAGCACAGAGCAGGGCAACGCTGATTCTGAAGACTGGATGAGCTCTGAGAGTGACCCTGAACAGATAAGCCTTAAGAGTAGTGACAACAGCAAGAGCTGCCAACCTAGGGATGGTCAGTTGAAGAAAAAGGAGATGCACTCCAAGCCACACCGCCAGCTCTGTCGATCACCCTGCCTAGATCGTCCAAGTTTCTCCCAGAGCAGCATTTTACAGGATGGTAAACTTGACTTGGAGAAGGAATACCAAGCTAAGATGGAGTTTGCACTAAAGCTGGGCTATGCAGAGGAACAGATTCAATCAGTGCTAAACAAGCTGGGCCCAGAATCACTTATTAATGATGTATTGGCAGAGCTTGTCAGACTTGGGAACAAAGGTGATTCAGAAGGGCAGATCAACTTGAGTCTGTTAGTGCCTCGTGGGCCCAGCTCCAGAGAGATTGCAAGCCCCGAATTGTCTCTTGAAGATGAAATAGATAACAGTGACAATTTGAGGCCAGTTGTCATTGATGGAAGTAATGTGGCAATGAGGTAAGCCTGGTATGTTTTTTTCTCTCATTTTAAAAAACTGCCCTGAGCTCATAGAAATTTTCTTCCTTTGCAAATCATTATAAGAGGAGCATGGCTATTGACTGTGGCGTGTGTTTCTGAAGGTGGCCAGAGACTAAAATGATCCTGCCCTTGCCTTTTCTTCCTCCACTGAAGTTGCTGCCAATTTGTTTTCAGGTGTTCTAAAGGCAGCTTCAACATCAGTGATGATGCTTCAGAGGAGACATAGCCATTCGGCTTTGTTCCTTTTGTGGTCTGCTGTCCTACCCCTACTTTACTAGACTAACCATCCTGAAAATGCTGCTTTTATAAAGTCACTTTGGGGTTTACTTAGGAACTTTCAGTAACTCTCAACTGTTATTATACCAAATTTTGATCCTTTTCCCTGGCTTTAAGGCTCTTTGTGATCTGGCCTTTCCCTCCTCCCATTTGATTGCATCTCTCATGCTTACTGCATTTACAACTGTCTCTTTAATGGTCTCCATGAAAATTATGCTGATTTCTATCCCCACTACCTGTGTTCATGTCTTTTCCCAACTTAGAAGTGTCCTCCTTTGTATCTTCATAGCCTTCAAAATGCACCACCTCCACAAAGAACTTCCTAATTTTTCTGATTCCAATGATGATCTCTGAACTACAGTATCTGTGGTAGGCTGAATGATAGCCCCCTAGAGATGTACACATTTTAACCCCTGGAATCTCTGAATACATTATCTCATATGATAAAATGGACTTTGCTAATGTGATTAAGGTTCTTGAGATGGGAGAGATTACCCTGGATTATCAAAGTGGGCCTAATGTAATCACAAGTGTCTTTATTAGAGGGAAGCAGCAAGATCAGAATAAGTAGAAGGAGATAGAATGGCAGAAACAAGAAGATGGAGTGACATAAGAAAGGGACTATGAGCCAAAGAATGTGGGTGGCCTTTCTCACCCATTGGACTGTTTCAGGAAAAAAAAAAAGAATGTGGTGGCCTCTAGAAAGCTGAAAAGGGCAAGGAAACCGATTCTCTCTTTAAGCTTGCAGAAAGAACACAGCTTTGCCAACACCTTGATTTTAGATTTCTGACCTCTTGAACTTGTAAGAGAATAAATTGGTGCTATTTTAAGTCACTAAATGTGTGATAATTTGTTACAGCAGCAGTGGGAGACTAACATAGTACCTATAGTGCCTTCATAATTTATTCCATACTCTCTCATATCATTTTTAAAATTTTGTGTCAGAGAGCCATAGGAATCCCTTCTTCTATTTCTCAAATGAATTGTAATCCAGCCTTGGTTTAAAAAACCCCAGTAATCAGGAGCCCTTTTCCTACTGAGTCTATCATTGCTTGATGGACTCATTAGAATCCCTAGACCGTAGGCAATCAGAACAAAGTGGAAAAGCCTTAGTCTAGCAAGTTCTAACTTAGATTATCCCATTGTCTTTGAAAGCAGGGATCTTGCCTTGTTTTCCCACAGTATTGGGTGCTCCCACAGAGACATGAGAGAGTGGGGATGGGAGAAAGTCATGAACCGTACCATTGCTGTATACAGGAAATGCTTAGCAGACTATCTGGAAGTACACTTTAGTATACAGTCCTGTTTAATCCTCACAGCAGCTTTATCTTACGGATGAAAAAATAAGGCTCAGCAAAGGTAAGTGACTTCCCTGAGTTTACATAGCTAGTAAGTAGTAAAGTGAGAACTCGAACTTAAGTCCTCTGACTTCAAATGAATGAAATGAAACAAACTAACATTTACGAATACTGATTCTGTGCCAGATTCTTTTACATATGTGAATTAATCCCCACTGGAGACCCTATAAGAATAAACTAATTTGGTTCATCTTTGCAGGTGAAGAGATTCAGGTTTAAAGAGTTTGAGTAACTACCCAAGGTTACCCAAGCTTACAAAGCTTAAATTAAAACACTAATCTGACTCCAGTTCTCTTTTCATAATATCACACAGTATTATGTGGCTATTAGTGTATTAAGAATATTTGGGCCAGGTACGGTGGCTCACATCTATAATCCCGACACATTGGGAAGCTGAGGTGGGAGGATCGCTTGAGCCCAGGAGTTCAAGACCAGCTTGGGCAACATGGCGAAACCCTGTCTCTACTGAAAATACAAAAATTATCCAGGCATAGTGGCACATGCCTGTAGTCACAGCTACTCAGGAGGCTGAGGTGGGAGGTTCTCTTGAGCTCGGGAGGTCAAGGCTACAGTGAGCAGTGATGTCGCCACTGCACTCTAGCCTGAGTGAAGGAGTGAGACCCTATTTAAAAATATATATATATATATATATGTATGGCATATTCGCTAGTATCAGAGAATGCATTTACAGATTTCCTTTTTCAATTTTTTAAAATCATGACATCATCATAATTATAAGATACATAAAGCAGGCTAGACAGCTCCTTTGTTTTAATGAGGGGAAACCAAAAGATTAGTAACAAGAAAGTTAAATGGCCTGCACACAATACTACAGCAATCAGAATGATGCAGTGGGCCAGTGAAAAGCAGAGGATAATGTCTGTGTTCAAAAGGCCAAAGGTGTCTCTGCTCCCCTCCTAACAGGCATAAGAAAGAGTGATTCTTGAGGGGAAGGAGTTTGGGCTGTGTCCAACTCAATCTGTCATCAAACCAGACCACCTGGAACACCCTAGATCGGACCTGATTCCCAAGGCCTACCATTTTTTTTGGTTTTGTTTTGGTTTTTTTGGTCTGGTCTGGTTTTGTGTTTCGGAGTTAAGGTTGAGAAGAACCTAAGGCATTATTGGGGACTTTGGCTTCATGGTAATGTAATATCTTCCTTCTCTTTGGACTTCTATTCAAGGATTGCTGATCACAAAGGACACTCTGGTTCTTTCGCTTTTTAAGGAATAATGCAGAGATTAATTACTTGGATAATTAATTTCAACATATCTGGTCTATGTCAGTAGCAAACTATTATACTGACAGGAAAATGAACTTTGATCTTCTGTATGAGTTACTTTGCTAAATTAAAGGCATCTCGCATGATTTAAATAGCGCCAAAAAAATAGCGTGCAACCTTATTGTTAGGAGCATATTAAAATAGTGCAGAGTAGACCATGTAATTTGTTTTAAATTGCCAGTTGAGTCCTTGTTAGCATCTTTTTCTTTTGTCTGAGTAGTAAATTACTGATGAGTCCCATTTATTCTGCAATCACATTTCACATGCTCAAAGTTCAGCGCTATAGTCTACTTATGGATTTGTTATTACTGTTAATCTAAATTTGGTTTGTTTTCCTCATTAGTTAGCTGTAAGTTTATGGTGAGATTGGTATTTCTTAGACAAACTACATGTTAATGTCTGTTGTTTCTCAGCCTGTTGGATTATCTTGCATTAAAATTATGATGCTGGCCAGGCACAGTGGCTCACGCTTGCAATCCTAGCACTTTGAGAAGCCAAGGCAGGCAGACTGCTTGAGCCCAGGAGTTCGAGACCAGCCTGAGCAGCATGACAAAACCCCATCTCTACTAAAAATACCAAAAAATAACCCAGCGTGGGGGTGCGTGCCTGTAGTCCCAGCTACTTGGGAGGCTGAGGTGGGAGAATTGCTTGAGCCCAGGGAGGTTAAGGCTGCAGTGAGCCGTGATCAGGCCACTGCACTCCAACCTGGGTGACAGAGCGAGACCCTGTCTCCAAAAATAAAATAAAATTATGGGCCGGGCCTGGTGGCTTACACCTGTAATCCCAGAACTTTGGGAGGCTGAGGCAGGAGGATCACTTGAGGTCAGGAGTTCGAGACCAGCCTGGCCAACAAGGCGAAACCTCATCTCTACTAAAAATACAAAAATTAGCCGGGTGTGGTGGTGGCGTGCCTGTACAGGAGAATCACTTGAACCCAGAAGGCAGAGGTTGCAGTGAGCCGAGATTGCGCCACTACACTCCAGCCTGGGTGACAGAGTGAGACTCCGTCTAAAAAAAAAAAAAAAAATTATGATGCTTCGTTTGCCATTAGCAGCATTTGGTTAACATTTAGTAGTAGTGCACCCGTGGTCCACATACTGATTGATATATGCTAAGATCCTAAAGGGTACACATTCATTCTGAGAGCTGTCTCCTTTGGGAGGAGAAATCCATTTCAGAGGAATTAAGGCTTTGAAATGTAAATGCAACCATATTCTTTGTTAAATCTAGGAGAAGCCCAAACATTTGAACCCCAGAGAAAACAATTGCAGAGGGTGGGGCTAATGACCTATCTGCTAAGCTGAATTTGGCTTGGGAACCTGGATCATGAGAGGTTCCTAAGCAAGTTTACAAGACAAAGTGAACTGTAGTGTCACCAAGATACTCTGACTTGCAGGTCCTAGGGTTTTTGGCATTTTTAGATTGCAAAAGGACATTGTATGGGTTTAAGCAAAAACAAGCCACTTGAAAAGCTTTATTTTATTTTCCTCTTTTTTTTTAAAAAAAAATTATTCATTCCTTAAATGTTTGGGGGGCAATAAACTTTGCATACTTGGCTGTTGTGTAGGTATTCATTGCCACCTTGATAAATGTTGAAAGTGCCTTCTGATTCTTATTGGGCATTTGGTGTGCCTCATGAAATGCTTCAATGGCATACTTTTAATATATTTTAATGGGATGCTATAGGTATGTTACATTTTTTCTTAACGTAATTCTCAGTATGTTAGGAAATTGATATCAGAATATAAATATATCAAAATATTAACAGTGTCTCTGGATTGTAGTAAAACAGTTGGATTTTGAAGTTTTTTTCTTTATATTTTATGTATTTTCCACATTTTATACTATAACCATATATTACATTTTTAATGATTATATGTATATATTTAGAGACAGGGCCTTGTTCTGTCACCCAGGCTGGAGTGCAGTGGCATGATCATAGCTCACTGTGACCTCAAACTCCCGGGCTCAAGTGATTTTCCTGCCTCAGCCTCCCGAGTAGCTAGGACTACAGGTGTGCATAACCATACTCAGCTAATTTTTTGTAGAGGCAGGGTCTCACTATGTTGCCAAGGCTGAAAAAAAAATTTTAAACACAGAATTTGGCAGTATGAAATATAAAGTTGGCTGGGCGTGGTGGCTCACGCCTGTAATCCTGGCACTTTAGGAGGCTGAGGCAGGCGGATCACAAGTTCAGGAGTTCAAGACCAGCCTTGGCAACATGGTGAAACCCCGTCTCTACTAAAAATACAAAAATTAGCTGGGCGTGTTGGCATGCGTTTGTTATCCCAGCTACTCGGGAGGCTGAGGCAGGAGAATCGCTTGAACCTGGGAGGCGGAGGTTGCAGTGAGCCGAGATGGTGCCATTGCACTCCAGCCTGGGTAACAGAGCAAGACTCTGTCTCAAAAAATAAATAAGTAAATAAATAAATAAATAAATAAATAAATAAATAAAATATAAAGTTGCAGTATCTAACAGCAAATGTTACTCTCATATTTATTTCGGGACTTAGACTGTTTGGGAGAAGATCATAGCACTGCAGAGCCAAATGAAATTCCATCCCTTTCCTTCAAATCTTCGTAATGGCAATTCTGATAATTTTCCCAAGTTCTGTTACTCTTTATACTTACTAGCACTGTAGCAGTGGGAAAATTCACAACTGAACATCTTCTCTTCCAGAGTTCATCCAATATTAACCCTTTAAGCACTGTGGTCTTGCATAATTTCCCCATTGTTCAACTTTTTAGGAGTCAGTGGTAGTTATCTCTAAGACTACCTTAGAGTGTCTTGACACCTAAATATATTTTCCTTTTGTTTCTTAAGTGCTTTCAACTTTCAGTTGAGTAGTATAATTGCTTTATGGTACTCAGTGGGGAGCTTTAAACATGATTAGCATATGCTTGGAAATGTGAATAAAAGCATTTAATAAATTTTTGCAATTTGCCTCAAGAATGATAAGACTGTGGGAAGTCTTGCAGTACAAGAATTGATGAGGCCCCGGATGTTATATATGAATTCATCGAAAGGGGACAATATGTTGGAGTTCATTTTTGTTGTAGTTGAGTGAGCTAGTGCCAGTGAGAAGGTGAGGAATCCAAAGCGAGAAGCCCCATTACATTGTCTTAATTAGCCTTCTAACAAAACAATTATTTTCTTCTGATCAGTGTTAACAGACAATAGCCACTTGATTGTAGTAGAACTGGTACATGTATGCCCATTTGTTACCATCCAAGCTGTTTAATTAACTATAATTTAGTGTGATTTATGTATATGTCAGAGCACTAGATACCATGCTAAGAGATCGTAATTTTCACAGCCAAACAAGGCACAAATCTAGTGCATCTTTTCCCAATTTATCTGCAAATTTTCCCTCTTCCAATTTCTATTTAAATGAATTCTGTTTGGCTTTTTAAGTTTTCACAATGTTTATTCCTATAAGTAATTCTGATAGAATTTCTTCTCCTTTATACCACGTTCCGATTATAGAAAGAATACTTGATTTTTTTTTCTTTTTAATAAAGATGGGGTCTTGCTGTGTTGCCGAGGCTGGTCGCAAATTCCCGGGCTCAAACAATTCTCCCACCTCGGCATCCTAACCTGCTGGGATCACAGGCCTGAGCCACTGCACCCAGCCAGGAATACTTGGTTTTTTGAGGATATTTTGGAATTAGAGGAAGAAAATAGATCACTTATAACCCTCTCACACAGAACAACAATATTTATTAATATTTCGATGTACTTATTTCTGATATTTTTTCTAAGCTTATACATAGGTTTTCTTTTACAAAATTGGTGTTACATTATATATAGTCTGTATTTTTTCTTTTCTCTTTCAGAATTATGAGCATTTCCTACATCTTAAAATTTTCATGAATATGATTTTTGTTGGTGCATTGTATTAAATGGATATATGTAATAAGAATTTTCAGTGAGCATTTATATGCATATCTTTTTTGCTGTCGATGTTATTTTTGAAGCTTAATATATATGTGCTTAAGACTTATCCCCAATTAATACTCTATATAAACTTTAAACCTCTGGTAATACCTTTACTTTTTTCACTTTTTGTGAATATCTCAATCTTTGAAAAGAAAGTGGTAGGAGAAACAGAAAGAGAAGAGAGAAAAAGGAACTAGTGATAGGAGATAGCCATCAGGGCTGCAATAAATTGGGAGTTGTTACTAACCATCTGTGGCCTTGAATGAAGTTTGTAATAATAATGACAAATTTGTAACAATTACATAAAAAATATCTTGATTTGCTCTTTAAAAAGCATGTTACTTGGCATTATCAAGAAAGTAAATGTCATGGCTGGCCGCAGTGGCTTATGCCTGTAATTCTAGCACTTTGGGAGGCCGAGGCAGGTGGATCACCTGAGGTCAGGGGTTGGAGACCAGCCTGGCCAACATGGCAAAACTCTGTTTCTACTAAAAATACAAAAATTAGCTGCGCATGCTGGTGCGCACCTGTAGTTCCAGCTACTCAGGAGGTGGAAGCAGGAGAATCACTTGAACCCAGGAGGTGGATGTTGCAGTGAGCCGAGATCGTGCCACTGTACTCAGCCTGGGCAACAAAGTGAGACAAAAAAAAAAAAAAGAAAAAGAAAAAAAAGAAAAGAAAAGAAGCAAAAGGAAGAAAGAAAGAGAGAAAGAAAGAAAAGAATGTAAATGTCTATTATTAATACCTTGGTACTAAGAAAAAGCCTGCTTCAGATATTTCTTTGCTATCTATTATCAATCTTCTCTCCTCTTATTCTGTATCTTCCTAAAGCCATGGGAATAAAGAAGAATTCTCCTGCAGAGGAATACAACTTGCTGTGGATTGGTTTCTAGATAAAGGCCATAAAGATATTACTGTATTTGTGCCTGCATGGAGAAAGGAGCAATCCCGCCCTGATGCACCAATTACAGGTACTGTGTCAAATAAGACATTTCTTCTCATCTAGAGGCAAATCTGGAAAGATAGTTTGGGGATGGTCCCAATTTAGATATTTATTTTTCAGAGTTGTTAAGTATATTTAAAGTATTTTTATTAAGCATATATTTGAAAAAAGATTCAAAGAAAGCTATCATTTTGTAGCATCTGACAGTTAAAGAAAACTTCAATTTGGCAAAAGATAAAGCACATAGTTTAAAAAAAAAGGAGTGCTTTTCCATTTGACCATAAACTTCAGACTAAAGGGAGATGAATCTGGTTATGAGCATGACTAAGTTTTCAGGACAGTAAAAACACCATGGTGGACAATGGATCTCATTCTGTACCAAAGAAGTGATTGTGAGGTTTGCAAATTAGGGAATAAAATAGAGAGAGAGAAAAGTCCCACGGCAGTCAGAGCCAACTTATCCATGAGACACAGTAGGTCTGGCACCTAGGGCCAATGATATTGCTAAGGTCCCACGGAAATGTCTTAATTTTATTTTCTTCTCACATCAGAAGAAAAAATTGAATATAATAGCAATGCATGTATAATGATGTATCTAGCTGCGTTATCCTTGGCTTTATACCGAAGCAATTGAAAATGAAATTTTTCATATTTAATATTTATCTTCGTTTGAGACAGGGTCTCACTCTGTTACCTAGGCTAGAATGCCATGGTGTGATCATGGCTCACTGCAGCCTCTACCTCCCCGGGCTCAGGTTTTTCTCCCACCTCAGCCTCCTGAGTACCTGGGACTACAGGCATGTACCACCGCACCTGGCTAATTTTTGTATTTTTAGTAGAGATGGAGTTTTGCCATGTTGCCCAAGCTGGTCTTGAACTCCTGGGCTCAAGCTATCTGCCTGCCTCAGCCTCCCAAAGTGCTAGGATTACAGGCATGAGCCACCATGCGCAGCCAATATTTAACATTTCTTATGGAGGAAGGGGCCCAGGAAAGCAAAAATGCCTAAGGTTTTCAAAAGTCATGATGCAGTCCTAATGGCAGAGGGGTCTCTACATTCATTTACCACAGTCTTCTGAGCATCAGCTGTTGCCTGATGTGCCTAAAGAGAAAGTCCCATGAATGGCTGTCTGAGCTGTGTGTGAAGCTATTTGCCATCTGCTGAACAGGCTCTTGAGCCTCAGTCTGAGAATAGATCCTAGCCCTGCTCAAGGCCAGCCAGCAAGCTTTCTTGCCTCAGCAACTAGGAGACCAAAAGGAAAGGGGGTCAGCACTCAGTTGCTGTATCTTGATGTTTCACCCTAGTTTTGGCCTTCCCTCAGGCAGAAGCCAAAAATGTAAGTCCCTAGGAGAGATGCTTTAGTTTCCTCCTGGCAGACACATCCTCAGTACTTCCCTGTTAGAAATCAACAACCAAGGCCGGGCGCGGTGGCTCACGCTTGTAATCCCAGCACTTTGGGAGGCCAAGGCAGGCGGATCACGAGGTCAGGAGATGAGACCACCCTGGCTAACACAGTGAAACCCCGTCTCTACTAAAAATACAAAAAATTAGCCAGGCGTGGTGGCGGGCGCCTGTAGTCCCAGCTACTCGGAGAGGCTGAGGCAGGAGAATGGCGTGAACCCAGGAGGCGAAGCTTGCAGTGAGCCGAGTTTGCGCCACTGCACTCCAGCCTGGGCGACAGAGAGAGACTCCGTCTCAAAAAAAAAAAAAAAAAAAAAAAAAAAAAAAAAAAAAAAATCAACAACCAAAAAGCTGGTGCTTTGGCCAAAGGGCAAAACAAGCATCAAGAATGCTAAGATATCAGTGTCACTCTCACTCTTCATGGTAGTTTTTAAAACTCAGATGTCATCGAATCCTGTTCCTTCACCAAAAAGAAGACTGAAGTCCAAAGGGGAAGATGACTTGCCTAACGTCATAATCCAGATTGATATCACAGCCAGGAACAGGGCCTACTTTCCCTCTAAGGGCAAATAATATCTTCATCCAGTACCATCTTTTGCATTTTTAATATTGGGGTAATACTGTTAATTTCCAGAGATGATTTCTGCTCTGTGGCATATAATCATATTTTGACAGATCAAGATATTCTACGAAAACTGGAGAAGGAAAAGATTCTTGTCTTCACACCATCCCGAAGAGTCCAAGGCAGGAGGGTTGTCTGCTATGATGACCGGTTCATAGTCAAACTGGCTTTTGATTCTGATGGCATCATTGTGTCCAATGATAACTACCGAGACCTTCAAGTTGAAAAGCCAGAATGGAAGAAGTTTATAGAGGAGCGGTTGCTGATGTATTCTTTTGTGAATGACAAGTGCGTTTCTTTCCAGTAGGCCTATATCCAAGTTATCAGTAGGAATAGATTACATTTTAATAAACATTTACCAAACACTTACTGTGTATCATACATTTTGCTAGTTGCCACAGAGGTAAAAGGATGAATAAGGAAAAGGACTCACCCTTAAGGGACTCAAAGTGCAGTAGAGGAGCGAAAGAGACAACCACAATGTTTTGTTATAAGAGCTACGGTTAAAATTTGTTTTTTAAAAATTGCTTTGTCTATGTGAAGTAATAGAAAAAGGCATCCCAGAGGAGACGACATTTCAGATCAAGTTTACAGATGGAGGAAAGGGGGCTGCTAGGCATGAGAGGTGAAGGGGACATCATGAATAAAGTTATGAAGGTGTGAAAGTGGGTAGCATGTTGGGAAACCAGCAGACATGCCAGTATGGCTCAAACATGTAGTTCATGGAAGAATGATGAACAGGGAAAATCATCCTTTCTATGTGATAAAGTGGCAACAAAGGGAAGAACTGCTAGATTAGCAGAGGATAGACTTGAGGCAGGAAGGGCAATTAGAAGGCTGTGACAATAGTACAGGCAAGAGGTAATGGAAATCTGAACTCCTAGTAAGGAGTAGGGGACAGAAAGGAAGGCAGTCACCTCTTGCTTACTTGCTTTCAGATTTATGCCTCCAGATGATCCATTAGGACGCCATGGCCCAAGCCTTGAAAATTTCTTAAGAAAGAGACCCATTGTTCCTGAGCATAAGAAGCAACCATGTCCTTATGGTGAGTACCTACGTACAAAACTGAGTTCTGTACCACTGGAAACATAAGGATTCTGTGAACACTTTTCTCTTCCAGGTTTCCCTTACAAATGGGAAATCCTGGCTTGTCCACTGTCTTTGAGTTAAAGTTTGTGTCTTCATGTACGCTGTTAGGTATTTAAAGAAAAATCTTAGAAACTGAATGAGGAAAAGGTAGCTAGAATTGAAGGGAAGACTAGTTGTCACTTGTGACAATAGCACATGTGTTCTAGCTGCCTAAGTCGTGAACTATGTTGCTGGGAGCAGGGAAATGAAGAAACCTATATGGCATGTGGAAGTAAAAGGGAAATACCAAACTGAGTTCGGCCCCAAGATGAACATGTGTCTCAGGCAGGTGACTGCACCCTCTTTCAATTAATACTAACTTTCCTTTAGATCTGTCCTTTCCAGTTTTTTTGTTTGTTTGTTTTTTGAGACAAAATCTCGCTCTGTCACCTAGGCTGCAGTGCAGTGGTGCAGTCTTGGCTCACTACAACCTCCGCTTCCCGGATTTAAGTGATTCTCCTGCCTCAGCCTCCCCAGTAGCTGGGATTACATGATCCCAAGCCCAGCTAATTTTTGTATTTTTAGTAGAGACGGGGGTTTCACCATGTTGGCCAAGCTGGTCTCGAACTCCTGACTTCAAGTGATCCACCCACCTCGGCCTCTGAAAGTGCTGAGATTACAGGCATGAGCCACCGTGCCCGGCCCCTTTCCATTTTTTTTTTTAAATAAATATAGTTTTCTAGAGTGTTTTCATGCTCTTACCCCAGTCCCTCTGATACAATATTTATGCGCCTAACATTGCGACATGGGCTGCTTGATCTGAGGCTACTTGGAATGTCTGTTTTTTTGGATGATCATTTTTTTTGTGGGGTGTTTTGGTTTTTGTCCTCAATTAACATTTAAGTCACAGAGTACTTTCATATTCATTATCTCATTTAATCTTTACAATGACCTTATGATATAGGCATGATGATGAACTTTGTTTACAGAAGAGGAAAATGAGGCTCACAAAATAAAGTCACTTACCAAGGTCACACAGCTAGTAAGGGATGTAGCTGGAATTGAAATTCAGATCTGACTGGACTCCAAACCTGTGCTCTTTGCACTTCACTATGCTGCTTTCTGTTACTCTATGCTGCTTCAGCATGCAGATTATGCCTAGGCAAAGTTGTACATTATCGAAAAATTAAAACTGCTCAACTGCTCAGCTTTAGCTTTTTTTTTTTTTTTTTTTTTTTTTGAGACAGGGTCTTGCTCTGTCACCTGGGCTGGAGAGCAGTGGCATGATCATGGCTCACTGCAGCCTTGACCTTCCAGGCTCAAGAATTCTCCCACCTCAGCCTCCTGAGTAGCTGGGACTGCAGACGTGCACCACCATGCCCAGCTAATTTTGTTTGTATTTTTCTTTACAGACGGGGTTTCACAATGTTGCCCAAGCTGGTCTCAAACTCCTGGGCTAAAGTGATCCACCCACCTCAGCCTCCCAAATTGCTGGGACTACAGACGGGAGCCACCGCATCCAGCCAGCTCTTAGCTTTTATGCTGCAATTTTCTCCATAGCTTTCCACTTTCTCTCTCCCATCACAGTGTATGATGCCTCCTTGGTGTTGTCTGTCTCTCATCTTTGTGGACAGTTAATTTTCTGCCTTTACCCCAAACAGTAAAACCCCAACCTGAGTGACCAGATTGTTACAACAGTTTCTGGCACGGAGGGTTCCATCACTGAGAGAGAGTCTTACCCCAAGGCATTATTTTTCAGGCAAAAAATGCACCTACGGCCACAAGTGCAAATACTACCATCCGGAGCGGGCCAACCAACCCCAGCGTTCGGTGGCTGATGAGCTCCGCATCAGTGCCAAACTGTCCACAGTGAAAACTATGAGTGAAGGCACCCTGGCCAAGTGTGGCACAGGGATGTCTAGTGCCAAAGGTGAGATAACCTCAGAGGTCAAACGTGTGGCCCCCAAGCGCCAATCAGATCCCAGCATCCGGTCTGTGGCTGTGGAGCCTGAGGAATGGCTGTCCATTGCCCGTAAGCCTGAGGCTAGTTCTGTCCCCTCGCTTGTGACTGCCCTAAGTGTTCCCACAATCCCACCCCCCAAAAGCCATGCAGTGGGTGCACTCAACACCCGTTCGGCCAGCAGCCCAGTGCCAGGATCCTCCCATTTCCCCCACCAGAAGGCCTCTTTGGAGCATATGGCCAGCATGCAGTATCCTCCCATCCTGGTTACCAACAGCCATGGGACCCCTATTAGCTATGCTGAGCAATACCCAAAGTTTGAATCCATGGGGGACCATGGCTACTATTCAATGTTAGGTGACTTCTCCAAACTGAACATCAACAGCATGCATAACCGAGAGTATTACATGGCTGAAGTAGACCGGGGGGTGTATGCCCGGAATCCTAACCTCTGTCCTGACAGCCGTGTGAGCCATACCAGGAATGACAACTATTCCTCTTACAACAACGTGTATTTGGCTGTAGCTGATACCCATCCTGAAGGCAATTTGAAGCTGCACCGCTCAGCATCCCAGAACCGACTTCAGCCTTTTCCTCATGGTTACCATGAAGCCTTAACACGAGTGCAGAGCTATGGCCCAGAGGATTCTAAGCAAGGCCCCCACAAACAGTCAGTCCCCCACTTAGCTCTGCATGCCCAGCACCCATCAACTGGAACACGTTCCAGCTGTCCTGCAGACTACCCCATGCCTCCCAATATCCATCCTGGGGCAACCCCCCAGCCAGGCCGTGCCCTGGTGATGACTCGGATGGATAGCATTTCTGACTCCCGCCTCTATGAGAGCAACCCCGTGAGGCAAAGACGACCTCCCCTGTGCCGGGAACAGCATGCCAGCTGGGACCCGCTGCCCTGTGCAACTGACTCCTATGGCTACCACTCCTATCCCTTGAGTAACAGCCTCATGCAACCATGTTATGAGCCAGTCATGGTACGGAGCGTGCCTGAAAAGATGGAGCAGCTTTGGAGGAATCCTTGGGTTGGAATGTGCAATGATTCCAGGGAGCATATGATCCCAGAGCACCAGTATCAGACCTACAAGAACCTCTGCAATATTTTCCCTTCTAACATCGTCCTTGCAGTGATGGAGAAGAATCCCCACACAGCAGATGCCCAGCAACTGGCAGCCTTGATTGTTGCTAAGCTTAGGGCTGCACGTTGATATGACATAGTACTTATTTCTTTATACAAATATGAATATTAGTACTAATAATACACTAATACAATAATTATAGTAACTAATAATTTGTGTTGCGCTTTACAAGTTACAGTGTTTATATCATTTAAGCGCATAACAACCCTGTGAGGTACGTCTTACTAACATTCTCTTTTATAGAGAAGGAAGGTGAAGGTCAGTGGAATTAAGTGGCTAGCCAGGGTCACACTGCTAGCAAATGACTAAGTCAAGACACACACCCAAGTCCTCTAAATCCAAGTCCCATGCCCCTTTGCACTGCACCATGCAGGTAATGGAGGACAAAACCCAGGGGGAGAGGTCTAGATGTAAGAAATCCCAGAGGATTCCATTACCAGAGTTTTCCTTTTTTTCTTTTCTTTTTTTTTTTTTTTTTTTTTTTGAGACAGAGTCTCACTCTGTTACACAGGCTGGAATGCAGTGGCACTATCTCTGCTCACTGCAACCTCCGCCTCCAGGGTTTAAGTGATTCTATGGCCTCAGCCTCCCAGGTAGCTGGGATTACAGGCGTGCACCACCATGCCCGGCTAATTTTTGTATTTTTAGTACAGACGGGGGTTCACCATGTTGGCCAGGCTGGTCTCAAACTCCTGGCCTCAAGTGATCCGCCCGCCTCAGCCTCCTAAAGTGCTGGGATTACAGGTGTGAGCCACTGCGCCCAGCCTATCAGAGTTTTCGTAGTCACATATTCTATATTACAAAGTATGGATGATATATCCAATTTAGAGAGCAAAAGCATCAGGATCAGATCATATGTTGAATTAACCTTTTAGGTTTTTTCTAATAGAAATATTTAAAGCTATTTAAAAGTAAATGCATACTTTATTGCATGGATATCTGATCATTTAATCTTTATTAACGAAGCTATAGGGTCATATTGAAGCTTCTAGAACTATATTTTAAATCTATTATTAGCAATTATATTGCATGTATGAATATATATATTTGGTTTGAGATGTGTGTGTATCTCTGTATAACCTTTTATATAGCGATAATGAGAGGGTAGGCTCTACACGGTCCTTCGTCTATAGCTGTATAGGTCACTAATCTGACTTGATGATTTTAAGTCACATTTCATAGTTTCAACTAGTTATGAGAGTGAAATTATATGGCAATATTTGAACATTGCTTTCTTAGGTACCAGAGCAAAGCAACTCTGTTTCCTTTGCACATTTTACCTGCCAACATTTATTAACAGTTCTCCTTCCAAGTCTCTTCACCTTAGCAAATTAGGGATCAGGTTGCAGTCTTCTGCAGAGAAACTGATGGTTAAGCTCAAGTTCCAAGCATAGTATGTGTGTGCTACACAAGCTCAGAAGAGTTTGACAAGGACCAGGGGACTTACTACCACAATCCACTTCCCTTATCCCAGGAGAGATGGCCAAACCCATGTGGCATTAAATGGTGAATAAAAAAGCTTCACTCAAGGAGGGACTATTGGATGCTCTTTGGACTTCTGACCTATGCAGTATTCAACATCATTGGATGAAATGTAATGGAGGACAGTGCACAGCCATGTATCCACTTTCTCTTCCTGTCCACCCTTTGGGTAATAAGGTCAATCACTGGTGGAACAGAATTTCTCTAGGAAACAAAACCAGGGGATTTTCTTTGTGGAAAAAGGAAGTTTCCAAAAGGGGATACTGCATCTTTGCTAATAGCTGGCTCAGTTATGCACTTTAAATCTATGCGAAGAGTGCACTTGCTGTTAAATAATTGTTAGATGAGTTATTAGACGGCAGGACTTTTGGTTTGGGCGACACCATTTGCGCAACTTGTATCTTGCTCAGGGTGGAAAACTTCATAGCTAAATGCCTCTAGAAGAGGTGTTTATTGTTTTTTTTAAGCTGCACTAAATGAATTCCCTTTTTGAATCCATTGTATATTTCAATATTTCGAACCATGACCAGCTCACTATTTCCTGAGCTGGAAATTGCTAACTTCTATGATCGTTTTTTCATGAAAGTTGAGAAGGCCGGGCCTTGGCCTTTTGTTTCTTCATGAGAAGGTGTGACACTGCCTATAAATGTTTCTTACTGTGAAACACTCTGAATGTGAGGCTGTAGTCAGGGTTGTTTCTGGTGGTTTGACAATGGCTTGCATGCTGCTTTCTGGCTTTCTGTCTCTGTCCAAGTTGATCAATACTGCATCTTAACCAATGTTTCACTTGAGTTAACCACAGCTTTACATTCTATCTCCTATCCTCTGATCTTCGTATACCCCAGCATATTGAAAAAGAGTAAAAGTATTTTCTATCAGGTAGATCCACAGAGTGACCAGTTGCCACTGCAGTGCTTGCTATTTCACACAAACACCATTTCATACCTTCAACTTCTTGGACTTTCTAAATCGGACCCGTGTCTAAATCAGGGTATTTGACAATCTCAGATGAAGATCATGAATGGCACCACACTATCCACTAGCTGTACAATTTACAAAGAAGCACAAGATTCATCTTGTCACCTGCAATTTGTCTTGAACATGTTCATATTTAGTACTCGGAAAGTGTGTAAGCTCCTCCCAATACAGAAAATATTTTTTAAGGCAGCATATGTATTTCTGATTTACTAAAAACGATTGTCATTCTCCTCTCATTCTTCTTTTTGGTATGAACCAAAAGCGGCTAGGAGCAATGCCTCAAATAACCAGAAATGACCTTTTGTTGATACAAATTGTATCTCTTTTTTTCCTGATTGTATAGAAACAAATGTACAAAACTCATCTTAAGCTAGGTTTGGCAATGAATCACCATGAGGTTTGTGGCACTGTGTGTCACAGGGAAGTAGCTCAGGGGTTGTGAGGGAGCTTTTATTTCTAAAGGGCAGTAGTAATTTATAGACAAAAACAATTTTTCAAGGCCTCTTTATTACCACTGCACAGCTATCATGTGTACAATTTCAAGCATTATATTGCATAAGTTCTCTTTAGCCTATTAAATTTAATATGTCCTTGCAAAAGGGATTTTGTGTACAAAGTGTCAGTGTTAGTGACTCATCTGCAAGAATCTACAAATGGAGCTATACAACTATGAACACATAAATACAGCATGGTTCCTAGTTATTAGAGAAACATTTTCTTTATATTGAAGTCTACGCACTTCTTGACTTTCCATTTTGTCTGTAATTATAAAACAGCAAATAACAAAGAAGTATTGGGACCCCCTCGGCTGCCTTGATAATAAAATCAAGCTTCCTTCATGGGACTAAGCATGTGTCCTTCAGGATACTTACCTCTAAGCACTCAGCAGGGGTTACTACAAAGCGTTTTGTGTGGTTTTCAAGAAACAGTATATTTTGCAAGAGGTGCTTTGTAATTTTACTTATTTCACTGATTTTCTGACCTCATAGCAAGTCTGTGCCTGTTGAGGCCTTCAATTTTGTAGCTTTTCTGATTTTTTTCTTCTTTTTGTGATTTTGTTGTTTTCATTTTGATCTAAAGGAGAAGTGTGACCCCGGAGTGGCATGGTCAATCCAGGGCACCCTTTCTGTTAAGACAACTCAAAGGAAAAGAAGCCTTTTCAAAGGTAATATCGAGCCATTGCACTCTCTCTTAAGGTGCCAGGTATGGGAGAATGACAGATGCCTTATGGAAATGGTCTACAAAACTTTTCTTCTTCTAAGTAATAAAACACATAGCATGATTCTCTCTCTCCCCC
This sequence comes from Nomascus leucogenys, assembly GCF_006542625.1. NCBI lineage: Eukaryota > Metazoa > Chordata > Mammalia > Primates > Hylobatidae > Nomascus > Nomascus leucogenys. The sequence continues at coordinate 57,801,367 of NC_044406.1, forward strand.
CTCTCTCTCTCTCTCTGCCCACCTCCTGCTAGTTTCCAGGAGAATACTTCTCTAAAATTCATTTTTTTCTATTTTGGAATAAATTATCTTTATACAGTAATTCAAACATTGATTTCCATTAACCTTTGGCCCTGAGTTTTCTTCTAACATAGAAGAGTTCATTTTGAGAGGCACTCAGTTACCATTCAATCTGTGCTGTAAGTATGGGACTATGGGACTTTGTACAAATGCCCTTTTTGAGGGCCAAAAATTTCAATACACTTTGTTCTACTTTGTGAACCAGGTCTGGATCTGCACAGAGAAAGTAATGCTGAGCTGTCCAAAGAGTCTGCTCAGGTCTCCCTCCTAACCCTCCTCTGCCTTCCCCTAGTTTGCTTATCCTCGCGTCTGACACTAAGGAGTGCATAGTCTTCAACTGAAATGGCACTACAGTTAGTTCTCATTGGAAACAAACAAGTGTATTTCTGGAACCTGCTTGTCTAAAATAGTCAATGCCTTTGTAAAGACTCAGCATATTCAATATCTATTGTATGGTAGCTAGCTATATACATAGATTGACTATTTTTAGTCCTGGTTTGTGTATTGTTGAGCTATAGTAGTTTGCTTTATCCATTTGTGGGATTAAACAATACTGTTTAATGGTTGTAAACTTTTATAAAATCTCTTTGGGTTTTTTGTTTGACCCAAACATAATGTAAGTCTTAATGACAAAATACACAAAGTTAACCAGAGGTGAGTGAAAATATAGCCCTTCCCCAGTTTTGTCTGCCCCTATAATGCACGTGCATTGCTTTGTAATATGCTCTCACTAGCATGAATGTGCTATGACTACTTCATGAGGTTTTGTTTCACCTATAATTGTGATGGAAAATGCTGTATTGCTGACAACAATGAACTGTAACCACAGTTATTTACTGCATAAACTATTTGTCTACTAACCACTCATGGCTCTGTTTCTTTAAGAATACCAACAACAATGGGCCAGGCATGGTGGCTCATGCCTGTAATCCCAGCACTTTGGGAGGCAAAGCAGGCGGATCACCTGAGGTCAGGAGTTCGAGACCAGCCTGGCCAACTGGCGAAACCCTGTCTCTACTAAAAATACAAAAATTAGCCGGGTGTCTTGGCACGCACCTGTAATCCCAGCTACTCGGGAGGCTGAGGCAGGAGAATTGCTTGAATCCAAGAGTTGGTGGTTGCAGTAAGCCGAGATCATGCTACTGCACTCCAGCCTGGGCGACACAGTGAGACTCCATCTCAAAAAACAAAGAAACAAAAAACAACAACAACAAAAGCCATACCACACAAACATATACATATACTCTAGTTTGCTCCTAAAGTATTAGATTTATGTCCTTGCAACTTATATTTTGAGATAAACTATAAAGGCAGGGATTTCCCCAAATGTGTTCATCTGAATTTTACCACAGTAAGTATATGTCCTCAAAATTCTGAAGACTAACAGTTCCAAGTGCTAATCAAACTGGTGCTCCCCACAGGGCAGGGCTGGGCCTGCTTTTGCCCACCAGTCAGAACCAAGTGGTGGGCCCAGGGCCCAGACTTAATTTTTGTACGCAGCCTGTAGTTTCTCCCCTGAATAGCCTCAGGTCCAAAGACACATCATCTGCTGTCTCAGCCAGAATATCGGAGCCAAAAGGAGCCTACTGTCCTACACTTCACACTCAAGAGCGCTCAGCTGCATCAACCCCTTCAGGGTATAGTGCGTGAACTGAGGCTCCAAGAGCACTGAAGAGATCTGACCAAGGCCTAACAGAATTAGTGGCAAAGGCAGGTACTGGAAGCCCAGGCCTCATGACTCCCAGGCCGGTAAGCCCTTTATCATAGTGGAGTTGGTTCTTCTCTCTGGAGCCTCCTACCCACCCTCCACCGTGCTCCAGGCCAGTCTCATTCTAAAGGTAGAGGTAGCCATGATGGTTGCAGCAGAGCCCAGTCTACGAGCCTTTAGAAGAGGCTATTTGTGAATCTGAGAATCTTTTTTTGTTATCATCCTCCACAGGACTAAGAGTGCTTATCTCTCCCCACCTTTTTCCTGTTCTGTCTCTTACTCTTCCTGTCACATTCCTCGGGCATACATGTATCAAGTTCTTACTGAGTACTGGATAGGGGTCTGGCCTATACTAAGCTAGGCAGACAGAAGAGGAATAGTCCATCTTGGGGAACTTCCACTCAGTGGGGGAATGAAGCACACTCAGAGAATAAAGTAAGACATTAAGACTTCCTTGGAGGGCAGTGGCAGCATGAGGGTAAGGAGAGTGGTAAGAACTAGAATTCCAAGAAGGGACAATCAACAAACGTCCAGGGCCGGGCACGGTGGCTCACGCTTGTAATCCCAGCACTTTGGGAGGCCGAGGCGGGTGGATCACGAGGTCAGGAGATCGAGACCACGGTGAAACACCGTCTCTACTAAAAAATACAAAAAAATTAGCCGGGCGTGGTGGCGGGCGCCTGTAGTCCCAGCTACTCGGAGAGGCTGAGGCAGGAGAATGGCGTGAACCCGGGAGGCTGAGCTTGCAGTGAGCCGAGATTGCGCCACTGCACTCCAGCCTGGGCGACAGAGCGAGATTCCGTCTCAAAACAAACAAACAAACAAACAACAACAACAACAACAAAAAACGTCTAGTGCTTCTGCCCTAATGTCAGGTGGAAAATGAACTAGTCTGGTCATATCCCTCTCCACCTCCCCTCAGGCCGCATGTAATACCAAGTCCTTCATATCACCACGTTCCAATTATCCTGTACCCTGCATTGGTGCCCCCAACCATGCTTTCTCAACCTCTCCAGACTTTGACCTTCCTTCTACTCCTTGTTCTGACTAGTAGTCTTGCCTTTGAAGACCCAGTGCCAATGTCACCTCCTCTATCAAGCTGTCCAACCCCCTGGTCAAGCCGCTGTTAGTCCCTCCCAACAGTGGGCCTTGCAGGAATATTGAGCAATACCTCTTAGCTCTTGTCACTCACTTTGGCACATCGTCTCTACCACAAAACAGGGAGTTCCTTGGGCGCGGGAACCATGTTCTTTGCCACTAATGAATTATCTATCAGAGGGGAATCTCTGAATTACTGTTGTTGAATAATAATATCATCTATGCTCTCTTTCCTTGACCCCTATCTGCTGTTTCCCAGTTAAATGTGTGCATTTCAGGCTGGGGACGGTGGCTCATACCTATAATTCCAGCACTATAGAGGCTGAGACAGGAAAATCACTTGAGGCCAGGAGTTTGAGACCAGCCTGAGCAACACAGGAGGACCCCTGTCTCTACAAAAAATTCAAAAATTAGCCAGGTGTGGTGGTGAACACCTGTAGTCCCAGCTACTCAGGAGGCTGAGGTGGGAGGATCGCTTGAGCCCAGTAATTGGAGGCTGCAGTGGCCCATGATTGTGCCACTGCATTCAAGCCTGTGCAACAGAGCAAGACCTTGTCTCCAAAAATAAAAACAAAAATGAAAATTGTCTGCAGTTCAGACTTTCTAATCAGTCTCTTATCTCTAATCAGAAAGAAAAGGTCCATGGGCACTAGGCTAAGTAAGGTTGCTTCCTGACAGCTCCACTCCCCACCCACCAATCCCTGCCATCTGAAGCCCTTCAACCTGGCCTCAGAACTCTCAGGTTCCAGAAGGATACCAGCCAACAATGACCCTTGGCTCTTACTCTCTGGACCTGGACTAGAAATGAGCTCATGTAGTCTGCTCCTCATCTTTAGATCAGTCTTCGAGGGCCAGGGGAAAGCATGACAATGGGTTATTTATCTAGAGACCTGAGTTCCAATTTCAAGGCTTACCAACCCTGGCATGAACCTACACCACGCACACATACAAAGCATGATATGCTTTAGACAACACTTTCCCATCTATTGTCTGTTTTAATCCTTACAAGCATGTGAGGCAAATATTATCTCCCTGCAGGTGAAAAAAACTGTGGCATGATTTGCCCAAGGTTGCTCCTCTTAAGTGGTGGAGCTTGCCTGGAACCCAGGTCTTTGGCGAGCTTTTTCCTGTACACCAGTGCATCTGAAACCTCAGTGTGCATCAGAATCACTTTAAGGGCTTGCTAAGCCAAAGACTGCTGTCCAATCTCACCCTTTCTGATTCAGGTCAGGAATAGGGTCCAATAATTTGCATTTCTAACAAGTACCCAGGTGATGTTGACAGTTGCTAGAAAACACTGATCTACAATGACCTATTAACTTGCTCTGTGGCCTTAGGCAAATCCCTTCTTTTTTTTCTGCCCCACTGTCTCAGTGCATACAATTGGGGGTAGGGGGACGTAGACTAGAACTGTGACTTCCAGACCTTATTTATTTATTTATTTTTTTCAGCAGCAAAACCCATCTTTCTGGCCAGGTGCGGTGGCTCATGCCTGTAATCCCAACACTTTGGGAGGCCAAGGCAGGTGGATCACCTGAGGTCAGGGGTTTGAGACCAGCCTGGCCAACATGGCGAAACCCCGTCTCTACTAAAAATACAAAAAAAATTGCCGGCCTTGGTGGCGGGCACCTATAATCCCAGCTACTTGGGAGGCTGAGGCAGGAGAATCACTTGAACCCAGGAGGTGGAGGTTGCAGTGAGCCGAGATCGTGCCATTGTACTCCAGCCTGGGCGACAGAGTGAGGCTGTCTCAAAAAAAACAAAAACAAAACAAAACAAAAACATCTTTCCAAAGAAATCTTATATATGATTCCAATACATAAGAATCTGGTG